>NC_064614.1:917703931-920203931 GCF_023898315.1 Schistocerca nitens | reverse complement strand
CACTGCACATATCATTAATCCTCACTCAACAAGCTGATTCAGCAGTATAGCCTTGAGTAATCTCAGTGTGTTCAAATGTACACAATAATAGCAGCAATGAATGCAGCACATAATAGCATCAGCACTGTGGAAACAGGATAGTAATGCCTTATGCCTTTGATAGATCTTTCCGTGTAAAATGATCAGCTATATAACTATGATTTAGACACAGAATTAGCTTCATAATCACAACATGATCTTACAACAGTGC
The DNA here is from genome assembly GCF_023898315.1 of Schistocerca nitens. Taxonomy (NCBI): domain Eukaryota; kingdom Metazoa; phylum Arthropoda; class Insecta; order Orthoptera; family Acrididae; genus Schistocerca; species Schistocerca nitens. The sequence goes on along the minus strand of NC_064614.1, from coordinate 920,203,681 downwards.
ATTTTACTATCTCCTGAAAATCATCTTAAATGATTAACTGTCATTTTACACTGACATCATGCTTTTTCTCATGAATTTCAGCCTTCATGTTTTTAAAAGCAAATTAAATTCAAATAAGTTCCTAAGCCCACTAAAACACTCCATTTGAGTCAGGTGATGCCCATGACACCACTGGCTAGCATGCTGCTCCTACTGTCATAAAGCTCGTTCAAAGTGATATCTTGTTTTGGAATTCACATTTTGGAATATGAGTTACAAATGGTGTCTAGTATCACACTGTACAAATACATCCACAAAAACTCCTGAAAAATTGTTTTCGAGAGTTCCAAAGAACGAGAAGATGCGTAAAATGTGGCTGCAACTCACTCGGAGATCCAAATGAAACAATCGTCACTATGTGTGTGTATTTCTATGAGGATCATTTTGATGTAGGTAAACACTCCACATGAAACTTATTATTCTGTTAGCTCACAATTAAGTATTATTCCATGCAGCTGCAAAGGTGAAAATTATTATAACGTGCAGTTTAATGTGCTTATGTTTATATTTGTTAAGTAACCCTTCATGATATGGCACACCAATGATTTATGTCTAATTAAAGTTGTTTTCTAATGCACTTTGTGAAAGTACAAATTTCATATTGTTTTAGTTCACCATACGTATTGGGCTACAGTAGGTAAGTTTCATACTACACTACATGAAGCCGAACTTTTTGAAGCAGAAAATCATCGTTCCAACTGGTTCTATAGAAGAAGAAATAGAGTGAAGCTTGATTAAAGTGGAAAATGTATAATTTGGACATCTAGTCACTTCGCAATTATGCCAGTCCAAACAATGTGCTCATCAGCAATAAACCACCACAAATAAATTCACTGTAGCTGTGTTGCCTACTGTATTTGTTTCTGTTAATAATTCCTTATTAACTTGCATAAAATCATTACTGCTGTTATATCAGGCTGAACATACACCAAAAACTGCTGCCTACAGTTCTCTACTATAGAGAGTTCTTCACCATCAGTTTATCGATTCAGGGATGTACATGTATTGTACCTCAGATGACACTATTGTTCAGTTGCAAGGTTTTCTATTTAGTTTTGTTATAATCAGAGTGGAATTAGGCTACATTATTGCTGATGCATAGGGAATAATTATTGCTAAATTCTGGACTATTTCAATGTTGTAATCACTCAGAATAACAATAATCTGAACCATATATTTAACATAGTAAAATGATCGGGTTGGATTCATTGTAGGCAGAATACACACATAAAGAAGGTTGTGATTGGGCAAGCTTTCAGAGCCAGTGGCTCCTTCTTCAGGCAGAAGGATTGAAGGGGAAGGAAGAGGGGTGAAGGAAAAGGAATGGAGAGGTCTAGGGAAAGGGGTAGATTATAGGAAAGTCATCCAGAACCACAAGTCAGGGGAGACTTGCCGTGAAGTCTCCCCTGACCTGAATTCTTACCCAATTACAACCTTCTTTTTGTGTGTGAATAGTTTTTTTTATCCATCCATTTACATTATTTTGTCAAAATTGATTGTTTTCATTGTATGAAATCAGAGGTTTTCTTTATCAACATGGTAATGCTCCTCCACCCTAGCTAAGATAATTGCATTCCAGTTCTAAGAAAATAAGGTGGGTTTCCTAGAGTACCTCAAAGTGTCAACATAAACCCTACCAATATTTATAACATAGCGTAGAGCATTTGTTGAATGGCAGGTTACTAGATTTCTTCCTGTGTAATTTCTAGTCATGGCACACTAAAATTTATCACACACACTGCACTTCCCATTAAAATATAAATTATAATTTAACAAAATTGAACTATATTTCATATTAAAAAAACAAATTTCTAAATAACTTAGTCTAGTTTATTTAACAAAAAGGACAGTGAGTACAGTAACAGAGTTAGTTTTCATTTTCACAGCTGTGCATGTAGTCTAGTATAGCAGAGGCAGAATGTACACTTCTTTCTGTCATGTAACTTCAACGACCTCTAAAACTGAAAAATCACACTGAACTGACCCTATCAGCTTTGATAGCACAAGTCTATAAGTGATCTGAAAATCAGTGTTCTTGTTTGATAGATCATTCTAGTAAGGTTCACAATTCAAATTAACATTATCCTTAATAAAATAAAGTATACAAAACCCTTTCCAAGACAGTCTATTTCCACATGGTACATGATGCAAGACAGAAAGAAAAATGTGTGTGTGTGTGTGTGTGTGTGTGTGAGAGAGAGAGAGAGAGAGAGAGAGAGAGAGAGAGAGAGAGTTTTTTTTTCTAATACATACCTTATTTTTATTTTTAATGTGATATATAAAAGCAGCACGCATTCTGGCAACACTGTCTTTGCTGATTGAAAGTTCCTCCAATTCAAAATCTGTCATGGACACTGCTACAAGCCCATCAGTTGCCTGAGATACAGTGGCATCTGTTACAGTTGGAAAGTCAGCCACACTGACACTGCTGCAATTGGAATACAGAACAAAAGCAAAGTGTCATTTCTTCTAAACATGCAATAAGTTTGGCAGCATCTTATCTCCCACATATTACGTGTTATTGTCAATTACTACAATAGGTATTCTACAATTGTTAAGGTTTTAGAATACATGTCACACATACATTAGAACAATGGATCTTTTATGATTACAGCTTAACGAGACAGGAACAACTAATAACATGTTTACAATGAGTATCTGAATTGAAACTTCCTGGCAGATTAAAACTGTGTGCCCGACTGAGACTCTAACTCGGGACCTTTGCCTTTCGCGCTTGCCCGTGAAAGGCAAAGGTCCCGAGTTAGTCTCAGTCGGGCACACAGTTTTAATCTGCCAGGAAGTTTCACATCAGCGCACACTCCGCTGCAGAGTGAAAATCTCATTCTGGAGTATCTGAATTGTTATTTACTGTTCAATACATAGAGCAATACAATGCAGCTTAAAGAAAATCTGGAGGAAACATTTAACAAGCTACAATAAATAGTGTACAAACAATGATTTGACAAATCTGTTTGTGAATATTGTAGTAGCCACCAGAAAGATCGCGGGAGGCGCACATTGGCACGGCGCGTCACGGGCGGTAGTTGCCGCAAGTAGAGTCCCGTCCACCAGAGGGCACGCGAGAATTCGGACGCGACCTCTGCCGGCGTAACAACAAGAACAAGAACAACAACAACTCCAGCAGCATGGGCCGTGCCCATTCAGTCAACATCGGGCATGCCTAGGACACAGTCCCGGTCTACGCTAAGTGAAGTGCGACGTAAACGTGAACAGTGTTACTACACAATTGGCGACGAGTAGGGTCGTTCTTTCGCGTGTTGCGTCGTTGTTCCGGTTTCGCAGTTTCTCCACGGCATGGAGGATTTGGTGCGAGTTTTGGTTGCGCAGCAGACGGAACTCATGGCCACCATGAAACAAGTGCTTCCGGCGTTGCTCTCCACGCCGTCTGCTCCGGCGCAGTTCCCTCCTCCCTTTCCCCCGTATGACGAGACGGCGGAGGATTGGGACGCATATGAACATCGCCTTCAGCAGCATTTCCAGGTGTTTCATGTTGCCGATGCGGAGGTATGTCGTGCTCTCTTCTTGTCTTGGATTTCTCCCTCGCTGTATCAAGTTTTGCGGCAGCTAGCGCCGTTGCAGGAACCCTCGGCCTTGTCTTTTGACGCATTGTGTTCGTTGCTGTCTTCCTATTATCGCCGCCGCACGCATGTTGTGGCGGCTAGGGTCGAGTTCTATCAATGCAAGAAACAGCCCCATCAGTCTTACCGGGCGTGGGCCGCAACCCTGCACGGTCTTAGTCGCAAGTGTCATTTTGTCACGGAGCAGTCGCGAGAGTCGTATGCCCACGTTATGGTACGCGACGTCATTGTTCGTTCGGCCCCTGATAGGGAGGTCCGGCAACGGGCCCTGCAGTTAGAAGACCCTTCCCTCGAGGAAGTTCTGTCCATCGCTCAATCGTATGAAGTCTCTCACGCGGCAGGTCAACAGCTGGAAGCGTGGTGCGACGTCGCGGAGGTTCAGGGTGGCGCGGCCGCGTCCACTGTGTCCGGGGTGGACGACGTGCGAGCGGTACAATCCGGCCGTTACGGCCGCTCCCGCACGGCGCGTAAACAGAATTCTGGCCGCCGGCCCCTGTTGCCGTCCTGTGCGTCGTGCTATATACATCACGATCGGTCAGAGTGCCCCCAGCGTTGGGCCGTTTGTCGCAAATGTAATAAAAAAGGTCACATTGCTAAAGTTTGCCGTTCAGCCTCCAAAGCATCGAAGGAAGCAAGTACAGCGGACATGGACGTTGACATTCAGGAAGTTTCATCGGCCAGGCTCCTGACGCATCGGCCCACAAACTCTTTATCGAGGTGTCGGTTCGGTCGCGCCGGTTACAACTGCAGGTAGATACGGGCGCGGCAGTTTCGTTGTTGAATGCACAAACTTATTCTGATCTTGGATCGCCCCCGTTGGCGCCAGTTTACCGGCGTCTACGCGGTTATGGTAAACAGTTCATTCCCCTACTGGGTCAATTCACTACCGACGTGACTTACAAATCAGTCACTCGGCCTATTACTTTTATTGTTGTCAGTGATGCGAGCTCCGCTAACCTTTTTGGCCTGGATGCCTTTCAAGCTTTCGGTTTTTCTATTGCTGACACCATACAGTTGGTCTCCGACGATGTTCCCTATCACTCATTGGAATCTTTGATCTCAGACTTTCCAGATATTTTTGAGGAGGGCCTGGGGCGTGTTTCCGAATTTGAAGCTCACTTAACGTTGAAGGCGTCGGCTCGGCCGCGTTTTCTACGCGCGAGACAGATCCCCTTGGCTCTCCGCCCTCAGGTAAAGGAAGAGCTCGACCGGCTGACAGCCCTAGGGGTCGTTCTTCCCGTTTCTTCCAGTGAGTGGGCTTCGCCCCTCGTTATTGTCAAGAAGCCCTCGGGAAACTTACGCCTTTGTGGCGATTTCAAGGCCACCATTAATTCCCAATTGGTGGTGGACACCTATCCTTTGCCTCGTGCTGATGAATTGTTCTCCGCCGTGGCGGGAGGCCAATATTTTTCGAAAATCGATCTGTCGGAGGCTTATCATCAGATACCACTTGATGAGGACTCCAAACGGCTGGCGGTCGTCAACACCCCGTTTGGCCTTTACCAATACCAGCGGTTGGCTTTTGGAATATCCAGTGCCCCGGCGATATTCCAGCGTTATCTTGAGCATGTCACGTCGACAATCCCTCATTGTATTAATTACCTGGATGACATAATTGTCACAGGCCGCAGCACGAAGGAACACTTGCAAAACCTTCGCACCCTCTTTCTCAAATTCAGGTCTGTGGGCTTGCGTTGCAACCTGCATAAGTCAACCTTCTTCCAACCGTCCATTGAGTATGTGGGCTACACCATATCTCGGCATGGCATCCAGCCACTAGGAAGTTTGGTCCAAGGTATCGTCAACCTTCCTCGGCCCACTTCGCTGAAAGAGTTACAAGCTTTTTTAGGCAAGATAGCCTATTACCACCGGTTCATTCCCAGGGCTTCCACTATAGCCCACCCCCTGTACTGCCTTCTGCACAAGGGTGTTCCTTTTGATTGGTCGCCTGCATGCGAGCGAGCGTTCACCGCGTTGAAGGGCCTCCTCACTTCAGCCCCTTGTTTGGCTACTTTTGATCCCCGTAAGCCGTTGGTCCTGGCTACAGATGCTTCGCAGTATGGGGTGGGGGCGGTTCTGGCCCATCGCAACGCCGACGGTTCCGAGCAACCACTGGCGTTTGCGTCTAAAACGCTTAGTCCCGCGCAGGCCCATTACTCCCAGGTGGAAAAAGAGGCTTTGGCCATTGTCTACGCTGTTACCAAGTTTCACCCTTTCTTGTACGGCACGAAGTTTCAGTTAATCACTGACCACAAGCCGTTAATATCGTTATTTGGCCCCGCCTCTCAGATTCCGGATAGGGCGGCCCACAGACTACAGCGCTGGGCCTTGTTCCTCTCTAAGTACCATTATGACATTCATTTTCGCCCTACAGGACAGCATGCCAATGCCGACGCTCTTTCCCGTCTTCCGGTGGGCCCGGATCCTACGTTCGACCGAGAGGAGATTATGTATTTTCATTTGGATGTGGCATCCCGCCAAGCAGTTGATGGCTTTCCGATCACTAGTTCTAGAGTCGCCAGAGAAACGGCGGCTGACCCAGTTCTCCGGCAAGTAGTTCGCCTCATTCAGCAGGGGTGGTCCTCCCGCCCTCCGGGCCGGGCCTCAGACCCTCTTCGTAATTATTTTCTTCTACGAGACCGCCTCTCGGTCTTGGAAGGAGTTCTCCTTCTGGCTACCGATGATACAGCTCCTCGAGTGGTTGTTCCTGCAGGTTTACGAAGGGAGGTCCTCACGTTATTACATGCGGGGCACTGGGGTGTTTCTCGTACTAAAACCTTGGCTCGCAGACATGTGTACTGGCCCGGTATTGACAGAGAAATTGAGCACTTGGTGGCCGCCTGTTCCCAGTGTGCGAGCCAACAAGCATCTCCCAGGGCAGCGTTCTCTTCATGACCGCCGGCAACCCAAGCATGGGAACGTGTTCACATCGATTTTGCGGGCCCGTTTCTCAATGGCTTTTGGCTCATTGTCATTGATGCTTATTCCCGATTCCCATATGTGGTTCGCTGCTCCTCAACCACTTCAGAAGTTGCAATCCAGGCACTAGCAAAAATCTTCTCTGTGGAAGGTCTGCCAATCACCCTGGTCTCAGACAATGGACCGCAGTTTATTTCACAGACCTTCCAGGATTTTTGTAGGCGCTTCGGTATTCGGCACGTTTGCTCTCCCCCCTTCCATCCACAATCGAATGGGGAAGCCGAGCGCATGGTGCGCACATTTAAGACGCAGATGAAAAAGTATGTGCACGAATTTCCTGCAGAGGAAGCCTTGACGTTTTTCTTGACGGCATACCGGACCACACCAATGGGCGACCGCAGCCCCGCAGAGCTCCTCCATGGGCGTCAACCTCGGACTCTGCTGCACTTCCTCCGGCCTGGTCCTCGCCAGTCTTCACAAAACGGAGTACCTGGTTTTCCACTGGGTACGTCAGTCTGGGCCCGTGGGTTTGGTCGCAATCCACGTTGGATACCGGCGGTGGTCCTGCGCCGAAATGGCCGCCGGCTCTATACCTTGCAGGCGGGGGATCGGGTGGTACGTCGTCACCAAAATCAGCTACGTCCACGTTCGGGCACCCACCCTCCGACCTCTCGGACACCGGCTTCCCCATTGCCGGCACCTGTCTTGGTTTCACAGGGGACGTTACCTCCTCTCCCCGCTGTGACTCTGCCGCACTGCGATGGTTCTCAGCCTTGGCAGCCTCCAGTAGCTCCAGCACTGGCATCGCCATCATTCGAGATGCCCCAGCGAGAGCTGGCCCCCCTAGCAGGCTCGGTTTCTCAGGGGGCTAGTTCACCTGTGGTCGTCCCTTCCCCTTCGTCCCCGCCACTGGGTCTTGCCCCTCCTGAGGTGGAACTGGATCCGGAGTTCGACAGCTTGTCACCCGTTCTGTCCCGAGCTCCGGTTGTGGGACGACGGGGGCCTCTTCGTGTGGGTCACTTCCAGCCGTATTCGAAGGTTCCAGCTCGAGGGTTGGCAGATCCCCTCGACTCCGGCCATCCAATGGATGTGGAGGTCATCGCTCCTGCCCGACGCTCCACCTTCCGACGCAGTGGATCACAGTGGCTTCACCCCCCGAAGGAGGAGGAGTGTAGTAGCCACCAGAAAGATCGCGGGAGGCGCACATTGGCACGGCGCGTCACGGGCGGTAGTTGCCGCAAGTAGAGTCCCGTCCACCAGAGGGCACGCGAGAATTCGGACGCGACCTCTGCCGGCGTAACAACAAGAACAAGAACAGCAACAACTCCAGCAGCACGGGCCGTGCCCATTCAGTCAACATCGGGCATGCCTAGGACACAGTCCCGGTCTACGCTAAGTGAAGTGCGACGTAAACGTGAACAGTGTTACTACAAATATCTTTGTACATTTACAATAAGAAAAGCAACACCCACTACACACGCCTTTATACAAACACTTTGACACATGCAAGTCAGATGATTTTTTGGGAAAACCATAACCAAAACTATGGAAGTAAAAAACCAGATTAATAGAATTTGAAGTATAAGAGGGGAAACAACTCAAAACTATGGAAGAAAGTAACTGGATTCAGATTAACGAAAGTGCGCCTTTCCAATAACACTTTAGGTTACAGGGGAAGCTGAAAGGATGAAGATGGAGAGAAATTTTGTTTTACATCTTGGAAAAGAAAGCAGAAAAGTTTCATGTAATGAGTCAGAGTAATCATCTCTGTATCCACAGGTAGTCTGAAAGAATTAGCCTGCAACAGCAGATATTCTATTTCCAGAATACAAGCAGTTCATACACTACTGCAGAAAACTGGCCTGACTAAAGAAGAATGAAAAGGTAAAAAAGATAGTAGTCGAAAATGGTACAGAATGAATTAAGTAGGTAGATGGTGATGAAGTTGAGGGGACACTAACAGAGACGAGAAGGGAAGGGAAGGGAAGGGAAGGTTTGGCATATACTTCAGAAGATGAAAGAAACAAAAAAAAGCAAATAAATCCATCAATTTTAAATTAAGTGGATGGTGAAGGCAAGGTGTATACTAGTGGAACGAGTATCTACTTTCAGTATGAACAAGAGAATCAAGGAGTGAAATGACTGAATATGGGGAATATATTTTAGTTGTTCCTCCATCTCTGAAATTTTCCCTCTTACACTCTAAATACAGAAAAAGTGTGCTGTGAATGAGATTCAGTAAATGACGTTATTTCTCTCTTGTCACCAATGGTATCACACTTGAGTTGGAATTTAATCTTCATTAGTTTGGTTGTGTGTGGGCTATATTACGTTTAGTTGCATTGATAGCCGCACAAAAATTAAGGAAAATTGCTAGTTTTCAAAAGCAGCCATCTGACGAGTTAGAGAGGCAAACCCCCTCCCCAACACCCCCCCCTCCCAACACACCTGTCACAGGCTTGTGTGTGTGTGTGTGTGTGTGTGTGTGTGTGTGTGTGTGTGTGTGTGTGTGTATGTGTGGGGGGGGGGGGGGGTGCACTCTCCCTAGCTTGTCAAAGCATTTTGTTTGAAAGCTTAACACTTCTCATTCTTTTTTGTGCACCTGTCAACAACTCAATGGTTCCACTATTCAGTGAGTGCTTTACACCTGAATTATTTATTTTGGAAGACTTATTTCTTATTTACAATATGCATTTTATCTTATCCATACATAGCCTACCTGTTTAAAAAATCATTAGGAGCCATGTCTACAGATGAAAGGGCCACCAGCCCATGAATCTTTGAAAAAAATATTGGAACATTTCCACATATTGCACCACCAAGTAAACGGTCTCCAGGACTCATAAATTCTACAATGTCTGGTTCGTCCCCATAGTTTGCAGCTGAAATAATAATAATAATAATAATAATCCACAAGGTATTTCAAAAAACAAATTCTTGTTCCCAGACCTCAAAAGTGAAAAGAACTTGCAAATACAAGCAAGTGAGACAAATCTAAAATCTGAAACTGGAAATGAGTGAAGGACTCTCTAAATAAAAGGGATAGAGAGTCAAATTGCTAATTTTAACTTATTCGACAGATTTTCCTATGGACAGGACTTCAAATTCCAGGTGACACTATTGAGCTTTTGTTCATAGTGAAAAAGCAAAGCTATAAAATTAAACACCATTTGATATAATTAATTAGATAAATTCAAAACTTATTTTGATAAAGATATTTGCCTTTAAAATTGACAAATTTCTTGTCTTGTAAATGAAGTATTAAGAGGTAATATTACCTGACAATGCAATCACAGATTTCTGATTGAACAGATAGGCTCCCTGGGCAGACAGCAGTAACTGGTAACCCAATACTTCAGGCTCCTCTGTCTCTTGGTACAATGTGGTATGTTTCAGAAGTGTGAATGATGCAAATTTTGCAGGAACGTTATTTCTTTCTGTGGGTAATTTCCCTGAAAGGAACATAATCCTACATTAAAGTTTACAGGCTTCATAACGTGACTTAACAATGGAAAATAGTGGTTACCTACACCACACTAATCAAACCAGAAACTGGAAAGCTCTCATATTAATCTCTACAGATGAAAGGCAATGTCCCAACTGACTGACTCAGTGACCCAACATCAGCCAGCCCACACCACTAAGGATAGAAACTTTAAAGTTGCAAGGGTGTTGATCTTATTTGTAGGTGTTTTTTGAAATTCCACCCTTAAGGGGATACAACAGGGGATGAAAGGTCTTTCTGAAAATATGTCACTATTAAGACAATATTGAAGCTACACCTATGACAAGTGGTATTTGGTTTCTCAGTCACAAATTAAAAAAAAAAATGTATTTCAGCATTTTTAGAAATTTAACTCCAATGAGAGTGAAACAACAGGTGAAAGTTTTTTTAATCATTATTAAAAAACTACTAAAATATATTTAAAGCTAGAGTTATGAAAACTGGTATTAGGCTTCTCAGTCAGAAATAAAAAAATTCATGTTTCACAGGGTGCATACGCGAGCAAAGAAAAAAAAGATCCCGGATTATTCCTCGATTTCCTCATCAAAAATACACTTTCTCTTGGGTGAAAATACACTCCACATAACTGTAAAACTTATCAATCCTTTGAATGGTTATGGTTTTATACATCGGCATAGAATTTCCCGGCACTTCAGAAAATGAAACACAGGGAAAAAAATACATTTTGGAGAGATATCTGATGTGCAGCAACACCTACACTGCATATTTTTGTATTACGAAAGTATAAATTTGAATTCCACCAAACACCACTTGTTACTTGAAACTGAGATTGCTATGCGCTTTTGTAAGCCAGTTATAGCTCATGTAATGTGATCTTGCCAGACAATAATGCAGATATTCAGAGCATAGGACACATGATGTAGTCAGCCAATAGCGCAAACACACAAATAAGAAAAGTTAATAGTTTAACTTAATATACATAGTGTTGCTAAAAGAAAAGAAAAGCTTTCACATATAATATTGGTCTCAAAGATTAATAAGCTGCAAGAGAATCTAAGCTTCTACATTTAATGTTGATCTTTTTTGTGCATGTTGCACTAAGATACATCACACAAATATGGCAATAAAATTTTTGACGACGACATAAATGTCTGATCTTCTGGGCTCAAAACTATTCTAAATGGTCATCCTCAGAGAGTTGGTTTTTAAATGAGAGTCAAAAGCTCTGTGATTTTAGAAATTCATCATACATGCTCACACATAGTTCATCTTACGTAAAAGGAAATTTACTTTGAAAGTAACGCTTTTTAAACAACCATTTGCAATATTTTATTAGAAATAGGTTCCTTTCAGCAGTTGCCAGAGACCGCCAGAAAACAGGAGTCACCATGCATGTATAGCTATGACGACGCAAGAAGCCTGTATTTTCGGACATGTAAAACACTAAAAGACCTTAATTATGTCATAAAAGAAACAAGACATTAGAGGCTACACTGAGAGCATCGGGATTTCGTGAACCATACTAAAATGCATATTTCGGCTTAAAATGCACATTCGTATGTCCAGATTTGGATGTAAATTTTCTTGGAGTACCAGTACTGTAATATGTCATGTTTGGTTCTTTATCATGGCATAATGCCATACATGCCAGAAGATGAAAACATGCATTTGAAATGCAGCAAACAGTTGAAACTAACCAATAGTGCAGAATTAAACACTTTGTTTCAAATAAATTGACTACCTCAGTGGAAAAGATTAATAACAGCCAAATTTCTTTAGCAAACTGACAAAAATAACTCCATTGTTCTGCAAGGCGATTAATGCTTGACAGTCAGAAAGGTGGAAATAAAATAAAATCTGAAACTAATAACATATTTCAGCCTTCCGTAATTGTTTGACTGTATTTTAATTCACCTGATAGCTCCTGGCCACAGAAATTCGTTTTGTTTTCATTTGACGTGAGAGCAACAAATAAAGAGGAAAGAGCAAAATCATTAAACGTTAACATGGGTCACACGGATACTATCCACCTCCCCACTACAACTCAGACTGCTCTGCCCCGGATCTACGATATTTCTGAACTGGGGCAATACTTGAGCATTTGAGGCAGGACACAAAAAAGACTTTTCAAAAATATGTTCATTTTCTAGTGCACATTATTCTGAAGAGCCGGATACATAAAACGTTTGTGTTTGACGAAATGTAAGACAGGTTATTTGGTCTTAATGGTGCCAAAGTGCAGTGCCACACCTCTTCACACTGCATTTTTCTATCTCACATCACTGTATTTCACTCAGTGGAATTCAAACGTGTAATATTTTGCTATGGGTGCAATCAATCTACATTCCAGACAGTGGAAATTGTAATGTCCTGTGGTGCCTCTCTTGCTCCCAGTCAGCCGGTTTGACATCCTGCCTCTCTTAAAAAAATTCTCGCAATTAATACTGGATGGGATTATTTGTAACTGAGAGAACAGCAACTCTTCCGAAAATTTTCACTACTTATTGCCTATTAGCTAGTAACTTGCTGTTCTGTGTGACATAAAATTAAGTATTGGATACATAAAATGAGTAGAGACAAGATACAAGCAAGACAGTACACATTTCTTCAATCTTAATTACTAGCATTTTTATCTCTCTACTCTTCCTGTAGCTTTACATGGCATGCTTTCCTTTCTGGGAAAGAACCTACAACCTCATCGAAGTTCATCAAACGTTTTGCTGCATGAAAAAACAAAATGTCGTCGTCTAATACTGAAAATGCTGTTAATACAAACAGTACTCAAGCCTGGTGTGGTTTCTTGATGTAATTACATGTATTTTGTCACTGTCTGCTAGATAAAACGAAATAGGCCTGCCTAATATTGCAGCAATTGTAACACACCAAATAAATGAGACTGTTTTGACACAAATGGTCATTTTTGTAACAAGACAGAATATAATTCATGAAGTACCAATATCAAATGCCTATTAAGCCTAATACAAGCAAAAAGTTTTATGTTAGGAAATAGCTTCACATTTCATTTATATGCTCCTCCTCCTGGAGAATGAGATAAAAAAGTAGTAGTATGAAATTATCATATAAATTTGAAATCTTCAAATTCTTCCATAATTTGTGTGATGTCCCCATTTATTCTCCTTCCTCGATCTAACAAACAATCTAGTTGTCACTAATTCTGTAACTCTTCCTGCCAGTGTGCAACCTTATTCTCCGGTTAACTTCACTAACCCTGCCACAATCACCAGTTCAGTTATCTCATGTTTATTCTCTGGTTTGGCATTATTACGTGTTCATACAAGGCGTTTTCCATGCTACTCCCAGAATAGAACTTTAGTGGCTGCTAGCCGGGGACTGTACAACTGGCTCTTACTGGCGTAGTAGTCTGGCCAAAAGTTTTGTGTCAAAATTATATTTTCTTGGATACACTGAGAAGATAAAACATAATCTTTCTTACCTGTTATTCCTGTTAGTTGTTTATTCCTACTCTGGTAGTCTGAATCTATTGATTTAACTAGTAATTATAACAATGCTGATCATTCACAAACCCAGTCAACCACATAAACAGCGACCGGCATTCAGCAGTTCGGCTTTATTCCGCTCAGCTCGTATAGCAACTTCCCCTTTTTTCTACAGGAAAGTTTATTTCTAGATGTGGTGGGGATTCCCCTGGCAGAGATATCATGTACACTATGCACACATTCAAAAATCAATTTATGATGCATTCTGAAATCAACTTTGAATTTGTTCAAAAATCAACGGGGATGCGTTTCAAAATCATACGAATAATCGATAGACCAATGTGCACTGGATGCTAGGCACTTTGTGAAACAAGATCTTTTTCCTCAAGAATATGAACTTGGTGAAACAGAGATAGCGACCCACTTTTTTAAGCCAATCATAGCTCACGCCATGTGATCTCACCAGGCGATGATAGCAGATATTTAGAGCATAGGACATGTTATGTAGTCAGCCAACAGTAACATCATTGTTAAATAGCGGGAACACATAAATATCACTATGTTCTCTGCGACCTGTTAGAATTTACTTCACTTCTGCAGTTCTCAGAGAGTGCCAGAAAACAGGTTTTATTGCGCGCGAGCAGCTATGATGATGCAGGAAGCCAATATGTTTGTTCATATATAATATTAAGAGGTCTTACATTGTAAAATATAAACTTTCACTATTAATAAAATATTAATTGTGAGATCTTACATTACATCACAAATGAGACAGGACACCAGAGTGTACTCCATGAGCATCATAATTTCGTAAACCATACTAAAATGCATAGTTTGTCTTGAAGTACACAATTGTAAGTCCAGATTCACAAAGAAGTAGGCCCCTAGTTGAAATTAACTTTTCAATGTGATTTTATGGATGCAAATTTTCTTGGAGTTCCAGTACTGTATTATTTCAAGGTTGGTTTTTTTATTGTGGCATAATGCCATACATGCCGGAAGATGAAAACATGTACTTGAAATTCGGGAAACAGTTGAAACTAGCCAATAGTGCAGAATGAAACACTTCGTTTCAAATAAATTGACTGTCTCTGCAGAAAAGATTGATCAAAGTCAAATTTCTTTACCAAATCAACAAAAATAACTTCATTGTTCTGTGAGGCAATTAATGCTTGACCGCCAAAGCCATGGAAATAAAATCAAATCAGGAAATTGAAACTAATAACATATTTTAGACTACAGTAATTATGCAAATGCATTTTAATTCACTCAGTAGCTCCCAGCCACAGAAATCTGTTTTTTCTGGGTAGCCTCTGGCTGCTTGTTGCTACTGCTGATGCAGCTAACACCCGCACTTCAAGTCACAAAATGCAGGAGACATTACCAGCTCATACATGACTCAACTGCAAATGCGCATGTCCCCTTTGGCAACTGCTCAAACAAACCTGATGTAAAAAGTTGTGACATCATGCTCATCAGAAGCATGTTGTTATGAAGTATTGCATAGTCTTCATCTTTGACACATTTTGCTGTTGTCAGTCGCTTGTGTGTGCACTGTTTTGTTGTAATTGTGCATTTCCCTTGCAACTTAAGTTTTGATTTTGGTTTCTTCTTCTTGTTTATGTTATATTGCTGCAGTATTATTCTGCAGGAAACAGTAAAATTTTTTGTTAGAATGTCAGATTTTACCAGTCAAAATTACAGAAATAAATCAATGAAAATTTCCAGGAATTCTAAAAAAAGGAACCTGGATTTTGCCCATTTTTCTCCTGGATGAAAAAATACCTGGGTTTTCCTGGTTGTGCGTATACACCCTGTGTGTGTGTGTGTGTGTGTGTGTGTGTGTGTGTGTGTGTGTGTGTGTGTGTATATTTTATTCTCCCATACTGAGGCTGTTATGAACACGTTTGAGGAGCCCACGAAACAGTTATAATCTTACTGAATAATTTCATTTCTGCTGTGATTCATGAAAACTTTAATGAGAATGGTGGAACCTGGATTTGTACAAAGCTGCTTCTAAATCAGTTCCGCATCTTACTCAATGTATGATCATTGCTGACAATAAGGATCTCCTCTTTAATTAAGTATTAACTCACCAAGTGCATAATGAAGCTGCTGTGAAACAGAAGAATTAAGTGCAGCTGCCAGGAGCATGAGACCATCATCAGTAGACTGCATGTCAAGGAGCCAAATGTCCAGCTCACTTCCAGCCACCATATCCTGCTACAAAACACAGAGATAAAAAATATATTTCTTTTTTGCCTTTTTCGTAGCATATAAACCACTCTCAATCTTAGTCTTCACACATTTCATTTATTTTGCATGCAACAACTATGACATCATCAAGGAAACGTACACACACATGTTGCGTCACAAATATTTAGTGTCCATATATTTGGTAAATGAACTGCTATATAAATGGAAGCATTGGTTTGAAATGTGTGCATATGCATGTTCACGTTTTGGAGCACACAATGTACATCAGATTGATCTGTCTGCTGCAGCAAGTCAAACATTATAAGAGGGAGGACTCATGTAATAGTTTAATGGGGCACTGCATGTACAAGATTTGTTACAGTCTGTGAAAAACTGCAACTAAGATGCATGCAAGAGTAAGTAAGTATTACTTTAGTCTTTCCTTCTCATCCCATATGGTAATCTCCCCTGACCCACAGTTCTGGATGACTTTCCCAAAATCTACCCTTTTTTCGCACAAAACTGGCAATTTGCCTTCAATACCGATCTCTAGGAATTCATAATCTGAAAGAAGTGTTGACACATATTTTGATATGCAGGAAGCTGCTTCTGCACATGTAATACACAGATTGGATGACAATCGGGAGCTAATATGAATGGAAACTGCTGGAGATTTCATTAACTTAAGTGACCAACAACCAACTTGACATCAACTCACAATCACTTGTGACAGCTGGTGCTACAAATTAGATGCAGAGTACAAGAGACAATCAACGAACAGTAGTCACCAGCTTCCCCTTGTCTCAGAGAGGCATCTCCATAAGTTCAAGGAACTTGAAGGCCAAACTATAAATAATCAGTTTTGAAATGGTTGTAACATATACATACAACACAACAGGACAAAATTGTTATTTACTGCACAACTGTAGCTAACTGCACACTGCAGTTCCTGAATGAAAGTTGCTGGTTAAGCATATCACGTAATGTCTGAAACACTACGCCTACTCCTCACGTCGGATGCCAACAGAATTCATTTTGTTACCCTGGTTCATGGGAATCACGAATGACAGCCACAAAGCAGACATAGTAACATCCAAATATGTGACATCAATTTTACCATGTTGCCAAAAAGCATACTGTGGGCAATGGACATTGCTCTGAAGGTGAATAAATGTCTTTTTTTATACATGGTGCTTATTGTTCCAATAACAGAACTTTTGCGATCAGCCACAAAATAACACTACCATACAAATAACAACTCCCAAGTGAAAAATAACAACTGAAAAATATTTAAATATCTTTTATGATAAGAAGATCCACCGAAGAGCTATAACATTTTTTACTTTATTCACAGGCAGGTTTTGGAAACACTTTTTCATTATCAAAGCTGCAGAAAGAAAAAAATATTGATAATGAAGGTAAAAAAAAGGCACAGACAAATTTCTTTCCTCTTGGAATGGTGCCACCCTATCCCACTATGAAAACAGAGTAGCTGGCGCAAGATTACTGTTGATTGCCACAGCCCCATTATTCAGAGGGTGCCTATCCCCAGGATTGCCCTCTGACAAATCCTGCGCATCCTGTCAGTCCAAAAGGTTTTGAGACTGGATTTATAAAGAAACAGAGAAAAGTTATTAAGACAGTGGCTTTAATGGTTGAAATGTTCTACATAGTGACCCCCCCCCCCCCCCCCCCCCTCTTTGTACATAACATTCATACAACCATTTAAAGCTGTCAGGAAAGTCCTTTTTTGGAATGTTGTTCAAGCCATGTGAACAGCTTCAATGCTTGTTAGGTCATCAGGGTGTCGACCCTTCATATGAATTTCTGAACTTTGACATTTTGTGGTAGGTTTGTACTGTTAACACTAAGTCCTGTCACGCACAATAATTTTTTACAGAAAAGAATTGTCTGCTTTCTGCATTTTGATCAAGTCGCAGAAGGCGCCCATACGCCATTTTTGTTTGGGATTCACAGTGTGCAGGACAAACTTTTGACACACTTTTTTCTTCTCAAAAACATTCTGGAGAATGTCTTCAGCACTTGATCTAGAGATGATGTTCTATTGTGATTTGTGACAACTATGCTGACAAGCTACAACTGCACCTCCTCTACTTAACACGGCCTGCTCACAACTGACAGGCTGAATGTGCATCTGTTGTTCACAGTTGAAGCTGCTACCATAATTTCTGTGCTGACGTCACTTGTACACCAGGAATAAAATCAGTCTCAGAACTTTATGGATGTACGGTGCATAAATTGGCCCCGGGCAAGACCACAGCAGCTGCAATTATTGATCGACGTGCACATATCGACCTACTGGTTTGGTTTATGGTATTTATGTTTCACAGCCTTTGTGTAATTGGCAGAACTCTGATACTGTGCAAACTGGGCTTTGATTGGAATCCTTAGTTAAAATGGTTTGCACAGCTTCAATGAGTGTTCTTTAGTCTCCGTCAGTTTTGTATGTAAATCACCTTTACAAAATCTTTGTTTTCAACATTTCTTATTGACCACTCAGTGTGTTATCTGATAGATGAGTATAGGTCAGTCCTCTGTTCCATCCTGAAGTCACAAGTTGATGGGTGGTTTCGAAATTCAATAAAGACACAACCCACACATTGTAACTCAGAGAAGTAAATATTTTTGGACCCCTGTTATGGCTGTAAATGCAATTAGTGGACATTAAATTACTACTGCCAATTGTGTGTAATTTTATCTGTTATGTAGCTGTACAGCACCCTGTTTAAATGTTCATCATCTTCCAATGCAGGGAAAAAAACTGAGATACTAATTTGATACCTACAGCACAACTTAAATCTATCTTGATGTGTTTCCACATGATGGATCTTTGCATTTTGCCTGACATGATACTGGAAGCAGCTGAAATGCATAGTATGATATATATGGTGATCTGTGTGTGAAAGAAACTGCGAAGAGAGGTTTGTTTTGATGTCAAGGTGAAATCCAACAAATTGAAGGGGTGGGTGGGGTTTAAAGTAGAACGAAGCAAGAAGCTTGAAGAGCAAGTAATCATTTCCGCTGTTGGCACAGTAACATATTACTTCTGATTAACAATGTGGATGTAAGCTGGTATCAAAGAAGACACAGAAGAGTGAAGACTGAACAATGGAAAAATGGTCACAAAAATGATTTTATTATCTGTCTGACTGTGATTCATTACTTATCTGTCAAGTTTTCCAGGATATACTGCATCTTCATCCATAGCTGGTCATTTGCTTTGCACTGAGATGCCCAGTAGCTGATGGTTCAAGGCCTGTCACATTTATAGTTCTGGCCAACCCCAGCGAACCACTTGACACTAAAAGCTACCTACCAGCACCACAAGGGAGGAACTACTGCTTTTCACTTGGGGTAATGATTCCAAGCTTGAGGAACGTTTGTAATGTATATACTGCCGTATACAACACCTTTCACAGACCCACATGGAGTAACAACCACACTATATGCTATGAAATGTACAGATAAACTACTTAATTCCTTCATTCCACTGAAGAAACACATTAATAATACACACCCTAGTTTCAATACATGTGGTTTCCTGTTATCTGATTTTCCAGTATACAATTTGTCCCTAACTATAAATCTGATCATAATTTATGGCTGAGCTCTTTATGTATTTTAAGAGAGCAAACAGTGAAGATCATCAGTCACATATTCACTCCCCAGGAAAGAAGCAGTGTACCCCAATCTCTCTGCATCTAGAGTAAATTTTGTGTGCAAGTGTGAGAAAGTGTTCTAAATGTTTGCGGAACATGGGCACCAACACGGTATTTACATAGTGGGATGTGGGAAACCTCCAGAAACCACTGCCATGTGGGCTAGCACAATGACCCCTCGTTAATCCGCTGGACGGTTTCAAGCCGAGGCCGGTGTACCTTCCCGTCCTGGAAGCAGCTGCATTAGAACACATGGGTACTTGAGCGGGTCACAACTTACGTTCAGCAGTATAGTACCCAACTATTATTAAAAACAGATGACAGGCAGACACATGAAAGTTTTGTTTAAATGATAATGTGAAACTGGCATTTTTTAAAATGAGGAATTGTGTAATCGATAGTTTTAATAATATCACAAAATTTGCATTTTCCTCAGTTCCAGGCATAACACTCAGCAGTCTGAGAACAGTAGTTATCTAATATTGGCAACTGATAGTTCTTTAAGATTGAAGTTGGATGTCTGTTCTTTCCTTAAACCCAAGGTTCACATATAACCTTGAAATGATCTTTTATTTTCTGTACAAGTAACTAGTATTCTAGATGTGACTCAAGATGAAAATATCCTACTTCCACCTAAACTCAATGCAGGAACAGTTTTAGTAAATGACATTGCATTTTCTGAGCTTTTCACGTGATGAAATGCACCATAAATGATGCATTTGGGAGATATCTTTAATATGCCACATCAATTAAAGTGCAAATCTTTGTAGTAAGCTAGTAATAATACGAATACCACTTTAGTTACTTCGGCTTTCTGAACACTTATATTAACATGATGGATTGTCAATTTACATCTATCAGTCGATCACAGCACAGAATATATTATGCCTCTCAAGTGTCGCTGTCATCGCATATGATAGGTTTTTTCATGACCACCCACGTGGTAGATGAAAGAATTTAAACCATGACGCACAAGTACTATTACAGGTTCTTTTGGAACCTTTTCATTGGCTCACTGGCGCACAATCAAATTATCACCTTTCAGTGCACAATCAAATTATCACCTTTCAACACAGCCTAACACTTTCAGCTGTGCTGTAAACTAGGTTGTCAACAACAAATTTCATTCACGAAATAGTAAAAACAATATTGAAATAAACATTCACCATTTTCACCAATTGCAACATCATTGCGTATAGAAACAGTGATCTGATACTGTCAAATGTTTTTTATTTCAGTCTTTGATCACAATATCAATTCTTTAGATGATGACCAGTTTCAGTCCATAATGACCATCCTCAGATCTACAATATATAAATATATACACCTAGTAAGCAGTGTGTCTTTCAACATAATACAGTAATACGTATCACAATATACTATCACACAACCAGATAAAATACGGTAAAATGTCCCTTTTTTACACCATGTCCTAAAGTGATAAGGCCATAATAGCACCATCAAAACATATAATCAGCACAGCATCGTCACATAGATCTAAAATAAGGTGTAGAATAGGCCACATTGTTCACACAGTCATTATTGCAACTGGCTACTGAAGTACAGCAGCTACCAGAAATATGTTTGCCTACATCCTCCCTAGATGTCACTACTGTGGACTTAGATGTACATCTACATAGTCATTTACACAAAAACATAATCTGATAAAATCACATTAGGTAAAATACATGTAGCAGACTTTTAAAATTGTGATACATTAAAAGACGAATACAGTTACACATATAAAATTATTAAAAGGAAATATATGAAGAGAATAGGACCGATCCTTTTTATGGTGAATTTACGGTCAACAATTAATATACGTAATACATTGCCTGTAGCAACCTATTTCTGTTGTACTGCTAGCAACAGATCTACACAAATTCAGGGATCTTGTGCTGTGACTAGCTGACAGGAGCAATCCTAGCAGATGCCATGTTAATTTACTTCTTCACGAAGCTCAACTGCTGTAATTGGTGATTTTTGTATTTATACTTACATACTACAAAAATGTGGATATTTAATTGACTAAATCCATTAAAGATCTTTACAAATCACTTTAACATTTTGTTTTTGTACTATTTGGTGCACAAAAATATTAGGAAATGTGATGTCCTGTATTCCAAGTTAAAAGAGTTTCAAGAAGGCATCATTATTGTGGAAAAACTAATTTTCATGATGAAACCAGAAAGCTTTTGAAAAACATGAAGATAAATATTTCGGGCAGAGGTGAATGAAACACTCTTACACCTTCAAATTAGGCTGCCAAGTCTTATGGCCAAAGGCCCACGAGTCAGTGTTTTGGAAAGATGTCTGATGCGCAGCAACATGTACACTGCATATTTCCGTATTACGAAAGTATAAATCTGAATTCCACCGAACACCACATGTCACTTTCCAAAGCACTGAAATCAAGATTGCAATACGCTTTTCTAAGCCAGTCATTGCTCATGTCACGTATCTCGCCAGCTGATGACAGCATAGGACACGTGATGTAGTCAGCCAATAGCAAGATCACTCTTAAGTAGTGCGAACGCACAAATAAGAAAAATTCATCATTTAAATTAATATACATAGCATTTACATATAATATTGGTCTCGAGGATTAATAAGCTGTAAGAAAAGCTAAGCTTCCGCATATAGTGTTGATCTTTTTTGCGCGTGTTAGACTTTAAGATACACCACACAAATGTGCCAGTAAAATTTTTAATAATGACATAAATGTCTGATCTTCCGAGCTCGAAATTCTTCTAAATGGTTGTCCTCAAAGAGCTGATTTTTAAATGAGAGTCAAACGCTTTGTGATTTAAGAAATTCATCGTACATTCTCGCACACGGTTCATGTTGCGTAAAAGGAAATTTTCTTTGAATGTAACACTTTTCAAACCACCATTCGCAATATTTTCCCAGACCTGTCAGAAATAGGTTCGTTTCAGCAGTTGCAAGAGAGCGCCAGACAACAGGCGTCACCACACTTGTGCAGCTACGATGACGCAGGAATGAATGTAACACTTTTCAAACCACCATTCGCAATATTTTCCCAGACCTGTCAGAAATAGGTTCGTTTCAGCAGTTGCAAGAGAGCGCCAGACAACAGGCGTCACCACACTTGTGCAGCTACGATGACGCAGGAAGCCCAAATGTCCGTATGTGTAAAACATTAAAAGATCTTACATTATGTCATAAAAGAAACAAGACATCAGAGGATAATTCAAGGGCATTGGAAGTTCGTGAACCACATTAAAATGCATAATTTGGTTTGAAGTGCACATTCGTATGTCCAGATTCAGATGTAAATTTTCTTGGAATAGCAGTACTGTATTATCCCAGGTTTGGTTCTTTATTATGGCATAATGCCATACGTGCACTTGAAATGCAGCGAACAGCTGAAAGTAGCCAATAGTGTGAAATTTAACAATTTGTTTCAAATAAATTGACTGCCTCAGCAGAAAAGATCAATAAAAGCAAATCTCTTTAGCAAACTGACAAAAATAACTTCATTGTTCTGCAAGGTGATTAATGCTTGACTGTCAGAAAGGTGGAAATAAAATCTGAACATATTTTTGCCTTCCATCATTATGTGAACGTGTTTTAATTAATTTGATAGCTTGCGGGCACAAAAATCCGTTCGGAGGCAATTTGTTATTATGAAGCATTGCATAGTCTTCCTAAAGCCTTTGACACACTTTGCTGTTGGCAGACGCTTGTATGAGCACTGTGTTTTGTTGTTGAATATGGTGAATTTCCTTTGCAACTTCAGTTTTATTTTCATTTTTTTTTCTCTCGTTCTTGCTTTGTTGCTGCAGTATTATTCTGCAGTAGCGGGATACAGTAATATCCTTTGTTAGAGTTCTTACCAGTCAAAATCACAAAAATTTGACTGAAAACTAAAACAATGAAAAATTCCTGGAATTCTAAAAAATTCCCGGGTTTTCCCGGATCGTACACACCCTGTGATACACACATGTAAAAGTAGCATAAACTGTCCTACCTTTGTAACTATCAGACAAAGATCCTTGTTTTCCCTCATCATCATTATACGTGGGTCCCTCTGGTCCTAGAGTATGAGTGAACTGCCCTTCCTTTTAAACCTTCCTCATCCCATCTATCTAATAATTTTTTGTAGATAATGTAGTTTACCTAGAAACTAGCCAACAATTCTGTCTCATAATTTACGCACACATGGGATCAACAGTCAAAGTAGCATATTTACACGAGACAGGCACTGCAGAATAAAGACAACATATTTCCATATAGTGAACCTACTTTCCAGCATTTACCGTACTTACCTGACTGTAAAATGTGGTTCTTCCCAAATCTGATATTCGAAAAATACTCATCTTATATTCACATAAGAAACTATTGTTGGTGAGGTCAACATTTTTAGATTGCTTAATGGGTGACTATCATCTTACAGATGAAGCTTTGGCCACTGAAGTTTCATACAAGTTTACTTTGAAGAATTCTGAAGGGTAGGGCTTAGCAAACAATACTTGCATTCAAATAGGACGAGGATTTTCCCGGTACGCTGGAGCACTTGATACAGTAGCAATCCTGCTTGAACAATCACACAACATTTGACTCGCAGCGCTAGTGCAAGGGACATTGAGAAACGATGAACTAGCCACTACTACAATTTAATACTCTGCTTAACAATTGGCAGTGGAGAAAATAGCTTTAAATTCTATCAACTTACAAATTTTTGTTGTATTTGAACAGGTTTGCATAAAAAGTTCTCATATATGTATGGATATCATATACATACATTTATGCTCCTTTTCAAACAAAAGGTAACATTCAAAGGCAAATTTGTTGTCCTTCCAAATCCATTACTTGATTCTGAACCCAAGTCAATATTTTATTTGGTTATGGGAAACTGTAATGATTTACTGAGAAATTTGTTTGCTTATCATATCTTAGAGTGTGTGTGTTTGAGGTTTACGGGCGCTAAACAGCGGGGTCATCAGCGCCAAAACGCATAAAAACAGGAACACATGCAGTGAAGGGACTAAGACGGACAGCGAACAAGGAGAACGGCTAAAAGACACAGACATGACACAGTGTCAAATCCTCACATACAGAGGCAAAACAAGAGGAGAAGGAACACACTAAAAAGGAAGGGAAACAAGGAAAAGAGAACAGAAACCGAAGGGAAACAAGGAGGTAATCGTGACTGGCTGACCTCTTACCTAAAACCTGGGTGAGCCAGTCACCCAGCAGCACATTAAAACCCTCTCCCTAAAATCCGAGGCAACAAATTGGACAGGACACAAAACCGTAAGACCTTAACTACAGTCATTGCGTCATCTTGTAAAATAGAAGGCAAATCCAGTGGCAAAGAAACCACCGCCCTTTGGTCAGAGAATAAAAGACAGTCAAGTAAAATGTGGCGGACAGTAATCTGGACGCCACAAGCACTGCAGATTGGGGGATCCTCCCGCCGGAGTAAAAAACCATACGTTAAGGGACTGTGCCCGATGCGGAGGCGAGTGAGGAGAACCTCATCCCGCCTGCATGACTGGTAGGACGTACACCATGGCCGCGTGGTGGCCTTGACCAGACGCAGCTTATTTTCACCGACTGCCAGCCACTCCTCTTCCCACTGACGCAGAACGCGAAAACGCAGGAGGGAGGTAACAGCATGGAGGGGGACGGCACATGCAACAACGTGAGGGAGGGAACACGCATCTTTGGCAGCCACATACGCCAGTTCGTTTCCCCTAATACCCACGTGCCCTGGCACCCAGCAGAAGGAAACCTCCTTCCCCTGCCGTTGCAGGTGGAGTAGGGCATCATGGATGTTCCGGACGACCGTATCCGCTGGGTACAAGTGTTGCATGGTCTGAAGGGCACTCAGGGAGTCAGAACAGATGAGGAACTTAAGACTGGGAACACATCTCATCTGCTCCAATGCCCGCAAGATCGCAAACAATTCGGCATCAAAGATGGTAAACGCCGCACGAAGCCGTAACTGGATGACTCGATCAGGGAAAACAACAGCACAACCAACAGAGTCCCCCTGTTTAGTGCCATCCGTAAATACTGGTACATGGTCCGGATGCTGGTGTAAAATATCGGAAAATAAGGAGGTAAAAACAAATGCAGGAGTGCAGCTCCTCCGGTACTCCGACAAGTCTAAAAGGACGCTGGGCCTCTGGAGCAACCAGGGAGGGAGACGAGTAAAACCCAGTCGTTGGGGGGGCCACACGCTCCTCACCAAGGGACTCAAGTAAATGCTTGGCACGAATCCCAAATGGTCTCATTGCCCTGGGACGACTGGAAAAGAGACGTTCCATAGGCGGTCGGGCAACGGTAGGGTACGCAGGGGAGGTAGGACAGGCAAGGAATTGACACACCCGTCGCACCATGAGGAGTTTCCGCCGGATGGCGAGCGGCGGTTCCCCTGCCTCAGCACACAGGCTGAGGATGGGACTAGTACGGAAGGCACCAGTGGCCCATATCTTAGAATATTAATTGTTACCAGCTTTAGAACAAGATAGTGACATTCAGATAAAATGAGAAAGAAAACTAATTCAGAATTAAATGTTTAACAAATAAAATAGGTCACATTAAACTGACAGCAATTGTTATTGCAAGAATAAATTACAGTGGAAAGATCTGTTGTGGAAGCAGTACTGACAGATGTCACTAGACTGCGGGATGAACAGAAGTTCGACAACTGGACTGAATCATGATTGCGAATTTTTATTTATATATCAGTTGCTGTTTTTACATATGACTTGTACCAGAGAAGATATTGCTGTTCTTTTTTCACTGTTGCTTAAGCACAGCACTACAATGGTTGGAGAAGGGAACAGTAACACCAACTTGGCTAACAAGCAGAACTGCAACAAGGGTGGGGAGGGAGGGTATTGAGTACACAGTAAATTTCATCATGCTGCCAACCAAGGCAATCTGAACTGTGTACTCTGACTTTTTATGAATTTCTACCATTTGTAAATCAGTTTGCCTGAATCCATTTGTACCTGAAATCAAACTGACTTTAAAATCATACACATACTCAACAATAGCACACATTTCTGTAGAATATGGTGAAAGTCTAGTTTGCAGCTAGTGGTGTGCTTAGTGCTTTGTGCAACAATGTTGTTGATGCTCATCGTGAGGTGTAACAGGAATAATAGGCAAGTGTGTCTGCTGGTTCTAAACAGCCAATGAGAGAGAGTGGCAGGCAAACGATGTGTTTGGAAGCACGAGACGTTGTAACATTATCATGTCAGTACAGAAGTGAAATCCGCTACTTCTTAAAAAGAAGGGCCGTGTTCTCAGGTCTCTCCATAACAACAAACTCGAAAACCGCAACGTACTTGGAAGAAACAGCCAAATATTTGTGACAACAAAAATATAAGTTTCACAGTTGTCCTGTTATTACGATGACTAAAAATGGTGATACCACAGACAACAGACTAACTAAACAAAAAAGGCATGTAACTTTTTAGGAAGATGCCTTAGGTCAATAAAATTTTAATTTTGATTAGTCAGAATATGGGAAAAAAAAAATCTTCCCCCTTAAAAAAGAATGGGTCGTCTTACATTGGGTAAAAACGGTACTATTCTGCCACTATCGACAGCAAGTTACTTACCCAAAGAGCACAGAACCCTTCTCTAACCATCACACTAATGTCACACTCAAAGAGAAGGGTTTCTGTCTCCCCCGAAGACAGTAACCATTTCTGCAGTGAATGTTCAGCTAGCACAAATATATTCCAATCATCTGATGCTGAATCACCATTTCTGACAGCAACTATCTTCACCAGCTTCTGCAGAAAGACAATTGACATGGGTTAGGAAGTTCTCTCGTGAAAATAGTATGAAAATGAAAAAGCTAAAGAAAAGAATGTTAAAGAATTATTCATTACTTTTTATCATGCTGTTTTCCTTTATCAAATGTGGTGCACCATTGGTGTTATCACACAATTCAGAATATATGTCACTACTGCTTTATAAAGTAAAACTGCAGGTATAATAAATACCGTATATAATCAAAATGAACACAGGCAACTTAATGGCATGCATAGACCATTATTCCTTTTTTCTTCTCCACACAACTTCAGAGGGTAAAAAAAAACTTTATAAACATTTTAGCCTTGTCGTATGATCCAGTCACTGTTAACATCACTAAATTTCACAACTGCTTTGTTGAAGCATAGAGCCTTCTAGTTTCAGAAAATACCAATTATATAAATGACAAACTAATTTTTATTTACCAACTATGCCAACCATCTGGTTACTGATGTTCTCTGCAGTTTAACTGCTCACTGTCATTTTGTGTGTGTGTGTGTGGGGGGGGGGGGGGGGGAGACCTCGCCAAGCCCTAAAACTTACAGACACATTTTAGCT
The DNA here is from genome assembly GCF_023898315.1 of Schistocerca nitens. Taxonomy (NCBI): domain Eukaryota; kingdom Metazoa; phylum Arthropoda; class Insecta; order Orthoptera; family Acrididae; genus Schistocerca; species Schistocerca nitens. The sequence continues at coordinate 920,175,966 of NC_064614.1, read as the reverse complement.
TCTACACTAACTGCAGTCAAATCCACCATAGTTTGAAGTGTACAGTCGTGGACAAAACGAGCGAGACCCCTCACCTTTTCGTTATGCTGATCCGCACAGCTTTAAAGTCGCTACACAGTACAACAGGCAAGGCGACAAAGTGCTGCCAACATACTATGCACAGGCGTGAAACTGAAAAACTGTCCGAACTTTGTTAGACTGTTTTCAGTCATGTGTAACACTACATTAATGCTGATTAGTGTGTTAAACACAACACGTAAATATAAGATATAAATGAAAGAAGAAATGCTAATTAGTATGAACTGTAGTAATAAACATCAATTTCAGCTTATCGAGGTAACTGTTTTAGCAAAATATTTTGCGCATTCGGCCGCGAAACGGTCTGTATCAACGTTCAGACCAGTCATACTGGATTACCGTTGCTGACCTTCCATGAAAGTGTGCAAATTTAGCAATGCGTGAAGATTCATAACGAAATTCAGTGAAATATCATTCAGTGCCACACTTAAGTCAATTCAGTTATTGACAGAAGCGGAAAAGTAGGCAGTAACAAGTATGAAATTCTACAAGATTTTCTTATTTACATCCACAGGGCGCCGGTACCCAATAAAGGTAGCAGTAAAACGTATTGGGGGCGCGAGAATTTCTTAGAATTGCTTTACTGATAGTATATCGGGCTCCATCGAGATTTGAGCCGAAAACAAACCAGACCTCCCTTGCAGTAGCAAAACACATTTCACTACGCTAGCAGACAACCCAGGCAAACAGCCCTCTATTATTACCCCAGACCTGAATAAGCCGGCAATTTCACAATGTAAATGGCAAAATGATCTGCAGTTTCCATTGCATTGAGCTTTCTGGACTCAAAAACATGAATTTTGTACCTTTATGTCACCGCTTATGTGACAATCATTCGGCACGTTTATCGAAATAACAAAATACCGTTGTTAACAAGTAAATTTAGTAGGATAATTCTGCACCATCCATTTTTTGACATTTCGCGTAAATTTTATTTATATATATGGCCGTATCCTTAGATTACATTGACATAAAAGCTAACTTTTTTTACACCACCAAGAGATACCTTTCCGCTTATTATTTCTACCCGTACTCGAGGTAAAACGGTTTTAAGGGTTGGGTAGATAGATAGATGGCCAAGAAAGTGCGACTAGTAGGGTTCCATTTTTAGGTGGCAAAATCCTAACAACAAAAATAGCTACGACAGTTGCTGAAGATGAGGGCTGCATGAATAATTCCCCCTACTCATTGTTTGAAGTGTTCTAGTTGCAGTCGATACAACAGCATTTTAATCGTAGCTACGCTTTCGATCCAAATCATTTTTACAGGAATTCAAATAAAATCCATTTGCCTATACAAGGGGTAATTCAGATCCCAGTATCAATGCGAACGCGTTTTAGAAGTGCGAGCATTTCCATTACTAGCTAGCTTGAGAAACATTTCTGCTATTTTTGAACGTTTTACGGCTGTGGCGTGTCTAATGGAGAATTCGAAATATTGTAGAATACGTTTGGCAGCTATTGTCGCCGTTTATTTCTTGTGGTGGTGCAGAATTATCCTCCTAATTTTACTCGCTAATAAGAGTATTTTGTTATTTCGATAAACATGCCGAATGATTGTCACATGAGCGGTGACATAAAGGTAGAAAATTCATGTTTTTGAGCCCATAAAGCTCTATGCAACGGAAACTGCAGATCATTTTGCCATTTACATTGTGAAATTGTCGCCTTCTTCATGTCTGGAGTAAAAATAGAGGGCTGTTTGCCTGGGTTGTCTGCTAGCGTAGTGAAATGTGTTTTGCTACTGCAAGGGAGGTCTGGTTTGTTTTCGGCTCTAATCTCGATGTAGGCCGATATACTATCAGTAAAGCAATTCTAAGAAATTCTCGCACCCCCAATACGTTTTACTGCTGCCTTTATTGGGTACCAGCGCCCTGTGGATGTAAATAAGAAAATCTTGTAGAATTTCATACTTGTTACTGCCTACTTTTTCCGCTTCTGTCAATAACTGAATTGACTTAAATGTGGCACTGAATGATTTTTCACTGAATTTCGTTATGAATCTTCATGCATTGCTAAATTTGCACACTTTCATGGTAGGTCAGCAACGGTAATCCAGTATGACTGTTCTGACTGCTGATACAGTCAGTTTCGTGGACGAATGCACATAATATTTTGCTAATTCGTAACGATCTGGAGTACTTTGTCTTACTAAAACAGTTATGTTATCTCGATAAGCTGAAATTCATTTTTATTAATACAGTTCATACTAATTAGCGTTTCTTCTTTCATTTATATCTTATATTTACGTGTTGTGGTTAACACACTAATCAGCGTTAATGTAGTCTTAAACATGACTGAAAACAGTCTGACAAAGTTTGGATAGCTTTTCAGTTTCATGCCTGTGCATAGTATGTTGGTAACACTTCGTCGCCTTGCCTGTTATGCTGTGTAGCAGACTTTAAAGCTGTGTGGATCAGCATAACAAAAAGGCGAGGGGTCTCGCTCGTTTTGTCCACGACTGTACATAAAACATATAATATTCGTATACTAAGGATGTTAAATTGTGTTTATTATTTACAAGAAACTTACTGTTTCTGCTGAGTGTGCAGTGGGCAAGCCACCAAATATGAGCGAGGACACACGCCGCCCAATACCACCGAGCCAACCGTGAGGAGATCTAAGTGGGCGACAAATGAGTGTGTGTCGACCTGACTGCACCAGTGGTTGAACTAGAACTACAGTAGCTGTAGTTGTTGCTAAAACACAACCAAAAGGTGATATATCTGCCAGTTGGTCGCATTCTTGACCTTGGAGGTCTACAACGTGCTCTACGGAGGCACCAGAATGCAAAACACTTGGCCAATACCGCACTGTGCCTTCTGGTGAGACAGCGATGCAGGATGGTACCTTTAACAAAACATGAAACAAATGACTGAAGTGTTAATATTGAAACACGTCAACAAATGGGCACTGAGAATTTAAAGTGATTACAAAAAATAAATAATAAATCGTAGTCCCATATATTATAGATGCACTTTGTTATTTTCATGTTGCGATCAGAGAAAATTGATAGAGAAAGCCTGAAACACTCAAAGTCACAGAAAACAATATGCAAGTATGAATTTTGCATGGTCAACTGTGAGTCGTACAAAGTTGGGTAGTAACAGGAGTTGACACACCAAACACTGCAATATGTAAGTGGGAATATTTAATTATCTCAACTAATACTAATGTAAGTTACAACAGGAACAAAAGTGGGAAAATTAAGACGCAAATAATAGTAAAACAGCAACAGGAAATTTAGTTATTTGCATGTTTCATGGATCGTACTTTTGACAACTCTCTACAATGTACAACAAGCCAGTACGTTCACAAATAACCTATATCCTCTTCTTTTGGTATAAAAGTAAGGCTAAGTTGTAGCTACATATTGATATATAACTGGACCTTTACTTGACTCATATTCTACAATAGAAGTAAGGCACTGAAAACTATAAGGGTCCAAAGAATAGAAACAAAGTTTTTCAGAAAAATAGAAATCACACACTAAGTTGCACACAGACACAACTAAAAGACACTTACACATTAGCTTTCAGCCACAGCCTTCGTCGGAAAAACACACACCATTCATTCACATAAGCAAACATACCTTAGGCACATGTGACTGCCAACTACAGCATCTCTGATCAGAGCTTTTTCATACTTTTAGTATATTCAATCCTTACATACTAATTTTCCAAACATGGTATCTCACATGTAAGAACCCTTGTCACAGATGCATATAAATATGATCTCAGAATAGCAGAAGACATGTAATACAGACTCTTTGGCCTACCTGTCTGTTCCATGTTTAAGTTACATATTTCAAATGTGACCAAGAACTGTCACTGTCTAAGAACATAACAGTAACACACAAGGGCAATCTATGTACTATGAAGTAGGATGAATTTCATATCCTAACATATTAACACAGACATGGCTTTAATAGTGCTCTAGGTTTCTGCACCATTGTTTGTTTTCCAGTTGAACCTCAATTTCAACATCACAAAAAATACATAATTGACACTCATGTCATTGATACATACATACATACATACATACATAATGTACGTAGATTTACATTTCTGCTGTTATGTATACAACTTATGTTGTAGACATTGATGTACATACAAGTGTTCGTTGTCCTCTGTATCAGATGCCACCGATGATGCACTGTACACCCGAATACCGGTTTGGCTGTTATACATTTTAAGTTCAACTCATGGTGTTTACATGGCTTTTAACAAATATTTACAAGCTACAGAGAACCAAGCATTCAATAAATCACATTTGTTACTTTATGTAGTATCTCCCCAACATCAGTTTCTTAGGATTTTGTAGCATATGCCCTGGTAGACCATCAGTTGGTGTCTAATGTTTTATCGATAAGATGACTGGATAATGGTCACACAAATGACTGTGGATATGCCACTGTACTCAGAAAATTGCAGCACAGAAAATTGAGAAAAATTTTGCTTACTGTGCCTGTACCTATAAAACTGTCTTCGGGGGGCGGGGGGGAGGGGGGGGGGGTTATAGAGGAGAGGAGCAGTCCACTCTTGCACCACCAATGACATGTATATCAGAGTGTGGTCCTTATGGAAACAGGAAACACTACCTCCATTGGTTAGAGTAGCAGCAATCATGGAATTGTGATGTTACTCAGTATACTGGACAGTGTAAAAACTGTGTCTATTCCAGGAAGCACTCTATGTCCACAGGAAGCTGCCTGGTCACGTATTGCCACAGTTACATGGCCATTGCAAGAATTATCTGCTTTTTATGGGGCAGAAATCAAGACTTTGTGTCTTTTACATGAATTCGTGGTCACAGTCCACAAGAAAAATACCATCTCATTGTAAAATAATAGTTTTTAAAAAAACTCCAAACAGCAAAGATTGTTATTTTTCCAAGACCACTGGTTTCAGCAAACTAAGTTGCCATCTTCAGATCAACTTAATGAAATGTAGGCATTAAGGAAGTTTCAGATTCCAACTGTCTGCTTTGACTTATGAGGGAGGTCATCAACATGGTGGACACCACTAGTTCCAGCATATACAACATTATGACCATAATGTCTCTACATACACATGTGAACAAAAATAAACTGAAGGAAACACTTCACGGCATTCGCTTCAGAACTGCTACAAATTCGTTGGGCAATACACCACACCTACCAAACTGTCAACACAACTGGCACTGCTAAGAGTATCCTACGACTTCCACATCACTGGCAAAGGATTATACACAATGCTGGTGACTACTTTGAAGGTCAGTAAAACTTTGTACAAGCTGTGGATAAATAGTTGCCACTATTAAAATTCCGACCCTTGTATAAGGGCCCAATTTCTGGTCCCCAGACAGTCAGTCCACGGCCGAGTATCAGACGAGAAACCTGTGTTGGTGAGAGCAACAACAATGCTTCAACTTAAATGTGAAATAAGTGTAACACAATTAAGCCATGTGTTAAAACAACGACAGTGTCTGCTCTATACATACCCTTCTATTCTTCAAGAACTGCGACCTCTGTGATTAGGTTTTTACTGCTCGCAGATGTTCAATAGTAAATTATTATAGCAGTATGTGGATGTTAGGCTGAAAACTATTAATGAGTTAATGAGGCTTATCGAAAGTTAAACAATAGTGCACTGGCCATATTAAATGTGTATATGGGAGGGGGGGGGGGGGGTGAAAGGTAAACAACTTTGAAACACAAATGTGCACCAGTCAGCTACGTCATTTACAGCAGACAGTACTGCACTTCCACCCCATATTTTTTTTCAGCCAGTACATTGACACCGTGCTGTCTTTTAAACCATGTTGTGAATGCGTAAATGTGGCAGCATCCAACATAAATATTTAAATATGTCTTCAGTTCTAAATTGTCATTCAATTACTGCATAACCCGGCTAGAATATAACATGAGCATGAATGTGAACTACATTGAAGCACACAACCGTTTTCATATGTTATCTGTAAAGAAGTAAATCTGTTTAAAATTATTCAATTGGGTTCGCTGACTACTAAATGGCTCTGAGCACTATGGGACTTAACATCTATGGTCATCAGTCCCCTAGAACTTAGAACTACTTAAACCTAACTAACCTAAGGACATCACACAACACCCAGTCATCACGAGGCAGAGAATCGCTGACTACTTTCATACAAACTTTGTTCACTCTTGAATATCACTACACTTTTATAACATGGAGAGACACAACATTGGAATCAGCAAATGTTACTGAAAAGATTTCTGAGATTTAGCTGAGAAAGTATTATGCTCTGACACCAGCAAAGAGCGGTAGAAGTTAAAATAGTTTCTCATAGCACAGATTTTGATATACATTCAAGTTACCTTTACATGGATTCTTTTTTTACAATGGCAAATATATATGTCTGAATTATTCGGCAATTGAAACTCACCGCCAAAAGCTTTCATGAAATGGCAGCAGATAAATGAACATCGGTGTATCACAGAAGTGATCTGTTCCAATTACATGAAAATAACTGACTGAATTAGACTTGGAAAAAAAAAAAAAAAAAAAAACATTAATCCGCTTAAATAATTGTTCTCAGCATTTTCAATCAGAAATAAAACTATAACTCTTGCCAATAATATCATATAAATATATTACTACTAATGGCGGCATTGCAGCTTGTCCGGAGCGAAGCAAAGATGAAATGCGGAGGATCAAGATTAGTAATATTCTTACAGAAAATATTAGATAAACTTGAATAACATTATTCTCTATTTTTCTCCAATAATTTACAATAGGCAGTTTACGTAATAGTAATAATACCAGACCTTATCATAGACGGCAGATTAAAGTGCGTCTTGGTAGCATCATGACTACTCGAAGAAGAAGAAAGCAACAAAAAATCAGGGATAGTAATAATTGTTCTTACAATTAAAAGGTATCATTGTTTTCAGTCCATTTTCCATGGTTTGTGAAGATACTCTTACACCATCTCTGCACTATCAAAACCAAACTGTTTCTCTGACAACACACTTATCTCTCACGATATCACATATTTAAAAAAAAAAAAATCTTTTACTGACTGTAAAATAGGGGCGTGGATGCTATTACAGGCTGTATATGCAGACAAGGAAAAAAATATTCCCGGATTTCCCAACTAAAAGTACACTTTCTCTCGGGTGAAAAAACACTTTTTCTGAGTTAAGTGACAGTATATTTCCCTCGAAACTGTAAAACTTATCAATCCTTTGAATGGTTATGATTTTATACACGGGTGTAGAATTTCCCGGCACTACACAAAATGAAACTCGGGAGGGGGGGGGGGGGGGGGGAGAGAAAGGAAAAAAAATTGGAAATATCTTTGATGTGAAGCAACATGTATCCTGCATATTTTTGTATTACGAAAGTATAAATTCTAATTCCATCAAAGACCACATGTTACTTTCCCAAGCATTGAAATCAAGACTGTGATGCACTTTTGTAAGCCAGTCATAGCTCATGTCACGTCATCCTGCCAGCAAATGACGGTGGATATTTAGAGCATAGGACACGTGGTGTAGTCAGCCAATTAGCGACATGAATTAAGCAGCGCAAACACACAAACAAGAAAAGTTAATGGTTTAAATTGATATACATGGTGTTACTATAAGAAAAGCAAAGCATTCACATATAATATTGGTCTCTAACGTTAATAAACTGCAAGAAGCTTCCACAAATAATGTTGATATTTTTGCGTGTGTTACACTTTAAGATATATCACACAAATGCGCCAGTAAAAATTTTAATAACAACGTAAATGTCTGATCTGCTGAGCTCTAAAATCTTCTAAATGGCTCATTATCAAAGAGTTGATTTTTAAATGAGAGTCAAACGCTATGTGATTTAAGAAATTCATCATACATTCTCGCACGTAGTTCAACTTGCATAAATGGAAATTTACTTTGAAAGTAATGCTTTTCAAATCACCATTCACAATATTTTCCCCTTGACCTGTTAGAAATAGGTTCATTTCAGCAGTTACCAGAGAGTGCCAGACGACAGGTGCCACCGTGCTTGCGCAGATACAATGACGTAGGAGGCCCATATGTTCGTAATTGTAAAAGTTAAAAGATCTCACGTTATGTCATAAAAGAAACAAGACATCAGAGTATACCCCAAGAGTATTGGAACGTGCACATTTAAAGCGCATACTTAAAGTGCACGTTCATATGTCCAGATTCCCAATGAAGTAGTCCTTGACCTGATATCATAAGCTTTTCAGTGTGGTTTTCAGAATGTAAATTTTCTTGGAGTACCACTACTGTATTATCTCATGTTGGTTCTTTATTATGGCATAATGCCCCACGTGCTACAAGACGAAAATGTGCACTTGAAATGCAGCAAACAGTTGAAACTAGGGAATAGTGTGGAATTAAACACTTCGTTTCAAATACACTGACTGCCTCAGCGGAAAAGATTAATAAAAGCCAAATTTCTTAGGAAATCGGCAATAACAACTTCACTGTTCTGCAAGGAGATTAATGCTTGCCAGTCAGAAAGGTGGAAATAAAATAAAATCTGAAACTAATAACAACTTTTTGCCTTCCGTAATTATGTGAATGTATTTTAATTCACTTGACAGCTTCTGGCCACAGAAATCTGTTTTGTTTTCATTTGACATGAGAGCATTAAACAATGAGGAAGCAGCAGTAATCTTTCTTACCTGTTATTCCGGTTAGTCGTTTATTTCCACTCTGGTAGTCTGAATCTATGGATTTCGCTAGTAAATATAACAACACTGATCATTCACAAACCCAGTCAACCACATAAACAGCGATTAGAATTCACACGTTCCGCTTTATTCCACTCAGCTCGTATAGCACCATCCCCATTTGTCTACAGGAAAGTATTTCTAGATGTGAGGGGGATTCCCCTGGTAGAGACATCGTGTACACTATGCACACATCCAAAAATCAACTTATAATTCATTCAAAAATCAATGGGGATGCGTTTCAAAATTATATGAATAATCGCTTCAGGCAAATGCCAGGATTATTCCTTTGAAAGAGCATGGCCGACTTCCTTCCCCATTCTCCCCTAATCCGAAGGGACCAATGATGTTGCTCTTTGGTCCCCTCCCAGTCAATATTCATCACAGAGCTTCTCCTTTACAATTACATTTTTGCCTTTTCATCTTGTCTCTATTCACTGTCACTCCATACAACACCATGGTTTTTCAGTACTATTATACGCTTTCCTCCACAAGAGCAATGACATGTTTATGGATAGGAGGCCAATGAGGTATAGTTTGTAAAGAAACTGGTTTAACTGTTTAGTGTCACTTGTTATCGCACAATAAATTGTGTGTTTACAGACTTCTCACTGGCTTTCATTGATTAGACAGCATAACCTGCCCACACATGCAGGATAATCCCAAGTGTTATTTAACGTAATGTGGTGTTTTATCAAACACTGTCCCACCATGTGGTTCCATCTCATGTGAGGAGACACTATCAACAAGTTAAGAATATTTGTTTCTCCACTTTCATCCCTACAAACTTTCTTTGGGGGGAGGAGCGCAAGAACTCGCTGCAGCAAGATAAATGGAAAGCCAAGGATAAAGTGAAAGAAGTAGTGTTAATAAAAGTACCAAGCTCTGAGGATCAACTTTCATGCAGTACTTTTCTTTTGCATTAAACTTGATGATGAATTACTTTAGTATTATTTTTGTTACTAAATAATTTACAAGATATGTTACATCAAATAACTGACTAGTCTTGAAGTTTCTTACGCATGTTGAAACACGGCAGAAGGTTGGAATTAATCATATTCTCATATTGGTAAGTAGGCCCTAATAGTTATTTAAACAGTGACACAGATTTGCACTATTTCAGTTGGAATACTATACAGTGGTGAGGAAACTATGATGAAGAGCACCTATGGCAGTAATACTTTTCCGATACCTTTGAAGAGGCTGGAGCTGCTCATCAGTAGCATTCCATATAGGTGGGCTGATGGCTTAAGTTCCTACTACAGAGGTGATATTTTGCCAATGCTTTTGGAGTTGAGCCCAAGACCTTTAGCATGGAAAATATGGACATGGAGCATATAGGTACAAAGGTCCAATTTTCAGTTACTATCCATTGTGTTTACAGATAAAGGTGGAGTATTTTTGCTTGCATGGAAGTTTGTGGGTGGTCTCTGTATGTACAATGAATATCGACAGGACCTTATTGCATAGGATTCAAGTAATTTTTACTCTCCTGAGTGCCCATAACAGCAACTAAAAACCTGACACACTACATTTCATTAGCTTCAATGCTCCAAAAGGCTGCTACTTGGGCTGTGGTTTCCGCCAATTTTTATGCTGTTAAATGTACCTATATTCTACAATATCACCCAACAAGGTAACTGGAATTGCAAGCCATCTTGCAAACACAGTAAAATGACCACCTCAAGCTACCACAAATGTGAACTCCTGATAATAAAAAAGTCTAATGACCTCAACATTGACTAGTTGTTAAATACTAAGAAGAAAATACTGCATCTGAAAAATATGTACATAAATATGAATTATAAATATATTTACAGTCAATGGGTGTTTCATGAACCTGATTTCCACGGGGTGTAAAAACACAAACTAGAGATGCTCTGTGTGCAAGATCACTCGGTGGCAACGTTAGCTCTTGGCACTGACTGCTTGCAGGACGAGAGTGACCTGGGGGCTGACGATACTGCCAAATGAGAAGACGACGTCCACACACAAACCACGCCCACCCATCTGCTGACATGGACACACTTGCAGCTGTTGATCCTGTAAAAGAAAACAATTATGCAACTTTGTGAAATGGTAAGAAGAATAAGGAAGTCAGTCAGATAAATTCCTGCTGATTGCAAAACAATGCAGATACTAGGCCTAATTATAGTTCCATATCATTACAAAATATAGTCAAAACAGCACAAATTAAAGCAAGTAAAGAATGCGTTTCAGGAGGGATAATGGGAGGGGGTAGGGGGGGGGGGGGAAGAGTTCTAATCCCAGCTTTTCAGGAATATAAAAACAAGAATTATATACGGCTTCTGTCCAGAAGTTGACAGAAACAAAATTTCATTTCAGCACCAAAACCAAAAAATTTTTAATGATGAAGGATAATATTCTGAATTCTAAAGAAAAAAGTTTCACTTTTTTGCCCTTGCATAATTATTTTTGATACTTACTATCTGAAAACGTGAGCACTTCAGTCACCAATACAGGAAGTGACAGTCCAAAACTCTCAACTGTATGATACGGTGTTTTGCAAACAATCTGGATAGACTGATTCGACTGGCCAGAAATACTGTACCTCCTGAAAAACACAGAAAAGAAAATAGTGATGTATTTAAGCACTTTCTTTTTCTTAATAGCTACTATCTTCGAGCATCACCAATGTTTCATCATCTTGAAGGCAGTCCACATGCACTTGTTAATGAGCAGAAATGAATAATTGTGTTAGCTCTCTACTAGAAACACTTATTTCTGCAGGCAAATAAAATATCCTACTAAAATTAAATCAAGACACATGTTTGTTAAGAAAACAAGAGGATCTAATGACGCTTAACAACTTGGTGACTAGCCTACCTAGTATTCAAATATTTGTGGTGTCTAAGGACAAAGCAACGATCCAACAGCCCAACGATTTTGATCATGTTTGAAGGATAAGAAAGCAAGAAAGGCACAGAGCCACATGAAGAATAAAGAAAAATCTTCAGCATTTAGGACAGTAACAGCAAAGCCCATCTCCATGGACATTAAGCTGTAATGCTGGAACCTACAAAGGTGATTCTAGGCTTAAATGTGAAAGCAAATGAAAGTTGTGGCAGAAATAATATAATGAATAAAGACAGGACTGTTACCCATTATTTGAAGCACAGTATTTGTATTTAATGACACGCCTAGATTATGCCTACATAATTGTTATTTTGGATTGGTACGGCTCTAAATACATCTCTTCTTTGGAGCTATTGGGTCATTTACTATTCTTGAAACATAGTCGAATAAGAAACGAGAAAAAATATATGTCAATGATAGACTGATAAAAGAAAAGAATTAACGCGAAAAATAAAGTGAATGACAGAATGAATGCTGTAAGTATTGACTTACGACGAAACATTTCTGTTTCCTCCCGGCAACAGTGAACTTCTTCTACTTGATGACGCCGAAGTTGGAACTCTAGGCGACAAGACGGTTTTCGACTGGAAAGGGCTTCCAAAACTCTTCATTCTTATGTTATCAACTTTATTAGGTTACAACAATTATGAGTTAATAAGAATACACAAATTGCACATCAACTTAACCAACCCGCACTCTTTCAAAATAATATCAAGCTACTGATCGATAGAAGATCGATGTATCGATACAGCTTTTAGGACATAACTCGAAAATTCCTGTTTTTTCAAACATTAACTATTTTATTCCCACGTTAGGAATTCAGCTATGGAAAAACCAAAATTCTGTTTTTTCAGTATTAATACGAAGCACTGATACAAAAATATTCTTTAATATTAATTTTATGTAATGTTGTCTAGGAACAGCGATGGGAGTCGACGGTCAAATGAAATGAGAAACATAATAACCCAACAGATGGGAAAGTATTATAAATCTGAAATAAGTTAACATCGTAACACATGGAAAATATTATAAATCTGATGTAAATTAATATATTATTTGCTGAAATGTTTATTTTTGGCATTACTAAGTACAAAATTGAAATAAACGTCAATGAAACATTAAAATTACACACATTGTGAAAAATTGACAAATGAAATAAAAACTCCAAAGTTTCTCCAAATACGCATTACTGCATGTGGTAGTAGGTGAATCAATTCTTTTTTGCCATCGATCACAATTGTACGCCACATTTTTCCACATGTGATATGTGTGAAGCCTTTTGCACAATATTTGCAGTTTCCTTGCTTGACACCATATTCTGACCAGACACCAATGTTGTCATAACTGGCATTAGCAATTGGGTTTGTTGATAGTCACACCTTTCTTTTCTTTAGATTCTTCTCACTACTGCAAGTCTCCCCCTTTTTTTATACCTATCAACTTTCCAGTTTTCATCAAACATGCTTATATAACAGTTTGAAATTGCATCAGTGAGTACTCACTGGTTTCCTCAGCTGTCCTTCATGTCACCCATGCAATACCCAGCTGCTACCTGTTTACGACTGCTACCCGCAGACACCGGAATACCAGTCTCATATCTACCACTTGTGAGATCATACATCAATTTTACACAGCTCCAGAAGCATATCATCTTTACCATGTTTTTATGTGTTGTATTGTTTTACAATAAATGGTTTGACCACATATACAGACTTTTTTCTGTAGTATACCACCTTTTGCATTTCGATTCTTGCTCTGTGGCAGCATGCGATGAAATGAAATTCATGGCTTACTAATCATTCCACTGGATTACGGAGAGGATACACTTGGTTGCAACTCTCCAGTCTTTACTAACACGTCTCACTTTCTTCAGATCTCTTTCATTTGCCAAAGGGCATTTCTGCATTCAGTCCTGCCTAATACTGACAACACAGAATATATCTTGTAGTGTTACTGCAAATTGCTAGGATGAGAACCAGTTATCAAAGAGTACTTTGAAATTTTGTCCTTCGGATAAATCTTAACAAAGTGCCACTTCTATGTCCACAGAGAAACAATGTCCAAAATCACCACATGTATCTTTTCCCACATAAGAACGAAACTAATACATAATTCCAGATGAACCTGCATCCGTGAAAATCTTGAAACCCCATCTGTGGAGTTTATTTCGAAAATTTCAAGCAGCTGCAACCTTTGAATGTCACAACCCATTCATCAACAGAATTGTATTCTCCTACAGGAATTACATTCGTACTGTGAAGAATAATGTTAAGCAATGTCTGTATTTAGTTCTTCATTTTCTGGATAAGTTCTTCGTTTCTGTTTGATGTTACCCATTGTATGAAAATACTTGATAAACTTTTGGAACTTATTTTTGACTCATTATATCTGCACTAGGAGGGTATCTACATGCCATGGACCAGTACAGTTTGGTAGCTGCCATTTTTACAGGTCTCATTTGGAGTAAATTTTCAAGAAGGTGTTCAATTTTGACCTCCATACAGTCGAATACATCTCCATCACTTTGATGGGTATACAAGATGCTCTGAATATAGATTTCACGTGTAACAAATGTTTTGAAATCTATGCGAGGAGTTTCTAAATTTCTTGGAGGGAGCAGGAGGTAATTGCATCATGTAATATTTGGCGATTCAAAATATATTTTCTTGATGTCCACTCTTTTTTACGATTATATGCGTTTTTTTAGAGATTTTTGTTTTGAGATATTATTTCTTTGTTGTGTACGTATCGTCTCAGGAGAAGGTGAATTATCAGATAAATTACAGGTTATAGTAGTAGTCCCCGTTACAGACGAATTTACATCTGATAGACTACCAGTAGATACTTTAGGAACGGTGCTGATTTGAATTAACTTTACTGGTTCAATCAACATTCTGAGCTATGTCAGTAGCATACATTTTTTCACATAAATGGATTAGTTCATAATTATCAGTATTGTTAGAGAAATCACTAATTTCTGCAAATTGCCAACGCTTACAAACGTTCAAATTCAGAAATTTCTCAGTGGTCATTTCTTTCTAAATCTAAATGTCCCGCTGCCATCAAAAAAAGTAATTACAGTATATATAAGTTTTCGAAGTTTTAGTCTGTAATCAAGGCCCAGTTTGTTGGAAAGTCACAGAACAATCTAAAACAAAGCAAATGAAATACATCTAACAATTAGATCTCAATTTGTCATTCATTTAGTCAATATAAAGAGCAAAAATAGGATACTATTTTTTAAACTTTAGATTTATTAACCTTCTAGTCTCAGCATAGTTCATGGACATCACATATTTGTATCAAGGTATATTATTGCTTCAGCTGTTATTTCTCTGAGCAATTATGCAACCATAATCTTTTGCACAGAACCAAAGAACTAGCAATTCACTGGTCAAATACAAGTATAATGAACATAAAGACACCACACAAAGAGTCATGTGCAGACAGCAACAGAACATGTCCTCCAACTCAAAGATAATAAGGCATCTGAAGAGGGTGCATCCACCACCAAGTGACAAAATTTCTTGCTAGAAGCACGTCATCCCTCAATGACAAGGCGACTTTAAGGATCAATAGATATAATAGTGTGTATTACAGCTTTTAATTGGTGTTGAATGGGTTAATTCTAGCACTGTTGAACCATGCTTTTGAGTTTCTTCTGTTTTGTAACTCTCTATACTTATTCTGACATGTGAAAAACTAAAGGTCTTCAACTCATATGATGTGCAACATACTACCTCTAATTTCAAAAGCATTTTACCATCCATTTCTATGTAACGTTCAGAATAAAAATTCTACTTTCATATCTACACCCTGCAAACCAATGTGAAGTGCATGGCAAATGGTATTTCCTATTATCTCAGTTTTTATGGTTAGTTTACATATCATTCATGTATGGATGGCAAGAAGAATGATTGTTTAAACACCTCTGTATGGACTGTAATTAATCTCATCTTGTCCTCATGATTCATATGGGAGAAAATGTATGGGGTTGTAGTATATTCCTAGAGTCATCATTTAAAACCAGTTCTGAAGGATAGGTTACATCTGTCCTCAAGTGCCTGCCACTTAAGTTTCTACATCATCCCTGTAATACTCTCCCACAGGTCAAAACCATGTGTGATCATTTTGTTGCTCATCTTCTATACCCTGTTAGTCCTATTTGATACAGGTCCCATCACTTGATGAATATTCTAGGAGTGATATGTAAGAAATCTCCTTTGTGGAATGATTGCGTTTCCCCATTGTTCTGCTAATCAATTGCAGTCTGTTACCTGCTGTACCCTTGACTGAGCCTACATGATCATTCTGTTTCATGTCCCTACAAAGTGTTACATCCAGGTATTTGTATGAACTAAATAATTCCACCTGTGACTCATTGATATTATAGTCATAGGATACTATGTTGTCTTCATTTTGTGAAGTGCTCAATTTAACAATTCTGAACATTTAAAGCAAGTTGCCAATCTTTGTACCACACTGAAATCTTATCAATATCTGAATAAATATTTATGCACCTTGTTTCAGTCAGTGTTTCATTAATGAAAACTGCACATCATCTGCAAAAAGTCTGAGTTAGTACTACTATTGCCTGGAAGGTCATTAAGACAGAACACAAACAGCTACAGTTGAAAACATTTCTCCCCATGGCACACCCAAAGTCGCTTTTATACTACATTCAACAAAATGTGAGATGCCCTGAAACACACCGAGACACATACCACAGAGCTGCTGCTGCTAAGAGGTGAACAAGGCATTTGGC
Source organism: Schistocerca nitens (assembly GCF_023898315.1). Classification (NCBI taxonomy): domain Eukaryota; kingdom Metazoa; phylum Arthropoda; class Insecta; order Orthoptera; family Acrididae; genus Schistocerca; species Schistocerca nitens. Next base: position 920,159,538 of record NC_064614.1, on the reverse strand, counting down.
AAAAAACCCTCAGCTTTCTGTGGTTCCGGTTCATGATGTCAGGCCACCAAGTATCTAGTGCTATCAGTAGATCTCACACTCAGCAGTTCGTCTTTAGAAGCCCCCACACGCAGAGAGAAATGTCAATGCTGCTACAGTAGGTATGTTTCTGCCAAATGGCGCAGCATGTACAAATGGACGATAGCCAAGTGCAAAGTCTGCTGTTAAAACTATGGCATTGAGACAAAATACGTAATATGAAATTGCAAATTGTGGAAAATATGCTAATAAAGGTATTTTGAGCTGTGGTACACTTATTGGACCAGTAATACATCTCCTTAGCGCTATTTATGCTAACAGTAGATGGGGTTCAATACAGTGAATGTAAAATATATTTATGCACCTACACATTTTTGTTTTGAAGCTCATTCAAGAGACAAAACACTAAACTAACAACTTAACTAAAATTAGGGCACCCCAGAAACCAAAAAAATTGACCACAAGAAGATGTAAGAGAGGCTCACTTTACATCTGCCATGGAAATCTGTTATAAAGTATGATGACATTTCAGACATGCTATTGGAAGAGAAGAAGGTAACGATGGTGAAGGACATAACGAAATCAGTTAGCAAGTCAAAGCTGTGAGAAAACAGAATGCGAAATTTGAAAACATGATGCATGATCTGATATGATGAGTTATGTACCAATTTCAGAAACTGAAGAAGTACAGATACTTCTCAAATTCAAGAACTGGTAAGATTGTATCAATGCATGGCAGTAGAAAGGAAATGGAGAGGCAGATTAAAATCACAGTGATCTGCAGTGGAAGATCAGAGGCTCATACAAGAGAAATCAACTTTCAACGAAATTCTTCTGTGTTTGTTACCACTTTGTCAATAGTACAAAACTAACGACGTTTCAGTCGACCTTCTTCAGGGTGTTTTTGTTTACTGCTGAATCAGAAAACTTTGTTTCTTATATACCTACAGACATGGCTATTATCTAATTCTGATAGGCTGTTTAGGATGAAGGGGAGGGATGTTAGAAGCCTCTATTGGTGTTTTTATTATTTCTTTTAACTGGTGGAAACACAGTGTCAGTTGTTTTATATATGTTGACAATGCGGTCACAAACACAGAAAAATTTATTGAATGTGACAATGGCCACAGAAGCCTACAGTTATAAGAGAAATCAAGTCTAAATGAAACACACAACTGTATGCCTCTGAGTAGCAGTGGCAGTTGCGGTGGAAGTGAGTGTAAGTTTTGATGTAACAATAGTGATAACTCTCACAGTGAGCCTAGACAGAAAGAAGTAAGCAAATAGAAACAACAGTCAAGTTGAGCATAAGTGCCAATTGTTTACGAGAATTTCATTCTGGTAGAGAAGTTTCCAAAATTTTAGAGGTGAGGGAATACACTTCATCCCAAAACTTGGATTTCTCAATTTAATTTACCTATGCCTCCAATATAGTCATCGATTTTGAGTCTACCTAAGAACTATCAAAGAAAAATATCATTAAATTCTTCAGAGATATACATGGTTCTTCACGTGTACAAAATGGGGCTATTGTATCCAGAGCTGAAGCTGACCAATATTCACAAGCTGTGACTCGTATATGCAATACGTTTCCTTTAATTTACGTCTATGGTCACAATCTTGTTGTTTAACAATCTTTTTGTTCTATTAAACAAAAAGATTGTGACCATAGACGTAAACTAAAGGAAACTTACTTACCAATATTGTTTGAAAACAATTGCATCTGCAGTTGTTGGTCATTCTTCAGTGTATCATATGATAAGTGAGTATAATGTCACACACTCTCTGAACACTTTCAAGAATGGAAAATCATTACAGAAGCTTCTAGAAAGTGTTGGAAACTTCGACAGAAATGTGATACAAAGGAAAGTACACGATTTTTTTATGTAATGAACTGCCAACAATTGACAAAGTCATGATCAAAGACCCAGATTTTGTCAATTCTTTTCAGAGAGCTATGTTTTATGAATTATTAAAAGAAATTATTTTTAAATATGTTTTGCATGGATGTGATAGTATACTAATAGACAGGAATGACATCAAATTTTTTGGAGGTGAAAGAATTCCCATTTACTAATTGTACAAGACATGGATGGATGTAGCGTACATCCAAAGTACCGTTTGGGTAGATAACGCCATCAAATCACGAAAAAAGCGTTTCTGTCCAGATTATCCATCACAAACAAGGGGCCGCCAGGTAAGGGAAAACGCTTGATTATCACAATGCATTTGTCACAGTAAAGCAGGTTTCTTCATGCGGGCTTTTGAGTCCAAGAAGAGAAGAAAAAGAAATTATCACAAGGAGATATGCACCTATACGTTCAAGAAGTCGTTTTGGGACGTTCTTCCTTGGTTTCAGGAAAACGCAGTTATTGTTAGTGATAACGCACCATACCATTCTCACAGAAAAGAGTTCCATTAAATAAGCTACATCGCAATGGCTAAGATTGAAAAATATCGCTTTTGAAGACGATATGTTGAATAAAGAACTAGGTACACGACACCGTTAAAAACACAGAGTCGCCTACATGAAGATGCTGTAGATGAAGTGGCTAAGAAAGCAGGGAAAATTATACTTGGAATTCATCCATACCACTGCGAATTAAAGGACATCGAGTTGGTTGGGGCCAGAATCAAAGGTTGCACTGCAGGAAAAAACAGAACACATGAAATGTTGGAAGTTGAAGAACTATTAGAATAAGCAGTAAGAACAGTGACTGCAGAACAGTAGAAAAAGTGTGTTCCCAATGCGTTGAAACTCAAATGTGGAAATTAGATAGCATTTTAAAGGAGAAAGAGGAGTGTTTTGTTATTAACATGAACGAAAACAGTTCAAGTTCGACAGAGTGAACCTACTTTGTTGTCTGTTAACATTATTGCAACTGTGTTGTTATTGTATTACAATAGCTTCTGTTAAAAACTGCTAGACCACTTGTATTTTTTCGCTTTATTTCATTACGTTGTGGTGCAAGTTCATAATAGAGGTTTTCTTACGAGCGACACATGCTCCAGTGTGACATTAGCCCAATGGCGAACTGCACACCATGTATAAAAGATTTCTGACACACCTACATATTGTGTGAACACTAGCTGCTTTCACTGGAACAGGTAGTGATTGTCACGTAAAACTGTTAGTGTTTCGTCCGAGCCCTCGATTTACAGACTATACATTTCAGGCTATACATCTGACGATGACTTTCCATCCAAGATAACTTGTTGCATCCTTGCTACCAAAAAATCTCAGTCTTGTCACAAATACCTCTTGCTATCATATACGATCGCACTTTTGGCAATAAGAGTAGATCTGGTACTGGCACTGAGTCAGATACTTTTCGGTAATAGACAAAAACTGTTTCTACCTGCCTGCTTCGATCCATGGCTTTCATTATGTCATGTGAAAAACTGCGCGTTACATTTCATATGATTGATGTTTTCAGAATCCATGCTGGTTGGCAAGGAGGAGGTGATTCTGTTCGAGATCACTCAATAAGTTTGAGCTCAGAATATGTTCTAAGATTCTACAACAAATGGATGTAAAGGATATAGGACGACAGTTTTGTGGGTCACTTCTCCTACCCTTCTTGAAGATGGTTGTAACCTGTGCTTCCTTCCAACAATTGGGTGTGGTTTTTTGTTCTAAGGATCTGTGACTGATTATGGTTGAAAGAGGGGCTAACTCAGCCACAAATTCGGTATACAATCTGATAGAGCTTACATTGAGCTCTAGCGCTTCGTTCAATTTTAATGATTTCAGCTGTTTCTCAGTGCCACTCACACTAATATCTATTTCATTTATCTTTTCAGTGGTACAAGAATTAAACTGGGGCAATGCTTCCGAGTTTTTCTTTGTAAAGGAACATTTGAAAACATAGTTAAGCACTCCTGTTTTGGCAATGCTCTCCTTAGCTTTAGTTCCTGTCTCATCCATGAATGACTGGATGCTAACTTTGGTGCCACTAACTGTCTCTGCATATGACTAGAATTTATTTGGATTTGTGAAAGTTCATTTGACAGTATTCTGCTATGGTAGTCATTGAACTCTTCACACATTGCTCTTTTTACAGCCAAATGCGTTTCATTCAGCATCTCTCTAGCTGCAGACATAAGCTTTGTTTTACATCTGTTTTGCAGTTAGAAGTTACTTTACAATGATGGTATACCAGGGTCAACTGTGCTTTTAAACTTGAGCCATAGTCCTGTGTTAAAATTTTCTACTTCCTCTTTGAGATATGATACTGCTGCTTTTTCACCTCGTTTACTGAACACACAATTCTTTCTACTTGCTTTAGTTGTCCTTTACATTCTGATAATCATTCGTCCCCCCAAGTGCCTCACGGTCACTTATACCAGTTTTGATGTGGACATCCTCAAAGAGGTCAGGTCCATTTCTTGCTATTTAATCTAATACTTTGCCATCACGAGTGGGGTGCTGAACAATCTATTGTAAGTCATTTTGAGAGAAGTCATTTAACAATGTTTCACAGGATGCCTTGTCATGCCGATCACTTACAGAATTGTAATTTTCCCAGTTCACTGTTGAACGATTAAAGTCTCCACCAATGATTACAGTATGATCAGGGAACTTACACACTAGTAAACTGTTTTCAGTTACATCATAAGATGAGTCTGTTGGTCGATAGAAGGATTCAATTATAATTTGATGCCTACATCTGATACTGAGTTCTGGCAAAACTATCTCACATGCAGTTTCAATTTCTGTCTCGACTGATGTGTGTTTCTTTTCTACTGTGACAAATGCATTGCCTCCATTTTTCAGTAACCTATCCTTTTGGTATGCCCTTCAGTTTTACTTAGAATTCTCACACCTTTTTACTATAGGTTCAACCAGCTTTCTGTTCCTAGTATTGTATGAGCTTTCCTGCTTGCCAATAGCGCTTCAAACATCGGCACTTTGTTGTGAATGCTTCAGTAGTTAACTACTAGGATTTTAATACTCAATGCTGGCATCATTTTGTGCTGGTGGGTGGTTGTCTGGCTCCTTCCTCATGTGTAACACCTGTATGACCATTTTTGAATTTTGCAATCCAGTCATAGACTCTCTGCTGTGGCAAGATACTATTCCCATGCTGTGCTGAAAGTCTTTGATGTACTCTGACAATCGATACACCTTCTGATAATAAAAACCAGAGCACTGCTTGGTCTCTTTGGGCAAACTTCTAATGGTCTATTTGAAAAAAAAGGAAGACAGATGGAGGAATTAGGATTAAACTTTCAAAGAAGCTCCACAAGAGCATAGCAATAATATAGACAAGGACACAAGTGAGTGAACTATCTAAGAAGAGTGATGTCACCACTGCAGATAATTTTTGACCTACTTAATTGAACCATTCTTGCTTCTGCTGTTTGCCTATGGTGCAGATTATCTAAGATCTCAAATTATATTGAAATAATAACTAATGCATTTTGATGTTAAATAATTTTTATAATGTTAATTTTAAGAAGAACTTTCACCAGGCACAACTATAACTGGGAAAGTCATAAGTATTCTTAACACTATTGCTGTGTTGGAAAAAGTTAATGTTAAATAATTTGTAAAAGGATATTCCAGACTGGCATGTGGCTCACAAGACTGATTTTCTACAAAGCATGGCTTCAGAGAATTAATTTTTTCATATGAATGAATACCATCAATATGAGTTTCCATGCTCAAATAGTCTTTAGGGTTCAGATGTAAATCATTACGATGTTTCTTCAATTCTTCTTTAGGTTAGCTAAATAGTGTCCTACTAAAGAAACCACAGATATTCTCTAAAGTTTTTAGCTTTTCAAATATATTTGTTAAGGAAATTAATATCTGATCTAAAATTCAAAGAAATGTCAACATCATAATTTAATTTGGGGTGTAATGAAACTTCAACACCATGTTTGTACTGAAATTTTGTCTGTTTTCATCCACAAAATAAAACTACTAGAGGAAATCTGCTTCAGCATTTAGTTTGTGTGGCACTTTCGCAGCTTGCTGTAACACCATTTCAAAGTGTTCATCTGAGTTGTAACTGCCAGTAACTTAAGGAATTAGTATCATTCAAAATGTCGAACCGGATTGGAACACACAAATAAATTTATAATTCTAAATTTTTAAAACAAGCAAATATGCTTTGTGAGTTGTGATGCAATCCCAACCAGCCGAATTTTCTAATATTTTCAACAGAGCACTAAATATTTTTTTTGATTGGGTTGATTTTGTTTGACCAATGTGTAGCACTTAGCGCCTATAATTTTAACACTGCTAAATGTCTGGAGATTAAGATTCACCTAACTGCAGATGATGAAAGGTAAAAGTAATTTTCTTGAACTAAGCCAAAGAAATTGACTGTTTCATGAGAAATATATGCTGCTTCATTTACTACTAAATTTAAACTATTAGCTGATTATGGAACATAAACTGCATGGTCATTGATACCCAAAAATGTTTTCTGCTACCACTGTGTTTCCCTCATATATTCAAACCATTATCAGAACCTTTTCTGCACAAATTTGGAATTTTGTGGTTTAATTGAGAAAATTAATTCAAACTAAATTTAATAATCCCTTGCTGATTGAACTGATAATCAGGCAAAAGCTAATAAAGTGTTCACATATCTGTCTTTCTTTTATTTTTACAATTTAGATAAACATATCGAAGCATTACTGTTATTTTTTCTGTGTAACTTATGTCTGATGTGCAGTCTAATATGGAGGGAAAAAATCTGATTTTTTGTCATTGTGCCAAATAAGACATGAATGGTACGCTACATCTTGGTGCTTAAATACCTCCCATCAGAGTTGCACAATTTTGAATATAATTTCCTTAATAGAAGCCCATACACATCTAACTTGAATTAAATTTTGATTCATTTCTGAAAATACATTCCCACATCACAGAATCAAAATATATCATTTCTACTGCTTTTACAAAATTTCTGTTGCCATGTTCAACAGTTTTTTTAATGAAATCCGAATAAACAAATAATGCGTGATAAGAACTTGATGACAGCCACAATCCTTTCTAATATGTCACTCCAGTGCTGTTTTTTACTCTAGAAGTCTCAGTTGCTTCTGAATAATTTAGTCTTTGTCTTAAGGATGTTATTCAGTTGTACTAATACCTACACATTTTCATTGTATAAATTGATCGTCTTATATCTTTTCAGAGTTAGATGAATGTTCTCCATATGAAAAAAATCCAAATCAGACAGTCTACTTACACTTTTACCAAACATCTTACAATAGAAAGAATAAAATGATTGTTTCGAAAAAGAGCAATGAAACCATTTATATCAATTTATTCGCCATTAGAAAAAAATTTGTAACAGTAAATCTCAGCAAATTTTGTTCTATTCTCATTAACGTGAAAATTGTGATTGCGACCTGAATATAATCAGGTTTAACTAAAGTATTGACAAGATCACTATTAATATTAGCATACCACAGCTGTAGGCCATCATTAATAGTCAAACTGCTGTTGTGCTGCTTGAAGATTCATCAGGAATACTTTTGCTTGTATTAATGTTATCATTAAGAGTATCTGAAAGACTAAGAGTGTAACATATCTATTTATCTTGAAACACTTTCATATGTTCAGATCCTGATGTTGCCAATGTGACATAGCCAAGCATTTCTTGACATTAATTATCAGACTTACTTTTTCTTTCTGTCTTCCGCTCATTTATGATGATGAAATTGAGCTCCAGAAAGCTTTTTCCTTTTTTGTTGGCTCCTGAAACAATGCTGTAGAGTAACTAACAGGAATTTTTAGTCTGTATTTGGTTGAACATATTTACAAATAAGTGAAACGTTCTGAGCCATGCACGACTCGCGTTTATCCAATTTATTGTTTGTCATCTTCTATTACGGTACTGCCGCCTCGTTTTCTTACTCCATTTACTGGCGTCACTAACTTCCTGACTTACGTGCCTGTGAGCGGCAGCAGCAGCGCGTATCGATAAGTGCACTGTCATACCATCTTTGGAGCGACCGACAGTATTTCCGGGTCGTCGTGTGTCTAGGAATTAGTTCGGGATGGACCAGCAATCCAGTCAGGATGCAGCAGCAGTGAAGTCGAGGACAGAACGCCGGTGAGGCGCTGACAGCTAGTGTTCGCCGACCGCTGGTGACACACATGAACTACCCAACGGAGGGAGACTGAAGCAGGACGACCGTTGGTTGGTCGTTTGGTTGGTCATCTCATTGGCCGACGTATATTTGGTCCTTTCATCGTTTCCAGGCCTGACGAGTTGGGTGGTTGGCGTGGAGCAGCGAGGAATTCTCTGCGGGATGTAGTTTGGCCAGGTACTGGCGGTTTTTGCGTGGTGTCGGAGTGTGAGGGGCTGTTCCCATTGCTACGAGGTCCGTGGCTCACCAACCCTCGATTCGAAGGTTGATTTTAATTTAATCTACCAGCAAGTCAATTCTGTTCCGTCGTGTCGTTTGGAGTTCGTTGTCGGCTGTTGGGATTTTCCTGCGAGCAACAACATGGTTTTCCAGTTGGAAAATTCTAACCACCCTCCAGTGGAGTTTCACTGTATTTGGTTATTTGAATTGAAGTGCACCAGCGGAATATTCTGCTTGTGGCCATTATCGTTCTTGTTACCTGCCCTGGCCATTGACATAAATTTCAGGCAGTGTAGTTTCTTCATGTTGTTGTTGCTGTCCAGCACAGTGTGTAGTTTGACAACTCCATGTAGGATTGGTTGTGGACGCCAATATCTTCTACGTTATTCTGTTGAACTCCGGTTGTGCCCTGGTCGGGTGAAGTGGAAGTTATCTTGTCGGTGGGTCCATTGACTGTCGGTTGGTCGGGTTGTCGTTGGATCTTGAATGGTCGGTCCGACTGCCTGTCTCACCTAAGCGAGCATTAGTGTTTGAATTCCAGGCCGACCCTTGAACATCTGAGCGCCCTTGGGTGTACTGCCTTTTTTTTTATTTGTTCTTGTTTGCACTTGTATGGCTTCTAGCCGTTTTTTTTTTAATCAAGGTTGTTTTGCCGTAAGATTCTTTAGGCCTACAGCCTAAATTAAAGAACTGTTTTACATAAGAACTTTGGAATTTTAAAAAAATTAATGTTATGGACATTTAAGCACTAGGCTTTCAGCCGATTTGAATTTAACTTGTTTACTCTTGAAGAGTCTGATGCTTTGGGCCTTCAGCCTAACTAAAGAACTGTTTTAAGATAAGGCGTTGTTTAGCCTTAAGTGTTGGGCTTTAAGCCGATTTCGAATTCAAATTTTTTGCTCTGATAATCTCGGATTCCTTGGATTTTCAGGCCTATATAAAGAACTGTTGTAAGATAAGGCTTGCCTTTTAAATTTATGCTTGCATTTTAAGTTATTGGCCTTCAACCGTTTTTAAATTAAAGTGGCTTTCAGCTGGTAATTAAGTCCCAAAGATTGAACCTGTGTGTTTAAAAATAATTTTTTTGGGGTCTTGTAATGTTTGATCAAATAATAAAGTTGTATGTTCGAGTGTAACTGACAGCCACTTTTCACAATTTAAACTACTTGTCCTGTCCTGCAAGGTTAAGCGGGGCATCTCACTTTCACTTTTTCTGTTCTAGAATACTTCATTTTGCGTTAGTGTAGATTTTTAATCTGCCCACAAGTGCGTATATTTCCACACCAGTTCCAAATTTTACTGTGTTCGCAAAATCGGCCGCACTGAAACGTGGCTTCTGGCATTTGCTTACGGTGTCTCACGAGTGAGGTGGGGTTGTGTGGCAGTAGATGGCAGGGGAGCTGTCCACACTGTTCATTGACTAAGCGCGCGTCACAACACGTACGAATAAAGTTGCCTCTACATGCCTGCACTTGATGCGTATGTACAAGCTTGGAGTAAAACTGCCCGTGTGGCCCTTGTCCAAGTTTTTGCCTCTTCTTTTGCCAAAGCATCCGCAAAATATTTTGTGCTGGCTGGGGAAAGAAATTTGCCCATAAGGTTGGCGGTAAATGGCTTACTATTGACTCACAGTGTCTTAGCTGTAAATGGGATTACTTGAGCGAGGAAGACAAGCTGAGAATGAGAAGAAGACTTGCTCGCACTTTATATGATATGGATGTTCTGTTCGATAATGTGTTATGTTTGATGAGGGATTCAAACGAAAGGTGGCGCTGCATTGGGGCGTTAATCGACTACTTTGAACAAGCCAGTATATTTATTTGTGTAGGAAGTCTTTCAGATTATATGCTTATAAATTCAGCAATAAATTGAATACAGTGTACTCCGATGTCTATCGTACTATCATTCCACAAGGAAAGCCCCAAGTACTTCTTGCCTTATGTATTTATTTTGAGAGTAAATACGAGTGCTGTGCATGGACTGTGATCATGAAAACAGCTCCGGCGAGAAAATTTTGGTCAGACTCAAATGAGCTCAGAAAAGAAAGCGAAGTAAACCCTCATTTCTCGTCAATAGGAAGTGAATTCAGATATTGTGGAATGCGGCTGCAGTCAATCGCGTTTTCTCTGTGAATCCTTCCAGGTAGCAAGAACACTTCATCCCCTACCACTGTGCCACTGAGTACTTCGCAAATAACTATAAAAGAGGTACCTTGACCTATTTTCAATGTGAAAGGTATGTATGTATGTATGTTAAGTGGGGATCTAGAAACGATGGAGAGGCTCCGTCCCCGTCGTAGCCGCAGTGGTCCACAACCCAACGACGACTACCGCAGTCCACTTCACCCCTCCGCCGCCCCACACCGAACCCAGGGTCACTTTGCGGTTCGGCCTCCGGAGGAGCCCCCCAGGGAACGTCTCACACCAGACGAGTGTAGCCCCTATGTTTGTGTGGTAGAGTAGTGGTGGTGTACGCATACGTGGAGAACTTGTTTGCACAGCAATCACCGACATAGTGTAGCTGAGGTGGAATAAGGGGAACCAGCCCGCATTCACTGAGGCAGATGGAAAACCGCCTAAAAACCATCCAAAACTCAGTATACTATATCTCCATCAGAATCCCACAAAATAGCTTCATCCATCAGTATAACATATACTGAAGTCCGATCTAATTGTACTTGAAGTTAAGTGGAGAGGACCAGCTGTACACACCACGAACAGTGCGCGTTGTTTATCAGAACCGTATGTTTTTGGTCTGTAAGGCAATTACGTCACGCCAGTTGCGCATACACAAAACTGCTAAAAACGTGCACAACTGAAGATGTGCTCACGACCCAGATTCCAAGTTTCACTGTGTCTAGAGGAGTATCAATGTAGCATAGCGCTGTAGACTTAGTGCTGTGTGTTCCAGATTACCACGTATACATTAAGTTTGACAGTATTCAAAGAAAAATAACCAATAAATCCGTGAGGTGCTAAAAATGGGGGTGTTCACGTGCTCTTGTGCTCTTACACAAGAGCCGTGTCTGGCCTTAACTCCAAAACTCTACACACATTTCAGAACCAGTGTCATTACATGCTGCATATTTTAGATTTCAAGGTTTTTCCACACAGTGATGCTTGGTATTTAATGCAGTAATATTTTAGTGCTGGATGATTTAAAAAAATTTCAAGCAACGTTGCAGTGCCGTTGATGTTACACACCATTGATGGCCCTCTGTCAGTACACACATTTATGACTTTACTATAACCTACTTTTAAATTTTTGTAGGCATAAGTTTACTTTTTCAAATATTTATGAGTCTCTTGTTGTAGCATGCAGTGCCCCCAGACTGGCAAGATCTTCGAAGATATTAAAATCAACATCACTTCCAGTTATAAAAATGGTAAACTCGGTAACTCCGCGTACGTCCCTTGGTCCATTTAAAGCTAGAGGACAGAAAGTAGAAAGAAATACAGTTGCTAGATATGTCCTGAGAGAATTTCTCGTTTTGTCTCGTAACTGGCTGTCTTGTTACAGCAGTTTTTTTCCACATTCATTTCAATACCCTCATTACCAATAGCGTGCAAGTATTTGGAGACCAAGAATAACAGTACCATCACCATCAGAAAGAAGATTATCTTTTTGACGAACGCTGAAGAAGATTCATATGTCGCTTATATCATCGCCAACTCTCCGCAACTTACTTTAGCAAATATAATTTGCGTTTTTCTGACTTCTTCTTTTCTCTAAGTCACATTTTCTTTCCATATGTGAGACCAAAGTACAAGCTCCATTTCTTCCTTGTTAGTCTGATTTTGTGCACTGTAGTGTCTATCAAAGTCAAATCTTCTATTACGTGAAAGAGTACATCAACAGACAATGTACAAATCTGTTCCTGATGTATATGATAAAAACAAAAATAAGACACGCCAAGAAAAATTCTGCCATAATTAATTTCTGGAGTTCGTTACGCAGTGGACATTTAGTAAGAGCTAAGAATATTCGCAAGTAGTTCATTTCGTACTTGGTTGCCTCTCTCTCTCACACACGTACACACGCTCTTCGCATCTCACTCTTCACATCTTAGGGTATGTTTTGCTAAATGTTTGAAAGTGTATGTACCGAACAAGTGTTCGTGAAAGCACACTATTGTAGCAAAGAGTACCAAATTAAATTAAATTTGTTGTTATACAATGCAATAAGCAGCCAAAAATGGCAACCACAGATTGCTGAGGTTGTCAGCAATCGGATACATAACGACAGTCGACACCATGTGTGTCCACTTGAACCCACATGCAGCGATCACAAAAAAGGCAGTGACCCTGGGCTTCCGATCGAAAAGCTATATATATTAGTGAAATGGGTCCCATATTATTACAAATATAAACCTCTTCACAAGAAATTACCGTTGGGGAGCTCTTCAGAATTATGATCACAATTTTGCTTTCGCAAATTGACAAATATTTTTTTGAACATTAAATTCTTACCGGTTACTAGAGTTTTCTTCGCGAAATTCCGTAAAACTATTCAAATACAATACAGAGAACTCTATATATATATAGCATATCTACCAAGAACTCAGAAAAAATGTATATTTCTCGAAAGTCGGGTGCCAGTTTCTCAGCTATTCAGAAATGTGATCATAATTTTTTCGCGAAACTCTACAGAACTATTCAAAATTTGCACAGAGAACTCTAGAAGTATAGCATGTATATAAAGGACTCAGAAAAAAATGTACATTTCTCGACAATCGGTTGCCAACTTCACAACTATTCAGAACTGATATCATAATTTTTTTCGCAAAATCTGCAGAACTATTAAAAAAATTTATAGGAAGAACTCTAAAACCATAGCATACGTATTAAGAACTATGAAAAAAATGTATAGTTCTCGAAAATCGGATGCCAGCTTCACATGAATCTAGAAATGTGTCTCATGATTATGATTATCTCATGGGCTATTATCTGTATAAAAAAGTCATTAGAATTTTCTGTAGAACCCTTCGGGAGCTATTCAGGGTTGTGATAATTGATTTTTTTTCGGAAATCTGGGAATTAATTTTTTTGTACAAGATTAAAATTTTCCTGATTATTATTGTTTTCTTCGCGAAATTTTGCAGAACTTCTCAAATTTTGTACAGAGAACTCTAGAACATGGCATACCATTATCGTGCTACCTAAGGCAGGCATCCACAGAAAAACTTAAGTTTCAATAATTTTTGCTAAAAGGCCTAAGGCCTGCTTTCTAAGTGTATCTCTTTTTAAAATTATCCGCATTTGTACCAAAGTGTGTCTTTGTAAAACAAATGGGTTGTGAAATAAATATTATTTTATGGTGCTTCGAGGCTATACACTCAAGAACCCTTGCGTTCACAACTGACCTGCTCCACAGGTTGCCTTCAGTTTCCTATCGCTGTCCTGGAGATCTGAGATTCACTGAAATCACAGCACAGAAATAATGCCATAGAGCGATTCCTTGGACTCACTTGGTGCCTGAGGAATTTTCTCGTGTCAAGCAAATTTGTGAATCAGAAACTCAGCGCTTCAAAGACAGAACCAATTCATAACCTAACAACTGTTGTTAGTGCACGGATGTTGTGTCATATGTTTCTGTATAATTCGCAAATAAACATTTGTCTAATGATATTAAAAACATAATACCATACATGTAAATTGAAGGTGGAGGGGTGAAAAAAGGAAAAGGGCTAGTGATATCAGCTGCATTGGGACGAGATGTGCAATCAGTGGCGACGAGTGAATATGTGTGCTGGATTGGGATCCAAACCCAGGATCTTCTGCTTACTAGGCAGTTGTGTTAGCCACTGTGGCACCCGGGCACACTGTTTATTACAGCTGCAAGGACTATCTTCCCATGCATCCCGGCTGACCAACACTGCCACCTAGCGCCACCTATCCACAGTCCCTGTCCTTGTCCTCCATGATCACTATTCTGAGATCCCACGCGAGCTCGGACATAATTGTGGACTGATGACCTCAGAAGTTAAGTCCCATAGTACTCAAGGCCATTTGAACCATTTGAACATAAATGTACATCCTGACTGAAGAAGGTGGATTAGTTACCCATATAGGCGAAGCAGTTATATGAAAGTGCGGTGTCTATTCCTTCTGACATGTCCGAAAGAACAGACAGCACACGGAATCAAAAATGGTTCAAATGGCTCTAAGCACTATGGGACTTAACGTCGGAGGTCATCAGTCCCTTAGACTTAGAACTACTTAAACCTAACTAACCTAAGGACATCACACACATCCATACCCGAGGCAGGATTCGAACCTGCGACCATAGCAGCAGCGCGGTTCTGGACTGAAGCGCCTAGAACCGCTCGGTCACAAAGGCCGGCCACACGGAATCCACAGCTGTGATACGTTATATGTCAACTAAAGGTGTAGGGGGGAAGAAAGGGAAGGGAGTAGTGATATCAGCTGCATGGGACATTAAAGGGAATTAGCAGCGTCGAGAGAAAATATATGCTCGACCAGGATCCAAACACTAATCTCCTATCTACTAGGCCAGGGCTTCCCAACGTGTGGTCCGCGGACCCCTTAGGGGTACGCCGGCTCTTTCTAGGGGGTCCGCGGCCACCTTTCACTAAATCGTGTAAAGTAATGAGTAAAATTATTGAATAAAAATGTGAAAATCAAATTCATCACTATTTTTTTCCGTGTGAAAAACATGTGTACTTTTACTTCAGGCCGTATTCCCACGCAGCCTTTGCGGTTCCTAAGTGAGAACGCATACACAGTTTAGTGCCGGACAATGCGGCTTCTCTGATCGACTGTTTCGCAACAATATGGGGGTCGTTTGTGCCCCGGCTCACGGCGCTAGATGCGCTGATACCTTTTACGCATGCGCAGAGCGGGCTTTGTCGACCAATCACAGTGCTCGCTGGCACGTTTGCGGCCCTAGGCATCATTAAATGTTAAACTTGCTTTGTCAGCGCACTACCTATTTCATAAGTCGATTTTTGACCAGTTTATTACTCCTAATATGGATCCGGTGGCTGAAGTCGTGATCATTGAAGAAGGGTGCGGTTTCTCCATCGCCTTCACAACAAGGGAAGTTTCCAGTTGAAATGAAGGAGGAGGGAGGACAACCAAAGGAAGAACAATCACAAGAAGCTCCAAAGACTATTGATACTTCGGGGGGGGGGGGGGTGTCATTGGGAACATGGCACTTGCATTAAGAAGCTTTCAGTTCACATGGGTTTCGTTCTGAAATTTAAAGTTACTGTACTCTTGACTGACTAGGGGTCCGTCGTGGATTTTCGACTATAGAAGGTGTCCACCAGCTGAAAAGGTTGGGAAGCCCTGTACTAGGCAGCTGTGTTAGTCACTGTGCCATCTGCTCACACCGTTTGTCACAATTGCATGGACTATCTCAGCATGCCTCCTGCCTGACCCAAACTCTCAGCTAGCGCCATCTATCTGCAGTCCCTGTCCATGCCTTCCACGCTTGCTACTCTGAGATTCCCTCAGGAGGTCGGTCGTAATTGTGCATCCACACTGAAGAAGGTAGATTCCATGCCCATGTAGGTGAATCAATTATATGAAAGCGTGACGTCCGTTTCTTCGGACTGCTCTCAGTTGAGGAATCATTACAAGAATCGTTCAACAGTTCTAACGCCGAGCCCAGATGCAGTCTGTTGTCTGACGTGCTGTCTACTCAATTGGACTGAGCCTGTAAAATTCACTCGCCCTATATGGATGATTATTAAAATCCACAATATGTTCGACTGCCGGAAATACACCCGAAGTGCGCCTATACTTCAGATTCCCAAGAAAAGCCAACACAATTCAAATGAAGGTTTTTAACAGTGAAACAAGACAATGTTGTGCTTTGTCTTTTCCAAAACAGAGCTTCTCCGTACACCTGCACAAACATACAGGTACCCTGTCATCACTTAAACATACTCTTAAATGCTGCGATCAGACATAAAATGTTTACTGATTATCGGGAAAAATTGTGATTTTAGCTATTACTCCCTCTATTGACTACACATTACGAAGGATCACGAAGTCTGCCGACTTAACTGATCACAGAGGGGCTAGGATAAAGACTGCAACCAGTATTCGAATGAAACCTACTTAGTAGCATTCTGTTAAAGCAACAAAAGAAGAAATATCGAAATATTAGGTTGATTATCCAGAGTTTCTGAAGGCTAAAGTTACTGTACTACAAATTTTAGAAATTTTGTTGTCGAGGGCCTAGTGTAAAAGAAGTATAAAATATACCTTTCACATGCCCGCCCGGTTGGTCATAACGCACGGCTTTCCGAGCGGGAAGGAGCGCCTGGTTCCCGGCACGAATCCGCCCGGCGGAGATATGGATACTGAGTTTTGGATTTTATCATACAGTAATCCATCTGAGGCGTTTAGAACCATAAAGCATGTCATAGATTGTGAGACAGTAACATTCATTCATGCTTCTGACATACACTCCTGGAAATTGAAATAAGAACACCGTGAATTCATTGTCCCAGGAAGGGGAAACTTTATTGACACATTCCTGGGGTCAGATACATCACATGATCACACTGACAGAACCACAGGCACATAGACACAGGCAACAGAGCATGCACAATGTCGGCTCTAGTACAGTGTATATCCACCTTTCGCAGCAATGCAGGCTGCTATTCTCCCATGGAGACGATCGTAGAGATGCTGGATGTAGTCCTGTGGAACGGCTCGCCATGCCATTTCCACCTGGCGCCTCAGTTGGACCAGCGTTCGTGCTGGACGTGCAGACCGCGTGAGACGACGCTTCATCCAGTCCCAAACATGCTCAATGAGGGACAGATCCGGAGATCTTGCTGGCCAGGGTAGTTGACTTACACCTTCTAGAGCACGTTGGGTGGCACGGGATACATGCGGACGTGCATTGTCCTGTTGGAACAGCAAGTTCCCTTGCCGGTCTAGGAATGGTAGAACGATGGGTTCGATGACGGTTTGGATGTACCGTGCACTATTCAGTGTCCCCTCGACGATCACCAGTGGTGTACGGACAGTGTAGGAGATCGCTCCCCACACCATGATGCCGGGTGTTGGCCCTGTGTGCCTCGGTCGTATGCAGTCCTGATTGTGGCGCTCACCTGCACGGCGCCAAACACGCATACGACCATCATTGGCACCAAGGCAGAAGCGACTCTCATCGCTGAAGACGACACGTCTCCATTCGTCCCTCCATTCACGCCTGTCGCGACACCACTGGAGGCGGGCTGCACGATGTTGGGGCGTGAGCGGAAGACGGCCTAACGGTGTGCGGGACCGTAGCCCAGCTTCATGGAGACGGTTGCGAATGGTCCTCGCCGATACCCCAGGAGCAACAGTGTCCCTAATTTGCTGGGAAGTGGCGGTGCGGTCCCCTACGGCACTGCGTAGGATCCTACGGTCTTGGCGTGCATCCGTGCGTCGCTGCGGTCCGGTCCCAGGTCCACGGGCACGTGCACCTTCCGCCGACAACTGGCGACAACATCGATGTACTGTGGAGACCTCACGCCCCACGTGTTGAGCAATTCGGCGGTACGTCCACCCGGCCTCCCGCATGCCCACTATACGCCCTCGCTCAAAGTCCGTCAACTGCACATACGGTTCACGTCCACGCTGTCGCGGCATGCTACCAGTGTTAAAGACTGCGATGGAGCTCCGTATGCCACGGCAAACTGGCTGACACTGACGGCGGCGGTGCACGAATGCTGCGCAGCTAACGCCATTCGACCGCCAACACCGCGGTTCCTGGTGTGTCCGCTGTGCCGTGCGTGTGATCATTGCTTGTACAGCCCTCTCGCAGTGTCCGGAGCAAGTATGGTGGGTCTGACACACCGGTGTCAATGTGTTCTTTTTTCCATTTCCAGGAGTGTATATTGATCTTCTGATGGGTCAGGTTTATCTGTGCAGTAGGCCCACATTTTATACATGAACATTCACGAAAAGCTGTCTTACTGGTTTCTGTGATATTCTCTGAATTGTGGTATCTACGACGGTGTGCTTTTGGCCCTTGTGGTTCACAGCGCCACACCGATATTCTAGCCACGTAACCACGTTGGTAGACAGTACTACTCGATTTTAATCTTTCCACAAACTGGCAGTTTGTGTTTGGAGTTGGTTGTTTACTGTGCAGAAATTGGCTTCCGTGTGCAGTGTCAGCATGAACTCTGTCGAATCTGTGTTAAATGCTAACAGAAAAGAAAATTACCAGAAAAAGTTAGCCACGAAGGAACTAGGGCCTATCATACCAGATCCGTTGACTGAGAAAGTGACGAAATTAAAAAAGCGTGACTATAAGCGACCATTTAATAACGAAGTGTATAATAAGCGTAAGTTGTTTTGAAGGTGCAACGTGAGAATGATTCTCAGCTCGGAAGTTAATTCGTTAAGGAATATATGCATTACGGATGGTGTGCGCTTGTCCGAAAAAATAAAAAAAGCGCTAAAACTGCCATTTACACAAAAACGCGAAACGGAGAGTAGCGAAAGATAAAGCATTATTTCGCTCCTGGCTGGAATGTTCTTAACTGTATACGAAACAACAAATTCCCATAAATACAGTTCTTTCTTTTTTCAGACTTTTACGCATATTATTATTATTGACAGTGGTTGTAGTTGTATAAATATGCTGATAAGCATAACTGTTACACAGTAGATGTCATTAATTTCACACTCTCATATTCATCTGAATCTAAAAATTTGTGAATACGCAGAAGGTACACTCACGAACAGCCACTGGCTACGGCATTAACTACACGAGAGTTCTGAGGGTACTGTGAATTGCTGTATTTCGAGTATGGTGAACTTGCCCTTCATTGTGAGACGCTGTATTTCTAAAGGAAAGCTTCTGAATACAGTTTGGAAATTTAAAAATGCAGTTTTTGATTTTTTAGAACACGAAGATACACTACCGAAGAAAACATATGACATGGCAGTCAACAATTTGATTTGGTATTTTTAGTCGAAGTTACTTGCCGTCTCAGTGCCTAAATTTAGAACTGGAATGTAAAGCACTAGTCCATTTAAAATTACAGTAAAATAATCTTCTCTCAGTTGTAAAACAAAGAATTCAGTTAATTTCCATGCCTGCATGAACACAGTGAATGTGATGTGGATAGCACCAATAAGACCAAATATTTTGAAACACGTAAACATTGCAAGGTAAATTTGAAAGTCGTTTTCATAAATTTTAAACCCACTTTTAGTTAGTGAACGAAGTATAGTGCAGATTCCCAGCGACACAGAAATAGTGTTGATTCGTTTAAAAATAATTTCATTGCCAAAAATGAAATACACTCCTGGAAATGGAAAAAAGAACACATTGACACCGGTGTGTCAGACCCACCATACTTGCTCCGGACACTGCGAGAGGGCTGTACAAGCAATGATCACACGCACGGCACAGCGGACACACCAGGAACTGCGGTGTTGGCCGTCGAATGGCGCTAGCTGCGCAGCATTTGTCTACCGCCGCCGTCAGTGTCAGCCAGTTTGCCGTGGCATACGGAGCTCCATCGCAGTCTTTAACACTGGTAGCATGCCGCGACAGCGTGGACGTGAACCGTATGTGCAGTTGACGGACTTTGAGCGAGGGCATATAGTGGGCATGCGGGAGGCCGGGTGGACGTACCGCCGAATTGCTCAACACGTGGGGCGTGAGGTCTCCACAGTACATCGATGTTGTCGCCAGTGGTCGGCGGAAGGTGCACGTGCCCGTGGACCTGGGACCGGACCGCAGCGACGCACGGATGCACGCCAAGACCGTAGGATCCTACGCAGTGCCGTAGGGGACCGCACCGCCACTTCCCAGCAAATTAGGGACACTGTTGCTCCTGGGGTATCGGCGAGGACCATTCGCAACCGTCTCCATGAAGCTGGGCTACGGTCCCGCACACCGTTAGGCCGTCTTCCGCTCACGCCCCAACATCGTGCAGCCCGCCTCCAGTGGTGTCGCGACAGGCGTGAATGGAGGGACGAATGGAGACGTGTCGTCTTCAGCGATGAGAGTCGCTTCTGCCTTGGTGCCAATGATGGTCGTATGCGTGTTTGGCGCCGTGCAGGTGAGCGCCACAATCAGGACTGCATACGACCGAGGCACACAGGGCCAACACCCGGCATCATGGTGTGGGGAGCGATCTCCTACACTGTCCGTACACCACTGGTGATCGTCGAGGGGACACTGAATAGTGCACGGTACATCCAAACCGTCATCGAACCCATCGTTCTACCATTCCTAGACCGGCAAGGGAACTTGCTGTTCCAACAGGACAATGCACGTCCGCATGTATCCCGTGCCGCCCAACGTGCTCTAGAAGGAGTAAGTCAACTACCCTGGCCAGCAAGATCTCCGGATCTGTACCCCATTCAGCATGTGTGGGACTGGATGAAGCGTCGTCTCACGCGGTCTGCACGTCCAGCACGAACGCTGGTCCAACTGAGGCGCCAGGTGGAATTGGCATGGCAAGCCGTTCCACAGGACTACATCCAGCATCTCTACGATCGTCTCCATGGGAGAATAGCAGCCTGCATTGCTGCGAAAGGTGGATATACACTGTACTAGTGCCGACATTGTGCATGCTCTGTTGCCTGTGTCTATGTGCCTGTGGTTCTGTCAGTGTGATCATGTGGTGTATCTGACCCCAGGAATGTGTCAATAAAGTTTCCCCTTCCTGGGACAATGAATTCACGGTGTTCTTATTTCAATTTCCAGGAGTGTATAATAAGTTTGTTTCACATCAAAATGATCCAGCCATAATTAATTTCTGGTGTTCATTTGACGGCGATCATTCCTTAGAGCTAAGAACATTTTGATATACGTTGAAGCACCAAAGAAACTGGTAAAGGCATGCGTATTCAATGCCAGAGATACGTAACCAGACAGAATACGGCGCTGCGGTTGGCAACGCCTGTATAAGACAAGTATCTGGCGCAGTTGCTAGATCGGTTACTGCTGCTACAATGGCAGGTCATCAAGATTTAAGTGAGTTTCAACGTGATATTATAGTCGGCGCAAGAGCGATGGGACACAGCATCTCCGAGGTAGCAATGAAGTGGGGATTTTCTCGTAAGATCATTTCACGAGTGTACCGTGAAGATCAGGAATCCGCTAAAACATCGCTGCGGCTGGAAATACGTCCTGCAAGAATGGGACCAACGACTACTGCACACTCCGTCTTCAGGCCACGAGTGGCCTACCGGGACCATCCGACCGCCGTGTCATCCTCAGTGGAGGAAGTGGATTGGAGGGGCGTGTGGTCAGCACACCGCTCTCCCGGTCGTTACGATGGTATTCTTGACCAAAGCCGCTACTATTCGGGCGAGTAGCTCCTCAATTGGCATCTCGAGGCTGAGTGCACCCCGAAAAATGGCAACAGAGCATGGCGGCCTGGATGGTCAGCCATCCAAGTGCCGACCACGTCCGACAGCGCTTAACTTCGGTGATCTCACGGGAACCGATGTATCCACTGCGGCAAGGCTGTTGCCCAAGGATGACTGAGGAGAATCGTTCAACGTGACAGAAGTGCAATCCTTCCGGAAATTGCTGCAGATTTCAATGCTGTGCCATTAGCAAGTTCAGCGTGTGAACCATTCAACGAAACATCATCGATATGGGCTTTCGGAGCGGAAGGCCCACTCGTGTATCCTTGATGACTGCACGATACAAAGCTTTACACCTCGCCTGGGCCCATCAACACCGACACTGGACTGTTGATGACTGGAAACATGTTGCCTGATGACGAGACTCGTTTCAAATAGTATCGAGCGGATGGACGTGTACAGGTATGGAGACAACCTCATGAATCAAATGACCCTGCATGTCAGCCAGGGACTGTTCAAGTTGGTGGAGGCTCCGTAATGGTGTGGGGCGTGTGCAGTTGGAGTGATATGGGGCCCCTGATACGTCGATACGACTCTGATAGGTGACACATACGTAAGCATCCTGTCCGATCACCTGCATCCAATGATG
This sequence comes from Schistocerca nitens, assembly GCF_023898315.1. Taxonomy (NCBI): domain Eukaryota; kingdom Metazoa; phylum Arthropoda; class Insecta; order Orthoptera; family Acrididae; genus Schistocerca; species Schistocerca nitens. The sequence goes on along the minus strand of NC_064614.1, from coordinate 920,137,233 downwards.
TCCATTGTGCATTCCGACGGACTTTGGCAGTTCCAGCAGGACACTGCGACACCCCACACGTCCAGAGTGGCTCCAGGAATACTGTTCTGAGTCTAAACACTTCCGCTGACCACCAAACTCCTCAGACATGAACATTATTGAGAATATCTTGGATACCTTGCAAAGTGCTGTTCAGAAGAGATCCCAATCCCGTCGTAGCCTTACGGATTAATGGGCAGCTCTACAGGATTCATGTTGTCAATTCCCTCCAGCGCTACTTCAGACATTAGTCGAGTCCATGCCACGTTGTGTTGCGGCACTTCTGCGTGCTTGCTGTGGCCCTTCACGGTATTAGGCAGGTGTACCTGTTTCTTTGGCTCTTTAGTGTAGTTACATAGCCTGTGTCTCTTTGAGACAACATACAGATGACTAGCTTCTTATCCATTACATTTATTAAAGGCAAATTTCACTGATAAAAGACTCAAATTAATGATATATAAGGTGCCTACAATATGATAGATGTTGTTTGTATACAGGGTGTCCCAGCTATCTTGTCCACCCAAAATATCTCTGGAACAATAACAGCTATTGGAAAACGACTTTGACCGGTATCAATGTAGGGCTGGGGCCCATGAATGTACATATTTGGAAACATTCTAAAACGAAAGCATATGTGTTTTTTAACACAAACTTATGTGTTTTTAAATGGACCTCCCATATTTTTTCTTCAGCAATCCACAGCATGACAAAGCACATACACAATGGCGTTGATTGCATCGCAATATTCCCATTACAGCCCGAGATATTGAGACGCGAAGTTGACGCTTGAAACACCCGACATGCGCTGCTAGCGCAAGTCCTGAGGCTCAGGCGTGAACCCCATGCTGCCCGTAATCGCGATGTGATTGACATGCGTAATCACACTTCCATACTTATCAAGAGGTCCGAAACGAATAATACGGTCTGCTGCGGGTAGCATGGTGCACAAGATAGCTGGGACATCCTGTATATTAATTAAATCAATTAAAAATCTACAAACACTCGTATGCTTGGACCACTCCTAGTGAGCAGAGAGAACAGATATCTCCAATTTCGAAACTCTCAGAGCTCCATCTGGCTCTCTCTCTGTCTCCCTCCCCCCCCCCCCCCTCCAGAAATCTGGCCGAGAGTTACCTTCACCAAACGACACTCTCCGACCGCTGTAGCACCATAAGCGGGGTCCACGACAGCACTCACCTCTCATCGAAGAGATAATTTCCGACTATCGATGACTGGTGTGTCTTTTGAAGTGACGTAAATTGATTGATTTAGTTGCGTGAGTCAGTTATTCTTCTACCTCCTCTAATCGAGCGAGATACTGCCCTTATTTTCCAGCGTCGACAGTGAACGTACGAAGGTACAAAGGTGCGAGAATTGTATGACGCATCTGAAACCCTGTGTGAAAAATACAGCGTATACCTTGCTAAATATTAGAAAATCCCACTATGTATCGAACACTGAAGTAACGGGAGTTCGTGAGGGCACATTATACAGACAGCTATTTTCAGATCCGGTTCTTAATTTATTGTAGCAAAGAGTATCAAATTAAAGTTATTTCAATACAACACTGTAAGAAGACTAAAAAGGCCAACTACCGCTAAACTATTGAGGTTGTCAGCAGTCAGATACATAACGACAGTCAACACGATGTGTGCCCACATGCACCAATCGTAACTAGGGCAGCGACGCTCAGCCTGTGATCGAAAAGCTTCATGTTGGTGAAGTGGGTTCCGCATTATTGCCGTTATAAATATCTTCACAACAATTTACGGGAGTTTTTCGAAAAAACTCTTAGGGTGCTATCTAGAACTCTGATCGAAACTGCCATCAGAATTCTAGTGCTATTTCGTATATTTTCTGTCGTGGAAATGGGCTCTCATGGATGCAATTATTTCATAAACTATTATCTGCATAAGAAATGTCATTAGTACTGTAGAACTTTTCGCGAGCTATTCAGAACTCTCCCTCTCAGGGGCGTAACCAGTCGTAGCCCTTTGAGTACCTGTTGTTTCACCGGAGTCGGAGTCGCCTCGCAACATCATTTTATTAATGTAACTTTGAAATACCAGTATCTTTCGCATGAAAATAACCGATGCTATTGCAAGTGCGCTGAAGCAGTCATTCAAAGCTTTCGAAGCAACAATTGGCGCGGAAATGTGCTACGTGGCTGTAAGAGATTGTGAAGTGCTTTTTTTCTTGTAATAATTGAACTGAGGACCGCAGTGGTACTGAAAGTTACCTAAAGTTATTGCATCGCAAATTTCAGTTTGTACTGCTCCCTTTATGAGTGGTTTCGAAATGAAAGCGCTGGGGCAGTACATTCTTTTGATATAAATTTACCAAATTTTAAGCTTGTTTCTGCTTATTATTTAAGACTATAATTTGTTTTAGGCGTGATGAGCTCATCAGAGTTTCGAGATGTGGGATTTTGTCTGCAAAATATGCGAAATTGCTTTGAAAAGTATCACACGAAATGATGGGTGATTGACAACTGTATGTCCCAGAAGTTCCAAAGTGAAGCAACCTCCTTAAAAACAATTTATTGTTCACTTTTTCCAATTTCTTCTTGTATTCGCTGTTTACTATGATAATAAATGTTAATTTTGAGAAAATTTTAAAGTTATATTCCAACCTGAAACAATCTCCTTGGAACAATTGTGTATTTACTCTTTGCCATTTTTTCCTTGTATTCATTGCTTAATACGATAACCAAAGTTAATTTTGTGAAAAAAATTAAAATATTTTTTTCATGTTTTTGGGGTAACAAAAGGTTAAACCTCTCCTTGCGTCGCCATGGAACGTCGGCGAACATTCTGTCCCTAACAAAGTTGTTTATCCATGACGTGAACTATCACCCACAGACGCTCCACTCAAACACTTTGAAACACCCAGTATTTACAAGAAGCTGAAATAGTTATCTTATTGGTAGTATAATATATACAGGGTATATCATAATTAATGGCGTACACGCATACAATTGGAAGTACACTATGCTAGAAACAAAGAAGTCTAGCAAACATGGGCTCTAAAGTGCGTATCTGAAGAGCAATGGGCACTTCTTCATCTTAGATATTGTAAAACAAGTCTCTTCTACAGCAAGCTCTTTTTTTCGATATTGGGAAGGGGGTAGTATTGACCAAAACAAGATAGCATTGTCTAGTAAACATCGGCTCTAAAATGCGTACCTTAAGAAGTATGCGCACTTGTTTAGTAGAAGAGGTGTTTCACAATAGCGAAGATGAACAAGTGCCCATTGCTCTTAAGTTACGCATTTTAGAATCCACTGACATTTTTTCCTTGCTTTTGTCCATACTGGTTAGTTAGGTTTAAGTAGTTCTAAGTTCTAGGGGACTGATGACCTCATATGTTGAGTCCCATAGTGCTCAGAGCCATTTGAACCATTTTGTTAAGTCCCATAGTGCTCAGAGCCATTTGAACCTAGAAGGCACAATGGATCAACACTATATATTATTTGGGTTCGAATGGCTCTGAGCACTATGGGACTTAACTTCTGGAGGCAGGATTCGAACCTGCCACCGTAGCGGTCGCGCGGGTCCAGACTGAAGCGCCTAGAACCGCTCGGCCTGTATATTATTAATAAGTACGTTTTCCTAAGGATGTTCGATGACACCAGAAAATGAAAAAAAAAACATATAAATGTGTGACAAATCGCTGATCACAGCTCCAAAGTTGATATTTCTCGGGACACTTTCGCTTTGGCGTAGAGGTAAGAAGCTGTTTCGCAATTCCACAGTTGCATAGTTTATGAAGGGGAGGTTTACTATCTTTTGGCTCAAAAATCGATTTTTTTAAACGGCATTTTTGGATCCATAAAAGTGTTTAGAATCCACCACTGAAACGGTTTTTCCGGAAACGGAACGGAAATGTTTGTTATTCGCGGTTGAACAAAAAAATGCACTTGCCAGAAATGGCCTTTTTCAAGCACCAGTTCTTTTCTTTCGGAGGACGAGTTATTGTACCGGTGCTTGGGAGGAAACACACAAAATTCAGATGAAAGTTTGAACGTGTGTGTTTGGAAGTTAGCCTCCCCAAGCATTTGCATTCTGGTGCGAAGACTGTGGAGATTGCACTTTCCTGGCAGTGAGCGGCTTCAACGAAGGGTATTCAGCAATTCTGAAGACAATGACAACGATGGACGTCACCCTGGGACTCTATTCGACGCAGTTCGCCAAACATTCGGACGACCACCGGATTCAAGCGGCCGAAAACCGCGTGTCACCGGCCGCACGAGCGGCTCTGGAGCAGCGCAGGATGGCCCAGATCGAGCAGAACGCGCTCTATGTTTATGGACCCGGAATAGCAGATTGAACGTATGTTGCATAATATTACACTTATATGTAGACAAAACTTCAAGCGTGTTTTTCTGGAATGGCGTTAAAAAAAATTTCAGATCTACTGAACCAATTGGTATGATTCTTTAATTCTGACGAAGCTAACTAAATTGTCTAGGAGTTGCACCACTTTTATTCCGATCCATCTACTATAAATATTTTTAATAATAAATATTTTTAATAATAAAAATAATCCATGAAAAACCCTATTTTTTCAAATGGCCGCCATTTTGTTTCCTACGGTCCAAATAACTTAAGCGAGTTACAACTCCTAAAGAATCTTATACACTTCACTAACGTCAACTCAATTTTGAATTCAGACGAGCTGGCTGACCTGTGACATACCGCGCGTGGAGGTCTACATCGAAATTTTGTTTCGTTCCGACGGCACTTCCGCCTTTGCTCTTCGACATTACCGGTCGAGAAAATTCCAGTTTGTAGAGTTAATATCAAAAAACATTTTAATCAAATTTGACATTGATATCTATAACACATCCCGAGAAAAGAATTCTCAAAAAACATGCTTTTTTCGGACCAAGGATAGTAAACCTCCCCTTAAATGAAGATTCGGAAACAGGATCGAGTACAGTACAAAGTTAGCATTAGCGGTTGGAGCATGACCTTTTACTGTGATTTGTGCATATAGTAACAACACATATGAAGTGAAAATTCAGTTGCGCAGGACAGAATTATTCTTTTCCTACTGAAAAAAATGAAAGACAGTTACATCTGAACTGTGGCACTTGTGAAATACCTATCCGCTTATCTCTTCAAAGCTTTAAACTAAGTTTCGTCCTGTAAAAACATTGTTTAAAATGGCTCTGAGCACTATGGGACTTAACATCTGAGGTCATCAGTCCCCTAGAACTTTGAACTACTTAAACTTAACTAATCTAAGCACATCACACACACCCATGCCCGAGGCAGGATTCGAACCTGCGACCGTAGTGGTCGCGCGTTTCCAGACTGAAGCGCCTAAACCGCTCGACCACACCGGCCGGCCTCCGTCCTGATAAAAATCCAATTATTAAGGTGCGCATAATATACGTGTGCAAAATCTACAGTACGCTCTACTTTTGAGCGGAATACTACTATGTGCATAAATCGCAGTACAAAGTCGAAGTCCATGAGATCATTGGAGATGAGTGAAAATAGCTATTATCTTTGATGACAACTGCTTTCGAAATTTCATTGCGCAATGTAGTTCCGTAAGGGACACTAACGGTTTTATACGAAGAAAATTGTTTTGTCAGATGGAACTGCGGCAAAATTCAAGCTTAAAAGTGCCTGTGCGGGATGCGGAGGTTGGTATCTTTTGCTTAAAGCTTAATTCTTCTAAAACTGTGATGTGGTGTGGATATATAGATTCAAAATGCATTTCGTATGGCAATTACGATCCCATGTCGAGTCAAGAAGAACTACTACAATCATTAGGATTTTGCGTAATTAATTTAGCATGACACCTACGTTTTGAGACTATTATTCAGTTTCACAATGAGACAAATGTTCTTTACTATCGTCAAATCTATATTCTAGGTTCTTGGGTAAATTTTTATTACTACGACTCTTCAGTCCCAAATCTACATCCTTACTAACTTCTAGGAGTTGAGTAGATATGTTTGGTCTGGAGAGGTATTGCATTCGTGCTGAACGAACAAGTGTGTGTTATGCTCTCCTGTGCCTGTTGTAGTTATTACCAAGTAACTAACGTAGGGACATTATCGAATATTAACCGCTGTTGTGGTGTGACTGAGCGTCTACTGTCAGCAGAAGGAAAGACGCTAACTATTACGTGAGACGTGAATAACATGCGTTTCGGATCAAGAGGAATTTGTGATACTAAACGTTTATTTTGACATATGGTAATAGCTACGGTGACATCACTTTTGGAGTGAGAATTTTCAGTTGAGTGTTTTATTCTGCGGTAATTTCCAGGAATGTTTGCTTATCGAAGCCACGGACTCCAAACCGATATATGTCGAACGCACGATTCTAAATCGATCACGCCACTGTGGTGGCGCGCATTATGAGCATGTTTATAGTGGTCACTGCAGCAACGGCGAAAGAAGAGCGTTACTAAAATAGTTGTAATTACAAATAAAACGACTTGCCTCACTCGACGACGACGTTGTCGTCATGAGGAAGTCCGTTTGATATGTATGCTACGGGAAGAATTCCCTTTTTGCCCTAACCTGGGTAGACTCTGCAAGTGTCACGCAAAAATATGGGTAGAGTGTCACATTTCCGACAAAAATTCAAACAATTTTCTACATTGCATAAGAATGGAATTAGATAATCCCGCGTGAGGCAATAGGCCGAAGAAGCGTCTAAAATACCAGATATCCCACTCACTACCGTCCTAAGTCGTTTGGGTTTTCCTGGCATCTCACAAATAATTTATCATAACGCGCACCACCATAGTTGCATGATCGATTTAGAATGGCGCGTTAGATATCTATCGTTTGGAGCCCGCGGCTACGGATAGGCAAACATTATTGGAAGAAACCTATACCGCTGTTTGTCGTGATATTTTCATTAGTTTCGAGGTCTCTGCTGGGTATGAGAAACAACATACGGAATCTTCTGTCTCAGCGGAATTATGGCATACTGTCGAATCATCAGTCTTTTTTTTAACCATAATTTTTGTCTTAATTCGCACTGTTTATCGGGGTCACCACTATATCTTTTTCCCTATAAACAATTAAAGTTCTTTTTGTGATAAACGCCTTGATTTACTCTTGAGATACTGATATATTATTAATTCTGTATTGCAGTGTTCACTTGGTATGTACAGCTAAATAGTATTTTTTGATACTAGCTTCGATTTCTACACGATCAATTTCGTTTTTGTTGGTTCGTTTATCGTGATCCCCACTACAGCTCTGAGGCTTTTTGCCCTTACTCGATTCGTCTGTTTTCAATAAATTGTTTAAGTTCTTCTTGTGTGATACCTGTTTCGATTTACTACTGATACTTATATAAATTCGTAACTGCGTATAGCAGTCTCCACTGGAGCTACACAGGGTGTGCCAAAAGTCACCACCCATCGTAAACCATCGAGAACATTACAGTAATCGTGTTTGTTTGTGATAATTATAGATACAAACACCAGAGTGCACAGTTATTAAATCAAACATCTCTGACATAGGTTACTGTGAATTCGAACCTGTTGTGAATATGTTTTCTAGTGAAGAAAGAAGTTTTGCTTTAAAATCTTGGAACAAAAGTGATTATAATTTAACAATAAATGAATTGAACAATAATTTCAACACTGTTCCATCTGTAAGGAAGACTGTCTACAGTTTACGGAAACTTTGTGGATCTGCGGCGGATTGCATCACTCCGGTAGGCTAACAGTAACTGATGCAAGTAATAATGTTTTACATACGTTTTTCCAGAGCCCTGAAAAGTCTACTCGTTGGCTAGCTCTCGAAGAGGATATTTCTAGATTTTCGGGTGCGGAGACTTCCGCAGTTGTAGACCTCAATAAAGTGTTCAGTTTCCAATTGTTTGTTTTGTAATCAATTAGTTTACGATAGGTAATGGCTATTGGCCCATCCTGTATATAGCTAAAGTGTACTTTTTTATACTAATTTAGCGATCTTTGCGTTACAGACTTTATTTTTTCTCATTGCTGTGTATGGAATTCTCCAATACAATTGTAGAACTATTTTGACGACACACGATTTTTATTATTTCCGATAAATCGTCAGAGCTCTAGATGTAATTACTATTTCAATTTACAACTAATAAGTACATATAATAGGAACTGAGTATTGCAGTCTTCACGGCTAAAGTGTATTTTCTATGCTATCTTAGATATTATTGTTATCATTATCATTAATTCACCCTTAAGGGGAGCGCTAAAACACACAATCAATTTTCATGGCATTTTTTCTGTCTCTTATTTCTTCCCAAAAACTACAGATATAATCACTATGGTTCTTCTTCCTCTCTTCTTTCCTGTTTGCTTCTCTTTGGGCATTTGCTGAAATGTCTGTATTCTGATCTTTCACTGTATTATTCCCTGTCTGTCATTCATCTGTGGAAATGTGTAGGATCTTGAGGTCTTACCTTGGTTTCCTTTACCCAGTTGGTTTTCACTATGTAAGTGGTCACTATGTTAAAAATTTTCTTGGTCAGTATGTTTTCGTTCTTTCTATGTATCCCTTAGATTTTTGCCCTTCTTTTCCTGATGTTGTTTCTAATCGTCTCTGTCTGTTTGTACAGTTCTTCTGTCGGCCTCTTTATCCGGATGCCGTCTCTCTGAACCGGCCGTCGATCATTCTCATTATTTTGCTCTCATATTTTTCCGTCTGCTTGATTTTCGTTCTTCTCTTGAATACTGTTTTGGCTGAGGCAAGCAAGGTCTCTGGTAAGACTGCTGTCTTTGATTGGGCATTGATGGAGAAAATTTCTTTTTAAAATTGTTCCGTGTATATCTGTAAGCATTTTGTAGTTGTGTGATCCTTTCTTCGTTGTCTGTCTGAGTTCAGTTCTATTTTCTGAACAATTTCTCCCAGGTATACGAAACTTTCTGCCTGTGTTATCTTTCCATTCTTCGTTAGAAGTAGGTATTTGTCTATGCATTTTGTGTCCATTCACTGAGTTTTTTCGTATGAGATTTGTGTCCTGTCTTGGCTGAGACTTGGTGTAGTGTCTCTAGAGCTTCTTTGGTTTCTTTTCTGTTATTTGTAATGATGACTACGTTAGGAAGAAAGGCCAGATATTTTATGTTGAGGATCTTACCGTTGCTCCTCCCAATCTTTACCCCATCAACTCCTTTGTCCCATATCTTGATTATTTTCTCCAAAACAGAGTTAAATAGAATGGGTGACAGGCATGTCCCTGTCTCACTCCTGTCTTGATTTCGAATGGTTTCGAGATCTCTCCCATGAACTTCACTTTGCTTGTTGTATTTGTTAATGTTTCCTGGATTAACTTTCTGGTTTTGTTGTCCACCTTCATTTCTTTCAGTGGGCTGAAGATTTTTTTCTGTATATATGGTGTCGTAAGCCTTCTTTAAGTCGATGAAAGTTATTGTGATGTTCCTGGGCTCTCTCTTTGTTAGTATTGTTCTCAGGCACTAGATCTGTTCATTGCCTGATCTTCCCTTTGTGAACCCTGCTTGGTATTCTCCTACCTATGGATCTATCTGAGGCTATAGCCGAGGAGTTGGGACATAGTTTTCTGTGTCACAACCAGTAATGAAATTCCTGTGTAGTTATTAGGGTCTGTTTTTTGCCCTTTCTTGTGGAGGAGGTGTGTTAGGGCTGACCCGTATTCTTCTGGTAATTTTTATGTTTCGCAGATGTTTTCGATGATTGTGTGTATTTTGAGTGTAATGTTTTCGTAGTCTAATTTCCAGATTTCCGAAATCAATCCATCTTCTCCAGGTACTCTGTTATTTTTGAATGATTTTATTATTTTCAAAGTCTCCTTGTGCGTTGGGGGTTTGGAATCGAGGATAGGTGCTGGCTTCTCGAACTGTAGACTTTACGTGTACGTGTCAAACTATTGCGCTAATATTTAAAAAATGGTTCAAATGGTTCAAATGGTTCTGAGCACTATGGGACTCAACTGCAGAGGTCATAAGTCCCCCAGAACTTAGAACTACTTAAACCTAACTAACCGAAGGACATCACACACATCCATGCCCGAGGCAGGATTCGAACCTGCGACCGTAGCGGTCGCGCGGTTCCAGACTGTAGCGCCTAGAACCGCTCGGTCACTCCGGCCGGCCGCTAATATTTCACAGTTGTTTTACTGGTTTCTCTCCAGTGTAATGTCTTTCTTTCTGAAGCAAAAACTCGCTTGTTGATATCTTGTTATATTTTCTCTAAATGTTCCGTAAAAATTTCGTGTGTAATTTTTGTTGAAGTCATCTTGTATCTCTTTCAGTCTGTTGTATTCGTAATCTTTTTTTTTTCTCTCTGCAGATTATTTTCGAACTGGTGTTTTAGCTTCATTACATTTACAATAAATGTTTTTGTGGTTCCTACTGTGAATCATGGCCTCCACTCCAGCCGTAGAGTTACTTTTCCGGTGTTCGATTCTGTTGCTTTCGGACAAATAGTTGAAGTTATCTACAGTAGTGGCGCTATTGTGCATATTTTATAGAAACACTGGCTCATTTTAACATCACGAGGGATACGGAAGTCGCGGTAGACTAAATACATGAATTACGCACCTATTTTTTGCTTACAAGCTGCATACTATATATTTATCATCTTTAGACAATGAGATATGTTCTATTTTTATTAAAAATAAATAAATGCACTTACCTTGTAAAGGCTTAAAAACTTCACTATTTTAGATGCTTGTGCAGCTGCAAAGCTACTGATCTTTTGTTCAGTTATTACAAATTAAACAATGAATGCGTATTATTATTATTATTATTGCTTTTTCCGGTGAGGAAAAGCGTTCTGGTCACTGTTGTAATTGTAGTAACTAGTAATACATTATTTCTGAAATGTAAGATTTCTTTAAAGTGAGCCGTGTTGAGACGGAAGACAGTAATGAAAACAATGTCTCCCTACCTAAAGGAGATGATAGTTCGCCGAGTAAAAGAAGTAAGAGAAGGTTTCACTTACGCAGAAATGTTCAATTATGGGAGTACACAGCCAACCGATAGCATACGTTTATTGTCAAACCCTTGACCAGGTCCTTCTTCAGAAGAAAAGTCGCGTAAGTTACATGACTTTAAAATTGTAAGTGTGCATTATGAGCTAAGGAGCTCAAGTCAAACAGTAGAAAATATGGAACAAAGTCCTCCATGGAAACAGTAAAAATTGTTGTGCAGGTACAGTTTGTTATAAGAGCAGACATTACGCAGAAAAAGCAGACAGATGTATGAAGGCGCTACAAAGGCGAGTCAGGACGTCTGCGAGCGGTATGAAGAAATAGGATCAACCAAAACTGTTCCAGGGAGCTACAGAAAGCCACTTTTGACTTTTTGACTTATCATGACTATTGTAGAATCTAATGTTTTCCCCGTAGGTTCGTCGGCGTTCCGCAAAAGATATAAATGCCCGCCGCGCAGGGTAGCCGAACAGTCTTGGGCGCCTTGCCACGGTTCGCGCGGGACCTCCCCTCCTCCCCCCCCCCCCCCCTCCCGTCGGAAACGAAACCTTTGTGAAAACGAGTTGCGAGGAAGACTTTAAGAAGTAATTTTTATCTGAACAAAATGGAGAAGCAGAAACTTGTGCAATAGGCTTTAATACACAATGATGGACGCGAGATAATTTGGGATGGATTCATTTGGAGTAATGAGACTAAGATCAGTGTCATTGTGTCATTGGAGGCGATGGAACAAAGTTCGTTCGTTGACGACGAGGCGAAGACTTGCTGCCTGAGAGCACCACTGCCACTATGAAGCTCTCCATCACTGTCATGGGCCCATCACTGTCATCGTGCAAGGCAAGACATGGGATTGAGCGTCGGCAAGTGTTGCAGGGCAACATTAACCTTAAAAAATATCCAGAAGTCTTAGTGTTGAAACTGCAGCCCTCTATTAGTGATTGTCTTACGCATCAATGATCAGTGCACCTTTGAGCAATACAGTATAACACATTTCAGCTAAAATGAACACCTGAGCGCAATAAGTAGCGAATCTCCAAAATGTTCAAAATTAATGCTACTACTGTAGATTCGAAACTGCGTATCTCAGCTACGTAGCTAAAAAGTATTTTCCGCTACTAGCTTCGATTTAATCAAGCCAAATAATTTTTATGTTTGTACTGTGTTGTGATGTCCGTTGCAACTGGAGAACTTCTACACTCCTGGAAATTGAAATAAGAACACCGTGAATTCATTGTCCTAGGAAGGGGAAACTTTATTGACACATTCCTGGGGTCAGATACATCACATGATCACACTGACAGAACCACAGGCACATAGACACAGGCAACAGAGCATGCACAATGTCGGCACTAGTACAGTGTATATCCACCTTTCGCAGCAATGCAGGCTGCTATTCTCCCATGGAGACGATCGTAGAGATGCTGGATGTAGTCCTGTGGAACGGCTTGCCATGCCATTTCCACCTGGCGCCTCAGTTGGACCAGCGTTCGTGCTGGACGTGCAGACCGCGTGAGACGACGCTTCATCCAGTCCCAAACATGCTCAATGGGGGACAGATCCGGAGATCTTGCTGGCCAGGGTAGTTGACTTACACCTTCTAGAGCACGTTGGGTGGCACGGGATACATGCGGACGTGCATTGTCCTGTTGGAACAGCAAGTTCCCTTGCCGGTCTAGGAATGGTAGAACGATGGGTTCGATGACGGTTTGGATGTACCGTGCACTATTCAGTGTCCCCTCGACGATCACCAGTGGTGTACGGCCAGTGTAGGAGATCGCTCCCCACACCATGATGCCGGGTGTTGGCCCTGTGTGCCTCGGTCGTATGCAGTCCTGATTGTGGCGCTCACCTGCACGGCGCCAAACACGCATACGACCATCATTGGCACCAAGGCAGAAGCGACTCTCATCGCTGAAGACGACACGTCTCCATTCGTCCCTCCATTCACGCCTGTCGCGACACCACTGGAGGCGGGCTGCACGATGTTGGGGCGTGAGCGGAAGACGGCCTAACGGTGTGCGGGACCGTAGCCCAGCTTCATGGAGACGGTTGCGAATGGTCCTCGCCGATACCCCAGGAGCAACAGTGTCCCTAATTTGCTGGGAAGTGGCGGTGCGGTCCCCTACGGCACTGCGTAGGATCCTACGGTCTTGGCGTGCATCCGTGCGTCGCTGCGGTCCGGTCCCAGGTCCACGGGCACGTGCACCTTCCGCCGACCACTGGCGACAACATCGATGTACTGTGGAGACCTCACGCCCCACGTGTTGAGCAATTCGGCGGTACGTCCACCCGGCCTCCCGCATGCCCACTATACGCCCTCGCTCAAAGTCCGTCAACTGCACATACGGTTCACGTCCACGCTGTCGCGGCATGCTACCAGTGTTAAAGACTGCGATGGAGCTCCGTATGCCACGGCAAACTGGCTGACACTGACGGCGGCGGTGCACAAATGCTGCGCAGCTAGCGCCATTCGACGGCCAATACCGCGGTTCCTGGCGTGTCCGCTGTGCCGTGCGTGTGATCATTGCTTGTACAGCCCTCTCGCAGTGTCCGGAGCAAGTATGGTGGGTCTGACACACCGGTGTCAATGTGTTCTTTTTTCCATTTCCAGGAGTGTATATACAACAGTAGATTCGTGTTATTTCCAAGAAACGTTTCTCTTGTTTATATGTTATTGACAACAATAGCTGTAATAAGAACTAGTTATTTTCCAAAAGTAGTATAACCTCGTTATCAAATCTGTGTGTATTTTTTATCTCGCAAAATATTATCAATGATCTCGCATGTTCACTACGTCAATGGTCAACATCGATAGCTAGTATCACAATTTCTTCTTTACCCTACGTTTCATATGTACCTTATCACCAGGAATTATTTGCATATATGGAAGTAATAATTACTGGCTGTTATAAATTACGGTATTCTACTACTTAAATCGGTAGATGGGGAGGAACGGAACACATTGTTTTACGTGTTTGTTCCTTGTCAGAGAAGCGATCAGTGTCTAGAAATGAGTTCCTAATCCAGTCTTTATGTATCCGACGTCGCCTGTTAGTCGTAGGTAATTGCGAACACACTGTGCAAAACTTCTTAGTTCTCACTGTATGTTTGTACTTTTTACGCATGTGTATGTACACCAGTTGGTAGTTGTGCAAGGTAACAATCCTCATACACTATCAGAACGAAAGAATATGGACACCTATTAGTGGGCTTAATATGGAGTGTACACGCCCCTCGACTTTATGACAGCTTGAACGGAGGAATAACAGCTCATTCTTCCTCAAGAGCTGAAACCAGAGAAGGTATAGCCCGCATAGGATACGGTCGCCGATGTACAGTGACCAGTTTTCGTCCAAAACGCTTGGCGAGTTCATTTCTTTGTTCGGAGGCCGACAGTGTCTGAAACATTTCGGCCGGTCGACGATGGCAGAATCAAGCAGCACGCCCTGCAATCTTTCTCAAACTATTTTACAGAAAATATTGCGAAAAAGTTCATTTTTGATTCAGTTATAGCTTTATGTGTCAGGTTCATGATGATATGACCATCATTTCGTTAATGGTCATACTTATTTTGATATTTACTTGGAAGTAAGACACTGATCGAAAAAAGTTCGCAACGAAAAATAGAAGTCGCTTGATTTTGCGTTTGGTGCATATGCATAATATGTTGCAGCATATGAAATTTAGCTAACATATTGTATTTTTCTTTAGTCTTGTGTGAAGGCGCTAGCCGTTACCAGTCTCGATGAAACTGATCTGACGTAGCACACTCATTTGTGATCGCGCCGCGCCAGCGATAAAGACAGAGTGAAATATGCTCAGCATTCCTCATATTTCATAAACGGCTTGAGATGTCGACATGAGATTTTGGCAAATGATAGTACGCAAAGAGGAGAGTATTTTGACACATGGTTATTATGCAAAACTTCATTATCTGCGCTGTTATTCCACTAACTACAGACTTTTTCGATGAAAGAATGCAATTTTTAAGGCCATCGAAAGCTGGTGAAACGAGAAATGCTATGGCATTTGAAACAACGTAAGTGGAGACATTACACGTTTATTTTGTTCCGAGAATGTGCTTTTTCATAAGCTACTGACCTTTTCCTCAGTTCCGCACTTAATAAACTTAACAAACCACATTTCACAATTCTTTTACAACTGCGTCTGCGCAACATGTTAGTGAGGTGAGACTGTGCAAAGTCCATGGGGTTTGGCAAAAAAAGCACTACATTTTCGGTGAAATTCTTTTTAGATACTAACCAAAGCAGAGGTTGGTTGGTTGGTTGGTTTGGGGAAGGAGACCAGACAGCGTGGTCATCGGTCTCATCGGATTAGGGAAGGATGGGGAAGGAAGTCGGCCATGCCCTTTCAGAGGAACCATCCCGGCATTTACCTGGAGTGATTTAGGGAAATCACGGAAAACCTAAATCTGGATGGCCCGACGCGGGATTGAACCGTCGTCCTCCCGAATGCGAGTCCAGTGTCTAACCACTGCGCAAAGCAGAGGTGATAGCATAGCTTCTTGAATGGTCACCTTGCAAGTGTGGATGTTGGGGGCCCGCATTTAATTTATACAGAAAATGTGAGTGTAGGCTTCACGTTTAGGACGGCACTTCCCCTCCAACGCTCGGCATTTCCCCTACTGCACCTGCCTGTAACCCCGCCACTACCGCTCTCCCAGCATGTATCCTGCTGTCTGCACGTCTACCAGCCACAGTATTCTGTGTGCACTATACCAGTGTTGGATGCTGGGGTATGGAACGAAGTCGACATTCTAGCTCACCCCATAGGTGTTTCATTGGGTTCAAGTCGGGGCTTTGGACAGGCCAGGATTGTTATTCTCCACAAAATATTACCTCAAAGTTGCTGCTCTGGAACAGGCTTCATTGTCACGATGATACAGTCATCATCTCCTGACCGTTCATCTAATGTACACGGAACACTACGCCATAAAATGTGTTCATATACTTCAGCATTCAGATTTTTCAAGTGCAATAAGGGGACCATAACATCACTCCAATGCCCATAACATCACCTTCTTCGTATTTCACTCTTGGCACTATACACAATGACAGGAAAATGTGTGACTTATGAGGAGCTGCTCGATCAATGTACCCCACTCTTTTTTAATTCTCTATCCATGGTCATTTTGCTAGCTGGACTGCTTGTAGCAGTCCAGCTGATTTTATAGAATTTTTTTTTGCAGTGGTTGATGATTCCTGTCCATCAGTGCATGAGATTTGCTTGGTCTTGTTCTAACTGTGACTGTTCCTTCGCGTTCCCATTCCACAATCACACCACAAAATGTTGACTTGGGCAGCTTTAGAAGGTTTTCAATATCCCTCATCGAATTTTTTTACTCATGTGTCACCTAATGACTAGCTCACGTTCGAAGTGACCACAAGCTCTCCTGATCGACCCATTCCGCTGTTTCTACTTTCCTGCTGACAACGCAGTATTCTCCACCTCCTTTTATACAGACGGATCCGCCTCTAGTGAAATGTAGCGGTCTGTTCCGCATTACATAGGGGTGTCCGGATACTTTTGATCAGATAGGATATTAAAGAAATGTACAAAAAATACAAGAAGATACGAAGAAAAGCATCAACATCAGGCAGGGCTAGAAGTGAGGTGGGAAAACTCTAATAAAATTATGGTTTTAGGAAAATAATCCATTCCAATACGTCAGCCACCTGTAATGCAAAATTGTAATATTATTGGTATAACCACGATGTATTTGGCGACGTATTTTTTTTCAGGTGTTATCGCTGCACATGCCGCTTTAACTCGCGATTTTATTGTGTTGATAGTCTAGAACTGTGCGAGAACCGATTCAAAGAGCAAAATTATTTTGGGTTTATCTGCAGTAAAAAAAGCACTTTGATTGGCATAAAACCTTATGAATATACAAAGAAAGCTGCAGTAAAACGTAGGCACAGACGTAGTGTTCATATTGTTACTTATGTAACTCCCACTATAGTTAAAAATATGAATAAATTCCTTAAGCACCTTGCACTGCGCACGAAAAATGAAACTGGTGCAGTAATTTTGTTATTTGAATCAGTTGCAAATTTTACAGTCCGGGAATGGGTCAAACAGTTCACTAATAGAGGTTATTTAGAGTAATTTACTGAAGTGAATACAAAAGGATGCAGGCTTACTAAACAGAAATAAGTATTAAGTAATGCGAGTATATATAGACCGAATTCTGTATCTACATATATAATGAGGACGTCACATTGGAATTAGTAGTAAAGGGTGTTTCGTATCGTTATTTGTCGGTAACTTCTTGTTCGTGGAAGTCGATAAAAATCTGTTACTGTATGCATGTTCGTCTGATTTATTCGTTCTTAATATATCAGAGTCTCTTCCTAGGACCCTTGTATCTACTAAACTTGCTGGTTACAATGTCCTATTTCGCCTTGATGAGAACGGGAACACAATAAAACAGAAAAAATATTTCAGAGAAGTATCCTGTACATAGTCTCCTTTGCAACTACACTACATTTGCACAGAATTCGCCTAATAAAGTCATTAATATACTCCTCCTACAGCTAATTTCGTATGTCGTTCCCACTCTGTATGACTCTGCAAAGTTGTAGTTTGTTATTTAATCGAGGTGACTGAGCCAATCACCATACATTTTTCCTTTGTTTTTTCCTTACCACGCTCACGAGGTTTCACTGGCAGTGTAACGACATGCCACTCTTCAGCCACAAGCGTTTCTATTATTTTAACAGTTTAAAATGTTAAGAAAAAGGTAAAACACTTACATGGTGACTAAAATTATTAAACAGATAAGTGCATCGTGGTTGTATTTAACCTTTAAAAGACTAAGAGTTTATGCACTCCCATGCTTCTCTGGACTGAGTTACTTTAGGATTGTTGAATTACATAGGTTTTCGAAACAAAACAAGCTATTGGCTTGCTATTTTCTCATTAACTCATTTTATTGTATTTAATTACATGATAATTTTTATTGGGAAGCGTAAATTTTGTTGTTGACGTAAGGTTTCAGGAGAGTAGTTACAATAGCACCAGGAACATCAAGACCACAAGTATCTTCAATTTATGTTCCTCTTTTTCTGTACACTAATACCTAAAGTAAATCTCGTTTTAGCATCACACCATATAAACAGTTTTATTCCAAACCTCTTTGGTTGATCTATACTGTTTGAAAACACTTCTAGGTTTTCACACCATTACAGGCTTGTCAATGCACAAATCTCTGGATGGATTTAAAATTGACTTGAATTTCACTGTCAAAAAATTCACGATGTACTTTATTTTAAAAAGCATATTCGCCCTCTCAGCGTCTCCCACAACGATGCATCAATAAAATGTAACA
The DNA here is from genome assembly GCF_023898315.1 of Schistocerca nitens. NCBI lineage: Eukaryota > Metazoa > Arthropoda > Insecta > Orthoptera > Acrididae > Schistocerca > Schistocerca nitens. Next base: position 920,118,930 of record NC_064614.1, on the reverse strand, counting down.
TTCAAAGAACGGTCAGAAATCTGCCCCTAGACATAACTTTTGAAAACAGAAGCATATGAAATGTTTTACTATTGGGCACTGAGTAACTTTCGCTTTACTAACCACGAGTTTGAATCTCAGAAACAACATTTGGTCTTCACTTGATCAGCAGAACATGCACCAAAGGTTATACATTCATTCGTTCACAAATTTATCATCCTTCGTTTTTGTGATCTGTCGTAGTAATGCTACGTTATCGAAAAATATAGAATCAGAGTGGCGACGTAGTTGCTCTCCTGAAGTGGTTCTGGTTGAACTATCGATTGAATTAAAGCCACAATAATAATCTTTTCTGCACGAAGCATTGTTGCTAGGCCTCATGGCCATCTAATACTACCATCTTGCACAATTCGTACTTCATTTAATTAAACTGATGAAAGGAATGAAATAGAGTTAAATATCTGAGGTTTCATTCCACCTTGTGATTATTTGACCTCAAGCATACAGTTTTATACAGAACAAAGAATTAAGGTTATACAAGACACGCGATGCCTACAGCACAGTCACTCAAAGACCTGCTCCATGAGTACATGTTAAAAAGCTCATTAAGATGCAAGCTCTATTTTGTGAATGATATACCATCTCACTACACCCGATCGTGAATCAGATACAGGTCATAAAAAGAACGGAATGTGCCCCTAGACTGTAGCTGCGAGTACCACTCCACTACGCATTCAATATCAGAGCCTAAGAAACCTCGACAGTTCAACATGGTTTGTCAAATACGTGGTTGTAGAAAAATACCTTCGGTTCCAGAACAGTTGCACGAGAGGAGCTTTATAATTTTGTATAGCACTTCACTAACACAAATCCATTGCTGCTCTTATACACAGTCTCTCTGTCCCCTTCTCCCTCACTCTGTCTTTCTCTCTCTCTCCCTCCCCTCAGTCTCTCTGTCTCCCTCCCCCCCTCTCTCTCACTCTCTCTCTCTCTCTCTCTCACTCACTCACACACACACACACACACGCACACACACACACACACACATCATTATACTTAAATGCAGCCACTTTCAATAGCACACTAGCGGGAGTCACCGTCTACACACACACACACACACACACACACACACACACACACACACACGCACGCACGCTATCAACCTGTAAGAAAACCTACACTTTCACACTGAAACTAACGACCTGGATGCTTTGTCGTCGTTCAACACATGATGACCATGCCTGTAATCGAGACGTCGTAATAAACCGAATATGTGGAAGTTGGCAAATATAATAGACAATTTCTAACTTGACCTTCAAAGGTCGATTCTCTACCTTTTAGAAGTAATATTCAGTTAACACAGTTCACATGAATCCTTGTCCCTGGCATTAGTTGCAATCGCATGACTCTGCTATTCTTTTGGGAGCAAACTGAAATCTGTGCCTGTTACAGGCGCATGGTCGAGAAACATACTCGTGATATTTTCAACGCTTTCCCAGAAACACTCTGCTACTACGGCTACTAAAGTAGGTGGTCTATGAACGCATCCGGTTACCATGTTTGACCCACCTTCGGTGTTTGCTTTCGCCATGATTATTTCACATTCGGGTTCTGTTGTAAGCTTATTAGATACTGTAGAGTTATTTACTGAAATAACCACGCTACCACCATTGGTACGTATGTATATTCCAATTTGAATTTACAATTCCGTTGCTATTCACTCCTAGCTTCAAGCAGATTTCTGTTGCTAATATTGTGTGGGCATTGTCACCTTTAACAACTGTAGGGGCACCTGCAGAGTTATCTGCCAGTTAACCCACAGTATTTCTATTATTCATTCAGCACAAAAGTTTGGAGACTGCATTGATAAAAAATAAAGGTTAAGATGGTGATTTTAATGCTTCATGTGTTCTCCATGGACTACGCCCACTTAAATACAACGCACAGAACATTCATTCCACACATCACATTGGCTTCACTGGCGGTTTTGTCGCCAAAGCGTTGATTCTTCATCGTTGATTTCTGCAGTTTGTCGTCTTGTGTTAGGTTTGTCCCCCTGGATGACCATTCCCAGAAAAGAATTGTCCTTGCATTTCAATTAAGTTGAAAGAGGCGTCTATGTGTTATAGTTTCTTTTTTTCTGGAGTCAAGCTGCGGTGGACAGACTTGAACATATGTTTCTCTTCTTCGTAAAATTTTGGAAAAGGTCTTGAACACCTGATTTAGAGATGTTGATCCATTGCGATCAGTGAAACAACAGTGTTGAAACACTAAGGCCGCACGCCCATTACTTAACACTGCCTGTTCACAATTGACTGTTCGAATGCATATCTGTTGTTTACAATTGTTAGATGAAGCTGCCGCCCTAGTTACTGCTCTGACGTCCCTTATACGCCAGGAACAGAAGCAGTTCAAAAAATGGTTCAAATGGCTCTGAGCATTATGGGACTTAACATCTTAGGTCATCAGTCCCCTAGAACTTAGAACTACTTAAACCTAACTAACCTAAGGACATCACACACATCCATGCCCGAGGCAGGATTCGAACCTGCGACCGTAGCAGTCCCGCGGTTCCGGACTGCAGCGCCTAGAACCGCAAGGCCACCGCGGCCGGCAACAGAAGCAGTCTCGGAACTTTTTTGGACGGATGGTGTAAATAAATGTAACGTTTTACACCTAAATAGACGGTAAGGTCATTACATTATTCGATATTACTAATGCTTATTTCTCATTGGAAACAGTAACAATTTTAAAATACCCAAAAGTTTGTCTGAAGCGACATAAACTGTAACGACTACATAAAAATGGTTGAGGTAAAGCAGAATTCAGACACAGAATACAGGCATCTTACCATAGATACTGCTGCAGTTTACTAGTATCATATTAAGATTTTCTCTCCGAAGGGGCCACGGCCAATTTCGTTCCCCATCCCTCTCCTGTCTAAGCCTCCCGTCTCTAATCATACCGACCTCGACATTAGTGCTAATTTTCCGTTTTTAAGATCTTTCGACGTCATATTTGGCGAGAAATATCTAATAAAGTCTTAAAACAAGAGTTTGAATAGCCTCTGTGGCTGGATTTGGGTAGACAGATCTTCGTTGTTATTGTTTTACAAACCTTTGATTTCACCTGCACTGCGGCTGTGAGATCTATAGATTGAAAAGGCCTTCATCTCTAAGAATGTTGGAGAGTTTGTACCAAGAGGATATTGATTTAACTAAAGGCGCCTAAAGTACAAGCTCCACCATATGCGCCGAAGATGGTGAGCTATCGCCCTCCAACCGGCCAAAGTTCTTTATGGAGCATCATGCTTGCAAAGTCAAGATGCATTTTCAGTCACCGAACCGCCAGTATTTAATCTTCTTTCCCAGACATCATCTAAATGCATTTTCCAAAATCATACAGCAGCCACTATTTTGGGGGGGGGGGGGGGAGAATCTGGGCAAAGGAGCCCATCACTAATTTAGGAGTGGTGAACATACAGGGTGACAATTATTGAACTACATGAAAAAAAAACGTAAATTAGTTACAAACTACGGCGTGCACACATTTAATTCAACATGTAAACATCACTACAGATATTCGGATTTAGGTTATGACATGTTCGATATGCCTGCCATCATTGGCGATGATGTGGCGCAGACGAATAGCGAAATTCTGCACGACCCGCTGTAGTGTCGGGAAATCTATGCTGTCGATGGCCTCTTGAATTACTGTTTTCGGCTCAGCAATGGTTTTGGGGTTATTGCTGTACACCATATCTTCAATATAGCCCCACAAAAAGGAGACGCAGTGTTCAGATCCAGAGAATATGGCGACCAATCGAAGCTCACGCCAGTGGCCTCTGGGTACCCCAGAGTCAGAATGCGGTACCCAAAGTACTCCTCCATGACGTCAAACACTGCTTCGATGGGGTACACCTCCGTCTTGTACGGACCACATCTTGTCGAAGTTAGGGTCACTTTGGATAATGGGAATTGAAATATCTTCGTAAACATTCACGTACGATTCGGTATTCGCCGCGTCATAAAGGAATATCGCACCGATTATTCCGTGACTGGGCATTGCACACCACACAGTCACCTGTTGAGGCTGAAGACGATCGCGAAGTGCGCCAGTTTTGCTTATTGACAAATCCATCTCAATGAAAGTGGGCTTCGTCGCTAAATCAAACCATATTCACATCAAAGTCCTGTTTGTCAGTTCTGTGGACAATAGCGTTGGCGAAACACAACCGCTGTTCCGTGACCCTGGGGCTTAATGTCTGACAGATTTGAATTTTGTATGGGAAGAGATTCAGGTCTTCAACAACAATTTGTCGCAGTGTCTCCTGGTTGATACCTACCTGTTGTGCAGTTCGTCTTATCGACTTCCTGGGGTGGTTTGAAACACAGCGTGTGTCTTCTCGATGTTTTCAGGCGTTTTCACCCTTTTTGGACGACCGACATTGCCAATACTATCACTAACACTACCCGTTCTCTCAAACTTTCGTGTCAAGTTCTTGATTGTTAGCCTACTAGGACCGGTTCTCTTCAGCTTGAACTCCGTCGCAAACTTCCATTGAACCGCAGTTGGGCTGTTACTGCTCGCGTAGTAGGCATTCATTCACAAGCGCGGTATGCTCAGGTAAGCTGTATTGTGACGTTTTCACATGCAAATGGCTGACAACAACAAGGTGCGTGCGCATGCGCATACTTATTCACATCATGCCCCGTTGCCAACCATGCTGTTTGAGCGTCCTACGCAAACCGTTCAGAAGTTATGTCGAATTTATTTCATATAGTTCAATAACTGTCACTCTGGAAATGTCCTAATCCAAGGACTGACGGAATATCTGCCATGACTGTTAATAACTCCGAGACTACACATCGATTTGACAGACTACAATGAAACAATCATATGGATATGCTGGGCGGGAGACACGGAGTGGTACGTTCAGGTGTCTAATTAGAAAGGGGTTTAGTACCAGAAATCTAATACTCCAGATTATGTATTTAGACAAAGTTTTTAAGAATATTTAAATGGCCACTATAATTTTAAGGCTATTAACACTAATGACCTCAAGCCATCAAAAGCAGTCGTCTACTTGACTGTTTGCCTTGACAGTGTTCTTAATATTCGTCTGTCAAATCAATATAGTTTTTACGTTGAAATCTACGCCATCTTTAAAGCTCTGGCTCAGATGAGAGCAGACGAAGCCAGAGGTAGCTGCAGGGTTCGGTTCTGGAGGTGGTCACAGTTTATAACTGTCTCTCACTGCCCAAATGTAGCTTGCCGTCGCCTGTACTGATTTGTATGATTTTAATTGTAATAACAATAATATATTTAAAGTATTAAAATATTTAAAATATTTTAATGCAGTAATGCAGAAATGTTTAACTACAACAAAATAATAATTTTAATGTAATAATAATAATAATAATAATAATAATAACAAATAATAATTTGTTTACATCGGTGAACAGCATATTTCTTTAGCATAACGTCCAAGTAATCGAAATTCAGAAAAATACCGTATGCCTGAAAATTTGAGAAGTATATTCGTCACACAGTTAATATAAGACATATAGCAGCAACAAAATCTCACAACTTTTATAACGTCATAATTTACGTCATATGGAATCGAAGTTGGCACTTAAAATTGTCAGTATTCCACATAGAACTATGATCGTGAAAATCGCTACTAACCGTGGCTTTATGAATGTGTAAGTTATTGATTTATTTATTGTATCATGACAAGAGAAAAATATTAGACAATTATTTAAAACAAATATATACATTTCTACATAGATGCACATAATTTCAAGTTCATAGAGGGTGTATAATAATATGTCCATGTTTCAAAATCAGACAGAAGCTCCTGCAGAGAAACTGTCAACGTTTTCCATTGTCTCTTTGAATGCTCTGAGCGGGCGTTAAAATGTTATATGATGTTCAGTTTGCTGCTCTTCGTCATAGTAACAAGGATTTTCTCTCCAGCCACTGATTGCTCCAAGCACATTGGATGTTGAAATGACTGTTCTGCGGACTGGTTGCTGTGCGCCACGATGGTTTTCCAGACTTCAGTCGATTGGGTTCTGATAACGAAATTCTGAATGAATTGGCAATTCTGAGTTGTTTTTTTTTTTATTCTTGTCCAAAAGTTCAGCAATGACTGTGATCTTATTGGTTGAGATGGAATATTACTAAGAACCAGAAGCCAGTGGGTGTCAAGGGGATAAATACATCCTGCGATGAGGCGTATTCCTTGACTGAGCCCTTGTCAATCATTTTACTGTAAACACTGCTTAGCAGTATTCTGCGACTCAATATGGAGCAGCTGAAGCTGAGCTATGAGGACTGTTGCAATGGTACCGCAAGCGGTTCTTGTTGACCTTTGGAGTATATTGTTCCCGAGTTTTAATTTTAGGTGCAATATTACACATTAAGGTCGGAGGAAGGCAATGGCAAACCACCTCCACAAGGACCTTGCCTAGTACGGCGGTGCGGGTCTCCCGCATCGTTCCCCTACGCTCCGTCAAGGAGTATGGGACTTCATCATCATCATCATCATCATCATCATCATTACACAGATGGATTTTGTGGGTCAGTGACCTGTCTAGGGTCCACCTATGTGTTTTGAAGTGTTCCAGTATTCGAGAGCCTGTACAAAGGAAAGCATGTAAAGGAAGGGAATGTTTTTTCTTTCAGTCGCATCCACCTCTGTTCAGGAAGTGTGGTTTTCTGTTATTCATATTTTCGTAGTGGCTGGTTTTCCTGTTCCTGTCTTTCCTTAGTGCCTTTGTTTGGCAGTTTTGATTACTGATTCACGAACTGTGTCGGATCTGTTATTGGCAGCCTGTGAATGTGATCCTTTACTGGTTGTAACATTACTGTTGTGGCTCACGAGAGAAGGCCCTCTGTCAAATAATGAAAACCATCCTGTGCCAAACGTAGTTGGTAATTGCTAGACCTTCTTGGCATATTCGAGACACTTTAATTTCATGCTACTTCATTCTTCCAACGTTAGCTATGAAATTTGGAAATTGATTATTGCTGTTGTTGCGATCTTCAATCCAAAGCAGCTCTCCACGCTCGTCTGTCCTTTGCAATCCTCTTCATCTCAGCATAACTACTGCAAACTACATCTATTTGAACCTGCTTACTGTACTCATTCAATACTTAGTCTCCCTCTACAATTTTTACCTTCCTCCCACCGTCAGTATATGTCTTATCAACTGATCCTTTTCACTCACGTTGTGCCATAAACTTCTTTTTTCACTAATTCGATTCGGTACCTCCTCAACAGTTATTCGATATACCCATCTAATCGTCAACATTCTTGGTTGGCACCATATTTCAAAAGCTTCTATTTTCTTGTTGTCTTCGCTGTTTGTTATTCAAGATTTAATGCCATGTAAGCCCGGTATCCCTACAAATATTTCCAGAAAAGGCTTCCTAACACTTAGTTTATATTTGATGTTAACAAACTTATTTTTTTTCAGAAACACTTTTCCTGTTCTTATCGGATTTGCCTTTTACATTCTTTCTTCGTCAGTTTTTTTCTACCGAAAGAATAAAACTCATGAGTTACATTTAACGTCTCATTTCCTAAACTATCAGCATCGCTTCATTTAATTAAAATACATCGCATTACCCTTCCGTATTGCATAACTTTTTTTTTCTTTTCCAGACACTGTCCACTTTTTTTCAAATTGTCCTGCGAATCCCCTGCTGTCACTCACGAAATTACAATGTCAGTGACGAACTATGAAATTTTATTCCTTCTCCCTGTACTTTAATTTCCTTTCCAAATTTCTCCTCGTTTTCCTCATCAGCTTTCTCAGTGCACAGGCGGAATAACATCGGATGTAGGCTATAACGCTGCTTAACTCCCTTCTCAACGTGTGCTTTCATTTCGTGTTCTTTGTCTCATATAACTGTACTCTGGTTTCTGTAAAAGCTCCCTGCAATTTATCCCTGTCGTCTAAAGAATTCCAAAGAGTTTATTCCAGTCAATATTGTTAAAGATTTCCTAAATCTACAAATGCTAGAAACATAGATTTGCCTTTCTTTAGGCTTGGATAAAATGATGTTAATATTGCCTGTCTGGAACCCAAACTGATTTTCCCTGTGTTCGTTTTCTACCAGTTCTTCCATTTTCTGGAAATAATGTATGCCAGTATTCTACAACCATTACTTAATTCACTGGCTGTTCAACAATATTTACATATGTCAGTACTTGCCCTCTTTGGAATTAGAATTTTTGTTTCCTCTAGAAAGCTGAGGAAATTTCACCTACCTATCTTGCATACAAGTTGGAGTAGTTTTCTCATGACTGGATCTCCTACAACATCTACTTCAGAGGACTTGTTTCGACTTAGGTCTTTCAGGGCTTTGTTAAATTGTTCTTATAGTACCGTGACTCCTACCTCGTCAACATTTACTTCCTTTTCTTTTTCGATACTACTGTTTTCAAGTTCGTTTGCTTTGTATGGATCCTTAATGTCCTTCCCTTCTTTACTTAGCGTGAGGTTGCAGTCTGATCTATTAATATTCATACAGGTGACTCTTTCCTTCAAAGGTCTCTTCAATTTACCTATATACTGCATCCATCTTTTTTATAGCTGCATTTGCTTCTACAGGCTTGGATTTCTTAACTAACCATTCCTGTTTCGCCAGTGTCAGATACTGGATCACTAATAGCATTGTCAGTTACTGATAGGATCAAATGAAATTGTAACGAAGTGCCCCATACATCACTGTGTTACACCAAGTTTGTAACAAAATGATCCATGTAGAAAACGTTTGTTACCTTATGGTATCACACAATGGAGGCTACTGACACTTTACTCCACAAATCATCATTTTAGAAACACCATGTTAAAGCAAAACTACAACAAATTGCTCCATACATCTGTACATTATAGAAAATTATGATAAATTCACCATGTGCATCACCATTGTTTTACAAAGTTATAAAATACTACCCCATACATTGTGAATATATGGTGGATACCGCTGAGGCGTTAATTGTCAGTTGATAGTTTGGCTACCATTACCCCAGATAATATTGTGGGGCAATGATGGTCAGATGACATGGTGATTACCATTACCCTATATACTGTTGTGGGGTAGTGTTGAGTAGCTGACATGCTGATTACCATTACTCTTGATGCTACTACACATGGGGCAACGACAATCAGTTGACATGGTGACTGTCATTACTTCACACATGCATTTGTCTCATCTCAACCTCTTAAAACATAGTTGCACAGATGTCAGCAAGTGTAATCATGATATCACTTAAGCCTCCTAGATTTAGAAATAGTTTGGACTTGTCTGAGAGCTTGCTGACTAAAAGTAAATACATATCTCAGCAGTCCCCTCCCCATTGCCCTGACATCAAACACAGAACATCATATTTCGCCAAGTTGAGATAAATACATGTATGTCACCACATCAACTGATCATCATTGTACCATCCAGAAGTATTTGGAGTAATAGTAATTACCCTATCAGCTGACCATCATTTCCCACAACAGTATGCAGGGTAATGGTAGTCACCATATCAACTGACCATCATTACCTCAAAGCATCCATCATGATTTGTGACATAAGGGGCAGTTTGTTACTTTTCTGTGTAACAGTGGTGATGTATGGAGTAATTTGTGACAATTTTGCTGCAACATGGTGATGTATTGGACAATTTGTTACTATTTTGCTATAATATGGCTAAATTTGGGCAATTTCCTACCATTTTGCTGTAAAATGATGATTTATGGATCAATTGTTAGAATTTTGCAGTATAATGATGATATAAGGGGCAATGTGTGATTTAATCTTCACTTGTGATAGCATAAGATGACAAACTTTTGCACTTGGAACAATTGGTTACAATTTTTCTGTAACGTAGTAGCATATGGAGAATATATTAGAATTTTCTGTACATGGAGTGATTTGTTACAGTTTATCTGTAACATGGTGGTGTGTGGAGCAATTTGTTACAATTTTGTTTAATCCTTACCTGTAAACAAGAGTAATACCTTTGGTCCAGTAGCAGATACCCACTGTCAAATTGTGGCACACAGAAGCTTCTGGTGTTACAATACAGTTTTAAAATCCAGTAGCTGACATCCACCGTTAAGTTGTAGTACAAACAGTGTAAGCTTCTGCTGTTAGAACAACATCTGAGACCCAGTATCTGACACTCACTGTCAAGTTATGCCACATACACTGTTCTTCTTATAACATTAGGATACTGTTCCAGTTCTGAATGCCTATTTATTTGTGACAACTATGTCTGCATTGCTTGTTTAGCGTTGTGGGAAGGAAATTTTAGCATTATTAGAAGAAGGTGACAAATGTTTTGTACTGTAAGGTAAAGCTTTTACTCTAGCATGAGGAACACTGATAATGTTGGACTGAATTTGATATTGGTTGAACCAACTGTATTACTATCGGTAGTGTCGAGGCACAAAACCATCTGTCTAGGCGGTGTCCATGGTTTCTGGCGGACAGTGAAAACTGATATATTTAAAGATCAGCGTGTTTAAAAAGTATCACACGTTCTTATAGGAGGTAGTATTGATCAGAACTGGAAGAAAAAGAAATTATATGTCTGGAAACCTATACCTATTGAGATATCGGCCATTTTACTTGTGACAAGTAATCTTTAGTATTCTGCGGTGTAAGCAGTCTTACTGTTACAGTTAACTGTGCATGTCTGAATGGTTGTAATTTGCAAGTCATTGATGGCGACACTGATGCCAGTCATAGCACTGCAACGATCTGGTACGCTACTCATCTCCCAGTTCCCTGCAGTGTCGCACTGCAACGTTTCTTGGTTGTTGGACTGTTGAAGGAGTTCTGATCGCATGGTTTGCCCATTTGCTGGAACTGAATCCGTTTAAACTTCCTGACAGATTAAAACTGTGTGCCAGACCGAGGATCGAACTCGGGACCTTTGCCTTTCACGTGTAAGTGGTCTACCTTCTACCATCTACCATGGTAGAGCACTTTCTCACGAAAGGCAAAGATACCGAGTTCGAGTCTCGGTCCGGCACAGTTTTTACCTGCCAGGAAGTTTCATATCAGCGCACACTCCGCTGAAGAGCGAAAATTTCATTCTGAATCCGTTGAATTTGCGAAGTATTTGTCAGGATGCGTGGTAACCACATGCAGCCAAGCCTATAGTGACTACTTTTCCATAAAGACGAGAATGAGATAACGGATTGGTATATATCTCAACTGGTTTTAGTTTCAGTGCATATAATTTTTGATACTTTTCTTCTCATTTTGAGCAATACTATTTCCTGTAACTAAATCTAAGACTTCTTAAAAATCTTGCATAAATGCCTCTATTAATTTTGGGGGGAATCATGCACCCATGAATCCTCCTCCCCTTTTCATCCGCATTTGTGTTGAGTCAGGAACTTCCTCAGAAGTTCAGATTCATGTAGTGCACCTCACAGCATTCATCAAATTTAGACTACTCGGCGAAATAACTACAAGAATTAGTCTTAGAGTTTTAATTATCACATAGAAAAATTCGCGCTGTGACCATGAACATTGGTTACTGTGTTAGCCCTTCTCTACATATTCACGCTATAGTGCGACCCTTTTCTTCCCAAAGACTATTTGGCGACGACCTTGGTTGCAGGAATTTGCATTTTGGTGGTTCGGGAAATGGTCAACCTCTACAATTACCTCGTTGTCATACTGGAAATGTCTGCGATGCCATAGTTTCTTTACACGTGGAAAGAGAAAGAAATACCATGTCAGGAACATACTGGAGTAAGGCACAATTCGATGGCCCGAAGGAGCAGGTTGTGTGACTGAACCATACATAATGAGCTACAGCATTGTGTGTTTCACTAATGTGCACATGTACCTGAGAACAAACAGACAATTAATTACAACATTTGTTCGAGGTGACAATCAAAACCTTACGAGCAGTTCTCAGTAGGAGAGTAATTCTTTGGATGTAATTTCACCTTTGATCTTTGACCTTCGGGTTACCTACACGAAAAGGCAGGGTAGGGACAAGTACATGATGGCATTACATCCCTCCCCCAAACCACACCGCCTCTTAAGCCTAGCTTTCCTGTTCCCCTTGTTCTATTTTATTTCTTGGAAATAGACCTGTCAGAGAGCTTGTGAGCCAACAGCGTTACAGAAAACAGATATTTGGCTCTGCCACTCGCAGATCAGCATTTAGAATGAGATACTGCGTCATTTCTTCTTCCCGAAAAATGCACATTAAAAAAATATGCTCGGTATTGTGGTCTGGCTAATACAGCTTCATTAATTTCGCTATTAGGCCAAGTTGAGGTTACGTTCCACTGGTGGTATAAAACTCGAACCTTCATCATCTGACTTTGCGTAATTGTTTTCAGGAAAGGTCCTCTCCACCAACCGCATTTTTAGGAGAGAAAATAACAATGCATCATGTTCTAAAATAGAAATGTAATTGTAAATGTTTCCTGGCAAATGTAGGTTGTTATTCTCCTTTTGTTGGTTTTTATTTTGGGCCCTAAAAACGTGCAGAAGTTTTGAGAATATACCATTGGCTTATTTTATAGAATTCCAGTTTTCGATATAGCTATACTCAGCAGCATGTGCCTAAACATAATTAGGTGTGTTACCTTGTGGGCGTCGCCAACAGGTGGTAGCAAAATGCTCTAATAGGCTTTAATTCATATTCTGAGGCTTTTTGAGAAAAATGATTTGAAGTTACAGCCATTTCTACAGCTAAATCAATAACCTATCTTTTGTTTGCCAACAATATTGCCATACTTGAAAGTGAATCTTCGGTTTTTCTGAGCAGAAAGTAAAACAGTTTGTTTACTTAAAATTTACTACTGTTTTACGCTATTAAGTCATTCCAAATAAACGCTCTGAATTTGGTGATAGCGTTGTCTGCGATTGCAAATAATGTTCAAGGAACGAAGGTAACAAAAGTGAAACCTTCAACACCGGACTTTTTTCAAAAGTTTTTTCAAGTGGCATGATGATGTCATGCGTTAGGCTCTTCCCTACGCTGCCCCTGTGTGTAAGCGATTCGAAAGTCAAATATTAAATATGATCCAAAGAATAAATTATTCTCCTACTTCCCTAGCAGTCTAGATTAGAATGTTCAGGACAACCTTCTCCTATTACAACAATAAGAGGAAAGGATCATTCATCTGCATTTCAGGCTGCACTTGGAGTCATGAGAGTGAGCAAGCTGAGAATGCAGCCGGGTACGTGTATGAGGGACGTGTCGTTATTTATTCTGACATTCCATTACACTCTGTTATTGCACACTTTGTGCCAGTGGGAGAACGAATGGCCATAGATATAAACCCCAAGTAACGCCAGGTCATGTCTTTTACAAGAGCAAGGGAAACATAATTCCCGTGACTCAAATGGAACGAAGTGGCTCTAATGAGGCCAAGTATACGACACTGCTCTGTGATACATGGCTATCTCCTGCAGGCAGAAATAGCACACGTTTCTGGAGTGCCGTTTACAGTACGCCACGTCTGGATTGGTTGCAGTCTATATTCAGAAAAAGGAACAGTAATATGTCTAAATATTGATCTACTACCTATTCTAGGAAACAACGAGTTGAATGTGAAACAGTTTTGAAGCTGAACATCTATACAAACACTCAGATACGACTAGAATATTTTAATGTGCTTCAGAGCGGTTGGTTAATTTGTCCTTCTCAATAATAAGTCAAGCATGTGTCTCAAAATAATTTTTTTTACATTTTTTATAAACTTTGGCTTTATTTTTGTAAGAGATTTAAATAAGACAGGGTTTTCATTACTTTGTGTCATCTTTATGCGGAATTGTACATATACAGCATGTAACCAACTTTCCTTCACAGACTTTGGGGGCAAGTTTGTTACACCAAACCAAGAAGAAAAAGTCGAGTAAATATGAACTTTAAAATGCATACCTTAAAAGCTATGAGCACTAGTTCGACATCGATACTGTGAAACACATCTCTTCTACTGAAAGCTCTTTGCTTTTCTTATTTTAAGGAGAAGTAGTATTGACCAAAAAATGAAAAAAATTTCCATTAAACATGGGCTCTAAAATGTAAACTTTAAGAACTATGAGCTCTTTCTCATCGTCGTTACTGGGTAACACATCTCTTGTATCAACCAAGTGTTCGTAGCTCTTAAAGGTATGCATCTTAGACTTTTTTTCTTGTTTTAGCCCACACTACCTCCTAAAAAAATAGGAGAGCAAAGACCATACAGTGGAAGAGATGTGTTCCGCAGTATCGACCATAAATTGATGCTTATAGCTCTTAAGGCATGCGTTTTAGAGCTCATGTTCGCCAGACTTTTTTCCTTCTTTTGGTGGAAGGTGTTTGACCTCAAAGTCTGTAAAGGGAGTTAATTTGCACCTTGTGTATCTGATATTAATTAACTATACCTGCATGAAAGCAGAAATAGTATGGCCACTCAAGGATGTCGTGCACCTTAAGCCCAAATTCTCCAGCCCACCTTAAAATTGATTCAGTTTTAATGAAAATGACAAAAAGTATTCACGGCAACTGTCACTTACGAATTTTGAGCTAAATGAATTTACCCGTGTGCGGAACTCTTACACACACTGGAAAATTTAGCTCTTCACAAAGGGAAAAAGAATGATAGAGCTCCACGATCTCTCAAGGGGAGTACATGGCTCCGTCAAATTTTTTTCTGGGTTAAGTCAGAGTATTACAGTTACATAGAGTTTATATTAGATTTTAAACCATTAAACTTATTCCATGTCACTTGAAATTAATAGTCAATGTTTCTTTGTGTTTTGGAACAGGATATAACGGAAGCAGCATTGCAAATAACTCCACCAGATGCGGAGCACTTGTGAATTGTATTTGCACATGACTGGTGAATGCGGAAATGGTAGCTCTTGGTGTACCACTTGTGACTTAAACATAATAAAGTTCAGGTAAGCTTTTGCAATATGTGTAAGAAAAAAGCAGCTCACAGTGGTGCGAACACGAGCAGCAAGGATGCTGATGATACTGAAAGTAAAGAAAGACTCGTCCAAGCGAAACGACTCTGGAATTTACGTTGGTGCTATAACTGGTATAGCAGAAAAAGTGAGCTCGAGGAGAAGATGAACAGACGCAGACAAGTTAATCATCAAGATATGCTGCTAACCTCTAATTTGAACTTGTTCGTTATTCAACAGATACTGAAGATCAATTCAGCTGACAATAATAACACCAGTGACGACCTCTTCGGTATAAGCGAAACGGATGAACGAGTAGCCGAAGACATAACGGCTGTGTCCAGTCCAGTACCAGACGAGCTGCCCGTCGAGAAAAAGAAATACACATTGCTCAAAACACCAATGCATTACGTTAGAGTTCTCAAAAATAAAATTTCGCGCAATCAGAGTAGATATGGAAACAAAGCCACATTAAATAAAGATAAGGATTTCCCACTACTAATATCAGTGCAAAAATCTTCCAGAGAAGAAAACGAGCAAAGTTGCACTCTACCATCTCGTTTCGACATGTCGTGTGACCTTATAGATTTCGTTTCTAGTAGCAGGGATGGCTGTAAGTGTGGGTTGTTGGCGCTGCAGTGCCCAGCTTGCCATATCCAACAGGTGATCAAGGCAATGGGCTTGAAGCTGCAAAGTCCACTGAATCCGGAAGACACTGATGGACAAAGTAACTTACTCAGAGCCGAGTGGAAAGAGCCTTCACATGGCGAAAAAGTGATTTACATCGGGGACATTAGCACATCAGAAAAATTTCCAAGAGCCACTTCTCTACAGATGTTAGAAGAGAGCACGCATTCCCCCCTGTGTGTTTATTACATAATACGAACTATAGTTCGCAGTGTTATTACCTCGCATTTCTTTAATTTCTTGAAAAACTGTAAGAAAAGAAGTGCGATTGAAAATAACTTAACATCTATTTTAAGGAGTGCTCAAGATAACCACTTCCTTATGTCGACCGGCTGGAGGAAGGAACTTCACACGTCTCCTAGCTGTCCCGTGCAGTTGAATTGCCACACGTTAACCGAGGTCCCCTATGGGGTCGATGAATTGTTTACCTCAGCGTATGCAAGAAGTAAGTACGGAGATCCAAGAAAAACAAGTGGTCTGCCGAGTGAGATGAGCTTCCTATGGCGCAGTAGAGGACATGAGACAGCAGGAACGAGCCCCAGGTCGTCCGAGTCCCTGTTAGCCCATCCACAACCTTACTGTGCAAGAGGCACCTACGCACCTGGAATAGCTCACGACCCGGAAAAATCGAAAACTCTATGAGAGATGCAAACTATTAGTTTATGGCAATTAGTGCACGTAGCAATACAAGTTTCTGAGAAATGATTTCTGTGTCTAGTTTCAGTATTTTTATGTAATCGAGGCGATATGATCTGTAATAATAGTCCAGTGATTAAATATGTCGTGTGAAATATCTTGGCTTGTTTTTAAGAGTGATCAATTACATTTGATGTCCATCGAGTATTAAAAAAAAGAGGTGGTCTTTGAGTTTAAGACTTATAGTATAAACACTATATAGATAAAGTCTATGATTCTTTGGCAGATAGAATTCGACACGCCATTCTTAACGGGGTATAATGTTCAGATGTAAAGGTAACTGTAGTGATACCTAAAGAGAGTTTAAGGGCCGTTAATGTTCACGGTATACAAGGTGTTTGGAAATGCCCGTTACAAACTTCTAGGACTTATAGAGGGGAATGAGAGCATAATATTTTGAATAGGAACCCATATCTCCGACAACGCGCCGTTTCCGTTCTACGAGGATTTCAATTCAGATGTGTAGTGCGTCCACGTCTTCTGAGGGAAGAGAAAAGCTGCTTGTCCTGATATGCAGTAGGGTAGGACGACGCTTACGACGTTAGATGGTCACTTTATGTTACTTAATGTCAGCCCTGCTGCATCAGTACTGTTCTGCACGGACAGTATGTTGGGTTCCTTTTTTGTTCTGGAATAATGTAAACGAGTAATGTTCCAGTTTTAATACACAAAAATGTGGTTAAGTGATAAATGGGTGTTTCATTATGTTCCCTTTAGAATTGTTACGTAATAATTGTACTGCATTATGCATAATTCAGTTCCTCAAGCAGAAGCAGATGAGTTAAACATCTGAACTAAAACCGTCGTAGAACGGCAACGGCACGTTTCCGGACATGAGTTTCTATTCAAAATACCATTCACTCACTTCCCTCTACGAGTCCTAGAAGTTTGTATGGGAATTTACAAACGCCTGTGTGATGTATGACCTAATGGTTAGCGTCGGAGGCTCTGTCAGGCTGTTATAGTCTTCCATCACAACAGTAATGATCACTCATTGGAAATACTCGTAGTAACAAACGTAAGTATCCGAGAGCGCACTCTGGAGTGACCTAAAGTGAGACAATCTCATAAAACTGGTTGTAGGAGAATAAGAAACAAGGAATCCTAAGGAAATACTATTCTCCGACGAAAGACGTAGCTAACAAACACCTAGTTCGACTGATTATTGAATACTGCTCGTCAGTTTGGACCATTAGTAGGCACGATTAACAGAGGAGTCAGATAAGACCCAAATAGGAGCAGCGAGATCGTTTAATAGGAAGGAGTATGTCATGATAACCTCAGTTGACTTGTGAATGATACGTTTCAAGAGAGACACTGTCATTCCAAAAGTGTATGTTCCACTGAAAATCAGCCTACCCATTACTTCCTTGTAAATACATTTCGACTTAAGTTACCGACAGCCGTTCGTCCCACACACCATTTTCAAATGAAAAGGGAAGCGGGGAGGGAGATTAGGGTAGGGAGTGGGGCTAGGAAGATACAGTGATATTCGAAGTGTCGTAAGAAATATGGGTTACATAAATATAAGTAGGTTCGGGATAATTTCAAAAATATTATGTAACCTGAGATACAGAACTGACATTATACAACTACTAAATCTCCTCGGTGTTCAGACCTTACCCGATTGGAATACGGTGATGTGGGGATATGTCTCTCCTGCTCCTCCAGTGGGCCGCTGTTGAGTGCGGAAGGGGAACGGAGGCAAACCCCAGCATCAGCTATCCCCTTCGAATCTTTTTCTTTGGAAGTGCTCCTTCTCAAGTGACCCTCTCCAAGCACCACTCAAATTATGATCTCCGCCTCTGTGTGACATGGCTGTCACATATCGCTTTGCTGTTTTGTTTCAGCTCTGTCACGATTACGCGATATTAACTCTGTGAGCTCGGTACATTTTTCTGGGAGCAGCAGGTATTCAGTTTCTCGCCAGAAGGTAATGGGTCCGGTGGGTTCGGCAGTCCCATAAGATCGGCAGAAGCTCTTCATTGTGTCTCTATGGCAGGGAACGAGCGCCTTCTGGTTTTCGCATTTCCCGAAATGCTTATTGTGGACAGTTCCTGGCGCTAATCCGCTTTCCATAGGCTTAGACGACGCTGGTCGGCATAACTTCCCACTGAAGTTGCTTGAGGTTGAAAATTGACTTTCTGTCTGCACGTTAAAGAGCAGGCTATCACTGGCGTCTCCCTGGCATGAAAAGCTTCGTGCCTACCCTCAAATATTACGGACTGCCAAATCCAAACTAATTCCCCAGCCACCAGATGCGGCGCGGTCACATCCGAACAATGGAGAGAGACTGTCCGAAACCAGTAGAAAAGGGAACATATTCGTTCGTCACATTGGCAGCAGACATTCAGTCTCTCTTCCAAGTGAAAGTTCGGAATTGCAAGGGTTCTAGAGAGAACTTGGATTCGCTTTACGGCCTATCGCTGTACTTGAAGATGATAAGTTTTGCTCAGGCAGCAGCACAATCCATCTTCTGAGCAGCTCGTATTTAACTCATTTGGTCATGCATCTTATACTCTCAATTATAGCTCTACTGAATATTCGTCTCATTTATATTGCTTTTACGAGCTGCCCATATGTGAAAGTCTTATTCCTTTTGCATCCTGTAGTCTTCCAATTAAATGCGAGTCCCACAGAGCTTAGAGTCATTTTATGTTAGTTTGCGACACTTTTCAGTGTTGCTCTGTGTATTCTTTATCTACTGTCCATCTGATTTCATTAAATGAAAGCTTTGTATTCTCAATCCGACTTACATTTCGAGATTGCTAATATCCTATATCTCCCGTATGGCCAGGTGACCCTTAAATGATAATTATAACCAGCAGCAACTCTCGGATGCTTGTGTCATTGTGACGGATTTCCGCTGTGTGCAGTGGTCAATACTATTTTTAAAAACATCAGATATGCGGAAGTGTTAATGAGGTGAAACGCTCACAGGATTTTGTAGCAGGATTGGTTGGCGCATAGGCTATGGAGCGTTATTTCGTCATGTTACAGGTCTGTTCACTGCGTCACTATTCATGTCAGCTGTGTCATGCGTCCCCTGTAAGAACATTTTGCATACTTTACATACATTTTCCGCAGATGCTGTATCAGCTAATTACACGTCCGCTTTATAATAGGAGAGCAGCTAATTTTCATCTGTTAATGGTTTCTGCACTTGCGAATTTCCACCGTTTCTTTTATTACCCATGGGGGGGGGGGGCGGCATTTCGCTAAATTACCGACTACCTGCATTTGCACATGCGAATCCTGCACTCCAAGTGACGTGTGCAGTGGTCAATAAAAAAAATGGTTCAAATGGCTCTGAGCACTATGGGACTTAACATCTATGGTCATCAGTCCCCTATAACTTAGAACTACTTAAACCTAACTAACCTAAGGACAGCACACAACACCCAGCCATCACGAGGCAGAGAAAATCCCTAACCCCGCCGGGAATCGAACCCGGGAACCCGGGCGTGGGAAGCGAGAACGCTACCGCACGACCACGAGATGCGGGCAGTGGTCAATACTATTTTTAAAAACATCAGATATGCGGAAGTGTTAATGAGGTGAAACGCTCACAGGATTTTGTAGCAGGATTGGTTGGCGCATAGGCTATGGAGCGTTATTTCGTCATGTTACAGGTCTGTTCACTGCGTCACTATTCATGTCAGCTGTGTCATGCGTCCCCTGTAAGAACAATTTGCATACTTTACATACATTTTCCGCAGATGCTGTATCAGCTAATTACACGTCCGCTTTATAATAGGAGAGCAGCTAATTTTCATCTGTTAATGGTTTCTGCACATGCGAATTTCCACCGTTTCTTTTATTACCCATGGGGGGGGGGGGCGGCATTTCGCTAAATTACCGACTACCTGCATTTGCACATGCGAATCCTGCACTCCAAGTGACGTCACCGCAGATGGAAGTTAGAATTCCACGCGACCTCACCCGACCAATGACAAGCTTGAACGATAACTATAAAGTAACCAAACTTCTCTCCTCGCAGTCATTTTCTGACTAAGTAAACGATGTTAATCTTTGAAAGCTCGAGTCTTATCTCCGATTTGACGTGGTCTGAACATCGAGATGATTTCAAACAAGCATGCAGCCATGACAAACGTGACGATCATGATGTGCATGGTGAACAGAAACTGCAGGATCATTTTTAGGAGTACTTTGGTTTTGTTATATGAATTTGAAGCGAACAGAGTCAGGCACTCATAAAAAGGCTGAAGTGGTAATAACTAATGGTTAACCGAATGTACGAGAGGGTGCTGAAAAGTACATGCGAATTTTTATATGAAAATTTGAAAGTTTGATATCTGTGATTCTGCTGTGTGCCTACACAAACTCTGAGTCTGAGGTATTATAGTCGCGAGTAGTAGCGAGCGAGCAGTTGTCCAGAGGAGTCGGAAGTGGTCGGACGCAGGGTGCGTGGAGAGAAGCCGCGCGACATGAGAGGTCGCCGCCTGCCATGATCGTGCTAGTAGCGCCAGAGGAGATTTTGGTATTAATTGAGGATTTTGTGACAATCTGCCTTTTCGCTGCACGTAGTTATTGGTTGCTTGCGTACTGGAGGGATTTTGTTAGAATTATGTATACATACATTCAGAATACTATTCGTATCTTTGTCGTATCCAGAAATGTGTTTATTGAGTATAGACATTGTGGAATAATTAAAAGTCTGTGTAAAGTTTGTCAGCATTTAAACATCAATTTTCTGAATTCAGTAAATTAAAATTTTTTATTGGTTTCTTTCATTTTTCTTTACATCGTTTAAGGTTAATTGACCAAACCCCTCCTAATCAATGAATTTCTATGTATAATAGTATGGCAGTAATTGTTGTAATTAGTCCATGCATTGCACTTTGCATGGACAGCAGTTTTCCTTTTTGAAATATTTTAGCACGTTGCTTATCACGCAGTTGCTGCGACAAGGTGAGGTAAGTTATCTGTCGCATACAGGGGCATTGCAGAACAGTTGTTAGGAGACGTTAGAGGATACTTTAAAACTCCCAGTCAGATGGTTGAGAATTGATTTCTTTATAATTCGTGGGAGGAGTAACTAATTTTGTATTCCTATTTCTGTTTTCAATCAGAATTCCATTACTGTTAGAGATGGAACGTCACACACATATTTCTGTACACATCTTTTAAAATAATTTTACCAAAAAGAGTATCACCTGGCGACCCTGCCAGGATTTCGTATTGTTGGACGATTTTGCAGCTAGAGATGCTTCATCTTGCTACTGCATTTTCAAAATTTTATGCAATAGCACTTAGTCAGTGGTTGCATAGCATTTTTTGCTGCTTTCACACTGCTTTGCGTTAATTCAAAACTTTTATTTCACCAATTTTCTAGTTAAGTATTTGTTTCACAACAGTGGAGTTAACAGTTCTGTGTTAAGATAGTTGTTTTCATTTTAGTGCTATTTTCTTTATTACTACAAGGACAATGAAAACTAGAGCACAGACTGGAATCAATTGACGACGAGAGACGTGGTGTAGAAAATTCTCTCAGGGTAATGAAGTCAGAGAACTTTCAAATAATACTGTGAACAGTCAGAGTATAGGCTATTATTTGCCAATCATGTGTGATGAACTGCAGGGAACTAAACGCAATTCAGGTGATCAAAATATTATAACACAGTCCGATTTTGTTATGAGAGATTCAGGTATCGCTTCTACTTCTGCAGAGCAAAATAATTTTGTCTTCCCATCTTTCAATAATAGTGTTACACAATTAAAAAAGTTACACAATGAAAAAGTCTTATGAGATAAAGGACAAGATCAAGGAATCTAGTAGCAAACAGGAAGAGAATCTCAAATAGTTTCGTGATGAGGTAAATGGCAATTTAAATCGTAAATTCGAGGAAATCTCAAAAGGGTCGAAAACTCAGGTACGTTAGGAACTCAAGTCTGATGTTAATAATCTTAGAGTTCAGACTTGTCCATGTACAGTCTGTTGATATTGTTGAGATGAGACAACAGACGTCACAACAAGAATTGTAAATAGAGGAATTACAGTTGCAGGCCAACACTGAAGTTTCAGAGAAGCAAAATCAATTGATGACTGTTGCAATTATCCGAGAGAGTGGCGCAAACAAACACTGACTCAGACAAAACGTCAGACGATGCTCAGCTGGCTCCGTTCACTGATACCGAAGAATTTCAGTCTCCACAACGTTTTAAGGAAGGGCAGATGACGATTAATCAGCAAAATAAACGTGACCTAAGAAAGATACAGGAACACCTTGCTAGTATTGAAGAAAAGATCGGTTGCGATAACGATACCAGAAGGTTAAATCATTCTCACGTTGGAAATGACAATGAACGTACTAATTTTGGAAATGCTGATCACTTCTCACGTGAACGTGATATGTTTCCAGGACACAATGACTGGAATACGAGTTCAAGTATGAGAGAAAACTCATCCATTCAGAAAAATGATGGTTTTGATCATAAACATTTTCTCGCAATTAAATTACGGGATAAATGTTACTTTAACAATATGGTGAGGGAAACAGTCGAGGTATTACATACGATCAAACAAAGCAACCCACAGCCGCACCATACACATGGAGATCTCGCCTGGCACACCTTATTCGAAGGTGGAGTCACAGTGATATCCTCATAAGATTTATTATGTCATGAAAGGATTTCTGAGAGGACAGTATTACTGAAGCTTTGCTGCTACTGACAAGATGTGTTATGACGTTAAGACTTAACGATTACGGAAAGAAAACAAATGACAGTTTGAGATATCAATCATACCTACTATAAACATTGTAAACTCTAGAAAACACGAAACTTTTAGACAGTATTACTGAAGCTTTGCTGCTACTGACAAGATGTGTTATGACGTTAAGACTTAACGATTACGGAAAGAAAACAAATGACAGTTTGAGATATCAATCATACCTACTATAAACATTGTAAACTCTAGAAAACACGAAACTTTTACCTGTACAAAACACCAGCACTTGCAGAGACATTTTTCTTTTCACGTATTTGGAGATATGTGTGGGTGTATCCGTCCAGTAATGGGTATGCATAGTTTTACAAAGATTTTTTGTCTACTGCTGAATTATGTGAGGTACACGTGAAATGGCGAAATGAATTTTCTATTTTTGCGAAATTGTGAAATGAAATTGTCTCATTAAAAAAAAGAAAGAAAAAAGTATTTCTACTTATTACCGTTTACACTCACTGTACTTTTTTTGTGTGAGATAATCATAATTGAATTTTTCTTGATTGCAAAAGTAATAAAAAAGAACACAGAACTCTGAGAAGTTGTAGGAGCTAAGCATGCTTTTCAGATCGGAATATAGCGTACGTAGCGAGCTGGTTCATTCTAACAATACGAATGTCGCAGTGGTTTTTTATGAGGAACTAGACATTCCAGAAGCGCCCAGTCATGCAAAAAGCATTGATCCATGACGTGTACATAAATATCAATGCATTTTAACAACCTTTTTCTTTTCAGCATGTAGTATTTTTACGCCTTCATCCAAGTTGATCAGCTACATTTTTATGCAGTACAAGTGACTTTAGCTCCAGTCAACCTAAGTTAGTAAAGCATGTCATTTCTTATGACTACATATTCAGTTTAGTTTTCATAACTTAATACACTTTCAATCGTTGAGTAATAGGCCTGTGATTATCACAAATACTTCCTTATTATTACAATGTAACTATTTTATTTCTCAAAAATCACACCAGTGTTTACATGATGATCATCGTACAGAAAATAGCAGGTAGCAACACAAGGTCAGTATCGTTAGATTTCAAATGTCAACTTGTCTGTGTGTGGAGTCAGAATTGTATGGTCATTTGTTGTTAGTCACAACAGCAAAATAAATCCGACATTCAAAAGACGTACCTTATGCAATTAATAATGACATAACTTACTCTAAGATGCAACACAAAAAAGATTTATCTTCGAACTGTTCAACAGTATGTGAAAGAAACTGTTTATTAACCGAAAATAAAGCAAATAATTTCTCTTGAGCTTCAGTATTGCTTAACGAGAAGAGAAAAAAGTCATCATCTTACAATCATTAACTTAACGTTATAGAATCGGCACTGCATCACTGCTGTAGCAGAGCCACATGAGAAAGACTGAAATAAAATTGTTTAAATAGAAATACACAAATGTATTGAAGTGATTTATTTTACGCAAAATTACAGGCAAACAATCAAAATATGAAGATCATTATAATCCAACTTCTGTCGGAGATATTTAAGAAAAACATATATGTGAGTATACAAGCAATTCCTTCTTATACAAAACAAGTGACTTTAGCTCCAGTCAACCTAAGTTAGTTTGCCTGTAATTTAGCTGTGTATGTAACTGTATCTTGGAGCAATGCCAATTTTCTGTTGTTGTTATGGTCTTCAGTCCTGAGACTGGTTTGATGCAGCTCTCCATGCAACTCTATCCTGTGCAAGCTTCTTCATCTCCCAGTACCTACTGCAACCTATATCCTTCTGAATCTCCTTAGTGTAGTCATCTCTTGGTCTCCCTCTAAGATTTTTACCCTCCACGCTGCCCTCCAATACTAAATTGGTGATCCCTTGATGCCTCAGAACATGTCCTACCAACCGATCCCTTCTTCTGGTCACGTTGTGCCACAAACTTATCCTCTCCCCAATCCAATTCAATACTTCCTCATTAGTTATGTGATCTACCCATCTAATCTTCAGCATTCTTCTGTAGCACCACATTTCGAAAGCTTCTATTCTCTTCTTGTCCAAACGATTTATCGTCCATGTTTCACTTCCATACATGGCTACACTTCATACAAATACTTTCAGAAATGACTTCCTGACACTTAAATCTATACTCGATGTTAACAAATTTCTCTTCTTCAGAAACGCTTTCCTTGCCATTGCCAGTCTACACTTTATATCCTCTCTACTTCGACCATCATCAGTTATTTTGCTCCCCAAGTAGCAAAACTCCTTTACTACTTTAAGTGTCTCATTTCCTAATCTAATTCCCTCGACATCACTCGACTTAATTCGACTACATTCCATTATCCTCGTTTTGCTTTTGTTGATGTTCATCTTATATCCTCCTTTCAAGACACTATCCATTCCGTTCAACTGCTCTTCCACGTCCTTTGCTGTCTCTGACGGAATTACGATGTCATCGGCGAACCTCAAAGTTTTTATTTCTTCTCCATGGATTTTAATACCTACTCCGAATTTTTCTTTTGTTTCCTTCACTGCTTGCTCAATATACAGATTGAATAACATCGGGGAGAGACTAAAACCCTGTCTCACTCCCTTCCCAACCACTGCTTCCCTTTCATTTCCCTCGACTCTTATAACTGCCATCTGGTTTATGTACAAATTGTAAATAGCCTTTCTCTCCCTGTATTTTACCCCTGTCACCTTCAGAATTTGAAAGAGAGTATTCCAGTCAAAGTTGTCAAAAGCTTTCTCTAAGTCTACAAATGCTAGAAACGTAGGTTTGCCCTTCCTTAATCTAGCTTCTAAGATAAGTCGTAGGGTCAGTATTGCCTCACGTTATCCAACATTTCTACGGAATCCAAACTGATCTTCCCCGAGGTCGGCTTCTACTAGTTTTTCCATTAGTCTGTAAAGAATTCGCGTTAGTATTTTGCAGCTGTGACTTATTAAACTGATAGTTCGGTAATTTTCACATCTTTCAACACCTGCTTTCTTTGGGATTGGGATTATTATATTCTTCTTGAAGTCTGAGGGTATTTCGCCTGTTTCATACATCTTGCTCACCAGATGGTAGAGTTTTGTCAGGACTGGCTCTCCCAAGGACGTCAGTAGTTCCAATGGAATGTTGTCTACTCCTGGGGCCTTGTTTCGACTCAGGTCTTTCAGTGCTCTGTCAAACTCTTCACGCAGTATCGTATATCCCATTTCATCTTCATCTACATCCTCTTCAGATTTCCATAATATTGTCCTCAAGTACATCGCCCTTGTATAGACCCTCTATATACTCCTTCCACCTTTCTGCTTTCCCTTCTTTGCTTAGAACTGGGTTTCCATCTGAACTCTTGATGTTCATACAAGTGGTTCTCTTATCTCCAAAGGTCTCTTTAATTTTCCTGTAGGCAGTATCTATCTTACCCCTAGTGAGATAAGCCTCTACATCCTTGCATTTGTCCTCTAGCCATCCCTGCTTAGCCATTTTGCACTTCCTGTCGATCTCATTTTTGAGACGTTTGTATTCCTTTTTGCCTGCTTCATTTACTGCATTTTTATATTTTCTCCTTTCATCAATTAAATTCAATATTTCTTCTGTTACCCTCGTCTTTTTACCTACTTGATCCCCTGCTGCCTTCACTACTTCATCCCTCAAAGCTACCCATTCTTCTTCTACTGTATTTCTTTCCCCCATTCCTGTCAATTGCTCCCTTATGCTCTCCCTGAAACTCTGTACAACCTCTGGTTCTTTTAGTTTATCCAGGTCCCATCTCCTTAAATTCCCACCTTTTAGCAGCTTCTTCAGTTTTAATCTACAGTTTATAACCAATAGATTGTGGTCAGAGTCCACATCTGCCCCTGGAAATGTCTTACAATTTAAAACCTGGTTCCTAAATCTCTGTCTTACCATTATATAATCTATCTGAAACCTGTCAGTATCTCCAGGCTTCTTCCATGTATACAGCTTTCTTTTATTGTTCTTGAACCAAGTGTTAGCTATGATTAAGTTGTGCTCTGTGCAAAATTCTACCAGGCGGCTTCCTCTTTCATTTCTTAGCCCCAGTCCACATTCACCTACTACGTTTCCTTCTCTCCCTTTTCCTACTACCGAATTCCAGTCACCCATGACTATTAAATTTTCGTCACCCTTCACTATCTGCATAATTTCTTTTATTTCATCATACATGTCTTCAATTTCTTCGTCATCTGCAGAGCTAGTTGGCATATAAACTTGTACTACTGTAGTAGGTGTGGGCTTCGTATCTATCTTGGCCACAATAATGCGTTCACTATGCTGTTTGTAGTAGCTTACCTGCATTTCTATTTTCCTAATCATTATTAAACCTACTCCTGCATTACCCCTATTTGATTTTGTGTTTATAACCCTGTAGTCAACTGACCAGAAGTCTTGTTCCTCCTGCCACCGAACTTCACTAATTCCCACTATATCTAACTTTAACCTATCCATTTCCCTTTTTAAATTTTCTATCCTACCTGCCCGATTAAGGCTTCTGACATTCCACGCTCCGATCCGTAGAACGCCTCTTTTCTTTCTCCTGATAACGACATTCTCTTGAGTAGTCCCCGCCCGGAGATCCGAATGGGGGACTATTTTACCTCCGGAATATTTTACCCAAGAGGACGCCATCATCATTTAATCATACAGTAAAGCTGCATGCCCTCGGGAAGAATTACGGCCGTAGTTTCCCCTTGCTTTCAGCCGTTCGCAGTACCAGAACAGCAAGGCCATTTTGGTTAGTGTTACAAGGCCAGATCAGTCAATCATCCAGACTGTTGCCCCTGCAACTACTGAAAAGGCTGCTGCCCCTCTTCGGGAACCACATGTTTGTCTGGCCTCTCAACAGATACCTCTCCGTTGTGGTTGCACCTACGGTACGGCTATCTGTATCGCTGAGGCACGCAAGCCTCCCCACCAACGGCAAGGTCCATGGTTCATGGGGGGAGGGGTTCCGGTACCGGGAATCGAACCCGAGCCTCCTGGGTGAGAGCCAGGTATCTTTTCTATTGTATGATAAATTAAATGAGATGTAACTACTTTGTATATATCAACACTGGGATCTACGATTAAAACTTTTTTTTTTAGATGTGTCACAAGTCTTTGGACACGTCTGAATGTCATTCACTTATGTTATGAGTCCGATATTTTGTATGTTAGAATCAAGGCAAGTGTTTTGTGGTACGCTGTGTACTGTGTGCCATTAGAAAATAAACTTGTGTAGAACAAGTTTGCTACAGTGTGACTGGCCTAATCTTCATATTTACAACTGTACTTAAGGAACTTGCCACACTTACGTAATTATATGTGATCATGCACATTTGACTCATTTACTGACCACTGAGCATATGTGCCTATTCACATAATGCTGACTTTTGTATACAAGTGCATATAACTTATTATTATTAATGTATGCAATATGATTAGATTCTGTTACTGTGTCACATATTAGGTTTTTGATCTCCTATGTCAATTATGAGAACCTGTTTTCTCAAAGGGGTACGATGTCAATGCTTGTATGATCATCATGAATTCCTTGGTACTCAACATGGTCTGCTTATGCCTTATTCTATTACTCCGATTCTGTACTGCTACTTGATCTGAATATAAAAAGGAGTGACACACTAAAACATTTTGATGTGGTTGTCAGTGGACATGTGTGAAATGAGTCCCTGAGTCTGTTTACACCTCAAACTTCTGTGTCGTCAAATGAATACATTAACATTTATGGTGTGTTTGTCAGTGGACGTAGTGCATATTATCTCTGAGTCTGCTGCACCCAAACAGGTGTTTCTTTACCCGGTTTTCTGTTGCCAGATGATTTTTTTTCTGTGGAACTGTATATAACATTTGTTGTTTTGTGAACTGAACTGTCGCCAATGTCAGGTAGATTTGAGTGCTCACCAGCACAATGATACTTGCATATTAATTTTCCCTCTCTTTGCATTATTTGCAATTCTAAAGTTTGTATATACCCAACAAAAGACTATTTCTGCACTCTTGGAGAACTATAACTAACGTTTTGTTATCCTGTCAAATGAAGTGCTCTCGATGTCAGGTGGCTATGAGTGCTTTCATGCGCAAGATGATACTTGTATATAATTTTTTTCTAGACTATATTGTACAGCTCATCGAATTCCTACTCTGTACATAACTTACGCAATCTTACCCTTATTTTTATGTATTCTACAACTTTTGCAAACATCTGATGCTATTCTTCTCAATTTTGTTATGTAAGAATTTTGCGTTTGCTCCTTGCCAGCATGTTAGGCAAGAATCACTCTACAAAATTCATAATATTGAAGGTGGCGGTTATGAAAGTTGGACGTATATGATTCTGCTGTGTGCATACACTAGCTCCGAGTCTTGAGGTATTATTATCGAGAGTAGTAGCGAGCGAGCAGTTGTCGAGAGGAGTCGGAAGTGGTCGGACGCAGGGTGGGTGGAGAGAAGCCATGCGACATGAGAGGTCGCTGCCTGTCATGATCGTGCTAGTAAACACTTTGGTATTAATTGAGAATTTTGTGGTAATCTGCCTTTTCGCTGCACGTAGCTGCTTGCGCTCTGGAGGGACATTGTCAGATTTATGTATACAAACCCTCAGAATAATATTCGTATTGTAAGATGGCAAGAACTATGCCCCTTACATGAAGTCATTAAAGATCACCTAACTCACGTTGAGCAAACGGTAGGGCTGAACAAAAATGACTGAAAGGCACAATTCATCTTGTAGAGGGTATAGTATGGACGTATTGGAATAATTAATGTCGGGTGATGGTATTAAAGTAATTCAAACGACATGAAAACTTTGTGGAAACGCGTCGATTTACTGGAGGCTAGTTTACCACAGGGAAGTACTCTGAATTGACCGTGGCCCCCGGGGGAGCAGCTACGGGAAGCGACAATAGACAGCTTAGGGCGGCTAAAGCTCTGAGAAAGCGGTAACACGGCGCGGCCTCCAGCCACCTTAAGATGAGTGACAGTGAGTGGGTGGTTGACCCCGACTTCATGCTGGTGTACCGGGAAACAGACGGAGAACTTTATGCCTGTTGATAAATGCCCGTCGTCCCGTTTTCTGTGAAACATGCGAGAAAGCTGCGCAAAGCTACGGTGTAGTGGTCAATGACTATGATAACTTCACGGTGAATTCAAGGTCCACAGAGCCTGAAGTAAATCAAGTGAAGAGCGACAGCATGAAATACGCCGGCCTCCGATGGGAACGTAGGACCAATGAATTTTAAGTACTCTCCCGAGAGTCAGAATTCCGGAAAACTTGGTGTTTGTGCAGACGCTAACCTTGATGGATGGTCTGGAGGGAGCTAAATAGAAGAACTTGAGGGGAAGGGAAATTTTGTGGAAATTTGTTCACTTCCCAGAGCAGGCATTGGTCTTCGCAGGGAAGCGACGCATAATTAACGCGACTTGCGTTGAAATTGGCGTAAGTAATTTTGCTGGAGGGGAAACCGAGGTGAAGAGCGGACTGGCAGAAGTCTCAGTAGACGTCTTCCATTACCAGCATGCCCAGAGTGCGGACGTGGCGTTCTTTACTCAGCTTGCCCGAGAAAGAGTGAGCATCTCTGCAGTTTAGGACTTAGCAAATGGAACGACTGAGCTTGGAGATAAAAAGTTTTGGTTCAGCTATGTACTGAGCAAGTTAGCTAGGAGTGAATAGATGAGCACAGCCTTGCAGCACCACGAGGTCGGCCGACATCCACACAACGATGCCGCTGCGCAACGCTGTATTCGGTGATATTGCGCCCGATCCGGCCACTGATTAATTTGTTGGATCACGTCGGCAAAGTTTCCACGAGGGTTTCATGGGCCGTGTATTGTATAATACTTCTCGCACATCGCATTACGCCTGAGTCAGTCGATAGGAATTACTTTTGAGTTATCGCGCTTAACTCCACGCAAACGCAATTTATTACCACTGCCTGATAGGAGAGTCTTGTAATGTGATGATTGAAGGTCGGGAGTTAAAATAAATTTGTGCTAATCGACTGCATCTGTTTTCAATCAAGTAGTTGAAATCCCAAGTCACTTTCTTAATTAATTTTATGTTCAATATTTGCATCTGGTGTTCAGTAGCTGAATATAACATCAATGTGCACCCCTATTTAATTAAAAGTGATCAATTCTGAATAAATTAATGTCAACACTGCCACCGCAGTTCAAACAAGAGTCACAGGGCCATATTACTTTTTTGCGTTATCCGATATTGCGGCAGTTTTCCACTCTCTGTTGATCTGTTAGTCAATTAGTTGGGGTGAACACACGCCAAAACCAGCTAAGTGACGGGTGGGGTGTTACATATGGCTGACCCATGCCAGGATACGATACTTCGGGATTTGCTAGGAAGTAGTCTTGAAAAAGGAAAGTTTTCCATGTGATCCATTGCTTAGCCATTTTTAATTGAAAAACGGGTAGCATTAGTTACAATAAGTTATATTATCTTCTTCATGTGCTGTCCTTTCTGGAGATACTGACAGGTTTCAGATAGATTATATAATGGTAAGACAGAGATTTAGGAACCAGGTTTTAAATTGTAAGACATTTCCAGAGGCAGATGTGGACTCTGACCACAATCTATTGGTTATGACCTGTAGATTGAAACTGAACAAACTGCTAAAAGGTGGGAATTTAAGGAGATGGGACCTGGATATACTGAAAGAACCAGAGGTTGTAGAGAGTTTCAGGGAGAGCATAAGGGAACAATTGACAGGAATGGGGGAAAGAAATACAGTAGAAGAAGAATGGATAGCTTTGAGGGATGAAGTAGTGAAGGCAGCAGAGGATCAAGTAGGTAAAAAGACGAGGGCTAGTAGAAATCCTTGGGTAACAGAGGAAATATTGAATTTCATTGATGAAAGGAGAAAATATAAAAATGCAGTAAATGAAGCAGGCAAAAAGGAATACAAACGTCTCAAAAATGAGATCGACAGGAAGTGCAAAATGGCTAAGCAGGGATGGCTAGAGGACAAATGTAAGGATGTAGAGGCTTACCTCACTAGGGGTAATATAGATACTGCCTACAGGAAAATTAAAGAGACCTTTGGCGATAAGAGAACCACTTGTATGAACATCAAGAGCTCAGATGGAAACACAGTTCTAAGCAAAGAAGGGAAAGCAGAAAGGAGGAAGGAGTATATAGAGGGTCTATACAAGCGCAATGTACTTGAGGACAATATTATGGAAATAGAAGAGGATGTAGATGAAGATGAAATGGGAGATATGATATTGCGTGAAGAGTTTGACAGAGCACTGAAAGACCTGAGTCGAAACAAGCCCCCAGGAATAGACAACATTCCATTGGAACTACTGACGTCCTTGGGAGAGCCAGTCCTGACAAAACTCTACCATCTGGTGAGCAAGATGTATGAAACAGGCGAAATACCCTCAGACTTCAAGAAGAATATAATAATCCCAATCCCAAAGAAAGCAGGTGTTGAAAGATGTGAAAATTATCGAAATATCAGTTTAATAAGTCACAGTTGCAAAATACTAACGCGAATTCTTTACAGACTAATGGAAAAACTAGTAGAAGCCGACCTCGGGGAAGATCAGTTTGGATTCCGTAGAAATGTTGGATAACGTGAGGCAATACTGACCCTACGACTTATCTTAGAAGCTAGATTAAGGAAGGGCAAACCTACGTTTCTAGCATTTGTAGACTTAGAGAAAGCTTTTGACAACGTTGACTGGAATACTCTCTTTCAAATTCTGAAGGTGACAGGGGTAAAATACAGGGAGAGAAAGGCTATTTGCAATTTGTACAGTAACCAGATGGCAGTTATAAGAGTCGAGGGAAATGAAAGGGAAGCAGAGGTTGGGAAGGGAGTGAGACAGGGTTTTAGTCTCTCCCCGATGTTATTCAATCTGTATATTGAGCAAGCAGTGAAGGAAACAAAAGAAAAATTCGGAGTAGGTATTAAAATCCATGGAGAAGAAATAAAAACTTTGAGGTTCGCCGATGACATCGTAATTCCGTCAGAGACAGCAAAGGACGTGGAAGAGCAGTTGAACGGAATGGATAGTGTCTTGAAAGGAGGATATAAGATGAACATCAACAAAAGCAAAACGAGGATAATGGATTGTAGTCGAATTAAGTCAGGTGATGTTGAGGGAATTAGATTAGGAAATGAGACACTTAAAGTAGTAAAGGAGTTTTGCTACTTGGGGAGCAATATAACTGATGATGGTCGAAGTAGAGAGGATATAAAATGTAGACTGGCAATGGCAAGGAAAGCGTTTCTGAAGAAGAGAAATTTGTTAACATCGAGTATGGATTTAAGTGTCAGGAAGTCATTTCTGAAAGTATTTGTATGGAGTGTAGCCATGTATGGAAGTGAAACATGGACGATAAATAGTTTGGACAAGAAGAGAATAGAAGCTTTCGAAATGTGGTGCTACAGAAGAATGCTGAAGATTAGATGGGTAGATCACATAACTAGTGAGGAAGTATTGAATAGGATTGGGGAGACGAGGAGTTTGTGGCACAACTTGACCAGAAGAAGGGATCGGTTGGTAGGACATGTTCTGAGGCATCAAGGGATCACCAATTTAGTATTGGAGGGCAGCGTGGAGGGTAAAAATCTTAGAGGGAGACCAAGAGATGAATACACTAAGCAGATTCAGAAGGATGTAGGTTGCAGTAGGTACTGGGAGATGAAGAAGCTTGCATAGGATAGAGTAGCATGGAGAGCTGCATCAAACCAGTCTCAGGACTGAAGACCACAACAACAACAGGAGGCTATGTATTATATTTGTGATTTGTTGGAGTACTAATGATGTGCAGTGCCGTAATCAGCCGATACTGAGCACGCAGAACACAATCATTGGGCTATTTGGGGAATGCTTCATGAACTGTTTGTCGGGTCACTGCTCACACCCAGTGTATCAATTTGTGTCCTGATATATGTTTTGCCTTATCTAATTACTGTGTGTAAGGGGTACTTGGATTTTGAGTTTTCGTGTAACATAAAAGAGCAAATGATAACGAGGGGAAAAACCAAGACAACGGCAGAATATAATCAGACTGTTACTCGGGAGAACATGGGTGATAGTAGGGAAAGCTCTACCGATGAGCGTGACGAACGCGAGTTGCAACTTCCTGAAACTGCGTCTCACGACTGGTTTAATCCGCTGAATAGCAAGGACGTTGATTCAGGCAGTGATACTGAGGGCTCGGGGGCGCAGGGAGTGCAGGATTAATCCATAAGTATGGAAGATCCAGCCTAAGAAGGCAGAGTGTGTTGGAACAAAACGGTGTCCGACGATTATCAAACGATTCATTCACAAGTGATCTGACGGGGGCGCGGAGACGGTACTTGTCTAGATATCGAAGGGTTCCTCAGAACAGAGGAGAAGAGTCGCATTTTTAACCACAAAAGGACGAGGATCAAAATGCGGCTACTCTCAAAAACAATACGGACCTGTTGCAACAGATGCAAACGGTGAACTTAGAGCAGAGCGCAGCCCTTAATGCCGAAATTAAAAAGGCGAATTCGGAACTGAACTATAGGCTCATAGAAGTTCATAGGGAAGTAAAAGAGGACATAAAGAATCTCGGCGTCAAAATAGAGAAAGAGATTGCAATCATCAAACGAACGGCAATTGAAGCCAAATTAATTGCGAAAGGTGCAAGGAAAATAGCGAGAGAAACTCGGGACTCCACGCAAAGCACGGCAAAAGTAGGAAGGGTCGTGTTATCAAGGCTACAAAGCCAGATAAAACGCATCGAAGAAAAGCAACAAGAGCAACCGGACATAGGGCCTAACGAGATGTTGAAAGAGGAGGTGGCGATATTAAAAAGAAATTTAGAGGACGAGGTAAAACGTCTCATTGGAGAGACATCAGGAAAGGAGAAGGGTGTAATTACTGCGTCGACTGAACCGTCACTTGTCGGAACACAGATAACCGCTTCACGGCGTGACAAAGTTGACAAGCCGGCCGAAGTGGCCGTGCGGTTGGTTAAAGGCGCTGCAGTCTGGAACCGCAAGACCGCTACGGTCGCAGGTTCGAATCCTGCCTCGGGCATGGATGTTTGTGATGTCCTTAGGTTAGTTAGGTTTAACTAGTTCTAAGTTCTAGGGGACTAATGACCTCAGCAGTTGAGTCCCATAGTGCTCAGAGCCATTTGAACCATTTTTTGAACAAAGTTGACACTATAAGCAACGGGAGCCAGGCCTTGATTCACAACTCTGAGGCAACGACCGAGGTAAACACGGACGGCGCGCAGCAGTCCAGTGAGCACAACTGCTGTCGGCTGATTAGATGTACCGAGCAACTGTCGAACATAGAGAGGGGGAGAGATATCGACAGCGTGTCGGAACGAATTAGTCCACGTCCCATAGTTCATACGAATCGTAAGAACGGGCGAAATGATAACTGCAATGATGACCGGTTTGACTACAAGCATTTTGTATCAGTCCGAAAGTTCCATCACTACAAGGACGAAGGTAATAGCTTGCATCCAAAAACTTTTATGGGACAATTCGAGTTATCTTTGCCCCCACACTGGCCATTGATGTACCAGCTGGATTTTGTGTGCTCCCATATGGAGGGCGCGACCGCTGAGTACATGAGAAATGTAGCGAAGACGAGCGTCTCGTTCGAAGAATTCAAAAATGCCTTCTTGGGCAAGTATTGGTCTAAAGAAACCCAAGAAAGGATCAAACAAGAAATTATGATGTCCAGAGATATGGAAGGGGCAGGGTACCGGAATGCTGACAGATTTTTTGAAAATATGACAAAAAGGAACCAGTACCTAGACAACCCATGTAGCGGTGCGGAAATCACCAGATAATGTTACATGAAACTTTCCATCTCATATCAACAATTACTTGCCGGTCGTTGTGGTAGCGATACTGGGGTATTTAAGGGCATTTTGCGCGAACTGGAATTTCCTTTTCAAGAGGAACAGGCGCAGGAGAAACGCCGCCAGCGTGAACAAAATAACAACCGTCGCAATAATGGACCTCAGTGGGATAGTAGGCCAGTGCCGAACTACAACTGCCACAATCAAGATAAAAGTAATGGAAACTCGAAAAGAAGGTACACGGAAGAAGAGCGACACTCTCCGGTGAAACATAATAAATTACAAAAGACTTGGGGCGATAACCAGCAATCGGGAAGGAACAGGAATAATGGTTACCAAAATAACAACCAGGAAGAGGTCGAAGTCCGCCCTCCGAAGCCTGGTCCACCCCACCTTAACGGGCAGGATTACGAATTACTAGACCAGAGCGCGGACGTAGTAAATATAGGCTTAGAATAAGGATTTTGTTAAAGTGTCTTGTTTGTTTGTGTATATACTGATCTTAGTGGTAGAATGTCTCGTTTATATGTGCCTATATTTTGTGTTTTATTATTAATAATGATATCTCGCCTCTCGATGCTGTGAAAGTGAAGCACTAGATTATTTTGTAAAAACACATGATTAAAGAATGGAATACAAGTATTTCTGGGCGTACCCCTAGAAAAAGATAACTTAGGAACTCTGTAAATTACAGAAAAGTTCCCGTAATTGTATCTCCGTCATTGGAGAACATATTTTAAGGTGGCCAGTCCCGTAGGCCGTTACGAGGACGCACCGACGCATCTCGTATGCCCCTAAATACGTAAGAGGTGGACAGCTATGCACAGTTGCGTGAATTAGCGCACCCAGTGTATGTTAAAATGAACAGGATGTAATCATCTACAGAGCGAACAGCAGCATGGATACGCCATAAATACTTGTTGATACCAAGATAGGGTGACAACTGCGAGTGTGAGCAGTGAGCTATATTTGTGTTGTGCCATTGTGACATTGCTAATCCGAAACATGTTCACAGGCCTTATAAAACCATTCGTGACAAAAGGAGAAAACGGGAAGAAAATAGAGGAGAGAAGAAGTGTCGCAATAGAACACGATAAAGGACGCTATCCAAACTTCCAACAAAAATCTTGGTAAGACTGACACATGTCTAAGTTTGTTGTGTTTCATACATGTTCGCAGGCACAATAAGAGGGACGTCTGCCACATAGGGAACTCAGAAAAAAAAAGATTTGAGATAAAAAGTAGTAAATAGTAAATATGTAGTCGGGTTGGCCAACACTGTGTTAGTCGTAGGAATTGGTAGTTAGAAATGGTGATGGGATCCTG
The DNA here is from genome assembly GCF_023898315.1 of Schistocerca nitens. NCBI lineage: Eukaryota > Metazoa > Arthropoda > Insecta > Orthoptera > Acrididae > Schistocerca > Schistocerca nitens. The sequence goes on along the minus strand of NC_064614.1, from coordinate 920,081,788 downwards.
TCCAGATAATCTTGCTTCCCTATCCCTTGATTGTGTGTGTGTGAATGACTGTGAGGCAAGTTGTCTTGTACATTTTTTATGTTTATGTATTAAAAAAATAAAAAAATGTATGGTACTGATGGTTAAACATCAGCACTTTCCATGTACTAAAATTAGTTGTCTTAGTTTGTTAAGGTGGCGTAACTGAGCGAGAGGGAGTTGAAGCTACGACACCTGGCACACCACACACGAGCTCACAAGGAACGAGGACGACAGCAATGAGGGGAGCACACAGCTGACGATAGTGATGGCATGCAGACCACTCCCTGAATCGACGGGCCGGTGGTCAACTCAGCAGCCAAGGAGAGGTGGGATCCAACAACTCTGTGTACAACAAAGAGGTCGGTCCTGGTCCTTGTACACAGTGCAGATCGGAGGCAGCAATGAAGAAATCCAAGAAGGTTTCTATATTTGTTGCTCGCCATGTCAGGTGGAGCAACAGCCCAGCTGACCTTTTATGCCTAATGACACCAACTTGAGGGCCTGAGCAAAAAATAGGCTCTTGTCTTATCACGGTCCCTCCCTTGCCCTAAAACGTCTATAGACGGAGCAATGATCTGTGGTTGAGCCGTGAGAGGTCACCGATCATAGATGCACCGATGGGGTCTTGTGCCTGTCGGACAAGATGTCAACAACGAGCTCTTAGGTGAGAGCCATCCTGCCTCAAGAAGATGCGGGCGCCTGTCGCGCCATCTTCTCAGCTGTTAGCCATCCCTCAACTTGCTAGTCAAAACTATTGTCACTTCCGTTCCTTTAAGAAACTTGTGCCATGTGTGCGAGTTTGTCAGTGTGGATTCAAATGAATAACATGTGCTTCAACGAACGTACTCATTTGTTCTGTTTATGAATTATGTTATAAGAAGGTTATGATTTTATAAATGTGCCATGTGTTAAGACGTCATATATTTGTCATGCCACGTCTGTTTGTGTTAGAATAAGATTTCATACTTATACCTTGTTAAAAATACACAACAGTGGTTGCTCAATACGCAATGATTCTTGTCATATATATATATATAAAAGTACGTATGTGTACACAATCCAGACACTGGACTGGGCTAGACCTTGTTGAATTGTGTAAAGATAACAGTCACACCATGCACAATATAAATGTCCAGAGACAGACACAAAAAAACAACCTTTATTTATAAAATGTCAAAGGGGGATTCACATATAATTTAATGAGAGCAACTACTATCAACTTCACAAAATGTTACACGAATATTGTTCATGTATGTTTTTAGTAATTTAAGTCGAGTAGGGATGGATAACTGAGAGTGAATGGACCTTAAGTTATAATTGCGGGTCTTGCCATTCAAATGACAAGCACAGAGGTGCTTAAACATGTGTATTTGCCCTTTGCGACGTGTGTCCTTGTAATATAATTGTAGTTTTCTTTTGAGTACTCTGGCCAATAATTGTCTCAGGAATCGGCAGAGATTAAAGAAAAATTAGACTAAATAATGACCACGTCTTTAACAGTAAATCCAGTCACTGAAGGCAGGTATCTAGGAATGAGTGGGAGTTTGCATCAGAGAAGAGGCAGTGGTAATCAACCGCCCGTAAATAACCACGCGAACAGATTAAAATAACAGTTATGGAGATATTAATTTTGTACCACAGGTGGTAACACCATAGGAGTCATCACCTGTACTACAAAATTGATTTGAAGAGAGGGGCTATGTAAGATGGCAAGAACTATGCCCCTTACATAAAGTCATTAAAGATCACGTAACTCACATTGAGCGAACAGTAGGGCTAAACAACAAATGACTGACAAGGCACAATTCATCTTGTAGAGGGTATAGTATGGACATATTGGAATAATTAATGTTGGGTGATGGTTTTAAAGTAATTCACATGACATGCAACTTTGTAGAAATGCGTCGATTTACTGGAGGCTAGTTTATCACAGGGAAGTACTCAGAATTGACCGTGGCCGCTGGGGGAGCGGCTAAAGGAAGCGACAATAGGCAGATTAGGGCAGTTCAAGCTCTGAGAAAGTGGTAACGCGGCGTGGCCTCCAGCCGCCTTAAGATGAGTGACAGTGAGTGGGTGGTTGACCCCGACTCCATGCTGGTGTACCGGGAAACAGACGGAGAACTTTACGCCTGTTGATAAATGTCCATTGTCCCGGTTTCTGTGAAACATGCGAGAAAGCCGCGCAAAGCTATGGTGGAGCGGTCAACAGAGGTCAAAATATGCGTGTTCGTGACTATAGCAACTTCACGGTGAACTCACGGTCCACAGAGCCTGAAGTAAATCAGGTGAAGAGCGACAGCATGAAATACGCCGGCCTCCGATGGGAACGTAGGACCAATGAATTTGAAGTACTCTCCTGGGAGTCAGAATTCCAGAAAACTTGGTGTTTGTGAAGACACTAATCTTGATGGGTGGCTTGGGGGGAGCTAAATAGAAGAAGTTGAGAGGAAGGGAAATTTTGTGGAAATTTGTTCACTTCCCAGAGCAGGCATTGGTCGGCACTGGGAAGCGACGCATAATTAATACGACTTGCGCTGCAATTGGCGTAAGTAATTTTGCTGGAGGGGAAACCGAGGCAAAGAGCGGACTGGCAGAAGTCTCAGTAGAGGTCTTCCATTCCCAGCTTGCCTAGAGTGCGGACGTGGTGTTCTTTACTCAGCTTGTCTGAGAAAGAGTGAGCATCTCTGCAGTTTAGGACTTAGCAAATGGAACGATTGAGCTTGGAGATAAAAGTTTTAGTTCAGCTATGTACTGAGCAAGATAGCTAGGAGTGAATAGACGAGCACAGCCTTGCAGCACCACGAGGTCGGCCGACATCCACACAACGACGCCGCTGCGCAACGCTGTATTCGGTGATATTGTGCCCGCTCCGGCTGATGATTAATTTGTTGGATCACGTCGGCAAAGTTTCCACGAGGGTTTCATGGGCAGTGTATTGTATAATACTTCTCGCACTTCGCATTACGCCTGGGTCAGTCGATAGGAATTACTTTTGAGTTATTGCACTTAACTCCACACAAACGCAATTTATTACCACTGCCTGATAGGAGAGTCTTGTAATGTGATGATTGAAGGTCGGGAGTTAAAATAAATTTGTGCTAATCGACTGCATCTGTTTTCAATCAAGTAGTTGAAATCCCAAGTCACTTTCTTAATTAATTTTATGTTCAACATTTGCATCTGCTGTTCAATAGCTGAATATAACGTCAATGTGCACCCCTTTTTAATTAAAAGTGATCAATTCTGAATAAATTAATGTCAACACTGCCACCGCCGTTCAATCAGGAGTCACAGGGCCATATTACATTTTTGCGTTATCCGATATTGCGGCAGTTTTCCACTCTCTGTTGATCTGTTAGTCAATTAGTTGGAGTGAACACACACCAAAACCAGCTAAGTGACAGGTGGGGTGTTACAGTATCTTGGCTGTGACCAGAAAATTGTTTATTGAGTATAGGCACTGTGGAACCATTAAAAGTCTGTGTAAAGTTTGTCAGTATTTAAATCATCAATTTTATGAATATAGTAAATTAAAAGTTTTTATTGGTTTCTTTCATTTTCTTTACATCGTTTAAGATTAATTGACCACAGTATACCACATCTGAGTTAGCGTCCTAGTGTGGATCTGCTGCGCACTATATATCCAGACCAATGATCAGAGGCGGATCCACCACACGTCGCAAATGGATTGGGCTTGCAGTGGACCAACCACGCGTTAGGTCCGAGGATGTATTTGATGTTCGAAGTTGGGTCCACCAGTGGCAGGACCTGGTCCTGGAAGACGTCCGTGACACATGCACATACACAGACATACAGAAAACCGAGCAGACGCTCTACAAATGTGGAATATGTGGTGTGGAGACAACTGGATACAATGGAGTACAGTGCTATACTATGCCTCCCGATCAGTGCATTTGCGCTAGGTGTTGGAAACTGTACACCATTTACAAGAAATTTAACAACACAGAACGAGAGCTTATGTCATGATCGCATGGGTAGAATTGACATAAAATCGATAGAATTGCGAAAAGTACGTATAAATTGAGGGAATATACACCGAAAAGCAGGGAAATTGAAGTACTTGCGTGTCTTCTGGTTGGCGCAGAACAATTTGTACATGGCAACATGTATGCAACAGCAAGAGGAATACGAGAAAACGTCGACATGGAAGCGAAGAGAACGAGGGAAACAGTCACTTTTTTCCGTCGATGCAGCATTTTACTGTATGTCTATTGAGGTAACAGTGATACACATGAATTGACTACAGTATTTGACGCTTTTCAAGAAGACAAAGAACAATCTGCCTCTAAACTTACTTGCATCTGCGTTAAAGAAGGACATAGAGTGGATGGAGTGGTCGTTTGAGGTGGAGTTGTTACGAGGTACGATTTAATGGTAGGCTGATGATGCATTCTAGAGAGAGAGAGAGAGAGAGAAGTTTTTGCAGGTCATTTGAACATTTTTTCTTGATGTTGTGTCAGGATACATCAGTTGTGTGACATAGCCTGCGTTTGAATCGTATACAACTGCGTGTTCTGTGTGGGTCTCAGAGCAGTGCCTACTTGCGATCGTCAACAGTACACCTCTCGGTCATCAGAGGACTTCCACCTCATGTGTGATGAAACGTGACACATCCCTCTAAACGAACGAAGATTTATGCGATGTACTCCATTCCCGTGTCGCATCTTGGGTGTACAATCGATACTTAAGTTTCAAAACTAAGTTAGCGATAGGTGTTTGTGAGATGCTGAAATCCCTGCTTGACAGATTTGCTGTGTACAGAGTTAGTGGTGGCATGACTTGTGTTACTAATAATCATTTTATATGGGACTGATATGGGCATAGTATAATTTTTGAACCGTGATCGGGTGTGGACAATGGACGCTATACATCTCTGGAAAGCTATATTGTGCATGTATCACACAGAGCCACTGTTTTAAGGAAGTAGTTTTTTTTTCGTTTTACAGTGTTTTACCATAGTTTATCGTAGAGAAACCTGCAAGAAGGATGTACGTCATGCGCTGGAAATATATTTATGACATTGGAATATTAACAGCGCTGCATTCCACACGACTGATAGGTCGGAAATTCAAGCGATCTAACATTGTAGCCTGTTTTAAGTGCAGAACCGTGTAGCCTTAGGAGCGCGTGAGTTTATGGTCTCTCTTACCAATACCCTTCTGGTACTGATCCCAGACACTAGAACAATACTTTAAAATTCATAAGGTAGTTGATTTACGTAAAATGCTTTGAACTCCATCCGTCTGGAGCTCCATCATGCATAAAAAATACCGGTTTCTTCTTCTTCTTAACCGTCTGCAATTACATCACAACACTTTCAAATCTGTTACTATACATCGATAAGGAGTGCTAACCTCCTCGACATGGGCGCATCTGGAGAGATCTTGTGCACTTGGATGGGCGAGGACTTGCCAAGCTCCATTCATTCACGAGACGTGGAATGTAGCGGTCTACTTCTGGTCGGTAGCAGATTAAATTGGTAACAGTACTGCAGGGCGGGTTGGTCAATGACAGTGCAAGGGGGTCTTTCAGTCCTTAATTTTATCCTAAGATTGCGAGAATGCTCTGTGACTCCCATCTGCATAGAGATAGACCGTAAATTAAGCACTATGCTCGAGGTGCTAGAAATATGCAGAGTGTTGTCCGGTATACTTTGATGATGTATATGTTCGAGAATTAACAATGAATGGAAATACTGCGCAGTCATCTTATCTACGTTCGCAATGATACTCGCAAAGTAGAGAAGAGGCGGTTTAGCTATGATACTGAAATTGGGGAAACATGTTGTCGCATCATTGGTAGGTGTTGAAATTACTGTAAAATTGCTAAATTGTTCGCACTATCAGCTGTTACACTTATTATTACAGTACATCAATGGTGTATTTTCCATCCCATCCATCCACTGGTGTGCTGTTGGTTACCACATAATGATTGACTGACATCGCTTGTTTGAGTTGGAGAAAGAGTTTTGGTGGAGGGGCGCACACCTTCAGGGGATGACTAGCACCAAAACAGTGATCGCGTACATGACGCAATATGAGGAATCAGTCGAAATGGAACACAGGGCCATCAGCTAGTCCGTCACTGTGAGAGAGGTCGTCAGTCACCTTTGGATTGCAGTTTGGAAACTCTCCACAACGCCTCCAAACTCTTCTAGTTTCCTTAAGTTGTAGCAGTCTTATTTAAAATCAACCAGTGTGTGTGGTGTGTTATGGTAGCAGCAGTAACAATGTGACTTATACCGTGCGATGTCTAGTTTTCTGTGAGAAACAATGAATCAGAACGTGTTAATGTCAGTTTAGAACCTGACACAGACCTCAAAGTCGTGATGGAAAAAACAATTTGTATATCAGTGTACAAAGGGTGTTACAGCAGAAAAAAAAACAAAGTTTCAAACAACGATACATTGTCACAGGGAGGGTCTCTTCGACTTATAGTATAGTTTCTGGGATACAGTCATCCTCCTACAGTACATATGATGAAACTTTAAACTGGTCTGTGCAATGAATCAACAGTTGTATGTTTAAAAGGATGGTCACATGAGCTCGATGCCGGTACACAGACTGTATTTATTTTCGATATATGGGAGGACAGAGTTCCGGTAAAAATCTTATCGAGTTTTCTATCAGATGAAGATAGTGGAGCTTTTATAGTTCATAATTTTTCTCTGTTGGATGGTTCAGAATAATGAAGATAGCATGTTGGGCTGATAGACATGAATGGGCCCTGAGGGATGCATATTTGCTTTGGACTGTAGTATCTGTATGTAGTTTGGGGACGCAGCACAATGCAGTAGCGAAATCCTCGTCGTCCTCCCAGTTCCCGTACTGCCTTTTATACTACTTCGTGTTGCAGGAGTGAGCTTCATTTGACGCTGACTTTACACATCGTACGCTCTTGACAGAGCTATGACAACTTGTTCCCATTTCCACCGAATGGTTAAAACGCAGTCCTGTCACACTGACTCAGCTTAGCGTGTTTCTACACGGGTTACAGAAGGTGGTAGATATAGCTTTCTTCGACTTCTACTCAGTTCCCATTTAAATTGGAACGATAACATGTGTAAAGCTGCAGAAATGGCAGCAGTTGCAAGATGCATAGGGACTACTTAAAACCACATTGGAATTTTACTATAGCAGACAGGTTCGGGAAAGGTGACTCGTTTCGAGATATGAGAGTACCAGAAATATGATTCACTAATGGCTGTATTCATTAAAGGACTTCTCCATAGGAGCCAGCGCAGGTATGTGCTTGAATGGAGAGACTTGATTCCAAATCCCAGACAGCATTTCTAGCGGATAACATAGCATTAACGATCTGAGAAGCTAGTGTACATTTCTTACGACCTCAATCAGCACACCATCTACTGTTTGTGATCCTTCTCAATCAACCATCACTTATAAGCCAGTCTATATATCACTGAACCTCTGACATGGCATCGAGACAGAATGTGCTACAAATACTGGAGAAGTGTCCAGTGACGGCGGCGTGAGGAAGTTGCAAATACCGGTTTCATACCACATTCCTTAGACGAATCACTTCCAAAATTCAGCGATTTTATTACGAGGTTGCACCGTTGGTGACGTGTAACCCCACTGTTGGTCTGATACTATACACTCCTATGATCACTGTCTATATTCAGTGTCTATATTCAGTGTCAGTGTCTGGAAAAAACCAGTTCAATCGGAGGTAATCCCATCCCTCGATTTATAAAGCCAGTGTAGCTTTTAACATGGATACTTGTGTGCACCTGTAGAACGGTGACCGCTTGTGACAGTAATTTGGTCGTATTTTTAACATCTGGCTGTTTGTAAGACGATTATGTCTCTCTTTCTAAGACACAGTGGTGTCATTCGCAAGAAAAACTTACGAGACATGTCCAGGGATTTTCTCTGCCTCCTGATGACTGGGTGTTGTGTGTTGTCCTTAGGTTAGTTAGGTTTAAGTAGTTCTAAGTTCTAGGGGACTGATGACCATAGATGTTAAGTCCCATAGTGCTCAGAGCCATTTTTGAGACATGTCCACCCATCGTTGATTTTCGGTCAGTATTATTTCGTATCGCCAGCAGTTAGTTATTAGCGAAGTATTATATTTAGTAGTAGGGGATGTGTGATAGGTTTGCCCTGAGCATCAGGCTTATGAAGTATACGTTTGTGTTCCGGCATGTGCAAAGGAAATGTCTATGTCCAGTTGTAAGGAGGGTATGGATTTGACGTGGAATACTGTGATAGCAAAGGGAAGAGCATGTCAAGACATAAGAATTGTACGGATATTTCTATTTCCATAGCCACACCTGTGAGCAGGGTGTATTTCCGATACTTCGCTCATTGTCGAATGTCGTTCAACTGAGACCGTGATCATAATGTTTAATTGTAAGTAAAGTGATAAAATATATGTGTGATCGGTTTCCTAGAATGATTCTCCGACTGGGGATGCGTGACGCACAGCGCCGGTGGCCCGTGGCGGGAATGATTCACGTTTCTGGATAATGATGGGAGCTTTCCGAATGGAGAGACCAGTTGGGATGCAGGAATGTGTCGTCCTCTAGACGGCCGAATAGCGATCTAATACTTAGAATGAGTTGGACAGCTTTCGTGATTGTGTGTAAATTTGAGAAGATTCAATATGGACGTGTGGTTGCACATTTCGCGCCTTTATTTAGTTGAGAGGACATCGACTGTGGTTTGCACGTCTAGCAGGTGAAAGACGTGTGGATGACATGTTAGCTGGTTCTCTAGACATGAGAAACATCTTAGTTGACTTTGTAAATTATAGGCATCATTTGGAATCTATTACATGACCAACATTGATATTCGAGAGTGGAAACATCAGTTTCCTCTATTTTTTTCGAGTTTTATTGTAAAAGTCTTCACAGAGGGGATAAGTTTCTAGTTAGTCAGTGGTTTACAGCATGCTCCACCTCGCTAAAGTTTGGGGTTTCTAGAGAAATAATTTCCAGTCTATATCTTCGGAATTATGTTGTGTGAACAATACTGCTATGCAAGCGAGTTTGCTATGTTCTTGATTTCGAGAACTAATACTTAGTATGAGTTGGAGAGCTTTTGTGATTGCGTGTAAAGTTGAGAAGATTCAATATGGACATGTGTTTGCGCTTGACTGTTATTCCCTCCCATGTAAATTGTCCGATTGACTGCTTCTTCAAATTTTCCATCTTTATTTAGTTGAGAGGACATCAGTTGTGGTGTGCGCATATAGGAGGTGAAAGACAAGTGGAAGACACGTTTGCAGGTTCTCTAGACATGAGAAACACATTAGTTGACTTTGTAAATTATAGGGATGACTTGGAATCTGTTACATCACCGACGTCGGTATTTGTGAATGGAAATATCAGTTTCCTCTATTTTTTTCAAGTTTTCACGTAAAGGTCTTTGCAGACGGGATATGTTACTAGTTACTCAATGGTTTACAGCATGCTACACCTAGCTAAAGTTTTGGGTTCATAGAGAAATAATTTCCAGTCTGTATCTTCGGAATTATGTTGTGCAAATGATACTGCTATGCAAACGATATTGCCATGTGCTTGATATCGAGAAGTATCACGTAAATGGTATAATATTCTGGCAAACCATGTGTGAAAATACATGTGTTCTTGTAATCTCCAGAGTCTGGAGATTGGTGTAGAGACGAACCCATCTTTGTACAACAGTTTGGAGAGTGACTTCGGTCTGCTGAGGACACTCTGGTCACATGTCGGAAGCAGGTGACTTGTGACCATCAGCTGTGGGAAAATATCTAGTGCTGCGAGGAGTATATACCGTGCTGTCTGTCTTTGCGGTATATGTACGAGTGTCTGGCGATCGATAGCTGTATGAATGATGCAAAAGGGGCGATTTAGTATGGGGCGGGATGCGAATTGTGTGTTTACTTCATCGACATGGTACACAGTGGTATATTACTGGGTTGGAGATCAGTTTCACCCTTTAATATTCAAGCTTCCATTCTCAGTGGCAGAACAGTGTAATTGAGTCCTACGGTACATGTGCTTATGCTGTCTGTCTTCACGGTATATGTACGATTGTCTGGCGGTCGATAGCTATATGAATGATGCAAAAGGGGTGATTTTGTATGGCACAGGATACGAATAATATGTTTACTACATCGACACGGGATGCTGTGATATAATGCTGGGTTGGAGATTGGTTTCACGCTCTAATATTCAAGCTACCATCCTCAGTGGCAGAGTAGTGTAACTGAGTAAGAGTCTTTCCATATTCAATGATATGTAGGGCACTTTTGCAGGGTTTAACTGTCAGTGCAATGTGGCGATCTGTACAAAATAGTTTTTTGCCACTGAAAACAATGCAGGAAACAATGGCGGATGGTGCTCCCAACAGCGGCACAGTTTGATGGGTAAATTCAGTGATGAATGGGGTGTCCCATTAGGATTGCTAGGGAAAAAGGAGTCGATGTTATTCTGGAAGAGATTTCCATAGCATGTTCAGAGCGGGGACTTGCATGTTACTTATGTAGGCATGTAACATCAGTATAACACTGATAATGTTTTAGCTGCTGTGCAAACATCTCTCTTGGCGCTGTGCCCACACCACAGCTATGCATCATTGCGCCAACAAAAGTGCCTAGGTGAACACGTATTTCGACAGGAATTTCACAGGTGCCAAGTATGAAAGGGATGCTGCTGCCCTATGCTTGTGGGACGCGAACGGACACCTGTGTGAGGCTCGGCAGGTAACAGCTGCATCGTCACTTCATGGGGGCCATCAGTGTATCCTGACTCAAGGGATTGTGTGCGGTAGCATCCTGTGCAGTCCAGTAGACAGGGGACGGTGGGCGGTGCGTGTGCGCACTGGAGTTCTGTGATGTCAGTATAACATTTGGAGAACTCTAACTGTAGACACGACTTTCACCTGCTGGCTGCTGTCAGCAGCAGCAGTGGCTCAGGGTAGTGGCGACGTGTGCCTGTGTTGGAGCCTCTGATATTTTGCAGTTAATGATTGATTGAAATCATTTTTTACGTGCAATGACTGTTTGTGTACAACATTATTTTCGGCTATTTAAGCTTTGTGAGCATGTTTGTATAGGGTTACACATGCATTATTTTTTGACAGTTCACGAGTTGCTTGCATGTCTGTATGCTGTGTACTGCATTATTTCGGTAATTTATGAGTTGTCTGCTTATCTGCACATCAGTGTACTGCATTATTTATGAGTAGTTTGCAAGTCTGTAAACTGTGTATCAGATTCCAAGCATGTCAGAGCGAGTGTTTTGTATCAGTGTAATAAATATATTATATCAAATCCGTCCCTAAATAAATTGTTCCAAAATAAATAAAGTGGACTCATTCCTCTCTCCAGCAGCTCAGCATAGGCCAAGTCCTTTTCCAGCCATTTCTCCCCTCAAGACCGCCATGTTGGATTACGTCATGGGAGGGGGGATGGTCATGGGAGGGTGGATGGCACCCTCTGGTGGCAGTATTGTGTACTAGGTCAGTTGCACTCCGGACCTCACGGTGGACACAGTGGATGGAGCTAATGCATCAAATTGTTTAAATAAACTCTGCATGCAAAATAAAGACTTACGCCTATCCTATCCAGTAGCCCAGCACAGGCTGAGTCCCTTCCTCATCAATTCCAAGGAAGAGGTGGAGGTCAGACGACTTAGGTTAGTGGAGGTAGCCCAAGTGACCTATTTTCCTGCCATTTTCTTAGGTTAGTGGAGGTAGCCCAAGTGACATTTTCCCCCCCAAAATTTGAACTTTCCATCATTTTCTTGGGGAGTGGAGGGGGGAGGGGAGGGGAAGAGGTTAGATTTAATTAAATAGTTAATCAAATTGATATCAAAAGTGTACCTGTAGCAGTGAGGGGGAGGGTGATGGATTGGAGGTTTCCCGGGGGAGGGGAGTGGAGGGCATGGGGGGGACAGTAGGTTAAGGACCTGTCAATCGAAAGGAAGGATCCTTTCAGCAGAGCAATAGGTTATGTACCTGTCAATCAAAGGAGAACAATAGGTTAAGTACCTATCAATCAAAGCAGAACAATAGGTTAAGTACCTATCAATCAAAGCAGAACAATAGGTTTGCCCCTGAGTGCATGTAGGCAACCTGCACTAAGAAAATGTGCCAAGACGAACTTTGTTCTAGTACTACTGACACTAGCAACAGAACAGTTTTAGTCCACTCGAACATAAGTGGCACCTAAGATGTGACAAATAGCAGTAAATATAATAATCATTGCATAACCAGCTTTCTCCTATTTCGTCTGAAAAGCAGAAGCCTTAAAATATCAGTCCTGCACCACAATTTCTAATTTTTAAGAAGAGAACTTTGAAATATAGAAATGAAACAAAACTTTGCGGACAGGCCAACAGTTCTGTGTTTAATTGAATATAGATCTCAGGAACAAGACATCTCTCTTTATATCTACTTAAATATAGACTAGCGTCAAACTTTAGAAGGTCAACTTATAAAAATAGTTATAGCTGTGCATAGGTGAAAAAATACTTAATAAGTATGATAAAGAATTGAGCTGATCTACTGAAGTTAAATTGTGAGAACAACTTTGGGTGTTATTTCATAGAGATAGTAATAAGTAATACATGATACATCATCATCAATATTCACTAATCACCAGACAGAAGTCCAGTATAATTTCTGAGTGATGAGATACAAAGGCAAACAAAAAATATTGTTTTGATTTTTTTATTAATTATCTTAAGAAATCCATAACATAACTTATATATTACAATTAAGGCTTATTGTGGAGTTACTGCTAATAATGCTACTGCTGTAGAATGTACTGAGAGTAAATATACAATAGCAGCATATGAAAATAATCTGTCTGCTCATGTAGAACAACTAAGGTCCATAAGACAAAGCCTACACCAAGGAACATCTGAATTAGATGCCAACAACTAAATGATCATATATAAATACTATTAAAAATAATCTTCAAACTGAAAGGTGGACAGAAATCTTCAAGGGGGAAGACTGTCAAACGGCTTTAACCCTTTCATAACCTGATATTGCGACTATATTAACTAAGCATTTTCTATCACAAGAAAATTTATTGTAGATAGTAAAAAGAAACAGATTACAAAAGGGATCATTGTGGCTAGTAAAAAGCTTTAAGTTTTGGACAAAATCATAGAACATAGAACAAACTAGCGTTTCAACTGGTGCTATTTCGAATACAAAATATCTACAGAAATTAATAAAATGTGAAAAGAAATTGACTGTTCGAAAGGCCATTATCGAAACAAAAAAAAAAGCTAAAACAGTGTAGCAGATCATAAAAATAACAACCTCAAATAAATCAGGCGGAATTTCGCTACAGAGCAAATCAGAATTGGAGCAACTGAATTTAATAACTACTTCATAGATCTTTGAAAAATTAGAACGAGTTCCAGTTCAACTCTGGCACCTAATGTTGCAAATGACTTTACAAATGACTTGAAAGAGGAAAGATGCTCACTAACAAGAGGAAGCTACAACGTTGGGATCACATATTAGTTAAAACTTTGTACACCGTTAGTAGGCCATTAAAACAACGTAATGTGCAAGTAGGAAGGTGCACTACTCTGGAAATCCCGAGAAAATCGCAAGAGAAGTTTTACGCATCTATATGTTAGTTGATGAATCCGTGCAAAGGGATCGTTATGATCAAGCGGTTAGCGTTCGCACGTTGTAAGCGGGTTGTAGAGGGGGTGGCGGTACGAATTTCACCACCACTTGCTTTCGCCATCAATACTTTTTTCATCACTGGTAACATTATTTAGTTTATTCGAAATTTGAGAGATAAAGTAATGAAAAAAACACGTGCATTTTCATGAAGTTCTGACTTTTATACGTTATTTGACTGTTTTCTATTTGTAATTAAATTTTCGAGGACGAGGGACAGGCTTGGAAACCCCAAATCAAATCTCGTTGAATAATGATGTGAATGACGTTATTCACAATCAGTAATATAGTAATCAAAATATCCACGGGTGTACTGCCGGTCTACAGTGTCCAACGGCCATCATCAGGTGAACTGACGGACTGAGCTCCTGTGAACGTGCCGGCACGGAGATAAGTACGCTATGGCTGCTCAGAGGGAACTGGGTTCGGTCGCGGCGGCGGCCGATTTAAATACCCTCCGCCCGCGGCGCGCTCCCTCCGCTGTCCGCGCCCCGCGCCACGATCGCGCGGTGGAACAGATTGCGACGGCGTCTGAGATGACGTCGGAGTGGTGGCTCTGTCCGCCGTGGTCGTCACAACTATACGTTTGCTCGATTTACTCTTGATTAACCCAAGCGCTGGTTACCAAGCCTTGCTAAGATTATAGCCACAGTCACGGTTTATGAGGTCGTCATTGGTGCGAATTTCGATGGCCTCTCTAATAACGCTGTCCCAGTATCTCGACGTCTGTACCAGAATCCTCGTGCGTTCATACTCCATAGCGTGATTTTCCGGCAAACAATGTTCAGCGACCGCCGACTTGCTCGGATACATCAGTTGAGTGTGCCTCTGGTGTTCACGGCATCGATCCTCGACGGTACGCATCGTCTGACCAATATACGACTTGCCACATTTACACGGAATCTGGTACATGCCGGCCTTCCTCAAACCCAGGTCATCTTTGGCGCTCCCCACCAGTGCACGAGTTTTATTCGGAGGACAAAACACAGTTCCGACCCGGTGTTTCTTTAAAATGCGAGCGATTTTCCACGAGTGTGCGCCTGTTTATGGAATAAACGCAGTGCCTACCTCCTCCCTCGTGATTTCATCCATCTCCACAGGTTGTGCTGTAGTGGTTGGGCGGAGAGCACGTTGAATCTGTTACTCTGAGTACCCATTTTTTCGAAATACAGTTCTCACATGTTCAAATTCCTGGGGTAGACTCTCTGCGTCAGACATAGTGAGCGCCCTGTGTACTAGAGTTTTAAGTACCCCATTCCTCTGTGAAGGGTGGTGGTAGCTGTCTGCGTGCAAATACAGATCAGTGTGCGTTGTCTTCCGATACAGCCCATGACCTAGGGTGCCGTCAGCCATTCTCTTGACCTAGACGTCAAGGAAAGGTAATTTACCCTCCGTTTCAGTCTCCATAGTGAATTTGATGTTTGGCTGTATGGAGTTTAGATGCGTAAGGAAGTCACAGAGTTTATCCATACCATGTGGCCAGATGACGAACGTGTCGTCCACGTAACGGAAAAAGTAAGTAGGTTTCCATTCGGATGACGACAGGGCTTCCTCCTCGAAGTTCTCCATGTACAAATTCGCTACCACCGGTGAGAGTGCGCTACCCTTGGCGACCCCATCCGTTTGTTCGTAGTATTCTCCATTAAAAAGAAAATACGTGGAAGTCAAGACATGCCTAAAAAGTTCAGTTGTCTTCTCGTCAAACTTCTGACTAATCAATTCTAGTGACTCTCGCAGGGGTACCCTCGTAAAAAAGGAAACGACGTCAAAACTCACCATGATATCTGACGCATCCAACCTGAAGCTATTAAGGCGTTTAACAAAATCCACGGAATTACGGATGTGATGAGGGCATTTACCCACATAAGGACTTAATATTCCCGTCAGGTATTTGGCAAACAAATACACTCCTGGAAATTGAAATAAGAACACCGTGAATTCATTGTCCCAGGAAGGGGAAACTTTATTGACACATTCCTGGGGTCAGATACATCACATGATCACACTGACAGAACCACAGGCACATAGACACAGGCAACAGAGCATGCACAATGTCGGCACTAGTACAGTGTATATCCACCTTTCGCAGCAATGCAGGCTGCTATTCTCCCATGGAGACGATCGTAGAGATGCTGGATGTAGTCCTGTGGAACGGCTTGCCATGCCATTTCCACCTGGCGCCTCAGTTGGACCAGCGTTCGTGCTGGACGTGCAGACCGCGTGAGACGACGCTTCATCCAGTCCCAAACATGCTCAATGGGGGACAGATCCGGAGATCTTGCTGGCCAGGGTAGTTGACTTACACCTTCTAGAGCACGTTGGGTGGCACGGGATACATGCGGACGTGCATTGTCCTGTTGGAACAGCAAGTTCCCTTGCCGGTCTAGGAATGGTAGAACGATGGGTTCGATGACGGTTTGGATGTACCGTGCACTATTCAGTGTCCCCTCGACGATCACCAGTGGTGTACGGCCAGTGTAGGAGATCGCTCCCCACACCATGATGCCGGGTGTTGGCCCTGTGTGCCTCGGTCGTATGCAGTCCTGATTGTGGCGCTCACCTGCACGGCGCCAAACACGCATACGACCATCATTGGCACCAAGGCAGAAGCGACTCTCATCGCTGAAGACGACACGTCTCCATTCGTCCCTCCATTCACGCCTGTCGCGACACCACTGGAGGCGGGCTGCACGATGTTGGGGCGTGAGCGGAAGACGGCCTAACGGTGTGCGGGACCGTAGCCCAGCTTCATGGAGACGGTTGCGAATGGTCCTCGCCGATACCCCAGGAGCAACAGTGTCCCTAATTTGCTGGGAAGTGGCGGTGCGGTCCCCTACGGCACTGCGTAGGATCCTACGGTCTTGGCGTGCATCCGTGCGTCGCTGCGGTCCGGTCCCAGGTCGACGGGCACGTGCACCTTCCGCCGACCACTGGCGACAACATCGATGTACTGTGGAGACCTCACGCCCCACGTGTTGAGCAATTCGGCGGTACGTCCACCCGGCCTCCCGCATGCCCACTATACGCCCTCGCTCAAAGTCTGTCAACTGCACATACGGTTCACGTCCACGCTGTCGCGGCATGCTACCAGTGTTAAAGACTGCGATGGAGCTCCGTATGCCACGGCAAACTGGCTGACACTGACGGCGGCGGTGCACAAATGCTGCGCAGCTAGCGCCATTCGACGGCCAACACCGCGGTTCCTGGTGTGTCCGCTGTGCCGTGCGTGTGATCATTGCTTGTACAGCCCTCTCGCAGTGTCCGGAGCAAGTATGGTGGGTCTGACACACCGGTGTCAATGTGTTCTTTTTTCCATTTCCAGGAGTGTATGTAGGTGCCCCGATGTTACTGACAATGGGGCGGTCGCTGAACATTGTTTGTCGGAAAATCACGCTATGGAGTATGAGTTGGACACTGTAGACCGGCAGTACACCCGTGGATATTTTGATTATCAAATACGCCGGGAGAAACTCAATAATCACGGTAATATAGTAATTCACAATTTGCCAGCCCACAAGAGTAATGTAAATTCCTCTTCGGATGTGTTCTACACATCAGATGTTGCAGGATGGTACTTGCCACAAATACATAGAAACATAAATTGGAACTTCACGCCAATACACTTTTTTTTCATTATATTATCTCTCAAATGTCATATAAGTTAAATAATGTGACCAATGATGAAAAAATATTGATTACGAAAGTTTGTGATGGTGGAATTCGAATTCCGTCTCCACGACCCACTTACAACGCACGAACGCTAACCGCTTGACCACAATGATCCATTACGCCCGATACCTTCGCACAGATGCATCAGTTACAAAATAGACGCATAAAACTACTACTTGGAATTGTCAGAGGAGTGCACCTTATTACTTGCACATTATGTTATTTTACGGGCCTACTAAAGGCGTACAAATTTTGAAGTAAATCTGTGATCGCAACGTCGTGGTCTCCCCTTGTAAGCAATTTCATTTATCTGTTTCCAAGCAAAGAGTTAGCAGTAACAGGACTCATAAACAGGCTGAAATCTCAGATGTATGTGGCCATAATTAAATTATCATCTACCTTTATTGCTAAGCCCCTGGTCACCATAATTTACAAACCGATAACGTAAGATGTTTGTCCTGGAACTTTAAAAATGATGATGAGGTTGCCTCTTTTCAAAAATTGTGAGAATGCAGACCATAACTTATTTTTATCAATGACATGAAAAGTCTTTAAACGTATACTGTATAAAAGAATAATAATGCTGTTTTTGCAGATCACAGTATATTATCCACGAGTTAAAACGTGTTCCAGAAAAATGAATCCCTTAGCAGCACAAGAATTTGTTTACTATGCACTAGAGGCACTAGATAGTGAAGAATCGACAACGGGGAACTATACTGTGACCTGTCAACGTTGATGGTTTAGTGGATCATGAAGTGCCTGTACTAACATTTTGTGGAGTGGGAGGCAATGCATGCAAACTGATAACGCCTTCAGTACATTCATTGTAGACGGCGAACTGAAACTGCGATTTAAACTGGAGATTTTTTGTGTGTAGTATGCAACAAGTATTTAAATTTTTGATACAATTTATTTTCTGTGCGATTAAATAACTTTCAAGCCATTGCAAGCTTATCATCAAGACAGTGCAATACAAGTACCCAAAACATAACAACCTTTTCGTTTCATAAACTTTTAGTTACCGATAGCAAAACTTCCGTTATTTCTGCTACCTCCAAAACCAAACTGCCTAGCTACATACGGTCCAGGTAACGCCCCCGAAACAACTCCATCTGATGATGGGCCTGCAGTGATTTGAAAACTAGATAATAGTACAGAAAATAAACTGAATCAAACATTTAAAAAATTACTTCTGAATTATACCCAACAAATCGTCAATGATAAAATCTTGGATGGCGGACACCTACTGGAAAGTAGACAATGTATAAGATGACTGGAGCAATAAATGCTTCTTAGACGTGGATAAGATCCACCATGGCGTACCAAAAGAAATTGTGTCGGCGTCATTATCCTTCTTGGTCTACGTTAATGACCTTCTGAAGGATATCAACAAGAAATCCATCCTGTCTGCAGATGATACAAATATTTTAATCAAGGAAAATTCTGAAATGCTTTACAAGGAGCTCAAAAAGTTTTAAAGTAACTAGATAAATAATTTAGCAATTAGAAACTGATAGTGAGACTAAACTACGGACATCAATGTAACTTTGTAGATGTAAACACCATTGATGGGTATGCAAATGATTAGAGTTGCAGTGGTCTGTGAAGGTAGAATGGCCATCAGAGTGCATTAGTGTTGATCGTGTTTAGTGTTGTTATCAGACCTAGTAGTGCGCATAAGGGGCGTGAACAGCATCAGATGTTGAGTGATTACACAGAAGGACAAGGAGATGGGGTGAACATGTGTGAGACAGCGTTATTAGTACCTGAAAGAGTTTGACAGTGGCTTCATTGTGGGTCTCCATTTGGCTTGCCGGTCAAATGTTGCAATATCCAGATTTGTTAGATGGTGGCCCGATACTGGAGTGCTTGGAAACTTGAAGGTAAATCTACTCGTCGTCTAGGTTCCGGTTGACCACGTGTGACCATCAAATGGAGGGTTGCTGTTTTGTACATCAAGCCCATAGCAACTTCTTCATACACAGCCTGCCATCGAGAGTAAGTAATGTACACCCTGGGACATTCTGCGTCACCCCACACCATTGGTCAGAGACTAACAGCAGCCGGACTGGGTAATTACCGTTCCAAGCGTAGGCTACCATTAACTCCACAACACAAATAGCTACATCTGGAGTGTTTTTTTTTTTAGATTAGATTAGTCTTTCGTTCCACAGATCCGTGCTGAGGAGATCCTCCTGGATGTGGAACATGTCAATTTTTTTTTAAAGCTGAAATAACAATACTAATAGTATGAATATATACAATACATCATTTGTTTCTATTAAAAAAATCGCCAGTGCCGAGACTGGAAAGCATGGGCTGCTGATGAATGTCATTGCATTGTTTTCAGCGATGAATCACGGTTCTGCACAGCTCCAGATGACAATAGTAGGGGAATATAACGGTAACCTGGGGGAGGCCGCATTATTGCAATGTTTTGAAGAGGCATCGTGGTGTTACTAGTTGCATCATGGTGAGGTGAGCCATTACGTATGACTCTTTGTCAATATACTCCTGTAGCCACCAAGATCCCAAGACCTGTCCCCGACTGAACAAGTGGGGGGATTAGTTTGGACGGCAAATCGTCCCATTGCCAGTACTCAGGATGTCAAGAGGACCATTTGGAACAGTTGTGGGTCACTTTGCCTCAGGAGAAGATACAACGGATTTACGAAACCTTTCTCAACAGCATCAGTGCATTTATCCAGTCAAGGGGTGGGGGGGTTTGCTCATACTGCCAAGTTCTTCATCAGCTTGATTCGATTTTATAATTCCTGTAGTAACATGAGATACCCTGTATCAACACACGAAGTTTCATTTCGATTCCTCCAGCCTTTCTGGACGCTTTACTTTTTTGGTCACGCACATATATCTGTATACACCGGGTATCCCTCCAAAGAGTTGTCAGGGGTATTTGCTCTGATGTTTCGGCAGATACTTGCAAATTAGTTGTTGCAATGTGTAGCTGACTCGGCCCAAACAAATATTGCTCATCACGTCTTTCACGAGAAACCCAGTGTCGACGAAAACGTCAGTTTGTCTTGCTTTACAAATAGAATGATTTTTAAAATGGAATTTTACTTCCAGTTCCGGTGTAACCGTGGTCTCGGTGAAAGGCCGAATGAAAGCTTTCGATGCATGACTGACTCGCTGGGAGAGTCCCTAATCATGTGAGCACGTGCAATCCGAGCTCGGTTAGAACACTCGCCTCCGGACACACCCATACTTTAACCAAATGTCGATCGCATCTTGCGACGTGGAATGCATAATAGCGTTTCATCAGGCGCTCGTTACCCAAACCACTGCACAGCTCTGCCGTAGTGACTAACAAGTACCGTGAACTTCGTGTAGTTCATGCTTTTGACATTTTTAAGTTGCCTTAATTATTTGCTCGAAAAGGAAGGAATGTATCAGAGCAGGAATTTCTGGTTACAAGAGCGCAAAAGATGAAACATATTTGCTTTCAATTGATTTTAAAATGTCATAAAATACGCACTGTCAAGGAATGTATCAGAGCAGGAATTTCTGGTTACAAGAGCGCAAAAGATGAAACATATATTTGCTTTCAATTGAATTTAAAATGTCATAAAATACGCACTGTCGTTTCTAGGATCGATAAAGTGATGTACATATTTGTGTGGACAGTCATTAAGTTGGCTGTACTTTGGATGTGACGCCTTGAAATATCTCGAAGGAAAGGAAAATAAAATTGCATATTGTTGATGGAAAATAATTATTCTATGTAACATGATGATAACACGAGGGTCGTTCAATAAGTAATGCCCCACATTTTTTTCCCAGAACATATTTATTATTAAGGAGCTAGAATTTGGTGACAATATACATCAACATGTCTAGTCCCTGTCCCATTTTTCTACGTAGTCTCCATCACGTTCTAAGGCCGTACGCCAACGTTGTGGAAGAGCATGAATTCCCTGCTAGTAAGCCGGACGCGGTGGCTGAGCGGTTCTAGGCGCTTCAGTCCGGAACCGCGCGACTGCTAAGGTCGCAGGTTCGAATCCTGCCTCGGGCATGGATGTGTGTGATGTCCTTAGGTTGGTTAATTTTAAGTAGTTCTAAGTTCTAGGGGACTGACGACCTCAGATGTTAAGTCTCATAGTACTCAGAGCCATTTGAATCATTTCAGTCTGCTGGTAAAAGCTCTTACCCTGTAGGCGTAGCCATGTTTTCACTACAAGACTGATACTCTGATCATCTTCAAAATGTGCTCCCTGTAGAGAATCTTTAAGCGGCCCAAGGCGATGGCAGTCCGAGGGTGCCAGGTTTGGACTGTAGGGTGAATGAGGACATGATGTCCAACCCAATTTGATGATGTCTTCCCAGGTTCTCAGACTTGTTTGTGGGCGTGCATTATCATGTTGGAGCAAGATTTCTGCTGGATTATTGTCCGCTCGAACACGTCGGAAACGGTTCTCGAGTTTATTCAGTCTTCATGTATGCCTTTGAATTGCTGTTTGACCTTCTTGGCATCACATCCACTATAATGACGACATCACAATCCCAGAAGACTACACCATGACTTTTCTGGCAGAGGGGGTTGTCTTCAGTCTCTTTTTTTGTGGTGAATGAGGATGATGCCACTCCATTGACTGCCTTTTTGTTTCCAGCCCAAAGTAGGGCACCCAGCTTTCGTCCCCCATAACGATCTGTGACAAAAAGGCTTCACCGTCGGTCTCAAAACGCTCCAACAATTCAGTTGAAGTGGCCTTTCTTTGAATCTTGTGGTCTGCTGTGAGCATTCGTGGAACCAATCGTGAGCACCTCTTTAAATACCCGAGAGTGTCGATCACTGCAGACGCACTTCCAATGCTGACCGACAACTGTAGAGCCAATCGTCGAGCTGTGATGCGCCGGTCTGCACGAATAATGGTATCCCACGATTCAGCATGTCTGGAGCTGTGACAACACGATCCGAGCGTGGCTTATCGTGGGACTCTGTTTCTGCTTTTCCTGAGGCTGTAACTTTATTTACCCATCGCCCAGCAGTACTATCAACTGCGGCATCGCCATACAATGCACACAAACGTTTATGGATGCTCACCACGGTTTCTTTTTCTGCACCCCAGAAACGGCACGCTGCCGGTAACGTGAGTCGTATGTAAACGTCCTTTTGACGCTGTACTACGGCTCTGCCATCTGCCAGAACGGTTCGAAAGTTCACCGGTGCATAGAAAAACATAAAATGTGAAGCACCAACAAGGAAGTTTGTTTATGTACGGGGGCAGTTCAATAAGTAATGCAACACATTTTTTTTCTCGGCCAATTTTGGTTGAAAAAACCGGAAATTTCTTGTGGAATATTTTCAAACATTCTCGCTTCGTCTCGTATAGTTTCATTGACTTCCGACAGGTGGCAGCGCTGTACGGAGCTGTTAAAATGGCGTCTGTAACGGATGTGCGTTGCAAACAACGGGCAGTGATCGAGTTTCTTTTGGCGGAAAACCAGGGCATCTCAGATATTCATAGGCGCTTGCAGAATGTCTACGGTGATCTGGCAGTGGAAAAAAGCACGGTGAGTCGTTGGGCAAAGCGTGTGTCATCATCGCCGCAAGGTCAAGCAAGACTGTCTGATCTCCCGCATGCGGGCCGGCCGTGCACAGCTGTGACTCCTGCAATGGCGGAGTGTGCGAACACACTCGTTCGAGATGATCGACGGATCACCATCAAACAACTCAGTGCTCAACTTGACATCTCTGTTGGTAGTGCTGTCACAATTGTTCACCAGTTGGGATATTCAAAGGTTTGTTCCCGCTGGGTCCCTCGTTGTCTAACCGAACACCATAAAGAGCAAAGGAGAACCATCTGTGCGGAATTGCTTGCTCGTCATGTGGCTGAGGGTGACAATTTCTTGTCAAAGATTGTTACAGGCGATGAAACATGGGTTCATCACTTCGAACCTGAAACAAAACGGCAATCAATGGAGTGGTGCCACACCCACTCCCCTACCAAGAAAAAGTTTAAAGCCATACCCTCAGCCGGTAAATTCACGGTTACAGTCTTCTGGGACGCTGAAGGGGTTATTCTGTTCGATGTCCTTCCCCATGGTCAAACGATCAACTCTGAAGTGTATTGTGCTACTCTTCAGAAATTGAAGAAACGACTTCAGCGTGTTCGTAGGCACAAAAATCTGAACGAACTTCTCCTTCTTCATGACAACGCAAGACCTCACACAAGTCTTCGCACCCGAGAGGAGCTCACAAAACTTCAGTGGACTGTTCTTCCTCATGCACCCTACAGCCCCGATCTCGCACCGTCGGATTTCCATATGTTTGGCCCAAAGAAGGACGCAATCCGTGGGACGCACTACGCGGATGATGAAGAAGTTATTGATGCAGTACGACGTTGGCTCCGACATCGACCAGTGGAATGGTACCGTGCAGGCATACAGGCCCTCATTTCAAGGTGGCGTAAGGCCGTAGCATTGAATGGAGATTACGTTGAAAAATAGTGTTGTGTAGCTAAAAGATTGGGGAATAACCTGGTGTATTTCAATGCTGAATAAAACAACCCCTGTTTCAGAAAAAAATGTGTTGCATTACTTATTGAACTGCCCTCGTATATTAACGGCTTTCGTTACTTCATAGTTTTGGTTGATCATCATCACAAGAACAGTTTATCAAAAGAAATTCAACATCTGCGTTGCAAAGGTACATACTAACGTGGGCGGGGGGATTCTGCTGGATACAATGGCATAGGAAATGAATGCCTGTAAAGAAACAACAGATATTTTTTAAATTTTATGAAATGTAATTTTAACCTATGTGATGTGAATGTCAATAAATTGATTTGCGTCAGTTAGGAAAGTCGAAGAAAATCTCATAAGAAAGACAAGCATATAGAATAAGACTCTCTGAAATTCCATGGCAATGAAATACAGCGCCTGAAAATAAACAAAAAAAAAATAGTAGTGTTGGTCCCAGAATTTTTCAGCATTGTCATTGTGTTCATTCTATGTAAACTTTAACAGATCCCTGTTCTCGGTTGCCAGATTTTGTAAAATAAAATAAAAAAAAATAGTTAAGCGCGAGTAGGACTCGTGGACTGAGGGTTCTGTACAAACTTAATTATGTGGAAAGACAGTTCATCCATTCCGGGAGTCGAGAATATCGGCTATTTATACGTGTTATCGACACTTGTGCTGGCAAGATATCGGTCCTAGGGATTCCAAGCTTTCCGAGAATTTTTTAATTTTAATAATTTAAGCATGATATAAAGTCATGCAGGAGGCCGGCGATCATTATTATAATAATCAGCAGTTCCTCTTTCCAAACTACTGATTGTTTTGATTTCAAATTTGACGCCGGATGACGAATAACAAAAGAAATATATTTTTCGCGTGATATAATTACAAATTAACAATTTTCGGATTATTTTTCCTTCACTTGAAGCGAGAAATTTTGCTTCTTTCCAAATTTCATGATACTAGATCAACGGAAAGTACTCTATAGATTTTATTTTGTGAGTTTGGGAGTATCTAAATATGTGACATAAATGGCCATACCTTTTGAATGAATTGACTTAGAACAGTGGTTCCCAATCTTTCTTAAACCATTACTCCTGAATGTAATCAGACATTAGCTAGTACCCCCGCCCTCCCTCCGCTCCCCCTCCCCCTGCCATCTGTTACCCATCCTCCTCCCCCGCATCATCACCAACTCTAGCAACCAACTAAACCACAGAATGAATGACTTTTCTTGGAACGCCTTTATTTTTAAAACGGTGAAAGATGAATGTGTGTGTGTGTGTGTGTGTGTGTGTGTGTGTGTGTGTGTGAATGTGTGTGTGTGAGTTTGAATGAATGACGAAGGAACTCGTGGTGCTTCGCAAGTGCTACGCACAGCTCCTTCTCGGAAAAGAAAGCTCACTACCCACAGCGAGGGTACACACTTGTTACAAAACATGCTTCCACCGCATTACTCCTCTCCACTACGGCACTTAATTGACTCGCGCACTGTGATAGCTCAGCTGCCAAACCTTCAGGGTCTGAGATAACGTGGGCCCTGTGAACCAAGGGACGAAGTACTCCTTCATGCTTAGCTGGATGGTGACAACTATCAGCTCGCAGATACAAGTCAGTGTGAGTAGGCTTCCTATAAACAGAATGTCCCAACGTACCATCTGTCTTCCTTCTGACCAACACATCAAGGAAGGGAAGGCATCCATTCTTTTCCTCCTCCATAGTGTTCTGAATATTCGGGTGGATTGAATTCAGGTGTTCCAGAAACCGGTTTAAATTCTCACTACCATGAGGCCAAAAAATAAAAGTATCGTCTACATATCTGAAAAAACACGCAGGTTTCAAGGTCGCTGACTCCAATGCACGTTCCCCAAAGTCTTCCATAAACAAATTGTCCACAATAGGTGACAACGGGCTTCCCATTGCAACTCCATCAGTCTGTTCGTAGTACTGACCATTGAATAAAAAGTAAGCGGAAATCAGCACATGTCGAAACAAATTTGTTAACTCGACACCAAACTTAACCTCAATTAGCTGCAACGAATCAGAGAGAGGAATGCGAGTGAAAAGAGAAACCACATCAAAACTGACTAAAATATCAGAATCATTCAAACGCAATCCGTCCAATCGACGTAAGAAATCTGCAGAGTTCTTAATGTGGTTTTCACACCTCACAACACCTCCTCAGTTTGAACGGTGTCGTGCAGTAGGGCTACGAGAGGCTGGATGTTCTTCTGCGGTATTGGAGGAAGACTTGGCTGGAAAGCAGGGCTGTTCATGATTGATGGAAGCGGTGGTCGCGAGATTGTACGGTCGCTAGAAGAACGGGCTCCGGAGATCCACGTGGTACTACCGAAAAGGAAGAGCGTCGAGTTCGGCATGGAACTCTGGTGCATCGTACTGCACCTGCAACAGCAATTTGAACAGCAGTTGGCACCACAATAACACAACGAACTGGTACAAATTGGTTATTTCAAGGACAGCTCCGAGCCAGACGCCCTATGGCGTGATTCCACTGACCTCAAACCACCGCCATTTGCGACTTCAGTGGTGTCAGGCGAAAGCTCATTGAGGGCAGGGTGGAGGTCCGTTGTATTTTCTGATGGAAGCTGGTTCTACCTCGGTGCCAGTGATGGGCCGTATGCTGGTTATAAAGAGGCCAGTTGAGCTCCTGCAACCAATGTGTCAGCTCTCCAGTGGTTATTCCACGCACACTGACTGCAGGTCTGCACTTCAGTTTGGTGATTCGAACCGTTGTGCTTCCATTCATGAACAGCAGTCCAAGGGGTATTTTCCAATAGAATAATGCTCGCCCACATTCCGCTGTTGTTACGCAACATGCTCTACAGGGTGACGACATGCTGCCTTGGCCTTCTCGATTATGATACCTACTCCAATCTGGCACATATGGGACATCGTCGGTCTACATCTCGAGCGTCATCCACATACAGCATTAACCGCGCCTATATTGACCGACCAAGTGCAACAGGCAAGGAACTCCATCCCACAAAATGACATCTGGCTCCTGTACAGCAAAATGCATGCACATGTGCATAGCTGCATTCAACATTCTGACGGTTACAACGGTTATTAACGTACCAGCATTTCACATTTGCGATGGTTTATCTCGTGCTTACATTAACCTGTGATCCTGCTATGTTAATCACTTAAACATGTTACCTAGACAAATGTATTCCCAGAATTCCATTACTAAACATTAATTAGTTTTTCATGTTGAGATTTTTTCCGTCAGTCTACTACTTCACACGAAAAATTACATATCCCTTCCAAATACACTATGTGATCAAAAGTATCCGGACATCTGGCTGAAATAGATTTACAAGTTCGTGGTGCCCTCCATCGGTAATGCTGGAATTGAGTATGGTGTTGGCCCACCCTTAGCCACGATGACAGCTTCCACTCTCGCAGGCATATGGTCTATCAGGTGCTGGAAGGTTTCTTGGGGAATGGCAGCCCATTCTGACGGAGTGCTGCACTGAGGAGAGGTATCGATGTCGGTCGGTGAGGCCTGGCACAAAGTCGGCGTTCCAAAACATCCCAAAGGTGTTCTATAGGATTCAGGTCAGGACTCTGTGCAGGCCAGTCCATTACAGGGATGTTATTGTCGTGTAACGACTCCGCCACAGGCCATGCATTATGAACAGGTGTTTGATGGTGTTGAAAAATGCAATCGCCAACTCCAAATTGCTGTTCGGCAGTGGGAAGCAGGAAGGTGCTTAAAGCCGGCCGAAGTGACCGTGCGGTTCTAGGCGCTACAGTCTGGAGCCAAGCGACCGCTACGATCGCAGGTTCGAATCCTGCCTCGGGCATGGATGTGTGTGATGTCCTTAGGTTAGTTAGGTTTAATTAGTTCTAAGTTCTAGGCGACTGATGACCTCAGAAGTTAAGTCGCATAATGCTCAGAGCCATTTGAACCATTTTTCTTTGAAGGTGCTTAAAATATCAAAGTAGGCCTGTGCTGTGATATTGCCACGCAGAACAACAAGGGATGCAAGCCCCCTCCACGAAAACCACGACCACACCACAACACACCACCTCCGAATTTTACTGTTGGCACTAGACACATTGGCAGATGACGTTCATCGGGTATTTGCCATACCCACACTCTGCCATCGGATTGCCACATGGTGTACCGTGATTTGTCACTCCACACAACGTTTTCCCACTGTTCAATCGTCTAATGTTTACGCTCCGTACACCAAGCGAGGCGGCGTTTGGCACTTACCGGTGTGATGTGCGGCTTATGAGCAGCCACTCGACCATGAAATCCAAGTTTTCTCACCTCCCGTCTAACTGTCATAGTACTTGCAGTGAATTCTGATGCAGTTTGGAATTCCTGTGTGATAGTCTGGATGGATGTATGCCTATTACACATTACGACCATCTTCAACTGTCGGCGGTCTCTGTCAGTCAACAGACGAGGTCGGCCTGTACGCTCCTGTGTTGTACGTGCCCCTTCACGTTTCCACTTTACTACCACATCGGAAACAGTGGACCTGGGATGTTTAGGAGTGTGGAAATCCCGCGTACAGACGTATGACACAAGTGACACCCAATCACCTGACCACGTTCGACTTTCGTCAGTTCCGCGGAGCGTGCCGTTCTGATCTCTCACGATGTCTACTGACTACTGAGGTCGCTGATATGGAGTACCTGGCAGTAGGGCGCAGCACAATGCACCTAATGTGAAAAACGTATGTTTTTGGGGGTGTCCGGTTACTTTTGATCACATAGTGTATTTAACAGAATGCACAAAATATTAATAGCACGGAAGTGAACATCTGAAAACATAAAAAGTATTACCGTTTTCAGGGGCTAGTCAATCAAATTCAGATTGAATATAATTGTATTTAACTGAACTTTTGGCACTTTTTAAGAATTGAATATCACTCCTCGTAAATTTAAAAAATTCAGAACAGGGCATAGTTTCATAGTTTACCCTCATCTAGAGTTTTGCCTTGGTTAAATTTTTTGAACATCTGCACCTTATGTCATGAAGTTATTGGAGCCAGGCGTATTGAACAAAAGTCCCACCACTTTATAAATATTAGGTACACCTTGCTCAGTGGCAAAAGAAAGGAATTTGAGCCAGTTTGCAACATAATCACTATTTTTGTTCACACAGCTGCTAAGGGAACTTTGATGTCTTCTGAATTCCTCATAAAGGTCACTATGCACATATTTTCACTTAGGTAAAACAGTTCTACAGCCCCTGCAAAATCTTTGAATTCGATCCCTTTCTGTAGAGAAAATGCTGCAAGTGATGCATAGGGCTGTCACCGGTCATGTCATACTTTTTTTTGAGGTACTGAATGTTGTATCCTTTAGCGTTGCAAGTGCTCTAGAGGTAGAAAGTGAAGTATGAGAGACACAATAACAGCTATGGTACTTAGCTCAACAAGCTGCAGAATACACAAGCAGTCAGGTCTCAAAGAGTCCAGAGTGCCTCAGCCCGTAGCAAGTTATGCTCTAGTTGTGGATAGGAAGAAAGGCAGTGAACTCGCAGGCTTATATCTACATCTACATCCATACTTCGCAAGCCACCTGACGGTGTGTGGCGGAGGGTACCCTGAGTACCTCTATCGGTTCTCCCTTGTATTCCAGTCTCGTATTGTTCGTGGAAAGAAGGATTGTCGGTATGCTTCTGTGTGGGCTCTAATCTCTCTGATTTTATCCTCATGGTCTCTTCGCGAGATATACGTAGAAGGGAGAAATATACTGCTTGACTCTTCGGTGAAGGTATGTTCTCGAAACTGTAACAAAAGCCCGCACCGAGCTACTGAGCGTCTCTCCTGCAGAGTCTTCCACTGGAGTTTATCTATCATCTCCGTAACGCTTTCGCGAGTACTAAATGATCCTGTAACGAAGCGCGCTGCTCTCCGTTGGATCTTCTCTATCTCTTCTATCAACCCTATCTGGTACGGATCCCACAATGCTGAGCAGTATTCAAGCAGTGGGCGAACAAGCGTACTGTAACCTACTACCTTTGCTTTCGGATTGCATTTCCTTAGGATTCTTCCAATGAATCTCAGTCTGGTATCTGCTTTACCGACGATCAACTTTATATGATCATTCCATTTTAAATCACTCCTAATGCATACTCCCAGATAATTTATGGAATTAACTGCTTCCAGTTGTTGACCTGCTATTTTGTAGCTAAATGATAAGGGATCTTTCTTTCTATGTATTCGCAGCACATTACACTTGTCTACATTGAGATTCAATTGCCATTCCCTGCACCATGTGTCAATTCGCTGCAGATCCTCCTACATTTCAGTACAATTTACCATTGTTACAACCTCTCGATACACCACAGCATCATCTGCAAAAAGCCTCAGTGAACTTCCGATGTCATCCACAAGGTCATTTATGTATATTGTGAATAGCAACGGTCCTACGACACTCCCCTGCGGCACACCTGAAATCACTCTTACTTCGGAAGACTTCTCTCCATTGAGAATGACATGCTGCGTTCTGTTATCTAGGAACTCTTCAATCCAATCACACAATTGGTCTTATAGTCCGTATGCTCTTACGTTGTTCATTAAACGACTGTGGGGAACTGTATCGAACGCCTTGCGGAAGTCAAGAAACACGGCATCTACCTGTGAACCCGTGTCTATGGCCCTCTGAGTTTCGTGGACGAATAGCGCGAGCTGGGTTTCACACGACCGTCTTTTTCGAAACCCATGCTGATTCCTACAGAGTAGATTTCTATCACAAGACGGGAGGTTTAAGCTAGCATGTGGTGGCTTCTTAATCACTTCGATCGCGGCGCTGCCTGCGCCGGCTTAGGAGGGCGTGTCCTAGGGTAGTCGTCGCCCGGCGGCCAGGTTTGATGTGTGGCTGCGTCTGGCGGCAGTGCGCGTAACGTCTGACACCAACCTATGAATGACGAAATGACACGCCGACGTGCGGTCTGTTGCGAACGGCAGTACACTAAAGTATATTGCTATAAAAATCGTCTTCTTCCATAATGGCATAGGCAATCCATTTCGGTGTTCTTTTGCTGTGTCGCCAAAGAAGTTGTCTTTTCTTCTCCGCTGGATTTAAGAATTGAGAAGTCACATTTGTTTAAATGGCTCTAGTACACTTAATCACTATTCCCTTTCCCAAAGAAATTTCAACCGTCTCCCTTTCCCGGACTACGAACTCCGCCCCGACACATACCCGACCTACCAAATCTGAATCCGTCCCAGGCTATCCACCCCCACAAGGCCTCCCTCTTCATCCTCTCCCCAAACCACCTCCCTCCTTTTCCTTTTTCCTGTGCCGCCACCACACCATTTTCCTCCCAAACCTATAGCTCACGATACCAGATACCCCTCTCTCTAGTCCTCCATCAGCTTTTACTATTCGTCACCCACTACTCTATCTCCCTCCATATCCACTATTTTTTTCATCAACAATGTAAGGTCCCAGGCAGGTCCTTTTCCAATTTTTGTGAAAGTGTAGAGTCCTCCGTGTTTAATGGGCATGGTACCTTCTGTCGTGTTCATTGTCTTTTCAAGCGTTTAGTGTTCTTCAAACGTTTATAACTGTGCTGCTTGTCCACATTTTTATCACTGCTTTTAAACAATTCATGAAGACAAAATTATATTACTTACAGTCTCACATCAACATCACCTTCAAAAATTATTTAAAATTCATGGCTTCTTATGCCTCCTTTTTTTTTTTTTTGTTTTAGCACCTAAGTTAGCGTTAATTTCTACTGACTGAGCCAGCCTGTGTGGCCGAGCGGTTCTATGGGCTCCAGTCCGGAACCGGTCTGCTGCTGTGGTCGCAGGTTTGAATCCTGCCTCGGACATGGATGTGTGTGATGTCCTTAGCTTAGTTAGGTTTAAGTAGTTCTAAGTCTAGGGGACTGATGACCTCAGATGTTAAGTCACATAGTGCTTATAGCCATTTGAACCATCTGAATCTACTGACTGAAGAGCTGGTTGTTCGTACCGCTGCCAGCATCCCCACCTCCCACCCCTCCCTCCTCCGCCGACCATGAAATAACAATAAAAAAGTGTTTTAGCTACCATTTCCAGATGACTCCCAGTATTACTCAAGAAATTAAAGTAGATTTCAGGTAACACTCATTCCTCCACGTCATGTATCACAAAGATGTTAGATAATAGTTTTGGACAAATGGCTCTGAGCACTATGGGACTTAACATCTTAGGTCATCAGTCCCCTAGAACTTAGAACTACTTAAACCTAACTAACCTAAGGACAGCACACAACACCCAGCCATCACGAGGCAGAGAAAATCCCTGACCCCGCCGGGAATCGAACCCGGGAACCTGGGCGTGGGAAGCGAGAACGCTACCGCACGACCACGAGATGCGGGCAATAGTTTTGGACAGTCAGAAATACTATTGAAGTAATTTTAAATTGCTTCCCAGTTCTGAAGCAGTCCAGAAATGGCTGGTGTTAATGATAGCCACTAGCTGAATCATGCCTCAACATTTCGGTTTACTCGATATTCACAAATTCATAGAATGACTTTAATTCTTCTCTTCTTTTGACTGAGACAGGGAAGTAATTATATATCTTCAAGACTACATTTTCAACATCAGGATTTGATCTGTGAATTGCAATCTTAGTCGTTTTATGTATGACACGATTACAACAATTAACTTTCTATAAGTTACGGTTTTAAGTTACTTTTTTTATCGCTCAGCAACTGATATATGAAATGTACTTTTCCAGTGTACACGCTGGCATTGTCTGCACAGTAAGAAAATAATTTATATTCAAATTGTGTTCTTCTAAGCTTTATGGTACCATATCACTAATTGTCATAGATGTTCCTCCAGCACTTTGAACAAAATCTAGAAATTTTTCCTGCACTCCCTTTGAAGGGTCGAAGTACCGGATGCAGATTGGGAACATTCTTCTATTGCTGTTGTTTGATGCATCGGGTGCCACCGAAAAATATGTTACAATCTTTTCTGGACGCCTTAAAATAGACACAAAGTCATTAAGGTTTCTAGGAGCAAGAACGTTCTTCACAATCATTCCCTCTGCAATGGGTCTACGTGAAAGTCGAAGGAATTGCAGAATCTGTAAATATATGGAACACAAGTTTATTTCCACAGCACAGACCAGAATAACTTATGTTTTGCTTCACTGCATGGTGCACTTAACCAAGTTGAAACGCTATGCTTTTATCACACTCGTCTTTACCGTTTAAGTTAACAAAATAGCTCGATAGTTTATCAGAGCTTCCAGAATTACACTTTACCTTAATTTGGTATCCCCTGTATTGCTCATGTTACCTCAGGTCGGCTTGTCCTTCGTGAGAGGCATTAAAATGCTTCCTCCAAAACTTAAAATAAATTCTGCAGTGAAGACTATCGGATTAAGAGCACACACTGAAGCACGCTTGAAACAGACTGGAAATGCTGGATACAGCAATGTAAATTAGTGACGTCGGTTGTTGCTTTAGTTTGGCAGTTCATGCGTTGCCAACATTCATGAAATTCAGCATAACCAAAGAAACTATGACAAAGTCATATTACGAGCAGAGATTATATTTCTTCCATAAAATACAATTCAAAACACACATTGCGAAATACAAAAACAGTCATTCAGTTCGGGGTAAAAAATAAACGGTGGAAGAATATTTGGACGAAAAAACGGAAGAATCTGTTAATAATCAACTGTCTGGTAACCCTAGTTTATGTATACGTCACTTTCTATACACGTACACCGTAGAGAGAAAGTGACTCAGGAAAAAATGCCAGTTGTGTGGATTCCCCGTTTACTGGCGATCTACCGGCTGTCGCGCCGAAGTAGTTCTATGTGTTCCCCACAGATGGCGACACGAGTCCTGTCGTTGGTGCATATTGTGCCCTCTTCGTGTAAACGAGGAACAAAAACATTTTTAATTATCTCTCTAGACTGAAGCGAAGCGGACCGCAAGCCAAAAATTTGAAATAAGAAAACATTTGTTTGAATACTGCGCTTTGGGCTCCTCTTACAATCGTAAAAGGCTCCCTCACGTCAAACTCCCAGTGACACTTCAGCTGACAAATGGATGAGTCTTTGAAACGAATATATTGACAGTTTAATACGAGTCAGATTTTGCAAAATCGGATATCTCCATATCCCATTTCATCCAAACGTGTTGTTGTTGTTGTGGTCTTCAGTCCTGAGACTGGTTTGATGCAGCTCTCCATGCTACTCTATTCTGTGCAAGCTTCTTCATCTCCCAGTACCTACTGCAGCCTACATCCTTCTGAATCTGCTTAGTGTATTCATCTCTTGGTCTCCCTCTATGATTTTTACCCTCCACGCTGCCCTCCAATACTAAATTGGTGATCCCTCGATGTCTCAGAACATGTCCTACCAACCGATCCCTTCTTCTAGCCAAGTTGTGCCACAAGCTCCTCTTCTCCCCAATTCTACTCAGTACCTCCTCATTACTTACGTGATCTACCCATCTAATCTTCAGCATTCTTCTGTAGCACCACATTTCGAAAGCTTCTATTCTCTTCTTATTTAAACTATTTATCGTCCATGTTTCACTTCCATACATGGCTACACTCCATACAAATACTTTCAGACACGACTTCCTGACATTTAAATCTATACTCGATGTTAACAAATTTTTCTTCTTCAGAAACGCTTTCCTTCCCATTGGCAGTCTACATTTTATATCCTCTCTACTTCGACCATCATCTGTTATTTTGCTCCCCAAATAGCAAAACTCCTTTACTACTTTAAGTGTCTCATTTCCTAATCTAATTACCTCAGCATCACCCGACATAATTCGACTACATTCCATTATCCTTGTTTTGCTTTTGTTGATGTTCATCTTATACCCTCCTTTCAAGACACTGTCCATTCCGTTCAACTGCTCCTCCAAGTCCTTTGTTGTCTCTGACAGAATTACAATGTCATCGGCGGACCTTAAAGTTTTTATTTCTTCTCCATGGATTTTAATACCTTCTCCAAACTTTTGTTTCCTTTATTGCTTGCTCAATATACATATTGAATAACATCGGGGATAGGCTACAACCCTGTCTCACTCCCTTCCCAACCACTGCTTCCCTTTGAAATCCCTCGACTCTTATAACTGTCATCTCCTTTCTGTACAAATTGTAAATAGCCTTCCGCTCCCTGTATTTTACCCCTGCCACCTTTAGAATTTGAAAGAGAGTATTCCAATCAACGTTGTCAAAAGCTTTTTCTAAGTCTACAAATGCTAGAAACGTAGGTTTGCCTTCCCTGAATCTTTCTTCTAAGATAAGTCGTAGAGTCAGTGTTGCCTCA
This sequence comes from Schistocerca nitens, assembly GCF_023898315.1. Classification (NCBI taxonomy): domain Eukaryota; kingdom Metazoa; phylum Arthropoda; class Insecta; order Orthoptera; family Acrididae; genus Schistocerca; species Schistocerca nitens. Next base: position 920,046,653 of record NC_064614.1, on the reverse strand, counting down.
CATGTTCCAACATTTCTATGGAATCCAAACTGATCTTCCCCGAGGTTGGCTTCTATCAGTTTTTCCATACGTCTGTAAAGAATTCGCGTTAGTATTTTGTAGCTGTGACTTATTAAACTGATACTTCGGTAATTTTCGCATCTGTCAACACCTGCTTTCTTTGGGATTGGAATTATTATATTCTTCTTGACGTCTGAGGGTATTTCGCCTGTCTCATACATCTTGCTCACCAGATGGTAGAGTTTTGTCAGGACTGGCTCTCCCAAGGCTGTCAGTAGTTCTAATGGAATTTTGTCTACTCCGGGGGCCTTGTTTCGACTCAGGTCTTTCAGTGCTCTATCAAACTCTTCACGCAGTATCATATCTCCCATTTCATCTTCATCTACATCCTCCTCCATTTCCATAATATTGTCTTTAAGTACATCGCCCTTGTATAGACCCTCTATATACTCCTTCCACCTTCCTGCTTTCCCTTCTTTGCTTAGAACTGGGTTTCCATCTGAGCTCTTGATGTTCATACAAGTGGTTCTCTTATCTCTTTAATTTTCCTGTAGGCAGTATCTATCTTACACCTAGTGAGATAAGCCTCTACATCCTTGCATTTGGCCTCTAGCCATCCCTGCTTAGCCATTTTGCACTTCCTGTCGATCTCATTTTTGAGACGTTTGTATTCCTTTTTGCCTGCTTCATTTACTGCATTTTTATATTTTCTCCTTTCATCAATTAAATTCAATATTTCTTTTGTTACCCAAGGATTTCTACTAGCCCTCGTCTTTTTACCTACTTGATCCTCTGCTGCCTTCACTACTTCATCCCTCAAAGCTACCCATTCTTCTTCTACTGTACTTCTTTCCCCCATTCCTGTCAATTGCTCCCTTATGCTCTCCCTGAAACTCTGTACAACCTCTGGTTCTTTTAGTTTATCCAGGTCCCATCTCCTTAAATTCCCACATTTTAGCAGTTTCTTCAGTTTTAATCTACAGTTCATAACCAATAGATTGTGGTCAGAGTCCACATCTGCCCCTGGAAATGTCTTACAATTTAAAACCTGGTTCCTAAATCTCTGTCTTACCATTATATAATCTACCTGACACCTTTTAGTATCTCCAGCGTTCTTCCATGTATACAACATTCTTTCATGATTCTTGAACCAAGTGTTAGCTATGATTAAGTTATGCTTTGTGCAAAATTCTATTAGGCAGTATCTATCTTACACCTAGTGAGATAAGCCTCTACATCCTTGCATTTGGCCTCTAGCCATCCCTGCTTAGCCATTTTGCACTTCCTGTCGATCTCATTTTTGAGACGTTTGTATTCCTTTTTGCCTGCTTCATTTACTGCATTTTTATATTTTCTCCTTTCTCTCCCCGAGTCCATATTCACCTACTATGTTTCCTTCTCTCCCTTTTCCTACTCTCGAATTCCAGTCACCCATGACTATTAAATTTTCGTCTCCCTTCACTACCTGAATAATTTCTTTTATCTCATCATACATTTCATCAATTTCTTCATCATCTGCAGAGCTAGTTGGCATATAAACTTGTACTACCGTAGTAGGCGTGGGCTTCGTGTCTATCTTGGCCACAATAATGCGTTCACTATGCTGTTTGTAGTAGCTTACTCGTACTCCTATTTTTTTTATTGATTATTAAACCTACTCCTGCATTACCCCTATTTGATTTTGTACTTATAACCCTGTATTCACCTGACCAAAAGTCTTGTTCCTCCTGCCACCTCACTTCACTAATTCCCACTATATCTAACTCTAACCTGTCCATTTCCCTCTTTAAATTTTCTAACCTACGTGCCCGATTAAGGGATCTGACATTCCACGCTCCGATTCGTAGAACACCAGTTTTTTTTCTCCTGATAACGACGTCCTCTTGAGTAGTCCCCGCCCGGAGATCCGAATGGGGGACTATTTTACCTCCGGAATATTTTACCCAAGAGGACGCCATCATCATTTAATCATACAGTAAAGCTGCATGCCCTCGGGAAAAATTACGGCTGTAGTTTCCCCTTGCTTTCAGCCGTTCGCAGTACCAGAACAGCAAGACCATTTTGGTTAGTGTTACAAGGCCAGATCAGTCAATCATCCAGACTGTTGCCCCTGCAACTACTGAAAAGGCTGCTGCCCCTCTTCAGGAACCACACGTTTGTCTGGCCTCTCTTATGAAGTGTCAAATTTATTGTCCTAATTTCAACATCGCTCTAAGAATGTGCCTGTCACTTATAGTCACGAAGATAAGTGGGAAAAGAACATTTTTTAAAGCTGAAGCTCATAAAAAACAGGTTTCGAAATTCCTCCTCTTCTAGACAGTCTCAATATTTTGTCTTCGCTCAGTACTGAAACTGGTATCTCAAGACAACTTAATTATAAGTATATTATAAGTAGCTTCATTAGTATGAAACGTAGGCGTCTAAAAGTTAGGCAATAAAGAGTGTTTAATTTCGTTTTAAGGCTGCTTACTTAGCAAAGAGTTGCATTTGAATTAAGTACAGGTAAAATCTGCTTAGTTAGAATTCTTTGTGTATTCTCGCATTCGGTAAAGTCACATTTGTGCTAATGGTTACAATATCATTACACTAATTTCTGCGTGCCCCTCCCCATGAACGGCTGGACCTTGTCGTTGATGGGGAGGCTTGCGTGCCTCAGCGACCCAGATAGCCGTACCGTAGGTGCAACCACAGCGGAGGGGTATCTGCTGAGAGGCGAGACAAACGCATGGTTCCTGAAGAGGGGCAGCAGCCTCTTCAGAAGTTTCAGGGGTAACGTTCTACGGTCGCAGGTTCGAATCCTCCCTCGGGCATGGATGTGTGTGATGTCATTAGGTTAGCTAGGTTTAAGTAGTTCTAAGTTCTAGGGGACTGATGACCTCAGATGTTAAGTCCCATAGTGCTCAGAGCCAGAAGCGTGGAAGGACTGTATAGATCGTCTATACAAGGAAGGTAATATTATGGAAATGGAAGAGATAGTAGAGGAAGATGAGAAGATAGATACGATCTTGCGTGTAGAATTGACAATCCACTGAAAGACTTAAGTCGAAAGAAGGCCCCAGGAGTGGACAACATTCCGTTAGAGCTACTGATAGCCTTGGGAGAGCCAGCCACGACAAAACTCTTACATCTGGTGAGCAAGATACATGGGACAAACGAAATACCCTCAGACTTCAAGAAGAACATAATAATTCCAATTCCAAAGAAAGCAGATGCTGACAGGGGTGAAAATTACCGAACGATCAATTTAATAAGTCACGGCTGAAAGATACTAACCCGAATCCTTTCCATAGAATGGAAAAACTGGTAGTAGCTGACCTCGGAGAAGATCAGTTTGGACTCAGGAGAAATGTAGGATTACGCGAGGCAATATGGACCCTACGACTTATCGTAGAAGATAGGTTAAGGAAAGGCAAACGTACCTTTATAGCATTTGTAGAGTTAGAGAAAGCTTTTTACAATGTTGACTGGAATACTCTCTTTCAAATGGTAAAGGTAGCAGGGGTAAAATACAGGGAGCGAAACGCTGTTTACAGTTTTTACAGAAACCAGATGGCAGTTATAAGAGTCGAGGGGCACGAAAGGGAAGTAGTGGTAGAGAAGGGAGTGAGACAGGGTTATAGCCTATCCCCGATGTTATTCAATCTGTATATTGAGCAAACAGTAAAGGAAACAAATGAAAAATCTGGAGTAGGAATTAAGGTCCTGGGAGAGGAAATAAAAAGTTTGTGGTTCGCCGATGCCATTGTAATTCTGTCAGAGACCGCAAAGAACTTCGGAAGAGCAGTTGAACGGAATGGACAGTGTCTTGAAAGGAAGATAAAAGATGAACATCAACAAAAGCAAAAGTAAGGTAATGGGATGTAGTCGAATTAAATCAGGTGATTCTGAGGGAATTAGATTAGGAAATGAGACACTTAAAGTAGTAAATGAATTTTGCTATCTGAGAAGCAAAATAACAGATGATTGTCGAAGTAGGGAGGGTATAAAATGTAGACTGGAAATGGCAAGAAAAGCATTTATGAGGAAGAGAAATTTGTTAACACTGAGTATAGATCTGTCAGGAAGACTTCCTGAAAGTACATGTATGGAGTGTAGCCGTGTATGGAAGAGAAGCGTGGGCGACAAACCATTTAGACAGGAAGAGATTAGAAGCTTTTGAAATGTGGTGCAAAAGACGAATGCTGAAGATTAAATGGGTAGATCACGTATCTAATGAGGAGGTAATAGAATTGGGGACAAGAGGAATTTATGGCGCAACTTGACTAGAAGAAGGGATCGGTTGGTAAGGCGTGTACTGATGCATCAAGGGATCACCAGTTTGGTATTAGAGGAAAGCGTGGAGGGTAAAAATCGTAGAGGGACACTAAGAGATGAATACACTAAGCAGATTCAGAAGAATGTAGGTTGCAGTGGTTATTCTGAGATGAAGAAGCTTGCACAGGATAGAGAAGCATGGAGAGCTGCATAAAACCAGTCTTTGGACTGAAGACCACAACAACAATAACTTTCGCGTTGACACGAATCTCAGTTTTTTCAAATATAGCTGGTCATAGTGTTGTTAATAAATCGCCTTTGTAATTACAAATTCAGAATTGCTGAGAAAAGTGTAATTCAAAACTGATAACAATGACACTTAGCTACATATGTTTCGACTGACATGCCAAATGCCAGCCAAAAGAAGCGACATCTAACGTTGATTCACCAATTAACTGCAACTACAGTTCTACTTCTTCTCCTGTCAGAGCATTGAAAGAAAAGTGAATGTTACAAGTTGAATGGGTTTGTAAAATAGCAAACGGAGGTGTTAGGGCTGTTAAATAATAGCTTAATATCAACAAGAAATTAACATGTGATATACACAGGCGCGGCAAAGACTTTTTTTACCTTGGTAGTGTCTATGATTGTACTATATATATTGTTGTGGAAATAAAATGGTTTATTACTACATATTCTATAGTGTAACACGCTCTTTATGACACAGAAAATAGTACACTGTAACCAGATGAGAGTTCATAACTCCAGTCTACGCTAGTGCATCGTAAATCGTAGAACACACCATGAGACTAATCAAAATAATACAGGGCAAAACAAATCTGTCAATAACCCATAGAAAAGCGATCCAAAATACAGACCAACTGAAATCCAGCAAACAGTCCAATTACGAAAATACGGTGGAATAGAGGTAGGGATCTTGCGCAGCGTGATTAAAAATGTTTTGCAAATGCCTGGCATCTGGGTTTTGTCTCCAGCTTGACATCTGCGGCCAGACCCATGTGATGGCCTCTTACTGGCCACTGGAGAAGTCGTTGACAGCGGAAATCGCTGGTTCTCGACATTGCTGTTGGATTGCAGATATGTAGCAGAAGCGATTAAAAACACTAAACGTATGAAGACTGAAAAAGAAAAATGGGGACACAGCGTATGTCTTCAGTCACAATGTTGTATGGCACATTAAATAACAACACAAAAAATTGTACACCCATTTGAAAAATTCTGTAAGTGTTTGTGTAGTACAAGAGATGAACAGAAAACACTGTTAGTCATGAAAATAATGATGATCCAGAAGTAATGAATTCCTGAAGAATGTATCTAGTCAGTCATGAAGAACAGAAACATGCTTAGATGATAGTATTTCATCATAAATATTTATACAAGCAATACTCAAGCAGTTGTAATGCAATAGACACAGCCAATGCCTAAGACAGAGTGCCAGACACCTACAATGGGATAATGCACCTGCCGATGGAGCAACTCAGCAGAAGCTGCTGCTCCCACATTGCCTCTTCCATGAGTCAACGATCAGGCATGTCAGGGAATTTATGCAGTTTGACACACTGCCACAGGACCATAGACAGATGTTGGTCATTGACCCTGTTGCAGATGTTTCACGGTGAGCCAGATCCAAAGGTTCAAATGGCTCTGAGCACTATGGGACTTAACTTCTGAGGTCATCAGTCCCCTAGAACTTAGAACTACTTAAACCTAACTAACCTAAGGACAACACACACATCCATGCCCGAGGCAGGATTCGAACCTGCGACCGTAGCGGTCGCGCTGTTCCAGAATGCAGCGCCTAGAACCGCTCGGCCACTCCGGCCGGCCAGAAACAAAGTCATTCCGCAAAGTCAGCACCGAGCAGCTGTATTGAAACCTGCCTGTAACCAGCCCATGGTCGTCAGTCAGCTGGGGAATGTAGATACGCCCAGTCTGTGTCAGCCACAGCCTTGGAGTCTTCGCTATAACTATGTCACCGCCGCAGAGCCTGTAAGGTGTCAGGCAAATCCAACACCTTCCATGAAAACCCTGACATGATAAGCAAATCCAGTAGTATGTCACATAGCTCCGAATAAATCGTGACGTTAAATTAACCAAAGTAATACGAGTAACGAGTGAGCAAATGGAATACCACAGACTAACACAAGAATGCCAAAATGCATGTCATACCTTCCCACCGTGAGACAGACGCAGTTCCGAGGGGAGAAACGAGAACAGAAGCCTAGAGCAGAACCGTGTCAAGCTGGAAGGCCCTACGATAAGGGACGGACGGACACCCACGTCGCCAGCTAACTGCTAGGACCACACCACCCGCAAGTTTTAGCGTGAGACTTTTTCGAGTCTCTGACGTCAGGACCAACCCCCAGCCCATGTTAAAAGCTAGAGCCCTCCAGAAGAACAGTATAGATCTTACGATAACACAAAAAGGGCTACACCACCCGCAAGTCTTAGTGTGAGACTTTTTCGCGTCTCTGTTACATTAGGACCACCCCCCAGCCCATGTTAAAAGATAGAGCCCTCCAGAAAAACAGTATAGATCTTACGATAACGCTAAAAGGACCACACCAGCTGCAAGTTGTAGCGTGAGACTTTTTCGCGTCTCTGTTACGTTGCAAACTTTAAAAACATTGCCCCACCACGAAAAGTATAACGTTTCTCATTGGATAGACAGAATTTTTGTAGGCGGAGCTTAAGGTTAACATTGAGATCCTGATTGGTCAGATGAAAACACAGCCAGATAGTTTTTTTTTAAACCAACTTCGGTAAATTGTAGTAAGGAGAAGTTAGGAGAGAGTTGCTTGGGAGACGGCGAGCTGGACGGAGTTGCGCCGGCCGCCGCCCCCTGACGAACACCGACAAGGTAATGAACGCAAGGGATGCCGCATTTGTGAGCGCATAAGGCTTCACTCAGAACTGCAGAAGTCTCGTCTGTTACATCCACTTTACGTAATACTAGTGTCGATCGTCAATTAAAGCTCAGAGCGTCGTTGCCACTTGAAGTAAAAATCTGAAACGCGATGATTTTTCTGTTATATAGTTATTGAGAAGCCAAATCAGCCACTGTAATTTACGACAAGTTAGATAAGTAATTAAAGATAATTGAGGGTCACTGTAGACCATTTTGATAGTTTTCTCTCTTGTGAAACTTAATTTAAACCTAGATTATAGATGTGATATGGCATACGTCATCCTTCGATCCATTGTAGAACTTGGAAACCCATTCAGGGAATATTCGTTCATATTTTTGTTGAACGCAGTTGGTTTTTACCATCCTGTATTAAAACATTCCCTTTTATCAATAGTGCAATTTGTAAACGATATTTTGTGAGTAGAATAAAATTTCCAATGGTAAACTTGACTGCTTTTTCGACGTCATTTTACCAGCTAACTAAAAATAGGAAAGCCTTGAACCCCTTCCACTAAATTTAGTTAGTATTAAGATTCCTTTACAGGGAGTGCAGTGGAGCTGACGCTGAAATCATTAAGTATTTGGTTATATCATCGCTAGTCTCACTGAACTCTTCTGAACTCTACATGTCATGTGTGGTCTGGCGTCTCCTTACCAGCAACAGGTCCCAGGTTCAAACTAGTCAATTCCCTAAAAAACACGCTCAGAGCGTCGTTGCGCGAAATTGGTAGGGAGACACAATATAGAACAAACAGACACCACGCAGCATGTTTAGAAGCCACCATCCAGCTGTGAACCAGGGACCACTTTTAGACTGTCCTGGCACTTGGCAGCTTCCACTCTTCTGCCTCCACGAGACTTAGACACCAGGATCTGGGTAGCACCCCATGGCAGGGGCGTAAACGTACGACCTACCAGCAGTGAGCTCCTGGAGTCCAGCAGCCATCTCGGGGCACAGAGACTGCAGCACTGCCGTCGTTGCCACCACCTGCCTCGTGTCCCCTGTCGATGAAGCTCCCGGCATGCTGGCTATGCCAATTTAGCTTGTCACAGCGCTTGTACATTGCATGCTGCATCTACCAGACCCGCTGCTGCAAGGTGGAATATTAGGACAAACCACGCTTGAGATGAGGGGTACAACCAAATGTCTATTCAATTTGAACGCATTAATAAGGAACTGTTTATGTTCAGTATTTGTTTTTCTAACACAGTCCAGAACATCATTCCCGTCGCGCAAGCCAAACCTCGGTTGGGAGAGCCATCGCCATCCTGAGCGCCAAAAGAGTGGTGTTTCCACACTTTCATAGCCGTCACTGCGCCTCCAACCCACTACATATTCTACAGAATTATTTACAGAATATTTGCAGAAGAAGGCGAGTCATTAAAAGTGGAAGAATGTGTCTACAATTGTTAATCTACTTCCAAAGAAAACAGGCAGACAACTAAGAAATCTTCATGCCCATTAGCCTGATCTCCATAATGTCTAAGACGTTGACTGAAGTCATTACGAAGCACACAGAAAGAGAACACTACATTTCAATCAAGCGTAGGAAGAATCAAGCTTTAAAAGCGGATCGAATGCAAAAGGTGATATGCAGGTAATGAACAAATTATACGAGGGACATTCAGTAATGAAAGGGACAAATTGGTCTGGAGAAAAAAGCGTTTATTTTTACAAAACATTAATTTTTCTACTTTTCAACGTAATCTCCTTGAAAATGTATCCACTTGATCCAATGGTCTACAAGCTTTTTTATTCCGGCTGCAAAGAGCTCTCTATCTTAATGTTTGAACCAGTTTCTCACAAACTTTTTCACGTCCGCGTTGTCCTGGAACCTCTTCCCACGTAACGCCTCCTTCAGTGCACCAAACAAATGGAAATCACTAGGTGCTAAATCAGGACTGTAAGGGGGATGAGGTAATACTTCCCAGCCCATTTTGTCGATGGTTTCACGGGTTAGTTAAGCAATATGAGGACGTATGTTGTCTTCCTGGAGAATCACACCTCTCCTCTGAGATCCACGACATCTCTCTCCCATGGCTGGCTTCACCTTGCTTAAAAGCAAATCCGAGTAGTACTGGCTGTTCATTGTACACTGCTCTTCGAGATAATCACAAAAAAATGGACCTTCAGCATCCCTAAACACCGTCAGCATGACATTTCCCACTGATGCTTAGGTTTCGAATTTTTTCTTGACAGGTAAGTTGGTGTGCTTCCACTCCGTGCTATGTCTTTTTGGTTCTGGCATTTTACAGTATACATTCACTGGTTTTTTGCCTTCAGCAAGTAAAAAACGAATAACAGAACGTTGTTCAACTAATATGGACGTTCAACAGGACTTGCCATCTTGAAGTGTATTTTTCAGGTTATAAATAAAATAATGTTGATACCTCAGCTGATCAGGGCTCATCCCAGTGATGCTAGCTTAAAGGCGTAAAGGTGCCAAACTTGCCCTATAACAGTTTTTTCCCTAGACCAATTTGTCTCTTTAATTATTGAATGACCATCATAGAACGGAGCTATGAGTGCGAATTACCACTGTCCTTCAAGTTGATAGATTTTAAGACAGCATTTGATTCAGGTACAACAATATCTGTATCAACAGCCCTTGAGTAATAAGACATTGCCTAATATACTGAAGAATATGTACACCACTTCAACAGAACCTACTAAAATTCTCCAGGATAGTGGGAAGTTCAGAATTGAAGGAGGGGTAAGACAAAGGGCTTCTATTCCACCACAACTGTTCTCCATACTCTGAGAAGTTTCCAGACCCCTAAAGTAGTAAAAGAAGAGGGACTATATATTAGCGAACAACCTTCGTTTTACTTATGTTTTGTACTGCTTATCTGTAGTGCAGATACTTTTCAGTAAGGAATACAAGAAACAGTGAAAATTACAAAGTCGGCTTGAACATTATGCATTATAAAACTAAAATAATGTGTGATCAACATACTGAGAAGAAAACAGTACAAATTAACAATGAATTAATAGGCCCAATTGACAAGTTTTTGTACTTTGAGCAAATGAAAGCAACAAGAGGACGGACTGCATTAAGAAATTATCAGAAGAGTCAAAACTGCCTGAATTGCTATTACTAAAGTAAACAGAATGTTCAATAGAAAGTTTCTGACGTGGCTGAAACAGGGAGATTGCAGTTGGTGAATATTATCAGTTTTGATTTATGCCAGTGAGACGTGCAGCTTTAATTCGAAAACAATTCTAATTTTCTGCCTGAGAAAGATGGGCGGGATCCGTAAGCAAGAAAACAGATGCTCGGTGGAACGAGGAAGGTCTCTGCTCGATTCTAAGAGATGAGAAAAGAAGCAGAAAACGACATATGAGAGGTGAACAGATGGCATTTGATAACAGACAGAGAATATGTATATGGGTGCGGCCAAAGACTGTAACGTATGGAGTAGACGTTGGGCGACATCTACGTCGCAGTGGATGTCCCGCTGCTGCTGCTGATTATGAAGGTCTTAGTCATAACCGACATCAGTTTTCCGCTCCAGTTACCCGGGGGCGGTCGGCCAGCGCTCTCCACTTATTTCCGCCCATGTACCATTCTTCCTTCAGGATTGTATCCCAACTGACTCCTTTTGTTCCTATATCCTTCTTTACTTGGACCAGATATATCTTCCTTAGTCTTCCTACCGGTCTTAAACCACATCTGCACATCTGTGTGCAGCCACTGTTTTGCTATCCTTCCCTAGTCCGTTTGTTTGTCAAGGCCACACCATCTCACGGAGGTGACTCTTTCTCTTTCAGCTTCTCTTTCAGCTTCTTCTGTTCCTAGTTTTCTGGACCACAGTTCTTAAGATCTGCAAATGCAAATGCTTTGATGTTCTGATTGTTGTTCTGCTTCATCGATCCATGAGAGTGATAAAAAGTTATGGGGAAAGTAGAATTCCTTTAGTTGTTAGGAACCAATAAGAATTATTATTTCCTTTCTATACACAACTGCACTAGACTATGCAAAGCGTTTTAACTTCTTGCGGCTATCTTTTTCCTTCTTAGAATTTCCTGTATGATCTTCCATGGAACACTATCAAACACTTTTTCAGGATCTAAAAACACAAGTGATAAGTCTTTTTCCATCTCCCAGCGCTCTTCTAGCAGCAGTTTAAGTGGAAGTATGAGATCTGCAGTTGCACGGTGTTCTCTGAATCCAGATTCCTCTTCCTGTAGTTGTGATTCTATTATTTTCCTTAAACTTGTCTCAAGTATTTTCTCAAATATTTTCAGACCATGAGGCAATAAGGTGATTCCGCTACAATCGCTACAATTTTTGGTTTCCTTTTGTGATGAGACAAATCACATGTAGTTGAGCGATAGTTGATTTTTTTCTGCTCATTTCGTGGCAATTTTTGAGGAAATTACAAATGTTGATAACTGAGGAAGGAGCTTTCAAATTGTCTTGTTAAGAAATGAGAAGGCCCAAGTGCCCATGTCTCGATCTGGCTTAACCAGCGGAGGCCACCCACAGAGGCTCTAGGGAAGGGAAGTGGGTCCTCAGGGTACGGCAGTTCACAGGAGCGGTTGCCACAAGTCCCTGCTCCACACTTGGGCGGTAAACGCAGTATTCTGCTTTGAAGGCAGCTGCTGCTAAGCCACTGCGTCCCTAGAGCAAAACTGCGCGCGACGAATTCATCACTTTGTATGCAGGTCTAAGAACGGGCCACCATGGCACTGCTTGGCCACTGAGAAAGCCTTTCCCTCCAAATCTTGCTATCCGATCAACTGAGTCTTGCCCACAACTGTACTTACAAGGGAAACTCCCCATCACATCCACCCCTCCTCCACAGATTTAGTGGTAAGATGGCCCAGTGCATAGCCCGTCAAAAACTGGACACAGATCAAGCACAAAAACCTGAAGAAGGTGTAATGAACGGTAAAAAAAGCAAAATAGAAACAGTGAACGGTCCAAGAACAAGAAGTGCAATAAAATAACAGAATGAAATAGCAAAGGCGTCTTGGGTATGCGGGCATGGTGTTAGTCAAGGAAGCAGGCGCGCCGTGATTAAAACTCATCGCGGCGTTTATTTTATTTTATCTCTTTCAGTTTATGAACTGTCCGTCCTGTCATTGAAATGTTTGCTCTCTTTCTGTAGTCTTGGCAGTTGTTATTCTATACATTTATTATGCACACATCAAAAAAGTTTTGCATCACTTCGGCTCCGAGAGTTCCGGAACCTGTACAAAAATTTGGAATAGATATCAACATAAACATCATTTCCGCCCTTTTTATTGCTCATGAAAACCACACATTGCATGTTGTACCACCATACAGCGAGACCTTCAGAGGTGGTGGTCCAGATTGATGTACACAACGGTACCTTTAATACCCTGTAGCACGTCCTCTTGCATTGATGCATGCCTGTATTCGTCGTGGCATACTATCCACATCAACGCACTGTTGGTCCAGATTTTCCCACTCCTCAACGGCGATTCGGCGTGGAGCCCTCAAAGTGGTTGGTCCATAAAGAGCCATTTTCAATCTATCTCAGGCATGTTCGATAGGGTTCAAATCTGGATAACATGCTGGCCACTCTGGTCGAGAGAAGTCGTTATCCTGAAGGAAGTCATTCACAAGATGGGCACGATCGAGGAGCGAATGCCTCGCCAATGTGCTGCCGATATGATTGCACTATCGGCCGGAGGATGGCATTCAGGTATGGTATAGCCATTATGGTGCACCAACGGCGAACGTCGGCCCCACATACTGCCACCCCAAGACAGCAGGAGACCTCCACCTTGCTGCACACGCTGGACAGTGTGTCTAAGACGTTCAGCCTGACCGGGTTGCCTCCAAACACGTCTCCGACAATTGCCTGGTTGAAGGCATATGCGACACTCATCGGTGAAGAGAACGTGGTGCCAATCCCGAGCGGTCCATTCGGCATGTTGTTGGGCCCATCTGTACCGCGCTGCACGGTGTCATCGTTGGAAAGATGGACCTCGGCAAGGACGTCTAGAGTGAAGTTGCGCATCATGCAGCCTATTGCGCGCAGTTTGAGTCGTAACACGACGTCCTGTGGCTGCACGAAAAGCTTTACTCAACTTGGTGGCGTGGCTGTCAGGGTCCCTCCGAGCCATGATCCGTAGGAGGCGGTTATCCACTGCAGTAGTAGCCTTTGGGCGGCCTGAACGAGGCATGAGGTCGACAGTTCCTGTCTCTCTGTATCTCCTCCATGTCCGAACAACATCAGTTTGGTTCACTCCGAGACGACTGGTCACTACCCTTGTTGAGAGCCCTTCCTGGCACGAAGTAACAATGCGGACGCGATCGAACCGCGGTATTGACCGTCTAGGCATTGTTGAACTACAGACAACACGAGCCATGTACCTGCTTCCTGGTGGAATGACTGGAACTGATCGCGGCTGTCGGACCCCCTCCAGTCTACATGGTTGTTTACATCTTTGGGTGGGTTTAGTGACATCTCTGAACGGTCAAAGGGACTGTGTCTGTGATACAATACCCACAGTCAACGTCTATCTTCAGGAGTTCTGGGAACCGGGGTGATGCAAAACTTTTTTTTGATGTGTGTAGAATATGAGTCATGTGAAAAGAATACGTTACCGTCGCAAGTAAATGTGATGAATAGTGAGAGCAGGCGAAATATCAAACAGAAGTCTCAGAGAAATGAAAACAACAAATAGACGGGTGTCAACTACGTTACAACAAAGAAATTCAAGAGTCAAGACTTCCCAAACGATATGTTTTAGAAGAGCACGGAGAAACTGTATGATTGTGAAACAGTTGCGCTTATGTGACAAACTATTATGTTTTCATCTTTTCCTTGGGCGTGATCACGGTCACATTCATACGAACGCCTATAACGGGCAAGGAGGCATGTCTCACTCACTTACCAGTCGCACAAATTAGGAGCGTCGATAAGAGATTCCTATCATATGGCGCTTGTAATATCACTAATGCAATGTATGAGAATACCAGACGTGTTTTCTGTTGGAGGATCTGGTTGACTTGTCGCCTTGTCATCAAACGTTTGCGGTTCCCATTCGAAAGCCACTTCTTCGCTGCTCATAGAGTAGTTGTGCAGAATCAACTGTCATTAATAATCAAAGATCCCTATCTTACACCTCGCTGTTGCAAACGGACGTTACACCACGACACAGACAAAAATTGGGACAAAAAAAAAAAAAAAAAGACTAGCACCACATCTTTCTCTTTTTTTTTGCATTTTGTTCGTTGTTGTATATTGTATTTGATCGTAATTTGGTAGTAGCGCAGTCAAATGACATTCGCTTAAGTCCGTTGTCGATCCCTTCACTCAGTTTTTTATTACAGAGACCAGCCTGCTCTCTGACCGAACGCGCTGAGCTACTGTACCAGCTACTTACCCACTACGCATGACGCATTGCTGTATATTGCACTTTCTTATTCTTGAACCGTTCAGTGTTTCTACTTTCCTTTTTTTCACAGTTCAGTACATCTTATTCCTGATTTCGTGCTTAATCTGTGTTCAGTTTTTTGACAGGCTGCTCACTGGGCCGTATTACCACTAAATCTGAGGGAGGGAGGTGGGTGCGAAGGGGGGGGGGGGGGGTTCCAATGTTAGGCACGAAAGACTCGATCAATGAGTGGAATACTGCCAGCAGCCGATATCAAACTCTAGCATTTTAAGATGCATTCTGTAAGCCAAGAAGGGGAAATCTCTGCAGGGTTGCCCTGTATTCGCTTAAATAAAGCCACATGGTAATGTCTGGATGTCTTCCCTTCCACGCAGAGTTTTTCAAAAAGTTGGGAGTTTGGGTTTGATAGACGAAAGTATGGGTACTTGTCGCCAACCGTGGAGGAAGAGAGACTTGCAGCCCTGCCGCAGAGGGAAAGAGAATTCAAGTCCTGGCGCCGATTGGGGTGCACGTCTACCGAGTTTTGAGTAAGTGTCGCATTTCGCATTAGCGCTATGCACTTTCTGAGCAGCTCACAATTTGCTTGATTTGTTACGAAACTTGTTTTGCCTGATTCAGTGCATTGTTTTTGCGGGTACTGGACTCGCGTACTGTTTTCGCGGGTCCTGGACTCAATTACTTTGCATTTGCGAACTGCTTTGGCCAGATTAAGAAAGCTTGTAGCGTTTACAACTCGCTACAAGCTCCCATGTATATGAAGTACTTCCACACAATCATAGCGCGAGATTCATAATTCAACTGAGCTTCTAGAGAGCTTTGTGTTTCAATATTTAAGTGGCTTTGTGATCGTTGCGTTGAAGCAATTTCTCACTCAACATTACGAGTTTGATTCCGTTGGAAACTTATTCATTGTCACTTTAAAATGGTGTGTGTCGATATCTTAGAGTAAATAAACGATTTATTAAACTCATACTTGTCTTGAATATCAGTACCAAACTATTGTCCTACAACTGATCCTAGTTAGACGATACCCTAAAAAAAAAAAAAAAAGATCCCTGCGTTTCTAATTTGTTCGTATTACTGTGAGGGTGTTCCATTGCAAAGCAGGCGCTGACCCATTTTGTTTAAATATTAAATATGAGAGTGTTTTGATCTGTGGTTATGACTTTTGTTTTACGTGCATTGTGCTAAGGTCGCCGCAGACGTACTAAAGGTGGTTAGTGAGAGAGACCAAGAAAGATAGATAGGGCAGGTTCAGTTCATGTCGGATTCGGGATCGCCATAACAACCATAGTGCACTTTTTTGAAGAGAGGTGCTATTATTATTTTAAATTTAGGGAAAACACACAAAAGCTAAATCATGGGTGCTGGTTGGGTTTACAGTTTCCATACACCAGAATACAAGATCACTATTTTAAAAACAGCGCAGCCCCATTCAATACATCCAAAATTTGTAAAAGCTTTTTGTTAATACAGTACATTCTACCAAATAAGTTACTTCGTAATTTCTAATACTTCACTGTTCCTTCATTTCACAATACCAGTAACTGCACACATTACAAACACTGTACGCACTCTATTAGTCGAGGTCAGATGCACTAGTACAGCGAAAAATGGTTGTTTCTCTTTAACAAGCATGATTTCCTTCTCCGTACAATTAATTAGGCAGACCTGCACAGTATATGCCCATTACCGTTTTATCCCCCGAAAGGTAAGATTCTATTTTGCATACCAGGAAATACTTCTGGCAGATAAAATCGACTTCCTCTTTGTTGGTGCGTTGCCAACGGCTTTTGCAGTTTGCAAACTGCATTGACTGCTGCGTGCAGTCATTAGGAATTATCGATGAATTTTCTACCATAATATTCAATACCATTATTATGCCATTTTCGCGTCTGTAGCTGCCATTCCACGGCTGAAAACAAATTTAAAGTGAAATGTATTGTGTATCAATACATCTGTATTTGTCCGTTGTTTCGTCGCGGATGCTCGTCGTTAAATCTACATCTATACAGGGTGGTCCATTGATCGTGACCGGGCCAAATATCTCACGAAATAAGTGTCAAACGAAAAAACTAGAAAGAACGAAACTTGTCTAGCTTGAAGGGGGAAACCAGATGACGCTATGATTGGCCCGCTAGATGGCGCTGCCATAGGTCAAACGGATATCAACTGCGTTTTTTTTAAAAATAGGAACCCCCATTTTTTATGACATTCGTGTACTACGTAAAGATATATGGATGTTTTAGTTGGACCACTTTTTACTTATCACTCTATTTCATGAACGTTTGTTGTGGAAAAAAAACTGACAGCTTGAGCTTTCAATTCTGTAAAATGCATTTATGTATTCTCTCTCATCATTTATACATTCTATGCAATCTCCGTGGGCCAAATTAAACAAAAAAACAACTGAACTCTCAAAAATACTCTAGAAAATCGACGTACGAGGTTTTCATGAAGGCCTCTAATAACCCAAGGAAAGGTTGTTTTTTCAATGGGCTTTGTAGCAAGTAGAATAGCAGTTTAACGTAAGAGCCGCGACACTCCGTCTCGTTTTTGTTTCCCACAGCGATTGCAGCTCTCCAAGCGGCCAGCAAGACACACCTCTGAATACGACACGGATGAGTGTGAATACTAACGCTTATATTGATTTGTAGGATAGTTTTTACAATAGGGAGCGTATATAGAAAATCGATAATAGCTAAGAAATGGCGCCACATTTGTCATTATTTGGTTTCTTAAGGAACTCTAGGAGGTACGATGCTTTATAGCACAATTTATTTACGATTCTCTTGTAAGTAGAGATATTTGCTGAGTAATGTCGTTTTCCTTAACAATAAAAAGAAGTTCTGACCTTTGGCAGAAAGACGTTGTGTATCTACTCAACATGCTTTGTTCACTACATTTTCAGCCAAATCAGTGAATGTCGAACATAGGACTTCCTTATGGAATTTAATACGTAAGTCCTCTAACGTACCAAATGAGCCTCCATACCCGTAGCTTAACGAAAAACCACACAGTCGTCATGATAATTCGTCAAAAGCAATAAAACTGTTTCCCAAAAGAGAAGAAACCAATTCCACAGTTGCTACTAAATGTGACCCACAAACGGCGAAACTCTTCAACAAATTCGCTTTTGAGGCAAAAGTAACTACATTTACAAAAATGTTCGCCCATTAGAAAGTCGAGTGAAGAGTAAGAATTGGCGAATCATTAAATTCTATAAAAAATCTTTAAGTGTCAGGGAAAGTGCCTTTCATAGAAACAGAAATAGATGCTTCTCATGCATGAAATATGTTTTTATATTCGCTTACTTTTAAATATGCAAATATAGACATATGCAAACGTAGACATATCGAAATCATTTCTTAATGAATAATTTGTAACGTATGTCACAGAATCAGTGTGATTCGACTCTGTTTTCAAATATTTCACAATAATTCATGTCTCTTGGTCATTAACTAACGTATGGAAAGCAAAAATATAACAACTATTTCGTTAAATAAGTAGGAAATAATTAAAAACAAGCACTATCCTGATGACGCATGTAGCTGCATGGTTTCTCACCGCTTGGAGCGCTAGTGTCTCTCCAACTGTCAAACGGTACCACCATCTACACCAGTGTGTTTCGTGCGTGTGTTTATTAGACCTTGATAGAATGCACGCATACCATATGGGTGGACCTGTTTCAATTCCCAGCCATGGTAAAATTTTAAACAAAGGTGTGTTCCATGAGGATTTCACTGAAGCGTAAAATACATAAGGACGAAAAAATTTTAATTCATGATTTTTTAAATTTGAATAAGCTTTATTAACAATTTTTTATGAAAGACCAGTAATTATGAACTTATAATTGCTATTAAAAATTAATTTTTGTGTGCAATAGGTAATTAAAAATGAGAGACATGCATTTTTCTAAAAATGACAGATATATGTTAATTAGACTAAGAGGGTGAGTCAAATGAAAACCTTAAATTTTTTAACATATTATTTATTGTGCAGATGTGGTACAAACCTGATCACTTTTCAACATAATCTCCACCACGCTCAATGCAAGTCATCCAACGCTTACAAAGTGCGTTAATTCCTTTAGAAAAAAATTCGTTTGGTAGTCCGCGCAACCACTGATGCACCGCGTGGCGCACCTCTTCATATGGAAATCACCTGGTGATGAGGAACTGTGCCATTCCTTGCTCGCTCTCTTGGTTTCCGGTTGGTGTAAGTGAGCCCAGGTTTCGTCCCCAGTAACGATTCTTGCAAGGAAGCCGTCACCGTCTCATTCAAAGCGCCGAAGAGGTTCTTCACAAGCATCAACACGTCGTTCTCTCATTTCAGGAGTCAGCTGCCGTGACACCCATCTTACAGACACTTTGTGAAACTGGATCACATCATGCACAATGTGGTGTGCTGACCCGTGACTAATCTGTAAACATGCTGCAATGTCATTCAGTGTCACTCGGCGGTTTTCCTTCACTATGGCTTCAACTGCTGTGGAGTCACAACTCGTGCCTGAACTAGACGAGGAGCACCTTCCACTGAAGTCACACCATTTGCGAACTTCCTACTCCATTCGTAGACTTGCTGCTGTGACAAACATGCATCACCGTACTGAACCTTCATTGGTGGATGAATTTCTATAGGTTTCACACCTTCACTACGCAAAAACCGAATAACAGAACGCTGTTCTTCCCTGGTGCAAGTCGCAAGTGGGGCGGCCATCTTTATACTGATACTGCACTGTGCTGCCACCTACAGGTCATTCTGCACACTGTTTGTAGCACGCTTACCAACTTACAGGATAACGGCGCGAAATTTCGATTTGTTATTACAAATTTATGGTTTTCATTCGACTCACCCTCGTACATTTGACGATTTTCCTATTTAAATGACGTAGATGTTCTAAGTAAACAAAAAAAAGATAAAAATTACCGAACTGAGACTCAAACCAGCGATTACCAGTCTCGAGTACTACTGTTTTTTTCCCAGCTTTATGTAGTTTATGCTCCACAGAAATACTAGTAGAACATGCGCCTCTGTTTAAAAATTTGCGTCGGCCAGGAATTTAGCTCAAGGAACCTACGTGGCAGATGAGTATTCTGCCAGAGAGTTGCACTGCCTGCTCAGAAAACTTGATCTTACTTCAGGGTCGGAAAACTTAAAAAGTCGATTTCCTCGAGAGTTTTTGAGAGTTGCACAGAACAGGTTTGGTGGACTGATATTTGAGTGGCCAGCTGCTGTGGCCGAGCGGTTCTAGGCGCTTCAGTCTGGAACCGCGCGACCGCTACGGTCGCAGGTTCGAATCGTGCCTCGGGCATGGATTTGTGTGATATCCTTAGGTTAGTTAGGTTTAAGTAGTTCTAAGTTCTAGGGGACTGATGACCTCAGATGTTAAGTCCCATAGTCTCATAGTGGTCACAGCCATTTGAACAATCTTCTGATCTTCATAAGCCATAAATATAAATAAAATTACGAAAGACCGGTTCTCGTGTGGTCTCCTTCTAAGAATATGCTCAATAATTCCGCAGCAAATCGACTTTAAGCTGGTTAGCCTATAACCGTTAGCGTGCAATGGCTGCTAAGCCCTAGATGCAACAGTTGTACAGCTTCCCCTGTGCCACGAAACGCTGTCTACAGGGGCAGAAATGAGCTGTCAAGTAGGTTCATATGACCGGCGATAGCGGGACGGCCCGCTGATAAAAACTTGCCCTCCCAGTGGCTACCTGCGATATCCTCTTTATAGCGCAGACTCGCTTCCAATCGATAGCACACTTTCGTATTAATATTTCCAATATGTTGTGTGCCTACGCGTGCGTAAGCTTCAATCTAAATGCAAATGAACCAATAACGTTAACGGTACAGTAAGTGGCTTTTGTAATGGCGTAGAGCAGTGTGCACTACGCGCAGACGAAATGCAGCGGGGCCGTCGCCTGCCCGCGGCTCGCAGACCTCGCCGGGGACGTTGCTAGAGGCTCTGATTTACAGCCGAAATTAATAGCGCAGCGGGCGCGGCGCGCGCGCCCGTGCCGTGTTAACAAAGCGGTGTGCAGCGGCGCCTGTGATTTATTGGCAGAAATTTGATAACTGTCCTTCACGTGTTTCATAAATATCGTGTGACAAACAGTTCGCAGCGGCACAAAGGCCGCGCCCAGTTTTGAAACGCGCGATCCTCGGCTACTGAATAAACAGATTCTCAAACTGTGCCACGTGTGTTACCGTGCGAGCTGGAAAATGTGGAAAAGTGGCTCCTTGAAGAGGACTGTCTGTGCTGGATTAGATTTGTAGCTAATACAGCTTTTCTGCAAAAAGCTTTATGAATGGTATTCTCGTGATCTGCAACTACAGACGCCAGTGTTAATGTGGGAGAAACCAGAAGGCGAAACCAGGAGAGCGAACTGATACAGGCTCAACAAACACCGGAAACGCAAACGCTCTTTCTATAGGCCCCACCGACTAAAATTCCAGCCCTGGAGCTTCCGTGCTGGCTCGCTCGGCCAAAAAAACAGCTGTTACATACGAGCATCACTCCAAAAGAAATGCACACTATTTTTTTAAATCCATCTTTTATTCTACATGTTTTAAAGTTTTACAGTGTGTAGATACATCCTTTAGGTACAATATTTTCATTTTTCCATATATTTTCAATCCCTCTCAACTGCCTTACGCCATCTTGGAACGAGCGCCTGTATTCTGGCACGGTGAAATTCTGCACCAACCTGTTGGAACCACCGTTCGGCAGTGTGCACAAGGGAGTCATCGACTTCAAACCGTGTTTCACGAAGAGAGTCTTTCAGTTTCCCAAAGAGATGGTAGTCACTTGGAGCCAAGTCAGGACTGTAAGGCGGGTGTCTGAGTGTTGTCCATCCGAATTTTGTGATCGCTTCCATGGTTTTTTGACTGACATGTGGCCGTGCAACTGCAAAACATCCTGCTTTTGCCGATGTGGTCGAACACGAATCAGTCGAGCTTGAAGTTTCTTCAGTGTCGTCACATATGCATCAGAATTTATGGTGGTTCCACTTGGCATGATGTCCACAAGCAAGAGTCCTTCGGAATCGAAAAACACCGTAGCCATAACTTTTCCAGCAGAAGGTGTGGTTTTGAATTTTTTTTCTTGGGTGAATTTGCATGATGCCAGTCCATTGATTGCCTCTTCGTCTCTGGTGAAAAATGATGGAGCCATGTTTCATCAACTGTCACAATTCTTCCAAGAAATTCATCTCCACCATTCTCGTACTGTTCCAAAAGTTCGCTGCATACCGTTTTTCTTGTTTCTTCGTGAGCCACTGTCAACATCGTGGAAACCCACCTGGCACAAACCTTTTCTAACGCGAACACTTTCAGTATTCTGCAAACACTTTCTTCCCCTATCCCAACGTAGCGTGACAATTCGTTCACTGTGATGCGTCTGTCAGCAGTCACCAATTCGTTAACTCTCTGCACATTGTCTGGAGTGTGTGCAGTACGAGGCCTGCCACTGCGAGGACAATCCTCAATATTGCTGTGCCAGCTTTCATCACGTAACCTGCTTGCCCACAGACTAACTGTACTGCGATTGACAGCAGCATCTCCATACACCCTTTTCAACCTCTTGCGGATATTTCCCACTGTCTCGTTTTCACAGCACAGGAATTCTATGACAGCACGTTGCTTCTGACGAACGTCAAGTGTAGCAGCCATCTTGAAGACATGCTGTGACGGCGCCACTCACGGGAACAGGTTGAACTAAGTTTGAAAACAAGCGGCAAGGATGTATCTACACACTGTAAAACTTTCACACATCCAGAATGAAAACTGTATTTTTACAAAAATAGTGTGCATTTCCTTTGGAGCGACCCTCGTAAAACCATGGGCCTCTGTAGCCTACATCATTATCACGTCGAGATTTCCAGTAGCACGGTCATACTAGGCCTGTTATAACCACGTGGTTGCTAGTTTCCACTCGTGCAAACCCCTAACCCAGCAGTCTTGTACTCTCGACAATGCTGATCAAAGGCACTGAAGCAGGAGGTCCCTCTCAATCACAGATGACATAACAACATTCAGCTGCGACCACACGAAACGCCCTTCAGATGACAATTATTAATGTTATTGATACCAAGGCAAGGAACCCTTCCTCACGGCTTTGTAACACACTTCGTATAGTTTCTTGGCGCTCTGTAATCGGTCACGCGTGGTTGGCCGCCTCTCCTCATCTCAAAGTAGGGCGGAGAAGAGAGATCATTGCCCATGAAATCCCATGCTTTTGTGAACAGACAGTTCCTCGGCGTTAGTCATATGTGCACCGAAATGATGACGGTCCATTTCCGACCTGCGTCGTAGAACTTCGCTTTTTCGTATCTCTTCTCTGTGCAGTTAGCACTGGAAGTACTATAACCCTTGCACTATTTGAATTTTTTTGCAATCACTCTGCGCCATCCACGTACTTTTTATATAGTTCTTACGCTCAATAGCCGGCCGCTGGTGGCCGCGCGGTTCTAGGCGCTACAGCCTGGAACCGCGCGACCGCTACGGTCGAAGGTTAGAATCATGCCTCGGGCATGGATGTGTGTGATGTCCTTAGGTTAGTTAGGTTTAAGTAGTAGACTGATGACCTCAGATGTTAAGTCCCATAGTGCTCAGAGCCATTTGAACCATTTTCTTATGCTCGATACAGAAGATACCTAACTACTGAACTTGTGTGTTAGTCACCTGGAATTTTTCTTTTCCGACGCTTTCCTCAAGTAGCCCATCCAGCGGATATAGCCGCCTCGATTTTTTAGCGTCATCCATACAGCAGATAAGTGAAAGTGCTACTCAAAGTACCCCATGCCACATACCCTTATGTGGCTTTCGGAGTACAGACGCAACTTTAGATAATGTTCTCAGAAGTATTATTGAGCGGTTCTCTGCAAGTGGTCTCACTGTCAGTTTCGAAAAGACGCAACATATTACAGTAGTTCATTCGTCTTCATTCACCGGGACGGAATAAGCTACCTGTCGGTTACGACATGCTACTGTGGTAATGCGTAATTCATACACAGGCGCATGTGAATTCCTAAGGGACGAAACTGCTGAGGTTATCGGTCTCTAGACTTACACACTATTTAAACTAATTTATGGTAAGAACACACACACCCATGTCCGAGGGAGGACTCGAACCTCCGGCGGGAGGGAAGGCGCACAACACTTTATAGTTCCGAAGACAGTATTTAATCAGTTTTCAGGTTCTGTCTCGCGAAGGGTTTCTATTATTAACGGTACTTGTAATGAGTGAGATGTGAAAATCGCCTTATCAGGGCGTTGTTTATTTCGTTGATGGCCGCCCGGAGTAGCCACGCGGGTTGAGGCGCGATGTCGTGGTTTGCGCGGCCCCACCGCCGGAGGTTCGAGTCCTCCCTCGGGCATGGGTGTATGTGTTTTTCTTAGCATAACTTAGTTTAAGTTAGTGTAAGTAACCGATGACCTCAGCAGTTTGGTCCCTTAGGAATTCACACACATTTGAACATTTCGTTGATACAGCAACTCACAGTTATTAGCTTCATGTGAAATCTGCGCCGCTTTAAATTATCTCTGGTCCGTCAATGCATCATTTTGAAGTAATCTGTAACTAACCCACCAAGCATGAACTCAATTAAACTGTACTGGCGGTCTTAATCAATGCTTTGAGCTGTTATCATTCAGACTTCTTTCATGGGTACGATGATTTTCACATTAATATTGCATTTAGCGCAATTTGTAGCATCCAGCGGTACTAGTATGGATACTGGCGTAAGATTCATTTCTGTCGCTAAGGGTATCTCTGTCTGCTTATTGTGAACTGTCATTTGAAAACTTATTTCATCATTAACTTTATACTCTTCGTCCCATAAGGAATATAAAGCTCGTTTAGCCTTGAAAAGCTCTCCGAAAAATCACTTTCGTCCAAACTGTAGTGAAATAAAGTCCGCAAAAATTCAATACCGCAACACAAATAATACAGAAATGCGAGATAAATGGAACTTCAACGCCAAGAAAACTTCGCTTGATTTAAGTAGAACTTTTGTGAGCATGGGATTGATCTGAGATGTACCCTTTACCCTGTGGCTCCTGCAAGATGGAATTTCCACCCCTACACTACTACAGAAGTCAGACATACGCTCCTAACGTTCTAAAGAGAAATGCCTGAAAAACTTTCAGCAATAAATACCTTCTGGAGTCGTCCGCTGTAAGGAAATGACACAAAAATTCACAAAATTTTTTACGTAACTAGTGGGATACTTGGATATTGGAGTAGTGCTAGTTAGTGTAAGAAAAACATGAAACTCACGAAAGTTATTATTTGTTTTTGCAAAAATTCTGAGAAATCATAATGGCACTTTTAGTTATGAACTTAACACGTTATTTCCAGGTTCTTTTCGGAATGTGAAGTTACCTCTCAAGGATAGGATTCGCTAATGAAATTTCTATACAAAGTTTAAGATTGTTATTGACTTGGCAGAATGGCTGAGAGCCGCGCCGACTCAACTTGAATAATTATCGTTTAGAATGTTGCTAGGTACGGTCGAAGCTGTCGCATGTGAAATGCAGTGAAGTGAACTGTTGTGGAGGAAATATGGGGCTCGCAATATCTGTAGCGCACAATACCGTAAGCTGCGATGACTGCTGTCTGCGCCGCTCACTGCTGAAAAATAAGATTACTCTCATTCTATCTGGATTGACCTTCGCCAATCAAACTCTCCCTACGCCTTGATGAAGTCAAGGACTCCTATTCGCCCCTAGTCTAATTATTGGCGTGGTACACCGGTCAGATAACCAGTCCACCGCGATGCCACTCAAAATTCGCTTGCAGGCGTTTAACTATAACTCTGTCTGTTCACACCGCACAATAAGTGTGGCGGCCAACACAGTGTACAATGCTTAATTGCAAGGACTCAATATAGAGTCGCACTTCGATTCGCCCTCGACAGAGGTGCTCTCCCAGTGAAGTACTGAGGAGAGACTTGTTCCTTGCTCTTTGAGTACACGTACGAGCGCGCACGCTCTCGTTACGTGTTCTCGCTCCAAGAGCGACAACGGAACGGCGCCTCTCCGCGCCAGATGTGAAGGGATGTATTTTTCAGTCTCTTCCATTACTCCTTCAGCTGAAGGCGTCAGAAATATCGTCTGGCAATCAGCATTGCTCTTCTGAAACGGAAGAATGACGTTTCGTTTAAGGCGACCAATCCGGAAAGCTGTAGTATCGGCGTTTGGCGTTTGCTGTTTCCCTGTAAAAATCTCTGAAACTGCATGCTATGGGTAAAGAATGCGTAGGCTGGCTGCTCCCACACAATGTAGCGGAATTTGCTTTTAAGCCGAACACAGGGTCGTCCTTTTACTCGGGCAAACGCTGTCTGCTCTACGGGCAGTCACGGCCGACGTTGATGGGTTGGGACCGGCCTTCTGGCGTGCGGTTGCCTGTCTCGAACTAAAAGCTCCTGTGACCGTCGTGTCTGGAATGTATGTGTGTACGCCAGCCTCGAGTATTTCAACCACGGTGCGCACTTGCGATTTATTAGTTATCTGTATATCGTTTACATGAATTCATACAATATTGACTTTATCTTATCGAGTTTGGGTTCGAATGAAGCGTCTTGATGAGCGGAATATGACTGTGAGGGCGGAATATGTAAGCAATGAAGGTCATGAGACCACGACGTCTTATACTTTCTCTCCAAATCAATCACGTTCAAAATTCATCTTCAAGCAAACTTCCAAAAATATCTTCAAAATTATTTACGATAACTTTTTAACAACTTTATTACACTTCTTTAATAGATCCACGTCTCAGATATTAATAACAAATGTTAACAAATTTCAATTGATCGTGCTAAATGTGGACAAGAACTAATTCATATTTCATTTCATTAGAATAATTCAGAACTATTAAATTCATTTGGAAAACGGCCGTTACTTTTACGCCAGTGGAGATCAGCAATGATGGCTGCGTAACAACAGGAAGACTGGTCCCTCTGCCTCTGCCTCTGTCCCATGCTCCTGCCATGAAACAAAAGAAAGAACATACTTGTTTTAGGGGCGCCACACACGAGCGACCGGTTGCGGCGATCCGTCGAATGGGCGACCGATTGCTTCGTAGATTGCAAGTGTGTGCGGGAAGTCGCAGCGATCGGTCGCTGATCGCTGGTTCAAATGGCTCTGAGCACTATGGGACTTAATATCTGAGGTCATCAGTCCCCTAGAACTTAGAACTACTTAAACCTAATTAACCTAAGGACATCACACACATCCATGCCCGAGGCAGGATTCGAACCTGCGACCGTAGCGGTCTCGCGGTTCCAGACTGACGCGCCTAGAACCGCTTGGCCACACCGGCCGGCGATCGCTGGTCGCATGGAAATCCCAGGCAGTCTGATGCATCACATGCGCTTCGTTCTTGCAGCATGTCTGCCTTGCTGTTTGACAGCGGTGTGTGGCAATATGGCTGCGACTTGTTTCTCTGTTTATTAACCGTGGTTTTGCAGTTTTGTTTCGTTTCACTTTGACCACGTTGAGTAAGAAATTTGCGTTCGAATTTATTCGGAGTGTTCAAAAAGTCTCTCCACAGTGCCGTACGATTGTTAGCCGCGCGTGCCGTATACCGCAGTGAATATACCGAAATGAAACTCAGTGACATACAATTTATTAATTTATTGAATATTCATTTTTACTTACAAATTTTCACATTAAATGTTGAAAGTGTCCCCCCCTGTTGTTGAATACACAATTCGTCTAATCATGTTTCCAAACACAAGCTGTAACATTTCTTCTGTAACAGAAGCACTGAAAGTGGGTGTTGCAGTTTTCAATTAATCGATGGATTTTGGACGGTTTTTATAGACAGTTGCTTTCGCTGCACCCCAGAAGAAAAAGTCAGATGGTGTTAGGTCAGGCGATCGTGGAGCCAAAGTCCCTGTGAAATTTGCGATCACCAAAAAAATCAGCAAGCAGTGACACTGAAACGCGAGCTATATGCGCGGTTGCACCATCTTGTTGAAAATAACCGTTCAGTATTTCACTTAACACAAGTTCTCCAATGAATGGGTACAGAATATCACTGCAGTATCGTTGTGCGTTTACTGTTTCGTTGAAAAATATGGGACCCACAATCCGACGTCTAGAAATTGCTATCCAGACTCCTATTTTCACAGAATGAAGTGGTTCCTCATGAATGCACAATGGATCTGCAGTACTCCACATACGAGAATTTTGCGAGTTCACCTTCGTGGATAAATGAAACCACGCCTCATCAATGAAAAACTTTTCATTAAGAATACCCCTTCCATTTTGTTGAACGAAATTTTTGAACCATTGAGAATAATGCAGTCTCTTGCCATGATCAGTATTTTTCAGTTCTTGCACGACGGTCACTTTGTGTGAGAAAAGTCAATAATTTTTTCCTTACAGCTGTATGGGCCGTTCCGACACTAACTTCGATTTGCTGGGCGAGTTTTCTTACTGACTTTTTCGGACTCATGGACATTTTATCGGAAATATCGAGTAGTTTATCCTCAGACAAAACGCTAGGACGACTACTTCTCGGTGCATCTGTCACTGAACCCGTACTTCGAAATTTGTTAATCAAATCTCGCACACTATCGCGATTTGGGAGTGTTGTCTCCGGGAAAACTGAATTAAATGTTTGACGAACTGAAACTGTGTATTTACCGCCAGCTTTGAACACTTGTTCGACTAAAAACACACGTTCTTGAATGGTTACCATTTGAACAGTGACAAAAACGAAACAAGTGAACAAAGGAACTAAACTTAAACGTTCACGTCAACACGTAACGACACACACCAACAATACTGTTGTCGCTGGCTGAGATAAACGAAACAGTGGAATCTTGGGAGAGTCCACTTGAAGGGAAGTTAACCCAGGCACACGCGGCTATCAATCATACGGCAATGCGGAGAGACTTTTTGAACACCCCGTATATGTCCACTGAGAAGTGGAGTTGTCATTTATATTAAAAAGTGACACACAATAACCCTCTGATTTTGCTGTGATTAGCATTTTGAAGCTTGTGCCGTAGAAGTAGAATTGATGGGAACTTCATAGTTATAGTCACGGTGCAATGGGATCCATCTTATGATTTTGAGTCATTTATAAAATAATTATACTCATTGTTCAAGTTATTAACTTCTAAGCTAAGTGACATACCAACCTACTGTGACGCTATGAGGGTATTTTAATTTATATGTTCAGGGCAAATCTATTAACATTTACAATCATATTCAAGCCTCTTCTCATTTCATGTAATCCAACTCTGCTTCATCCTATTTATAACAAGAGGTACTGTAATAAGTAGTGCTGCTATTGACAACAACTCATCGAACAAGGTGGCGCAGTCGTTAGCACGATGACTCGCATTCGGGAGGACGACGATTCAAACCCACGTCCGGCCATCCTGCTTTAGTTTTTCCCGTGATTTCCCTAAATTACTTCAGGCAAATGCCGTGATGGTTCCTTTCAAATGGCACGGCCGACTTCCTTCTCCATCCTTCCCTAATCCGATGAGACCGATGACTTGGCTGTTTGGTCCCCTTCCCCAAATCAGCCAACCAACCAACAACATCTCAACAGACACATAGAAAAAATGGTGTAAATATTTGCAGTTAAACTATGAGACTAATAAATGAAAAAGGAGTTGATGGCTAATAAGCGTAAAACGAATTGTATTGACACGCTGGAAAGATGTACAGATCTCATTTGGTGTCAATGAAGAACGTAATATATTTTGTAAAGTAACCTACAGTTCCCAAGAAAAACGTTTCAAAGGAACCTTAAAATTATAATTATCGTTTGCTTTAAATTTATGTTTTCAAATATTCGTGGGGATACGGAAATCAAATGCAGCAGCTGCTAAACATAGCAGTTCATTTTTCCATAGCAGGAAGTCTAGACACAGTGACGTTCGTAATACTGACTGAAACTGCTTGGCAAATCGGTCGTGTGTGGGGTGTCGAGGCGAGCGACCGATTGTAGGCTATATCGCATGCGACGGATCGTTGCTGTCTGTCGACCGCATGTGGCGTCCTTTACAATATCATATTGCAATAAAATATGTATGATCTTTTGATTTTCAATAACTTTATAAAACTTACGTGTCCTTACAGCTCAATCGTCGAATGGCAGAGATTGATAGATGGCACAGGCTACCAATCACAGTATCATCACAGTATTCAGTTCTGAACATCTAGAAAATCTGCACAAATGATAAATGTAATACACGGTGAGGAAATAATAAAAAGGGTGGAAATTTCAAAATCGTTAGGTATCAGTATAGACGAGAATTTAAACTTAAAAAAACACATTTTTGAATTCTTAAAACAACTCCTTGCAGCCACGTTTGCACTTCGAATCATTGCTAATCTTGGGGAAAGTCAAATCAGTAACTTCACATAATTCGCGTACTTCCACTCAAAAGAATCCAACGGGATAATTTTGGGGCAACTCACCTTTAAGGAAGTACGCTCTGATTCCTGAAGAACGTTGTAAGAATGATCTTGTAGACATCTGTTTATGGACTTGGGCATTTCAATATTACTTCATAATGTGTTTATTCCCTCATGAAGTCTGTTGCAAGTAACGCACAACAATTCAAAAGAAACAACGACGTACATAGTTACAACACCAAATAAGATATATCATTTATTATTTCACATAAAGGTTGAGTTTAGCAGAAAGATGGGTGCCACCAAAAGTTTTGATCATTGATATAAAGTATTTGGCAAATAGTAAAGTTAAAAGTTTGTACACAAATCGAAAAAGTTTATACGAGGTGTGGCTAGAAAAAAACCGGACTAGAACTGGTGAAACAATAAAACGAATGCAATAAGGCTGAAAGTCGCGTGGCCTGTCACGTGACTCTCGCTCCGCCTACTGCTCGAGTTTCATCTGCCTCCTGCACTCAGTCTGCCCGTGGCGTCTGTTTTAAGTAGTTGACGTTTTGTCTGTGCGTCGGAAAATGTTGAGTGTACAGAAAGAACAGCGTGTTAACATCAAATTTTGTTTCAAACTAGGAAAATCTGCAAGTGAAACGTTTGTAATGTTACAACAAGTGTACGGCGATGATTGTTTATCGCGAACACAAGTGTTTGAGTGGTTTAAACGATTTAAAGATGGCCGCGAAGACACCAGTGATGACACTCGCACTGGCAGACCATTGTCAGCAAAAACTGATGCAAACATTGAAAAAATCGGTAAACTTGTTCGACAAGATCGCCGTTTAACAATCAGAGCAGTGTCTGAGTTAACAGGAGTTGACAAGGAAAGTGTTAGGCAGATTCTTCATGAAAGTTTCAACATGAACAAAGTGTGTTCAAAAATGGTTCCAAAGTGTCTCACAATTGAACAGAAGGAACGCCGAAGAATGATTTGTTCTGACATCCTGGAAAACATTGAAAGTGATCCCACCTTCTTACAAAATGTTATTACTTGCGATGAATCGTGGTTTTTTACTTACGATCCCGAAACTAAACGCCAATCGATGCATTGGAAAACTCCTGGTTCTCCACGACAAAAAAAAGCACGAATGTCAAAATCGAAATTCAAGGCAATGATGATTGTTTTTTTTTGACATCAAAGGGATTGTGCACATTGATTGGGTACCAGAGGGACAAACAGTGAATCAGCATTACTACATTAGCGTCCTGGCTACCCTACGTGAGCGAGTACGGAGAAAACGGAACGATTTGTGGAGAAAAAAGTCATGGATCCTTCACCAAGACAATGCCCCAGCTCACAGTGCGTTGTCAGTGAAGACGTTTTTGGCAAAACACAACATTCCCATCTTAGATCATCCACCCTACTCACCTGATTTGGCCCTCTGTGACTTTTTTCTTTTCCCTAAAGTCAAGTCAGCTTTGAAAGGAACTAGATTTGAGACTGTTGAAGCAGTAAAAGAAAAAGCGACGGAAGTAATGTATGGACTTACCGAAAATGATCTGCAGCATTGCTATGAACAGTGGAAAATTCGTATGGAGCGGTGTAGAGACCAAGGAGGAGAGTACATTGAAGGAGATAACATGAAATTGTAAATAATTGTAAATAAATGTTTTTTCCAGCATCAGTCCGGTTTTTTTCTAGCCGCACCTCGTATTTGATAATTTCTTTGTTCCTTAGAAGAGTCTCTGTTTATGTAAGATGTAAACTGAGGTAGGTACGAATTACTGATTCACATCTGTTTAAAAGTAAAAATAAAAAAACAAAACCAGCTCTAAGTGCTCAGCATGTAGCCATATTTACATATGAATGTGACATGACTCATTTTACATCATTGCGATTAATCGCACAAGTGCTGAATAGAACACAAAACTGGTTAAGTACCGTAATTAGCTGAACTTGGCTGATTCTTATAGAGAGAGGTGGCGGGCACAGGAGTCGCATTCCGGACGACGACGCTTCAAATTCAAGAACGGCCATCGTGACTTCTGTTTCCGTGATATCCCTAAATCGCTCCATGCAAGTTCCAGGATGGTTCCTTTCAAAGGGCACCGTCGACTTCCTTCTCCATTCTTAACAAATTACCGGAGCTTCTGGTTTGTCTCTGATGACTTCATTGCCGAAGGAACGTTAAATCGTAATCTTCATTCCTTCTTTGCTATTGGCAAGCGGGGTACACTCAAATGGTTGACATGGCTCTGAGCACTATGGGACTTAACATCTGAGGTCATCAGTCACCTAGAACTTAGAACTACTTAAACGTAACTAACGTATGGACATCACAAACATCCATGCTCGAGTCAGGATTCGAACCGGCGACCGTAGCGATCGCGTGGTTCCAGACTGAAGCGTCTAGAACCGCTCGGCCACACCGGCCGGCAGGGTACACTCAGCCCTTGTGAGGTCAACTGAGGAGCTACTTGATTGAGAAGTAGCGGCACTGGTCACGAAAAGACAACAGCCGGGAGAGTGGTGTGCTGATCGCAACGCCACACACCCCTTCGTATCCGCATCCGGTGGTGCCTAAGGGCTGAGGATGACACGGCGGCAGGTCGGTACCGTTGGGCTTTCTAGGCCTGTTTGGACGGTGTTCGTCCGCTTATTCCTTCTTTCCTTCCTCGATTTTACCCTACTGCTGTCGAATGTTTATTTCCTCCTGGAATCTGCTGCACAGCCACAAAATGACGCTGCAGGCGAAAATCAGTTCCCCTTCCACGTCGTGCTAACACCGTGCGAGTCGACACACTGGATAAACACTGGAACACTAATCGAGAGGACGGTGGTTCAAACCCCTTCCGGCCACCCAGATTTAATCTTTCCGTGATTTCCCTAGTCGCTCCAGGCAAATGTCCGGATGGGTCCTCTGAAAAGGTCGCATTTACATCTAATATAACTGAGGTGACAAAAGACATGGTGTGGCGATATGCAGATATAGAGGTGTCGATAGTATCGCGTACTCGAGGTATAAAAGGGCCGTGCATTGTCGGAGCTGGGATTTGCACTCGGGTGATTCATGTGAAGAAGTTTCCAACGTGATTATGGCCGCACGACGGCAGTTAACGGACTCTGAACGCGGAATTGTAGTTGGAGCTAGACGCAAGGTATGTTACATTTCGGAAATCATTAGGTAACTCAGTATTCCGAAATGTCGGGAGTGTGCCAGAATACCAAATTTCAGGCATTACCTCTCAACACGGACAAAGCAGTGGCCGAGGGAGAGAAGCAGTTGTCAGTGCCAACAGACAAGCAACAATGTATGAAATAACCGCAGAAATCAATGTGGGACATTCGACGAACGTATCCGTTAGGACAGTGCGGCGAAATCTGGCGTTAACGGGGTATTGCAGCAGACGACCGACGTGAGTGCACTTACTTACGGCACGACATAGCCTGAAGCGTCTCTCCTGACCTCATCGGTTGGACCCTAGACGACTGGAAGACCGTGGCCTGGTCAGATGAGTCCCAGTTTCATTTGGTAAGAGCTGATGGTCGGATTCGAGTGTGGCTCAAACTCCGCAAACCCAAGAACCCAAGTTGTCAACAAGGCACTGTGCAAGCTGGTGGTGTGGGCTGTGTTTACATGCAATGGACTGCAGACTACTTCGAGACCATTTTAAGCCATTCATGGACTTCATGTTCCCAGCAACGATGGAATTTTTATGGATGACAATGCGCCATGTCACCAGGCTACAATTGTTTGCGATTGGTTTGAAGAACATTCTGGACAGTTCGGCCAATGATTTGGCCACCCAGTTCACCCGACGTGAATCCCATCGAACATTTATGGGGCATAATCGAGAGCTCAGTTCGTGCACAAAATCCTGCACCGGCAATTCTGACGCAATTATTGACGGCTATATAGGCAGATCGCTCAATATACACTCCTGGAAATTGAAATAAGAACACCGTGAATTCATTGTCCCAGGAAGGGGAAACTTTATTGACACATTCCTGGGGTCAGATACATCACATGATCACACTGACAGAACCACAGGCACATAGACACAGGCAACAGAGCATGCACAATGTCGGCACTAGTACAGTGTATATCCACCTTTCGCAGCAATGCAGGCTGCTATTCTCCCATGGAGACGATCGTAGAGATGCTGGATGTAGTCCTGTGGAACGGCTTGCCATGCCATTTCCACCTGGCGCCTCAGTTGGACCAGCGTTCGTGCTGGACGTGCAGACCGCGTGAGACGACGCTTCATCCAGTCCCAAACATGCTCAATGGGGGACAGATCCGGAGATCTTGCTGGCCAGGGTAGTTGACTTACACCCTCTAGAGCACGTTGGGTGGCACGGGATACATGCGGACGTGCATTGTCCTGTTGGAACAGCAAGTTCCCTTGCCGGTCTAGGAATGGTAGAACGATGGGTTCGATGACGGTTTGGATGTACCGTGCACTATTCAGTGTCCCCTCGACGATCACCAGTGGTGTACGGCCAGTGTAGGAGATCGCTCCCCACACCATGATGCCGGGTGTTGGCCCTGTGTGCTTCGGTCGTATGCAGTCCTGATTGTGGCGCTCACCTGCACGGCGCCAAACACGCATACGACCATCATTGGCACCAAGGCAGAAGCGACTCTCATCGCTGAAGACGACACGTCTCCATTCGTCCCTCCATTCACGCCTGTCGCGACACCACTGGAGGCGGGCTGCACGATGTTGGGGCGTGAGCGGAAGACGACCTAACGGTGTGCGGGACCGTAGCCCAGCTTCATGGAGACGGTTGCGAATGGTCCTCGCCGATACCCCAGGAGCAACAGTGTCCCTAATTTGCTGGGAAGTGGCGGTGCGGTCCCCTACGGCACTGCGTAGGATCCTACGGTCTTGGCGTGCATCCGTGCGTCGCTGCGGTCCGGTCCCAGGTCGACGGGCACGTGCACCTTCCGCCGACCACTGGCGACAACATCGATGTACTGTGGAGACCTCACGCCCCACGTGTTGAGCAATTCGGCGGTACGTCCACCCGGCCTCCCGCATGCCCACTATACGCCCTCCCTCAAAGTCCGTCAACTGCACATACTGTTCACGTCCACGCTGTCGCGGCATGCTACCAGTGTTAAAGACTGCGATGGAGCTCCGTATGCCACGGCAAACTGGCTGACACTGACGGCGGCGGTGCACAAATGCTGCGCAGCTAGCGTCATTCGACGGCCAACACCGCGGTTCCTGGTGTGTCCGCTGCGCCGTGCGTGTGATCATTGCTTGTACAGCCCTCTCGCAGTGTCCGGAGCAAGTATGGTGGGTCTGACACACCGGTGTCAATGTGTTCTTTTTTTCATTTCCAGGAGTGTATGTGCGGGGGCTTGCAACGACTTGAATCCATGCCACGTTGAGCTGCTGCGCAACGCCGCACAAAAGAAGTCCCAACGGTATTAGAAGGTATCCCATGACTTTTGTCACCTCAATGTAATTTTATTGCGAAAGTTAAACTGTGGCTATGTTACGATGATGATGTTTGGTTTGTAGGGCGCTCAACTGCGTGGTCATCAGCGCCCGTACGAAGTCCCAATTTTACACAAACCATTTTTTATTCACAGTCTAATCCAGTAAATGTCACAAATTATGATGATAATAAAGTCATGATGACAACACAAACAACCAGTCCCCGGGCAGAGCAAATCCCCAACCCGGTCGGGAATCGAACCTGGGACCTCGTGATCCAGAGGCTGCAACGCTAGCCACTAGGCCACGAACTGCGGACTGGCTATGTTACGTTAGTGTACATTATATGTGACGTTCTGAGTACATACATGAATGTATTTTGTGTTCTAAGTGATATTAAGCTTCACCGTTTGTTACTTGTACATTTTTAACGCTGTTAAGTCACAGGAAACGCTATGCACACGTCGGTTTTGATTTAGTGGTTAGCTGATGTAATGCCACTTCCTCGGACGAGAAATAAAAATCAAAAATTAGCTCCCAATACCCCAAAGATTTCCCCCCAAGTCCCTAATTCCCAGAAAAATGAATAAGCGAACGAAGTTCCATTTATCACTATTATTAGGACAATAACAAGTAATTGAATCAGGAATCTAAGACTTGACAATTTATCAATCTGCGAAAGAAAGGTTAAATTTCAGTAAAATTAAACTTCAAAATCATAATAAATCGCAAAATTAGCATAAATTAACATTCGCAAAGTAGAACCAACGATCCCAAAGAATACTTCGTGTGAGTACTGTTTGGGAATCGTGAGTAATGACTAAGTATAATTCAGGGCATTGTCACTACGTTACGAGAGTTAGCCGAAGCAGGTCATATATTTCTGAATGCTCGTACATGTAGGCGCGCTTAGATTGTTTTTGAGATTGAATAATTGCGATCTATTATGACGCAGTAATACGATCTTCTGACTTCAAATATCACGGCTTTAGAATTCGAACGGAGGACTTTTACCTACTAGAATAAACTGAACTTTTAACTAGATAATTGAACTAAACATTAATTACACAGTGATTTAGGCAACAAACACTGATAGACAATTTTCATTCATAATAGCCAGTGGTTTATGGAACCTCAGTGATAGGCCCGAGGCATATAATTTAAATCCCCCCAACACCTGGGAAAGTTTTCTTCTCAAGGCTCGGTTGGGAAGTGACTGATATTGTGCACTAAAACACCCTCTCGTGCCAAGTCGTGCATTTGTGATTTAAAATTCTATCAAATTATTGACATGAAACTCCCGAGTAATAATCACGCGCAGCGATAATATTTGACTATAGCGCTCGGCGCTTGTGTAGAATCTTTGACTCAAATAACAAGCCCACTGTTACGATTGCTTAGATACTTGAAATTACGACCAGCTTGTAGGGAATTTATTGTGGATGTGACTGTATTGGTTTTATCATTAATATTTCATCGCTAATCAGTTGAACATCGATTACAAACGATTAATTACGATTCTTGGTGAAGTAAATATCTCACGCACGTCAACATTTCGGTTCAGCACTGTTATTTTGTGTAACGTCGTCTTCGTAACTTGATAACGATCTCAACACTCTACCGACTGTCGCCGAGTTTTAGCCGAGGCCAAGTACAAGTCAAACCAAATCATCAAGAAGAAGAGGTGTTATACTGACCACTGTCAAATAAAATAAAAATATTTATCGGTCATTACTTCTCTTGTCCCTTTTGTTCAGAAAATATTCTCGAGCAGTCATAATGACAGTATGTCATTTTACTTTACGAGCTATACTACTCACAAGACCAGTGTCAATTAATACTCTGCCATCTAATCGTCGAAATTACTTGCAGAAAAAAAGAAAAAAGCCAAGGGCCTCTTCACTTCCATTTATCTCAGAAAGTCAACTTACAAACTGGCTTTGACAATCGCCTTTCACTCCCGCTAGTTAATGGCGGCCCACATCTGCTCTAATTTGTATGTCCCGTAATCTGGTGCCCTTGAGGTAGGGGATAATGATATTACAAAACAGGCGGGGATTAAAGTGGAGAACATTCGCAGCCCGCGGAACGAGAGGCAAACGAAAGCGCCGGCGTAGCGTCGGAGGGCCGCGTTAATGAGGCGAGCCGAGCCTGGGGAGCAACATCTGAAGGGCGCTTTGTCCTCAAAAAGCCAGCCCAGCCCAGCCGAGGAGCCGGCGTCACACGCGCATGCGCGCTCGTGCAATTCAGCCCTTTGAGAGAGCTGCCGCGAGTCGTCAACGCGTCATAACTAACACAGGGCAATTGTGAAGGGGAAAGGGTCCGCGCTGGAGAGGCACCCCTGTGCCCCAGGGCTCTCACGTTAAACTCCAACACTGGCTACGCACAGAGTTCTGCTGATGCAGGTCGATCCAAAGTTTTAGACACTGGTAGCAATGAAATGCAGGAGTAGGTTTAATAATGAGTAAAAAAATGTGAACGCGGATAAGCTACAATGAACAGCATAATGAGTGCATTATTATAGCCAAGACAGACACGATGCCCACACCCACCACATAAGTGCAAGTTTATATGCCAACTAGATGAGGAGGAGATTGAGGAAATGTATGATGAAATAAAACAAATTATTCACATGGTTAAGAGAGCCGAAATTTAATAGTCATGAGGGACTGGCATTCGACACCAGGAAAAGGAAGAGAAGGATAAAAGAGGAAACAGCCTGGTGGAATTTTGCACAGAGCACAGTTTAATAATAGCTGACACTTGGTCTAAGAATCATAAGAAAAGGTTGTATACGTGGAAGAGACCTGGAGACACCGGAAGGTTTCAGATTGATTATATAATAGTTAGACAGAGATTGAGGAACCAGATTATTCATTGTAAGACATTTCTGTAAAAAGGCAGGGGGGGTGGGGGGAGGACCTGGATAAACTGAAAGGACCAGACGTGGTAGAGGGTTTCAGAGGGAGCATTAGGGAACGATTGACAAGAAAAGGGGAAAGCAATACAGTAGAAGAAGAATGGGTAGCTTTGAAGGATGAAATAGTAAAGGTAGCAGAGGATCAAGTAGGTAAAAAGACGAGGGCTGGTATAAATCCATGGGTAAAACAAGAGATACTGAATTTAAGTGATGAAGGGAAAAAATATAAAAATGCAGTTATTGAAGGAGGTGAAATGGAATACAAACGTCTCAAAAATGAGATCGACAGGAAATTGAAAATGGCTAAGCAGGAATGGCTGAAAGACAAATGTAAAGATGTAGAAGCACGTATCACTAGTCTAAGACAGGTACTGTCTACAGGAAAATTAAAAGAGACCTTTGGAGAAAAGAGGACCACCTGTACGAATATCAAGAGCTCAGATGGAAAACCAGTCCTAAGCAAAGATGGGAAAGCAGAATGGTGGAAGGAGTATATAGAGAATATATATAAGGGAGATGTACTTGAGGGCAATATTATGGAAATGGAAGATTACGTAGAGGAAGATGAGAAGGGAGATATGATACTGCGTGAAGAATTTGACAAATCACTTAAAGACTTAAATCGAAACAAGGCCCCTGGAATAAGCAACATTTCATTAGAGCTACTGAGCATTGGAGGAGCCAGCCATGACAATACTCTTCGGTCTGGTGATCAAGATGTATGAGACAGGCGAAATACCCTCAGACATCAAGAAGAATATAATACTTCCAATTCCAGGTACTGACAGGTGTGAAAATTATCGAACTACCACTTTAATAAGTCACGGCTGCAAAATACTCACACGAATCCTTTACAGAAGAATGGAAAAACTGGTAGAAACCGACTTCGGGAAAGATCAATTTGGATTCCGGAGAAATGTAGCAACACGCGAGGCAACACTGACCCTAAGACTTCTCATAGAGGAAAGGTTAAGGAAAGATAAAGATATGTTTATAGCATTTGTAGACATACAGAAAACTTTGGATAATGTTGTCTGGAACACTCTCTTTCAAATTCTAAAAGTGGTAGAGGTAAAAGAGAGGGAGCGAAAGACTGTTTAAAATTTATGCGGAAACCAGATGGCAGTTAAGAGGCGAGGGGCACGAAAGACAAGCAGTGGCTGAGAAGGGAGTGAGACAGTGTTGTAGCCTATCTCCGATGTTATACAATCTCTATACTGAGAAAGAAGTAAAGGAACGAAAAGTAAAGTTGGAGTAGGAATTAAGGTCCAGAAAGAAGAAATAAAAAGTTTGAGGTTTGCCAATTGTAATTCTGTCAGAGACAGCAAAGGACTTGGAAGAGCAGATGAACGAAATGGACAGTATCTTGAAAGGAGGATATAAGATGAACATGAACAAAAGTAAAACGAGGATAATGGAATGTAGTCGAATTAAATCAGATGATGCTGAGGGAATTAGATTAGTAAACGAGACGTTTAAATGAGTAAATGAATTTTGCTATTTGGGGAGCAAAATAACTGATGATGGTCGAAGTAGAGAAGATATAAAATGTAGGCTGCCAATGGCAAGAAAAGCGTTTCTGAAGAAGGGATATTTGTTAACAATGTGTATAGATCTAAGAGTGAGAAAGTCCTTTCTCAAAGTATTTGTATAGAGTGTAACCATGAATGGAAGTGAAACATGGACAATAAACAGTTTAGACAAGAAGTTAATAGAAGCTTTTGAAATATGGTGCTACAGAAGAATCCCGATGATTAGATGAGTAGATCACGTATCTAATGAGGAGGTACTGAATACAATTGGTGAGAAGAGAAATTTGTCGTACAACCTCACTAAAAGAACTAAAGTTCATGGGATCACCAATTTAGTACTGGAGGGAAGTGTGGCGGGTAAAAATCGTACAGGGGGACCAAGAGATGAATACAGTAAGAAGATTCAGAGGGGTGTAGGTTGCAGTAGTTACTGGGAGATGAAGACGCTTGCGCAGGATTGAGTAGCATGGAGAGCTGCATCAATGTTAGTATGTAAAATCTGTGAGTCTAGAGCCACAGCATCAAGCTTTAGGAAATATGTCGTACACACACACAATCCTGAAGACAGCAATGGCAGGCAAATGCAGGAACTATCGCATTATCAGCTTAAGATAAAGGTCATGTCTGAAAGTGTAATATGTGCGTTATGTGGATCACTCTCTCTGTTATATCCTTTCCTCTCTCTGTGGCTGTGACATTCATTTGAGGATTAATAAAAATTAAAAAGAAAAATGGATGGTCTGTGAGCTGTTAAAGAGCACTCACGTAATTAACAGCGTATCGTAAATGTTGTTTAGTGACCTCTAGAGCGCTGATTTCATCCTCACAGTCAGTTCCCTACAGTTCAGTAACAGGGTCTCTCAGGATGTTATTTTCAATTGCAGGCAACCGCAGAAAAAATTCCACATTTTGAATGAAATGATACGCACCGGCTGCTAAATACTTTTATTGAAAACCACGATCTGTTTTGCAGCAATTGAAACCCAGCTTCAGGTGATCTGTTCAAAAATTAATATTAAGGATTTTTAACAATGATCTGAAGAACAAAGAGATATTGAAAAATAGTACCACATATCTATATTTGAAGAGTACCCACAGACATTCTTTTTTACAAGTCATAGCAAAAGATAGCTACCTTGGAGGCGCTCCCATTATTCACATCAAGTTATAAAGGCGTAGCGCGCAAAAAGCGGAAGTCCATAGTTAAAATGAAGGGGATAGCAGAACCTAAAGAAATAAAACCTGGATTAAAACCAAGCGGACCAAACAGAGCTGTAGACTAGTAACGCAGACAATTTCAGTACATGAAATCTGTGACTAGTAACACACCTAGACAATTTCAATGCATGGACCTAATAAATGAGAAGGGTCTTACCGTGCCAAGAGCAAGAAGGATGTTGACCGGCAACAGCCGAGGCAGTACTGACAATGCGAAAGATGTTTACAGGTGGCGTCAGAGGCGACGGACACAAAACCGACGCTATAGAAGGAGTGAAGGGTGGGGGAGGGGGCGGCTGTACGTGTGCTGAACAGAACGAGGTTGTACTCTTTTAAACAGATGCCCTTGTATTCGCTGCCCATACAGCCATGCAGCCGCCCTGATTTAGGTTTTCCACGGTTTTCCTAAATTACTCCAGATAAATACTGGGATGGTTCCTAGAACACGGTGGACAAAAATCAATTGGTCCTGAAATATTCATAAAATCGACACAGAACGGACCCTTGTTAATTTACAGTAGAACTGCCGACCACATAAAATGCTGGAAACCTTCGCTGTATCAATCTGTTGCTATACTTACAAATACGTAACGCAACATAGAAAAGGTTGAGCCCCATTTATAAAAATACAAAAAATGGACAATTAAAATGCAAAATGTTAATAAAGCTTGAGTGGTAATACAGCTTCCCTCTTTTACAAATAAAATACCATACTAATGGACATACGCAAAAGGCTAATCTGGGAAGCTAAAAAGCAAGCACTCCGTCTTCAGGCCACAAGTGGCCCATCGGGACCATCCGACCGCCGTGTCATCCTCAGTTGAGGATGCGCATAGGAGGGGCGTGTGGTCAGCACACTGCTCTCCCGGTTGTTACGATGGTTCTCTTTGACCGGAGCCGCTACTATTCGATCGAGTAGCTCCTCAATTGGCATCACGAGGCTTAGAGCACCCCGAAAAATGGCAACACCGCGTGGCGGCCGGATGGTCACCCATCTATGTGCCGGCCACGCCCGACAGCGCTTAACTTTGGTGATCTGACGGGAACCGGTTATCCACTGCGGCAAGGTCATTGCCCTGAGAAAGCTAAAGACCTGCGGTAATTAAATGGTGTGGTATAAGACTAATGCCGATCTGCTTGCTCAGTCAAAATTTGCTAAAACACCCTTGCTTTCGTAGTGCAGTACCTGGATAGCCTTTCGGATGCTCGGTAATAAGGTGACCCTTTTGCGCAAATGCTCGCTTGGTGCCGACTTTGAGCTGGAGTCGGGTCTAGGTGCGTTACTAGACTACAGCTTTGTTTGGCGCACTTGGTTTTATTTCTATGGGTTTTGCTATCCCCTTCAACGGACTATCGCTATTATAGCACTGTGTCTTTATTAACTTGGCGTGAATAGTGGGAAGTGCCTCTAAGGCAGTTAACTTCCCGTTATGACTTACATAAAAGAATCTCTCTGAGTACTCTTCAAGTATTGCTATATGACATTACTTTTCAGCATCCTTTTATCTTCAGACTATTGTTAAGAATTATTTTCATAAAAATTTTTTCTTTTATTAAATTTTGTACGGGTCACTTGAACATGCTTCTTCAAATGAAGCGAAATCGGTTGATAATTTTAAAGAAAGTATTTTACAGCCAGTGCGAATCATTTCATTCAAAATGTTTTCCAGTATTTTGCCCTGCTGCTGAACTCGACTCACGAGTTTAACAAGCAGGAATTTATTTTGCTAACTCATGTCTTTCGTGCTCATAATTTCAGTGTCAGATCCGCAAAGTTGTCAATGAATGAGTAGCACGTAATACACAGCGCAGGAGAATGAAGTTCCCAGAAAACTGACCAACTGTTTAGAGATGAGCTTGGCAACAGACATCATCCTAATTGCAAGAAATTTTTCGCTGTGGATACAAGCCTGTGGGAGACTGGGTTATCCAAGTCACAGAGAGATGTCAAGATTTTCGACGGAGAATTTTCTTGCATAGTAGACTTTGAGACACTGTTGAATACTATGGGAGAAAATTCATCAATAAGCAATAGTTAGCTCGCCTGTGAAATGTACGCAGTAGTCAATACAAAGCGTGCAAGCCAGTGACACTACATCAACAGAGGCAAAGTCCTGTGACAGAAATATTTTGTGGGATGTAAAAAGAAATTATCTTACTGTGTCCTTTGTAGAGGATGAAACAATAAGGGACGGATGCTGCATAACTATTTTTGAGTCAGTATTGTAAAACGAAAATTATCAGTTTTCACCTGTACAATTATTTTAGATGAGAGTGTGCGTCTGATGACTGTATTGTGCACAATAATTGATGGAGAAATAAGAATAAACAGTGTAGCACTAACTTTTGTCAATATGAAGAAGCAGAACGAGGTTGCACTGTTTTAAACAGATGCCCTTGTATTCGGGAGGATGGAGGCTCTAATGCCCATGCAGCCGTCCCGATTTAGATTTTCCGTGGTTTTTCTAAATTACTTCAGACAAATACTGGGATGGTTCCTAGAACACGGTGGACAAAATATAATTGCTCCTGAAATATTCATAAAATTGACACAGAAGTGACCCTTGTTAATTTACAGGAGAATTGCCAACCACAGAAAATGCCGGAAACCTTCGATGCATCAATCTGTTGCTACGGTCGCAGGTTCGAATCCTGCCTCGGGCATGGATGTGTATGATGTCCTTAGGTTAATTAGGTTTAAGTAGTTCTAAGTTCTAGGGGACTGATGACCACAGATGTTAAGTCCCATAGTGCTCAGAGCCATTTGAACCATTTTTGAATCTGTTGCTGTCAGATGTCTGTACATGCGCATCTCTCGCACATTATGTCTCGAGAACTTCGCTCTGTCATTGTGTCTGAGTGAGTGAGAGGAGCAGATGTAGTTACTTGGCAGTTGAATGTAAAATAGTGCTGACGATAAAAACGAGTTTGTTGTCGGTTGTTACGTGAAGCACAATTCGTGGAAAACGCGAGCACAACAATTGGTACAAGAATTTAAGACCAGAAGTGTTTCGACAAGCCTCCAACAAAATTTGCAATGGAAAACTCAGTAGCAAAATGGCGCGAAACGGGCTGTGTAGCGAATAATAACTCGAAAACGCTTTGAAAACCAGACCCAGTGAGGGGAAATGTGGATCGAAGCTCTACGTTTGTCTGTGCAAGTGGGAATTATGAAATCGTCGCGTCGAACCATTATCAAAAAGGACATTGCATCAATATGTTTACAGATTTGGAGTTGCGGATGAGTTAAAACATCCTGGAGAACGTTCAGGTGTTGAGTT
This sequence comes from Schistocerca nitens, assembly GCF_023898315.1. Lineage (NCBI taxonomy): Eukaryota > Metazoa > Arthropoda > Insecta > Orthoptera > Acrididae > Schistocerca > Schistocerca nitens. Next base: position 920,002,309 of record NC_064614.1, on the reverse strand, counting down.
CTGCCGGTGGTCTCTTCAGATAGGCCAGGTTCATCCTTTCTGGGCTTGTGAATTTATGGAACATACGCCATGCCTTGCCTTGCATAGTCTCAAGCTTAGTGTTTGATGTGCAGTGTCTGATATCCGCACCAAACTGTTAATGCTAATAGGTAATTCCAGAAACTGGATCCAATATACAAAGTCCGCCAGAAAAATATATACACACTTTAAAGAACGAAGACTATTAGTTATGTGTTTATTTTACATTTAATAATTGATCACGCATGTATTACAACCTTCAGTTTAGCGCATGGTTTCTTTAAATGTTCAAAATGTTCACCGTTGGCGGCTATACACATAACAGAACGACGAGTCGTCGCCGCAACTACATCAGTCAATTGTACAGTGGAGATCGCTGCACACGTCGCTGTAATCTCCTGGCGAAGTTTCTCCAGCGTGCTGGCTTACGTCGATAGACGTTATCTTTCAAAGTTCCCCACAAGTAAAAGTCCATAGGTGTTAGATCTGGCGACCGTGGAGGGAATTCAATGGGCCCTCTTCGTCCATTCCAATACGCCGGAAAATTGTCATCTAGGAAAGTTCGTACGGCTAGGCGGTAGAGTGGTGGAGCCCCGTCCTGTTGGTAGAAGACCTCTTCATCAGCTCCATAAAGCGCATAGTATACCTGGCAAAGTTGATGTGCATAACATTTCGAGCATACTTCTCCAGTGAGAGTAGCATCAAAGAAAAAGGGCCCTACTAAGCCCATAGATGATAGCCCACGCCACACATGAACCCATGGTAGATTGACCGCTTTATCCACATAAACATACGGGTTCCTGGTGCCCAGTACACACTGTTATGCTGAGTCACCGTTCCATTAACTTTAAATTGTGCCTCGTCATTCCACGCAACCTTCGTCACAAATTGTTAGTCTTCAGTTACCATTTGCTGATACCATTCGCAAAATTGCATTCGGCGATCAAGGTCATAATCATTAATCACGTGCAGTAATCGTGGAATGTAAACTTTCCACTTTGCAGCTTTCAAAATTCTTCGTGCACTTGCACTGCTAACTCCGACTTCACGTGCACATTGCGAAGCAAACTTCTTTGGAGAATTAACAAACGTTTCCAACACGAGAGCAGACGAAGCAGGACTTGTAGCCGCACGCTGTCTTCCTGATATTTCATTGTGAACATCACAAATTATTCCATGCAATTCAAACTTGTCAATGATGCTTTTAATTGCTGGGCGGGTTGGCGGTTCCGTTTCAAACTCCCGCCTCCACTGACGTTGCACTTCAATGGCACTATCAAACTTGAAAAACCACTTCACAATACATTTTCGTTACTCAAATATCAAGCGTGCTCCAGCCATCTTGTTTTCTCAATATCGAGGTGAAGGTACTACCAGCATCTGTTGAGCAAAAGACCATACTGTAATACACTCGTAACTCAAATCGAACGACAATATCGATATCTCGATAGACCCTCACAAAGTGTGTATACATTTTTTGGCGGACTCTGTAGATCAATTCACGGAAGATGAAAGACTGTATGGATACTTTCAATAAGACGGAGGAAAGGCACACAACTAACTGACAATCCTGTCATGAGTGTGTGCGGTGTTCGATGACGAGAGGATAGTCAGCAGAAGCAGGGCAGTCTCCCGGCTACGACGATCATCTTAACTCTATCCCTGTGACTGTTTCCCGTGGGGCAAGTTGAAGGGCCAGGTGTGCTCAAATAGTCCTTTCGCACCGGAAGAACTACAGCAGAATTTTGAAAACGCTGTTGCTGCTCCCTTTCGGACAGAGCTGTTACGCGTGTCTCACAGTTTGACAAATCAAGCACAGCGCTACATATCCTGTCATTGTCAGACTAGAGCTGTAAGTACGTGAATGCCTGTATATTTGAATTGTGCTTTTAGTTCTTAAACTGTAATACCACTAGAGCTCAAAAATCCTTGTAAAAATGATCAATGGAATAATAAAAATACTGCTACTACTATTACAGGGGGTATACAAAAATATGAAGACATAAAAACACTGCTGCTACTATTACAGACGGTGGACAAAAATATGGAGACACCGCCAGAAATGCATGCTTGAACGTAATTGCAGATGCCAGGCAAGCCTGCAGGTTGCATTGTTGTGTTTGATTACGAACAGCACCTGCACAGTGTCCTCAGTACCTTCACGTGTCGGTCATGGTCAGAACAGTGTTCCGTGTAGTCGTGAATCCGTTATGTCGGAGCTAAGTGAATTCCAAAGTGGGCATATCGATGGTACTCGTATCATGGGCGCTTCCATAACCAAGGGAGACGAAGTGTTTGATTTTTCAAGAGGCAGCATATCGAAATTTATACCGCATAGAGGGAAAGAGGAAAATTATCGTGTGCCAAGTCACAGCGCGGACGAAATCTTGTGTTGAGTGATCGGGATGGATGCCCGTTAAAGATGATTGTTACGAAAAATAAGAGGACGACAGTTGAGAAAGTCACTGCAGAACCTAATGTCACACTCACGTACCCTGTCAGCACAAAAAACATCATGGAGGGAACTTCCTGGCAGATTAAAACTGTGTGCCCGACCGAGACTCGAACTCGGGACCTTTGCCTTTCGCGGGCAAGTGCTCTACCAACTGAGCTACCGAAGCACGACTCACGCCCGGTACTCACAGCTTTACTTCTGCCAGTACCTCGTCTCCTACCTTCCAAACTTTACAGAAACTCTCCTGCGAACACACAGTTTTAATCTGCCAGGAAGTTTCATATCAGCGCACACTCCGCTGCAGAGTGAAAATCTCATTCGGGGATCATGGAGGGAGCTGCATAAGCAGGACACTGCAGGGCAGGCAGAACCCATCAGTGATGCACATGCCCGTACCAAGAAAACGTGGTGCCGAAGCCACAAAAATGGACTATGAAGCAATGGAAGATGTCATTTGGTCAGATGAATCTTATCTTTTCTAAAGAAATTTTATTGTGTATAACTATAGTAACTTCTGTATTATCTGGGTTTCTGCTTTTCTATCATTATCAAGTACAATGCTGAAAGTGGTTAGACCATTATTATGTCATTTCTGTTACGACAATCGAAAGCAGGTGAACGAGGCCAACACATGACTTTAAGATGTAACTGTCAAAGAACGTAGACTTTAGGTCTTCTAGAACGACTCAACACCAATGAAAACTTTTCCAGGTGAACCGTTTTTCACACTGTTTCCAACTTCTGGACGAGTTTATGTTCGAAGAGTGAAACAGGCCGGGCAGTGGATGACGATTTGGGCAGCCATATGGTGTCCCTCTGGCCCAATGGTTCCTCTGCTGGGTCGCATTACTACCGAAGAGTTTTTTTGCTGATCAGGTCCCATTGTACAATGTTTGTTTCCCAGTAGGATGCTGTCTTCCAAGAAGACAGGGCCACTGTTCAAACAGCTCGCATCATCCAGGACTGATTTTGTGAGGAGAGACTGTCGCATCTGCCCTGGCCACCATAGCCACCAGAGCTATATATTGAGCAGAAGAGAGTGCGTCTTCGCTTTCCACCTCCATCATCGTTACCTGAACGTGGCACTGTGTATCAGGAAGAATGGTGCCGTCTATCTCCATCACAGTTACGTAAACTTACCACTTTATATCAGGAACAGTGGTGTAAGATTTCTTTAAAAACCACACAAGATACGCATTTGTCCAATCTGAGACGGCTGGAAGCTGTTTTGAATGACATCGGATTTCCTACCCCGTATTAGGCATGCTAATGTGCTGTATTTTTGGCACTTTCATAGTTTTGTCCTCGCCTTGTACATTGGCTTCACGAAGGTGCTTTACTAACGGAAAAACTGAGGTCTTTGCCTTACGGAGTGTTGGCTCATCCACCTTATACACCAGATTCATTAAACTTTAGTCACACCTAGGAGCCATGACGCTAATAACATGTAACACCGCTTGTATTTTTGATAATTACCCCAGTTCGGCGAGGAAAGAATATTCTATAGATATTCCATACCTCGCTGAAGCAATTCAGTAATGATCAGATGCCGTAGAGCTAGTAAACTTCTGTTGCACTGATTGTTACGCTTCACTCGCTATTCCAAATTGTTCCAGACATTTTCTGTGGGAGTAAGATTGAGCGGTTTAACAGCGGACTAGTCGATGTGAGAAAAGAGCGGCTGAATATTCGCCAGGTCAGGAATCTGTGCCTGCAGCCCAGTAAATACGGCTGTTGTCCTCTTGGAAGATGGGAGTATCCACAGCGTATTGATCTTTATCGTAAAAGTATTATTGTGAGGTTTCTTTCAAATGGACTCAATCTTAGTTTAAAGAAGACGACATATTCAGTTCTGCTCATCTAGACGTACTACACCACTGATTAATGACACTTGATAAGGATACAATAAGTAAGTTACGAGGGTTGTCCCATAAGTACCTGACCCAACAAAGAAAACACAAAAATTTTGGAAAAAACTGTATTTGTTTTTCAATATAATCTCCTTATATCCCTTCATCTCTCTAACTTTTCCCAGCGATGTTCAAAAAGCTCGATACCCTTTTTATTATGAGAAATGTCTAACTCCTCAAAATAGCCGTTAACAACCGACATCACTTCATTTGTTGACAATCTTCAAGTTTGGGAACAAAAAGTAATCGGAAGGGGCTAAATCTGGCGAATGGGGTGCATGAGGTAGCAAGTCAAAAGTTTAATTCATTGAGTTTGGCTATTGCAGTAACGGACGTGTGAGCTAGTGCATTGTCCTGAAGAAACAACACTTCTTTCTTGGCCAAATGTGGCCGTTTCTGCTTGACTTCTTCGCCCAGACGTTGCAGTAAGTTCACATAATACTCGCCGTTGATAGTTTTTCCTTTTCAAGGTAGTCAATGAAAATTATCCCAGGCGCATCACAGAAAAACCGACGCCATGACCTTGCCTGCAGATGAAGCGGTCTTCGCCTTCTTTGGAGTCGATTCTCCAATTTGTTTTCACTATTTTTATTGTTCTTTTGTCTCGGGGATGAAGTGGTGGGCCCATGTTTCATCCATGGCTATGAAACGGCGCAAAAATTCAGCTTTGCTGCTGCGAAACTTCGCTAAACACTCAACTGAAACATCTTCGCGACACTGTTTTTGCTCGAGTGTGAGCAAACGCGGCGCAAACCTTGTACAAAATTTTCTCATGTCCAAATTTTCCGAAAATACGCGACGTACCGCACTTTTTGAAATGCCTACTATGTCTACTAGCTCGCGCACTTTCAGTCGACGATCATCCAGTAGCCTTTTGAAGATTTTCATCATCATTTCTGGAGTCGTCACTTCGTTTGGTAGACCACTGCGAGCGAGCAGACATTGTATCACATAACGATGACCAGTTTTATGCATTTTCAGAAGTTCACTCACAACATTCACAATTGATGGTAGCCAAACAAATGCTAAACAATGTGGTATCTTCAAACTTGAAACATACGCTTCATAGATCGCATACTTTCTAATCCAGAGATATTTTTGCAACTACGATTGCCATCTCTAGGTCAGGCTGTGACCACCGTCGTAGATGTCCATACTGATAACAATTTAAACCTGAAAAAATACACATTTTAGAACGCTTACAACAACATAGTTCAGCAATATTTGAACTTCGAAAGACTGCAATACTTGAGGAGGGACATATTAGTATGTATTTTGCGGATTTTCATCCAAGAATGTCATACACAATAATTTTCTGGGGCAGGATATCTTTAACAAAGAAAGTTCTCATTGTTCAAAAACTTGCTCTAAGAATAATATGTGGTGCTTACCTACGATCATCTTGCAGACATCTGCTTAAGGAGTTAGGATTTTGATTACTGCTTCACAGTGTGGGTATTCACTCATGAAGTTTCTTTTAAATAAACTGCAACAGTTGAATAGGAACAATGATGTACATATTTACAATACCAGATGAAATAATAACATTTATTCTTCCAATTACGGCTGTCTTTAACACAAAAAGATGGACACAATGCTGCCACAATGTTTTTGATTCCTTACACAGTGGTACAAAATGTCTGAAAAATAGCAAAGTTAAATTTGAAAATAACCTGAAAAAGTTTCTGCTTGACAACTCCTATTCCGTGCAAGGATTTGTATTTTTGTAATGTGTAAATATTTGGGGAGGAATTAATGATTCATATCTGTATCGGAGCGTGGAATGTCAGATCCCTTAATCGAGCACGTAGGTTAGAAAATTTAAAAAGAGAAATGGATAGGTTAAAGTTAGATATAGTAGGAATTAGTGAAGTTCGGTGGCAGGAAAAACAAGACTTTTGGTCAGGCGAATACAGGGTTATAAATACAAAATCAAATAGGGGTAATGCAGGAGTCAGTTTAATAATGAATAAAAAAATAGGAATGCGGGTAAGCTACTACAAAGAGCATAGTGAACGCCTTATTGTGGCCAAGATAGACACGAAGCCCATGCCTACTACAGTAGTACAAGTTTATATGCCAACTAGCTCTGCAGATGACGAAGAAATTGAAGAAATGTATGATGAAATAAAAGAAATTATTCAGATAGTGAAGGGAGATGAAAATTTAATAGTCATGGGTGACTGGAATTCGGTAGTAGGAAAACGGAGAGAAGGAAACGTAGTAGGTGAATATGGATTGGGGCTAAGAAATGAAAGAGGAAGCCGCCTAGTAGAATTTTGCACAGAGCACGACTTAATCATAGCTAACACTTGGTTCAAGAATCATAAAAGAAGGTTGTATACATGGAAGAAGCCTGGAGATAGCGACAGGTTTCAGATAGATTATATAATGGTAAGACAGAGATTTAGGAGCCAGGTTTTAAATTGTAAGACATTTCCAGGGGCAGATGTGGACTCTGACCACAATCTATTGGTTATGAACTGTAGATTAAAACCGAAGAAACTGCAAAAAGGTGGGAATTTGAGGAGATGTGACCTGGATAAACTGACTAAACCAGAGGTTGTACAGAGTTTCATGGAGAGCATAAGAGAACAATTGACATGAATGGGGGAAAGAAATACAGTAGGAGACGAATGGGTAGCTTTGAGAGATGAAGTAGTCAAGGCAGCAGAGGATCAAGTAGGTAAAAAGACGAGGGTTAGTAGAAATCCTTGGGTAACAGAGGAAATATTGAATTTAATTGATTAAAGGAGAAAATATAAAAATGCAGTAAATGAAGCAAGCAAAAATGAATACCAACGTCTCAAGAAGGAGATCGACAGGAAGTGCAAAATGGCTAAGCAGGGATGGCTAGAGGACAAATGTAAGGATGTAGAGGCTTATCTCACTAGGGGTAAGATAGATACTGCTTACAGGAAAATTAGAGAGACCTTTGGAGAAAAGAGAACAACTTGTATGAATATCAAGAGCTCAGATGGAAACCCAGTTCTAAGCAAAGAAAGGAAAGCAGAAAGGTGGAAGGGGTATGTAGAGGGTCTATACAAGGGCGATGTACTTATTATGGAAATGGAAGAGGATGTAGATGAAGATGAAATGGGAGATTTGATACTGCGTGAAGAGTTTGACAGAGCACTGAAAGACCTGAGTCGAAACAAGGCCCCGGGAGTAGACAACATTCCATTAGAACTACTGACGGCCTTGGGAGAGCCAGTCCTGACGAAACTCTACCATCTGGTGAGCAAGATGTATGAGACAGGCGAAATAACCTCAGACTGCAAGAAGAATATAATAATTCCAATCCCAAAGAAAGCATGTGCTGACAGATGTGAAAATTACCGAACTATCAGTTTTATAAGTCACGGATGCAAAATACTATCGCGAATTCTTTACAGACGAATGGAAAAACTGGTAGAAGCCGACCTCGGGGAAGATCAGTTTGGATTCCGTAGAAATATTGGAACACGTGAGGCAGTACTGAGCCTATGACTTACCTTAGAAGCTAGATTAAGGAAAGGCAAACCTACATTTCTAGCATTTGTAGACACAGAGAAAGCTTTTGACAAAGTTAACTGGAATACTGTCTTTCAAATTCTGAAGGTGACAGGGATAAAATACAGGGAGTGAAGGGCTATTTACAATTTGTACAGAAACCAGATGGCAGTTATAAGAGTCGAGGGACATGAAAGGGAAGCAGTAGTTGGGAAGGGAGTGAGACAGGGTTGTAGCCTATCCCTGATGTTATTCAATCTGTGTATTGAGCAAGCAATAAAGGAAACAAAAGAAAAGTTCGGAGTAGGTATTAAAATCCATGGAGAATAAATAAAAACTTTGAGGTTTGCTGATGGAGGGAATTAGATTAGGAAATGAGCCACTTAAAGTAGTAAAGGAGTTTTGCTATTTGGGGAGCAAAATAACTGATGATGGTCAAAGTAGAGAGGATATAAAATGTAGACTGGCAATGGCAAGGAAAACGTTTCTGAAGAAGAGAAATTTGTTAACATCGAGTATAGATTTAAGTGTCAGGAAGTCGTTTCTGAAAGTATTTGTATGGAGTGTAGCCAGGTATGGGAGTGAAACATGGACAATAACTAGTTTGGACAAGAAGAGAATAGAAGCTTTCGAAATGTGGTGTTACAGAAGAATGCTGAAGATTAGATGGGTAGATCATATAACTAATGAGGAGGTATTGAGTAGGATTGGGGAGAAGAGGAGCTTGTGGCACAACTTAACTAGAAGAAGGGATCGGTTGATATGACATGTTCTGAGGCATGAATGGATTACCAATTTAGTATTGGAGGGCAGCGTGGAGGGTAAAAATCGTAGAGGGAGACCAAGAGATGAATACACTAAACAGATTCAGAAGGATGTAGGTTGCAGTAAGTACTGGGAGATGAAGAAGCTTGCACAGGATAGAGTAGCATGGAGAGCTGCATCAAACCAGTCTCTGGACTGAGGACAACAACAACAACATCTGTATTTAAAAATAAATTGCTTGTAAATAGTCAGCATGTAGCCGTATTTACATACGACTGTGAAATGTGAATGTAAAATGATTCGTTCTAAGCTACACTCACAAACCGCAAGCCATCTTACTGTGGTGCATGGCGGAGGGTACTATGTACCACTATCAGTCCTTTCTTTTGCTGGTCCACTCACAATTAGAGCCACTACTATTACTACTACACTCATGCTCATAAATTAAGGATAATTGCAGAATGTGGTGCCACACAACGTGGCACTACACAAAACTGGCGCTAACAGCATAGACAGACAGGAGACACACACGACACAGATCTGTAAGTGCACGGTATTGGTGATAAGTTGAGAAAACCGTCCCGAAACACATGTGCTACAAAACGCCACTGTTTCCTGTGCATGTACTCCGACGTCAATATCGGATATGATCACCATGCACACGCACACAGGCCGCACAACGTGTTGGCATACTCTGGATCAGCTGGTCGAGTAGCTCCTGGGGTATAGCCTCCCATTCTTGCACCATTTGCTGTCGGAGATCCTGAAGTGTCCTAGGGGTTTGAAGACGTGCAGCGATACGTCGACCGAGAGCATCCCAGACGTACTCGATGCGGTTTAGATTTGGAAAACAGTCAGGCCACTCCATTCGTCTGATATCTTCTGTTTCAAGGTACTACTCCACGATGGCAGCTCGGTGGGGCCGTGCGTTATCATCCATTAGGAGGAAAGTGGGACCCACTGCGCCCCTGAAAAGGCGGACATACTGGTGTAAAATGTCGTCCCGATACACCTGACCTGTTACGGTTCCTCTGTCAAAGATATGCAAGGGTGTACATGCACCAATCATAATCCCACCCCACACCATCAAACCAGGACCTCCATATAGGTTCCTTTCAAGGACATTAAGGGGTTGGTATCTGGTTCCTGGTTCATGCCAGATGAAAACCCGGCGAGAATCACCGTTCAGACTGTATCTGGACTCGTCCGTGAATATAGCCTGTGTAAGTAGGCTGTTTATGTTTTCTTAATGGCAACGTTACGTAGCGCTCTGTATGAAAATCACTGGCTGTGCTGTGTGCAGTCTGTGGCTAGTTTGCATTGTTGTCTGCCATTGTAGTGTTGAGCAACTGGATGTGAACAGCACATAGCGTTGCGCAGTTGGAGGTGAGCCGCCAGCAGTGGGGAGAGAGATGGCGGAGTTTTGAAATTTGTAAGACTGGATGTCATGAACTGCTAGAATCGTACTTTAAGAGTTATGAATTGTATGTATATGCGTAAATGTATCACAACGCCGACGAAAATTTTTTTGACACTGTTATATATATAGGATTTTGTTTCTACACATTTTTAACGCAAATTCTCAACCTGTGAAATTTTTTTATATGAGACTGCCACTGTAGCAGAAACAGCTGTCGTAAATATTTCAGTAAGAAAGGTAAGTGACCTTGACGTAATGCGTTTTGGGCGCCCAGCTGAGAGGTAGTCGTCTGACAAAAGAAAGCCATTAGGTGGAGAGAAAAAAAAAGGCCATTATCCTCGCTATTGACATTCCTTTGTAGAAAGCACCACAAATACGACATGCTCATTACTTGGAAAGATACTTACATCTGCACACCTGATTATGACAAGCGTCTTTCTACGAGAATTGAGAGAATTTTTACTGCCTTATGAAATGCGATATGGCTAATGAATGATGTTTCATGCCTTCCTTTGTACATATTTGCTCATTTTCTTTAATATCTAGTTTCTAGCTGCACTGCAGCATTGGTTAAAATAAAATTTAATAGATGTACTAATTTAGTTATTTTATTCCTACAGATCCAGTCAATAAGAAATTTATGATCTACTTCCAAGAAAACAAGGGCACATAAATAGACATTTCCCTTCACAGGAATTGCATAAATAATTTTTTTACGATTTGGTAACTTATCTGCTAGTGTAAGTTCTCGTGATGCATCACTCTAGTGTTAAGATGTGACATAGGTATTAGACATGGCCATCTTTAGTGTAATATTTTTTTTTTTGCTTGAGCGTTGTCATGTTTAGATATAAGTTATTACATTTGCTGCTGCTGTTTGCCAGGCATAGTGCTACTAAATTTCACTTTGTATTACTCTGTTAAGCTAGTTTTACTACTAATTTATTTTTCTTGTTGCTGCACATTGGCTCATATTAGTTGTAATGTTGCATTGCTTGCTAATTTAGATTTACTGTAGCTTGCTTTGCCAATTATTTTTTTGTCATTGCTGTTTGTGTTAATTGTTTTGTACTGCTGCATTGCCTCGTCCCTTAGTTTAGCATCTGAGCTCAGTAGATTTAAGTTAGCTTAAGAGGGGGTAGACTATATAAGAAACTAACTATGATGCATTGGAAGAAATGCATTGAGAAGCTATAAGAAAATGGTTTAGCCAAAAAAGTAGTGCACAGTGGAGAAAAACTATTTTTGAAAGAGGATGTGAACAGAATACAGAAAGCATGCTTGGATAGGATTTTTTTTGGCTGGAGCAAATGTTGAAATAAGAGGGACGATATACGGAATGAAGTTTTGGGTTGGACTGCAGTACCAAATGTTACACTGAAAACGAACCCTATCCTTTCCATTGTGTTATCCCACTATGTGTTTGTGTTCCCTTGTGTATTTGTGTTTTTCCTGTCTTTATGTGTTTAGCTGATGTTGTTATGTTGTAGAATTTTTCTAATACTATGTTATTTACTTTGTAAAGATGTTTAAACATTATTTACTCTGTTCTGTTTTAATGCTCATGTGTGAAGTTGATGTTTCGAAAGTTATTCTGATCTTTTATGTATGTACTCATGACATAATTCCTGTAACACTGATGTATATGTTATTTCGATTCTTTTGTAAAGCCTGTACTACAAATGTTATCTGTATTGTTATGTTCTTTAATGATGTATTTTGTACCTCTGTAATTGTATTCTTATGTTCTAAAATTGTAATTGACACCAGTTCATCATATTATTACCTTGTAAGTTACATTTCACTGCACACGTTTCTGTTGGTCATAGTATATGGACAATAAGTGACAAGTAGGGACTGTTAGTGTTTGCACGTGTGTTAATAATTCAGCAAGGGACTGGATGGCAGCATTGCTGGTTCTAAGGACAATTCCAAAAACTTTGTGAGTGCACAAGTGGTGGTTATGGACTTGCTATATTGTCTTCAAGACTCTTCGATGGTGATTGTGCACTTGCACAATCGCAGCGGATGGCAGCTGGCCATCTCTACAAGGAATACAGTGGGTCTGTATCTTTGATGACCCACCAATACCATTATTTCTGGAAGGACTACAGTGGGTCTACACCTTTGCTGACTCACCAATACCATTATTTCTACAAGGACTGCAGTGGGTCTGCACCTCTGGTGGCCCACCAATACCGCAATCTCTACCAGGACTACAGTGGGTCTGCTCTGTGATGACCTACCTACCAATACTCTTCAAAATTTCGACTGACTCTGCTGTGGGTTTGCTCTGTTGTGGACCAATACCTGTCTGCATGTCAAGAGTCAGCACTGTCTTTCCGTTGGAAGGGCAACACTACTTCTTCAAGATTGCATGGAAATCCACTACTTCCGTGTGCATTTTCTTTTACTGCTCAGACTTTGAGAAAAACACTGCAATGTTACTGTGATGAATGATCAGGACTGTCTTTATGGACTGTGAGAAAATTTTAGCTTTTGACCAACATTGTATCAAGAAGTGTGTGCATTTGATATCTTTGTTATTGTAATTATGAAAAATTTTATCAAATCATTATTGGCCACTGCCCAAAACAATTTGTAAAATTTTTTGTGGGTAGCATGGGGGCTATGTAAGTAGGCTGTTTATGTTTTCTTATTGGCAACGTTACGTAGCGCTCTGTATGAAAATCACTGGCTGTGCTGTGAGCAGTCTGTGGCTAGTTTGCATTGTTGTCTGCCATTGTAGTGTTGAGCAGCTGGATGTGAACAGCGCGTAGCGTTGCGCAGTTGGAGGTGAGCCGCCAGCAGTGGTGGATGTGGGGAGAGAGATGGCGGAGTTTTGAAAATGTAATACTGGATATCATGAACTGCTATATACATTATGACTTTTGAACACTATTGAGGTAAATACATTGTTTGTTCTCTATCAAAATCTTTCATTTTCTAACTATACCTATCAGTAGTTAGTGCCTTCAGTAGTTTGAATCTTTTATTTAGCTGGCAGTAGTGGCGCTCGCTGTATTGCAGTAGTTTGAGTAACGAAGATTTTTGTGAGGTAAGTGATTTGTGAAAGGTATAGTTTAATGTTAGTCAGGGCCATTCTTTTGTAGGGATTATTGAAAGTCAGATTGCGTTGCGCTAAAAACATTGTGTGTCAGTAATTTTTCAAAGGGGACGTTTCACCTGGGACCACCGTTCCAATAACCATGTACTGTGTTCTTGACACCAGGCTTTACTGGCTGTCCTGTGACCAGGGGTCAGTGGAATGCACCTTGCAAGTCTCTGGGCGAATAAACCAAGCCTGTTCAGTCGTCTGTAAACAGTGTGTCTGGAGACAACTGTTCCAGTAGCTGCGGTAAGATCCCGAGCAAGGTTACCTGCAGCACTCCGTGGCCGTTTTGCGGGCACTGATGGTGAGATATCGGTCTTCTTGTGGTGTTGTACACTGTGGACGTCTTATACTGTAGCGCCTGGACACGTTTCCTGTCTGCTGGAATCGTTGCCATACTCTTGAGATCATACTTTGTGGCACACGGAGGGCCCGTGCTACGACCTGCTGTGTTTGACCAGCCTCCAGTCGCCTTAGTATTCTACCCCTCATAACGTCATCAATATGTGTTCTTTGAGCCATTTTCAACACACAGTCACCATTAGCACGTCTGAAAACGTTTGCACACATACTCGGTGAACCATATTCTAACATGCACCAGCACACCTCTGCGTATGTGGACTGCTGCCAGCGCCACTGTGCGATGACCGCAGGTCAAATGCACCGCATGGTCATACCCTGAGGTGATTTAAACCCGCATGCCGCCCACCAGAGCGTTGTTTCACCATGTATCAGCATTATCCTTAATTTATGAGCATGAGTGTATTTATATGCCCCTGTGTGAGCCCTCTCTCAACTTATCTTCTTGGTCATGACGCGAAATGTACGTTGATGGCAGTAGAATCGTTCTGCAATCGGCCCAAATGTCCATTCTCTAACGTTCCTCAATAGTGCCTCGCAAAAGGAACGTCACCTTCAATTTTCTCCGCTCAGGGACTGGGTGTTGTGTTGTCCTAATCATCATCATTTAATCCCCATCGACGCGCAAGTCTCCGACGTGGCGTCAAATCGAAAGACTTGCACCAGGCGAGCGGTCTACCCGACGGGAGGCCCTCGTCACACGCAATTATTATTATTTACTCCAGGGATTCCCATTTGATTTTTCGAAGCATCTCCGTAATACTCGCGTGTGTCCAGCAACTCGTCTTTGGATTGCTTCGATGCCTTTGTGGAGATCCCAAACACTCGATCAGTAATCAACAGTGGGTAGCACTAGTGTTGTATAGTCCTCTCCTTTATAGATGAGCTACATTTTCCCAAAATTCTCCCAATAAAACGAAGCCGACCTTCACCTATCCTACTACAACCCGACATGCTCTTTCCATTTCATATCGCTTCACATCGTCGCTTCTAGATGTTTAATTGATGCGACCGTGTGGACCAGCACACTACTAATGCTGTATTCTAATGTTATAGGATTGTTTATCCCAATCACTCGCATTAACTTATATTTTTCTACATTTAGGGGAAGCTGCCCTTCATCGCAGCAACTAAAAATTCTGCCATTCTGTATACTGCTACAGTTACTCAACGACGACTCCTTCCCGTGGACGAAAGCTTCATCAATAAACGGTTGTAAACTGCCACTCGCTCTGTCCCTCAGATTGTTTATGTATTTAGAGAATAAGACCGGTTCTGTCACAATTCCCAGGGGCACTACTGACGATAGCTTTGTTTCTGATGAACACTCGCGTTCGAGTATAACGCACCGGGTTTTATTGCAGATCTGCGAATCTAATCCGTATGCTCACACCTTCGCCAACAGTCTGCAGTGGAGCGTCGTGTCAAACGCTTTCCCGAAACATAGGAATGTGGGATCTATGTGTTTCCCGTCACCCACTGTTCCCAGAATACCATGTGCGAAAAGGGCAAGCTGAGTTTTGAACGAGGGATGCTTTCTAAACCCATGCTGATTTGCGGACAGAAGCTGTTCTGACCCAAGAAAATTTCTTATACTCGATCTCAGAATGTGTTCGTTCCACATTATTACGATTAATCGTACAAATGATCTATGATACATGAAACTAACTGAATGTTCTCTTTCAGTGTATGGGGTAAGTTGGGTATGTGTGTACGGGATGTGGGACAGGTGCACAGAGTATTTCTGTTGCATAGATTGTAGACTAATTGTGTTGATTCTTTTCAGGGTAGTAAATGGTAGAGTTAACGGTAGTATTAGTAGCACTGGTAAGCAAAGAAACATAAATGAATGTGTAAGAGAGAAACTGGCAACTGACGACTTGCCTTTATTTTTTTGTTTGTTCAGTTGTTTGTGTTGCACATAATTAGAAGCGCATTTCATTCAGTGTTAGTCCATAGCGTATTTTACATCCTTACAAAATGAATATTTCATTTCATAATTAGAAAAAATTTTTTGATGGCGTAAAGTCAGTGCTTTTGTGTAACCAAAACAATTACTGATGTGTTGGTGAATGTGCCAACACCTTGTAGATAGAGGAGGCCGAAAATGCACGCTATCTAACGCAGACGGGCGTGAATTCTGGAACAGGATAAGTAGTGAATTCTAATAAGAAAAGTATGCAGCTCCTCTAATACCTAACTTTTATTTATCCTTGTTGTGAATACAGCATTCTTGATGAGACATTTCATACGATAACTATCAAACTATGTAAGGCTAATGGCGCCTTGCTAAGTCGTAGCCATTAACTTAGCTGAAGGCTATTCTGTCTCTCGGCAAATGAGAGCAAAGGCTTCGTCCGTATAGGCGCTAGCAACGTCGTCGTACAACTGGGGCGAGTTCTCGTACGTCTCTCGAGACCTGCCGTGTGGTGGCGCTCGGTCTGCGATCACACAGTGGCGACACGCGGGTCCGACATGTACTAATGGACCGCGGCCGATTTAAGCTACCACCTAGCAAGTGTGGTGTCTGGCAGTGACACCACAATTACTTTTGACGCAAGTACGGTTTATCTGCACAAAAGACACATACACACACACACACACACACACACACACACACACACACACACACACAGTAGACTAAACTTCATGTCCATTTCCCTGTTGTTCTCTCTTTACGTTCTGCCCAAACTTCCTTCATTCGTGTGCTGTGTTTCTGCTTCCGTTCTTCGGTCCACATTAGGACCTGTGTTCTCTTCGGCTTCTCTTTTTTCGTGTTCGTCCAGTGCTCCTTCATCCTCTGGCTGTGTTCCTGTCGTCCTGTTCGGTCCATTGTGTTCGTTTGTTGTGTGGTGTCTCTTGTAGTTTGTTTCTTCTGATCAGGTTCTTAAGGAGTGTTTTGTTTTTCATTGTTTACTGTATGATGTTGAGTTGTTCCTTATCATTTCTGACTTCAGTCATCAATTTGTTGTTTTTGCTTGTGCTAACCTAGTCCAAGATCTGTCTGGTTATCCTATGTGGTGCCATTGTGCTGAGATGTCCGTAAAACAGTAGTCTTCGTTTCCTGATTTGATCTGTTATTTTCTCTGTGTGTCCGTATAGTTCTTCAGCTGACCTCTTTATCCATACCCCGTCTTTTTGCGTCACCTCGAATATTTTCCTGACTATTTTTCGTTCCGTCTTCTCTGTCTGTTTGATTCGTGTCTGACCTTGTACTTCTGTGGTCTGGGTTGCGTATAGTGCTTCTGGTAGCACCACAGTCTCGTAGTGCCGTTCCTTGGACTTTCGTGAGATAGCTTTCATATTGAAGTGATTTCAAGTCAGTTTGTAGACCATCTCTAGTTTCGTTCTTCTCTCTACATTAGATACCTTATTTCTTCCTGTAATCTGTATTGTTACTCGTAGATACTTGAAATTTTCTGTGCTGTGTATTGTCCTATACTTGGTGTGTAGTGATGGGTGTTTTTCGGTGCTCATGAACTGTGTTTTCTCGCATGACTCTGTAGTCCGGTCTTGGCTGCGATTTCGTGTAGTTCCTCTATGGCTCTTATTGTTTCTGTTTCTCGTATCGTTACGATGGCTAAATCGTCTGCGAACGCTAGGAAGTTGACTCTTACTTTTCCTAGCAGGACTCCTTTCTATGTGTTTTTCCCATTCCTTCACTATTTTGTCCAATACTATGTTGAACAGGAATGACGAGAGGCTGTCGCCCTGCCTGACTCCTGTTCTGATTTCGAATTGTTCGGAGAGTTCTCCACAGAACTTCACCTTAGGTATCGTGTTTGTTGATGTTTGCTGAACTATGGTTAGTGTCTTCCTATCTACCCTGCATTCTTTCAGGATTTTAGGGTTTCTCTGTCTACTGAGTCGTACGCCTGTTTGAAGTCGACGAAGGTGATGATTATGTTCTGTTTGTGTTGCAGAATTATCTTAAGGTTCCGTATCTGTTCAGCGCACGACCTGTGTTTACGAAACCCAGCCTAGTATTCGCCAATCTGGTGGTCTGTTTGCTTCTCTAATCTATTTAGCAGTGCTTTCGATAGTATCTTATATGTGACACTTAACAGTGAGATGCCCCTACAGTTGATTTGGGTCCTTCTTATCCCCTTTCTTGTGTAGAGGATGTATCAGTGCTGTGTGCCATACTTTCGGTATATCTTCTGTTTTCCATATGTGTTTCATGATGTTGTGTCTGTGTTCTGAGAGATCTGGGTCTTGTAGCTTCCAGAATTCCGCGATGACTCCATTCTCGTTTGGTGCTCTATTACTCTTGAGGTTCTTGATGATTTCTCTTACTTCTTCTATCAATGGCGGTTCGCTATCTGGGTTTGGTGCGGATTCAAATGGCTCTGAGTACTATGGGACTTAACATCTGTGGTCATCAGTCCCCTAGAACTTAGAACTACTTAAACCTAACTAACCTAAGGACATCACACACATCCATGCCCGAGGCAGGATTCGAACCTGCGACCGTAGCAGTCGCGCGGTTCCGGACTGAGCGCCTAGAACCGCGAGACCACCGCGGCCGGCGGTGCGGATTCCTCTGTGTCGAGTTTCTGTTGGTGATTCTACGTTTAGGAGTTTCTCGAAGTACTTCACTAAGAGGTTGCAGTTGTTCTTGGTTTTGGTCTCTAGTGTGCCGTCCGGTCTCCTAAAGCAGAGGTTCGGTGCTTGATATTTCATCATGTTGTCTCTGAACGTCCTGTAGAAATTCCTCGTGTTGTTCCTTGTGATTTCTGCTTCTATATCTTCTAGTTTCTGTTTCCGTAGTTTCGGTTTTCCTTTAAGGATAATTTTACTTGTCTTTTTCTGTGTTTTGAGAAATTCTTGCCAGTTTTCTGGTGTCTTGTTGCTATTGAACTTCTTTCATGTGCTGATTCGTCTTTCGATTGCTTGGTTACATGTGTGGTTCCACCAGTGGTGTTCCCTGGTCCTCGGTGCTACTGCTAATTTCATGGCTTCCTGAAGCCTTCCTGATAGCTGTTCCTAGTTTTGCGTTGTTCCTATTTTAATTTTCTCCAGTATTTTCTCTTGGTTGAGTGTTAGATAGTCTAGGTCTGGTCTAATGATCTTAGTTTTCTGTTGTTTCCTCTTAGGGATTAGGCGTGTCTTCATCTGTAGTAGATGGTGATCCGAATCAAAGAAACCCTTTCGTGTGTTGATGTTCTGGACTTCCCTCTGTGCTTCTCTTTGTATTATGACGTGGTCGATCTGTAGTTCTCTCGTGCGAATTGGGAGTTTCCATGTGGTTAATTTTTGTATGGGTTGCTTGAAGTTCATTGACATGACTTTGAGGTCATGGGTCTCGCAGAATTCTATCAGGTGTCTCCTGTTTAGGTTTGTGTCACGGTGTGGTGTGTATCTTCCTGTAATATGTCAATATTTTTGTTCTTTTCCTGGTTTTGAGTTGAAGTCTCCTAGAATAATTTTAGTTCGATGTGTAGGTATTTTCTTGATTGTCTCCTCCATTACTGTCCAAAAGTCTCATTTGTTGGTGCGTGTGCGTTTATGATCGTGTATGCCCTGCTTGCCGACTTAATTGTCAGCGTGTTGATTCTTTCGTTTGGCGATGTGAAGTCTATTACTGCGCCTGTGATCGTCCTGTGTACTGCTAATCCTGTGCCATAGAGCCTGAGGTTCTTCCTGTGTACCGATGGTTTTCCCTTGTATATTCTGTAGTTCCCTGTGTTGAAATGGTCTTTATCTGGGAATCTTGTTTTTTGTGGTGCGTAAATTTTGATCTTGAACCTGTGTAAAGTATCTGTGAGCTGTTTCATCTTGCCCGTCTTGAGCAGTGTATTGCGATGTAGTGTGTCTTTTTTGTCTTGAGGGAGTTTGAGAAGCTCCGATTCTTCTCATGATGTCCGTGAGCCCCCGGAATCCGATGCTCACGACTGTTCCAGTATATTGACTGGGGCCCGGGGTAGTGAGATTTTTCTCGTTGTTCCATCATGATGTTTAGTGGTTGGATTTGTGGCGTGTTGCCGAGTACAACCTGATTTTCCAGATCAGGAAGATGGTTGGGGCCGCCGCTAACATGTGATACAGACGCCTTTTGTAGCTGCCCATTGTGGGAGCCGACGCTACTAATAATTTTGGTCCGCCCCGCGTATTTCATTTCCTCGGTACCACCTATATCTAGGAGGCATTCCCCTATCCGCCACCTGGGGAGGCGCTCGGTTGTGGGCTTGGAACTTACACAGTGGCAACTATTTATTCACAACCGATACAAAAGAGTTACATGTTCGCACCTGTTACTGTCCTACAAAGTAGTCACCAGTGTTTTGTAGAACCCGTTGCCAGCGATGTGGAAGGTGTAGTATAACGTTAGGAGAGCCTGTTCTGTCGATGGTGCGAATGGAGCGGTCTACTGCCGTCGAATCTTTGGAACAGCTCTGAAGCGAATGCCACAAACTGGTTCCTTCATCTTCGGAAACAAATCAAAGTCAGAAGGACTTAAGTACGGGGAGTATGGTGGATGGTACAGTACTTTCCAGTCCTATTGACCGAACAGAGCAGCCAGAGCTTGCGCTCTATGCACCCGCGCATTCTCGCGCAAAATGATGGATGGGTTGCGCAGAAAGTGTCGCCGCTTCTTTCGCAAAGCTGGTCGCAGGTGATGCTCCAAAAGCGAACAGTAATACTGTGCATGGACGGTCTGCCGTGGAGGAACGTAATGTGTTAGGATAACACCATCACAGTCGTACACGATAATCACCATAATTTTAGACCGCTCCATTCGCACCATCAACAGAACAGGCTCTGCTAACGGTATACTACGACTTCCACTTCTCTGGCAACGGGTTCTACACAACGCTGGTGTCTACTCTGAAGGACAGTAACAGGTGCAAACATGTAACTCTTTTGTATCGGTTGTGAATAAATATTTGCCACTATTTAAGTTCCAACCATATATAACGTTCTACCGAGTACTATATATATTGTACTCAGTAGAACGTTCTTCATCAGATCAAAAGCAAGAGTTTCTGTTATTATTGATAAATATGAAACATGTTTCATATACATTCCAAGAAGAATTGAAACGATGTTTGATTTTTTTTTGCATTTATTTCATTTTACCTTTTTGTTGAGGAAATTGCAGTTTTTGGCGCTATATGATAAATTTGTAATCTTTTCTTTATTGTTACTACAACATCCCTCTATTTCACGTTAGAAATCAACAATTTTCGAATGAAACCTGAACTCAACATTAACAATTTCAGTTTTGCTGTAAATACTGTTTACTTTTATGTAACAAACAGGAGGATAACTATGTAGAACAAATACATTCTGTGGGTTAGCTGGCCCTTTGTACAGCATCCTCACTCAGTTTCTAGACGGTTCGCTGCTTCTGGCTTTTAATGGAATCAAGCAAGACAGTTATCGCATATGTAAAGAAAGCGATCGTTGTGAGGTGATGTCTGATAGATATGCAACACGCCTAATGTACAGTTATTGCGGGTACGACCTTAACTGGACAAAGCTACTGGGAAAACTAGCGTAGCCTAAACTTACATTTACGATAGTACACAGTAGCCTACAGTAGTTTTACAACTCTAGATGGGCCTCAGTCATTAACAGAGGTAGTATCTACGATCAGAAAGAAGGGCTGCTAATTATCGATAAGAAACTAAGCCTAACAGGGCGAAAGATACAAGTTGTAGTCCATACTAGAGCCACTGCCGCCTAGCTGCTGCGCTGTTGGCCGTTGCGCGGATGCGAGTGTACAGCAGGTGGGGTAGGGGTCGCCCGCCTCGCGTCTAATAACGTTTGTCTTTATTACGGAGATAAGATTAGGCGGCGCACGGCTTTTACGGCGCTGTCCAATTCTGTACGGTGCGCCGCGCCGCGCCGCCACACACATAATGCCAGCCCGCCCCTCCGGCTTATGCTAATACGTGCCTAGTAAATCTCTCCCGCGTAAATTTAATACATTTTCTATAACGAATAGCTTAATTATAATTAGGCGCTCTGAGGCGCGGGAAAATGCGGACCCGCTTACTGCGCACGCGTGATGAATCTGTGATTGCGCAGGAAATGAATTCACCGGCGTGGGAGAACGAGTAATCAACTGCTCCTCCGGCCGAAATCGTATGCACCTCTGTGGGTGTTACCGCGGCGCTAAATAATTCCAGAATCGGAATAATCGCCCGAAATTAGTTTCTGAATTTTTCACGATCTGAGGTTGCGCTAGACTTAAAGCACGCAGCGCAAACAGGGAACAGCGTGCACGCTACAGGGGATAATAGCAGTGTCCTCTATGCTTTTAATAACCCGCCACAACGAGGAATTATTTCTCTCGCAGAACAAATTCGTTGAATGGTAAATGCGTTGTACTAAAAGGCGGCGTAGTTTCAGTGACAGCAGTGTTGTAAGTAGGCTGTTTAGGTTTTCTTATTGGTAACGCCACGTAGCGCTCTGTATGAAAATCACTGACTGTGCTGTGTGCAGTCTGAGGCTGGTCGGCATTGTTGCAATATTTGTTATTGTAGTGTTGGGCAGCTGGATGTGAACAGCGCGTACCGTTGCGCAGTTGGAGGTAAGCCGCCAGCAGTGGTGGATGTGGGGAGAGAAAAGGCAGAATTTTGAGAGCGGACGATCTGGACGTGTGTCCATCAGAAAGAGCAAATTTGTCAAATTGGATATCATGAACTGATATCTATATATGATGACTTTGGAACATTATTAAGGTAAGCACATTGTTTGTTCTCTATCAAAATGCTTCATTTGCTAAGTATGTCTATCAGTAGTTAGTGCGTTCAGTAGTTAGGATCTTTTATTTAGCTGGCAGTAGTGGCGCTCGCTGTATTGCAGTAGTTCGAGTAAAGAAGATTTTTGTGCGGTAAGTGATTCATGAAAGGTATAGGTTATTGTCAGTCAGGGCCATTCTTTTGTAGGGATTATTGAAAGTCAGATTGCGTTGCGCTAAAAATGTTGTGTGTCAGTTTGGTGTTGTACAGAATAAGTAAAGAGAGAAATGTCTGAGTACGTTCAGTTCTGCTTAGCTGTTTGAAAATCAAATAATGTAAGAGGTTTATCAGCACAGTAAGTCATTAATTTTTCTAAGGGGACGTTTCAGTGTTTTTCATCGGGTTTGGTTTTCAGCAACAAATCCGCCTGAAGCCAATTATCAGTGTTTTCGTCGTGGGTAGAGACAATCCAAAAATGGCATTTAACGAAGAGAACTGCAGGTGCTTTATACATTCTGTTACGGCGTAAAGTCAAACGCCGGCTCGCCAGTCGGAAACGAGAGAGCAGAGACTGCTGTGAAGGAAACGTCAGCCAACTGCGTGCTGACCGACCTCTCTCCAGGACGACAACGTGACGGCAGCGACTTCTATGCGAAGAGGACATAAGCGTCTCGCTGACTGGCCGCGGTCCACTTCTACAGCACCATCAAGATTAGGCAATTCAAGACCAGCGACTTAGGAATTGTATATACTGGAGAGATTTCTTATTTGCATGTCGCCCTTTGCTTGCAACACTTCTGTGTTGTCAAAGTTAAGCATTGTCATTATTCATTTCGTAATACAACTCATCAATACGATTTGCTTCGATTGTTCGTCTAGCGATACGAGAAAGCAGGTTTCAAGACTTCCCGCATTCGACGACTAGGCAGGATTCAACACATTCAGTGCTTTGTAGCTTGTACGAAAGTAAGTACACTACTGGCCATTAAAATTGCTACACCACGAAGATGACGTGCTACAGATGCAAAATTTAACCGACAGGAAGAAGATGCTGTGATATGCAAATGATTAGCTTTTCAGAGCATTCACACAAGGTTGGCGCCGGTGGCGACACCTACAACCTGCTGACATGAGGAAAGTTTCCAACCGATTTCTCATACACAAACAGCAGTTGACCGGCGTTGCCTGGTGAAACGTTGTTGTGATGCCTCGTGTAACGAGGAGAAATGCGTACCATCACGTTTCCGACTTTGATAAACGTCGGATTGTAGCCTATCGCGATTGCGGTTTATCGTATCGCGACATTGCTGCTCGCGTTGGTCGAGATCCAATGACTATTAGCAGAATATGGACACGGTGGCTTCAGGAGGGTAATACGGAACGCCGTGCTGGATGCCAGCGGCCTCGTATCACTAGCAGTGGAGATGACAGGCATCTTATCCGCATGGCTGTAACGGATCGTGCACCCACGTCTTGATCCCTGAATCAACAGATGGGGACGTTTGCAAGACAACAACCATCTGCACGAACAGTTCGACGACGTTTGCAGCAGCATGGCTTCCCACGCCCGGGTTCCCGGGTTCGATTCCCGGCGGGGTCAGGGATTTTCTCTGCCTCGTGATGGCTGGGTGTTGTGTGGTGTCCTTAGGTTAGTTAGGTTTAAGTAGTTCTAAGTTCTAGGGGACTGATGACCATAGATGTTAAGTCCCATAGTGCTCAAAGCCATTTGAACCAGCAGCATGGACTATCCGCTCGGAGACCATGGCTGCGGTTACTCTTGACGCTGCATCACAGACAGGAGCGCCTGCGATGGTGTACTCAACAACGAACCTGGGTGCACGAATAGGAAAGCGTCACTTTTTCGGATGAATCCAGGTTCTGTTCACAGCATCATGATGGTCGCATACGT
Source organism: Schistocerca nitens (assembly GCF_023898315.1). Classification (NCBI taxonomy): domain Eukaryota; kingdom Metazoa; phylum Arthropoda; class Insecta; order Orthoptera; family Acrididae; genus Schistocerca; species Schistocerca nitens. The sequence continues at coordinate 919,978,178 of NC_064614.1, read as the reverse complement.
GTTTGGCGACACCGCGGTGCACGCACATTGGAAGCGTGTATTTGTCATCGCCATACTGGCGTATCAACCGGAGTGATGGATGGGGTGCCATTGGTTACACGTCTCGGTCACCTCTTGTTCGCGTTGACGGCACTTTGAACAGTGGACGTTACATTTCAGATGTGTTACGACCCGTGACTCTACCCTTCATTCGATCCCTGCGAAACCCTACATTTCAGCAGGATAATGCACCACCGCATGTTGCAGGTCCTGTACGGGCCTTTCTGGCTACAGAAAATGTTCGACTGATGCCCTGCCCAGCACATTGTCCAGATCTCTCACCAATTGAAAACGTCTGGTCAATGGTGGCCGAGCAACTGGCTCGTCACAATACGCCAGTCACTAATCTTGATGAACTGTGGTATCGTGTAGAAGCTGCATGGGCAGCTGTACCTGTACACGCCATCCAAGCTCTGTTTGACTCAATGCCCAGGCGTATCAAGGCTCTTATTACGACCAGAGGTAGTTTCTGGGTACTGATTTCTCAGGATCTATGCACCCAAACTGGGTAAAAATGTAATCACATGTCAGTTCTAGTATAATATATTTATCCAATAAATACCCTTTTATCATCTGCATTTCTTCTTGGTGAAGCAATTTTAATGGCCAGTAGTGTAACTTCATTTTTAGTTACCGAAATGTCGTCATCGCCTGCATAGTATTTACTTTAAATATATTTTCTGTTCCATTCGCAGATAGAGCGTGGGAAAACCGCTTGTATGCCTTCATACGAGCCCTAATTTCTCTAATTTTATCTTCATGATCCTTACGCGATATTAACGTCGGGGGCAGTAAATGCCGATCTTCTGAACAACAAAACGATACATTTGCCGCGTGACGTAACGAATACCGGTTCTGCATAATAAATTTAAAATAAATCCTATAACCTGATGTCGACACTTTAGTCACCAATAATGAAGTTCCTGGCGACCATATGTGTTCTGAAATATCTACAGACGGTGCTGATTCAGCCCCGAAGATAAATAACTAAACGAGTCTCCTTTGCTATTACGTTGTAATGAATCATACAAATTATACACAACAAAAACGTTATTAGTTATCTGGCGCAAGTCGCAATACTATTCGAATTTTTTCGACTTTTTTTTTACATATACTATCAGATTGGAAGTATGTGATACCACCATGTAACGCGGAATTCACCACGAGATGTCACGAAGAGCCGTCCGGCGGTATGAGTGGAGGGGTGAGGAGTGGGGGTGAGGGTGTATTGTGTTGTCAGTAGAGAGGCGGACAGAAGATCTCAGTGACTTCGAACGTGGACCAGCCATTGGCTGTCACGTGAGTAGCAGATCCATCGGGACATTTCAGCAGTTCTAAAGCTCCCAGAGAAGGCTGTTGGTGACGTGATTGTGAAGTCGGAATGCGGGGGATAGACAAGAGCTATAGTAAGACTAGGCAGGCCTCATGTACTCACGGACAACGGCCGTCGACCATGGTGTTTGAAAAAAAAAAAAAATCACATGAACTCATCGGAAGGAATAACCACTGAGTTCCAAAGTGCTACCAGGAGTCCAGCTTTCCATGAATCTATGTGACCTTTTGCATGTAGATTTTTTTCCGATATTACCGAGCAGGGTGCGGCAGTGATTAGCACACTGAACTGGCAACGGGGAGCACGACGGTTCAAATACTCAATTCGCTATACAGATTCAGGTTTTCCGTGAATTCCCTAAGTCGCTCCAGGGAAATGTCGGTATGGTGTCTTTGAAAACGGGTACGGCCTATTTCCTTCCCTATCCTTACGTAATCCAAGTTCATGCTCCTTCTCTAAGGATCACGCTGTTGATGGACGTTAAACTCTAATATTTCTTTATTTTTTTCTTCCAATATTAATTAGAAGAAACCTGCAACACACGCATCTTCTACATACAGAATATCATATGGACAGATGAAGACAACATAAAAATGAACGTGAGTGTAAAAAATACAACCTTATAGTTTTAAATAATTAGATAATGAAATGAGCTACAGAGTTCTAATTCTAGACCACCGAAGATGCCTTGCATGAATAGGTGAAACATGTTTCATTTACACAAATAAAACATTCAGTTTGTAAGTAGCCTGTTTGTATGTTGGCCGCGCTGTAGGCTGTATTAATATCGCTGACAGCGCTCTTCGCCCTCGGCAAGAGATTCTGTGGTTGGACGGACTGTCAGTTAGCGAGCGGAGAGAGAATGGTTTGGACATGATTTCTTAGTGGAGACTCAGTGGTGGTAGGACATGCATTGTAAAATTAGGATGGATGTAGTTGGTAATGTTTGGGTATTGGAAGTATTGACAACTGTACAATTTTTGGAACTGGATGTCACATGAATGAGGTAAAATCTTCTAAATACATTGTTTGCTCTTCAACAAAATCTTTCTTTTGCTAACCATATGCCTCCTAGTAGTTAGAGTCTATAGTAGAATCTTTTTATTTAGCTGGCTGTAGTTGCTGCTTGCATTAATTGCTGTAGTTTGTGTTATGAAGATTTTCTGTGAGGTAAGTGACTTATGGGTTATTGTTAGGACTTCTTGCAATTTAGGGCCATTCTTTAGTGCTAATTATTTGAAGCAATGTTGTCACTGTATAGCAGTCAGATTGCGTCGCGCTTGTATATTGTGGGTAATGAATGAATAGGTTAAGTTTGAGTTGTCTTTGTCAGGGAAAATTCTGTGGGCCAGTGTTGAAATTATAAAACTAAGTAAAGAGACAGTAGTTTCACATTCACTCAGTAGTTTCATCAGTGGTTTCAGTTAAACTCAGTAGTTTCAAGTTGCAAAAGACGGAACTTATTCTGATATATAAAATAAAGCAAAATTAACTATATTATTTCTACTATCGATCTATTTTAAACATAAAGGAGAATCCTATGAACATGGTGTAACTATGGGTTCACCTTGTTGCCAGTAGCAGCTGACAATGAAACTTTTGAACAGCAAGCATTAACTAACGTATTACTAAACCCTTCTTGTAACTCCGCTATGTGGATGTCACATATATAGCCTCAGAGTAAAAAAGACTTTTATGGAGTCCACAATTTCATAAATGACGTTCATCCAGAAATTGCCTTTGAGGCAGAGAGTGAGTTCGTCCTCCCGTTCCTAGAATTGATAGTCTGGTGAAGATCTGATAGTAATTACTTTAGGACACGAAGTGAATAAAAAGTCTGTAAACACAAATACGTATTTAGATGTCACTGCGCACCACCACCCAGCCTAGAAGCAAGGAGTGGTCAACACTGCCCTCGTATGACTTTCGTGTAAGTGACAATAACGGCTTGGAATCGCAGTTGAATTTCTTAAATAAGACTCTGAATGTTCATAGATAGGGCTTTCAAACAGAATAGGCTGACGGAAGAAAAATCAAAATGGCTCTGAGCACTATGCGACTTAACTTCTGAGGTCATCAGTCGCCCAGAACTTAGAACTAATTAAACCTAACTAACCTAAGGACAGCACACACATCCATGCCCGAGGCAGGATTCGAACCTGCGACCGTAGTGGTCGCTCGGTTCCAGACTGTAGCGCCTAGAACCGCACGGCCACTCCGGCCGACAACACCAAGAAGGAGTTGTGGGACATTAACGAAAGACGGTGAAAGATCACTTCTGTTCAAATTTCGCGCCAGTCGCTTTAGAGTAGCGCTAGAAGCGCCACTATGAGGGTGCAAACCAGATTTGCTTTAGATCCACACTGTACCGGTTGTGGGCTTTAGTTACCTTAGTGATTGGACGTGGTGAGTTGATGCTTTAAGGCGACAAAGACGCCATTGTCAACATCTCACTGCATTTGACCGAGGTCATGTAAAAGGGCTACGAGAAGCTCGATGGTCCTTCTGCGATATTGGAGAAAGACTTGGCAGGAATGTACCCACTGTACATGATCGCTGGCAGCGTTGGTCACAAGAATGTACGGTCGCAAGAAGACTGGGCTCCGGACAGCCACGTGCCACTACCGAAAGGGCCGACCATCATGTTTGGCGCATGACTCTGGCGCATCACCCTGCATCTGCAGCACCAATTGGAGCAGCAGTTGGCACCACGATGACACGACGAGCTGTTACAAATCATTTACTTCAAGGAACTCTGTAAGCCAGATCCCCTGCAGCGTGCATTCCACTGACCCCAAACCACCGCCGTTTGCGACTTAAGTGGTATCAAGCGAGAGTTTATTGGAGGGCAGGTTGGAGGTCTGTTGAGTTTCCTGGTGAAAGGTGATTCAGCTTCGGTGCCAGTGATGGCCGCGTGTTGGTTAGAAGGAGACCAGTTTAGGCCCTGCAAACAACCTTTGTGCCACACACAGTGGACATACACTTGGAGTTATGGACTGGGATGCGATTTCGTACGACAGCAGGAGCACTCTCGCGTTTATCAAACGTACTCTGAATGCAGATCTGACTTTCAGTCTCGCGGTTCGACCTGTTGTGCTGCCATTCATCAACAGCATAGCGCTCGCCCACTTAGGGAGTTGTAATTCAGCACGCTCTACAGAGCGTCAGCATGTTGCCTGGGCCTGCTCTATCACCAGATCTGCCTCCAATCGAACACATGTGACATCATCGGACAACTCCAACGTCATGCACAAACAGCATTAACCGTCCATGTATTGACCAACCAAATGAATCAGGCATGGAACTCCATCCCACAAACCGACATCCGGCATCTGTAAAACACAAAGCGTGCACGTTTCCACGCTTTCATTCAACATTCTGGCTGTTACACCGGTTATTAATGTACCAGCAATTTATATTTGCAATGACTTGTGTCGCGCTTACGTTAACCTGTGATCTTGCGATGTTAATCACTTAAATATGTCACCTAAACAAATGTATTCCCGGAATTTCAGTACTCGACATTAATTATTTTTTGGTGTTACGACATTTTTCGTTAGTGCTGCGAGCTAACATCCCAAAGATGTTCGGGCTCACATGCGGTTCCTCTTCGTCGAAATGTCTTGGCTCAAACTCGTCTAGGGATTGTACCGCACGCGTCGCATTACACGTCCTACATTAGACACTCGTGACCCTCTGCTTAAATTGTCTGGTTGATGGCAAGTTTACGAAATACAAAGTTAACATAACATATAATAACAGTAATAATAATATCGGGAACTAAATTAACGACCCATAAAGGAAGTAGGCCACACAATTGCAATTTGGTTGTAATAATAATGATGATGATTATGAGTCCCATACTTCTTTACAGAGCGTAGGGAAGCTACGCGGGAGACCCGCGCCGCCTTACTAGGCAAGGTCCTAGTGGAGGTGGTTTGCTATTGCCTTCCTCCGACCGTAATGGGAATGAATGATGATGATGAAGACAACACAACAACACCCAGTCATCTCGAGGCAGGAAAAATCCCTGACCCCGCCGGGAATCGAACCCGGGACCCCGTGCTCGGGAAGCGAGAACGCTACCGCGAGACCACGAGCGGCGGACGTAATAATAATATCGGGGACTAAATAACGACCCATAAAAGATGTAGGCCACACACTTGCGATTTGGTTAGAATAATGTTTATTCAGAAAGCAAATTAATAGCGAAAGTGGTCGTATTTAGAGTTACTGTTACACTCGAGCGCATATCCATTTGACACAGTTCGATCATTCACAATCTCATCGCGAAATACAAGTTATCTACCACGAAAAGTTAGAGTTCACACCAGGCGCACGGCTGCTCACCGCTCCTCCGATATCACACAACGCGATATTAAGTCGTTTCACTTCCTAGCTGCTGAAGACCGACTGTCCGCTTTCGCGTCTCAATGCGAACTGTTCCTTTGTTGTCTCCAGCCGAACGGTCCGGTTTCGTGCCTCCACCAGCACTGCTTGTCTGCCCGTCCCCGGCCGCGTTTCCCACCCGCCGAATATCCTCGCTCAACTGACTGGAGCAGTTCCCTTTCGTGAAGCCGTCCATCTGATTGGCTATACATTTTAACGTATTTAAACAATCAAAGCTTGACCACTTTCACGTTGTAAATAAAGTAACAATAATATCTATTACATAGTAAACATTAAATTCTTTTACATAAAACCAATAGAATTTCCTTCTTGGCTTTGAATACCATGGCCAGTAGCCTTGCACCAATGTGCTTTCTGATAAATAAACAAAGAATAAAATTAACTATTATTCACTAAACTTTACAACAAATATTCTATTACCTGTCATCGTTCAAAATGTTTTGTGTGGAGGAAATGATGATCTGATGCTTAACTGACAAGACTGAAAATTTAAATTTACTATATCTTTTAAACAAATATTTACAAAATTTGTCATTTTAATGAGGCAGTTCTCTATGAAATGTCGATCGTTAAGATCGACTAAAGCGTTCAGATATTAGCATTCAGGTGTTTGTTACAAAACTAGTGAATTTCACTCTAACAGTAAATCGTAAACTGTTATAGATATGATAAATATTCAAGTTTTATTGGGACCACCATGAAAATTTATGAAGGATGGCAGATTAAAATTACTGTGGCTTCACTCCCTGCATTACTACCGCATTAAATACTTTTCATAAATGTTTCCCTTTATAGCCGATGTTAGGTCCGCTATATTTAACACTGCTACGTCTCCTCGGCCACAAACGGCTTCTACTGGGTTTCCCTATGACGTAGGTTCTCGCCTGTCTCACTCGCACACTACAGCGCATAGGCCTCAATAGACAACAGACGGCTGTGAATTTCCCCACCTTGTGGTGAATCTGCGCCCTTTGTGGCACACAGGCTTGACGACAGGGTTCGTTTCACAATTCCTGTAGGCTGACTCTTTCGGCCATATATTTAAATGCATTGTCAATTATGCTAGTAAGGACGGAGAATCGTCTTCCGCCTCTGTTGGGCTACCGTTCGTCTCTAGACTTCGTGACCGTGTAACCAGAATTCCAAGGGAAAAGGGGCCCATTTTTCAGTGAGTACAAAATAAGACTTTTTTCGACACAAAATGGAAGCATTTCATTATCCCCATGCTGAGGAGTTTGTGAAGTGACTTGTGTCTGAGTTGAAGTGCATAGAGGCGAAACAAGAATGGCAGCGGAAAAAAAGTATTAAAAACGACGAACGCCACTTGAGATGAAAAAGTGTGAAATCTGAGGCAATGGAGCAACAGCACAGCTGCCTAAAAGATAGCAGTCGTGATAGTCAAGGGCTTCACAAATTGAGCAAGCTAATAACGCATTGGTTCACCTTTTCTTATCATGAGTCTTCTGTGCGCCCCCCCCCCCCTCCCCCCAAAAATTTCTCCTGTGTCAACCTTTTCCTTTGTGTAGCACTTGCGGCCTACGTCCTCAATTACTTTCTGGATATATTCCAATCTCTGTCTTACACTACAGTTTCTACCCTCTCAAGCTCCCTCCAGCGCCACGGAAGTTTCACCCTGATGTCTTAACAGATGTCCTATCATTCTGTCCCTCCTCCTTGTCAGTGTGTTCTATACATTCCTTTCCTCATCGATTCTGCGGAGACCCGCCTCATTCCTTACTTTTTCAGTCCACCTGATTTTCAATATTCTTTTTCAGCACCACATCTCAAAGGTTGTAACCTCCCCACACGAAATTATTAAATAAATTAAATATTAATAATGAATGTGATTCTAATTTAGTGTAACCTCCCCACAAAATTTTTGTATTTAAATAAATATTTGGTTAATGATTCTAATTTTTGTGTGACCTCTGAACAAAATTGGTTCCCATTTATAATCTCCGTGCAGAAATGCATTCACATTTAATGTACCCACAAAATTCTTTTCTCATTTAATGTAAGCTCGAAACAGAAAACTTCCTAAACCCCGAAATAAAAAAAAAAATAAATTCAGTACCCTGGTAAATTTTAGGACGACAACAGTGCTGCGTCATGGCCCTGTAAGATCATTCTGAATAAAAAAGCAAAGATTCTTACCTCAATAAAAAACGGCGAATATATCTGCTCTTACTTAACATTTTTCCGGCACAGCTCCGTGCAACGCTGGCCTATTCATTTGTGATTTGTGAAAGGAAGCAACTGATTTTTTGAAATGAATGCTTTTTTTAAAAAAATTACTTTATATTACAAAAATTATTATTAGGACATCTTTTTAAAACATTTGGATGACAGCTCAGATACATTACTAGATATGCGCGGGGCTGCTTTTTACCTTATACAATAATACTCAGGCTCCGGACTCCCGACCAGAGCAGACTCCAGACAAGCGCAGACAACCTCAGACTAGCGACTAGCAACAACTTACTGCTACAGCTACACAGTTCGTACTCAGTCAACACTGCTCTCTGGTCAGCGATTCTCTTACACCTTGCATGTCGCAGGCAGCGCGTACCTCTTACAAGGTTGCCGTTCTCTTTTCTTCAGGTTTTCCTACAGTCCATATTTCACGATCATACAATGATTAATAAACATTTCCAGAGTATTGACAGCCTCTCAAGCCCACTGCCCACCGAGACATCGGATTCCACGGGTGGCGTTGTGGGCACGTGGCGCGGTAACAAGAGTATGTTAGCGGACCCTAGCGAAGATATGGGCTACAATTGGGGAAATCCGTTGAGATACGCGACTTTGACTAAGGGCAGATTATTATTATTATGCGGAGCGTGTGAGTATCTCGAAAACAGCGAAGCTAGTCGAATATCACGTGCTACTGTCGTGAGGATCTACGGAAAGAGGTAGGACAGTGGAAGTACCACTAGGCGCTAAATCGATGGGCGTTCACGACTCTTCACAGAAAGTGAGATTTGGAGCATTGTACCTTAAAATAGGATAGATGATGACCTGCCGAAAGGGGCCAATGTCTGTGCACGCACAAGTGTTTCGAAGCACACCGTTCATAGTACTTTTTTGAACAAGGAACGCCGCAGCAGAATACCCCTACGTGTTCACATGCGGATCCAGCGACACCGTCAATTATGATTTAAATGGGCACGAGACCATCGGGATTCGACCGTCGATCAATGTAATCGTGTCGTGTCTTCGGGTGAGATCACATTTTCGTTACGCTAGATCGACGCCGGCCACGATGGCCGAGAGATTTTAGGCGCTTCAGTCCGGAACTGCACGACTGCTACGGTCGCAGGTTCGAATCCTGCCTCGGGCATGGATGTGTGTGATATCCTTCGGTTGGTTAGGTTTAAGTAGTTTTAAGTTCTAGGGGACTGATGACCTCAGACGTTAAGTCCCATAGTGCTCAGAGCCATTTGAACCACTTTGCTAGATCAACGCTGTCTCCGCAAAAGCCGTCATCGAGGTGAACGGCGGCGGGAAGCTGCAGCGCGTCACGGACGCATGCTTGTGGGAGCAGTATTATGCTATGGGAGACATTCTCCTGCGCTTGCATTGGACCTGTGGTAGTTGGTCATCAAAGACACGCTGACAGCTGCGAACAACCTGCGTGCCTTCATGCTTGATGTCCTTCCCGACGACGATGTCATCTTTCAGCAACATCATTGTCCGTGTCTCGGAGCTGGAACCGTGCTACTGTGGTTTGAGTAGCGTTATGGTGAATTCAAGTTATTCTCTCGGCCACCCAACTCGCCTGATGTAAATCCTATGGAAACAATGTGGGTTGCTATAGGGTGCCACCACCGCGTACGAAAATCAGTGGCCCATTAGTTATGCGAATTACATGACCTGTGCGTAGATTTCTAATGCCACAAACCTCCACGAACCTACCAACAAACTGCTTATCAGATAAGCAGAATTAAGGATATACTTCATTCCAAAGACTGACAAACTGTTAAGCAAGTGGTCATAATATTACGGCTTCTCAATGTACATGTGTAGCTTAAAAGTATTCTTTGTCAGCTTTCCATTTGTATTTTGTTTATGGAACAAATTTCCATTTGTATTTTGTTTATGGAACAAATGCTGGAGCTGGAGCATCTGCTACTGTCTTTTCTTTCTTTGGGCTCCTCCTGACTGGATGTAAGGCAGAAAGTGGTTTCATTGTTTGCTTATATTTTATGATAGTTATAAATTTAATGATATGCAACTGTTAATTACTTGCTGTTTTAAACATTTCGTTGTCCTAACCTTCTTTCTAAATACTTTTACAGTAAAAATTTTGGAGAGCTTGAATAAATTTTGTCATCTTAATAGGCTAATGAGATTAATCAACCGCCATTGTGACAGCTTTAGTTGAATATCGCTAGATCACTGCTAGAATCTGCCTTCACTTTAGATTTTTATTGCGAAGACCGACACTATTTTGAAGATTTATTTTTCTATAAAGCCAATACTGCCACTGAAATTCTTAATTGTCTTCTCACTGCCATGCATCCCCGTATTAACGTTGGACCGAGTACCACCGTAGTTACAATGATTTTCCGCCCTCCCCATCAGTCAATTGTAATCTGCCCTTTCTTAATTTAATATCTTTACTCATTGCTAACAACATACAAAAATCCATACAACAGGAAGGATAGGTTACAAATGTCGTTCTCCAAACGTGCAGTCTCAGAAATTTCGTCCTCAAACTAGGCCTTTTTTTTATACTAGAAAATTTCTCTTGGCCAGGAATGCCTGTTTTGCCAGTGCTGTTCAAAAATGTTCAAATGTGTGTGAAATCTTATGGGACTTAAATGCTAAGGTCATCAGTCCCTAAGCTTTCACACTACTTAACCTAAATTATCCTAACGAGAAACACACACACCCATGCCCGAGGGAGGACTCGAACCTCCGCCGGGACCAGCCGCACAGTCCATGACTGCACCGCTGAGACCGCTCGGCTAATCCCGCGCGGCTTGCCAGTGCTAGTCTGCTTTCTCTGTCCTCCTTGCTCTGGCCGTCATGGGTTATTTTGCTGCCTACAGAGCAGAATTCCTTAATCTCACCTACTTCGTGATCACCAAGTCTAACGATAACTCCACGCTGTCTCATTCCTGCTACTTCTCATTACCTTCGTCTTTCTTCGGTTTTCTCTCAATCCATATTCTGTACTCATTATACTGTTCATTCCATTCAACAGGTCCTGTAATTCTTTTCCACTGTCCCTTATGCAAGCAGATATTCGGCTTGGCACTGACTCACAGATTTGTGGGAAGTCCTCCGGAAGGTTATTATGCCAAAATCTGTCCAATTGGCGAGCTAGATCGTCAAAATACAGAGTTGGTTGCAGGCACCCGTCTGTAACGCTCCGCACCTTCTCAGTTAAGGAGAGATCTGTCGACCTTGGAGGCCAAAGTACGGTTTGGTAAGCATGAAGACAAGCGGTAGAAACGCGTCCGCCGTGTGCGTGTGCGCATTATGCAGCTGAAACGTAAGCACAGGATGGCTTGCTATGAAGGGCAACAAAATGCGGCCCAGATTATTATCGTGAACATACCGTTACCCTCCTATGAAAAGAAATGGCACCCTAAACCATCGCCTCTGGCTGTCAGACCATTTGGCGGGTGTGAGTCAAGCTGGTATCTGACCGTTGCCCTGGGCGTCTCCAGATACGTCTTCGCTGGTGATCGCCGCTGGTGAGCGGAACTCATCACCGAAGACAATTCTACTCCAGTCAATGATGCTCCAGGCCCCGATGATCAGCGGTGTCTGAAGACGCCCCAGAAAGCGGCGGGGTACCTACCCGTCATTCGCTATACCGCTCGCAACCAGTAGTAGTGGTCTGGGGTGACATTTCATATCAGGACCCACTTGGTTGTCATTCGCGGCACAGCGACACGTGGACGATAATCTTCGATCCGTTTTGATGCCTTTCATGCCAAGCCATCCTGGGCTTGTATTTCAACAAGATAATGGCCGCATTCACAGTTTCTACTGCTTGTCTTCGTGCTTGCCAAACTCTGTCTTGGCCAGCTAGGTGTGGTGTCACCGCCAGACACCACACTTGCTAGGTGGTAGCCTTTTAAATCGGCCGCGGTCCATTAGTATACGTCGGACCCGCGTGTCGCCACTGTCAGTAACTGCAGACCGAGCGCCACCACACGGCAGGTCTAGAGAGATGTCCTGGCACTCGCCCCAGTTGTACAACAGACTTTGCTAGCGAAGCCACACTGACAAATACGCTCTCATTTGCCGAGACGATAGTTAGCATAGCCTTCAGCTAAGTCATTGGCTACGAGCTAGCAAGGCGCCATAGCTTTGATAATTAATATTGTGAAGCATGTATCATCCAGAGCGATGTTCTACAAATGTGGATTAAAGTTAAGTATTACAGCAACTGCGTCCATTTTATAAGTTCTCATTTCCTTTTAACTGTTCCAGACCTCACGCCAATCTGCGTGAGCTTAACGCGTGCCTTCCGGCTTCCTCTCGTTGTGACTTGGCTGTATTGCTAAGTCACAACACTAGGTTTCCAAGTTTCTTCCCAACTTAGAACGTTTGGAGCATTTTGGGCAGGTCCCTCGATGCAGCTCGGGATTTTGGCTATCTAACGCGCAAATTGTACAGCATTTGGTACAATACCTCTCAGGAGGACGTCCAACAACTCTATTAATCAATGCCGCTCCGCAAAATTGCTTGCGTAAGGGCCAGAGTCGGATCAACGCGTTATTAACTCGCTCAATTTGTGGATCTTTTTGTCTTGCATAAATCATCCAATTTTTCTGAAACTGTAATCATTTGTTTGTTCTGCATGTGAGTCCCATTCGGATAATTCCTTCGCGGTGCGTCTTTTTTTCTCTTTCTTCCTTAGAGTAATTTCAAAAGAGAAACCGGCTATAACCTTCCATCCTTGTAGCTACCTGCTAAGAAGGAAATAAATACGCAGCCACGATGCCGAAGAATACAAACAACAACCATGAATCAATCTCCGTGGTACAATAATGCGAATACATTGCTAAAAATTTCCTCTGTGTTGTACTTGTTCCGCTGTGTATGCAATAATGGTGGCTCTCCAACAGTAACCAGAAGAATTTTATCCTTATGCCTGCGAATAGTGGTGGGCTGTAGCCAACCCCCTCCCTCTAGTTCTTAGGAAATGGAAAAAGATATAGTACACTCCTGGAAATTGAAATAAGAACACCGTGAATTCATTGTCCCAGGAAGGGGAAACTTTATTGACACATTCCTGGGGTCAGATACATCACATGATCACACTGACAGAACCACAGGCACATAGACACAGGCAACAGAGCATGCACAATGTCGGCACTAGTACAGTGTATATCCACCTTTCGCAGCAATGCAGGCTGCTATTCTCCCATGGAGACGATCGTAGAGATGCTGGATGTAGTCCTGTGGAACGGCTTGCCATGCCATTTCCACCTGGCGCCTCAGTTGGACCAGCGTTCGTGCTGGACGTGCAGACCGCGTGAGACGACGCTTCATCCAGTCCCAAACATGCTCAGTGGGGGACAGATCCGGAGATCTTGCTGGCCAGGGTAGTTGACTTACACCTTCTAGAGCACGTTGGGTGGCACGGGATACATGCGGACGTGCATTGTCCTGTTGGAACAGCAAGTTCCCTTGCCGGTCTAGGAATGGTAGAACGATCGGTTCGATGACGGTTTGGATGTACCGTGCACTATTCAGTGTCCCCTCGACGATCACCAGTGGTGTACGGCCAGTGTAGGAGATCGCTCCCCACACCATGATGCCGGGTGTTGGCCCTGTGTGCCTCGGTCGTATGCAGTCCTGATTGTGGCGCTCACCTGCACGGCGCCAAACACGCATACGACCATCAGTGGCACCAAGGCAGAAGCGACTCTCATCGCTGAAGACGACACGTCTCCATTCGTCCCTCCATTCACGCCTGTCGCGACACCACTGGAGGCGGGCTGCACGATGTTGGGGCGTGAGCGGAAGACGGCCTAACGGTGTGCGGGACCGTAGCCCAGCTTCATGGAGACGGTTGCGAATGGTCCTCGCCGATACCCCAGGAGCAACAGTGTCCCTAATTTGCTGGGAAGTGGCGGTGCGGTCCCCTACGGCACTGCGTAGGATCCTACGGTCTTGGCGTGCATCCGTGCGTCGCTGCGGTCCGGTCCCAGGTCGACGGGCACGTGCACCTTCCGCCGACCACTGGCGACAACATCGATGTACTGTGGAGACCTCACGCCCCACGTGTTGAGCAATTCGGCGGTACGTCCACCCGGCCTCCCGCATGCCCACTATACGCCCTCGCTCAAAGTCCGTCAACTGCACATACGGTTCACGTCCACGCTGTCGCGGCATGCTACCAGTGTTTAAGACTGCGATGGAGCTCCGTATGCCACGGCAAACTGGCTGACACTGACGGCGGCGGTGCACAAATGCTGCGCAGCTAGCGCCATTCGACGGCCAACACCGCGGTTCCTGGTGTGTCCGCTGTGCCGTGCGTGTGATCATTGCTTGTACAGCCCTCTCGCAGTGTCCGGAGCAAGTATGGTGGGTCTGACACACCGGTGTCAATGTGTTCTTTTTTCCATTTCCAGGAGTGTATAATCAGGTGTTTATCTATTAAGAAATTACGCAGGTTTTTGATATGTGCTGAATGGCTACTCCATAGTATAACAATATGTTTACTTTTGTGCATTAACATAGAGCTATAATCGGCGGTGGAAATATATTTGCAGAGGAAAGCACATAATTATATATTTTGTATTTTAGGCCAATAGACATAACTAGTTATTGTAGTGGTTTTGAATACCTTTACTGTGTGCGGCTGTTTCTCGTTGAATCGTCTGGTCAGTCAGAAGTTGCTTTGCAGAGGAGGGTAAATGACTATCGAAAATATAATTGTTTTTGGTTAGCTCAACATGAATTTCCTAAGGGACCGAAGTTTATCATGCATTTACCAGTAGAATAAGGTGCGGAGAAAATGTTTCGCCGTATGCAACTTCCGTCCGATTTCGACGAAATAGTTCGTGACTGTGAACCATCAAACTTTGCAGAAACATAAAAATAAATCAGATACATATAATCATTAACTAGAGAGACATAGGTTCTATTATAAATAAATAGTCCATACAAAAGTTCCATTTAACTTTGAATTTATGGCAATCAAAAGATAACGAACTTGCAATGCTCTGAAGGATTTAACATGGATGCCGTTTTGACTGGCCCTTCTCTTCTCATTATGAAAATAAATCCTTTGACATTTCCAGTTACACCTCGCGTAATATAGCTTCTCACATTAATCTACTGCTATGCAGTATGACACTTCCATATTAAACTAAAATAATACTTTTAAACAATAATAACACGGTGGCAAGACATGCGTGTCCGACACAAATTACAAGAGACAGAAGAGTGAGTAACTGTTCATCGAGAATAACTCGTACATAAAAAGAATGTGTAAAAGTGTTCCTCTTTTGTCCGCCTTTCGCGCAGCGGCTTTCAAAGTCAATAGTTCACTGCATCTCTGACGGCGCTTCCACAACAAACACGTCACGTCACAGGACGTTCGTTTTTTACATTCTCGTAACGTTATTTGTTAACTGTAGCTGTTGCCGAGCGACTGCTCGGTTAGTGAATGATTTAAAATGGTAGGGCAATCACATATTCTTACAATACCCCAGATCTAGAGCCCATCCCACTACAAATGATCGTAAGAGCGATCTCGAATAAATTCACATCTTCAGAATTAGCACGTGAAAACTCCCTTTTCTAAGATAATGCGACACTGGTCTTTGACAGTGTACAGCTAACATCAAAACGACAGAAGATTCCGAAGAAGATCCCAGCAGAGGGGTGGAAACGTCGACTGTGTGAGGAGAAACTGCAGACGAGCGTGCTGCGACCTAACAGCCGAGAAGATCTTAACTTCAATGACAACGTTCGCGAAAGTCTGCAGACTTCCATACAATAACCTTTGTTTTGTAGAGGGCGGGAGGAGGAATAGGGAGTAGTTTTCCCTCCAGGCACTCGGGCGGTTCACCCTTGGCCATGGAGTTGTGACGTCATTTGTAGCTTGTAAGGGTACTACTCGGTTTGAAGTTGGATAACTAGTGGAAGTAAATTCCAACATCACCTTTCACATACAACGTTTTGATCCACTCAATTAATTTATAAATACAATATAAATACAAAATGATAAAGGAAAGTTACCTGAACGATTAACATTTACTTAAAGAGTGCAACGATTATTAGCAGTCGTAGCGAAGAGACACAATTTAAGTGAATGCGTAGTATCATCTCTAGCAACTCAACAAAAATAAAAGTGTGTTAGCCACTTGGCTTATAGCCAGTCAGTGCACAATAGGAATGTGTACTCCAGTCTATAATTATAACACTCAAATATAATTCCTCGATCATACACACTTCTGTACAACTAAGTGACAGTGTCTTTGCAAGTTGCTCCAGCGTCATGACTTACCTTACCTGGTAAAAAGATCGTGCAAAGGAAGTGAAAGCATTAAGAGTAGTGAATGCTATCTTCGGCGTGAAATATCATACGAAAATCGTGATCTGCATCAGTTCTTACTGAAATTTCTTAAAATCGACGCTTGGTATGCAATATTGCTGCTTATTACGTCTGAATACTGCAAGATTGTTAGCCAAATAGTCAAGAAACAACACAGAGTAAACTTGTAGTCGTAAGAGAAATCGACATAGCTCTTCCTAGTCATTAAACAAATTTATTATCAAACAAGACGAGTGAGTGCAATGTTCGCTAGCTTCACTAAATGCAGCTCGTGGTCGTGCGGTAGCGTTCTCGCTTCCCACGCCCGGGTTCCCGGGTTCGATTCCCGGCGGGGTCAGGGATTTTCTCTGCCTCGTGATGACTGGGTGTTGTGTGATGTCCTTAGGTTAGTTAGGTTTAAGTGGTTCTACGTTCTAGGGGACTGATGACCATAGATGTTAAGTCCCATAGTGCTCAGAGCCATTTGAACCAACTTCACTAAATGATAAGAGAAAGGTCGTTGAGTGTGGCCACCGAGCACAACGATAACGCTGTTTCAGTGAGAGCAAGCATAGGTGTGCACCAGGTTGTATTTAGCATTACTGCGTCGCCCGACCATGAAAAAGGTGTAGGACAATTTAAAGGATCTTGAAGTCGAAGTTAAGACTGCGATTAACAAAATTTATTTCGTAAAATGATTATCAAAAATCATAATAAAATTAACAGAGTTTGAAGTACTTTTAAACTCAAAGCAAGTTAATAACCGACGCTAACACTGTGAGGAGGTACAAACAAGTGTGGAAGAACGTGTGGAGAAAGCGCAACATCTCGCCAGCTCGCGAAATCAAAGTTAATGTTACAACAGGAAGCCAAAAATTGTAACCAAATTAAGAATCACAATTTGGCAGAGTAAGCCAGTAAGGAGTTGCTCAGAAAGGGCTTAGCGCTTCCGCAGTTGTCACGCTTACGTTTCCTCAACAGTAAGTGTGCTCTGATCAGCACTAGCTGGCGACCCCCGTAGAGGAAACGCACAACATGGCAGCTCGGAGCAAAATCGCCTGCGGCCTGCAGCAGAAGAGCCCATAATTTTAGTTCACCGCCCTTTATTACCTAACGTTTTGAAAATACCTTGTGGAGGGGATAACCCATTGCTCTTGCCACTGTGATGGACGAGAATATCGCTAATTTCTCGGGGGGGAAAAAAAAAACGGGGAACATAGCAGAAACTTGCAACTTTCGGTGTACTAAATGCACATTAACAAACATGAAGTTGGTACCGTGCGGTAGCAATGTCTCCACATCTGGTCTGCTTCTTCGCGCCGAGAACAGTGCTGGGGTAGCTCTTTCGATTGGACGACCAAAATTTTGGAGTGAGAGCAACAGTTTTTCTCACACTGGGTGGGCGGCACCATAGCATCTCGACTTTCGATGTTTCTGCAGAAAGCCAAAAAATATCAGACTCATACAGTCTCTGGGGACAGCAGCAGTGGCAGCGCGCCTCTTGCGCTCTGCTAGGTCAGGTGCTGGCACCGCCCAGAAAAGTCTGAAGCAGACCGCAGCCTCACTTCATGCAAACTGCCGACCTACCTGAGGAGGTTCACCTCTCCATATGAGAAGATAGGAACAGCCAAGACTAGAGAACGCAATCTCTCTAGGGAAGCTGACCGAGGTACTTCGTGTGGAAATATCCACTATCAGACTGTGTGCAAATTTGTGTAGGCGGTACAAAGATCCTAGCATCTACTTTTATTCAGACAGACAAGCAGCTCTGAAATCTCTACCAGCCCGTGCAACGAGATCAAAGGTCGTTGCAGAATGCCGCAAAGCCCTTGTGAGAAAAGGGGAAAGCAGCAGGGTAAACCTGCTGTGGGTCCCCAGTCCCTCACGAATAAATCACAATGAACAAACTGATAGGCTAGGCAGGACAGGTGCGACAATTCCATTTATTCGACCAGAACATGTCCTAACCATCACTAAAGCGATGGTTGAATAAAAAACTACAGAACTGGATAGTAGTAGGACAAGGGCGGCATCAGCACAATTTTTAGTGCAGGTTGCCTACATCAGGGGCAGGTATACACTCAGGGGCAAACCTTCCTCCCACTCCCCTCCCCATCAGGAAAATTCCAACCCACCCCCTTACCCTCACTACACTTTCAGGCCTGAGTTATTTGAATAGCTTCCTCTCACTACTTAATTAAATTGATCAATTAAATAACCTCTCCCTCCCTGGTAAACTCAAATCCCTCCCTCCTCTCCTCCACCCCTCTCCCCCTCCTCTTCCCTACATGGAAATTGGTGGCTCTGTGGTGGAGAAGAAGGATCTCACTAAGAGAAATTCAAGGTTGTATTGTTTATTTGTAAAAAAGAAATCAGTTTTCAGGGGTTAGATTTCTCTTGTTCATCGTTCTCTGGTGTTTGCTAACATGCAGGTCTTGTAAGAAGTAATTAAATCGATCGGCCTTCTTTTTATTCCAATCACACAAGGAATACCACCATGAAACACACATGACACGTTGTAATGTTGTTGCTTTAATTTGTTATGAAGGCGGTGCTGGTGGACAAGACCATAAAAGCGGGTTAAAAGCTGTGAGCTACCTGAGGAAGTTAACCTTGCATTACTGCGCAACTGTTTCACCAGGTATCCAGTCTAGCTTACCAAATTCCCAACCAGACTAACATTAATTATAATCTTTTAATAGTCATACGACAACTGGTGATATATATATATATATATATATATATATATATATATATATATATATATATATATATATATATATAAGAGAATTTAAATAAAAAGAAATAAATCAGTTTATATTTGGAAATTTATTTTAAC
The DNA here is from genome assembly GCF_023898315.1 of Schistocerca nitens. Taxonomy (NCBI): domain Eukaryota; kingdom Metazoa; phylum Arthropoda; class Insecta; order Orthoptera; family Acrididae; genus Schistocerca; species Schistocerca nitens. The sequence continues at coordinate 919,959,047 of NC_064614.1, read as the reverse complement.
ATCTATCATTGAAATTTCAGCATTTAAACTTGATTCATAACTAAACTAGTGCCTTATTTAGGATTGTGCAAATGTAAGTTTGTAATCTTACGGAACACATCAAATATGGAGCCAAGATTGGGAGACTGCATACAACACTGCATTCATAAAATAACACACGAAGAACGTTGAAATATATGCAAGAGGAAATTAACCACAACCAACCGATTCAATTTTCACCCAAAGAAGTTACGTTCGTAGCGCAATCCTGTCCGTCATGAAATTACCACACACTTGTATACTAAATTCATACTAACTCTTTGTGAAATCTTCCTGAAAAGAATAGCTGAGGGCTACTTTGATGCTTACGCCACATGCTTCACATGGTCAATTTGGTTTATACAAAGAGTGTAACTCCATAATAATTTTGATAATTAAAATAAATTACATCGAAACGCAATTTACTAAAGAAAAACTTCGAACTGGTTACTATCGTCTTACTATTAACCTGATGGGTCAAACAATTGTATAAGCACGTGGTACTGGTCTCACAAAGTACACCCCACGTGGGTTGAACATAAAGAAAAGTTGCTATATTGAAAAATATTGTCAAGATGAGACGTTATAATCTCACGCACATTCGCATTAAAGACTGATGATCTTAGTTAGAGTTACTGATCAACACGTGGTTCCACTTTACTCACAAAGTAGTGACAAAGCAACTACTGGAAGATATTCTGAACTGCACACTCGAAATACACTGCGTTGCAATTTAAGATAACATTAGATATTTTAGAGCTAAACCTGAAATAAAGGTGATTAAATTTTCAGTTAGGCTGAACTTAAGAAATCCATTGTCCTACGGACTTAGCAGAGACGCGCTTAGCAGGAGATCTTACCACTTCAGGCGCTTGCCACGGACAGACTGACCTGGGCTCCTACCGAGCGTGCTAACAGATACAAACGGAAGTGACCAGAGAGGCAGCTTCCTATACCAACATGACAAGGGACGGACAGGACCATAATAAGGATAGAAACCTCTCTGCTTTTAGAAAGCGTAGCTACCTGTTCCGACGTTGGTCCTACTGTTCCCTAGCAGACAGGCTTGTCTGCTACCATCAAGCATGCAACTAGAAATAAATTTGCTCATTCATCCTCTCACACAGAAGGGAAGGGGGATGGCAGTATCTTATCATATACAGGATATAAAAGAAAGCGGATGTAGGTTTCGTATGAGACTGTGTGACATGAATTACATATAAACTGTGTTTTAAAGTGTAGTAGTGTGACAGATCGTTGTTGTTTATGTGTAAAAGTAACACGTTTCACTGCTCAGTCTCCTCCCAGATAGACAGAAACACCACAGTAAATTTAGAAGTGGAATGTATGCCGTAAATGACAACAGATTTAAGAAATTAACATGAAAGGAATCCAACAGAGACCTTTCAACGTAATTCACAGTTAAAAACCTTTCGACTGTGAAGCAAGCATCACCTGCTGTCCCCTGTCCACTGGACTGCACGGAACGCCAACGCACACGCTGCCAGCAGTCGGAACGCACCAGCAGCCCCCGCATATTGACAACGCAGCTGTCAGCTGCTGAACCACGCGCAGGTGTCAGTTCGGGTCCCGCAAGGATGAGGCGGCAGCATCTCTTTCATATATGGCACTTGAGAAATACCTGTCGAAATATGTGTTTACCTAGGCACCATTGTTGGCACGATGACACAGTGGGTTCAGCACTGAGAGAGATATTTGCAAACCAGATCACCCTCGCAGGAATAGCTAATAGGTTGTCAGTGTAATACTGATTTCATATGCCTATGCAAATAAGAGTCAAGTCTTCCTCTCGGAAATCTTAAAGTGGCGCAGAAATAATGGTAGTTTTTGTTGGAGCTTTCGAGATGTCTCAGCCTGTCTGCAGTGAAATTCTTGTCCTAACAGGGCCTGTTTACGAAAATAGCCCAGAATGACACAGGATGCATTCTTCCTGATGGCCCTAAAGAGGCATCACGTGTTACGCTTCCCGGAAATCGTAATGTCCTGCTTTCGACACAAGTCTCAGAAATGGTAAATGTTCTCATCATTAAAAGCCTTCATCATGTCTGTGCACTCTTGTGAAAACACTGTTAATCATAAAAGTATTCTTGTTGCCTGGAAAGAGAGCACTGTCTAAACACAGAGGGAGAAAATAAGAACAATTATGCAGACAGAACTCTTAGAACTTTCTGTAGATACCTTACCCCCATCTTGTTCGAAATGGTCTGTAGAGACCCCTATGTCCCAGCACAAAGGATGGCTTGTGAATGAATGGAGCATTCTGACTGGCTCTTACTGAGTTTACCTGACAAACTGCTGCTGCTGCAAGTGTGGGACTACCGTCTGCCATTGTATTCTGCAGACGAGACTTTCAGCGGCAAAACTATTTTATACAGATTGCCATATTGCACTGGCAGTTAAGCCCTGCTGAAGTGGTCTACAGATCATCAAACCGACCTACTTGCTTCCTGCTGTGCTTCCATGGCCATCTCCAGACTTACAAGAATATTGGAAACCAGGCACATATTTATCAGTGTAACTACAATTATACAGGGTGAGTCACCTAACATTACCGCTGGGTATATTTCGTAAACCACATTAAATACTGACGAACCGATTCCACAGACCGAACGTGAGGAGAGGGGCTAGTGTAATTGGTTAATACAAACCAAACAAAAATGCACGGAGGTATGTTTTTTAACACAAACCTACGTTTTTTAAATGGAACCCCGTTAGTTTTGTTAGCACATCTGAACATATAAACAAATGCGTAATCAGTGCCGTTTGTTGCATTGTAGAATGTTAATTACATCTGGAGATATTGTAACCTAAAGTTGACGCTTGAATACCACTCCTCCGCTGTTCGATCGTGTGTATCGGAGAGCACCGAATTACGTAGGGATCCAAAGAGAACGGTGATGGACCTTAGGTACAGAAGAGACTGGAACAGCACATTACGTCCACATGCTAACACCTTTTTATTGGTCTTTTTCACTGACGCACATGTACATTGCCATGAGGGGTGAGGTACACGTACACACGTGGTTTCCGTTTTCAATTGTCAGGCCAATAGATGTTCAGTGTGGTGGCCATCATTTGCTGCACACAATTGCAATCTCTGGCGTAATGAATGTCATACACGCCGCAGTACATCTGGTGTAATGTCGCCCCGTTCTCCTGATCTTACACCTCTGGACTTCTTTCTGTGGGGTACGTTAAAGGAGAATGTGTACCGTGATGTGCCTACAACCCCAAAGGATATGGAACAACGTATTGTGGCAGCCTGCGGCGACATTATACCAAATGTACTGCGGCGTGTACGACATTCATTGCGCCAGAGATTGCAATTGTGTGCAGCAAATGATGGCCACCACATTAAACACCTATTGGCCTGACATTTCGGGACACACTCTATTCCACTCCGTAATTGAAAACGGAAACCACGTGTGTACGTGTACCTCACCCCTCATGGCAATGTACACTCTTTGACATAAAACTCAACCGGCGGCCGGCCGCTTCAGAGGCTAAGTCCGCGCCGATCGCGACATGGGACAAAAAAACTGGCCAACTCGCTAATTCTCTATGTCCGGTAATCTGCACAATCTGGCAACACTGTAGACTGCGGCACTTCCTGGAGGAAAACTTGTCCCATCATAGAGAAACCCTAGGCTAATTACGCTTGTTGTCTAGCGGTAGCGTGCGTTGTTTCTGTTCATAATGTCAGTGGATCGAGAGCAGCTGGCATAAAATATTTTTATAGCCTCTTCTGTCTGAATGCTGAAGACGTGAATGTAATGGTAGCGCAGATTCAATCTATTTCGCTTTGTGACACACTGATATCAAAATTTTATCCAGTAACGATTTTGCGGCAGATTTCCTGCAGACTGTCCTCCTCTGGACGCCGTATGCGGCAAAGCTCCGGGATCCATTTGCTGGCTACTGGCAGCGGCCGTGGCGACAGCAGCGGCGCTGCACTCCCCCGTTCTTTATCGAAAGCGCCTGCTACCGCTCATCGCTTTTGATGATTTAAAACGCTTTATTATTAAATGTTGCTCCACAGAAAATTTCTACAATTTCCATTCACGCTCAAAGGCAACGGAGACAGACGCCCTGATTAGTAGGCGGGTAATCGGCAAGAGCTGAGTATGGCCCGAAATTAATTTTATAGACTGGGACGAAATTAAACCACCTCACTACATTCGATGAATTTATAAATGCTTCATACCTCGTTTCTTTTCCTTTCAAACTCAATTATTTGTGCAACTTTTGGTCAATGTTTGGATGTTTTCGTCAAGCCAGAGTGAGCGTCTGTGGTGTAAAGTGTATTACAGTTCTTGTTTCATTCCTTATGGTAAGTCTATGCGATAAACTGTGTGAATACCTTGCAATGCATGCTCTGTAGCAGTGCAGGAACACTGCACATTTGGAGTTCCACGTATGGGTTCATGAAGTATTTATTGTTGATCGGAAGTGATAGTTAAGGTCATCAGATTTAAACCAGAAAAATTTGTCGTTTTGAAGGTTTCAGAGAACGGAAAGGAATTGCTAACGCCGGTGTTAGAAAACGTCTACAGTTAAATGCTATTGCAAAAATTTAGAAGAAGGGAACTATATTAATGAACATGTGCACGTCAGAAACAACCTTCTGACATGTTAGACCTATATGACGAACATAGCTCAAATTTATATCGTTGACAGTCGGTTTGAATCTTTTCAGGACCTATTTTACAGTGAAGCACCTTGGAATTTGCAAAGCAGAAATCCATGATATTAACTTAATTTACTAAGTCGAAATCGGACGAAGATTGATGTTTAAAGGCATTCTACAGATTTCGCATAAGAAATTTTTACTAGCAGTTTGCAACTCCATTAATTAAAATGGAAAATAAAAGGTTGTAGTCAGCGGCTTCTACCGTGATTCGAACTGCTATGTCTTATAGTACAAGCACTGCAACGCACAAGGGAACCTCTGAGCTAACGACACACTGGCGGCCAGCGGCGGACTATAGTCACTGCGATGTTGCCTGAGCCTCAAAACGCAACCTTAAACACACAAACAGAGGAGGTGGAGATTACTGTTTTAACGTCCCGTCGACAACGATGTCATTAGAGACGGAGCACAATCTCGGATTAGGGAAGGATGGGGAAGGAAATCGGCCGTGCCCTTCCTAAGGAACCATCCCGGCATTTGCCTGAAGCGATTTAGGGAAATCATTGAAAACCTAAATCAGGATGGCCGGGCGCGGGATTGCACCGTCGTCCTCCCGAATGCACACACAAACAGGTGTTACTTATGTGAAGAACGCCGTTCTTGGAGCCCAGAAATTAAATATACTTTCTAATTGTGTCATCTTGCAGTGGATTATATCGTACGAGTCTTCGATGTGGAAAACGAATGTCAAGTGAATTTAGCGAGGTAACGCCGACCTACACCCGGAAGTAAATGCACTATCAGAGTGTTGACAAATACTTGCTACGACGCTGCCATTTCTCGGCTCTCTGACGAGGCAGCTCTTCAGCGAAATGCTTGCCGTGATTCTCCGATACGGTTCTTCAGAGTGGAGACGCGCGCGCACGTTTGGTTTTTATGCGGCGTTCTCCCCTGATGGTTTCTGACGTCGCCTTGTGGGCTATGTATACATATGAGACATTCAATTATCATTAATCCAGAATGATACAAGTTTCAGCTTCCGGCGTGGAAGAAGGCTGTTGACGCCGACATTATATCATTTCAACGTAGGGAAAGCAAAACGGATCATTCAATGTTTCTCATTCAACATAAAGCATATGAGATAAATTTCCGTAACGTTCATAATCATCTAAAAATACAAACGAAGTAAAAATACACCGGAAGCTTATTCGAATTGAATATAATGTAAGATACCAAACGCTTTGCACCTCGATGTCGAATTTGTCCACTTGCAATCTTTTGCAGCATACACATAGAATGTCATGATTACCAGGAGAATGAAGAAATATGTTGGTAAGGATGGAAGCAAGAAGAGACGCAGTCAACAAATATTCTATTCCTCATGGCATTCATTTCATTTGACACGTAACAAGAGGTAAAGCGGGAATTTACTTTCGTTAACACGAAAGATATGCCGCACATATTGATAACGAGGAAGTCTGCGTCTTCATACGTTTCCTCCTTGAAATCTGTATGCTCTATTATATACTAAGTAGCCCGATCATGGTTTCAGTAATGTTACCCTCTTGTTTCACCCCGTAACGATGAACAGATTCCAAATGCATGTCTCTGCGTGAAAGTAGCTGTTCGAACCCTTCCTGGGTTGGAGAATGACAATAACAATCGTAACAAGAACAAGCAAATAATGAATGATGTTTATTCCAACGCAGAACGAGAATGGCTTTAAATATAAAAATCTATATCTATATCCATATCTATTGATCTTTGAGTTGGCACTATGCAAATATATTCTTAGCATTTAGTTACTGAATTTAGTTCTGGATGTTTGCAGAGAAAAGGAAAAGTCGGTGCTTCTCGCTAGTGTAATATAATGTGAACCAGCAACTACCCTTTCCTTAGAACACGACTCAAGCAGGTCCTCAAGTAGGTAGCAAGGCACTGCTGCATTCTGTTCCCTGACATTGCTCTGATGACGGTTAATGCAGATAGTTCCGATTATGAAATACAAAACGTATTGCAGGTTAGTTCCTAGGATAGTAACATTAAATTTGCGTTGTAGACGGCACATGAACGTGACGACTATCCATATTACTCATCAATATAAAAAGACAATATTTTGGGAATTTAGCAGGATTACCCAAAATGAATTCTGAAATTGGGTGACTGACCGCACAGGTGCTAAACGTCGTCAAGAGTATACGATGTCCTAATCGCATTAGGAATATGAAGATCGTCTTCGACAGCTCGCAACTTTCACATTGCTATCTCCACCCTACTCCAGACAGCCCTCGGTGGAGTTGCACTACGTTGCCGATGTTATGGAAGGCCTTCAAACCGACAACAGACCACATATTGAAAAATACAAGCGAATTCTCTTGCAGCGTAAGCTTATTGTAACTAATCTAAAAATTATTGGAGAGGAACATTGTCCTATTCAAAAAAAGTAAAATGTTACACACTGTTGACGTCAAACGGACATTATCTATATCCTGTCTTGTGTCCTACTCATCTATAATATCAAGTGTACTATGAAAATGATTATATATAATGGATTATAAGGTAATGCAGTGATACCAGATGGTGGGGGCCGGCCGGTGTGGCAGTGCGGTTCTAGGCGCTTCAGTCTGGACCCGCGTGACCGCTACGATCGCAGGTTCGAATCCTACCTCGGGCATGGATGTGTGTGATATCCTTAGGCTAGTTAGGTTTAAGTAGTTCTAAGTTCTAGGGGACTGATGACCTTAGAAGTTAAGTCCCATAGTGCTCAGAGCCATTTGAACCATTTGAACTATTTAACACAAAATGACATTAAAAATTTAAGTTATTCACGAGCAGCTAGTTGAGAATATGTATGAACTTCAAATGACACGACGAACCGTCTTGTTCTGCATATGGATTCAAACCCAGCTCATGCAGACTAAGCAAAGATTTCGTGACTGACGGAAACTAACAGTCATTCCTGATTAGGCATACAGAGAGTGATATACCTCGATTTTAGACAGTATCAGTTAGCAAATATCAACTTTAAATTGCATAACGCAAACATTTCTAACAGACGCGAATTCCTTCCCAGCATCTATTGGCCCTGTTAACGAACTACGAGAGATGTTAAATATTGCTTCTTCACAAGTAACTTACTTGAAATGCCGTGAGGTAAAGCTGTGTGTTGGACACGGATTCGAACCCGGAACCTAATCGGATTGCTATCGAAGCACAGTGAAATGTGACATATCGGAATCTCGCGGCAGTAGCTAGATGTTTTAACTGAAATGACGAGACGAAACATTAATTTTTTCCTTCCCAGGACTCCAACCCGGCACCTATCGCTGTTATATTCTAGAGAAAACGAACGTTAAATATGGGTTTTTTGCACCAGCAGTGACATGTGAGCATGATTGAACTGAAATAATATGACGAAGAGTTCAGCGCTCACTGGGAGTAGAGCCCCACACATATCGTTGTTGACTACACACAAAGAGACGTCAGCTACCGAATTTTTCTCCACCAGCTGCTCAGAATAGCATCTTGAACTTACAGTCATCTCGCAAATAGTTCTGTGTCTCACTGTGAGTTAAAAACGTCAGATATCGTTAGTGTTGACAGCGAATGAAAATACATTAAAAATCAAAATTATTATCCAGCAGCAGATAGGTGTTCTCATGATAGAGCTTGATAATACATAATTAAATCTTTAGTGCCGGGCCAGGATTCGATCCCATTCACGCGTAATATGTGAAGGTGTTGAGGAATCTGCAGTTTTGAACAAACAACAAATTGTAGCCGAGCTGTATTGCCACGAAGGGATCAAATTCCGCGTTAAGGGCGGTCTGAGTTGCATTCCCAGTTCAGAACCAATTTTATCGACATACAGAAGCTCAAATAAAAGATGGAATAAGTGTCCTGTGACCATACATAGCGTTTGTGTCGTCACTTGAAATAAATAACTAGTATAAGAAAGGTAAGGTTTCTACATGTCGCCACTCCAGACTTTATTGTGGTTCAACCTACCGTCTACTTGGTAAAGAAGGAATATCATCTTTAATGTGAATTTTCAGACCACGCAGCCATTATATCTCCTTCACTTGGTGTAGCCAGGAGAGAATGGAATCTGTCTCTCCCTATCTAAAATCATTGACAGAAGTGGGAATCGAACCCAGACCATAGGAATAACAACCTACTAATCCGTCCAACAGACCACGAAATCCTCTTCTCTGCGAGTCATTTTTCTATCGTAACGCAGTTGCGCCACACTGGATGAGAATTCTGACACACAGGCTGCCTGTAGTAATTTGCAGCATGTTCAGTAAATTCATTTACTTGGTTGACCGAATCACCGTGAACTAGCTGCCTCGGCTACACAGTGCATACATTCGACTATTTTGTAATCACAGAAATAAAATCACGTAACTGCCACCTACACACAACTGCCAACAGTGTAGGATGCAGAAGTTTAAATAGGAAGTGTTCCTTTCCACTTGAGCTATTCTATTGCGCTATCTGTTACTAGAAAACGTCGTTCAGTCCAAAAGAAAAGCTGTAACTGTTTGTCTCTCAGAAGTCAAGACCTGGCCATATGCATAATCTCACAGTGCTGTGGAATCCAAAAGTTCTGGAGGAATAGTTGCCGAGCTCTGGAGCTGTTGTAGCTACGTGTCAGCTTGTAGCATAGATAAGATGTCGCGAGTTCGAATGCATTCAGGGCTACATTTTTTAAAACGCAATTCTGCTCTCTGGTGAAGTTATCGATCTAATGGAACTTTGAACATAATTCCCTTCACTTCTCAACCCAAAGTAGTCGCATGTGGAAAAAGGATTAACTACTGTGACATTTTGTTCTATTCAGGTTTAATAGACAGCAGGCAGCAGATGCATCTCGAAGATGTGCAGGGAGAGCGCATCGTGCCATAATATGTCAGAAAAGTATTTTCTACATTAGCCGTCGTGTGGTAGTGATATTTTATTCTTCTTCAAACTTTGTTTGACAGCTTTAACTCAGAACAAGTTTTCTACATGCATGTAATCAATAAACTGCATGTGCATTGTCAGAATGTCATAGGTAACATCAAAGAATTCGCATACATCGTTGATGATTAATTTCTCTCCCATGTTTACTATTGTTTTAACAACACTAAAGAAAACCTTACGAAAATTGTGCACTGTATTATAAGAAATGAAATAAAACTAACCATGATAACCTTACGACGAAAGTATCTGTACACAAGCATGCCTCTATCGACACGAATTAGTAAAATACTACTCACTTAGATTTTTATTGGGTCTGTGTTTAATTGGTATGCTGTGTCATACTCAAGAGGTATGCAAATGTGGCATTTCATAAATATAGTTACGTATTCCTAGAAACCCAAAATTCGCTTGTCAGCAGCGGAAAGAGGCGTTACCTGTTGTGCAGCATTGTAAGTTTTTCAACATTGCACTATGAGCTGAAAGCATTTTCTTGCGATTTCCTTATTGATGTTTGATCTGACTGCTTGTAGCTCTTTCACAGAAGGGATAAAAACGTTACAGTCACTGAGACTGGAACTGCGAACCGTAACAGACGCTGTTGCACAGGTCAGCACGTAACCACAGAGCTTGCGAGGAGGTATGGGTCTTAGCTTCCTATTACGAGGGCAATTGTAACTAGAACTCGTAAACCGCTATTTAAAGGTCGAGATTAGTTGCGATTTCCACCCGCAACGACTTTCCTGGGCTGAAAACCGTAAATTTTCAATCTTTTGTTACCCTTCAAGCGATAATAACTCAGATTATTCAATGGAAATGACAGGTAAAATCAAGTGAACTTTGAGGCTTAATTCCGTGCACACCAGGAAGTAACTCGTCGATCACAGAGTTGCCAAACACACGTTGCATTGTTGCCAAATCTCAGTTACAGTACCAGCAGGAAGAAGACGACCCGATGTGATCCTACAGCGGTCTGGGAAGTGACCATAGCTGGTGTCTCCAAGTCGCGGCTGCTACGGCCTGGAATACGTAAAACGCGAGACCAGCTAATATGGTATTGTAGATTCGCTTGAATTACATTCATAGCTTCAGCACCGAGAGGAAAGGGGCGATAAAAATTTTGTCGATATGTGCTTTCGGTCGCCAGACGTCATTTTAGCTGGTCTCGCGTTTTACCTCAAGACTACGGTCGTGTTCCAGCAGCGGTATGAATAAAATGATAGTAATAATGACAGTAATAATCGAACTATCCGGCAACTTCACACTTCACAGTGGATTTTCTCGAACTAAGAAATTTGCTGAATTTGTGAAAAATCAAAATGGCTTCACATCCAGCCTATGATGCCTAGAAGAGTCTTTACATCCTGCTGACATGAGAATAGCATAATATCTGCGTCAGAAGCTTGCTTCTACTTGACCATTTAATAGACTCGCATTTTTTCCACCGTGACTAATTTTGTAAGCTAAGCACATCATCCGTTGCAGCACACTCCTGGGGCTGGGTAATGTGGCCACAATGGTATGGTGGAACGAGCTATCACAGGTGCAATGCGTGGGTTCAGGCATTTACTTTTAAGAGGCACAAACAGATTTATTTTACCTCTGGTAACCTCAAGAGAAAGACGTTATAATCCAGAATCCGCATTAAACATCACGTTCCTTCATTACCAACGGGGCAGAGCCGGTTTACGTTGGGAAATGACACAGCGGAAGTCATGGTGAACAGAAATACAGTCGCCAGTAAGCTTACTTACATTAGAAAATTTTATTTTATTTGATGAACCGATAGCCATTTAAAGGGACAGGGCTGTTATTTTACTTGTACTTGATTGAACTAGAGACGTTTAAAAATTTGGTGCTGGACTGTGATTCGAATTCGTATCTCCTCTTTCGAGGATCTGAATCTCTCGGAACAGTATAGTTCAGTCATTTCGTTCCTTTTCCCAAGACTGCATGCAATCTTCTCTAGGTCTCCTCCAAAGGTAAGTATGTGGGTCTGAAACCTGATCCAGTACAAAAATATTCATAATTTCATTTCTAGCTTTATCAAGTGCACACCCACCTGCTAGTGAAAATTAACGCGCAATTTCAATGTCTCTTCATGTGTTGCCAACAATCGCAACAGGTGTCGTTATTTCTGGTCAAACGCACACATCTTACTGTTCATGAGTAAGCAACTGATACTTAAGCTATATTCGTGGATGCACGGTAGGTGTGCAGTTCGATTGTCGCCTAGGCACAAAAGTTTGTATCCTTATTTTAGATTCAGACACCTAGCGGCTCGTAAGAAAAACCGATACGTAGCATTTGATTTTTCTTAGTTAACAATCGGATTACGTGTTGGGTTCGTATCTCCGTCACAGAACTTCACATCATGCACTTCATCTTTAAATGCATGCACACTTTGTTACTTCAGAATGGAGGTATATCAGACATCTTTCGTGGTTAGATAACAGGGACGAAAGGGTCTTGATAGGAGTCACGATTTATTACAAAAATTGTCGTCTTTTATTTTCAAGTTTAGATTTGGTTACTGGTATTGGCTAAAATTTCGGTAATTCATGACTCTTCATGGCTAATCATCAATATGATGTGATTAGATTAGATTAGATTACATTAGATTAACTCTTGTTCCATAGATCATGAATACGACATTTCGTAATGATGTGGAATGTGTCATTTTAATGAAAGATTTCTTTAAATACCATGATTCAATTTCTTTACAACAATTTTTTACACTCTCATTGCTTTTTATTACTCTCTCTCTCTCTCTCTCTCTCTCTCTCTCTCTCTCACACACACACACACACACACACACACACACACAAACACACACATTCTTTTTTATTTTTATTTGTATGTTGTGCTCGACTATCGGCGAGGCACGAAAACGCCTGTGAATGACTTTCTTAGTTTTGAGTACACTTACGAAAGAAATATAAAAACAACAATGAGAGTTACTGATTTATGATGCTCAGTTTGCAGTCAGTTCTGAGTATTATTAGTAACTACGCTCCAGTCCCTAAGCCCATCAAACACTTCCGCACTCTTTCAAGACTCAAGCTGCTCTGTTTCCTCTGTGCTCACAGCGCAGGACATTATGCCGATTATGTTTTATTCACTGCTATAAATCAAAAGGTGTTCTTTGCGAAAGAAAGTCTGTGTTAACAAATTAAAAACCTTGCAAAAAATCAATGTGCTGCATGATTTGATGTCAACAGTGTTATATCACAGTTATGCAAAGCCTTTTATAAATATAGCTGTGAAGTGGTAAAAGGGAATTTTGTTGAAACGTAACACAAGTCTGTAGGAGGGGTAGTTATAGCCCCTTATTAATAATCGCGAAAAAATAAAGTACTTTCTTGGTTTGTTTGTTTGCTGTTACAGGGCTGTAGTTCTGCTACACAGTGAAGTCCCCACACAGCAATCCCGAAGCTACAGGAGCCAAAATGAAAACTGCACAACCCATTCAGTGGATTATCGCGCGGTAATTCGCTTTCTGCACTTGAAGGGGTAAAAAGCCGTGGCAGATGAAGCTGAGTTGGTGGAAGTGTACGGCACCACTTCTCCATCGTTATGACACAGTGGTGATGTAGACTGAGTCAGTAAGATCAGTCAAGTCTGAACGACGAAGAGCGAAGTGGCGCACTATCTCTCTGTGAAGATCTTGGGATTGCAACGGAAAGGGAGCGCAAGTACTCGAAGGCAGACGCATCGCAATTGAAGCGATAATGGAAAAAGTCGTGTATCAGATTTGAACGTTTTACATGACAGTGAAGGTCGCCTCCCACTGAGTTCCACGACTGCCACACACTCACTCAATCCGCCCGGGAGACAGTGACACGTGATGCTTCTTTGTACTATCAGATTTTGCCTCACTCTTCTGTTATGTCACCGATGACATTGTACCACCACTCCGGTATCATTAGTAGTAGCCATTTCGTTTCCTGTTCGACTCGGAAGTAGAGCGAAGGAAAAACATCTATCTACATGCCTCTGTACGAGTATTAATGTCTCCTTTCTTATCTTAGTTTTCCTTCTGTGAAATGTCAGTTAAACGAAGAGGAAGCACTTGGAAAAACGTAGCAAACTGTTTATTATTACGAAAGTATTCTCCAAATCTGTTAATGTATCTATCCCACTCCGAGACAAGCCCAATGACGGAATTCTCACATTATGCGTTACAGATTCGATTGTGATAAGCGAGTCTTCGAATAACATCTCTCGTAATTCCCAGTTCTTAACAGAGAGACGGTGTGCGCTTCACCTTCCCTCATTCTGACTTGACTGGTCACACTGATAGTGTCTGTGCCACCTGACCACTGTGTCATAATGATAGTGAACTGTTCTTGTAATCTTCCAGGACTTCAGCATGAACTGTTGCGGCGTTTTTCCCATTTAACTGCAGAAAACGAATTACTGCACGGTTCTTCACTTTGACAACGGGTTTTGGCTCCTGTAGCCATGGGTTTGTGGCGCAGGGATTCCAGGTCTAGCAGCACTGCAGACATGTAACAGCAAACAAATAAACAAAATATTTTTACGAGATGATAATTAGAACGTTATGACTAACCCCATCTAGGTACTTACTTGGCGTTTTACTAAAAATACTTTCTGTGCACATGATACCGTTAGTGCCCCAATATCGCCCTTTGTTCTTTTTTCTCATAATTGATTAGTTCAGTGAGATAAAAATTGAGTACCACTACAAGCTGAAGCGCACTGAAGGGCGCGGTGAAAACTTCGATGCAGCCACTAACGGCCGCCTCTCACATAGAGCCAACGGCCCGCCCAGCCGGCTGGCCGACCACAGTCCGTGTTGCCCTCTCGCCACGTACCCTGACACATCTCTCTCGACACGCTCCGGTGTGTTTTCTCGGCTCCACGCCAGCGATGACACACAGGAAGCTAATGGTAATTCCTACCACCTAGCGGGGCCCCAGCAAATGAAGGGGGGAAGAAAAGATGAAATGAAGCCGCCACTGCTCGTATACTTTGGTGGAGGATTCAATGGCAGTAACGGTACTCTGGGAAGTCTTCGAGGCCACCTTCCAACAAGTACACCGAGTTTTACACTGCGTGTGAGGTTGGAGTGCCACATGTCATTCTTCTCTGGCTGTACATACAGGGAAGCACATCTGACAATAGCGACCAGATCGGGATCTGTGTCAGTGCTGGTTTATTGAAGGGTCTGGTGCTGGGGCTGACACACTGCACTTTTTTCACCACGAGGTGTGCTGGTCGCAGTGACTGGAATAAGGCAACTGTAAGCTGAAAAACAGTCCACTTCTTCCTGCTCCAGAAGTCGCTACATTTATTGCTTCCTCGTCCCAACTGCCGTACGTGTGTTGTGCATAATCTCGTAAGTACCAGAAGTTGAAAGAGATTGTACAGAACCATATCCCGAAAATAAAAAAATATCGACAAAACTCCTTCTCACAATCTGTCTGAAAATTGCGTGTTTCCTGTATGGTATCAAATGAAACCGGACGAATAATGAATTCCTGGCGTTTCAATCGATACCTCCGAATGTAACGCATTTGGTTTCACTGTACCACTGCTCCTTATTTTAAATGAATGATGTTTTATGCTGGCCTCAGATGGTTTTGCTGGACATACGCCCTCTATTTAAGCGTTTTGGCTTTGCATATGCTCGCTATTTAAGCGATGATTGGACGAGTGTAGGACGGGTTTTACACTTTCGTGAGTGATCAGGACGCATCTTGAAGATGTAGCGGAGCAGATTTTAACGATTTAGTGGTTGCCTCCTTTCCGTTTCTTATATTTCTGATCAGCCGCAGCTGGGGAAAGATTTAATGGTTGTATCCAAAGATTCTCCATTTCTCTAAGTAATATTTTATGTTATGGGTGCCACAATTTTCTTTAGGACCTGTGCTCGATCCTGTGTGGCGTCATTCTCCGAATGATTCATACTATCAGTTTTGATCGAAAGAAACACGTTTCAAATAGTTATGGACCTTCCGGCAGGTCAAAACTCTGCACCTCATATGGGACTCCAACAAAGAACCTCCGCCTTTCCTGAGCAAGTGCTAACCGACTGAGCTACCCAAGCACCACTCACAAACCGTTCTCACAGCTATGTTTCTGCCACTCCCCTTGTACTACCTCTCTGCGGCTCTCTTAGTAGACAGTAGAATAGAAGGTTATTCAGGAAAAATAATTTTAATTATCTCAAAAGCAATATTTTACGCGTTTCAGGGTAACTCGCTCAATATACACTGAAGCGCCAAAAAAACTTGTATGAAATGCCTATTCAAATACATAGATCTGTAAATGGGCAGAATATGGCGCTGCTGACGGCAACGCCTATGTAGACAAGTGTCTGGCGCAGTTGTTAGATCGGTTACTGCTGCTGCAATGGCAGGTTATCAAGATTTAAGTGTGTTTGAACGTAGTGTTATAGTCGTCCCACGAGCGATGGGACACAGCATCTCCGAGGTAGCGGTTATGTGGGGATTTTCCCGGACGACCATTTCACAAGTGTACCGTGAATATCAGGAATCCGAACGAAACATCATCGATATGGGCTTTCGGAGCCGAAAGCCCACTCCAGTACCCTTGATGACTGCATGACACAAAGCTTTACGCCTCGCCTGCGCCTTTCACATCGACATTTGACTGTTGATGACTGGAAACATGTTGCCTGGTCGGACGAGTTTCGTTTCAAACTGTATCGAGAGGATGGACATATACGGGTATTCAGCCGTGGTGGAGTCGCTATCGCCTGTGATTCTCTTATCTTGTAGAGGCAGTAATCCCGATCGAGCTGTGATGCGCGTTTTCTGTTTGGTTTTCCTCTTCTGGCCGCTATTTACGCGCGGCACTTTCAGCTATGGTTCTCTTGGTTTCCCGCTGTGGCCCCTAGTGGTCGTGCATGCCCTTTGCTTGGGCATATGTTGTGTTGGCGAGTATTGGAGTGACCGTTACGGAGGAGCGTTGGTTGCTCGCTGCGCTGTGTTTTGATTTGAGGAGTGTGTCGGCGGCGGGCTGGTGGTGATGGTCTCCAATACACTAGAAAGTGTGTATATTGGACAACCTGATGCTGGATGCCTATGTATGCTATGTGGATTCTCGTCGTTTGCTGCTATTAACGGTGGGCATCAGCTATTTCTTTGAAGTTGTGTTTGTGATCAATCTGATCGTGACTTGTTTTCACAGCCGGAAACAGTGGTTTGTATGTGATTATCCCCGCCGTCGCGGGGAATGAGGAATTCACTCTTGGTTTCGTTATATGTTGAGTAATGCTGTTAAGACTGTTAAACATTACTCAGTGCCGGGAGCACTAAGCGTGAGAAGCGCGAAGGCTGCATGAGTTCTTTATGTTATGATTGCCACAGTTTTGTTTAGAACCTGTGCTCGAGCCTGTGTCGTGTCATGCTCACAGTGTTTCATACTATCAGTTTTAATCAAAATAAACCTGTTAAAAATAGTCTTGAGCCTTCCCGACAGAATAGTGAGCGGATCAAGTTTAGTGTTAAGACAGTGTGTTCGTAGTGTTCCTTGACTATCTTATGATTCATTCTGTGGTCTGCTTTTGAAGGGCCCTTAACTTAGGCGTTTGGTTTTATAGGTTTTTATTCTCTTGGTTTGGCAGGCCTTTAACTTCTCCAGACTTATGCTTGTTATTGGGATTTGCCTGTAAGCGTAAAGAATTATGAGCAGTAAGAAGTGAATAGTTTTCCATGCTATTTGTTTGAGGTCTTGCATGTGTTAAGGGTATTAAATTTGAAAAGGGGGGGGGGGCATAACTCTGAAAAAGAGAGCTTGTGTTGTGTCCTTTGGTACGGTTATCTATCCTTTGTTTTCTTTTTTCTCTTTTTTAATATTACAGTGTACCACGAGCGCCGGGCACAATCAGTACTGGACTGACCAATACAGGGGGCGGCGCCTTGATTGAAATGTGTTCGGACGGCGTTAGCTCGGCCAGCTACGTCTTGGTGACGCTCGGCGCTACTTGGCTGTGTCCTGTCAGACTCGCTGCTCGCTCCAGCAGCTGACAGAAGTTGAGTATTCTATCTGCTAATTATTGGAGATTCCTATCGTTAACGTGTTCGGACGGCGACAAGGTGCCTCCCCTGTTCCCAATAGTTTGGTCACTCTTGTTTTAGGGTGGGTTATCCGTGGGGCTGTGCCCGCTCTTGTGTGCAACTTAAACTGATTATTAAGATAACTGTCTTTTCTGCCTAAGTATTGTTATACTTTGCCTTTTTACTTAAAATTTGTTATTTAATATCCCGTGCTGTCGCTTGTTTTACTAATGGGGAAGTAGGCCCGGTAAATTTCTGTTAAATTTGTGGGCAATTATGCTTGTCAGCTATATTTATCTGGGGATATTTGTTATTCAGTTAAAAGGAAGGATCTTTAATAAACATGCTTCATGCCATACACTGTTGTAAAGACTGTATAAAGCTTTTAATTATACCTGTTATTGGTGGCTATTGAAAGCCCGGTTTTGTAAAAGATTTTGTAAAACTGTGTTTGGGGATGTGTGTAATAAATCTTTGTGAACTACAAGCCTGTGTTTGCGTTTTCTTGTGAATCACGTCTCATCATTCACCCGGGGAGGTACCCTGGTGGGGAAACTACGCAGTATTTTTCTCTTTTCTCTCTAGCCTTTATCCCTCCGATAGGTTGCTTCAGAAAAAAGCTCCATGCAGCAATATTTTCCATGTAAGCCCTGTCTTCCTCGTGTGTCCTGCCTTCACTAGGACACCAATTTAACGCTTCAATGAGGAGTCGATCTACGCTGGAAAGAAAATTAGTTACGATTTTGGCCACGAGGTGAAAATCTGGCGCTGTTAATGCAAGAAAAGTGTATAGAAATGTCTTCATAGGTAATTGTTTATGAAACGGACGTGGGCAAAAAAGGGCAAACAGGAAGGGAAAATGTTGATTTTATTATTAACCGCTGCTTACACCGAAAACGTCGATGACATGCTGCATCCTTACAACGACGAGATCAACAGTTGCTCGCAGCAGTGCGGATGGAATCTGAGTAACGAGTTCCTGTATAGTGGCCTTCAGATCAGGTAGAGACCGAACGTGTCCCTGGTAAACGCGTTCTTTAGGTATCCCCAGAGCCACAAGTCACATGGATTGAGATCATGTGGTCTTGTAGACCATGCTTCTGGAAAACAGTGCTTTCCACACAGCTGCGGTCTTCCAGGTCAGGAATCACTGGCTGCACAAGGAGGTCTCGATAACGTGCAGATATAGCGGTACACCTGACAGGCCCTCTGGGTGTAATCTCTTCAAAGAGGAATGGACCGAGAATAAAGGTGGTTGGGAATGAACAACACACAGACATACCGCAAGTTCAATGACTCTTCCTGCGCTAAACGCGATTTAAAAGTACCCCTAATTCAGAGTTCCGTGTATCACTGCACCCTGTAGCATAAAATGTAAAACGAGAGTCGTCACTCCACAGAATACTGCCCGCCCTATGTCAACTTCGACCCGTGCCAAAAACCGAAGACCAAATTCAGGAAAGGTTTCACTTGCTGCACAGTCTGGGCTTTGTACGGGTACGAGTGTAAAATAGACCGCAAAGCTATCTGTACCGTTGACCATGGAATGGACAATTCTCGTGAGACTGCGCGAGTACTACCACTAATTGTAGCACGTGTTCCACGGTCAGTTAAAACAACAGTAACCTAGCCAATAACTTCTATCGGGATAGGACGACTTTCTCTTTCAGGTGCTACACCAAGCTCACCCGTGTTTTAGAGTTTCATTATCATCTTCTTTAAACCAATTAATGACATCGGATCCCTCCTTAGATCTTCCAGTCGGCGATACTTTTTCAGACCAGCACTGTAATTGATGCCGTTCACATAAAACACTTTCGCTAACAGCGCACGGTCCCTCTTCTCGATAGCCACACTGTCAACTCTCGTTATGGTTTGTCAAATGACAGGGTGGGCGCTATACCGTCATATAAACAATGAACAGCGCCAGATTTACATTTAGTGGCCAGAATTGGAACTAATTTGTTTTCCAGCGTAAATTGGTTTCGCATTAACATATTACCATATCTACCAAGTTTCGCTGCCATTTTAGTTACAGCCTACACTGGATCTCCGTGAGCACGGCACCTGTACTTTAATTGCAACTACCCGTTATGTAGGTTTGGCATCGGCTGTTGCTTATTGTGTCAGCTTCAAACAAAGAAAGAAACAAATAAACAGAGAAAAATATGGTATAACGGTACTTTTTGATTTCTGGTCAGAATGTTGCTGCAACATACAGCTTGAGAGCATACCTACCGCCTTTTTGTTGCAGAAGAGACAACATCACATGTTGCTTTTTCCATACTGTTTCCTACACGTGTAGGAGTAGAATGTAATTTTTGCGAGAGGTACCTAGGACGTATGTTATTATTTCTTTTTTTAACTGAAACTGTCCATAATTGATGTCGTCAGTCGTGTCATTGGGTTGTTTGGAAATGCTGTAAGTGGTGAAATTAAAAATCTGGAAACGAAATAAAGTGTTTATTTCGAATAAACAAACTGCCTAACGCTGGAAATTCATTTAACATTCCGCAAAAGGAATGTAATACGACAGTTCCGCTCAATATCTAGCGTCCATTACTAACAGCAGTACAAATGCCTCAGTGATGAGCGAAGAAGGCTTGCGAAAATTTATTTGCAAAGGTACTTGGAATAGTAGTGACAGGCTCTATCCATCGACGAAGGAAGGATTCATTTGACGATATTCGTGGAAGGGAATGGACACAGAGAAGTACCAAAGAATGAGTCTCACGTGTAGTGGTTCCAGCAGAAAGGCTGGTCGACTATTTTTGGGGCCAGCGTCGAGACACGACCCTCCAGTGTAATAGCTTAACCAACAGTCAAAATTTCGGCGATTAGTTCATCTTCCAAGATGATAATACATGAGCACACCACATTCACTTTGCGAACACGTTCCTCCCGAAGGCAGAAGTCAACTGAAGGGAATAATGGCTTATGGTATTTACCAACATCAATCCGGATAAGAATGCTTGGAACTTGTTCAAACCTTCAGTGCGTCGTCACAAAAGCTCTCCTCTTGCACCAGTTATAAGTGAAAGGAAAACGACGTTCTGGTTCTCATTACAAACGGAGAATGGGACGAACTTAAGAGCCGACGTCTCACCACCACGTCCACAGCAAGTCAAGAAGGAGCAAAGCATTTACAATACACGTGTAGGGTATTCAACGCTGCTTATTCAGTAGCGGATTTTGATTTCATAGATGTGCAAAGATGTTCGTTTGCAGAAAGACTGTCTTTATTCTGAATATTTCTTTGCAAACGGTAAAGCTATTTTTGTCATAGTTACATAAATCTTATTAGTTTATTCCCCACTCCCCTTCAACACAACACTCGTTCGCGGGTATTCAAATGGTAGACGACTTCTCTGAATGGTTAATAGAGCCAACTGCAACTTTACGCGACTTACAGGTGAAAGGAAAACGATGTTCTGGATCTCATTACAAATGAAATGTATAATTTAAAATTTTATCCTGAAAATAAACAGAGCGATTTGAAATTTGTGCGGTGAGACATTATTTCCAAATACGGCTGCCGACAGAAAGCAAAACTTTGCAATCAGTATTTCCAAAAGCGGACTCCTCACAGACTCTTTTTCATAGAGCGTACTGTACCTCACAGGTTCGAGGTTACTCTAACGATTGTCCAAATAAAATCACTATTCAGACAACATTTTGTTTATAAAAAGAGTCAAAATGACACTTCTTGTTGACAATGGCCGTTATGTCAGACACGCCCTTGACTCTCTTCCTGCTGACTGACTCCATCCACAAAACACAGGGGCAAAGTTGAATACACCTTTAGGAATTTCAAGAAAGGTAATTTCACACATATCAGAAAGGGTATGCGCTGTGGCAAAAAATGACACGTACCTGAAGTGAACAGCGAGTAAACATCAAGATTATTGTGAAACTTCAGAAATCAGTAACATGACTTTTCAGGTGGTTTCAGAAACGTATGAAGATGAGTGCGTGTTGCTTACTACAATGTCTTCGAACAGCATAAAAGATTTTCCCTAGGCAGGAGCTCTTTAGAAGACTATGACCAGAAAGGCTGGCCACGTTTATCAATCATCGACAACATCATTGTGAAAGATCGAGAAGCAACATGGAAAGTCCTAAGTTTGAATGCAAGTATTATTGCTGATATGTTGCGTGTGGATGGGAAGGTGTTCGACACATAAGGTGATCTACGTATTTGACAGAGCAGTGTACGAAAATTGGGTAGAACACTGTTTTAACCAGAAAGAAAATAAGTTTACCCTGACCTTTCCGAGTGGACTAAGTAAGTGTCCATTTTTTAAAATAATACTTTTATTACATATGACATTACGTAGATTTTTCTGTGTGACCCAGACACCAAGAAGCAATACATCTATGTATTAGAACTCAGTATATTTCTGACAAGCGAATATATATATGTGCATATTTCATGTACGTCTGTCTTTCACACTATGTAGTTCACTGAGTCATGAGAGAACAGACGCTGAAAAACAAGGGAATTGATATATTCGTCAGCTGAAACCAAAGCAGTATTAGCGTAATTACCGACTACGTCTTCGTTCGTTTTTTAGGAAGTGCATAGAGAGTAGTACTGACAGGAAGATGGTAAGTAGTTTCCTCCACCAAGCTTCTCATCGTTGCTGCGACCTAGGCTAACCAATAACGGGACTTAAACTTGGACCAGGACTAGCAGTCCCACAACTACTCATGAGTCAACAAGATGGGTAAGCTCCGCCATTCAGGGTAGACGTCAATGTCTGGCCCACAATCAAGTCACGACATCACTGCATAAAACGGAAAATAAGAGAGTACTTGGGAGGGGGCTTTAGGACTTTACGATCGTGACCTGTTAATGGAACAATTCCGATATTCACCTCATATGATCATAGGAAGCCATAAAAATAAAAAATACGAATGTCCATCTCGTTCCTTCCGGTTACGATTCTGCTGGTTCAGCTGCTGTCGCACATCTGACGTTAAAACGATGTATACAGTGAGGTTTTGCCAGTTCAAATACTTTTTGAAAGTGAGGGAAGTACTGGCACTACTCTGGAGAGTATCCTAAAAGATTGATGCGCGACATCTGGGAACGTGTTTTCAAGTTACCTAAAATGGATCTGACGAACATAAGCTGAAAGTATTCAGCCTAGATGGAAAATTTAAAGCCCAATGATTGAAGTAATATACCTTTCATCGTTTGGTATACCGTGAAATGCAGTGTAATAATGTAGTACTAGCGAAAATTATCATAGACAATGGGCGAAGCAATGACGTCAGCAGTCGTCTCCAGGGAAATCACTCACTGTATTGTCGTACAACTATAAAAGAGAAAGCGCTGGATATTTTACCCTAGAGACTCACAGGCACAGAGATGGGAGAACAGCCTGTAGTAGTGTACACCCAAGCCAAAGAGGACAACGCATCGTTAGCTTATGATAGTGAACAAGGAAGACAAGAGGGCATCGCATTGTTGGCATGTTGTAGTGTACAAGGAACCCAAGAGGACATCGCGTCAGTGACTTATAATAGTGTACAAGGAAGCCAAGAGGACATCGCATCGTTGGTGTCTAGTAGTGTACAAGGAAGCCAAGAGGACATCGCATCTTTGGCGCCTAGTAGTGTACAAGCAAGCCAAGAGGACATCGCATCTTTGGCGTCTAGTAGTGTACAAGCAAGCCAAGAGGACATCGCATCTTTGGCTTCTAGTAGTGTACAAGCAAGCCAAGAGGACATCGCATCGTTGGCTACCAGTAGTGTGCAAGGAACGCAAGAGGACATCGCATAGTTGGCGTCTAGTAATACACAACCAAGCTAAGAGGGCATCACGTAGTCACAAAGAGAGAAGAGACGGTGAAAAAGTCGTAAGAAGCATTAAAGCTAATGTATATGGCAATGTCGAAGCAGTGTGCAGAACTTCCTCAGGTAAGTAAGTACTGATGGTATTTCGCTACATAGGAGCTCCCACCTCTTTTAAAACCTCATCTCACTTCGTGACTCGTTTGCAGATCGACACCACTGCTTTCTATTCGCTGCTTGGAGCGGAGGTGGTGGCATCAAGTCGTGCTATCTTTCACTTCTGGGGGAAGACGCTGCAACTTCGTCAGTCGTGGACAGCCAGGTTTACCGAGAATACAAGCTGTGACGGCACAAGGCGTGTTCGTCGTGGACGGAGCCTCTCGAGTTCCCGGGGATTCTCTGCGAAAATTCCTGATGTCGCTACTGTTGCTGATTGAGTCTTTCCTTCAGTTACAATAAACCGAATGTTACCATGTTGTTTATCAAATAAATGCAATAAAACTGAACACAGCATCTTTTATTAAAGTTTTTCAGTACAGATTTCTCTCAAGTATTTTAGGTTCTCAGTGCAGATTTATCTGGCGCATTGAGAGTGTGATAAAGATGAATACCAACGCAAAGATGAATACCAACGCTTGAGATTTTTTGTAACATTACTGAATTCAGATATTTTTGAAGTATTAAGACTGTGTGCGAAGGACTGTACAGCAAGCAAGCTTCACACGACGCAAATGTCATGAAGTGTCACGCTGTATTTGGCCCGTTGAACTGATCGTAAACCAGCAAAACTTTACGTGAAAAAAAAAAATCGCCGCTTATATTCTACGCTGGCATATGATAGTGCTCTTTCCACTTAAATGTTAAAGCTAAATAAATGTCTAACAAACGAATATATTTCCTAAATACAGGCGATGGGGTCGACTTCATTGCTCCAGAAAAGGTGGATTGCCAGTATTTTAACACTGAATACCAGCAAGATTGCAGGACCTCACCGAGTGACCAACTTGCATCTAAACCAGCTGCCTCAGGAAGATGTATGTCATATTATAGCTCTCTTCAGTGGCACATCCCGTACTGTCAACTGACCAGCGACATGAGAATATGACAAGGTAGTGCTTATTCTGAACACAGGCAAATATCTGCGGCACCCAACGAGTTATATGAGACTCCCAAACAGTTATCGAGCATTCAGCGTCCTGTTGGCGGCTTCAAAACAGGGTGAGGAGCTGTGCTTCCAGAGGAAGGACAGTGTAAATGTAATTAATTTTTTGTTCATTTGTAGGTACCTAGTCCTGTGTCATTGGCATCGAATTCCCCGAACACAGTACCGTAGTATGTCGGAACATTATCCAGACGAGAATGCCGCTGCTCATCTCCAGTTTAGCAAATATTTCCAAGTGATAAAATTTTATATCTGGCCTGGACTTCTTCAGTATACCATGGTTGTGTAGGGGCCCGCATCCTTCCAATTTTTCATTCCATTTAGTTAGTGATCTGCGCACATTTGGTTTTTCTTGTCAGGATTCCTTTAACTCCTTCATTCTTGAGCTTCTGATTATCGACGTATCGTATTTGCACTGCGGTGTCCAAGTGCCTGGATGTGGTGGTTCTGGGACACTTTGATTCTCACAGAAACGAGCATACGCAAACGAAACACCATACCCCGTGTATCATTTCGGGTTTCGTCACGGCCAGTCCACGATGCAACTTTGCGGTTGGTGCAGGATACAATAGACGTAACGGAACTCTGGGAAGTCTTACACGCCTTCTTCCAGCACGTCTGACGTGCTTTACACTGCGTGTGAGGTTGGTGCAGTTATGGACTGTGCGGCTGGGGCTCGTCCCGGTTCGAGTCCTCCCTCGGGCATGGGTGTGTGTGTTTGTCCTTAGGATAATTAAGTTTTATTTTATTTTTATTTATTTATTTATTATTATTATTATTTTTTTTTTGAGATTCGTGTGCCACATATACTTATTTTGCGGCGCACGTACACGATACTACAAAAGTAAAGTAGGTCACAGTTAAGGTGCACGTGCTGTTGCCTTCTGTCGATTGGGCTATTAATTTCTTTTAGTTATTGGTGTTAAGGTTTTGCTGTATGGTTCAAATGACTCTGAGCACTATGGGACTTAACTTCTGAGGTCATCAGTCCCCTAGAACTTAGAACTACTTAAACCTACCTAACCTAAGGACATCACACACATCCATGCCCGAGACAGGATTCGAACCTGCGACCGTAGCAGTCGCGCGGTTCCGGACTGCGCGCCTAGAACCGCTAGACCGCCGCGGCCGGCGGTTTTGCTGTAATACAATTCTGTAAGAAGCATAGAAAGGGGCACAGACTGTTGTAAGGCAGGAAGAAACGAACTGTGACGTTTTACACTATGTTATATTAAAACCTCAGCAACCACGCTTCAAATAGCGCCTAAAACGTTTAAGTTACTGGCATACAGATCTCGCTTTCTTATTGCTATAGCTGCTTTACTACTTATATGATTTCCGGGAACAGATACTACATTTCATACTATGCAAAGCGCCATCCAGAGTCAGGCACACACTTCGTTGTACTATGCTCAGGCAACCTGCGCAACAGAGAATTTAAACGGATGGATTCTTCCACGTGTCCAAGGTTGGGGTTTGAACCTTTGTACTCTATAGAGTACCTCGCGGTGACAGTAAATCACTTCAAAAGTACAGTAGACGGTTTGTTGCAGAATATTATGCCGAATTGCGGTAGCGTTCTCGCTTCCCACGCCCGGGTTCCCGGGTTCGATTCCCGGCGGGGTCAGGGATTTTCTCTGCCTCGTGATGACTGAGTGTTGTGTGCTGTCCTGAGGTTAGTTAGGTTTAAGTAGTTCTAACTTCTAGGGGACTGATGACCATAGATGTTAAGTCCCATAGTGCTCAGAGCCATTTTATTATGCCGATTATCTAGCTTGCTATTTGTTATACCTCAGAAGCTCTTCTGTTTGAAATGACGTTTATGTAACATCCGAAATGATATGTATT
Organism: Schistocerca nitens; assembly: GCF_023898315.1. NCBI lineage: Eukaryota > Metazoa > Arthropoda > Insecta > Orthoptera > Acrididae > Schistocerca > Schistocerca nitens. The sequence continues at coordinate 919,932,559 of NC_064614.1, read as the reverse complement.
TTCTTCCTCTGCTTATACTTCAGTTTTCTTAAACACTTCCAAGCAAAGCTCATGAAATATCGGTGTTGGCTTATGAAGGGAAATCTTGCCGCTTTTAGCATGTTTCATCTAGTATTGCGTATCAATTTTAGTGCAAAAGTAAATAACAATTATGTAAAATAGGGTTATATACTGTGTCTGAAAATGTGCTTTGTGATCTACTACAGAAATGCACTGCCTGATAAAAGTATTAATCACCAGGAAACACCGTAGGATATCACTGTAACTTTCTACATGTACACATCGAGGAGGGTATATAATGATTGTAGCTTCAATTCTCTGTGACATTTAGAACGGTAAGCAAGGTGCATTAGCGTTCTCCTTGTGTATGTAAGACACGTGAACAGAGTCAGGTGTTGAGCGATCACTGTGAGGGATCTGTGGGGCAGTCGGATGTGCCAGTGGCCCAGTGATGGACTGTATGGAAGAGCAGTCGTAGCCAAAGTTGGGATCGAGCACGTATGTCCGCCACAAGGTAGGACCGCGGTACTGTGCGCCGCGCACATCGTAACCCCTTCACATCTGCGTCCGCCATCTGAGAACAAGTAATGGACTCCGTGCAACGTTCAGTGCCATCCCGCCCCACTGATCAGAGACCAGCAGTTGCAGACTAGGGAAATGTCGTCCCGAGCGTAGGTTGCCGGTAACACCACGACACAAACGGCTGCGTTTGGAGTGGTGCCCTGACAGGAAAGCGTGGAGCGCTGATGAATGGCGTCACACTGTGTTCTGCGATGAATCGCGGTGCTTCACAACCGCACATGAACATCTTTGGTGAATATGGTGGAGACCTGGGGAGATGTCCCTTTCTCCCAGTGTTTCATAGAGGCACATCGGCACTGCTCCTGGAGTCGTGGTGTGGGGGGCCTTCAGATATGACTTGTAGGTAGGGCCGACTGTGATTGAGGGAACTGTGACACCACAACGGTACGTCACGAACAACCTGCATGCTCACGTGTAACCTGTCATGCGACAGCATCACGGCACCATTTTACAGCAGGAGAATGTTCATCTATACATGGCCGTGTCTCTGTGACCTTTCTACGTGACGCTGAGGCACTGCCGTGGCCGGCGAGGTCCCATATCCTACAGAGCATCCGTGCCATCAGCTTGGATGTCAACTCCGTCCCACTGCCAGTATGTAGGATATCAAGGACCAGTTGTGTTCCAGCTTGCCTCAGGAGAGGATACTACCGCTGCATGACACCCATCCCAACGGAATTACAGCATGCATGCAAGATGGAGAGGGTACAATTAAATAACGATAAGTGGACTCAACCTGACAAGAGTTTTGTAAATTTTACTTTATTTTGTAAACACTGAAATACCATCACACTCTCACTCATTTTCGGTATCGGATTCCAGAACAGTGCTCAACTTTTACCGCACAACTCTTGGCCCTGTATCAGGCCACCCAGTAGATCCGGCGACACAGGGTTTTTACTTGTGCCGTATGCTCCGATTCTCTCACTGCCCATCGGAGCTTTTTTTGCTGTACACGAACCATCCCTTAGCTCAAGCGACCGAGCGAGGTGGCGCTTCGGGAGGACGACGGTTCAATCCGGCGTCCGTCCATCCTGATTTAAGTTTTCCGTGATTTCCCTAAATCGCTCCAAGCAAATGCCGGGATGGTTCCTTTGCAAGGGCACGGCCGACTTCTTTCCCCGTCCTTCCCTAATCCGGTGAGACCGATGACCTCGCCAATTGGTCTCTTCCGCGAAACAACCCAACCCCAACCCTTAGTTCAAGGGTTCGAGAAAGCTTCCGTTTGCTCGCTGTTGAAGCAGTCACCGTGATGTTCTTGTGCGTTCACCTTGGTATTCATGTGGTTCCACGTCACGTCGGTTTAACGGGAAATGAGGCTGCCGACGCTGCTGCCAAGGCTGCAGTCCTCCTACCTCGACCTCCTACCCCTTCCATTCCTTCGGATGACCTCAGTGTTTCCGTCGGTCGGGGTTCGGTGTAACTTCGGCATCGCCAGTGGTCTTCCCATCACGTTGACAAGCTCCGTGGAAATAAATCTCTCCCAACGGCTTGACCGACCTGTTCTCGTCGCCTCGTTGTGGGGGGAACATGTAACAAGGTTTTGTGTTGGACACTGCCTTTTTAGCAATCACCATTTATTAAGTGGTGATCCCCAGCACTTTGTGCTCATTTTCATAAACCTTTGACGGTTCGCTATTTCGTGATCCGATGCCCTTTGTTTAACCGTTTACGTCCAGTGAACGTTTGCCGTCGTAGTTATATGTCGTTTCAGCGAATGATGCGCGGGCTTTCGATCGCGTTTCACTTTTCAATCCGTCGAAGTAATATGGCGAAAAACATTTGATCTTTGCTTAGGGACCTTAGTTGGCTCTACGGCCTATTTTGTGGACCTTGCTCCACGAGGAAGTCCTTGCTGTTAGCTTTCTTGCCTTCAGTCGATTGGGCTATTAATTTCTTTTAGTTATTGGTGTTCTAAGGTTACGACTTGGGCGCTTATCCGTTTCCTCTTCCATTTCTCCTCTTCTGACCGCTTCAGTTTTCTTACCAGGCAGTGTACTGAGAAAACCTTTGCTCTGCAAGATGGGATATATGTAACGAAAATGATTTTTATTCGTCACATTTGAAAGTCTTTAGTAATAAAGTAGTTACTAATTACTACCACGAAAATAAGCGGCTTAGTAGTTTGAAAACAAAGGACAAGGCGCACATTTTTCCATTTCCTTTCAGGGATTTACCATATTCTAAGAGTGAGAAGGTTAGAGATTGACTTTCCGAATGCAAGCACCTCTTTGATATGAGACAACTTGTAGATAACTTACAACAACGTCAGTGTGACAACGAAGAGACGAGTACTCAAGCTGGGAGCAAAGAAGTTGAGTATTTGGCTGAGCTGCTGTGGAAAGCGTGCTTAAATCGTCGATTCGGATATCTCAGAACTGTCTGAAGTGTTTTCCTGGAGATAGTTATCCGTTGATCCCCTCTGAGCGATTTATTTACCGGCGCAGAAGGCTCTGCCAACGCGAGTATAAGGAGTCTAAGCGATGTGGAATAATCACGGTAATCGAAGGGAAACTTCAGTTGTTTCATAAGTAAAACTACTGTTTATTAACAAACATTCGCATTTCTGATCTTTCAACTTAACTAATCAGACCTGGAGAACCTACAGACACCCACCCACGAAAAAGACGACAGGTGCAGTGAAAGGTTCCAACTATAAGGGGTAGTCTAATGAAAACCAAATAGTCGCCACACTGGGACCACGGAATGGTCCCAGTCAAAAGTAATCAGCACACGCTGTAGTACATTTATCCCACTGGGTGACGAGACGACCAATACCTGTTTCATAGAGCGCAGTCGGCCGCCGACGCATCGACAACCGCAACCAATCTTGTACTTTCGCGTCCGACTAAAACGACGTTCATGAAAATCTTTCTTCAGTTCGCAAAATATGTGACAATCACACGATTAAAAGAGCTCGGCTGCACAGAGGTATTGCAGTGCTTCCGAGTAAAGTCCCCGTAGCGTAGCTTTCGTCCGATTGGCAGTGTGGAGCGAATTGGCAGCGTGGGGTGGGCGCTATCGTGCAACATGGCGATTCCGACCGACAGCATTTCGACAGCCCGAGGGCAAACGGCGAAGCCATCAGTGGGAACATCCCACGTTTCCCCCGCCAAAGGCAGCCACAGTTTATAACACTTCTGTCTGCTACTACTGTACCATAACCTTAATGCTGGAAACAAGTCGTGAAATAAAACTATTTTGTTAAAGCAATTATGGTATAAAGCAACAGAGCAGTGTTACCCTCTGAGAGGAATTTTGTTATGTTGACCGTGTTGTACACTCTTTGACATAAAACTCGACCGGCGGCCGGCCGCTTCAGAGGCTAAGTCCGCGCCGATCGCGACATGGGACAAAAAAACTGGCCAACTCGCTAATTCTCTAAGTCCGGTAATCTGCACAATCTGGCAACACTGTAGACTGCGGCACTTCCTGGAGGAAAACTTGTCCCATGATAGAGAAACCTTAGGCTAATTACGCTTGTGGTCTAGCGCAAGTCGGCTCGCAGCCGTGCTAGCGTGCGGAGCTGCTCCGCGCGCCGTCCGACGCTCCGCTCTCGGCGGTGTTTACTTCCGCGTCGCGGTGTTTGTGTCTATTGAGTCCAGTACTAACGTACACCATGGCGCACTCGTACCGCCGTGCAACGATCAAAGTAACGTTTCAGGCCGAACATCCACGACCCAGAGCTTTCGAAGTTGAACAGTTCATACGCGAGGATCTACGTTTGAACCCCCAGGACGTAATCGGCATACATTTTTCCATCACTGGAAGTGTTGTCTACATCAAGATGTCGACGGAGGAAATTTGCAATGACATAATTCACCGTCATGCCAACGGACTGAAATTTAAACACTCTGATGGACATATGGGTGCTGTGACAGTCGCCCATGCTGGATTCGGTCTCCGGACATTGCGGGTGTTTGAGCTCCCGTTCGAGGTGCCTCAGGATGTGGTCACTGCCGCTTTCCAACCATATGGCACAGTCTTGGGTCACATCGCGGAGAAGTGGCAAACATTTACGACCTACCCCGTATTAAATGGCGTCCGGCAAATAAAAATTGAGCTGACGAAACATGTCCCATCGTACCTGCTGATTGGCGGTGTGAGGGCCATCGTCATGTATGATGGACAGCCACGAACGTGCGCAGGATGTGGCCAGGAGGGACATGTCCGTTCCGAATGCTTACACCGCCGTTTAATTCAGACGCCGTTACGTGATGAGACCCAGGCTTCGACGGTCACGTCCTTACCCATCACCTACGCCAAGGTTGCACAGGACCCCGTCGTACCAATCTCGATTGCGCCAGCAGCATCGTCAACGCCGCCCGCCGCAGCACAACGCGCCGAGGACACAAGCACGGTGTCGCCTCCAGTGCTCGCTTCAGGACCATCCGGTTTGCAGACCGAAACCGATGTTCCTGTTGGAACCATGGACGTCGACCTGGGTGTCGTGCCAACGTCTGCCTTTGTCCAGACGGGTTCGGCGTCAGACGACGGGCGACCACATTCTGATTCAGAAGGCCACATCAGAAAACAGCGGTCTCCTCGCAAAACACAGGAAACGACGACGAACGCCTTCCGATGACGCCCTTTCTCAGACGGCCCCACGAGATGTCGACCTGATGTCTGACGGTGATCTCCCACATTGCGTCCAGTCACGCGATGTGGCAGCAACAGGCGCCCCTCCTGTGACGCCTACTCTCCCAGCCAGGGACGTGTCCTCGCCGTTGTCAACGAATGATGACGGCGGTCCCCCTGCCACTCATGTTGCGGAATCCACAACACCCGTTCCGGAAGTACGTGACCGTCACATGTCCACGTCGTCAGCTTCCTGGGCCGATGACGTTGAAGAAGAAGTGGAACAGACTGCCAGCGTGTCTGCACAGGAGTCCACCTCGGCGACACTGGGGCTGGCACCCTGCCAGTAATTATCACCACGGCGGGACCACCGGCAGGTCTCCACCTGCCGACTACTTCTACCGCACGTTCTGCAAATACTGAGAATGGCCGTACACAGCAATATCGTATCGCCACGATGAATCTTGCCACCATTCGTGCCCCCCATAAACTGGCCATGTTCAGAGACACTATTTACTCTGCGGATGTGGATATAGCACTCTTACAAGAGGTGTTTGTAGCTGACTTCCTAGTTCCCACCGGATACAACGCTCATGTTTCCCCCGCATCCGATACCGGTAGCGGCGTCGCCATCCTGCTACGCGACGGACTCCCTGCAGAGGACGTCATCTACCTCCCCACTGCGCGAGGTATGGCCCTCACACTGTTCGGCGTGCGTATTATTAATATCCACGCTCCGTCCGGCACTGGCCGCCGTCATGACCGACAAACTTTTTTTGCCGAAAGCGTCACACCCCTCTTCACCGGTCCGCAGGACGATTTGGTACTCGGTGGGGATTTTAACTCGACACAAGAGCCCGCGGACCAACTCCCGCGACATTCCCCTTGTGCATCTCTCTCAGTGGTAATCGACCGTCTCCGACTTGTTGACACATGGAAGAAGCTCCGCGGAATTCAACCGGGTTATACATTCTACAACTCTCACTCGTCAAGCCGCATAGATCGCATCTACGTTACCCGCTCCCTTGCTGATGGCACACGTCATGCGGAAGTCTGGCCCTTGGCCTTTTCAGACCATGATGCGTACCTCTGTGACGTCACTCTCGCCCGACAGCAAGTGTGGCATAGTCGTGGTCTGTGGAAACTCAACGTCGCTCACCTGACCTCCTCAGACCGTCGCCGTATGGTCGAAGAAGCGTGGGCACGCTGCCACCATCGTCGAGAAGCCTATGACTCCACCTTATCATGGTGGCTCTCCTGTGCAAAGCCGACCCTCAGGAAGACTCTGATGAGTTATGGGAAGGAATTAAAGGCGTGGCAAACTAATACCCTGCACTTCTACTACACCATTCTACGTGACTGTACGACGATGCCTTTCTCGCCAGCCCGGCAGTCGATGGTCCATCGCACGAAGGCGCAGATCTCCTTGATCATGCGGCGTAACTTGGAAGGCACTGTAGTCCGTTCTCGAGCTTCTAATCGAATCCCTCAAGAACGTCCGTCGATGTACCACCTCCTTCAGGAAAGACAACGACGACGACGAGCTCTGATCCAAGTCCTCACTGATGTGGAAGGGCGCCGGCACGACACCCAACAAAGCATCGGTCGTGCTCTCCATGCTCATTTTGCCGGGCTATACGCAGCCGTACCGCATTCTGCAGCACTGATCACAGAAGTCGCTCAGCTTACTACGAACGCTCTTCCGGAGGATGCAGTGCATGACCTCCAAGACGACGTCACCACAGATGAAGTGGTAGACGCTATCAAGGCGGGTTCCGATAACAGATCTCCTGGACCTGACGGTATACCCATCGAATTTTATAAAAGTTTTCACTATTTGTTGGCTTCCACGTGGACGGCAATCGCACACGAGCTGATGTCACCGATGACAGTGGTCCCGAGCGCCTTTCTAGAAGGAATTATTATCCCCGTACATAAACCGCGCGGGTTATCGAGGGTCCAGGACTATCGACCAATTACTTTGCTCAACAGCGACATGAAAATATTCACACGGCTACTGGCATCGCGACTCAAGAAGGTCGCACGTTATGTCACATCCTGCGACCAGACTTCCCTAGGAGGCGACAACAACATCCGTACGGCCCTTTGCCGTTACAGAGACATGATAGCATTAGCGCATCATCAGCGTCTCCCTGGCGCCTTGGCTTCACTGGACTTCAGCCAGGCTTTCGACCGTGTTGACCACTGCTATTTACGGACAGTTCTTCAGCATATGGGTTTTCCTGGCGGTATTGTCACAGCGGTTATGCGCCTGTTGAGTAGTGCAACCTCTAAAATCATGTACAATGGTCGTCTTACACCGTCCCTGGTCATCGCACGATCTGTACGACAAGGATGCCCTCTTTCCACGATTTTGTATGCTTTCGCCTTGGAACCCCTGCTCCAAGGCATGCGCCAACGTTTGGAAGGCATGGCCGTGCAAGGCCACCGTTTTTGTTGTACAGCCTACGCAGACGACATAGTACTATATCTGCGCAGTGAAGATGAAGTACGAGCAGCACTGACATGGGTGGCGACTTACGGCGAAGCGTCGGGGAGCTGCCTCAACGTGTCAAAATCCAAGGTCCTGCTCATTGGTGAGGGCTTGCCGGAGAGATGCGCTGCCCCCCTTAGTGTCGCCGCCACCATACGGTGTCTTGGACTTGATTTCACAGCAGACCTGCGCCGCTCAGCGACAATCAATGGTAGACGCTTGCTACAGACAATCAGAGCAACTCTCGCAGATCACCGGCTACGAGCTCTCGACGTTATCCAACGCGCGCAATACTTGAACATGTATCATGCTTCCCGTATACCACACGTGGCTCAAGTACTACCAGTCCCAAATCTCCTGGCGTGACGACTGTTGATGGCTTTCGGCTCCTTCGTCAGCTCCGGGATGTTATTCAAGGTGCAGTATGAATCCCTTGCACTACCACGAGATCGTGGCGCGGTGGGACTCATCCACGTGCCGACTCGTGTCAAGGCACTATACGTCAGCTCCCAACTAAAACTTTGGTATCGTTGCCCACAGAGCCTTACTAGCCTCCTGCTTCACAACTTTGCACCGGCCTCCTTGTCCGCCCCAGTACTGGTATCGACCATTCCAACACCCTTTTATTACATCCAACGATTTTTCCTGGAGTTCAGTTATATCTACCGGTCCTTACCACTTACCCGTTTGTACCTCACGAAAACAGTCTCCGAATTGTTACAACAGTGCCGCCCGTCCAACCCCATCGAACGTAAGTATCCACAGTACGTGTGGCGACACATATGGAAGGCGATCCATGCGCGTTTTCTTGAATCAGACGTTCAATCAGCGTGGTACATCACCGTGAATGGCAAACAAGTTAACCGAGATCGTCTGCACCGCATCCATCTCGCCGATTCATCCCTCTGCACCCACTGTGGGGTGGATGACACGGATGTCCACCGGTTCCACTGTGGCACAGCGCTAGACGTCTGGACACTTGCGCGGCGAATTTTGGCGTTTCTTACTCGCCAGACACCGGCTCAGATCGACGTCCACATGCTTTTGTACCCCGATAAGACTTTCTACCCCTCCGCCAAAACTAACTCTGTGAATTGGATCTGTGGCCACACGATCCGCTATCTTTTTACTTCTGGCGACAAGTCTACGCTAGGATATTGGACTTATCTCAACGAACGACACTGCGTCCTGATACGCAACCCACGCTATAAACAATATTTTTCCAATTTCTTACGGAGCACTTTCGATGACCCACCTAGTAGCTGGAACGTCCAAGCCCTGAGAAGCTGAAAACTGTATAAACCGAACCGAACTGAATAGATCTGCTACCCAGAACCCACGCCTACGCCATGAGAAGACACGTTTGGACGAGCTGGCATGCTGTAGGCGGATACACTTCAAGAGCTCCTGTAAGAACTGGACTTTAACTACAAGTCACACGACGACTTAAAAAGCTTTTCCTTATTTATTCCTCATAATTTGTTCTTAAAGGAAAAAGAAATTTGATTTTGGCTTTGAGAAACTTTTTTTTTGTTCCAAAAGATTGCTTCTTCGCCAACAAGATGAAGGAGACTCATTTTTGTTTACTGGAAGGAGAAACCAGTATAATTGGAGTCTTTGTTTTCTTTTGAAAAAAAAAACATTTCCCTATTTATTCCTCACAATTTGTTCTTAAAGGAAAAAAAAAAGCGGTAGCGTGCGTTGTTTCTGTTCATAATGTCAGTGGATCGAGAGCAGCTGGCATAAAATATTTTTATAGCCTTTTCTGTCTGAATGCTGAAGACGTGAATGTAATGGTAGCGCAGATTCAATCTATTTCGCTTTGTGACACACTGATATCAAAATTTTATCCAGTAACGATTTTGCGGCAGATTTCCTGCAGACTGTCCTCCTCTGGACGCCGTATGCGGCAAAGCTCCGGGATCCATTTGCTGGCTACTGGCAGCGGCCGTGGCGACAGCAGCGGCGCTGCACTCCCCCGTTCTTTATCGAAAGCGCCTGCTACCGCTCATCGCTTTTGATGATTTAAAACGCTTTATTATTAAATGCTGCTCCACAGAAAATTTCTACAATTTCCATTCACGCTCAAAGGCAACGGAGACAGACGCCCTGATTAGTAGGCGGGTAATCGGCAAGAGCTGAGTATGGCCCGAAATTAATTTTATAGACTGGGACGAAATTAAACCACCTCACTACATTCGATGAATTTATAAATGCTTCATACCTCGTTTCTTTTCCTTTCAAACTCAATTATTTGTGCAACTTTTGGTCAATGTTTGGATGTTTTCGTCAAGCCAGAGTGAGCGTCTGTGGTGTAAAGTGTATTACAGTTCTTGTTTCATTCCTTATGGTAAGTCTATGCGATAAACTGTGTGAATACCTTGCAATGCATGCTCTGTAGCAGTGCAGGAACACTGCACATTTGGAGTTCCATGTATGGGCTCATGAAGTATTTATTGTTGATCGGAAGTGATAGTTAAGGTCATCAGATTTAAACCAGAAAAAATTGTCGTTTTGAAGGTTTCAGAGAACGGAAAGGAATTGCTAACGCCGGTGTTAGAAAACGTCTACAGTTAAATGCTATTGCAAAAATTTAGAAGAAGGGAACTATATTAATGAACATGTGCACTTCAGAAACAACCTTCTGACATGTTAGACCTATATGACGAACAAAGCTCAAATTTATATCGTTGACAGTCGGTTTGAATCTTTTCAGGACCTATTTTACAGTGAAGCACCTTGGAATTTGCAAAGCAGAAATCCATGATATTAACTTAATTTACTAAGTCGAAATCGGACGAAGATTGATGTTTAAAGGCATTCTTCAGATTTCGCATAAGAAATTTTTACTAGCAGTTTGCAACTCCATTAATTAAAATGGAAAATAAAAGGTTGTAGTCAGCGGCTTCTACCGTGATTCGAACTGCTATGTCTTATAGTACAAGCACTGCAATGCACAAGGGAACCTCTGAGCTAACGACACACTGGCGGCCAGAGGCGGACTATAGTCACTGCGATGTTGCCTGAGCCTCAAAACGCAACCTTAAACACACAAACAGGGGAGGTGGAGATTACTGTTTTAACGTCCCGTCGACAACGATGTCATTAGAGACGGAGCACAAGCTCGGATTAGGGAAGGATGGGGAAGGAAATCGGCCGTGCCCTTCCTAAGGAACCATCCCGGCATTTGCCTGAAGCGATTTAGGGAAATCATTGAAAACCTAAATCAGGATGGCCGGGCGCGGGATTGCACCGTCGTCCTCCCGAATGCACACACAAACAGGTGTTACTTATGTGAAGAACGCCGTTCTTGGAGTCCAGAAATTAAATATACTTTCTAATTGTGTCATCTTGCAGTGGATTATATCGTACGAGTCTTCGATGTGGAAAACGAATGTCAAGTGAATTTAGCGAGGTAACGCCGACCTACACCCGGAAGTAAATGCACTATCAGAGTGTTGACAAATACTTGCTACGACGCTGCCATTTCTCGGCTCTCTGACGAGGCAGCTCTTCAGCGAAATGCTTGCCGTGATTCTCCGATACGGTTCTTCAGAGTGGAGACGCGCGCGCACGTTTGGTTTTTATGCGGCGTTCTCCCCTGATGGTTTCTGACGTCGCCTTGTGGGCTATGTATACATATGAGACATTCAATTATCATTAATCCAGAATGATACAAGTTTCAGCTTCCGGCGTGGAAGAAAGCTGTTGACGCCGACATTATATCATTTCAACGTAGGGAAAGCAAAACGGATCATTCAATGTTTCTCATTCAACATAAAGCATGTGAGATAAATTTCCGTAACGTTCATAATCATCTAAAAATACAAACGAAGTAAAAATACACCGGAAGCTTATTCGAATTGAATATAATGTAAGATACCAAACGCTTTGCACCTCGATGTCGAATTTGTCCACTTGCAATCTTTTGCAGCATACACATAGAATGTCATGATTACCACGAGAATGAAGAAATATGTTGGTAAGGATGGAAGCAAGAAGAGACGCAGTCAACAAATATTCTATTCCTCATGGCATTCATTTCATTTGACACGTAACAAGAGGTAAAGCGGGAATTTACTTTCGTTAATACGAAAGATATGCCGCACATATTGATAACCAGGAAGTCTGCGTCTTCATACGTTTCCTCCTTGAAATCTGTATGCTCTATTATATACTAAGTAGCCCGATCATGGTTTCAGTAATGTTACCCTCTTGTTTCACCCCGTAACGATGAACAGATTCCAAATGCATGTCTCTGCGTGAAAGTAGCTGTTCGAACCCTTCCTGGGTTGTTTTTTGTGTTTTATTGCTTGGAATTCCTGAAGCAGACCACTGTGCCTTCCCCCCTCGTGGGTTAGGTCTCAAAACTAAACCGCTTTGTATCCAATGGCATAATTTATTCATACAGCATCAGCATAAGACTCTTGCGAGTGAGAGAATGACAATAACACTCGTAACAAGAACAAGCAAATAATGAATGATGTTTATTCCAACGCAGAACGAGAATGGCTTTAAATATAAAAATCTATATCTATATCTATATCCATATCTATTGATCTTTGAGTTGGCACTATGCAAATATATTCTTAGCATTTAGTTACTGAATTTAGTTCTGGATGTTTGCAGAGAAAAGGAAAAGTCGGTGCTTCTCGCTAGTGTAATATAATGTGAACCAGCAACTACCCTTTCCTTAGAACACGACTCAAGCAGGTCCTCAAGTAGGTACCAAGGCACTGCTGCATTCTGTTCCCTGACATTGCTCTGATGACGGTTAATGCAGATAGTTCCGATTATGAAATACAAAACGTATTGCAGGTTAGTTCCTAGGATAGTAACATAAAATTTGCGTTGTAGACGGCACATGAACGTGACGACTATCCATATTACTCATCAATATAAAAAGACAATATTTTGGGAATTTAGCAGGATTACCCAAAATGAATTCTGAAATTGGGTGACTGACCGCACAGGTGCTAAACGTCGTCAAGAGTATACGATGTCCTAATCGCATTAGGAATATGAAGATCGTCTTCGACAGCTCGCAACTTTCACATTGCTATCTCCACCCTACTCCAGACAGCCCTCGGTGGAGTTGCACCACGTTGCCGATGTTGTGGAAGGCCTTCAAACCGACAACAGACCACATATTGAAAAATACAAGCGAATTCTCTTGCAGCGTAAGCTTATTGTAACTAATCTAAAAATTATTGGAGAGGAACATTGTCCTATTCAAAAAAAGTAAAATGTTACACACTGTTGACGTCAAACGGACATTATCTATATCCTGTCTTGTGTCCTACTCATCTATAATATCAAGTGTACTATGAAAATGATTATATATAATGGATTATAAGGTAATGCAGTGATACCAGATGGTGGGGGCCGGCCGGTGTGGCCGTACGGTTCTAGGCGCTTCAGTCTGGAACCGCGTGACCGCTACGGTCGCAGGTTCGAATCCTGCCTCGGGCATGGATGTGTGTGATGTCCTTAGGCTAGTTAGGTTTAAGTAGTTCTAAGTTCTAGGGGACTGATGACCTTAGAAGTTAAGTCCCATAGTGCTCAGAGCCATTTGAACCATTTGAACTATTTAACACAAAATGACATTAAAAATTTAAGTTATTCACGAGCAGCTAGTTGAGAATATGTATGAACATTTAATGACACGACGAACCGTCTTGTTCTGCATATGGATTCAAACCCAGCTCATGCAGACTTAGCAAAGATTTCGTGACTGACGGAAACTACAGTCATTCCTGATTAGGCATACAGAGAGTCATATACCTCGATTTTAGACAGTATCAGTTAGCAAATATCAACTTTAAATTGCATAACGCAAACATTTCTAACAGACGCGAATTCCTTCCCAGCATCTATTGTCCCTGTTAACGAACTACGAGAGATGTTAAATATTGCTTCTTCAGAAGTAACTTACTTGAAATGCCGTGAGGTAAAGCTGTGTGTTGGACACGGATTCGAACCCGGAACCTAATCGGATTGCTATCGAAGCACAGTCAAATGTGACATATCGGAATCTCGCGGCAGTAGCTAGATGTTTTAACTGAATCGCAGTTGCGCCACACTGGTTGAGAATTCTGACACACAGGCTCCCTGTAGTAATTTGCAGCATGTTCAGTAAATTCATTTGCTTGGTTGACCGAATCACCATGAACTAGCTGCCTCGGCTACCCAGTGCATACATTCGACTATTTTGTAATCACAGAAATAAAATCACATAACTGCCACCTACACACAACTGCCAACAGTGTAGGATGCAGAAGTTTAAATAGGAAGTGTTCCTTTCCACTTGAGCTATTCTATTGCGCTATCTGTTACTAGAAAACGTCGTTCAGTCCAAAAGAAAAGCTGTAACTGTTTGTCTCTCAGAAGTCAAGACCTGGCCATATGCATAATCTCACAGTGCTGTGGAATCCAAAAGTTCTGGAGGAATAGTTGCCGAGCTCTGGATCTGTTGTAGCTACGTGTCAGCTTGTAGCATAGATAAGATGTCGTGAGTTCGAATACATTCAGTGCTACATTTTTTAAAACGCAATTCTGCTCTCTGCTGAAGTTATCGATCTAATGGAACTTTGAACATAATTCCCTTCACTTCTCAACCCAAAGTAGTCGCATGTGGAAAAAGGATTAACTACTGTGACATTTTGTTCTATTCAGGTTTAATAGACAGCAGGCAGCAGATGCATCTCGAAGATGTGCAGGGAGAGCGCATCGTGCCATAATATGTCAGAAAAGTATTTTCTACATTAGCCGTCGTGTGGTAGTGATATTTTATTCTTCTTCAAACTTTGTTTGACAGCTTTAACTCAGAACAAGTTTTCTACGTGCATGTAATCAATAAACTGCATGTGCATTGTCAGACTGTCATAGGTAACATCAGAGAATTCGCATATATCGTTGATGATTAATTTCTCTCTCATGTTTACTATTGTTTTAACAACACTAAAGGAAACCTTACGAAAATTGTGCACTGTATTATAAGAAATGAAATAAAACTAACCATGATAACCTTACGACGAAAGTATCTGTACACAAGCATGCCTCTATCGACACGAATTAGTAAAATACTACTCACTTAGATTTTTGGTTCAAAAATGGCTCTGAGCACTATGGGACTCAACTGCTGAGGTCATTAGTCCCCTAGAACTTAGAACTAGTTAAACCTAACTAACCTAAGGACATCACAAACATCCATGCCCGAGGCAGGATTCGAACCTGCGACCGTAGCGGTCTTGCGGTTCCAGACTGCAGCGCCTTTAACCGCACGGCCACTTCGGCCGGCCTTAGATTTTTATTGGGTCTGTGTTTAATTGGTATGCTGTGTCATACTCAAGAGGTATGCAAATGTGGCATTTCATAAATATAGTTACGTATTCCTAGAAACCCAAAATTCGCTTGTCAGCAGCGGAAAGAGGCGTTACCTGTTGTGCAGCATTGTAAGCTTTTCAACATTGCACTATGAGCTGAAAGCATTTTCTTGCGATTTCCTTATTGATGTTTGATCTGACTGCTTGTAGCTCTTTCACAGAAGGGATAAAAACGTAACAGTCACTGAGACTGGAACTGCGAACCGTAACACACGCTGTTTCACAGGTCAGCACGTAACCACAGAGCTAGCGAGGAGGTATGGGTCTTAGCTTCCTATTACGAGGGCAATTGTAACTAGAACTCGTAAACCGCTATTTAAAGGTCGAGATTAGTTGCGATTTCCACCCGCAACGACTTTCCTGGGCTGAAAACCGTAAATTTTCAATCTTTTGTTACCCTTCAAGCGATAATAACTCAGATTATTCAATGGAAATGACAGGTAAAATCAAGTGAACTTTGAGGCTTAATTCCGTGCACACCAGGAAGTAACTCGTCGATCACAGAGTTGCCAAACATACGTTGCCTTGGTGCCAAATCTCAGTTACGGTACCAGCAGGAAGAAGACGACCCGATGTGATCCTACAGCGGTCTGGGAAGTGACCATAGCTGGTGTCTCCAAGTCGCGGCTGCTACGGCCTGGAATACGTAATGCGTCTGATTCGCTTTCTGTAACTAGGCTTAGGGACTGGAGCGTAGTTACTAATAATACTCAGAACTGACTGCAAACTGAGCATCATACATCAGTAACTCTCATTGTTGTTTTTATATTTCTTTCGTAAGTGTACTCAAAACTAAGAAAGTCATTCACAGGCGTTTTCGTGCCTCGCCGATAGTCGAGCACAACATACAAATAAAAATAAAAAAGAATGTGTGTGTTTGTGTGTGTGTGTGTGTGTGTGAGAGAGAGAGAGAGAGAGAGAGAGAGAAATAAAAAGCAATGAGAGGGAGTGTAAAAAATTGTTGTAAAGAAATTGAATCATGGTATTTAAAGAAATCTTTCATTAAAATGACACATTCCACATCATTACGAAATGTCGTATTCATGATCTATGGAACAAGAGTTAATCTAATGTAATCTAATCTAATCTAATCACATCATATTGATGATTAGCCATGAAGAGGCATGAATTACCGAAATTTTAGCCAATACCAGTAACCAAATCTAAACTTGAAAATAAAAGACGACAATTTTTGTAATAAATCGTGACTCCTATCAAGACCCATTCGTCCCTGTTATCTAACCACGAAAGATGTCTGATATACCTCCATTCTGAAGTAACAAAGTGTGCATGCAT
Organism: Schistocerca nitens; assembly: GCF_023898315.1. Lineage (NCBI taxonomy): Eukaryota > Metazoa > Arthropoda > Insecta > Orthoptera > Acrididae > Schistocerca > Schistocerca nitens. The sequence goes on along the minus strand of NC_064614.1, from coordinate 919,916,224 downwards.
TTAAAGATGAAGTGCATGATGTGAAGTTCTGTGACGGAGATACGAACCCAACATGTAATCCGATTGTTAACTAAGAAAAATCAAATGTTACGTATCGGTTTTTCTTACGAGCCGCTGGGTGTCTGAATCTAAAATAAGGATACAAACTTTTGTGCCTAAGCGACAATCGAACTGCACACCTACCGTGCATCCACGAATATAGCTTAAGTATCAGTTGCTTACTCATTAACAGTAAGATGTGTGCGTGTTTGACCAGAAATAACGACACCTGTTGCGATTGTTGGAAACACATGAAGAGACATTGAAATTGCGCGTTAATTTTCACTAGCAGGTGGGTGTGCACTTGATAAAGCTAGAAATGAAATTATGAATATTTTTGTACTGGATCAGGTTTCAGACCCACATACTTACCTTTGGAGGAGACCTAGAGAAGATTGCATGCAGTCTTGGGAAAAGGAACGAAATGACTGAACTATACTGTTCCGAGAGATTCAGATCCTCGAAAGAGGAGATACGAATTCGAATCACAGTCCAGCACCAAATTTTTAAACGTCTCTAGTTCAATCAAGTACAAGTAAAATAAGAGCCCTGTCCCTTTAAATGGCTATCGGTTCATCAAATAAAATAAAATTTTCTAATGTAAGTAAGCTTACTGGCGACTGTATTTCTGTTCACCATGACTTCCGCTGTGTCATTTCCCAACGTAAACCGGCTCTGCCCAGTTGGTAATGAAGGAACGTGATGTTTAATGCGGATTCTGCATTATAACGTCTTTCTCTTGAGGTTACCAGAGGTAAAATAAATCTGTTTGTGCCTCTTAAAAGTAAATGCCTGAACCCACGCATTGCACCTGTGATAGCTCGTTCCACCAGACCATTGTGGCCACATTACCCAGCCCCAGGAGTGTGCTGTAACGGATGATGTGCTTAGCTTACAAAATTAGTCACGGTGGAAAAAATGCGAGTCTATTAAATGGTCAAGTGGAAGCAAGCTTCTGACGTAGAGATTATGCTATTCTCATGTCAGCAGGATGTAAAGACTCTTCTAGGCATCATAGGCTGGATGTGAAGCCATTTTGATTTTTCACAAATTCAGCAAATTTCTTAGTTCGAGAAAATCCACTGTGAATTGTGAAGTTGCCGGATAATTCGATTATTACTGTCATTATTACTATCATTTTATTCATACCGCTGCTGGAACACGACCGTAGTCTTGAGGTAAAACGCGAGACCAGCTAATATGACGTCTGGCGACCGAAAGCACATATCGACAAAATTTTTATCGCCCCTTTCCTCAAGGTGCTGAAGCTATGAATGTAATTCAAGCGAATCTACAATACCATATTAGGTGGTCTCGCGTTTTACGTATTCCAGGCCGTAGCAGACGCGACTTGGAGACACCAGCTATGGTCACTTCCCAGACCGCTGTAGGATCACATCGGGTCGTCTTCTTCCTGCTGGTACTGTAACTGAGATTTGGCAACAATGCAACGTATGTTTGGCAACTCTGTGATCGACGAGTTACTTCCTGGTGTGCACGGAATTAAGCCTCAAAGTTCACTTGATTTTACCTGTCATTTCCATTGAATAATCTGAGTTATTATCGCTTGAAGGGTAACAAAAGATTGAAAATTTACGGTTTTCAGCCCAGGAAAGTCGTTACGGGTGGAAATCGCAACTAATCTCGACCTTTAAATAGCGGTTTACGAGTTCTAGTTATAATTGCCCTCGTAATAGGAAGCTAAGACCCATACCTCCTCGCTAGCTCTGTGGTTACGTGCTGACCTGTGAAACAGCGTGTGTTACGGTTTGCAGTTCCAGTTTCAGTGCCTGCAACGTTTTTATCCCTTCTGTGAAAGAGCTACAAGCAGTCAGATCAAACATCAATAAGGAAATCGCAAGAAAATGCTTTCAGCTCATAGTGCAATGTTGAAAAACTTACAATGCTGCACAACAGGTAACGCCTCTTTCCGCTGCTGACAAGCGAATTTTGGGTTTCTAGGAATACGTAACTATATTTATGAAATGCCACATTTGCATACCTCTTGAGTATGACACAGCATACCAATTAAACACAGACCCAATAAAAATCTAAGTGAGTAGTATTTTACTAATTCGTGTCGATAGAGGCATGTTTGTGTACAGATACTTTCGTCGTAAGGTTATCATGGTTAGTTTTATTTCATTTCTTATAATACAGTGCACAATTTTCGTAAGGTTTCCTTTAGTGTTGTTAAAACAATAGTAAACACGAGAGAGAAATTAATCATCAACGATATATGCGAATTCTCTGATGTTACCTATGACAGTCTGACAATGCACATGCAGTTTATTGATTACATGCACGTAGAAAACTTGTTCTGAGTTAAAGCTGTCAAACAAAGTTTGAAGAAGAATAAAATATCACTACCACACGACGGCTAATGTAGAAAATACTTTTCTGACATATTATGGCACGATGCGCTCTCCCTGCACATCTTCGAGATGCATCTGCTGCCTGCTGTCTATTAAACCTGAATAGAACAAAATGTCACGGTAGTTAATCCTTTTTCCACATGCGACTACTTTGGGTTGAGAAGTGAAGGGAATTATGTTCAAAGTTCCATTAGATCGATAACTTCAGCAGAGAGCAGAATTGCGTTTTAAAAAATGTAGCACTGAATGTATTCGAACTCACGACATCTTATCTATGCTACAAGCTGACACGTAGCTACAACAGATCCAGAGCTCGGCAACTATTCCTCCAGAACTTTTGGATTCCACAGCACTGTGAGATTATGCATATGGCCAGGTCTTGACTTCTGAGAGACAAACAGTTACAGCTTTTCTTTTGGACTGAACGACGTTTTCTAGTAACAGTGGAAAGGAACACTTCCTATTTAAACTTCTGCATCCTACACTGTTGGCAGTTGTGTGTAGGTGGCAGTTACGTGATTTTATTTCTGTGATTACAAAATAGTCGAATGTATGCACTGGGTAGCCGAGGCAGCTAGTTCATGGTGATTCGGTCAACCAAGCAAATGAATTTACTGAACATGCTGCAAATTACTACAGGGAGCCTGTGTGTCAGAATTCTCATCCAGTGTGGCGCAACTGCGTTACGATAGAAAAATGACTCGCAGAGAAGAGGATTTCGTGGTCTGTTGGACGGATAGTAGGTTGTTATACCTATGGTCTGGGTTCGATTCCCACTTCTGTCAATGATTTTAGATAGGGAGAGACAGATTCCATTCTCTCCTGGCTACACCAAGTGAAGGAGATATAATGGCTGCGTGGTCTGAAAATTCACATCTGTTAGAAATGTTTGCGTTATGCAATTTAAAGTTGATATTTGCTAACTGATACTGTCTAAAATCGAGGTATATCACTCTCTGTATGCCTAATCAGGAATGACTGTTAGTTTCCGTCAGTCACGAAATCTTTGCTTAGTCTGCATGAGCTGGGTTTGAATCCATATGCAGAACAAGACGGTTCGTCGTGTCATTAAATAAATGTTCATACATATTCTCAACTAGCTGCTCGTGAATAACTTAAATTTTTAATGTCATTTTGTGTTAAATAGTTCAAATGGTTCAAATGGCTCTGAGCACTATGGGACTTAACTTCTAAGGTCATCAGTCCCCTAGAACTTAGAACTACTTAAACCTAACTAGCCTAAGGACATCACACACATCCATGCCCGAGGCAGGATTCGAACCTGCGACCGTAGCGGTCACGCGGTTCCAGACTGAAGCGCCTAGAACCGCACGGCCACACCGGCCGGCCCCCACCATCTGGTATCACTGCATTACCTTATAATCCATTATATATAATCATTTTCATAGTACACTTGATATTATAGATGAGTAGGGCACAAGACAGGATATAGATAATGTCCGTTTGACGTCAACAGTGTGTAACATTTTACTTTTTTTGAATAGGACAATGTTCCTCTCCAATAATTTTTAGATTAGTTACAATAAGCTTACGCTGCAAGAGAATTCGCTTGTATTTTTCAATATGTGGTCTGTTGTCGGTTTGAAGGCCTTCCACAACATCGGCAACGTAGTGCAACTCCACCGAGGGCTGTCTGGAGTAGGGTGGAGATAGCAATGTGAAAGTTGCGAGCTGTCGAAGACGATCTTCATATTCCTAATGCGATTAGGACATCGTATACTCTTGACGACGTTTAGCACCTGTGCGGTCAGTCACCCAATTTCAGAATTCATTTTGGGTAATCCTGCTAAATTCCCAAAATATTGTCTTTTTATATTGATGAGTAATATGGATAGTCGTCACGTTCATGTGCCGTCTACAACGCAAATTTTATGTTACTATCCTAGGAACTAACCTGCAATACGTTTTGTATTTCATAATCGGAACTATCTGCATTAACCGTCATCAGAGCAATGTCAGGGAACAGAATGCAGCAGTGCCTTGGTACCTACTTGAGGACCTGCTTGAGTCGTGTTCTAAGGAAAGGGTAGTTGCTGGTTCACATTATATTACACTAGCGAGAAGCACCGACTTTTCCTTTTCTCTGCAAACATCCAGAACTAAATTCAGTAACTAAATGCTAAGAATATATTTGCATAGTGCCAACTCAAAGATCAATAGATATGGATATAGATATAGATATAGATTTTTATATTTAAAGCCATTCTCGTTCTGCGTTGGAATAAACATCATTCATTATTTGCTTGTTCTTGTTACGAGTGTTATTGTCATTCTCTCACTCGCAAGAGTCTTATGCTGATGCTGTATGAATAAATTATGCCATTGGATACAAAGCGGTTTAGTTTTGAGACCTAACCCACGAGGGGGGAAGGCACAGTGGTCTGCTTCAGGAATTCCAAGCAATAAAACACAAAAAACAACCCAGGAAGGGTTCGAACAGCTACTTTCACGCAGAGACATGCATTTGGAATCTGTTCATCGTTACGGGGTGAAACAAGAGGGTAACATTACTGAAACCATGATCGGGCTACTTAGTATATAATAGAGCATACAGATTTCAAGGAGGAAACGTATGAAGACGCAGACTTCCTCGTTATCAATATGTGCGGCATATCTTTCGTGTTAACGAAAGTAAATTCCCGCTTTACCTCTTGTTACGTGTCAAATGAAATGAATGCCATGAGGAATAGAATATTTGTTGACTGCGTCTCTTCTTGCTTCCATCCTTACCAACATATTTCTTCATTCTCGTGGTAATCATGACATTCTATGTGTATGCTGCAAAAGATTGCAAGTGGACAAATTCGACATCGAGGTGCAAAGCGTTTGGTATCTTACATTATATTCAATTCGAATAAGCTTCCGGTGTATTTTTACTTCGTTTGTATTTTTAGATGATTATGAACGTTACGGAAATTTATCTCACATGCTTTATGTTGAATGAGAAACATTGAATGATCCGTTTTGCTTTCCCTACGTTGAAATGATATAATGTCGGCGTCAACAGCTTTCTTCCACGCCGGAAGCTGAAACTTGTATCATTCTGGATTAATGATAATTGAATGTCTCATATGTATACATAGCCCACAAGGCGACGTCAGAAACCATCAGGGGAGAACGCCGCATAAAAACCAAACGTGCGCGCGCGTCTCCACTCTGAAGAACCGTATCGGAGAATCACGGCAAGCATTTCGCTGAAGAGCTGCCTCGTCAGAGAGCCGAGAAATGGCAGCGTCGTAGCAAGTATTTGTCAACACTCTGATAGTGCATTTACTTCCGGGTGTAGGTCGGCGTTACCTCGCTAAATTCACTTGACATTCGTTTTCCACATCGAAGACTCGTACGATATAATCCACTGCAAGATGACACAATTAGAAAGTATATTTAATTTCTGGACTCCAAGAACGGCGTTCTTCACATAAGTAACACCTGTTTGTGTGTGCATTCGGGAGGACGACGGTGCAATCCCGCGCCCGGCCATCCTGATTTAGGTTTTCAATGATTTCCCTAAATCGCTTCAGGCAAATGCCGGGATGGTTCCTTAGGAAGGGCACGGCCGATTTCCTTCCCCATCCTTCCCTAATCCGAGCTTGTGCTCCGTCTCTAATGACATCGTTGTCGACGGGACGTTAAAACAGTAATCTCCACCTCCCCTGTTTGTGTGTTTAAGGTTGCGTTTTGAGGCTCAGGCAACATCGCAGTGACTATAGTCCGCCTCTGGCCGCCAGTGTGTCGTTAGCTCAGAGGTTCCTTTGTGCATTGCAGTGCTTGTACTATAAGACATAGCAGTTCGAATCACGGTAGAAGCCGCTGACTACAACCTTTTATTTTCCATTTTAATTAATGGAGTTGCAAACTGCTATTAAAAATTTCTTATGCGAAATCTGAAGAATGCCTTTAAACATCAATCTTCGTCCGATTTCGACTTAGTAAAATAAGTTAATATCATGGATTTCTGCTTTGCAAATTCCAAGGTGCTTCACTGTAAAATAGGTCCTGAAAAGATTCAAACCGACTGTCAACGATATAAATTTGAGCTTTGTTCGTCATATAGGTCTAACATGTCAGAAGGTTGTTTCTGAAGTGCACATGTTCATTAATATAGTTCCCTTCTTCTAAATTTTTGCAATAGCATTTAACTGTAGACGTTTTCTAACACCGGCGTTAGCAATTCCTTTCCGTTCTCTGAAACCTTCAAAACGACAATTTTTTCTGGTTTAAATCTGATGACCTTAACTATCACTTCCGATCAACAATAAATACTTCATGAGCCCATACATGGAACTCCAAATGTGCAGTGTTCCTGCACTGCTACAGAGCATGCATTGCAAGGTATTCACACAGTTTATCGCATAGACTTACCATAAGGAATGAAACAAGAACTGTAATACACTTTACACCACAGACGCTCACTCTGGCTTGACGAAAACATCCAAACATTGACCAAAAGTTGCACAAATAATTGAGTTTGAAAGGAAAAGAAACGAGGTATGAAGCATTTATAAATTCATCGAATGTAGTGAGGTGGTTTAATTTCGTCCCAGTCTATAAAATTAATTTCGGGCCATACTCAGCTCTTGCCGATTACCCGCCTACTAATCAGGGCGTCTGTCTCCGTTGCCTTTGAGCGTGAATGGAAATTGTAGAAATTTTCTGTGGAGCAACATTTAATAATAAAGCGTTTTAAATCATCAAAAGCGATGAGCGGTAGCAGGCGCTTTCGATAAAGAACGGGGGAGTGCAGCGCCGCTGCTGTCGCCACGGCCGCTGCCAGTAGCCAGCAAATGGATCCCGGAGCTTTGCCGCATACGGCGTCCAGAGGAGGACAGTCTGCAGGAAATCTGCCGCAAAATCGTTACTGGATAAAATTTTGATATCAGTGTGTCACAAAGCGAAATAGATTGAATCTGCGCTACCATTACATTCACGTCTTCAGCATTCAGACAGAAGAGGCTATAAAAATATTTTATGCCAGCTGCTCTCGATCCACTGACATTATGAACAGAAACAACGCACGCTACCGCTAGACAACAAGCGTAATTAGCCTAGGGTTTCTCTATGATGGGACAAGTTTTCCTCCAGGAAGTGCCGCAGTCCACAGTGTTGCAAGATTGTGCAGATTACCGGACTTAGAGAATTAGCGAGTTGGCCAGTTTTTTTGTCCCATGTCGCGATCGGCGCGGACTTAGCCTCTGAAGCGGCCGGCCGCCGGTTGAGCTTTATGTCAAAGAGTGTACATGTGCGTCAGTGAAAAGGACCAATAAAAAGGTGTTAGCATGAGGACGTAATGTGCTGTTCCAGTCTCTTCTGTACCTATGGTCCGTCACCGTTCCCTTTGGATCCCTACGTAATTCGGTGCTCTCCGATACACACGATCGAACAGCGGAGGAGTGGTACTCAAGCGTCAACTTTAGGTTACAATATCTCCGGATGTAATTAACATTTTACAATGCAACAAACGGCACTGATTACGTATTTGTTTATATGTTCAGATGTGCTAACAAAACTAACGTGGTTCCATTAAAAAAACGTAGGTTTGTGTTAAAAAACATACTTCCGTGCATTTTTGTATGGTTTGTATTAAACAATTACACTAGCCCCTCTCCTCACGTTCGGTCTGCGGAATCGGTTAGTCAGTATTTGATGTGGTTTACGAAATATATCCAGCGGTAACGTTAGGTGACTCACCCTGTATATTAAGATTGCCGCTGCAGTGTGACACCGAGCATTGTACTGGAAATGTCTCCTCTTGACAGTTGCGCTTCTGGAACAAATCTCAATATCTATACCGCACATACTTTTTCCACATAAAAAAATCTTTCATTCATTCTCCATATGGCTATTAATGTGCTGAATATATATCTCCCACATGATAGGACACACAGTCATTTTCTCTGGACATGCCAGAACATAAGCCACAGTAAGTTTACACTGCAACATATACACACTTCAGAGAAGTATTGACCCACCTCACCAAACAGCAGCTCGATGACAAACCGTATTCAGTAGCAAAGGACGTCTTGCAATCCCCACGGAACACACCAAAGTAACTGAAAGTTAGTCCCAGTGTCCTTTGTGAGCGAATAAGGCTGAGCGTCCACTGGAATCATGTTCGTCCGGCTACACACATGAAAAAAAGTTTTGCATCACCCAGATTCCCAGAACTCCTGAGATAGTCGTTGACTGTGGATATTGTATCACAGACACAGTCTCTTTGACTATTCAGATATGTCACTAAACCCACCCAAAGATGTGAACAGCAATGCATGAGCAGTGCCGATTAGATGGAGGGGGTCCGACAGTAGATTAGCTCCAGTCATTCCACCAGGTATCAGGTACAAAGTTCGTGTTGTCTGCAGTTCAACCATGCCTAGATGGTCAATATCGCGATTCGATCGCGTCCACATTGTTACTTTGTGCCAGGAAGGGCTCTCTAAAAGGGAAGTGTTCAGGCGTCTCGGAGTGAAGCGAAGCGATATTGTTCGGACATGGAGGAGATACAGAGAGTCAGGAAATGTCGATGACATTACTTGCTCAGGGCGCCCAAGGGCTACTACTGCAGTGGATGACCGCTGCCTACGGATTATGGCTCGGAGGAACCCTGACAGCAACTCCACCATGTTGAATAATGCTTTTCGTGCAGCCACCGGACGTTTTGTTACGACTCAAACTTCTCTCCCGACGTTCATGGCGAGGTCCATCTTTGCAACCACGAAACCGTGCAGCGCGATGCAGATGGGCCCAACAACATGCCGAATCGAGCACTCAGGTGAAAACGAAGTGGAAACGCTAATCATAATGTAGCAAAAAACACAATATTGTGTGATCAGATTTATTGAATATACAGGGTGTTACAAAAAGGTACGGGCAAACTTTCAGGAATCATTCCTCACACACAAATAAAGAAAAGATGTTATGTGGACATGTGTCCGGAAACGCTTGATTTCCATGTTAGAGCTCATTTTAGTTTCGTTAGTATGTACTGTACTTCCTCGATTCACCTCCATGATTTCATACGGGATTCTCTACCTGTGCTGCTAGAACATGTGCCTTTACAAGTACGACACAACGTGTGGTTCAAGCGCGATGGAGCTTCTGCACATTTCAGTCGAAGTGTTCGTACGCTTCTCAACAACAGATTCGGTGACCGATGGACTGGTAGAGGCGGACCAATTCCATGGCCTCCACGCTCTCCTGACCTCAACCCTCTTGATTTTCATTTATGGGGGCATTTTAAAGCTCTTGTACAATACGCCATTCTCCAGGGCTGCATCAGCGCATCAGTGATTCCATGCGACGGAGGGTGGATGCTAACGGAGGACATTTTGAACATTTCCTGTAACAAAGTGTTTGAAGTGACGCTGGTACGTTCTGTTGCTGTGTGTTTCCATTCCATGATTAATGTGATTTGAAGAGAAGTAATAAAATGAGCTCTAACATGGAAAGTAAGCGTTTCCGGATACATATCCACATAACATATTTTCTTTGTTTGTGTGTGAGGAATGTTTCCTGAAAGTTTGGCCGTACCTTTTTGTAACACCCTGTATAATACATTCGAAATTGTTTAAAAATTCTACAAACTGTACTTAAAACATAATCGAGAAGAACCTAAAGACGCTCCACAATCCCGTCTTGACTGTGTCTGTTAGATCATCTTAGTGCGGTGGGGTGACAGAAACGGTACAGACCTTAGAATAAACACAAATTGTGATACATTACTATTGAATTCTTTGCTCTTTTTGTATATCAAAGACCGACAGCAAGCGCTCCATTCAATAACAGTTCAAAAAATTATAGAAACTCTATTTAAAATCAAAACTGAGAATTGTCATATTCCTGGCCATGGCCGCCAGTATTTTATTTTTCTAGATTGTCGCCTTGATGCTGCTTGATACACGTGAAGTAGCATATGGGACAAAAGTAGAGTGAGGTACAAGCGACAGATGGTGCAGTATGTACCAGTCCCATGGGAGAGTCTACCAGTTGTACTTGACTTGCTTCTGATTGGTCGGCACGTTCGGGTGCCAGGCGCCAAAACGCCTAACTTCCCTTATTAATTATTTATATACTTTTCATTGTGTTTTAGTATGACAGTCTCTTATGGTTATCCTACGAGTCTATCGTTTTTGTTTATTAAATTTCACGAGTTTTGAGAAACATAAGATTAATGACATTGCAACCGAAGTGCTTCGAACACTTTCGGCACGCTTTGGAGCGCCTGGGAGACGAGGTACTTCGGCTACGCTAGTTACACTGTTTCGGGCCTTCTATGGCCGGACACGTATTTCAGTATCGTCCGTTACCTAGGTGTGAATATGTAATAGTCACTCTGTTTCGGATGTTCTTCAGAGCCGGACATCTCGTACTTAATATCGGGTGTAACTTAGTTGTGAATATGTAATACTCATTCCGTCTACTGTGTACTGGAAAGACAGACATTTCAGGAGTTGGATGGTAAAGTTACCGTACAGTTAAGAAAGCTATGACGAATGTTGTAAAAGATAGTATAAATGTGTGAATATTTTAATAATAATCAAACAGGATACATTAATGAAAAGTGTCGCCCAACCATCGTTGTCAGTACTACAGATCTTACCCTCTGTAGATACAGAGACTAACCTGGGCAAGTGACATCCTGCAAAAAGCATAACCACAAATTCGAACTGACAGCGTAGCAGCCTCCGCGAAAGAAGATCCCACGACCGACGAGATGTCTTCTGCGCTGGGGACACAATGTTAAAAGACGACAAAATGGTTCAAATGGCTCTGAGCACTATGGGACTTAACTGCTGAGGTCATCAGTCCCCTGGAACCTAGAACTACTTAAACCTAACTAACCTGAGGACATCACACACATCCATGCCCGAGGCAGGATTCGAACCTGCGACCGTAGCGGTCGCGCGGTTCCAGACTGTAGCGCCTAGAACTGCTCGGCCACTCCGGCCGGCAAAAGACGACAGATTGGTGGAAAGAACGGTAAGAAACTCTTATTCAATCTCTCCAGATCTCTCCAGCTTCCAGATCTGACTTTCAAAGGGACTTATAATCTATAGAGCACCTTCAACCACACATTCACCCTCTGTAACTAGTAGTCTGTCAAGTACTAGAACCGCTTTCATGCGTGCTCTTCCTCTGAGCAAAAAAGCGTCATACATTCATCTCGTGTGGTATACGCTGCACTGACAATGCGGTTTTGCCGGCAGAAGCGTACTGACCCGTAGTAAAAATTGCTGTTTTGAAAAGTGCGCCGCAGATCGTGGTGTAAAGCAGTCGCTCTCCGTTGCTGACAAGGGCGCTGGTATGGAGATCGCAGCTTTGGCGTCTCCCTCTGGTGGGAAAGTGGAAAGGTTGCCTGTTCATGTGCATTTAAGGGGCTATGAACTCCGCAGAGAGTCAGTCTTTCAGTCCCCACCCTGAAATACCTTGGCCTCACCCTCGACCGACACCTCACCTGGACCCCTCATCTCCAGACCGTCCAGCAGAAAGCCCATTCCCACCTCCGCCTTCTGAAACTCCTGTCCGGTCGGACATGGGGATTGCATCCTTCTACCATCCTCCACACCTACAAATCCCTCATCCGTCCTATCCTCTGTTATGCCAGCACTGCCTGGATCTCCGCCCCCACCCGCTTTTACAAGGCCCTCCAAATCCTTGAACGCCATGCACTCCGCCTTGCCTTCCATATCCGCCTTCCTTCCCCCACACGGCTCCTGTATGAACTGATCCCCTTCCCCCACCTCCTCCTGTTCCTCCAACATCTCCGCATCCTTTACATTGTCCGCAGGCTTGATCGCCCCCACCCTCTGGTTTCCACCTTCCTCTCCACCCCCCGCCCATTGCCGCGCCTCTATCGCTGTATCCCTCCCTCTCTCCACCTCCACACCCTTCATCTCCTTCACCAGGGCAATTTCCAACACCTCCCTCTCCCGGATGACGAACTTCACCGTGACATCTACCCTTCCTTCCAACTATAAGCTGGCCTTGTTCCCTCCCCCTCCCCAGGGCCCCCTTTTTCCTCTCCCCTCCTTCTCCCAGAGCGGATTTTCTTCCCTTCCCCCCTCCCCCCCCTCCTGAGACCCTGCACCCCATACGTGCCTTTCCTTCCCACATCCCTCCCTACCTGGCCCTCTTCAGCGCGCCCCCCGCTCATCTCCCCCCTCTCTTCCCCTCCCTCCCTCCCTTCCCCCCTTCTTCCCGTCTCCTTCATCTCCTTGTACCTGGCAGATCCTCCGTTTTGATCATTGTCAGTGTGCCACATCAGTGTTGTGTTTAGTGCTGTTTCTCCTGTGCGTCAAGAGGTGTGATTTTAATTGTGTACTGCCTTGACGTTCACCGTCAGTATTTGTTCTGTGCTACGCTATCCATCGATACCTTTTATGCTCCAGTCATACTGTGCCTTGTGTTCTTTTAATTGTTGCAGTGTGTGCTACTTTTAAACAGTTTTTTATCTCCATTTTACAGTCACCCCGTTTTTTTATCTATTGCCTTCCATGATGTTCCCCCTTTTTTATATCTATGTTCACCATATTCTCTCCTTTGTTATTTTTAAATGTCTTCTATTGTTTGTTCTAAGTCTTTCGGCTGAAGAGCAGCGCATATGCTGCTGCCAGCCCGCCCCAATGGGGAATTGAAATACAATAAAGAAAAAAAGAAAAAAGTCTGTCAGTCTCGGGGAGTCTGGACAGTCGGTCGGTCCCTCCGTCTGGGAGTCAGTGCAGTGAGGCGACAGAGTCATTCAGATGGCAGATACTCCCATATTAGTCGGTCAGCTCTAAGTCAGTCGCTGTTCAGTTGTGGACTGAGTCGGATTCGTCATTACACCGCGGTTGGACAAGTTGGCAGTCAGCAGCAGGCAGGTCTGCACAGTGCAAGTATGCGCCAGGACCGTGGTCGACGCAGACGGAGGCCATTGGTCGATCGGTCGGCTGGTCGTCGGATGGCGACATGTGGTCTGCTGAGCACTGACACCAGGATCAGTCGGGAAGAGTTGGCAGCCTGCAACAGTCGGGTCCGCATGGTGTAAGTAGTCGCCGGGACCGCTGCCGTTGGTCGTTTGCTCGGCCGGTCGTCTTAGTCGACGACATCTTGGATCCTCAGGATGAACACCATTTTCCGAGCCGGGATGTGGTTGGACCTTGTTGGTTCGTCGGAACTGAGCAGCGATGTAGTCTCCGCAGCGTGAAGCCAGGCCGGGGCTTTTGGCGGCGGGCACGCGTGGTTGCTTTGGAGGCGCTAGCTGCGAGAGCGACGTTGCGCTTTCTTCCGAAGCAGGATCCTCAAGTTGTGTGATTAGTGACTTCTTTAAAATATCGACTGTTACAATTGGTTCGTTATTTGTGGATTGTTGTTTCCTCGTGTGATAACAAGTGGTGTGTGTTGTTGTCTAGAACCCGAAGCCTTCTTCCGTAGTGATTTGACAGTTGTGACTTGTGTTTTCTGTACTCTTTAAACTTATCTTGAGTGGTGTTTGATGCCTTAATCCAGGTTATGCCGAATTAGAAAGAGTAGGTATCCTGGTTTCCTTGTCATCGGTCGATATTCTCTGTTGTTTGTGCAGTTGGATCTGACTAGTGGAAATTGGACGGATAAAGTCGGTCAGTTGAGGCGAGTCTAATCAGTTGGTCAGCCGACTCAGTGTGGGGCAGTCAGTGTCTGTCGTCGGAGTGCGAGTATGCCTGTCATTTGGATCAAAGTTTAAGTCAGAAAATGAGAGTCTTGTACTCTGCCAGTAACAGAACTCAGCTAGTGGTCGCCCAGTCGGGGCTGAGTTCCTGCATCGGAGTCTGCGCGTTAGGCTGCCAGTCTGCTCGAGTTGCTCGGGCAACGGTCATTGGCAGTTGGATTGGTCGGTTGGTTGGTCGCGCACTGAGACACGATATGACTTGTCCGCCTTGAGCGTCGGCTCATGTGAGGTACCCATGAGAGTGCAGTGGGCTGCGCTGTATAGAAAGGGGTAGGGGCTTCGCAGTTCACGAGAGAGCAACAGGAGCGGAACCACGACATCGGGCTGGCCGGGGCGAGCTGCGACGCCGTGCAACGTGATATGGGCGCGCCTCACTGCGTCTGGTGAAGCGGATGGCAGCGGACGGTTCGGGAGAGCATTGGGAGTGCTGCGCCAGGTCTTCGCCAGCAATCACAGTTTATTAGAAGTTAAGTGATTTGAGATATGTTGTTTCGTTTACTTGTTAAATTCTATTTGTTTTCTTGGTGAGGTCACCAGCCGCTTATTTGCGGTCGTGCCACCATTCTTATCTGTTTGCCCACCCGCGGGAAGGTGGTTATTGTGAATTGGGTGGTCCATTTTCCCTTGTGGAATTGCGCAGGTTTAGAGCAATCTGCGGTTTTGGTCTGTTAGTGAGCCCCCCCTCGCCCCTCCCCTGTCAATTTGCCATACGTTAATAGCTGCCTCTGTCATGTTTGTCGCATTCAGAGTTAACGAATTTATAGAATTAAGGTAAGGGCCGAATTCCTGAAGTATGTTTTTATCTTGTCTATCATCTTGCGAGGCGGTATATGTGTAATGTAGAGCATGTTGTACACTTTATGTAAGTCTGAATTTCATGGGTTTCATTTCAATAGTCATTTTTATAAAGTTGCCACCCTTCCACCGTAAGAGCCCTTTTAAAACAAATTGCACCTTTGGTGGAAAATAAGTTCTTAGTGTGAGTGTTTGTACCATTTCCATCCCTCTTACGTGGTGCACAGTTGATGTGTTTGTGTGAATTGTTAAACATTTTAGTTCAAAGTAATCTGGTGTGTTGCAGATATGCACCAGTGTGGTCTTTCAGAGCTCGCTGTGAGCGGTCGTGACTACGGCCGTGTTGAAAGGGAGCGGAAGCTTCTCAGCCTGAAGGCCCCTACTGTAACAAAGAAAAGAAAATTTTTTTTTATTCTGCCTCTGAATAATTTGTAACTTGATATTTCGAGGGTGCTTTTCTGCTTATAATTTTCAAACTGTTTTGAAAAAGCTTTAGGAATAAAATTCACATTTTTTAAATTGTAACTTGATATTTCGAAGATGCTTTTCTGCTTATAAATTTTAAATGTGCTTTGAAAAGGCTTTTATGAATAAAATTTTCATTGGTTGAAATTTAATTTGTTTCCATCAGTTACCCCTTGGCAACTACTTCCACGCTCGCATAGTGTGATAATGTTCTTGATGAATCGCTAGTAAATAAAGTAAATTCTTTAAGAAAAGATTTTGAAAGTAAATTTTCACGGTTCACGTATCTTTTCGTCAACTATGTTAGCTGTTAAGTGAATGCACCTGCTGGTTCTTCCCACTCCTTGTCAGTTACGATGTTTTGTAACCACCAAATACATTTGAATGTCAACACTATCAGGACTATCAATTTCAATATTTGTTTGCAGCAATCATCATTCACTAGTCATTTTGTAAACGCACATTCTATCGCTTGTGGAATCTTAGAAAGATAATAAAAAAGTTTGCTTTGATCCGAATTCTAACACTAAGAATGGTCTCATCACATAAAGCTCCAGATCAGTTGCCTTGCGACCGACTGGTTACTGGCGGTGTGTCGGGGACGTTACTCGGCCGTGGTGGATGGGCTTCATCGGTCGGCCTAATAGTACGACCGTATGGACAACCTGTTGGTCGGACGAATACCGATTCAGCGGACGTGCGGGCTAAAGCTCTAACTGCTCTGTACATCCGGAAGTGCAGAGCATACTTTCCCGCAGCACCTCAGACGAGAAATGCAACACCTGGAAAGTGCTCTGAGGAGCAATGGGTACTCCGAAAATTATATTAGAAGTGTAACAGAGCCAACTCGGCTAAGTAAGGAATCAGAAAAAGAAATGTCGGGTACGGCCTTTCTGCCATACATGCCCACAGTGACGGAAGAATCGGCCGTATATTGCGCAAACATGGCGTAAAGACGATTTTCAAACCGACAGAGAAGATCAAAGAGTGTCTAGATCGGCGAAGGCAATGTCGGGAATATACCGTATACCATGCACATGCGTAAAAGTTTGTCAGAATGACTGGACGATCAATTAACACCAGGATCAAAGAGCAAAGCGACATTGCAGGTTGGGGCAGGTGGAGAAATCAGCCGTGGCAGAGGACGCACTGAGTGAGACCGACCACGTAATAAAATTCGCCGACACGGAAGTTCTGGCTGTAGAGAAGCACTATAACACGCGCTTGTTCAGTGAAGCTGTAGAAATACAAAAACACGCGAACAGTTTCAACAAGAAAGAGAAAAGCCTTAAGGTAAACGGATCCTGGCTTCCCGTGCTGCAGCGTACGACCGTCGCAGGAAGCAAGAGGAGATCAGCACCGGAAATGACCGCGGAGAAGCCCTCGGACGTTGGCGCGTCAGGTACTTGTAGTCTGCGGCCGCGAGCTCGGCTCCAGTTCACCACCGGCAATGGAGGGTGAAGCTTTGACAATGCCAGCCACTCGTGCTGACGAAACGTCAGTAAAATCGTTAGGTGAACGTCGGCCGAAGAACCCGAGACAGAAGCCAATAGGCAGTTTGTCAACAAGTAGCCACGAAAGCCTTAACAATTTTGTATACTTTCCCAAACCACACACAGTGAACCTCCAAAGATACAAACGTTTTCCGACGATACCGGGTACAGAATAGGCCTACTGAAATTTTTAAAAATATCGGAAATCCGCTATATAGATTTAGTAATATTTCGTTATTGGCACTCGATATATCTGAAGAAAGTATCATTATACCGATATATCGACGGAAAATATATCGACGACCTGCCTATAAAAGTATCGGCTGCACATGATAAAAATACTGCCGGTTTTAGAGCTGTATATTTAAGAGATTATGTACATCAACAAGCTAGCAGCCTGGCTGTCCATCTTAGAGCAAGAACTGAAATGAAAACAATGCGCGTGAACGCTTAGAGATAACAACTTTGCTAACAATGGTAACTGCATGTAAGTGGCACAATAAAAGGTGTCCGATAGGTCCGTCATTACGTTTCGTCACATATCGGAATTGTCCGGAATACTTTAAGTCAAGTTCCCCATTTTGTTATTCCTGCAAACGCCAGTGACCTAGCAGCTGCGTCAAAATTGCGTACCGAAGCTTAACGCTGCAGTTACTGATGGTAGCGCCGGGCGCCGATTACGTCAGCATTTCCTCTCAAGCGTCTCCACCCACCGCAAAAACCAGTCTTATCATTTAGATTCTTGTTCATAAATTTCAGCAACTGTTTTTGAAGAATGCTGATGTGAAGAAATAGCAAACTAGCTGCGTTAATTTTTTTTAACGCAACTGGTGTGCTGTTTCTTCACATCGGAAAACTTGTTATTACATTGAAACCGCCACCCACCAGGGCAATCGGACTTCTCCTTTTTTGCCACATCTACTTGCTTCACGCCTTTAAAAGAGAAAGATTGGACGTATTGAAAGGCAGAGAGACTCTTTCACGCAGTGAAAGTAAAATTTTGTTCTACTACAGTTTCAAAAGAACAACTTCAAATAATAAACAAAAATTGTGAAAACATATAACATAAAAATATCGGTACTCGACACTGCTATTTTGATATCGATATAGCTGTGGAGAGGATTTCGCTTGTACGTGTCGATACTATCGGAATAATATAATATAATAATATAACATAAAAACATCAGCACTCGATATTGCCATTTTGATGTCGATAAATCTGTGGAGAGGACGTCTCCTTTACGTGTCGATACTATCGGAAATACTTCGACGTATCGATGTATCGATATTCTATCCAGACTCTAGTACAGAATCATCTTTGCGTTATCCTACGATAATAAATTCGTAAAATAAGTGAGATATGGCAAGTTGCGACTGAACAGCCAACTTTCGAGCTTCGAGTGTGGAACGGGCGAGACGCGTGTGAGGCTGTGGACGGTGGGCGGGTGAATTGCGTGGGCGAGGTCAGAAACCGCAGACTGGCGTAGCCACCGCCAGCACGCACATGCCCGCCTCGAGGCGAGGTCGCGGAGCTGAAAGCCGCTCGGGAGTGTCCGCCCAGCGGCGGCGCGGCGTCTTTGTCATGGAAATCAATTCCCACGCACGCCGCCGCCGCCGCCGCCGCCGCCGCCACCGCCGCTTCTTTTCAAAAACTCGTTACGATGGTCCCCGAAAGGCGGGCCGCCGCGGGAAGCATCGCAATTTAAAATCGATTTGGCGGGCCACCTCGGCGAGGAGTGCGCCACGGGCGTGGACTGCGCCGCGAAGGGTGAAGGACGCGCCGCCTTCCTCGGGGCGTTAGGCACACGCGAGGTTGGAACACTTGCACGGAGTAACAGTTGCACGGAGTGACACGTGCACGCAGTAACGCTTGCACGGAGCCCGAGGCTAACCGGCTTTCCAAAGGTACAGACAAACTAAGAAGCCTAGCAGTTCAGCACAACTGTTCGTACGAGTTGTCTCGCGCTCACATCACAACAATGAGCAACAGTGTACCGCTTCAGAGTGGCTCACTAACGCGTTTCGCGTTAAACTTATTTTTAGGACGGTTGTATTAAAGAGAACTGACAATGAAACTTAACATCTTTTCTAATACGTTGATAATGCAAAGAACAGGTAACATGGTATTTCTTACGACTGTTGAAGCCCTATGATGACTGCCGTTTTAGGCTGAAATTTAAAGTGACACATTTATATTGCGTTTCCATTTTATTTAAACGTTTAACACAAAATCACAGAACATCAAAGACTATTAGTTATTTTGCTTTTCACTAAAGGATCAATGTCTCGTATCACCTTTCGATTAATGCTAATTCTAAGACAAGCTCTTGAGCTGAAATCTGCCAGTGAGCTTCTGTGGGTGGATTTCGTTCTCTTCATTGCGTAAAAACGGAGCATGTACATGTAAGTCTAAACAGCGACATTTCAGTAGCTCCAGACTTGTAAAGTCGTGAAACTTACATTGAGGAAACATATCTCCACGAAACTAATTTTGCTATCTACATCTACATCTACATACATACTCCGCAATCCACCATACGGTGCGTGGCGGAGGGTACCTCGTTCACAACTAGCATCTTCTCTGCCTGTTCCACTCCCAAACAGAACGAGGGAAAAATGACTGCCTATATGCCTCTGTACGAGCCCTAATCTCTCTTATCTTATCTTTATGGTCTTTCCGCGAAATATAAGTTGGCGGCAGTAAAATTGTACTGCAGTCAGCCTCAAATGCTGGTTCTCTAAATTTCCTCAGTAGCGATTCACGAAAAGAATGCCTCCTTTCCTCCAGAGACTCCCACCCGAGTTCCTGAAGCATTTCCGTAACACTCGCGTGTTGATCAATGCTACAAGTAACAAATCTAGCAGCCCGCCTCTGAATTGCTTCTATGTCCTCCCTCAATCCGACCTGATAGGGATCCCAAACGCTCGAGCAGTACTCAAGAATAGGTCGTATTAGTATTTTATAAGCGGTCTCCTTTACAGATGAACCACATCTTCCCAAAATTCTACCAATGAACCGAAGACGATTATCCGCCTTCCCCACAACTGCCATTACATGCTTGTTCCACTTCAATGTTACGCCCAAATATTTAATCGACGTGACTGTGTCAAGCGCTACACTACTAATGGAGTATTCAAACATTACGGGATTCTTTTTCCTATTCATCTGCATTAATTTATATTTATCTATAGTTAGAGTTAGCTGCCATTGTTTACACCAATCACAAATCCTGTCCAAGTCATCTTGTATCCTCCTACAGTCGCTCAACGTCGACACCTTCCCGTACACCACAGCATCATCAGCAAACAGCCGTACATTGCTATCCACCCTATCCAAAAGATCATTTATGTGCATAGAAAACAACAGCGGACCTACCACACTCCCCTGGGGCACTCTAGATGATACCCTCACGTCCGATGAACACTCACCATCGAGGACAACGTACTGGTTTCTATTAGAAGTCTTCGAGCCACACACATATTTGGGAACCAATCCCATATGCTCGTACCTTAGTTAGGAGTCTGCAGTGGGGCACCGAGTCAAACGCTTTCCGGAAGTCAAGGAATATGGCATCTGTCTGATACCCTTCATCCATGGTTCGCAAGATATCATGTGAAAAAAGGGCGAGTTGCGTTTCGCCGGAGCGATGCTTTCTAAAGCTGTGCTGATGCATGCACAGCAACTTCTCTGTCTCAAGGAAATTCATTATATTCGAACTGAGAATATGTTCGAGAATCCTGCAACAATCCGATGTTAAGGATATTGGTCTGTAATTTTGAGGATCCGTCCTTCTACCCTTCTTACACACAGGCGTCACCTGCGCTTTGTTCCAGTCGCTCGGAGATTCGCGATAAATGCAAGCTAAGTAAGGAGCCAATGCAGCAGAGTACTCTCTGTAAAACCGAATTGGGATCCCATCAAGACCTGGTGATTTATTTATTTTCAACCCATTCAGCTGCTTCACAACCCCAGGGATGTCTATCACTATGTCCTCCATACGGGAATCTGTACGAGACTCAAACGGCGGTTTGTTTATACGATCCTCCCGCTTGAAAGATTTCTCAAATGCTAAATTTAAAATTTTGGCTTTCATTTTGCTGTCTTCCGTTGCCAGGCCAGACTGGTCAGTGAGTGACTGGATGGAAGCCTTCGACCCGCTTACCGATTTTATGTAAGACCAGAATTTCCTTGGGTTTTCAGCAAGATCTTTTGCTGAGGTACGACGGTGGTAGTGGTTGTATGCTTCGCGCATCGCTCTTTTTACAGCAGCACGAATCTCTACTAACTTTTGCCTGTCCTCATTCTCCCGATCTTTCTTGTACGGCGAGTGCAACTGTCTTTGCTTCCTCAGCATTCTCCGAATTGCGCTGTTAAACCTCGGTGGGTCTTTTCCGTCGGTAACCCACTTTTTCGGCACATACTTCTCCATTGCGTGATTTACAATGTGTTTAAAATTTGTCCATAATTCTTCCACGTCCGTCGTACCAGAAGTAAATGAAGTCGATTCATTTACTAATTGGGATGCTAACAACTGCTTATCTGCTCTTTCTAGTAAGAATACTCTCCTAGCCTTCTTGACCGACTTTTTAACTTTTGTAACCATAGTCGTAATGACAACATCATTATATCTAATCCCTGTCTCGACACTGACACCGTCGATGAGGTCTGGTCTGTTCGTGGCTACCAGATCTAAAATATTTCCATTACGCGTTGGCTGTCGATTTAGCTGGTCAAGACAGTTTTCTGATAATGTGTTCAAAAGTAATTCACACGACGGCTTGTCTGTACCACCTGTAATGAATCCAAAGACACCCCAGTCTATACTAGGTAGGTTGAAGTCGCCTCCGACTAATATAGCATGATCCGGGTAGTTCTCCAATACAGAGTGTAGACTCCCTTTGAACGATTCTAGAACTGTCACGGTGGAACCTGGTGGCCGGTAATAACACCCAACAATTAACTTTATTTCTCCTAGCCCTGTTAAACCTGTCCAGATAACTTCACAATCACACTCTACTTCGACCTCAGTAGACACAATGTGAATAAATCATGCGAACTCCACACTGTAGGTGCATAAGTTCTGGCTGAAGCCGAGTTTCCACACTGTCAACATAACTCGAAAATCAGGGAAACTGCGCAACTATTTGCAAGCTGAAAACTAATTTTGCTATGAATAAATCACGCGATCTCCACACTGTAGGTGTATAAGTTCTGGCTGAAGCAGAGATTCCACACTGTCAACACAACTCGAAAACCAGGGAAACTGCGCAACTATTTGCAAGCTGAAAAGCAGTATGGTAACTTGATCTAAATGTAGATTCATCATTCTGTGAGTGTTCCTCCCGAAAACAAAAATGTGTTTTCATAGTGAAAATGTTCGGAAAACTATTGATACTTTTCTCTGCTTCCATATGACGACGATGTTCGGTTTGTGAGGCGCTCAGCTGCGCGGTCATCAGCGCCAGTACAAATTTCGAATCTTTACACAATCCAATCTTGCCACTTACAAGAATGATGATGATGATGAAATGGCGAGGACAACACAAACACCCAGTCCTCGGGCGGAGAAAATCCCCAACCCGGCAGGGAATCGATTCCGGGACCCCGTGATTCACAGGCAGCAACGCTACCATTAGACCACGAGCTGTGGACTGTTCCATATGATGAATACTATCTTCAGTCATATCGCTTAAGCTTTGCTTTTTTTTTACGTCGCCTTCTCCCTTCTCCCTATTCGCTCTCCAAGTGTCATCGCCTGCTTTTTTGTTGTGTTCTAAGTTTTGAAGCACATTAATAGAAAACAATAAACAATAAACATATAGACTAGCTATCCTGTACTGATACGTTGATGCCGATGTGTCTGACCGCTTTGAAGTCCCTAACCCGACCATTATGCTACTTTCCATCCCTTTCAAAACAGTTACTCTCTGTTTTTAGGGAGATTCCACAGTAAAACGTTTCTTCAAAAAAAGAATTAATGGCTACTTCACATCTTTGGAGTGTTTACTCGTAGATCCTAAACCGATTTGACTGTATTCGAATTGCAAATGTTTCTAAGAAATATTGTAAACACAGACCACGTAAGGGCTCTTGTACACTGAAAAATGCCAAAGATAACTTTTGGTTTCCATCTCCATCAAACAGAACCACCTTTACTCCGAACTTGGCATTACTTCAAACTGGGAAAAGCAAGTTGCAAAATTCCCAGGAAAACTGAAGTGCAACAATTAGCAGCCAGTCGCTGGAAATAATTTAGTTTGTCCATTGACTGTTTGAATATAAATTCAGGGAATACACTGAAGTTCTGTTCAGTACAATCAACAAGATCCAAGAAACTAGGCATTGTCTTGTAATCAGATATCCCTACCGCTGTACCTCCTCGAGAAGACTGTGAGTGGATTTTTATGCATAAAATTTCAGAAAAAAGCTTCTCTGATCTTGAAATTATAAGAAGCCTCGTATAAGCAGGAACGGAAAATGTTATTGTGGCCGGGAATTTTAATGGGCATGTATCTTGTAGTAACATTTATTTGTTTGGGTATGTGTCTTGTAGCAACAGTCATTTTTTTATAAAATGTTAAAATCCATTTTACCATAAGTTTGTTTTACTAAGCTCCATGCCACCTTATTTATTGTAAATATTAACCAATCTGAATGAAATTTTTGCAGGAAGAACCTTTGGTGTTTTTGCATACTTTTGTGCATTAATGTTTCGAAAATGTAATTTGTTTATTTTACCATCACATTTATGTACCGATATTGCAGAAAATTTAAGGCTGGAATTTGAAACAATCACTGAAAACAAATTATTAATATTTCTCATAAAATGACTGCACAGAACCGCTGAACTATGTCTTGTGAATGTACCTAGAAAATCTGGCATATGAAATTTGTGGTCTGAGTACAAAAAGTTTGTTTTCTCGATACCATCAGAATCATATTAAAAATTCAAAACTCAGTTGCTACGGACTTCATCACTTGGGTATTGCTACATCTGTACAGAATAGACGCGATTTTGAAATTTGGTTGCTGTCGGCTAAGTAGAAGAAAAATAAACTTTTAGGGGGGATCTCCCCTTAAAAGACTGCGCCGTATAAACTGTGTGTTCATATCTAAGGCTAGGCCGAACATAATTACGATCATTCCTCTGAAGGCAGCACGTGGTCTGCACTTCTGCGCTACCAGTCGGCAGCCACCACATTCCTGCTGAAGTGTACGAGATGTGTTACTAGAAATTAGTTTTAAAATATGTTGAAAGGTTGCAAAACTGCGACCACACACTTTTTTAAGATAATTTATATTGAGTTTCATGTTGGTTCCCTCATCTTCGAGAGAAAGTGCGGATTTAATTGCGTGTCATTTGCCTGCGTTTCCGCTGCAAATATTTTGTGTTGGATTCCGCCCCAATAGATTTTGATTCCAAGCACCTTGTGTCGTAACAGGATACACCACGAGGAAATAGTCTCTTTGTATCCCGCGGTAGATTTATTTACAATATTTACAATGATTACATTAAACTGCTTTTCAATATTTACAAATTTTTCAAAGATTCTGACGTTCCCCTCGTCATTGTAACTTCTGTGCGTGGGTCACAGGAGTCAGAAATGATTTTAAGTTCTCATCAGTTTGGAGTTTCTTTACAGCCTTTACAATCTCTTCTTCAGTTTCCTCTTTTCCCGCCAAACTTTAAAATTAGTCGGTCAGACTGGTGGCCTGGTATTCTGCATCTTCTCGAAGAATTGTCGCTAATGAGTAAACATTCGGATGGGCTTTTGATATTAATGTATTTATTCTTCGGTTTCATCCTTCTAAGACGTTACTAGGGCGTCTAACAACCCTACCAGAACAAAGGTCAAAATTTTATAACGATTGTGGTGTTGCTCATACTGCTACATATTGCATTTTCGGCCAACAACAGTCATATTATGTGGCAGGTGTCATTAGAGCACAGTTAATAAAGTCATTTCATGTAATAATCAAAAAACTAGGCACTCATCTTTTTGTGTTTCCCATGCTGGTCTCGTCGTAAAACCATGGCTCAATCGTTGAAAATCTATGTGGTTATGATTCCAAGCTCGGATGCAAAGAGGCCTAGGTTTTATTCTGCTGTATTCAAAAGTTTTGTAGATGCGCTTCACAAATCATTCTTGAAGATTACACTTTTGCAGGACAATGGTGATGTAAAAAAAGCAATCAGCACTCCGAATTTAAGTTACACTTCCTTTTAATTGCAATATCACGTAAACTCAAAACATCACTTCACAATACAAAACATACTTGAAAACATATATCTCACAGTCACTGTTAAAGTTCACATTTTATAAGCGGACTACGTTATGCGTCTTTCCATCATGACGTCCAACACTTGACTCTCTCAAGGTCCGAGTCTCTAACAAGTTAACAACTAACTAACAATCGCTTACGCGCCCAAAAATCAGAGTTACAAGTACGTCAAAGAACATTGTGACAAAAGAAAGAATACACATAAGAAAAATATCATTACAATATAAACATATCGATTTATCAAAAGTAAAATCAAATCTGAATGTTGTCTCAGAAAAATGTTAAGTAGTTAACAGAAATACAGTAGAATATTACTGGTATCGAGAGGTTCAGGTGAGGTACCATAATGGTTACGTAATTCAATTACCATTACAGGCGTTATTGGCATATGTCCGCTATCGAGCTACTGGTTCACAAAATAGTCGTAAAAGTCCTAAAACTTTTGGTTTTCAAGCTTGCTTTCCTGAAAACACATCCAACATTTCCAGGGGAAGATGTGCTAGAGCAGAAGACATTCTTATGTGACAGCGTATTTCCTCATTTTTCTTATAGGCTCGAACGAGGCCGCAACACTGATCTTGTTTCCACAAGCACTGATTTAAATGATAGTTGCAACCAGTAATCTGTGTTCCAGGTAACACAATGTTAGCTGCTTGGACGATCGCAGTTTCGAAGTCCATCGTCAATGATGGAGGCTTCTATACAGGTACGTTGACTGTAATAGCTTTAAAATAATGTTCATATGTTTCTCACTTTTTATTTGGCAGCAAAACGTAAATAACTGCAAAGGTGTTTGTTTTCTACCAAGAACTATTAAGGTCGACGTGGAGTATAAACAACAGTCCAAACTGCTTGCTCGAACTCTTCAACGTTCCATCCACAAAGAATGATTCGAAGTTTGATAAACAGCTTTTCTCTTTTCGCTGGCAAATACCAGTATTCTGTCATTCTGTCTCATGATCTGCAAGTAAAAAGTTGCTACGATCATTCACCAGTAAATTATTTCCTTTGAAGAGTGTTACTTCAGAATGTACGGGAGCCTGTGTAGTTCCCATATACGTATTTCCACCTAATGCGATGAAACGATTGTTTCGCATTTCTGTATGATGGTAACGATGTTACCAAGTCGTAGCCTCGATTGAAGAGCTACTCTGCTCCTTCAATGTAAACTGTAGCGTCTGTTTCGTTTGCCGCTTCTTTGCGCTGACAAAATACACTCCTGGAAATTGAAATAAGAACACCGTGAATTCACTGTCCCAGGAAGGGGAAACTTTATTGACACATTCCTGGGGTCAGATACATCACATGATCACACTGACAGAACCACAGGCACATAGACACAGGCAACAGAGCATGCACAATGTCGGCACTAGTACAGTGTATATCCACCTTTCGCAGCAATACAGGCTGCTATTCTCCCATGGAGACGATCGTAGAGATGCTGGATGTAGTCCTGTGGAACGGCTTGCCATGCCATTTCCACCTGGCGCCTCAGTTGGACCAGCGTTCGTGCTGGACGTGCAGACCGCGTGAGACGACGCTTCATCCAGTCCCAAACATGCTCAATGGGGGACAGATCCGGAGATCTTGCTGGCCAGGGTAGTTGACTTACACCTTCTAGAGCACGTTGGGTGGCACGGGATACATGCGGACGTGCATTGTCCTGTTGGAACAGCAAGTTCCCTTGCCGGTCTAGGAATGGTAGAACGATGGGTTCGATGACGGTTTGGATGTACCGTGCACTATTCAGTGTCCCCTCGACGATCACCAGTGGTGTACGGCCAGTGTAGGAGATCGCTCCCCACACCATGATGCCGGGTGTTGGCCCTGTGTGCCTCGGTCGTATGCAGTCCTGATTGTGGCGCTCACCTGCACGGCGCCAAACACGCATACGACCATCATTGGCACCAAGGCAGAAGCAACTCTCATCGCTGAAGAC
Organism: Schistocerca nitens; assembly: GCF_023898315.1. Lineage (NCBI taxonomy): Eukaryota > Metazoa > Arthropoda > Insecta > Orthoptera > Acrididae > Schistocerca > Schistocerca nitens. The sequence goes on along the minus strand of NC_064614.1, from coordinate 919,889,130 downwards.
GACACGTCTCCATTCGTCCCTCCATTCACGCCTGTCGCGACACCACTGGAGGCGGGCTGCACGATGTTGGCGCGTGAGCGGAAGACGGCCTAACGGTGTGCGGGACCGTAGCCCAGCTTCATGGAGACGGTTGCGAATGGTCCTCGCCGATACCCCAGGAGCAACAGTGTCCCTAATTTGCTGGGAAGTGGCGGTGCGGTCCCCTACGGCACTGCGTAGGATCCTACGGTCTTGGCGTGCATCCGTGCGTCGCTGCGGTCCGGTCCCAGGTCGACGGGCACGTGCACCTTCCGCCGACCACTGGCGACAACATCGATGTACTGTGGAGACCTCACGCCCCACGTGTTGAGCAATTCGGCGGTACGTCCACCCGGCCTCCCGCATGCCCACTATACGCCCTCGCTCAAAGTCCGTCAACTGCACATACGGTTCACGTCCACGCTGTCGCGGCATGCTACCAGTGTTAAAGACTGCGATGGAGCTCCGTATGCCACGGCAAACTGGCTGACACTGACGGCGGCGGTGCACAAATGCTGCGCAGCTAGCGCCATTCGACGGCCAACACCGCGGTTCCTGGTGTGTCCGCTGTGCCGTGCGTGTGATCATTGCTTGTACAGCCCTCTCGCAGTGTCCGGAGCAAGTATGGTGGGTCTGACACACCGGTGTCAATGTGTTCTTTTTTTCCATTTCCAGGAGTGTACTTTCGCACTTCATTTGCTGCTTCATCTGGAATACAAACATGGCTACCTTCCCCTAAAACCGTGCTATTTTTGCGAATAGCCTCCCTTTTTATTTATTCTTTTCAAAGTTTATAGAAGCCCGTAAGTCACTTCTTGTTTGTTTGTACATTCCACTATACATTGATGCCCCTTGTAAATCAGTAAAGTCTTCCCTTTGATGGTTTCGGCGAACTGCATTGTCTCAGCACTAAAACACGGAACACTACTTGCCACTCAGTGTCAACTGCAGTACTGAACTCCGGGAGAAAGCCACGCACACAACGAACTGGTGCGGGGACAAGCAACTTCGTACACGAAATGGGCTTTGGCCTTTCCCAGCACACGTCGCATGTAGCTGCGAACAGGCCGGTGTATCCTACTTCCTGAACACCCTGACCACTACCTATAGCGTTCTGGGCTCCGTACAAATCTCAACACATTCTCTTCAAATGGTTCAAATGGCTCTGAGCACTATGGGACTTAACATCTGAGGTCATCAGTCCCCTAGAACTTAGAACTACTTAAACCTAACTAACCTAAGGACATGTTACCATCCATGCCCGAGGCAGGAATTTGAACCTGCGACCGTAGCAGTCGCTCAGTTTCGGAATGAAGCGCCTAGAACCGCTCGGCCACCGCGGCCGGCGCCAACACATTCTCTCTCCGTATCAATGTCACTCCGTGCAAGTGTCACGAACTCGACACGGCGACTCCAGAGGGCGCAACGTCCCGTTACGCACCAATTTACTTTTAAAAAGTTTTCGAAGGATGAATTCAACGGAAGTACAGTATTTGCATCCCATGTAACGTATTCACAGCTTCTTCCCCCCTAGCGTGTCCTGTACTGATGCAAAGTCCGCTCACCTGGTTGCTTCCGACCAGGGCTTATAAACAATTCTATGTCTAACACATCATGGGGCTTTAGATCCCCCTTGACCTTGTCTAACCATCGCTACAGGGTTAGTGGTCGACTACATCCTGGATCGTAATAGAAGGCTGTTTTTGCCATTGAGTTGTCTCCGGTTCAGCTTTTCTCTTGCTGGTGCTTGCTGTCATTCCCAGAAGTTCTCTTACATGTTCTTTAATGACATAGTCCAACCTTACGATCAAGCGAGGATGCAGAGGGAATTCTGAGAAAGTAAGGAAAGTACCTGGCGTACTAATACTATGAGAAAAGACTGAAATAGATGGATAATATGAATAGCAACTAATCTGGGACACAATCAGTATTTTACCAGACGTTAGAGAAAGCGGAGATATCACATAATCCTTTGAAGAGGCAGATCCGTATGCCGGCGGGTCACGGATCATTTCAAAATTATCTCCGTAGATTCAACATAAGAAGCAACGATAGATGCGTTGGTGGAGTAACGGCAACATCTGAACATGCAGTGACACTGTGTCCCGATCAAAGGTCTTCAACTGATGCAGAGAGAGGCAAAGTTTCTACGATATTGCGAGGGACAGAAGCATGTGCTGTTCTGAACAGACCATCAGACTAATATTCCAAGCAAGAGCTATAAAAACATCTTAATTTTGAGGGATGAAGAGAACATGAAATTCGGTAATGTCTAAAAGCATCTCTTCACAGTCAGAGGAAGCAGTGAAAATAAACGAAGACTGACACCCCCACCACTCGCTGCAGAGCATAAGATGTTTCCTGCATCGCACCAGGAGCCTCGTATTAGAAACGTGAGCAATCCAGCACGGGAATGGAGTACAGTATGTCACGTAGTAACACTAGCGCTGTATTACCATTGTCTATTAACAAATTTGTATATTTCTTCCACTATTTGTAGTAACAATGAATATTTTTGGTTGTGATTTATGCACAAAAAATTGTTGGTTCTGTTACTGATACACGAAGGGAGCTGTACAGGTAGAAATGTATTGTTCGGGGAAGAACCACTGCCTCTGTGTACAGCACATAGTTAGCGCGCCACAGAAGAAAGCGTGAGGCGAGCAGTGAGAGGGTACGGCAGCCAGTCAGTCGCTAGCTTCTAGAGTGTCAACACTCGGATTGGAGTAAGAGGACGTTCAATAAGCAGTGTAATATTTTTTTTTACTGAAAGCTGGTTGGTTTTATTCAGGATTTCAATACACCATATAAGTTCCCACTCTTTCAGCTACAAAACCCTACGTTTCAACATCATCTCCTTTCGATGGTGCGGCCTTACGCCACCTTAGTGGGACGACCTCTGTGCCAGCATGGTACCACTCTAGTGGTCTACGTCGGAATCAACGTCGTGCTGCATCAATAGCCTCCCCCTCATCCACGTACTGCTTCCCGTGGAGTGCATCCGTCATTAGTCCAAACAAATGCAAGTCGGAAGGTGCAAGATCCGGGTTGTAGGGTGGATGAGGAAGAACAGTCTGATGAAGTTTTGTTAGCTCCTCTCAGGTGCGCAGACTTATGTGAGGCCTTGCGTTCTCACGGAGAAGGAGAAGCTGGTTTGCATTTTGTGGCAACGATCGTGCTGAAGTCGTTCCTTTAATTTCCTGGGCGTAGCACAATATACTTCAGAGTTTATCGTTGCACCGTGAGGGAATAATCCCTTCAGTGTCCCGAAAGACCGTCACCATGACTGGGGGTACAGTTTTGAGCTTCTTCATCGGAGGAGAGATGGTTGACGTTTTCTTTCCTGTTTCGAAGTGATAAACACATGTTTCATCACCTGTGACAATATTCGACAAGAAATTATCACGATCAGCCTCGAAACGCGCAAGCAATTCCCCACAAATGGTCTTTCATTGCTCTTAATGGTCTTGTGTTCGGCGGAGGGGAAGCGGCAAGGAATCCACTTCTGAGTGACCAGTATGTCAGCACTACCAACAGAGTAATCCAGCTGTGATCCGTAGATCACCTCGAATGAGAGTGACTGCACATTCCAATATTTTAAGGGTCACAGCTCTGTGCGGCCAGCTGGTGAACGGGAGATGGGGCAGGTTTTCGCGTCCTTTTTTCAATAATGGCAGTCGTCTCGGCCAAGGGCTTACCGTGCTTTTGTTCACTGCCAGGTCTTTCTAGACATTCTGCAAGCGCCTATGAATATCTGCGATGCTGTGGTCCTTATTTTTACATCCGAAATTGGCCGAGAAAAAGAATATGTTGCATAACTTGCTGAAGGCCTTCGTATTACCATCTTATTGCGCCGTGGAACATTAGTGCAATGCTCTATGATGTTTACGTTTGGAAAGAAGAATTGAATCAGGTCAACTGGTGTGCAGAGACACGCTTGAGCAGTACTGATCAACGCCATCAGGTGCCGCAGTTCAACGCATTGTCGCCTTCAGGCAATGTCCTCTTTGTCTAGATTTGCAAAGTGCACGAATCGGCATCTTCTGCACTGTGATCTAATACATACACAAAACAGTTACTGACTGCAATCTCTTAACTTCTACTAGGATCTTATTCCTGATCCGTAAAATTATCTGAGAGTCCACAATGTTGAATATATTTATAAAAAGATTGGTTATGTTGATAATAATAACTGAATCGCTTGGATATTAGTAAAATCATAATGTTAAAGAAATACTGTATTTCTCAGATTGCATCGTTACCATCATACAGAAGTGCGAAACAATCGTTACATCGCATTAGGTGGAAATACGTATATGGGAACTACACAAGCTCCCATAAATTCTGAAGTAACACTCTTCAAAGGAAATAATTTACTGGTGAATGATCGTAGCAACTATTTACTTGCAGATTATAACATGAGACAGAATGACAGAATACTGGTATTTGCCAGCGAAAAGAGAAAAGCTGTTTATCAAATTTCGAATCATTCTTTGTGGATGGAACGTTGAAGAGTTCGAGCAAGCAGTTTGGACTGTTGTTTATACTCCACGTCGACCTTAATAGTTCTTGGTAGAAAACAAACACCTTTGCATAATATGATGCAGTTACTTGTTGAATAAAGTAACTAGAAAGGGGTACAATGTTGTCGTACACTCTTCATAACTTTTTCTTTCTCAAACTTATCATGAGCTTATTTAACATGTTTATTATATAAGCATTTTTCTATCAGATGCCGATATCTGGGGAAGGAATTATATGGGACATTTTATTTTATTTCCTTATTCAGTGACTGAGATCAGCAGCCTTATTGTATTTCATATTTCAAGTTCCTGTGTGGCCAACTGCAGGAAATGGGAACAAGGCGACTCAGTTACAAATTAGAGGCGGTTCCTCCCTTTCTTTCTATGGAAGAGAGGGAAAATTTGTAGGCCTTATTTAAACCTGGCTGGCAGGCGCAAGCCACAACGACAGAAGCGCACCTTTCCACTGTTTTTAAAATCAAGTCTCTTGGATGGTCCTGTGGGATCGCATGTAGAACCTTCTAGTACATTCTGGAATTTCTTCTCTGTTCAGAAAGAAGTGAGGCCAACGGCCGCCAGTGCTTTTTCAGCCCCTCTAATTAGCTTAGCACATTACGCTTTTAGTAGGTGCAGGTGGTTGGTCGGAGCCCCCCCCCCCCTTCTCACCACCATAAATAATTCGCTCTGAACGGAGCGTGCAGAGGAGCTATGTGAATTTTCGAGGTGAGAACAATCTGACTCCAGAAATCGTGGAGTGAAAATGTTCTGTTAACGCCGGTGTTAGTTGTTAACCGAGCTGAAATTTATGAGCCACGGGTAGGTTGCGTTGAAGCATCATGGCGCCAGCATCACTAGAAGTAAGGAGTGATTTACTTTACTTGTTTTAACTATTGCTTGTGAAGTTTGACTATTTTCGTGTAGAGTTTAAGAACTTGGATCTCTGTGTTAATACAAAACCATTCATATGGTAGTATTGTCGCTGTAAAGCTTATCAACCTCCCATGAATGATTTTTGAGTCAGTGAGCAGCCAAACTACAGGATTATTCCTGACACAAGATATATAGCAGTTAAGACTCGAATCATAGGACGGTACAATTTGGTATGTTGCCGCATATGGTACATGTTTTTCTGTAAAGATGGTATGTGAGGTCGTAGGGTGACTTTCACAGCGGGGCACTGGAGCGAGGAGGCATTCAAAGTCAGCGTACACTACAAACGGGCATCGCTCCTAGTAATAAGCATTTTTAAACTTTATGAGTTGTTTTCCTCGGTAGGCATAAGGTGTACAGGGTTCTTGGAAGCGCAGTCTACTAGATACTTTGCTAATAACTTGTCTAAGGGAAAGGCATTGAGGCACCCTAGCAAAAATGCCCTTCACCATTATGCTTTCTCAGTTGGATGGAAAGGAGTGGGGTGATGTCTTTGATCCAAACACAATGATAATTATCACCTTCAGAGAAGAGTAGCATGTTTACATTAATCTGATGCTCACCGGCAAATTTTGAGAAATGGAGGGGCCAATGACTATATCCTTGTCCTGCTCATCTGACTTGCTTTTCTCCTCCAGGTCGTAAACATGAACTGATGTTCCGGTATTCTGCATCTCAAATTTGGCTATGTCCTGGACCTTGATGGGGAACCCGATACCATCAATGTTACAATACTTATGAATGTCAAGGTATCTATCGTATCTATATGTGCGCTCTGGATTCTCTTTAATATTTCTTTAGCAAGCCAGGATTGGCCGTGCAAAACAAGCCTGTTTTTTTTCTTTTTGACATTAATGCATGCTCTCTTATTAGCAATCTCTTTATGGAGCTTGATCAGCTACATATTTACCAGATCACAGACTTGTGTGTGGATGTTCAGGTGTAGTATTCGGCTGAGTGCCTTAGCTAACCCTTCCACTTCCACCTCGGAAAACCAATCCATTATATCACTCAAGGTGGATTTACGAAACTACTCGACGATTGACGTGCTATGCGTTATCACGCCATTTTCCATCCAGAGATAATGAAGACTTGAAGACTTTCAACCAAATTTTTCTGGGTTTGTCATCGCATTGAAAATATATATACAACTACTGACGGTTCGGTTCCTGTTGCAAGCGACCTTCTTCAGGGTCGCTTGCAACAGAGACCGAAAAGTCGATAGTTTTATATACAGGGTGGTCCATTGATCGTGACCGAGCCAAATATCTCACGAAATAAGCGTCGAACGAAAAAACTACACAGAACGAAACTTCTCTAGCTTGAAGGGGGAAATCAGATGGCGCTATGGTTGGCCCGCTAGATAGCGCTGCCATAAGTCAAACTGATATCAACTGCGTTTTTAAAAATAGGAGCCCCCATTTTTATTACATGTTCGTGTAGTAAATAAAGAAATATGAATGTTTTAGTTGGACCACTTTTTTCGCTTTGTGATAGATGGCGCTGTAATAGTCACAAACATATGGCTCACAATTTTAGACGAACAGTTGATAACAGGTAGGTTTTTTAAATTAAAATACAGATCGTAGGTACGTTTGAACATTTTATTTCGGTTATTCCAATGCGATACATGTACCTTTGTGAACTTATCAATTCTGAGAACGCATGCTGCTACAGTGTGATTACCTGTAAATACCACGTTAATGCAATAAATGCTCAAAATGATGTCCATCAACCTCAATGCATTTGGCAATACGTGTAACGACATACTCAACAGCCAGTAGTTCGCCTTCCGTAATGTTCGCGCATGCATTGACAAAGCGCTGACGCATGTTGTCAGGCGTTGTCGGTGGATCACGATAGCAAACATCCTCCAACTTTCCCCCCAGAAAGAAATCCGGGGACGTCAGATCCGGCGAACGTGCGGGCCATGGTATGGTGCTTCGACGACCAATCCACCTGTCATGAAATATGCTATTCAATACCGCTCCAACCGCACGCGAGCTATGTGCCGGGCATCTATCATGTTGGAAGTACATCGCCATTCTGTCATGCAGTGAAACATCTTGTAGTAACATCGGTAGAACATTACGTAGGAGATCAGTATACTTTGCATCATTTAGATTGCCATCGATAAAATGGGGGTCAACTAACCTTCCTCCCATAATGGCGCACCATACATTAACTCGCCAAGGTCGCTGATGTTCCACTTGTCGCAGCCATCGTGGATTTTCCGTTGCCCAATAGTGCATATTATGCCGGTTTACGTTACCGCTGTTGGTGAATGACGCTTCGTCGCTAAATAGAACGCGTGCAAAAAAATCTGTCATCGTCCCGTAATTTCTCTTGTGCCCAGTGGCAGAACTGTACACGACGTCAAAGTCGTGGCCATGTAATTCCTGGTGCATAGAAATATGGTACGGGTGCAGTCGATGTTGATGTAGCATTCTCAACACCGACGTGTTTGAGATTTCCGATTCTAGCGCAATTTGTCTGCTACTGATGCGCGGATTATCCGCGACAGCAGCTAAAACACCTACTTGGGCATCATCATTTGTAGCAGGTGTTCACATGTGGCTGAACACTTCCTGTTTCCTTAAATAACATAACTATCCGGCGAACGGTCCGGACACTTGGATGATGTCGTCCAGGATACCGAGCAGCATGCATAGCACACGCCCGTTGGGCATTTTGATTAAAATAGCCATACATCAACACGATATCGACCTTTTCCGCAATTGGTAAACGGTCCAATTTAACAGAGGTATTGTATCACGAAGCAAATACCGTCCGCACTGGAGGAGTGTTACGGGATACCACGTACTTATACGTTTGTGACTATTACAGCGCCATCCATCACAAAGCGAAAAAAGTGGTCCAAGTGAAACATTCATATTTCTCTACGTACTACACGAATATGTAATAGAAAATTGGGGTTCCTATTTTAAAAAACGCAGTTGATATCTGTCTGACCTATAGCAGCGCCATCTAGCGGATCAACCATAGCGCCATCTGGTTTCCCCCTTCAAACTAGACGAGCTTCGTTCTTTGTAGTTTTTTCGTTTGATGCTTATTTCGTGAGATATTTGGCCCGGTCACTATCAATGGACAAGCCTGTATATTGACAATGCGATCACAAACCCAGAAAATTTTTTTCGAATGTGAAAGTAGCTGCGGAAGCCTACGTTTATAGTTGAAGATTTGTCTCTTTAATGCCAGAATCAATTTTCTTTTTTTGGGGGGGAGGGGGGGGGGATACTGTAGTGGGATACCGCGGATCATTGACTATCTTGGGGCGCTCCTTTCCCACGAAAGGAAGGCATGCCTTTAATGACCCGACAGGGTCTCGAAACCCTCCTGGCGGCTTCTCAATCCTTGTGAAGGAGATTCGTTCCTCAAAGGAGTCGGTAATCACCGAGTATTCTAACTGCGGTATTGTGTCACTGACCTGATGTCTTTCACTAAAAGGACGGGAGAGGGAACTGCCGCTAGACACAGGTTCGTTTCCATTACTAATATTATAACTAGAACTGGAAGATGAAGCTGCTTGTGGCGTTGTGTTGAGGGGCATGTGCTGTATCTCGCCAGACTGGCAAAGATGGTATGTTGGAGTAGGAGACGCTGTGGAATCGGGCCAGTGCGAGCACTCCTGCTGCTGCAGCCCTAACCTGTCTGCCAGAAGGAGCGTCGCCCGTAGACGCCAGAGCGCAGCCGGTGTGGGGACGGCGGTGGGAACGAGAGCGGCGCCGGCGGCTTCCCGCGCGACGATTGGCGGCGCCCTTGCTGGTGGAGCGTGCCGCTCAGGACCTCGCCTCTATGTTACAGGCTCCCCCCCCCCCTCCCCCCCCCTCCCACCACATCGGTACCCGAGCCACGGCGTATTGCGGGAATTGTTCGCCTAACGCAGCCGCTGTAGAAGAGAGAAAGAATAACGAACACAAGTAAGTACAACGTTCCAGACATCGCCTTCTGTTGCAAGGAAAGAAAAGAGAATCTCTGTGTTCTTCCTTACGGCAGGTCTTGTCATGGGGGAAAGCCTCGTCAGAGAAGTCCGCATGAGCGCATGAGCGTCTAGAGAAGTGATTCCAGTGGTGGTTTCCCGTAGCCTTCCATCGATGATGATGAAATGACAATGAGGACAATACAACACCTAGTCCCTGAGCGGATAAAATCTGCGACCCAGTCGGTTATCGAACCCCGGCCCCTTGGCGTGACAGATCGCCGCGGTGACCACTCAGATATCGGGACGGTTAAGGAAAGAAAGAACACTTATTATTTGTAATCAGAGCGAGTATGTATTACATATTTCGCTCTGGCTCCTTGCCGTCTCCCTCATCTCCTCTCCCCGCGATTCCTAATGAGCCCCTAGAGATTGCAAAAGGCGCGACGTGTTTCCTAATAGGGTGTGTTATCACCACAGATGACAACGCATGCTCTACAGAAGTGCTCCTATGCCAGCCATAAGGTTGGTAAGGAGTTGCTGTGGTAGAGCGTTCCATTTCTCCATCAACGCGACTGCCAAATGCCAAATGGTCATTGGTGCCTGAGCACGTGCTGCAGTAGCATTTCCCAACTCCCAATTCATCCCAACTAATCCCACACTTGATCGATGGGATTTAAATCGGGGGGGGGGGGGGGGGCGGCCGTTGTGGCCGAGCGGTTCTAGGCGCTCCAGCCTGGAACCGCGCTGTTGCTACGGTCGCAGGTTCGAATCCTGCCTTGGGCATGGATGTGTGTGCTGTCCTTAGGTTAGTTAGGTTTAACTAGTTCTAAGTTCTAGGGGACTAATGACCTCAGAAGTTGAGTCCCATAGTGCTCAGAGCCATTTGAACCATTTTTTGAAAAAACGCACACAGAGGTAAGGAGTGCAGTGTCAACGATAATTGTGACCGATGAGTGTACTGTGTGCAAAGATTTCGTTGTCAGTGCCCCTGCGCAACATTATGTCTCCTCCTCGTAACACCAGGACCCCAAAATCTATCATGTTCGACGGTGTTCTTCGGTGCATTACGTATTCTCAACTTTCACCATATGAAGGCACGCCCTGCACTGCCAAATATGAATTTTTTGGTGATCCGGGTGTGATAGTGTTTTGGTTGTCCAGGTATCTTGGTGTCGGGGGGTGTAACTTTACATGAGCGCAACTGACCTACAAATCTTTCAAGATGTTCAAATGTATGTGAATTCCTAAGGAACCGAACTGCTGAGGTCATCGGTCCCTGGACTTACACACTACTTAAAGCAACTTATGCTAAGAACACACACACACATCCACCCACCCACCCACACACACACACACACATACACATACACACACACACACACACACACACACACACACACCCATGCGGGCGAGGGAGGACTCGAACATCAGGCGGGAGGAGCTGCGCAATCAGTGACATGGCGCCTAAACCGCGCGGGCACTCCGCGCGGCTTACAGATCTTTGATTACGGTACACTCACCAGTTAACCTTATTGATACAATGTACTCCTTCTGCACATGCGTCCTTTTAGGGGTGCGTTCGGCCGTGATTTCAATCTAAAGGATGACAAGCCGCAACCGCATCGAAGAGTGCAGGTAGAAGAGCTCTTGGAACGTGAGGATATTCGGCGAGTGGAATGGCCTGCACATTCCTCCGACTTAAATCCCACAGAACACGTGTGGGATGCGTTGCGGAGACGTATCGCAGCACACGCACACGCACCATCGCCATCCAGTAGTTGTCAACGGCACTGGTGGACGAATGGAACGCCCCACCCCAACAACTCCTTTACCAACATTGTAGCCAGCACGGGAACACTTTGCAGAGCAAACATTGCAGTCCGTCGTGATCACACAACCTATCCAGAAACATATCCCGCCAATTCCAATCTTCAGAGGACCGTGGTGAAACACTGTGAGTACAGTGTAATTATTGTCTTTGAATAAAACTGTCATTTCGTCTCGTTGCGCATTGCCTTCAGTTGCCTCCTGTGCTATTGGGGAGAGTGCGGCACACCTATGCAGTTTTCTTTCTGAATTTATGAAAACTTTTTGGTTACATTTATCAGTTGTAAAATGAACTAGGCTTACACTACTGGCTATTAAAATTGCTACACTAAGAAGAAATGCAGATGATAACCAGGTATTCAGGGACAAATATATTATACCAGAACTGACATGTGATTACATTTTCACGCAATTTGGGTGCATAGATCCTGAGAAATTAGTATCTAGAACAGCCAACTCTGGCCGTAATAACGGCCTTGATAGGCCTGGGCATTGAGTCAAAGAGAGCTTGGATGGCGTGTACAGGTACAGCTGCTCATGCAGCTTCAACACGATACCACAGTTCATCAAGAGTAGTGACGGGCGTATTGTGACCAGCCAGTTGTTCGGCCACCATTGACCAGACGTTTTCAGTTGGTGAGAGACCTGGAGAATGCGCTGGCCAGGGCAGCAGTCGAACATTTTCTGTATCCAGGAAGGCCCGTACAGAACCTGCAACATGCCGTCGTGCATTATCCTGCTGAAATGTAGGGTTTGGCATGGATCGAATGAAGGGTAGAGCCACGGGTCGTAACACATCTGAAATGTAACGTCCACTGTTCAAAGTGCCGTCAATGCGAACAAGAGGTGACCGAGACGTCTATCCAATGGTAACCCATACCATCACGAAGGGTGATACGCCAGTATGGCGATGACAAAAACACGCTTCCAATGTGCGTTCACCGCGATGTCGCCAAACACGAATGCGACCATCATGATGCTGTAAACAGAACCTGGATTCATCCGAAAAAATGACGTTTTGCCACCGTGAATCCAGGTTCGTCGTTGAGTACACTATCGCAGGCGCTCCTGTCTGTGATACAGCGTCAAGGGTAACCGCAGCCATGGTCTCCGAGCTGATAGTCAATGCTGTTGCAAACGTCGTCGAACTGTTCGTGCAGATGGTTGTTGTCTTGCAAACGTCCCCATCTGTTGACTCAGGGATCGAGACGTGGATGCACGATCCGTTACAGTCATGTGGATAAGATGCCTGTCATCTCGACTGCTAGTGATTCGAGGCCGTTGGGATCCAGCACGGGGTTCCGTATTACCCTCCTGAACCCACCGATTCCATATTCTGCTAACAGTCATTGGAACTCGACCAACGCGAGCAGCAATATCGCGATATGATAAACCGCAACCACAACCGCTACAATCCGACCTGTATCAAAGTCGGAAACGTGATAGTACGCATTTCTCCTCCTTACACGAGGCATCACAACAACGTTTCACCAGGCAACGCCGGTCAACTGCTGTTTGTGTATGAGAAATCGGTTGGAAACTTTCCTCATGTCAGCACGTTGTAGGTGTCGCCACCGGCGCCAACCTTGGGTGAATGCTCTGAAAAGCTAATCATTTGGATATCACAGCATCTTCTTCCTGTCGATTACATTTCGGGTCTGTAGCACGTCATCTTCGCGGTGTAGCAATTTTAATGGCCAGTAGTGCATAATACGAGGGTCAGTCAAATGAAAACCTTAATTTTGTAATAACAAATCGAAATTTCGCGCCATTATCCTGTCAGGTTGTAAGCGTGCTCCAAACAGTGTGCATAATGGCCTGTAGATGGCAGCATAGTGCCGATGCACAAATACCGTCGCAGTAACAGTATCAAGATGGCCGCCCCAATTGCGACTTGCACCAGAGAAGAACAGCATTCTGTTATTAGGTTTTTGCGTGGTGAAGGTGTGAAACCTATTGAAATTCATCGACGAATGAAGGTTCAGTACGGCGATGCATGTTTGTCACAGCAGCAAGTCTACGAATGGAGGAGGAAGTTCGCAAATGGCGCGATGTTAGTGGAAGATGCTCCTCGTCCTGGTCAGGCACGAGTTGTGACTCCACAGAACATTGCAGAAATTGAAGTCGTAGTGATGGAAAACCGCCGAGTGACTCTGAATGACATTGCAGCATGTTTACAGATTATTCATGGGTCAGCACACCACATTGTGCATGATGTGCTCCAGTTTCACAAAGTGTCTGCAAGATGGGTGCCAGGCAGCTGACTCCTAAAGTGAGAGAACGACGTGTAGATGCTTGTGAAGAACTTCTTCGGCACTTTGAACCAGAAGGTGATGGCTTCCTTGCAAGAATCGTTACTGGGGACGAAACCTGGGTTCACTTCCACCAACCGGAAACGAAGAGAGCGAACAAGGAATGGCGCCGTTCCTCATCACCAAAACCAAAGGAGTTTCGAACAGAACCATCAGCAGGGAAGGTTATGCTAACTCTCTATTGAGACGAAAAAGGCGTCATTTTGGAGCATTACATGCCTAGAGGGACCACTGTCACCAGTGCATCATACACAGATCTCCTAAAAACTTGTCTGCGGCCTGCAATCAAATCAAAGCAACGTGGATTGCTGTCAGCAGGTGTCCTTCTGCAACATGACAATGCAAGGCCCCACACTGCCCGTACAACAGTTGCAACAATAACAGACCTGCATTTTGAGTGTCTTCCTCATCCACCATACTCACTAGACCTTGTGATTTCCATATGTTTGGACCACTCAAAGACGCAATGGGAGAAAGAAGTCCCGTTCTGATGAAGAGGTACGCCATGCGGTGCATGAGTGGTTGCGCGGACTACCACAAGAATTTTTTTTCTAAAGGAATTTATGCACTTTGTAAGCGCTGGAGGACTTGCATTGAGCGTAGGGGAGATTATGTTGAAAAGTGATACAGCTTTGTACCACTTCTGCACAGTAAATAATATTTAAAAAAGTTTGTATGATTATTAAAGTATACCTTGGCATATACACTTTTAACTCAGCACTTCGTTTAAGAGTGCAAAATGATTTTCTACAGGCTCAAGTCGAGTACATAAATGTACCTATGAGGGCACGTTTACGCATATTATAGAACACAATAATGAGTAAACAAAATACACTACTAAACCTTTCAAAAATATCTTGGTTGTCAGTAAACAAAATTACATGCTAACTTAACGCCAATTAACATGGTAAAACGTATCAATTTTACTGCAGTAAAGAAATTTTTTTGGCGAACTTCCACCACTTAGCATAATGTGGTCTACATAGAAGTCTGAATGTTAGTTAAAGGGCTATTCATCGTCGTTGCCGAGTTGCTATTTATGCACATTAAAATAATGTGTTTCCTGTTGCACCGTTAAATCTAAAGGACTCGAACCATTTTATTTTTGATGGGTTATATTGTTTCAAGCAGTAAACGTAAATGTTTTTGTCCTCTCCATCGGACTGCTGCAGATTATAAAAGAAAAGGAGAAGAACTAGATGGAACATTCGTTGAGAAGGGACTGCTTGCCAACAGACGCTTTGAAAGCACTGATTTATGAGAGGAGACTGTGAAGAAGGAGGGACACGAGATGTTAGACGACATAAAAGGAAGACCTGAGGAGGATGGCAGAAGCCAGAAGAGAATAGAGTGTTACCATGTGAAAACCTGCCTCTGGGCAGAACGGCAGTGACGACATCAAAAGTAGGCCTATCCACATTTTTTCTTCTTCTTACTGTTACCATTTTGTTGCTCTTATCAGTCCTTGCTCTCATAAAATTGTTTCTGCTTGTAATTCTTTCAGTTCAAATAGCTTTCCTTTAGCAATTTCGTCTTATTGTTTTCCTGTGTCTTTATTTTTTTAGTCTGCCTTTCTACTGCTATTGTCTTCAAACTTCCTTGACTGGGTATCGGTTAGGATGCCAACGTAAAATAGTGCGTGAACGTGCCCAAACGGAACTGTGTAAATATGCCCCATCGCCACGATTGAATTAGTTTCCAATCTGCAGTAATAAATTTCAGGCTTTCAAATTATCCAAATGTACCTTGTGACGTAGAGTAATCTCCTGTAAACGAACATATATTTGTGGAACACCGAGGGCTCCAGACGTCGAAACCTCTCTGACGTCCCGTGGAGAGGATATTTGGGAAAAAGAGAACAAACTAGTAGAGTGTAAGGCTGTCTTTGAGCACGACCCCGCCGGCCCTTGTGGTTCAAATGGTTCAAATGGCTCTGAGCACTATGGGACTCAACTGCTGAGGTCATTAGTCCCCTAGAACTTAGAACTAGTTAAACCTAACTAACCTAAGGACATCACAAACATCCATGCCCGAGGCAGGATTCGAACCTGCGACCGTAGCGGTCTTGCGGTTCCAGGCTGCAGCGCCTTTAACCGCACGGCCACTACGGCCGGCCCTTGTGGCCGAGCGGTTCTAGGCGCTTCAGTCTGGAACCGCGCTGCTGCTGCGGCCGCAGGTTCGAATCCTGCCTCGGGCATGCGAGTGTGTGATGTCCTTAGGTTAGTTAGGTTTAAGTCGTTCTAAGTCTAGGGGACAGATGACCTCAGATGTTAAGTTCCATAGTGCTTAGAGCCATTTTTTTGAGAGCGACTCTAACTGTTCGAGCAGTTTACGCCACAGTTCGGTAAATCTCGGATTCTGCTCTATCTTTTGATCGGCCTGCGATCTAGTGACTTTTGTTGGTACTAACACTACGATCTGCCTTAGGGTTTTTAATGCACTACAGACTTGAACAATAAAAATATGGGCTGCAATATTTTCTAGGGTGCAGGTCAGGCGTAACTACGATAACTAATAAATAAATAAAACATTTCAATCATGATTCTGTGTATAATTTCATCTTGAAACTCTTCCATTGCTCCGTGTTTGTATAGAAAAGAAACAATGTGGGATTCTGGGTCCCCCTTGATGTAAAAACTTTTGTCATTTATTTAGTTAATCCCAAACTAGTTTCAGCGACAAATATCGCCAACATCAGTTGGTGCTTTTATTCTAAAATATGCAGAATTAGCACACTTATAATAAATTGTAAAACATTACGGTTTGCTAGTATGCGGATCCACAGTCCTATATTGATGATTCTTGGTAATTCTCAAGTTTCGCTCTTCCCGCAATCTGGTGAGGTTTGATGGTGCTATCTCCACAACGGGTCATTCCGATATAACTTTTTCTCGCGATAAAAATTACAGTCACTTTATACTGAAACACTTCGTTTGCTTTGGCACTTAATTCTGATTAGTTGTGTTGATTGTTTCATCTGAATTTTGCCGTCTTGTTTTCAAACTGATTAAAGTCTGGTAAAGTTATTCAGATATGTGAACAAGGTCTGAATTGCTCATTTGAAACCTATTCTGTAAATCATTACCGCCTCTCATTATGTAAAAAAAAATTATATTGGGTCCAGTCAAGCAATGTCTTAGGATGTCGACATTTTTGTCTTCGTCTGTTACCGTTACTTAAAAGTCGCCATAAATATTTATATATCCATACGTAGTGTATGATAACTCGTAAATTTGTTCAAACAAAAT
The DNA here is from genome assembly GCF_023898315.1 of Schistocerca nitens. Classification (NCBI taxonomy): domain Eukaryota; kingdom Metazoa; phylum Arthropoda; class Insecta; order Orthoptera; family Acrididae; genus Schistocerca; species Schistocerca nitens. The sequence continues at coordinate 919,872,329 of NC_064614.1, read as the reverse complement.
AGGAGATTGTATTGTGGTAGTATTTCATGCTGTTTTCTTCACTGTTTCACAAAACTGTGAAAATTAAGCTAATCCATAGCATAATTTCTTGCGTATCCCTTCCACTCGCACCGCACGGGTTAAATGTCACGTGACTGTTCGAGCGAGCTGGATGCTGTATCGAACGCTGCAGCGTATCGGTAAATCTCGAAGCCCTTCGAACGCGAGTGTCGTCTACCCAGCCCTAGTAGTATGTTGGTGATGTTGTGACGGTGTGGAAGCTCTGAAAATTAGCTCTACGCAATAAAACTATTCGTGTATAATCGTGTCATACATCATTCGGTAGTGGTTGTACCCTACCGTCACATAGTTATTTATTCTTAGTTGTAAAAGTTACATCCCTAGCAGCTTTGATATTTGAGTAACAAAAATTACTCGCCTTGCACAAAGACACAAATATGTTCACACTAAGACGTTCACTCAACTGACTCCATGAAGTTTGTAAGAGAGCCCTCAGCAGTTGACAGTACTAATCCTCTATTGTCAGTGGCGCTCTGGCAGGAATGGTACCCTAGAGAAATGCTCTGCGTAAACGTGGCCCGGTGTCTCCTATTATAGTAGTTCTTTCTATACGTGCTCCAAGATTCCTCGAGCTATGTTATTCGGCAGTGATACATCGTTCGAATATTTTGTACTTAATTTTTGCACGCAGTTGTACGAGTACTTATTTAAAAAAGGAGATTATTTCATTAATATGCTGTTGCAGGTTATTAGAAAACACAGCAACTAATCAATAATAAATAAATAAGTATGTGTGACTAGGTAAGACAGAATGTGAAACGAAGATGTACGGCAGTTACTCGACACCTGCAGCGTAAATGATAAAATTATGAATTATCGGCAGAAGTGAAGAACACGCATGGATCGGGCATGTTGGACATTTTGTTAAACGGAAACTTCCACTGCCGGAAATGTCGCAATTAATAAAATATTCCGGGCTGTAGTGTTGTTGTCGAATGGATTTCACATTAAACCCCGACGTTTCGTCCCCATCTGCGGAGGACATTTGCAAGGGGAGTGGTAGCTTCTTTTAGTGTCCGATTCACACTCTCGCTCGCTAGTGACTGCAGCAAAATATCGTTTACGTGTGCTCCCGTCCATTTGCGTCGTGTCACATGCTTTGAATACACAAGCGCAATAATATTGGCCGTTGTCGGCTGCCGTCATCCGCTCTTGCTATCACCCCATGTTGGAAGACTAGTACACATCTTCTTCAGACCGGGATCCAGATGTCATTCAGTTTCATGTCATTCAGTTTCATGTCATTCAGTTTTTTGAAACATCTTCGACGATGGCGTAATATTCCCGGGATAGTTTATTAATTGTACTCAACAGCTTGGGCAAGCCGAAGACAGATTAAAACAACAACAATAAATGATATATGAAGGCATAATGCTTGAAGCAGTTGGTGGCCCAGAATCTTCCACCATGCAGTGGAGTGTACACTGCTTTGAAACTTCAGGCTTATTAAAACTGTGCTGGACTGCGACTCGAACATGGATTTTTGCCTTGAGAGAACAGTGTTTCAACCGAACCAGCTATCCAGGTTTGAGTCACGATCTGCTCTCACAGTATTACTTATGTTAATACCTCTCAGCTACTCTCTGAATTTCAGCTCAACCGTCTGGAGATGTTCCTGCGAATGGCTGTCTTTAGAAGTCGTGTCCCTACGTCTACAGCTACGTTCACTCTCTGCAAATCAGTTCTAGGTGCCTTCCAGAGGTTTTATTCACTTATAACAATTATTACAGATTTTCGCCGTTCAATTCACGTATTGAGTACGGGATGAATGATTGTTTACCCGATTCAGTGCGCTCTGTAACTAGTCCTATCTCATCCTCACGATCCGTACGGAAGTGATAGGCCTACAGAGCGAGATTGTATTATATAGCTATAGTCACAATTTAAAACTGATTCTTGAATCTTTGTAAGTAGACTTTTTCGGGATAGTTTGCGTCTATCTCCAAGCGTCTGCCAGTTCATTTTCTTCAGCATCTCCCTGACACTCTCCAGTGGGTCAAACAAACCTGTGACCATTCGGGCTGCCCTCCTTTGTACGCGTTCAGTATTCCCTGTGAGTGTTGTTGGGTATGGATCCCACACGCTCGAGCAATATTCTAGGATGGGTTGCCCGCATTACATTTCCCGAGTATTCTGTCACTGAACCGAAGTCTTCCACCTGCTTTGTTTCCTACTGAACCTAAGTGATCATTCCGTTCCACATCCCTACAAATTGTTGCAGCCAGATATTTATATTATGAGTTAGTCGATTTCAAGTATAGTTCATCGATTTTGTAGTCATAGGATGCTAAGTGCTTTCGTTTTGTGAACTGCAAAATTTTATATATCTGAACATGTAAAGCTGTTTGTCAAATGGTTCAAATGGCTCTGAGCACTATGGGACTTAACTTCTGTGGTCATCAGTCCCCTAGAACTTAGAACTACTTAAACCTAACTAACCTAAGGACATCACACACATCCATGCCCGAGCAGGATTCGAACCTGCGTCCGTAGCGGTCACGCGGTTCCAGACTGAAGCGCCTTTAACCGCACGGCCACACCGGCCGGCAGCTGTTTGTCATCTTTGCTCCACTTTGAAATCTCATCACCAGGGGACTGTAGCATTTTTCAAACAGTACTTCATTATAGATAAGCACACCATACTATTAATATCTGAGTCATGGCGCCCCAGTACGATTTGCCTTTGGGCGAATATCCTCTTTGCCTCACACACTGAAGAGCCAAAGAAACTGGTACATTTGCCTAATATCCTGTAGGGCCCCATCGAGCACGCAGGAGTGCCGCAACACGACGTGGCATGGACTCGACTATTGTCTGAAGTAGTGCTGGAGAGAACTGACATCCTGTGATCCTGAAGTCACTCTGCAAAAATTCTGGACCTGTGAGGTGTCGCATTTTTCTGCTGGAAATGTCCAAGTCCGCCGAAATGCATAATGGACATGAATTGACGCAGCTGATCAGACAGGATGCTTACGTACGCGTCACCTGTGAGAGTCGTATCTAGACGTATCAGGGTTCCCATAGACTCCAACTATGCACGCTCCACACCATTACTCTCGCGGTCGCGTTCTCGCTTCCCGACACGGGATCCCGGGTTCGATTCCCGGCGGGGTCAGGGATTTTCACCTGCCTCGAGATGACTGGGTGTTTGTGTTGTCCTCATCATTTCATCATCATTCATGAAAGTGGCGAGATTGGACTGAGCAAAGGTTGGGAATTCGTACGGGCGCTAATAACCGCGTAGTTGAGCGCCCCACAAACCAAACATCGTCATCATCATCCACATCATTACACTCTACCACTGACTGACATGCAGGGTCCATGGATTCATGAGGGTCTCTCCATACCCGTATACGTCCGTCAGCTCGATAAATTCTTAAGCGAGACTCGTCCGACCAGTCAACATGTTTCCAGTCATTAACAGTCCAACGTCGGTGTTGACGGGCACAAGCGAGGCGTAAAGTCTAGCGTCGTGCAATCATCAAGGCTACACGAGTGGGCCCATATCGATGATGTTTCGTTAAATAGTTCGCACCCTGACACTTGTTGATGGCCCAGCACTGAAAACCGTAGCAATTTGCAGAAGGGCTGCACTTCTGTTACGTTGAAAGATTCTCTTCAGTCGTCGTTGGTCCCGTTCTTGCAGGAACGCAGCGCTGTCGGAGATTTGATGTTTTACCTGATTCCTGATATTTGCGGTACACTCGTGAAATGGTCGTATGGGAGAATCCCCACATCGTCGCTACCTCGGAGGTTCTGTGTCCCATCGCTCGTGCGCGGACTATAACACCACATTCAAACTCACTTTACTCTTGATTAGCTGCCATTGTAACAGCAGTAACCGATCTAACAACTGCACCAGACACTTGTCTTCTTTAGGCGTTGCCGATTGCAGCGCCGTATTCCTTTTTTTTTTTTTTTTTTACATGTCTCTGTATACGAATGCGCATGCCTACACCTGTTTCTTTGGTGCTGCAGTGTTTATCGGTAGTGGGCAATTCTTTTGTTGCGAACAGAGGGTTCGACTGTGGGAAGAATAGGCTCGATAGTGCCCGCTGGGTGAGTGGCCGAGAGAAACAAGGTTGGATTGGGTTCGTTCAAAATGGTTCAAATGGCTCTGAGCACTATGGGACTCAACTGCTGTGGTCATTAGTCCCCTAGAACTTAGAACTACTTAAACCTAACTAACCTAAGGACATCACACACATCCATGCCCGAGGCAGGATTCGAACCTGCGACCGTAGCAGTCACACGGTTCCTGACTGCGCGCCTAGAACCGCGAGACCACCGCGGCCGGCTTGGGTTCGTTGAGGCGGCGTGAGCTCTGGTGCGCTCCTAGTGGTGGTTGTGCACTAGCGGCGAACGGATGAAGCACGCCCGTACTGCCGTGGTGTTTTCAAGCGCTTCCAGGCGAGAGGGTTCGCTGGCCGGGGACACATCGGGCGGAAACATCTGCTACACGCCTTGGGAGGAGCAGTGTCTGTTGTGATACGGAAGTGGGACGGTGACTTCTCGCCCGGATCGTGAACATCCTGTGGGTCCGGCTCGATTTGTCCGCTTGTTGCGGAGACTTCCTTTGCTTAAGGGTGTGTTCTGATAAATTTCCTTCGGAAAATGTTATTCTGATGAGGAAACCTATCAGCCTTATCGCACTCTCGTTGTCTGCCTCCGTGAGGTATTAGAAAAAAAATAAGGACCGAATCCGGGAACGAGTTCACTATAGTTATCGGTGCTGTGATAAATTTGGTCCTGATACTTGTGACGTATTTAAAGTGTGCTGGGCACGGGCAAGTTTGGTGACTGAGATTGTCACAGCGGTTAAATAAGTACTGAATTGTTCAAGACACTGATCCGAGCCGTAGATCCGATGAAACGGTTATTTATATCGGTTCCCTAATCAGCACGATAATTGCTAAAGTTCAAGTAGTTACATTTTGTTCATTTGTGCTACTCTGACAGACTTCCTTTTAAATGGTGTGTGTTCATTTGTTCTGAGCCTGTGTTTATATTTCTTCCATGTGTTCTGCCAGGTAGCTTAATAATTGCTCCTGTATATCCTGGAGCTTGTAATGATGGCTGACGAGCGTTGTGTACGTCACGGCTTAGTGGTCCCTTGTTACCACAACGTGTAATTATGCCGCCACCTGACGCCTGAAGCTACGCCCACTGGTTCCGGGAGTGACGCCTGTCTGTTATTACTGTAATTCTCGAGACAACATGCAGCCTTAATGATGTGCGCAATTTAACTCTGTAAGTCGCTCAGAAAGTAATTCATTTAATAGAATGCTGTGTAAGGTTTTAACTGGTTATTTACTCTGTTAGTGTGTTGCAATTTTACTTTCGTCACTAGTACATTTTGTCACTGTAAGAACTCTTTGGATTCTAGCGGAAGTAATTTTTTGGAATTTAAAGTTAATTGAGCGTTTCGAGGTTTAAGCGGGAAGTGACTAAGTTTTCTTCTGTAATGTTCACTGATTGAAGCAGATTGAGGACGTGATCAATTTAACGCGTAATTAAGATCCTGTAGCTCTTTATTCACATGAAGTGCTGAGTGCTATTGACAAGGGATTTCAGATCGATTCCGTATTCCTGGATTTCCGGAAGGCTTTTGACACTGTACCACACAAGCGGCTCGAAGTAAAATTGCGTGCTTATGGAATATCGTCTCAGTTATGTAACTGGATTTTCGATTTCCTGTCAGAGAGGTCACAGTTCGTAGCAATTGACGGAAAGTCACCGAGTAAAACAGAAGTTATTTCAGGCGTTCCGCAAGGTAGTGTTATAGACGCTTTGCTGTTTCTTATCTATATAAACGATTTGGGAGACAATTTGAGCAGCCGTTTTCGGTTGTTTGCAGATGATGCTGTCGTTTATCAACTAATAAAGTCATCACAAGATCAAAACAAACTGCAAAACGATTTAGAAGAAATATCGGAATGGTGCGAAAAGTGACAGTTGATCTTAAATAACGAAAAGTGTGAGGTCATCCACATGAGTGCTAAAAGGAACTCGTTAAACTTAGGTTACACGATAAATCAGTCTAATCTAAAAGCCGTAAATTCAACTAAATACCTAGGTATTACAATTACGAACAATTTAAATTGGAAGGAACCCACAGAAAATGTTGTGGGGAAGGCTAACCAAAGACTACGTTTTATTGGCAGGACACTTAGAAAATCTAACAGACCTACTAAGAAGACTGCCTACACAACGCTTGTCCGTCCTCTTTTAGAATACTGCTGCGCGGTGTGGGATCCTTGCCAGGTAGGACTGACGGAGTACATCGAAAAAGTTCAAAGAAAGGCAGCACGTTTTGTATTATTGCGAAATATAGGGGAGAGTGTCACAGAAATGATACAGGATTTGGGCTGGAAATCATTAAAAGAGAGGCGTTTTTCGTTGCGACGGAATCTTCTCACGAAATTCCAATCACCAACTTTCTCCTCCGATTGCGAAAATATTTTGTTGACACCGACCTACATAGGGAGGAATGATCACCACGATAAAATAAGGGAAATCAGAGATCAAACGGGAAGATATAGGTGTTCATTCTTTCCGCGCGCTATACGAGACTGAAATAATAGAGAATTGTGAAGGTGGTTCGATGAACCCTCTGCCAGGCACTAGAATGCGATTTGCAGAGTGTCCATGTAGATGTAGATGTAGACGTAGATGTTTATTTCCTGGAATTTTTTTAAAAAGATCTTTATTAATACAATGCAATAATGATGATACAAAATACTATACAATAATAATGCTACAATGGAATACAATACAATACAATACAATAAAAATTCAATATGATGATACAAAATAACCCACCACCTAATTAATCAGTGGGTCTTTTTTATAATACAAAAATCAGAGCAGCTTGTACTTAATTGCCTGGCACAAAGTTATGGACAAGGTTAATCTGATCTGTTCATCTACTCTAATGCTAATGTACTCTGCAGCGTTACAATTGTTCCAGATGATCTACAAACCTACCTTTGTGGTCTGCTTACTGAGCTAATTCCAGTGAGCGTGCCCCTGCACTGAACTGGCCGAATTACTTAAAGCCACTGCAGTCCCTACCCATGTTTGAGGTGTTAGTGTTGTAAGTTCTACCTACAACTACTAACTACTACCTAATTGGAAGTGCAGATATTTATTATTGGGGATCTGATACACCTGCCTGCCTGATCCTGTAGTGCGGCGGATCCCAGTCGTAAGAGCGACCGGCCAGTTCCACAGCCAGCGGTATTGGGCAGGTGCACCTCACTCTTCGTCGGTCCTTGTTAACCATTAATTTTATCTGCAATAAATTCATTTTAAGTATTACCTTTTGATTAGCTAGCCCAGCCCCTCACCACTCCACCACCCAGTTCCTGACTGTCGCGATATTACAATAATGTCTTCAAGATCATTAATATAGGGTGATTTTAAAAGAACCTTACAACTTTATTTACATATAGAATTTTATTGAGACGACTTAGACATGCGCCATCTTGTAGCAAAATACTTGAAGTTTCTTTCGCCTATTATTGTAGTACCGACTTCCGCCACCTGGAACGACAGAAAATTGAAAATTACGTGGTGAAGGTGCTTCATTGTAGCACGAGAGATATCAAAATTTCGGCCATACTGGTTTTAGCACTCGCCGTAACAAATCTCCAGGCCGCTCACGAGATTCTGAGGCTGGTCTGTAATCGAGGGGCTGAGGGAGACTTTTGTTTACAGTTCTATAAAAGAACTACATTGCGCGTCGCGAGAGGTTGGAGTTCCTCAAACAACTATCTAGAATGTTTTACGAAAAACATTGCACCGAAGCCATACAGACTGACTTAATTCTACGTGCTCTCAGATGCAGAGAAGGAAACGTAACGCATTTTGCACAGAAATATTACGTTAGATTGAGGAAGATGAGACATTGGTTACTCACATGGCTTTTAGCGACGAATCAACATTTCACGTAAGTTAAATTGAAAGTGAACGTACGGGATGAAACTTACAGTATTTTACTACAAGACGACACCTCTGCTACCTATGTAAGCCTTCATAATACAATTTTGTATGTAAGTAAAGTTATATAGACCATTTACTGTAGAATCATTATTATACGATGAACCGAGGCGCAGGTCCCAGCACACACTTCCCTGAAGCTACTTTTACAGGTTTCGATGAGTATCGGGGAAGATCAGTTTGGATTCCGTAGAAATGTTGGAACACGTGAGGCAATACTGACCTTACGACTTATCTTAGAAGAAAGATTAAGGAAAGGCAAACCTACGTTTCTAGCATTTGTAGACTTAGAGAAAGCTTTTGACAATGTTGACTGGAGTACTCTCTTTCAAATTCTAAAGGTGGCAGGGGTAAAATACAGGGAGCGAAAGGCTATTTACAATTTGTACAGAAACCAGATGGCAGTTATAGGAGTCGAGGGGCACGAAAGGGAAGCAGTGCTTGGGAAGGGAGTGAGACAGGGTTGTAGCCTATCCCCGATGTTATTCAATCTGTATACTGAGCAAGCAGTAAAGGAAACAAAAGAAAAATTTGGTGTAGGTATCAAAATCCATGGAGAAGAAATAAAAACTTTTGAGGTTCGCCGATGACATTGTAATTCTGTCAGAGACAGCAAAGGACTTGGAAGAGCAGTTGAACGGAATGGACAGTGTCTTCAAAGGAGGATATAAGATGAACATCAACAAAAGCAAAACGAGGATAATGAAATGTAGTCGAATTAAGTCGGGTGATGCTGAGGGAATTAGATTAGGAAATGAGACACTTAAAGTAGTAAAGAAGTTTTGCTATTTGGGGAGCAAAATAACTCATGATGGTCGAAGTAGAGAGGATATAAAATGTAGACTGGCAATGGCAAGGAAAGCGTTTCTGAAGAAGAAAAATTTGTTAACATCGAGTATAGATTTAAATGTCAGGAAGTCGTTTCTGAAAGTATTTGTACGGAGTGTAGCCATGTATGGAAGTGAAACATGGACGATAAATAGTTTGGACAAGAAGAGAATAGAAGCTTTCGAAATGTGGTGCTACAGAAGAATGCTGAAGATTAGATGGGTAGATCACATAAGTAATGAGGAGGTATTGAATAGAGTTGGGGAGAAGAGGAGTTGTGGCGCAACTTGACAAGAAGAAGGGACCGGTTGGTAGGACATGTTCTGAGGCATCAACGGATCACAAATTTAGCATTGGAGGGCAGCGTGGAGGGTAAAAATCTTAGAGGGAGACCAAGAGATGAATACACAAAGCAGATTCAGAAGGATGTAGGTTGCAGTAAGTACTGGGAGATGAAGAAGCTTGCACAGGATAGAGTAGCATGGAGAGCTGCATCAAACCAGTCTCAGGACTGAAGACCACAACAACAACAACATATTGTCCTAGCAACTGACACTGAAGTAACTCAAAGCTGACTGCAGTGACAGCTGCGAGTTTGTCGCTCATTCCACATCGGCACCATGGCCTGCCTCCTTCTAGTTTACTGCTAACCCCTACAGGCTGCTTTCACTACATAAACCTGTCAGCAATATAACTGATGTATGCACATGATAGATGATTTTAAGTTTTACTTACAAGGTGTACAACTTTGCTTCCGCCGTTTTATCCCCAACATTTGAGGCTTTAATGAAACAAATTGATTACACATGTATCATTCAAAGTATTTTCCATCGCAGGCCACTACTTTCTCCCAACATTCAGGCGGTGTACGAATCCCGCGTCGAAAAAATTGTTCGTCTTTTGATACGATCTACCGATCGATCCAATTTGTGACTTCTTCATGAGATCGGAAGTGTTGATCAGCCAGGCCATGCGCCATTTGTCTAAACAGGCGACAGTCAGAGGGAGCAATGTCTGGAGAATACGGCGTTTGGGATAGGACTTCCCGTTTAAACGTTCCCAAGTACGTTTTGACCTCTTTTACAACGTGTCGTGCTGCGAAATCACTTTATCGTGCCTCTCGCTGTAATGCGGCCGTTTGCCTTTTAATGCTCTGCTCAAACGCATTAATTGCGTTCGATAACGAGCACCTGTGATTTTTTCACTTGGTTTTAACACCTTATAGTACACGACGCCGAGATGGTCCCACCAAATGCAGAGCATGATCTGGGAGCCGTGAATATTCGGTTTGGCCGTCGACATGGAAGCATGGCCGGGATATCCCCATGATTTTTTGCGTTTAGCGTTATCGTAATGAACCCATTTTTCGTCCCCGGTCACAATGCGACGCAGAAATCCCTTCCGTTTTGGCCTCTGAAGCAACTGTTCACAAACACACAAACGCCGTTCTACGTCTCTTGGTTTCAGCTCACACGGGACCCAAGTTCCTCCTTTCTGAGTCATGCCCGTAGCCTTGAGGCGTTTTGAAATGGCTTGCTTTGTCACTCCCACTAATTGTGCCAATTCTTCTTGAGTTTGACACAAGCCTCACTCAGCAATGTCTCCAATTCTGCATCTTCGAAAACATTCTCTCTTCCACCACTATGCCGATCTATCATATTGAACAAAACAGTAACACCTCCCGTAAATGACGAGAATTAGGCTCGTAAACTGATATTTTCAATCAAGAACAGCTTTAGGATGCAGACATAAATCGACTAATGTTTGAATGAGGTTATGTTGACCGAGGTCCAAGCTAACTGCCTGACGTCTGCGATCTGTTTCTTTCGACCGCTACTTACCGCTGTCGCCACCTATCGGCAAACGGCGGAACCAAGTTGTACACCTTGTACATAGGTTTTGTATAAATGGTGTTTACCGAATCCTGTAATATACCTCACGGGTCGTTATCCGATAAACTGTTCTTCATATTTCTTCCGTCCTCGACATTTCGGTTCCGTACTACAGTACTAATTTCGGATGATATCTTCCCTTGTACATGTAGTACCTTACCTAGACGTTAGTTAATTTTTAGACCTTTTATCCCTGTTCACAACAGTGTCCCATTCGTTATTTGTTCTTCTCCCACTTTTCTCTAGGCCGGGTTCATTCACCAGTCGTCCTTAGTTCATTTTCGACAAACATCTTCTGGGTGCACCAGTGTGCTGCGACTCTTAACGTGGATAATTTCTCGAATGCTGGGACCCCAAAAGTGTCCATCTACATTATGAAAATATAACCGTTGTGAGTACTTCTCACTGTTTCTGCTGAATGCTCGCACCATCCATAGTTCTGTATTTCTACCATTTCATAAATTTCGCACAGAGATTTGTATTTTTGGCAAACAAGCCTGAAGATATCTTTTTACTGAAATGGAACCGGTAATTACGGATAAAGCACCTTCATACAACTATGTGGCTTTTGGAAACACCCCATAATTCTTGACTTTTCTAACTGTTATAATTTTTATCGCCATTTGAATGGTTACTGAGAGCTGAGTGCTTTCTATTGTTCTTCAGAACGTCTCTGATCTGTGGCTGTCCCCCCCCCCCCCCCCCCCCCCCATAAAGTTCCTTATCACTCGGTACTGTCACTGAGTTGCTCACGACGAATAATGTTACAATGAGAACGTAATGGCTTTAAATGGATGAGTTTTGTCTCTTAGCAGAGAGAAACGAGACAAGAAGATATGGAAGTATGCCTGTAAGTAGTTTTGCTATGTCTGACGTTCCAGAGCTGACGTTGGAAAATAAAACAGATGCCGACGAGATCCTGACGCCGTTCCAAGAACTCTTAACGCGTACATATTAGACGGGGAGACCAAGAAATGATCGCCATTTTCTGGTAGGCCGGCCACTGCAGCTGACGGCACGCATCTAAATACGCGAAGTAATTCTGGCATCCCACGCTGCAATTTCCTGAACCGAAAATCCAATCTCATGCTCGGATCCCGTCCGTTCCCATGCGATATTGCTTGTAATTCCGCGTGCTCGTAATTAGTAGCGGATGGACGTATTGCTCGACAGCGCAGATAAATTGCTGCGCACTAAAAGACCAATTCCATAGGAAGATGAGGCCATCAAGATTTCCAAGACGCTATCTAAGCGTTTTTACAGATTCTCAGCCGCCTCATCGGGACCTTTAAGTTCAGCGGAACCATTCTTTTGCTCTGACCTATTATTGCCTTTTATTGCGCTCAGAGCGGTACTACTGGGAGCCAGTTTAATATTCTTCATCGCCCTCCCGCCTTTTTTCCATGTCTGGCACGAATGCATTGTGCCGAACGGGTGTTCTTATGTAGCGTTATTGTCCCCTCTAATCGTACCAGGACCGTAAAAAGACTTCGATTGCAGACGTAGTTACATTGCTGATGGAGTGAATGTTTCGTTTCAGACATTTTGGCTGATGGCTCACTGCACCTATGTAAGAAAACTGTGTAAAACCAACAAACTATACACAAATAATGATTTTCGTACAGAGCACTTCGGGGTTTGATTATTTGCTTTCCAGTACAGGCTGGTTTAGTTAGTGATTGCTCGAAGTTGTATGGGTTTTGACAAAAACCTACTAGAACAGTCTTTATTATCTAAACACCAGACTCACAACACACAGACAAACAACGGACTAGATGTACGTTAGACATGTCGGAATGTAGGACAGTCTGTATGTGGTGGTGTAGCACGTCAAAGACACTGCATACTACTGAATTATTATTTTCTGCAGAATTACTATTTAGTAAAGATTTTCATGTGTAGAGTTCTATAAGCAAGATTGTTGATGAGGAAAGACAACATTTTCGCCTTTGACCGACAAGTACCTTTCAATACAATAACACTCTGAAGCTTCGTCACAGAGAAGTAGCGGCAGAATTAAAGTTGTCATGGCGAATTGTGAGTCGCGTCAGGATATTGAGATAATAAGAGCATTGCCCGTGAAAGGGATGGTTCGGGGTTCGGCTCTCTGTCCGGCTCCCAGTTTTAATCTTTCAGGAGGTTTCAGTATATTTCAGAGTGAAAGATACATTTTGTAAAAATAGGACATTCACAAAGTGAAGTATTAATGAGCGCCCTGTTTTACTAGCTACACCTGAACGCCCGTTTTGATCGATTCCATTCTTCAATGAGCGCTGTTCGTTATTTAGTCGCGCAGAGGTATTCCCTCGATGTAAGTATTCATATTCAATACTTATTCTACACTCCTGGAAATTGAAATAAGAACACCGTGAATTCATTGTCCCAGGAAGGGGAAACTTTATTGACACATTCCTGGGGTCAGATACATCACATGATTACACTGACAGAACCACAGGCACATAGACACAGGCAACAGAGCATGCACAATGTCGGCACTAGTACAGTGTATATCCACCTTTCGCAGCAATGCAGGCTGCTATTCTCCCATGGAGACGATCGTAGAGATGCTGGATGTAGTCCTGTGGAACGGCTTGCCATGCCATTTCCACCTGGCGCCTCAGTTGGACCAGCGTTCGTGCTGGACGTGCAGACCGCGTGAGACGACGCTTCATCCAGTCCCAAACATGCTCAATGGGGGACAGATCCGGAGATCTTGCTGGCCAGGGTAGTTGACTTACACCTTGTAGAGCACGTTGGGTGGCACAGGATACATGCGGACGTGCATTGTCCTGTTGGAACAGCAAGTTCCCTTGCCGGCCTAGGAATGGTAGAACGATGGGTTCGATGACGGTTTGGATGTACCGTGCACTATTCAGTGTCCCCTCGACGATCACCAGTGGTGTACGGCCAGTGTAGGAGATCGCTCCCCACACCATGATGCCGGGTGTTGGCCCTGTGTGCCTCGGTCGTATGCAGTCCTGATGTGGCGCTCACCTGCACGGCGCCAAACACGCATACGACCATCATTGGCACCAAGGCAGAAGCGACTCTCATCGCTGAAGACGACACGTCTCCATTCGTCCCTCCATTCACGCCTGTCGCGACACCACTGAAGGCGGGCTGCACGATGTTGGGGCGTGAGCGGAAGACGGCCTAACGGTGTGCGGGACCGTAGCCCAGCTTCATGGAGACGGTTGCGAATGATCCTCGCCGATACCCCAGGAGCAACAGTGCCCCTAATTTGCTGGGAAGTGGCGGTGCGGTCCCCTACGGCACTGCGTAGGATCCTACGGTCTTGGCGTGCATCCGTGCGTCGCTGCGGTCCGGTCCCAGGTCGACGGGCACGTGCACCTTCCGCCGACCACTGGCGACAACATCGATGTACTGTGGAGACCTCACGCCCTACGTGTTGAGCAATTCGGCGGTACGTCCACCCGGCCTCCCGCATGCCCACTATACGCCCTCGCTCAAAGTCCGTCAACTGCACATACGGTTCACGTCCACGCTGTCGCGGCATGCTACCAGTGTTAAAGACTGCGATGGAGCTCCGTATGCCACGGCAAACTGGCTGACACTGACGGCGGCGGTGCACAAATGCTGCGCAGCTAGCGCCATTCGACGGCCAACACCGCGGTTCCTGGTGTGTCCGCTGTGCCGTGCGTGCGATCATTGCTTGTACAGCCCTCTCGCAGTGTCCGGAGCAAGTATGGTGGGTCTGACACACCGGTGTCAATGTGTTCTTTTTTCCATTTCCAGGAGTGTATAAACTGTCACGAGGAAAACTCCGCGTCATCTAATAGCCAAGCATCGACTCTCATTCTATGAGCTTACTTCCCATCGCTTCAGAGCACGCAACGCACGAATAATTTATTAAATTGAAAACGAAGGACCCCCTCCACTGGCGTGTTAAATGAATTTAACAATTATTAATCTCAGCCCGTTTCCGGGATGGTCCTCGTCGATGTTATTATAAGTGATCAGCTGACATAATGAAATGTGTATCTTCTAATTCGAATCTGATTTTATAAAGAAAACTGATTCTTTACTATCTGATCTACAACGAAGACGATGAAATGGAAAATAACAGTGTTAGCAATTGAGAGATTTATACCAAATAAATTAACAAACGACGGAGCTGATCCTCCTTGGTACACAAAACGTGCCAAAACACTGTTGCAGAAACAACGAAAAAAACATGCCAAATTTAAACAGACACAAAATCTCCAAGATTGGCGATCTTTTACAGAAGCTCGAAATTTAGCGCGGACTTCAATGCGAGATGTTTCTAATAGTTTCCACAGCGAATTTTGTCTCGAGACTCAACAGAAAACCCAAAGAGATTCTTCTGGCCGTATGTGAAGTGAGCTAGCGGCAAGACACAATCATTGCCTTCTTTGCGCGATAGCAATGGAGATACTATCGAAGAAAGTGCTGCCAAATCAGCGTTATTAAACACGCCTTCCGAAATGCCTTCACAAAAGAAGACAAAGTAAATATCCCAGAATTCGAATCAAGAACAGCTGCCAACATGAGTAACGTAGACCTAGATATCCTCGAAGTAGTGAAGCAACTTGCGTTACTTAATAAAAACAAGTTTCTGGTCCAAACTGTGTGCTAATTAGGTTCCTTTCAGAGTATGCTGATGCAATAGTTCCATATTTAACAATTAATGCAACCGTTCGCTCGACGAAAGATCCGTAGCCAAAGACTGGAAAGTTGTACAGGTCACACCAATATTCAAGAAAGGTAGTAGGAGTGATCCACTATATTACAGGCTCATAGCATTAACTTCGATATGCAGGAGAATTTTGGAGTATATATTGTGTTAGAACATTATAAATGATCTCGAAGAAAACTGTCTATTGACACACAGTTAACATGGATTTAGACAACAACATTCTTGTGAAACACATCTAACTCCTTACTCGCATCAAGGGATTTCAAATTGTTTCCGTATTTCGGTATTTCCGGAAGGCTTTTGACACTGTACCACACAAGCGGGTTGTAGTGAAATTGCGTGCTTATGGAATATCGTCTCAGTTATGTGACTGGATTCGTGATTTCCTATCAGAGAGATCACATTTCGTAGTAACTGACGGAAAGCCATCGAATAAAACAGAAGTGATTTCTGGCGTTCCCCACGGTAGTGTTATAGGCCTTTTGATGTTTCTTATCTATATAAATGATTTGGGAGACAAGCTGACCAGCCGTCTCAGGTTGTTTGCAGATGACGCTGTCGTTTATTGACTAGTAAAGTCATCAGAAGATCACAACAAATTGCAAAACCATTTAGAAAGGATATCTGTATAGTGCGAAAATTGGCAGTTGGCCCAAAATAACAAAAAGTGTGAGGTCATCCACATTAACGCTAAAAGGGATCCGTTAAACTTCGGTTACACGATAAATCAGTCAAATCTAAAGGCCGTAAATTCAACTAAATACCTAGGAATTACAATTACTAACAACTTATATTGGAAGGAACACATAGAAAAGGTTATGGGGAAGGCTAACCAAAGACTGCGTTTTATTGGCAGGACACTTAGAAAATGTAACAGATCTACTAAAGAGACTGCCTATACTACGTTTGTCCGTCCTCATTTAGAATATTGCTGCGCGGTGTGGAATCCTTACCAGATAGGATAGACGGAGTACATCGAAAAAGTTCAAAGAAGGGTAGCACGTTTCGTATTATCGCGAAATAGGGGAGTGTCACTGAAATGATACAGGGTTTGGGGTGGACAGAATTAAAACAAAGGCGTTTTTCGTTGCGTAGGAATCTTCTCACGAAATTCCAATCACTAACTTTCTCCTCTGAACGCGAAAATATTTTGTTGACGCCGACCTACGTAGGGAGAAACGATCACCATGATAAAATAAGAGAAATCAGAGCTCGTACGAAAAGATATAGGTGTTCGTTCTTTCCGCGAACTATACGAGATTGTAATAATAAAGAATTGTGAAGGTGGTTCAATGAATCCTCTGCCAGGCACTTAAATGTGATTTGCAGCGTATCCATGAATATGTAGATGTATATGTAGGTGTAGAGTGGTTCGCTGACTTTGTAGCACGCTGACTTTCTTTCCTGATGCTATTCTCTGTTCATTACAAGAATAAACCAGATGTAAATATTATATACTCTCTTTTTTTGTGTGAAATCTTATGGTATTTAACTGCTAAGGTCATCAGTCCCTAAGCTTACACACTACTTATCCTAAATTATCCTAAGGACAAACACACACACCCATGCCCGAGGGAGGACTCGAACCTCCGCCGGGACCAGCCGCACTGTCCAAGACTGCAGCGCTAAGACCGCTCGGCTAATTCCGCGCGGCTTATGTACTCTTCCGCGTTTCCTTGCATGTCATTGGATTTCGTTTCACGAGGAGCGGAAGACAAGCTGTGCCCAGCACAGTCAAGCATGATTCTAAGGATGCTTTTTTTGTGTTACACGCAGACAGACTGAGCGACAATGTGGGACAACAGATTTACCCGCGCATTAAATCGACAAAGCTCCAGCATTACCCCACGCATCTTAGGTGACCAGAAAGACTCTCGTTCTCACCAAACATGGTATTCTAATTACAAAGAAGAGTGATGAAAATTCCTAACTTAAACACAGGGTAATTTTTTTTAGCGAGCTATGTGTGATGGAAATGCGTACTACATGGATTTCCCGCATTGCTGAATACTGAAGCCACTGAAGGTATTAATTACAGTCAGTCGTCTGGTAATCTCTTAGCTCCTTTCTCATCCGAATCTGAGAAATACATTTGTAGTTCTGGAACTGTCATCTGCTACGTTGATTACGAGTCGATCAACAATAGAATCCACGAAGGCCACCCAGGCGCCGCATTTTCTCCTCTTCTTTTCTGACAAGCCGTTCTATATCCCGCCAGCGTTCTGCAGAGACATGATACAAAGCTGCGTGCGTTTGTCCCACGTCTGGCAGCTTAACAGTAGGAACAAATCCCTTAACTTGGCTCCAGATCAGTTCCGCTGGGTTCATATTGTAATGGTACAGAGGCAAATGTAAAAATGCAGCATTTGTGTGGTGTGCTCGATACTGTAAAAATGATTGTTTTTCATGTTTTTACGGTACTTATTACTCTGGTCCATGTGAGACTACACCTGTGGTATAAAACAATGGACAATAGTGTAAATAAAAATATTTGGTTTTTCATTTTCGTCCTACAAAATTAAATTGTTGTTTTTTTCTTAATTTAAGCAACCTTTATTAAAAATCTTTCATAAAATATCGATAGTTGAGAATCGATATTTGAAATGCAAACATGAATTTCGCTTGCAATATGTAACTGGAAACAAGAATATGTACATTATTCATAAAAATGATGATGACTTTTACAGTTACGAGATGTAGGTATTTGAAACTGAACGAAAAAAACTTGATCCATCGCCTCACGAACTGAACCAGATTATCAGTCTACTATGGAAGTGATTCCGCTAAGCACCCGGTGAGTCTGTGTATCTCAACTGTATCAAATACAGTCCCTCGGAAAAGTGAAAAGCCGATTTTTTCAGTAAATTTTGAAATACATTAAGAACAACCTATTTCCAATCACTTTTTTACCATGTTCCACGCCCGTGTTACACTACGGAGCAGGTGCATGCGTGTATGTTTGCATGATTGGGTTTTGGGGCCAGATTTACTGGTCTGGTGGATCTTTCCTAATGCCTTCGGTGCAAGGTAAGGGGGTGCGAAGTGAGGGGTTTACCTACATATGTTGAAACCTCCCCTTAGAAAAATTTATCAATTACTGTGCTGATAAACCCCTTAGGTTATTTGATTTTCAAACAGCTGAGCAAAACTGAACGTACTCAGCCATTTCTCTCTTTACTTATTCTGATCATCACTAAATTGACACACAATATTTTTAGCGCAACGCAGTCTGACTTTCAATAATCCCTACAAAAGAATGGCCCTGACTAACAATAACCTATACCTTTCATGAATCACTTACCTCACAAAAATCTTCGTTACTCGAACTACCGCAATACAGCGAGCGCCAATACTGCCAGCGAAATAAAGGATTCTCACTACTGAAGGCACAAACTATTGATAGGCACAGTTAGCAAATGAAAGATTTTGATAGAGAACAAACAATGTATTTACCTTAATAGTGTTCAAAAGTCGTAATATATATATCAGTTCATGACATCCAGTCTTACAAATTTCGTTTTTCTGACGGTCACACGTCCAGATCGTCCGTTCTCAAAACTCGGCCATCTCTCTTCCCACATCGCCCACTGCTGGCGGCTCACCTCCAACTGCGCAATGCTACGCGCTGTTCACATCCAACTGCCCAACACCACAATAGCGAATATTCCAACAATGCAAACCGGACACAGACTGCACACAGCACAGTCAGTGATTTTCATACAAAGCGCTACGTGACGTTACCAACATAAAAACGTAAACAGCCTACTTACAATGTATGTGTCTTTGTGTGTTTAGTATGATGTTCGGTGTGGTGTTTTATGCTCTGAAATGACGAGTGATTGTTTCTTGGGTGTTGGTAATTTACATGAAGAGAATCCGAACCTAGCGATGAGATGAGGTGGAATGGTGAGCCTTTTGTTTCGTGATAAAATGATTATGTTCTGCTGTGAATGCTGGTGGTGATGGTTGGCATGTTTGTATCGTTGTGTATATGTGTGTTGGGGACGAATCAAGGTGCGTCTGTACTGATCCTTAAGGCCTTGTGTTGGAGGACTTGTACTTTGTGGAATCGAGTATCTGCCCCCTATGTCCCAGATATCGCATCCATAAAATATTGCCGGAAGTGCTACCACCTTCCAGATTTACTGCTTTGCTTTGGTGGTTAGAACAGAGGATGTAACTGATATATTCTAGCTAAACCGCGATTACGTACGTCGGTAATGTGCTGTTACCAGAGTAATTTATGATCAAATTTCAGGACTAAATAAGTTACCCTGTCATACCAGTGTAGGTCGCGCACGTCTATAGAGAGTTAGCGATTGGGAGATCTCCTTCTGGTGGTGAACAGGATCGAACTGCATTTGTCGGAGTTAATTTTGATTTTCCAAATATTACACAATTGGGTGATTTCCTCAAGGTGCCGTTGGAGTCGCATGTCGGTTTAATTGGGCTTCGGACGACTAGCGTAGACAGCAGTCTCATCTGTGAAGAGAACAAGATGAGTGTTATCACGCTTTGATATACCGTTGGTGTATATACTGTAGAGTATGGGGCCAAATACTAAGCCTTGCGGGACCCCTGCCTCTATTTGCTTAATGCTACTCGGAGCAGGAAGCAGACTCAGCGATTTTCATACTCTGTATTAAAAGCGCAACAATCGAGCACAACAGTATGGAGACTGTGACTGAACATGATTTTTTAAAATAAAAACTACATAGCTAAAGCGTGATTAAGAAAAACGTTGATGGCTGTTAATACATTAGCATAACTTAAAGTTTGGTTTAATGTAACTTAGTAATAAGATATAGAATACATAAGTAGGACCTACTTCCAAGAGCGTAACAACACCGGAGCAGGTGTGCTACAGATGCTGACCAATCATCTCTTCAGTGTTTGTTTGCACCAGGTTTATTCCTATAATGAACAGACTATAGTGCGAAACGGCGTCAGTTGCTGTTTACTGTGGTTATAATGCGCATGTGGACTCAGCAGTAATCCGCTTCTCCGATATTCTTGAAAATGGTGTGCAACTGTCTTTGCGCGACCATCCTCCGCAGCAAGTACAGAAATATTTGTTTTGCGATTCCACTGCTTGAACCGTGATATATGCTGGTAGATGTCTAAATCTTTGACTTATGCGTAGGAACGAAATATTCCACTTCAAAATTTTAGGATTATATTTACACGACTGTCTGTTACCTGAAATCACTTAGGACATTTTAATCTTTGAAGGAAAACAACTTATAAAGTAAGAATGATTTCCACAGAGGAAACACAGCGAGACTCTATATCTGATGTGTATGCTACATCAACTAAGAATTATCTTCTGTGCACTGCCTGCAGAATTGAACAACATAAAAACATTAAGGTTATTTAATACATAATTGGAAGAGATGTAATATTGTAAGTAGGCTGTATAGGTTTTCTTATTGGTAACGCCACGTAGCGCTCTGTATGAAAATCACTGGCTGTGCTGTGTGCAGTCTGTGGCTGGTTGGCATTGTTGTCTGCCATTGTAGTGTTGGGCGGCTGGATGTTAACAGCGCGTAGCGTTGCGCAGTTGGAGGTGAGCCGCCACCAGTGGTGGATGTGGGGAAGTGAGATGGCGGATTTTTGAGAGCAGATGATCTGGACGTGTGTCCATCAGAAACAGTACATTTGTAAGAATGGATGTCACGAACTGCTATATATATTATGACTTTTGAACACTATTAAGGTAAATACATTGTATGTTCTCTATCAAATCTTTCATTTGCTAACTATGCCTATCAGTAGTTAGTGCCTTCAGTAGTTTTAATTTTTTATTTAGCTGGCAGTAGTGACGCTCGCTGTATTGCAGTAGTTCGAGTAAGATTTTTGTGAGGTAAGTGATTTGTGAAAGGTATAGGTTAATGTTAGTCAGGGCATTCTTTTGTAGGGATTACTGAAAGTCAGATTGCGTTGCGCTAAGAATATTGTGTGTCACTTTAGTGAATGTCTGAGTACGTTCAGTTTTGCTCAGCTGTTTGAAAATCAAATAAAGTAAGAGGTCTATCAGCACAGTCATTCATAGTTTTTTCTAAGGGGAAGTTTCAATATATGATAGTGTCTGCACCATTATTATTCGCACTTACAAAGGTGTGCCTTGTTATTAAAGCGCATATAAGCTATGTTCATTACATATTTTGTATAAAGAATATTTCTGCTCTTTCTTCCGTCCTCTAACTGTTTATGTCCAGTCTGACAGATAGCAACCGGTCGAAGTGACCCTACTGAAAATGCGGTTACTCTCGATAGGGAAGAGGCTGGTTATGAGGGTTGCGAAAGAGTAAATCGGTCTTATTGCTGGTGGTGGAAACAATGTTCACCACCAATGTTTGACCGGACATGAAGAGGAAACTCGTCCGCCGAATGCAGATGCTAAACTCGGCGGCGACCTTTCTGTAATTCAAGATCTGTAGGCTCTGTGCCAGCATCAGGTTTCATCTTGTCTCTTCTTTTTCATTATCACAAATGCGAAAACGACATATCACTCAACAAAAGCTGTTCAGTCACAACATTTGCGGTTCTTAGAAGAAAGGTGTCGAATGGGCGAAAATAAACGAAGCCATTTCCGATTTGCATCTCTGAACTGTCTGTCAACTTTGCCACACGCCATGTAAACTTATAAAGGTTTGAGCTGACTCCACCACCAGCAATTCTTCCTGAAGAAGTCCCCCTCGCTCGCTGGATCTCTCCGTGTGTTGTTTATGTCAACTTTCGGGTGCGCATCCGCGACAGGAATAATTCATCTTCCGATATCTGACAACATTATAGCCATCTTCTAAGGCGAGTTCTCAAAGTCAAAGCGTGACTGTTTATTCGCTGAAATGCTAAAGCCATGTGACGCAAAGGTGTACTGTGGCTTAAAACGAGCATTGGGCACAGATAAGACAGTCGCCTCAACAGCACTATTTTCATACGAGTAGATAAAACTTATGTGTCTAAAGTGCCTCACACAAGAGTGACGGGTCGCAACGATCCGTCCTCTGGCCGCGCGATCTGATCGGAGATAGTAATTGTGTGGGCAAATCGCAGGTCGCAGTGATCGATCGCTGATGGCTTGGAATTGCCTTGCAGTCTGATGGATCGCATGCGATGTGTGGCAATACGACTGCATGGCCGCAACTAGTTATTAAACATAGTTACGTAGTTTTGTTTCTTTCCACTTTGCTCATGTTGAGTAAGAACTTTATTTTAGAATTTATAGCTATTCAGGGGACACGAACCTTTCTGAGAAGTGATGTTAAGTCCGGGAGTTACAGTTTATATTAAGAAGTAACTTTTTAGTTACAGCAATTCGAAGACTGTGTTGTGGATGTAGAATTGACGGGAAATTAGTCACGGTACACTGGGCTATTGAGTTATTTGCGAAACATCTAAATGCATTAATGAGGTTTTTGACTTCTTCACGGGATGACATACCGTAGTATTAAATGGACATCTTAATTGAAGTGTTTATGGCAAATCAATTACACAGCTGTATTAAAGTCCCTTGTCATTTCACATAATATAACGCTCCTTCCAACAATTTATAATATGAGTTAACGGTAATGAGCATTTGCGCTAGTGACAACATTTCTAACAAACATCGAGACTGCAAAACCAATTGCGTACCACTTGCAGGTAAACTATGACACAAATGAATGAAAAACGAATTGTATTGTCACGCCGGACATATATAAACAATCTACTTGGAGTTATTGCAAAATATAACCGACAATTCTCAAGAACGATGTTTATTATTGTACAGCAGTTAAAGTCAACCATAGAACTTTTAAGATTTTGGGACGTCCCAGATTTCTTTGTACAAGAAAAGCTCGTGAAGACAATCGTACCCCGTAGAAGACAGCGAAGCCAACTGATAACCAGCTATGTATTTATCAATATGGGCACGAATTTTTCATGTTTAAGAGAAACGACAAACATCAGTAAGAAATTGATGTGTCGCCGCAGGTGTGATCATTTATTATTCAAGGTCAATCAGTGACTGAACACTACACGCCCAATTAGACAAGCAGTTTCAACTAGTTTTACGGACGCCACTGTGTCGAGAAGTTCTGCTATAGAAAATGAGCTACTATTTTTAAGGGCAGTGGCAGTAGATCTCCGTATTTCCACAGTGTCAGTACTTCTCCGCATTTCCTCGAATACTTGTTAAATGTCAATTAAAACATCGGGAACTCTAATTTATTAAACTTGTTTTGAAACATTGTTCGAGGCGAACGATCGACTACAGCGATATCATTTGCGACAGATCACTGCTATCCGTCGCTCGTGTGCGGCAAGCGCCACTGAGTCAGTAAATATCGAGAGCTTACGGAACATGGGGTTCATTACTAAAATAGGTGGCAGGCGGTAAAGAGACAGAACTATACTGCCTCTGAGAGTGTAAATGTGAAATGAGTGGTTTCCGTGAACTGTCGAGATGGAAATTCTCGTCCAGCAGACTCTACGCCAATTATATTTCTACCTATTCCTTGACCACTGAAACACAACTGCGTGAGGTTGTGGTTAGTATCCAGACTTTCCCGTAATCCATGAACAGGCAGTGGAAGTGCAATGTTGAACCACTGCAGATTTGTTGGGCAATAGAAGACGGGTGTGTCGCTGGTGTTCGATGCACCGTTGTACATGTAGTACAGGCCGTGTTGTTTGTCCTAGGTAACATTCACCACACTGACAGACAATTTCATTTTATTCTAGTGTATATCATTACGTTATGTAGTTTTAGCACATCAGCATATAAACAGACACGCTTGGAAGTGCGGTGTTCAGTGACTGCCTCACCTTGAAGATGGTTTACGGTGTGACAGGATCTTTTAATAAATGATCACACCTGCAGCGACACATCAGTTCCTTACTGGAGTTCGTCGTTTTGCTTAAACATGAAAAACTCGTGCCCACATTGAGAAACTACATAGCTGGTTGTAAGTTGACGTCGCTGTCTTCTACGGGGTACGACTGTCTTCACGAGCTTTTCTTGTAGAAAGCAATTTGAGATATCCCAAAATCGTAATAGTTCTATGGCCGACCTTAACTTCTAAACAATAAAAGCTCAGTTATTTTAGTTTCTCTATTTCCTTCAATCACTCAAACAGATCGCTCACAATACTCATTCAACTTCCACAGTAATGCATTTTCTATCTGACCGTATGTGCTATAAAAATCCCACGACTACATAAAACAGGTCCGACTGTAACTCGTCTCTTCCCGCCAAGGGAGAGAGATCGGAGAGATTACAACTGTGAGCAAAGAATCTAAGCGTCTTTACTGTTGTCAAAGAAAACATTTACACACTTTTTGCGTAAATGAAAAACTTAGCGAAAACATTTTTGTGAATAACGTTATAAAATTAAGATAGTTATATTTCTTGTAAATTAACTTCAAAATTTTTCTCTTCATATTGAATGAAAGCAGCACTTAACAAGATACATCGCTTACATATAAACCGATTTACATCAAGTTTTAATATTTTATAAATGTGGTGATCGATGCCTGTGGGTATCGATATGGTAACGGTTAACAACAGAAAAATGGGAATGAATTACTGCTGCCTCTGAAGAACGCCTGAGGGACTGAATATTCTATCCATCGGAAAAACCTTACGAAACACTCTCAGTGTGTGATTCCGTTCTGCTGAGTAAGGCCCAAGACGAACAGGACGATGCCAGAAGACGGTTTTGTACCATTTTCAAAAAATAAGAGGCATGTGCTGAAAACAAGTGTCAGTTTAACCGTTAAACAAGCTCGAGGACTAGTAGTCCATAACTACATACGCCATCGCCTTTGTTGTCCTTGCGGGTGTGGCGAAAGCGCTAAAATATGTGTTTCGGGCGGTGGGGGCTCTTTTCCCCTCCGGCCGTAGCGCGTTCGCAAAAGAGTGACGTTATTGGTGCTGTTGTATGTGGGTGCTTGCGGACGTGCAAGCTAGGGTGGAAACCAATATCGGCAATGCCTGGATGCCTGGAGAGCTCGCTGAAGAAGCATTGCCCTCGGGAAGTCGGCTCACAGGAGGCAGCTGCTGCATCACTAACAGCGCGAGCACAAAGCTTTCTGGCTAGAAACCGTGACAGAACTTGACACATACGGCTAAGAGTTGCTGGATTGTGTTCAATAACCAGTCTTTGATACAACTACTGATCCGCAGAACAATCGTAGAATGAAGTCCTGGTGAGATATGAAGAATTGTTAGTGTGTTCAAGATACACTACTGGACATTAAAATTGCTACACCAAGAAAATGGTTCAAATGGCTCTGAGCACTATGGGACTCAACATCTTAGGTCATAAGTCCCCTAGAACTTAGAACTACTTAAACCTAACTAACCTAAGGACATCACACACACCCATGCCCGAGGCAGGATTCGAACCTGCGACCGTAGCAGACCCGCGGTTCCGGACTGCAGCGCCAGAACCGCACGGCCACCGCGGCCGGCGCTACACCAAGAAGGAAGGCAGATGATAAACGGGTATTCATTGGACAAATATATTATACTGGAACTGACATGTGATTACATTTTCACGCAATTTGAGTGCATAGGTCCTGAGAAATCAATACCCAGAACAACCATCTCTGGTCGTAATAACGGCCTTGATACGCCTGGGCATTGAGTCAAAAAGAGCTTGGATGGCGTCTACAGATACAGCTGCCCATGCAGCTTCAACACCATACCACAGTTCATCAAGAGTAGTGACTGGCGTATTGTGACAAGTCAGTTGCTCGGCCACCATTGACCAGACGTTTTGAATTGGTGAGAGATCAGCAGTATGGCGATGACGAGTACACGCTTCAAATGTGCGTTCACCGTGATGTCGACAAACACGAATGCGACCATCATGATGCTGCAAACAGAACCTGGATTCATCCGAAAAAATGACGTTTTGCCATTCGTGCACCCAGGTTCGTCGTTGAGTACACCATCGCAGGCGCTCCTGTCTGTGATGCAGTGTCAAGGGTAACCGCGGCCATGGTCTCCGAGCTGATAGTCCATGCTGCTGCAAACGTCGTCGAACTGTTCGTGCAGATGGTTGTTGTCTTGCAAACGTCCCCATCTGTTGACGAGACGTGGCTGCACGATCCGTTACAGCCATGCGAATAAGATGCCTGTCATCTCGACTGCTAGTGATACGAGGCCGTTGGGATCCAGCACGGCGTTCCGTATTACCCTCCTGAACCCACCGATTCCATATTCTGCTAACAGTCATTGGATCTCGACTAACGCGAGCAGCAACGTCGCGATACGATAAACCGCAATCGTGATAGGTTACAATCCGACCATTATCAAAGTCGGAAACGTGATGGTACGTATCACAACAATGTTTCACCAGGCAACGCCGGTCAACTGCTGTTTGTATATGAGAAATCGGTTGGAAACTTTCCTCATGTCCGCACGTTGTAGGTGTCGCCACCGGCGCCAACCTTGCGTGAATGCTCTGAAAAGCTAATCATTTACATATCACAGCATCTTCTTCCTGTCGGTTAAATTTCGCGTCTGAAGCACGTCATCTTCGTGGTGTAGCAATTTTAATGACCAGTAGTGTATACCTATGGTTACGTCTCATGTGAACATGCACCACTTTGCATCTGACATAAATTCAAACTTACCTTTGTAATGTCGTACAGAACGAGCATCTAGCTGGAGTGAGTCTAAAACATCGGGAGGTGTAATTTCCTATGCAACATTGATGGTTTGAGTTTCAAATACAAAAAAATGTGACTCATGAAAATGCACTCCTCATTCACTTTCATTTATGCGATGTCGTTATCACTATTAAACAGCGCTAAATATTCATCGTTATCACTATTAAACAGTGCCAATTATTCATTGCACGGCAGTAATTTTCCAAGATGACTTAAGTTATTATTATTTTGTTTTCATTACGACTTAGTCTTTCAACGAAAGACATTTGGCTGGCGTTTTGCGTTTGATGAATCACAGGTATATAAAAATTGCATCTAGTAAATTTCAGTGTGGTACTGCAATTGTAAGTAAATATACTAAAGTGAGGATCCCGCACTGAAGATGAGGGTCTAGCCGCTCAGTCCGGAGCCGCGCGACTGCTACGGTCGCAGGTTCGAATCCTGCCTCGGGCATGGATGTGTGTGATGTCCTTAGGTTAGTTAGGTTTAAGTAGTTCTAAGTTCTAGGGGACTGATGACCTGAGATGTCAAGTCCCATAGTGCTCAGAGCCATTTGAACCATTTTGAAGATGAGGTTTTTACAAGGCCACACCGGTTATCTGCCTTTTCGCTCATTCACTTCCTACAGTCACAGGAATATCTATCGATGTGAGTGGACGTTCGGCTAAGGCTGGAAAGTAGAGCAATAACAAACCCGAAATATGTTTTGAAGAGCACAGTGCTTAGGAGACATTCTCCAATTGCAAGCACTATGTCCCTATCTTTATCACCAACTCACACAACGAATTATGGAAGCAAATATGTGAAACGGAACTAAGATCAGATTTAGACTCTCACATGCAACAAGCGTTGTTAAATTTAAGTGCGTTCTTACATTGGTCTGCTTTCTTTCCCTGTTGAGCTTATAATGAAAGTAGTCAGTATTCAACACGATACATACAATAAAATCACTACCCAACCCAATGACTTCTTTTTACATGACACTAATTTTTTTTATTTTCGTATTCGTTCAAACGATAGTAGTATAATTTGTCTGTATCCAAATCTGAAATTACTTAACGAAACAATTTCTCAAATATATTTTATAATTTTCAAAAATCTGTAATTATTATTTCTATATTTTAATGAAAACTTACACCATTAATAATGCCAATTATCAAAATTATAAGCTACACATGAAATTGTCTTTGTACTGATCGGTCTCAACCAAATCATTTTACAGCTACTACATTGCTGATCTGTCTTCTGTAGCACGTTTTAAGTAGTCGTTGTTGAAAAGGGTGTGATGTGAGCCAGTGTGGTATTCAAGTGGACATTTTTATAAAACAGTTTTTGTAGTACAAGATTTTATGTGTTCTTTAAAACGACGTATCAAAAGATAGAAATGATAATGTGAAAAAATTTCGCAACAGATCATTTCTAAAGTCAACACATAGACTCAATTAAAGTCCTTGATCTTTCCTCTTTAAACAGAACATACATCTACACCAGGGTTACCGATACTGCGTTCCGCAAACACTGGAAAAACGGTTAATAACATGGCGTCTAGTTGGACACTTTGGCGATACTAACCATATTTTAAAAATTTTATAATTATTTATCTGTTATTAGTTATGATATAAAACTGAAGTGATCTCAGAATAAAACACATTTTTCTCATTTTTTAAAACTTTGCTAACTTTCAAAATAAACAAGGTGTTCCATCAAAGTACCAGGATTATCAAAGTGTTCCGTCATAGGGAAAGTTTGGGAACTTCTGGTCTAGACATACTGCCCCAGTGAGAAACATCAAGAAAACTACAAAGAAAAGACAAAGACAGGTAACAAACTATTTACATTTTTTGGAATTATTATACCACACACTGCTAATTTGCTGCTCTTTCTCATTCTCAAGGTAGTGTATTGAGTATTTTTACACAGAGCACAGCAGTGTTCACCATTGATGGTTAACGAACGATTTAAAATAGTATTTTTATCCCAGTGCAAAAAAGTAGTTTGGAACATGTTGTGAATGAATATGTATGTGTATGAAAAGCTTTTGATTTCTTTAAAGAAGGAAAGAATACAGAGACTGAATTGCTCTGTGGAACAGGTTTACCAGAATACAAGTAGACATTTTACTTTTTTATTCTGTGGGATCACTGTGTCACTGCCACAACATAATGCAAAATGTAGCTACTGAGTATGAAAAACTTTTGTGTGTTATTCTGTGTAACTCTTATTCCAACCACACTGGAAAATAGCTTAATACACAGAATAAAATCAGTCTGAAACCACCTACGATAACGTCAAAGAAGTTTATATTAATCCTTTTTAGGGAAAGAACAAAAATGAGCTACACCCTGTACATATTCTTCCTCAGATACAGTGCTGAAGATTATAGAGGACATTTAAAAGCTGTTTCGTGAAAAGGCAACTAGACTTGTAATCTAAAGATGAAATTCAGTCGACAACCGTATTCAGACAATCACAACTAGTTACAACAAACACCATGATTAGCCCCACGACGGTCGTTTGCAACAAAAAACTGGAATATCCCTGTTGTGTTAGCAATCAGACTAGCCATCTCTGTTTTCAGATTTATCGACTTTCGTTTAATGGTACACTTTGGGTGCAATCTGTCAATTTTTAAAAAATACAATGGAATGATAAATCACTGCAAGTTTGATGATATAAATGGATGTGTGTACGAAGAGATCATTCACACTGTGTCGAAAAAAATTACTTATTATAAAAAAATTCATTTCCATGAGTCAAACTAATTCCAAGTATCTTTTGTTGATACAGATTTACAAAGTTGTCTCCAAAACTGCTATCTTTCAATGGAATACTAATCTTGCTTATTAACAACTGATAATTAGTGGAGGAAAATCACTTTTGTTAACAAAAATATTGGACGAGTTTACATGGAAATACTTTCTTGTGGTACTTTTCTCTTCTCTAGATTTTTACAATTGCCAACTATTTCTATAATCTAAACTAACTCTCATAATTTTTTCCCTTTACTGTATTTTTCGGTGAAAATTTTATTTCTGGGCACTATCGCTGTCAAGTCACTTTTTACAGTGAGGACTTTCTGTAGAATTATTTCCACACCTTTCATTTCCAGCTCCATTTTATTTTGTTCTTTAACTATTCATGACTTTTAATCATTCAGATATTCCCAGTATTTATTCTTCTCCCACTGTACTGTGTCTCATGGTTTCCTCTCACACAGTACTGTTCTCTGGAAATACACTTTCAGGACATCTTCCTCAATTCCATGTCAGCGTAGAGCACCTTTGTTTAGCAACATTTTCTTAGCTTGTGACAATCTGCTTCTACTGTCTCTCTTCCTTTTGACATGTTTTATTATGTTGCTTATAAGACCGCTAAAATGAAATATTTCTTCAGCCATGTTTCCTCCAGTTTATTAACTTGCCAGTCTCCCTTCTATTCTTGTTCAGAAAATTTTTGTTTATCTATAATCCAATCAATAAATTAATGGCCAGCTCGTTAAATAAACTTACTGTTATATGGCTTTTGGCGTAAAGATTCTTGGCATTTGGGAAACTTAGGTTCTGGCCTGTTGACTTTGGACTTTATTAACGCTCTGAAATTTCATTTTACTTGCTTAATTACGTTTACGCTATGCAAATTGCATAACAGCAGTGAAATATGCAGCTAAAGCTTATACAACTTTTCTCAGCTACTAATTTTCCCTGATATGCCAATTTTATTACTTTTTATTTGAACATATTTTTGGTTTTTCATTTGTATTTGTACTTAAATTCCTTTCTCATAGAAAATTTGAATTTCTTATTTTACTTTCCGTTTTCGATACCTAGTTTTCCAGGCTTCAGAATAAAATGAAGACCTTACTGGAAACTGATTTTCTGAGGAGAATAAACCATTGTTCCACCTTCATTGCACAATGGTAAGAAAAAAAAAGTTTTATCCATGCTACAGTGTGTGACCGTTGTGGAAGAACTGACCTTCAGCCATGACCTTTCCATTCTGCTACAAGGAAATACATTTCTTGTTTTAGGCTGGTGATAGACTATGTCTCCCACAAAAATTCCGTAGGAAATTATCAACATACCAAATCTAGTTTGGAATATGATTCTTAAAGAACAGCATCGTTACTACACAGTTATCTGCTGTTGCTAACAAACTATGTGCTTTAACAAAGAGTTTCATTTTATAACAGAAATATTAATCTCATAGATGGCCAGAATGACCATGGTGGCTTTATGTAACTGGAATGGCAGTATATGGAAAAAGACATAGTGAAAGATAAAAATTACATTCCTCACATGGAAATGGCTTCAATACCAATCAAATTTTATTGTTGTAATGTTGTGTATTTATTACAGTTGCTAATTTCATATATGGACTAATACTGTTTTGAAGAGTTTTTTTAAGATAGACATTTCACTCAAATGGTTCAAATAGAATACTGTGCTGCCATAAAATTACTTGCTGTGGGTAGTTTATTTGCCAATGGATATTCATTCAGTTCATGAAGGTACAGGGGAGTCTGATATTTCATTTCCAACATTCAGTAAACGGTGTCTGAATTCGAACATTTTTGTGCTTATATTAAAACTGATCCACATGAAGAAAGCCTCATAAGTGAAGAATGAAGATGATGGCTTCGAGAAAGCCTTCAGTATACTGTTGAGTGATCACCAATTGGTGGTGTGTGGAAGAGCTGGGGCCTTGGGTGTATCAAGAAGAAAGGACGCTGTACATTTGTAATGAAGAATTGGCCATAACTAGTATACAGGGTGAGTCACCTAACATTACCACTGGAAACACCTCCCACACCACGAGAAACACTGAATAAGCAATTCGACAGACCGAAAGTAAGCAGAGAGGCTGGTGGAATTGGTTAACACAAACCATTGAGAAATGAACGGAAGTGTGATTTTGAACACATACTTATGTTTCTTTAAATGGAAACCTGTTATTATTTTTAGCACAACTGCAAATAGAAACAAATACTTAATCAGTGCCGTTTATTACATTCATGTTAGTTAAATCTGGAGTAATTTGTAATGTAAAGTTGATGCTTGAAACTTCAGACATTCAGTTGTGTGTTGTAACAAGCAAGATCTGTTGGGGTTATGTTTACCAAGACGACGATGTTTACGAATTTGGCTGTCTCAGTATCTGCATGTAGCGCTTGCTGAATTAGTCCTTGTGTTACTGGATGTCTGTGATAGTGTACTGCACACAAGTAGGAACATGAGAAGGTAGCAAGTACAACAGTGTGTGCAGTGTTGTAAGAACTGTAAAAATGGTTTATTATAACTCTGAAAAGGCAGAGATGATACTCATCTACGGCAAGAATAGACAAAAGGCTCTTGCAGCCTGGAGTTTGTATGCAGAAAGATACCCAGACAGAGATCATCCAATGTGCTGCACATTTGAAAACATCCACAAACAATTGTATGCAACAGGTATGGTCATAACACTCAAACAGGTCCCTAACAAACCCATCACAGGAGATGAAGGAGTGGTTGTCGTATTAGTTAACATGAAATTTTACTATAATCTTAAAAGACAAGATGAAATACAACAATTTAATTCTAACCAAGTAATGCAGTTTTATTAAGAACAACTTATTTAAAAGGTGATTATCAAAAATCAACAACTAAACTATTAACTGAAATGGAAGAAATGAAAAGGAAAAAAATAAGGTTGCTCTTTATGTTATGTAAATAGTTTAAAAGTAAGTGTTAATACACACAAACCATTTTCCAGTTCTTCTTGTATCGATTTACCAAAAGAAATTAAAGACAAAAAAACTGTAATTAATGTTCAAAATAAGGATCAAAAATGTTTTCTGTGTTCAATAAAATCAGCTATACA
This sequence comes from Schistocerca nitens, assembly GCF_023898315.1. Taxonomy (NCBI): domain Eukaryota; kingdom Metazoa; phylum Arthropoda; class Insecta; order Orthoptera; family Acrididae; genus Schistocerca; species Schistocerca nitens. The sequence continues at coordinate 919,839,353 of NC_064614.1, read as the reverse complement.
TCCAGAAGATCTTGATGGTGAAAGAGTTAGTAAGTATAAAAATAGTGGCTTAGAATTAAAGTTTTTGAAAAAGGAAAAAATCATTTTTCCTTTTTGGTTAACACATATTCCAAAATTTAAAAAGAAATCAAATGTATCCATTAATGTTTACAGTTATGATGAAAAAGTTATTGTATATCCTCTTTACTATACAGAAAATGAACAAGAAAGACTTGTTAATCTTCTTTTAATTCGAAAAGAAAATTATTTTAATTATTGTTTGATGAAAAATTTATCTAGATTAATTAGTTCACAAATAAGTGAACTTGATGGAAAAATGTATCATTGTGATAGCTGTTTAAGATATTTTCATCCACAAGAAAAATTAGACAATCACAAAAAGGACTGTAAAGAACATTACAAAGTAAAAATAGATATGACTGTAGAATGTACCTTTTTTGATTTATGATGATTTCGAATGTCTTTTAGAAGATGTTACCACTTCTCAAACAAATCCTGAAATACATTACTAAATATCAAAAACATAAACCATTTTTATTTACTTATCATGTCAAATATTCTAATGGTGATTACAAAAAAAAAAACTGTAATATATACTGGCAAAGATGTAACAGAAAAATTCGTTGAAATATTAAAACAGGGGTGTGGAGAATTTGCTGGAATGTATGATCAGAATGTTCAAATGATAATGACAAATAAAGATAAAATAAATTTTAACAATTCAAAAACTTGTTTTGTTTGTGAAAAAAATTCCTAAATAAGAAAAAATAAGAGGTCATTTAACAGGAAAATATCGAGGTACTGCACATGAAGTTTGTAATCTTAATTATCAAAGTTCTAAATTTATTCCACTTTATATTCATAATTTAACAAATTACGATATTCATTTTTTATCAAAGAATTTGCAAGACAACCAAGATACTAATGGTATTCCAAATAATGATCAAAAATATATTTCATTCAGTAAAAATATTGGATTAACATTAATATTTTTGCATACATGTAAATTTATACCCTCATGTATTGATAATTTATCTTCTAATCTCACAAATGAACGATTCAGAGAAACAGCAAATTAGTTTACAGGTGAAGAACTAGATTTAATAACGTGTCGCCCAGCATGGCTTCAGCCAATTGCTGTCTTGTTAGAGGTGAATTTTATATTTTTTGCTGGGTTGTAGCCTAGCGCTGTTTAAGCCGTCCAGCCACTTACCCTTAGTCCAGACTGTGTTTACGTTAAATGGAATAATGTATTGTTCTGGGCCTATCCCTTCCTGCGCTGAAGCTGGCCGTTCTCTTATTAAGTGGGGTTTTACGATGCCATTAACCACCTGCTTGGTTCATCTCCAAAATGCGTTTCACTTTAACTTGTTTATTCATGCCCCTGTCCACATATTGGTAGATATTGTTTTGTTAGTTTTGTTGATATAATATAATTACTATTTTCTGAGGATCTCACACAGTATCATATTGTCATTATGGATCATGCTCATGTTAAGGTACGTTTACACTGGGATACATGTATCGCGACATGTATGAGCGACATGTCAATTTGACATGTCGCGATACATCACCTCATACAAAAATTCACGGAACTTGTATGCGGACCCTCGAGCTCATACATGTCGCGTATACATTTTGTATATCGCTTTTTGGCCATATACGCGACATGTATGAGCGACATTTGAAGAACTCGCGCATGCGCAGTACTATCATTTCCTGTCGTCTTGTCGACTGCCGCTTATTTCGACGATTGGCGCATGCGTAGTACCAGGCTCTTTGGCGGCTGTTTGAGTTTTGAAGGTGCCGACTGTCGTTTCGACGTTAATGTATCTGCATAGAATATCAAAAAGTGCCATATGCAACATTATTCTTCGTGTTTGCGAGGCCATTGTGCAAGTTTTATCCCAAAAAATGAAGGTAAAATATCAGAGTATGTAATACATTATATAATTTTTTCGTGCATCTGGCACGTATATCAATGTTTTGCTGTTATTCCGGCGGCCTCGCGTGATAAAGTTGACAACGGATGCCGACAATCATGTGTGAGACGTTGGCATTAGCAATCGCGCGACAATGCAAATGTTTTGTCATGAAATCTTCGTTTTACGAGGAATCCCCAGTGGCTAAAAAACGGAGTGTTACTGCCAACTGATCCTCTAGTGGAATCGCTTCCCGAAAGTTTGTGTTGGTTTTGGACACAAGAGGAGCCACAAGTGATAACAAACCGCGGAAATCCTCCATACTCATCCTAACATAATTTCTAAAATATACGCCATCCTCTAGCGTTAATTCGCGAGAAACTCTCTGTGCCACCATCTACGCTTCCTCCGCCTTTTCTTCCTATCATCTTCCAAAAGAGCAAGTGTATCAGCACATAAAAATGTGAAATCTTCCAAATCGTAGTCGGAAGCTATCGCACAGTGATACATATCAACCAGTGTAAACGCACGCTCATACATGTATGAGGTTGATACTTGTCAACTCATACAAGTCGCGATACATGTCGCAAAGTCGCATATACATGTATCTCATACATGTGCCGATACAAATCGCAGTGTAAACGCACCTTAAGGTCTGTAAAATCCGGACACCTTACAAGTATTGTTTAAGTATTTGGTGTTCTTCAAATGTTTATCCAGTGTTTTTGACTGTGCTGCCTGCCCACATTTTTATCATTGTTTTTAAGCAATTCATAAAGACAGTATTCTTTTGTTTATATTTCTGCTATTAACATCATCTTTTCCAAAAATTTCAAAATCATAGTTCATATGTCTCCTTGTCTTTTTTTATTTATTTATTTTTCTTTTGTTTTAGCATCTAAGTTAGCATTAAGTTCTACTGGCTGAAGAGCAGGTGGGAGAGGATAATATAACAATAAAGAAAAATGAGAAAATGATGATGTGTATACATGTCGGAGGAGTTTGAAATCTGACATGAACTGAAGCAAATTGTAAGCTATGTGTATTCTTTTAGCTTTTGCAGTACCACCTGAAAATATCCCGAAGACTGAAACTGCAATTATTAAATAATTTCCATAGTCAGTGACGAATATGATGTACTTTAAAAAATTCTACATGACTGTGAACCCCGATCAGGAGAAGTTAGTCAGCAATTAACGTTGTATCAGATTTATAATATGCCCATATGGTCGAAGTTCTTGGCGGTCTCGTCATCCATCAAAACAGAAACACTGTTGATGTATTGTGTGTACAACGTTCAACCGAACATAGAGCCACAGAATTCTTTATCATACTGCCATGCTTACTGAGCCTAACTGAGAAGTGCCTCATCGTCATTTGCCACGTGTTCTGCAATGTCTAGGGAGCTTATAAATCTGGCACTCATGGCAGACTTATCAAAGTCTTTCTTGATGTCGAGAAAAATCGCTCCCATGCTACGCTTCCTACCTCTCGTCGTATATACAGGGCGGTCCATTGATAGTGACCGGGCCAAATATCTCACGAAATAAGCACCAAACGAAAAAACTACAAAGGGAAACTCGTCTAGCTTGAAGGGGGAAACCAAATGGCGCTATGGTTGTCCCGCTAGATGGCGCTAGATGGCGAGGTTTTTTGTAAATAGGAACCCCCATTTTTTGTTATATATTCATGTAGTACGTAACGAAATATGAATGTTTTAGTTGGACCACTTTTCTCGCTTTATAATAGATGGCGCTGTAATAGTCTCAAAAGTATAAGTACGTGGTATCACGTAACATTCCGCCAGTGCGGACGGTATTTGCTTCGTGATACATTACCCGTGTTAAAATGGACCGTTTGCCAATTGCGGAAAAGGTCGATATCGTGTGGATGTATGGCTATTGTGATCAAAATGCCCAACGGGCATGTGCTATGTATGCTGCTCGGTATCCTGGACGACATCATCCAAGTGTCCGGACCGTTCGCCGGATAGTTATGTTATTTAAGGAAACAGGAAGTGTTCAGCCACATGTGAAACGACGACCACGACCTGCAACAAATGATGATACCCAAGCAGATGTTTTAGCTGCTGTCGCGGCTAATCCGCACATCAGTAGCAGACAAACTGCGTGAGAATCGGGAATCTCAAAAACGTCGGTGTTGAGAATGCTACATCAACATCGATTGCACCCATACCATATTTCGATGCGTCAGGAATTGCATGGCGACGACTTTGATCATCGTGTACAGTTTTGCCACTGGACACAAGAGAAATTACGGGACGATGACCGATTTTTTGCACGCGTTCTATTTAGCAAGGAAGCGTCATTCACTAACAGCGGTAACATAAACCGGCATAATATACACTATTGGGCAACTGAAAATCCACGATGGCTGCGACAAAAAGGAACATCAGCGACCTTGGCAGGTTAATGTATGGTGCGGCATTACGGGAGGAAGGATAATTGGCCCCTATTTTATCGATGGCAGTCTACCTGGAGCAATGTATGCTGATTTCCTACGTAATGTTCTACCGATGTTACTACAAGACGTTTCACTGCGTGACAGAATGGCGATGTACTTCCAACATGATGGATATCCGGCAGATAGCTCGCGTGCGGTTGAAGTGGTACTGAATAGCATATTTCATGACAGGTGGATTGGTCGTCGAAGCACCACACCATGCCCCGCACTTTCACCGGATCTGACGTCCCCGGATTTCTTTATGTGGGGATAGTTGAAGGATATTTGCTATCGTGATCCACCAACAACGCCTGACAACATGCGTCAGCGTGTAACCTACCCACAGATAAATAATATAATTATTTAATTCACATTCAGCGTAACTACCCAACAGTGAAAAAGTGTATAGCATTGACATTTAGTGTAACCTAGCAACATTTTATTATTGCGTAACCTACCAATAATAGCGTGACTAATTTCTCAATAAAATTGTTGCTCACTTATAACCTTTCAATAATTGACTGTGAATTTAAACTGGTAAATTTGGACGTCAGCAGTGCTGCGTCATGGCCTTGAAAGATCATTCTGAATAAACTGAAATTCTTATCTCAATAAGGACGCCGGATAACGCGTATATATCTGCTCCTATAAGGAATTTTTCTGCCACAGCCCTGTGCAATGCTGGCCGATACATTTATCATGTATAAAAAGAAATAACTTATTTATCTTTACAATAATCGGGATGACCATGGATTGGAGAAATTAGTAAATTCTTTAATCCGAGATGATGGATTGTCAAAAGTTAATTTTTATAAGAAAGATTATTATTAAGAGATTTTTTTAAAAAAATTACATGGGACTTGATATAACAGTAATACATAAGCGCGACGCTGCTTTTACCTTATACTACAACGCTCAGGCACCGCCATCGCTCCACACGACCGGGCCAGCCAACTCCATGCACACGACTGCCCGCTAGCAACTACTTACTCCTACTGCTACACAGTTCTTACTGCTGACAACACTGCTCTCTGGGCTGAGATTCTCTTATAGCTTACATATCGCAGGCAGCGCGAGCAATCCATCGAAATTACATCTGCTCAAGTGCGCCAGGAACAAATTCCTTGCCGGCCGAAGTGGCCGCGCGGTTCTGGCGCTGCAGTCTGGAGCCGCGAGACCGCTACGGTCGCAGGTTCGAATCCTGCCTCGGGCATGGATGTGTGTGATGTCCTTAGGTTGGTTAGGTTTAACTAGTTCTAAGTTCTAGGGGACTAATGACCTCAGCAGTTGAGTCCCATAGTGCTCAGAGCCATTTGAACCAATTTTTGAACAAATTCCTTAATCACGGGACCTCTTAGAAGCGAATTGTCAATGCATGTGCGAACATTACGGAAGGCGAACTACTGGCTGTTGAGAGGAATGTCGTTACACGAATTGCCAAATGCATTGAGGTTGACGGACATCATTTTGAGCATTTATTGATTTAATGCAGTATTTACAGGTAATCACACTGTAACAGTATGCGTTGTCAGAAATGACAAGTTCACAAAGGTACATGTATCACATTGGAACAACCGAAATAAAATATTCAAACGTACCTACGTTCTGTATTTTAATTTTAAAAAAAACCTGCCTGTTACCAACTGTTCGTCTAAAATTGTGAGCCATATGTTTGTGACTATTACAGCGCCATCTATCACAAAGCGAAAAAAGTGGTACAACTAAAAGATTCATATTTCTTTGCGTACTACACGATATGTAATAAAAACGGGGGTTCGTATTTAAAAGAACGCAGTTGATATCCGTTTGACCTATGGCAGCGCCATCTAGCGGGCCAACCATAGCGCCATCCGGTTTCACCCTTCAAGCTAGACAAGTTTCGTTCTCTGTAGTTTTTTCGTTTGAAGCTTATTTCGTGAGATATTTGGCTCGGTCACGATCGATGGACTACCCTATATATATGTCTCTAGTTAAAAGTAGGAAGTCATAGGACGTCACACTTCTCAGGAATGTTTTGGCGTTGACGTTGCGAAATTTCGTAAGAAGTCTTACAGGAAGACAGTCCAGAAAAGTTAGAACTGAAATGGGACGGTAGTTATACAGAAGGCGAGATTTTTATCAGTTTTAGGCTTGGTAATAACGCTAACATTTTTTTAGGATCTGCGGAGTACGTTAAGGACAGATACTGGTTTTCGATTGTGACGAGGTGTCACTGCAGGAGCGCATCTTTTCACGATCTACGACTTTTTTTCCCTAAATGTTCCATACAACCACGCTCGAAATTTTGACAAACCAGGATAAACTTTCTCTGGCCTGCATTTTCTCGCTGAACCCCATTGTTCAAAAAATGTCATCTTCTAATTTTCGATGATTTCAATTCGTAATTGTCAAACTAAAGTACTCGCGAGCACTTCTGCCTTAACTTACTTTTCATAAAGTAGTCCACTATCACGGCGGAGTGGCATGTGTTTAGTCTTCAGTCTGCTTGTTCGTGATTTTTTACATGTTGCTCAAGTTGTTCTTTGCAACATACAACACAACACGAAATGAAGTGGACATACAGCGGAAAACATAAACCAAGGTGGTTTCAATCCTGCGACTCTCGAACAACTCGTTACATAATAGTTTCGAAAGTGTATGGTGGTTTTCCCTGTACTATATGCTATCAATAAGCTGTAGTGCACAAAAATCATTCAGCTTGATTTACCAATAATTCTCCCGTCCAAAAGAAGGCTTCGATAGTAGGAAACACGGGCTACTGAATCTTCGACGCCAACACGTCCGCTGAGAGCTGCCAAAACTGGGACTGCGACCGCCGGGGGTGTTAGTTTTGTTGCAGCGAGAAGTCCGGCGTGGAAGCAAGCGCAGTACGATTGCAGACATTCAGCTTGACCACGCGGGGGTAGTCTTTTGTCACTGACATACGGAAACGGAAAAGTAAAATGTCCGAACTGTGCTTGCCTCTGCAGTAACTGGACCTACAGCTTTTGCGTTATATACGACCTAGTTTTTCATCCAAACACTGGATGCCACTGCTGTGAAGGCGTTAAGCCGCCAATTCGTTACTGTCAACTGTCCAATCTCGGAACTACTTCGAAGAAAAACACAGAAAAATGTAATTTCGTATAACACAGCGAAAACTTCTTACGTCATATTGTCACTTTCGCAGCATCTGGTGTTACTTTAAGCTATATATTAGAAGTACTCGTCTATAGAACATACAAAAAAACATGCTAATGCTGACATTATAAATGTTACACGATAAACACTACTCACTGTCAGAAAATAGCCGGCCGGTGTGGCCGTGCGGTTAAAGGCGCTTCAGTCTGGAACCGCGTGACCGCTACGGTCGCAGGTTCGAATCCTGCCTCGGGCATGGATGTGTGTGATGTCCTTAGGTTAGTTAGGTTTAATTAGTTCTAAGTTCTAGGCGACTGATGACCTCAGAAGTTAAGTCGCATAGTGCTCAGAACCATTTGAACCATTTTTTTTTTGTCAGAAAATACGCACTTTTTCCCACTTTCCGATGATTATATGTTATTTATCCATCCATCACCTAGATTTCGAGTTCCATTGTCTGGCCGGAAGCTCAGTGTAAGTGCAACTCCATGACAATAACGAATATGCCACATCTTAGGGCAAGATGGATATATAATGCAGCACGTAAGGCGTCCTTCCCCAAATGGTACGCACTAACGGAAAATTTTGAAATGTAATGGTCAAAAGAGGCCATTACGCATATTAATATCGACATAAAGCAAAGCACAGAATTAACACCCATGAAATAAACTAAGTGCTAAAACAAAATATACAAAATAAAACATTCAGAGTGGGAGAATACTAGAATAAATTATTGGAAACTCAGTATATGGCGGGGATCTGTTTAACAAAGGTGCTTAAGGTAGTTGGGGGTTTCGATAGCTGTTTCGGCACTATCAAAGAGTGGAGGGTGTAAGTAGGCTGTATAGGTTTTTTTATTGGTAACGCCACGTAGCGCTCTGTATGAAAATCACAGGCTGTGCTGTGTGCAGTTTGTGGCTAGTTTGCATTGTTGTGTGCCATTGTAGTGTTGGGCAGCTGGATGTGAACAGCGCGTAGCGTTTCGCAGTTGGAGGTGAGCCACCAGCAGTGGTGGATGTGGGGAGAGAGATGGCGGAGTTTTGAAATTTGTAAGACTGGATGTCATATTATGACTATTAAGGTAAATACATTATTTGTTCTCTATTAAAATCTTTCATTTGCTAACTATACCTATCAGTAGTTAGTGCCTTCCGTAGTTTCAATCTTTTTTTAGCTGGCAGTAGTGGCGCTCGCTGTATTGCAGTAGTTCGAGTAACGAAGAATTTTGTGAGGTAAGTGATTTGTGAAAGGTATAGGTTAATGTTAGTCAGGGCCATTCTTTTGTAGGGATTATTGAAAGTCAGATTGCGTTGCGCTAAAAAATATTGTGTGTCAGTTTAAGCACAGTCTTGCATAATTGTTCTAAGGGGACGTTTCATATGTCGACCCTTAGCCGAGGATACCTCACTGCAATCTTCTGATTTTTTCTTGTAGTTTGGGTAATTAGTGTAGCTTTTGTTTATTGCTAGCGCGTAGTTGTAGAGAAAATCTTCTTTGTAGTTGCAGTCTTTCATTGTTGTACAGTAAAACAGTTGTGGCATGCATGTAGATTTGCTCCAAGTATTTCGCAGCTGCAATTAACTAGATATTATTTTCAGTGTTATGTTAATGTGTTCTCTTATTTTTGCTCTTCAAATTGTGCTTTTCTGTGTTATCGTGTGAAATATTGTGACAATAATGGCGTGTGAAAAACGTAACACTAGGCTCCAAAGTAAACTGAGAAATAGTAGTGACGACGAGCGTAGCTTATCAGAACCACTGTGTAATGAATTAACAGACATTCAAAGTAGTAATTTGGTAATCGTGCATAGGGAAATGGAGCGGGCGGCAAATAATGGTGTAGACAGTGATTCAATTAGTGAACAGGGAAGCATTATCGATCGATCGGTCGGCAACAGCTCGCCTCAGGATTCCGAAATGACAGGACACAATCTTGCAAATACTGTAGATTCAGGTTTGCGTCCTCACCGTTTTCTCAAATAAATCAAGACACATTTTCTGCTTTTCAAAATGCGAATATTGCCGGTTCAAATGCACTGCCGAATAGCACTGAGGAATATGTTTCAGACATCAGTGCATTGTTATTACAGTTAATGCAACAAGTGGGACAAAGGCTACAAAAGTTAGACACAATGGAACAAAATCTTCAAAAGTTAGACACAACGCTTGAACAAAATCAGAAAGAAATGGGACAAAATCTTCAAAAGTTAGACACAATGGAACAACACCAGAGACAAACACAGCAACAGTTAGACGCAATGGAACAAAATCTTCACACCACGCTTGAACAAACACGTGAAGATTTAACTACTGAGTTACATAAAATCGAATCGAAGTGTCAAAAAGTCTGTAATGACGTAAAAACACAAATTTGTGAGCATTTTCAACCTATTTTTTCGCGGCATGAAAATGCATTACAGAATCACGAAGCAGCCATAAAAGAACTGCAAATTATTGTTCATGAAAATCATGAGACCTTGCAAGCTAAAATTGACTCAGTTGCATCTACCGATTCGGTTACGCAACTTGCAAAAACTCAGGAAAACTTAAAGGACACAGTAGATACTCTGAAAATTGGTTCAGAAAGACACATGGAGGAAATTAGTTCATTATCAGAGAAAGTAGTCGAACTTTCGGATCAGCTAAATAATTTATCTACAAAGGTAGATGATGATCTGAATGACACAAGACCTGTAGCCTTCACTGACACTGAAGAGTATGAACAAATTAGAAAATTCAAACAAAATCAAAATCAAATCAATACACAGTACAAAAGAGAAATCCGGGAAGTACAAGATCAGTTGGCACAAGTAATACAAGAATTACATATTTCAGAGGACACTCGCGCTCCAACACGGGAAGAGGGACTTAGAAATACGGAACAACCACAAAATAATAACACAGGACACTTAGGAAATTATGAAAGAAATTGGCAAGGCACTCCGAATTTTGAGACGGAACCGCCGAAACGACGTAACAATGACCGACATGCGACTCGCCGACATGATGATTTTGACTATAAGCTGTTCATTACTACATGTAGCCGGCCGCGGAGGCCGTGCGGTTCTAGGCGCTCCAGTCCGGAGCCGCGCTGCTGCTACGGTCGCAGGTTCGAATCCTGCCTCGGGCATGGATGTGTGTGATGTCCTTAGGTTAGTTTGGTTTAAGTAGTTCTAAGTTCTAGGGGACTGATGACCACAGCAGTTGAGTCCCATAGTGCTCAGAGCCATTTGAACCATTTGAACTATACGTAAATTCAAAACATTTAAGAATTCTGACAACGACATTAATCCACAAGTATGGATTCATCAGTTCTCTCATTGTTTTCCTCCCAACTGGTCATTGGAGCACATGTTAGAATTTATGTGTGGCTATTTAGAGAATGAACCAGCTGTAAGAATGCACTCGGTCATTCAGGATTGCCACAGTGAAGGAGAATTTTATCATGCCTTCCTCTCAGCGTATTGGTCTCAAGCTACACAAGACCGAGTAGAACATAGCATCATAATGATGAAACGTTTCGAACAATCTGAATTTTCCAGTCTTATGAAATATTTTGAAGACATGTTGCATAAGAATCAATATCTTTCAAACCCATACAGCCCCTCAGAACTCATCCGCATTTGCTTAATCAAATTGCCTGAACATTTACGACATATTATTTGAGCAGGACGTTGCAAAGACGACATTGAAGCTTTTCAGGGACTCTTACAAGAATTAGAAATTGACACTGACAATCGCGGAACGCGAAAACAGGAACACAACAATTTCAGGTCACATCCGTCGCAATTTCGCGATGAAAGAAATAATAACTGGACACGACAAGGCTATTCTCACACCACAAATCGTGACCAAAACAGACACCACCTGTATGACAACCGTTGGCAGAGTAGTAATAATTACAGGGAAAGATCACCTCTCCGCAGTAATGACTATCACAGAGACAATCAGTGAAACAGACAATATGGGAACCAAAATAATTATTATCAAGGGAGAAAGAATAACTTTAGATGCAACGGTCCTGCGTGCAGTTACGATTCAGGGAGAAATTCTCCACCACGTGACCGACAAGAAAGAAACTATGGAATCTACCGACATGACGACAGACGATATGATCGTCACGACAGACCTGAATTGCATCAGAACTGGCGGGATTCAAACAGAGCAGGGCCCTCTCGACAAGGTGAATTTATAGAAGTTAGGTCTCCAAATCCCAATAACGACGCGCGCCAACAAAGAGACAGACAATGACTTGCACCGCAGGCAGTTACGTGCGCCGGCTGGCTCAGAGAAAAATAACATAGACGCTAACCTTGAGAAAAATTTTAGCATTCCTTACCAACGTATACCACATGATAATTGCGTTGAAGTTGAAACTCTGCGTACTAGGAAGAGTAAAGGTTTACACCATATTTCACATGTAAAACCGTTTATTGAGAGATAATCTGCTTTTTAACTTTGTCTTTGCCATACAATTTTTCACTTCACATTTCTAGTATGCATTGTTAGACTTAGAAACTGTTACCATGCAACAATGTTTGAAGTTAAATATCCAATCAAGAACCAAGAGAACTTATTTAAACAGAAATTACGAATGCATTGTTATAGTGAACAGACGTCACAGTGTTATTGTGTGTGTACATTCGTGCTTGTTAGTTGCACGATTACGTAACGACTATAAGGCTTACATATTTAGAACATATACTGGTACTGCTAATGAGATTTTAATGCAACATTTTGGTTTACTTGAAAATACATTCTGGATTTAAAGTACTTTCTGTGAGATACCAGATGACACAGTGGTTAGTTTATGTGACAGCTACACGATTTTATCACGACGCTACTAATGAGTGACAATTTACAATGTTGTTTTTGCGGTGTATCTGTTTTATATCTGCACAGTTTTTCTGAATTCTTCTGGAAATTAAAACATGTTCTAGTAGTAACTTTTGTGGTATAGCTACAATGAGACAGCCTTTTTCGTAGCACAACAATACGTTACATTATAGTACTTTCTTCATCACGGCAATAAGCATAATAACTACGATATCTATACGCAAAGCATCTCACTTTTGTTTATGATGAGGTGAGTACATTGACTTCAGCAGAACTTTGCTTACAGAGGACGATAACTACGACACTTCCACAGAGATTATCTTACAGCAAGACGCACATTTAGCGCTACAGGACACGCATTTCAGTGATTAATTTTGTACTTAAAACATTTATTTTTAAAGATTTTTGAATTACAAAGAAAGTTTTCCGTGATACATTTCATTCCATTGCTGTAATCTGTAACACCTGAGGGTATAATTACATTAATCCTCAGGGGGGTACGCGCTTACTTTGTGTACCATGTGTTTGGCAAGCTCAAGGAGCCCTAGCTAATATGGTATTTGCTTATACAACTTTACACTTCGGTACCATATTTCTCTAACACATAAATTACACAGCTATCTGATCATTTAACTGAGAGACAATCATTTCTTTTTACTACATCAGTGAACATGTTTACGCAATTACACAGTTGGATAATTTCATACTTATGAAATTGTATTTTGTCTGTACTTTGTGAACTGTTCATATTTTTTTGGAACCATTGTGATACTATGAGAGCTTTGAATGATATATTTGATATGGGATCATGATTTTTATAGTACGTTTGAGGTAGATGACACTATTTAAATGAACAGAGAATTTTCTTTAGGTTTTGAAATTATTGCAGAAAGCTACAACGTTTTCAAGATTTGACTGAGGTGTTATGATGTTATTATTACGACGACGATGTGTATTATGCTGCTGAGGTATGTTTATGATCAATAAGATGATGCTACCGTATATGAGGAATTTGATTATGCTACGTATTTCTTATGATGAAATATTGAAGAAGTGTCAATGAATTTGTATATGTGTAATAAAGTAAGGAGTAATGAACAGTGGTTAGGGTCTATGATATGTGAAAAGTTATGTTGGAAACCAAGAATCGTACTTTAAGAATTATGAAATGTGTGTACATTCGTGAATGTATTACAATCCTGTCGAAAATTTTTTGGACACTGTTATATTTATAGGATTTTGTTTCTACACTTTTCTACTGTAATTTCTCGACTTGTGGAATTTTATTTGTATATGAGATTGTCACTGTAGTGCAAACTGGTGTCGTAAATATTTCGGTAAGGAAGTTAAGTGACCACCTGCACGTAATGCGTTGTGGGCACCCAGCTGCGCGACAATCGCCTGGAAAAAAGCTATTTGTGTGTGCCTTTCAGAGGCACAGGTGAAAAAAAAAGGGGGCCATTATCCTCGCTATTGACATTTCTTTGTAGAAAGCATCGCAAATACGACACGCTCAAACTTGAAAACATGTGATACCACTGTGGAGCTCTTAATTTATGATATTTACTGAAAAGTCTAATGAAATGACGAGAAATATTTTATGTCTATACACCTGATTGTGACTACTGTCTTTCTAGTTGAGAGATTTTTTTTACTACCTTATGAAATGCCATATGGCTAATGAATGATGTTTCATGCCTTCCTTTGTACATATTTGCTCATTTTCTTTAATATCTAGTTTCTAGCTGCACTGCAGCATTGTTTATTATAAAGTTTAATAGATGTACTAATATCACTATTTTCTGTCTACAGACCCAGTAAAGAATACGTTTCTCATATACTTTCTTAGAAAAGAGAGCACAAATAGACATTTCCCTTCACAGGAATTGCATAAATAATTTTTGTAATGACTTGGTAACTTTCTTGCAGAGTAAGTTTTTGTGATGCATCACTCTAGTGTTAAGATGTGACATAGGAATTAGACATGGCCATTTTTAGTGTAAAATTTTTTCTGCTTGAGCTATGTCATGTTTAGATATAAGTTATTGCATTTGCTGCTGCTGTTTGCCAGGCATAGTGCTACTAAATTTCACTTTACATTACTCTGTTAAGCCAGTTTTACTACGAATTTATTTTTCTTGTTTGCTGCGCATTGCCTTATATTAGTTGTAATATTGCATTTGCTTTGCTAATTTATGCTGCTTGCTTTGTCATTTGTATTTTTTATCATTGCTGTTTGTGTTAATTGTTTTGTGCTGCTGCATTGCCTCATCCATTAGTTTAGCATCTGAGCACAGTAGATTTAAGTTAGCTTAAGATGGGGTAGGCCATATAAGAGAACAAGTTGTGATGAATTGGAAGAAATGCATTGAGATGCTATAAGAAAATGGTTTGGCCAAAAAAGTATTTTGAAAGAGGATATGAACAAAAAAAGTTGGGTTTAGGAACAACAGGTTTAGGTAGGATTTTCTTGGAAATAAATGATGAGGTAAGATAATGGAAAATAAATAATGAGGTAAGAAATATGTGAACATATAAATACGGAAAGCATGCTTGGATAGGATTTTTTTTGGTGGAAACAAATGTTGAAATAAGGCGAAAGATCTATGGAATGAAGTTTTGGGTTGGACTGCAGTACCAAATGTTACACTGAAACCAAATCCTGCCCTTTCCTCTTGTGTTATACTGCTATGTGTTTGTGTACGCTTGTGTATTTGTGTTTTTCCTGTCCTTATGTGTTTAGCTGATGAGAGTTATGTTGTAGAATTTTTCTAATACTATGTTATTTACTTTGTAAAGATGTTTAGACATTATTTATCTGTTCTGTTTTAATGTTCATGTGTGAAGTTGATGTTTCGAAAGTTATTCTGATCTTTTATGTATGAACTCATGTCATAATTCCTGTAACACTGATGTATATGTTATTTCGATTCTTTTGTAAAGCTTGTACTACAAATGTTATCTGTATTGTTATGTTCTTTAATGATGTATTTTGTACCTTTGTAATTGTATTCTTATGTTATAAAATTGTAATTGACACCAGTCAATCATATTATAACTTGTAAGTTCCATTTCACTGCACACGTTTCTGTTGGTCATAGTATATGGACAATATGTGAGAAGTAGGGACTGTTAGTATTTGCATGTGTGTTAATAATTCAGCAAGGGACTGGATAACTGCATTCCTGGTTCTAAGGACAATTCCAAAAACTTTGTGAGTGCACAAGTGGTGGTTATGGACTTGCTATATTATCCACAAGACTCTTCAATGGTGATTGTGCACCTGTACAGTCACAACAGAGGGCTGCTGGCCATCTCTACAAGGACTACAGGGGGTCTCCATCTTTGATGACCCACCAATACCATTATTTCTACAAGGACTACAGTGGGTCTACACCTTTGCTGACTGACCAGTACCATTATTTCTACAAGGACTGCAGTGGGTCTGCATCTCTGGTGGCCCACCAATACCACAATCTCTACCAGGACTGCAGTGGGTCTGCACCTCTGGTGGCCCACCAATACCGTAATCTCTACCAGGACTATAGTGGGTCTACTCTGTGATGACCTACCTACCAATATTCTTCAAAACGTCGAATGACCCTGCTGTGGGTTTCCTCTGTTGTGGCCCATTATCTGTCTGCATGTCGAGAGTCAGCACTGTCTTTCCGTTGGAAGGACAACACTACTTCTTCAAGACTGCATGGAAATCCACTACTTCTGTGTGCATTTTCTTTTACTGCTCAGACTTTGAGAAAAACACTGCAGTTTTACTGTGATGAATGATCAGGACTGTCTTTATGGACTGTGAGAAAATTTTAGCTTTTGACCAACATTGTATCAATAAGTGTGTGCATTTGATTTCTTTGTTATTGTAATTATGAAATTTTTTTTCAAATCTGTATTGGCCACTGCCCAAAACAATTTGTAAAATTTTTTGTGGGGAGCATGGGGGCTATATAAGTAGGCTGTATTTTTTTTTTATTGGTAACGCCTCGTAGCGCTCTGTATGAAAATCAATGGCTGTGCTATGTGCAGTTTGTGGCTAGTTTGCATTGTTGTCTGCCATTGTAGTGTTGGGCAGCTGGATGCGAACAGCGCGTAGCGTTGCTCAGTTGGAGGTGAGCTGCCAGCAGTGGTGGATGTGGGGAGAGAGATGGCGGAGTTTTGAAATTTGTAAGACTGGATGTCATGAACTGCTATATATACACTCCTGGAAATGGAAAAAAGAACACATTGACACCGGTGTGTCAGACCCACCATACTTGCTCCGTACACTGCGAGAGGGCTGTACAAGCAATGATCACACGCACGGCACAGCGGACACACCAGGAACCGCGGTGTTGGCCGTCGAATGGCGCTAGCTACGCAGCATTTGTGCACCGCCGTCGTCAGTGTCAGCCAGTTTGCCGTGGCATACGGAGCTCCATCGCAGTCTTTAACACTGGTAGCATGCCGCGACAGCGTGGACGTGAACCGTATGTGCAGTTGACGGACTTTGAGCGAGGGCGTATAGTGGGCATGCGGGAGGCCGGGTGGACGTACCGCCGAATTGCTCAACATGTGGGGCGTGAGGTCTCCACAGTACATCGATGTTGTCGCCAGTGGTCAGCGGAAGGTGCACGTGCCCGTCGACCTGGGACCGGACCGCAGCGACGCACGGATGCACGCCAAGACCGTAGGATCCTACGCAGTGCCGTAGGGGACCACACCGCCACTTCCCAGAAAATTAGGGACACTGTTACTCCTGGGGTATCGGCGAGGACCATTCGCAACCGTCTCCATGAAGCTGGGCTACGGTCCCGCACACCGTTAGGCCGTCTTCCGCTCACGCCCCAACATCGTGCAGCCCGCCTCCAGTGGTGTCGCGACAGGCGTGAATGGAGGGACGAATGGAGACGTGTCGTCTTCAGCGATGAGAGTCGCTTCTGCCTTGGTGCCGATGATGGTCGTATGTGTGTTTGGCGCCGTGCAGGTGAGCGCCACAATCAGGACTGCATACGACCGAGGCACACAGGGCCAACACCCGGCATCATGGTGTGGGGAGCGATCTCCTACACTGGCCGTACACCACTGGTGATCGTCGAGGGGACACTGAATAGTGCACGGTACATCCAAACCGTCATCGAACCCATCGTTCTACCATTCCTAGACCGGCAAGGGAACTTGCTGTTCCAACAGGACAATGCACGTCCGCATGTATCCCGTGCCACCCAACGTGCTCTAGAAGGTGTAAGTCAACTACCCTGGCCAGCAAGATCTCCGGATCTGTCCCCCATTGAGCATGTTTGGGACTGGATGAAGCGTCGTCTCACGCGGTCTGCACGTCCAGCACGAACGCTGGTCCAACTGAGGCGCCAGGTGGAAATGGCATGGCAAGCCGTTCCACAGGACTACATCCAGCATCTCTACGATCGTCTCCATGGGAGAATAGCAGCCTGCATTGCTGCGAAAGGTGGATATACACTGTACTAGTGCCGACATTGTGCATGCTCTGTTGCCTGTGTCTATGTGCCTGTGGTTCTGTCAGTGTGATCATGTGATGTATCTGACCCCAGGAATGTGTCAATAAAGTTTCCCCTTCCTGGGACAATGAATTCACGGTGTTCTTATTTCAATTTCCAGGAGTGTATATTATGACTATTAAGGTAAATACATTGTTTGTTCTCCATTAAAATCTTTCATTTGCTAACTATACCTATCAGTAGTTAGTGCCTTCCGTAGTTTGAATCTTTTATTTAGCTGGCAGTAGTGTCGCTCGCTGTATTGCAGTAGTTCGAGTAACGAAGAATTTTGTGAGGTAAGTGAATTGTGAAAGGTATAGGTTAATGTTAGTCAGGGCCATTCTTTTGTAGGGATTATTGAAAGTCAGATTGCGTTGCGCTAAAAAATATTGTGTGTCAGTTTAAGCACAGTCATGTACAATTTTTCTAATGGGACGTTTCATGGATAAGTGAATTCCGTTCATTCAGGACCTCTTTACGACAGTTTTTTTGGAGTCTCTTTCTATCTTATACTAGCTTAGCACCCGTTGCTTCGATCGCTTGGACTGTATGGTCTACACAGACTTATTTTTGCTTTTCTTTAAATGAATTTGTATGTGCTACGACCATTGCTCTTCTGTAAATCTATACAATGTGCAAACATTTTGCAAGCTAAACTGCAGGCAGGTTATTAAAATTTAGTAAAAGAGTTAGTGACCCTTGACGTGGCTGGCAGTCATTGCATGATTACCGTGTTCCAACAACTTTGATTTAATTTCATATAGTGAGATAAGAAAAGAAAAAAAATTAGGTGAGTGGTTCTACAGTTATTAGCGCCAGTCTTACACCCGGTGATGAATTCACTCTCATCTCAAACAGATAATCCTGTCGTGGGATCGGCTCTAAGCGTAGGACCTCCTTGTCATCAGTAATAATTAGTTTGCCTAGTAATTACAACAAAACAAAAATAATTTTATAAACATCAATTAGTCCTACTGAAAAATTAATGTACTGAAGTCAGTTTCTTTTTCTATGCAATAGCTTTCTTTGATTTAGTTCACAAACTGCTAAACTTTTCACTCGAATTAAGGCCATAGAGTCAAGGTATTTTCCGAATGTGCTTGTAACCAAACAGCGATTGTGCTAGATGCTGTCGGATGTTTATGTTAATCCTGCCTTTTGAGTTCTTCTGGTGATGTCTCCATTGAAACTTTCACCCAAAAAAACATATTTATTTCAAGCCCAAAAGTCAAATACCAGTTTCCATAGCCTTAGCTTTACAAATGTTTTAATGAAAAGAAATAATTTCATAAATATTTTCATCCCATAATTCACCCCTTTTATAGCTGAATTTCCGAAAATACTGAAACAAGTACTTTTTATTTACAAGCGAGATGCCAAATACAAATTTTCACAGATTTAGCTTAAAAAATTCTTTCATAATGAAATATTTCCGGAAACCCTTCAGTCCCTATTCCCTGTTTCAATCCCTTAGGGAGACACGGAAACACATGGTTTTTTTTTTTTTGCTTCTATAAGAGAAGCCAAATAGAAATGCTTTCATAATGAAATATTTTCTTAAAGCCGCGCGGGGTAGCCGCACTGTCTCGGGCGCCTTGTCACGGTTCGCGCGCGGCTACCCCCCCCCCCCCCCCCCAGCCTCGGGCTTGGGTGTGTATGTGCTGTCCTTAGCATAAGTCACTTTAAGTTATTAAGTAGTGTGTAAGTCTAGGGACCGATGACCTCAGCAGTTTGGTCCCATAGAAACTTACCACAAAAAATTTTCATAAAACATTTCATCCCCTATTTCACCGCTTAGGGGTTGAATTTTCAAAAACACTGAAACACGCATTTCTTTATTTCTAACCAAAAAGTCAGAATCTTTTAAACAGGAGCATATCCGGCTTTTTGTGCTTCGATAGCACCAATCTTCCGCTGGTTCCCTCTCTTCCTGCTACAGCAGGCCATGGCACTCATATGAAAAACTTTCTAAGTCAGCAAATTTTTGATAAAGTGAAATTGAAACAACGGAGCGCTAATACTACACCTCAGGCAGAGTTTTAAGTGCGCAAAAATTTTTCTTCTGCCACAGTACTAAAACATGTGGTTCCTAGGACCTTTCCGTTGATAACTTGCTACGTTACTTTATAAACTATGTTTTCGCCTAAAACCGGATTTTAAGTTCGTATTTTACGTTTATAAGTAGGGTAAACTCGAAACTTTGTCTCCTAGGAATATACCGCAAAAAATTTTCTGTGCTTAGCCATTTTGGAATCCGCGGCTCGGTTTTGGTAAAAAAAATAGTAAAAACCGCTGGTTTTGGATTTTCTACGGAACAAGCGCAGTAGCCCCTTAACAACCACCGTAGACCACAAAAAATGCAAAAAGAACCAATCGATTTACTCTATTTGCCTAAGCAAGAGGAAGTGTGTGATTCAGACTTTGACCCTGTATGTAACACTAAGACTTCCGTTGGGTATACAAATGTTCCATAGCCCAAAGGCTATCCAAAACACTTGACCCCACCTTTCTATCGTCAATAGAACCCAACGTATGAGCCCCGAAAAATGGCTCAAATGGCTCTGAGCACTATGCGACTTAACTTCTGAGGTCATCAGTTGCCTAGAACTTAGAACTAATTAAACCTAACTAACCTAAGGACATCACACACATCCAAGCCCGAGGCAGGATTCGAATCTGCGACCGTAGCGGTCGCTCGGCTCCAGACTGTAGCGCCTAGAACCGCACGGCCACTCCGGCCGGCAGCCCCGAAAACGTCCCGTTTTTATATGCGACGTTTTTGGAACATATTAGGTAGCGAATGCTGTCACATGCATATTGATAAATAACAGTTTAAGAAAGTAACATAATTAACATGAACTTAATAACCTAGCGTTTATCACAGTTACCTTCCTTATCCCAGGTGGTTGTAATAAAACTGGCGGTGTTCTGGGTGCGTCAGTGTGGGCTGTATACATAGGAGGACGCTGAAACACCATAGGTATCTTCAGTAGGTGCGCTCACCGAGTATGCTGAAAAAAATAATAGTTCCATTGTCTGTCAACAGTTGAAACAATGGCGCTGTAAGCAGTCACAATTTGATGTGGGTGGAGGAAAGGGGGAGGAACTATCAAACACACGATAACAGTAGTTCTGGCACGTTTGTCAGGTTATGGTCATAAGTTACAACAAGTGTTCCTTATTGTCTTCTGGCTCAGCAACATGCTGCATCCGTAACGTGGCATGGTCGACAGTTGCTCGCACCGTAGCCAGTGTAATCAGAGCGACATGTCATCATATGCTGTCCTTCAGATCAGGAAGAGTCTAGATACGTCCCCGATACACACGTTCTTTCAGACATCCCCACAACCAGAAGCCTCACGGATTTAGGTCGGGGCAGCAGGAAGGCAACACGTTTTGAAATCGCCTAGAGATAGTGCAGACGTAATGCAGTCTCGACGCAAATTTTTCACCTGGGAAGCTACATGTGGCGTCGCCCAATCTTGCGTGAAAATAGTGACTTTTACACAGTTGCTTCTTGCAAAGCTGGAATCACGCGTTGCACAACGAGGTCCTTGTAACGTGCAGATATCACTGTGCACCTAATATGTCCGCGAGGTGTCACCTCGTCAAATAAAAATCGGACCGAGAACGAAGGAACTTTTGAAACAACACCAAACAATCAGATGAGTTGAGTACAGTGGACGTTTCTGCACAATACGTGTCGGATCAGAACCCGATATGCGACA
This sequence comes from Schistocerca nitens, assembly GCF_023898315.1. Taxonomy (NCBI): domain Eukaryota; kingdom Metazoa; phylum Arthropoda; class Insecta; order Orthoptera; family Acrididae; genus Schistocerca; species Schistocerca nitens. The sequence continues at coordinate 919,817,780 of NC_064614.1, read as the reverse complement.
GTTCCGTGCATTCACGGCACCCTGAAGTATAAAATGTGCCTCGTCCGCCCAACGAATATTTCCTGGACACAGGCCATTAATTTCCAAGCGTGCCAAGAAAGATGCGCAAAATCATGACGTTGTAGCCTATCGTGGGGCTTCATCTGGTGCACAATCTTCTGAGGATGCCAGTTTAAAATGCGCCGCAAAGCCTTTTGAACTGTTTGCCACGGAGACGCAATTCCAGTGACGCGGCTCGAGCGCTGGCTGCAGAATTTAAAGTACGTGATGCGTGGTCGCCAATAGCTATAGCAACTTCATCAACAATTACCACGGGAATGCACCGTCTCCTCCTCACTGTTGCGCCGGCCGGTTGTGGCCGAGGGGTTCTAGGCGCTGCAGTCTGGAACTGCGCGACCGCTACGGTCGCAGGTGCGAATCCTGCCTCGAGCACGGATGTGTCTGATGTCCTTAGGTTAGTTAGGTTTAAGTAGTTCTAAGTTCTAGGCGACTGATGACCACAGATGTTAAGTTCCATAGTGCTCAGAGCCATTTGAACCATTTTCCCCCTGTTGCACCACCTGTCACTTCAAATTTCCTGATCATATCCTTTAGCCATTTATTGACACGGGGCCTCTTCGCTGTCGTTCTGATAAACCCCTTCTTCGCAATATCCATTGCGTTTAGTATGGAAAACTTCAACCTTCTTACCCCTTTACATTAACAGTCGCTTCACAAAAGAGAGCAACACACGCCGACAAGCGACAAACACAACAGTAATATCAAAACAGAAAACATTTCACACTAAAACGGCTTACACCACCCTACTTTCACCTGGTGGAACTAGTATTATTTGCAGCACACACTGCGAGCGCACCGGTTAATGAACATACCTATGATATTTCAGCGGCCTGCGGTGTATGCAGGCCCACACTGCAGCTCTCAGAACACTGTAATTATAGCCACCAGGTATAGACACTGAAGAGCCAAAGAAACTGCTACACCTGCCTAATATCGTGTAGAGCCCTCGCGAACACGCAGAAGTGCCGCAACACGACGTGGCATGGAATCGTCAATTATCTGAAGTAGCGCTGGAGGGAACTGACACCATGAATCCTGCAGGACTGTCCATAAATCCGTGAGAGTACTAGGGTGTGAAGATCTCTTCTGAACAGTACGTTGCAAGGTATACGCTCAATAATGTTCATGTCTGGGAAATTTGGTGGCCAGCGGAAGTGTTTAAATTCAGAAGAGTGTTCTGGAGCCACTCTGTAGAAATTCTGGAAGTGTGGGCTGTCGCATTGTCCTGCTGGAATTTCCCAAGGCCGTCTGAATGCACAGTGGAGGTGAATGGATGCAGGTGATCAGTGTCACCTGTCAGAGTCATATCTGGACGTATCAGGGGTTCCATATCACTCCAACTGCACACGCCCCACACCATTACAGAGCCTATACCAGCTTCAACAGTGCACTGCTGTCATGCACGGTGCTTGGATTCAGGAGGTTGTCTCCACACCCGTTCACGTCCATCAGCTGGATGCAATATGAAACGAGACTCGGCCGACCAGGCAAGATGTTTCCAGTCATCAACAGTCCAACGTCGGTGTTGATAACCCCAGGCGAGGCGTAAAGCTTTTTGTCATGCAGTCATCAAGGGTACACGAATGGGCCTTCTGCTCCGAAAGCCCGTATAGATGATGTTTCGTTGAATGGTTCGCACGCTGGCCGTTCTTGATGGCCCAGAATTGAAATCTGCAGCAATTCGAGGAAGTGTTGCACTTCTGTCACGTTGAACGATTCGATGGTCCCACTCTTGTATGATCTTTCTCCACCTGCAGCGAAGTCGGAGATTTGATGTTTTATCGGATTCCTGATATTCACGATCCACTTGTGAAATGATAGTGCGGGAACCCCCCCCCCCCCCCCTTTTATCGCTACCTCGGAGATGCTGTGTCCCATCGCTCGTGCGCCGAATATAACACCACGTTCAAACTCACTTAAATCTTGATAGTCCGTAATTGTAGCAGCAGTAACCAATGTAACAACTGCGCCAGACACTTCTTATATAGGCGTTGCAGACCGCAGCGTCGTATTCTGCCTGTTTATTTATCTCTGTATTTGAATACGCAGGCCTATACCAGTTTCTTTCGCGCTTTAGTGTATATTTTTATGTCCAATTTTATCATAGGCCTTTTCAACTGAATTGTCTACTGTGGCGTTCATTAATCGCAGCGTGTACAGCTCTCGAGAAATACATTCACATCTCATCATTCCCCAGTACATCAATACACCACTCTACTTCTTTCCACACTGAGTCTTCTGGACAATTCTCGTAAGCTTTAGTCTACTCCTCGTCGTTACTAAATTGTGATTTGAATCCATAGCTGTTCCTGGGTAGGCCTTACAATCCAATGTCTGACTTCAGAATCTCTGTCTGACCACAATGTAATGTAGCTGGAATCTTCTCCTGATCTTTTCTAAGTAGACCTCCTCCTCTTGTGCTTTTTAAACAACGCGCTCTGCATTACTAGCTGAAATTTATGACAGAACTCAGTCATTCTCCTCTCTCATTCCTACTACCGAGTCCATATTCTCCTGTAATCGTCCTTTGCGTCACGAATTGGCCATTCATTATTCTCATACACTTTCTGTCTGTTCATCTGCTGCTTGTGACATCAGCATATATACATGGTCTACGTATGTCTCCACAAAGTACGATAAATTTTTTGAGTGGTTCTTGATGGTGTAGCGCTAGCCATTCCCGTATGTGTTACTGGTTGTAACGTCCCCTTAGAATAAACTTCATAAATGACAGTGCTGGAAATCCTCTACGTTATTTGATTTTCAAACAGCTGAGCAAAACTGAACGTACTCAGACATTTCTCTCTTTACTTATTCTGATCAACACTACACTGAAACACAATATTTTTAGCGCAACGCAATCTGACTTTCAATAATCTCTACAAAAGAATGGCCCTGACTAACAATAACCTATACCTTTCATGAACCACTTACCTCACAAAAATCTTCGTTACTCGAACTACTGCAATACAGCGAGCGCCACTACTGCCAGCTAAATAAAGGATTCTAACTACTGAAGGTACTAACTACTGATAGGCATAGTTAGCAAATGAAAGATTTTGATAGAGAACAAACAATGTATTTACCTTAATAGTGTTCAAAAGTCGTTATATATATATATATATATATATATATATATATATATATATATATATATATATATATATATATATATATATCAGTTCTTGACATCCAGTCTTACAAATTTCGTTTTTCTGACGGATACACGTCCAAATCGTCCGCTCTCAAAACTCCGCCATTTCTCTCCCCACATCCACCACTGCTGGTGGCCCACCTCCAACTGCGCAACGCTATGCACTCTTCACATCCAAGCCCCTACCACGCCGTAGCGGGGAAGCGAGGCAACTGCCCCCCAATTGAAGCAGCTGATCACCGCCATTTGCAGGGATGAATTGTAGTACTGGTGTTGTGATTTGACGTATATGAGACGCAACAAGAGCAAATTGAAGCACAAATCAAACACATGTTTGTTTAAAAAAGTACTGAGTACTCGAGTCTGTTTTAAAAGTATACTTAAATGAATGAAGTTTCCTAATTTCCGAAATACGTCTGCATAGCGACGCGAAATTTAAGAATGTAAGGCTCTTTCCTGACAAGGTGGAGCGAGTTTACATCGAGTTATTTGCATTAGATAATTACATGAAAGTTTTAAAGTAGCAGACAGTACGATTATTATTTAATTCACGTAATTTTTCTGTCAGGTCCTGTTTGCTTTTTGCCGACTACTGTGTACATTTTGCACGCTTACTTTTGTTTAGCACAGTATTGTCTACACTCGAATTTTGGTATGATTAATTGTAATAACCCATATCACTTTAAATACCATAGGAATTTCATTCGCACATTAGTTTTTAACGCTGATAGCACCTCTGCAAGTGGTTGAGTTTGCAACATTTAAACAAATATTTGACCATTTACGAAGTATAATCACCACCTGACAACACATGTTAGCATCTAAACGCAATTATTCGACCTACCTCTGATTCATACTTAATATATATTTGATTGCCTTGGTAACCTGGAAAAGGAACGTTCAAAATTATACACACTGACAGTATTTCCACACTATTTAACCTAGGCCCATATTGCACGATTTCCAGGACACTATAACTTTTTCAAATGAGTTGGAAATCCAAGTACTGTCGGTATAGCATCGTCCTTCAGTTGACGTCTATTTACATAATTTTCCATGTAACAATTCTCTTCAAAATGAAGAGAGCACAGCAAATGATTTGCTGTCGGTTGGAAGTTCTCTCTCCCAGTAGCAACTATCCATTTCCGATTTAGAAAATCATTTGTAAGGGGAAACCTAAACAAAAGCAAATGCTCATGATGTATTATTTCTCCATGAAAATACTATATACAACTAACAGAAAGTAACAAACAACCAGAAATGACTGACCAGTGAAATGTAACATTGTTTCCGTCTTCGTCTTTGCTTCCATTACACTGTTACAATTAAAAGCAGCAGACGAACGAACCGTGTTTACGCACTGTTTCCCTGCAAATGGCGGCTTCTATCACGTTCAATGTGGGGACGCGACACTAGAGCCAATGCGCGGTCTTGTTTTTATTTAGTTTAGTATATGTTCACATCCAACTGCCCAACACTACAATACCGAATACTCCAACAATGCCAACCGGCCACAGATTGCACACAGCACAGTCAGCGATTTTCATACAGAGCGCTACGTGGCGTTACCAACACGAAAACCTAAACAGCCTTCTTACATGGTCAAATAAATGAGGTAACATTACAGTGATTTTTAGTGACGCAGCCATACCGGGATTCATACACCTCACCTCTCCCGGTGCAGTTAGGACTTGGTTTGGTGGGTGGGGGGAGGATGCGTGAGAGAGGGGGTAGAGTGCAGTGAACGCCTGCATGTGCCCGCATGGCGCGCGTGAACGCTGCCTGCCCGCCCGCAGCGGGGCTTGTCATTTGTATTCGCGCCTCGGCAAGGGTGGGGGCGCCAGAGCCGGCGAAACAGCTTCCACAGCAGAGCCGTGACAAAGGCGTTGCGGGGGCGGGGGCAGGCAGCAGCGCCGACGTCTTGCAATTTTAAAGCTCGCTAAATGTCTCTCCCACGGCAGTGCCTCGGAAAATGCCAGCCTGCTGCGCACCTGAACGCCGACGCACGCATTGCAGGAGTAAATACTTCACCAGCCAACTGCGATTTTCAGCCGGAGTCGGCGCAGAACAACTGTGTACCTGGATACAGACCATTCGGTCCTTGGCTTCGTGGGGTCTGCGCCACACTCGAACTCTATGGAGAGAGGTAACGCCTGAAATTTGGTATTTTCGGCACACTCTTGACACTGTGGATCCCGGAATACTGAATTCCCTAACGCCGGCCGGTGTGGCCGTGCGTTTCTAGGCGCTTCAGTCTGGAACCACGTGACCGCTACGGTCGCAGGTTCGAATCCTGCCTCGGGCATGGATGTGTGTGTGATGTCCTTAGGTTAGTTAGGTTTAATTAGTTCTAAGTTCTAGGCGACTGATGACCTCAGAAGTTAAGTCGCATAGTGCTCAGAGCCATTTGAACCATTTTTTTTGAATTCCCTAACGATTTCCGAAATGGGGTGTCCCACGCGTCTAGCTCCAATTGCCATTCCGCGTTCAAAGAATGTTAATTCCCATAGTGCGGCCGTAATCACGTCGGACACCACATGAATCAACTGACAAGGGAACCTCCCCATCGCACCGCCCTCAGATTTAGTTATAAGTTGGCATAGTTGATAGATCACAAAAAATGGTTCAAATGGCTCTGAGCACTATGCGATTTAACATCTGAGGTCATCAGTCCCCTAGATCTTAGAACTACTTAAACCTAACTAACCTAAAGACATCACACACATCCATGCCCGAGGCAGGATTCGAACCTGCGACTGTAGCAGTCGCGCGGTTCGGAAATGAAGCGCCTAGAACCGCTTGGCCACCGCGGCCGGCTTAAAAATCACAGATCAATCGAGAAAACAGGAAGAAGTTGTGTGGAACTATGAAAAAAATAAGCAAAATATACAAATTCAGTAGTCCATGCGCAAGATAGGCAACATAAAGGAGAGTCTGAACTCAGGAGCGCCGTGGTCCCGTGGTTAGCGTGAGCAGCTGCGGAATGAGAGGTCCTTGGTTCAAGTCTTCCCTCGAGTGAAAAGTTACTTTCGCAAAGTTACGATCTGTCTGTTCGTTCATTGACGTCTTTGTTCACTGTAATAAGTTTAATGTCTGTGTTTTGCGACCGCACCGCAAAACCGTGCGATTAGTAGACGAAAGGATGTGCCTCTCCAATGGGAACGGAAAACATTTGATCGCAAGGTCATAAGTCAACCGATTCCTCCACAGGAAAACACGTCTGATATATTCTATACGACACTGGTGACGGCATGTTCGTCACATGACAGGAATATGTTGTCGACCCACATAACTTGTACACTTGGCGAATGGGTAAAAAGATTCTTCTGCCTTGCCCGATTTAGGTTTTCTTGTGGATGTGATAATCACTCCCAAAAAAGTGGTCTCATCGGACGGACGGACGGACAGATAATAATTGTCTGAAAATAAAAAATTAAACTTTTCACTCGAAGGAAGACTTGTACCAAGTACCTCTCGTACCGCAGCTGCTCACGCTAACCACGAGACCACGGCGCTCCTGGGCTCATGTTCTCCTAAATGTTGCCTATCATGAGTATAGACTACTCAGTTTTTATATTTTGCTTATTTTTTTCATAGTTCCACACAACTTCTTCCTGTTTTCTCGATTGATCTGTGTTTTTCAAGATCTATACAGTGTGCCAACTTATAACTAAATCTGAGGGGGGTGCGATGGGGAGGTTCCCTTGTGAGTACAAATGACAGCTCTGTTATTGCACCGTTTTTTGTATACTTCGTGTACGCGACACTACCGCCATCTGAAAATGTTCATATTCCATCGCTTTCGTCATCTCATTGTACATCGACCTGAGCGCGAAGGCGCTGCTATGCTAAGAGGGGAGGCACGGTCTTCAGGAGCGCCTCCCATACGTCGTTGCGGATTGCAGGCAGCCGTCGCTAATGACTGTGGTGTCCATTCACATTGGCGAATTGATGTAACACTGCGACATCTGACCGATACCTCAGTTTCAATAAGTCTGCAGTGTTTGGCACCAAAATATGCCGCCCGTTTTCAAAGGTAAGAGACAGCGTTTTAAAGCGTTTCGAAACAGGAAATTAAACCCAGATGGAATGGTGTAATATGTGTGTCATGCTGTTGTTGTAGTCTTCAGTCCTGAGACTGGTTTGATGCAGATCTCCATGCTACTCTACCCTGTGCAAGCTGCTTCATCTCCCAGTACGTACTGGAGCCTACATCCTTCTGAATCTGCTTAGTGTATTCGTCTCTTGGTCTCCCTCTACGATTTTTACCCTCCACGCTGCCCTCCAATACTAAATTGGTGATCCCTTGATGCCTCAGAACATGTCCTACCAACCGATCCCTTCTTCTAGTCAAGTTGTGCCACAAACTCCTCTTCTCCCCAATTCTGTTCAATACCTTCTCATTAGTTACGTGATCTACCCATCTAATCTTCAGCATTATTCTGTAGCACCACATTTCGAAAGCTTCTATTCTCTTCTTGTCCGAACTATTTATCGTCCATGTTTCACTTCCATACATGGCTACATTCCATACAAATACTCTCAGAAACGAATTCCTGATACTTAAATCTAACTCGATGTCAACAAATTTCTCTTCTTCAGAAACGCTTTCCTTGCCACATTTTATATCCTCTCTGCTTCGACCATCATCAGTTATTTTGCTCCCCAAATAGCAAAACTCCTTTATTACTTTAAGTGTCTCATTCCCTAATCTAATTCCCTCAGCATCACCCGAGTTAACTCGACTACATTCCATTATCCTCGTTTTGCTTTTGTTGATGTTCATCTTATATCCTGCTTTCAAGACCCTGCCCATTCCGTTCAACTACTCTTCCAAGTCCTTTGCTGTCTCTGACAGAATTAAAATGTCATCGGCGAACCTCAAAGTTTTTATTTCTTCTCCATGAATTTTAATTCCTACTCCGAATTTTTCTTTTGTTTCCTTTATTGCCTGCTCAGTATACAGATTGAATAACATCGGGGAGAGGCTACAACCCTGTCTCACTCCCTTCCCAACCACTGATTCCCTTTCATGTCCCTCGACTCTTATAACTGCCATCTGGTTTCTGTACAAATTGTAAATAGCTTTTCGCTCCCTGTGTTTACCCCTGCCACCTTCAGATTTTAAAAGAGAGTATTCCAGCCAACATTGTCAAAAACTTTCTCTAAATCTACAAATGCTAGAAACGTAGGTTTTCCTTTTCTTAATCTAGCTTCTAATATAAGTCGTAGGGTCAGTATTGCCTCACGTTATCCAACATTTCTACCGAATCGAAACTGATCATCCCCGAGGTCGGCTTCTACCAGTTTTTCCATTCGTCTGTAAATAATTCGTGTTAGTATTTTGCAGCTGTGACTTATTAAACTGATAGTTCGGTAATTTTCACATCTGTCAACACCTGCTTTCTTTGGGATTAGAATTATTATATTCTTCTTGAAGTCTGAGGGTATTTCGCCTGTCTCATACATCATGCTCAACAGATGGTAGAGTTTTGTCAGGACTGGCTCTCCCAAGGCCGTCAGTAGTTCTAATGGAATGTTTTCTACTCCTGGGTCCTTGTTTCGACTTCGGTCTTTCAGTGCTCTGTCAAACTCTTCACGCAGTATCGTATCTCCCATTTCACCTTCATCTACATCCTCTTCCATTTCCATAATATTGCTCTGAAGTACCTCGCCCTTGTATAGACCCACTATATACTCCTTCCATCTTTCTGCTTTCCCTTCTTTGCTTAGAACTGGGTTTCCATCTGAGCTCTTGATATTCATACAAATGGTTCTCTTTTCTCCAAAGGTCTCTTTAATTTTCCTGTAGGCAGTATCTATCTTACCCCTCGTGAGATAAGCCTCTACATCCTGCTTAGCCATTTTTCACTTCCTGTCGATCTCATTTTTGAGACGTTTGTATTCCTTTTTGCCTGCTTCATTTACGGCATTTCTATATTTTCTCCTTTCATCAATGAAAGTCAATAATTTTTCTGTTACCCTAGGATTTCTACCAGCCCTCGTCTTTTTACCTACTTGATCCTCTGCTGCCTTCACTACTTCATCCCTCAGAGCTACCCATTCTTCTCCTACTATATTTCTTTCCCCCATTTCTGTCAATCGTTCCCTTATGCTTTCCCTGAAACTCTGCGCAACCTCCTGTTTAGTCAGTTTATCCAGGTCCCATCTCCTTAAATTCCCACCTTTTTGCAGTTTCTTCAGTTTTAATCTACAGTTCATAACCAATAGATTGTGGTCAGAGTCCACATCTGCCCCTGGAAATGTCTTCCAATTTAAAATCTGTTTCCTAAATCTCTGTCTTACCATTATACAATCTATCTGAAACCTTTCGGTATCTCCAGGCTTCTTCCATGTGTACAACGTTCTTTTATGGTTCTTGAACCAAGTGTTACCTATGATTAAGTTATGCTCTGTGCAAAATTCTACCAGGCAGCTTCCTCTTTCATTCCTTAACCCCATTCCATATTCACCTACTACGTGTCCTTCTCTTCCTGTTCCTACTGTCGAATTCCAGTCACCAATGACTATTAAATTTTCGTCTCCCTTCACTATCTGAATAATTTATTTTATCTCATCATACATTTCTTCAATTTGTTCGTCATCTGCAGAGCTAGTTGGCATATAAACTTGTACTACTGTAGTAGGCGTGGGCTTCGTGTCTATCTTGGCCACAATAATGCGTTCACTATGCTGTTTGTAGTAGCTTACCCGCACTCCTATTTTTTTATTCATTATGAAACCTACTCCCCTATTTGATTTTGTATTTATAACCCTGTATTCACCTGACCAAAAGTCTTGTTCCTCCTGCCACCGAACATCGCTAATTCCCACTATATCTAACTTTAACCTATCCATTTCCCTTTTTAAATTTTCTAACCTACCTGCCCGATTAAGGTATCTGACATTCCATGCTCCGATCCGTAGAGCGCCAGTTTTCTTTCTCCTGATAACGATGTCCTCCTGAGTAGTCCCCGCCCGGAGATCCGAATGGGGGACTATTTTACCCTCGGAATATTTTACCCAAGAAGACGCCATCATCATTTAACCATACAGTAAAGCTACATGCGCTCGGGAAAAATTACGGTTGTAGTTTCCCCTTACTTTCAGCCGTTCGCAGTACCAGCACAGCAAGGCCATTTTGGTTAGTGTTACAAGGCCAGATCAGTCAATCATCCAGACTGTTGCCCCTGCAACTACTGAAAAGGCTGCTGCCCCTCTTCAGGAATCACACGTTTGTCTGGCCTCTCAACAGATACCCCTCCGTTGTGGTTGCACCTACGGTACGGCCATCTGTATCGCTGAGGCACGCAAGCCTCCCCACCAACGGCTAGGTCTTGGGGGGATGGGGATGTGTGTCATATGTTTTTCATTTCGCTTATTGTTCTGTCAAATACATTGAAGAGCTCTAGCTCAAACTATCTATCTCCAGACCTGTCGTCAGAAATCGACAATAATAAATGAAGTCTTCGGTCAGATAGCATATTTGCTCTAGGACCCACCCGCTGACCTTTGAGATCCTGCAATACTATTTTTTTTTTTTTTTGGTCATAAGTCTTCTGACTAGTTTGATGCGACCCGACACGAATTTTTCTCCCGTGTCAACATCTTCATCTCAGAGTAGCACTTCGAACCTACGTATTCCATTCTCTATCTACAGTTTTTGCACTCTACAGCTCACTTTAGTATCATGGAAGTCATTCCCTGATATCAGATGCCCTATTATCTTGTTCCATATCCTTGTCAGAGTTTTCCACTTATATTCCTTTCCTCATTCTTTACCGTATCAGTCCACATAATTTTCAACATTCGTCTGTAGCTCCACATCTAAAAAGCTTCGATTCTCTTCTGTTCCAGTTTTCCCACAATCCATGTTTCACTACCATACAATTCTGCTCCAAACGCACATTCTCACAAATTTCTTCCTCCAATTAAGGCCGATGTTTTATATTAGTAGACTTCTCTCGGCCGGGACTATCCTTTTTGCCACTGCTAGTCTGCTTTTGATGTCCTCCTTGCTCTGTCCGTAATTGGTTGTTGTACGCCTAGGCAGCAGAATTCCTTAACTTCATCTACTTCGTGATCATCAATCCTGATGTTAAGTTTCTCGCAGTTTTCGTCTCTGCTACTTCTCATTACCTTCGTCTCTCTTCAATTTACTCTCAATCCATATTCTGCCCTCATTAGACTATTCTTTCCATTCAGCAGATCTTGTATTTCTTCTTCACTTTCACTCAGGATAGCAATGTCATCGGCGAATCGTATCATTAATACTCTTTCACTTTGAATTTTAATTCCACTCACGAATCTGTATTTTATTTCCATCATTGCTTCTTCACTGTACAGATTGAACAGTAGGGCCGAAAGATTACATCCCTGTCTCACACTCTTTTCCATCCGAGCACTTCGTTCTTGGTCGTTCACTCTTATTGGCTCTTGTCCATATTGTACATTACCTGTTTCTCCCTATAGCTCACCCCTGTTTTTCTCAGAATTTCTAACATCTTGCACATTTTTACATTGTCGAATGCTTTTTCCAGGTCGACAAATCCTATGAACGTGTTTTGATTTTTCTTTAGTCTTTGCTTCCATTATCAACCGCAACGTCAGAAGAAATCGGCAGAACAATACTATAGCGATTTCCATTGCTGTACATGAAGGAGCTCTGAAGGTGGCAGATGTGTGAACCAAGAACACTGTTGTAACATAAGCCATTTTAGCGATAGATGTTTTTTCCGTATGGGTCGTTTCTGTGTGATGTTACTTTGACGAAATGGCGCTGTACAAATGACTGACAATAGCGTCCTTTTACCGCTGCAGGCTGAGGGAAAGGCTCTTTCTCGTAGGCAGAAGGTAGGGACAAAGTTACTTCTTAAGGCGTCTTCCTTTCTTTTTTGTGTAGTTTCTGCGCCACTTTCTGCCTGCGTCCATATCAGGGGGCTATCTCGCCAGCCCCGCGACAGAGCTCCATTCCTATATAATGAGCAGCAGACAGCGCAGGACGACGTAATGGCGTTATATCCGAGGCGGCGAGAGGGATAAGGCATAAAGACGCAGGTGAGCGCGAAGACTGCGCTAACCAGGCAGGACAGCTGCGGACTAGATAATGCTTTCCCCTGACTTCAGTAAAGTGTATCTTAGCCGCATCCGCTGAAAAGCCACGTAGAGAATTCAGTTATTTAACTTAACGACCAACTGCACTTGTAATCAGTGTCAGATTCTTTATACAGGCAGCCCCTACCGATGTTGTTTTGTGCAACCCGCAACGTTATGTCTGGTCTTCATAAACTACTTGCAACAGTTCCATATTCTCTCTCTCCCTCTCTCTCTCTAAGCGTAAACTGTTAACCCTACAGAAAAAATGAACAGGACCTTTTTCTACAAAATTTAATGTAGTTAAAATTTGCACTGAGATACGTTTCGCTAAAGGCTGTACTTTTTTAGTTGTTCAAGAACAACGTACACAAATGAACTTCAAACGCCCCCCCCCCCCCCCACCCCTATACTCAGCCCCCATCGCTCACGATTTCTATTATGTTTCTCATGATACTCCCTGCTACCATTCCATGAATTATATCCCACATTCGACCTTTTTGGTATTGAGTTGGCTGGTCTATTATCCCAACGGCTTAGTAGAGCACTTACAAATTGTGAAATATGTTTTTTCGACAAGGGCTTGTACTTCATACCAGTCTGATGTCTTTTGACATATAAATAAGTATTTGTACTCGAAAATGGCCTAAGGCCGAAATGTGGATCGTATAACAATAAAATAAAAATTATTTCAGTCCAATGGCGGCAGCATCATTCAAAAAATTTACCCTGACTGAGGCTCCTTCCAAAATAAAAATTATCGCTGTACAATTCATGTTTGTGTAAGTTTTACCTAACAATTTTGTAAATTTTAACAAAACAATATAAACAATTACATCTTTCCATTCCTCAGGTATTCTAAGTACAAAATTAATGTGTTTTTAAGTGATACCTATGGCTCGAATTGCCAACGTAATTACCTTTAGCGTAACGTTTTCAAAAATCTTTTTTCTTCAAAACTGGTTCAAACGGCTTAACTTCTGAGGTCATCAGTCCCCTAGAACTTAGAACTACCTAAACCTAACTAACCTAAGGACATCACACACATCCATGCCCGAGGCAGGATTCGAACCTGCGACCGTAGCGGTCGCGCTGCTGCAGACTGTAGCGCCTAGAACCGCTCAGCCATTCCAGCCGGCTCGTTTTTCTTCTACTACGGTTCACGACCACGTTAAAATTAATAGATTTAACGGAATAGCTAGCTATGCTGGCAGCATAATAAACCAATCAACAGAGACCAAAAAAGGTCGAAAATCGGGAATAGTTCGTGTAGTCGGAAATTTTTGTACAGTGGTAGGGAGGCGTGTCAGGAACAACATACTTGAAATCCTGACTAATGAGGTGTGGGTGCGTTTGAAAGTCGCTTTTGTAGGTTTTTCTTGAACAACTCGATCCTCCGATGAACAGAATGTGAAAATCTTGTGCGTGGTTTATGAAGGCCAGATATGGCATTGCGGGTTGCATAAAACATCGGTAGGGACAGCTGAATAACCCTGTATATGATGAGTATGAATAGCTCCTTCAGAAAAAATAATTTTTCAGTCACTTAGAGAAAACTCAAAAAACCCAAACCGTCATTCTCCATTTCCGTTCGAGATATACTGTCGCCACTACTGCCATATTGTAACTGATTATTATTTTAAAACTTCTTTATTTAATAATTTTTTTACTTATATTACAATAACTGAGAAGGTGAAACTTCTAAATGTGATTTTAATTAAACTGCTGAATGCTTTCTCAAAGTTCTTAAACTGCTGAGTGAATTTGAACCTATTGTCTCTTTGCTTGTCTTTATCATTTCATTTCTGACCTACATAATTTTCCTGACATATACAGCTCAAAGTTATTCCATTCATTTATGACCAACTACATACAAAGATACGCAGTCTGACTGCACAAATAATTAACACTAAAGAATGGCCCTGAATCAGGAGATATCCTAACAATAACCCATACATTTGATAAGAAACTTACCTCACAGAAAATCTTCATTACACGAACTACAGCGATACAGCAAGCGCCAATACAGCCAGCTAAATAAAAGATGGTAACTACTGTAGGCTCTAACTACTAATAGGCATGTGGTTAGCAAAGGAATGATTTTGTTGCAGGGAAAACAATGTATTTAGCAAATTTTACCGTAATAATGTGACATCCAGTTCAAAAAATTATATAATCGTCCGTGACTTCCAGTTCCAAAAAAAAATTATATAATCATCAACAATCTTACATTTCCATGACGGACACACGTCCAGACCGTCCGCTCGCGGTAACACTACAAACCCCCAACCTTCATCACTGCTAACTATCCCGCCAGAGGTTCGAGTCCTCCCTCGGGCATGCGTGTGTGTGTGTGTGTTGTTCTTAGCATAAGTTAGTTTAAGTTAGTTTAAGTAGTGTGTAAGACTAGGGACCTATGACCTCCGCAGTTTGGCCCCTCAGAAATTCACACACATTGGAACATTTTGAACCTCCGTCACTGCTGGCTATTCACCTCCAGCTGCGAGTCCGACCAGGCACAGCGCTGTCAGAGTTATTAATGCAGTCTATCGCGCTGCCAACATACACACATGCAGGGTTAAAAGTACAGGGTGATTCAAAAAGAATACCACAACTTTAGGAATTTAAAACTCTGCAACGACAAAAGGCAGAGCTAAGCACTATCTGTCGGCGAATTAAGGGAGCTATAAAGTTTCATTTAGTTGTACATTTGTTCGCTTGAGGCGCTGTTGACTAGGCGTCAGCGTCAGTTGATCCTAAGATGGCGACCGCTCAACAGAAAGCTTTTTGTGTTATTGAGTACGGCAGAAGTGAATCAACGACAGTTGTTCAGCGTGCATTTCGAACGAAGTATGGTGTTAAACCTCCTGATAGGTGGTGTATTAAACGTTGGTATAAACAGTTTACAGAGAATGGGTGTTTGTGCAAAGGGAAAAGTTCTGGACGGCCGAGAACGAGTGATGAAAATGTAGCACGCATCCAGCAAGCATTTGTTCGCAGCCCAGGAAAATCGACTCGCAGAGCTAGCAGAGAGCTGCAAATTCCACAATCAACTGTATGGAGAGTCCTACGAAAAAGGTTAGTTATGAAACCTGAACGTCAACTACCCGAGGCGATGGATCGGCCGCCAGGCAGCCCGTGACAGAGCACTTCATCACTGGCCTCCAAGAAGCCCTGATCTTACCTCCTGCGATTTTTTCTTATGGGGGTATGTTAAGGATATGGTGTTTCGGCCACCTCTCCCAGCCACCATTGATAATTTGAGACGAGAAATAACAGCAGCTATCCAAACTGTTACGCCTGATATGCTACAGAGAGTGTGGAACGAGTTGGAGTATCGGGTTGATATTGCTCGTGTGTCTGGAGGGGGTCATATTGAACATCTCTGAACTTGTTTTTGAGTGAAAAAAAAAACCTTTTTAAATACTCTTTGTAATGATGTATAACAGAAGGTTATATTATGTTTCTTTCATTAAATACACATTTTTAAAGTTGTGGTATTCTTTTTGAATCACCCTGTATTTAAACCGATAAACTCTGGGAGGTTGTAGGGAACATCAAAACAAATATTTTTCCCTAATGTCATTTTTTCCTATGAGGGTTATTTAAACCGGTGGAGGACGTATTACGCTCTTTAGTTGTTAGAGGCCGTTTTACGCTCTTCAGTTGTAGGCAACTGCTGTACACCAGTGAAGTAGTGCATTGTCTCTGTTTACTAATGGAGCGATACACCTGGAGTGAGTCGTACCACAACGGACGAGCTGTACAGCGGGTTTATCAACAACAATATCCTAATTGCCGTATCCCGCGCCATACGACCTTTGCTGCTGTGTACCAACGTCTGCGTGAGACCGGGTCATTTAGCAGATTACCTGGACATGGACGCCGTCGCACGGTAAGAACGCTGCAATTTGAGGAAGCTGTCTTGCAGCATGTGGAGCGGGATCCTTCAATCGGCACTCGTGCAGATGCACGTAACATGGGGACGAATCAAACGAATGTAAGAACAGTCCTTCGAGAGCAATTGTTACGTCCATTTCGCTTACAGCGTGTCCACAACCTGGAGTCAGTTGATTATCCACCCAGAGCACAGTTTTCGCAGTGGCACATGGAACAGTGTGAAATGCGTCCCACATTTCCATCCTCTGTGTTGTTTACCGATGAAACAACGTTCGGCCGTGATGGAGTCTTCAACATGCACAATTCGCATTTTTGGAGTGAGGATAACTCACATGCCACAGTTACTAGCGCTCATCAAGTGCGGTTCTTCGTTAATGTGTGGGTCGGTGTTGTTGGGGACTGTTTAATGGGTTCGTATCTGCTACCTAGGCCATTAAATGGCAGGCACTATTAAAATTTTCTCGCCAGGGCATTGCTAGAATTGCTGGAAAACGTCCCGCTCCCTACAAGACAACGCATGTGGTTCCAACATGACAGGGCGCTGGCACATTTCAGTAGCCGTGTGCGTCGATTCCTGGACAGACGGTTCCCAGAAACGTGGATTGGCAGAGTTAGTCCTGTGCCATGGCCTGCTCGATCCCCAGATATGTCCCCTCTGGACTTTTTTTGTGTGGGGAGAAATGCGCAACCTTGTTTACGCAATTCCTGTTGCATCAGAAGAGGATCTGGTAGCCTGGATAGTAGCAGCAGCAGGAACAATTCAGGATACTCCTGGGGTTTTTGCCCGTGTCAGACAGAACATGATCCGTCGGTGTAACCTTTGTTTATATGTCAATGGAAGCATTTTTGAAAATCTACTGTAATTGAAACTGGGTTGTGTTAATGTGTTGTCTCTTGGTCATAAAAAATGGAGAAGTGTTTGTTGGTTTAACTAATTTGCCGCCAGAGAAATCTTCCTCTACCGGTTTAAATGCTCCTCTTAGGAAAAAATGACATTAGGGAAAAATATTTGTTTTGATGTCCCCTAAAACCTCCCAGAGTTTGTCGGTTTAAATACTTTTCACCCTGTATAAACTGGCTACACCGAAATGCGCTTCTTTTTTTCCCAAAGCAAAATGAAATGCAATGAATTTATTTCCTCCTCATGTCAAGTTTTCAAAAACAATTACAACACCAAATGAAAACACTTCCACTTCAGCCCCTGCGGTGACACGAAGAATGTTTAGCCGGTATTCAGATTCCATCAATGTCCATTGTAACATGTCCGCAGGACATGTTCGGAGGGATGGTACTGATGACTTCCACAATTCGATTACAAAGTTCTTGAAAGTCCCGCGCTGCAGTGGCGAACACGCTGTCCTTTAAGCAGCCCCAGAGAAAAAAAAAATCAGTGTTGTGATGTCAGGATAACATTGACGCAAATTCACAGGTCCATCCCGTCATAACGTGGAGGCCAGTTCATTGGTCCAACTCGTCAAATCCAGCGTCCTGGAGATCTTAGATTCTGAGTTTTCCGATCAATGAAATGGAGCACCATCTAGCTGAAATAAAAAATTCGGTTGCAAGGCTTTAACCTGGGGAAAAGCAAACATCTACGACATGTCTAGGTACTTCATTCCTTTGACAATCTCCTCAGCAAATAAGAAAGTTCCAACTGTCGTAACCACACCAAACATCCACTTTTGGGGTATCTCGCACGTTTTACTTGATATTCTGTGGATTCCGTGAGCTCCAAATGCGAACGTTATGCTTATTCACAGTTCCAGAGACACGTATATGACCTCCTTGTAAAACATTACACTTGACAAGAAAGCAGGATTCTGGTCGAATCGGTTACACATTTGATATGCAAATCCATATTATCGTTGCTTGTCGCCGTGTTTTATAGTCTGCAGAATCTGAACCTTGTATGAATACAGATGCAGACGAGTTTTGAGGACCTTGGAACTGACGCCATTTTCACTTCGACGAACAACAGCGAAACAATGAAAAAGGCGCCAAACGTTGGCAAACGTTAGGCAACAACTTTAGGTTCTTCTAAACCCAGCTGACAAGTCAGACCTGAAACAAAGGAAGAATTACTGTTTTTAAATCGCCTCAAAGATATGGCATTTCGGTGTAGAAACCCTATAAAATTGTTACAATTTGTCGGTCTTTGGTTTGTGTAAATTGTTGACTGACGTAACGCTTTACGTTGCGACAGGCTAGATGATTATTTGAAGTTAATGTTAACCTGACTGTTTAAAAGACCTGCTAAGAAAAATGTAAGGCGCAGCGTGTGTACGATTTATTCGAAAATATGTTTAACATGTGTTTCAGCACTTCACTGTTGGTAGACTGCGGCTAGCTGTGTGTTACTAATTAAATGTGGCTTTGGTTCGAAAAGTGAATAGCCAGTGCAACTTCTAAGCAAATTGAAAAATATTTACGAGAACTGAAAGACCTGGATATTCTTTGAAATACATAAAAACTTGAACTTCAGATTTCGTGTAGGGAAGAAGCTATCCAGGTACGCAGACAGATGTAGATACAGCGCTAAAACATTGACAGTTTGAATTAAATAACTGTTGTACATACTCAGGGATTTTAATATTAGGCTCCTGTTACGAATAGTTTCACCCGAGTTGGAGTTTAATAACTCTTTATGTGTTCAGGAATGGGAGTGTGGGAACTATAAGTAGGCAGTTTAAATTTATTCCTGAACACCCCAAGAGCAGAAAATCCATTGTTCGTTCCATGGGAGAAACAACTTACAGACGCCATGCAAAGGCACGTGGCACCCTGTAATTAATCAGCACAGGTTCGCAGGAGAGCTTCTGTAAAGTTTGGAAGGTAGGAGACGAGATACTGGCAGAAGTAAAGCTGTGAGGACGGGGCGTGAGTCGTGCTTGGGTACCTCAGTTGGTAGAGCACTTGCCCGCGAAAGGCAAAGGTCCCGATTTCGAGTCTCAGTCCGGCACACAGTTTTAACCTGCCAGGAAGTTTCATATCAGCGCACACTCCGCTGCAGAGTGAAGATCTCATTCTGGAATCAGCACATAAACTGGAATTGTTTAAATGTTGACGCTTTATTCAATGTTTTTCTCATAAACTGAAGCGGAAAATCAGTATATTTCTGTGGTACGGTAACGTATAAGTTCTCATTTTTGGAAAACTCGAATAAGTCTCAACAGTGACCTAATGTGAGGCATGTCCTTTGCCTTGAGCAAGTGCTGGCTTATCGCTAAATTTATAGGATGAACACTTCGGAATTCTACTTATAAACAGTTATAGCTTGTCACAAATATTTTCATGTAAAATACTTTGCTATCCTGAGCTGTAGCTGTTTCTGATTTTCTATAATATGCATTACTACATTTCACTGACAAATCACGAATTATCCGGTGCGTATACTCTTCTATATCTGTGTCTTCCCCTGTGATTTGTGCCCCACACTGCTCTTTCGAGTACCATGGATGTTGTTTCTTGAAGTCGTCCTGTTATCAGTTCCTTCTTCTAGTCGGTGTTTTCTATATGTTACTTTCCTGATAAATTCTGTGCAGGACCTTATTTCTTCTCTTACAAGTCCATTTAAATTACAGGATTCTTTTGTAACACCAGATCTCAAACGCATCGATTGTCTGCTTTTCCGATTTTCCCCACAGGCTATGATTCACTTCCGTACAGTGCTGTACTACACACTTATTCGCAGAAATATGTATGGTTAATTCTAATAGGCTACTTCGCTACAGAATTAAATTCATCGTGTTAAAATCCTTACGCTGGGACATCTTATTCCCGTACGTGCAGCGTAGAATTTCCCAGCCAGAGCTAACATGCAGTGGTCACAGCCTTAAAGTCTCTGCCCCCCACGGATTTTTTCTTCTTCCATTAGCCATAGGAGTATTTGGTGCACGGTGGCGGGGCACGTCCTAAATGTGAAAATGAATAGCCTGGACCGGGGAGATGCGAGTCTGTGGCGGCCGAACGTCGACGCCGCTTCCGCCGCAACCAGTCATTAGAAATGCATTACACATTGGCGGCGCGCTCACGACGTAATTGAAACAGATTATCCGGGGGCAAACCTGTGCTACACGGCTCAATGTATCAGTGTTAGAGACTGCCATGTAGACGGCAGATCTGCTTTCATTACGCGGTGTCCGACTTACACTGAAGCAAAGCACGCAGTGTTCCGCTGTGTTTCCAGAATGAGCAACACTTTCAGCTATTAGCTGTTAGCATCAGCTCCTGTACAAATAGGCATTTTTGTCATCAGCCCGTCTTCTCGTGAAAGGCTGGCCATTTTTGCTCGAACGGAGCCTTCTTCCCAGCAATGCTTCTCTTGGAAGGAACTGTAAGAACCTATGTCATAAATTGAAGATTACTCTAGGCCGCGCGCTGACTATATATGTGTTGTCGAAAATAGCAGCTCCAGTAAGTCGTGCCACTGACAAAGAACGTTTCCAGGCAGTTTCAAATAAATCAAAAGCCTTGCTGGTTGACAAACGTTGAACTAATTCAAAACGAGAGTGAGAACAGTACGTGATGTGATTAGCCTCTCGAATTGTAAAAGACCTCAAGAAAGTTAGGCCAGTTCCCTAATTAGTATCAGGTTTCCAACGCACATTGATTACCCGTGCATATTGTAAGAGGTATGCGATGTATGCGCTGCCTGCAACAGGCAAGACTTAGGAGAGTCTCTGACCAGAGAGCAGTATGTAGTTAGTTGTTGCTCGTCTGCATTAGTCGGCAGTAGTCTTCAGTAGTCTGCGTGAGTCGGCGGTAGTCGGCAGTAGTCTGCACGTGTCTGCGCGTGTCGGCAGTCTGCTCTGGTCGGGACTCTGGAGGATGAGTATTATTGTAGAAGGTAAAGAAGCAGCCTTGCGCATATCTAATAATGTATGTCAACTGTCATTCAATTTCTTTTAAAAAATGCCCCAATAATAATATTTATAATATAAAGTAATTTTTTTTAAAAAAAGCATTCATTTCAATTTAAAGATTTTATTCAATGGATTATCTTACCTTTCATGAATCACATAGCATAGGCCAGCATTGCACGGAGCTGTACCGAAAATTTTTTATGTAAGAGCAGATATATTTGCAGTTTTTATTGAGGTAAGAATTTTTGCTTTTTTTTTTATTCAGAATACAGGGCCGTGGCGCAACGCTGCTGTCGTCATAAAATTTACCAGGTTACTGAATTTTTTTTATTATTTTGGTGTTTAGGAATTTTTCTGTTTCGAACTTAACATTAAATGAGAAAAGAATTTTGTGGTTAAATTAAATGTGAATGCATTTCTGCACGGAGACTATAAATGGGAACCAATTTTGTTCAGAGGCTACAATACACAAAAATTCATTTTTTATTATTATTTCCGTGGGGAGGTTACACATGGTTCATATTTTTTTAATATTTTTGTGGGGAGGTTACACTTGGTTCACATTATTTTATTTTTAAATATTTTTGTGGGAAGGTTACACTTGGCGACATCCGGACAGGATCGTATTTCTTTGTGAATCTTCTGAGAAGTAGTCATATATCTGCTCTTATTTACTTAAACGTAGTTTGCATCTGGCGCAATGCATTTACTAATTTGTCACTCTTTCTTTCACAGATCATCGGCAATTTGTTGCTCTTTGTTGTAATTGTGTTTGTTGCATTTTTGCATTGTCCTTGTTTCATTTGCGCTTAATTTTGATTTGTGAAAAATGCCGCGAAAAACTGTTAACAGTACATCGCGATGTGCAATGAGTGAAATAGCCGACTCGAATAATTTGACCGATAATATTTGCGACACTCAGTGTAATGATGACAATCCTCCATTTACAGACAATCAGTGCGTATCGACCGCTAGTAATGATTTTGATCCTAATGATGAACAAATAAATTCAATTGTGTCCTCTGTTAATTTAACGACAATTGACGTCGCGGGACGTTCTGTTACAATGAACGCTGCCCAGTTTAACACATCCGATTTGCAAAATTTGAATTGTGAACAGATAAATTTTTCTAACGAAAATGAATAGTGTATTCAAAGTACGACAGATTTATTTGATTCCGGTGTAGTGACCGACAGTGCACATCCGATTGGCAAACCTTTTTGTGAATTACAGAATGACCAAATGGTTACACAAAACGCGACAAAAGCAGATACACCATCACACAGTACAGAGAATAGAGCCGCTAATTTTGGCTGGGATCAAGTTATGGCATTATTACTACAAAATAATGAAAATGTCAAACAAATTAATGAAAGTCTTAAACAATCGAAAAAAGAACAACACTACAATCACAAACAACTTAGTGAAAATCTCAAACAACAAATTAATGAAAATAATGAAAATCTAAAACAACAAATTAATGAAAATAATGAAAAACTAGACAACAATTCCAAACAGTTGAACGAAAAACACGACCACCTAAATGAACAGAACAAACAACTTGGAGAACAGTTTGCAGACATTGCCGCGCAATGTCATGATACTAAAGAACAATTACGTGAAGAAATTAAGGCTTGTGCTAGTAAAAGTAGTGAAGAAATTACATCTGTTGCACAAGAATTAAGTAATACACAAGCAGCCACAACAGAATCACTTAGACACGAAATTAGTGCAGTCGCTAAACAATGCTCTGAAAACACAACACAGTTACGCGAGGAATTTAAATTAATGTCTGTAGAACTTTCACGCACACTGGATACGAAAGTAGACGCGAAATTTGACCAACAGAACAGCCAAATTGACGAACGCTTCAATCACCACCTACAAAACAGTGAAACGCGTTACCGTAAATTTATACAGGAACAGAATAAAGTAAAGTGACAAGTAATGGAAACAATTACTGCACAGAGACAGGAAGATAAGCGTAAATTGTTTACGAAAGCGAAAACATACGTAGACAACAATATTGCTACAGTATCAGACGAAATTAATGCCATCAAACAGTTGAACACCGAATTGCATGATGAAATATCCGATCTTAAAGCAAAAACAGAGACACACACAGTAGACTTTTCAGACAGTGACCGACAGACTTGAACAATTAGAACTAATACAGGATCCCGATGTCATCAAAGCAGACGTTAAAAAATTGAACGAAACCACGTGTAAAATACAAAAACAAATGAATGCTTGTGATAATAAAAACGATGATCAGGTAAAAACACTGACTGAAAAATATGATGAATCGGCCAGTCGTATTGACGTTATCGAAAGTAATAATGACACCAAATCAGACGATACGTTACCAGTTTCGTTTAATCAAACACCCGAATTCCAAAATTTACAGCAGACGATCAGTGAGATAGATTGGTCCAATAATACATTTCGTAGAAAATTGTCAACTCTACAGCAAGAAGTGACAGAGTTAAAAAATGTTTCAGTCACTAACACGTCACAACATACGCCAAATTCCGAACATTTCTCACACTAACACAGCCTGTATAATTTAGGTAATTTACAGAGAGTACGTGAGTTAGATTCCGAACAGTCACAGACATATAGATTCTCATACAATCCTGAACCTGTTCAAACATTCCGAGACGATAATTTTGATTACAAGCATTTTCTATCCGTGAGAAAATTTAAAGTATTTAAAAATGACAGAACACAGATTCACCCCTTGGATTGGATACAACAATTTAGCTTCGCTTTTCCACCGACTTGGACCGTAACACATAAACTTGAATTTATTTGCAGTTTTTTGGAAGGCGAACCGGCAACTCGTATGAGACCGATTGCGAGACAATGCTATTTGGTAGAAGAATTTCAGAATGCTTTTCTATCAGCGTATTGGTCGAAGACGACACAGCGCGGAATCAAGGATCAATTAATTAGATTACCGAATTATGAGAACTCAAATTTTCCCACTGTCACACAATTTTTTGAACACATGGTCCAACAAAATCAGTACTTAAGTGAACCAACAGTGAATCTGCACTTATTCAATTATGTATTTCTAAATTACCACGATCATTAAGAGTGTCACTTTTAACGGGTCAGCAGAAAGAAAATATTTCGGCATTCAGAGATCTGTTACAGCTTTTGGAAGTGCAGCAATCGGATTATTCCTTTATAAACAAAAATTTTTCATATAATAACCAAGGTCAACAAACATACAGCAATTACGATCAGCCACGCAATTTCAACAGCAAAGGTAATAGACGCTTCAGGAACGACAACCACCAGAACTTTAATGACAGACAAAATTTTAATTATCAGTATCGTCAAAATTATCAGCAACAGGAATCACATTTTGGTAACAATAGAGCTTTTCCCAACAACAACAACAAAACCAACCGGTTAGCATACCTAACCACCAATGTAATGTACAAGGCCAACCAAGCTTTAATGTTTCACCGCGTGCACGTATAGCATCAGCTCCAACAAATAGTAACGCACAGCAACAAGGGAATCAGTACGTACAGAAAACACACTATTTTAATTCCTATCGCAATGCACCGTATAGAAATGAGTATCATGACAGACGTAAAAATAATGAGCACAATTTTCAGCGTGCGCAACAACATATTATCATAAATGAGCCAGACAGTAGGTATCATCCCGAACGAAATATGTCAGGAAGAAATAACAGAACAGTACAAATAGTGGAAATGCCACAGCATCCTCCCGAAAATAATAGCACGTCAGATAGAATTTGACTAGATACAGTACAGGTTGCATCTTCCAGTAACGCAAGCAATACTTTTGACACGCAGAATCTTGTTCACGAAAATGTTATAACTTTTGACGACATCAGAGACACTCCTTTGCAGGAAAGACCAGTTATTCAAAAAACCATTTCACACCCTGTCATCGAAGTAAAAATTGGATCATCCAAATTTTCAGCGGTAATTAATTGTGGATCTCCTATGTCAGTTATAAATGAGGAAACTTTCAACGAATGTAACAAAGAGAATAGCTATCCTACGTTACTATTAGGTAAAACTAAAGTAAAAGGAGCAGTATCTAGTAAAGGAGTAGATGTAAAATTACAGACACATTTATCATTTTGTATTGCAGGTCATACATTTCACTCAAATTTTTGGATTGTTCCCTTATTGACGACAGACGTTATTTTAGGTACGAATTTTCTGGTACAACACGACGCTATTATTGACTTTGAAAACTCCTATTTAATGTTAAAGGATGAAAATGTACAACTGCCTTTAGAATTTCAGCACTCTTTATCTGCAGAAGAACAAACAATTAATCGTACAGAGGTCATTTCCGCATCACGTAACATAGACTGTCATTCCACATTGTTCACAGATACGTACGTACACAACTATAATACTCCAGACGAAGCTGACTATGACGTTATACAGATGATTTCTGATAAAGTTAAACAGAGCAGTGCAAATACAGACGACGAACGCACGCAACTACGCAAAATTCTTTTACAGCAAACTCTAGTTTTTGACAACGTTCCTGGTACTATGTACGGTTTTATGTATGAATTTCAAGTTAAACAGAACGACACATTTAAAGCCAAACATTATCCCATTCCGTATATTCACAGAGAACAAGTTAAGAAAGAATGTCAAGCTATGCTTGACCAAGGAATTATTGAACCGGCAGTTAGTCCGTACATAAACCCACTCCATATTGTTAAGAAAAAGGATGGTTCACTTCGCCTCGTACTTGATTCGCGTCACATCAATGACATTATTATTAATGAAACAGATCGCCCACAGACACTAGAAGAACTTCTACAGAAATTTCATGGTACTGCTATTTATTCCACATTAGATTTGAAATCGGGATTTTGGCAAATTCAACTCCATCCGGACTGCAGAAAGTACACGGCTTTTCTCTGTTTTGGTGACTGTTATCAATTTTGTAAATTACCGTTCGGTTTAACTATTTCTTCAGCAGCATTTATTCGCGGTTTGAATACAATACTTCCGACAGAACTTAAAGACAGGATCACAACGTATGTAGACGACATTCTTATTGCAGAAGGTAACTGGTCTGAACACAATCTGATTCTTGAACAACTGTTACGAACTTTTCGTGCACAAGGACTCACAGTTGATCTCAGTAAATCGCACTTTGGCAAAACTTCTATAAAATTTCTTGGACATGTAATTTCAGTAGAAGGCATTGCGCCTGACCCGGAAAAACTTCAAGCTTTACGTGACATTACTGTTCCTACGACGAAGAAACAACTACGTAGCTTTTTGGGTTTAATTAACTTTTTTCGTAAATTTATTCATTATTCTGCTTTAGACACCCCTAGATTATGTCAATTGACAGGTAAAAACACTATTTGGTCCTGGGATAGCCAAGCACATTCTGAATTTGTGAACCTGAAAGAAGCTTTGTTGAATGCACCACTTTTATCACACCCAGATCTTACTAGAAATTTTTCCATTGCCACCGACAGTTCTAACACCGCTTTAGGCGTACACATTTTTCAGGAAATTGAAGAAGATGGCACTACAATAATTGAGAACATAGCCTTTGCGAGTCGCATTCTGTCACCTGCTGAACGCAATTATTCTGTTACAGAACTTGAAACATTATGTGTTGTTTGGGCATTTACGAGATTTCGGCATTTTCTTTATGGAAGACATACCACCGTTTACACAGATCATAGAGTTATACAGTTTTTACTTTCCGCTAAATTTACACACGACAGATTAAGTAGATGGAAACTTTATTCGCAGGAATTTAATTTTACATTTGTTCACATTCCCGGTACACAAAATATTGTAGCAGACGCACTATCCCGTTCTCTCAGCAACAATCAGCAAGACATCGCAACCAACTTCTGCAAAGCAAATTTCAGCGTCATGTACATTCAACAAGTTGCATTTGAGAATTTCATTTCGTCGTCATTACGAGACATAGCACAAGAGCAGAGTAAAGACAACGTCTGGAAAGAAATTAAACACCTTTGGCAATATAGGAATAATGTTACCATTAGAAACCATTACACTGTACGCAATGACATTCTGTTTCGCTGCTCTCACCCTGACAGCAACAATTGGTTATTATGCATTCCTGACGAGCTTGTTAACAAATTAATCTGGTATACTCATTTAAGTTACGCACATTACGGAGCCAGAAAATGCTTTCTTATACTGAGACAGAACTGTTATTTTACCAACATGGAGAAACGTATTCGACGAGTTTTAGCGTCAGATACGGCTTCACATATTCCTCCATTACATCCCATTGTACCTGTTAAATTGAGACACATGGCCGCTGTAGACATTTTTGGTCCGATTCCCAGAACTAATAGAGGTTTTTGCTACATCTTTGTCGCTGTTGAACTCACTTCAAAATTTGTTACCTTCACTCCGTTACGCAAAGCTACTGCTAAAACTGTTTCGAAAGCATTTGTAAAACATTTTCTATTTCATGTAGGGGATGTATTGAAAGTAATTTCCGACAATGGATCACAGTTTCGATCTGCTATATGGACACGTATGTTACGAGCTAGAAACATTTCTCCGATCTATATATCCAGGTACCATGCTTCTTCGAACCCTTGTGAACGACTAATGAAAGAAATTGGTAAACTGTGTAGAATATACTGCTATAAAAAACATATTGATTGGGACACACACATACTCTCATTCCAGGATGTAATTAATTCCATACCAAATGAATCTACTATGCTATCTCCGTCTGTTATACTGAAAAATGTTGAACCTCCTAACAAAATTAAAGAATTAGTAACCTTTCCTACATCTCGTCGTCTACGACACCATGAAATAATTGAAATTGCGCTGAACAACATCAAACATGCCGCAGAGCGCCGGAGAAGACAGCAAAAACAGGTTTGTACACGCCGTGACTTTCACATTGGACAGAAGATATTAGCACGCACACATTATTTATCTAATGTAGTACACGTCGAAACTTTGAGAACCAGCAAAACCAAAGGGAATCACCATATCTCCAACATCAAACCCTTTATTGAATGAACATACTTTATGATTTATCACACTGTAATGCCTTTTCCTGATTTTTTTTATGACCACTTATGCAATTATATTCACATGACTACTTACTGATGATTATCATATTTTTTCTTGGCAAGTGCCCGGCAAGGTAAGGTTAGCAGGACGCTTTTCTTGTCGTTACACATCAGACCGTGCACATTTTTCCAGATAAACTTACACATTTTATGACCACCTATGCAATTATATTTATGTGACTACTTACTGATGATTATCATATTTTTTCTTGGCAAGTGCCCGGCAAGGTAAGGTTAGCAGGTCGCTTTTCTTGTCATTACACATCAGACCGTGCACATTTTCCATTTTTCATGTATGTATGATTGTTTTACTGTTTTGCTTGTATGCACTATGAAATATAACAAACACCAGTTGACTTTGACATTTTGCCTTATGATATCTCAACATCGTGACTATTTTTACATTTTTTTTTGTTGCTACATTGTGATACTCTGTGTACATTTTTGCAAATGAACACTGCCTATGTTTTTGACATATTACGATTTCTGTCATGCTATGCTGTATGCTCAATTATATCACTAGAAACCAGCTTTTATTTAATGGGTATGTGATTTAAATGCAAGACATTAATCATTGTTCATCATTTTCAGAAAGAAATAACGTGTAAAAGAAATAAATTAAACAGAAATGGGAATTTCACCTTCGGAATGAACGAAAGAAGATGCAATACCTCGTCACGAAGAGTAAATGGATCAGAATTAACAAGCATTAATAAGAATTTACTATACACATCGTATGATAGCAGTCATAACTAATTTTTTCTTTCAGAATACGAGGCGATTGATGTAGGCTGTCAGACAGAACTACACATCTTAGTTTTAGTGATGAAATATGCTAGAAATAAGGAACTTTATACTATGAATTGTTGTATAATGAAGTGACTTTTTTGCAGATGATAATGAATGATGATGAATAGTGATGAAGAATATGCTACTATAGATAATGAAGTTTTTCTTTACAGGTGATGATAATAATGGAGTTATGATGAAATGGATAATGAAGTTTTTCTTTGCAGATGAGGATAATGTTGAAGTTTATGTATTAATGCTAGTTATTTAAGTATTTGTTGCAGTTCGTTTTGACAGTATGTCTTATGTCGCATGATATGATAACTGAAGGTTTTGGAAAGGACAGCTAGAGAACATATATATTTAATACACATTTCATTGCCTGTTAATTCGAAGTTCATTACTTTTCAGCATAATATGCGTTTCTTCTTTCAGCTTAATAATCAATTTTGTATTTTTTGCAAGAGATATTATTCATGAAATTAATGTGCTATAAGCAGTTGGTCATTAAACCTGTGTCATTCATGAATGTGATCACATATACTCTATTTGTTTCATAACCTTGCTACAGCTGACTCATGACGAATGACGTTACCCATCTTCATTTCCAGCAATAAGTCAAAAGCAAATATTGTTATGGCCCAGCAATTAATTATCGATCCCAACGCAATGCATTGCTAGCACAGAAAAATGTATTACCAGTTCCAAATAATGATACCAATTTAAAAGAGTTATGAGTAATCCTGAATGATTTTTTTTTCAACCACAGACTTGAGTAATAGTTACAGTATGTTAGATTTTTATTATGTCATATGTCACCTAAATGATGAGTTCTGAGTAATAGTGAATGATATTTTGTAATAATGCATGCATGCTCTACACTCTTTAACTCCTGTTTTGACTGATGACTTCTGATGTTTTGTAACTGGCCAATGAGTGCCAATAATTATTTTTAAATATGTCATATATCACTTGAATGATGAAAAATGTTTTGTAATATTCAATACTTGCTGACCAATGAATGCCACTGTTTCTTATACTTTAAATTTGTATTATGTCACTTTTATGCTATATATATGAATACTAGTAGCTTGATGCTACACTCATTAACTACTGTTTTGAATGATGACTTCTGATGGTTTGTAACTGGTCAATGAGTGTCAATGTCCTCTGTAAATAGATAACTTATGAACATTATTCTGTAATACTTCATACATGGTACAGAAATGTTCAGTAACTGGGCGATGAGTGCCTCCAATTAATCAAATCAGTTGATAGACTAGTAATTATCAATGATGACTGGCATAAGACTTAATGTCCTTCACCTTGTGATCTAATTACCAGAAATTACTGTAATATCCGTTTGTCCTGTCTATCCTTATGCTCATGGGGCACTATATTTGGTTTTTTCACTAATTCTACGTTGGTGTACCTTACAAGAACGTGGTGTTGACACGACATGCTGTCCACCACCTTGAGCGATGGAGATGTTATTATGGTCCCACTGTTTGGTATACCTAATGTACTACCAAAATGATAACATGGAATATTACTACGACATTTCAGTGTCTTGGCTACACTGATTAATACTTCAGGGAAAAGAACTTCAGATTGTCTCACTTGGTGTTGTGTTTCTGTAGAAAGATATGGACTTTCAGTGCAGCTGCGTGCAAACTAATGTGCTACAACCATGATACAATCCTTCCCTTTCCTATCCTAGTTCTTGTAAAATAGTAAAAAAAAACTACAGTGCGTGTGTACTTTATGTCTTTTGTTAATATGATTTGTTTTCATTGCGTATACATTTTGTGATTTGCTTATATATTCTGAACTACAGTGCGTGTGCACTTTATGTCGTTTGTTAATATGATTTGTACTCATTGCCTATACATTTTGTGATATGTTCTGTACTACAGTGCGTATGCACATTTGCCATTTGTTAATATGTTTTGCACTCATTGTGTATACATTTTGTCATTGCTTGATATGTTCTGTACTCAGTGCATGTGCACTATATTTTATTTCATGTTCTGCACTTATATATCTGTATATATCCTGTGATTGTAGACTTAGTTAATTAGAAAAAATTTGTTGCTCATGGTAAGTCCAATTGACTCACCATCGCTGCCAAACTTTTGCCCCCCCCCCCCCCCCCCCCCAGTGGAGGGTTATGTAAGAGGTATGCGATGTATGCGCTGCCTGCAACAGACAAGACTTAGGAGAGTCTCTGACCAGAGAGGAGTATGTAGTTAGTTGTTGCTTGTCTGCATTAGTCGGCAGTAGTCTTCAGTTGTCTGCGTGAGTCGGCGGTAGTCGGCAGTAGTCTGCACGTGTCTGCGCGTGTCGGCAGTCTGCTCTGCTCGGGACTCTGGAGGGTGAGTATTATTGTAGAAGGTAAAGAAGCAGCCTTGCGCATATCTAATAATGTATGTCAACTGTCATTCAATTTCTTTTAAAAAATGCCCCAATAATAATTTTTATAATATAAAGTATTTTTTTTTTAAAAAAAGCATTCATTTCAATTTAAAGATTTTATTCAATGGATTATCTTTCCTTTCATGAATCACATAGCATAGGCCAGCATTGCACGGAGCATTGCCGAAAATTTTTTATGTAAGAGCAGATATATTTGCAGTTTTTATTGAGGTAAGAATTTTTGCTTTTTTTTTTATTCAGAATACAGGGCCGTGGCGCAACGCTGCTGTCGTCATAAAATTTTCCAGGTTACTGATTTTTTTAAATTATTTTGGTGTTTAGGAATTTTTCTGTTTCGAACTTAACATTAAATGAGAAAAGAATTTTGTGGTTAAATTAAATGTGAATGCATTTCTGCACGGAGACTATAAATGGGAACCAATTTTGTTCAGAGGTTACAATACACAAAAGTTCATTTTTTATTATTATTTCCGTAGGGAGTTTACACATGGTTCATATTATAATTTAAATATTTCTGTGGGGAGGTTACAATATAAACAAGATTTGATGCTGTGATGGACAAACTACTAAATTCTTGGTGGCTGCGCTGTTTCACTGAAGAAGATCGTAGTACAATTTGATCATCGTATGGATTTAAAAGACCTATGTTTGGTAGTAGTAAATTTCTTTTAGAGACAAATGCTCACTGTCTTTTCCAGTCTGCTTCTTACATCCTCCTTCCTTCGTCCCTCATACATTATTTGGCTTCCAAAGTAGCAGTATTTCTTTCATTTACCTACTGGATGGTTCTGAATATTGATAGGTTCATCTCTAATCTTATTTTTGCTACTGCTGATCGCTTTCATCTTTCTTTGGTTTACATTCCGTTTATGGTCTGTGCTCATTAAACAGTTCATTCCATTCAACAGGTCCTGTAATTCATTGTCATATACTTAATAAAACTGCAGTTGTGTTAACAAAAAGTCATGGTTTACGCCGTCAAGTACAATAAACAGGTTGCAATGACTATTAACTGCAGGTGTTGTGATTATCGTATTTGAGGAGTAACCGTGTTCATGGTATACTCAGTTTAATAATCGCTAAGAAACCAATATTTAACATCCATGTAATGCTACACAACAGAGAAAGAATCCCAGAAATATTTCCTAAAACGTAGCCTTATATTAAATTTTAACAAATTACTCTTTCTCAGAAATGATATCCTTGCTATAACCCGCGCGCCTACTTCGGCCTCGCCAATTACTCTACTGTCCACATGGCATAATATGTCTCATACTCTAATCAAATGCCAGCACGTTGCCTGTTTTGATTCGACTACATTCCATCATTCTTGTTTAATGTTTGTTGATGTTCACATTCTAACCTTTTTTCAAGACATTATTCATTCCATTCAACTGCTTCTCCAAGTCATTTGTCGTCTGTGACAGAACTGCGTTGTCATCACGAAACATCAGTGTTTCGATTTATTCTCCCTGAAATTTAGTTCATTTTCCAAAATTCTGCTTGGTTTCCTTCTCAGTTTGCTTACTGCACATTGCATTTTACAAAATTTAATTACAACCTAATAGTGTTTTTCGTAGGCTGATATCTTTCGACGAGCGCTGAAACCTGGGCGTCTCGAGTTCCACAAGAAAACATACGCACCATGTTCTGTCGGTAAGCCTCCTGCTACACATCTGCTTGTCGAGTCTTCCTCCCTGCGAAGTTCGAAATTACGTTCCAGCCACGGGGTGCGTAGCTGCAGTATTATTTGCATTTATTCGGTAACTGGATAAGATGGTTCGTTAAACGAACACGCACATAATGAATTGCCTATATTTACCGAGAGCTTACGACTACTGTGTGCATTGCATGTTAAGAAGAGGTACCACTAACCGAAATATCACGGCTATAATCTTTATTTTTCCAAGACTAATCTTTGGGTCCGGGAGTAAACTGAAAAACTTCCTCGGTGATGGAAGGCCGAAATCTGAATTCCGTTTTGTGTGTCCAAACAGATACGTGCTAACCTGCCGTCAGACCTGGCGTACAAGAGTTAGAAAAAACAAATTAAAGAGAAATTTTATTTCCGGAGCTCGTTTTCTGACTTGCCTGTAAAGCAGTGCCATGTCTTGCCTTAGTTCTTTGTCCTACCAGACCAAAGCTGATTACTACTTCGTATAAGAAGGTTCCTGCCAAGAAACTGAATACTGAGCTTAATTTCCATTTAGAGAAACCAGGGTCAACGAAAAACGTACGGCGAGAATTCCATAAACGAAACATTCTTGGTAGTTTTTGTGATGGCT
Organism: Schistocerca nitens; assembly: GCF_023898315.1. Lineage (NCBI taxonomy): Eukaryota > Metazoa > Arthropoda > Insecta > Orthoptera > Acrididae > Schistocerca > Schistocerca nitens. The sequence goes on along the minus strand of NC_064614.1, from coordinate 919,784,092 downwards.
AACGTGCTGTAACTACTTCAATTCAAAGGAGCGGCGTGAACAGTACAAGTGACACCTGTAAAATAACAATAGAAACATTTCCTGTGCCATTATGAGTCTACCTTAGACTACTCCATATTACAGGACGCGTTTAGGTGCGGGGAACACAAGCTAATGGAGGAAGTTCTTTTCCAGCTGCGGAACAACGTGAAGATTTTATGATAGGCTGGGTGGTTGTATCATCATTTAGGGGTTCACAGAGAAATGAATGACCTTTGATAACTTCTGTTAAACAATTTTTAAATGACCAAGTTGATTCAGTGGTTCACTAGTACCACCAGAAAACTGCAACATGAAAATGGCCTAATTCACACGACTGGAAGTCGATAAGCATGAACCATCCCTGTCTTCTATAGACACCGTATAGGAAATCATTGCTCAGTTGACCTTTACTATGTGAAAACAACTAACATTGGATTACGGTCTTCCAATATCTCTGACGGATGTGGAACAGGTTCTTTGTTAGAGATGGTGTGAAATCACATTGAAATTCATTCAGGGTTTGTATACAGCGATCCCTGGGAAGATTTCTGCTGTTTTACATGCTGAAAGTGCTCCACACCTCTTGAAGAAAGCAGGTTGGAAATCTCTTGGTCTGGCAGTGGAAGTCTATATTTCTTTTGGACAAAAGTACTTCTTCTTCGAACTTGTCCCGTTTTGAGCAGTTTGATTTGTCCAGAGGTGCTGCAGTCAACAAGTTAACAAGGGGATAGAGAGAAGAATAGGAAAAGAAATATCTCGAATAACACGAGCAAGCAAAGGCCTTAGAAAAAGGTGTTGTATAGCATCTACTCTCCTTAAATGTCATCTTAACGATATTCATAAAATATGGGTGGAAGGAGCCGAGGAGTGGGCCCAAAAATATCGAGTTTACTATCTGCCGATGATCAAATAATATTGGCTGCCGAAGGTACAGAGTACATGATGAAGAAAATCTTATAAATTTGCAGTAAGGAGGGAATAGCGTTAATTGCTTCTATAAAAATATGTCTCTATAGGAAGAAAGCAGTTTGACGTTCTCATACACGGAAAACTGTTGAGGCATGTCAAAAATATAGATATAGTGGAGTTCTAATTTCAGATATTGGTTCCAGTAAACAAGAAATAACGCAGAGGACAACACAAGCTAAAAAAGCAATCAATAAGCTGTACTCATTCCTCTGGTCGGATAAGATTAGGAAAAACACGAAAAAAATGTGATTCAATAATATAAAGCATTTGTTTATATGCAGCCGAATGCTGGGACATGACAAAAAACATAGAAAAAGACTTGAAGTCGTGCAAATTGATTTTCTGAGAAGGTGTTGTGGAGTTTCTGGTCGAGAGAAAATCCCAAATAAAGAAATAAGGAAGCGAATGAAAACTCCCTTGTACATCATCGAAGCGGGGACAAATGGCGTTTAAATTGGTGAGAACATGAGATCAGGAGATGAACGATGCCTCAAAAAAGGACTGTATTAGCACCTCCGTACCAGAAAAAAGATGAAGGCCCTGAGCACAACGGAAAAATCAATTTGGAAGGCGGTTTACACAAGGATCGAGCCGCCTGTATGTGTGGTTGCGAGAAACAACTCAAGACCTGTAAGATACTCGCACAAAAATAAATAGAATAAAATAAAATAAGTTAAAAAAAGAAAAATGATGAATTATATTTTTATTTGCAATTAGCCGCAGTTTTCTAAAAAACATGTATACCTTCTCCAGATGTTCTTTTTACCGGGCATTATAATAAAAAAGACGCCCTTTTGCAGAGTAGAAAACAATGGATGTATCCTTTCCAGAAGATGAAATATAATTCGCCGTTTTTGTTGCAGGACCACCAGACTAGTCTCACTGTATCGATTGCTGTTTCGTTAGTTGTGATTATTCGCGAACTATCATTCATAGTAACAAATAGACTCATAATATAAGCTAGATTCTTTTTTAACTAGTTGAAGCGGTACTGAGAGATCATTTGCTTTAGGTCAGCACTTAACAAATACGATACTGAACGAAGCACGAAGCAGTTACAGATCTTTGTGTAAAATGCAGCGTGTTTACCGTCTGTTACGTCAACTCTTTCATGCAGCTTCAATCACGAACACCAAGTGCCATTTTGAGGACGTTTTCGAAGTGTTCATCTGTGGTTGTAGTACTGGTGCGTCCTTCAGATGGATCATTTTCAAACAAAGTACGATTATTTTTATTTTTGAAATCAGTATCCCATGTCTTAACCGTAGCAAATAAAATGTCACACACACCTTAAAAACCACCACCAAAGGTATATATATTTACGTCTGGGATAAACATTACAATGTAAAGAATTTTTAACGGTATTTCATTCCAGTTTATTAATTTCGTCGAAATGAAACACACATAAATAGGACCACTTTAAAAGCCCAAAGGAACAAAACTAATAAGTGGATTAGACACACTATTTTAATTATGGCGCACCATGTACCAGCATAACAAAATAAAATTTAATTGATATTAATGCCACTTTGTTGTCCACCTAGTACTGCAATGAAATGGATTGCATAAGGCGCGAACGAACAAGTGCAGCTTTTCTACATACTAGTATGAACTGATAGTAACAATAATATGAAAAGAAGTGCTTGTGGATGAGTAGTAGGATAGGGGTTTAAAAGTCGTAGTTTCTATAAGGTTCAAATGGCTCTGAGCACTATGGGACTCAACTGCTGAGGTCATTAGTCCCCTAGAACTTAGAACTAGTTAAACCTAACTAACCTAAGGACATCACACACATCCATGCCCGAGGCAGGATTCGAACCTGCAACCGTAGCGGTCTCGCGGTTCCAGACTGCAGCGCCAGAACCGCGCGGCCACTTCGGCCGGCTTCTATAAGGTTAAAGTAATTATTATTGTACAGAAATTCAGTAGCCTGATGCACGTGGCTCAGTACAAGGTCTTTCCTCCATGCCTATGTACATGGTTGGTGATACCGCTTAGCCCAACCACTGTACATCGACGTCTTGACGAAGACCAACGAAAGTAATAGCCGTGAAATCGCGAATATTTTATACTGAGGTGCAGGAAGACTTGGTGAACTGCTTGTCGGAAATGATACTACTCGCCATTCGTGCGGATTTATGTATCTCAGATTAAATCTAGATGTCTATTTGGACCTTTAAATCTGGGCTCCAATTTACATTGGGCTCGTATGTACACGAAACTGAATTCGGCTGCCAGAAAAGACTGTCATATAAAGGACCGACTCATTTGTTTAACTTATTATACACTGAAGCGCCAAAGAAACTAGTATAAGAATGCGTATTCAAACACTGGGATATGTAAACAGGCAGAATGCGGCGCTGCGGTCGGAAATGCCTATATGAGACAAGTGTCTGGCGCAGTTGTTAGATCCGTTACTGCTGCTACAATGGTAGGTTATCAAGATTTAAGCGAGTTTGAACGTGGTGTTACAGGTGGAGTGCTGTTGGAGTGATATGGGATCCCCGATACGTCTAGATAAGACTCTGACTGGTGACACGTACGTAAGTACCCTGTCTCATCACCTGCATCCATTCGCGTCCATTGTGAATTCCGATGAACTTGGGCAATTCCAGCAGGACAATGCGACAACCAACCCATCACATTTAAGTGCCTGGCAAAGGGTTCACGAGCCACCTTCACAATAACTCTCTATTATTCCAATCTCGTACAGCACGCAAGATGCAAGCTCTGATCTCCCTTATTTTATTATGTTGATCGTTCCTCCCTCTGTTGGTCGGCGTCAACAAAATTTTTTCGCATTCGAGGGAGAAAGTAGGTGATCGAAATTTCGTGAGAAGATTCTGCCGCCACGAAAAACGCCTTTGTTTTATTGATGTCCACCCGAAATCCTGTATCATTTCAGAGACATTCTCTCCGCTATTTCGCGATAATACAAAACGTGCTTCCCTTCTTGGAACTTTCTCGATATACTCCGTCAGTTCTATCTGGTAAGAATCCCACACCGCGCAGCAGTATTCTAAAAGAGGACGGACAAACGTAGTGTAGGCAGTCTCCTTAGTAGATCTGTTACATTTTCTAAGTGTCCTCTGCCCTGCCAATAAAACGCAATCTTTGGTTAGTCTTCCCCACAACATTTCCTATGTGTTCCTTCCAATTTAAGTTGTTCGTAATTGTAATTGTACCTAGTTGAATTTACGGCCTTTAGATTTGACTGATTTATCGTGTACCCGAAGTTTAACGGATTCCTTTTTGTACGCATGTGGATAACCTCACACTTTTCGTGATTTAGGGTCAACTGCCAAGTTTCGCACCACACAGATATCTTTTCTAGATCTTTTGCAATTTTTTTGATCTTCTGATGCCTTTAATAATCGATAAACGACAGCATCGTCTGCAAACAACCGAAGACGGCCGCTCAGATTGTCTCCTAGATCGTTTATATAGATAACGAACTGCAAAGGGTCTATAACACTATCTTGGAGAATGCCAGGAATCACTACTGTTTTACTCGCAGACTTTCCGTCAATTACAAGGAATTGTGACCTATCTGACAGAAATATAACTAAGACTATATTCCATAAGCACGCAATATCACTACAGGACGCGTGTGTGGTACAGTGTCAAATCCTTCTGAAAATCTAGAAATACGGAATCAACTTGAAATCCCTTGTCAGACTTCGTGTGAGTAAAGAGCTAGATGCGTTCCACAAGAACAATGTTTTCTAAATCCGTGTTGACTGTGTGTCAATAGACTGTCCTCTTCGAGGTAATGCTTAATGTTCGAATATAATATATGTTCCAAAATTCTGCTGCATATCGACATTAAAGATATTGGGCTGTAATTTAGTGGATTACTCCTACTACCTTTGTTGATTATTGTTGTGACCTGTGCAGCTTTCGAGTCTTTGGGTACGGGTCTTCCGTCGAGCAAACGATTGTATATGATTGTTAAGTATGGAGCTAATGCATCAGGATACTCTGAAAGGAACCTAATTGGTATACAGTCTGAACCAGAAGGCTTGCTTTTATTGATTTAAGTTGCTTCACTACTCCGAGGACATCTATTTCTACATTACTCATGTTTTCAGCTGTTCTGGAATATTTACTTCTTTGGTGAAGGAATTTCGGAAGACTGTGTTTAGTTAGGTTAGGTTAGTGTTGTTTAACGTCCCGTCGACAACGAGGTCATTAGAGACGGAGCGCTAGGGAAGGATGGGGAAGGAAATCGGCCGTGCCCTTTGAAAGGAACCATCCCGGCATTTGCCTGAAACGATTTAGGGAAATCACGGAAAACCTAAATCAGGATGGCTGGAGACGGGATTGAACCGTCGTCCTCCCGAATGCGAGTCCAGTGTCTAACCACTGCGCCACCTCGCTCGGTGCTGTGTTCAGTATCTCTGCTGTGGCAGCAATGTCGTTGATAGTATTTCCATTGCTGTCGAGCAGAGAAGGCACTGATTGTGTCTTGCAGCTAGCATACTTCAGAAACGACCAGAATCTCTTTGGATTTTCTGCCAGGTTTCGAGACAAAGTTTCGTTGTGGAAACTATTAGAAGCATCTCGCATTGAATCCCGCTCTAAATTTCGAGCTTCTGTAAAAAATCGCCAATTTTGGAGATTTTACGTTCGTTTAAATTTGGCATCTTTTTTTCGTTGTTTCTGCAAGAGTGACCTGACCAGTTTAGTGTACTACGGAGGATCAGCTTGTTAATTTATTTGGCATAAATCTCTCAATTGCCGCCGATACTATTTCTTTGAATTCAAGCCACATCTGGTCTACAGTTACACTGTTAATTTGGAAGGACTGGAGATTGTCTCTCAGGAAGGCGTTAAATGAACTTTTTCGTTTATTTTTGGAGGACTTGGGGGCTACAGTATTCAATCTCGCTACAACAACCCTGTGTTCAGTAATCCCTTTATCCATTTTCATTCAATGCTCTAGATTATTTGTTGCTAGGAGGTCAAGTGTGTTTTCACAACCAGTTACTATTCGTGTGGGCTCATGAACTTACACCGTAAAACACTTAAAGACACGAAATAAAAAGAAAATTTCAACGGATTTTTACAGTAATGCTATCATACTAATCAAGTGAGAAACAAATAAGATAGAAGTAAGGGAAAAAATTTAAGATAATACATTAAGAAGAAATTGTCTTCACAAAAAACGAAGTATTCTTGCCAGCGAGAGCTGTCATACCAAGGGTTTTTCTTCTACAATTACAAAAGAGGATCACGCTACTGGAGGTGATTTAGTTATTAAGGCAAAGGAACTTTTCTAAAGATGAACAATTTTTTCGACGCGGGATTCGTACACTGCCCGAAAGATGGGAGAAGGTAGTGGCCAGCGATGGAAAATATTTTGAGGACACACATGTAATCAATTTGTTTCATTAAAGCCTCAAATTTTGGGGAAAAAACGGCGGAAGCAAAGTTGTGGAAGCATCAATAGGTTCCCGTTATGTGCGCCATCTGTATGGTGACTGATTGTCACAGGGGAGCACCACGCTGTTCGCCCCGATAGCTGAGTGGTAAGCGCGACGGAATGTTATGCCAAGGGGCCGGGTTCGATTCCCGGCTGGGTTGGAGATTTTCTCCGCTCCGGGACTGGGTGTTGTGTTGTGCTAATCATTATCATCTCATCTTCATCGACACGCAAGTCGCCGAAGTGGCGTCAACTCAAAAAACTTGCATCAGCTGAACGGTCTAGCCGACGGGAGGCACTAGTCACACATTTCGTTTCACCACGCTGGAAACTAGCAGTCGTGTGGCGCCCTCTGTGTGCCGTGTGTGACGGTGGACACAGCACACGTCCACGTCGCATCTCACACTGACGGAACCCCTTGAGTGTGATGTGGCAAGTTCAGTTTTTAGTTGTTTGTGTTAACAATTATGACTGACTAAATATTAATGACTCACCGTGTGCACCAGGAAGGAGACAGAAAATGAGTGTCCGGGAGGAGCAGAAATCAACCTTGTGTGGGATAAATGTATTACACTTCACAAAATGGACGTCGTCGACGTTCAAGAGATGTTCAAAAGAAACCATTAACTTGTATCATGAACACCGAATGAAAAATAGCGCACCACGGTGATCACAAAGGTTCGCACCATCAAGATCGAAGGCGAAGTACTCGACAGTTACAAACCGAGCTGGACGTTCAGCTAGGTATCCACTCTCAAAGAATTCTGAAGAATCATATTTGTGTAACGGAGTGATGAGAACTAATGGAATGTGATTGCATGTAACCGAGTATGACACAGTCTGTTGTGGAGCTTATCGTTGAGAAACTGCCTAACCTGTAAGGTGTAGCTACAGATGGTGCGATAATGTGTTTAATAGGCCAGGGGCTGAATGTGTCCAGTGGTTTCAGGTAGTATGAACTGCAATGTCACACACTTTTCAGGAGGGATAATTTGCTGTTAAGGAGTGTGATTTTTATATACAGACCAGGAATCAGAAAAATGCAAGCTATTGGCCAAAAGCAAAGCTCATACGATAGTTGTAGTTCTCTTACGCTCATTTTACCACTTTTTCTTGCTGTGACGTAAATATTCCCTACTGCCCTTGCAAGATCGCGCACACGTGAAAGAACCGTAGGATCAGAGCGCCTCCAACTTCTCGTAGCAGCATTAGAAAATTGTAGCGAATTGCAGGAAGATCTGCAGCGGATAGCCACTTGGTGCAGGGAGTGGCAACTGTCCCTTAACATAGACAAATGTAATGTATTGCGAATACATAGAAAGAAGGATCCTTTATTGTATGTAGTGTCATGGCGGCTGCAGTGTAACACGTGTTAAGTTCGGCTCGCGAAATTTAGTCGAATTCGAAGGTGTTCTCGCAGGTGGTGTTGTCTAGTACAAGTGGAAATCGTGTAAACAACAGTGTTCTGTGCAGAAGTGCTATTTTTTTTCTGTGCTCCGCCAATATCTTCGAGAAAATGGTAAACAGAAGAGTCAACAACAGCGCGTCCAGCAGCGGGGAAGCAGCAGGTGCGGCGGGCCCGCTCTTGGCGGAAGGTGCGGCCGCGGCTCCCGGCATAGCGGAGCTGGTCCGCTCTGAGGTAAACGCTGCGCTTCGCGATAAAAACAATCTCGATCTGATAGCAGGCACTATATCAGATACTGTAACGGCAGCAGTATTGGCCAAAATGCGTGAAACTGTTGAGGCCAATACTGCCGAAATTACAGCACTAAAAAAGTCTGTGTCTGAATACGAGAAAAAGGCACGAGAGTTGGAAGTGAAACTATCTGCCGCAACTGACGAACTAGAACAGTACCAAAGGCGAAATAGTCTACGACTGTTTGGAGTAGTAGAAAATAAAGAAGAAGACACGGACAACCTGCTTATACAGGTTGCGCGTGAAAAATTAGGCGTAGAAGTGACCAAGGCAGACATTGACAGGAGCCATCGGGTGGGACGAAAACTACCAGGTGCCACCAAACCTCGTCCAATAATAATTAAATTTATCTCGTACCGAAAAAGGGCAGAGATCTTTACCCAGAAGAAGAAGTTAGCAAGGACAGGGCTTACAATAAGGGAAGATCTGACACACGAACGGCTAAAGATTTTAAACAGTGCCATATCCCATTTCGGTCTTCAGAATGTGTGGACTCAGGATGGCAGAGTAATCATTAAGACAGCAGCTGGAAAGAAGACAGTCACAAACATGACAGAACTGAATAGTATTAAGTGAAGCTACTCGAGCCAAAAGTGCAAACTTAACACCATTTGCAAATTGTAACAGCCCTATACTCAGATGTTGTTGTTGTTGTTGTGGTCTTCAGTCCTGAGACTGGTTTGATGCAGCTCTCCATGCTACTCTATCCTGTGCAAGCTTCTTCATCTCCCAGTACCTACTGCAACCTACATCCTTCTGAATCTGCTTAGTGTATTGATCTCTTGGTCTCCCTCTACGATTTTTACCCTCCACGCTGCCCTCCAATGCTAAACTTGTGATCCCTTGATGCCTCAAAACATGTCCTACCAACCGATCCCTTCTTCTAGTCAAGTTGTGCCACAAACTTCTCTTCTCTCCAATCCTATTCAATACCTCCTCATTAGTTATGTGATCTACCCACCTTATCTTCAGCATTCTTCTGTAGCACCACATTTCGAAAGCTTCTATTCTCTTCTTGTCCAAACTAGTTATCGTCCATGTCTCACTTCCATACATGGCTACACTCCATACAAATACTTTCAGAAACGACTTCCTGACACCTAAATCTATACTCGATGTTAACAAATTTCTCTTCTTGAGAAACGCTTTCCTTGCCATTGCCAGTCTACATTTTATATCCTCTCTACTTCGACCATCATCGGTTATTTTACTCCCTAAATAGCAAAACTCCTTTACTACTTTAAGTGTCTCATTTCCTAATCTAATTCCCTCAGCATCACCCGACTTAATTTGACTACATTCCATTATCCTCGTTTTGCTTTTGTTGATGTTCATCTTATATCCTCCTTTCAAGACACTGTCCATTCCATTCAACTGCTCTTCCAAGTCCTTTGCTGTCTCTGACAGAATTACAATGTCATCGGCGAACCTCAAAGTTTTTACTTCTTCTCCATGAATTTTAATACCTACTCCGAATTTTTCTTTTGTTTCCTTTACTGCTTGCTCAATATACAGATTGAATAACATCGGGGAGAGGCTACAACCCTGTCTCACTCCTTTCCCAACCACTGCTTCCCTTTCATGCCCCTCGACTCTTATAACTGCCATCTCAGATATAGTCTTGTAATTTTATTAATTTTTTAATTATACCCATATTTGTACCTTCAACTAATTGTTTTTGTAACTGTATTAACTTTTCACTATTTTTTTGTGTCTGTAGCTCTAACCATTACTTAATTTTAGTTACTGCTAATACTTTTTTCATTTTCTCAGTTTATTCTCTTCCGTTCTGAATTAGTTCTATTGCAATTATTAGTCTCTCCTTTAGTTCATTAATCACCCATCTCTTCGGTTTAAATTGTTCATAACAAAAATCACTATCAGTATCACTTTAGCAAATTTCAATCTAATTGTAGCTTCCTACGATAATCACTACCAGCATCACTTTAGTAAATTTCAATTTAATTCTAGCTTCCTACGATAATCTATTAATTATTAAGCTTACTTCTCTCTGCTGGCAGCATCGGCCTCTTAAATCACTCCCTTTTCCCTTATTTCCACCCTAAGCTGTTTCAAATACGCTAATTACATTTCTCCTCGTACGACAGAGGATACACAGTGACACACAGCCGTCACTGTTTTGGTCATATTCTCCTTGCACCGAATACCACTAATCCATTTTCTATACTCCCGCAACCTCAGGAAATCTCTAGCAGTCGCCTTTCTTTCGGCACTCGCGGTGTCACACACAGGGCGCGCAAAATCTCGGACACCCCTGTGTTATGTCACTTGGCGGAAGCAGCAGCCAGTGCCCCTCGCGGCAGGTAGTGCCTAACAAAGGGACAAACCAGTCTGCCACCCTACTTCAGGCTGCTCAGCGGAACGCGTCAGAGCTTTTAGCAGCTCACTGCAACATCCAGTCTTTACCTGCACATTACGAAGAACTTAGCCTCCTCTTCTACCAACTAAACTACCACGTAATCCTCTTATCCGAAACGTGGTTGAAACCACACATATCCTCTGCATCTATTCATCTCCCAGGGTACACATTTCTTAGGGCAGACAGATCAAAAAAGCGAGGTGGCGGCGTCGGCGCGTATATACGAACAGATCTCAAAGCGAAAGTCTTATGTACGTCAAATCCTGCTGAAGAAAAAGAGGCTGAATTCATGTTCATTGAAATAAATATACAAAGTCGGAAATTCTTGACTGGCGTCGTGTACAAGCCGCCAAAAATAAGCTCAATGAGTTCCTTCCAGTCGGAATTACATTCACTTCAGTGCCAATACGAACATGTCATCGTAATGGGTGACTTGAACATAGACCTGCTAAGAGACACTCCCTCCGCAATAAACCTAAGAAGACTGTTTAGTTGCAATAGCATGAACATTCTTCCATTACAACCTACACACCATACGGCGCACAGTCATACTCTTATAGACGTAATCGCAACGAAACAGACTGACAAAGTAAGAGATGTTGGTCAAACATCGGCCCCTGGCCTCTCAGCACATGATGTAATATTCCTGGCCTACTCTGTGCAGCCCCCAAGGATCAAATCGCGTTACATAACTTGTAGGAACATGAAACGTATTGACCTTGACGCTCTAACAGCCGATTGCTCAGAAATCTCATGGCATCAAATAATCAGAAAACCCACAATCGACGGCAAAATTAATGAACTTGGTGATAAACTCACTGCCCTCTATGACAAACATGCACCTGTGCGCACAATCCGTGTAAGAAAATCTCCTGCTCCATGGCTGACAGCTGAATTACGTCAAATGATGACTAATAGGGATGCTGCCCACAGGCGTTTCAAGGCAGATCCGAAACCCGAGCGTTTCGAAGAATATAGAAAGCTACGGAACAGAGTGAAACAATGCATTCGCAATGCTAAAATCAGGCACGCTCGCTCCCTTGTATGCAGCGATCTGACGCCCACAACTCTATGGAAGAATCTCCGTAGCTTGGGGGTCGGAAAGGCAAAATCGGAAACCACTTTTCATGTGTCAGCTAACGAATTAAATGAATTCTTCTCTGCACCTCTGAATACCAGCACAGCTGATAATTACCGTCCACAAGAATCCCTAAACAGGATAACTAACAACGATACCTTCCATCTAAAACATGTAACAACAAATACGGCAAGAAAAGCAATAATGAGAATCTCTTCTGATGCAATAGGCAACGACAGTATCGGTATAACCATGATTAAGAATGTTGCCGATATCTTAGTGCCTGTCTTAACTGACATATTTAATTTTTCCCTCGTGAACGGAATATATCCCACTGCATGGAAAAGAAGCCTAATTCGACCCATCCCTAAGATCGAAAACCCGCAACTGCCTAGTGATTACCGACCAATTAGCATACTGCCTGCTGTTTCCAAAGCACTTGAATATATTGTTCATGACCAAATCACTGAACACTTGCATGAATTCAGCCTATATGACAAATTTCAATCCGGTTTCCGTAAACATCACAGCACAAACACTGCTCTAATTAAAGTAACTGATGACCTGAAATATGCCATCGACAATCGAAAGGCAACAATATTGACGCTACTGGACTTCAGCAAAGCTTTTGACACTGTTAACTTTGACATAATGCTCAGAAAAATTCAACAGCTTAATTTCTCTGAAAGTGCAATGAGATGGTTTGAAAGCTACTTAAAAGACAGACAGCAATGTGTTGTCTGCGTAAATGAAAAATCTTCCTGGAAACATGTTTCCTCGGGAGTGCCACAAGGATCAGTCTTAGGACCACTTTTGTTTTCTTTATATGTCAATGATATTTCATCGGTTCTGTCCTCCTGTAAATATCATTTCTTTGCCGACGACCTCCAGCTCTACCTAAGCGTCAGACCTGAAGATGTAAACACTGCAATCGCTCAGATGAATGATGATCTGTCTTCAGTAGTGACATGGGCGAAAAACCTGGGGCTTAAACTAAATGCAAAAAAGACGCAAGTAATCTTAATAGCCCATCAGAAATTAATAAGTTCAGATTTCCGCGAACGGCTACCTCCTATTCTGCTCGACGGTACTCCAATACCATATCAGAAAACAGTGAAGAACTTGGGTGTAACTTTGGATGAGCATCTCAACTGGGCGGAGAATACAGTCGCAGTGTGCCGAAAGACGTCTGCTTGTCTCTATGCTCTCAAAAAGTTTCGGAACATATTTCCACAGGACTTGAAACGCCAGCTCGTGCAAGCACTCGTTCTACCGAACCTCCACTATTGTGATGTGATTCAACAAGGCATGAGCAGTGAAAACAAAAGACGGCTAGAGCTAACCATGAATGCCTGTGTGCGTTACACCTGCAACATTCGCCGATACGATCATGTTAGTGCTTCATACTCCCAGCTAGGGTGGCTGCGGCCGGACAAATTGCGCGACTACCACACTCTATGTCTACTCCACCGACTCCTCGAGGCGCAAACACCCCAGTACCTTGCTTCAGAGATTAAAAACCTGTCATGCCATCATAATCGAAACACGAGGTCACTCTTATTTGGTATCCTAACTGTGCCCACTCACAAAACAAAAACTTTTGCAAACTCCTTCTCAGTTGCCGCTGTCCGCCTCTGGAACAAACTGCCCCTTACCTTGCGCAAAATTCAATCTCCTGCTGCTTTTAAGAAGAAGTTGAAGCATTTCCTACTATCATCCTCATAAAGTTCTCCACAAAATTAATGTACAAGGACAATCCCCTCATCTGTCAAACAGCAAAGCTAGCGCCTCCTATGTTGCTCCTGAGATGCCTTCCTCTTCATCTATCTCTATTAGCCACGCAATATTCTTTTCCTTTATATTTCCTTAATTATGTTTCATCATGTCTCTCTATTCTTCTCCTCTCTTCACCATGAGTCTCCCTCATACTCCCTGCTGCCAGCACTCCTATCTCAAATCTGTCTGTTCAATAATGTCTAATTATAACAGTACTTGTGATCTAAGAATATGAACTCTATATGTATGTATTTTTCCAGGTGTACCTTTCAAATTGTTTATTTCACTTTTTGTACTAGATGTAGTTTAACATGCCTACTAAAACATATGAATGTAAAATAAGTAGAATGCCTGGTTAGATGTAAGAGAGGGCCTGATGGCCCTAATCTTGCCAGGTTAAATAAATCAATAAATAAATAAAAATAAATAAATAAATTATATGATAGCGGAACAAACACTGGTAGCAGTTACTTCTGTAAAATATCTGGGAGTATGCGTGCGGAACGATTTGAAGTGGAATGATCATATAAAATTAATTGTTGGTAAGGCGGGTACCAGGTTGAGATTCATTGGGAGAGTCCTTAGAAAATGTAGTCCATCAACAAAGGAGGTGGCTTAAAAAACACTCGTTCGACCTATACTTGAATATTGCTCATCAGTGTGGGATCCGTACCAGGTCGGGTTGACGGAGGAGATAGAGAAGATCCAAAGACGAGCGGCGCGTTTCGTCACAGGGTTATTTGGTAAGCGTGATAGCGTTACGGAGATGTTTAGCAAACTCAAGTGGCAGACTCTGCAAGAGAGGCGCTGTGCATCGCGGTGTAGCTTGCTGTCCAAGTTACGAGAGGGTGCGTTTCTGGATGAGGTATCGAATATATTACTTCCCCCTACTTATACCTCCAGAGGAGATCACGAATGTAAAATTAGAGAGATTCGAGCGCGCACGGAGGCTTTCAGATAGTCGTTCTTCCCGCGAACCATACGCGACTGGAACAGAAAAGGAGGTAATGACAGTGGCACGTAAAGTGCCCTCCGCCACACACCGTTGGGTGGCTTGCGGAGTATAAATGTAGATGTAGATGTAGGTGTAGAAACAACTTTCCAGCCAATTTACTATTCAGATTAACAGTGAGCACAATTGTACACTAGTACGTTAAGGCACTGACGTTAGTTGATCTTGAGACAGCTCTGTTAGTACCTCTAATTTCCAGTTTTCCTTTCATATGCATTTCCTTCTCAAATCCCGATTAGTCGGAGTTGAAAACACATTTTTGTTTGTTTATCTCATCTACAAATTTTCGGTCCGATTGCAGTTTGCTTGCCTTGTCAAGTTGACGCTTTGTTTGAAATTTCGTTATTTTACTTCTTCCAATTCTGTAGCACTGTTTGAAGTTACTGTGACATCCACTACCTTCCTTGAAATCACTGTACTCTGTATCGTTCCGAGTTTGAAGTGCATAACGTAGTAGGTTACTATTATGCACTTCATGTAAATTGTATCAAGCATCCTAGAAACGCGTAAACATCAGTTTTTATAACAAGAGCGCCTTGTCCTCATCTTAATACACTACGCGGTTTTATTGCTGCGGACTTGTACGAAATGTGTTCATAATTATTGTTTCACTGTGCGGCGAATGATCTTCCATTTACGTAATTATGGTTAGCAGCCGTTCCTTGGAAAACGATTGTTCTTCACTTCGTTTCAATGGAGAAGGGGGATTTGTGGCTTCCTATCCGACAAGAATGATTAACTTCATGGGTCGACATCTGTTCCAGTATCACTTTCACTTGTTAAGCACGTTTCGTCATCATTGTACCCCTGTACATTGCCCGCAGAGCCGAGCGTATACACCACTGAGACGTGGTACTTAGGGAAAGGCAGGATTCAGTGTGGACGGCGCCGTACCCAGTTGCCGTTGGTTGCTCAGGTCTTTTTTTTTAATCACGTACACTTTATTTGAAAACAATTGCAAATAAGGTTGACCGTAAGGAACAATTATCAAGTTTGACTGTTGAGACACAATGTCAAATAAAAATTTCTTAAGTAAGTTGCATTCACAGCTGAAGGTCTTATTGACCAGAAATCCAACTTATTCGTCGGCTAAAGGCCCCAATAGTAATAACTCCAAAAAACAATTTGTTGGCTGAAAGCCTAGATAGCAAATTCTTAAGAACGAGTTAACTTCTCCAAGAGATACTAAAATATTATTTTAAAAAGGACAATCATCAAATTTTCACTATTAAGAGACAATATCTAATTAAAAATTCTTAAGACAAATTGCATTCACGGCTGAAGGCCTTATTGACAATCATCACAACTTGACCAAATCAAGAGAGAAGTCGGCCTCAAACAGTGCTCCAAGGATCGACCTGGGAAAGTCGCTCCGCCGGCCGCGGTGGTCTAGCGGTTCTAGGCGCTCAGTCCGGAACCGCGCGACTGCTACGGTCGCAGGTTCGAATCCTGCCTCGGGCATGGATGTGTGTCATGTCCTTAGGTTAGTTAGGTTTAAGTAGTTCTGAGTTCTAGGGGACTGATGACCACAGATGTTAAGTCCCATAGTGCTCAGAGCCATTTGAACCATTTGAAAGTCGCTCCACTTCGTAAGCGATGAGACAGGCAGCCAAGAGTTGTATTCACTTAACCGGATGGCAACTCAGACTAGTGACAGTTTAAACACAGGCCAACACTCTTGCAACATCTACCTAACGTCTGATAACCAACACAGCGATGGAATTACCCAGGCAAGGCAAAACCGACAGACAGCACTGCGTCTTCAGAATCCAGTGTTTATAACATCCAGAAGCAGAAGGACCCACGACGACCAAAGTAGTCCAAAAGAAACAAATATCCGAACCGCAATCGAGGAGGCTGTCGATCTACACGCCTTACTGGACAGCAGCAGCAAGGCGACGAAAGGTAAACTGCCTCGAAAATACGCTAACCTCCAGGGCAGGTCACTGGGGCGTTAGCAGCCACTGGGCATAAAAATACCGCTGGTTGAATTTCATCAATAAATACGAGGAATTCAATGATTAATAATAAAAGGTGGAGGACAGCTACTTAATTTCGCCAACTCCAAACGCTCCACTCGTTGCGCTTCATCTCAGCGACCCGGTGAGCAGCAATGCGCGAACAAACGGTGTGATGACAAAGTAGTGGAGTTTTCACTATTGGGTTAATGTTGACTCAACTCCAACGTCCTGGGTCCGGTGGAGAACGAGGTTGTCGCCCTCGCAACTACAGACCCTGTGCCTGTGTGCCGCCAGCGGTTCTGGCATGTCTGCTCACTGCCAGACCTCAGTGCTGCTCCGTCCCAACCGAACCCCCGACACACTCCGACCTGGCAAACACTTGACGCCCTTCCAAAGATAGTACTAGGATACTAGATATCGATAACCGCTGCTACTGCCACTCGTGGACAGTCAACGCTAGCAAACATAGTGGCGCCAGTAAACACGAGAAGAAAACGAGACGGCACCATCCCTATTACACAATGCCAACCTACCAACGCGAGCCACAACACTGCTCGACCACACCTTCCACTGTCTCATCTTGCAGGAACGCTAGTATTTCACCTGCCACTTCTTTATCACTCTGCGAAACTCCTCGGTTTCCTTTCTGACGAAATGTCAACTTCGGCAATTGTTGTTGCAGGTATAATGCAATGTTTGTTTTGTTTATCGTTGTCATTACTCTGATTTGTACCAACACCATTAGTACTGTAGCACTCTTGTGAGTTACTCCTCGACTACGCAGTTCGACTATGTTCCGTATCATGCTGTCCTCGCCATTGGATACCTCCAGTCCCACCCACTATTGCCATTAGCAGCCAATAGTGCGGTTGCACTCATTCAACATGTGGGGTTCCGAACGCCATATACATCATTGCCATTTTGCGACCTCACTCTCAAGTGGTTCCTTGTGTGACGATCCGGTATGCGATACAACACGTAACGAAGGTTGCATGACCTAATGCTTATCGGTGCGACATTCGTATGCTCACTGGGATAATGCGACATGCCATTTGACTGGCCACAACAAGTAAGAAGACCGCCAAATCAGTTTCCGTTCAGTTTCAGTTGTGGACATGAGCTCTTCTCAAGAGGACGGTATTGTGGTTTACCATTATTTAAAACCAAAACTCTGAAAAAGAGAAGGAAGGACTGGGTGCACCTGTATAAGTATCGGCTAATCTGATGAAGCAGGCCACAAATTTTCGACTTATATTTCTTATACTGAGAAGCTGCTCATTATAAAAAGGGAAGTTTGTGGAAGTGTGTGAATCACGTTAAAAAAACCACCATGAAAAGTTTATTTTTTGTAAGACCAACTACTATGGTACCTCATTCAATGTGGTACACATAGGGTAAACATATAAACAATTTGTAAGAGGTCCATGATTAAGGAATTTGTTGCTAGCGCACTCGAGCAGATGTAATTTCGATGGATTGCTCACGTGCTACCTGCGATATGTAAGCTATAAGACAATCTGAGACCAAAGAGCAGTGTTGACTGCAGTAGGAATTGTGTAGCAGTAGGAGTAAGTAGTTGCTAGCGAGCAGTCTGGTGTATCGTGTTGGCTGGGCCGGTCGTGTGGAGCGATGGCGGACCCTGAGCGTTGTAGTATAAGGTAAAAGCAGCCTCGCGCGTATGTAGTATTGTTATATCAAGTCCCATGTAAATGTGTCTAAAGAATCTCTTAATAATAATCTTTCTCATAAAAAGTAACTTTTGACAATCATTCATCTCAATTTAAAGAATTCACTAATTTCTCCAATCCATGGTCATCCCGATTATTGTAAAGAAAAATCAGTTGTTTCCTTTTATATAAGACAAATCTATCGGCCAGCATTGCACTGAGCTGCGCCAGAAAATTTTCTTATAGGAGCAGATATATATATGCGTTATCCGGCGACTGAGGTAAGAATTTTCAATTTATTCAGTATGATCTTTCAGGGCCATGACGCAGCACTGCTGACGTCCAAAATTTACCAGGTTAAATTGACAGTCAGTTATTGAAAGGTTATAAGTGAGTCACATTTTTTATTACTGAGAGATTAGTCACATTTTATTATTGATAGGTTACGCAATTTTCCTGTTGGTAGGTTATACTGAATGTGAACGACATAAATCAATTTTTTACTGTTGGGAGGTTTCGGAACTTTTACCGTTGAGAGGTTACACTAAATGTGAATATTATTCATATTAATATTATTTTATTTATTGTGGGGAGGTTACAAATTGTTACAAATTAATAAATCGAGGATAGTATTTCTGTAACTGTACAATTTGGCAATGTAGTATATGATTCAGCTTGAAAAGTATTCAGAAGAAACACTGGATTTGAAATGAGATCAGTCACCATCGATGGTGTAACAGTGGGTGCTGAGTTTTGTGTATTGGTAGACAATGTGTCAAAGACATGGAAGACGCTCATGATATTAAAGAAAATCCCGACATGTCCTTCTCGGCTTCATCCAGCTGTTCAATCAGAAGTAACAGTAATTTAGCTTCAGCTGTCACAAAGTGTCTTGATATCAGGGAGCAGAGACTGAAAAAACATCAGGTCAGCATCACCAAGAGATGAGTGCCGGTGTCTCTTCAATTCAGTAAGTTTTTTAATTTCCAGCATTGGCACGTCTACACAACGCATAGCAGGACGTAGCAGGCGGAAATATCCTCGTGAGTGGCGCCTAGCCACCAGCCTCATCGTGCGCTATCTCCAATATATCTCGTACGTTTTATTATCCGTAATGATATGATGTATCACTCTCGTTCCACGGCTAAAAACAGTTTCGATATGTTTGCTGTATTCCGTATGCATCCATATATGCCATAAAATGCACCAAATGTAAACTGGCCAGTGGCTACATTTTTCACTGCAAAATTTTCAAAATAAGCATGGTGTTTCCCTTTACTTCAAAGTATAACAATAACCATGGGTAATAACGAAACATTTTTAACTGCAAAATTTTCAAAATATTTAGGGTGTTTTCCTTTACTTCAAAGTACAACAATAATTATGGGTAATAGCGAAATATTTTCATTACTACCTATAATTACTGTTACACTTCAAACTGAAGTAAAAAACCATGCATATTTTCAAAATTTTGCAGCGAAAAATGTAGTCAATGAAGTCACAGGCCAGTTTACATTTGATACATTATTAGGCTGTGATGTAAGACAGTAAGAAGCGAAGGAATCTATTTTTTATCGATAGTTTCCTCAGAATCGAATGAGAAAGACAGTATAGCGGGGAACACACATGAAACTCAAAACTTAAATTATTACGCGAAGGGTAAAAATTTTACTGACAAACTACAGAGACAGATGTATCTTTGTTTCACGCATATAAAACATTTTTTTTACACATCAGGTGACTTGAAATTTCCATCGCCGTGTATCGTGCGACAAGAGGAGCGTGGAGTAACCAGCACTCCGTGTTGTGCCGGGCAACAATACGCAGTTACGTACCAGAGTAGTATCACTGTCATCCCAGTATGAAGCAGTTAAGTCGGTTCAACTGTGTTTCCATGTCGGTGGGTTCTGTGTCGTATCGCGAGTCACATCGTGTCTCGTATCGCATATTGTATCATCTCAGTGAGAACTGCGAAGTGCCGGCCGAAGTGGCCGAGCGGTTCTAGGCGCTTCAGCCCGGAACCGCGCTGCTGCTGCGGTCGCAGGTTCGAATCCTGCCCCGGGCATGGATGTGTGTGATGTCATTAGTTTAGTTAGGTTTAAGTAGTTCTAAGTTCTAGGGGACTCATGACCACAGATGTTAAGTCCCATAGTGCTCAGAGCCATTTGAACCATTTTTTAGAACTGCGAAGTCTTCCTTGCAAACGTCTGCGAATCTAAGCTCTGCTTTCCGTTCCCGTCGAGCTTCTATTCCTCTTCCGACATTACCTTTCAGTTCTTTTATTGCTCCTTCGACGTACGAGGGTTAGTCCAAAAGCTTTAAATACCCCATCGAGAAGATTAAGCTACGTAATTGTTTGGTTTGTTTCCTAGCACACGTCCTGGCGCGTGCAGAAGTATCGGCTTCACAGTACCATATAACTGTGCTACAGAAGCCAAAACAAAATGGTACATCCCTTTGACAATGCGAAGTGCCGTGCAATAATTCGTTTTCTACATATGAAGGGAAACATTACTGCAACATTCAATGCTGAGTCGGTGGAAGAGCGCCATCATATAATACAGTGGATAGGTGGCGCAGGCTCTTCCAGTGTGGTCCGGCAAGTCTGAACTCTGTAGAACGACGTAGCAGACCTCCTCTCTATGACGAACTGGGGCGAGCAAGAGAAGTGGTGCTCGAAGATCTGCTTATCTCAATCGAGATGACAGTTTTCAACATCTTGCAGAAGATAAATCCTCACCGCCTCTTTAGCCACCTAACACCAGGCAGGGAATGGAGCAGAGCAAGCAATCACCACCGCCAGACCGCCAGAAAAGGCGACGATCCAATCATCGTCTGGCAAAGTAATGCTCAGTGGGTTGTTCTTTCTTTGGAGGGGGGGGGGGAGGGGGGGCTGATGTGACGAGAACAGACTACGTTAGCAAGTGGAAAACCGTCACAGGAGCATGCTATTGAAAGCTCCGGATGAGAATAAGGGAGGCTATTTAGACGAAACGTCAATTGGGGTGTTTTTGCTCCACGACAACACCCGATCTCATTCTACTCAGAGCAGAGTCACAAATGCTTGTTTTCTATGCTATCAAATTTTGCTTCACCGGTATTATTCTCCAGTGTCGGCGCCAAGCGATTTCTTCCTCTTCCGTCAGATGAAGAAACGATAGCTTGACAGTCGCATCCAGAATACGACGAGGTGATTTTCGAGGTGGAAAGTTTTCTCCCAAAACGAGGTATTCTGCAACTAACTCCATCCTGAGTTGGAAAAAAGTGTGCCTAATTGGAAGTTGAGAATTCAGATAAGGGCTAACACCGTCACCAAGATTCATGATCGCAGCATTTTGTTTAGGCGGCAATTACTAGTTTATGAGCAACCAACAGACAAGCAGAATAACCATGGTGATTCAACTCTGCTTTAAGCATCTCTATACACGAACCTTTCACTGTTATTACACCCACTCCGGTTTTGCAGATGTTGTAGGTTACTCGTCAGTTTCTGTACTTTGCGAAACATTAACCATTTCCAGCCATCCACTTTGCAAAGTCGTAAAATGGCATGTAGTTGAATTCGTATACTGACATCCCGTCGGGACGTCAGTATACCTTTGCTACGGCTCACGAAACCCTTTGGCTGCGACAGTTCAATATCTCTGGGCACAGAGAGCAGAAAAAGACGACCCAGTGTCATGCTGCTGTGTGGTGTGTGGATTATCAGCTAGTTCATCGTCCCATTGTAAGCCATCCGAAATCTACCAGCCAGATGCGCATCTGCAATCTTCTGTTTTTCCATGGTATTTGTTAATCAAAGGACTATGACTCTTAAATTATGAATATTCGAAGGTCATAACGCATCCATTGTTACGCAGCTGTAAACACGGGCTTCTGCAGTTCTGTCAATATTCATTAGACAGTCCCTTCACTCAAGAGGAGTTAGAACGACGAATCGTTCTGCTTGTTATTTGAGTATTCGTTATCCAAAATGAGCTACAATTGACGAGTAAGCTCCTTGTTAATAAATGTTGCTATCCCTGAACCCACTACGTCGTCTGATATGCGGCATCTGACAAGGGGAGGCCACGTCGTTTGGAACGTAGATTTACTGCAAAGTTCGTACACTCGTAGTACTCCATGACGACAACAAAATGTGTTAGTAGTAGCGCGCACTTCTCAGGCGTTATTGAGAAAATCGCTAGATAATTTCGGTCGTCAAATATGTACCTGTGCGTGGCCGTTATTATGACAAAGCGGCGGCAGTTACTAACACGAAGTGGCGGCGGCTGAGTGGTTGCAATTCAGTTTCATAACCCATAAAAAAAAAAGTGGGGCATTGAAGCTCGCTGAAGAAGGCGCATGAAGGAGTGCGAATGGAAGGGCTATAAGGGGAGACGGGAGCCCCCCCCCCCCCCAAAAAAAAAGAAAGAAAAAAAGGGTGGTTAGCGTCCAAGCCCCGTAATCGTAGGTCGTCGGTCGCTGGATCGAGTCCCGTTCGTTGCCTTTTTTTTTCAACTTCCATATTCTTTACTATTTATATTACATTTGATATAACGGGAAAAATGCGTGTAATCAGATGAACTTTTATTAGATTTACAATGTTATTTGGCAGTCTACAAAGTTTTATTATCACAAATAATATAATATTCATAACTACCGACTAGTAAACAACCGACGAGGGAAGGGCCAGGCTCGAACCGGGGTATGATGGGGATCATTCGACGGTTAACTCGCACAGCGGTGAGACCTTGCTTATGTGGCAGGAAGAAATAACGTACGTGCGAATTGTTCGTGAAATATAAAACCTTACATCGTGACTAGAAAAATGGAAGTGACACCCGGTTCGTCGAGAACTGCGGACGAGGAATGTCATGAATATTCAATCCATAGTGCAGTTGCGAAACGTCGTTTGAAAGATGCGTTCGTATATTGTGAGAAGCGGACGTCATTGATACAGAAGCATCAGCAATGATTTCTGTCGATGCAGTGGTGACTGGAGAAAAACTGTATCGGGCTACCATGGAAATGTTAGGAGAAAAAAAAAGGCAACGAACGGGACTCGATCCCGCGACCAACTACCTCCGATTACGGGGCTTGGACGCTAACCCCGCAGCTGCCTCTTCTTCGTATTAAGAACGCCCGCCGCTTTGTCATAATAACGGCCACGCACAGGACATATTTGACGACCGAAATTATCTTGCGATTTACTCAATAACGCTTGAGAAGTACGCGCTACTGCTTACACATTTGTTGTCCTCATGGAGTACTACGAGTGTACGAAGTTTGCAGTAAATCCGCATTCCAAACGTCGTGGCCTCCCCTTGCGAGTATACTCCAACAGAATAGAACTTATTTTCTTCCTTCTCAACTATTTTTGATAAATCTGCTGGGTGTGACCTCCTTCTGTACCCTAGGGCGATGTCTTATTGTCTGCGTTCCATTACCAGGAGTAGAGAGCTTTTGTGGTGCAGAATATCGTGTCAGCACCAGTGGCGCTGCTGAGATACAGCACGGCTTACGCGTGGGGAGGCGCGTGCGGATGCTGATTGCAGGAAGCGGAGAGATTTGTGCTGCTGACCGCTGCTTCCAAGGCAGTCCTGAGTCTCGAGGGTGGGCAGGATAAGGGTTGTAGAGGGTGAGCAGGGGATGACTGGATGCAGAGCGGGCCCAGCGCAGTAACGAGGTTACAGCAGACCGAGGCGGAGGCCGCAACCCAACAAGCGCTAATTTGGCGGCTCAGTTAGCCGGCCTATTCTCATTCAGATGGCCCGCCGGCTGCCTGCAGCGGAATGACAATGCGACACCTCCTCCCTCCATCCCTCCCTCCCCAGAGCTGCCCGCACAGCCGGCCAGCGCGCCTCACCGGCTCCGCTCTCTGGGTCGTGCAACTCGTGCCGCTACACCGCTTGCCGTAGCCTCTTATAGCGGTTCTCTTGCCAGGCTGCAGCTTCTTTATACAGCCGTTTGCCGACTCAACAGTTATTTGCTACTCACTTGTTCATTCTTTCACAGCCACACATGATTCAGCGTATCATCTGGAGTGCCCCAGGGAAGTGTGGTAGGTCCGCTATTGTTTTCTATCTACATAAATGATCTTTTGGATAGGGTGGGTAGCAATGTGCGGCTGTTTGCTGATGATGTTGTGGTGTACGGGAAGGTGTCGTCGTTGAGTGACTGTTGGAGGATACAAGACGACTTGGACTGGATTTGTGATTGGTGTAAAGAATGGCAGCTAACTCTAAATGTAGATAAATGCAAATTAATGCAGATGAATAGGAAAAAGAATCCCGTAATGTTTGAATACTCCATTAGTAGTGTAGCGCTTGACACAGTCACGTCGATTAAATATTTGGGCGTAACATTGCAGAGCGATATGATGTGGGACAAGCATGTAATGGCAGTTGTGGGGAAGGCGGATAGTCGTCTCCGGTTCATTGGTAGAATTTTGGGAAGATGTGGTTCATCTGTAAAGGAGACCGCTTATAAAACACTAATACGACCTATTCTTGACTACTGCTCGAGCGTTTGGGATCCCTATCAGGTCGGATTGAGGGAGGACATAGAAGCAATTCAGAGGCGGGTTGCGAGATCTGTTACTGGTAGGTTTGATCATCACGCGAGTGTTACAGAAATGCTTCAGGAACTTGGGTGGGAGTCTCTGGAGGAAAGGAGGCATTCTTTTCGTGAATCGCTACTGAGGAAATTTAGAGAACCAGCATTTGAGGCTGACTGCTGTACAATTTTACTGCCGCCAACTTACATTTCGCGGAGAGACCACAAAGATAAGATAAGAGAGATTAGGGCTCGTACAGAGGCATATAGGCAGTAATTTTTCCCTCTTCTGTTTGGGAGTGGAACAAGGAGAGAAGATGCTAGTTGTGGTAAGAGGTACCCTCCGCCACGCACCGTATGGTGGATTGCGGAGTATGTATGTAGATGTAGATACATACAAATCCGATTTCTGTATAGTTATAATAATTCCTATTTGCATTTACAGGGGTTGGACAAAAATATGGAAACGCCTCTAGAAATGTATCTCTGAGCATAAATGCAGATACTAGATAAGCCTGCAGGTTGTGCTGTTATACACTGATAAGCCAAAACATTATAACCACTGCTCAACGCGACCTTGCATGCCAGCTGGTAGCATTGCCGGCACGTGATGCGGTAACAAAAGTATGTAAGCGGAGCGGACACGGATTGGGCTCGCCCTAGCGAAGGTATCGGCTGCAAATGGAGAAATCCATTGAGATAAGTAAATGCCAGATTATTGTTAAGCAGAGCCTGGGAACGAGTATTTTGAAAGCGGCGAAGCTACTGTCGTGAGCATCTACGGAAAGAGATCGGACAGTGAAACTACCACTAGGCGCTAAATGGTTGGACGTCCACGACTCTTCACAGACCGTGCGGTTCGGATGCTTGTCTGCTCTGTCTACATCCACATCTACATCTACAGGGTTACTCTGCAATTCACACTTAAGTGCCAGACAGAGGTTTCATCGAACCATTTTCATACTACTTCTCTACCATTACACTCTCGAATGGCGCGTAGGAAAAAAGAACACCTAAATCTTTCCGTTCGAGGTCTGATTTCTCTTATTTTATTATGATGATCATTTCTCCCTACGTAGGTGGGTGTCAACAAAATATTTTCGCATTCGGAAGACAAAGTTGGTGATTGAAAGTTCGTAAATAGATCTCGCCACAAAGAAACCGCCTTTCTTTCAGTGACTGTCGCCCCCACTCGCGTATCATATCAGTGACACTCTGACCCCTATTGCGCGATAACACGAAACGAGCTGCCCTTCTTTTCACTTTTTCGATGTCCTCCGTCAGTCCTACCTGGTAAGGATCCCACACCGTGCAGCAATATTCCAGCGGAGGGCGGACAAGTGTAATGTAGGCTCTCTTTACTGGGTTTGTCGCATCTTCTAAGTGTTCTGCCAACAAAGCGCAGTCTTTGTTTCGCCTTCCCCACAATATTATCTATGTGGTCTTTCCAATTTAAGTTGCTTTTAATTGTAATTCCTAGGTATTTAGTCGAATTGACAGCCCTTAGATTTGTGCGATTTATCGTATACCCAAAATTTATCGTATTTCTTTTAGTACTCATGTTGATGACCTCGCACTTTTCTTTGTTTAGTGCCAAATGCCACTTTTCGCAACATACATCTCTCCATTTTGTAATTGGAATTGATCGTCTCATGATTTTACTAGATGGTAAATTGCAGCGTCGTCTGCAAACAATCTAAGGAGGCTGTTCAGATTATCACCTAGATCAGGGGTGTCCAAACTACGTCCCGCGGGCCGAAACCGGCCCGCGAGGGTCGGCAAACCGGCCCGCGTTAGCTGGCCGGACATCCCCGGTATCCGGCCCGCCAAATATTCGAGGTGGTACCTATACTGCCAACAACTGAGTTTCGAGGCCTATCGCGGCCAGTACACCGCTACATTGTCGGAGCTCTATCTTTACAAAGCGGAAGGTCATGGTTAAACTTGTGGCTATCCACAATAAACAGACAGACCATTCTCCAATATTCAGATTTTCCTTGTCTCTTCGAATTCAAACTTTGAATTGTCCCACACTTCGTCATCTCAGCTACTAGTACAGCGCATAAAACACTAAAAAACTCGTGAGACACTCGCAACATCATCACGCTACAGAGCCGTCAAATATATGCTTTGGCTCTGCTACTCGCTGCAAGACTACATAACTAAACTTATTGTTGCGCCGCTTGAAATAACAATGCGTCAGCATACTCTACCTCTGTTACGTCTTGCAATAATAGTGTTGCTAACAATGATTTTGAGATTTCGTTAACTTGCGGGACGCTTTCGTGAAGAATGTGCAGTGACACACTTTTTTGTCGGTGAAATTCGCCAGAAAAAATACGCCAGAATTTCGGTCAGGCACGTCCACCAATCAAAATTATGTAATTAAATAAAAATCCTAGTTCGTTTCAGTGCTAGCTATTCCCACAACCTTAGATTTTAGCGATTTCATCTTTCCTTTAGCCTTACATTACGGTGATCATGGAGTGCTAGGGTGCTTTAATCCCACTAGGTAGATCTTGGCCCTTATGACTTCGTGGAGGAGTCAATGTGGCCCGCGGACTAAAAAGTTTGGAGACGCCTGACCTAGATCATTTATATAAATCAGGAACAGCAGAGCGCCTCTGACACTACCTTGAGGAACGCCAGATATCACTTCTGTTTTACTCGATCATTTACTGTCTGTCACTACGCACTATGACCTCTCTGAGAGGAAATCACGAATCAAGTCACACAACTCAGACGATACTCCGTATGCAAGCAATTTGATTAATAGTCGCTTGTGAGGAGCGGAATCAAAAGCCTTCTGGAAATTATGGGAATATGGAATCGATCTGAGATCCCTTGTCGACAGAACTCATTACTTCATGGGGATAAAGAGCTAGCTGCGTTGCACAAGAACGATATTTTCTGAATCCGTATTGGTTATGTATCAATAAGTCATTTTCTTCAAGGTGATTCATAATGTTCGAGTACAGTATATGCTCCAAAATCCTACTGCAAATTGAGGTCAGTGATATGGGTCTGTAATTCAATGGGTTACTCCTATTTCTTTTCTTGAATGTTGGTGTGACCTGTGCTACTTTCTAGTCTTTAGGAATAGATGTTTCGTCAAGTGAGAGGTTGTATATTATTGCTAAGAAAGGCGCTATTGTGTCTGCATACTCTGAAAGGAACCTGATTGGTATACCATCTGGACCGGAAGACTTGCCTTTCTTAAGTGATTTGAGTTGTTTCGCAACACCTAAGATATCTACTTTTATATCACTCAAGCTAACAGCTGTTCTAGTTTCGAATTCTGGAACATTTACTTCGTCTTCTTTCGTGAAGGAATTACGGAAAACTGTATTTAGTAACTCCGCTTTAGTGGCACCATCATCGGTAACATTTCCATCGCTATCGCGCAGTGACGGTATTGACTGTTTTTTGCCACTGGTGTACTTTACATACTACCAGAATCTCTTTGTGTTTTCTACCATATGTAAAACATGATAGATGGTGACCTGTGGCATCCCTGCCGAAAGAGCACAACGCTGGTGCACGCACTACTATTTCAGAGCACACCGTTCATCGTACATTATTGAACATGGGGCTCCGCTGCAGACCAGCTCTGCGTGACTCAAGACATCGACAGCTACGACTGCAGTGGGCATGGAACCACAGGGATCCGAATGTCGATGAATGGAAACGTGTCGGCTCTTCGGGTGAATCAAATTTTTGCTTCACTAGTGCGATGATCGTCTCCACAAACGCCGTCATCGAGGTGAACGTCTGCTCGAATCGAACAGCGAGCTACGGACGCAGGCTGGTGGGAGCAGCATTATGGCAGACATTCTCCTGCGCTCGCATGGGACATGTGGTAGTAATAGAAGACATGCTTGGCGTCTTCCCCGACGGCGATATCATCTGTCAGCAGGTTAATTGTCCGTGTTTCGGAGTCAGAAGCGCGCTGTTGTGGTTTGAGGAGCATTATAGTAAACTCACGTTGTTGCCTCAGCGACCAAATTCGCCTGATGTAAGTCCTACGGAACCCGTCCGTGCCGCTCTCGGGCACCATCACCACGTACGCAAATCAGCGGCTCGTTATTTACGCGAATACCTCTAACGCCACATACATCCACAAACCTACCAACAAAGTGTCGCATCCCTGATATACAGAATCAAAAATGGTACAAATGGCTCTGAGCACTATGGGACTTAACATCTGAGGTCATCAGTCCCCTAGAACTTAGAACTACTTAAACCTAACTAACCTAAGGACATCACACACATCCATGCCCGAGGCAAGATTCGAACCTGCGACCGTAGCAGTCGCGCGGTTCCAGACTGCAGCGCCTAGAACCGCTCGGCCACACCGGCCGGCCTATGCAGAATCACTTATGTATTCCGTACCAAAGACGGACTAACAAACTATTAAGAAGGTGGTTATAATGTGTATTTGATCACGAACGGCAGGTGCCAATGTCCTCAATAGGTTGAAGTGTCAGCAATGGTCAGAACAGTACTGTGTCTAGTTGTGAGTGTATTGTGTCGGAGCTAAGTGGATTGGAACGTGGCAAATTATTGGTACTCGTGCGGTGAATACTTCCGTAACCGGGGCAGCCGAAGAGCGTGGTGTTTCAAGAGACATCGCATCCGAAATTTATACTGCATGAAGAGAAAGTGGAAAAACATCATACCTTAAGTCAAAAAGCGGATGACAGTGTGTCAGTGATTGTGACGCACGGTCATTGAAGAGGATCGTGACGAAAAATAAGACGACAGATCCAAAATTAACTGCAGCACTAAATGTAGCACTCGCGAACCCTGTCAGCACAAAAATAACACGCGTTCGCCAAACATGTCGCCCATTAAACATCTCTCAGATATGGTTGGTCGGCACCTGGTCCCATATATTTGTGGGCTCGGATAGAAACTGCGTGAAGGGAAATCCCTCAGGATCGTATTCAGAACCTTATTGATTCAATGCCACGGCGCATAGCAATTCTAATTGCAGTGCATGGTGGCCACACGACATATTGAATAGTAGGGCTCAAAGGACATGTATAGATTTGAAAAGGTAATCATTTGTTACTTGTCACGTACCTAAATTAATTGAATTTATGCGTTTCCTTCTTGGTGTTGCAATTTCCACAAACGTTAGTGTACTTTTATGTGTGGTCCCAGTTTCTTCGAAACTATTTTCGTCCTTACATTTGCCACGCTACTGTAGTTGAAATTCTCTGCGTCAGATAGAAAGGCCACTAGGGTGCATTAGCTCTCTTCGTGTTAAGTATTGTCATGAAGTGTGGTAGGGTATGTAAGCGGCGTGAACGGAGTCAGAAGTTGAATGATCGCTGCGGGGGACACGAAGATGTCGCGTGCTCGAGTGAGACACGGTAATCAGCACTTGACAGAAGTTGGAGGGGATCTTATTGTGGGTCTCCATTTGGACTGCATAGGAACGTGAGCGCAAGCATGCTCGTGAGCAAGGTTTCAGGACACCACGTCTGACAACCGCAAGGTAAGGTCGGCTTGAAGTGCAGCGAGCTCATCCCACCTCCTTCGGATTTGCCGTTGCTATCCAAGAAGTAGTAATGATCTCCCTGCAAAATTCTGTATCATCCCTTACCATTGAACGGAACCAGAAGCAGCCAGACTACGGGATTACCGTCCCATGCGTAGGTTGTCGTTAACCGCATAACACAAATGGCTGCGTTCGTAGTGATGAAAGGAGGCACGGACTGCTGGTAAAAGGTGTCACATGGTATTCAGCGATGGTTCAAATGGCTCTGAGCACTATGGGACTCAACATCTTAGGTCATAAGTCCCCTAGAACTTAGAACTACTTAAACCTAACTAACCTAAGGACATCACACACACCCATGCCCGAGGCAGGATTCGAACCTGCGACCGTAGCAGTCCCGCGGTTCCGGACTGCAGCGCCAGAACCGCTAGACCACCGCGGCCGGCTATTCAGCGATGAATCATGGTTCTGCACTAATCCTTATGATCATCATTAGCGAATATGACGACGACCTGGGGGGAGATACCATTCTTCTAGTGTTGTGGTTGAGTCACGGAGGTGTTAATCTTGACATGTTGTGGGTAGCCATGGGGTATGGCTTCCGGGTCACGGATAGTGTAGTGTAACGACGTGAGTTTCTTATAAATGATTTTTTTTTCGACATATGTCCATGTATTGACTTCGTCACCTACGTCAGTTACAACCCACTTCAAAATTATTTATATTCTGCTTAAATTGTCTCAGAATGGTTCTTGAACGAAACTGCAAAACATCATTTGAGTCGTATGCGCAGAATTACGTCACTCGGACCAATTGGTTTGCGTAAACTTTTTCATTTTTAGATGTCGTTTCTTTCTCCTCAGAAATTATATTGATACACGTTGTCTGATTTAATCGATATTAGGACCACATTGAATAAACTTTTTGAGATTCAAAGTCGCGATGAACGCTGTCAAAATTCAATAATCTTGTCAAATATATTATTAATTCATTCACATAATCCTTCATAAATAAATCCTCGGAACACGTATTTCAACTTTAGTAGCATCCACTAATTTATTATCTTCCTACATACAGACATGAACCTGAGCCTTGACGAGACAAAACTAACATTTTCAATAAGATTAAACTTCCTATGATATCATTGTTGTACAAAACATTACAAATTCTCAATTATTTTATTTTTTAGAAGCACGACGCAACAACTCGGTTTCAGGATCTTCTGTTGCTCTTTGGCTGTCGGCCCGCGACGTAGAGTGGCCAGCAATTTTCTCTCCGGTCCCGGCAGCGAAGATGCTGTCTCCGTTCGTTGCGCCGCCCTCTCCGTACATGAAACAAAAAAAAATAAATAAATAAATACAAAAACTTTAGACAATTCACACCCATTACAAATATTACAAAAAATACATAAAACTAAATTAAGCCGGCCGCGGTGGTCTCGCGGTTCTAGGCGCGCAGTCCGGAACCGTGCGACTGCTACGGTCGCAGGTTCGAATCCTGCCTCGGGCATGGATGTGTGTGATGTCCTTAGGTTAGTTAGGTTTAAGTAGTTCTAAGTTCTAGGGGACATGACCACAGCAGTTGAGTCCCATAGTGCTCAGAGCCATTTGAACCATTTGAACCAAAACTAAATTAAACTTATATTCACCTGCAAACTGGGCTGACACTGGTGGATGGGTGACGCTTCAATTTCGCGCCACACTACACTAGTAGTAATTGGAGTAACTCGAACGGCATAACGGTACTCCACAGATGATCTTCGTTCTCATGTGATACCTCTCACCCGACAGTACGTTGGTGCCGTTTAGCAACGGGATTGTGCTCATCCACACGTGCTTTGTGTGTCTTCAAACTGTCTGTGTGCTGCTGAGGTACTCCCGTGATCGCCGGCCACGGTCGTCTCGCGGTTCTAGGCGCTCAGTCCGGAACCGCGCGACTGCTACGGTCGCAGGTTCGAATCCTGCCTCGGGCATGGATGTGTGTGATGTCCTTAGGTTAGTTAGGTTTAAGTAGTTCTAAGTTCTAGGGGACTGATGACCTCAGATGTTAAGTCCCATAGTGCTCAGAGCCATTTTTTTACTCTCGTGATCAGTGAGATCCCCGGATCCATACCCAGCAGAACGTCTGTGGGACCAGATCGGACGTCGACTCTATCCCAATGATAGCGTCCAAAATATTAAAGACCAGTTAGTTTTGGGCTAGCTTGCCTAAGGAGAAGACATAACTGCTTTTTAACACTCTTCCCAACTGAAGCAGTGCATGCCTCCAGGCTAGAGGTGTTGGACTCATACTGCCAAATTCTTTTTAAATTTGACTCTATTTCATAATCGCTGATATAACATCGCATACCCACTCAATTAACGGAATTTCATTTTGTCTCTCCCATCCTTTCTGGTGCTCTCCCTTTTTTTGTCAGGCAGTACAGCTGTCAACCCAATAGCCTTGCCGCAGTGGTAACGCCGGTTCCCGTCAGATAACCGAAATTAAGCGCTGTCAGGCTTGGCTAACACTTGGATGGGTGACCGTCCTGTCTGCCGAGCCCTGTTGGCAAGCGAGGTGCACTCAGTCCTTGTGAGGACAATTGAGGAGCTATTTGTCTGGGAAGTAGCGGCTCCGGTTACGAAAATTGACAAAGGCCGGAAGAGGGTTATGCTGATGACACGTGCCTCAACATCCGCATCCAGTGACGCCTCTGGGCTGAGGATGACGCGGCGAACGGTCCGTACCATCGGGCCTTCAAGGCCTGTTCGGAGGGAGTTTAGTTGCTTTAGTTTAGTATAGCTGCCAAACAGTTGTCAACATAGTATTTTTAGTAGGTCTCAGAATGACGCTTCAGCACTAACACCAGATGCAATGCTCAAGACACTATTCTGTATTCTGGAATTACTATTTCAATAAGTCAAATTTAAAAACATCTATAGCTTATTAATGACTGGAAATATGCAGAATAAAGTGGCTTCTTTATTTTCAGATCACATGTAGAAATAACTCTGCATCTATAGTCTGACAAACGTAGTGCCCCCTCTTCTTTCATAGTTTGAGTAGACTATTTTATTTGTGAATTTTTATGAGAGGAACTGAATTGTATGTTGTGAGTCAAGACGTAATTTGCCTTGGACTATAGGTTGATGTTTTCTAATATTTCGTTAGCTACATGTTACATGAGGAGAATGGCTCTACTTTTAACCAGCTTCTCATTATTTTCGTATTTCTTCGATTTACTCTCAATCCATATTCTGTACCCATTCGACTGTTCATTCAGTTGAGCAGATCATGTAATTCTTTTTCACTTTCACTCAGGATAGCAATGTCATCAGCGAATCGTATCATTGATATCCTTTCACGTTGAATTTTAGTTTCACTCCTGAACATTTCTTTTAATTCCATCATTGCTTCTTCGATGTACAGATTGAACAATAGGAGAGAAAGACTACATCCCTGTCTTACACCCTTTGTAATCCCAGCACTTCCTTCTTGGTCGTCCACTCTTGGCTCTTGTACATATATTATTCGTCTCATCCTATAGCTTACCCCTATTTTTCTCATTATTTCGAACGTCTTGCATCATGTTACATTCTCGAACGCTTTTTCCAGGTCTACAAATCCTATGAACGTTTCTTGTCTTTTCTTTAGTCTAGCTTCCATTATCAACTGCAACGTCAGAATTGCGTCTCTGGTGACTTTACTTTTCCTAAAGCCAAACTGATCGTCATCTAACACGTCCTCAATTTTCTTTCCCATTCTTTTGTACATTATTCTTGTCAGCACCTTGCAGGCATGAGCAGTTAAGCCATAATCCTCGCATTTGTCAGTTCTTGCTCTCTTCGGAATTACGTGGATGATATTTTTCCGAAACTAAGACGTATGTCGTCAGACTCAAACATTCTACACACCAACGCGAATAGTCGTTTTGTTGCCAATTCCCGCAATGATTTTAGAAAATCTGATGGAATGTTACCTATCCCTTCTGCCTTATTTGATTTTAAGTCCTCCAAAGCTCTTTTAAATTTTGATTCTAATACTGAGTCCCCCATCTCTCCTGAATCAACTGTTTCTTCTTCTATCACATCAGACAACTCTTCCCCCTCACAGAGGCCTTCAATGTACTTTTTCCACCTATCCGCTCTCTCCTCTGCATTTAACAATGGAATTCCCGTTGCACTCTTAATGTTACCATCTTTGATTTTAATTTCATCGAAGGTTGTTTTGACTTTCCTGTGTGCTGAGCCAGTGCTTCCGACAATCATTTCTTTTTCGATTTCTTCACATTTTTCAAGCAGCCATTTCGTCTTAGCTCCCCTGCTGCAGTTCCTGTTTATTTCATTCCATAGGGACTTGTATTTCTGTATTCCTGATTTTCCCTGAACATTTTTGTACTTCCTTCTTTCATCGATCAACTGAAGTATTTCTTCTATTACCCATGGTTTCTTCGCATTTCATTCTTTGTATCTATACTTTTTTCAGCTTCTGTGATTTCTCTTTTTAGAGATGTCCAATCCTATTGAACTGTACTGCCTACTGAGCTACTCTTTGTTGCTGTATCAATAGTCTTAGAGAACTTCAAGCGTATCTCGCCATTCCTTAGTACTTCCGCACCCCACTTCTTTGTGTATTGATTCTTCCTCACTAATCTCTCAAACTTCTGCCTCCTCCTCATCGCTACTACATTGTGATCTGAGTCCATATCTGCTCCTGGTTTCGTCTTACAATGGAGCATCTGATTTCGGAATCTCTGCCTGACCATGATGTAATCTAGCTGAAATCTTCCCGTATTACCCGACCTTTCCTAGGTACATCTCCTCCTCTTGTGATTTTTGAACAGAGTATTCCCCTATTACTAGCTGAAATTTATTACAGAACTCAAGTAGCCTTTCTCCTCTCTCATTCCTTGTCCCAAGCCTATATTCTCCTCTACCCAATTCTTCTACTCCTTTCCTTACAACTGAATTCCAGTCTACCATGACTATGATTTTATCTCCCTTTACACACTGTATCACTCTTTCAATATCTTCGTATACTTTCTCTATCTCTTCATCTTGAGCTCACGAGGTCGGCTTGTATGCCTGAAGAGCAGTTTTCGGTGTTAGTTTGCTGTCGATTCTGGTAAGAACAACCATCTCACTGAACTGTTCACAGTAAAACTCTCTCTGCCCTATCTTCCTATTCACAACGAGTCCTTCTCCCATTATACCATTTTCTGCAGCTGTTGGTATTACCCTTTACTCATCCTTGCCTTCTTTCCATTTCACTTCACTGACCACAACTATATCTAGATTGAACTTTCGTACAGTGAAATAATTTTGCAGGTACGTTCAGTGAAACATGTAGATACTGTCTGCAGAGTGTTTTACCAATACAGTTAGTAGTAAAAAAAAGTAACGAATTTAAGTATCATGCGTGATATTGAAGTTCTACTGAGCGTGATCACATTCAAACGCTAATTTTTCACGCATCTAAATGTTTATGATTTCATATCTCCTGAAATATGAGTCGATGGTATATATGGGTAATGTCTGCAAACTGCGTTGCTAGCAGAGTCTGTAGTAAAGAAGTAATAAATTAAAACGTCGTGGGTGATGCTGCAGTTTTACTGCCTGTGTAGTAAGCAATAAACACTCTCCTTTGATCAGTTGTGGGGCATGTCAGCGAGAAAAAGTTTCGAGAAGGTTTGAAGTTATGTGTAAAGCCGGAATCGCCAAGTGGTCTCAATCTCAAACAGTTGACGAATAAAGTATGGGCATTTGCGCTCCGCCTGTTTTGTTGCCTCGAGACAAGCACACGTTTCTGACTGTAATACTTATCCTATTATGTTGACATTTCAACATACGATTATACCTCTTAATGAGTAACTATGACAGCGTTTCAAATTCGGTCTATAATTACGCGAAATATTGAAAATCTCTGGAAGACGTTAACTAGGCAACCGTGGACCTGGGGGGGGGGGGGTTAGGGAGGTACCATGCCCCAGATTCCGCGATAGTCGTGTAGTAGGACGTAAATTATCTGTGTAAATTATCTCAAATCATCTTTCAGTAGTACAAGTGGATCATCATTTACGTATATCGGAAACAACAAAGGACCTAAAGTAAAACCTTGTGGTACACCATGTAGTTCACGATATCTGTCATTGCTCAAGATTCTGAGTGCGCATTGATACATGATGATATAACGTTTCCTAGGTTCTAGACGACGGTTACATGTATTTAGAAGGAAATAAATGAAATATTTTACTATCTTTGACGTTGTTACGAAATGTAGAATTTTCGGGAGTCGCGACGGCCATGCCCTATTACTGGCATCGACTTCCCAGCAGCCCTGAGACATCTCGAGGACTGCAGCGTCGTAAATTAATAAAGGCGCAGAAAATTAAAAGGTCTTGTGTAGGAGGCTGGGGCGGAGGGAGGAATAAAGGAGGAAGAGGGCCCGGCGACCTGGCGCACCTCTGCTCGGTTCGCCTCGCCCAGCTCCGCCGTCTGCCGACTCGGCCCGGCGCTGCTGGCTCTGTGCGCCTCAAGAACAAAGGCGCGCGATATGCAGAGAGCGGGCGCCGCGCCGCGCGCTCCAGCGGGCCCATTGTTGGCGACAACAATGGCCAGGAAGAGACATTTCTTTCCGTCATCAGCCGCCATTGAAGGTGTTCCCGGCGCGCGCTCGCAGGTTCCGCGAGGAGGAGGCGAGGGAGCGGCACGCCACCCAAACTGCCGCCGCTTGATTCGCTCTCCTGGGAGCGGCGGGCCGCCGCCACAACTCCGTAAAAGAATGTCGCCGGCGCAAGGGCTCCTGGAACCAAGGTTCGGCACAAGGAAAGTATGGCCAGCCATCGCTGCTGCTACTTACATCAAATGTAAACTCTGAAAAGACTCATTGAGATGTCCGACGCGAGTAGTTTTTGTAGTCAAAAGGAGGTACAATCGCACCAAAAAGTATTGGCACAGTTACATTTTAGTGGTTGCAGGTTAAACGAAACATATATTTCAGA
Source organism: Schistocerca nitens (assembly GCF_023898315.1). Lineage (NCBI taxonomy): Eukaryota > Metazoa > Arthropoda > Insecta > Orthoptera > Acrididae > Schistocerca > Schistocerca nitens. The sequence goes on along the minus strand of NC_064614.1, from coordinate 919,747,085 downwards.
ACAGAAGCCAGACACGTGCCACCTCACATTACATAGGTTACAAATATCTCCAAATCACCTGTCCGTAATGTAACATACAGTGTTATGAAAATAAACATCGCTCTTCTGCATCCAAAAAAGTATTGACACACGCATATGAATCGGACAGTGTGCTCGTTTTCTTCATTGATGTTCACCTTCTAATAGCTAGTGTGCATCCCTTTAGTATCTATAACAGCACGTAAACGCCTAGGAATGCTTTGTATTAAATTCCGGTTGATATCAGGGGTAATTTTCGACCATTCCTCCAGGAGCACTTTCTTCAAGCTTTTTTACCGGACGGACGCCTTTTTCTGACTTTTGTCAATATGAGCCCACAGGTTCTCAATGGTGTTCAAGTCAGGGCTCTGAGGTGGTGGTAGAACGCTTCTGGGGGCATTGTACAGTAACCACTCCCAGGTTTTCACGGCGGTATGTTTTGGGTCGTTGTCTTGCTGGACAGTTAGGCCCAATGTCTGTGCACTAGCGTGTAAATTACCTCGCAACACGTCGATGTATTTCATGTGATCCATTGTACCCTGGATTACAGCTAGATTTCCAACGCCTGACGCCGCCATACAGTCCCAGACCATGATATCGGCCCCACCGTGTTTGACTGTGGGATGCATGTGTTTGATGTCGAGGTGCGTATTCGGCTTGCGCCAAACTTTCTTTCTTGCATCAAATCCGAACACATTGAACTTCGATTCGTCGCTAAATATCACAGTGTTCCAAAACTCCATCGGCTTGCTGATGTACTCTTTGGCAAACTGCAGGCGCTTCTGCCGGTTAATTTCCGATATGTATGGCTTTTTCCTGGGAGAACGTCCATGCATGTCAGCCTCCTTCAACACATTTCGTACAGTTTGAACACTAACAGTCTTGTTGGACGTTGTCTGAACAACCTCAGCAGTAGTTGCTGCACTTGTAGCAGTTTCCTTCCGAGCAAGAGCGATGATACGGCGACGCTCTCGGGTTGTAAGCACTTTTGGATGTGCAGTACGACACTTCTTATTCACTGTTGTTCCAGTCTCTTTATATTTATGACTGATGGCTCGTACCGTGGTGTAGCTAACAGACACCTCTGCTCCGATTTGTCGATAGCTTCTCCCTTGTGAATGGAGCAATACCACTCTCTCACGCAACACCACTGAATGTTCCTTCTTCCTCGGCCCCATGGTGACCACTATCGCGCAATACAGCAACATACTAGCGACTGGGCCGTCAACAACACGCAGTGTCTATTGCTTCAGCAGATGGCTTTCCGGTACCTGAAAACCCAACAATATACCGAGAAGCCACGCTCTGTGCCAATACTTTTTGTGTGCAGCGGAGATACATGTTTGCCCTTAACACTGCATTTCTTTGTTAATGGTAGACACTGTGGGCAGAATTGTAATGTCTGGTATGTGAGGTAGCACGTACAGGTGCTGTGTACCGGAAGGTGTGGCGTTTGTAACCAGCAACGATAAATACGCACGTGTGCCAATACTTTTTGGTGCGATTGTATATGACTTTGGACTAATATTGTCTTATTTGCTGCCACTTGGACTACTAAGTTTCAGTCTTGCGTGCTAGTGCACTGCCATTGTTGTATCCACATTACTGTAGGATATTGAAAAAAATGTTAGTCATATTGGTCTATTTGTGTTTGGCATTCGTGTGAATCAAGGAAATCGAGCTATTGTCAAGAAATGGATGAAGAAGAACTTCGTGTGGTGATTAAACATTACTTTATGAAAGGCAAAACGCATCAGGAGACTAAAGAGAAGCTTGATGAACATTTTGGTGCCTCTGCACCTTCGATTAGAACAGTTTATAAGTGGTTTCAAAATTTTAGGAGAGGCCATATGGGCACAAGTGATACTGAAAGTTCTGGACGCCCTGTGGAGGTTTTGACTCAAGAAATCATTGATAAAATCCATGATATGGTGATGGACGAGAGAAACCTTAAGGTGCGTGACATTGCTAGTGTTGTGGGCATCTCGAATGAACGGGTGCATAATATTTTGCATAAACATTTGGACATGAGAAATCTATCTGCAAGATGGGTTCCACGATTGCTCACACTTTACCAAAAACGGAATCGTGTGAAGTGTTGCAAGTATGGTTTGCAGCTGTTCAGGAAGAATCCGCAGGACTTTAAGCGTCGTTTCGCCACTGTGGATAAAACATGGATACATTACTGTACTTCTGAGACCAAACAACAATCTAAACAATGGGTTACCAAGGGAGAATTTGCACCAAAAAAAGGCGAAGACCATTTCTTCGGCCGGAAAGGTTATAGCGACCGTCTTTTGGGTTTCGCAAGGGATAATCCTTATCGACTATCCGGAAAAGGGTAAAACTATTACAGGTCCATATTACTCATCGTTATTGGACCGTTTGAAAACCAGAGCTGCAAGAAAAACCCGGGCGATTGGACCGCAAAAAAGTCCTTTTCCATCACGACAATGCAACCCCCCCCCCATTCTCCAGACTTGGTTCCCTCGGACTACTATTTGTTCCCCAGTTAGAAGAAATGGCTGGCGGGACAAAGATTTTATTCAAACGAGGAGGTGATTGCAACAAGTAATAGCTATTCTGCTGACTTGGACAATTCCTATTACTCGGAAAGGATCAACAAATTAGAACAGCGTTGGACGAAGTGTATAAGTATAAAAGGAGACTATAGCGAAAATAAATTGGCCGCTGTGGCCGAACGGTTCTAGGCACTTGAGTCTGAAACCGCGCGACCGCAACGGTCGCAGGTTCGAATCCTGCCTCGGGCATGGATGTGTGTGATGTCCTTAGGTTAGTTAGGTTTAAGTAGTTCTAATTTCTAGGGGACTGGTGACCCCAGATGTTAAGTCCCATAGTGCTCAGAGCCATTTGAAGCATTTTTGAAACGAAAAATAAGAAAGGTTTACCCCAAACAAGGAAGTAGTTTTTATTTTTGCACGTACTTTTCAAACGCCCCTCGTAGTTCTCCATGGGCAACGCTGAAGGTAAGGAAGAGTTGCTGGAGTAACAGTGACGACGGAAGTTATTGTGACACCCTGAAAGGACTCAGTGTTCAAGCAAGTGACATAACATAATGACATCCTGGCAACAGAAGGATGTGATCATAATGGTGACTGCACAAAGTGCTGCAAGAAAGCTCAAACTGGACGCAAAAGCAACTACTTACTGACACAGCAGAAAAGAGCGCCTGAAAGTTTACCTGTGAAATCATGAAGCGAACATCAGTGCTGATGAGTGCAGAAAACTAGGACACATTCGGTCATCCCTGCAAAAAGGTAGAGTCCTTCACGTAGCCTGAAAAGTACAGATACCATGACGTTCACAGCTTAGGTCTCAGTGGTAGCTCAGCTAATCATTTCTGAAGCAGAACTGCGATGCTCCACCTGCTGCTCTACTGATGTGACTATGGTCCTCAGCGAACTGATCAACCACCATCGTTTCTGTGGAGTGCAATAACCGCTGTCCCGTGACTCACACCTACGAGTAGAGACTCCGGTGTCACAGGCCGTCCCCTCACAAAGAGGTCATGGGTGCCTTTCCTGAGCGTTGTCTCCAACGTCGATGAGAGCGCCCTGCAGATTGGTAAGCAGAGCTGCCAGCCACCAGGCAGCACTGGCTGTGTTTGTGGCGCCTCTGGGTCAACGACCATCCATGAGGATGTGAGCTGCCCCGTCGCGGCCACAATGTTGGGCGTGCAGACACTTGCCTGAGGAGAGCTCCGCTGGCTCGTCTGAATGCCGGAAATGTGGGGAAGACGACGCTACACTTGTCGTTATTAAATGTGTAAATTGACAGTAATGTTTTGAAAGGGTCCAGTAGTTCCCTTTCATTTCTAACACCCCACCCATCACTTAGCTGATTTTGGCGTGTGTTCACCACAACTAACTGACTAACAGATCAACAGAGAACTCAAAACTGCCACAATATCAGATAACGCAAAAAAGTAATATGGCCCTGTGACTCCTGATTGAACTGCAGTGGCAGTGTTGACATTAATTTATTCAGAACTGATCACTTTTAATTAAAAAGGGGTGCACATTGATGTTATATTCAGCTATTGAACACCAGATGCAAATGTTGAACATAAAATTTATTAAGAAAGTGACTTGGGATTTCAACTACTTGATTGAAAACAGATGCAGTCGATTAGCACAAATTTATTTTTAACTCCCGACTTTCAATCATAACATTACAAGACTCTCCTATCAGGCAGTGGTAATAAATTGAGTTTGCGTGGAGTAAAGCGTGATAATTCAAAAGTATTTCCTATCGACTGACCCAGGCGTAATGCGAAGTGCGAGAAGAATTCTACAATACACGGCCCATGAAATCCTCGTGGAAACTTTGCCGACATGATCCAACAAATTAATCAGTGGTCGGAGCGGGTTGCAATATCACCGAATACAGCGTGGCGGAGCGGCGTCGTTCTGTGGACGTCGGCCGACCTCGTGGTACTGCAAGGCTGCGCTCGTTTATTCAGTCCTAGCTATCTTGCTCAGTACATAGCTGAACCAAAACTTTCCAAGCTCAATCGTTCCCTTTGCTAAGTCCTAAACTGCAGAGATGCTCACTCTTTCTCAGGCACGCTGAGTCAAGAACGCCACGTCTGCACTCTAGGCAAGCTGGGAACGGAAGACCTCTACAGAGACTTTTCACAGTCCGCTCTTCACCTCGGTTTCCCCTCCAGCAAAATCACTTACGCCAATTGCAGTGCAAGTCGCGTTAATTACGCGTCGCTTCCCAGTGTCGACCAATGCCTGCTCTGGGAAGTGAGCAAATTCCCACAAAATTTCCCTTCCTCTCAACTTCTGTTATTTAGCTCCTCCCAGGCCACCCATCAAGGTTAGCGTCTGAACAAACACCAATTTTTCAGGAATTCTGACTCCCAGGAGGGTACTTCAAATTCCTCGGTCCTACGTTCCCATCGGAGGCCGGCGTATTTCATTCTGTCGCTCTTCACCTGATTTACTTCAGACTCTGCGGATCGTGAATTCAGCGTGAACTTGCTATAGTCACATACACGCATATTTTGACCTCTGTTGACCACTCCACTGTAGCTTTGCGCATCTTTCTCGCATGTTCCACAGAAAAAGGGACGACAGACATTTATGAACAGGCGTACAAGTTCTCCATCTGCTTCCCGGTACACCAGCATGGGGTCGGGGTCAACCACCCATGCTGTCACTCATCTTAAGGCGGCTGGAGGCCGTGCCCCGTTACCGCTTTTTCAGAGCTTGAGCTGCCTAAAGCTGCCCATTGTTGCTTCCCTTAGCCGCTCCCCCAGCGACCACGGTCAATTCTGAGTACTTTCCTGGGATAAACTAGCCTCCAGTAAATCGACGCATTTCCACAAAATTTTCATGTCGTGTGAATTACTTTAAAACCATCACCCAACATTAATTATTTCAATATGTCCATACTATACCCTCTACAAGATGCATTGTGCCTTGTCAGTCATTTTTTGTTCAGCCCTACCGTTCGCTCAACGTGACTTAGGTGATCTTTAATGACTTCATGAAGGGGGCATAGTTCTAGCCATCTTACATAGCCCCTCTCTTCAAATCAATTTTGTAGTACAGGTGATAACTCCTATGGTGTTACCATCTGAGATACAAAATTAATATCTCCATTACTGTTATTGTAATCCGTTCGTGTGGTTAGTTATGGGCGATTGATTACCACTGCCTCCTCTCTGATGCAAACTCCCACTCATTCCTAGGGTACCTGCCTTCAATGACTGGATTTACTGTTAAAGACGTGGTCATTATTTAGTCTAATTTTACTTTAATCTCTGTGGATTCCTGAGACAATTATTGGTCAGAGTACTCAGTGGACACACGTCGCAAAGGGCAAATACACATGTTTAAGCACCTCTGTGCTTGTCATTTGAATGGCAAGACCCGCAATTATGACTTAAGGTCCATTCACTCTGTTATCCATCCCTACTCGACTTAAATTACTAAAAACATGCATGAACAGTATTCGTGTAACATTTTGTGAAGTTGATAGTGGTTGCTCTCATTCAATTATATGTGAACGCCCGTTAGACATTTTCTAAATAAAAGTTTTTTTTGTGTCTCACTGTCTCTGGATGTTTATATTGTGCATGGTGTAAGTGTCATCTTTACACAATTCAACAAGGTCTGGCCCAGTCCAGTGTCTGGATTGTGTACACACATGTACCTTATAAAAATGGCTCTGAGCACTATGCGACTTAACTTCTGAGGTCATCAGTCGCCTAGAACTTAGAACTAATTAAACCTAACTAACCTAAGGACATCACACACATCCATGCCCGAGGCAGGATTCGAACCTGCGACCGGAGGTACATGTGTGTACACAATCCAGACACTGGACTGGGCCAGACCTTGTTGAATTGTGTAAACATGACACTTACACCATGCACAATATAAACATCCAGAGACAGTGATATATATATATATATATATATATATATATATATATATATATATATATATATATATATATATACAGGGTGAGTCACCTAACGTTGCCGCTGGATGTATTTCGTAAACCATATCAAATACTGACGAACCGATTCCACAGACCAAACGTGAGGAGAGGGGATAGTGTAATTGTTTAATACAAACCATACAAAAATGCACGGAAGTATGTTTTTTAACACAAACCTACGTTTTTTTAAATGGAACCACGTTAATTTTGTTAGCATTTCTGAACATATAAACAAATACAAATCAGTGCCATTTGTTGCATTGTAAAATGTTAATTACATCCAGAGATATTGTAACCTAAAGCTGACGCTTGAAACCTCCGACGTTCAGTTGCGTGTTGTAACAAACACGGGCCACGGTCGGCTAGCAGCATCTGCAGGGACATGTTTACGATGGCGACCGTGTTTACGAGTGTGGCTGTAGTGCACTGTTGTGGTTTGGTCTAGCTGTCGCAACGTCCGCATGTAGCGCTTGCTGCTATTGTTATTCTGCATTCGTCTCCGCACGCAAACCAACTGTAGTACATCGTGTTACCAGACGTATGTGATAGTGTAGTGTTCTAGGAGCTGTAACCATGGTGTATTCGAACCTTGAAAAGACGGAGATGATACTCATCTATGGCGAGTGTCGACGAAATGAAGCTGAAGCCTGCAGGGTGTATGCAGTATGGTACCTGGACAGAGAGCATCCAACGTGCTGCACATTGCAAAACATTTACCGCCAACTGTATGCAACAGGTATGGTCGTAGCACGCAAACGGGTCCGTAACAGGCCCGTCACAGGAGAGGCGGGTGCAGTTGGTGTGTTAGCTGCTGTTGCCGTGAACCCACACATGAGTACACGGGACTTGACAGTCAAAGTCGTGTCATGCGCATACTGCATCGACACGGCTTTCACCCGTTTCATGTGTCGCTACATCAGCAATTACATGGTGATGACTTTAATCATCGAGTGCAATTCTGTCAATGGGCGTTAACAGAGAATGCGTTGCAGTTCTACCTGTTTACCGATGAAGTGGGTTTCACAAACCACGGGGCAGTGAATCTACAGAACATGCATTACTGGTCCGTGGACAATCCTCGCTGGCTCAGACAGGTAGAGCGGCAGCGACCGTGGACCGTAAATGTATGGTGCGGAATCATTGGCGAGCACCTCATTGGTCCTCACTTCATTGCAGGGGCCCAAACAGCTGCAACATACATCGCGTTTCTACAGAATGATCTGCCAACATTGCTCGAAAATGTCCCTCTGGAAACATGTCGACGTATGTGGTATCGGCATGATGGTGTGCCTGCACATTCCGCAATTCACCCTTGACAGGGTGTTCGACGGGCGTTTCATAGGACGTGGAGGACGCATAAATTGGCCAGCCCGTTCTCCTGATCTTACACCTCTGGACTTCTTTCTGTGGGGTACGTTAAAGGAGAACGTGTACCGTGATGCGCCTACAACCCCAGAGGATATGAAACAACGTATTGCGGCGACATTACACCAGACGTACTGCGGCGTAACATCTATTGGCCTGACATGTCGGGACACACTCTATTTCACTCCGTAATTGAAAACGGAAACCACGTGTGTACGTATACCTCACTCACCCCTCATGGTAATGTACATGTGCGTCAGTGAAAAAGACCAGTAAAAAGGTGTTAGCATGTGGACGTAATGTGCTGTTCCAGTCTCTTCTGTACCTAAAGTCCATCACCATTCCCTTTGGGTCCCTACGTAATTCGGTGCTCTCCGATACACACGATCGAACAGCGGAGGAGTGGTACTCAAGCGTCAACTTTAGGTTACAATATCTCCGGATGTAATTAACATTTTACAATGCAACAAATGGAACTGATTACGTATTTGTTTATATGTTCAGATGTGCTAACAAAAGTAATGGGGTTCCATTTAAAAAAGCGTAGGTTTGTGTTAAAAACCATACTTCCGTGCATTTTTTAATGGTTTGTATTAACCAATTACACTAGCCCCTCTCCTCACGTTCGGTCTGTGGAATCGATTCGTCAGTAACACAACCAAAATGACAAGAATCATTGGGTATTGAGCAACCACTGTTGTGTATTTGTAGCAAGGTATAAGTATGAAATCTTATTCTAACACAAAGAGACGTGGCATGACAAATATATGATGTTTTAACAAAGGCACATTTATAAAATCATAACCTTCTTATAACATATTCATAAACAGAACAAAGGAGTACGTTCGTTTAGGTGCATGTTATTCATTTGAATCCGCACTGACACACTCACACACATGGCACAAGTTTCTTGCAGGAACTGAAACACCCCCGCTTAAATTCTTTTATTGGGTTTTATGTAATTTACCGAAGCCGCCAAACAGTTAATTATTATGATTATATGACCGTGTGCTTATGTGATGAAAGGCTATCGGTTTTTCTGCTGTGGTTTCAGGGGTATTTCAACCGAGTGCGGCTGTTTTGCAACTGAATAGTGGAATGATTGAAAGTTTGTCTATTATTAAGGACCACAAAGGTTGCGATGTACAAACTGAAATATGTTTCCTACTAACACATAAATGCTGAGGCAGTTGCTACCTTTGTCTTACACGTCTAGTCACAGTTATATCTTTTTATTGGTTGTTAATTTTCAGTACTTCGTCACATGCAATGCTGATGGTTAACATTCACAACAATCCTCACTGCAATCCATGGTTGTTGCTGGCCGACGCAGTTGACGCGAAACACGTAATTCGGCTCTTGTCACTTTTGGTTTCATATCACTCGCGAATCAGTATTAGTGAGGGTCAACCCCACGACGGTCAGGGAGACGTGCTCACTCGTCATACTCTGGTGGATTTTACAGTTTACAACTCACTCGACCACCATTCTTGCCCGTCTTTCCTGCACTCGTCACTCGACACGCTCCCAACTACTACTCCCTCAACACTGGTCTCACTGCCTCCTGCAGCGCTTGACAATCGACTCCTGTCTACTATCTACCTGGGCATTGGATACTAGCATCTATGTTCGTGGGATCACAGATCCCTTACATCCCCACCCTGAAAACCTTCTTTGTAGCCACAGGGGAAAAAGAATGATAGGAAAAAATTATCACATAGTATATAAATGAAAATAAGGAACATAAGTTCTGGTTCACATACTGAGTGTCACATCGTACAATTGACTCCGGTAGCAAACTGCCCCTGCAGAAACATCATACAACATCAATCTATCTTAATTAATATGGTATGGTAAATATTTTTACAAACTTATCTTACTTTCAATTACCAAAAATTTTCATTTTCAAAGGTTTGTACGAGCTATTAACTAGATATTTGTTATAACTTGCTACAGCAAAGACAAGAAAACAAACTAGTTGAATGCCAGCTACCCCTTTGGTATTCCGTCCTTTCAGTGGGGTTCCTGCCGTCCATATTACTATCACACTAACTTATAACTCATTTGGCCAACACGCGTGAGAGTTAAGGAAGAAATTCACAACTTATTCATTTGAGTCTTTAACACACGCAAAATTGAATATCAAAACAAAATATAGTATTTACACCTTGACTTATGCAATTTTTTTAAGATCCCTCATACCTCTACAGTCTGATTCAGAGATTTTAAATGTTCCATTATGGCACTAAATATGTCTTACATAACTATCTGCATAGCTACAACTAATGTGGTCATCCAATGAAAATTTTAAATTACTGATCATTTCATTTTGTCAAACATTTATACTGCCTTATGTGAATTGTTGTCCCTAATGCTCAGATGAGAGGTACAATATTTCCTATTATATTGACATTAATCCAAATCTGTTATATGGATATTTATTATTCATACAAAGTGCCAGAATTCTGCCTCTAAAGCTTGACCTACGTGTAACCATAATTAACTCTGATAGCTAACTAGATACATGAATTACTAATTATTCATTAGTTACACTTTTTTTGATCAGCATACTGCAGATAAACATGTATACCTACAAATAACTTGCAAACAGACGTTGCTCATGTGCTAAATGACATACTTCAATACTTCAAACATCTCATACTCCATACATTTCATAACACATAACTTCAACTGCAAATAAATATATATCTTCAACCTACATCAATCCTCCATATACTTCGATACTTCAAACATCTCATATTCAATACAATTCATTACACATAACTCCCTCAACTTAACAGCAACTTCAACTGCAAATAAATATACATCTTCCAACTAAATCGACCCTCCATATTCGCTGCAATAACTACATAAAAATATTACTCAAGGCTCCTTGGCCTCTCTGTTCATCATATTTCACATCATTTATTTGAACAACGATCTCCTCATGTATTTGTTTCTTTATATGCCATCCTAATTACAAGCTGATACATTACTTCAATTTTCTTACAACTGTTTGACCTTCTCATGCCTCACAAAACAACTCTATTAGATTACACAAACTCTTCTTTGACCAATTAGCTTCCCACCACATTTTATAAACATTAGCTTTCTGATCTGGTTCCCATTTTATTACTTCTAGCACTAATCATTTTGCAATGTACTGACACTAAGCTGATTTTTAATTTATTGATTCTTTGACATCTCACACTCTACATCAACAGTAATTACTTATCCTTATTTTAAGTCAACTATAAATCCTCTACATGGTTCCTGACTGAATTACTTGGATGACCACTACCAATCCTAATTACTACACACTAACTTTCTTAACCTAAGGATAGAGAAAGATGGTAGAGGAGTGAAACTTGAAATGAGAAATAAAGTCCCACCCAGCTGGGAGTGTACCAGTCGCCACCTGGTATACCAGCAAAAGAGTTGCTGGCTCCCTACACCTAACTTCCTTCAATTCGTACCTCATAATCCCTTCGTCTATCTACTCCCCTCTCATAATTCCTGTCATTATCATCATCATCTCTCCCATGATTGTGGTGAAACTGTCGATCATTGGCATGGTTCCTATGTCCATTACCCCCACCTCTACCTCTGTAATTTGGTGGGCCATTAAACTGACTTTGATGGTAATTATTTCCACCTTGGTTCTGATCATGCATCTGGTTGTTTTCCTGTGCACGAATAGTCTCTAATTGCTCCAATACTTCCATTAAAGTATCTTTATCTTTAATCAGGCTTCCAGATAAGTTTTCTTGCATCCTACGACTTAATCTCCTTTTAATTGCTGATATCATTATGTCGTCATTCAATGGCTGCTCCAATGTTTCATTGAACTCCCATAGATGCTCAGCCAATTCTCTCAAGGTACCTCTCCAGGTATTAAGGGACTTGCGATGCAGTAAATCTTCAAGTGTTGCACATTGGTGACTTTTGGACCAGTATTTCTTTAAAAACTCTTCCTCAAATTGACTGTACCTGGTAACTTCTTCTTTCTTCCCAACTCCCCAGGTGAAAGCTTCACCTTCCATTCTGTCTCCTGCGAACTGAATTTTATCTGAATCTCGTAAGTGTACTGGGAAAACTCCTCGTAACCACTTAGTAAATATCACTGGATGCAATGCCCCTTTGGGTTTATATTTTTGTCCAATATGGGTCTGGGTATAACTATTATCAGCATTCACTAGTATGATGAACTTGCCCTCCCCTAATGTTAAGGTGGCAGTATTTATCTTCCTTTCAATCTCTTCGCCTTTAGTTTCTAGTTGTTGGACTCCCTCCTGCAGCTGTTTGATCTCATTTGTGACTATATGTTCCACAGCCTCCTCCAATTTCACTTGCCTATTTCCCAATTTACCAATATTGACTTGGCACTGCTGTTGTATTTGTACCACGTCCTTAATCTGTTGGTTTTGGTTTGTTTCAATATCTTGAATTCCCCCTTCCAATTCAGTTTTGACATCCTTGACATATACCTCAGCTTTTCTGATTATCTCTACTCTCATGTCGTTTATCTCTTCTCAGAGTCGATCTACCTTCACCTGAAGCTTGTCATCTCTCTCCTGAAGAGTTATTCTCATCTGTTCCTGGAATTCCTGCAGTCCTTTCCTTAGTCTTTCTTGGTTTTCTTTGAACATCTCTGCTATACTTTTCTTGATTTCTTTCTTGATTTCTTCATTTCCTTTCGACATCTCTTCTATACGCTTGTTGATTTCTTCATTTCCTTTGGACATCGCTTCTATTCGCTTATTGATTTCTTGGAGCATCTCTCCCATATGCTTGTTGATTCCTTGGAGCACCTTAAGGATTATTGACTGCGATTCTCCATCCTCAAGACCCAGTTCCTTTCTAATTGGTTTTACCGGTGTCTCAGGGTAACCGGTTGAATGACCCAATGGGCTGTCCATTGACATTCCACTACTACCAATTCCTGACTCATCCTTGTCCTCCTGAACTATATCCATTTTTCTAACTACCTCCTCCACAACCTTTTCTTTCAATTCAGGATCCATTCTAACTATTCACTATGCACAGACAAGAAAAAGAAATAAAATTAAATTAAAATAACCTCCTAGTAACCCAAACACTCACTAATTATCTAATAATTAAATAATCCTTCACTGTATTCGTTTAACCCAGACTGACAAAATAGACCTCTCCATTGAACACCATAAATTACAAAAGCCTACCCAGATCAAACTTCAATGACTGCATGTATGCACAAAATCTCGAAGTAACATACACACAACTTAAACATGTAGTTTACAATAAATAATGCAAATGAGACACTATTCTGTGCTGTACAGCATGAAACACAAGCGCGTATTAGCATACCATGCATCAGAGCAAATTCGCAAAAAAAAAGTTAAGAAAAAATATTGTTTTTATAATTTCTACAATCGACAAATTTAATTTGAAGTTCCTTCTGCGCTTTCAAGATAGTAAAATATGGTTTACTATCGCGCCAGCAAATCGTCCTCACTCACGCTCGACGCTCGTCGAAGTCGCGATGTTTTGACGTTTGAAGTCGCGCTGCTAGTCGTGTTGGCGTTGGCTCCTCCGGCGCGGCAGCTGTCGGGCGAAGCGTCGTTGTAGCTGGTGTGGTGCCGTGTGCACTGTTTACGTCGGCGGCGAATCGCGCTGACGCAGTCTCGTAGTTCGGTGGTTGGCGACGGGATGGAGCTGCTGTCACGTATTTCGTTGATCGGCGGGTAGGTGGCGCAGACGTCGTATACTTCGGGGGTTTCGCCACTAGATGTCGAACTCCGCGTCGTCGTTGTTTCTACTTCAACCACTTGGCTCCGCATTAATCACCGGTCAGTGTGGTACATCTCCGCTGTCTAAATTCTTGATGTCGCGGCGTGTGGAACTGCTTCACTGCTTAAGATGCTTTGGCTAGTCGCTCACAGAGTCTAAGTAACGTCATCCAACAATTGCGCCAGTCAACACTCGCAAATGAGGTAACAGTTTATGGGTCCACATCAAATTGAGCGATTTACACCGTTCAAAAGACAATTTCGGATACAAAGTCACTTGAAAACATGTTCCTGATACTTTCGTCACTGAATTTTTGCTGGTTCACTCGCGATTATGCACAAACGCCCCTCTTCTTAGAATATGAATTCTACAGCAATTCATGCAGGTTTTCGTGTCCATCCTTCAATACGTTGTTCATTAACACTGCTTTTGTGACTTGAACTTGTAAAAAGAAATTGTTTACTGTTCCTCAGTCACTTTTGCACTGTATTCTCTAAACAATGTGCTTCGTTTCCGCGATTTCTAATTTCATCATAAATGTTATATTACACTGTTTCTAGTTGGAATACTGTAATTTTAGTCACGGTAACGACAATGCCGGATTATTCTTGCACTAAAATTGTCTGATAATTGCAAAAGTCATTCCACTGAAACCAAAAATGGTGCTTAATAAACCATTGTTCGGATCCGAAGATTGCAACTGTCCTTTTCACAGGAGCCAAGACGAAACACCCCCGTTTAAATTCTTTTATTGGGTTTTATGTAATTTACCGAAGCCGCCAAAAAGTTAATTATTATGATTATATGACCGTGTGCTTAATGGATGAAAGGCTATCGGTTTCTCTGCTGTCGTTTCGGGGTATTTCAACCGAGTGCGGCTGTTTTGCAACTGAATAGTGGAATGATTGAAAGTTTGTCTATTATTAAGGACCACAAAGGTTGCGATGTACAAACTGATATATATTTCCTACTAACACACAAATGATGAGGCAGTTGCTACCTTTGCCTTACATGTCTAATCACAGTTATATCTTTTTATTGGTTGTTGATTTTCAGTACTTCGTCACACGCAATGCTGATGGTTAACATTCACAAAAATCCTCACTGCAATCCATGGTTGTTGCTGGCCGACGCGAAACACGTAATTCGGCTCTTGTCACTTTCTGTTTCATATCACTCGCGAATCGGTATTAGTGAGGGTCAACCCCACGACGGTCAGGGGGACATGCTCACTCGTCATACTCCGGTGGATTTTACAGTTTACAACTCACTCGACCACCATTCTTGCCCGTATCTCCCGCACTACTTCTCACTCGACACTCTCCAGTACTACTGCGCACTCGACAGTCGTCTCACTGCCTCCTGCAGCGCTTGACAATCGACTCCTGTCTACTATCTACCTGGGCATTGGATACTAGCATCTATGTTCGTGGGATCACGGATCCCTTACAGAACGGAAGTGACATTAGTTCTGATTAGCAAGTTGAGGGATGGCTAATGGCTGAGAAGAGAGCAACGTCGATTACGGAGATGGCGCCACAGGCGCCCGCATCTTCTTGAGGCAGGATGGCTCTCATCCATGAGCTCGTTGTTGACATCTTGTCCGACAGGCACAAGACCCCATCAGTGCATCTATGATCGGTGACCTCTCACGGCTCAGCCACAGGTCATTGCCCGTTCTATAGACGTTTTAGGGCAAGGGAGGGACCTTGATCAGAGAAGAGCCTATTTTTTGCTCAGGCCTTCAAAGTTGGTGTCATTAAGCACAAAAGGTCATCTGGGCGTTGCTCCACCTGACGTGGCGAGCAACAAATACAGAAACCTTTTTGGACCTCTTCATTGCTGCTCCCAATCCGTACCGTGTACAGAGACCACAGAGGCGCTGGATGTCACCTCTCCTTGGCTGCTGAGTTGACCACCGTCCCCGCCGATTCAGGGCGTGGTCTGCATGCCATCACTATCGTCAGCTGTGTGCTCCCCTCATTGCTGTCGTCCTCGTTCCTTGCCAGCTCGTGTGTGGTGTGCCAGGTGTCGTAGCTTCAACTCCCTCTTGCTCAGTTACGCCACCTTAACACACTAATACAACTAATTTTGGTACATGGAAAGTGCTCATGTTTAACCATCGGTACCATACCTTTTTTTTATTTTTTTTTCGAGACAATGAACTGGTTTCATTACAAAAGGAATAATTTTACTTGTTTGTGAATCAACTTCAGGACCAATTAAAATAGAAATGTAACAGAACTTTTTTATACATAAACATAAAAATGTAGAAGACAACTTCCTTCACAGTCGTTCACACACACACACACAATAAAGGGATAGGGAATCAATACTATCTGGACAGGATCCCATCACCATTTCTAACTACTAATTCCTATGACTAACACGGTGTTGGCAACCGGACTACATATTTACTATTTACTACTTTTTATCTCTAATCTTTTTTTTTCTGAGTTCCCTATGTGACAGACGTCCCTCATATTGTGCCTGCGAACATGTATAAAACACAACAAACTTAGACATTTGTCAGTGTTACCAAGATTTTTGTTGGACGTTTGGATAGCGTCCTTTATCGTGTTCTATTGCGACAATTCTTCTCTCCTCTATTTTCTTCCCGTTTTCTCCTTTTCTTACGAATGGTTTTATAACGCCTGTAAACATGTTTCGGATTAGCAATGTCATAATGACACAACACAAATATAGCTCACTGCTCACACTCGCCGTTGTTACACTATCTTGGTATCAACAAGTATTTCTGGCGTATCAATGCTGCTGTTTGCTCTGTAGCTGATTACATCCAGTTCATTTTAACATACACTGGGTGCGCTAATTCACGCAACTGCGTATAGCTGTCCACCTCTTACTTATTCAGCGGCACACGAGATGCGTCGGTGCGTTCTCGTAACGACCTACGGGACTGGCCACCTTAAATATGTTCTCCAATGACGGAGATACAATTACGGGGAACTTTTCCGTAATTTACAGAGTTCCTAATCTATCTTTTTCTAGGGGTACGCCCAGAAATACTTGTTTTCCATTCTTTGATCATGTGTTTTTACAAAATACTCTAGTGCACTTCACTTTCACAACATCGAGAGGTGAGATATCATAATTAATAATAAAAAACGCAAAAGATCGGCACATATAAACGAGACATTCTACCACTAAGATCCGTACATACACAAACAAACAAGACACTTTAGAAAAAATCCTTATTCTAAGCCTATATTTAATACGTCTGCGCTCTGATTTAGTCATTTGTAATCCTGCCCGTTAAGGTGGGATGGACCAGGCTTCGGAGGGCGGACTTCGACCTCTTCCTGGTTGTTATTTTGGTAACCATTCAAATGGTTCAAATGGTTCTGAGCACCATGGGACCTAACATCTGTGGTCATCAGTCCCCTAGAACTTAGAACTACTTAAACCTAACTAACCTAAGGACATCACACACATTCATGCCCGAGGCAGGATTCGAACCTGCGACCGTAGCAGTCGCGCGGTTCCGGACTGCGCGCCTTGAACCGCTAGAGCACCGTGGCCGGCTGGTAACCATTATTCCTGTCCTTCCCGATTGCTGGTTACCGCCCCAAGTCCTTTGTAATTTATTATGTTGCATCGGAGAGTGTCGCTCTTCTTCCGTGTAACTTCTTTTCGAATTTCCATTACTCTTATCTTGATTGTGTCCGTTGTAGTTCGGCACTGGCCTACTATCCCACTGAGGTCCATTATTGCGACGGTTGTTATTTTGTTCACGCTGTCGGCGTTTCTCCCGCGCCTGTTCCTCTTGAAATGCGAATTCCAGTTCGCGCAAAATGCCCTTAAATACCTCAGTATCGCTACCACATCGACCGGCAAGTGATTATTGATACGAGATGGGAAGTTTCATGTAGCATAATCTGATGATTTCCGCACCGTTACATGGATTGTCTAGGTACTGTTTCCTTTTTGTCATATTTTCAAAAAATCTGTCAGAATTCCGGTACCCTGCCCCTTCCATATCTCTGGACATCATAATTTCTTGTTTGATCCTTTCTTGGGTTTCTTTAGACCAATACTTGCCCAAGAAAGCATTTTTGAATTCTTCGAACGAGACGCTCGTCTTCGCTACATTTCTCATGTACTCAGCGGTCGCGCCCTCCATATGGGAGCACACAAAATCCAGCTGGTACATCAATGGCCAGTGTGGGGGCAAAGATAACTCGAATTGTCCCATAAAAGTTTTTAGATGCAAGCTATTACCTTCGTCCTTGTAGTGATGGAACTTTCGGACTGATACAAAATGCTTGTAGTCAAACCGGTCATCATTGCAGTTATCATTTCGCCCGTTCTTACGATTCGTATGAACTTCGGGACGTGGACTAGTTCGTTCCGACACGCAATCGTCATCTCTCCCCCTCTTTATGTTCGACAGTTGTTCGGTACATCTAATCAGCCGACAGCAATTGTGCTCACTGGACAGCTGTGCGCTGTCCGTGTTTACCTCGGTCGTTGCCTCAGAGCTGTGAATCAAGGCCTGGCTCCCGTTGCTTGTAGTGTCGACTTTGTCACACCGTGAAGCGGTTATCTGTGTTCCGGCAAGTGACGGTTCAGTCGACGCAGTAATTACACCCTTCTCCTTTCCTGATGTCTCTCCAATGAGACGTTTTACCTCGTCCTCTAAATTTGTTTTTAATATCGCCACCTCCTCTTTCAACATCTCGTTAGGCCCTATGTCCGGTTGCTCTTGTTACTTTTCTTCGACACGTTTTATCCGGCTTTGTAGCCTTGATAACATGACCTTTCCTACTTTTGCCGTGCTTTGCGTGGAGTCCCGAGTTTCTCTCGCTATTTTCCTTGCACCTTTCGCAATTAATTTGGCTTCAATTGCCGTTCGTTTGATGATGGCAATCTCTTTCTCTGTTTTGACGCCGAGATTCTTTACCTCCTCTTTTACTTGCTCTTTCAATTCCGAATTCGCCTTTTTAATTTCGGCATTAAGGGCTGCGCTCTGCTCTAAGTTCACCGTTTGCATCTGTTGCAACAGGTCCGTATTGTTTTTGAGAGTAGCCGCATTTTGATCCTCGTCCTTTTGTGGTTAAAAATGCGACTCTTCTCCTCAGTTTTGAGGAACCCTTCGATATCTAGACAAGTACCGTCTCCGCGCCCCCGTCGGATCACTTGTGAATGAATCGTTTGATAATCGTCGGACACCGTTTTGTTCCAACACACTCTGCCTTCTTAGGCTGGATCTTCCATACTTATGGATTAATCCTGTACTCCCTGCGTCTCCCGAGCCCTCAGTATCACTGCTATTCAGCGGACTAAACCAGTCGTGAGACGCAGTTTCAGGAAGTTGCAGCTCGCGTTCGTCACGATCATCGGTAGAGCTTTCCCTACTATCACCCATATTCTCCCGAGTAACAGTCTGATTATATTCTGCCGTTGTCTTGGCTTTTCTCCTCGTTATCATTTGCTCTTTTATGTTACACGAAAACTCAAAACCCAAGTACCCCTTACACTCAGTAATTAGATAACGCAAAACATATATCAGGACACAAATTGATACACTGGATGTGAGCAGTGACTCGACAAACAGTTCATGAAGCATTCCCCCAAAAGGGCTAGTACCAATGACTGTGTTCTGTGTGCTCAGCATCAGCTGATTACAGCACTGCACATCATAAGAACTCCAACAAATCACAAATATAATGCACAGGCAACTATAAATGTCAATTTGAAAGAACAGCACATGAAGAAGACAGTGTAACTTATTGTAACCAATGCTACCCGTTCTTTTTTTTCAATTGAAAATGGCTAAGCAATGGATCACATGGAAAAATTTTCTTTTTCAAGACTACTTCCTAGCAAATCCCGAAGTATCGTATCCTGGCAGGGTCACCATATGTAACACCCCACCCATCACTTAGCTGGTTTTGGCGTGGTTCACCCCACCTAATTGACTAACAGATCAACAGCGAGAGCAAAACTGCCGCAATATCGGATAACGCAAAAAAGTAATATGGCCCTGTGACTCCTGACTGAACTGCGGTGGCAGTGTTGACATTAATTTATTCAGAACTGATCACTTTTAATTAAAGAGGGGTGCACATTGATGTTATATTCAGCTATTGAACACCAGATGCAAATGTTGAACATAAAATTTATTAAGAAAGTGACTTGGGATTTCAACTACTTGATTGAAAACAGATGCAGTCGATTAGCACAAATTTATTTTTAACTCCCGACCTTCAATCATAACATTACAAGACTCTCCTATCAGGCAGTGGTAATAAATTGCGTTTGCGAGGAGTAAAGCGCGATAACTCAAAAGTAAATCCTATCAACTGACCCAGGCATAATGCGAAGTGCGAGAAGAATTCTACAATACACGGCCCATGAAATCCTCGTGGAAACTTTGCTGAAGTGATCCAACAAATTAATCAGTGGTCGGAGCGGGTGCAGTATCACCGAATACAACGTGGCGGAGCGGCGTCGTTCTGTGGTCGTCGGCCGACCTCGTGGTACTGCAAGGCTGCACTCGTTTATTCAGTCCTAGCTATGCTCAGTACATAGCTGAACCAAAACTTTCCAAGCTCAATCGTTCCCTTTGCTAAGTCCTAAACTGCAGAGATGCTCACTCTTTCTCAGGCACGCTGAGTCAAGAACGCTACGTCTGCACTCTAGGCAAGCTGGGAACGGAAGACCTCTACAGAGACTTCTCTCAGTCCGCTCTTCACCTCGGTTTCCCCTCCAGCAACATCACTTACGCCAATTGCACTGCAAGTTGCGTTATTTATGCGCCGCTTCCCAGTGGCGACCAATGCCTGCTCTGGGAAGTGAGCAAATTCCCACAAAATTTCCCTTCCTCTCAACTTCTGTTATTTAGCTCCTCCCAGGCCACCCATCAAGGTTAGTGTCTGAACAAACACCAATTTTTCAGGAATTCTGACTCCCAGGAGGGTACTTCAAATTCCTCGGTCCTACGTTCCCATCGGAGGCCGGCGTATTTCATTCTGTCGCTCTTCACCTGATTTACTTCAGACTCTGCGGACCGTGAATTCAGCATGAAGTTGCTATAGTCACATAAACGCATATTTTGACCTCTTTTGACCGCTCCACCGTAGCTTTGCGCGGTTTTCCCGCATGTTGCACAGAAAAAGGGATGACGGACATTTATGAACAGGCGTACAAGTTCTCCATCTGCTTCCCGGTACACCAGCATGGGGTCGGGGTCAACCACCCATGCTGTCACTCATCTTAAGGCGGCTGGAGGCCGCGCCCTGTTACCGCTTTCTCAGAGCTTGAGGCGCCCCAAGCTGCCCATTGTCGCTTCCCTTAGCCGCTCCCCTGGCGACCACGGTCAATTCTGAGTACTTCCCTGGGATAAACTAGCCTCCAGTAAATCGACGCGTCTCCACAAAGTTTTTATGTCGTGTGAATTACTTTAAAACCATCACCCGACATTAATTATTTCAATATGTCCATACTATCCCCTCTACAAGATGCATTGTGCCTTGTCAGTCATTTTTTGTTCAGCCCTACTGTTCGCTCATCGTGAGTTAGGTGATCTTTAATGACTTCATGTAATGGGCATATTTCTTGCCATCTTACACATTATCATTTTTTTTTTACTTTCCAGTGATACAAGACTCTCTGGCAGGCGTGAGTGAATGAATGTGGGTGTGTTTCAAGTAGCTGTACGGTGGTTTAGTCTGTTGCAGTAGTCGTGCAGAATGGCCAACAGCTGTAGTTTTCAGGTAGGCAAAGAGGTTTGCTCTCCTTGCGTGAAAGTTACCGGTGTTATGTTGGTGGCGGAAGCCTCATCTCTGCGTTTTCCTGGCCACGGAATCGCGTGGGAGACGTTGGATTGTGTGTCCATTGGAAGCCATCCACGTGGTTTAATATTAGGGATTATTGGCCCACTGCCATCACCTTTTGTCTATTCAAATGTGCCTTCTGTAAAACGCGACTGCCTGGTTTAATGTGGTTAAAACTTGGCCGCGGTATGTAGAAATTGTGTCTCCGCAAACCACGTGGGCATACTAGTGTGTTGTGAATCGTGTACCGTTTCACAAGAAATTGTACTTAGTTACCAGGCAACAGCAGTTGTGTAGATCTGTTACATCAATTTTTTAAGGAATAAATAATTTTGCCACCAATCTTATCCTGTGTACTGATGTTACGTCTCTATTACCTACGCCATTTACTTTATAGTTTCCTTGTTAGCCCATCCATAGCGTTTCCATGCGCATATGTCCAATAATTAGTGTTCCCTTTTCATTTAAAATAAATTCTTTTAAAATAGATGTTGTTTTCAGGAGTGCTGCTGCAAGCTGCTCTTATGCACAGTGTTCACGCGTTATTTACTTTATGTTAATATTTGATTCATGTGCACAATTCCTGGACCAAACTAGTAATTACATCCCAATCTTTATGAGTAATAGTACAATTAATGTTCGCTTATGAGTCTTTTTTCTTATGATTAAATTAATTAATTTTCCGATTCAGTGAAACCCTTTTTAGTCGTATGACTAGAGTTGGTGGCGACCCAATCTTTTACGTTGATTTCAATGTCGGATATCATTTTCTTATTCAAAGTGAGCTTCATGCAGCTTACACATAACGCCAATTTTTTCCGCAACTTACACATAGTGACCATGACGGAAGCTAACTTACAGTTTCACTAAAGCTTTCGGGCGTCTGACAGATCCTCACCATCACATTGCGCCGACACTAATCTGACGCCTTAGAGGCCGCTGCTCCCGCCTTATATATTGCATCTGAGCTAACGTTGTGTGATTGTGATTGTGATCCTATATCGAGGATAAGCCCTTCTCAGTATTTGAAATTAATAATAATGTTTCCTTTATGTTTGCTCAGGTGCAGTAAATAGAGTGTCAACTACAGGCTAAGGTCGATTACGTTGACAGTGCGAAAAAAACTGTGGGCACTAGCTGGGTCGACTCGACTTCTATCGAAGCAACTACTCCCATCGGACATTGACCAGAGAGACTTCTTAGAGTGAACTATTAGTACATTTACCACCATGATACATTTAGCCATTTCTATTAAAGAAGGGAGATGAACTACCTCATGTATGACCAGGGCCAATTCGAGAAAATTTTTTCCACACAAGCGATATATCTTGTCCGCCCGTCCCTCTCCCTACAAACATCGGCTAACATTTCTTGAGTTCTTTCTAAGACCTTTAAGAATATCTACATGATTGCTCTGCAATTCACAATTAAGTGCTTGGCAGAGGGTTCATCGAACCACCTTCAAACTATTTCTCTACTATTCCACTCTCTAACAGCGTGCGGGAAAAACGCGCACTTAAATCTTTCTGTCCGAGCTCTGGTTTCTCTTATTTTATCACGATGATCATTTCTCGCTATGTATGTGGGAGTCAACAGAATATTTCCACATTCGGGGGGAAAGTTGGTGATTGAAATTTCACGAGAGGATTCTGCCGCAGCGATAATCGTCTTTGTTTTAATGACTGCCACCCTAATGCACGCATAATTTCTCCCGTATTTCGCGATAATACACAACGATCTGCCGTTCTTTGAACTTTCTCTATGTCCTCCGTCAGTCCCGTCTGATGCAGATCCCACACCGCACCTCTATACCCTTAGTACTCATGTGGATAACTTAACACTTTTCATTATTTAGAGTCAATTGCCACTTTTTGCACCATATAGATATCTTGTCTAAATCATTTTGCTGTTGGCTTTGATCATCTGATGACATAACAAGATGATAAATGACAGCATCATCTGCAAACACTCTAAGAGGGGTGCTCAGATTGTCTCCTACGTCGTTTATGTGGATCAGGAACAGCAGAGAGCCTATAACACTTCCTTTGGGAACACCAGATATTTCTTGTATTTTACTCGATGACTTCCCGTTAGTTACTGCGATCTGTGACTTGCCAGACAGGAACTCGTGAATCCAGCCGCACAACTGAGACGATACTTCATAGGCACGCGATTTATTAGAAAACGCTTGTAAGGAACAATTTCAAAAGCCTTCTGGAAATCTAAAAATAAGGAATCAATTAACAGCCCCGGTCTATAGCACTCATAACTGTGTGAGAATAGAGAGCTAATTGTGTTTCACAAGCACGATTTGTCCTGAAGCCGTGCTGACTGTTAGTCAATAAATCGTATTCTTCGAGATAATTCATTACGTTCGAACACAGAATATGTTCCAAAACCCTACTGCAAATCGACTTTAGTGACGGATCTGTAATGGAGCGGATTACTCCTGTTTCCTTCCTTGGGTATTGGTGTGACATGTGCAACCTTCTAATGTTTAGGTACACATTTTTCGATGAGCGAGCAGTTGTATATCGTTGTTGGATATGGAGCTATTGTATCAGCATACTCTGAAAGGTTCAAATGGCTCTGAGCACTATGGGACTCAACTGCTGTGGTTATCAGTCCCCTAGAACTTAGAACTACTTAAACCTAACTAACCTAAGGACATCACACACATCCATGCCCGAGGCAGGATTCGAACCTGCGACCGTAGCAGTCGCACGGCTACTCTGAAAGGAACGTGACTGGTACGCAATCTGGACTGGAAGCCTTCCCTTTATTAAGTGATTTAAGCTGCTTCACTACACCTAGGACATCTACCTCTACGTTACTCATGCTGGCAGTTGTTCTAGATTCGAATTCTGGAATACTTACACCGTCCTCTTTGGTGAACAAGTTGCGGAAAAATCTAAATCTAAATCTAGTGGTCCTGGAAGTACCAGTTATGTTTTCTATTAATGTAAGTACTACATAGACATTGCTCTGTAGCAGAAATAAATTTCTGAATCTTATCCTAGTGGTAAATATTAAAAGGTGAAACAATATCCATTTAAAGTAATTTACGAGATCTTCAAAAAATGTAGTAAAAGGAAGAAGAAATAGACTCATTTTTCATGCTTCAATAACAGTATGCTGTACATTAAACTGAATGGAAAGAATGAATATATGAATTCCTAGTTTTGATTAGTTTAACCGTTTATTAACACAGAAATATTGTAAGTAGAAAATATTAAGTTACCTAAATTAAATGTATATGGTCATGTGAAAACTTTTGCATGCACTTTTTCAAAATACAGTATGTTGCCTGTAAGTATCATTGCCCACAAAAGGTGCATTAGTGTTGCGACATAAATAATACAATGTTGTTCCTGTGGCTGAAAAAATGGTTGTATTTTGCACTAATTTATGTGAAATATCTTAGAATAATTCCTTTTTGGCACAATGCACAGAACAGTTCCACATTTTTCACAATTTATAGTGGAATATTTCTTTATACCTCATACTCTGGACAGTGACCAAAACTGTCATATCACAAAACATTCTCTGGCACTGAAGCTGCAGTTTTTTTATTTTATTAGACGTGTTGACCATCCAGTAGTCCAAGTCTAGCTTCCTCTTCCCAGGAAAGATCAGTCCATTTGCAATATCACAGGCAAGAATTCGCTAACACATTTGTGCAATAACTCACCTTCTTCAAAGGAACCATCCCAGCATTTGCCTGGAGTGATTTAGGGAAATCACGGAAAACCTAAATAAGGATGGCTGGACGCGGTATTGAACCGTCGTCCTCCCGAATACGAGTCCAGTGTCTAACCACTGCGCTTCAAGACCTTCTTTCCGTTTATAAGCAGTATATATTGCCAAAGAGGAACAGCGCTACAAAAAACGACAGAAACCGCTACATCGGTAGCTAATGCTCTGGTAATCTTAAACGGTGTCTGATAAAGACGCATACTATTCAGAAACTTTTCATCAGAGATAGCACAGTACCGCTGTATATGAAAGCTTTGTAGTTGCTAGCAAGCACCATTGCCCATCCAACGACCAAACTTGTAACATGTTGCAGAAAAGAGTATGCAATTTAACGTCCCAATTTAATTGGGATTTAATTATTATACTTTTAAGTAATATGGAAGGAAATTTAGGGCTGTGAACTATTTTTATTTTAAAATGAAAAGCAATGACGGCAACGTTAAAAGAAACTGGAGCCTCTTTTATTAAATGACTGACTTAATTCTGAACTTTTACGAAAGTTAATGCAGTTGCTTCAAAAAGTAGCAGCGGCCATCAGTTTTGGCTTGGAGAGCAAATCTTTTGGTAAAATTTATTGCTGACCATGAATATAAATATGTTTCCTTGCGGAAATTAGTATTAAATTGACTATCGGACTTCGTAATGGTAAACAGATTGCAGCTTCTATCGTATTTCACAAACAAAAGCTACAGAACACGAAAACTTTAATAATCAAAAGAAATACTTCCCTATTTAAGAAAACACACAGAATTATGAATTTGTAAAGGAAAGACAGGTTAAACTTAAACAGTGCATTTTAAAGAAATAAAAGTCAGCTTACACTATTCCACACAGCAAACATTTAATGCTTAATATTTAAAACAAAAGATCCTCTACATGAAACGCATGATATTAAAATGCAGGTATTTTATATTCTGATAACTAATAACAGTTGCAGTTGCAAATAATTAAGTAACAGTCCAAGAAAGACCTCCTATGATCACTCTATCAAATCCGCAGAATTAATTGCGTAACGTGAATCAAGATAACCAAGGGAGACAATCACAATGGCAAGACAGTAAAGAACAAAACGAAAAGAGCAAAAGATCAGAACAAAAGAGAGCGGTGCCCTTGTTCCATACATATAATGTGTATATACTTTCAGTCATTAAACAAACTGCATTTTAGCTTCGTAAATTGTTTGTTACAGATGGAGAAAACTCACCAACAAGTAGTTAAATTTCAGGAAATTTGCCAGTAAAATAATAGCAAATTGATGGACATGAACAAAGTTTTGCGTACGAATGGCTCGCACCACAGTTTTTGCGATGAGCGATTTACATTCCATGCGCAGTTCCATACGGTTGTGAGCGCTCGAGGTCATGCACGCTCTTCGCTCACAATACCTACTACGCGAAACAAAATGAACAGTAAGCAGTTGAGTTGGCTCACCTTTATGTCAACTTTACTTGAGTATTTTAACCATATGAGGAGATCAAAAACCATCGATATGGGAATTCAATTTCACATCATTTCATAGCAGTTTTGATCAACAATTGGTCAAAGTTAAAATACTGCAGCTCTTTGAGACAGGATATACTCGTCGGTGGATATTAAGTCTTAATATGATTTCCTCCAATCCATAAAAATTGTTCATGCTGCACCCTTTTCTCCAGAAGAAAACTAACAAAATTCCCCTTTATGCTAGCCTTGAGGAGTGGACCCGAAAGCATTGTACTGTGGCATTATTTCTGTGAATAGTTCCGAAAATACGTGACACTTCCCATGCTACACAGTAGGTCCCAATACGGCGGGAAGGGTCGGTGAGGAAAACGGTTATACTTTCTCTAGACAGCTTTACCTAGACGTAGTTACGTGCGCTTGGAACTCATAGATTCGTGACTGGAAGTTCTTTGGCGATTTGCAGTGAAGTCTTCCGACTTTACTTTTTTCAAATGTAAATTGTTTGCTGTTGCTTGACAGATATTTGCGACGGACGTTCAAATAGTTTTAGGCCTACCAATGTAACAAAATTAAAAGGACTTTCCTCATTTGTTTGCTTGAACATACCGGCAGCAGCTGTTGATTATTTTTTAGCTTTTCCTGTGTTAAGCGTTCTGTAAACTAAGGAATTTTTTTCCGTCGGACTCGTTTCACTTTATTGGTAAAGCATAATCACTGACGACTCTAAACATTTTTCATGCGCAATAAATTATTACATATAGATTACTGAAGAGTTAAAAACAGTTTTGGATAATGTTGTATACACATCACTTACGAACTTATGCACCAACTCAATATAAATATTGACTTAGCTGATTGTCTTGCAGTTGGCCTCGTTGTCTGTTTTCCAGAGCTGTGATGGTATCGAGTACTTTCTACACGAAGAAATATAACTGGAAAGGTCGGCGGCTTACTAACCACTAAATAGAACAGTTTCGTCGTTGGATGTTCGCTACTCATAAATTCGTAGATGACTGGCTCAAAAGCTATGTCTCACAAATGGTTCAACAAGACTCTTCTTTAAAAAAACATGACTACTTTTTACAACTGTCAATTCAACACTCCATCACACAATAGCTCTTTCCCCCAAGTGTGAGCAAGAAGAAATAAAAAAAAGCAGCATTATACATCCAACTCAAAGAATTTAGTAACACCATAGAAAATTTTAAAATTTTTCTTACGTAAATATAAATTTAAATACTACAAAACTTTGCGAAAATATATATGCAAATTACTTTGCAAAGTTAGTACATTTATGTTTCAGTTAATTTAATTACATAAATCTTAAATATGTATTCTTTGAAATCGTAGTTCACAGGCTGTGTAAAGATTTTCCACTCACAAGCTGTAAAAAGATTTCATACAAATTTGCTGTTTAAATTCATGTAAACAGGTCGATATCACTGCTACCGTACATTTCACAATGTGTGTCAGTCCTGATAACATCACCACACACTCAAGTCCCGACGGAAGAAAATCTCCGACCTAGTTGGGAATCGAATCCGGCGCCCCATGATATTGATGCAGTACGCCAACCACTAGATCACGAGCTGATGACAAATAAAACTTTACAGAAAGCAGTTTTCACTCTGCAGCAGAGTGTGCGCTGATACGAAACTTCCTGGCGGATTAAAACTGTGCGCCGGACCGAGACTCGAATCGGGATCTTTGTATTCGGAGGGCATGTATTCGCAATATTCTTTCTTCCAGAAAGTCTGGTCGGACGAGTCTCATTTGAAATTGTATCGAGTGGATGGAACTGTAAGGGTATGGAGACAAGTTTTGCAGGAGAACCTCAGTGAAGTTTGTAATGTGGGAGATGAGGTACTGGCAGAAGTAAAGCTGTGAGGACGGAGTCCGCCTACGTCGTGCTTGGGTAGTTCCGATGGTAGAGCACTTAACCGCGAAAGGCAAAGGTCCCGAGTTCGAGTGGCGGTCTGATACACAGGTTTTAATCTGCTATGAAGTTTTATTAATATTCCATAACCCAAGACGCAACGGCATAAAACGTCAGGCGCTGTGAGACATGTTGCAAAATTATGGAGACATGTAAGGAGTATATAGCTCATGAACTAACTGGTGCCGGCCGATGTGGCCGTGTGGTTCTAGGCGCTTCAGTCCGGAACCGCGCTGCTGCTACGGTCGCAGGCTCGAATCCTGCCTCGGGCATGGATGTGTGTAATGTCCTTCGGTTAGTTAGGTTTAAGTAGCTCTAAGTCTAGGGGACTGATGACCTCAGATGTTAAGTCCCATAGTGCTGAGAGCCATTTGAACCATTTTTGAACTAACTGGTGTCGGCATAGAAGGAGCTGAGGCATTAATTTTGCTGTTATGGATAGCAGGTTAATCATTTGTAGGTTCCATGTAACATATTGTGATCTCTCTCTGAGAATTGGGAAGTGTTAGTTAGTTCGCAACTGTACCACACTTTATCTGTTAAAAACTTGGAACCATGCAGACTATTTATACGATTGTCGTTTCATCGCAAGAAGCAGCAGTCGAAACAGAGAGTCATAAAAGATAAAAGTTTGCCAAATAAAGCGAAAGCGTATCCTTCTGCATGGACAATCACGTTTAACGTTTTGAAGTATTCTCACACTGTGGCGCTCACAAACTCCTTCCACGGAGGCCTTAGCAAGAGAGTGTACGGCTACGCTTACCTGCTAGGGCAACATCCGCATCTTGCAAGGAAGAAAATTCCCTTCCATCGCGATAGTCGATCCTCACACACGTAGTGAATGCTTGTTATACACTGAAAAGCCAAAGAAACCGGTATAGGCATGAAACTTCCTGGCAGATTAAATATGGAAGGTAGGAGACGCGATACTGGCAGAAGTAAAGCTGTGAGGACCGGGCATGAGTCGTGCTTCGGTAGCTCAGATGGTAGAGCACTTGCCCGCGAAAGGCAAAGGTCCCGAGTTCGAGTCTCGGTCGGGCACACAGTTTTAATCTGCCAGGAAGTCTCATATCAGCGCACACTCCGCTGCAGAGTGAAAATCTCATTCTGGTATAGGCATGTGTAATCAAAAACACAGAGATGAGTAAACAGGCAGATCAACGCGCTGCGGTCGGCAACGCCTGTATAAGACAAGTGTCTGGCGCAGTTATTAGATCAGTTACTGCTCTACAACGGCAGGTTATAAAGATTTAAGTTAGTTTGAACGTGGTCTTATAGTCGGTGCAGGAGTAATGGGACAAAGCATCTCTGACACAGCGATGAAGTGGGGATTTTCCGTACGACCATTACACGAGTGCACGGTGAATGTAAGGAATCCTGCTAAATATCAAATTCCCGATATCACTGCTGCCGGAGAAAGATCCTGGAGGAATAGGTCCGACGACGAATGAAGAGAATAGTTTAACGTGACATAAGTGCAACGCTTTTAACGTGACAGATGAGCAACGCTTCCGCAAATTGCTGCAGATATCAATTTCGGTCAATCAGCGTCATCGTGCGAAGCATTTAACGAAACATCATCGGGTACCCTTGATGGCTGCACGACAAAGATTTACGCCTCACCTGGGCCTGTCAACACCGACTTTTGACTGTTGATAACTGGAAACATGTTGCCTGGTCGGACGAGTTGTAACGCCGGAAATGCATATCCTCCTATTTACATCTATAGTACTATAAATTTTTTTCCTTATTTTGTTACCTGAAGATATGACGTTTCTGTGTCTTTGTATATTGTAATTGTTTTACTATTTGTATATTTATGCATTTATGTCGATGTATAATTGGTTTGTTTTGTAAATACTATTTGTATTTTTACGCTGGGTCTTGCCTAGGGAAAACTATGCTATCGAATGAATACATCGATAGGCCGTGTGGAGAACCAAAGTGTTTAGGATCTTTGGTAGTGTTAACTCTGCCTCGTGGAGCGCAGGCAGAGCAGAGAGAGTCTGGCTGGAGTAGGGCGGTGGAGCAGGTGTGTTGCGTGACGCTCCCGCGAGTTGCCGCGCTTTCGTGGTTTGGCAGCATGTAATTGCGCTCGACTTGCTATGATGGTTTCTGACACGGTGTCGCGGACAGGAAGCATTAGCTGGCGCACATCAAGAGCCCGTTTCGCCTGGTGACCGTGTCGAGAAGAAGGAGCGCCAACATCCAGCCTCTGCAACAGCGACGGCCGACAATGAGTGACTGTCGCCGCCTCCTCGATCGACGACTTCAAACCTTCAATCAACCAACAAGGAAGACTGGAAGCACGTAAAGTTTTAGAACTGTATGCCAGACCTCAGCTTTTCAAACTGTTAAATTTTTCTCACTAAATTACAGCAACGTAGCATGAACCTTTGTTGCTCATTGTCCCAATTGCATTACCAAGCAGAGTCACTTCCTTTTCCGGAATAAACCCGAGTCTTGTTGAAATCAAACGCCAGCCTTAAAGTAATACCATTCCATTTCACTGCTTTAATTTCAAAGTTCAGTTAAAGTATTCATAGCTGGCTATAATATTTAGATTACGCAAGCACAAATTAAGAGTGCGAGCTTTCTTGCCATATTTTAGCTTACCTGTGACTGCAGCTCAGCTTGGTACGTACTAAATTTTACTATTGTTAATTGTTCAGAATCATTTAATTCAAGTACAAAGTTAAATCTCTTATTTCTAAATTGCGTAGATTCAAGTAGCTTTTGAAATGATTGTTGAGGTAGCCCAAGACTAACCTTATTTTATTGAATTTCGTAGTGCTTCAGAAACAAAGTTCACTATTAATTTCAGTCACTAAATTAACTTTCAATTTTCCGGTTTTATTAATTCTTTTGCGAAATTAAGTCAGAGTGTAGCGAAATTTATTACTTCTGACAAACATACAATTTTCACACAACACGTGTCAACCTTCAGTTGCCACGCTTTTAGTGCTAAATATATGTGCATTAATCTTTCATTTTCAGTTATTATAGTAGTTGTCCATGGGACTGGCGACCGTAATTTTCCCCAAATCGCAAATATCTAATTAACGCCAATTAATTGTTAACGTAACGACCGCACATTTACTTTCTTTATTAACTTTATCCCTTTTCAAAATTAATTTCCACCAATTTCATTTGCATTTTTCCTTTCATTTAGATGTAAACCTTTCCTCCCTCTTTACCGACAGATTAAGTTCGGTGACGATTGCTTTTCCCAAATTTCCATTAGGTGCACGCGGTTTAATTTTTCACTGTCATTAAGGTCGATAAGTGAGGGGGAGGTTACAGAGTCTCGTTTCAAATTGTATCGAGTGGATGGAACTATAAGGGTATGGAGACAACCTCATGAATCCATGGACTCTGCATGTCAGCAGGGGACTGTTCAAGCTGGTGGAGGCTCTGTAATGGTGCGGGGCGTGTGCAGTTGGAGTGATATGCGACACCTGATACGTCTAGATACGACTCTGACCGGTACATAGGCATCCTGTCTGATCACCTGCATCCATTCATGTCCATTGTGCATTGCGACGGACTCGGGCAATTCCAGCAGGACAATGCTACACCTTTAACGTCCAGAACTGTTACTGCGTGGCTCCAGGAACACTCTTCTGAGTTTAAATACTTCCGCTGCCCACCAAACTCCCCAGACAAGAACATTATTGAGCATATGCATGGGATGCCTTGCAACGTGCTGTTCAGTAGAGATCTCCACTTCCTCGTACTCTTTTGGATTTATGGACAGCTCTGTAGGATTCATGGTGTCACTTCCCTCCAGCACTACTTCAGACATAAGTCGAGTTCATGTCACGTCGTGTTGCGGCACTTATGCTTGCTCGCGGGGGCTCTAAACGATATTAAGCAGGCGTACCAATTTCTTTGGCTCTTCAGTGTAGAACCTCATGGATTTTACAGCAAATTAAGAAACTTTTTCACCATACTCGTTTCGCCTTACTGGGAAAGCATGATCAGTAGTTTTGCGTCTGATTCGTTTTTACATTCCAGTTACTTTAGAGACAAAACACTTATTACATGTGGTGTCGAAAGTTGCAATAAAAGGGATAAGTAAATGAATGAAACTGATTAATAAATATTTATATAGAGTTGGTGCATAAGTTTGTAACGTTTTCCCATAAACGTAACAGATAGACATAAGAGAGATGTCAGTCATCAATAATTTATTCTCCTTCATTATTTACAAGCATCTTACAATTCTGGGGTAAATTTTCGATTCCGCGACCGTAGAAATCACGTGGTTTTGAATCGAAAAACTCGTCGAGCCACGTTCGGAGCACGTTTTTATCCGGAAAGGAAGTTTTTTGAAAGTTGTTCGATAGAGAGCGTGAAACGTGAAACTCTGAGGGCACGAGACCAGGCGAATAAGGTCGGAGAAGAATGACTTCCCAATCCAACTCCTGTATAGGGTTTTTCGTCAGTCTACCAGAATGCGGGTGGACGTTATCGTGAAGTAACATCACTTCATGCAGTCTTCCTGGTCGTTGTTCTCGGATTGCACCTGCAAGATGTCTCAGTTGTTGATAATAAATGTCAGCAGTGATGGTTACACATCGTGGAGGCAATTTGCAGAACACCATAGCGTCGCTGTTTCACCGGATGCGTAACACTATCTCTTGTGGATGCGTGCAGGTCTTTGTACAGGAAGCTGCTTTGTTTGGGCTCAGCCATTCCTTTCTCCCCCTCATGTTAGCATAAAGACATCATTTCTCGTCACCAGCAGGACAGGAAAGGTTGGTATTACTCTCGAGTCTACTGATGACGAGCAAGCAGAAATACACATATGGCCACACGCTGCTTTTTGTGATTTTGGCTTAGAGCCTATACACCAGATGTTTGAAAATTCCCCACTGCAAGCAAATGTCGCACGTTGGTGGAATGGCCACAATTCATCACATTTGCCAATTCTAGAGTACATTGACGTGTATCATTGTGGATTAATGCGTTTAAACGATCTTCACCAAACACGGAATGTCTTCCTGGACATGGAGAGTAATGTCAAAACGATCCCACTTCTAACTAGAAAACCATTTTCTTGCCGTTATCTGTCCACTGGCATTATCCCCGTAATCGGCGCAAATGGTTGTAGCCAGAACCCGCTCTGCCACCCCTCTACTGAGCTCAAACACAAGGATATGTCGAAAAGGTTCCGATTTCTCTACTTGGCGCTCCATTTTGTAGCGCCCACAGCTACAGTCACTGTGTCCAAATGACAAAATGTTATCTCAAAAAGTAACAGTTAACTACAAATAAAAGATGGCAATCGACAAATAAACCCACAGTAACGAGAAAAACGGTGAGGCCTTTTGTACCAAACTAATGCTTGAGTAAAGTGGACACGCCTTTCAATTACAATTGTTTGAAAAAAATGACGGAAGTCCGTTTAGTGGTTACGTCATCATACAGACATTATTGAACATGCGTAGTGCAGCGTATTGGCCTTATCATTTCATCTCAGGAGGCACGCAGTGGCGTCAGGTTTTATTGATTACGATGTGACGTCTAGTTAGTATATACGCACTTTAAGGGTTTCTTACGCTTAGTCTGGTTTTATGGATGGGTCTACTATCTCAAAGGCATGAATAGCTCGTGTGGAATCTACCGAGAACAGATCTCTTTACGTAGATAAATGTTCATGCAAAATCGAATATACTGCTGTCATCCAAACGCCTCCGTGTCACGGTAACTCATGTGTCGATCCTCTTCAATCATATAGCACAGAATATCAATCTCTTTTGAAACAACAACCGATGGCGGTCGAACTTTCTCTATATTCACTGGTTATGAAAGCACGACAACGATTTCATTCTGCGATCACACTTTAATGAATATGACAGTTTATCTACAGTTATACTCGAGGTAAACGTAATAAAATTATCCAGTGAAAATCCTTCATGTCAAATTACATTTTTACAGCGTTCTGTCTTTAAACGCTCACTGTGAACAAATCCCTCCGCCAGAGTGATTTGTCCCTGTTTTAAGAACAGACGACAATAAGAGACCGCTTATAGAACCGTAAAAAGGCCGCTTTAGTATTTACATAGTGGGTGTGAAAGGCGATCGTTTTGTAGCGATCGCCTCTCATATATCGTGGACCGGCGCTCTGTTGATTCACTGACAATCAGTCATTAGTCGTCCCTGTCCACAAAGCACATCATATTTGCCAAAACAGGGAAGTGTACGGATCATTTCCTGCAAGGCAAAGATAGATAAATTGTCACTTTCCTATGCCAATGATTTCTGTAACTGCGATTTTTAGTTGCGATTTGTCACAGATTAAAATCGCTGTTTACGAAGTGACAATTTGTGTCCCACCGCAACGTTAAAATCCGATTTCTCCGCTTTGTCACCGTAGATGTTACGCTACAGTTAGCCATAAGTAGCAACTAACAAACACTGACAAATATACTAGTATCTGCTAACTGGTATATCTGACCAGGTTAACTTTGTCAGTGCAACGGATATGATATGTTCTCGCCTGTAAAGTTTGTTCAACAGTCTGTCGTTAAAGTCATTATGCAATTGGAAAGGGGTGATAAATAAATCTATAATAAGGTGAGAGCGAATAATGAAAATTCCTTTCTCCCTGGTAAACGCCGTCCCATATCCCTAAATTTCCGTCATATAGTTATTGAAAATGGCTTGGCTATATGTTTTAATGTTGGTGATATGGAAGTGAAGAAAGGGGGAGGTGCGGGTCTTCCAGTAACAAGTTGATATCAGGAGTAGTTTAAGTGCTCTACTTGAAGATACACACAAAACAGTACCTGTGTATTGGAGTGTTGACAAAAACATCCATCTTGTGAAGAACTGCTGGTAAACAGTTGGTAAGAGTTACGTAGTAACGCCTCTCCTTGCATTTTTCGTAGTTTATTTACCAGATATACTTAAAATAAGCATCAAGATACACGTCAGAGCCTTGTCCGCTATGTAATATACGTTTTCTGAGTTTACCTAGCAGTTTCCGTCTCAAGATAAAAATCGGTAAAGTGTGTTTACATGAGACACAAACGTAAACATTGAGCTATATAGCTCAATCTATTACCACAACCTTTACTTGGCTTCACCAACTAAACCGAATTATCATCTTCCAACCTAATCTGGCTGCGGGTTACGCTACACAACAGCCGCACGGTTTGAGGCGCCATGTCACGGATTGCGCGGCCCCTTCCGCCGGAGGTTCGAGTCCTCCCCCGGGCAGGGGTGTGCGTGTTGTCCTTAGCATAAGTTAGTTTGAGCAGTGTGTAAGTCTAGGGACCTCAGCAGTTTGGTCTCTTGGGAATTCACACACACACACACACACACACACACACACACACACACGCTACACACCTTTTCAGGGCGGGGGTTCAATATGAGACTCTAGCCAAACATATCAGTGGTGCTTCCAGGAAAAACACCAAACTTTTTCTCGGAGAAAATTACCTTCTTGTTTCATTTCTTCTGCCATAGGTAGTTTATACATCTGCAATGTGAAACAAAATTCTTAGAACGAAGTACGAACGTTGGCCAGTAGACGAGATGGCACACATCACTGAATGTTAAATGTCACTTTTAACTGCCACTTGCGATTTCTAGTCGCGACTTGTCACTTAAGTCGCAGACAGTTCGATTCTGGATAGCGTGACACGGCTCTTGGAAAGAAGTACTAACTTCCATCAACAAGTGGATCAAGGCGATGAATTCTAAATGCTACATTTAATTGCCACTTGCTATTTTTGACTTTTAGTGCGGACTGAAATTGCAGCCAGATAATATAAAGTTGTTACTCTTAAAACTGCGACTTCTCATTCTCGTGTTTTCTTGCTCACCGCTACTGCAAGCTAAAAGCTTTGATATAGTTTGGTTCATTTCACCACGTTGTTTGAAATACAAAGGCACCCTCGTCTCTACCTTCACCATGATGAGCACGCTGTAGAATCAGTATCCAGCACTTGCCTTCAATATTTGATAATGACCTATTTCGACCAGCAACCTTCGTCGTAACGGTGAGATTGGAACAAGCAGCGAGCGTTCCAGTTGCGTTCATATGACTGGGAACCTTGATAACATCGAAGCCAGATAAAATCGCATCATTTCGAGTTATCTTTAGCATGTGGACTTCCTGAGCATAATTCTTGGTCTTTTTTCTCGTTTTCAGTTGTTTCAGAACACGTGCTCATCGAAATCCGTCCCTGTGTTAACCATCAGCAAATTCAAGTGACTTACAAACTGCTTCTTTCACTCGCGAGTACGTTTCTAAACAGTTTGAACAGTTATTTTTTCGTAATTCTGTGCTATGAATTTCGTATGGGATGTTAAATGTTCTAGATCGATGGCTATTTGTAGCAAGAACGACTGATTTTTGTGGCTGATCAGCTTATGTATTATACTTGATTTTTCGTACATTTGAACTATTTATTATCTAACATCGGTCCCTTGATTTACCAATTTTATCACGTATACAGGGTTTCCAAAAATAATGTATACACTCTTTGAAACTGAACATCTCTTTAATGAGAGGGGTTAGAAATACAATTTTAGTGGTGTTAGGTGCCTCATGGTCCGACGGAAGGTGGTAAATATTCAAACTGGTGTCCGTCCATCGCAGTACACCGACGACAACGACTTACGACTGAGCGACATGCGAACTTCATTGTTTCCAACGGAACAGCATCACAGGATCGCTCAATCTGCTCTCTAAGATAATCCAGTGTGCGTGGTCCTGCAGTGTAAACTGTTTTCTTGAGAGTACCCCACCGAAAAAGTCTGGAAGAGTTAAATCTGGAGATCGAACGGGATACTCCACACTCTCTCTTTGTCCTACTCATCTGGCATGGAATGTACGATTGAGAAATGCCCTCACATTCAGGTGAAAGTGAGCTGGCGCCCCATCCTGTTAAAAGTAATAAACTTCATTTCCAAACACAACGCTAAGACCAGGAGTTATCATTTCGAACATTACCAAGTACGAGTCGCCCGTGACAGTGTTGTCAAAGAAGTACGGCCCGACTAACCCTCTAGAAGACAGACCACACCAGACTGTTACTCCTGGTAGATTAACACGCCTGTGCTCGGTTACGTATGGATTCCCCATGGCCCAGAACACGCAATTATAGCTGTTAATTGTTCCATCAAGTTTAAACGTCGCTTCATATGCCCAAAGAATTCGATCTTGGAATCGTTCCTCTTCTTCACATCTGTTAATGAACCACTCACAAAATTCGCTTCGCCTATCAGGATCATCCTCGTTAAGAGCATGGAGAAGTCTTGCAATGTAAGGCTTCAAGTTCTGAGACCGCAAAATTCTATGAACAGTACTTCTACAGATCCCAGTCTCACGAGCGCACTGCCTCACAGATTTCTTCGGGGATCGAGTGTATGTCTGGATTACTGCATCAGCACTCTCATTATCTGTTGAACTCCTCTTTCGCCCGCTATGTCCCTTCTTCATATCGTGCACTGTTCCTTCGACTTCAAACTTATCTCTGATTCTTGTAATTGTTACACTTGTCGCTGGTGGTGTTCCAAATTCAACACTCCGACGTCGGCGTGCCGCACTCAAATTCTCTGTTTTCCAGTAACACTTAAGCACCCATTTCCGTCGTTCAAACGATAACGCCATGTTTGCTGACAATCCTGAAACAAAAGAAATCATTGTTACGTTTTTCACCGCCTTCTCAATTATCACCCATAACAACTGTATTTCTGTCTCCTTTAATTAAAGAGATATTCTGTTTGAAAGAGTGTGTACATTATTTTGGGACACCCTATATTTTGCCTCCATGCTCGTATACTGAATACTTGTTTCATGCGAAACGTGTTACATTCACTATCGTTGTGTTTTACTCAGAGCCTACGTTGTTCATGTGTGCCATACTTGCATCTGTTTTTCGGAAGGAATTTCACAAGTCCAGGTACGTTGACGCAGTTCTTGAAGATATCTGGTGGCGGAGACGGCGTCACTGTAAATTATCGCTTTCCCCACACAAGCTCTCTGTTTTCAGGCAATTAGCAACTGTAGGTAACAAACGACAAAAATTTTTATTCATCCACAAACCAGGCACGAGTTCAATATTTAATTGTGTTACTTCCAAGTAACTTCTCCCCCTCCCCTCCCCCTCCCCCCTCCCCCTCTCTCGTTGCGCTTTGGGTCAGCATTGCAATCACCTATAGTTATTCCAGTCACATCCCAATATCGCATTATGTCTGGGGACCTATATCAGATCAGATTTTTTTTTCTTTATTGATTTTCAATTCCCCCCCCCCCCCAAGGGGGCGGGCTGGCAGCAGCTTACTACGCTGCTCTACAGCCTACAGACTTTTTTTAAAGAAAGGAAGAAGAAAGAAACAAGGAAAAACAGGCGATAAAATGGTGATTTATGGCGTAAAATTGCGGAAAGTTAAAACAGAAAGCAAAAGGGGTTGGCAATGTAGATAAAATACACAGGAATCAGACATGTAACATAGTAGACACACAATTAAAAAACATGGCGACAGTCTGGTTTCTGTTCGCAAGAGATAAAAGGCACACCCAGCGACAGTATGATGGCCATTCGCAACAAGTCCCAAAAAACACAACACGGAACACTCACTCTAGAACACTGCACGAAAGTGGCAGCACAAAGACGACACTCCCGAGCCAAAGGCAGATGGGGGGGGGGACACCTGCAGGAGGGGGAAAAATAAGGAGGGAGGGGGAGGAGAGGAAAAAAACGAAAAGGGGGGGGGGGAACCAAGGAGGGAGAGGACTAATAAAGGGGGAGAAGGGCAGACGCGAGAGGGAAGGAGAGGAGGCAGAGGAGGGAAATGTAAAAGGACGTGGGGGAGAGAAGGGTGCAAAGAGACGGGAGGTGGGGAAGACAGAGGATGGAAGGGGGGGAGTGGGAGCCCGAGAAAAGGACAGAGGAAAGGAGGGGGAGTGAGGATCAGAGTTGATAGGAGGGATAAATGGAGGGAGAGAGAGCATTATCCGGGAGGGGGAGTTGATGGAAGCCACCTTGGGAAAGGAGATGTAGGGTGTAGAGATGGAGGGTAGGGGGGACACAACGGTGAAGACGTGGCAGGGGGCGGGGATCGGAGGGGAGAGGAGCAACCAGGGGGTGAGGGGGTTCAAGACGGCGGGAGGTGTAGAGGATGCGGATATGTTCGAGGAATAGGAGCAGATGGGGGAAAGGAATGAGATCATAGAGGGTCCGCGTGGGGGACGGGAGGCACATACGGAAGGCGAGGCGGAGTGTCAAATCAGAAATCGTGTTCATAATCTTATGAACATTGAGGCACAGTTTTGAAACGAGTGCCACCTTACAAGCGGCAATGCATTTAGCAAAAAAATAATTGCAGAAAATCTTCAGCGAAACGTAAAAACAGCAGAGTCATTTATATCGCTAGCCTCACAAAACCCGTTTTATGATGTGCTGTCCCTCTCTGACATGATATTACAAAGAATAAGCCATGTACAAAGGACGGAAAATAGTGGGCACGGTGAAGCCTGCAGTGTTTGTCGGTAGTGTGTGTTTCTGTCGCAGTTGGGCACCACTGGCGCTGTACGAAAGTGACCGCTGATGTCAGCAGTGAAGGCTGTCAGCCGTCGAGAGGGCTCAGAGCTCTTCAACTTGTCTCCGCCGTTTACTGTAAATATGTTAGTATCTGTTCGGGCTATCTGCTCTTTAATTCACCTGACGTTCGCCTGGAGTGGCAGCTGTCAGGGACAAGCAGTCGGTATGTATTATGCATCACTCGTAAGCGCATACGTCGCTACCAAGCAAGACACTTTCAGCCATCATGCAATACGCTGCGTTACCTTCGACACCACGAAAATACGTGGAAACTGACAAACCCTGCTGAGTTACGTATACATTATGAAGTAGGCATTATTTTCTTCTGTTAGTGGTCAACGTTCTTCTTTTTCCTACTTACGTACATGTCTGATTACAAGTGAAGTATTTCGAGGTCATCGTGACAAAATGCTTTATTCAGATATGTTTTAGTACTGCTGCACCAACATTAGCTCCTCCTCTATAAATTTATTGCAGTGAATTTAAGTTACGTTTGAAAACAAGCACATACAAGTGCAGACATGTCCCGATTTTCGTTAAAAAATTGTGAACGATGTATCGTATGTTCCATATTTGCTTTTATGTTGCTTCTAGTTTGGTTGGTGCAGAGATGTAATTGTTACACTTTCTCACCTTCAACTAAAAATCCTTCTATTACGACGTATTTTGGCCAAAAAACAATGTTACCATAATGTGTCCATTTGATCAGATTTACAGTATGTTCGACTTCGTTATTTACGGTTTGCAGAAACGAAAGTGATGTCTTTGTAAGACACGACCGTCTATGTCTTAGTTTTTGTTTGCGTGAGCGGTACAGCTGTACTATTGTATTCCGATGTAATACATTATAGTTGTTCTTCTCCCAAAATCTCTTGTCTTTTCAATGTTCTGCCTGCAAATTCCGTCCTACCATTTTCTGATTCCTTCTGCCGACGTTCTTTTCGGATTTCTTCTTCTTCTTCTTCTTCTATTAGTTAAACGGCATTCTTGCCCATACTGTCTCAATTAGTTTGCTTCGATTGTGTCCATTATAGCTATGTGCACAGTTATTCTCATATATATGTCAATCTACAACACAACCTCCAAAATGCCATCTCCTTTGACAATAAATTCATCTTGATTCCTTCAGTCACTCACCGTGTTTCTGCTCCATATGTTGCCGCATTTTATACAATAGTTTTAAATATCGTAAACTCCATTCACTTGTCTACCTTGATCTATGCGGTTCTCGATTTCGCGTTTACAAGATCAATTTTTGTTAATGACTCCGGAATATTTATAAGAGACTATCGACCTTACTACCCCAAAATCTAACCGCAGATCTTCACGCACTCCTCCAGTAATCAAATATTTCAGTTTTCTCTAAATTAATGGTTTAACTCTATTTCTTATATTGGCTATACAACTTTATAATCATGTAGTTCATGTCGTCCTCATCTTCTGCAAAAACGCTTGTTCATCAGCAAAATGCAAAATGATGAAGTTGTCATATCCGTACTACAGCAGGAACGTTTCCATATTCTTAAGGCAAAATCCAAATATATTTTTAATGGCAAAGGTGCTATCGCGCATCCTTGTCTAACCATTTGGTCACTGGAATCTCTCCAAATAGTTTTCTGCCTACTTCATTGTGTGCCGCGAATTATGGAACCTTTGGTTTCCCGCCCTCTGGGTGGGTGTCTAGCGTGGTTTGTCTGCAGGTCGCACAGACGTTGGCGGCTGTACGGCGGCCGATCGCGAGCGCCACCACCGGGGAGCAGCGTGAAGTCTCACAAAGTGGAGAGGCGGCAGTATCGAGACAGCTCAGGTAGAAACTACCTAAGCGTACAGTCATCTGGACGAGGCGAAGCAGGAACTTCGTGCAACAGAACAGCGACTCTGTGGCGTTACCTCCTGTCTCGCAATGAGAGGATTACTGTATAGGTATCTCAAAGGCGCGACATTAATTTAATAATGTGCAATTTATGCAATCGAGTATAATGTGACAGTCTCAACATGTTGACAATCCACACTGAGGATTGTTAGTTTGAGCATAAATGGTTCGTTGGTTGATTTGGGGGGAGACGACCAAACAGCGAGGACATCGGTCCCATCGGATGAGGGAGCGATGAGGAAGGAAATGGACCGTGCCCTTTCAAAGGAACCATCCCGGCATTTGCCTGAAACGATTTAGGGAAATCACGGAAAACTTAAATCAGGATGGCCGGACGGGGGTTTGAACCGTCGTCCTCCCGAATGCGAGTCCACTGCGCTACCTCGCTCGGTGCATAAATGGTACGCTGCTGTGCAGAATATGGAGGACAAGAATACCTTATTGTAGCAAATCCTCGTATTTTTTCCGCAGTCATTGGGCCAGTAATTAGGTTGACGGGCATCTTTGCCGGCCGGGGTGGCCGAGCGTTTCTAGGAGCTACAGTCTGGAACCGCGTGACCGCTACGGTCGCAGGTTCGAATCCTGCCTCGGACATGGATGTGTGTGATGTCCTTAGGTTAGTTAGGTTTAAGTAGTTCTAAGTTCTAGGGGACTGATGACCTCAGAAGTTAAGTCCCATAGTGCTCAGAGCCATCTGAACCTATCAGTCTCGCGTAATTCTCGCTAAAAAATGCAGGGTGATTCAAAAAAGACTTTGCAACTTTGGAATTATACAGAAACGTATTCAGATATCTTACAGAACTGGTAAAGCGGCAATTTTGTAGCAAACAACCTGAACTTTCACATAAAAGTGTCATGTGTCATTTTGGTTCGATGTGACTGCCATTTCTGATGCTTCGAACATCATACTGGTAATCAAAGAGTAAATTGGACGTCTGCGTGGACGTTCTTTAGCGTACTCGGTGTGATATTTACGCCGAACAGTTGTTGTAGAGTTCGTGTCAGGAAGCCAAAAACACACAGCGAACTCGCTCCGCACTAGCGAAAGCAGCCATTTTAACTTGCCCTACGCTGGCGATCCTGGTGGCAGAATGGTGTGCTGATGCACTGCGTAAATCAAACTTGAGGCTGTTTGCTACAAATGGCACGTCCATGGATTCTGTAAATTATCTCAATAAATTTCTATATCATTCCAAAGTTTGAAAGTCCTTTTTGACTCAGCCTGCATTGAGTACAGCAGGCAAATGATCGGATTACGCATCTCAGGGGTTCTGGCTCCTAATAAAACAGTTAAAGAAAGAACAGCAGTAGTGTCCAATCGTGCGTGCCCGAGCAACCCGCCGCCAACATTACCTGCTCCTTTTCTTGTGAAACATATGTAAATCACAACGTAAGTGGAATAGATGATTAAAAGACAAGTGATGGCTTGAATCAGTGATGGAATCGACACAATATACAGATATAAATGGCATTTATCCATCAAACCTTCAAGAACTACACGACTTACGTCACTTAGCTTGAACTTCCAAGAACAAGAGACAAGTTAAGAAGATGACAAAAGGCAACTCCTCTATCACTTTATTCTCAGTGGCTTTACATTCATCGCCTACATAGTTTCAGGAAGTAACAACATCTGAAATAATTTCTTTGCGTATTTAGTACATATTGTCCTTCACTAGACAGCTTCCTTTTCGAATAAATGAAGGTATTTTTTCTTATTGTACAGTATCGCATCATTAAGTAAGGAAAAACTAGAGAAGAACAAGTAATGCTTCAAGGCAGCCTGGTGGGCTCTGGGATCTTTGTTTCCAGTGGCTTGCTGTCAACTTAGAGCACCATTTCCAGTCTGGACGAATAGGTGTCGGCTTCGTGGATCCAGGTAACGTGGCGCTGCTAGCAAACAAATTGTTACTAGGTCCAGCCCATGTTCGGCTACGACGGTTAAAGGAGATTATGGCGGTAATGTTCAGTACAAATCTTTGTTATCCAGATAGCTACTCATATGCCAGGGTTGGTAAATTTGAATCGGGCAACAGGTCACATTACAACCACGGCGAGGTTGCTGAACGGCTTACTGTATTAAAACCTTGAGAATCTGCATTTTGTTGCAAATTTTTGAAATGTTCTTCTTCTAGCATTCGCTGATTTGGTGTTCTCATTTATTGTGGATGTCGTCAGCAGCGGGTGATCTGGGTTGATGTGCTCTATTATTTGTATTATATTCTCTTGTTAATTTATTACACCGTATTAGTTTAGAGAATTGGCGTTTGGTGGACTATATTTCCGGATGTAATATTCTGGCCAAAGATTTGCGCATTGGATGTTTTTCTTCTCATAATTCTACTGTTGTGTTGTTATTTGTGGTATACTGTTTTGTGCTCCTTGCATTGAAATGTTGAAATTCTAATGGGTAGATTATTTTACCGTGCATACTATTGTTTTAGATAATAACTTTGGAATTTTCATAATCTGAACACTGAATGCTCATGTTCACATCGTTCATACACTCGGCATTGCTCAATTTCATTAATAAATCCATTTCCCAGCGTTTCCTGCTCCACAAAGTCTACAAGCAGTACCAGTACATAAAGGTCCAACAGATTGAACAAACAAAGGCTAATTTCGTTCTCTAACACTGCAGTCCACAATTGGTAGAGACGAATGCTATCATTGGTGTGGTGTCACCGCCAGACACCGCACTTGCTAGGTGGTAGCCTTTAAATAGGCCGCGGTCCGTTAGTATACATCGGACCCGCGTGTCGCCGCTATCAGTGATTGCAGACCGAGCGCCGCCACACGGCAGGTCTAGAGAGACTTCCTAGCACTCGCCCCAGTTGTACAACCGACTTTGCTAGCGATGGTTCACTGACAAAATACGCTCTCATTTGCCGAGACGATAGTTAGCATAGCCTTCAGCTACGTCATTTGCTACGACCTAGCAAGGCGCCATGTTCAGTTACTATTG
This sequence comes from Schistocerca nitens, assembly GCF_023898315.1. Classification (NCBI taxonomy): domain Eukaryota; kingdom Metazoa; phylum Arthropoda; class Insecta; order Orthoptera; family Acrididae; genus Schistocerca; species Schistocerca nitens. The sequence goes on along the minus strand of NC_064614.1, from coordinate 919,702,120 downwards.
ATATTGTAAATAATGTACAGACAAGAGCTACGTTCAACATTAATGGATTAAAGTTAAGTATTCCACCAGTTACCTCCTTCTTTCTGAAGTCTAAATTCCTTGTCCTGTTCCAGACCTCACGCCAGCCCGCGTGAGCTTAAACGCGTGCCTGTCGGTGTCCCCTAAAATTCGTGGGTTGGCTCTCCTGCCAATCCACAACATTTTGGCGATGAGTCAACACTGCGTTCTTAACTATACTGCCCTGATTTACTTGTGTAATGCTTCGCCACAATCTCCAGATGTACTGTCCGAATTTTATCACTTAAAGAATCAGCAGACGCAGGCCTTACTGGATGTCCTTGGACAGCTCGTCCAGGGTCAACGAGCAATGCAAAACGATGCGGCAGCCGCCGCTCCACCGCTACCGCAGCCACAACACATAGTTGCACCAACTTTTCGTCCTTTGGATGCTGCACTGGAAAGCTGGACGTAGTGGTCACGCCAATTTGGATTCCATCTCCCCGCCTACAGAATTCAAGGTAATGAGCAGCAGCCTTTTCTCCTTTCCTCCGCAGGGTACAAACGTACCGTGTGATAGTCAAATTATTTCCCCGACGCGACTTAGCAACTCTGTCCTACGACGAAATTTTGTCTGCATTAGATGCACATTTCAAAGACTCAGTCAATGTAGTTGCAAAAAGGTATACCTTCTTTCTTACAAAACGTACGGCAGGTCAAACTAATCGGCAGTGGGTTGCAACCTTGCACGGCCTTACTAGGGATTGTGCTTTTGAGTGTCAATGTGGACTCCCTTATTCAGATACTATGGTACGTGATGCAATTGCACAGAACGCATCTGATGTTCGTATAAGGGAACAGATTTTGAAACTAGTCAATCCCTCCCTTCAACAAGTGATGGATATATTGGATCGGCAGGACACACTTGACTTTGCTCAGGAATCATTTGAAACTTCACCAGCCGTGTGTCACGTTAACCGGCCCACTGGGCGAGCTGCACGGAGCAGTAAACAGACCTCGCGTCCGGCCGCGCAGCTGCCACCAGGCTCTCAGCCACGTGTGCCGCACAGGCAAGCAAATGCAGTGCTAAAATCATGCCCGCGGTGTGCTACTAGACATTCGCGTGAGAATTGCCTGTCGCGCCAGGCTATTTGTTTTTCTGTAAAAAAAGGACATGTTCAGAGTGTTTCCCAGAAAAAGCTCAGATTGGACACTCACAACCATTCCAGGCCCTTTGCTTCGCGCCAGAATCGGAATCGAACCAAGGATACTCTGGCTCGTGAAACTCCGCCCAAGGAAATTCATGTAGTTCATTCCATTCCACCCAGTGCCACTCTCTCTAACAGTGACTGTGTTCGTCCCACAAAAAGAGTGCGTCGACATCGCCGGAAAACCCGTCAAGTCGCAAGTGATTTTGTACGTGTCAGTTCACGTTGCACGAGACAGTCGCTCTTGTTGTCAACAGGACAATAAACTTTTTGAGGACTTTGTAACAGAACATATTAAAGGCTTTACTTTAATGAAGTATGCGATCCCTTCCAAATTCAACCAGTTTAACGAGTATTTATGATTATAGAAAAGTTATTGTGTATGTTAACAATGATTGCACAACATGTCTCCATAAACAGTCAACCCATTAAATTATACTGAATAACTGACCCACACAAAAGTTAATATCACTTGAGCACTGATGCAGCAAATGTCATCATGTAAAAACACTAAGTTCATCTTAAATAATTAATATGAAGTACGAAAAATAGTGGCCAACTTAGGTATTTTGGATCTCCTTAAATAAAAATCACCCAGTGAAACCTATTTGTTCACTAGGAGCGTTTTCACTCAGTATTCACGTAATCAATCCTATTTTAGACGAAAACCAATGTAATTCTTAAGAATTCATGTTACTTACTTATTTATGCAAATTAGAGAAGTCAATTGACAAACTTCTAAAACACGGCCTTTTTGTAACAAAGAATTATTCTGTCAAGTCAAGAAATCTGTCTGTCATTTTAATAACATGTTAAATTATGTTACTCGATGCAAATTAATAACTTTTCTGCACAAATTATGATAACAGATGTACATGTGACTTATAAACTATATCTCTTTTTAGTAGTTCTTTGACAATGTTATAAATACAGGCAGTCGGAGGCAGTCGGAATGTCACTTTGGTGAAGTGTGTTTCTGTGTTATTGTTTGGGATGGAAAAACAATGCAAAGAACATGTAAAGGAAGTACTACTTTGTGTTGTGTTATGGTCTTTGGTGGACAGTGGAATTAAGATGGCCACCAAAGTAATAAATATTTGATGTTTACATATGTGTTGGTTTCGCTCGTTCTTTATCATCAAAAGCACATGAAAAACACGGGACCTCATGTTTTTACCCTAGACAACCAGATTTAGAGCCAGCATCAGCATCGAGACACAGCAGCGATCCAGCAAGCAGCAGCGATTACTACAATGCATTGTAATGGCAGACCATTTACAAAAGTGGGGGCTCGTCCGGGATCTTTAAGTGCATCGATGATAATAGTGCAGCGATAAATTTCGTAAGTGCTTAGCATTCCAAAAAAGTTTATTTGTGCAGTGTGTCAACAGTGAAAATATGTCAAAAATAAATAAATAAAGTGTGTTTGTGCGACTACGAAAAACTATCATCTCACCGCTCGGAAGATCAACGTCTGGATTATGTCAATGGAATTCATCAATCAAGACTTCAGCTTCGATAAAACCGAATAGACGTGGAGAAAGCCAACAAGAACACCGATCACGACATCATAGCTAGCTACATAAAGCAAGGTATTTTGTTGTTGTCATTTAAAATAATTAATTGTTAACATGTCTCTACCTGAGAGGGATGAGATCGTAGGAAATGTAAAAATTGAACCAGGGGATGGTGAACAATTAAACTTAACAGAGTGGCTAGCAGAGTTTACAACTCAAATAAGCTCGCAACTTAAACAATCAAGTGAAGAAAACACAGATAGACTGGATAAGTTAAGTTTGGATTTTAAACAATCAAGTGAACAAGTACGTTTGGATTTTAAACAATCAAATGAACAAGTAAGTTTGAAACTTAAAGAAAACACAGATAGACTGGATAAGTTAAGTTTGGATTTTGATCTATTAAGTACTCATCTCAATGAGAAGTGTGAGGAAATTAAAACTACCCTCAGTAAGAACACTAGCGAACAGTTGATACACTTCAGAAAAGAATTTCAAGTTAAAGTTGAAAGTTTAAATGAAAACATACAAGCTAACACAGACAGCATTGCTGTCATCTACAACAGAGTAAATACTGAAGTTGAAAGATTAGATCAGAGAATAGACAAAACATCAGAAAACCTTAAACAGGAATACAACCTGTACACCACTAATGTAGATACAAAAGTAGAAAATATACACACTAAATATACACAATTGGAAGATGCATTAATGTCAAAACAAGTGTTTTACAGACAAAATACAATGTATGGACACATCCAAGTGAAATGCTTTCCTGGTGAAAATCTGCACCCTATTGACTTTATTTACCAATGTAAGTATATGTTTGTTGTAGGAATGTCAGATAACATAAAAATCAAGTTAGTAAAACGGTTTCTAGAAGGGGAGGCCCTATCCTGGGCAAATGAGAATAATGATTCTTGGAATACTTTTGAAGAGTTTGAAGCTAAATTTATTTGCAAATTTTGGTCACAGTCCATACAAGCCAGATTAAAGTCAGAACTTCTAAATGGACCAGTGTATAGAGGGAAAGTAGGGGGAATGCAAAAATTTTGCAGAGATCAATTGAAAAAACTCGCTCACTTGAATAACTCTTTTGATATTATGACACAAATTGATGTTCTAAAAAGAAGATTACCAGAGAGACTGCAGTGGGAATTGGTCCATGGACCAGACAATTCAATGGAAGAATTCCTGAAATTTGTAGATAGATTAGACAGGGCCTTGGAAAGAGAAAATAACCAAAGTTTTGGCTCTGGCAACAACCAGTATGGGGGGTGGAACAGGAATGTAAATAGAGATTATTATGGTAGGAGAGACTTTGAAAATTCTGGAAATAATGCTCCAAATAGGGGAGATAGGAGATATGAAAATGATTTCAGAAACAATACACAGGAGGGAGGATGGAGGAGAGATAACAGGAATAATAAAAATAGGTATTGGGGAAGAGAACAAGAGAGAAGGGGGTTTGTTGAAACTAGTGAACAAAATGACAACTACAAACGGACAGACCGAGGGAACCAGCCGGGAAACGGTGGACAGTCCCACTAGATGTCCGTAGTTTTGGGGCTAGACAATATTATGACAGGACAACACATAACCGAAACTGGAAAAGGAGAGGATACAATGTAAAGAGTAAATATCATGAAAATACTGATGTTGTTAGAATGAATAAATTAGAATTTAATGAAAGGTTTTGGCATACTATGAGTAAAAGTGATACAGTTAATAAAAACTGTGTTCAAGCACAGGTAGTTAGTGAAAGTGCAGAAGTTATTGCAGAGTTCCATAGTTGGGCTGAAAAAGATACTGGTGTTAATAACAAGTCAGACACACCACAAGTAGAATCTATTTTGGGGGGTTTATTTGATACGAAGGGGGATGACGAAGTGTTTAATGGAGCCAAAGACTCAATTGCTGAGATTCAGATACATAGGGGGGAAACTGAAGATGGGGTTGTTGTGGAGAAGGAGGAAGAAGAAATAGAGGGACATTTAAATAATGATTCTAAATCAAGTGATGTTATTGATGAGAGTGTGGAGGAAGAAATAAAAGTATTTGTAGAATTGAAAAGTGATGATGAGATAAAGGTAAGTGATGTGACAAACATGGGTAATAATGAGGTTAATTTAAGTGAAATGCAAACTAGGGAATGTGTATCTGAGGACAAGCTATTGCCTATTGGGAACTATGAAACACTAATCTATGAGAATGGTAATAATAATAATATTAAAGAAAATATAAAGGGATGGAATGTAAATGTGTGTTTTCAAGAAAAAGGGGAAAAGTTTTTAGAAGTTTTGTGGAACAACTATGGAAACTGTATGAGCAAAGATGCATTTTGGAAAGAATTAGCAAAGGTAAGTGCAACCTTGTATCCTATATGGTGGATAAGAATCCGTAGTGGACTTTATAAAAAATGAGGTGAAAACAATAGTTTGTTGAGTGGCAACACAGTGTTAAGAGGAACAGATGAAAACAAAGGTTTATGTTTAAATGTCAATGCTTTGCAAACAGAGAGGGATGTGTCTAAGTGTAGGAAAGAGACATTAGACTTAGGAACTAAAGAAATTGAAAATGATGTATTATATGTTAAAGCAAACATTGACATTTGTCCATTTGAAATAAAAGAAAGCCCACATCCTAATGCTTATAGACCTATCTTTCCCAGATCAAGAAAGTTATTTGGATTAAGAAACATCACTGAATTGAAACCATATAAACATGTTCAAGCACATTTCCCTGTTTGAATACAACAACTTACCCATTTTCCGTAAAGCGTTTTACCAGCAAAGATTTTTACTGGGTGTGTCAGATAGCAACTATCACTCATCCTACAGACCCTGGAAAAGTTCCAGATATCTGAGACAATGTTTTTATATTTTTATTGTCACTATTGAATATTAAATTTGGAGACATCTTCTTTACTTGCAAGGGGCAAGTTTAACCATGCACCCAAAGAGGTGACAAACATTTATTACTTTCTGTTTGTATTGTTGAATATGGGACATACTTGCAGCAAATAAAAGACAATGTAAAAATTGTTGTGCAAGACCCATCATTTTGTTACTATTGTTTTCTTAGGCATAAGATTTGTGTACAATTTTCTACAGCTAATCAGATGTTCACCAAGTTTGATGTTTGTGTTATGTTGTGACCAAATTAAGTGTGCAATTTTGGTATTAATATGTTCTTGTACTATCTTGACTATGTGTCTCAATGGGAGAAAAGTTTTTTAAATATTTTCTTTTTTTTAATGCATATTATATTCATACATGTGACTTCTCTAGTGTTTGTGTTTATATATCATGTCCATACTTATAATTATGTTCTTTGTTTTCATTTCCTTTATGTGGCTCAAAACGAGCAGACAGTTGCAGTATTTTCCTATGGACATCTGACCTGTCCATCTATGTAATATATTTATGTTCCTTCTATTATCTTGATTAATCTGTGACTCAATGAGAACTGACTTTGAAATGATTTACATATATTTTTTATATATCTTAACATCGCATGTGATACATTTGTGTCTGTTTTTGATCTCTTTCCATGTGGCTCACTGGGAGCAAAGATTAACAATTTTTTTACTTTCATATATTACTAAATATTTTTATTATGCTGTCATACTGAGAGCCATAACACAAAGTGCATTTGAAACAACACAACTAAAATATTTACAGGAAAAAGTCATTTTGAAACGGTGTAACGGTCGTTGTATACATACACATTATGCATAGCAAAAAAAAAAAATTATTAAAGTAGAACTTTTCCAAATTTTAACCATTTGACACATTTGTCCTAGTCGGCTAATATCATTAACATTCTGTAAATGATATTACCCGAGGGGGGTATTGTAACGGAACATATTAAAGGCTTTACTTTAATGAAGTATGCGATCCCTTCCAAATTCAACCAGTTTAACGAGTATTTATGATTATAGAAAAGTTATTGTGTATGTTAACAATGATTGCACAACATGTCTCCATAAACAGTCAACCCATTAAATTATACTGAATAACTGACCCACACAAAAGTTAATATCACTTGAGCACTGATGCAGCAAATGTCATCATGTAAAAACACTAAGTTCATCTTAAATAATTAATATGAAGTACGAAAAATAGTGGCCAACTTAGGTATTTTGGATCTCCTTAAATAAAAATCACCCAGTGAAACCTATTTGTTCACTAGGAGCGTTTTCACTCAGTATTCACGTAATCAATCCTATTTTAGACGAAAACCAATGTAATTCTTAAGAATTCATGTTACTTACTTATTTATGCAAATTAGAGAAGTCAATTGACAAACTTCTAAAACACGGCCTTTTTGTAACAAAGAATTATTCTGTCAAGTCAAGAAATCTGTCTGTCATTTTAATAACATGTTAAATTATGTTACTCGATGCAAATTAATAACTTTTCTGCACAAATTATGATAACAGATGTACATGTGACTTATAAACTATATCTCTTTTTAGTAGTTCTTTGACAATGTTATAAATACAGGCAGTCGGAGGCGGTCGGAATGTCACTTTGGTGAAGTGTGTTTCTGTGTTATTGTTTGGGATGGAAAAACAATGCAAAGAACATGTAAAGGAAGTACTACTTTGTGTTGTGTTATGGTCTTTGGTGGACAGTGGAATTAAGATGGCCACCAAAGTAATAAATATTTGATGTTTACATATGTGTTGGTTTCGCTCGTTCTTTATCATCAAAAGCACATGAAAAACACGGGACCTCATGTTTTTACCCTAGACAACCAGATTTAGAGCCAGCATCAGCATCGAGACACAGCAGCGATCCAGCAAGCAGCAGCGATTACTACAATGCATTGTAATGGCGCCAACCTAACATCAAGTGCTAACAAGCTCCGTAAATGGGAGTGAATAGTGCGATTACAGCAAATAGCAATATCTACGACTAGGCGGACCATTTACAACTTGGACATTAACGACAAAGTGATACCATTCCGGCTCGATACTGGAGCTGCAGTTTCACTGATCAATCAAGACACGTACAAGCAGCTGGGCACACCTCCATTGCGTGCCGCAAATGTTAAGCTAACTACCTATTCAGGTCACGGGCTCCCTGTGTTAGGACAGTGCAGCCTTCTTGCAACATACAAAGGACAAACAAAACTTGTGTTATTTTACGTCCTTCGATCTTCTTCTGCAGTGAACTTGTTTGGTTTAGATTTATTTCAGTTGTTTAACTTGTCTATAGTAAATCAGGTCCTATCAGTGAACCAGACTGTGCATTCAGACAGTGTTTCTCGTCTATGTGAAGAATTTGCTGACATTTTTGCACCAGGCCTTGGTTGCACTAAGAACTATAAAGCACATTTACAACTGCAACTAAACGCGCAACCGAAGTTTTTAAGAGCGCGCAATGTTCCCCGCGCATTGCGTGATGAGGTCGCAAAAACATTACACGATTTGTAATCACAAGGCGTGATTGAACGTGTGCAGGCTTCTCTCTGGGCATCACCCTTAGTCATTTTGCCAAAACCTTCGGGAAAATTGAGACTTTGTGTGGACTTCAAGGCAACAGTGAATCCACAACTAGTGATTGCAACTTTTCCTTTACCCCGCCGGGAAGATCTTTTTGACAAACTGTGCCCGGGTAAATATTTTTCGAAGTTGGACCTAGAAGATGCGTAGTATCAAATACCGATGGACGAAGAATCCCAGCTCGTTTTAGTGGTTAACACGCATCTTGGTTTGTATCGATTCAAACGACTGCCATTCGGGTGTGCATCCGCCCCTGCATTGTTTCAGCAATATCTGCAAACTGTTTGTGCGTCGGTCCCTACTGCAGCAAACTATCTGGACGATATTGTGATCTCCAGAAAGACGGAAGAAGAACATTTAGCCAATCTCAGAACATTATTTCAGGTCTTGCGACAAAATGGTCTTCGCTTGCGGAAGGACAAATGTGTGTTTTTTGCTCGTGACTTACCCTACCTGGGACATGTACTCAATGCCCAAGGCATACATCCCAGTCCCGAGCACCTCCATGCCATACAAGGCTTGCCTTCGCCGCAGAATTTGAAGCAGCTACAGAGTGCCGGCCGAAGTGGCCGTGCGGTTAAAGGCGCTGCAGTCTGGAACCGCAAGACCGCTACGGTCGCAGGTTCGAATCCTGCCTCGGGCATGGATGTTTGTGATGTCCTTAGGTTAGTTAGGTTTGACTAGTTCTAAGTTCTAGGGGACTAATGACCTCAGAAGTTGAGTCCCATAGTGCTCAGAGCCATTTGAACCATTTTTTAGCCAGCTACAGAGTATGCTGGGAAAAATCCACTATTACCATAAATATGTGCCCCACGCCTCTTCCATTTCAGCTCCGCTTCATCGCTTACGCCGTAACGGTGTTCCGTTCGTCTGGACGACGGAATGCGAACGCGCCTTTCGCCAGTTGAAATCGGCGTTGCTTTCCAATACTTGCCTTACGCCATTCGATCCCCAGAAGCCCCTTTTGTTGATGGTGGATGCATCGGATTTCGGGATCGGTGCTGTGCTTGCGCACAAAGATGGATCGCATGATCGCCCTATTGCCTTTGCGTCCAAATTGCTCTCGTCTGCGCAAATAAATTATTCACAGATCGAGAAAGAAGCATTGGCTTTCGTATTTGGTGTTACTAAGTTTCATGATTTCTTGTATGGTCGTCACTTTACCATCATCACAGACCACAAACCTTTGACATCGCTTTTTCATCCGAACAAACCTGTACCTCCACGTACAGCGCAGAAATTCATTCGCTGGTCTATTTTCCTCTCGCAGTACCGCTACGATATCTTGTATCGGTTCACTGCTAAGCACGGAAACGCCGATGCGTTGTCCCGTTTGCCTGTTGCTGAGGATAGAGCATTCGATTCCTCCGAACTTGCTTGCATGTTCATTGATGCGGAAACCGATGACGTGGTCGAATCGTTTCCGATTGGTTTTCGTCGTGTAGCTACAGCCACAGCTGCTGACCCTGTCCTTGCTACCGTTCTGCGTTTTGTTGCTACGCAATGGCCCTTGTCAAAGTCACGGATTGGGGATCCGTTGGTTCGCCGATTTTTTGCTCACAAGGAGAGACTTTTTGTACGACGTGGTGTTTTGCTGTTGCGTTCTGATAATGATCAGTCCAGGGTCGTGGTCCCACGTTCGTTACAATCCTCTGTCTTACAGCTTCTCCACCAAGGACATTCGGGTATAGTGAGAACGAAACAACTTGCTCGTCAGCACTGTACTTGGTTCGGAATCGATGCTGCGATTACGAATATGTGCTCTTCTTGCATGGCGTGTGCCGAACAACAATCCGCACCACCGCGGAAATTCTTTGCGTGGCCAAAAGCCACTTCCCCTTGGCAACGCTTACACATCGATTTTGCTGGTCCATTCTGGAATGCTCGATGGTTGGTTCTGGTCGATTCATTCAGTAATTTTCCTTTTGTTGTCCGGATGTCTTCCACGACCTCATCTGCCACCATCCAAGCGTTATCTGCTATCTTTTGCATTGAAGGTCTGCCACAGATAATTGTTTCCGACAATGGCCCACAATTCATTTCCGCAGAATTTCAGTCATTCTGCAAGGCCAATGGTATTCAACATCTGACGTCCGCGCCGTTTTCGCCACAGTCAAACGGTGCCGCTGAACGATTGGTCAGGACTTTCAAGTCACAGATGTTAAAGTTGAAGGAGTCGCATTCTCGGGAGGACGCGTTGTTGCTCTTTTTGTCCTCGTATCGCTCTTAGCCCCGAGATGGTCGCTTGCGGCTGAGTTGCTCCACGGTCGCCCTCATCGCACCTTGATGTCTTTGCTACATCCGCCGCATCAGGTTCCTGTGCAGCGGCAGACACCTGCTTTTGCCCCAGGCGACGTTGTCTACTACCGCCACTATCGAGGTTCACGGCGTTGGCTTGAAGGGCGCATTCTTCGCTGCCTCGGCCGCGCTATGTATCTGGTTTTGGAGGCCTCTGGTGAGGTGCGGCGGCATCTCAATCAGCTGCGCCTCTGTCGTCGCACGGGATCTGCCGCTCCCCGTCTGCTTTCAGCGACGGTGCCGTTCAGGTCAGCGCCCGGGGGACCCATCTACTGGCTCGTCTCAGCCCAGGTGTTACCGACGCTGCCTTCCATTTTGCCCCATGGCGACGCGCCGCCGCCACCGCCGCCGCCTGTTCTCCCGCCGGCGACGCCCGCAGTGGACGCGTCGCTCCAACCGCCGGGCGCCTCCCTGGGTCACGCGCTGCCGATCGCATCCCGTGACCGGATGTCCTCCGACATGGAAATCTTGCCCGCTCCGGACCATCTGTCGTCTTCGCCCGTCGGGTGCCCCGGCCCGATGGAGGTCGACCCTTCGGCCCCTCCTGTCTCTCTGCGGGCGCATACACCGCATGTTGGCGTGCACCCTGGAGCAGGTTTTCAGGCATTTCCTAGCTCCCCGCAGACCGAATGGCAGGGTGCGGGTGGCACAGCCTCGCCTGTTGTTAGGCTCCCCACCTCGTCGCATACGTCAACTGCGGGCGGAAGCCTTATAACACAACCGTCCGCCGATTTGCGGGGGAGGAATGTGGTGTCACCGCCAGACGCCACACTTGCTAGGTGGTAGCCTTTAAATCGGCCGCGGTCCGTTAGTATACGTCGGACCCGCGTGTCGCCGCTATCAGTGATTGCAGACCGAGCGCCGCCACACGGCAGGTCTAGAGAGACTTCCTAGCACTCACCCCAGTTGTACAACCGATTTTGCTAGCGATGGTTCACTGACAAAATACGCTCTCATTTGCCGAGACGATAGTTAGCATAGCCTTCAGCTACGTCATTTGCTACGACCTAGCAAGGCGCCATGTTCAGTTACTATTGATATTGTAAATAATGTACAGACAAGAGCTACGTTCAACATTAATGGATTAAAGTTAAGTATTCCACCAGTTACCTCCTTCTTTCTGAAGTCTAAATTCCTTGTCCTGTTCCAGACCTCACGCCAGCCTGCGTGAGCTTAAACGCGTGCCTTTCGGCTTCCTCTAAAATTCGTGGGTTGGCACTCCTGCCAATCCAAAGCAATTGGCTACCTTAAAATCAATGAAAACTATGTGAGTTTCTAAGTTTATGATAATTCTGTTCTTCGTGAGCTATTTTGGGCAACAGATATTGTCTTTGCATTATATTCCCGCTCTGTTCTACTTCGTCCATAATCTATGACTCGATTCTCGCTTTTGTAATTTTCGCGTATAGTCTGGAAACTGAATTTCTTACACCTTCTCCTCTATAGTTTAAGCATCTTCTTCCTGTCAGCCTTTTTATGTACGTTGAATGTGTATGATGTTTTCCATTCCTCTGCTAACTGTAGGTTAAAATGTTTTATTTAACGTTGCAATATGTGATATTTTAGAAACAGCTGCGCGCCTACTAAACAGTGCAGCATTGCCTTAGTAAACATTTCCGACGTTTATCAAATAGAGTGTAATATCACAGGTAGCATTAGAAATTAGCATCACATGCAGTTTTTTATGTCACTCGCTAATGGCACAAATGGCAACATTTCACAACATGTTTACTGTGAAGACACCACACTGTAGCGTGATACAACTGTTACGCTCCGCCACTGCGGGAAACGTTAACTTTTCATAGTATTTGACTGTCATTACCCACGAATATTCTTGAACTAAGTATCGAACCAGATTAATCTGAAGCATTCTATCAACTGGACACAGAAAATTAAACGCTAAACAACAATTCATTTGTCATCAGAAGCAAAACGACGTTTGTCCATCGAGGCTAACGGTCACATTAAACATCTTAACAAACCATCCTCCACCTATTTTGATTTGTCATGCTATGACTCCCCCTTCGGTGTCCGCCTCTACATCGCACAGTAGCAACTGCATCCAGCGTACTCAGTTATTTGTAGGATACATTCCAATCTCTTTCTTTCCCTATTGTTTTTTCCCTCTTCTATCACGTCTTGCCCCACCGGACACTTAAGTGAATGAAGATTACTTTCCACTTTCTGTTAACGAGGAGGTCAATAGAGATAGAACACTGGCTTGGCTTGAGGGAAGGATGGGTAGCGCCTGTGAGGGTGTACAATTTTGCATTATTAAATTCCGAATTTTTCTCTTTTAAGTCAGAAGTGTGAAGTTTCCTGTAATTGTGTGATTTATTGATAAATGTATGCTTACCGTTGTGACCGAGCGGTTCTAGGCGCTTCCATCCGGAACCGCGCTGCTGCTACGGTCGCAGGTTCGAATCCTGCCTCGGGCATGGGTGTGTGTGATGACCTTAGTTAGGTTTAAGTAGTTCTAAGTCTAGGGGAATGATGACCTCATATGTTAAGTCCCATAGTGCTTACAGCCATTTTTGATAAATATATGGGCGCACAAGTCCATGTTTTGCACATAGTGTTATGTAATCGTACATGTAGTTTATTAGTGCTGTATTACTATTTGATTTAGGTACTCCTTGGGCGGCCAGTGGCGTTTGAAGTTAGCCAGCAGACGTCTGCTCCATGACAACATGTGTGGCTGAGAGTTTGCTCCACACGGCCGTCGTAAGCAGCTCCGCCAAACAATAGAAGAAGTGATATGCGTAATAACTCATAAAAAAGCTTCGATTTTCTTATGGTATTGAAATTGATACTGAACTATCCACGGATGCAGTGCAGTGAGCCAAAACATTGTGACCACCTGCTTAATAGCTTGTTTGTCCGTCTTTGGAATGAAATATATCACTGATTCTCCGTATCAGCTATCCGACAGTTTGTAGGTAGGTTTATGGTGGTATGTGGGAGTAAATATCTACGCACAGGTCATGTAATACGTATAAATAATGGGTCGCTGATTTACGTAAGCGGTGATGGGCCCGATAGCGACCCACATGGGTTCAATAGGATTTACATCAGGCGAATTTTGTGGCCGGGACATCATCGTAAGTTCACTATAATGCACCTCAAACCACTGAAGCGCGATTCTGGCTTCGAAACACGGACAATTACACTGTTGAAAGATGAAATCGCCGTTGGGGATGCATGCAGGTGGTTCGCCGCTGTCAGCGTGTCTTCGATTACTACCGCAGGTCTCATGCAAGGGCAGGAGAATGTCTCCCAAAGCACAGTACTGCCCCCACCAACACGCGTCCGTGGCTCGCTGCACGTTTCGAGCCACTGTTCACCTCGATGACGATGTTTGTGGAGACTACCAACGACCTCGTGTAGAAAAATGGGATTCATCTGAAGAGCCGACGCGTTTACATTGATATAATTTCGAGTCCCGATGGTCGCGTTCCCACTGCAATCGCAATTGGTTCAAATGGCTCTGAGCACTATGGGACTTGACATCTATGGTCATCAGTCCCCTAGAACTTAGACCTACTTAAACCTAACTAACCTAAGGACAGCACACAACACCCAGTCATCACGAGGCAGAGAAAATCCCTGACCCCCCGCCGGGAATCGAACCCGGGAACCCGGGCGTGGGAAGCGAGAACGCTACCGCACGACCACTAGCTGCGGACGCAATCGCAATTGACGATGTCGTTGGGTCGAGATGTGAACTCGTAGGGGTGATCTGCTGCGGAGCTCCATGTTCAACAATCTACGATGAAAGGTGTGCTCAGAGACAGTTGTGCGTGAACCAGCATTGTGCTCTTTCGGCAGAAGTGCCACAGATTCCATCTGTCCTACTTTACAGAGCGGATAAGCCTCCGAACCCTACCTTCTGTGAAGAGTCGTAGACGTCCAACTACTTAGCACCCAGTGGTAGTTTCACTGACCTATCTCTTTCCGTAGATGCTCACGACAGGAGCACATTAACATTAGAACAGGTTCGCCGTTTTCGAGATTCTCGTTCACAGGCTCTGCGTAATAATGATCTGCCCTTTGTCAAAGTCGCTTATCTCAATGGATTTCCCCATTTGCAGCACATATCTTCGCTAGTGTCATTCTCCGCCTGTGTCCTCTCCGCTTACATACTTTAGCTACCTCGTCACGTGTGCAGAAAGCCACCAGGCGGCATCCAATGTCAGGGCGGGCAGTGGTCATAATGTTTTAGCTCATTAATATATATATGTTCATATAATAAATGTACACTGTTAATTAATCCTGTGCATAATCATTTCAAGTACACTGAAGAGAATAATAATGATAAGGAATATGTTTGAAACTAAGCTACCTGATGAACAGTAAAATATTACTAATTCACCACCCAGTAAAATGTCTCAGTTCGCGACTCTGGAGTGCAATATGAATCTAGAACGGAGGAAATTTGATTTTACAATTAAAATCGAAGACAATAATAATTACTAAGAATTTTTACAGAATTTTGTGCATCAAGAATTTCCTAAATTTCTGTCGTCAGGAACCCTCTCACGTGGCGTCCCTGGTATGAAAAACGAACCTGGAACAAAGAAAGTCGAACTGACACCCGTATTTGAAGATGAAAATAACGAAGAAGGAGTTTATTACAAGACTTTATTACGCTTTTGTAACTGGTCTTCGACCCTGTTACAGGTTTATCAATGCAGAAGATTGCATATGATTAAAAGATAACAATAACGTCAATGCCAGTGTGAATCCCTTAGTGCAGTGAGCAAGGATAGGTAATTTTACGCAATAAAAGAAACTAAAGATTTTGTGCATGAAATGTATTCGCAGTTGTGAATACGAACAACCATCAGCTCTATAAGGGAATGACGAGAATTAAAATTTGTGCCGGGTCGGGAATCCCACGCGGATTTTCCATTTTACGTGCGGGGTCGCTTTAACCGCTCTGGCTTCCGAGCACAACAAGCGGCCTGACTCAAAATAAACTTCCATAGGTCGATGTTCCTGCGTAACAACCTGCAGTCATACACATTTTATGTAATTACAGTACAGGGGAGGACATCTTAACTGAGAGTCGCTGCCTGGTATCGGCACATAAATACGATACTGCAGTGCAGAAGAACAATGCTATGTTCCTTCGGAATGTTTTCGCAGCTGCGAATACGAACAACCATCTGCTGTATAAGGGAATAACGACAAAAAAAAAATTGTACCGGAGAGGGACTCTATCTCTTCTGGCCGTAAGTCGTGCACGGATAGCTCGCTTAAAGAGTCCCGGTACGACACTAATTTTAACTGTCGTCATTCCCTTGTACAGCAGATGGTTGTTCTTATTCACAACTGCGAATACATTTCATGTATTTCATAGCTGTAGTCAGCGCAGTGCCTGTTCCTTTGGACATTCATGAATGTTCGAAGGAACGTTGCATCATTCTTCCTAACAATGCCAATGCAATATTGTAAAGATTTTGTGATAAGGTGAGTGGAAAATACAATCGAACTGTAGACTATGTATCATCTGCTGTGATTCAAGAGTTAACTTGACAGTAATATTGAAAAATTCCAATACATGGTCTCATTTATCTGTTTGTAATATTTATATCACAGAAGAATCAACGATAATTAAAAGTGACATAAATATTTTACTCACATATCAAGAAGCTAGTAGATGCTGAAAAGCTGGCTGAAAATGAGTTTTAAATACTTATCATAATTATTATCCGTGTCAACGTGAATCAAGAACCTGCTGCCACGGAATTAAACGGAATATTGATATCGAATGAGAAGCCAAATTTAATATTACTAGTTATTGGCAAAAGTAAACTTGTTGTTTCATTCGATATCAATAATAATGGCGCTGAAGTCTACCCTAAAATGATCGCATTAAAGCAGAATATCATGCAATCAGTGTCAAAGAACTTCTAGTAAAGCAAAACAAGATTTAAATTACAATTACGCATTTATACATCGTTAGCAAGAATATTTTAATAATATATTGCATGTAAAACAGAACTAAAATAGATTACATGCCTTATAAGTTCTTCGAATTTAAGTTGAATCTCCGAAAAACATATTTGGAGGAAGCAGCAGAAGAGTACACAGTAGCCGCACTGTATATCAAATTCAACGGCTACTGGCAGCCTGCTACCCATAACAAATTACCAGCCGCCGCTGCCGGCAGTCAACACATCATCTGGGCGACAGGCTGGCGTCAAACAGCATCGGCATCCGGAGGCTGGATGGTGAAGCAGACGACTCGCAAGAGTCATTGGCGGCAGACGCAGTTGGCGCTTCACAAATAAGATTTACTGCAACCAGCAAACTGAACCATCATAAATCTAATTTGTGAGACTACGGTTCGCCTGTTGTAGGGAAGACAAAATCAGAAACGAAGTAATGAAGGAAGAATTTCGAATGCGACCAATAACACAAAAGGCAATCCAATACAAAGAAAAATGCAATCAACACGTACTTAGTAAACCGCGAGAAAGTTTCCCTAAAGTAGCAATGGAATATAATTCGTAGAGCAAGGGAAGTGTTGGAAGACTCAAGAAGAGATGGTGATACCAGAACAGGCCCTGCGCCTAACTCTTTAGTGGCAGAAGAAGAGGAAGAAGACTGTTCACTTTAGGAAGACACTCGAAACGGTGGCTGACGTAAGTAGCCGCAGCTAACCTAGTCAGCTAGAACTAGTAGACGATATTGTGTTCTACTGGGAACTGAATGTCCCGTGTATGGCAGAACGACATTTACAGGGAACCACTGTAGCTACAAGTGTATTAGCAAACAATATTGAAAGCTAACTTTGACTGCGATAGCAAATTAGTGAGTATCGGTCTAAAGTCGTACAGTGCCTTCCGACTTCTATGGAAGCAACTAATTTCGTCAGTTAGTGCACCGAAAGTCTTCTTACAGTAACCGATTAATCCTAATTGCAGTAGAACTTAAATCGGTCTGACCTGTCGAGGATGTGTAGAGTGAGATCACGAGGTCACATTGTGTTCGTGATTCAGAGTGTTTTTACTAATATGTTTGATAATCGGCGCCTCTACTGGGGAGTCGGTAGTCCAGATCTTATTTTTGTTGTTCAGCGTGTAAACGACTTTACTGTAGATTATCCATTTATCCATGGCCACAGCCACAGTTACTGTTCTTCGCCTGCTTGTTCCTCCATCCCCTCTGCCCCCCCCCCTACCCCACCCCCTCCAACCTTCCCCGCTCCAACCTTCCACACATACCCGAGGTTTTAATAATAGTAGTAATAATAATAATAATAATAATAATATATGAAGATGGTATCTGTTCTTTCCGACATGTCCGAGAGAACAGATACCATTGCTGATCTTGCAGCTCTCGAAGAATGAAATTACAATGAAATCCAGATCTTTAGCTGCTTACATGCGTTGATAAATATCAACGGAGACAGTTGAAAATATGTGCCCTGACCAGGACTCAAACCAAGGACCTCCTGCTTACATGGCAGACGCTCTATCCGTCTGAACGACCGAGGATAGTGCGACTGCAAGGATTTATCTCTGGCACACTCCCCATGAGACCCACATTCCCAAATTACTGTCCACACACTACATTTGTAGTACCCCTGCCCACTACACTCATTACTCGCGGAAGTCAATCTACCGATTTCTGTAAGAGTTCGGGCAATGTGAGTGTATCCGCACTGAAGAAGAAGGTCTGGATTTCATTGTACTTTCATTCTTTGAGAGATGCAAGATCACCAATGGTATCTGTTCTTTCGGATATGTGGGTATAGTGGGCACAGCATTGTGGGCAGGAAAACGACAATTGTAGTGTGTGGATAGTAGGTTGAGAATGTGGGTCTCACTGGGAGCGTGCCAGAGATAAGTCCCCGCAGTCGCACTATGCTCTGTGTCCCCGGTGGCTCAGACGTATAGAGCGTCTCCCATGTAAGCAGGAGATCCCGGGTTCGAGTCCCGATCGGGACACACATTTTCAACTGTCCCCGTTGATATTTATCATCGCCTGTAAGCAGCTAACGGCCTGGATTTCATTGTATTTTAAAAATAATATACATGTATAAATGTTTTATTATAACAGTGATAATAAAGAGTTAATTCCAGAAAGAATTTTCACTCTGTAGCGTGGTGTGCGCTGATATGAGACTTCGTGGCAGATTAAATCTGCGTACTACATCGGGACCCGAAGGTAGGAGACGAGGTACTGGCGGAAGTAAAGCTGTGAGGAGGTCTTAAGTCGTGCTCGAGTAGCTCAGTTGGTGGAGCACTTGCTCGCAAAAGGCAAAGATCATTCTGTCGAGTCCCGGTGAGGCGTACAGTTTCAATCTGGCAGTAAGTTCCAAAAAGTTATTTATTTGTTTACATCAGTGCTTACCCCATCGCTATAGCCATAGCTTCAAAGCTGTTCAGAGAAATGCATCACTTGAAAATTTGAAAAATATCTGTCTTAAGAAATCCAATAGTAACAGTTTCACAACGTTATCGACTTCATAATTTACACAACCACAAACCCAAGTGTACACTCAATGTTATCAATATTTCACATACGAATATGGCAAGTCCGTAGACTACGAAGGGGCAGTCAAATGAAAATTAGACAAATGGAAGAAAGTAAGCTATTTACTATTACAAAAGTATTCGCCACAACTGTTAACACATCTGATGGTCAATGCCTTCATGACAAAGTTTTTGCGATTTCTCGCTTCCCACGCCCGGGTTCCCGGGTTCGATTCCCGGCGGGGTCATGGATTTTCTCTGCCTCGTGATGACTGGGTGTTGTGTGATGTCCTTAGGTTAGTTAGGTTTAAGTAGTTCTAAACTCTAGGGGACTGATGACCATAGATGTTAAGTCCCATAGTGCTCAGAGCCATTTGAACCATTTTGCGATTTCCTACGGAATTATGACTGTGCCCATGCGTACATCTGTTCGTCCGAAGCCAATCGACGCACTCGAACGTCTTTCTCCAGGGATCCTAAAATATGGAAATCGCACGGGGAGAGATCGGTAATGTATGGAGAATGTGTAAGGGTTTCCCAGTGAAAATTCTGCAGCGTAGTCGAAATAACAGGCACACCAGCTACAGAAGCAATGATGACCTTTCACTTTTACTGCAAAGGCCCGCTGCTCAATGCCACAATTAAAGCACCGGTGTAGGTGAACACTTCGTAAAAAAAAAAAAAAAAAAAAAAAAAAAAGCGTCCTATCAACTCCAAAAGCCTAGGAATATTGACGGACGTCATCGCTCCGTTGCAGGATAATGGTCGCCCATATGCTGACAAGGTTGTTTCGCCTAAGCTGCGGAAGTTCCGCTGGTTAACCCGTACACATTCTCCATAGAGTCCTGATCTCTCTCCATGCGATTTCCATATTTTTGGTGCTCTGAAGGAAGAAATTAGTGGCTGTCGATTTGCTTTGGACGTACGGGTGCTCGTCTGGATACAGTCGTGCTTCCGTAGCGTAGGCAACGCAAATATTTTTCCGTGAACGCACTGACCATCTTGTCTCACAGTGGGATAAATGTATGGACAGGTATGGCGATTACGTTTGAAATAATAAACAGTCTACCTACAGCACGTAAGTGGGCGCCTTTAGCTGGCTGAAAAGTTTTTCTGCAGCCGGTCTGGGGCTACCTGCTAGGCAAGTAACCGGAAGACAGTTTTCATATTGCATTGCTCTGTACCAAATGGTTCAAATGGCTCTGAGCACTATGGGACTTAACATCTGTGGTCATCAGTCCCCTAGAACTTAGAACTACTTAAACCTAACTAACCTAAGGACATCACACACATCCATGCCCGAGGCAGGATTCGAACCTGCGACCGTAGCGGTCACGCGGTTCCAGACTGAAGTGCCTAGAACCGCACGGCCACACCGGCCGGCTGCTCTGTACCAGCTGACTAGAAAGTGGGAAACTGATGCATGTATACACAGTGTGTCCACGTTAAACATGTAATAATGAAAAATGTATTAACTTGAGAAGAACTTGATATATTTGTTGACAGTATATTTCTACAAGTATGGTAACTGAAAATACTATATATCTCGATATGCACGCCATCTTATATGTTTTCCGCTAGTTTACAGGTGTTTTGCAGCGTTGCAGTGGTAACATTTGCGACAGCCGCAAAAATGCGATGCCACACATCTAGCAGAGCACGAACTCGTCTCTGGTACACTTGATTCTTGATAAACTCCCGCAGAAAAAAAAATCAAGTGGCATAATGTATCGGATTCTAAGAGGCCAAGCAATCGATGGACTACTTCTCCCAGCCCACGATCTGCGAGATCTTGGTCCAACAAATACCTCAGTGCTCTCAAAATAGCGTGGTGCAGCACCTTGTTGAAAGATGGGCACAGCATACAGCTCCAACATTACGTGTACGTTGTTGCATTAATTGTAGGCTCCACGAAGGAGAATGGGCCTTTAACCCCGTCGTTCGACAATCCACACCATACATTCACTTTCGGAGAGCGACGTTCACATTCTGTGACTACGTGTGAGGGGGACGGGGTTCAGTTCGCTATATGCGGCAGTTGTGCCTGTTTATCGTGCCGGAAGTGTGGATGTAGCCTCGTATGAGATACAGGCAAAAACCAAGGAATGCCCCGTTTTCATCCAAATTTGCTAGAATTGTTTCCTCAAATGTTTTGCGTCGAGGTCTGTCCTCAGGCTAGTTCTGCGACGAAGCTGCAGTTTGTAGCTCTTAGGCGCAACCTCTCATGGACAACAGGTACTGTACCGTCGAACGAGGTAACTGTAATTGCCAGCTTGCTATTCTGATTGACTTACGAGTGCTCCGATGGAAGGATGTACGGATTAATTCAACAGTAGCCTCTGGAAGCGCGTGCTTGGCGCGTTGGCACGGCATCGAAACCAAACTCCTATACTCCGAAGGCCACTTGCCCCATTTCGAGATTTTTACGTAAGTGGAAACATCGTCAGTTGATTGCAGATCATACTCACCCCGAAAACGACCTTGTACCAGTGTAACTGACTTCAGATCCGCGAGAGAAAGCATATAGAACACCTTGTGCTGTCGAGCCCACATAGCTACTGACGCAAGTTGCGAGCATGCACACCGCCGCAGGACGTACAGCTAGTTAACTACTGTTAAAAAATTCAAGTACAATCATATTGGTGTAATATGGGGTGATGAGAGCTGATGAAACGAAATGGCATGCAATTGTTGTGGAGTTTACCGTGAAACTAGCTCTTCTTTAAGGTGTAGCTGCAAAAAGTGCGACAATATGTTTTGTGGGCACGGACAAAAATTCAGAGGCTAAATTTGTCTAGTGATTGCAGGAGCTACTAATTGCAATGTCAGACACTTTTCAGGAGCAATGGTTTACTCTAAAGAATTCTAATTTTTATTTTCAGACCAGGAATCAAGCAAAAGCAAGTTATTTTGACCAGGTATTTGCCAAAAGCAGTGCTCATGTTATAGTTGTAATTATCTTATGGCCGTTTTCCCCACTCTTGATTGCTGTGACGCAGATATTGTCTACTGCCCTAGCAAGATCATGCACGTGAGAAAGAATCATAATTGGCAGAGCGCCTACAATAACTTTTCAGCCAATTTACCATCCAGATTAGCAGTTGGCGTTATTGTATACGAATTCGTTTAGGCGTTGATGTTAGCTGATCTTGAACGAGCTGTATTGGTACATCTAATTTCCAGGGCTCTTTTTACATGCATTTTCTCCTCAAACCACGATTGGTCGAAGTTGAAAACAAATTCCTCACTGAACGATGGGATAAGTTTGTTTATCTCGTCTACAAATCTACGGGTCGATTTTGCTGTTTGCTGTACATAATCAAGTTGGCGCTTTGTTTGAAATTTCTTTATCTTACGTTTTCCAGTCCTGTAGCAGTGTTTGAAGTTTCGCAATTGCCCACTGCTTCCCTTGAAATCACTGTAATCTATGTAGCGTGCAATTTGATGTTGATAACGCAGTAGGTCGCTGTCATGCACATCCTGTAAATTACGTCGAACATCATCGAAACGCGCAAACGCCAGTTTTTGTTAGAAGTTTGCCCTGTACTCCCCTGAATATATATAGTTTTTCTTATACACTACATTTTCAGATTGCTGCTGACTTATTTGAAATTTGTACATTGTTTTTCTTTACTATCCTGCGGATAGGGCATTAAAATTGTTACACCAAGAAGAAATGCAGTTGATAAACGGGTATTCATTGGACAAATATATTATACTAGAACTGACATGCGATTACATTTTCACGCAACTTGGGTGCATAGATCCTGAGAAATCAGTACCCAGAACAACCACTGGCCGTAATAACGGCCGTAATACGCCTCGGCATTGAGTCAAACATAGCTTGGATGGCGTGTACAGGTACAGCTGCCCATGCAGCTTCAACACGATACGACAGTTCATCAAGAGTAGTGACTGGCGTATTGTGACGAGCCAGTTGGTCGGCCACCATTGACCAGACGTTTTCAATTGGTGAGAGATCTGGAGAATGTTCTGGCCAGGGCAGCAGTCGAACATTTTCTGTATCCAGAAAGACCCGTACAGGGGCTGCAACGTGCGGTCGGGCATTATCCTGCTGAAATGTAGGCTTTCGCAGGGATCGAATGAAGGGTAGAGCCACGGGTCGTAACGCATCTAAAATGTAACGTCCACTGTTCAAAGTGCCGTCAATGCGAACAAGAGGTGACCGAGACGTGTAAGCAATGGCACCCCATACCATCACGCCGGGTGATACGCCAGTATGGCGATGTCGAATACACGCTTCCAATGTGCATTCACCGCGATGTCGCCAAACACGGATGCGACCATCAGGATGCTGTAAACAGAACCTGGATTTATCCGAAAAAATGACGTTTTGCCATTCGTGCACCCAGGTTTGTCGTTGAGTACACCATCGCTCCTGTCTGTGATGCTGTGTCAAGGGTAACCGCAGCCATGGTCTCCGAGGTGATAGTCCATGCTGCTGCAAACGTCGTCGAACTGTTCGTGCAGATGGTTGTCTTGCAAACGTTCCCATCTGTTGGCTCAGGAATCGAGACGTGGCTGCACGATCCGTTACAGGCATGTGGGTAAGAGGCCTGTCATCTCGACTGCTAGTGATACGAGGCCGTTGGGACCCAGCAAGGCGTTCCGTATTACCCTCCTGAACCCACCGATTCCATATTCTGCTAACAGTCATTGGATCTCGACGAACGCGAGCAGCAATGTCGCGATACGATAAACCGCAATCGAGATAGACTACAATCCGACCTTAATCAAAGTCGGAAACGTGATGGTACGCATTTCTCCTCCTTACACGAGGCATCACAACAACGTTTCACCAGACAACGCCGGTCAACTGCTGTTTGTATATGAGAAATCGGTTGGAAACTTTCCTCATGTCAGCACGTTGTAGGTTTCGCCACCGGCGCCAACCTTGTGTGAATGGCCTGAAAAGCTAATCATTTGGATGTTACAGCATCCCCTTCCTGTCGGTTAAATTTCGCGTCTGTAGCACGTCATCTTCGTGGTGTAGCAATTTTAATGGACAGTAGTGTATATCTACGGAGTGAGCATAGGCTGCTGCGCATGTTCTCAACATCAAACCGGGTTAGTCACGTGACTTTGGGACGAAGTTTTAATGGCCATTAGCTTATGTTTAGTTCCCATTCCTGGAACAACTAATGTCATTTGCTACTGGAGACGGGGTCTGTGGCTCCCTGTCCAGCAAGAATGATGGACTACTTGGCTGGACACCTGTTTCAGTATTATTTTCACTTGTTAAGCGCGTATCGTCATCACTGTACTCCTCATATACATTTGCCGCACAGTCGAGTGTATACTGACTCTTCTTGCAGAAACGCTAATATTCCATCTGCCACTTTTTCACTGTGCGAATTCTTTGGGTTCCTTTCTGACGAAATGTCAACCTCGGCAACTATTGTTGTAGATATTATGCAATGTTTGATGTGTTTATCGTTGCCATTGCTCTACTTTGTATCAACTCCGCTAGCACTGTAGCATTGTTGTAAGTTTCCGGTACTTGTCGAGTAAGCAGTTCATCTATGGTTCGTAGCCAAATGCTGTGCTCAGCATTGGATACCACAGTCCAATCCCCTGTTGCCATTAGGGGCCCATACTGTGGTTACATGGTAGACACTATGCGGGGCGTCGTATGCCGTAAACGTCATTGGCCTTCTTGCGACCTCGCTCTCAAGTGGTTCCTTTTCAGCTACAGACGCGTGCTAGGAGTAGCGTATAGTTTTGGTAGGCCGTTCTTTTGAGGTGATCGTGATCCTACGAGCCTACCCTCGGATCCGCGCCTGCGATACTTGTCGGCAGAGTGGTTAGCTGGCCCCTTTAGCGGATTAGTGGCCGGCTCAGCTGCCGCGGCGTAGCGAAGGGGCAGACTCTTGCTGGCGCGCGTTTTTCTGGCCGCGTCGGGACGGACACGCTGCCAGCCGCCACCCACTCGGCAATTCCAGGGAGCTGCCAGCCGAAATATAGTTTGCATTTTTGGCAGCGCTGTAATAATAGCGACGCGAATTGCGCTGCCGCTGCCGGCCGCGCCCTAAAATTAATCTGGCATTGTTTCCGGCGGCCGCATTTTGAAATAAAATTTGCATGCCGCCCCGGCCCGGAGCGCGGCTCTCGGGCGTGACCTCGGCTGCTGCGCCCTGTTCTTGTGGCCGACGCCTCTGGAAGCCACTCTGAGGCCATTCCACTTTGCGGTACATTTCTTGCACTCTGCCCAACCGCCTGCTCATGAGCGTGTAGGACTGTCCTTTATGTCGTCTCAGTAAAGGGTGGGTATTCCGCACAGACAGTCTGACAGCCCTTACTACTCTTTCTACCGGGTGATCAAAATAAATTTGAAAACTTAATAAACCACGGAATAATGTAGATAGAGAGGTAAAAATTGACACACATGCTTCGAATGACATGGGGTTTTATTAGAACCACCCCATATTGCTAGACGCATGAAAGATCTCTTGCGCGCGTCGTTTGGTGATGATCGTGTGCTCAGAAGCCACTTTCGTCATGCTTGGCCTCCCAGGTCCCCAGACCTCAGTCAGTGCGATTATTGGCTTTGTGGTTACCTGAAGTCGCAAGTGTATCGTGATCGACCGACATCTGTAGGCATGCTGAAAGACAACATCCGACGCCAATGCCTCACCATAATTCCGGACATGCTTTACAGTGCTGTTCACAACATTATTCCTCGACTACAGCTGTTGTTGAGGAATGATGGTAAACATATTGAGCATTTCCTCTAAAGAACATCATCTCTGCTTTGTCTTACTTTGTTATGCTAATTATTGCTATTCTGATCAGATGAAGCGCCATCTGTCGGACATTTTTTTAACTTTTGTATTTTTTTGGTTCTAATAAAACCCCATGTCATTCCTAGCGTGTGTGTGTATTTGTTCCTCTCTATCTACATTATTCCGTGATTTATTCAGTTTTCAAATTTATACTGACTTTTTGATCACCCGGTATTTTAACCAAATAGTGCGTACCATTATGACTCCGGTATAAATGTCCTGAAAATATTCCTCAATTTATGTGAAATTTGAAACACTAATGAATAATAAAGCAATCTGACAACAGTTAACGAAATATTAGGAAATAAGCGAAATTTCGCAGCCAAGCGAAAGAGGACTGGAACATGACTACCACAAGACTAAATAACACCAAAATCTTCGTCCTTCCTAATACTACTTACAAGTGTAACTACGTCTCTTCTTGCAGAAGAGACACGTGCAAACAGATGTGATTGCTCCTTGTATACCTAGGATCTATCAACAAGAACAATGAGTCAGTGAAATACAAAGACTTGATGTATTCGTAGGCTGCAGCACATGTCCTGAAGTTCTCTGCGACTTGCTACTTACCGTAACTGGCCCCGCCCGGTTAGCCGTTCGGTCTAACGCACTGCTTTCCGGGCGGGAAGGCGTGGCGGTCCCCGGCATGAATCCGTCCGGCGGATTAGTGTCGACGTCCGGTGTGCGGCCAGTCTGTGGATGGTATTTAAGGCGGTTTTCCATCTGCCTCCGAGAATACGGTTTGGTACCCCTTATTCCGCCTCAGTTACACTATGTCGGCGTTTGCTGCGCAAACACTTTCTCCACGTACGCGTACGCCGTAATTACTCTACCACGCAAACATTGGGGTTACACTCGTCTGGTGTGAGACGTTCCCGGGTGGGTCCACTGGGGGCCGAACCGTCGGTGTGGGGCGGTGGTGGGGTGAGTGGACTGCTGTGGCCTGTTGTGGGGTTGTGAACCACTGAGGGCTGCGGCGGGGACGAAGCCTCGCCGTCGTTTCTATGTCCCCAGTTCAATACAATACAATCCTAAGTGGACTGAAAATTCTCTAAAAACTGGCAAATGCTTCATCTGCTGAGGGCTGTTTTATCACTTGTAATGAAGGCAGGCTGTTTGTAGTAAGTCTTGCTCTTACGTGCTACTACCGACAACGAAGACTGAATGAGCACATGTGCTGATGATCATAAGAAGCCGTACAATCGAAAAGTCACTTCAGGAGGAAAATATTTTATGAGAGAAATGAGCTTCAATTAATATTGAAATTAAACACAAAATTGGAAATTTGTGGCAAGGTGCTATGGGACCAAACTGTGAAACGTGGCTACACTGAGCCACAGCGCCAGAGATCGCGCGAGAGAGTATTGTTCCGCCGCCTCCACTGGCAGTGATTATTGAGATGTCGTAGTGGGCAGTGCCTGTCGAGGACTCGTAGTAGAGTGATCATTGAGATGTCGTAGTGGGCAGTGCTTGTCGAGGACTCGTAGTAGTCAGTGATTATTGAGATGTCGTAGTGGGCAGTGCTTGTCGAGGACTCATAGTAGTCAGTGTGTGTTGAGATGTGCTAGTGGGCAGTGTTTGTCGAGATGTTGTTCCATGTTTTATGCAGTTGTTTGATGGGCTAGACAGCAGATGGTTCGAATGGAAATACTGTAATGATCAGAGTGCTTTTCGTCAATATATATGAAGGTAAAATATTCCGTGTTTTTTTTTCATTATTTCAGTGTCTTAAATAATGCGTCATTACAGGTTCAGTCAACAAAGCATCTGGCTTGTGTTCTTGGATTAGAGTGTAATTCTGGTTCTCTTGAGTAATTATGGTATTTTTATTTTCTTTAATTAATTCAGTATAAATGATATTTAAAATTTCTTGTGTTATTGAAGAAGAACCGTGCCAGATGCGTACGTTGAATCACACTTCCACACACAGAACAGTTATACTTGTGCTTTGGTTACGTAGGTTTTATAGTTGCTGGGGACTTAATTAATTAATTGTGTTAATGAAAATTTCCATTTCATTCTTTGTTGTTGTTCTATGCAGTCAGATTGCGTAATAATACTAGTCAGGGCCAACCGTTTACGAGACTTCGTAATCGGACAGACAGCTACTATACTAAATCAAAAACTTAAAATTATTTGCATTCTTTTTTAATTAAGCCCCCATGCAACTGCTGAGGTCATGGTCCCTAAGCTTACGCACTACTTAATCTAGCTTGAACTAACTTACGCTGAGGACAACACACATACCCACGATCGAGGAAGGACTCGAGCCTCCGACAGGGGGAGCCGCCTGGACGGCGAGCAAGACGCCCCAGACCGCGCGGCTACCCCGCGTGGCAATTAAACACAAACTTGAATGAATAGTGAGCCGTGGCGAGCTGGCGCCAGTGTTATTTTGTTCATGTATCGTCGAGATCGATTGTGGTTGAGCTCAGCTTTCTTTGCTTTTCGCGTGTCTTATCTTCCGGTTTGACGGGCGAAGTGATTTTTCGTTGTTAGCCTTCGACGGGTATCCCTGGAGATCTCGTGACATTCGCTGGGAGACGAGTGTCAACGGCTGCCGAACGAGCGTGATGAGCGTTATATGTTGTGGTGTGAAACTGGTCTGGCGTTTTGGCGACTTGGAGATGCAAGTTCTGTGACTTCGGTGGAAACAAAATTTGAAGTGAAGCGGTGAAGCTGAGGACCCCGCTCCTTCGTATTGTGTACGTGGTATGAAGTAAGTGGTCGTAATTGTGTTTTGTTGACCGACGCACTCAGAGGCATTTAAATTTTATTATTATGGTGAGACTTTCATAGTCGAACTTTAAGATGGTGTGGAAGAGTTCAGTTGGCCTAGTTAAATGGTGGCCGTTATTTGAAAGTTATCTCAGAAGTTTTACTAGTGCTCTGTGTTACTTGTAATCAAATGATTTTATGTTGGCGTTTTCAAAGCCTGCACTCTGTTAATGCAATTGTCCATGTGTAAAATCCTCAAGGTCAAAGTTGCGAATTTGTCAGTAGTGTAACGTGTTCCTTTACACACTTACCCATATATCGAGTCAAAGGTACTGCCGAGCGTTTCTATGTTTCAGAGTTACTGGAATGCCTTTCTGAATCTCGCAAAAACCTTTGATTGTTCCAGCGCCTTGGTGGGCAGTGAAATGTCATCCGAGGTATAGGCCTGGAAGTGTTTAAGAACCTGGCCACTACCGGGAGTTGTTCACATATCGCCTTCCAAAGTTTAGTATTTATCTTCCTTCCGCCATGGCGGGTTAAGCTGGTAGATATATAAAAAGATACTGTATGTAATCTGTTCTTATACGAACCTGTGTCCTTAAATATTAGCGACTGGCAACTGGCTAAACTTTAAATTGCATAGCATCTACTGAGTTCCTTGCGCAGCTGTTTCTAGTAGTCTTTTACTAACATATCTGAGCCCGTGAACATTCATTTTAAAGATCAGTGTTTCTGCTGCAGTTTTTTTTATGTAAGTGGTTCTATCATGTTATGTAATTAGATCTTAGCTTGGTACTAGTGTTGAAGTGTCATTAAGTCACACTTTATTGGTAACTGTTTTCATTATATGTATTTTGAGGAAATCCTATATGGGAGTTTCAATTTCTGAAGTTTGTCAGTAATCCTGTATTCTTAAGAAGGGAAAATAAAGGGAGGGGTATTAGTGCCCGGCAACGTTAAGTTTGTAATTTACCTTTTAACAAGTGCTTCTTTAACGGATTGAGATAGTAATCAGCCTGGAACCGCGCGACCGCTACAGTAGCAGCCTCGGGCATGGATGTGTGTGCTGTCCTTAGGTTAGTTAGGTTTAAGTAGTTCTAAGTTCTTGTGGACTGATGACCTCAGTTGTTAAGTCCCATAGTGCTCAGAACCATTTGAACCATTTTTGAAATAATAAGTTTATAAGGATATTTTAGTGATGAATGTTAAGTGTGGCCATCTTAATGTAATAACTGGTTTTAAAGAGTTTGATGAAGTGGCTATGTGAAGTAATTGATAGTTGCTATGCTTAAGGTTTCTATAAATGCCTGGCACATGAAGTTTTTTATAACTTTCTCTTAAGGGACTGTTAATTTGAGTACTGAGTACGTTGGGTTTCTAAATGTATTTGCAAAGCTTTATCTAGTGGCTCGTCCACAATTTGTAATTGTCAAATTCCTTAATAGGCGTAATGTCAATAAACTGTCTTAATTATAAATTGTGGCTACCAACTATGATTCCATCCCGCTTCCTCTTATATGCTACCTAAGATATGGTGCGTAAGCGTGGTACGAATAGGGACTCACGCACTAAATTGCAGATACCAAAGTCCTCAAGTGGATCACGTGGATATATAAGGAGAGACGTGGCAGTGCGTGTGAGGACATCATGGCGTTCACACTGCAAAATTAGACGATTGAGAAGCGGCGAGGTATCATCCGATTTTTTACTGCGAAAGTGGTTGAACCGGTTGATACTAATCGCCTGACGGTGGCCGTGTACAGGGGAGACCGTGTGTTTGACAAGTCAGTGGGAAAGTTGAGTGTCCGTTTCCGCGATGGCCGGGAGTGTTTGAGTGATGACTGGCGACCAGGCAAGGTGAGCACAACCACAGCAGAGCTCATTGACTAGGTGAACGACC
This sequence comes from Schistocerca nitens, assembly GCF_023898315.1. Taxonomy (NCBI): domain Eukaryota; kingdom Metazoa; phylum Arthropoda; class Insecta; order Orthoptera; family Acrididae; genus Schistocerca; species Schistocerca nitens. The sequence goes on along the minus strand of NC_064614.1, from coordinate 919,671,681 downwards.
TGCTGAGAAGTGATAGGCATGTTACAGTGTGAATGTTGGCAGTGACTGTGGGAGCCAGTTTGGACCAGTGTAGACAATTGTGCACCACGACAGGTTGGGTTACCGAAAGGCGAGCGGCCAGTGGGTTCCGAAGAAACTCAGTGACCGCAAAAGGAACTGCACACGGGGCTAGCATTAGGTTTAAAAGAGAAAAAAAGTTTATTCGATTAAATAAAATTAAAGTGAATGAAAATGTAATGAATTGCAACACCTGTTCCGATATCATGAAAACCACGCTTTCCTGGAGCAGATCCTCGCCGGTCATGACAGCCGGTGTCATCACTCCGAGCCAGATACAAAGCGAGACAGCACGCAGTGAGAGCATGCGGCGTTACTACCTCGTATGGAAAAAGAAAGTGTTCAAAGCTGTGCCCACAGCAGGCAAGTTGACGCTCACCGTCGCTTTCGACGTCCGAGGTCCGATACTCATCGAATTCCGCGAGCAAGGAAAAACCCTTAACAGTGACGTGCGTCGCGAGACACTCCATAGCCTACCCAAGTCCATCAAGAGCAAACGGCTAGCGTTGCTCACTGACGTAGTGATTCTGCTTCGCTATAAGGAGCGTCCACACGTCTCCAACGTCGCACAAAACGTAGTGGCCAAGTTCAAGTGGAGGCAGCTCCAGCATCCGCCTTACAGCCCGGACGCGTCGCCCTACGATTTCCATGTGATTGGCCTACTGCTGAAACATCTCAGCAGGGAGTGACTCACGGGCTCCTGTCACAGTCGCAGGAACGACGGGAACAGGGGATTCTTGGGCTCTTGAAACAGCGAGATAGTTGTGCACGGGCCTCTGCTGATTACTTTTGAATAAATACTTTAATTATACCCACAGTGTAATTTCGTTCCTTTTCCTTTTGAGCACACCTCATACAGTATCACCTATTCGCAAAGAGCTGACGATTAATCCCGTACTCTCTCAAATTCCCGTAGTACTATTACAGATGGGGATCAGAAGGCGATGTGTTCTGCCTGTTACCGTTGAAACGTCTTTATTAAGATTTTTTACTTAAATTGAAATAACTGACAAGGGAACCTCCCCATCGCATCCCCCTCAGATTTAGATATAAGTTGGCACACTGGATAGGCCTTGAAAAACTGAACACAGATCAGTCGAGAAAACAGGAAGAAGTTGTGTGGAACTATGAAAAAATAAGCAAAATATAAAAACTGAGTAGTCCATGCGTAAGATAGGCAACATCACGGCTAATTTCAGCTCAGGAACGTAGTGGTCCCGTGGTTAGCGCGTGCAACTGCGGAGCGAGAGGTCCTTGATACAAATCTTTTCTCCATTGAAAATTTTAATTTCTTTAATTTCGCAAAGTTATGATCTGTCCGTTCGTTCATTAACGTCTCTGTTCACTGTAATAAGTTTAGTGTCTGTGTTTTGCGACCGCACCGGTAAACCGTGCGATTAGTAGACGAAAGGACGTGGCTCTCCAATGGGAACCGAAAACATTTGATCGAAGGTCATAGGTCAACCGATTCCTCCACAGGAAAACACGTCTGATATATTCTATACGACGCTGGTGACGGCATGTGCGTCACATGACAGGAATATGTTGTCGACCCATCTAACTTGTACACTTGGCGAATGGGTAAAAAGATTCTTCTACCTTACCCGATTTCGGTTTTCTTGTGGATGTGATAATCACTCCCAAAAAAGTGATGAAAACATAAGAGTTTGTAACATGAACTGAAAAAAAATTAAACTTTTCATTAGACGGAAGACTTGAGCCAAGGACCTCTCGCTCCGCAGCTGCTCACGCTAACCACGGGACCACGGCGCTCTTAGGTTTGAATTAGCCTTGATGTTGCCTATCTTGCACATGGACTACTCAGTTTGTATATTTTGCTTATTTTTTCGTAGTTCCACACAACTTCTCCCTGTTTTCTCGATTGATCTGTGTTCAGTTTTTCAAGGCCTATCCAGTGTGCCAACTTATAACTAAATCTGAGAGGGTGCGATGGGGAGGTTCCCTTGTGAGAAGGTGAAACTTCTGCGTTATTTAATTCTGAAACTGCTGAGTGAAACTGACTATACTTTCTCTTTGCTATTTTATCATTTCCCGATTTAAAAAGAAAAAAGGGGGGCGAATGCAATACATTAGTGATGCATGAGAAGTCTACCTTCACACTATCACCTATTGCATATGCCCCACGTTTTTCGTTTTAAAACTGACAAATATTTTCAAAGCTACAAAATACTCAATGGCAGATTTTCAGGACTGTCTCTGTGGTGTTAGGAATGGGTGCTTGGGTAGGAGAAATCATGCTTTTTATTCCTATCTGAAAGCGTCGTATATTAAAAATTGATTTTCCTCTAGTTAATTATTTAAAGACTGTTGATTCGTGTTTTTGGAGCACTGTTTTCTTGTGAACTTTCTCATTTCAGCCTAAAACACGAATCATTATTTTCATAAAAAAACGAAAAAACTAACAGTAGTCAAAAAGGGATAGTATTGTTGTTGTTGTTGTTCAAATATCTCGGTGAGTAAGACAGTGTGTCGTTTCATAGACGGCTGAAGTACAAAAACCAAACTCCTTTTGCAAGTGTAGACCATTAGAAAAATGCTCTCATCGGAATACAGAAAAGGCGAATATGCTCCTGTTTAAAAGACTGTGGCTGAAAAGTGGTGTACCAGCTGCCACATTTTATTTTATTCAGCACCTATAAAAATTTTCCCAAGAAATTTTGAATGCGAACATTTTCGCTCCACAATTTCCCCTAACTGTAAATCGTTTACTCCCACAAGGCTATCGCTGCAAGTTGCTCTTACGCATCCGCTCGCACTTGTCTAACCTCACTCACTCATTCAGCATAACTCATAGTCATTATCTCTTTGGGTCTTTCTGTCACTGTCTCCTGCCTAACAGCAACAGTCTCCTTCGTTCTGTTCTACCACTATCTCCTCTCATTGTCACTGTCTCCCTCTTGCTCTCTCTTGCTGCTAATATCTCATTCATTCTTTCCCACTGTTGCTGTCACTGAGTCTCTCTTCTTCGTTGTCATGGTCATAAACTCATTCTCCAACTGTCACTGGTTCTCATGGACTTCCGCCTTCTCCTTCTCTCCCACGCCCGGGTTCCCGGGTTCGATTCCCGGCGGGGTTAGGGATTTTCTCTGCCTCGTGATGACTGGGTGTTGTGTGATGTCCTTAGGTTAGTTAGGTTTAAGTAGTTCTAAGTTCTAGGGGACTGCTGACCATAGATGTTAAGTCCCATAGTGCTCAGAGCCATTTGAACCAATCTTCTCCTTCTCTTTACTCCTCTCCCGCTGGCACTGTCTCCTTCACTCTTTTGCTGGCTCTGTTCCATCACAATCAACTATGCCCCACTGCCACTGTGTCATTTTCTTTCTCTCATGTTGCCACTGTCCCTGTCGTTTTCTTCTATGCTAAAACTACTGTCTACTATCATCCAACATTTATTACTTTTTTGTCTCTTTCCCACTGCCATTGTCTCCTCCTTCTCTCTCAGCATAAAAAGCGTGAATACGTTCGCTTGCGAAACTTTTTGTGAAAAATTTTAACGGAGCTGATCAAGGTAGAATGAGACAGCTGGTATCCTGCTCTTCAAACAGAAGAATGTTCTAAAGAAATTCTTTACCTAAGTTTCAACAAATATAAATTTGTCTTCTTCAGAAGGTAGCAATTTTACATTAGTAAGGACTAATGTACCATCGCCGTTTTTACAATTGTCGGCATAGATCCATGTGTCAAAAATAAAACATAGTCCTAGAATTAGGGTTTGTCACGCAAATATAAAATAGTTCATGGATCTTGCAGAGCTCACAACCGACTCTGAGCTCTGCAAGATCCATGAGCTATTTTATATTTACGTGACAAACCCTAATTCTAGGGCTATGTTTTATTTTTGACACATGGATCTATGCCGACAATTGTAAAAACGGCGATGGTACATTAGTCCTTACTAATGTAAAATTGCTACCTTCTGAAGAAGACAAATTTATATTTGTCGAAACCTAGGAAAAGAATTTCCTTATCCATTGCAACTGGTCGGCTGTTTATAATTTTATTACGTGAAACCATTGCTGTTGTGCAGCTATGTTTAAAATATAGAAGCATATTCGCCTTTTTTGTGCTCCGACAGGAGTGTTTTTCTCCTGGTTCCCTTCTTTTTCCAACTACATCAGAGCATGTATCTCATACGAGAAGAACTTGATGGGTCAATAAAATTTTGTAGTTTACTTATGCGAAACTGAAATAACGCAAAGCTAATTTTACATCTCAGACCGGATTCTGCTTGGACAAAAATTCTGCATGTGCTTCAGTTCGACAACACGAAATTTCTAGGACACTTCTGATGGTAACGGACACACTTCATAGAATATAAACTACGTTTTTTTCTCACACTGTATTTTACTTGCGTATTTAACGGCTACAAGTAGATAATTACACTATGTGATTAAAAGTATTCGCACACCTGGCTGAAAATCTTACAAGTTCGTGGCGCCCTCCACCGGTAATGCTGGAATTCAATATGGTGTTGGTCCACACTTAGCCTTGATGACATCTTCCACTCTCGCAGGCATACGTTCGATCAGGTGCTGAAAGTTTTCTTGGGGAATGGCAGCCCATTCGTCACGGAGTGCTGCACTGAGGAGAGGTATCGATGTCGGTCGGTGAGGCCAGGTGCGAAGCCGGTGTTCAAGAACATCCCAAAGATGTTCTATAGGATTCAGGTCAGGACTCTGTGCAGGCCAGTCCATTACAGGGATGTTATTGTCGTGTAACCACTCTGCCACAGGCCGTGAATTATGAACAGATGGTCGATCGTATTGAAAGATGCAACCGCCATCCCCGAATTACCCTTCAACAGTGGGAAGCAAGAAGATGTTTAAAACATCAATGCAGGGCTGTGCTTAGATAGTGCCATACAAAACAAGGGATGCAAGCCTCCTCCATGAAAAACACGGCCACACTGTAACACAAGCACCTCTGAATTTTACTGCTGGCACTACACACGCTGGCAGATGACGTTCACCGGGCATTCGCCATACCCACACCCTGCGATCGGATCGCCACATTGTGTACCGTGATTCGTCACTTCACACAACGTTTTTCCACTGTTCAACCGTCCAATGTTTACGCTCCTTACACCAAGCGAGTCGTCGTTTGGCTGTTACCGGCGTGATATATGGCTTATGAGCAGCCGCTCGACCATGAAATCCAAGTTTTCCCACCTCTCGACTAACTGTCATAGTACTTGCAGTGGATCCTGATACAGTCTGGAATTCCTGTGTGATGATCTGGATAGATGTCTACTTATTACACATTACGACCCTCATCAACTGTCGGCGGTCCCTGTCAGCCAAGACGACGTCGGCCTGTACACTTTTGTGCTGTACGTGCTCCTTCACATTGCCACTTCACTATCACATGGGAAACAGAAGATGTAGGGATTTTCAGTAGTGTGGACCCCCAATCACCTGACGTGAGGTCTGCGGAGAGCCCCATTCTGCTCTCTCACGATGTCTAATGACTACTGAAGTCGCTGATATGGAGTACGTGGCAATAGGTGGCAGCACAATGCACCTAATACGAAAAACGTCTGTTTTTGGGGGTGTCTGGATACCTTTGACCACAAGGTGTATGAACCTGTGTATCTCGTAAACGGATAAATATATCAAGAATATTTTCAAGGTTGTTCGAGATCGGGATCTTAGGAATATATCGTAAAACATACAGCCATTCGCTGTGCATCGCATTCTTGGGATCCACGGCTTGGTTTTGGTACCCAAAAACCATGTTTTTCGTTAACGGATGAAGATTTTTGAAACCGGGAAGGTGGCACTTATAGATAAATGCCCGAGAATATGCCACTAAAATTTGAGCAGTTTTCTGCGGTTAGTTATTTAGATAACCGCTGCTGGAAGCGAAAGAATGGTGAAAAACAATTTTTTCGGGTTTTCTCAGGAACCGCCCACGAACTAAACGATGCCTCCGTAAGCCTCTCAAGGCGCACCGTACACCACATCTAAGGCAATAAGAATCAACCAATTCGCTACAATTGCCTAAGCTGGATGAAGCGCGTAACATTCAAACTTTGCCGCTGTACTGTACAATAGTTACAGTAAGAGAATCTCTCTGTTGAGCATACAAAAGGTTCCTAGCCCAAAGGCTTTCCAAAACACTTGACCCTGCCTCTCTGTCACCAATAGCCCCCCCCCCCCCCCTCAGGTGTGAGTGCGGCGTTTTGTAACGTATTTGTGCCGCATGCTGTCGCAGGCTTAGCGCTGAAAAGGACATCAAACACACTAATTAATGGCTTGTTTCGTTTGTCGGCTAGAAAGTAACGTTCTGTGCTCTATGAGGTTTGTCGCGACTTTTACATGGTATTTTTCCAAGCTGGTTGTGAATACGCTCAGTCGAACTTGTGTGTGTGGGTGTGTGTGTGTACGCTTGCACGTGCCGCCCTCCGTGTTTGTGTTTGCGACTAGGGGCTTGCATGCGTTTGCGTTCGGAAAGAGAAAGCACGTTCACGTCCATGCCCATTCGCAATTTCCACATTTATTTGTTTGTTTGCTTATTTATATTTTCGGTCGCTCGGATGTAGGTATAAATATCTTGCATACTCGCGCCAGCTGTAATGCGGATGTTGACAGAGCCGGACGGCAATAGTTGAATAAAACATATTAAAACTGCGCGCCGCTGCATTATTCATGTACGGCCCGGGCACCGGCCCCGCCGGAATCAAATATCTGCTGGCGTATTCGGGCGCGCGCGGGATAGGCTACAGCTGGCTGGCGTGCTGAGTGTGTGTGGCGCTTCTCTGCAACCCCGGCGCGCGGGTCTCGGTTCGCAGTCAGAATGAGCCCGCACTGTTCTTCCTGACTCTCAGCTTTTCTTTTCGTTACTGTTGTAAGCATTAGGATGTGGCACGACCTTATTTTGCCGCTATGAGGTTGCAGCACGAAGATTTAGGTTGGCACTAGCTTATTTGTGCTGGCCGAGCAGCCCTGTCTACGTTTGAAGTGTTTATCGGTGGAACGGGCCGTAGAGTATGTACAATACTGGCCATTAAAATTGCTACACCAAGAAGAAATGCAGATGATAAACGGCTATTCATTGGACAAATATATTATACCAGAAGTGACATGTGATTACATTTTCACGCAATTTGGGTGCATAGATCCTGAGAAATCAGTACTCAGAACAACCACCTCTGGCCGTAATAACGGCCTTGATACAACTGGGCATTGAGCCAAACAGAGCTTGGATGGCGTGTACAGGTACAGCTGCCCATGCACCTTCAACACGATACCACACTTCATCAAGAGTAGTGACTGGCGTATTGTGACGAGCCAGTTGCTCGGCCACCATTGACCAGACGTTTTCAATTGGTGAGAGATCTGGAGAATGTGCTGGCCAGGGCAGCAGTCGAACATTTTCTGTATCCAGAAAGGCCCGTACAGGACCTGCAACATGCGGTCGGGCATTATCCTGCTGAAATGTAGGGTTTCGCAGGGATCGAATGAAGGGTAGAGCCACGGGTCGTAACACATCTGAAATGTAATGTCCACTGTTCAAAGTGCCGTCAATGCGAACAAGAGGTGACTGAGACGTGTAACCAAGGGCACCCCATACCATCACGCCGGGTGATACTCCAAAATGTAGCACTGATCTTGAATTTTCTATTTTTTTTCTGGTAAGTGTATAGTTTTACTTTTCTAATGATATGACGAAAAATTTTTATGAATATTTAACTTGTTTATAAAAAGCAGAAAGGTAAATACCGAAAAATTGAAAATAATTATGGAAAATTACCGTATATACTGTAACAGTTTCATAGTTTCAGATGCACTGTTTTTTCGTGACACTCCGGCGCCGTCTACCGTGTCTTTGTAGCGTAATTGATTAGAACCGAGATTGGACAACTTCAGTTCCTGGGATCAAATTGTTAAGATATCTGTAAGGCGAGTATACAAAGTTCCACGGTATTGCTGAAGGTGATCTACTTGTACCAGCGAAGTGAAACACTCAAAATGCGGTAAGCGCTATACGGAGTAAAATGCGCCGTCCCAAAATCACGTGATATGGGCTGCAGGAGATGTTGGGGACAGAATTCTCGTTGTGCGCTTCCGAATGCTCACTTCATAGGTATTTATATTCTGTAGAACGGGCAGCCTTCGAACAGAGGAACATTTGTGCTTTTGGAGAGAGAGCAGGGACGTACGGAGAGCAAGGGACCCGGGAAGCGGAGTGCTGGTGTTTACTTGATGGGAGATGCTCAGGTAACGGTGGTTAGCATCGCGCACGCAGGAAGTGCGGTATGAGCCACGGTGATTAAAAGCAGGCAGCGCTGCACGTAACGTGTCTCAAGCGGCACGATACGTGAAGCCGCTAGGTTAACGGAAAGTTTGCAAAAGATACTGTTATTCGTCGATGTAATAGGCTCTTCACCTTGGACGAACGACAATTTATGGTGCCTCGGTACCAATTTGCTCATCCATGCGATTAAAGCCTTGTCCTCTGTGGACTGTGCAGTCTTTGCCATAGGCACTAAATGGTTGCTTGGGTGTGTTGTATATGAGAAATTTATGAAGTGGGTGTTGTCGCTAATTGCGGAATTAGTTGGTGCTCCCTTATGTTTGGTATTTATTAATCACGCTCGCATAAGGCCGCGGTCGGGGACTGTCGTCTCAAGTGAATGCAGTTGAAACTATTTGTGTTCTAAAATTTGTTGTTATTTCTGGTCTGTGATACTAAACTGTTACACGTGTAAGAGCTGATATTTTCTTGTGTTTATGGTGACTGAGGTAGACGGATGGAAAATATCGTTGGGTTGGGTTATTTTGGGAAGAAGACCAGACATCGAGGTCATCGGTCTCATCGGATTAGGGAAGGACGGGAAAGGAAGTCGGCCGTGCCCTTTCAAAGGAACCATCCCGGCATTTGCCTGGAGCGATTTAGGGAAATCACGGAAAACCTAAATCAGGATAGCCGGACGCGGGATTGAACCGTCGTCCTCCCGAATGCGAGTCCAGTGTCTAACCACTGCGCCACCTCGTTCGGTGAAAATATCGTTGGACAAGGTGTGTGATAGAGCAACGGACGTGGCGTTACTAAAACGGAAGCAATATTCCATTTCCAATTGTATCAAAACTAATGTTAGTGAGCACTAAGATCATTTTTTTTTACCTTATGTGAGTCCTAAACCAAATTTGTATGTTCTCTTGTGTATTCACTTTTGTATTCTCATACGTTTAAGGATTTCAGAGTTGATTTGGTTATGCTTAATATGCTTCGTCAGTAAGCATGGCAAGAAGGCACTTGATTACTCGTTTAAATAAGATTAAGGTAACTGAAATTTGAAAGGAAGAACAATGTTTGAAAGTCTCTCGTGAAAATTTCAATTTTTTTTACGATGTTAAACTGTAAATTTTATTGGTTTGATCAAGGAAATAATTTCGTGGGAAGTTCCCCTAACAGAACCATTTAGTCTAGTCACGGAAAAAGCCACGTATAAAACTACCGGCTGCTATTAAATAATTCGATAGTGATATGCCAATAACGTTATTCCTATGAAAGGATTTTTCTTTGACCATGACTGAGCGCAATGAAAAGATGCCGGCCTGTTTTTCGACTCTGGGAAGATTATAATTGAGAGGAAAAAATAGCAACACAAACGGAAATCGAACCAAGGATCTATTAGTTGTCGAGTAAACTGTAATTACCTAAGAGGGAACAGTCGCCAGTCTAATTAGGCAAAGTTGTACTCAATACTAGCATGGTTCGTAAAGAAAATTATTGGGACTGCCTTTACTTGTTACTGAACTTCTGTTTTGCTCATAAGATACAAGACAGTAGCGTAGTTTAGTAAGTAACGTACCAGTGATTTGACTTGAACTACATAGGAGGAGTATTAATATCTTTAGGCAACAATTGGCTCTCAATAATCTTACTATCTGTACATTATAGTAGGAAGATAAAATGACTACTAACGATAGAGTACTACTGATCTGGAGAAGAGATTCTTTTGTCAGTCTCATTATAGGAAATTACTACCGTTGAAGTACTTATGAAGTAATTGTATCTTTTGAACTGATGGTTATCTGCATTCTCAACGAAAATAACTTTCTTATATTATTTAGCACAAGTGAAACAAGTGATACTTGGTTCCAGTACATTTTGAATATTTATAGCCAGTTACTTACTCTTGATTGTTGTTATTGTAACATGACCTCTAAATCTGACTAAACTGTTAATGTGGGGACCCAGAAACTAATCAGTTGATAGACTCAGATCGAGACTGAAAAGTTTAGTCACAACACAATATGGGAAACACTGCTAACTAGTCACATGAAATTGTAAACACTATTATATCAACAAGAAAAATATTTGAAGTGAATACTTAAAATCTTCCCTTAGTAGTTGTACTTTGATGAAACTTTAACTGTACATTTACGAAAACTACGTGGAGTATTTCAAAATTTATGCTAACTAAATAGTTATGTACTTTACAGCTCCACAAAGTTCGTTAACTTTTGTTAAGGAAGATAACTGCTTTTCATTTCAGTAAAACGGAATGCTCGGATTCATCGTAGCACTCGAGATAGGACCATGTCAAGGTAGATGACTAAGGATATAATACGGTGACTCAACAAAAAGTTTACCGAACACATAATTATTACTGAAAACGAAATCACATAACTGGTTCATGGCATTATGCAGTACTCAACTGATAATTTGAAATGAAGGCAGTGTCAGTGTCGATCTCTTGTGCTATTCAAAAAAGACGGCAGAAGTAACCATGGCTGTTCTTGTATAACAGGCTTTCAAAATTCTCTTCTTAGTGTCGCATTTTCGTAGTGTAGAGCTAATCAAAGTACGCCATGAATAATAAGCCGAATGAATTCCGCACCCGAGGCTGTATTGTATAATCTTGCAGTTCTTCTCGCCTCTATCAGTTCATAAGATGTGCACCCTTTGCCTAGTAGCCACCGACTGACTCATGCCACACAGGCGCCTTGTAGTTCGACCGCCAGATCCACCTTTTCTACTCCTGCCTAGCCAATTCCGTTGCGGATTGACTGCTCTCCAAGTTTTACACGATTACAAACCTACTTTCCCTATTCATGAATAACACTGGGTTCAGTGTGAGGCGATGGTGGGATGGGTGGACTGCTGTGGCCTGTTGTGGGGTTGTGAACCCCTGAGGGCTACGACGGGACGAAGCCTCTCCGTCGTTTCGAGGTCCGCGGTTCAATACACAATACAAACTGAACGAAGCCAGTATTAGCATTAGCTGACTCATCCATGAAGCGTTCAATGAAATCTATTGATCTTGACTATACATCGCAGTAGATGGCGGGAACACAGCCGTATATGATTAGTAGTTATAAATAAAATAGTCTCTGTTTGCAGAGCCCTTTTGTAACTTTTTTATTACCTGATTGATTTCAGGAATTCCATTCTCATCTCAGATGCACCTCTGCACATAGCTAAAATTTTCCAAAAATTACATTATATCAATCCAAATACAACATAACAGAATTTCTCGTAAACTGTATAGTATAAGTTTTCAATCCTATCTGACGTAAGGTCAAATTAACGTTCCTTATTATTCTAACAACTTCTGTTCTGCTTTTAAAATCCTGAAAATTACATGTTTTTTACACTATTTCACTTTGTTTTATCGTAACGATTTTAAATTACATGGGAGGTTATGCTATTTAATATGATATTTCCACTGTAAATGTCCCTTAATGGTAAAGGAATATCACGTAGGGTTGGTTAACCTGAATTTTTCTTCCTACCATTACGGATTAATACACCGTGGGACGAACAAGATAATTCTAGTGATTTTAGCAACATCTGTTTAATCGCATAACGTTCTTGCACTGAACATTTACACCGTTCTATCTGCGATACGATATATCTGTGTTCTTTCAGATTAAGATTCACTCATGTCCAGTGGGGGTGCTTGTCGTCAAGGGCGTAAACGTCTACTGCTGCGGAGAGTGGTTACACAATCCCACTATGGCTTTAATTCGACTGTATAATGGTTACCATATATTAAGTTTCCAGAGAGGGAAAATATTATTTGCTTAATATTTAGGCTGGCTAAGAGAAATTGTAAATTCATGTATATTCTTACTTACGCATAAGAACGTTAATCTGATCATATGACCAGTAGGCTTGACAACATGTAATAACATACTGTTATGTTCTATGTGTATTGATGTAATGTAATTCTTGGAAGGTTTTTACTGTGTGCTCAGGTCCGTCTGAAGATGGGAACTGAATTTCTGAAATCGACCATGTAATAAAAACATTATAAAATCATACATGAAGATAGTAATTGTTCTCGAAAGAACAGGTACCATTGATGACTGTTCAGCTTCTCTAGAATAATTGATAATTAATCGAAACGCTCAGCTGCCGACAGGTGTCGTTGATATACCTCGATGTGGACACCTGAAAATGTGTGTCACGACCGGGACTCGAACGCGGGATCTCTTGCTTACATCGCAGATGCTCTATCCATCTGGGCCACCGAGGACACAAATGAATAGCACGACTGCAAAGACTTATCCCTTGCACGCTTCCCATGAGACCCACATTCCCAACTGTCCACAATCTACATATTTAATGTTCCTAATAGATATTTCCCCATCCACTCATTACTCGCGCATATTAAGGTGATGATTCCAGTAAGAGTTCGTGCAACCTGTACGCATTCGCACAGACGAAGGTCAATGGCTGGGTAGCCTTTTAACTATATACGAAGATAGTAACTGTTCTTGAAAGAACCTTCGTCTGTGCGAATGCGCACAGGTTCTCCGAACTCTTACGGGGATCATCACCTTAGTGTGCGCGAGTAATGAGTGGATGGGCAAATATCTATTAGGAACATTATATATGTAGATTGTGGTCAGTTGCGAAAGTGGGTCTCACGGCAAGCGTGCAACGGATAAGTCCCTGCAGTCGTGTTATTATTCATCTGTGTCCTCGGTGGCTCAGATGGATAGAGCGTCTGCCATGTACGCAGGACACCCCAGGTTCGAGTCGGGGTCGAGAAACACATTTTCAGCTGTCCCCATCGAGGTATATCAACAACACCTGTCGGCAGCTGAGGGTTTCAATTAATTATCAGTTATAAAAGCAGCCTGCAGCTGGAGCCTATTTTATTATGATGACAAAAATTCTATCTAAGGATCTGACAGAAAAAGCTAAGAGGCTTCGGTCTTATTCTGTATCAATAAACGGATCTAACTCATGTGTCGTCTCTTCGGATGGATTCGATGCACATCGGCTAGAGTCGGTTGGCGCGTCGTCTGCCGATGACGTCATGGCCACTAATACTGATGTCTCCAACTCTGGCTATATTTCATGGGTCACTCGCAGCAACTTGTTCATTGGTTGAACTTCGTGCACTGCCAGTGCTACTTACGTATGTGACGGTAGATTGTGTAGCCAAGTAGTGAACCTAGTAGGTGCTGCCACAAATCTGGAGTTTTGTCGCCCCTTATTTCTTGATAAAGTGCTTGCTGAGATTTTGGTCTCACGATTTTGTTTTAGCGTTCGGTACTTTGCACTGCACTGCGTTAACTTTTTGCGTTGCAGAAGGGGAGAGCTCCAAAACCTGAATTTCGTAGCGAATGTCTTGAATTTTGTCGTTGATGACGTGCGCACATTTCATTGTCGTGCGCCATATTAAATTGTCCACAAAATAAACTGTGTTACTCTTGCTCTTCCTTTGTGGGGTCAGAAATTATATGGGTAAGGCTTAAATTTAAGTACACGGAACTGATGCGTACAGAATTACTTTTCATTACGAGCAACACGTCCAATAACACGATCTTCAAAGATAACCCTTGAACCAAAGATAACACGCGCTAAAGTTGATTGCTGGATCGATTATTCCCACATGTATATATAAAAATATGTGCTAAAGGTAATATAGATTTAAGGAAGGAAAAAGACATTTGTTAAAAAGTGCACTTCAGTTCGAATGTGACAAATAAAATCTAAACAATTATTTATGTGACTCTTTGTCACCATATACCAGTGGTCATAGGTGTTGGAGCAACACCTTTTTTAGGATAGGTAGGACAGAACGAACTCAAGTTCTGAGAGAAGTGAAGATTGAAACAAACCTTCAGTTTGAGAAAGAAATCAAACAACATAATCCTGGCACATTGGATCAACAAACACAGTTGTTGGTTAAAAATTTACAGAAATCAGCAGACATTTTATTTCCACCCGATTTCATCTCAGTAAATGTGAAATGCCAACTACCTTTAGTGCATCAAAATATTCAAGGGCTTAGAAGTGAAATTAATGAACTACTTATGTGCATTGATGAATTAGAGTAATCGAACCCAGTTGATATAATCTGCTTCTCTGAACATCATGTGACCACTGTTATAGATATGTTAAACCATAGAGAATTTAAGTTAGCCTCTTACTTCTGTAGACAAAATATGGAGAAAGGAGGAGTTGCCACATTTGTTGAAAACAGTTTTAAATTTAAGAATACTGACATTAATAAATTTTGCTTAGAGCAGCATTTAGAAGCATGTGTAACAAATATAGAATTTCATAATAGGTCCTTTATAATAGTAGCCAAATACAAAGCACCTTCAGGAAATTTCAACCTGTTTATAAACGGTCTTGAAGATTTATTATCTCATCTAAAATTAAAAAACAAAGAACTAGTGGTTGCTGGTGATTTTAATATAGATGTCCTGAAAAACACTGTCAGTGTACAGTTACTGAAATCAGTTACATTGTCATTCAATTTAATTTCTATTGTACATTTCCCAACTAGGGTATACAAATGTTCTAAGACTGCCAATGATAATATATTTACAGACAATTCTAGGCAACTATGTCACCTAACAAAACCAGTACTAAATGGGCTATCTGACCATGACATGCAACACCTATCATTAAATTTTGAAGGGGCAAACATCTATCAGAACTGAGTACAGAAGGCCAATAAAACACTCAAATCTGAGAAATTTAGGAGATTGCTTAAAGAAATTAATTGAATGGATGTTTAGAGCATCCAAGACACAAATGGAAAATACAAAACATTCATTAATAAAGTTAGCACCCTATTTGAAAATTGTTTTCCCCTGAAGTTAACTCAAATTAAGCAGAAGTCTAATAAGAAGCCATGGAACACACAAGGGATAAAGATATCATGTGAGACAAAAAGGAAACTCTATCTGATATGTAGGGACACTTTTGATAGCTCATTACAAAAATTACTGCAAAATATTGAAGAGGTTTATCCAGAAATCTAAACACCTGCATTACGAAAAGAAGATAAATACATCCAGCAATAAAAACAAAATGGGATATAGTTAAGTCAGAGACAGGTAGGACCAGAAACGAGGAGGCACAAATAGCTCTAAAAATAAATGAAACCCTGGTAACAAATACATGTTGTGTTGCAAACCATTTAAAAATGTATTTTGTCTCTGTTACTGATAGCATGGGGTTGTCAGGTTCAGTAAATAGTGCAATTGAATATCTGAGACCTGTGCACAAAAGCAATCTCAGTAAAATGGAATTGACACTTACTTCATCCAAAGAAATAGAATCCATGATAAAGTCCTTGAAATCAAAGCATTCTAGTGGTTATGATAATATATCAACAAAGTTAATAAAAGAGTGTTCATGTGAGCTTAGTCATATCTGAAGTTATTTGTGTAATGAATCACTTGCCACAGGAACATTCCCAGACTGGCTTAAATATGCTGAAGTTATACCTCTCCACAAGAAAGGGGACAAAGAAATGCCATCAAATCACCAAACGATCTCACATTTTCCAGCTTTTTCAAAAATCTTTGAAAAGTTTTTGTTCAAGGACCTAATTAAGCACTTTAGTGAAAATAACATATTGTCAGAGTCACAGTTTGGGTTTCTTAAGGGGTTCTGATATTGAGAAGGCTATTTACACATACAGTGAAAGTGTCCTTCATTCATTAGACAACAAATTAGAGGCAACTGGAATATTCTGCGACCAGTCAAAGGCTTTTGACTGTGTGAATCACAGCATTCTTCTAAGTAAATTGAAATATTATGGCATCACTGGTAGTGCTGCAAAGTGGTTTCTGTCATACCGACTAATCATATCTGACTAATAGAAAACAAAAGGCGTCACTATGTAACACTTCAGCAGTACGCAATCAGACATCATCTGACTGGGAAGGAATTATGTGTGGTGTTCCCCAAGGTTCCATACTAGGTCCACTAGTTTTTCTTATGTATATTAATGACCTGTCACCTGTTACATTATAAGATGCCACGTTTGTCTTATTTGCAGATGATACAAACATTGCAATAAATAGTAAATCAAATATAAATTTAGAAAGACCAGCTAATCAAATTTTTACTGACATTAATAAATGGTTCATAGCCAATTCAGTGTCATTAAATTTTGAAAAGACCCGCTATATGCAGTTCAGAACTTCCAAGAGATTTCCTTCTAGTGTCTGTATAAAATATGATGACATGGAAATAGAAGAAGTTGAGAGTGTAATGTTCTTGGGATTACAACTTGATAATAAATTCAGTTGGGAGCTACATACTAACGAACTGCTAAAGCGCCTAAACAAGTCTGTGTTTGCAATGCGAATGATGTCAGACATAGGAGATAAAAATATAAAAAAACTGGCATATTTTGCTTATTTTCACTCCATTATGTCATATGGTATAATATTTTGGAGTAACTCTACAAGCCGAGAAAAAAATTTTAGTGTACAGAAGCATATAATAAGAGTAATGTGTAGTGTAAATCCAAGAACATCATGTCGAAACCTATTCAAAGAATTGGGCATAATAACCACAGCTTCTCAGTATATTTATTCCTTAATGAAGTTTGTTGTAAATAATACACCTCTTTTTCCAACTAACTGCTTAGAACACAATATCAATACTAGGAATAAGAACAATATACATAAAGATTTAAAATAACTTACTCTAGCCCAGAAAGGAGTCCAGTATTCAGCAACACATATTTTCAATAAGTTACCAGCAACCATTAAGAGTTTAGTTCCAGACAAGGCACAATTTAAACATAATTTAAAAGAATTTTTGGTTGCCAACTTCTTCTATTCCATTCACGAATTTCTCAACAAGTGCAGTAGACCATTTTAATGAAAATTTATTATACTTTAATTTTTGACAATACTTTGTTGTAACAGCTAAGTAACTACCTACTATGTGAATGATGGATGTATGGAAAGCAGATGTAAGTCTTAAGTCTGTAAATAGTGGAAGTTAAATCTTAAATCTTGTACATAATTTGACTATTCTTAACTGAGGATCATTGAAATTTATAATTTACTTTAATTTTTGGAAATACTTCGTTGTAATAGCCAAGTAACTAGCTACTGTGCGAATGATGGATTTAATTAAATCAGATGTAAGTATTAAACCTGTAAATATTAGAAGTTTAATTTTAATTCAGGTACATAATTTTACTGTTTATTGACTGAGGATCATAAAAATTAATGAAACTTAAGTTTTCTAATTACATTTTTGTAATATGTTTATCTGACATGTTCCACACCCAGGAGGATCCCCTCTTTTGTGGGTCTATGGAATGAATAATTAATCTAATCTAATGTAATCTAATCATGAAAGTCGAGATATTTTTCGTAGGAAAATATCGGGTTTTAGTCATCGTAAATGACTTCAGCCGTGAAAGTTTTTTTTCTATAGCAATAAAGCTGTGTAAAAGTGATCATTAGGTTTATTAGCAAACAGTTCTTGTGTCGCCTACTTCCTCTGAAATACGAGTATGAGGCTTTGTTTCATTGATCATTGCACCGCAGTATACTTTTTGAGGACGTGCAGATAAAATAACAATGAACTCACTTTTCTTGAAATATGTTAAATGTGAGCGGAACATAAAGAAATACAGCAAATATAAACTGTGGGAATCATACGTGAAAGTCCTTTCGCGGTCTAGGGAAAGAATATGTTTATTTTTATCGGAGAGAAACCAATAAAAGATCTGGTCAGGAAGAACTCAGTCAAGGAGAAAATAACAGTTTACTCTGCACAGCAGGATTTATAAACTAAGAATTTGAAAATAAACGCAGTTACTGCAGCGGAATCACGCGGTATTCAAGATATATCGAAGGTAAACATTAACACATTTTTCAACGCAATGTTAAAACCGCTAACAGAGTTCACGTCAGAAGAGACTGAAATATTTCCATTTCATTTCACGGTGAAACAAATGAATATTTCCTGGCCAGTAACTACGAAAGAGCTCGCAATTTTTGTTTAGCTGCCGGCCTCTTGAAGCGAGAGCACAATATATATTTCCATTTCGGTAAACTTTCTATTTCATCTGTTCCTGTTCTCGTTTCATGAGGTGAATTAAACATTTCTTTTATAAATAAATTCAATGTATGATGGAAGAGTACATACTGGACTGTGATTGCAAATAAGATCATTGAGTCCAAGTAAACATTGCGCTTTAGTGATTATTTCTTCTTTACACATTCAGCAGACACTAGCACGATATTCTGCGGAACAGATCCATCCCATTGCAGTGGGGCCGTCCTTCTCGTTAAGAGTTTTGATCTGCTAAAAATATTTTCCCGTTTTAAGACGCCAGAAGGAATGAAGACGGGGGAGGAAGGGTAATTCTATGAGGAAACTGTACTAGAGAATCGCGTCAGGTATTAGTTCGCTAATCTATTTATCTATAAGTCGATCTGATTCTTCGTGGATAGAAAGTTGATTAAAGTGAAAAATTCGCTGCACTTGTACGCTAACACACGTAATACACCACAAACCACTCAAGAAAGATGGCTACATACCACATCCATCCATCAAAACTTAGAAGACATCACTCGAAGTACGAGTTACCATAATAAAAGAATTTCGTCAGTGAGTCCATTAATTGACTTTCTGATACAAACACGGCCTTTGGGAGGTAGTAAACTGGAGACAAGAGAGTAATTTAAAACAGTAATCGGAAGTACGTTGAAAAATTAAAGTCAGTGTTTCTTAACACGAATTTAATAATTCCTTCACATTTAAATCACTCTTATACCCAACTGATAAAATGAAAGTTTTATGTGAAGTCATTAAAGTAAAGATTCAATACGAAATAAACTGTTTGGATGATAACGTTGCATGGGCTGCTTAATAAAATGGAAGAACCTGACGAGATGCCTAAAAAAAAAAAAAAAAAAAAAACAAGAGTATGAGTAGAATCGTCTACAGCAAGCAGGACAGAACCTAATTACCTAACCCCGTCTCTGAAACTGTGAAAAAAAGGCTAAAAGCAATGTCCGGTCTGTGTTCAAAAATTGGTTCAAATGGCTCTGAGCACTATGTGACTTAACATCTGAGGTCATCAGTCCCCTAGAACTTAGAACTACTTAAACCTGACTAACCTAAGGGCAACACACATATCCGTGCCCGAGGCAGGATTCGAACCTCCGACCGTAGCGGTCACGCGGTTCCAGACTGAAGCGCCTAGAACCGCTCGGCCACACCGGCCGGCCCGGTCTGTGTTATCAGTTGTGTAAATAAGTTACGATGTGACGATACTGGCAATAATAGTTCTACAGCTAAAGAATATATTGATGATGAAGTTGTTTTAAGGAAAAAAATTCAATGTGTATAAAAGATAAAACGTATTCACATATCTGAGGATCCTTTGTCGTAGTGGAAAGCAAATACCAAGCCCCAAAAAATGAAGGCAACATTTTCCCACCTCTTCTTAGTTAACAATTAGTTTCGACTTCTAAACTGTTTTTGAGCGTTTACGCAGGGAATATTTCCACAGACACGAAAATGGCAGAGAATTCACACGACGTGTAACCAATTTTGACGGCTTGTAAATTATGCGCTTCATGGTGTTGCCCAGTGGAAAGAAGAAACTTTGCGAAAGTATTTGTATCTTCCTCCGTGTTTGGTAATAGACGGACAGTTTTTAGGGTTCTTGTTGTTGTGGTCTTCAGTCCAGAGACTGGTTTGATGCAGCTCTCCATGCTACTCTACCCTGTGCAAGCTGCTTCATCTCCCAGTACCCACTGCAACCTACATCCTTCTGAATCTGTTTAGTGTATTCATCTCTTGGTCTCCCTCTACGATTTTTACCCTCCACGCTGCCCTCTAATACTAAATTGGTGGTCCCTTTATGCCTCAGAATATTCCCTACCAACCGATCCCTTCTTCTAGTCAAGTTGTGCCACAAATTTCTCTTCTCTCCAGTTCTATTCAATACCTCCTCGTTAGTTGTGTGATCTACCCGTCTAATTTTCAGCATTCTTCTGTAGCACCACATTTCGAAAGCTTCTATTCACTTCTTGTCCAAACTATTTATCGTCCACGTTTCACTTCCATACATGGCTACACTCCATACAAATACTTTCAGAAACGACTTCCTGACACTTAAATCTATACTCGATGTTAACAAATTTCTCTTCTTCAGAAACACTTTTCTTGCCATTGCCAGTCTACATTTTATTTCCTCTCTACTTCGACCATCATCAGTTACTTTGCTCCCCAAATAGCAAAACTCATTTGCTACTTTAAGCGTCTCATTTCCTAATCTAATTCCCACAGCATCACCCGATTTAATTCGACAACATTCCATTATCCCCGTTTTGCTTTTGTTACGTTCATCTTATATCCTCCTTTCAAGACACAGGGTACAGGGTTTATATACACTGTAAAAAAGTGAAGCTCCCGGAAGGGGATGAGGAAGCGAAATTTAACTTCACGGGTTGAGAGAGTATGTGATGTGATACTTCAGTGATTACAAAACCGAGCTAAATTTATAAAGTACTTGCAAGTGCGAGCTCACCTTACGGTAAGACGTTGCAAACGCTCTGATCTGGTTGCATCCAGTGAAGTTGTTGTGGAAGGTATCATGAAGCCCTCGTATCATCTCCTGTGGGAAGCTGGTCCCTTGTTGTAACTGGTCCTAGACATCCTGGATACTGACACTGGGACCGAGTTGACGTACGAGCTAGTTCCCACATCTTCTGTTGGCCGCATGAGTATCTCGACATCACGCAGACAGTTCATAGAAACACGTGCCATGGGAGAACGAGCATTGTTGAAAAATGTTTCCACGATACAGTCGCATGGGAGAATAATACATGTGGACGTAGAATGTCTGTGACGTACCGTTCGCTAATCGCTTCTAGCCAGTCCATGGCGCCAGGAGTACACCACTGTGCCTCTCTAGAACATTGCAAGGCTGGGACTTCTACCCACGTCTCGCCGACGACGGTCATCCAGGTTAGTGCAGAGCTGGGATTCAGTGCTGAGCAGAATGCAATCCCATTCATCAGCAGGCCATGACATGGCACCAACTTCAAAACAAGCTACACTCAAGAGCCAAAGAAACTGGTACACCTGCCTAAAATCGTGTAGGGCTCCCGCGAGCACGAAGTAGTGCCACAACACGACATGGCATGACGGTCTCGAATAATATCTGAAGTAGTGCTGGAGGGAATTGATACCATGAATCCTGCAGGGCCCTCCATAAATCTGTAAGATTACGAGGGGGTTGAGATCTCTTGTGTACAGCACTTCGCAAGGCATCCCAGATATGCTCAATAATGCTCATTTACGAGGAGTTTAGTGGACAGCAGAAGTGTTTAAACTCAGAAGAGTGTTCCTGGAGTCACTCTGTAGCAGTTCCGGATGTGTGGGGTGTCGCATTGTCCTGCTGAAATTGCCCAAGTCGGTCGGAATGGATGCAGGTGATTAAACAGGATGCTTACGTACGTGTCGACTGTCAGAGTTCTATCTAGACGTATCAGGGGTCCCATATCATTCCAACTGCACACGTCCCATACCATTACAGAGCATCCACCAGCTTGGACGGTTCCCTGGTGACATGCAGGGTCCAAGGATTCATGAGGTGTCTCCATACCAGTACACGTCCAACCGCTCGATACAATTTGAAATGAGACTCGTCCGACCAGGCAACATGTTACGTCATCAGCGGTCCAATGTCGGTGTTGACGGGCTCAGGCAGGGTTTAAAGATTTGTGTCGTGCAGTCATAAAGGGTCACGAATGGGCCTTCGTCTCCGAAAGCCCATATCGATGATGTTTCATTGAATGGTTTGCATACTGACGGTTGTTTATGGTACAGCACTGAAATCTTGCAGCAATTTGCGGAAGGATTGCACTTCCATCACGCTGAACGATTCTCTTCAGTCGTCGTTGGTCCCGTTCTTGCAGGATCTTTTTCCGGCCGCAGCGATGTCAGAGATGTGATGTTTTACAGTATTCCTGAAATTCACGCTACGCTGGTGAAATAGTCGTACGGGAAAATCCGAACTGCATCGCTGCCTCTTAGATGCTGTCCCCCATCGCTCGTGTGTCGACTATAACACCACGTTCAAACTCACTTAAACCTTGATAACCTGCCATGCACTTGCAGTAACCGATCTAACAACTGCGTTCAGTCACTTTTTGTCTTATATAAGCGTTGCCGACTGCAGCGCCGTATTCTGCCTGTTTACATATTTCTGTATTTGAATACGCATGCCTATATCAGTTTCTTTGGCGCTTCAGTGTGATGTTAAAGGCAGCTGCGCATGGGGCGATAATTCCCTGCTGCTAGTGGTGCAGGATGCTGTTGTAGAAAGTCCATTACTTCTTTTCGGGTGGCAGACGCAGATGCGAAGGTGTTGCAGCGTCCTTAGTGCACAAATAGCGATCCTCCCTTGCGCTGGTCAGTCGTGGCCGAACGGAACCTTGATGACGAATACGCCTGCCCTCACACACCGATACGTTCCAAGATCGGGTTACTGACACACCTGACGCCCTATAGATCTTGATATCGTGCTATTCGACCAGCCAGTGAGATGGAGACCCACTATGAGGTCCCTTTCAATCTCTGTCAGGCTCTGAAGACACAAGTATACTACTCTCCGCATTCCTTCACAGTGATCTCACTCCATTCGCGCCCTTTGTGTACCCTACCAGGAGTGGTAAAAACGCTAAACGCGAAAAACTCTATTGCATTCTGGTGGCCGTTCAACCTCTCACAGCGAATTGCTTGTGTTACCATTTATGTATCCTCTGATGGTATTTGCATGTACGAAGTTACATTAACATCCAACCATGCCATCAGGATGCTTCACTTTTCTGCAAGCAGTGTATGCCCCATTAAAAAAGACCGATTACAGTTAAGCAAAACCGCAGAGTTATTGTTTATGGACTATAACTTTCCAGTTTAGAATCTCTTGCCATTTCTTAATTCACAATATACTTTACCGATTGGTACTTCTTTTTACGTTCAGAATATGTATTGCCATTAGATCTTTAAATTGTTAATTACATCAGAAATGTACGATAAAATTTATGTTGTTACAAAAATAAATATATTGATGATTTAACATAGCGCTGTTGTTCTAGTTTTCGTACAGAAATGACAGTTGTAAAGCCTCAGATTCGGTCTTTGCACCGGTCAGCGCACCGCTGTGGGCCACTATCGACCATACGTGTCAATTAAAGTGCGAGGGATTCAGTATATATCAGTATATCTCAGGGCCAGCCATCCACTTACCCTGGCAGCGCACCACCCCAGTCCACTATTGGCCCCACGTGCCCACTAAAAGAGGAGCGATTCAGTATTCTGCGACGGCGATTTCGAGTCGTACGAGATGACAGACATGCTTCTAGTCTTTGAGTAGACGAGTTCCAGGCCCTTTCTCGAGTGTGGCGTCCAAAGAGTGTGCTTGTGCAGCATCAGGCACAACGACTGCGATCTGTCGTGGTTACCAACTAAAAGACCTGAAGGCAAGGTCTCAGAAAGCAGTGAATACCTTAAAGTACCTTAGCCACATGTCTTGGGGACTACAGGGTGCATCCGTTCCGTTTATGTAGGTTTGTCGTGAGATCGCGGCAAGGCTATGCGTGCGTGGAGTACAGATCAGTGAGACTTTCTTACTTGAGGATTAGTGACGTCATCCACCAAGAGGGGGTCAGGCTGCCCACGGGCGCTTCCAGGGCCGGCCCCAAAGCCAGTCTCTGTACTGAGGCTGAGGAACTGCCACTCTTCATCAGGTGGCAACACCTCATGGTGCGCCAAGCATTTACGAGCCTCGCTGATCTGAATTCACCAGAGTACCGTACTCTTCTTCGTCCAGCTATAGAAACCCTTTTCTCCAGTTTTTCAAGAGCTGCAAGGCCATTTGAAATCCACGCATAGCATGTACTGGAATCTGTGCGGGACCAAAATCCAGGCTTTTCACAGACTATCGCCCTGATTACTGCAGAGACCCAGGGTAATTCTAGATTTAGTGTAGTGCAGGAGGGGCTACATTCCTGCGCATGTCATTAATACAACATTTCACCAGTATATTTAACGCCGTTCCGGTCGCACACGAATCCATTTCTCCCTGATAATTTCTCATGCTTGTGGTAGGAGCTAACTACAATGAAATGGAATGTAACTGTATCGAGTCACGTGACCAAGTTATTGCACACTACGGCCGTCTGTACGATTCACTATCTTGAATAACAATAGGTACTAGTATCGCCCGTGGTCGAAATTCGACCAGTTATGTCGGTTTCGTAATAATATAACTGCACATAACATGGTGAAAGAACATACGTAGATGTGATTGCATGTAATCTAACAAGGGAACCTCCCCATCGCACCCCCCTCAGATTTAGTTATAAGTTGGCAGAGTGGATAGGCCTTGAAAAACTGAACACAGATCAATCGAGAAAACAGGAAGAAGTTGTGTGGAACTATGAAAAAAATTAGCAAAATGTACGAACTGAGTAGTCCACGTGCAACATATGCAACTACAAGGGTAATGTGCAGTGAGGAGCGCCGTGGTCCTGTGGTTAGCGTGAGCAGCTGCGGAATAAGAGGTCCATGGTTCAAGTCCTCCCCGAGTGAAAAATTTACTTTCTTTATTTTCGCAAAGTTATGATCTGTCTGTTCGTTCATTGACGTCTCTGTTCACTGTAATAAGTTTAGTGTCTGTGTTTTGCGACGGCACCGCAAAACCGTGCAATGAGTAGACGAAAGGACGTGCCTCTCCGATGGGAACTGAAAACATTTCATCGCAAGGACATAGGTCAACCGATTCCTCCACACGAAAACACGTCTGATATATTCTATACGATACTGTTGACGGCATGTGCGTCACATGACAGTAATATGGTGTCGACCCACCTAACTTGTACACTTGGTGAATGGGTAAAAAGATTCTTCTACGTTGCCCGATTTAGGTTTTCTTGTGGATGTGATTATCACTCCCAAAAAAGTGATCGCATCGGACGGACAGACGGACAGATAATAATTGTCTGAAAACAAAAAATTAAAATTTTCAGTTGAGGGAAGTCTTGAACCAATGACCTTTCACTCCACAGCTGCTCACGCTAACCACAGGACCACGGCGCTCCTGCCTACACATTACCCTTGAAGTTGCATATGTTGCACGTGGACTACTCAGTTCGTATATTTTGCTTATTTTTTTTCATAGTTCCACACAACTTCTTCCTGTTTTCTCGATTGATCTGTGTTCAGTTTTTCAAGGCCTATCCACTGTTCCAACGTATAGCTAAATCTGAGGGGGGTGCGATGGGGAGGTTCCCTTGTAAGAAAAAAAAATGTCGTGTACCTTAAAATGATGGAATCCACGTAAATCTCTATCTAAAATTCTCGGCTCAGAAATTACCAAAGCAATGCTGATTTGAAGTTACGAATATCATTGACATAGTTCTTTGATTTCTGTTTAATTGTTGGATATATAGTGTGTTGGAAAATAAATTTACTTTAACGGCGATGAATGCCGTTGTATCACGTAGAGCAGTCTCAGATAGAAAATGTTTTGCATTAGAAACAAATCTGCGCTTTAAATTTATCTTGTAATTATATCTCTGAAAATTATGTGGAATCACGTTCAGAACACATTAAAAAATGTATGTTTCAAAACAACAACAGAACTGTCATTACCAGTGTCAACATTATTCCCATTGCACTGTCTACGCCAAAGTTGTGTCTATACAGCTCTTTGTCGTTCTGAATGACCTGTTAGTCATATTCTTCGAGGCATAGGCTAAAACAAATATAGTTTTCGTATAAAAATGGAAATCGTTGCCCTTTATGACGAAGAAATTGAAAGTTAGGAATTTGCTTCAGATTTTGTTGTAACGGTGGCAAATGAACACAAAGCTACCTCCGTTAACTTTTAGACAAGAGTAAGCGAAAAAAACGCCAAGAAATAACATTATGTACAGTCTGTGTTGATTTCGATGGCTTCGTTGTTAGTTGCAGCGATGTTTTGTTTTCCATTGCTGGCAATATGAACGACCTTGCAGTTGTGGTATTGTAGCTTTGTGTTACTGCAAATGAAACAACTGAAACGTTTAACGTGACAGTTCCTATAATACGACTTCACGAAATATTGTTACTTTCGGGTGTTATTTCTACCGTAGCACCTGGTCGGTACGCGGGGTAGCAGAATGAGAGACAGAGGAAAACATTTGTCTTGTGTGTCTTTCTACTTCCTTTTACCTCTCTTAATGGCTACATACACAAATGTTTTTTGTGCATATCTATAGCACAGTACCTTTCGAATTACGTAAGTTTCATTGGACTCCTTGTATAATTAATATCAGAAATAGGTACCTCAGTTTTCGATGACCACGTATTAATATTATGATATACATGTCGATACCGAAATCTTAAAGAGTTTGGGAGTGCCCGAGAATTTTCGTGTGTGTGTGTGTGTGTGTGTGTGTGTGTGTGTGTGTGTGTGTGTGTGTGCGTGCGGGTGTGGGGGCGCGCGCGCGCGCGCCCTTGCGCGTTCGCTCGTGTGAAGGTATTCATGGGTTACGGGCACTCAACGGCGATGTGATATTAGCTCTTACAAATATTGAAAGGAATTAATGGAGCTAAAACGTTATAATGCTAGGAAGAGTAGTCTCACCCTCACTTACGACCGTCTGCAAATTCACCCTATCTCACATGCATTAAGAAAGCGGAAGGTTAGACAGATATATTGTTTTGGAAATTTATGGTAAGTTCCTATGGGATCAAACTGCTTTGGTCATCGCTCCCTAGGCTAACACACTACTTAATCTAACTTAAGCTAACCTACGCTAAGAACAACACGCACACCCATGCCCGAGGGAGGGCTCGAACCACCGACGGGGCGAGCCTCGCAGATTTTATAAAACTGGGAATTAAAACAGAAGTGAGATACAAAGGAAGCTTTATTAACCACACAGCGAAATGTGACTGGACGATCACTTGAAAAAATACATGAACCATCCAGCTACGCCGATAACATATTAACAATTTCTCTTTAAAATTTTAGGGAACAATTTGGACATTTTACGAAACTTAAAAAAACGTATCACGTACGTTAGGTTGTCAGCTAAAATAGATGGGTGGGAAGGGCCCAAGCTGCTTGGTCGTCGGTCCCTAATCATTTGGCAGACCGAAGGTACAAGTGCAACTGACCTTCGGTCTATAAGACGATCCTCAGATCAACACTGAAAAATATTACATTTGTAATGGGTTATGTTTGGCATATACTTATCCACCTTAAAAATTACCATAAAAGAAACTTTCGTTATAAGATGACGCGTTTGCTAGGTGACGCGATGAGCCAGTTCAAGGAACCGCTGTGCAGGATCTAGTGGTAGCTTTCACTAACTGCTGGCTACCTAGCAAACGCAAGGGGAAATACGTGTCCTTCACATGATCCCTAATAAAAAGGTTCTAAAGACCGAAAATGGTACCCCGAATTACATACAAAAGTTTATTGAGATGTGGACTGCTTTTCATTAACATAATAAGTACAGAGAAAAGTAAATAATTTCATGAAAATAGATTTTGAAAATGTATTTACGTCAATTAACAGTAAAAATAATGGCGTTTTAGAATAAATAGAGTGCAATTTATTTTTTGAAGATGAGATCGTGCAGGTTAGCTCCTTCTGTACACAAATATTCCTGCAGTCTCTTCGTTACATTGTTCATGGCTTGTCATAACATCTCAGGTGGAATTAACGAAGTTGCTTCTCGGATCTTGGCATCCAATTCTTCCGTTGTAGCATGTCGACTAAGGAACGCTTTGCTTTTAAGGTGACAGATCAGGGGATCTGGGAAGCCATTAAATGTCACAATTTCTCGAAATTACACGTTCGCCAAAAAACTGGCGTACAGCAACCATCGATATTCGTGCTGTGTGTGACGTTGATCCATCTTGTTGAAGCCAGGCTGTGTCAATAACGTGTGGACGTTTCTGTAGTTGTTGCGCAACAAATGTTTCAAGCATGAAGACGCGAATATTCGATGTGACTGTAATCACAGGGCCATTCTCGTCCTCAAAACAATTAAGGTCTATCTCACCAAATGGTTCAAATGGCTCTAAGCACTATGGGACTTAACATCTGAGGTCATCAGTCCCCTAGACTTAGAACTACTTAAACCTGACTAAACTAAGGACATCACACACATCCAGGATTAGAACCTGCGACCGTAGCAGTAGCGCTGTTCTGGACTGAAGCGCCTAGAACAGCTCGGCCACAGCGGCCGGCTCTATCACACCCTATGATGACATAGCACATCACATGGTAACTTCGTTGCTGTGCAATAGACTCTGATGTAGTTCCGTAGGGTTTTCTTGTGCCAAGTTCTATAAAATTTTGTTTCTTCACAAATGTTGAAAGGTGGCTACACTGAGCCACAGCGCCAGAGATCGCGCGAGAGAGCATTGTTCCGCCGCCTCCACTGGCAGTGATTATTGAGATGTCGTAGTGGGCAGTGCTTTGGGAGAACTCGTGGTAGTCAGTGCTGAGATGTCGTAGTGAGGAGTGTTTGTTGAGATGAGCTAGTAGGCAGTGCTTGCTGAGATGTGATACTGAAAAGTTCTTGTTGAGATGTGATAGTAGCGAGTCGGTGTGGAGAGATTGTAATGTCTAGAGTGCTTTTCATCAATATAAATTAAGGTAACAAACTACTTTTCTTTTCTTTCTCATTATTTCAATGTCCTGAATAATGCGTCATTACAGGCTCAGTCAACAAGCATCTGGCTTGTGTTCTTGTATTAGAGTGTAATTCTGGTTTTCTTGAGTAATTATGGTATTTCTATTTTCTTTAATTAATTCAGTATAAATGATATTTAAAATTTCTTGTGTTATTGAAGAAGAACCGTGCCAGATGCGTACGTTGAGTCATACTTCCACACACAGAACAGTTATACTTGTGCTTTGGTTTCGTAGGTTTTATAGTTGCTGGGGACTTAATTAACTAATTGTGTTAATGAAAATTTCCATTTCATTCTTGTTATTGTTCTATGCAGTCAGATAGCGTAATAATACTAGTCAGGGCCAACCGTTACGAGACTTCGTAATCGAACAGACAGCTACTGAAGCAAAAAATTAAAATTATTTGCATTCTATTTTAATTAAGCCCCCATGCACGTGGCGACCGCTGCTTCGGATCGTCCCTTGGAATTATTCTGATTGTAGAAATAGTAGACAGTAGGATTGTTGTAGTAATTTGTAGTTTAGTAATTGTAGTCTATTTTGCATGTGTAGATTTGGTAATTGTCATTCTTCTAATGGTATTTTTTTTTGCAAAATTTCATTTCTGTTGTCTTGTCTATGGGTTTGACAATTAGTGCAATTATTTCAATTGTTCGATTAATCGTGTTTGAGGGAAACATTTCGTGTGAATGGTATTGTTGGAGATAAAGTGTCATTGTGTGTAATTTCATATAGTGACGAGTTTTGTATGTTTTGTAAATGATTACGCGGTCGATGAAAAAGGCAAAAATGATGGACAGTGAGAATGACGAAATTGTTGACATGGCGAACTCGCCAACACAGGACAACAGTATGATGAATAATGGAGTGGAAAACAATTTAATAAGTCGGGAAAATAGTCCGGAACCATTTCAAAATTTTTCTCAATCAGGAAATTCACAGAATACGAGATTAACGATAGAAGAGTCTGAAATAGTATCGAACACAGATAGCTTTACAGCTATGACGAAGGAAACTGGTTTTGCGGGAAATGTTAGGGGCGAAAGGAGTTTCGAATCAGTTACTATGGAGCAGTTGATGAGTGCTATATTAAAAATGGAAACACGGTTTGGATCTCAATTAAAAACACAGAGGGGAACAATGGAATCACTGGGATCACAAATAGGAACAATTAAAACAGAGATGGGAACTTTACGATCTGAATTAAAAACTGATATGGGAACAATGGAAACACGGTTTGGATCTGAATTAAAAACACAGATGGGAACAATCGAAACACGGTTAGACTCACGAATAGGGACATGTTTCAAAAACATGAAAGATGAATTAAAGAAAGAAATCAGAGAAGAAGTACAACCGATTTTGAATGCTCACAATAACAGATTAATTGCAGTAGAGATTAGACAAAGGGAACAGGATAGAGAACAGGAAGAAAGAGATCGCGTGATAGTACAAAAATTTTCAGAGTTAAATTTACAACGTGCACATGATAAGGAAGAAATATTTGAGAGAATCGAGGAATCCGTACCAAATGACAGAATAAATAATCTAACACAACAATATGAACAGTTAACTACCAAATGTGTCAACACTGAAACCCGAGTCGCGACACTTACGGAAGACGTAAGTAAACAGAAAGAAAAAATAGGTGACTTATCGGAAAGAGTTGAGGAGATTTCTGATAAATTGACAAATATTAGTTTACATGGGGACAGATATTCGGATGATACAGCTCCATCGCCATTTGCGGAAACTGAAGAGTACCAGAACATAAATAGACATGTTGAAAATCGGAAAATTTAATGAACGCGTTAAAAGGGAAGTTGAGGCATTACGAAAGCAAGTCAAACAAATCGAAGGCGAAATTGTAGGAATAGACAGCAAAAGAAATTTAGAATCACAGATAGCAGAAGGCTTTGAAGAAAGTAATTTGTTTCATTTACGGGATGCAACAAGAGAGCGCCAGGCGCGCGAACTTGACAATAATCGACATTCAAACTGGGACAGACGCGGTAGGTCTTTGTCGCCACGACGCGAAAACTTTGACTATAAACACTTTTTGACTGTTCGGAAATTTAAGATCTTCCGCAATTCTAAGAATGACATACATCCATGTGCATGGTTAGATCAATTTATGTATGCACTCCCACCAAATTGGCCACTAAGTCACAAACTGGAATTTATGTGTGGATATTTAGAAAATGAACCGGCGACGCGGATGCGCGCACTCATTAGAGATTGTAATAATCTGAATGATTTTTATCATGCATTTCTATCGGCATATTGGTCCGAAAACACGCAAGACAGAGTCAAACACAGTCTTATTATGCAGCGTAATTTCAAACAGTCTGAGTTCCGCACGCCAGCGGAATATTTTGAAGACATGATTCGAAAGAATCAGTTCCTTTCCAACCCTTATAGCCCGACTGAATTAATTCGCATTTGTTTAACTAAGCTGCCACAATCCATAAGACAAATTGCTTTAGCCGGAAGATGTAAAGACGACATTGAGACTTTTAAGACTTTGTTACAAGAACTTGAGTATGACAACGACGACGGGACTTCTTGTAACTTTTTCAGTAACAGTAATTACGATAGATTTTCAGAGAAAAGGGATAGTGATCGGAACGGGCGTTATATGGGTAATTTTGAGAATGACAGACGTAACAGACAGGACAATAGATACCAGCCTTATGACAATAACAGACGTTCTAACAGAAATTACACAGACAATTATAATAACGGTAATTCTTACCGGAATGATCAATCATACGGAAACAGTAATCGGTATCATCAAGACAGAAATTATCCATACAATAATAGAAATTCTTACTACAGAAATGACCAGGGTAGTAGATACAACAATAATTACAGAAGTGACAGTCGAAATTATACAAGAAGTAGTTATGCAAACAGACAGGAAATCAGAAATTTTAATAACAGACACAACCAAGAATTTGCATCTAACAGACAGGAAGGACCTAATTGGCATCCTCCGCGTGACAGAAATTCAGAGAGACAAGTGGAAATAGTAGAAATTGATCCGCGAAATGTCGGGAATAATCAAAGATGTGACGCAAACAATCGACAATGACTAGCAGCTTCGGCTTCTGGCAGCAATATAGACGGGTCAGAAATTAATGACACTACAACTTTACACTACGTACGCCTGGAAGATATGAGAGACATTTTGCTAGGCGAAAAGGAGAATAATGTAGACGCATTTTTACATCCTGTTATTGAACTATGTGTGGGTAAGAATAAGTTCACTGCAGTTCTAGATTCTGGGAGCCCATTGAACGTCATTAGTGAATCAGTTTTTCGTATATGTGAAAGAACTATTGCCTGTCCTGTGTTACCTATTTCTAAAACTACAATTCGAGGAGCGATTTCTGGAAAAGGTGTGGAAGTTAAACAACAGACCAACCTAAATTTCATTTGTCAAGGATACGAATTGTCTGCTAATTTTATTATTGTTCCATTACTCAGTACACAGTATATATTAGATATGGAGTTTCTTAACACACATAAGGCAATTTTGAACTTTAAAGAAGGAAGTGTGAATTTGACTGTTGCCGGAATGCCGAAATGTCTGAAATTTTTCGAGTGTTTAGCAAGATCTGAATCAGATACAAAATGTTTAAGGTTTCTTACTTCTGATGTTTTCGTTGAGCATTATGACGACAGTGTGTTTATTCATGACAATGACAATAGATACAGAGACGCGATGGAGGATATAATTAGTAGCGAAGAATTAATTAATGAAAAGGTTAAAAAAGCTGAAGTGCCAGATGACGTTGCAAGAGAAGAGCTGCACCATATTTTGACTTCACATGCTACAGTGTTTAGTCATCACACAGGAACTATACAAGGCTTGCAATATTTATTCAAAGTAAAAGAACACACACCATTTCGCGGGAAAAACGTACGCTATTCCTTTGGCTTACAGAGACAAGGTTAAGAATGAACTTCAATACATGTTAGATCAGGGCATTATTGAGCCAGCAGTCAGCCCTTATACCAGCCCATTACACGTTGTTCTTAAAAAGGATGGGTCAATTCGTTTGGTTCTGGATTCCAGACAGATAAATAATATTATTATTCCTGAAACTGACCGTCCACAAAATTTAGATGAACTTCTTCAACATTTCCATGGAATTAAAGTTTTATCCACGATTGATATGCGCGCAAGTTTTTGGCAAATAGAACTCCACCCTGATTGTAGAAAATATACTGCCTTTTTAGCCTTTGGTAACTGTTACCAGTTTCGGAAATTACCGTTTGGACTTACTGTATCTTCAGCAGCATTCATTCGTAGCTTAAATGAAATTTTACCTGTTTATCTTCGTGACAATATTACTTCATATGTTGACGATATTCTTATTGCTAAACGTTCTTGGAGTGAGCATAACAAAATTTTGGATTCATTATTACGTATTTTTGCACGAGTTGGCATGACAGTGAACTTGGAAAAATCTGAATTTGGTCGTTCTCAGGTGAAATTTCTCGGTCACATTATTTCTACAGAAGGTATTCTTCCTGATCCAGAAAAACTAGACGCTATTCGTAATTATGCTGTTCCTACCACAAAACGTGATGTTCGTAGTTTCCTTGGTGTCTGTAATTTTCTTAGACGCTTTGTTAGATTGGACAATTTGGCCACACCTCGTTTATGTGAACTATCTGGGAAGAATTCTAATTGGTGTTGGGATGAGGAAGCTCAATCAGAATTTGAACAACTTCGTGACGCTTTAGTTGCTGCTCCACTTCTTTCACATCCGGATTTATCTAAAGATTTTTGTTTGGCGACGGACTCATCATACAAAGGCCTAGGTGCACATTTATTTCAAGAGATAGAAGAAAACGGCGTTGTAGTACAGAAGACTATTGCAATTGGAAGTCGTGTTCTCTCTAAATCCGAAAAGAATTATTCGATTACGGAACTTGAAGCTTTGGCTGTTGTTTGGGCTTTCACAAAATTTCGCACATTTTTGTTTGGTAGACATACTAAGGTTTACACTGATCATCGAGCTTTTGAATTTCTTATGTCGACAAAATTAACTCATGGCAGATTGTCACGATGGGCGCTGTATCTACAGGAATTTGATTTTAGTATTGTTTACATACAGGGATCTTCAAATATTGTTGCTGATGCTTTATCACGTGCACCTATGGGTTTGAAACAAAGTGCTGAAGAGGACTGCAAAGAAAACCATTATTGTCTGATTTACATTCAAGGTGTTGCGTTTGAGAACTTTATTTCATCTTCGCTCCAGGACATCGCTAAGGAGCAAAATAAGGATCCAATCTGGAAGGACATTAAGGAGAAGTGGAGGAGAAAGGAAAGCGTAGCGATCAGACAGTATTATTTAGTTCGCAACGATATTCTTTTCAAACGAAAATCGGTCGACAACTCTGTTTGGTTAGTTTGTATTCCTGATGAGTGGGTCAATAAATTGATTTGGTACACCCATTTTAGTTATGCGCACTTTGGTCCCAGAAAATGCTTTCATAAATTACGAGAAAATTGCTACTTCAGTAATATGGAAAAACGTATTCGATCTGTTCTTGCCAAATGCAAATTATGTCAAAAGGCTAAGCCGCCAACAATTTCTCACAGAGCACCGTTGTTTCCTATCATTCCAGCGAAATTAAAGGAGATGGCTGCAGTTGATTTGTTCGGTCCAGTGGTTCGATCTACTAATGGTTTTGCGTACATTTTTGTAG
The DNA here is from genome assembly GCF_023898315.1 of Schistocerca nitens. Lineage (NCBI taxonomy): Eukaryota > Metazoa > Arthropoda > Insecta > Orthoptera > Acrididae > Schistocerca > Schistocerca nitens. Next base: position 919,636,922 of record NC_064614.1, on the reverse strand, counting down.
CAGTGGAATTGACATCAAAATATGTGTGTTTTACACCGTTACGCAAAGCAACAGCTCGTTCAGTATCTAATGCTTTCATCAAACATTTTCTTAAAGAAGTGGGTCATGTTGATAAGGTTATATCAGATAATGGATCACAGTTTCGCTCTAAAATTTGGCTTCGTACTCTACGGCGTCGTAAAATTAAACCAATCTTCATTTCACTTTTTGACCCTTATCTAACGCTTCAGAAAGATGGATGAAGGAAATCAATAAATTGTGCCGTCTTTATTGTCATCAGAATCACAGAACTTGGGATCAGTATCTTCATATTTTTCAAAACATTCTGAATGAACTTCCTAATGACTCAACTTCTTTACCGCCTCTATTGATATTAAAAAATAAAGTACCAACAAATCGCATTTCTGAAATCGTTCCATTTCCGCCTTCACGGAAACTGCGGCATTCTGAAGTTGTCAACCTGGCTCTACAAAATATTGCATCTGCGGCTGCTAGAAGAGATAAATCAGCTAAACGTCCTGGTCGTTTAAAAATCTTGTCAGTTGGTCAGAAGGTGTTAATTAAGTCTCATCGTTTGTCTCATAAAGGAAAAGGCTTGTGTCGCAAATTTTTTCTGCTTTATAACGGTCCATATAGGATTCGCAAAATTGTACATGATAATACTGTGGAAGTAGAAACTCTTAAATCTCGGCGCTCTAAGGGAATACATCATATATCGAACGTAAAAATTTTTGTGGAATGACATACTTTTGAGAAACCAACAGTTATACGTAAACAGGTGGAGAATGCAAGGATACCGCGCCGTGTTCCGGTGGCGGCAGATACTCAAAGCAACAGTCAAGTCGGCGCGCCGCACAAGGCAGTCGTTGACCGCAAACAATCACTTCCTACGTCACGCGCCTACAGCTGATCGAGCGCTCAGTGCGAATGCACTGACAGCCGTAAACAAATACACAGTCTAAATTCTCCGAATAAATTCTGTATAAAGCTATGGTGACTTTATAAATTATGTTATTAACGTTCAGTATTTTTCAGGATACGGTTGTGTAAAATATTTAAGACCTTCAGGTAAATTCTGTGTGTGTCCGACGTTAAGAGGACTTACTATCGAGAAAATTTCAGGAAGAATGTAATTTCAAAAAAAAAAAAAAAAAAAAAGAAGTAAAAACCAAAAAGGTAACTGTTAATTGAGTTTATTTTTCAGGTAACATAATTCCACCTAGGTACGTACTTTAGACGTAATTTGCTGCTTGCGATTACGTGACTCATACTTTGTGCTAAATTTCATGTTCTATGAATTTACTTGTGAAGCGACGTGCTTACGCACATTAACTGATTTTGACGATGATTGATTAATGAACAGGCTTGTTATTTGTATATATTATGCATCGCTTGGCTGCACTGCTTTTTCACTGATGTCATATTTTTTTATTATGTGCCTGCTGTGCTTATTTATTTAAATTATAATTGTCACCTGATTAATTGTGCTGACTGTGGTTATGTATGTAAGTTATACTTTGTGATTTATCTGCTTGCGCCTTCATGTTTACTTATTAAGATTACATATGAACATTTATTTGCTTATGCTGAATGATGCTAATGACTTGTTTATTACATAAGATATATGTTTGCTGCTGTGCGTATGGATTGCATATTTACACACTTCTGTTTTGTTGTCATAACTACTCTTTAATTTAGAATATAGAAATGCTGATATACTGTGTACGAACATAGAGTTTAGGTTACACTGTGGTATTAATTATAGATTGTTCGCTTGGCAGAGCCTCATTGTAGGGATTGTGTTGCATCCACTTGTTGACATTCTGTTCTCTACTGGTATATTTACTCGCTATTGCATGTTTTGCTTACGCTCAGTGCCTGATATTTTTAAGATAAGAAAATGAACTGCTATAATGCTACGAACGACATTAGTACAAGAAACTGCATAGAAGTCACATGAGATGGAGGTTTTTAGGAAGCTGTATAAATTTATGCTAATAGGAAGGAAGCTAACGACGTGACATCAGCAACACTAGGTTTAGACCATTGACAGTTATTACACTGCATTCTTCGTGAGCAATTGAAATAGGAAGTGACACTTGACACAAGAAATACTCCACATGTTTGCTTCTGCCATGATTCTTGAAGTGGTGTACACACTGTGAAATATTATGATCATTCACACTCCGTAATCGTAATTAATTACTGAGAGTTATTCGAACTAAGTCTGTTAGAGGTCATGTACGCATTTCTTTTATTTAATGATGGACAAGGAACCAAAATGTATCTTATAATTCATAATGAGTAGAAGGTTTGGATCAGATGGATTACACAGAGGTTGTGTGTGGACACTGTGTCTTCGGATTGCATGAGATGATGAATTGAGGTTTGCACTAGGATTTTATCTGCACTTGTTCGAGGAGACTGACTAGAGGAAAGAGTTGTTATGGAAGTGAAATGATATTGGTGCTAAGGTTTATATGTATCGATGTATTGATGCTGATGATTATTGGAGTTTTGGTGGATAAGAGGTAAAGTAATGATGATGATTATTGGAGTTTTCGTGGACAAAGGTTTATATGTATCGATGTATTGATGCTGATGATTATTGGAGTTTTGGTGGATAAGAGGTGAAGTAAGTGAGGAGCATATTTTTTTTTGTTGGTCTATATGGAACAAGGAGGATGAAGATGGCAGACTAGAACACTCAAGTACAAAGAAGATTGTCTACACACACACTTTGTTAAATCAATAAGCAGTATATACTTTTTTTTTTGTAGAGAGGAAGCATTTGCATATCTTGGCTCACTGACAGTTGTTCAGCAACCGTACATTTTGATCTGGCTTGGCAAACATTGGTCTAGACATGATGACTATGACGTTGACTAACTATTATTGACTGTTATACATTGCTGCCACTACTACTTGATACACATGATGAACATAAAATTTTGACAGAATTGCATTTACACAGTTAACACTATTCAACTACACAGTAGCACTAAATGTGGATGAAAGATGAGTGAGTGTGTTTTGTGTGTTTTCCTTTTATAATCCCAGAGAAGTGATCCCAACCTATCTCCTAAATATTATTTTACTTGTTGTGGCTTGCACTGACACCCATAAATATTATAGGTTTACTGGTATTTGTGTATTGTAATAGTTAATAGGACAATTATCTGATATCATTTGTGTGTTTGTTATGATTTGTATGTTTAGTGTAAAAGCATTGTATGTGTATTCAAACTATTGTTCATGCCTGAACTGTCTGATTAGTGATGGTGCTGCACTTTTCAACATGGTGGATGCCACCTGGACATGTTTAATTTCTGCTGATGAACTGTGTGATTAGTGATAGGGAATATTATGAACTGTTATTTGCACTTTTTCTACATGATTGGTGCCACTAGGACATGTTTAATTTCTGCTGATGAACAGTGTGATTAGTGATAGTGAATTTTATGGACTGCGGTCAGCACCTGGTCAACATTACTGGGTGCCACTGATGGACTGCTTCTACCGAAATGGTGTTACTTGTTGATTTCTGCACCTGCTCAACATTGCTGGGAGCCACTGATGGACTGCTTCTACTGAAATGGTGTTACTTGTTGCTGTCTGCACCTGCTCAACATTGCTGGGTGCCACTGATGGACTGCTTCTACTGAAATGGTGTTACTTGTTGGTGTCTGCACCTGCTCAACATTGCTGGTGCCACTAATGGAACTGCTTATACTGAAATGGTGTTACTTGTTGATGTCTGCACCTGCTCAACATTGCTGGTGCCACTGATGGACTGCTTCTACCGAAATGGTGTTACTTGTTGATGTCTGCACCTGCTCAACATTGCTGGGTGCCACTGATGAACTGCTTCTACTGAAATGGTGTTACTTGTTGCTGTCTGCACCTGCTCAACATTGCTGGGTGCCACTGATGGACTGCTTCTACTGAAAAGATGTCACCTGTTGGTGTCTGCACCTGCTCAACATTGCTGGGTGCCACTGATGGACTGCTTCTACCGAAATGGTGTTACTTGTTGATATCTGCACCTATTCAACATTGCTGGTGCCACTAATGGAACTGCTTATACTGAAATGGTGTTACTTGTTGGTGTCTGCACCTATTCAACATTACTGGGTGCCACTGATGGACTGTTTCTACTGAAAAAATGTCACTTGTTGGTATTTGCACCTGTTGACCATTGCTGGGTGCTACTGCTGGAACTGTGAACTACTTGTTTCTTGGGCTATGGAAAGCGTTTATGTGAATATTTGTATAAACTGATTTTTTGTGTATTACTGTTGGTGAAAAGTTATGAGACTCTTACCTGCACATATTCGTCATTGCTGACGCTATTAATTGAACTGTTTAACCACATAATACTTGTGTAAACTGTTATGTAAAGTCACATGTATGAAAGAATTTGTATTGCTTACTGTATTCTATATAATAGGTTATTGAAAGGTCAGTGCAAAGCCAAAATTTTATCTAGTTATATGATATTTATGCATTAATATTATCTTTTATTTTTGTCTGTATTTTTTGACGAATTTGGTGGTATTTTCACCACCAATGCTGGCAAAAATACCATCAAATTCTAGCCAGTGGAGGAAGGGCATATGAAAGGTGGCTACACTGAGCCACAGCGCCAGAGATCGCGCGAGAGAGCGTTGTTCCGCCGCCTCCACTGGCAGTGATTATTGAGATGTCGTAGTGGGCAGTGCTTTGGGAGAACTCGTGGTAGTCAGTGCTGAGATGTCGTAGTGAGGAGTGTTTGTTGAGATGAGCTAGTAGGCAGTGCTTGTTGAGATGTGATACTGAAAAGTTCTTGTTGAGATGTGATAGTAGCGAGTCGGTGTGGAGAGATTGTAATGTCTAGAGTGCTTTTCATCAATATAAATTAAGGTAACAAACTACTTTTCTTTTCTTTCTCATTATTTCAATGTCCTGAATAATGCGTCACTACAGGTTCAGTCAACAAGCATCTGGCTTGTGTTCTTGTATTAGAGTGTAATTCTGGTTTTCTTGAGTAATTATGGTATTTCTATTTTCTTTAATTAATTCAGTATAAATGATATTTAAAATTTCTTGTGTTATTGAAGAAGAACCGTGCCAGATGCGTACGTTGAGTCATACTTCTACACACAGAACAGTTATACTTGTGCTTTGGTTTCGTAGGTTTTATAGTTGCTGGGGACTTAATTAACTAATTGTGTTAATGAAAATTTCCATTTCATTCTTGTTATTGTTCTATGCAGTCAGATAGCGTAATAATACTAGTCAGGGCCAACCGTTACGAGACTTCGTAATCGAACAGACAGCTACTGAAGCAAAAAATTAAAATTATTTGCATTCTATTTTAATTAAGCCCCCATGCAATGTACTGAGGTGGACATGGGGTTCGTGTGACATACACAGTTTATAAATAAACTCCTCGTCCTCGTTCATCTTTTGAAGCATTAAATCACAGAACTGTCGTCGCGTAACATGATCGTTGGGTTTCTGTTCATGGATGATATGGAACTTGTATGGATGACATTGCAAGTCATGTGCTTAATACTCTTCGGTCACTTGAACTGTGCAGCTGTAAAAATGCTGAATGATGACAGATTGAGTGGCGTGGACTTCTTACGATACCAACAGCTTGGATATTGTATGGTGTATGAAAGTTTCGCACACGGTCTGGAGGTTTCTTTTTCATTGCAGAACTAGTTTACTGGAAATTGTGTATGCACGTCTTCATTGCCTGTGCTGTTGGAACACGATCGTGGCGCCTTAAGTTAAATAACGGGCGAATTCTCTGCGTGCCCCCTCCACACTGTCATTGTTCTTGTAAAACGCTTTGATCGCAAGTGCACGTTGCGCACTACTCCAAGCATTCATGACAACTAAATGGCAAGGTATCGTCGACAGCCGGCCGGGTGGGCCGAGCGGTTCTAGGCGCTAAAGTCTGGAACCGCGCGACCGCTACGGTCGCAGGTTCGAATCCTGCTTCGGGCATGGAAGTGTGTGATGTCCTTAGGTTAGTTAGGTTTAAGTAGTTCTAAGTTCTAGGGGACTGATGACCTCAGAAGTTAAGTCCCATAGTGCTCAGCGCCATTTGAACCATTTTGTATCGTCGACAGGCTGGCGTGCGTAATTCAGTACTACCAATCGCCCAAAGGTGCCAACGCAGCTTTCAAAATCTGTAATTTCTTTTCTTCAGCCTGTACAATCGCTGTATTGCACAATGATGTCAAAATATTAAATTTAAAAATTTTCCCGGTGAACTGAATGCTCAAACCATTTATCTACTAGTTGAACAGTCAGATGCCAGAATGAGTTTCATTGTGGAATGTAAGTTTGGCTCGGTGACTCAATGGTTCAGTGATATACTAAGCTCTCCTAGGATTTTTATCTGTCACTTATCACTTTCCCACATCTCAGTGTTTGTTAATACACTTAATGCAGAATTGAGAGGTGCTTAGGCGCTTCAGTCTGGAACCGCGCGACCGCTACGGTCGCAGGTTCGAATCCTGCCTCGGGCATGGATGTTTGTGATGTCCTTAGGTTAGTTAGATGTAAGTAGTTCTAAGTTCTAGGAGACTGATGGCCTCAGATGTTAAGTCCCATAGCGCTCAGAGCCATTTTGAGAGGTGCTTTGGAGTCCATTTTAAATTGGGGGTCCCGCTATAACTGTTAAAGGGTGGTAACGTCAAACGGGCCGACTTGGAGCAGGAGAGTCACCACAGGACATTTTAATTTCTACTGCCTATACTTATACAAATAAATTCATAAAACTTTAACAGCATAACCAGGAAGGATTCAGGATTCATACTCGTAGCAGTGGAAGCTCAAAAACGTAACAAAACACATTTTTTACATGTGAAATTTCATCATTTTTTCACTTACTACTGGCTGCATTTTTTGGTATAGGTACACTTTTCTTCCTAAGTAAGAGAGATTCTTCGATGAATTTTTCATAGCATACAAAAAGTAGTTACAGGTGAATGAAACTCTAGAATTTTCCAAATCTATTAAAAAACTGTGGAAAAATTGAGATAATTAACTATAAAACTTGAGTTTTTTCTAAACATGAAGTTTAAAATGTAACAGTTCATTCATTTTTTCATAAATTAAATAACTTCTAGAGTTTCATACACCTGTAACTATGGTTTGTATGCTGTGAAAAAGTCATCAAAGAATCTCTCTTACTTAGGAAGAAAAGTGTACCTATAGCAAAAAATGCAGCCAGTAGTAAGTGAAAAAATGATGAAATTTCACATGTAAAAAATGTGTTTTGTTACGTTTTTGAGCCTCCACTGCCACGAGTATGAATCCTGAATCCTTCCTGGTCATGCTGTTAAAGTTTTATGAATTTATTTGTAAAAGTATAGACAGTGGAAATTAAAATGTCCTGTGGTGCCTCTCCTGCTCCAAGTCGGCTCGTTTGACGTCCTACCCCCCCTTAAGTCGATTCAAAGGGTGGAGGAATGCAGGGGCAACTATAGTGTTCAAACTAGAACACTACACGCACGACACCGATCTGCGTAGTCTGTACTTGGATGCTGCGAACGAGAGAGGGGCGAATGATCTCATAGCTCCGCGGAAAGTGCAGAAGATGACCGTTACTAACTCATCTAAGGACACAGCTACGAGAGCGACGTCTATGGCCATGCGGACCTCATCCGGCTTTGATGGCTCTTGTAGAGACTGCACTGTAGGCACGACGCCCTTACTTCACTGCCCAAAACAGCTTGCGCTGCCTACCGACATAGCTATCCGCGATGTGGTTTATGACCAGACGCCTGCTGGCTCACATTTGGCGATCTCAGTAGCGGAAACCGAACTACATGAAGAGTGCATAACGGGCAGCGAGTCCCGCTCACACACGTTCGCCACATGCACCAGTGATCTGGTTCAAACCAACGTTGAGATTGATGACCGATTTACATTTTTACCGTAACAATAATTCCGCGTGACTCAATAGCCTGGTTGCGAGTCTTTCACTTGGACCTGCGTGTCCCCCATATACACTATGTGATCAAAAGTATTCGGATACCCCCCAAAACATATGATTTTCATGTTAGGTGCATTTTTCTGCCTCCTGCTGCTAGGTGCTCCATATCAGCGACCTCAGTAGTCATTAGACATCGCGAGAGATCAGAATGCGACGCTCCGCGGAACTAACGGAAGTCGAACGTGGTCAGGTGATTGGGTGCCACTTGTGTCATACGTCTGTACGCGGGATTTCCACACTTCTAAACATCCCTAGGTCCACTGTTTTCGATGTGATAGTGAAGTGAAACGTGAAGGGGCACGTACAGCACAAAAGCGTACAGGTCGACCTCGTCTTGACGGAGACTGCCGACAGTTGAAGAGGGTCGTAATGTGTAATAACTAGACACATATCCAGACCATCACATAGGAATTACAAACTGCATGAGGGCCCACTGCAAGTACTATGACAGCATAGCGGGAGGTGAGAATACTTGGATTTCATGGTCGAGCGGCTGCTCATAAGCCACACATCACGGAGGTAAATGTCAAACGACGCCTCGCTTGGTGTAAGGAGCGTAAACATTGGACGACTGAACAGTGGAAAAATGTTGTGTGGAGTGACGAATCACGGTACACAATGTGGTGATCCGATGGCAGGGTGTGGGTCTGGCGAATGCCCGGTGAACGTCATCTGCCAGCGTGTGTAGTGCCAACAGTAAAATTCGGAGATGGTGGTGTTATGGTGTAGCCGTGTTTTTAATGGGGGGAGGGGGGGCTTGCATCCCTTGTTTTTCGTGTCACTATCAAAACACAGGTCTACTATGATGTTTTAAACACCTTCGTGCTTCCCACTGTTGGAAAGCAATTCGGGGATGGCGGTTGCATCTTTCAACACCATCGAGCACCTGCTCACAATGCACGGCCTGTGGCAGAGTGGTTACACGACAATAACATACCTGTAATGGACCGGCCTGCACAGAGTCCTGACTTGAATCCTACAGAACACCTTTGGGATGTTCTGGAACGCCGACTTCGGGCCAGGCCTCACCGACCGACATCAATACCTCTCCTCAGTGGAGCACTCCGTGAAGAATGGGCTGCCATTCCCCAAGGAAACTTTCAGCACCTGATAGAACGTTTGCCTGCGAGAGTGGAAGCTGTCATCAAGGCTAAGGGTGGACCTGCACCATACTGAATTCCAGCATTACCGATGGAGGGAGCCACAAACTTGTAAGATTTTCAATCAAGTGTCTGGATACTTGTGATTACATAGTGTATCTCAAAAATGCTGGTGAGGAAAGGGGACCTGCCGCTTAATGTGGAATCCGAAATCACGTGGTGTCCTAAATTAAAATAACGGGTGAATTCTCTGCGTGCCCCCTCCACTTTGCCATTGTTCTTGTAAAATGCTCTGATCGCGAATGTTCGTTGCACACCACTCCGAGCATCCATATTAACATGTTAAATTTGCATGAATTCACAAATTTAGAATTATGTTCATCACACACAGACTCTCTCTCTCTCTCTCTCTCTCTCTCACACACACACACACACACACACACACACACAAAGAGAGAGGGGAGAGAGAGAGGGGAGAGGGAGAGAGAGAGAGAGAGAGAGAGAGAGAGAGAGAGAGAGAGAGAGAGAGACTTTCAGAAATGCAATTGCAGGAATATTTTATCTTCACAAGTACTTCAAATTGGATTATTTATCACTGCAGAGTACAAAATAATGTCAGTTGCCTACCGAGCGAGGTAGCACAGTGATTATCACACTTGTCCTCACATTCGGGAGGACGACCATTCAAACCCGCGTATAAATTATTTAAACTTGTAAAAGGCGTTATAGCAAAGTTCACTGCAGTGAACTGTTCAAATTTCAGTCTGGCGCAAAAACCAGAAATCACATTTACTCAGCTGAGCGCTGTATACCCGTTGGTTGTCTAAACAATACGATAGTTAACAAAGCTATACGGCGACTTTCATGCAAATTTGTAGCACGAAATCTTTATACAGATTGTTTCATTCCATCTTGGCTTGATGGTACAGCAATCTTATTATTGCTACTCCTCATATTTTAACTCTACTTTGTCTAATTATGAAGATCTTGAAAAGTAGTATGTAACTAATAAATATGAAGAAGCAACGGTGTAAACGTAGTTATAAGTGACCTGCGAAAAATATTTAAAAGTACTATCAATCAAAAGGGCGTCTCAACGCTACGTGCAATAACTCTCTACAAATTGTAAGTTCCATGGGTAGTCCAGAAACCCATGATCTTCTCCCATATACAACTCTTGTAATGATGGTCAGGTAGAATGGAAGAGAGCCTGGCTTATGTTGAAGTATTTTACGCACACTTTCTGATAATGGACTGCAATTTTATTCTAGAAGAATCCGAAAATTTACGTATTTTAAAACATTAGCGAGGTTGAAGCTTTTGAAATCGAATAAGGTTGTCGACAAATTTTACCGACAGGAAACTAGGAATAAGGTTGTCGAAAAATGTTGCCGACAGGAAACTAGGGTGAGGTTTATCATTCGAAAGATAAGAAGTGCAAAGATCTAATCGCGTCAAGAATATTATGTACAAACAACGGACATTCAGATGGACTTGTGGCATAACAGTGATAATGGTTTGCGCTGATGTGAGTAGTCGGTTATTTAATACGTTTTGCCTCCACCTTAGACACTTTTGAAATAAAACTGTAGTGGTAGGGGTAGAGAGGAAGTGGTAAGGTGCTGGACCGAAATTGCTTAAAATAATTTATTACGCAGAAATTCGAATTTCAATTTTAAAACCCAAAAACTTTGATTTAACTTTCACAGCGTGAATAAAACATGCTATGTATTTCGTATTATAGTTCTACAAAAAATAACAGTTTGACAATGTGATGATGATTCACATGAAACCAAGCTAAAACCACAACTTCTACACACTAACTACAGCTCGGAAAGAAAGGTTTCATCAGTCTCATGGAGCTTAGGTGTTAAACTATACAAGACGAAGCCTGAGTTCGAGAGCACAGGAGCTCTTTCGCGTAATTTAGTTCAGAAGAATTAATTTACAATTACCATATAAATTTTTTAAACTTGTAAACGGCGTTAAGGCAAAGTTCACTGCAGTGAAAAGATTTTAAAAGGAGGAACAATAATTACATAACTTCAGCTAGTGAATACTTTAAAATTTAAAGATTAAATACACAAGTACGAAGTAGCGCAAGTATAACGCACACAGTCTTTTCCGACAATATCTACCTATAGGTGCTGATGCATCTCATTAGAAGCCGTGGTAATTCCAAGAAAACAGTAGTCACAGCTTAGAATGAAAATGCGATTTTCTGCAACTAACACCAAGTAATATTTATCATTGACTAGCATATAATACGAGAAATTAAAACCCAGATTTCTTAACTTAACAGCCTGGCTCCGACTAATAACATACAGGTACAAGTCCCACTGTCGAATTTCTGCTTCCTGGGGTTTTTAGCATCAAGGTGGTCTTTACAATGCGTTAACAGACAAGGACATTTGGGTAGATATACCTGAAGCATAGTTTTGTTACCACAAGCAACCAACATAAAACATAAAGGATGTCAATTATAATCTCGTTACCTGCAGTAGCTGTTAATGTGGATGTTGACAAAACGGAACCAACTTGATCCACAGCGCTGTTCAAACGTTGACATGACAATAAACACATGACAACTCGCCTTTCAGATGTAACCAGGGTTCGGACACTATGTCAGTAGTACAAAAATTTCCAGCGCTCTCTGGAGCACTCGGTAGAACGGAACCACCGGCGCATAGCTTAGCTCTCTAGATCTAGATCTCTTAACACGCGGGTGACAGGATACCAGAGTAATTGACAAGATTCCCTCAATAGTCTGCCACGATGTCACCGATTCATTGCAGACTCCACAAGAGTGCGCTCCATGGAATTCCAAAACAGCACTCAGTCTCCTGATCTGCTCTTCAGGATGCTGCTAATAGAAACCTTTGTCACAGACGTGCCTCACAACGGCAGACCGCCCCGGTACCTGTCGTCACAGTCCGCATAACTCTCGGCACAACTCGTAGGTCCAACTCACACAACAGACGGCGCTGTTCTCGAGCAGAACCCCACGGCAAGGCGCACGAGCCCAAATAGCTCACCGCTCGCTTCACAGGTAACACTCTGACGGAAAAATTTCGAGAGAACGATCGAATTATCCAATAAGTGAGAAGGTGGAGCAAAACCGTGGCAAAAGAATTCGATAAAAGCAAGGCGGGCGACTCAGAAACCATGATCACATCTACATCTACATCTACATACATACTCCGCAATCCACAACACGGTGCGTGGCGGAGGGTACCTCGTACCACAACTAGCATCTTCTCTCCCTGTTCCACTCCCAAACAGAAAATGACTGCCTATATGTCTCTGTACGAGCCCTAATCTCTCTTATCTTATCTTTATGGTCTTTCCGCGAAATATAAGTTGGCGGCAGTAAAATTGTACTGCAGTCAGCCTCAAATACTGGTTCTCTAAATTTCCTCAGTAGCGATTCACGAAAAGAACGCCTCCTTTCCTCCAGAGACTCCCACCCGAGTTCCTGAAGCATTTCCGTAACACTCGCGTGATGATCGAACCTACCAGTAACAAATCTAGCACCCCGCCTCTGAATTGCTTCTATGTCCTCCCTCAATCCGACCTGATAGCCGGCCGCGGTGGTCTAGCGGTTCTGGCGCTGCAGTCCGGAACCGCGGGACTGCTACGGTCGCAGGTTCGAATCCTGCCTCGGGCATGGGTGTGTGTGATGTCCTTAGGTTAGTTAGGTTTAAGTAGTTCTAAGTTCTAGGGGACTTATGACCTAAGATGTTGAGTCCCATAGTGCTCAGAGCCATTTTTTTTGAGCCGACCTGATAGGGATCCCAAACGCTCGAGCAGTACTCAAGAATAGGTCGTATTAGTGTTTTATAAGCAGTCTCCTTTACAGATGAACCACATCTTCCCAAAATTCTACCAATGAACCGAAAACGACTATCCGCCTTCCCCACAACTGCCATTACATGCTTGTCCCACTTCATTTCGCTCTGCAATGTTACGTCCAAATATTTAATCGACGTGACTGTGTCAAGCGTTACACTACTTATGGAGTATTCAAACATTACGGGATTCTTTTTCCTATCATCTGCATTAATTTACATTTATCTATATTTAGAGTTAGCTGCCGTTCTTTACACCAATCACAAATCCTGTCCAAGTCATTTTGTATCCTCCTACAGTCAACGACCGATACCTTCCCGTACACCACAGCATCATCAGCAAACAGCCGCACATTGCTATCCACCCTATCCAAAAGATCATTTATGTAGATAGAAAACAACAGCGGAACATCATTCAAAGTTATATTTCTTTTGTGCCATTACTATCATATCGATACCGAAAACATCGCTCATGTGAAACCCAACTCGATGTTTGCTCATATGTCGCCGTGAAAGCCATGGTTCGAGACAATTGGATGGGTGCAGTATAAGGTAGGCCGAATTGAAAAGAACACCTTCACTGTAGTGGCGTTGCACGCTACGTCAATGGGTGAGTTTGTTTGCAGTTAACGGCTTCGCAGCATTTTCCTCATTCCCGGAGAGTTTCTTTCACCGTTCATTGCATGAGGGATTCTTCTTGATCAGCACAAAGACCGATTATTCAAGGGAGCATGCTTCACAAATTTATCGCAGGTTGAAACAGGTGCACATACTGTATACAATATTCCGGTGCTGTCAGCGGCCCCGAGGGATTAGCCGAGCGCTCTAAGGCGCTGCAGCCATGGACTGTGCGGCTGGTCCCGGCGGAGGTTCGAGTCCTCGCTCGGGCATGGGTACGTGTGTTTGTCCTTAGAATAATTTAGGTTAAGTAGTGTGTAAGCTTAGGGACTGATGACCTTAGCAGTTAAGTCCCATAAGATTTCACACACATTTGAACATTTGATTTTTGCTGTCAGCGTTATGAGGGTCTACGCCCTGGGTAGGCGCGTCACCAACGGTGCCACGATTTTCCCCGTTGAGCAACTTATGACGATGAACACTCGGATCACCACACGTGCTGTTGAACGGTTGATAAGAAAACGAACTGTGCATCACATAATCCACAAGAAGATTCATTATAACAAAGTTTGTGCAGAGCGGGCGCCCGGGCATCTTTCAGATAAACAGAAGCGCGAGAAAGGGTGTTTCCCTGAGCCATTTGTTGAGGTACACAGAGCAAGGAACGGATTTCATTGCTCAGAGTGTCGTGCGTTATGTAACGCAGTGTGCTTCCAAACAGGTGAGCATGGACCGGCGGATTCCGACTCTCTTAATCCAAAAAAAAGTCCACTTGCCCCGAAGACCGGAAACGTGGTGCTCAGTTTCTATTTTGACGAAGAAGGATCTCTACTCATCTACCAGCTACCAACGGGAGCTATAGTTAACGCTGGTCAGTACTCTAACACGGTGCTGAGGCCCAAACAGGCAATTACGAACAAGCGCAGAAGCAAGCTCTCATGTGGGTTAGTGCTTCTCCAGAACAACGCTAGGTTGCATGTGGCCAAGAAGACTCTCGAAATCCTTCGATGGGATGTTCTGGAACGTCCTCCTTACAGCCCCGATATCTCTCCAAGTAAATCGCATATCTTCGCCCTTGAAACAATCTCTGAAATGTCAGAGGTTGACTTATGGCAAAGAATTGCAGGACACCGGGGACAATCAGATCCGTCAGCAACCCAGGAGCCGTCCACTCCCTTCCTACACAGCTGGCGCGGTGTATCAATATCAATGTCAGTTGCGTGTAGTTGTACTCTTCCACACAAACTGTAATTATAATAGTAAAATTTCTTTACTTATAACTGTAATCTCCTTTTCATATGGGCACACCTTATATTTCTGAAAAGCGTTTGCCTCAATACTAATCAGAAAAAAATGGTTGAAGTGGCTCTGAGCACTATGGGACTTAACTTCTGAGGTCATCAGTCCCCTAGAACTTAGAACTACTTAAACCTAGCTAACCTAAGGACATCAGAAACATCCATGCCGGAGGCAGGATTCGAACCGGCGACCGTAGCGGTCGCGCGGTTTCAGACTCTAGCGCCTAGAACGGCTCGGCCACCCCGGCGGGCAATACTAATCAGGATTTATTAAAGCAAGTAAGATCATATGGAGTATTGAAACAAATTTTATGATTTGCTTGAAGATGGAGGGTTATCGGCAGATGCAGAAACTACTTTACTCTTGCCTCAGGGAAGTGTGATAGGATCCTTACTGCCTGTGTTACCTGGCAGACAATATTTACAGGTATTGCAGTTAAGTATAACGAAAATAGCTCCAAAAATATCGAGGAAAATCTTCATAAGACTTCAAAGTGGTGTAAAGTTGATTAAAAATTAAATGTGCAGAAGTATAAGACTGTGCACGTCACAAGTGCAAAAATCTGACATTCTGGGACTACAACATCAGTTAGTCACAGCAGCAGTAAATCGGGTCAGATAAACACGGGGTGAATCGATGTGTGCGGCCATGAAGTGGATTGTTGACATAGTTGTAGGTAAAGCGCGCGGCAGACTTTGGCGGTATTCTCGGGAAATGCAGTCCGTCTACAAAGCACACTGTTTGCAAAACAAATTTACAATATTGCTGAAGTGAATACCTGCCGGCAAAAACGTTGTAACCCTCACTTTTCTAAGAAACCGGTTTGTCACGTATAAACGTTGTTTGTGCCAAGAGTGAGGCGTGTATGAAGTTATGTTGGCAAACATGTACATTAAGCGCCATTTTTCGTTTGTTTCCTATTCGTCGCCAGGCGCTCGTATGCAGAAATATGGTAGACATGGAGCAGGAAAGTTGTGTGACGTTAAGTCAGAGCATGTGCGAAGATATAAATAGGGGCCGGAAACGGAAAATTAAGAATAGTGAATTGAAGAGGAATGCGAAGAAACACAAACTGAGTTCGGGGCAACCATATTTGGCCCACAATAGCAAACCAGTACCTGGGAAAGTCCCTGCTGAACAGGTGGGAGCATAAACTTTGTATGCCCACCTAACACAATATTTCTGTGAAATGGGAGATTCCGTACGTTTATCGCAAACATTATATTGTAGTGCGCTGTCATAGCCTTTACCTTTGACGTCAATGTGGTTGACTATACTTATCATTACGTCGTGCTCCCTTTACAGATTGCTACCTGCAAATGTAGATACCAGTGTAAAACACTGAAAATGGAGGACAACAGAGAGCTGTTTCAAGAATTCTCCGCTTTAGATTATAATGCACAAACCAGACGTTTGGCTTCGTCTTGCACTGAAATAGTAGACATCAAACGTAGGGAGACTGAGGAGACCATTTCGCGCAGACACTGCTCGTTCAAGTACTTTTTAAGAAGAGGAGCAGAAAAAATTCAGGTATGTCAAAAACATTGTGCATGGTATATAGGATTACAGCTAGACGTGTACAAATGCTCCAAGGGAAGATGAAATGTTTCGTTCCGTTAGAAGACAGAAGGGGTAAGCATGTGAATCGTCCAAATAAGCTGCAGGACAGCTTGAAGGACGTGATAAGAAACCATATTGAGAAGCTACCAAAACAAGAAAGCCGCTACTCAAGACATAAGAATGAAAAGCTCTGCCTGAGATCCGATTTGAATATTTTTAAACTTCGCCGACTCTTTAAAGAAGATAATCCGACAGTACAGTGCAGTGAAAGAGCTTGCAGAGGTGTTTTCAGGGGACAATACAATTTTCGCTTTGGAGTACCACGTTCGGATTTATGTGGTATTGTGACAGACTGTTCCTGCAGTTAGTTAACAGTAAAAATGAAACAGAGAGAAAGAAAATCGACGAAGAAAGCGAACTGCACCATTTACTTGCGGAAGCAGCGTATTCAGTGCTAGAGAAGGATACAGCAAAAGCTAAAGCAAACGAAATCTATGTTGTGATATGTACAGACCTCCAACAGGTACTGTATTGTCCTACCCTTACCCATTCTGCTGTTTTCTATCAACGTCAGCTGTCAACCTACAATCAGGCAATACACAACGTTGGTGACAATGAGGTGTGGATGTGTGTATGGCCTGAAACTGTTGCTAAGCGGGGATCAGTGGAATTTACTTCGTGCCTTCTGAAGTACGTAACATCTGCATTTTCAGTACTAAACCCGTGTGAAGAAAGAACTTCAGTGGTGTGGTCAGATCGATGTACAGGACAGAACAATAACTGGAAAACTATCGTTTTATATCAATATCTTCTGAACAGGAGTATTTCACCTCTGTGGAGCGAAGGTTTCTTATGACAGGACACAGCATTTTGCCTTGTGACAGGGGTTTCGCATTAATTGAGAGAAATAAGAAGAACTACTCTGTGTTGTTGTGGTCTTCAGTCCTGAGACTGGTTTGATGCAGCTCTCCATGCTACTCTATCCTGTGCAAGCTTCTTCATCTCCCAGTACCTACTGCAACCTACATCCTTCTGAATCTGCTTAGTGTATTGATCTCTTGGTCTCCCTCTACGATTTTTACCCTCCACGCTGCCCTCCAATGCTAAATTTGTGATCCCTTGATGCCTCAAAACATGTCCTATCAACCGATCCCTTCTTCTAGTCAAGTTTGCCACAAACTTCTCTTCTCCCCAATCCTATTCAATACCTCCTCATTAGTTACGTGATCTACCCACCTTATCTTCAGCATTCTTCTGTAGCACCACATTTCGAAAGCTTCTATTCTCTTCTTGTCCAAACTGGTTATCGTCCATGTTTCACTTCCATACATGGCTACACTCCATACAAATACTTTCAGAAATGACTTCCTGACACTTAAATCTATACTCGATGTTAACAAATTTCTCTTCTTCAGAAACGATTTCCTTGCCATTGCCAGTCTACATTTTATATCCTCTCTACTACTCTGTGTATGATAATAATACGTAATAGCTACTGCACGACCAAACAACTCGTTTCTGGTTTGTTACATGGAGTAGTACGATTTTATTGATTTAAGCAGTATTGAAAAGCACGTCCGCAAAGATCCAAAATGCAAAGTAACTATGTTTGGATGAAGATATCTTCCGACTCCCCAACAGTACTTCAGTGCCGCAAGAGCCATAACTACTTGCAGCCTTGGTACTCAGCAAACTTAGCAAAACGCTCCAGGGGTAAAAATAGTATTACAGTTCCGCCGGTGGTGTTTAGCTTCAATGACCTACTTAGACTTTACGGTGAGCCATTGCCTGTCTCTGCGGAAAAGAAAGCTAATATGCTAGACATGTGTGGATATATTCCTGAAAAATACCGAGAGTTTTATGAGAACCTAAAGATAAAGTGACAGTGTCATGGTCGGTCACGCAAAACGTACGTTTGCAACAATACGTCTTGTGTGCCGTGTGTGCCGTGGATAATCGTGTTACACAGTGGCAACCATTAATAATGTTTCATTTAAACTGCGTGTGCAGTATCGATTCTGTTTCGTTATATTCTTGTGAAATGAAAATGTGAACGTTTATCACTGCAAACCCTTCTTTTGTAACAATATTTCCACCTTCAGTCAAACACCCAGACGTTCCGACATTGTATAATGCAAATTGTATTTACGCCTAATCAGAATAAAACCAATAAGCAGTATTAGAGGTTAAATTGTAATAGTGGTATAAATGTTGTAACACACAAAAGTGTGCTACTCTCGTTAGAGCTACAACGCTTTTGCATGGATGCCGAACGAAAATCTGTAATATCTTGCTTTTCAGGTCACGTACTGCCACAACTTGTACACATTAATCAGTAATGAACTCATTTCAAGTGATTGTGAATGCTATTTCTGCCGTTCGTAAACCTGTTGCATAGGTAATGGCTCTTCGCGCCTCCTGTACAATTTGTGTTTTGATGGTTACAACGTTTTTGCCGGCGCGTATTCAGGTGTGTGGAACCCGTACCAAATAGATATAATATGAGATACTGAACGTATACAATGAAGGTCGGAACGAATGTTGACAAGTTTGACTCGAGGGAAAGCGTCAAGGAAATGTCGAAAATACTGAAGTGACGGAAGCTTCAAGATAGCGTCTTGCAAAGCTCTGGGAACCAGTACTAAGTGAGGAATCTATGACAGTTCTACATTCGCCTTCGTATTGCTTTCATAAGGACCGTTAAGACAATATTAGGCTAACTGCAGGGCGCTCAGGGACATCTGAGGAGTCATTCTTCAGCGTCCCATACACGAATAGATGGGAAGATACCTTAACTTGTTTTAGAATTGGAAGTCCGCTATGCACTTCACAGTGGTTTCCAGAGTATGTACGTAGCCGTAGATGTAAAAACTCGATATATCACATTTGCTGCAAGTTTTCATACATACTATACCACAACAGACTGTGATAGGCATCCGTATTTACGCTCTGATAGTTTTCGCCTACATTGTAACACTATCGTGTCCGTTGTGAGGCTCCAAGTCCTTCTGTATTTGTAAATGCGAGCCTTTCACTTGCAGCCAACAATTTCCCTATTTGCAGTGCCATTGAATAATAAATAACGGGTAGTTATAATTAAAGTGCAGCTACTCGCGGATGTCCACTGTGGGCTGTAATTATCGTATAACAGCGAAAATTGAAAGGTATGCTAATGGTTTAATGCGGAACCCATTTACGCTGCCATGCTGTCATCTGACAGCCGGCCGCGGTCTCCGTGCGGTTCTAGGCGCTTCAGTCCGGAACCGCGCTACTGCTACGGTCGCAGGTTCGAATCCTGCCTCGGGCATGTATGTGTGTGATGTCCTTAGGTTTGTTAGGTTTAAGTAGTTCTACGTTCTATGGGACTGATGGTCTCCGCTGTTAAGTCCCTTAGTGCTCAGAGCCATTTGAACCATTTTGTCATCTGACAAGCCATAAGGTGAGTGAACACTAAGGGTATTGAGAGGAGAGACCGGGCGCTGTTAGTGAAACTGTTTTATGTGAACGGCAGCGTTTACAGTGCTTCACTGAGAGATAATCGCAGATTGAAAGGTCTGAGGAGAAGCCCGATATCGTTAAATAGTTTAAAGGAGATGATAATGAAATTCGACAACATGGGTGTGGTCAGTGTGACACCTGGAAGGTGAAGGCGTCCTATCTCGGCGGATATTATTGACAAGGTTGCTATTGCAGTAACTGACCATACAGTGTTTGTCTCGGGTAGTTCTCGTGCTCGTGCAGTGTCATGAGAATTTTCCATCGGTGGTCAACAGTATGGGAAGTTTTGTTGTCTGTCTTAAACCGCTACCCATTCAAGATCAAGACGGTGCACCAACTGAAAACTCATGAAACGCCTCAAAGGTCCGAATTTACTCTTCGGTTTCTGGCACTGATCAAAGTTGGTGACGGGGGCAATATTGTGTGGAGTAACGAGGCATACTTTGCACTACATGGCGCAATGAATACATAGAAATGCTGTTTAACAGCGTGTTGTGACTGTGTGATGTGGATGCACAAGTACATTTGGTCTCGGTATGCCGGCCCTGGTGACCGAGCGGTTCTAGGCGCTACAGTCTGGAACCGCGTGACTGCTACGGTCGCAGGTTCGAATCCTGCCTCGGGCATGGACGTGTGTGATGTCCTTAGGTTAGTTAGGTTTAAGTAGTTCTAAGTTCTAGGGGACTGATGACGTCATATGTAAAGTCCCATAGTGCTCAGAGCCATTTGATTTATTCTCGGTCCGTCCTTCTTTGAAGACAGTTCACCCATAGGGGCCGTCAGGTGTACCGTGACGTCTGCATGTTATGGAGATCCCCTTGTACAGCATGTGATTCTTCCTTTGAAGCGCAACTGTTTGGAAACCACTGTTTTCGTGCAGGATGAGGCAGCTCCTCATGTCGCTCACTCAGTGAAAGATCTAATAATGCAGCCTTCCACGAACGTGTTATCTCCATGTGACTTTCTGCTCTGGGGAACGCGTTTACTAGGTTCACTTTCGGTCTCCACCTGATCTGAAGGCCAGAATACAGGAACACGTTGCGCAGATTCCACCGGAACTGCCGCGAGTAAATATTGATCACGTCGTTTTACGTATGCAGCATCTCATCGGCGTCTCCGGTGCTCATATTGAAGATATTGAGTAACAGACGGTTAATAATAAAGTCAACATTATGGCTTTTCCACATGCTTCGCCTTATCTGCCCACGGCCCGTTTTTAATCCGTTACACATGGTAACATTTCTATACGTCTTTCTTAGATTCACACTGTCAGATTTGCACCTGATGTCAAAAATTCGAACAATTGTTTTGCAGTGTTGACTGGTTCCGCCATTAACGGATTAGAATATCTGGCAAGTTTCGCTGTTGTACGATGATTACAGCTCACACCCTACCTCTGTCAATAGCCTCACTTTAATTATGATCACCCCGTACTAACATAAATTGGAAATTTGAATGTTAGTCGTCAGTTTTGACCAGCGACGTACAGTACACGCGACACGAGACGTGAACAGCTTGGCGACTATAATGTCATAACCTTAGCCATATTTTGATACGCATGTCAAACAGATTTGATTACGAGAATTTAATGCATCGAGAAAATAAATATTTCGAGTTACAGCAGATTAATTAGAGAAATATTTACGGGAAAGAAAACGAACCGAGTATCAGCAAACAAGCTTTACAGCTGTAACTGATACCACGAAACACAGCACAAACTTAAAAAAAAAATACCGTACAAAAATCGAAATAAGTATCACAAAGTACACTTTAGCTGTGTATTCATTTGTATGTATAGCTGCAGACTGAGACTGTAGTAATGAATATACCCATGTATTACTAGTAAATCAAGCGGTACCATTACAAGAACTTCATTCTGTTTTCGGAAAGAATTCCAATCGAGTATCTTTTTTTTAAAAAAGCCTGTATTTTGTAGTGGAGGGTACGATATACATATTGAGAACTAAAAAAAGAAGTATTTGTCGCAAAGAAATCGCAGTTATTATCGAGAAATATATTTTAGCTTTATAATTCATGTAGATACTACGATGCGCAGTGTCACTAGTAAAGTGGAACGGTTATCATAAGGTAACTTTATTCAGTTAACTGGAAAGAAAATGAATAGAGTGTAGTACAAAAAGCTTTACAGCTGCAGGGGAGACCACGAAACACAACGTGAAAAAAAGAAAGAAGTCATATGTATCGTAAAGAAAAAATGCAATAATTCGCCGAAATATTAGAATTTCCACCAATACAGAAGAGACAGTAGTTTGTTTCACGCACGCGCGCGCGCGCGCGCGCACACACACACACACACACACACACACACACACAACAGAAATATACATATATTTAAAAAAAAATCTCTTGAAACCCACGCAAATATGACCACCAATAACGCTACAACTTAAATTCAAAATACACAACAAGAAGTGGCACCACAGCAACCGTTATAATTAATGATGCGACGGAAGTGTGATAACAGAAGCAGAAGCGGAAACAAATGTCAAAAGGCAATTACAGCGAAAGCGGAAATGGACGCAGAAGTGTATGTACTAAGAAAAATGTAACAATTGTTCACCAAACACAATTGATTATACAAGGTGCTTCAAAATGAACATACCGCTTTTAAGGCGTTGTAGCATTTATTACGTTCAACTTACAATTGTAAATAATACACCAAATGAAAGAGCAACTCAAACAGTTTTGTTTGTATACCTGTGCGCAGTGGGAAGAGTATGGAATGACAAAGAGTGACTGAAAAACGTGTTGAACGAGTGCGAGTCTTTCACTCTTAGCCGCAGGAAATATCCCCGCGGAAAGTTTATGGGCCTTTCTTTCTCAGTGAATCAACTGTAACTGAAGTTTCTTATCTTGATGCGCTACAGCTATGGCCCGTGCCTCAATGGGAAGAAGCTGAGCAACACATCTTTATTTGGGAGCAAGGTGGTGCGCCACCTCATTGGCGTAACTCAGTACGCGAGTGGTTAAATGACGTTGTATCCGACTGGTGGATTGGGTGCAAGGGGCCGGTTGACACAGCATTTTATGCATGACATCCACGTTCACACACGATCTGACGCGGTCATGTGTATGTGCCTCCGATACCAGCTGATCTATCCGACTTTAAAAACAGTGTTATTGCAACAGTTACTCCTGACACATTGATCAAGGTTTCGGAACAACTCGCCTATCGACTCGATGTGTTTTCGGTGTTCACACTGAATAATTGTAAAAAAAAAAAACTGTCTGAGTTGCTCTTTCATTTGGTGTATTATTTATAATTGTAAGGTGAATGTAATACAAGTAAGTGCTACAAAGCCTTAAAAGCCGTATATTCATTTTGAAACACCCTGTATTAATATTCATTGGCAGATTACATTTAACAAAAAGTAATTTTGCCGCTCTTTCGCCCTGCAATCTCTTTCGATGTTCTTCGTATATGACGCCAGCTCCCAAGAAAAATTGTTCCTGAATAATTGTTCACTAGCTATGTTATTGGGAATAGCTGAGAAATACTGGCGAGCTAGTGGCAACAGATAGCGGTACTTGTGTCCATCTGATTTTCACCACATTAGCGGATCATCTTTTAGAGGAAACCTTTTTTTTCCTTTTTGGACTACAGTAGGTTTGATTGTAGCATCAATAGCAGATTGTCGTTTTCGTTAGCCGTAATTTGGTCTTGCTGATCTTTTCTCATAGTGAATATGAATTCTAACGTTTGTAACGATGTTTCAAATTGAGATTCTGTGATTAAGTCACAACTAGTTGAAGGGTGATTTTCAATTTCAAATCGGCGCCTTTTAGAGGTAGTAGATATGTAGCTAGTCATTCTGAGATGAGTTTGGATCTCTGGCTGTTATCATCATCAAATTAAGTATTTGGGACTGACGTGCTCCTTGAAGATACCATTGAAAAATTTTGACTTGTATCGCGAATCTAAATATGCCGCAATTGTGTACTTATAGTTTTTGGTCAGTTCTACAAATCTCGTGCTTGAATTCAAAAATGGTTCAAATGGCTCTGAGCACTATGGGACTCAACTGCTGAGGTCATTAGTCCCCTAGAACTTAGAACTAGTTAAACCTAACTAACCTAAGGACATCACAAACATCCATGCCCGAGGCAGGATTCGAACCTGCGACCGTAGTGCTTGAATTCATTTCATCATATAATTTTATTATAAAATTTTGGAATTGTTCTGAAGTATCAGTTCTTCTTTCTTCTTGCTGTAAATTACTCACAAGAACTTGAATTAACGGTATGACTGATGAAGTGCTCACTTGAGAACTGCTTAAGTTTCTGGTAATTTCTTCGATGGTTTCACTACTCTTACAAATTTTTGGACATTTGTTCAGTCTTCAGTGAAGATCATTGTGACTGGATTTGAACATAAGCACAAAATTAACGAATCGTGAACTTTTAAAATCGTTGCATCACATGGAAGTGCTATTCCGTCTGGAAATAGAATTAACAGATAGGATTTTTTCAAGAACGAAACATAAAATACATACACTAAAGATATACCATAAAATTCAAATTCATTTGTGTATATTTAAAAATATTTACCATGTTGGGCAATCCTGAATGACAGATAAAACAGACTGATCAAGGCTTTCCCTTTGAATTTGTGCCAGGCTTTCCCTTTGAATTATTGTCAGCCCGGTTTGTGCGACCATAGATTGATTGAAACAGGTGACTTTTTGTTCAGTTTAGCAGTAAGTTCTAGGATCTGTGATTCAAAAGCAGTTCGAACACAAAGTTGTATCTGACGTATCGCACACTTCATATTATCAAAGAAAGACAACTGCAATGCTTTAATAATGTTACATCAACGATCATGCACTGATTGGTGACTTATGCTCCATTCCTGAAGTATCGTTTCAAATTTTGTCGATATTACATGACGCCTGGTCATGACATTGACATTTCAAACTTATAGACATCTTGTAAAAATCCTTTGAAACACCATGAGCAGTCAAACTAAGTAACGAAGTACCAGAATGTGGATCAGACCATATGTCATTTGTGAAAGAAATTTTTTTCAAATTCTTGAAGTAAATCTGTGATTTTTCTTGCTAACTTATTGTACAAGTTATCATACAAATACTAAGTAAAAAAATTACTACCTTTCAACTTATACTTTGGAAGAGCAGCATTCTTTACCCAGCGAAAGCTGGTACCCTCGACAAAACTAAACGAAAAGTTCTGGGGGCAATCATTTCAGCATTCACAAGATCCATTTGTTGAGACTTTAGGTGGGAGGAATCCCAGTAATCAGTTGCTTGGAGACTTTGTTGCAAGGTAAGTTGTTTTTAGTATCTTTGGCTGAACTGAAAGAAACCTATAAACAATGACATCAATAAAAATAGCAAAATACCCCAAGAAAATAAATACGTAAAAAGTAATACAAAAATAAAATAATACAAAAAGAAAATTCTAAGTTGTTAAGTAGAGCACGTCAATAAATCGCAGTTTGCCCAGCTAAAGTGACAATTGAAAAACAATCGTTTCTGAACCAATTTCTGTTATACGTGCAAACGAAGTTGACACTCGGCGCAGTGGCTGATGGGAGCGATTGTAAAGGCATTTCCCATTTGCAGTCACTCCCTTCAGCCAGCGCGCCGAGTTACAACTTTGAATGCGCGATTAATACATCACGCTGCATTTTATCATTATGGCGTTAAGTTATAAATATTGGATTTTGTTCGTCAAATTACATACTAGGTTTCGGAAACTTGTTTACCATCATTATTATGTTTATGTATTTATTATGTTTATTTATATTATTATTACATTTATTTTAGAACTGATAATGGTGAAGAAGTTACCGACGTTTGATATGCAACATGGAGAATAAAATACAATAAATAAATTAACATTCCACTGAGTAAATGCAACGTGATTGGTGTTGGTTCCAATTATAAACAATTACGTGTGTACCATCACTGTTCTGTAGATAAATAGAAAATAAAATTCTTAGGAATGTTTTTGTATGCATAGAGTGCGATAACTTTTCAAAGTGCTCACCTCAGATCGGATGAGGGGCAAGGACGTAACACCAGTTTAAATTTCGTGCAGAGCTGCCAACACACACTTGTGTGCAGCTCACATGCTACAGAGTTGTATATTTATTCCGTGCCGCAGACTGTTATATGCTTTATCGGTAAGTGCTGGCAGCAACGAGAAAAGGTACCTCATCAATCGACTTTTGCTAACACGAACCAACTGGAACAAGGGTTGGAGGTGAGCTCTTTAAAATTTTATTGTAATCGTTTGGATAAAACAGGTTTTCACCAGCAGTGGACAGAGCTCACCCTATAATAATCTAACTATATTATTAGTACCGGCTAAATTATTATATACCTTTTGTTTTTTCGCATCCATTGAAAGTCTGATAGTTTCATCTAACTTTTCAAACTCTGCAAATTTCTTGACATGTAATAATCTAAGATGACTCTTCAATGCGGTGGTCGTGCGCCCTTTTAGCGAATATACTTCGTCACAGATTTTGCGTAAGGCACTCAAATCATGAATCTCAACGAAATAGTTCCAAATAAGACTTGTTTTTGTTTTCATTATTGTACTCTCAAATTTACACCACAAAACTGTTGACTAAAAAGCACCGTCCAGTATAGTACTATTATACAGCGGAACAAAGTAGACTGACGAGCGAGAAAACGTTATACTTTCACGGCGACGGACAGAGATCACTGCGTAATACTCTAATAAACGCAATATTCGCTATTGGCACGTATCGGCTTACTGCACATCCCACCCAACGAACTCCCGGCTGTGCGGCAGCCGGCGCGTTGGGCCAATAAGCGCGCAAATCGACAATCTCGCCATTGGTGAAAGTTCCGATATAAAAATGTGGAACCGAATGCGGAAGCGGATGTGGAAAAACGTGCAGAACTTTCGCAGTTGTGGAAGCGGAAGCAGAAGCAGAGGTCTGTCGCATCACTAATTATCATTACATTACTGGCGAAAACGGTTAAATGATAAATACTTTTATAATATCTGACGATTCGTGATTGAGCTGTATTTATAATTAATTCGTCAATTGATTTCCTCTTGTAAATTCATGTACTCATCAAAACATGCGAGTATTGCCCCTCTGTTGGGTATTTGGGAAAGTAGACCTGTATCCACTGGGCGACGGAAAGGTCATCTGGTAGCCAGGGATTAAATTAATTATGCGACATGTATAGCCTCTGGTCCAGGAAGAAGAGAACAACAACAAAAAGGACAGACATAACATGCCAATAAACCATCCACCGTAAACGATGGCCTCATTGTCCAAAAGTTTTGCACAAGGATAAAATCCCATTTGGGTTACATAAATGTGGTGCTTTCGTACTGAGTGGTCTAACGAACTGCTAGAAGAACTGAGAAGCCTGCTGACGGAGAGCGAATTTGCCAACGATACAAAACTTCCTGAATGAGAATTCTTTCAATTTTTTGATATTCGTGGTAATCGAGATACGAAGTCAAGTGTGAAATCTCATAGTCGGAAGTACGTATCTCAGATTACTGATTGATAACGGCTGAAGCTGTGTCTTAGGATTTTATTTATTTATTTGGGAGGAAAAGAGGCAGTATCCATTAAGATCATTCTTTTTTATTTACCTATATTTAGTTTGAATGGTTTGGATATTAAGTTTCGGAGAATATTTGGAACAGCTCAATTAATTACGTTGTCTATAAATGCTTTTCAGCTACAATAAAAAGGATCTTGTGATTCGTAGAGTCGATGCCCCCCTTCAGTTTATTACCAAAGGGTTTGGAACACCTTTATTAAGGCAATATTTGCAAACGAATGGCTCCCGACTTATTTCTTCTGTTTTAATAAATTTTGAGTATGTCGTTAGAGAAGAACTACGACGTTAAAGAACTATTTTACTTTATCATTTAGAGGTATACTGTGTAAAAGGTTGCTTCACATACGAGGACCCTGGAAACAATGGTAGTTTTTTATTAGTTACGATACTAAGTTACATTTCTCGAACTCATAGCACGAAGATCAAGCACTTATAGCAATTATCCTGTTTTTTATTATCTTCATTGCTTATCGAAGTTGGTAGTTCTTAATAATTTGCCAAAAGTCCGTAAATTAGAAAAGGAAACAGATATCGGCTCCTCTGTAGCCGAGCAGCTCCTAGCTCCCATCACTGCCACGAGATGTCACTCTATACGCCAAGTAACCCTTTCACTGCTGAGTGCACTGGGTATATCTGTTTGCGGTCTGTATGCTCCTCAAGGCAGTGCCCGACATGTTGGGCACGATATCGCGCTGTTATCATAGCAGACTCTTCCGAATTTGATCTCATGAATAAGTTGTTAAAATAAATTGGTCTTTAAATATTCTTTATTGTTAAAGTACCTAAAAGTATTTAACATTACATAGAAACACATTTCAAGAAGCTTTCGTCGTGTGATATATTTCGAAACAAGACACGACAGTTTCACATCACACTGCTGATAGCAGTAAAGCGATTCCTCTCGTTTGTTTTCTTGCTGTATATGATGCACCTACTTAAAGATCTGTGTAGTTTTACTGACGATTCGACGCTCGTTCAAAGAGCCTTCTCGAAGCTGCAATGGACTTTTCTCATCAAACTGACGACCTTCTCATGCTTTCCTTTCTTGGTGGTAAGTCTCTAAAATCTTACGAATGAGGCTGAGATTCGGTGACTCAAAGCTCTTTCCGGTATGAACCTTGAAAATGCCGTGGAAATCTCTAAAGAGTGAAAAAAGAACTTTTTATACCATTTCAGTGTTTTGCGAACACATATAGATGAGCTAATAAGCATGTCCCTTGTGAGGGAGCGATAGGATAATTGGATACTTAACTGTAGAAAGGTGCAAAATGCCAAATTTTTGAACTGAAGTTATTACGAACAAACTGTCTGTAGTGCAATGTTTTACTTATTTATTCCTCAAACTTTTCCATGTTGCAAATGAGAGTATCTTATCGTATATTAGTGGTGGTTTCATAACACAGTTGTAATTGAAACTTCCTGGCAGATTACAACCGTGTGCCGGACCGAGACTCGAACTCGGGACATTTGCCTTTGGCGGGCAAGTGCTCTACTAACTGAGCTACCCATGGACGACTCACGCCCCCTCCTCACAGTTTTACTTCTGCCAGTATCTCATCTCCTACCTTCCAGCGCACATTCCGCTGCAGAGTGAACATCTCATTCTGGAAACAGTTGGAATTGTTTGGTGCTGAAGGCAATTCAAACAGAAACACTTATGAAAGATGCTAAGTGCCATCGAACTATTCTAGGTGCTTTGTTCTTAGTCACTCTCCACAGATCTGTATATAATATTCTTTATGCTCATTCTTTTCCAGGTAAGGTATCGCAGTCTTTAAATCTTCCTTCTTTTCATCTGTAATTGAATGGATTGAGGAAATAGATTCAAAGGTAGCAGATTGAATGTTTCATCCATGTTTCCCTTTTTTGAGCACATTCGCGTTATGGATCCTTTTCCACGCCGGTGTAACATTCTCTTATTGCTACACGTGCTACAATTGTCGCATCATATGAGATGCTGACAGCCTCTCAAATGTTCAGCTGTTTTGTAGAGAGTATCTCGTCTACTACACCTTGAATATTAAAAAAATCGGAAGTAGTCATAGCATTACTTTGAAAGGTCTAACAGTCATTGCTTCCTTGACCATTTTGCATAGATCGCTGGGCACAAATTCCTTCGGCACCGTCTTCCTTCTCTCTATCAAGGCAAACTCAAAGTCGTAGGTGAGAACGCTGTGCCCACTAACAAGAAACAGTTGTTCTGTTCGTGTGAACAACCCATTTGCCACCAGAAAAAGAAAAAGAAACAGCATCATTCAATTCTTATTTCGTGCAACACAGTTGTCGCTCCAAACAGTAAGGTTTTTCTTCGTTGTTATCCCGGTGTTTAACACTTTCAGAATGCATGACGCGATTTCATTTCCACCCCTACCAGCGCTACGTTCATCCCACATGCACATGTAAGACTGGAGGGTGTAACGTACAGATACTGCCATGTTGTAACAAAAAACTGGCGGGGATAAAACACCTTGGAGTCCGTTAGTGTGGGATCAAACATAACCTGCTTCAAATCAGTCGATATGCAGCAAAGTGAAACAAACCCAATTGAATGGCACATGGCACCACTCCTATGAAATCAGCAGGCAACATAGCACCATTTCCATATAGTGGTGGCAAATGTACCGTTCTTGCAATTCCCAGACGGCCGAGGTGGCCGTGCGATTCTAGGCGCTACAGTCCGGAACCGCGCGACCGCTACGGTCGCAGGTTCGAATCCTTCCTCGGACATGGATGTGTGTGATGTCCTTAGGTTAGTTAGGTTTAAGTAGTTCTAAGTTCTAGGGGACTGATGACCTTAGAAGTTAAGTCCCATAGTGCTCAGAGCCATTTGAACCTTTTTTTTTTTTTTTTTTTTTTTTGCAATTCCCGTTGGACATAGCGCTTTTCATATGTAACCCTCCTCGGTATCCTGCGCTATATATCACATTTTTCGTGAATTTGGCCCTTAACACCTTTCTACAGTTAAGTATCCAATTCATGATTCAGCTTTTCATATAAGTGTATATTTCCTTGTGAAACTGATTTAATTTTTTCATACAACTGATCTAGTATAGGTAATTTGTCAAACGGTTATGTTAATTTGACTTGAAGAGAGGGATTTATGTCTATCTTGTAGGTAGAAGAAACAATATTACAGTGCCCTAGGAAATCAGCACAACAGATGACACAATTTAACTTACTTCTTTATATTTTCAGAATAAGTGTGTTTCTTAATTAAATATTCTCCGGTTATGTATTATGGATGACTGAAACCTTATGTATGATTGAACAGTGGTAAATCACCCAGGCAGAGAATAGTCGCAAAATCCACGGAACAGTATTTTCTATGTGACATCGTAGGCTTTCCCGGCGCAATAAGTCTTCAGAGTCTCTTCGGGTTTGCTGCCATGTTCCCACTGGTGGCTTAGGAAAGGAGTGTGGTGAGCAACGTATCGAGCATGCTATAAGTAATTTCGGGTCCGTTTGTCCGGATCACATTGCCCAATGTTCGATGGTTTCATATCAAGGAGCTTTAATTGTTTTTTGTTCCCTTTTAATGAACTCCTCTCTCGGTAAACCTGAATCATCTGTTGTATTTTAGTCAAACACATTTTATAGATATTTGTGGCCTGCCTGTTTTAAAGACTTTTTTCTTAGAACCTTTAAACAGATCGTTATGTAACTTCAACTATTGAACACTGGCTGTAAATATTTCAACAATAGTAACCAGTGGCACACAAAAATGGTATATTTTGAAAAGAGAATATATGTTGTAAATTTAAGTTCTGATACTTCATGTTGCGATGAATGACTTTTGGAGAATTGAGAGCAAGTATCTGAGTTAACACTATAACATTTTGTCATTAATATCACTGAAATATTTCACATTGTTGACGATTATCAGTAATTGTTCTTAAATGCTTTTGCGCAATTACATAGTTTTGTCTTAATATAACAAGGTCCTGTTGACCTAATTTGTAAAGTTATATCCGCTGAGGAGTGTTCATTAAAGTCTTGATACGAATGATGTTTACTCCTTACTTTGCCCGGTCCTTCCACTCCTAGGAAACCTTACGCCAGTAGCGCGTACCAGATTGCTTTTCCTATGTAAGTGCAATATGTTAACTGTATTTACGTTCAGGGTCAACTGCCAGAGCCTGCACCATTCGTCAGTTCTCTTGAGGTCATTCTAAAAATGAATACTGTGTTCTGGCGTTGCTACTTTCTTTTAGACAGCCACGTCATCTTTGAACCGGTCTTAAGAAACTTCTGACACTTTCTACTAAATCATTAATGTCTTGTAAACAGTAACGGTCCTATCACAATGCCTTGGGGTACTCGAAATTGCTTTTACATCTGTCGATTTTGGTCTGCTAAGCGCGACGTGCGAGTTCTACTGTGTCTACAAGGAAGTCTTGAATAAGACGCAAATCTGGTCCGATACGTGATAAGTTGGTTTTTTTTTCAGTAAACGGCAGTGCGAGACGCTATCAAATGCATCCCTAAAGTCAAGGAATACGACATCAGCCTGAGCACCGTGGTCTGTATCACAATGGATCTCTTGCAGAAACGGGGCGAGCTTTCACAAGATGTCTGTTTGCGGAATCCATCTGATTTTTATAGATCCGTGACACTTTCTCCCTTATTTCGTAACAATATAAAACAGACTAGCAATTTTTGAACTCTTTCTATGTCCTCCTTCAATGCTATGTGGTAAGGATCCCATACAAGACGGCAGTACTCCATAAGAAGGACAACCATATTATAAGCAGTTCCTTTAGTAAATTCGTTGCATCTTCCGTGTTTTGCTAATAAAATTCAGTCTTTGGTTTCCCTTCCCTACCAATTTTTTTGAATGATGGTTGCAACTTAAATTGTAGTTATAATACGTATGAATGATGTTCAATCGACAGCTTTGAGTTTGTGTGACTTATAGTGCTACCTAAATTTAAGGAATTTTTTTAGCACTCTCTTTATTGTTCCGTGTTAACTGCCACTTTCGAACTAAGCAGAAATCTTGTATAAACTATTTCGCAATTCGTTTCAGTCTTCTAAAGACTTGACCAGACGGAAAAACGATAAACGACAGCATCATCTGTAAATAATCTAAGAGGCATGTTTAGATTGTCTACCAAATCGTTTGAGATTAAGAACAACAGAGAGCCTATAAATCTAAGATATAACATTTGTTTCACTGGTGACCTCCCATAAATTACTATGTCATTACTACGTCATGAAATCACGAATCGAGTAAAACAACTCTGACCGTACTAAATAGGCACGCAATATGGTTACTTGCCGCTTCTCAGCAACAATGTCTAAAGCTTTCTCAAAATCTAGAAATATGGAATCAAGTTGACATACCGGGTTACCCAAAACTTGCATTTTTTCATTTATTAGCTCATGCTTTATTTAAGGCTTTATTATTTATGTGTGCAGGTTCAATAATTCATAATTGAAAGGATTCTCAGGATATTCGTGATTACAGCAGTGATTACTACGTATGAATAAAGAGCCAGCTGTCTTATTCAAGAACAATATTATATGAATCAGTGCTGGTTATGTGTTAATAGATAGTTTTCTTAATGTTCGAACACAATATAATTCTAAAAGCCTACCAAAAATCGACGTCAGTGGTGCAGGTCTATAATTCAGTGGATTACTTATATTTTCTTTCTTCTTTACTACTGCAGCTAAAGAGGCATTAGCCGCTCACCACTCTTTAAAAAAGACGTAACGTAAATATACAAATTAGTAGGATACTGTCAGATGGAGGAATGAATGCACGTCGTTTAACGAGTCCAAGTGAAATAATTGATTAAAAATGACTTATTTCTGGCTTACCAAACTTAAATCAGCCAGTTAAGTGTAATAATTGTTGAGTGACAGAAGAGCTAGTCACCTCACTCAATTGTCCCCCAAATTTACTTTCCTCCCTCTAAGTGCGACATCGAAGTGGTTCTTTCAGGTCCGTTAGTATCCTCAGTCAGGTGGTGCGAGCCCCACGCAACGGATACATTTAAACAAAGAAGCTATAATGCTGCCAGGCGTGGGTACCGATTGCATGTGAAAAGGTTTAACGTTTACCCAGCTGCGCGCGAGCAATTTCAGTATTACTTCGGTAAACTGGTCGACAGCGCACGATTAGATATGTCATTAACAGCTCGACTGTGCGCAAGTGGTTTATTTGCTACTTGGAAATGTTTACATTGTACTGTTGGTAGCACTGTTATCATCAGTCACTTTCTCCACTGGATTCAATATTTCCAGCAAAGATATTACTAACATAAAAATGTATTTATCGGCCCAGAAAGTCTATTTTGCCGTTATTACCGAAAACATTAAATCAAATTAATAATTTTTGTGGACAATATCTATTTCAAATATTAGAAAAGAAAATATACTTCTCATCAGCATCTCCAAAATTTAATATCTTATGCTTTTCCATTGAAAGTAGTTTACGACTGCTTTCTGATTGCGAAAAAATTTTTGTTAACGGTGCTTTCGACTACTGCCGCAAATTTTTATCAATTATTTGCAATTAATGTTTCAAACGACGGTCGGTATATCCCCTTAGCATTTTGTTTGTTGCCGGCCGGAGTGGCCGTGCGGCTCTAGGCGCTACAGTCTGGAACCGCGAGACCACTACGGTCGCAGGTTCGAATCCTGCCCCGGGCGTGGATGTGTGTGATGTCCTTAGGTTAGTTAGGTTTAAGTAGTTCTAAGTTCTAGGGGACTGATGACCTCAGAAGTTGAGTCCTATAGTGCTCAGAACCATTTTGAACCATTTTGTTTGTTGCCCAATAAAACAGCAGCTACTTACGTAAAAGTATTAAGTGAAATCGTAAATGCTTATGACGATATGAATATTAAGTTCCAAGTGTCAGCCATTGTGTCTGATTTCTAAGTTTCTACTTCCTCCCCCCAACCCCTTTCTCCCCACGAAGTTGGTGGGTGGGTGCTTTTGTTGAAGATAATGTACTTTAAACTGGAAACTGAAAATGATACGTGGTTTGCAGATTGACAACATGTGTTTCCAAAATTTCGGTTTCCAATACTGTTAGTTCGAAACGAACAGTCAGTGAGGTATTTCACAGCACTTTCGGCCTTAATCTCCAGAGGGAATATCCACAACACACACACATATATATATATAGGGTGGTCCATTGATCGTGACGAGGCCAAATATCTCACGAAATTAGCGTCAAACGAAAAAACTACAAAGAACGAAACTTGTCTAGCTTTGAGGGGGAAACCAAATGGCGCTATGGTTGGCCCGCTAGATGGCGCTGCCATAGGTCAAACGCATATCAACTGCGTTTTTTAAATAGGAAAATAGGAACCCCCATTTTTTATTACATATTCGTGTAGTACGTAAAGAAATATGAATGTTTTAGTTGGACCACCTGTTTCGCTTTGTGATAGATGGCGCTGTAATAGTCACAAACATATCGCTCACAATTTTAGACGAACAGTTGGTAACAGGTAGGTATTTTAAATTAAAATACGGAAGGTAGGTACGGTTGAACATTTTATTTCGGATGTTCCAAAATGATACATGTTCCTTTGTGAGCTTATCATTTCTGAGAACGCATCCTGTTACAGCGTGATTACCTGTAAATGCCACATTAATGCAATAAATGCTCAAAATGATGTCCGTCAACCTCAGTGCATTTGGCAATACGTGTAACGACATTCCTCTCAACAGCGAGTAGTTCGCCTTCCGTAATATTCGCACATGCATTGACAATGCATTGTCGGTGGATCACGATAGCAAATATCCAACTTTCCCCACAGAAAGAAATCCGGGGACGTCAGATCCGGTGAACGCGCGGGATTGTATGGTGCTTCGATGACCAATAAATGTTATGAACTATGCTATTCAATACCGCTTCAACCGCACGCGAGCTATGTGCCAGACATCCATCATGTTGGAAGTACATCGCCATTCTGTCATGCAGTGAAACATCTTGTAGTAACATCAGTAGAAAATTACGTAGGAAATCAGCATAAATTGCACCTTTTAGATTGCCATCGATAAAATGGGGGACAATTATCCTTCCTCCCATAATGCCGCACTATACATTAACCCGCCAAGGTCGCTGATGTTCCACTTGTCGCAGGCATCGTGGATTTTCCGTTGCCCAATGTGCATATTATGTCGGTTTACGTTACCGCTATTGGTGACTGGCGCTTCGTCGCTAAATAGAACGCGTGCAAAAAAATGTGTCATCGTCCCGTAATTTCTCTTGTGCCCAGTGGCAGAACTGTACACGACGTTCAAAGTCGTCGCCAAGCAATTCCTGGTGCATAGAAATATGGTACGGGTGCAATAGATGTTGATGTAGCATTCTCAACACCGACGTTTTTGAGATTCCCGATTCTCCCGCAATTTGTCTACTACTGATGTGCGGATTAGCCGCGACACTAGCTAAAACACTTACTTGGACATCATCATTTGTTGCAGGTCGTGGTTGACGTTTCACATGTGGCTGAACACTTCCTGTTTGCTTAAATAACGTAACGATCAGGTGAACGGTCCGGAAACTTGGATGATGTCGTCCAGGATACCGAGCAGCATACATAGCACACGCCCGTCGGGCATTTTGATTACAATAGCCATACATCAACACGATATCGACCTTTTCCGCAATTAATAAACGGTCCATTTTAACACGGGTAATGTATCACGAAGCAAATACCGTCCGCATTGGCGGAATGTTACGTGATACCACGTACTTATACATTTGTGACTATTACAGCCGCATCTATCACAAAGCGAAACAGGTTGTCCAACTAAAACATTCATATTTCTTTACGTACTACACGAATATGTAATAAAAAATGTGGGTTCCTATTTAAAAAACGCAGTTGATATCCGTTAGCAGGAAACATTCCTCACACACAAAGAAAGAAAATATGTTATGTGGACATGTGTCCGGAAACGCTTACTTTCCATGTTATAGCTCATTTTATTACTTCTCTTCAAATCACATTAATCATGGAATGGAAACACACAGCAACAGAACGTACCAGGGTGACTTCAAACACTTTGTTACAGGAAATGTTCAAAATGTCCTCCGTTAGCGAGGATACATGCATCCACCCTCCGTCGCATGGAATCCCTGATGCGCTGATGCAGCCCTGGAGAATGGCGTATTGTATCACAACCGTCCACAATACGAGCACGAAGAGTCTCTACATTTGGTACCGGGGTTGCGTAGACAAGAGCTTTCAAATGCCCCCATAAATGAAAGTCAAGAGTGTTGAAGTCAGAAGAGCGTGGAGGCCATGGAATCGAGGAAGTACAGTACATACTGACGAAACTAAAATGAGCTCTAACATGGAAATTAAGCGTTTCCGGACACATGTCCACATAACATCTTTTCTTTATTTGTGTGTGAGGAATGTTTCCTGAAAGTTTGGCCGTACCTTTTTGTAACACCCTGTATATATAATTTTATTGACGCCGTTGTTCAGACTGAAAATGGGAAGGAAAATGCAGTGCTGCCATCTTTTGTTTTCCTACGCAGCCAGTTGACTTGGTTCAAGAATTGACCAGCACATGCATCTGGCGTATTTCGAAACGCAATTGATCACTCCAAGAGCAGGTAAAACTTTGGGGAACTCTGAATCTGCGCCATCACGTGAGCAAGTTCTCCAGATGAGATGAAATGTCTCATTGTTTGCTATATACTCCATCCTTCCAAATCTGCTTATGGTCTATGCATTTCAGTGATCTTGTAGAGGCTGACAAAATCAGCCAAACATTTGCGCCCCCTCAAGTTTACTGTCGCGTAGTTGTTGAATTCACAATCATGTTTCAGACTTTAACTTAATGATGATGAATGGACTTCATTCCTCAGACCCAGTTTAGTTTTTTCTCACATTGGCAATATGTTTCTCAAGAGTTCAAAGTACATAGAAAATTCACATCTAAGTATTACGAAAACTTACATTCCCGTAAAGGAAATTCCTTAGAAAATATGCCAGAGAAAGCACGATATTTTTTTTTTGGAAGCGTGACACGCAGAGTTTTGAATTTGACAGAAACGAATGTTAAAAAAATCAACCAGTAATAATTTCAGTGGATTTTTTTCCACATTATATTCATACTTACTCATGCATTTTTGCATTTCACAGAATATGCAGATTAATTATCTCCTTCATCTTTACCTAACCAAAGAAATTGGCATCAGTGAGCTGAAAGATGTTTTACAATATCTTGAATTTGATGTAAATGAATATGAACTGTATGATGAGTCCTGCAGTGTCACAGAAATTTTAAATGATAAAGTCAGTCTTGCTGGTAATCCTAGCGAGAAACTGATATTTGTGTTTTGTGATTCTAAATGCTAAGGAACGAGTGTAGAGAATTTGAAAATATCCCACACAGAGAGATTTCAATTATTAATAATAAGTGGACTGATCTGAGACACTGAAGTTCTTTTGAACTTATTTAAGCTGAAGTGCAGTTGTAACAAATTTCAATTTATGCTGTAAAGAATTTTCCAGATATGTGGAAGTTGATGCTAAATTGCTTTTCAATACAAATCAGATTACAAATATTTGTAACTATGTTCGTGCATTCAAGTGTTTTATATATTTTAAATGCGCGAGAGTAAAAATTTCGTTGCACTCATCAAAGCTAAAAACTGAAGTACTGTAAAAAAGTCGTGTTGCATCCTAGACTGTATAATGTGTTAACAATTTTCCTTATTTTAGTTCGTTAATCTTAATAGCTTAGGCTATTGATAAGTTAGTCATTGGGGTGACTAGCTGCGGAAGAGCAACTTGTTGTTTCTGTTTTCTGTGCAAAGTCTGTCTGTCTGTATGTGTGCGTGTGTGTGTGTGTGTGTGTGTGTGTGTGAGTGAGTGTGTGTGCGTGTTGTCAGATGTCGTGGTCTCCTGACCTTCATTGCTTACATATTCCGCCCTCACAATCATATTCCGCACATCAAGAAGCTTCATTCGAACCCGATGTTGTATGATTTCTGGTAAACGAAATGCAAATAACTAATAAATCGCAAGATCGCACCGTGGTTGAAATACTCGAGGCTGGCGTACACACATACATTCCAGACACGACAGTCACAGGAGATTTTAGTTCGAGAGAGGCAACCGCACGCCAGGAGGCCGGTCCCAACCCATCTACGTCGGCCGTGACCACCCGTATAGCAGACAGCGTTTGCCCGACTGAAAGGACGACCCTGTGTTCCGCTTAAAAGCAAATTCCGCTACATTGTGTGGGAGTGGCCAGCCTACGCATTCTTTACACACAGCACGCAGTTTCAGAGATTTTCACAGAGAGACAGCAAACGCCAAACGCCGATACTACAGATTTCCGGATTGGTCGCCTTAAACGAAACGTCATTCTTCCGTTTTAGAAGAGCAATGCTGATTGGCAGACGATATTTCTGACGCCTTGAGCTGAAGAAGTAATGGAAGAGACTGAAAGATATACCCCTTCACGTCTGGCGCGGAGAGGCGCCGTTCCGTTGTCGCTCTTGGAGCGAGGAACAAGTCTGTCCTCAGTACTTCACTGGGAGAGCACCTCTGTCGAGAGAGAATCGAAGTGCGACTCTCTATACTGAGTCCTTGTGATTAAGCGTTGTTCAGTGTGTTGGCCGACACACTTATTGTGCCTTGTGAATGGACAGAGTTATAGTTAAACGCCTGCGAGCGAATTTTTGAATGGCATCGCGGTGGACCGGTTATCTAACCGGTGTACGACGCCAATAGTTAGACGAGGGGCGAATAGGAATCCTTGACTTCATCAAGGCATAGGATGAGTTTGATTGGCGAAGGTAAATCCAGATAGAACGAGAATTATCTTATTTGTCAGCAGCGAGCGGTGCAGACAGCAGTCATCGCAGCTTACGGTATTGTGCACTACAGCTATTACGAGCCCCATATTTCATCCACAACAGTACACTTCACTGCATTTCACATGCGACAGCCTCGACCGTACCTAGCAACATTGTAAAGGATAATTATTCAAGTTGAGTAGGCACGCCTCTCAGCCATTCTGCCAAGTCAACAACAATCTTAAACTTTGTATAGAAATTTCATTAGCGAATCCTATCCTTGAGAGGTAACTTCACCTTCTGAAAAGAACCAGGATATAACTTGTTCAATTCATAACTAAAAGTGCCATTGAGACTTCTCAGAATTTTTGCAAAATAAATAATAATTTTCGTTAGTTTCATGTTTTTCTTACACTAACTAGCACTACTCCAGTACCCAAGTACCCACTAGTTACGTAAGAATTTTTGTGTCATTTCCTTACAGTGGATTACTCCAGAAGATATTTATTGCTGAAAGTTTTTCAGGCATTTCTCTTTAGAACGTTAGGAGCGTCTGTCTGACTTCTGTAGTAGTGTGGGGGTGGAAATTTCATCTTGCAGGAGCCACAGGGTAAAGGGTACATCTCAGATTAATCCATTGCGCAGAATAACAGAATCTCAGATCAACCCCACGCTCACAGTGCGCGCGCGCGCGCGTGCGCGCGCGCCTATGTGTGTGTGTGCATATGTGTATTAACTTTAAGGACCTTTTGCTCACAGCTACGTGAGCATCATCAACCACATGGAACACAAACTCTCCTGCAGATAGGTGAAGAACACTAAAACTGATGATGCCGAAACTTCATTGTGACATTGTAAGCCTGCCACTCCTTTCGAGACTACTTGTGTGCTCATACAGTTTTAAGCCCTGACATATACCACCATACAATCAATATGACCCACTAATAATACAGTCCGACTTTGGGGTCTGGAGACGTCAAAGCTCCCAAAGAGATGAACGAAATGGGGAGGGGAGGAGATGATACTAGGAAGTAACTGAGTACTGAACTAGAAATTAAGTGCGAACCTCATGCTGCACAGTGAGCCGTGGATACTCAGTTCACCTTCCCACTATCGATAGCTTCTAGCTGGCGTCTCATCAGGTGGAGCGTATTACTCACTTGTGCGGTTATCGCTACTCGACTAGGCTTCAAAATGGACCGCTAGACCGGCTTCAGAAGAGGCCTTCGAACACCGCAGTCCAGGGAGTTTACGTGTAGTCTTCGAGCATTGTGGGTCTGGGGCCAGTGGCATTGCTTGGAGCAACGGGCACGCGGTGTGGATGGGCACGACATCTTTTCCTGGCCGTCGTTCACTCTCCTTCGTCAGGACTTGGTAAAAGATCTGGTTCGTGGTTTGCTGTTTGTTTGCAGTCATGTGCCTTGACTGTCCGTGCTCAAGTTGAGTATCCTATGTCATCTCAGTCGCACTGTAAATAAATTTTGCTGTTAGTCAAGAAGCCTTCATCTGATTAACTGGCGCTGGCCGGAGTGGACGAGCGGTTCTAGGCGCTACAGTCTGGAACCGTGCGACCGCTACGGTCGCAGGTTCGAATCCTGCCTCAGGCATGGATGTGTGTGATGTCCTTAGGTTAGTTAGGTTTAAGTAGATCTAAGTTGTAGGGGACTGATGACCTCAGATGTTAAGTCAGATGTTAAGTCCCATAGTGCTCAGAGCCATTTTTTTTTTTTTTTTGATTAACTGGCTTTGCACACGTAACTTTCTCCTTACTGTTAGAGTTCTGTTTAATACGTATTGTAATCTTGTTTTAAATTTTTTGTTAAGTTATTTGGTGTATACGTTTGGGTAAGCCATAAAGGCGAATTGTTACTTCTTGTTAACTAGTTAATACTTGTCTTTTGTGGGGTTTGCCTAATGTCTTGGTTTTGAGCTAGCTGGCAAAAATTTATCTAGAGCTCAGTTTTAATTATCTGCTACTTTACTCAAATTCCTTAAAATTTAAATTTTTTGTAGGACAGTATTGTTAAAGTCTTTATCTTCTTGCGTCTTGTTTAAGGATATTAAAAGGGTAACTGTTAGTCACTATTTTGGACGATTTTCAATTGTGTAAAGTGAACATGGCAAATTAACTTAGAAATTTCCTACCTATTTTTCTTTAATGGAACATTTTGTAACCTTGAAAAATAAATGTTTGTTGTCAGAAGGATAAATGATGTTAGTTAAAGGAGGTAAGTCCTTTCATGTCATTTCCCTGATCCTGGTAACCTCCTGATCACAATAACAGCAGAGCATGGTAGCATTCCTGTTGGCTAATCCTGTGGGAGAATTATCTACCCCTGTTAACATCATCTGTCCTTATCAAGTATAATATTACCTAACCAATGTCGATTTTTTCAGGGATCCATAGCCAGTGTTAGGGCAAGGAGTTGTGCAGGCATAAGCTATCTCAAACGAAAGCATCTTCAATATTTCCAGAATGAGATTTTCACTCTGCAGCGGTGTGCGCTGATATGAAACTTCCTGCCAGATTAAAACTATGTGCCGGACCGAGACTTGAACTCGGGACTTTTCCCTTTTGGGGGCAAGTGCTCTACCAACTGAGCTACCAAAGTACGACTGACGCCCCCTCCTCACAGCTTTACTTCCGCCAGTACCTCGTCTCCTACTTTCCAAACTTCGCAGAAACTCTCCTGCGAACCTTGCAGAACTTGCACTCCCAGAAGAAAGGATGTAGTGGGGACATGGCTTAATTGGTAGAGCACTTGTCCGCGAAAGGCAAAGGCCCCAAGTTCGAGACTCGGTCCGGAACACAGTTTTAATCTGTGAGGAAGTTTTGTAAGGTGTCAGGCAAATCCAACACCTTCCATGAAAATCCTGACATGATAAGCAAATCCAGAAGTATGTCACATAGCTCCGAATAAATCGTGACATTAAATTAACCAAAGTAATACGAGTAACGAGTGAGCAAATGGAATACCACAGACTAACACAAGAATGCTTAAATGCATGTCATAC
Source organism: Schistocerca nitens (assembly GCF_023898315.1). Taxonomy (NCBI): domain Eukaryota; kingdom Metazoa; phylum Arthropoda; class Insecta; order Orthoptera; family Acrididae; genus Schistocerca; species Schistocerca nitens. Next base: position 919,594,601 of record NC_064614.1, on the reverse strand, counting down.
CTTCCCACCGTGAAACAGACGCAGTTCTGAGGGCAGAAACGAGAACAGAAGCCGAGAGCAAAACTGTGTTAAGCTAGAAGGCCCTACGATAAGGGACGGACACCCACGTCGCCAGCCAACCGTCAGGACCACCCCCCAGCCCATGTTAAAAGATAGAGCCCTCCAGAAGAACAGTATAGATCTTACGATAACACTAAAAGGGCCACACCAGCTGCAAGTTTTAGCGTGAGACTTTTTCGCGTCTCTGTTACGTTGCAAACGTTTAAAACATTGCCCCACCACGAAAAGTATAACGTTTCTCATTGGATAGGCGGAATTTTTGTAGGCAGAGCTTAAGGTTAACATCGAGATCCTGATTGGTCAGACGAAAACACAGCCAGATAGTTTTTTTTAAACCAACTTCGGTAAATTTTAGTAAGGAGAAGTTAGAGGGGAGCTGCTTCCGAGACGGCGAGCTGTATGGAGCTGCGCCGCCCGCCGCCCCCTGACACTGCCTAACCAACGACAAGGTAATGAACGCACGCAATGCCGCATAACAGCGCATAAAGCTTCACTCAGAACTGCAGAAGTCTCATCTATTACACCCCCTTTTTGCGTAATACTAGTGCAGATCGTCAATTAAAGCTCATGGTATTCACATTTGCTACATAAGTTAAAATCTGAAACGCGATGATTTTTCTGTTATATAATTATTGAGAAGCCACATCAGCCACTGTAAATTACGACAAGTTAGATAAGTAATTAAAGATAATTGAGGGTCACTGTAGACCATTTTGATAGTTTTCTCTTTTGTGAAAATTTAAACCTAGGTTATAGATGTGATATGGCATAGGTCATCCTTCGATCCATTGTAGAACTTGGAAACCCACTCAGGGAATATTCGTTCACATTTTTGTTGAACACAGTTGGTTTTTATCATCTTGTATTAAAATATTTCCTTTTATCAATAGTGCAATTTATAAACAATGTTTTGTGAGCAGAATAAAATTTCCAATGGTAAACTTGACTGCTTTTTCGACGTTATTTTACCAGCTAACTAAAAATAGGAAAGCCTTGAACCCCTTCCACTAAATTTAGTTAGTATTAAGATTCTAGCTAACTAAAAATAGGAAAGCCTTGAACCCCTTCCACTAAATTTAGTTAGTATTAAGATTCTTTTACAGGGAGTGCAGTGGAGCTGACGCTAAATCATTAAGTATTTGGTTATATCGTCACTAGTCTCACTGAACTCTTCTGAACTCTACATGTCATGTGTGGTCTGGCGTCTCCTTACTAGCAACAGGTCCCAGGTGCAAACTAGTAAATTCCCTAAAAAACACGCTCAGAGCGTCGTTGCGCGAAAGTGGTAGGGAGACACAACTTAGAACAAACAGACACCATGCAGAATGTTAGAGAATGGCGACCCTGCCAGGATGGTAAAATACCATGATTGAAGGTCGACCACATGCCTAACTAGGTCAGAAAAATATCCTGTTGAAAAATTTTCGTAATAAAAAATTTTTTTTATGAAAGTTATAAACAGTCGAAAACAGTAGCTACAGCGATAGATAGTAAGAAAGTATTCAATAGAACGTGAGACATTCTAGCAGAGACAATAGCATAATTAAGTTATGAATTTTAATATTGTTTGAAGTAAGTTTTCTCTCCAATGCAAGCGCACAGGTGGCGGATACATCGTTGACAAGTTGGTTCTGACCCAACAAGAAAGTGAATGGATTGTCAGTCTTGGGTATAATAAGTGTCAAGTCGTGTGAACAAAAAGTTTATTAAACGCGTGAGAACGTATGAGCGCATGTTGACTCGAAGTAGGGCGCGTGAATTGCTTTTAAAAAAAGAAAATAAGGGATTCGGAAAGATTAGCGATGGCACATCGAGATCTTGACCGAATTGAGGTAGAGACCCAACATGAAGATGGACAGAGAATAGAGGACAGCACAAGAGACGATGCAGTATCGCGAGAAATAGGACAGATAACGCACCATAACGAGGATAATGTACGCCAAGGCACAGAAAACCTAGGTCAGCATACGACAGAGGAGCAGGAAAGTAGAGAGACAGCCGATGAGGATTCTAACTTGCGTCTTGAATACGTAGAACCCATAGTACAAGTAATCAGAGCTCCCTCACCACAGAGTACAAGGAATTCGAGCAGAAACGTGTCACAGCACAGTTCAATGCAATCGGTTGCAAACCAACACTTAGGCGAAAACACAGAGCGTAGGACGTCGGAAGAAAACGCAATAGGACCCACCAATATGGCAGAATTATTACAATTAATGACGGAAACCATGACAAGACAAAATAAAGAAATTGCGAACCAAATTAAAATTCAGAATGCAGAAACGACGAAACAAATTGCAGCAACCACGAGACAAATGCGTGAGATTAAAGAACAAAACAAAAAAATTCAGTTACACCTAAGTCATATTGAAGAGGCAAAAGAATCTCGAGAAGTGATAGGAAACTTAGTAACAGGTCACAATCAATTGAGAACAGACATTGACAAGGTACAAGCGGACGTACAAACATTGCGTAATGGCACTCAGGACGAGATCAAAACATTACATAACAACACCCAGGGAGAAGTAAAGAAACTAGAGAAACAGATAAACGTAATTACTAGACAAGCAGCAGATACAGCGCGTGAAATTGTTGAAAACAGTGTGTTACACAAACGTATCACAAAAGCAGCGCTGAAAAGATATGATAACCGCATAGTCAAAATAGAAGCGCAAACGAAGCAACAATTTCGGAAATTGCGAACAGAGTTGTTGCAAACCATTGAAGAGCGTAGTGAACAGGATCGAACAAGCACTGAGTCTGCAACCACATCCGTATCTGTAACAGCACCGGAAAAACAAGCAATTAACGAAGATATCATGCATTTTCGATTCCAATCACAGGCGGAAAATAACATACGTGAAATGAGACAGCCTGCACCGCAACAAACACGTTTCGAAATCCTTGATGAACAAACGGCACCACAAACACATGCAGAACCACAAATGTATGTTTCAAGACAGTCTGGATCGTGCAATGAAGCGGCAAGGTTAGCCAGACAAGATACCGAACCAATACGTGACAATGGAAAGCCACGTCGCGAAGAGTACAGTGCAATGCATTCAGCTACACGTTCACAACCGATGGAAGAAAATTATTGCGTACCACTCCAACGATACTACGCAAGGGTACGCGAAAGTTACAGTGGACAATATCCAATGGATCTACCACAACCGGAAAGAACGACGGGAGAAATGATCAGAAACAAAAGTGGCGAAGAATCGCGAATTTCATATGGAACTATGACGAAGTACGACAACGATCATTTCCTCATAGTCAGAAAATTTCAGCACTTTCGAGAAGGAAACTCATTACATCCACGAACTTTTATTGATCAATTCCGAGTAGGATTACCAGAACACTGGACGCTAGCACACAAATTAGACTTTATATGTGCACACATGTCAGGAACAGTCGCAGAAACCATGCAGAGTGTTGCAGCGACATGCCGATCGTACCAAGATTTCAGAGAGAAGTTTCTCTCACGATATTGGTCCAGCGAAGCACAGAACAGAGTGAAGTACGAATTATTACAGAACCCATATTTTGAAAATTCAGGAGAGAAGAGTCCCGTGAAATTTTTCGAAGTAATGGCAAAGAAAAATCAATGCTTAGATGTGCCATACAGTGACGGAGAGTTGATTAAATTATGCGCGATGAAGTTACTATTGAAATACCAGCAATGATTAGTAGGTCGCGGAGGCAATGTCGTCGAAGCATTTAAAGGTATTCTAAGGGAACTAGAGTTCATATTTTGGGAAGATGACGCAAGAAAAAGACGAAGCGCACGTGAAAACGAAAGCAAAAAGCATTGGAATCCACAAGACATAGTACGAAGAAACAATAATTTCGAACCACGTGATAACTTCGCACCAAGAAACGACAATAGATTTCAACAAAGAACCGGTTATGGATTTAGAAGAGAATATGCCAATAACTATAATCACCCAGGAACGGCAACAACTATTACAGAGGGAATAACGACAACCGGAACGGGTGTTGGAGAACCAATAGACCGACAAATTATCAACAAAAAAAACAATATCAACAAGCTGAACAAGAAAAGAGAAGAGGTGGAGGTAAGACCACCAAACCCTGATAAACGTTCGAATTGACAGCTAAGCGCCCATGCCAAAGAAAATGACGCACCGACCCAGGACAATTGCAGTACCTAGAACAGAGAAGTAAATACCTTATTACGAGAAGTGAAGAAGGAAGAAACAAATCCGCAGGAACCAGATGAAAACGAAGACAGGAAAATAACAATATCGTGTTGGGACGAAATTAATTGGGAGAATACTGACGAGGAAGATGAATTACCAGAGGCATGCACAACGGATGTAGGAGGAAAGGACGAAGTAATGAGTATTGCAGAGCTATTTGAGATGGAAACCAGGGAAAGCGAATTCATTGAGGATAATTCGCAGTCGACAGAAGTTGAAAATAAGTTACTAGCGGGCACACAACCCAACGTATATAATGAAGGAAGTTATGAAGCGATAATTAGAGAATTTAGATGCGATTATGTGGAAGTAGCGACGAAGAAGGAGAAGATAGACGAGGATGAGGAAAAAGTGGAGGATGTTGAAGAAAGCGTAAATGAAGGAAGAAATAGAGAAGAGGAAATAAAAGAGAGAGAAGTACCAGTCGAAGCTTATCCTACAGAAAGTTCGAATTCACAGGGGAAAGTCCTGAAAGGCTCTTGTATGATTCAGTGGAGGATTCGTTGATGCAAGAAAAAGAAGAACAGAACCAACCCTTTCAAATTCAACCAATTTTGAAGGCCATGGTAAAGCATATCCCAGTCAATATTCTAATTGATAGTGAAAGTGAACTGACCGCGATCTCAGAAAATTTATTCATGCAGTATAATGCCAATGAGGAATTGCCAGTTCTGAAAACACGTAAGATTAAAGTAAGAGGTCCTATTAGAAACAATGCTGCGGAAGTTACGAGACAAACAAGGTTAACTCTTTCGTGTCAAGGTCAAAAGATCGAAGCCATCTTCGTGATTATACCTAAACTAACTATAGATTTGATTATAGGTGCAGATTTTTTAAATGAGAGACGAGCGATAATAGATACGGGGAAAGGTTGCGTAACATTCGGGAATGTCACACTTCTCTTTGAGCAAAAGCTAAAATTAGAAGAAATACCAGTTATAAACAAACAATAAAGAAAGATGCGAGATAAAGAGGATGAAGAATTAGAATGGTATGCACAAAAGGGGGAATCGCCTCAACTCATGTTAGAAATCCATAAAGAAAACGACGAAAAATTGCAAGAAGTTCAAGGTATTTCGGAACACAGTAAAAGAGAATTAGAGGGTATTTTACGAGATAAAGCAGAGGTATTTTTACCTAAGACTAACAGTATTAAACACTTTCAGTACAAGTTTGAAGTAAAACAGCACAAGCCATTTAGAGTGCCACCCTATACAATCCCATTAAGCTACAGAAATAAAGTATTCCAGGAGATACCTAAAATGTTAGATGATGATATTATTGAACCAGCTACCTCCACATATAACAGGCTGCTCCATATTGTACAAAAACGAGATGGGAGCATCAGGTTAGTGCTTGATTCCAGACATATCAACACAATCATAATCACTGAGACAGGTCGCCCAGAAAAATTAGAGGAATTGATACAAAACTTGCACAGTGCTAAGATATTTTCATCAATTGATTTATGGAGTAGTTTCTGGCAAATTGAATTGGCCCCAGAATGTAGAAAATTTACAGCATTTATCGTAATCGGTAGATGTTACCAATTTAAACGATTGCCATTTGGTTTAAACATATCATTAGCAGCGTTTAGTAGGGGATTTAATACTATACTAAATTCTGAAATTTTACAAAAAATTGCTTGTTATGTTGATGATGTGATTATAGCAGAACCCTCTTGGGAACATCACAACGACACATTAAATCAGTTTTTACAGATTATGAAAGAGCATGGGGGTCACAGTAAATATAACAAAATCCAAATTTGGTAGGCGAGAGGTCAAATTTCTAGGACACATAATTTCAGAGAAAGGGGTAATGCCCAGCCCAGAAAACCTAACGGCAATCAAAGAATTCTGTACTCCATATAATAAGAAAACTCTCAGAGGATTTCTAGGTCTCACCAGATTCTATAAAAAATTTATTTGGATCGACTCTCTCGCAACACCACGCCTATGTGCATTGACTGGAAAAAAACACGCCATGGGTATGGGATCAACAAACCAATGAAGAATTTTTAAAAGTGAAAAACGCACTAACAACATCACCGATTTTAGCACATCCTGATCTAACACAAAATTTTTGCATGGCCACTGATAGCGCGAAAACAGGTTTAGGAGTTGTTTTATTCTAAGAATACGAACAGGCAGGGCTAAGATTATATAGAACAATTGCATTTGCCAATCGTGTACTCACAAAAAGCGAGAAAAACTATTAAGTCACGGAGCTGGTAGCATTGGCCATTGTATGGAGCTTCCAACGTTTTCGATACTTCCTATTCGGAAGAAAAAAGTATACACTGACCACAAAGCATTAGAATTTCTGTTATCCGCCAAACTAACTCATGGGAGGTTAGCCAGATGGATGTTAATACTACAAGAATTTGACTTCACTATTACACACATACCAGGACCAGCGAAAGTATTAGCAGATGCTTTATCACGATGTCCACTGGGTGCATCCAATAACATACGTTTGGAAGCAGCAGAAGACCAGTTTATAATGTACTATATGAAACAAGTACCTTTCGAAAACTACATTACGACAGCACTGAAAAACATAGGCAAAGAACAGGACAAGGATCCCGAAATACTAGGAATCTAACACAAGTGGAGAAGGAAGGATTTTCCAGACATTCGACAGCACTATCTCGTAAAAAACAATGTTTTATTTTTTAGACGAAATGTTGCAACGAATGAATGGTTAATTTATATCCCAGTAGAACTAATTAATAAGTACATATGGTATACACATTTAAGTAATGGCCACTTTGGACCAAAGAAATGCTTTTTAAAAATAAAACAAACAAGCCATTTTCCTAACATGGAAAGACGAATTAGAATCGTATTAGTCAAATGCAAAAAAATGTATGAGGGCTAAACACATCACTTTCCAAACCAAACCACCCATGTTTCCAATAATCCCTAAAAAATTAAAACAAATAGCTGTGACAGATTTGATGGGGCCCCTCCCACGCACAAAAACTGGATATATTTTCATATTTGTCGTTTTGGAACTTACTTCTAAATATGTTACCTTGACACCATTAAAACGGGCAACAGGTCTTACTATAAGTAAAGCATTTAGATAAGATTTTCTCAGACAAGTAGGTCGAGTGGAACGAATAATTTCGGATAATGGCCCACAATACAAATCAGTGCAATGGCAGAACACGTTAAAACAACACAAAATAAAACCCATCTACATATCTAAGTACAAACCTAGCGTAAATCCAGCAGAACGATCTATGAAGGACATAGGCACTTTATGCCAATTATATGCAGACAAAAGACACAACACTTGGGATATACACCTGAAAGATTTTCAAGAAGTAATAAATGAAATGCCACATAGCACTACACTACTATCTCCAGTTACTGTACTTAAAAATATTGAATCCCCAAACATAACCAGAGAAAATCTTAGATTTCATATTGTACCACGTAGACAGCACAAACAAGTCATAGCAACAGCACTCTCCAACGTCAGAAAGGGAGCCATTAAAAGAAAAGAAAGAGGAGATAGAACAGCAATTAAAAGAACATTCTCAGTAGACCAGAAAGTATTTGTAAAAACACACCATCTCTCCAGCAAACAGAAACACAAAATACGCAAGTTTTATGCTGCATACAAAGGACCTATCATAATTAGCCGAATTGCTCATGATAATACTGTGGAACTAATGAACCCAAAAACAGGAAAAACCTTAGGACTTCAACATGTGAGCCATATCAAAAAGTTTGAAGATTAATTTTATTATTGGTAAATAATCAGCACAATATTTCAAGATTATGTTGCAGATAAGATCTTCAGGAGAAAGAAGAATGAAGAGAGAGGAAGGTGGGAAAAAGAAAGTAGTTTCAATAAAAACAAAAACAAAAATAACACCAATAGTACCATAGATTAAGGTGAAGGGATAAAGTGTAGATAGTCTAACAGCATGAAATACTAAAATGCTATACACCACGACACTACACAAAAATAAAAAACGAATTTGAGGATTCTTGTAGAAGTTAAGACTCAAAATATCTTAGAATTGTAACATGGAAATGGCGCCGAAATTTGTAAAGCTTTTTTAAGAAGGCGTAAAACAATGTAGGTACTAGACATATGTTAGATGATTATAAGTAAAACTTTTTGCAAGAACCATTGTAAAAACTTCAGCAAAGACCAGATGCAACGACCCACAAGTTGTAACGCGAGAAGTATCAAGAAAGAAAAGGACATAATTAGCAAGACACGATTCCTACAAGGCAGAAGCGTCGAGAGAAGGGAAAAGACAGTGAGACCAACAAAGGGCACTTATAAATCTACTGCTTAAGGGACAGACAAGCAAACACCGGACTTTCACCACTCGTAAACCCCGGGACGCCCTGACTCAGCGGAGCGAGCAAAAAACGGCCCAACGAGAATACCACTTGGGCAAGCCACCACTGGCACAAAAATATGTGTAAAAGTCACACTACTGCTATTAAACAGCATGCTGATGCACGAAACTGAAGAAAACTTCCACAAAGTAAAAATGACATGTCCAAACAATTTATCAAACTGTTACTAAGAGAAGAACTTCAAAGCGACTAGTTATCAATAAATATTCCCATATCCTGCCCAGAGAAGAACCAAGAATCAAGTAAGAAGCAGAGAAAAAGCAGGAAGAACAGAAGTTGAAGATTTACAAGATTGAGACCAAGAATGAAGATGGGTGAAGAATAGACGACATACCTTTCCAAATCCCTATCCTATTGTAATCTAGTCGTCTGCAAAGTATCACAACGAAAAACGACCGTTTTCAGCGACACATAACGATGACTTTCACGCATACAAAGCCAGTAAACCACGAGATTCTGCACTCACAGCGCCATTCCATTATGGGACCTCCACAACAGCAACACACCATTGCAAAGCCAACAAGGAACGACGAACAAAGCTGTACATCAAATACTTGCCCACATCCATCTCACTCAAGTCCATCACCTTCATGCAAAAACATTCGCCAACGTCATGCTTAAACATTCATAGGATTGTGTGAATGTGTGAAATCAAATTATGTGATGTAGGAATTGTGCAAAAGAAATGTGTAAAAAAACTAAATAAGTTAAGCACACCAGACAGCTAATAAACTACAAAATAACAGTCATTGACTATGGACTTAAGTAAAAAATAGACTATCGATAAAAATAAGTCATTAGTTCTGAAATGGACAGTATATAAAGAACAAAAGTAAGGCATAATAAACACTAAAACTATATGCCACTTATTTTCTCCTCATAAAAATAAAAGAATAACTATATTTTACTTATTTCCTCCTTATAAAAACAAAGAATAAAAAATTATCTTGTTGGATGTTTTCCCTTTTTTTAACATTTGTACCATTTGTTAGGATAATATCTCAATACTCGTGTATGTATATTTCTTTGTCAAAGCAATTCTTGGAAATAATTATTATTTGGTAGTGTAACAATGTTGAAATGAGTGTCTAGCAACAAAAACATTTTACTTGTACATGATATTTAGAAAATGTGTTAGGAATAGATTTTACTTAATTACTACAATATAAAAAAAATTTCTAAGAAAATCGATGTGAAAGACTCCTCACTTTCGATAACAAACTTCTTAAAAAAACAAACTTCACACTTAAATAAAGAAAGAAAAATAATTAAAAATTAATAATAATAATAATAATAGCATAAAAATATTCTTCTCGTGTCCATATAAACATATTTTTGAGAATAATGTGGAAGAATATAAAAATATAAATTAGTAATACAAACAAGCATAGAACTAGAATAATGTGGCTGAACATTAGGCAACAAAATTTAGATAAAGGAATAACTTTGACTGACTTAGACAACGATTAAATCATTGCCTAACTTCAGTGCAACAATTAAGTTCGAAGGGTGGTGATATGTAAGATGTCAGGCAAATCCAACACCTTCCATGAAAACCCTGATATGATAAGCAAATCGAGAAGTATGTCACATAGCTCCGAATAAATCGTGACATTAAATTAACCAAAGTAATACAAGTAATGAGTGAGCAAATGGAATACCACAGACTAACACAAGAATGCCTAAATACATGTAATACCTTCCCACCGTGAAACAGACGCAATTCTGAGGGCAGAAACGAGAACAGAAGCCGAGAGCAAAACCGTGTTAAGCTAGAAGGTCCTAAGATGAGGAACGGACACCCACGTCGCCAGCCAACCGCCAGGACCACCCCCCAGCCCATGTTAAAAGATAGAGCCCTCCAGAAGAACAGTATAGATCTTACGATAACACTAAAAGGGCCACACCAGCTGCAAGTTTTAGCGTGAGACTTTTTCGCGTCTCTGTTACGTTGCAAACGTTTAAAACATTGCCCCACCACGAAAAGTATAACGTTTCTCGTTGGATAGGCGGAATTTTTGTAGGCAGAGCTTAAGGTTAACATCGAGATCTTGATTGGTCAGACGAAAACACAGCCAGATAGTTTTTTTAAAACCAACTTCGGTAAATTGTAGTAAGGAGAAGTTAGAGGGGAGTTGCTTCCGAGACGGCGAGCTGTATGGAGCTGCGCCGCCCGCCGCCCCCTGATACTGCCTAACCAACGACAAGGTAATGAACGCACGCGATGCAGCATAACAGCGCATAAAGCTTCACTCAGAACTGCAGAAGTCTCATCTGTTACACCCCCTTTTTGCGTAATACTAGTGTAGATCGTCAATTAAAGCTCATGGTATTCACATTTGCTACATAAGTTAAAATCTGAAACGCGATGATTTTTCTGTTATATAATTATTGAGAAGCCACATCAGCCACTGTAAATTACGACAAGTTAGATAAGTAATTAAAGATAATTGAGGGTCACTGTAGACCATTTTGATAGTTTTCTCTTTTGTGAAAATTTAAACCTAGATTATAGATGTGATATGGCATAGGTCATCCTTCGATCCATTGTAGAACTTGGAAACCCACTCAGGGAATATTCGTTCACATTTTTGTTGAACACAGTTGGTTTTTATCATCCTGTATTAAAATATTTCCTTTTATCAATAGTGCAATTTATAAACAATGTTTTGTGAGCAGAATAAAATTTCCAATGGTAAACTTGACTGCTTTTTCGACGTTATATTACCAGCTAACTAAAAATAGGAAAGCCTTGAACCCCTTCCACTAAATTTAGTTAGTATTAAGATTCTTTTACTGGGAGTGCAGTGGAGCTGACGCTGAAATCATTAAGTATTTGGTTATATCATCGCTAGTCTCACTGAACTCTTCTGAACTCTACATGTCATGTGTGGTCTGGCGTCTCCTTACCAGCAACAGGTCCCAGGTTCAAACTAGTAAATTCCCTAAAAAACACGCTCAGAGCGTCGTTGCGCGAAAGTGGTAGGGAGACACGACTTAGAACAAACAGACACTACGCAGAATGTTAGAGTTTCATCTTCAATATTCGTCACACATATATCAAAGGCGTTATTTAACAGGCCAGCATGCGGCATTGGGCGAGCCTCTCCACATTTCATCCGAAATGATCGGTGAGGTGGGTGCTGCTCTTACCAATATTGCTTTAGCTTTGGATGAACTATTTCAAAACGTTAAGTGCTTAGAGGCTAATGAACCCACCCATAAGGATATGAGTATGGTTCAGGCCCAGACGTGCCACTTCAATAATCACCTTCCCCATCTAGCCCGCCCTGGACTCAGTGATCAGTAGAAAGGCGTTGTAAAACAGCTATGCATGAGGATTAAAGAATTACAGGTTAGCGAGGCTGTGTTAGGCTTGGACGGTGAAGGGCTGAGTGGGGAAGAGGGTATTTCAGATGATCGGTTCTAGGATAGAAATGCCGAAGTCCAACTTCCAGGGTGAACCATCTCGGATTCTTTTCCTGATCTGTCGAATCCTATCTTGTGTTTATTAAAAATCCTATTTTGTGCTTATTAAATGATATCACTGAACTAGCGATTGACCAACTGAAGCAAGTTCGTGAACTGTTATGGTTAACCGTGCGGTTTGAATTACATGCCAACGCCTTGCAGATGTCGCATTTACTCATTCTCATCAGGGAAATCTGGGGTAGCATAGGGACCGTTTAATTTGAAAGGATGTTGTCAGTACATATTAGAAATAAACTCCTGTATTTTTGGCAAGTACAGGTTTCTGATGGAACCTTGTTTCAATACATTGAGCGTGTCCATATTGCTCTCTCGGCTTTCAGCATGAATGTCACCGAACAAGATTCTATTACTAATACCTTAAAAGACATGAGGTCTAAGGATAGGTCACGACTCGTCTTCACTTGGAAGTTGGCCATCTTTGTTCAACTCAATGATTTGGTAACCTCTATGGAAGCCTTTACATTTGCTGATGAGCAACGTAAACAAAGTGAGGGTGAGCCACCTGTTTCTTATTATTATAGTGACAACTATCTCGTGGCAGCTGTTAAATTATCTTCTAGTAAATCCCGTTTTCTGTGTGGTTCCCGGAGTCACTTGGTGCGGGAGTGTCCCAACAACTGATGCCATCGTAGGCGAATAACCATTCGAGTGAAAAGGCTTTGTGCGCGTATCTGTGCTTGTAATAAACCGCTTCTTTCTTATGTAGATGCCCAAATTAATAGAGAACCAATTTGCCGTCTGCTTCATTCCGGAAGTTCTGTTTCTTTACTTGATTATGATTGGTACCTTGGGTCTCCATATTTGTTTAAGTTAGCTTCCCTTAGACCTTCCCCGCCAGAGATGTGTTGCCAGTGGGCAGGGGTTGCTTCTGGTAGGTGAGGTGCGAATGAGTCTGTCGATTATTAGTTTTTCCTAGCCGGTGAAATTGTTAGTTGTGAATAAGTTATCTGTCACCTTATTGCTCGGCTGTCATTTTATCCGGGGTATTGGATTAGTCCTCGAATTTGCCAGTAACACCTTCTTCGTCCGTCACAAAAGAAAGCCTTCTGTCGCTGTTTTCCTAGTAGTGTTAATATTAATACCTTGTAGACTCAGCAGACGGACGTGGACCTTGATCATCTTCTTGGTGCAATAATTTACCAACAGCCGTATGCATTGTAGAAATTTATTTTATTTTATGAACTTCTATGTGCTACCAGTTTCGGCATTACATTGATGTCATCTTCAGGCCCCACTCGTCCAAGTCGTAAAATCGCTATACACGGAAGGAGCCATATTGATTCACGGATCCAATTATATGGCTCCTTCCGTGTATAGCGATTTTACGACTACGACGAGTGGGGCCTGACGATGGCATCAATGTAATGCCGAAACTGATAGCACATAGAAGTTCATAAAATAAAATAAATTTCTACAATACGTACGGCTGTTGGTAAATTATTCCATCAAGAAGTTCATGCCAGCCGTCGTCCCACGATCAACAATGGATCAACGAAGACTTGATCATCTTAGTGAGCCTCAGGATATTCAGTTAGGAGACCTTTTGAGCGAGTTTTCCAGTGTGCTAACTGACCGGTGAGCAACAAGATTCAATATAAAATCCGTTTAATGGATGATGTTTCCATTCGCCAGCCTCCTTATCGTCTGTCACCACCTAAAATGAAGATTTTAAGGCAAAAGATACCAGATCATGCTTTGCAATGGAGTAATTAGACTTTCAACTTATCCATATGCCTCACCTATATTTTCAGTGCCTAAGGGACGGGGCAAAGATCTTAGACTGGTTATTGATTCTAGGGTTCTCAATGAAAAGGTTATGTTAGAATCTATTCCCTTTCCAGATCGCCATAACTGCTTTATTTTGTTTGCTCCTATTTTTCTGTGCTTGGTTTTAATCAGACTTTTATCAAATACTCTTGAGCGAGGATTTTAAGTTCGTTAGAGCCTTCTTTACAGACTGGAATTTTTATGAATTCAACGGAGTAGCCTGGGCCAAGCCACTGGAGCTGCTATGCTTTCATTGCTTTCAGGAGATATTTTGGGGGATTTAAGGTCCAATTCTGTTTACAATAATCTTGATGATAATGTTGTGTATAGTCCTTTGATGAACATCTTTCACATCTTCAAAAGGTCTTATTGAGGCTTGGGTCCACTGGTTTGGCGGTAAAACCTTCTAAGGTCACTCGCATTAAGCTGCAGAATTCGATTTTGGGACATCTGGCTTCCAAAGATCTAATAGAATCAATTAAGAATGTACTTCCGATCACAAGAAGTTGCCTACACCCAAGAACAAAAAGGGAGTCACCTGATTTATCGGGATGGTCAACTACTTTCTGAAGTTTGTCCCTAATTTCGCCAATTACCTGCTCCTCTTAACGATCTTTGTAAGAAGGGATGGGAATTTGTTGCGGGAGAGAGCCAGCAGGCCGCATTTGAGGCGTTTAAAACTGGTCTAAGTAACCCGCCAGTATTAGCGATTCCTAATTTCTGGAAGAGCTTCATTCTCCAGACCAACGCTTTATAGAAAGACACAGGTCGGAGACGACCTGTTGCCTTAGCCTCGTGAAGGTTGGTTGTACATGAACTTAGGGATTCTGAGTATGAGTGTGAGACTCTGGCTGTTCTGTTCACTCTTGAAAAATTTAAATTTTATCTTGAACACAGAGAATTTTACCTAGAGATAGACAACCAGGCCTTGAGTTGGGTTTTGGCCCGCCCAAAAATGACTGGCAGGATTGCGAGGTGGGAGATCCGTGCATCTGCCTTTCGCCATGTCAGGGGCTCAGATAACTAGGCGGCCGATGCGCTCAGACGCTTGATTGAGGAGGGTGTCCACGAATCCGGAGAGCGTTATTCAGTCATCAGGTCTTCCGTCTGTAACGTGTTAGCTGAGATGCCTCAGGTGGTCGTTGGCGGGTTAGGAACTTCGCAACTGCTCCTTGAGAAAGGGTATACTTTGTCGTGGAGTTGGGAAATAAGCCGAGCCTAAAATTTGATTACCTGTTGAACTCGTGCCATTTTGTTGTTTTCACAGTTCCTTACTAGGTGGGCTTATGGCACTCAATAAAAATCTTGCTAAGGTGCGTGCTCATCTTACATGGTCCTCCTTGTATAAGGATATTTGCTGATTGGTTGAGGAGTGTGAATCTTGCAAAATGGCGAATCCGGGGAGCGAATCTGCTGGCCAGGTTTCTCTCTAAAAGTCTGCCAAGGTTAATGTTGTTATGGCGATTTGTGTAATGATTTCACGCATAAGTACTTCAGGAGCCTATTAATTATCTACTTATTTTTTTAAATTTTGCGTTTGCAGTGAACACATGGTGTGTCGTGGGGCGATCACTCTGTTTTCAAAATAATTGAAAAGCCACGATCGCTTCAATATCGTTTACTAGATGACCGATTTGAGCACTCCACGGATCTGAAACATGGATTAATATTTATAAAACCATATGGACATCATATGACCATGATTTTTATTAGATGGTTGCCTCATGTGCCATGATGTCCATATGGTTTTATAAATGTTAATCCATGTTTCAGATCCGATGATGGCACCTTCGGAGTGCTGAAACCGGTCATCTAGTAAACGACATTGAAGCGATCGTGGTTTTTCAATTATTTTAAAATTTTGTGTTTGTTTTTAGATTGTTTTACGCGAGAGAACAAACATTTTCTGTTATTCAATACAGGATGTTTCAAAAAGGACTTTGCAATTTTAAAAATTCATATAAATTTATTGAAAGAAGGTAGAGAGCTGGGTTTAGTGTTATTTTGTAGGGAAGCATATCAAGTTTTCCTGCCTTAAACTAAGGATGTTGTATGTGGCTTCCGTTGATTATCCTGCACACATCCCATCGGAAGTCAATTTCTTCCCAAACACGCTGTAGCATTGCAGGTGTAACTTGCTCAGTGGCGGCGTAAATTCTTGCTCTAAGTTCAGGTAGAGAAACTGGCACAGGAGGTACAAACACGATTTCGTTGATGAATCCCCATTTAAAAAAAAATCGAGTTGTGTCCGGTCTGGGGAACGTGGGGGCCATTCAATTGGCCCATCCCGGCCAATTTATTGACCTGGAAACTGGACACAGAAAATCCCGAACGTCAGCCAGGTAGTGGGGTGGTGCACCATCTTCCATGAAGTAAACATTTCGTTCTTGGTCATCCTCATCGATCTGTGGTATCAAAAATTGTTGTAACATATCCAGGTACACTAACACTTTATTGGTTCTCTCAAGAAAAAAAAGGGGGCTGTGCACTTTGTTCTTGCTCATTGCACAAAAAACGTTCAGTTTAGGGCTATCACGAACATGTTGCTAGGTTTGATGTGGATTTTCATTGCCCCAAATCCTACAGTTATGTTCGTTAACCTTGCCACTTAAGTGAAAAGTCGACTCGTCGGAACAGATGATTTTTGTCCATGAAATATTCATCCTCATGTTATCGATTTTACATATCCGCACAGAAGTTCTTGCGAGGAATTATATCAGTGTCTTTTATTGCTTGTACGATGTCAATCTGTGCGGTTTCAAATGCGAATGGTTTCTCGACAGACGCTAAACAGTCGTATGTGGGATTTTCAGTTCGAGAGATGTACGCCGGGCCGATTTCGTAGGGCTGTTGTCAAAACGTTGTCTCACTCAAAAATGGTTCAAATGGCTCTGAGCACTATGGGACTTAACATCTGAGGTCATCAGTCCTCTAGAACTTAGAACTACTTTAACATAAATAACCTAAGGACATCACACACATCAATGCCCGAGGCAGGATTCGAACTTGCGACCGTAGCAGTCGCGCGGTTCCAGACTGAAGCGACTAGAACCGCTAGGCCGCCACGGCCGGCCGTTGTCTCACTCGCTCAACGATATAGTAAAATGTGCTTGGACGACCTGATGACTTTCCATGTCTTGCCGAGCACCCTGTGTCTACAAAACATTTATGTCTCCTACTAGGAGGACCTTTAGCGTGGTTGGTACGGAAATTACGCTGAACTATTGTCGCCGACCTCGATTCTTCAAACCAAAACACACAGCTAACACTCTCCGGTTCTGTGAAGGCAGCCATCTATAACGCAACTGCCGCTAGCGCTCCTTACGGTGCGATTCGCCACTATCGAACTATGCGAAACAAAACTTGATGTATTTCCCTTCAAATTGACACCAAAGTCACATCTGTAGGTACTATGAATTAATTTATATGAATGTTCAAAGTTGTAATGTCCTTTTTGAGACACCCTGTATTTGTTTTCACTATGTTTAAGAAGCTGGTGTGCTCTCTGGTATTATTATTATCCAGTCCTGTAAGTTTTGTGTTTTATGACCTCCAGCTAATGGTAGCGAGTTATTATTTACATTCCTTCCAGGAAGAATTTACAGCTCCCTTTGGGTAGTTCTCTTTTACACCTTAGTATTTTAGCGAGGCTTATTTTCTAGCGCACGTGACCTAATTGGAAAGGTTCTGTAAGTGCAATGATGGTTAAACAATAACGTTCGGTTGTAGTGTAATTCAGTGAGACATTGACGTTCGGTGTTTGTTGACAGCACCAACTACGTTGCCAGGAGAGCGTTCCATGTCGGCGGGTTCTTGCCGCGTGGGCTTGGCTTGCTTGCGGCCGTATGGACGGCTCTATAGAGCATTTACTAGCGCTGCTTGCCATTTGTTTGCAGTCGCGTGTCCTGATTGTCTGTGCCAGGATGAGTATCTTACGTTATCTGACTTGCATTGTGTGGTGTCACCGCCAGACACCACACTTGCTAGGTGGTAGCCTTTTAAATCGGCCGCGGTCCGCTAGTATACGACGGACCCGCGTGTCGCCACTGTCAGTAATTGCAAACCGAGCGCCGCCACACGGCAGGTCTAGAGAGACTTACTAGCACTCGCCCCAGTTGTACAGCCGACGTTGCTAGGAAAGGTTCACTGAGAATTACGCTGTCATTTGCCGAGACGATAGTTAGCATAGCCTTCAGCTAAGTCAATTGCTACGACCTAGCAAGGCGCCATTTCTCCTTTGCTATGTATCTAATGAAGCATGTACAGTAACATACCAATGTTCACCAATTATGGATTAAAGTTAAGTATTCCAGAAGCTACGTACTTTTCTTTATAGCATTCATTACGTATCCTGTTTCAGACCTCACGCCAGCCTGCGTGAGTTTATAGCGTGCATTTCGGCTTCGTCAAACAACACGGTGTTGGCACTTCTGCCGACACTTCACATTGTAAATGAAATTTAGCTATTGGTCAAGAGGCCTTTATCTGATTAATTGGCTTTGCACACGGAATTTTCCCTTTAATGATATTGTTCTGTTTAATACAGGGAGACACAGAATAATGGAAATGTTTGAAATGAGTAGTGGCAGCCATGGGCAGGTGGCAGCACTGCGGGTTGGTGACAGCGAGTAAACAGTCCACCATTTCAGTTGTCATGGATCAGTGGAACGAACAACAGCGAGCGCTAGCTATAAAAATGTTTTATAAAAACAATGATAGTTTGGTAACGGCGCAGAGAGAGGGTTTCGACGTTTTGATAATTTAGGACGTCATGATGCCGTTCTGTCGAAACACACGATAAAATGTTGGATTAATAACTTTGAAGAGACTGTACCTGCCCTGAAGAAGAATCCAACAGGACGACCAAGAAGCGTGCGTTCTCCAGTGAACATTGATGTTGTACGCGAGTCTGTCTTGCGGATGCCATGGCGTTCGATCCGTAAGCAAGCATCAGTGGTTGGAATGTCCCGGGAGAGTTCGCTGAATTCTTCATCTTGATTTAAAAATTCATCCTTACAAACTACAGATGATGAAACAATTGAAGGACAGCGATTACCGGTTACGATTAGGAACCTATCAACAAATGATAACAAAAATAAACAATGACGATGAATTTCTAAACAAGTTGTGGATGCCAGATGAGGCAAATTGTCATTTCACAGGTTATGTGAATAAACAGAACTACCGTTACTGGGCAAACACAAATCTTAATGACGTCCATGAGCGCCCTTTACACGCTAGTTAAGTGACAGTATGGTGTGGTGTTTCATCACATGGGATTATCGGACCGTATTCTTTCGCAAATGAACATTAAGACACAATAACTGTCAATGCCGATCGTTACATGGAGATGTCACTAACTTTCGTTACACTTGCAAACTTTCAAGAAGCCTGATTTCAACAGGACAGAGCGACACCACACACTGCACGGCAGTCAATGGCATATGCGCGAAAATTGTTTGGCAACCGTGTGATCCCACGATTCGGTAACATTCCCTGGCCCCTAGAACGCCAGATTTATCCGCTTGAGATTTTTTTCTTGTGGGCTGCCTTCTGCAAGGTACGCAGGAGAGCTTCTGTAAAGTTTGGAAGGTAGGAGGCGAGGTACTGGCGGAAGTAAAGCTGTGAGGACGGGGCGTGAGTCGTGGTTGGGTAGATCCTTCTTGCATTTTGTTTAAGACCATTAAAAGTGTAATTGTGATTCACTATTTTAGATGCTTTTCAAGTAAGTAAATTTAACATGGCAAATTAACTTAGAAATTTACTTTGAATAATAAATGTTTGTTGTCAAAATGGATAAATGATGTTAGTTAAAGGAACCTAGTCTTCCAAATCATTTCCCTGATTCTGGTAAACTCACGGTCATACAACCTCGACTTGTATTAAAATCGCACGTTATAGGCTCGATGTGTGTACGACGAATATGTTTCCCATCTTTTGCCCACACTAACTAAGAACTTAAAAATAGAGAGGTTGTGTGGAGAAAACATTATTGTTTACGATTACGCTGTCTCCACCGTCGAATAGCTTGAAGAACTGCGCTAGCTAGTGTTTGGAGCACGTTTACTATGAAACAGGTACTTAGTATTTAAATGTATATGTAAGGCACACGTAGTAGAATTTATGAATAAAGGCAAGGAAGATGAGGAATTCACGAAGCCCAAATATATGAAAAACGCAGTATGAATTAATACTTGAACAGAATTCGAATCACAACACTTAGCATACCTTCGGAAAATCATGGCACAAAATTACGTAAAAATAATTTTGCAAAATACTTCGAAATAGACTTGCGGATGAGAGAATCTGTTTGTAAATCATTTAAATTTACAGATGGTGAATTCAGACACGGATACCGTTTACTAGGTGTTCTAAAGGCGCTGCCGACGAGACCAAAGACACAACATTCTGCATGGCACGTCCACGTGCAAAAGACACAAGAAAAAGGCCACGATTTTATCTAACTTCGACGCTATTGCGATTTACAACCATGTGAATGCAATCCGCGTACTCGTAGATTGTTGCAACCTCACCATTCTGTTGGAAGTTACTGGTCGAATGCGCCCATTGCGAACGCACAAGACGTCTGAAAATTTTTACTGTAGTGTGCCGCCCAATTTGAGGAACGAGACGAAAGTGCCTTTGCTTGGAACTGCAATGCCGGAAAAAACACAATATCCTCAAAGACTGTGTGTGTTCAGTGTAGTGATTAATTTGTCACCGTCATCGACGATCAGGGGATGCTCAGTAGAGCAGTCTATGCGCTCTCTGTTGTGATTCTGCAGGTAGAGACTATGTCGAATTTAGAGGCGAACAATGTTTGCTACATTTATTCTAGGGTGCAACCAAGCACCGTCGACGAATACATACTCCTGTTGAAGAACTTCAGCCATTTGGATTGCAAATCTCACAAGGGAACCTCCCCATCGCACCCCCCTCAGATTTAGTTATAAGTTGGCACAGTGGATAGGCCTTGAGAAACTGAACACAAATCAATCGAGAGAACAGGAAGAAGTTGTGTGGAACTACGAAAAAATAACCAAAATATACAAACTGAGTAGCCCATGTGCAAGATAGGCAACATCAAAGCTAATTCAGAATTAGGAGCGCCGTGGTCCCGTGGTTAGCGTGAGCAGCTGCGGAGCGAGAGGTCCTTGGTTCAAGTCTTCCCTCTAGTGAAAAATTTAATTTTTTTTCAGTTCATGTGACAAACTCTTATGTTTTCATCACCTTTTTGGGAGTGATTATCACATCCACAAGAAAACCGAAATCGGGTAAGGTAGAAGAATCTTTTCACCAATTCGCCAAGTGTACAAGTTAGGTGGGTCGACAACATATTCCTGTCATGTGACGCACATGCCGTCACCAGTGTCGTATAGAATATATCAGATGTGTTTTCCTGTGGAGGAATCGGTTGACCTATGACCTTGCGATCAAATGTTTTCGGTTCCCATTGGAGAGCCACGTCCTTTCGTTTACTAATCGCACGGTTTACCGTTGCGGTCGCAAAACACAGACACTAAACTTATTACAGTGAACAGAGACGTTAATGAACGAACGGAGAGATCATAACTTTGCGAAAATAAAGAAATTAAAATTTTGAATGAAGGGAAGATTTGAACCAAGGACCTCTCGTTCCGTAGCTGCTCACGCTAACCACGGGACCACTGCGCTGCTGAGCTAATGTCAACCTTGATGTTGCATATGTTACGCATGGACTACTCAGTTCGTATATTTTGCTTATTTTTTCATAGTTCCACACAACTTCTTCCTGTTTTCTCGATTGGTCTGTGTTCAGTTTTTCAAGGCCTATCCAGTGTGCCGACTTATATCTAAATCTGAGGGGGGTGCGATGGGGAGGTTCCCTTGTCAGAAAAACTGGAAGGAGATTTTGAGGGATTACAGCACATTAGGCACTTTGTATCGCTGGTGCGTCGTTGCTTTCAGCAGTGGCCTGTGGAACATTCCAACATCCGTAGAGGAAGTTCAGGACATCCGCGTAGTACAGACTCATGTCTAGATAGACGCATTGTGCGAGCAGCGGTGGCTGATCGAAAAGCATCCAGGAAGAAATCTGGGCACATGTTGCACCTGCTGTATTATTAGGGACCATTGGGAATCGTATTCTTGCAGCAGAACTAAGATCACGTGTGCCTCTGGATGCTCTGCCATAGACACAGATACATCGCCAAGAATTGTCACTTTGATGTCATGAAAGAGTAGATTAGAAAATGCAATGTCAATCTGCTGTCTTCAGTGATGATAGTAGATTCTGCTTATATGCGAGCTACGGATGTACACAGGTCTGGCATAGACCTGGTGAGTGATCTATTCCAGAGTATCCTGCAACAGTATCCTGCAACGCACAAGTTCCCAGGCTACATGGTGTGGCTGACCATCACCTACAACTCTTGGTTACATTTCGTATTTCTTCATGGTAAATTTCGTGTTTCTGTCTTGTAAAGTGACCAGTGCCTGTCACATTCATGAGGTTGTTATCCCCGTGCCAATGCCACTTCTTCGGTGGAAAAGCGATGTGCTTTTCCAGTAGGACAATGCACATCCACAGACGGCTGCTGCAACGCAAGAGCTCTTCGTCGTCTACAACAGCTGCCGTGGCCAGTAAGATCACTAGATTACCTGCCAACTGAATACTGATGGGACATGGTAAAGGCGAAACTTTTTCCTTCTCCAGAGCCTGCACAAAACATTGCCTAATTGCAATAAAAGGTATAGTATACCGGGATAATCTATCGTAGAATGGCGTTCGGCACCGTTATGATAGTTTGCATGCGAGAACACAAGCCAGGGGTGCCGCCAGACGAGGTACACTGTGTACTAATGTGACTGTTTGGGCGCTCTTTACTGTGGCACGTGGTGCATTTGGTCTGAATTTGTTATCATACACTCCTACAGTGATGAGCCATCTGCAACATCACTTGTCAATGACTTCGTCCTCTAGAATGCTGCATTTTTGTTTCAGCGTTTACATGAGATGACCAACTGAACAATGCACGCCATGTGGTGATTGGCCGGCGAGAGTCATAGCTCCGGTGTTGCTGCAAGAGATGCCTGCTCTTTCCCGTTCGGCAAACACGTACCGCTCCCTCAGACAGGGACGAGTGGTGACTGACCGCCTATGAGTTGACAAGTATCAACTGATCGTATAGCATTATTGACTCCAAGTGAGATAGCGTGTTGTTAGCACATTGGACTCACATTCGGGAGGACGACGGTTTAAATCCGCGTCCGATTATCCTGATCAGATTTTCCGCGATTTGCCTAAAACGCTTAAAGTAAATACTGATTTTCTCCTCCGTCCTTCCCCAATACAATCTTGTGCTTTGTCTCTAATGACCTCATTGTCAACAGTACTTTAAACTCCTCGCTCCTCCTAGCATTATTGACGGAGAGATCCCATTTGGGCTGTCAGACTGCCTGGTGCGAATCGTTCTACAAGTGTCGTTCAATAAGCAGTGTAACACATTACTTCTTCTCGGTCAATTTCCGTTGAAAAAATGCGGAATTTGCTGTGGGACGTCGTGGAATGTTCCCACTTCAGCCCCAATAATTACATGAAGTTCCGAGAAGTGGCGACTCTATATGCAGCTTTCAAAATGGCGTCTGTAACGGAGCGATGTTATTGAGTTTCCTTTGGCGGAAAATAAGAGCTTTGCAATTACCCAATGCCACTTGCAGAATGTCTGTGGAGGGCTGGCAGTGAACAAATGCACGGTGTGTCGTTGGGTAGGGCATCTGTCATCATCGCAACGAGGTCGCGCAAACCTGTCCCATCTCCCACGTACCAACCGCCTGCAATTTCCGTTGAAATTGGAAGTCATGCAGTAACTCATGCAGTGTTGGATCGTACTAGCACTGTCATTCGAGGTGATCGACGGATCACAATCAAACATCTGCCTGTCAATTGGAAGTCTCTGTTGATAGTGGCCGGCCGGCCGCTGTGGCCGAGCGGTTCTAGGCGCTTCAGCCCGGAACCGGGCTGCTGCTACGGTCGCAGGTTCGAATACTGCCTCGGGCATGAATGTGTGTGACTTTCTTAGGTTAGTTAGGTTTAAGTAGTTCTAAGTCTAGGCGGCGGATGACCTCAGGTGTTAAGTCCCATAGTGCTTAGAGCCATTTGAACCATTTTGTCGATAGTGCTCACACATTCGTCCATCAGTTGGGGTACTCAAAGGCGTGTGCTCATGGTTTCCTCGCCACCTAACAAGAGACAATAAAGAGCAACAAAAGACCACCTATTTGGTGCTTGGATGAGGGGAGGTTACTGCCGCAGCAGGACTTTGGCTCCGAGCTCAACCAATAGCGTGGGACCATGCGAATACACAGGCCCTCCTAGTAAGGTGGCGGAAGGCCGTCGTATTGAACAGAGATTACGTTGAAAAATACGGTTTTGTATACCCTTCGGCGACGTGAGCGTCGGTGATATTGAGATGAAATGATGAGGACAATACAAACACCCAGTTCCTAAGAGGAGAAAAATGTCCACGCGGCCAGGAATCCCGGGACTCCGGGATCTAGAGGCAGCGACGCAAACGAGTAAACTACGAACTGGGATTACGCAATGAATAGAAGGTGCTTTTGACCAAATGACCTTCTTTCAACACGAGTGGGTGGAAAAAAAAAAAAACCCTTCTTCGAAACACATTTATTACGAGCGGGTTTCAATAAGTAATGCAACACTTTTTTTCTGAAAGCGGATTGGTTTTATGCAGGATTTCAATACACTATAGTATTTGCCACTATGTCGAAGCCTACGTTTTGTTGCGTCCATAACCTCGCCATCATCCACGTGCTGCCTCCCGGGAGTGCATCCTTCATTGGGCCAAACAAATGGAAGTCGAAAGTCTGAGATCCAGGCTGTAGGGTGGATGGGGAAGAACAGTCCAATGTAGTTTTGTGATCAGCTCTTGGGTGTGCAGATTTGTGTGAGGTTTTGCATTGTCATGGAGAAGGGGAAGTTTGTTTGCATTTTTGTGGCGACGAAAACGCCGAAGTCGTTTCTTGAGTTTCCTTTCTTGTAGCACAGTAAAATTCAGAGCTGGTCACTGCAGTATGAGATAAGACATCAAAGAGTCTCGGAAGATGGTCGACGTGACTTTCCTACTGAGCTTTGCGGCTTTGAACTTTTTCTTCAAAGGAGAAGTTGTGCTGCGGGATTGCTGTTTTTCCGGTCGAAGTGATGAAACCATGTTTAATCGACAGCAAATTGTAACGATCAGTCTCGTGAGGCGCAAGCCACTCAACACAGATAGTGCTTCGTTGCTCTTAATGGTCTTCTGATAAGCGACTAGGAACCCATTGGGTACACGCCCTTGGGCACCACAACTGGTGGATGATTGTGTTAGCACTACCAACAGAGACGTCCATTTCAGCAGCGAGGTGTATGTTTGTGCTCCGCCGATCACCTCGAATGAGAGTGTCCGCACGTTTCAGCACTGCAGGAGTAACATGTGTGTGCTGCCTGCCAACACGCGTGAGATCGGGCAGATTTGTGCGTCATCACTGCCGCGCCCGACGATTCACTGTGCTTTTTTTCACTGCCATATCTCCGTAGACATTCTGCAAGCGCCTATGAATACCTGCGATGCTCTATTTTTCCGCCAGAAGAAACTCAATACCAACTCTCTGCTTGGAAAGCGCGTCCGTTACAGACGCCATTTTGAAGGCTATGTATAGCGCCGCCATCTATCGGAACTTCAGCAAACTACAGGGACTGATGCGCGAATATTTCACGGTGTCTCACAAAAATTACCGGACCTTTTTCAAGCGAAACTGACCGAGAAAAAATGTATTGCAGTACTTATTGAGCGTCGCTGGTACGATACAAGAGCTACGGACGTTCAGTATCGTCGGGTAAGAATGGACGGAGGAGAGGCGACGCCGAGCCACCGGGACGCAGGCTGCCCGCCGCCCGGGAGACGGTCGCCTCCAAAGGCATCGGCTCCACTAATGAATCGCATTCTGCACCGAGATTAAATTCTGCCGGAATTAGACCTGGGCTGTTATCTGATATCGACGGCGCAGCTCTCTGCATTTATTTTCGGGAATTGCTGCCTCGAGGGGCGTAGGATTTCAGCTGATCGTTAGCTTTAATGAAGATGTGCCGCGCCGATCCCGACGGAGCTCAGCAGCCCGCTCGGGTTGTTAAGTAATTGGAAAATTTTGTGGGTCATACGAACCCAAATTAGAGACGTCTGCAGATTACAGGTGCTGCCGCGGCCGGCGAGCCGAGGGGCTCTCGGGCAAGGAACGAGTCGAAGGTCATTAGATGTTAGCGGAAAAATAAATTAGTTTAAACGAAACTTGGCCAGTAAGTAATACAGATATATGCGCAACGTTTCACTGCGATAAAAATAGGGACATTACGTATTGTGGGTGCCAGCTCTGATGTTTCCCTCTTGTACTTGTATCACTGTATGCGCGTTCCGTAAGCCGCAATACGTAAGTTGCCCGTTTGTTTGAAGATTTTTTTAACTGTTCAGTGGTTCAGTCTGAGTTATTGTTTACTGTCGAACTGATTCGGCAGCGGACTATTTGTGGACAGTATTTCCCGACAACGTACTCCCGAGTTACACATATCACAGTAACAACTTCGATAACAGTGTAAGGGATCGTAAAATTAAACAGATTACTAGTTCAATACAAGGGCAACGCACTTGAGGACAATATTATGGAAATGGAAGAGGATGTAGATGAAGATGAAATGGGAGATACGATACTGCGCGAAGAGTTTGACAGAGCACTGAAAGACCTAAGTCGAAACAAGGCCCAAGATTCCATTACAAGTACTGACAGCCTTGGGACAGCCAGTCCTGACAAAATTCTACCATCTGGTGAGCAAGATGAATGAGACAGGCGAAATTCCCTCAGACTACAAGAAGAATATAATAATTCCAATCCCAAAGAAAGCAGGTGTTGACAGATGTGAAAATTACCGAACTATCAGTTTAATAAGTCACGGCTGCAAAATACTAACACGAATTCTTTACAGACGAAAGGAAAAACTGGTAGAAGGCGACGTCGGGGCAGATCAGTTTGGATTCCGTAGAAATATTGGAACACGTGAGGCAATAGATTAAGGAAAGGCAAACTTACGTTTATAGCATTTGTAGACTTAGAGAAAGCTTTTGACAATGTTGACTGGAATACTCTCTTTCAAATTCTGAAGGTGGCAGGGGTAAAATACAGGGAGCGAAAAGCTATTTACAATTTGTACAGAAACCAGATGGCAGTTATAAGAGTCGAGGGACATGAAAGGGAAGCAGTGGTCGGGAAAGGAGTGAGACAGGGTTGTAGCCTATCCCCGATGTTATTCAATCTGTATATGGAGCAAGCAGTAAGGGAAACAAAAGAAATATTCGGAGTAGGTATTAAAATCCATAAAGAGAAGAAATAAAAACTTTGAGTTTCGTCGATGACATTGTAATTCTGTCAGAGACAGCAAAGGACTTGGAAGAGCAGTTGAACGGAATGGACAGTGTCTTGAAAGGAAGATATAAGATGAATATCAACAAAAGCAAAACGAGGATAATGGAATGTTGTCGAACTAAGTCGGGTGATGCTGAGGGAATTAGATTATGAAATGAGACGCTTAAAGTAGTAAATGGGTTTTGCTATTTGGAGAGAAAAATAACTGATAGGTGTCGAAGTAGTGAGGATATTGTAGACTGACAATAGCAAGGAAAGCGTTTCTGAAGAAGAGAAATTTGTTAACATCGAGTTTAGATTTAAGTGTCAGGAAGTCATTTCTGAAAGTATTTGTATGGAGTGTAGCCATGTATGGAAGTGAAACGTGGACGATAAATAGTTTAGACAAGATGAGAATAGAAGCCTTCGAAATCTGGTGCTACAGAAGAATGCTGGAGATTGGATGGGTAGATCATATAACTAATGAGGAGGTATTGAATAGGATTGGGGAGAAGAGGAGTTTGTGGCACAACTTGACTAGAAGAAGGGATCGGTTGGTAGGACATGTTCTGAGGCATCAAGGGATCACCAGTTTAGTATTGGAGGGCAGCGTGGAGGGTAAAAATCGTAGAGGGAGACCAAGAGATGAATGCACTAAGCAGATACAGAATGATGTAGGTTGCTATAGATACTGGGAGATGAAGAAGTTTGCACAGGATAGAGTAACATAGAGAGCTGCATCAAACCAGTTTTAGGACTGAAGACCACAACAACAACAGCAGTTTAAATGATTCAACTGTTGGTTCTTGGTGGAAATTGTATATTGTAATAACAGAACGAAACGCTTTTTGTCCTTTGTTTCGCAATATTATTTTTGTAACACCTAGGTTTTAGGTTGTAAGCTCACTTTTCAGATACGGGAATCAAGTAAAGAGATGCACACGTAAATTTCTCAGTCTACCAATTCTCGACTTAAATTACATAATTCTGAACATGCATTTTGAATGCTCATTAAAGGTCCGACAGCGGCTTGCGGCAGCGACGGACCACCCTGGGGCGAAATGAGTTGCCTGCTCGCTCAGATGGCGTCCGCAGTAGCCGCAGTTTCCCAAGGCGGAGTCCAGGCGCGGCTGCGGTAGCAGCGGCAACGGGATGGAGAGAGGCGCGTCCGCATTGAATCTGACCTTCAATTACTTACATGTTTTACTACGCGAAGAGAGTGACACGGTAACATCTTCGTGGCTCCGAAACTTCATGGAGAACAAGAAGATTAGTAGTATTTTTGCGGTACATGACAGTGAGGATTGTTACGACATTTTGATTAACAGGCGTCTTGTAAACGACGACACCAAATTCAGATTTTATTTTAAGTTAGTTTGCACATATTTTGTACCTTACAGAAAAAGTGCAACCTGATTAAGAAACCGCCGGCCGGAGTGGCCGTGCGTTTCTAGGCGCTACAGTCTGGAGCCGAGCGACCGCTACGGTCGCAGGTTCGAATCCTGCCTCGGGCATGGATGTGTGTGATGTCCTTAGGTTAGTTAGGTTTAATTAGTTCTAAGTTCTAGGCGACTGATGCCCTCAGAAGTTAAGTCGCATAGTGCTCAGAGCCATTTGAACCATTTTTTGATTAAGAAACCCATCAGTTCAGCTGAAAAACTCGCAGTGACGCTTATTTTCTTCTGCAGTACACAAATGTTTGGCTAAAATTATTCAAATAATTTTTCTCCTTGTCCCAGTTCTAATTGTTTAACAGCTCGTAACATTTCAACACGTTAAGTAATTCCTCAGTTATTATTGAGAGCAAATATTTTCGGATGGTAATTGAACTCCTTCCTTCAACATGCTGTCACGTTTCTCCTTTAAGGTGAAAACAGTGAAACTTTTGGAAAATATCTCTGGACAGTACTGAATCACTGTGATAAGAGCCCTTACTTACTGTGCCAATATCAACAGGTTTACAGCAACGAAGAGAAAGAGAGAGAGAGAACTTAATAAAAATTGTATTCATTAAAATAGGTAGCTGCCTTTAAAAAAATCACAAATCGTAGTAAAAATGAAACAGCACCTTAATTTTTTTTTGAAGGGAGTACATCGTGTTCCTGAGATCGCCATTCTCAAATTATATATATATATATATATATATATATATATATATATATATATATATATATATATATATATCAGGGTGATTCAAAAAGAATACCACAACTTTAGGAATTTAAAACTCTGCAACGACAAAAGGCAGAGCTACGCACTATCTGTCGGCGAATTAAGGGAGCTATAAAGTTTCATTTAGTTGTACATTTGTTCGCTTGAGGCGCTGTTGACTAGGCGTCAGCGTCAGTTGATGCTAAGATGGCGACCGCTCAACAGAAAGCTTTTTGTGTTATTGAGTACGGAACAAGTGAATCGACGACAGTTGTTCAGCGTGCATTTCGAACGAAGTATGGTGTTAAACCTCCTGATAGGTGGTGTATTAAACGTTGGTATAAACAGTTTACAGAGAACGGGTGTTTGTGCAAAGGGAAAAGTTCTGGACGGCCGAGAACGAGTGATGAAAATGTAGCACGCATCCAGCAAGCATTTGTTCGCAGCCCAGGAAAATCAACTCGCAGAGCTAGCAGAGAGCTGCAAATTCCACAATCAACTGTATGGAGAGTCCTACGAAAAAGGTTAGTTATGAAACCTTATCCGTAACTACCTGAACGTCAACTACCCGAGGCGATGGATCGGCCGCCAGGCAGCCCGTGACAGAGCACTTCATCACTGGCCTCCAAGAAGCCCTGATCTTACCCCCTGCGATTTTTTCTTATGGGGGTATGTTAAGGATATGGTGTTTCGGCCACCTCTCCCAGCCACCATTGATGATTTGAAACGAGAAATAACAGCAGCTATCCAAACTGTTACGCCTGATATGCTACAGAGAGTGTGGAACGAGTTGGAGTATCGGGTTGATATTGCTCGAGTGTCTGGAGGGGGCCATATTGAACATCTCTGAACTTGTTTTTGAGTGAAAAAAAAACCTTTTTAAATACTCTTTGTAATGATGTATAACAGAAGGTTATATTATGTTTCTTTCATTAAATACACATTTTTAAAGTTGTGGTATTCTTTTTGAATCACCCTGTATAATATCACTCAGTTCATAAATTCCATATCGCTTTTTTGACTGAACTAAAATCGCGCCTAAGAGCTTTCATAATCATGGAGAGATAACTACTCCTGGACAATGTCACTACACTCCAACAATACGGAAACGATGGCAACCTAACTCTTGAAGTTGAATTATCTAAGCGTTGAAACTTGAGTTTGTTTTTTTATTGTGTTGTTCTTTAGTATGTTGTTGTTGCTATTAACTGGACTGGTTCCTCATTCTTAACAGACGTCCTGAGTATCCGCCTGCTTAGCTGAATGGTAACTTGTTTGCCGGCCGTGATGTTTTCTCCGCTCGTGGACTGGGCGTTGAGTTGTCCTTATCACCATTTCGTCATCACTGCCCACAAGTCACCCACTGTGGCGTCACCTGTAATAAGACTTGCGACTCGGCTGTCGAATTCCCTCGGAACAGGCTTCCCTGGCCATCAGTGCCACACGTTCGTTTCATGTCCGTATTGAATGTGAACCTAAACAATGTAAGTGCTGTGCTTACGTAAACGCTATTTAATAAAAGAGTCGTCACATGTCCGAAATTGTATAGCCGTGTTGAAATTAACGTTTACCAAAAATAATCTGAAAACGTTAATCTACATCTTCATCTGCGCGTATATTCCGCAAACTAACGTGAAGTGCACGGCAGAGGACATGCCCCGCTGTACCAGTTATTAGGATTTCTTCCTGTTTCATTCACGTATGGAACACGGGAAGAATGATTGTTTAAATGCCTCTGTGCGTGCTGCAATTATACTAATATTGACCTCACGATCCCTATGTGAGAGGTATGTAGGGGCTGTATCGTATTCCTAACTTTGTTAGTAGACTTCGTCGGGATAGTTTAGATCTATCTTCAAGAATGTGCCAGTTCAGTTTCTCCAGAATCTCTGTGACAATCTCCCACGGGTCAAGTAAAACTGGACCATCCATGCTACCCTTTTACCGAGCGGGGCGTCGCAGTGGTTAGCGAACTGGACTCGCATTCCGGAGGACGTCGGTTCAATCCCGCTTCCGGCCATCCTGATTTAGGTTTTCTGTGGTTTACCTACATCCCTCCAGGGAAATGCCGGGATGGTTCCTTTGAAAAGGCATAGCCGACATCGTTCCTCGCCCTTCCCTAATCCGATGAGACCGATGACCTCGCTGTTTGGTCTCTTCCCCCAAACAACCCAACCCAGCCCATCCTACCCTTTTCTGTGTAAGCTGAATATACTCTGTTAGTCCTATTTGGCATGGGTCCCACACACTTGAGCAATATTCCCGAATGGGCCGCACGAGCGATTTGTAAGTAATCTCCTTTGTAAACTGATCGCTCATCCCCAGTCTTCTACCATAAACCGAAGTGTAAGACCTGGTCCCCCCCCCCCCCCCCCTACTGAACCTATGTCTCCATTTCATATCCCTAGGTATTTGTGTCAGTTGGCCGATTCCAACTATGACTCACTTATATTATAGCCATGGGATTCTATGTTTTTTTTTTTTTTTTTTTTGTTTCGTGAAGAGCACAATTTTACATTTTTGAAAATTTAAAGCACGTTGCCAATCTTTGCACCACTTTCAAATCTTATCAAGATCTGACTGAATCTTTATGCGGCTTCTTTCAGACAGTACTTCCCTACAGATAACTGCATCATCTACAAAAATTCTGAGGCTAGTATAAATACTGTGCGCAAGGTCAGTAATATACAAGTTACTTCTACATCTAACAATGAGTCTCCATCCGGGGTAACAAGCTGCATCCTCCCTATCAAAAAGTCCTCCATTCAGTCACAAATTTCATTTGTTACCCCATACGATCGTACTTTTGACAATAAGCGTAGGTGTGGTACTGAGTCAAACGCTTTACGGAAATCGAGTTATCGACCTGGTTGCCTTGATCCAAGGGTTTCCGTACGTCACGCTAGAAATGTGTGAGTTTGGTTTCACATGATTGACGTTTTTGGAATCCATCCAAGTTGGCATGGAGACGGTCGTTGGGTTCGAGATACCTCATCAAGTTTGAATTCAGAATATGTTCCAGATTCTGCAACAAATCGATGTCAAGTATATTTGACGGTAGTTTTGTTGATCACTTCTACTACCCTTTTGTAGACGGATGCAATCTGTGCTTTCTTCCAACTATTGGACACGGTTCTTTGTTCCAGGGACCTACGATAGATTGTAGTTAGAAAAGGGGATAACTCAGCCGCAAATTCAGTATGGAATCTGATAGAGATTCCATCGGGTGCTGAAGCTTTGTTCATTTTAACGATTTCAGCTGTTTCTCTATAACACTGTCACCAACACTTATTTCAGTCATCTTTTCAGTGGTACGAGGATTAAATGACAGTTCGCCTGGATTTTCCTTTATAATGGAAAATTTGAAAACAGAGTTAAGCGTTTCAGCTTTTGCTTTGCGAAATTCAGTTTCATTTCCTGTCTCATTGGCTAGGGTTTGGACACTATCTTTGGTGCCACTAAACTGTCCTGTGAAATTAGACAGTGCAGTGAACAATGCTACAATGCATGACGTCACGAGACAAATGCGAAAACAGCGGACGTGCTACACGTTTACGTAGCACAGCGTGTTTACTGTGGTATCAACCACGCACCCAGCGCAAGAACACGTGCAGCATTCCACAGCTTCCTACAATATGTACTGCATCGGTCAGGTATGTTATTTTCATCTGGTGTACCCGTAGTGATCATATGGCACATTGTTTGTTGTAACACAGCAGTACATTACTGTAATTTGTTTCTGTGTCCGTCACTGGACGTACATTTCCCAATGGAGGCCTACTGTTACGCAGGAGATAGCAGATATGATCTTCTGCTGTGGGCAAACAGATGGAAGGAGGCTAAAGGCAACAACCTGTATTGTAACAGGTATCCACGACACCGTACACAATCTGAACGAATCCTTTCACCACGAACACAGGGTGGTGGTAGACCTCGAACAACTCGCCCACCTGATGTGGAAGAACGAGTATTGGAACATGTGATTGAGAACGCTGGAACGAGTGTCCGAAGAATAGCTGCAGCGGAAAGTGTTGCTAAGTGTATTGTCTGGACAGCCCTTCATGAAGAATTTCCATGTGCACTGAATCGAAGCTGTGCTGTCACCGATCGGCCAGTGGTTTATCCAAACATGTGCTCATGAGCAGGTCACAGCGAAGGTGTTGTTTATTGGTGATGGGGGCTTCACGAGAGACACAAACATTTGAAGAGAGACGGCACCACCTAACATTTAGTATCAACGCATCAGTAGTCGTCCACGGGGACAGATTGCTAGAACCCTACGTTCTATAATACATACTGAGTGGTGCTACATATCGTCACTTCCTTCGATACCAGTTACTCGTGTTGCTGGAGAATGTACCATTACGTGAACGACTGCAAATATAGTACAGGCATGATGAGACACCGGCCCATCTTCAACTTCGGGCGAAGCGTCACCTAACAGCACCCTTATAGGAGCCACCGTTGCTGCTTCTCGATCACGAGGTCCCGGGTTCGATTCCCGGCCAGGTCGGGGGTTTTCTCAACCTGTAGACTGGCTGTTTGTGTTGTCCTCATCATTTTCATCATCATTCGAGCAAATGGCGAGACTGAACAGAATGCAGATTGGAAATTTGTACTGGCGCAGACAACCGCGTCGTTGAGTGTCCAACAAACCAATCACCATCATCATCATCAACAACATTCACCATCTTTCAGGAGCGAGCCTGACCGTCCTCCTAACCTTAACCGTATGGATTTTTGGCTTTGGGGACCTTGGGGTACGCGGTCCCCGTAAAAGATGTAGATACACTACGAGGCCGCGTCTTCAGTGCCAGCGACGCAATCCGGCAACAGCCAGATGTATTCCAACGAATGCGTGATTCCATGAGACGTAGGGTGGAAGGCTGCATTGCAATGGATGGCGGTCACATCGAGCACAAGTTGTGAAGCATAGGCTAGAGATAAATCATTCTAGCGACGATACGGGCCGCAAATCGAGATATCTCCTGACACAAGCGACTATGACAATGGGGATACTGTCATGGCCAGCCGCCAGGGAACGATCATTTCGGAATGAGTGAAGCTGGTCAGCTGCTCAAGTACTATTGCCTCGAGCTCCTATGGAAACTTCGAAACACAGTGAAGCAACGAGTAGGCGATAATGTGTTGGACGACCACGTAGCATCCCAAAATGTGAAGGTCGGAGGTTTTCCCTCTCTGTAAAGCAGAATAGGCGGTAATATCTGACAGATTTGAGTATGCTGGAGTAGGCAAAAGTGTGCACTGTTCAGTGTACATCCTCAATTTTGGGGCTCCGCAGCAGACGACACATACATGTTCCCAAAGCGATCAGCCGGCCGCTGTGGCCGAGCGGTTCTAGGCGCTTCAGTCCGGAACCGCATTGCTGCTACGGTCACAGGTTCGAATCCTGGCCCCATCATGGGTGTGTGTGATGTCCTGAGGTTGGTTAGGTTTAAGTAGTTGTAAGTCTAGGGGACTGATGACCTCAGATGTTAAGTCCCATAGCAATCAGAGCCATTTTGAACTTTCAAGATGGTTATCATTGTCAGTGGTGGTAGTAGGCCACAACTCCGAAGATAATTATGAGGTTTATTACCAGTGTTTAGATGTACCGTTTCCCTTACTTTTTCTGATCCTAAATCCTCTATAAATATTGGGACCTATTTTCGGAACACCCTGTATATATACTACTGGGGTGCGCTATATTCCTGAACTCGCGCTAGATTGAGTTGCGATAGGAACATAATTTGGCAATTTTCGTCAGAGACAATTGAGTCCATAAAATCACTGAACCAAAATAGACGGTCATATATATTCTGAAGGAATTTTCAGGATGCTTACTACAGTTGTACAGCAGTTTGCTGGATGCATGCAAAACTGAGTTGCAAGTGGGTGAACATCGTCTAACGTACCTTTATTGGTCACTGGAAAATCCGCTAACTAAATAGAAACTAATGGAGGAATATTTTCTCTGCAAAAGAAACTCGATATTTATGCTACCATTTGGTCAGTTATCGCACGGAAAATGCACCATTTCCGCGTGTGCTAATTTTATTTACTACCCATCTGGTTTGCGTACTTATTGTTTGAAAGGCTCTTCCACCAACTACAGTGCAACTCTGTTATTCTATTTACGCAGTTTTGTAAATGTTTGCATTTGATTTTCGTTTTAATTACCATTCTTTTCAATATATTGTGCTTCGAAATATCTTTCCTCATACTGGAGATAAAGTAATGATGATAGTCTCAAAATAACATATTAAACTTGTGAAACGCAGAGTTTCAATCTGCACGTTTGATTGATCACCTCTACTGAATAGCTGTAATCACCATACACACCAATGACAGATTAGAAACAGGATCTGCGTAACAGACAATCAATATTATGTAACTTCCATTACAGACGTTAATTCACTAAAACGTTATCCATAGAACATTTATTTTCATTAAGGTGACTTAAACAGCGAACACTGTACGCGCAACAAATTGACTAACATTAATTACATGATTGATCACAGTGGCTGTTAGATGTGTGGAAGCAAAGAGTTGGCGTAATCAACAGTCCATGTGCAAATATATTTGTTACAATTCTGCAATGTTTCACGAGATGGGTTTTTTGATTTGTTTTACGTTAATATGACGTCTGTTTTCTCTGCGCAGTTGCTCTAAATTCAATAAAAGGAATTATTTCCAACCTATGGTTTAAAGCTTGCAAAAGTGCGTCGCTAGTGCAGTTCTTTTACAGAATTCAGTGGGGTCAGCAGCACCAGGCAACACACAGAGTAGCAGCGACGGACTGACTGCTATGGAGCAGAATGCAGATTTATTTAGTGCATTTGGTTTGTTTGAATCCGTTATATTACAATATAGGATTTATGCAATCGAATTTTCTAGATTTAGTAAATCGCACAACTGTACATTACATGTATCAGTTATTGGAACTAGAAGTTTACTGTTGCCAGTCACAATTTAATTCACTTCCGGAATAAATGAATTCCGTCTGGTAACAATAACTTGTAATAATATGATGCGGCTTGGATCCAAAGCCTTTCTGTAGTCATCATGCCCGCTTGTTCCTGCATAAGGCTGTCAAATAATTTATTTATTTTTTGTTATAATCGCAGTTTTGAGTATTACTACCACGAGAGGGCTTGCTGAAAACTAATGCCTCCAAATTTTTTAATGTGGAAACTCTTACATAAATAAAACGAACGTTGTTAACATTTTACATTTTTATTCTTCGTGTCTACGTATATATTTCTGAACATAGTCACTCTGGCGACGAACACATTTCTCTCAGTGAGAGACTTTTGCCGGCATCTGTGGCCGAGCGGTTCTAGGCGCTTCAATCTGGAACCGCGCTCCTGCTACGGTCGCAGGTTCGAATCCTGTCTCGGGCATGGGTGTGTGTGATCTCCTTAGGTTAGTTACGTTTAAGTAGTTCTAAGCCTAGGGGACTGATGACCTCAGATGTTGAGTCCCATAGTGCTTCGAGCCATTTGAACCATTTTTAGACCACTTTGTTGATATCGTCACTGTAGGATGTTTGTTGATGGAGCCACATCACCTCTGCCTGCGTCGCTTCATCACTATCAAAGTGAAGTGCTCGAAGGCGATCTTTAAGTTTTGGAAGCAGATGTAAATCGGATGGAGCCGAGGCAGGGCTGAAAAAAGGATGATCGCCCACTTTTATCCCATGGCTCTGGTACTCGGTCGAGGGCGGTGGGACAGCAGCCAGATGCGAAGTACTTGAATAATGATAACTGAAAAGAATAGCTGTATTCTAATCCTGCGTCATTTATTCAAAACATGCTATCAGTTTCGACGCCAAAAAACATCTTCAGGCCCCAAGCGTAATGTGCCATAAACGTACGAACTAAAGAGACGAAGACCAACGGAGTGTTCAGATAGAAACAGCACAACTTATTAAACATGTATGCCAGCACGCGCAGTCAACAAAGTCGCGTGCATCGATGCCAATATCAACCGTACTCTGTATCAGTAACAGGCTCGTCAGTGGTTATGGGCTGAAGATGACGCTTCTTGGCGTCGAAACTGGTAGCTCGTTCTGAATAAACGACGTTGGATTACTATACGGCTGTTGGTTTCAATTACCGTTACTCAAGTGAACATAGGCGTCGGATTGTTGCTGCTGTCGCTGCGCTCGTGTATGGTGTAGCAATGTCAGGCTGAAGGAGATAGCGTTCCACGTGCGGACGAACTCCTTGAATTCGAAACTATTACTGTTTCGCACGCACCGACATATTTACGTTACGCAGTTCAATGTTGTACGTTACAACTGGGAGCCCTCTAGAGGCAGACGGCTGAAAATACTTAGATATGAAAAGTAAACATTGGGAATGTTAATAACGTTTATTTTATTTTAAAAAGCTTTAAGGGTTTTCATATAGAAAATTCGGAGGCATTACTTTTCACCAGCCCCTCTTAATCATCTTAATATTCAGAGGTTGCAAACACAAGTATCCACACAGGCGTAAGTACAATCGCTAGTCCAGACATCAAGAGAGTACGAACATTGTCCAAGTCATGAGGTACACGAGCCGTCACAGAACCAGGTGGAAAGCACACATGCGTATAGAGACGTCGGTAGTATGCCGTACACAAGGTATAAATGGGAAGTGTATTGGCGGAGCTGTCGTTTGTATTCGGGTGATTCATGTGAAAAGGTTTCCGACGTGATTTAACACACTTTGAACCCGAAACTGTAGTTGCAGCTAGATGCATGGAGCATTCCATTTCAGAAATCGTTAGAGAATTCAATATACCGAGATCCACATTGTCAGAATTGTGCCGAGAATACCAAATTTCAGGTTTTACATCTCACCGCGGATAGCGCAGCACCCGACGGCTTTCTTTTAACGACCGAGAGCAGCGGCGTTTGCGTAGAGTGGTCAGTGCTAATAGACAAGCAACACTGTGTGAAATAACCGCAGAAATCTACGTGAGACGTACGACGAAGGTATTCGTTGGGATAGTGCGGCGAACTTCGGCGTTAATGGGCTGTGGGAACAGACCACCGAGGAGTGCCTTTGCTAAAAGCACGGCATCGCCTGCAGCGTCCCTTCCGGGCTCGCGATGTTATCGGTTGGACCCTAGGCGACCGAAAATCGTCGGATGAGTCCCAATTTCAGCTGATAAGAGCTGATGGTAGGGTTCGAGTGTGGCGCAAACTCCACGAAGCATTGGACTGAAGTTGTAAATAAGGCACTGTGCAAGCTGGTAATGGGTCCATAATGATGTGGGCTGTGTTTAAATGGAATGGATTCGGCCGTCAGGTCCAACTGACACGGTCGTTTGGAAATGGTTATGTTCGGCTACTTGCAAATCATATGCAGCCATTCACATACTTCATGTTCCAATTAACGATGCAGTTTTTATGTATGACAATGCGCCATGTCACCGAGCCACAATTGTTCGCGATTGCTTTGAGGAACATTCTGGACAATTCAAGCGAATGGGACATAACCGAGTGGTTATGTCCCGCACCGGGAACATTTTCGCAATTATGGACAGCTACAGATGCAGCATACCTCAGTATTTCTGCTGGGGACTCCATGCCACGTCGAGGTGCTGCATTACGCCGGGAAAAAGGGGGTCCGACACAGTGTTAGGAGGTATCCTAGACTTTTGTCACCTCAATGAATTTCTTAAGTTCGTATGATTTTTACCTGGTTTTGTAATTGTCGGTGTACCTCATGGCATGGACACCGTATTCACCTGATTTTTCGTTTAGTGACTGCATTTATGTCTATGTGGATATGTGTACACTGCCTCATAAAAAGCTGAAGCATCCAGAGGGGAGGAGAAAATGAAATAAAACTTCGCGTGTTAAGAAGTAATGAGAAATTATTTCAACGACCACTATATCGGGTCAGATTTTAAAAGGTCTTGGCAGTAGGAGGATAATTAACAGTATGACTTTGCACCACCAGCCGGAGTGGCCGACCGGTTCTAGGCGCTACAGTCTGCAACCACGCGACCGCTACGGCCGCAGGTTCGAATCCTGCCTCGGGCACGGATGTGTGTGATGTCCTTAGGTTAGTTAGGTTTAAGTAGTTCTAACAAGGGAACTTCCCATAGCACCCCCTTCAGATTTAGTTATAATTCGCCACAGTGGATAGGCCTTTAAAAACTGAACACAGATCAATCGAGAAAACAGGAAGAAGTTGTGTGGAACTATGAAAAAATAAGCAAAATATACAAACTGAGTAGTCCATGCGAAAATAGGCAACATCAAGCATACAGTGGAACCAAAAGTGCCGTGGTCCTGTGGTCCCGTGGTTAGCGTGAGCAGCTACGGAACGAGAAGTCCATGGTTCAAATCTTCCTTCGAGCGAAAAGTTTAATTTTTTATTTTCAGACAATTATCAAAGTTCAGGCACTCACACATAATCAACTTCGCTCTCCAAAATTCCAGGACATGTTCAGATTTGCTTGCACATATGCAGGATTTGACGGTCTACACACGGAAAAATTTGAAAACGTTAAAAACATGTTTTGACAAAGCGCAGGGAAAAGTGCGCGACTGTGAAACTGTTGGATTCATTTGTTGCAGTTTATGTGAGAAACTATTATGTTTTCATCACTTTTTTGGGAGTAATTATCACATCCACAAGAAAACCTAAATCGGGCAATGTAGAAGAATCTTTTTACCCATTCGCCAAGTGTACAAGTTAGGTGGGTCGACAACATATTCCTGTCATGTGAAGCACATGCCGTCACCAGTGTCGTATAGAATATATCAGACGTGTTTTCCTGTGGAGGAATCGATTGACCTATGACCTTGCGATCAAATGTTTTCGGTTCCCATAGGAGAGGCACGTCCTTTCGTCTACTAATCGCACGGTTTTGCGCTGCGGTCGCAAAACACAGACACTAAACTTATTACAGTGAACAGAGACGTCAATGAACGAATGGACAGATCATAACTTTGCGAAAATAAAGAAAAAAATTTCGCTCGAGGGGAGACTTGAACCAGGGACCTTTCGTTCTGCAGCTGCTCACGCTAACCATGGGACCACGGGACCACGGCGCTCTTGACCTCAGATTGTCCTTGATGTTGCCTATCTTCGCATGGACTACTCAGTTTGTATATTTTGCTTATTTTTTCATAGTTCCACAAAACTTCTTCCTGTTTTCTCGATTGATCTGTGTTCAGTTTTTCAAGGCCTATCCACTGTGCCAACTTACAACTAAATCTGAGGGGGTGCGATGGGGAGGTTCCCTTGCAAGTTCTAGGGGACTGATGACGTCAGAAGTTAAGTCCCATAGTGCTCAGAGCCATTTGAACCATTTTTGAACTTTGCACTGTCATTGGCCTGGATGAAGCACCGATTCATTAGGGAAGGGGGTCTAAAGACATTGTATCCTATCCTGTATATAAGGTTCGAACTCAACCACTGCTTAAATTTGAATAAAGATAATTAGCAACGGCGGCTGAAGACTCCCGGCAGAAGAATTCACCCTTGCTCCTCCAAAGGCATGTCGAAGAGGGTGGCAGGTAGGACAGAGATTCAGGACACTCTTTTGCCCTTGGAATGGAAAACTGCACCTGGAAATCGGAAGAATCATCAATTAGCAACGGTCTGAAGATACAGAAGGCAATGAAAATCACTACACTGTAATCAAATATGTGACTGGCATTTTTTTTAATATTTGAAGATAGTAACTGTTCTCGGAAGAACAGATACCATTGATAACTATGCAGCTTCTCTAGAATAAATGATAATTAAATGAACCTTCAGTTGCCAACAGGTGTTTTTGATATACCTCGATGTGGACAGCTGAAAATGTGTGCCCCGACTGGGACTCGAACCCCGCATCTCCTGCTTACATTGCAGACGCTCTCTCCATCTGAGCCACCGAGGACACAGATGAATATCGCGACTACAGGGACTTATCCCGTGCACGCATCCTGTGACCTTTCGAGAACAGTTACTATCTTCATATATAGTTAAAGGCTACCCGGCCATTGCCCTTCATCTGTGCGAATGCGCACAGGTTGCCCGAACTCTTACGGGAATCCTCACCTTAGTGGGCGGGAGTAATGAGTGGATGGGCAAATATCTATTAGAAACATTACATATGTAGATTGTGGACAGCTGGGAATGTGGGTCTCAAGAGAGGCGTGCAAGGGAGAAGTCCCTGCAGTCGCCCTTTTCATGTGTTTAATCGGTGGCTCAGATGGATGGAGCATCTGCCATGTAAGCAGAAGATCCCGGTTTCGAGTCCCGGTCAGGGCACACATTTTCAGCTGTCCCCATCGAGGTATATCAACAACACCTGTGGGCAACTGAGGGTTTCACTTAATTGTCATTTATGGCATTTTTTGCTGGTATTCCCCTTCAAGGGAGCTCGGACGCCTGGTGGAAGTGATATTACTTTACGTCACTTCTCCGACTTGCGTGTCGACGATGACGATGATGTGGACAACATACACACCCCGAACGAAGAAACTCCCAAAATCGAACCCGGTGAAGGGTAATGGCTAACCACAGGACCACGAACTGCTGACTACCACTACATTAAATCCATGTAATAGGCCTATCTATTCACAGAACATGTGGCCTGTAACTGAAAAAAAATGTTTTGATAATCTCTCCCCCACCCGGGTGTCTAGAAGGGATGCTTGAAAACTGGAAAGTAAAATGCAAGGGCTCAGTCTACGAGTACATTTAATGGGGGTCATGGAAGTGAAATGGAAGGAAGATTTTTGGTCAGACAAAAATAGGGTTACAACAGCAGCAGAAAATGGTATAACAGGAGTCGGATTCGCTATGAGTAGGAAAGTATTTCAGAGAGTGAGTTACTGTGAATAGTTCAGTGATAGGGTTGTTCTCATCACATTCGACAGCAAACCAGCGCAGACAACAATATTTCAGGTACGCATAGCGACCGACAACGATGGTTCAGGTACGCATAACGATTCGAAGATCAGAAGATGAAGAGACAATGTAAGTGTATGAGGATACTGAACGGGTCATTTAGAAATTAGAAATGAAAACCGAATATATGAGTGCCCCGGGAGTAGACAACATTGCTTCAGAACTACTGACAGCCTTACGAGAGCCAACCCTGACAAAACTCTACCATCTGGTGAGCGAGATAGATGAGACAGGCGAAATACCCTCAGACTTCAAGAAGAATATAATAAGTCCAATACCAAAGACAGCAGTTGTTGATAGATGTGAAAATTACGGAATATCAGTTTAATAAGTCACGGCTGCAAAATACTAACACGAATTCTTTACAGACGAATGGAAAAACTGGTAGAAGCCAACCTCGGGGAAGATCGGTTTGGATTCCGTAAAAATGTTGGAACACGTGAGGCAATACCGACCCTACGACTTATCTCAGAAGATAAAGGAAAGGCAAACCTACATTTCTAGCATTTGTAGACTTCGCGAAAGCTTTTGACAATGTTGATTAGAATACTCTCTTTCAAATTCTGAAGGTGGCAGGGGTAAAATACAGGGAGCGAAAGGCTATTTACAATTTGTACAGAAACCAGATGCCAGTTATAAGAGTCGAGGGGCATAAAAGGGAAGCAGTGGTTGGGAAGGGAGTGAGACAGGGTTGTAGCCTATCCCCGATGTTATTCCACCTACATATTGAGCAAGCAGTAAAGGAGAGAAAAGAAAAATTCGGAGTAGTAATTAAAATACATGGAGGCGAAATAAAAACTTGAGGTTCGCCGATGACATTGTAATTCTGTCAGAGACAGCAATGGACCTGGAAGAGCAGTTGAACGGAATGGACAGTGTCTTGTAAGGAGTATATAAGATGAACATCAACAAAAGCAAAACGAGGATAATGGAATGTTGTCGAACTAAGTCGGGTGATGCTGAGGGAATTAGATTAGTAAATGAGACACTTAAAGTAGTAAAGAGGTTTTGCTATTTGCGGAGCTTCTGAAAGTATTTGTACGGAGTGTTGCCATGTATGGAAGTGAAACAGGGACGATAAATCGTTTGGACAAGAAGAGAATAGAAGCCTTCGAAATGTGTTGCTACAGAAGAATGCTGAAGATTAGATGGGTGGATCACATAACTAATGAGGAGGTATTGAATAGAATTGGGGAGAAGAGAAATTTGTGGCACAATTTGATTAGAAGAAGGGACTGGTTCGTAGGACATGTTCTGAGGCTTCAAGGGATCACCAGTTTAGTTTTGGAGGGCAGCGTGGAAGGTAAAATTCGAAGAGGGAGAACAAGAGATGAATTCAGAAGGATGTAGATTGCAGTAGGTACGGGGAGATGAAGAAGCTTGCACAGGATAGAGTAGCATGGAGAGCTGCATCAAACCAGTCTCTGGACTGAAGACCACAACAACAACAACAATATATGAATGGACGGTGGCTGTTCTTTCGAACATGTCCGAAAGAACTGACGCCATGCGGAATTCATAATCAGGAACTATGTATCGTGATCGAGAATCATGTAATGCTGATGAATGGCATGACATTGTGCTCAGCGATGAATCAAGTTCTGCAGTCTGCACTCTCCCGTACGACCATCGTCAACGTGTGTGGTGGCGACATGGGGAAAAGATCCTTTCTTCCACAGCGCCATGGTATGGGGAACCACCAAGTATGACTTCAGGTCCTGGCTTATAGTAATTGAGATAGCTGTGCCGGCACAAGTACGTCACGAGTACCCTACAACTTCATGTGTTCCAACAATATAGCGGTGCCATTTTTCAATGGGACAATGCTCATTTACATGCTATTGCCATTTTTCAACAGGACAATGCTCGTCTACGCGTTGTTGTCTCTATGAACTGCAGTGTCATGTTCAGATACTCCCGTGGCCGCAAAATCGCCAGATCCGTACATATGTAGGACCAAATCGACTTTCAGTTTCAACCCAATGCCAGTTATCTACGATATCAACGACCAGTCACAACAGTTGTGGGCCAGTCTTCCTTAGGAGAGGATTTTTTTTTACCATCACTCAGTTATTCACTGGATGTATTCCAGCCACCGGCAGCTGTGGCCGAGCGGCTCTAGGAGC
The DNA here is from genome assembly GCF_023898315.1 of Schistocerca nitens. Taxonomy (NCBI): domain Eukaryota; kingdom Metazoa; phylum Arthropoda; class Insecta; order Orthoptera; family Acrididae; genus Schistocerca; species Schistocerca nitens. The sequence continues at coordinate 919,550,055 of NC_064614.1, read as the reverse complement.
TTCAGTCTGGAACCGCGCGACCGCTACGGTCGATGGATCGAATCCTGCTTCGGGCATGGATGTGTGTGATGTCCTTAGGTTAGTTAGGTTTAAGTAGTTCTAAGTTCTAGGGGACTGATGACTTCAGATGATAAGTCCCATAGTGCTCAGAGCCATTTGAACCATTTGTACTCCAGCCTCTGTCTTTCCCTACGGTTTTTACCCTCTACTGTTCCCTCTGGCATCATGGCAGTTATTGCCTCGTGCTTTAACACATATCCTACATCCTGTCCCTTCTTCCTGTCTATGTTTTCCGTACCGTCCGTTGTTCGGCGGATTCTGTGGAGAACCTCCTCGATTCTTATCCTATCAGTCCACGTGATTTTAAACATTCTTCTGTAGCACAACATCTCAGACAATTCGATTCTTTTCTGTTCCATTCTCCCCCTGTCTATGATTCAACACCATACAATGCTGTGCTCCAAAAGTTCGTCTTCAGAAATCTCTTTCTAAAATTAAGGCCTACCTTCGATACCAATAGATTTCTCTTGGCCAGGAATGCCCTCTTTGCCTCTACTAGTTAGCTTTCTATGTCTCACTTGCTTCGTCCGTCATGGGCTATGTTGCTGCCAAGGCAGCTTCATCTTATTCGTGACTACCAATTTTGATGACAAGTTCTCGATATTCTCATTTCTGCTAGTTCTCATTTTTTTTTACAGTTTTCTCTAAACCCATTTTCTGTACCTAGTAGACTGTTCATTCTATTTAACGGATACTGTAATTTTTCTTCACTTTCACTGAGGATAGCAATGCCATTAGCGAATCTTATCATTGATGTCCTTTCACCCTGACTTTTAGTGCCAGTCTTTAATGTCTTTCTTTATTATCGTCATTTCTTCTTCGACGTCTTGACTGAAGAGTAGGGGCGAAAAACTGAATCCCTTTCTCACGCCACTTATTAATCCGAGCACTTCGTTCTTGGTCTTCCAGTCTTAATGTTCCCTCTTGGTTCTTGTACGTATTGTATATCAACCGTTTTTCCCTATAGCTTTCTGCTATTTTTCTCAGAATTTCGAACATTTTGGACCATTTTAAACAGTCAAACGCTTTTTCTAGGTCGGCAAAACCTATGAACGCGTCTTGCTTTCCTTCATCCTTGCTTCCATTAGCAAGCGCAATGTCGGAACTGACTCTTTGGTTTCTTGACCTTTCCTATGGTCAAGCATAGTCACCTAACAGATCGTCAATTTTCTTTTCCATTCTTCTGTATATTATTCTTGTCAGGAGCTTGGGTGCATGAGCTGTTAAGCTGAGTGTGCGGTGGTTTTCGCACTTATCCGCTCTTGTTATCTTAGAATTCTGGGGACGATATTTTTCCGAGAGTCTGGTGGTGTATTGTTAGTCTCATAGATTCCACACATCAGCTTGAACAGTCGTGTGGTTGCCATTTCCCGCAATGATTTCAGAAATCTCGATAGCATTTCATCCGTCCCTTCTGCCTTATTTGATCTGAAGTGTTCCAGAACTCTTTTAAATTCTGATTCTAATACTTGATCCCTTTCCTCTCGACTCCTGTTTCTCCTTCTATCAAAGGATCATACAAGTCCTCCCTCTCATAGAGGTCCTCAATAAACTCTCTCCACCTATCCGCTTTTCCTCTGCGTTCAACAGTGGTATTCCCATTGCGCTCTTAATGTTGCCTTTAAGATCACGAAGCATATTTTGACATTTTTGCATGCTGAGTCACTCTTTCCGGGGATCACTTCTTTTTCGACTTCTTCACGTTTTTGCTGCAACCATTTCGCCTTGGCTGCCCTGCGCTTCCTATTTCTTTTATTACTAAGTGATTTATGTTTCTGTATTCATCTCTTTCTCGGAACATTTTTAAACTTCCATTTTTCCTCGATCAATTGAACTATTTTTGTGTCTTATGCAAGGTTTCTTCAGAGTTACCTTCCCTGTTCCTGCTTTTGACTGTCTAGCATCTGTGATTGCCAGTTTTAGAGATATCCACTGTTCTTCAAGTGAACTGGTTACTGTGCAAACTCTTATCGCAATATTCACATCTTTAGCGAACTTCCGACGAATGTCGTTATTTCTCAGTACTTCAGTGTCCCACTTCCTTCCACACTGGTTCTGCTGGACAATTTTCTTACATTTTATCATTACTAAATTATCGTCTCAGTCTACATCTACTACTGGGTGCGCCTTACAGTCCAGTATCTGTTTTCAAAATCTCTGTCTGACTATGATCTAATCTAGCTGGAATATTGCTCTCTCTCCGCGCTGTTTCCAAACAAACCTCTTCTTCTTGTGACTCTTGAACACTGACAAACACTGAAACGCAGAACTCAATAAATTAGACTTTCTTCGCTTTCGTTCCTACTACCAAGGCCACAATCTTCCGCAACTCTTTCCTCTATTCTGTCCCCTACAATCGCGTTTCAAGCCCCCATGCTTATTAGATTTTCATGTTGTGTAAATGGAACTTGGAGAGTGGGGAGAAAGGAAAGGAAAAGGAAGGAACGGTTGATGTCAGCTGCATCCGGACTTCATGCGGTATCAGCCGCGACGAGTGCAAATGTGTTCAAAATGGCTCTGAGCACTATGGGACTTAACATCTATGGTCATCAGTCCCCTAGAACTTAGAACTACTTAAACCTAACTAACCTAAGGACAGCACACAACACCCAGCCATCACGAGGCAGAGAAAATCCCTGACCCCGCCGGGAATCGAACCCGGGAACCCGGGTGCAAATGTGTTCCGGACCGGGATACGAACTGGGGACCTTCTACTTACGAGACAGTTGCCTTAACCGCTGCGCCATCCGGACATAGTGTTTATCGCTATTGCGTGGGCAACCTAGGACACCCCTCGGACGACCCACACTCCCACCTACCGCCATTTGTCCGCAGTGGCCGCCGATGTCGTCCAAGCTCGCTACTTTGAGATCCCCACAGGAAGTCGAAAGTAATTGTGCGGCGGCACTGAAGGCGGACGCATTATATGAAAGCGTGGTGTCTGGAGGCGAGAATGTGTTTCGGCCGAGAGGCGTACCGATACAGCACAACAATTGCGTCGAACACTGACAAACACTGCGAACGTGTGGCGCAGCGGTTGACGCAACTGCTTAATAATGTCATGCCATTCATCAGCAGTACATGATTCTCGATCACGATACATAGTTCCTGATTATGGCGGCACTCCAAACGCAGCCGTTTGTATTGTGCTGTTCCCATCAGCTTACGCGTGGGACAGTGATCGGCTTCTTGCGGGTTCTGCTATTCGCCGAGCAACGGTGCGGGATGATACAGAATATTGGAGGAAATCCATTACTTGTTCTCCAATTGCAGGGGATCTGTGAAGTGAGTTACGATGTGTTAGGTACACAATACAGAGGTCCTTCATTGTGATGGTCGCAAATCATCGACTGGAAAGTTGACGACGAGTATGCCTGCCGCCATGTTTCCATGCAGTCCAACGTTGGGCTTTTGTTACATCCGAATTTTGCACGATTCGAACAGCCGGCCAAATGAAGACCCACAAAGAAGAATCTTCCAAACTCAGTCAGGTGCGGATAACTCTTTCTCACATGAGTACTCGGCATCCCCGTGTCCTTCACAGTGCTCGCCCAACATCTGAAACTGTTGATGCCCATAAGGTACTCTACCAGGACTGGTAACAACACTCAGACGCCCTGCTAAACCCGCAGGACAGGATACGTAGTTGGAATTGTGGAAAGGGGCCAAAATGAGCGGCTGTCAGTTACACTCGAACACATATAACTTTATTTATTTGACCAAACATTACAGTATAAATTCTTGAACTTAGTTATCGGCAGAATAGGCCACACTATTTATGCCTTAAGGGTACAACCACTTTAATTAAAAAAACGGCTAAAAGCCATTAACTCAAAATTCAGACGCCAAAGAGAATATTTAGAAGGCAGAAGGCCACACGTTAAGTATGTTCTATAATTTGGCTGAAGGTCCACAAATCTAACACTTGAAAAGGAAACAAGTTTAATTTAAAGACGGCTGAAGGGCCATGATTTAAGACTCAAGGTAACATTAAACTTATATATATATATATATATATATATATATATATATATATATATATATATATATATATAAACAGCAGAAAGCCTTATTTTCAATTAGGCTGACGGCCCCAAACAGCCCGATGCTTGAAAGACAAGAACTTTAATTTAAAAACGGGTGAAGGCCCATGACTTAAAACACAACGAAAATAACTTTTAGTAGGCAGAAGACCCAAGGCTTTGTCTTTAAATAAGATTTTAATCAGGCTGAAGGCCCAAACAGTGTAAGACTTGACAAGTAAGGAAATTTAATTTTGAAGCGGCTGAAGGCCCATGACTTAAAATACAAGTAAAAACAATTCAACTTCAATTCAACCGTCGGCTATGAGCCATACAAATACACACAACAGAATATAAGAAAGGCAGTACAGCTAATGGCGCTCAGAAGTTTAGGGGGTCGGCCAGCACTTGGAATACTAATGTCCACTTAGGTGAGACAGGTAGTCGGCCCAACCATCCTCAATCCGACGGCAACCCAACCGACAGACCGTCAACAGACCAATGCTCAAGCTGACTTTCGCTACACACTTGCACCAAGGTTCCGCTCTACACTTGCACCAAAATTCCAACGATGCTGGCAGCTGAGACTGTGGAACCAAACTAGGACGGATCCCAGACAACCTATAAGGGGTGAACGACCCGAAAACTCACGTCGTTTAATCAAACGACCGACTAACTGAGAAGCAGTACGCCGACAACACTTAAACAAACTTGTCCGTGAAAATCACATAAACTACACACAGCCCTCCGAACATCTGCACGAGGACTAGACGATGCTCACGGCAGTGACTGTGCAATAACGAGGACGAACCACGAGTCGGCGCATACAGCCAACCCATCAGCAATCGCCGGTCAAATACATGTCGTCTAACAAGACGACCGACCGACGGTCAACTAAGGTCGTCCCCAATCAAAACATGTGTGCCGGCAGTCGTCGGCACCTTCCTGACGCTGCATGCCCCACTGGTGCTACGTCGTGACTGCGCCAACCGACCAACTGCTAGACATCAGCACGGAAACAGCACTAAAATAACTGGGCAGTCGGCATCACAAGCTACACACAATATCACAAACACTTGGACGAAGAACGCGACCAATGGTAAAAGCAGCGACTATGCAGTGACGAGGACGAACCACGAGTTGAGACACACACACACGCCTCCAACCCATAAATGATCGGCGAGGAATCACGTCGTCCAGTAAGACGACCAACCGGCGATCAACCAAGACCGTCCCTGTTGAAACTATGTGTGCAACGGTCGGGCGAGTCATAACTATCCGAACGTCACTGCCGCTCCAACCCGACTGACTCCTGCCGCGTCCCAACTGTCCGACTGCCAGGTCCGAACTCTACTGCTGGCGCCTTCCAACATACTTCCTGACACGAACTCACTTACGACACACCAACCGGAAAGTAATAGCAGTCCAGTAAAGATAATACGGCGGGGCATATATCGATAAGCGCTGCTGCTGCCGCTCGCGGGCAGGCAAGGCAGCAACTCAGTAACACCATTAATTGAATTAACAAAACGAGGTGGCAGTGCAGTAAAAACAGAATGTAAAAAGAGAGAGAGATGGCACGGTCGCGAGCCACACGTGGCTCAAACACTGAAAACGAAATGAAACTGCAGCACCCTGGTGAGGACAGAGACGGAGATAAAGAAACGTGTTTGTCAAATAACCCTAAATCACGAACAAACTGCGACTTCCTTCAGAAGTGAACTCTGAACGGCCACCTGTGTTCCCTGATGTTACAGTTATACTAACACCAGAGTAATTCATCTTTCCCTTTACTTATTTCTTTCTGTCTCCTTTTTTTCTAATACTCAGAGCCAGTGTGCGATTTGCAGGGATGGATGGGGGGATTCCCCCCCCTTTGCATCAGACCATCCCCTCCTCTGGTTTTAGTTTATGGATCCCAACCTGGGATGTTTATTTCCCACGCACTGGAGTAAAACTTCACATATAACTTAAATTTGTGGAGCCGAACACTGAAAGTTTTTAGTACAGTCTTACTATTAATATTATTAATATATTGACTATTTAATTTTGAAAAAGTGTTATGTAGCAGGTAAGTATTTCAAAACATTTAGAACTAAACGACAAGACGACGCACGCCACATTCCCGTAGCATGCCACAATGTTTCAAGACGTCGCCCCAGCGTAAACGACGCTTTAGAGCCAGGTCTGTATTATATGGCGGATGTGTTGCGTACGAAACTAAAACCTACAATCAGATCCAAACGTCGTGGAAAACTGTGAAGAGGTGTCATCCTGCAGCAAGATAACGCTCGCCCACATTCTGTCAAACGGACAGCCGACGCAATAAAGGAGTTTAGATTCGAGGTGCTGGAACATCCACCATACAGTCCAGACCTGGCTCCAAGCGATTTTCCCATGTTTGGACCCTTAACGGAAGCACTACAGGGAAGAATATTTGAAAGTGATGAAGACGTCATTGCCGCGGTGCAAAATTGGTTACAGATCCAACCCATAAACGTATTTTCTGATGAAGTAAAAAAAAAAAACTTGTAAAACGTCAGGAAAACTGCATTGAAGTCCAGGGAGGTTACGTAGAAAAATAACGCATGTTTCAGTTTTCTATCATCAGAATAAGTACAGCTTTTCACAAATGTGCCTTTACTTTTTGAATTCCCCTCGTATACCTGTATGTAGATGATTCTGTAAATAATGTACTTTTAAAGATATAACAAGGGATGGCTTTTCTGATAGTGCTTACGGGTGAATAGTGAGTTTCGGCATTAACATCTATTTATAAATAACTGTTTAACCATAGGTAACGCCACGGTCCGAGCTAGTAACATGTATAATTATACTAACCCCCTAAGACATCCCCCCCATCCCCCCCCCCCCCACTGGTAAAAGCACAAATCAAACACTGCTCAGAGCAGAAAGACTGACCCGTAAGTCCGCTTCGGCCTCTCAGTAGAGGTAACAGTTGCATTCCGCGGTCGGCGCACGGGCCACGTTTGCAATTATCAGGCGGAAGCAGCGGCCGCAGTGGCCGTAAGCCTCGTCTGGCCTGAATCTGGCGGCGGCGATCCTGTTAGCGGAAACCTGCAAACGCAGGCAGCCCTGCCGGTATCACCCTCGCGAGGTGGAGCGGAAACTTTCAGCAGCTGCGTGCTCCGCCACTAGCCGCAATTTCGCTGCCCTCAGCCTCCTCAGAAGCTCCACCAGACTCTCCTCCTCACTTCCAGTTAGTTCGTCTGGCAACGGCGAGGACGCGATAACGCTGTAGATTCCTCATACCTGACTCGCAGTACCTCGGATGCGCTAGCGACGTGGCGAGAGTGCCTTCCGCACAACTACAGGAGTTCCAAGGCGCGTCTCCGTTAACTCCTGGACGTCGTATACAGTGAGGTGACAAAAACTGTGGGGTACTTCCTAATATCGTATCGGACTTTCTTTTCGCAGGTGTAGTGCAGCAACTCGACGTTGCATGGACTCAACAAGTCGTTTGAAGCCCCTTAAATATTGTGCCATGCTGATTGTGCAGCCGTTCGTAAAGTGTTTCCGGTGCGGGATGTTGTGCACGAACTGACCTCTCGATTACGTCGGGCTACTTGGGTGACCAAATCAATCGCTCAAACGTCCAGAATGTTCTTCAAACCAGTCACAAACAACTGAGGTCCGATGACACGGCGCATTGTCATCCATAAAAATTCCATCGTTATTTGGGAACATAATGGCTGCAAATGGTCTCCAAATAGCCGAACACAACCATTTACGATCAATGATCGGTTCAGTTGGACCAGAGGACCCAGCCCATTCCAGGTCAACGTACCCCTTACCATTATGGAGCCACCACCACCTTGCACAGGGTCTTGTTGACAACTTCAATCCATGAGTTCGTGGGGTCCGCACCACACTCGAACCCTACTATCAGCTTATACAAACTGAAATCAGGACTCATCCGACCAGGCCCCGGTTTTCCAGTCGTCTAGAGTCCAACCGATATGGTCACGAGCACAAGAGAGGTGCAGCAGGCGATGTCGTGCTGTTATGCTCGGTTTAAACTAGCAAGTTATTGCAGCAATTTACTTGCGCGGAGGAACTTGCCGCGCGATTTGCGTGTGTAAACATATCGCCAAGTCGACTTGCGACAGTAGCAATTTATTGCTGAAGTGACTTGCTGCACGTTTTCCGCTTCCAGTGTGAACACCACGCAAGAAGTTTCTGCAAGTAACTTGTAGCTTTTAGGATTTAATTCTATTTCCTGCAAGTAGGTAGCGCAAGTTATAGTAAGTATGTCATCTGCATAACACCCATATTTAACATTTTACTTAATGTGGTGACTTAATTTTATGCAACCATCTTACGTATTATATGCAAACAAATTTCAGAAAAGGCGGAAGAACGGGAATGGATGAAGCAGGATACAGAACATTTTATTTAAGCCGTGGAGAGCTACCCCGAAATACGGTACGTGCATAACCGAGACCTTAAGGATAGAGTGAAGAAGATGAGCGCATTAAGTGAAATCTCGTCAATATTCGACTCATCTATAAAAGAAGTACATAGAAAGTAGCATACCTTGAAGACACAACCCCTTTGCCACCTGCATCCAATCGCTTGTTGTTTTAGGAGTCTAGCAAAAGACGATGTGTAATTATTACATGTTCTATTTACTTAGCTTGTCACTTTCCATTTTATGAGTATTAGAAAAAAAAACATTTTTATAAGCATATCATTCTGTAAAATGCAGTTTATTTCAATAAAAATTTAATTTCATTGTTATGTTTTCACATACCTTCAAATAATGTTCCCTTTTCAAGACGTTAAAAATGGCTCTACATACATCGGGTACGACCAGAGAAATCGTGCTGACGGTAATATGAAACAACTGCATTAGGGACTTGTATGAGTCTCCTACAAAGAAAAGATTGCAAAATTCAAACTTTTTTTGGTTGTATGTTTCGCATAACTAAATGAAATGCCTATTTTATTCGTAGCTCACCGGTAACTATAAATCATGGAGTGACTAGCAAACGTTCCTTTGCTGAAATAGCAGTACCGAAGATTGTGTCTCGTTTTGATATGACGGACGCTATTAACATCAACAAATACTCCAGACCATTTGAGGACATTCTGCAAAAGTTTTCAAAAGTATCCATGCTCTCGATACTAAGTTCTTGAAAAAGGTTATTAAAGGCACCATTTTGCGATCTTCTCATTATCTACTCTCTAACCCAAATACTTCTCTGTTTCTTTTTCACGTTTTGCATTACAATTACAAGAGCTGCAGCTTATCTCACCCGCCTACTTGTCATTTTACACTTCTGCTGACACTCGTAGTGGTATTGAAAGCATATGTAAACAGTATCAGCAAGTTGTTGACGCAAGTTTCTTGCTAAAGAACTTGCAGAAGAATCTTGCTTAATTCTTGCACTGCTGTGTAAACACAGCTGCAAGCGGCTAGCAATAACTTGCAGCAATAACTTTTGCAAGCGACTTGCTAGTGTAAACCCAGCTTTAGCAAAGGTACTCGTGTCAGTCGTCTGCCGCCATAGCCCATTAACCCCAAATTCCGCTGCACTGTCGTAACGTATACGTTCGTCGTACGTCCCACATTAATTTCCACCGTTATTTCACTCAGCGTCGCATGTCTGTTAGCACTGACCACGCAAACGCCGCTGCTCTCTGTCGTTAAGTGAATGACATCGGCCACTGCGTTGTCCGTGGTGATAGCTAATACCCGAAATTTGGTAACTTAGGCACATTCTTGACACTGTGGATGTCGGAATATTGAATTCCCAAACGATTTCCGAAATAGAATGTCCCATACATCTAGCTCCAAGTACCATTCCTCGTTCAGACTCTGTTTATTCCCGTCGTGCGGCCATAATCATGTAGGAAACCTTTTCACATGAATCGCCTGAGTACAAATGACAGCTCCGCCATTGCAGTGCCCAATGTTGATTGATTTGTCTTTCAGTTTTATATTCCTGTCTTGACGAAGTACAATGGACGCTGTAGAATTGACGTACATATTCGTCAGTATTCTGATACAATTTACCTCATGGCCTTTCTCTAAATGAAACAAATACTACACACTCAAAACCTGAACCCTCTGGGCGTAAAGCTAACAAAGTCGAAGCATTTTCACATCGGTCAAATGAGCTTAGAATATGGTACATTCAACTTGGCTCGGACACGATTGCCAATCCTCCGGACAGAACTAACGGCAACATCGTTTGCGAAAAATATAAATATTGGTCAAGTAACAAGCGTCACCTAAATCCTCGGTAGTTTCTGTTATTGTTATCTCGTTGTGGTCATTTTGTGTGAAAAAAATAATGTTATCTTTCGCTTATCTATATTTTTTATGAAACATGGCGTTAACTCAGTCGTTTCCAACCCCAGTTCAACGTCAATCTCAGAGATAGTTGCTTGTGTAGGCTCTGCAGATGACGCACTTGCTAAACGTTTTCTTATCATTGAGTTAATTCATAAGAGTCACCAACGTCTATTTTCCGTTCTAGACGCTTTCTGCTATTCTCTTGCGTACACTTGCAACTACATTGCATGCATTTCTGCCCTCCCCCACTTCTTTCACTTTTTTAACACAGTCTGATGATTATACGTTGTTCCATTGCATTGTGACCTAACTCTTGTCTCTCAGTGGTTTAGCAGACCAATCAGTGTCAGCTTAGCGTGTTCGATGCGGCAGGATGTGGTTTCCTCCAACATGTATCTCCACGTACTCAGTAATGCAACACTTTTTTTTATGAAATCAGGTTTCTTTTATTCAGGCTTCCAATACATCATATTATTTATCACTCTTTTGGCTGCAACATCCCACTTTTCAAATTATTTTCGCTCAGTGCGACCGTCTTGCTCCACCTTACCGGGAGGGCGTGTGTGTCCGCATGGTACCACTCCACTGGTCGACGTCGGAACCAAGGTCTTGCTGCATCAATAACATCCTCAACGTCCACGTTCTGTTTCCCGCGGAGTGCTTGCTCACAGGGCAAGACAGATGGAAGTCCAAAGGTAAGGTGGCTGAGGAAGAACAGCCCATTGAAGTTTTGTAAGCTTCTGTCGGGTGCGCGGACTTGTGAGACAAGTGGACAAGGACAAGTTCCTGTGCATTTCTGTGTCGACGAACCCGCAGAAGGCGTTCCTTCAGTAAGGCGTTTCTTCAATTTTCTGGGGATAGCACAATGCAGTTCAAAGCTGAACGCTGCTCCATGAGAGATGACATCAAACAGTTTCCCAGAAGACTGTCGCCATGACTTTACCTGGTGAGCTCGCGGCTTTGAACTTTTTCTTCGTAAGAGAAGTGGTGTGGGGTTTTATTTCCGGTTTGAAGTGATGGACCCATGTTTCATCGCTTGTGGCGAAGTTCGAGAAAGTATTGTAACGTAAAGCGAAGGCCGCACACATGGTCCTTCGTTGCTCCTTATAGCATTCTGTTAGGCAGTAAGGAATCCAGCAGGCACACATCTTTGAGTACCCCAACTGGTGGTCGAGAATCTCAGCACTGTCAAAGAGACGTCCATCTGAGCACCGACATGTTTGATTGTCATCCGTTGATCATCTCGAATGAGAGTGTCCGCACACTCCAACACTGGAAGAGCCACAGCCGTGTTCACTGCCAAGTCTCCGCAAACATTTTCCTATGAATATATGCGATGCTCTGGTTTTCTTCCTAAAGGAACTCACTTTCGGTGCAGACGCAATTTCGAAGGCTACGTGTAGCGCACCATCGATCGGAACTTCATAGAACTATAGGCGCTGAAGTTTGAATATTTCACAATATGTGACGATAGTATCTTTTTCTCGAAAGAAGTTACCGTTGATGACCATGCAGCTTTGCTAGAATGAAATGATAATTAAATGGACACCCTAGCTGCAAACAGGAGTTTATATACTTCATTGGGGACATGTTGAAAATGTGTGCCCCGACCGGGACTCGAACCTGGGATCTCCTGCTTACATGGCAGACGCACTATCCATCTGAGCCACCGAGGGCACAGACGATAGTGCACCTGCAGGTACTTAACCCTTGCACGCTCCCCCTGAGACCTACATTCCCAACGTGTCCACACCACTAAATGGTTCAAATGGCTCTGAGCACTATGGGACTTAACATCTGAGGTCATCAGTCCCCTAGAACTTAGAACTACTTAAACCTAACTAACCTAAGGACCACACATCCATGCCCGAGGCAGGATTCGAACCTGCGACCGTAGCTGTCACGCGGTTCCAGACTGAAGCGCCTAGAACCGCTCGGCCACAACGGCCGGCTCCACACCACTACATTCGTAGTGCGCCTAATACATGTTTGCCCATCATATATTATGCACAACGGTTTTCAGAAGAATAAACAGCAAATAACGTCAATAGGCGTACATCTCGACGTCATAAGCGGAAGACGAAGAGATAAAGCTGGTGTACGAAGACACTGAATGGGCAATTCCTCATGTAAAGAGCAATTAAGATCCAATAATCACGCGGAAGTAGAATGCAATTTCACAATGTCTCACAACAAAGTATGCATTTTTTCAACTGAAACTGTCAAAAAAAAATGTGTTGCTTTACTTACTGAACGCGCCCTCGTGTTACGTAGACTAGCACCAACATTGGATGAAGTACTCTCCTCGTTTTTCGCCTTTTTGTAAGACAGTCCGATGTTTACGCGTTGATCAATTTCAAGTGACCTAGCTCTTATCTGTCACTGCGTTGGCAGACAAACCAGTTACTTAGCCTTTTCGACGCACCAGGACGTGGTGTTTCTCGATATGAATCGGCTTGTACACGCGCCTGCACACAATTTTAACACATGTTAACATTCAGATATCAGCCAGTACATCATACTTCTTGCAAACACCTTTTCTATTGCGAACAGCTGCTGTCACACCACACTACTCTGACACGCACCTACCCTACTGAATTTCGATCAGTGGAAAAGCTCCTGTTAATACTACGTGCGATGTTATGCCCATCAGCACAGATTCTTTCCAGTTGCACATGGAGTGAGATATACGGGATGCTACACAGTTCACGCTACACACTTCTTCATGTTGCAGAGGGGGCTTAGTATATCAAGTTTTACATATGAAACAATGTTCGGAAACCATTTTCGCGTTATAAGGAAAACAAGAGCTATTCGGTGGGTAGATGTTTTTTCGCAATTTGCCTATTACGGTAGTTTAATCACGCTAATGAATTGTACGATGACGTGGTATCATGTCATGTCCTCTGTCTCCTTCTCCCTTATTTTTATGCTTCCTGGTGATGCATCAGTTAACATTACGGTGAATACTACGGCAGTAACAATATGCCTAAGCACACGTTCGCAGAGTACACCGATGTATAGTTAATTCACCGTGAAGTCGCCATAATGGAAGAGAAGCTCGACGTCTGTGTCATGAATACTTTCCAAATAGTGCGACCCGATATCATCCCATGTTTGTCAGAGTAGAACAACAGTTGTGTGAAAGTGGGGAATTCACAAGTGATATAGCAAACTGTGGTGCTCCAAGATGGCAGTGCACTATCGTGTTGGAAGAGGAACTGCTTCATGAAGTTGAAGAGAAACCATCGACGAGTACTAGAGCCATTGCACGTGACTTGCAAGTGTCTGAATCGTCTGTCTCGCGTGTTATGTTTGAACAGCGGTTCCATACATATCACCACCAAAAGGTACACGCCATCCTCCCGGAAGATTTTGTGCCTCGTGCCATTTTTCTGTACTTGGGTACTTGGTTTTTATTCCGTTGTGTGGTTCCTCGGTTTCCAAGGCCACCTGCGTTCACCGACGAAGCGCATTGCGACAGGGAAGGTGTTTCGAACACTCTAAATAGCCACATTTGGGAGCAAGAAAACCCCAAACACTAAGATTTCAGAACACCTTCAGCATCAATGTCTCGGCAGGTACCTATGATAGTCGGGCCGTATCTCCTTCTTCCCCGCCTAACGGGTGCCAGACACCTAGTATTCCTGGAACAAGTGCTGGCAGAGTTTTCAGAACATGTGGACACTGGGCACAAATTGTGGCTCCAACATGATGGTTGGACAGTACGTTTTGCAGTTCGCGTCCGAAACCATCTGAACGGGGACAGGTGGATCGATCGATGTGTACCATGTGTTTGGCCACCAAGATCCCCAGATTTAACACATTTGAACATTTTATTGTGGAGTCACATGAAGATTCTAGTTTACGAGACCCATGTCCAATCGGGGAAAGAGGTAGTTGCACGGATTATCGCTGTGGCAGAAGTGATTAACCATACACCATCCTTGTTGGGAAGAGTTTATACGAACTTACTGCGCAGAAACACAATGTGCACCGAACTTGGTGGTCGCCATATCGAACGGCTGTCGTAATATATAGTAAATAGGTATGAAATCTGTGCATCTTGTTTGCCTTATGCGCTGAAGCGCCAAAGAAACTGGTACACCTGCCTAATGTCTTGTAGGGCCCACGCGAGCACGCAGAAGTGCCGCAACACGACGGGGCGTGGACTCGATTAATGTCTGAGGTAGTGCTGGAGGGCACTGACACCATGAACCCTGCAAGGCTGTCCACAAATCCGCTAGAGTACGAGGGGGTGGAGACCACTTCTGAACAGCACTTTGCAAGACATCCAACTTTCCTCAATAACGTTCATGTCTGGCGAGCCCCGTAGCCAGCCTCAGAAGAATGTTCCTGAAGCCACTCTGTAGCAATTCTGGACGGGTGTGGTGCCGCATTGTCTTGCTGGAATTGCCCAAGTCCGCTGGGATGCACAACGGACATGAGTGGATGCAGATGATTAGACAGGGTGCTTGTGTAGGTTCCACCTGTCAGGGTCGTATCTAGACGTATCAGTGGTCCCATATCACTCCAACTGCACGCGCCCCACATCAATGCAGAGCCTGCACTAGCTTGAACAATCCCCTGCTGACATGCAGGGGCCATGGATTCATGAGGTTCTCTCCATACCCGTACACGTCCGTCCGCTCGATACAATTTGAAATGAGACAAGGCAACATGTTTCCAGTCAACAATAGTCCAATGTCCGTGATGACGGGTCCAGGCGAGTCGTAAATCTTTGTGTCGTGCAGTCATCAAGGGTACACTAGTGGTCCTTTGGCTCCAAAGGCCCATGTCGATATGGTTCGTTGAATGGCTCGAACGCTGACACTTGTTGATGGCACAGCATTGAAACCTGCAGCAATTTTCAGAAGGGTTACACTTCTGTCACCTTGAACGATTCTCTTCAGTCACCGTTTTACCAGATTCCTGATATTCATGTTAAACTCGTGAAATGGTCTCACGGGAAAATCCCGACTTCATCGCTGCCATCACTCGTGAATCGACTATAACACCACGTTCAAACTTACTTAACTCTTGATAACCTACCACTGTAGCAGCAGTAACCGATCTAACAACTGTGCCAGACAATTGTTGTCTTACGTAGGCGCTGCCAACCGCAGCGTCATATTCGGTCTGTTTACATATTTCTGTATTTGTATATGCATGCCTGTACCAGTTTCTTTGGCGCCTCAGTGTGACATGGAAACGAATCATTTCTGGACATGGGTTCCTGTGTAAAACTCGATCTACGAAAGCCCCGTCTACAACCTCTAGAAGTGTGTAACATGAATTGTGTAACACCCTCTAGAATGAACCGGCTGCTCTAAATGTCAGTGCGTACGCATTTCAAAGCTCTCCCAGAATAGAAGAAACGTGGTGCCTACAGGCTCTGGATTTCGTTCGTTCCCCATGCTGCTGTAGGCCTTTACAAACCTGTCCATCCATATCTCCTTAGTGTGTGCAGACTCTCAGCCGCTTAATGATCTGCTCTCCCCCTTCCGCAACCCCCGTCTCAATACGCCCCCTACTCTCTGCCACATCCCATTTGCCTTCGAGGTAGGAAAAAAATGAAAGAAGGCCCGGTTCTCCGTTAATAATCTCAGAACCCTTTACCCACCTTTGTCTATTCATTACCTTAATGTAAATTATAAATACGGATGCTCCGCCTCTCCTTTTGTACAACTTCGGAATTCTTTCCCTTCGCTCCTTTTTTTCATAGTAGGGCCATTTTAATGAGGAAATTAAAGAAGTGCGCTTTACGTAATATTACGCTCAAATAGCAAGGAAAGAAAAGAAAAAAAAGGAATATCTGTATTAAAGTTTAGACAATATTGAAACTGTTCCGGCGAATTTTACTTTGCACGGCTCGGTTTGCAAATTGCAAGGGGCTTAATTGAAAATGCGGAGCCCGAAAGGAACTGAAGTCCCGGAGCGAGATTTCCTTTATTTGTCCGCGCTTTGCTGCCCGGGCGGCAGGATCGGCCGCTCGGCGAGGGCGAGGAGCGTTCGCGAGCTCTTTCCGAACTTTCGTCAGCGTCTTCTGAGTTCTGCTGCCACATCTTTTCTGTCTACGTTGTAGTCTGAATAATTCGTGTCACTCATCAACCACACAGAATACATTAGTGGACTATTGTTGCTAGACGATCTAACACACTAGCGCAATAATCCTCAAACCCTTTTGCTCAAGAGCAGTACCGACATTGTGGGGCGTCACCTGTGGCGACATACGTACCATTGGTATCGTACATAAACTGATATTTTATGATCTCTCAGCGGACAAGCCATGGTAAGGTCGCGACATGTTGGGCGCCGCCCCCAAGCAAGTACTGACCGTGAAAAGTTGCCGCCATTCAGAACACTTCCTGTCGACTCTTCTCTGTTTCAGTTTGCTGTCACCCTCGGTCGTCTGTGTGAGCGAGACCATCATTGCAAATGATTGCTAAATATTGTGAAAGTGATTTTTCTTCTACTCATTGTGTTGTATTACAACAACCATAATTTCATTTCAAATTAATAAATGAAAAGCACCAGTTTGCTTTTGTTCAACAAAATTAGTTTTATAGTGTTAGCCGGTTTTCGGCTTACAAAACCATCATCAGACATTTACTGAGGGATGTCACCAAAGAAGTTACAATGGTTGCAAACAACATTGGAAGAGAAGTGACACGTCTAGACTGATGCAGAAAAATACAGTAAGGAACATCTTTGACAGTGTGGTGGTAATTCAATGAAAAAGTAGAAAATTGAAAAGTAAATAAATAAAAATGGAGTAGACAGGAAAAACTTTAACACAAAATAGGAACAGCATCCCTATATAACAGTTTCTATTAATAAACAAAACTAATAAAATAAAATAAAGTTAGTACTTGACAAGGCTACATCTGGAGGTATAAAACATGGAGAGTGATACACAAACCAATTAAAAGACGAAACAGTTATCAATGTAACTACAGAATACATACGGAACTTAAGCAATATCAATAAGATCAACAGAAATAAATAAATTCAGGAAAATGGAGGCGTTTGAGGGAACATACAGTAAATGCCAACTTTGAGAACGTGGTGGTACTGCATTTTAACATTAACACTATATTCAAAACTGTGGCTGTGTAAAAGTTTGCATTAAATAAATGAACCAAGTAAAATATAAACAATATATTTGATGAGACAACTACAAGAGGTGTTAAACATGGGCAGTAATACAAGTACCAGTTAAAAGAAAGCCTTAACAATTGAAACTACAGTCTATATGGAATACATAGACAACTTCAATAAAACAAAACAGCTGAATACAGGAAAACTTATCACAATCAGAACAGTTGATTTTGTATACCGCACTGTTGGCTAGTAGCAGGATCTTATCTTTGCTATTCAATGCTATTACATCGGTCAGTCAGGTAGAGACATAGGAACTAAGCTGGCTGAACGTGAACGCAGCTGGAGGTTGCAGAATTCTGACTCTGCATTTGCTGAGCATGTACTGAGTGAGTGTCACAACTACCAGACAGTGTCCCATGTACTTCACTTACCAAACAAAGGCCATGAACTCACCCTGGGGGAAGCCCTGGAAATTAACAAACATCTTGCCCAAAGTCCAGATCTAACTGTGCCCACTCACAAAACAAAAACTTTTGCAAACTCCTTCTCAGTTGCCGCTGTCCGCCTCTGGAACAAACTGCCCCTTACCTTGCGCAAAATTCAATCTCCTGCTGCTTTTAAGAGGAAGTTGAAGCATCTCCTACTATCATCCTCATAAAGTTCTCCACAAAATTAATGTACAAGGGCAATCCCCTCATCTGTCAAATAGCAAAGCTAGCGTCTCCTATCTTGCTCCTGATATGCCTTCCTCTTCATCTATCTCTATTAGCCACGCAATCTTCTTTTCCTTTATATTTCCTTAATTATGTTTTCATCATGTCTCTCTATTCTTCTCCTCCCTTCACCATGAGTCTCCCTCATACTCCCTGCTGCCAGCACTCCTATCTCAAATCTGTCTGTTCAATAATGTCTAATTATAACAGTACTTGTGATCTAAGAATATAAACTCTATATGTATGTATTTTTCCAGGTGTACCTTTCAAATTGTTTATTTAACTTTTTGTACTAGATGTAGTTTAACATGCCTACTAAAACATATGAATGTAAAATAAGCAGAATGCCTGGTTAGATGTAAGAGAGGGCCTGATGGCCTTAATCTTGCCAGGTTAAATAAATCAATAAATATTTATTTATTTATTTATTTATTTATTTATTTATTTATTGATTTATTTAACCTGGCAAGATTAGGGCCATCAGGCCCTCTCTTACATCTAACCAGGCATTCTACTTATTTTACATTCATATGTTTTAGTAGGCATGTTAAACTACATCTAGTACAGAAAGTTAAATAAACAATTTGAAAGGTACACCTGGAAAAATACATACATATAGAGTTTATAATCTTAGATCACAAGTACTGTTATAATTAGACATTATTGAACAGACAGATTTGAGATAGGAGTGCTGGCAGCAGGGAGTATGAGGGAGACTCATGGTGAAGGGAGGAGAAGAATAGAGAGACATGATGAAACATAATTAAGGAAATATAAAGGAAAAGAAGATTGCGTGGCTAATAGAGATAGATGAAGAGGAAGGCATCTCAGGAGCAACATAGGAGACGCTAGCTTTGCTATTTTACAGATGAGGGGATTGTCCTTGTACATTAATTTTGTGGAGAACTTTATGAGGATGATAGTAGGAAATGCTTCAACTTCTTCTTAAAAGCAGCAGGAGATTGAATTTTGCGCAAGGTAAGGGGCAGTTTGTTCCAGAGGCGGACAGCGGCAACTGAGAAGGAGTTTGCAAAAGTTTTTGTTTTGTGAGTGGGCACAGTTAGGATACCAAATAAGAGTGACCTCGTGTTTCGATTGTGATGACATGACAGGTTTTTAATCTCTGAAGCAAGGTACTGGGGTGTTTGCGCCTCGAGGAGTCGGTGGAGTAGACATAGAGTGTGGTAGTCGCGCAATTTGTCCGGCCGCAGCCACCCTAGCTGGGAGTATGAAGCACTAACATGATCGTATCGGCGAATGTTGCAGGTGTAACGCACACAGGCATTCATGGTTAGCTCTAGCCGTCTTTTGTTTTCACTGCTCATGCCTTGTTGAATCACATCACAATAGTGGAGGTTCGGTAGAACGAGTGCTTGCACGAGCTGGCGTTTCAAGTCCTGTGGAAATATGTTCCGAAACTTTTTGAGAGCATAGAGACAAGCAGACGTCTTTCGGCACACTGCGACTGTATTCTCCGCCCAGTTGAGATGCTCATCCAAAGTTACACCCAAGTTCTTCACTGTTTTCTGATATGGTATTGGAGTACCGTCGAGCAGAATAGGAGGTAGCCGTTCGCGGAAATCTGAACTTATTAATTTCTGATGGGCTATTAAGATTACTTGCGTCTTTTTTGCATTTAGTTTAAGCCCCAGGTTTTTCGCCCATGTCACTACTGAAGACAGATCATCGTTCATCTGAGCGATTGCAGTGTTTACATCTTCAGGTCTGACGCTTAGGTAGAGCTGGAGGTCGTCGGCATAGAAATGATATTTACAGGAGGACAGAACCGATGAAATATCGTTGACATATAAAGAAAACAAAAGTGGTCCTAAGACTGATCCTTGTGGCACTCCCGAGGAAACATGTTTCCAGGAAGATTTTTCATTTACGCAGACAACACATTGCTGTCTGTCTTTTAAGTAGCTTTCAAACCATCTCATTGCACTTTCAGAGAAATTAAGCTGTTGCATTTTTCTGAGCATTATGTCAAAGTTAACAGTGTCAAAAGCTTTGCTGAAGTCCAGTAGCGTCAATATTGTTGCCTTTCGATTGTCGATGGCATATTTCAGGTCATCAGTTACTTTAATTAGAGCAGTGTTTGTGCTGTGATGTTTACGGAAACCGGATTGAAATTTGTCATATAGGCTGAATTCATGCAAGTGTTCAGTGATTTGGTCATGAACAATATATTCAAGTGCTTTGGAAACAGCAGGCAGTATGCTAACTGGTCGGTAATCACTAGGCAGTTGCGGGTTTTCGATCTTAGGGATGGGTCGAATTAGGCTTCTTTTCCATGCAGTGGGATATATTCCGTTCACGAGGGAAAAATTAAATATGTCAGTTAAGACAGGCACTAAGATATCGGCAACATTCTTAATCATGGTTATACCGATACTGTCGTTGCCTATTGCATCAGAAGAGATTCTCATTATTGCTTTTCTTGCCGTATTTGTTGTTACATGTTTTAGATGGAAGGTATCGTTGTTAGTTATCCTGTTTAGGGATTCTTGTGGACGGTAATTATCAGCTGTGCTGGTATTCAGAGGTGCAGAGAAGAATTCATTTAATTCGTTAGCTGACACATGAAAAGTGGTTTCCGATTTTGCCTTTCCGACCCCCAAGCTACGGAGATTCTTCCATAGAGTCGTGGGCGTCAGATCGCTGCATACAAGGGAGCGAGCGTGCCTGATTTTAGCATTGCGAATGCATTGTTTCACTCTGTTCCGTAGCTTTCTATATTCTTCGAAACGCTCGGGTTTCGGATCTGCCTTGAAACGCCTGTGGGCAGCATCCCTATTAGTCATCATTTGACGTAATTCAGCTGTCAGCCATGGAGCAGGAGATTTTCTTACACGGATTGTGCGCACAGGTGCATGTTTGTCATAGAGGGCAGTGAGTTTATCACCAAGTTCATTCATTTTGCCGTCGATTGTGGGTTTTCTGGTTATTTGATGCCATGAGATTTCTGAGCAATCGGCTGTTAGAGCGTCAAGGTCAATACGTTTCATGTTCCTACAAGTTATGTAACGCGATTTGATCCTTGGGGGCTGCACAGAGTAGGCCAGGAATATTACATCATGTGCTGAGAGGCCAGGGGCCGATGTTTGACCAACATCTCTTACTTTGTCAGTCTGTTTCGTTGCGATTACGTCTATAAGAGTATGACTGTGCGCCGTATGGTGTGTAGGTTGTAATGGAAGAATGTTCATGCTATTGCAACTAAACAGTCTTCTTAGGTTTATTGCGGAGGGAGTGTCTCTTAGCAGGTCTATGTTCAAGTCACCCATTACGATGACATGTTCGTATTGACACTGAAGTGAATGTAATTCCGACTGGAAGGAACTCATTGAGCTTATTTTTGGCGGCTTGTACACGACGCCAGTCAAGAATTTCCGACTTTGTATATTTATTTCAATGAACATGAATTCAGCCTCTTTTTCTTCAGCAGGATTTGACGTACATAAGACTTTCGCTTTGAGATCTGTTCGTATATACGCGCCGACGCCGCCACCTCGCTTTTTTGATCTGTCTGCCCTAAGAAATGTGTACCCTGGGAGATGAATAGATGCAGAGGATATGTGTGGTTTCAACCACGTTTCGGATAAGAGGATTACGTGGTAGTTTAGTTGGTTGAAGAGGAGGCTAAGTTCTTCGTAATGTGCAGGTAAAGACTGGATGTTGCAGTGAGCTGCTAAAAGCTCTGACGCGTTCCGCTGAGCAGCCTGAAGTAGGGTGGCAGACTGGTTTGTCCCTTTGTTAGGCACTACCTGCCGCGAGGGGTATAATCCTAAATCACCAGCCGCGAGGGGTATAATCCTAAATCACCAGACACAGCTCAACACTTCTCCTAAACTGCATATAATCATGTCTATTGTTCATTATTTCCCACTGCCAGTTCCTACATATTCCCATTTTCCTGTATTCATAAGTTCTTTTGTTTTATAGAAGTTGTCTATGTATTCCATATGGACTGTTAAGGCTTTCTTTTAACTGGCACTGCCCATGTCTAACATCTCTTCTAGTTGTCTCACCAAATATTGTTTATATTTTACTTGGTTCTTTTATTTAATGCAAACTGTTACATAGCCACAGTTTTGAATATAATGTTAATGTTAAAATGCGATACCACCACAGTCTCAAAGATTGCATTTACTGTATGTTTCCTCACACGCATTTATTTCTGTTTATCTTATTGATATTGTTTAAGTTCCTTAAGTATTCTGTAGTTACATTGATAATTGTTTCTTCTTTTAATTGGTTTGTGTATCACTCTCCATGTTTTATACCTCCTGATGCAGCCTTGTCAAGCTCTAATTTTATTTTATTTTATTACTTTTGTTTATTAATAGAAACTGTTATGTGGGCATGCTGTTCCCATTTCGTGTTAAAGTTTTTCCTGTCTACTCCATTTTTATTTATTTATTCTTCAACTTTTTATTTTTTCCTTGAATTACCACGACACTGTCAAAGATGTTACTTACTATATGTTTTTACTTCAGTCTAGACGTGTCACTTCTCTTCCAATGTTGTAACTTCTTTGGTGGCAATACACAGTAATTGTCTGAAGATGGCCTTCTAAGCCAAAAATCGGTTAACAAAATAAAAGTAATATTGTAGAACAAAAGCAAACTGGTGCTTTTCATTTATTATAATGTTGTTCTACCAAGAACCGACGGAAGATTCTGTTGACATAATTTCAAATTCGATGCGACATATATGTACCGTATTTTGAAACGATCGTCTGCATACTTCATACTGACGAATCAATGTCACTGTCGTGTCAAAATAAGCACGCTAGCAGCTGATCGGTGTAAGTCGCGCATGCCTGTCAGCTGTCAGTACTGGAAACCGGCATACAAATAATAAATCATTCTCCATCTCACGTTCTGTAACCCCCCGGTGGCCGTGCTGCTTACTCCTCTGCCCATAAAGTAAGCGGCCAAGCTTACTTAGTACGCTACCGAATTCTGCAACGCCAATTAAAATTAAGCAAATGTTAAAATACTATCGTTTGTGCATTTTTGTTTGTATTGAGCAGGATATCTAAGCTGTTAAGACTTTCTTAATGTTAGTTGACATTTTCGCACCTGACGTAAACAAACACAAACGCGATGGCTGGTTAGCATGTGTAGCACACGTGCACTGCTGTTGTTACGCTCTTGGAAGCAGGTCCTACTTATGTATTAGATGTCTTATTACTGTGTTACAAAAAATGAAACTTTAAGATATTGTAATGTATTAATAGCCATCAACGTTTCTCTTAATCATATCTTAGCTGTGTAGTTTAGTTTCTTCTTCAAAAATCATCTACAGTCGTAGTCTCTGTACTATAGTGCTGTGATCGTCACGCTGAAAATAGCTGACGTATCTTATTGCTCTGTGGTGAACACTTACGTGGAACACAGTTAAAAAGCGTCGAGAAACAGGTTGTTCTTAATATGTTTCACAAGTCTGCAGAAAGAATCTGCTTCATGTTTCCTGTGGAACTGTATTTACTCGAGTTAAGGGGTGTTAGTAAACGGAATGTGTAGTTTAAGGAGGAACGATAGGGTGACTTTCGAAAAAACTCGAATTTCTTTTTGTTGCGGAATTTGAATGTATATATTGAAGAATTATTCCCCGAAATATTATGCGCGAACTACATAAAGTAACGACTCTATAAGCGTTTGAAGCCGAGCGTGCACAATGCACCTCGGCGTTATAAATCGATTGCCACAAGTCGTTGCCGATGCCATAAGCACACCGATCTGAGTAAACCTAATTTACTGGAGAATTTTTTCAGCGTTTTTACTCGAAATGCGAACGAAAGTTTCAATAATCTCGTTTGGAAATACGCTCCAAGAATAACATACGGCCGCAGCGAAGTTGTCAACATTGCTTCAAATTTGGCCGTATGTCTATTCAATGTAGGCCTTACTGCATTAATGCACCTGGCAAATATCCTTCAAATCAAAATCGGCGATGAAATGTGCCGATTCTGTGAAGATAGAGATGCCAACGGTGATGCTCTCAGAGACGATAAGGGCTTTGAGGACGAAAATGAGGGCTTATCAGGTCAAAGTAGCAGAAAGCGGCCGTCCACTAGCCGGGGCGATAGTTATTAAGGGCCTGGCATCGATGATATCACGTAAGTTTCAAGCTTTGCCCTTTTTTTATTCGATAAATAATTGTCAAACTTTAAACGCGTTTTTCTCAAAACCATGTTTTTTTGGCACAGTTGTCGCCGCCCACGCTATAATTTTCATCTAATTTTAATGGTTTTTGGTATCCCTTGAAGCAAACTGAATTCCCCTCAGTTCATCGTAGCCGACTTCTTTATTTTGATATTTAGTATTTTTTTCGGCCAAAAATGAGGGGTCCAAAATGACCATTATTTTCAAATATCTTAAGTGTCGCCAAAACACTTTTTTTTTTTTGCAAACCCCTAAGATGAACTAAAATTATATTTATAAGGATCAGGGTGATAAACACTGTCATGTTTCAGACAACCACAACCGGTGTTCAAGCGACAACCGTCGATCTACCTCCTTTCAGAGCTGCCTCGGTAAAATCCCAGTTACATAGTGAAGATACTGATATTTCTCAATAAAAAATACCAATGAAAGCTTCAGTGTATGCTTTATTCATTGCAGCAAACCCCACTTGCCTACTACATTCCTGTTTTGTGGTGAACACTCACGTGGAACACAGTTAAAAAGCGCTGAGAAACAGGTTGTTCCTAATATGTTTCACAAGTCTTGAATTTGAGCAATATTTTCGTCCGTCACCCAATCGTTGCCCCTTAATCGGAAACGACGTTGCGTTGTAATTCGGTACAGACTATGCTTCGATGGTTCAAATATCGCTTTGATGTTTTTTTTTTATTTCAGTTTGGAATACCTATATCCTTTAAATGTAAAATTCATCAAATGTGTTAATTAACACATATTTAATCATGCGCGTTTCATGTTTCTAATTAAAGATTCCACACAAAATTCCAGTTGTCAGTGCAAATATAATTTCTTAATTATCGATATTTTCTTAAAGACTGTTAACAAACGCTGTTGAAATTAAGAAAACAAAACAAATGAAATTTTTAGGACAAAAATGAAAAATCAGATACTCTTTATTTCGACTATGCCCGTTGATCTATATCAAAGATGTGGCCTCACACGAGCCAGAGCGATAAACATAGTGGAAACATGAGAAACAATTTTCACAGCGTCGAGCACACCACGCAAATGACGCGTTTTTACAGTTGCCACCGCACCAGTGCAGTGCAATCCCAACAGAACTGGTCTGGAGCCAAGTTAAGAGGTTTGTCGCGATAAATAACAAGGCATTTAAGCTGCCAGGCGTACTGGAAATTATGTACGAAGCTTTGTCACACGTTAGTGCCGAACGCTGTAGGGATACAGTGTGACGCGTCATAATAGAAGAGAAGGAAATGTAGCGCTTGGATGGCTGATTTCTGTTGCTGATCGACTCGTTATCAATGTAGCAGATGACGGTTGCAGTGCTCAAATATATTTCTCGGATTCGGATATGGAAAGAGTACAGAGGTTGCCACACAACTAACTGTTAGCAATACCTTCAGTGTTTCAATATTTAATTGTATGGTGAAAACCCTGCTATAAGCTTTTGCGTCACACATATCTCGCGCAGAAAAATTATCCTGTGTTTAATTTAGGAATTTAAATTACTCTTGTTTTTAATTATAATACTATATTAGGTGAGAACAGCACGTTATGCTTTCCGTCTGGTCCTCTAAGAAGCAAGCGCCATTTCTGGAGTTTTGACGAATATGATTTCATTCTCTTTAAGGGAAGGTTTACTATCTTTTGGTTCAAAAAAAATAATTTTTTTAAAACTGCTTTTTTGGATCCATAAAAGTGTTTAGAATACACCCCTGCAACGGTTTTTCCGAATACGGAACGGAAATGTTTGTTATTCGCGGTTGAACAAAAAAATGCACCTGCCTGAAATTGGCCATTTTCACACATCAGTTTTTTTTTCTTCTTTCGAAGGACGAATTATTGTACCGCTGCTTGGGAGGAAACAAAATTCAAATGAAAGTTTGAACCCGTGTGTTTGGAAGTTAGCCCCCAAGCATTTGCGTTGTGGTGCGAAGACGGTGGAGATTGCGACTTTCCTGGCAGAGTGCAGCTTCAAAGAAGGGAATTCAGAAAGTCCGAAGACCATGATAACGATGGACGTCACCCTGGGACTCTATTCGACGCAGTTCGCCAATCATTCGGACGGACACCCGATTCAAGCGGCCGAAAAGCGCTTGTCACCGGCCGTACGAGCTGCTCTGGAGCAGCACAGGATGGCCCAGATCGAGCAGAACGCCCTCTATGAGGAAGACGAAGGACTAGTTTATGGACACGGAATAGCAGAGTGAAGGTAAGTTGCATAATATTGCATTTATATGTAGTTAAAACTTCAAACTCGTTTTTCTCGAAATGACTTTTTTTTATTGCACGGTACGGTAACTTAAAATCTACTGAAACGATTGCCATGATTCTTTGTTGCCGACGAAACTAAGTAAATTGTCTAGCAGCTGTACCAATTTTATTCCGATCCATCAACTAAAAATATTTTTACTTGGCCGACGAAGTCGAAAAATCTATGAAAAAAACCCTATTTTTCTTCAAATGGCCGCCATTTTGTTTCCTATGGTCCAAATGACTTAAGCGAGGTTCAATTCCTAAAGACTCTTGTATGATTCGCTAACGTCAACTCAATTTTGATTTCAGACGAGCCGGCTGACCTGTAACATACAGCGCGTGGAGGTCTACATAGAAATTTTGTTTCGTTCCGACGGCACTTCCGCCTTTGCTCTTCGACATTTGCGGTCGAAAAAATTCCAGGTTGTAGAGGAAATATCAATAAACATTTTGACCAAATTTGACATTGATATCTATAACACACCCAGAGAAAAAATTCTCAAAGGACATGCTTTTTTCAGGCTAAAGATAGTAAACCTTCCCTTAAAGGTCAGATGACATTCGAAGCTACGTTGCTGCTCCGCTCGCATCTTTTTGTGTCATAACTGCAACTGCTCACACCACTACAAGTTAGTTGGACCAAGTTAAATGCGCCGGTAAAACTGTTGCCCCGTATTAATCGCTCAGTTGGGCGCGTTACTCACGGCATAAAACGTATCCTTATTATCGTACTTGACTGCACTAGACAGCTTGGCTTCCGTTCCACATGAAACGAAATCCAATGAGTTTCCAGCAAACGCGAAAGAATACATGTTGCAGTGTTTATATCAGATTTATTCTTACGATTTACACGATATAGATGCATATATTTCTACAAAGAGCGTTAGAAATGTTCGGTGAATGACCTCAAAAAAAAAAAATTGTTGTAAAGCTGTTGGAATTGATCAGCAAACGCCTCTTGTGAAATCCTTCGAAGCATCGTTGTCAGGCGTTGCTGAATACCTGCAATGTCTGTGTGCTAAACTTCCTTGCTCAACACAAGGTGAATGTTCTTTAACTTCTCCCTTATCCTCTAGACGTGGGACCAGCAGACTTCTTTTTGTTTGTGCGCCTTAAGTTCGCTCTGTAGGGCTTACGCTTCGTATACGTTGCGCCTGAGCACTGTACTTAACTGACTATTCCACAAGAAGCGTTTGCTCACAGTTTCCAACAGATTAACAGCCGCTATCAAAAGGATGATGTAGCTAATGGGGATCAGTTTGAAGGGCAGTGAAGGAACTTTGTTTGTAGCTCTCATTTATATTTTCTGAAATCATTCGCCGAACTTTTCAGACGCACCTTTCTAAATACGGCTGAGGAGCGCGGGCCGCAGTTTGAAGATCACTGCACTAGTGTCTTCTTGTATCGAGAGTCAAAGACAGTCTGTGAACTAAATACGAGCTTACCGAGTATTGTCAAAGGTGTGAAAAAAAGAAGATTGGGGTTTACCGTCCAGACGATAGCGTTGTCAGTGTCCAAGCACCAGCTCAGACTGGGTAAGGATGGAGATGAAAATCATCCATACCCTTTCAACGGAAGCGCGTCAGCATCGATTTGGAGAAATCGTGGAAAACTCAAATCCGCATGGATCTGAATCGTCGTCCTGGCGAATGCGAATCCTGCGTGCTGACCACTGCGCCACCTCTCTCGGCGCCAGGGGTATGATCTGATTCACCACTTTGTTGCGAATACAACTCAACACGTCTTTCTTAACGAAACAAAACCAAAACACGTGGAGATTATTTTGGGAGTAACACAACGGTGGCTTCTGGGGGCCATTACTGTTTATACGTCTACGCGTGATAGGACACGTCTTGGGGAAACAGCTTTTGTTTTGAGACAGAATGTTCGCTGACACTTTTCAGGAACGTTAGGTGTCCTTTTGTAGCTGCGCGGGATTAGCCGAGCGGTCTTAGGCGCTGCAGTCATGGACTCTGCGGCTGGTCCCGGCGGAGTTTCGAGTCCGCCCTCGGGCATGGGTGCGTGCGCTTGTCCTTAGGATAATTTAGGTTAAGTAGTGTATACGCTTAGGGATTGATGACCTTCGCTGTTAAGTCCCATAAGATTTCACACACATTTGAACATTTTTGTCCTTTTGTGTTGGTTATGCCCCTAAGATAAGGCAGGGCATAGGCATTATGCAACATATGCACGCCTTGTGTGTTGCCTATATAGTCACATGTCCTGTATGAGACGGGGTGGGTCCGTCAAAATTATTGATTAGCTTCTAAAATATCTTTCTCTGCTTAACAGAAACTCATTCTTATGCTTTTCTTGTTGGCAGTCAATCAATGTATTCGGATAGATAGTATCCATTGCACCTGGTTAACCCTGCTAATTCGGTGATATCTCGTTTTCTCACGGTCGGTGAAAATCAAAGAACGCCTAGCGTCGCCTGGAACCGTTGAAACAGGTCTGTTGGGAGTCTGTTATTTGCATTTCTGGAGTTTGTACATACTTTGTATGTCTCCAACGCTAGGTGACAATTTTGAATTTGTTGATTATTCTCGCGCATTCTTTGGTCCAGTAGCTGTGTAGAGGTAAAAAAAAGAAAAAAAAGGGAGGTGGCGTTACGTCACAAACTTGAAGCCGATGTCTGCCGTCCTAACTAGCCCAAAACATTAGCTTCATCACGTTCTTACCCCCACAGTTCACCGCGGTGGAACTTCCCTGTGACGTCACTCTGACGTGCCCGTGCCAAATTTCGATCCTGTTGGGTGCTTTGGTTGTGAGGAGACGTAGTTCTTCCTTCAAGAATGCCAGCTTACATTGCTGACGGGTATACTAATCGATCCGACCGTAATTTAAAATTTAAAAGAAACACATTTCATCATAAGTGGAGCAATTCAAGCAATATTTTCTTTTATACACACGAATTATTGTTACACTGTTTACTTTTATTGTTGTGGTCTCATTTGTGTCATTTGTCTTATTTTACTCAGAGTCCGTTCTTTCTCCTCTTTCCTGTGTTTTTCACTGGCTTCCAAATCACAAACGCTCCAACATCCGAGCCACACTGTCTCAACGGTCTCGTGCCCACAGCACACACGGTTACGTAACTGCGTTGAGGCAGGATCTGATGCCCTAAATTCCGGTAGCCGATAATTATTATTCATTCTTGACATTTTCTCTCTATTAAAAAAAAAGAAAAGATTCTGTCTAGAACAGCCAGAGATAGCGGTCACGTGTGCGTGAGTTTTGTGTGTATGATGTATGAATGTGTGTGTGTGTGTGTGTGTGTGTGTGTGTGTGTGTGTGTGTGTGTGTGTGTGCTGCATTTCCTTTCTGAAAAAGGCTTTGCCGTTTCACAATATAGTTATTCTCTGATGATGTTTGTTGTAAATAACACACTCCATTTCAACAGGTACAATGATGTACATAATTACAATATCAGAAGACGAAAATGACATTCATTACACCACATTAAGGTCTTCTATGGCACAAACAAGGGTTGACAGTGCTGCAACCAAAACTTTGATCTCTTACCCATTGATATAAAATGCCTGATACATGGCGAAGTAAAATTTGAAGCTAAACTGAAAATATTTCTCTGTGATTAACTCCTCCTACTCCGCGGAAGATTATCTATTACTCTAATATATAAATAATGATGAGTGGGAGTTACTGACAAGCGTCTATCTGTCTTCAATTTAAAAAAACATAGAAACTAGTAAATGATCAGCATGGAGGCATAGTTAAAAAAATATTGATGTCAATATATAATGACTCGTTCCATATCATTACGATTTGTCGTGAAAATGATAAATGGAACATGGAACTAAGTAACTAACTATTGGTATATTACAAAGCATGGTATAGACTTTTATATTTTGAAAATCTCAAAATGAAATTCAAAAGTAAAATCAAGCACATTCCAATTGTGCTACATTGGGTTATTCCTGAAAAACTGACAGTTTTACTGGCGGGAAATATTCCGGAAAAAGAAGCAAACAGGTTACTGTTGGAAAGATAGGCCTGCATCTTACACAAGATAGGCTATCATTACGAGAAAGTTACTGTATCCGGGAACAAAGTTGACACTCTGCTTGGTGGCTGCTGGAAGCCCCCTCCCGCCGGAGGTTCGAGTCCTCCCTCCAGCATGGGTGTGTGCATAAGTTAGCTTAAACAGTGTGTCAGTCTAGGGACCGATGACCTCAGCAGTCTGGTTCCTTAGGAACTCACACACATTTAAACATTTGAGCTGCTGGAAGCGACCATAAAGACATTTGCCATACAAAGTCGCTCCCATTAGACACCTCGCCGAGTGTCAGCTTTGCGCGTCTTAAAACGTTTGAGACCATTCCCTTAATCTCATTTATAGCATTCCGCAATGCTGGAAAATGTTTAAAAATTATATCGTTCTTTTTACCCTGTAAGTTACTATTATTGGCCACACACTGAATGAGGTTTCAAAGTGAGGATATGGGTAAACTAAGTGAGACTAATGCACTATAAATCTAATAACAAAACAACTGTAATCTGCGTGGAAGTATACCTCTACGCAATTCTGTTTCTTTGACATTTCAATAATCATTCATTTTGCTGACATGCACAAAATACGATAACATGCCTTGCTTCTTTCCTCATTTCACACGTTTATCGGCCAGCAAAGAACAAGAAGTAAGTTTTTTGCAAATGTCAGCACAAAAAATTTTGTGCATACGAATTGAAAGCAAAAAATGTAACGAACAAGAAGTAGTAGCGACACCAGTAAGCAAACGAGCATTGGTTTCGGAGTTCCAGCTTCATTTGCTACCGATACAAAGACAGTGAAATTAAATGGATTACGAAAGCTTGCTTTTCACATCACTTCCTTCTGTTTCTGGTTATTCGAAACATATCAATAGGAAACAAGTTACGTTAACGAGGCCATATGTATCGTATTACTAGAGCAAATACGCATTCAAGAACGGAAAAACGTTCGAAATTGTCTCCCTGACACTATGTTATTCAAGTAAGCTCTATAAATTTTACCTTTTGTTGCGGCCTCACACCAGAAATAATGAATAAGAAGCTACCGTAAAGAGAAGTCTTCTAATATTTTGGGTTACTTAAAATAGAGGCAGGCCCAGCCCGCTCCGTAGTGGCACATCTCCTTTTTTTTTACCTCCATATTGGAAGACGTACTTGTTTTGCTCATCGCTGCTTGGCAGCGAGGAGAGCGTGAGTTCTATCGTTTGATGTAGGGATGGGCTAAACTGCGATTTTCCGGTATCAGTGATTTCTGTGAATGCTACTTTTCGGTAACTGCGATTCTTAACCGCGATGTCGCCGTTAAGAATACCAATTAACGAATTCACAACTTGTATCCCTCCTGCGACTCTTGCGATTTTGCTACTACCGCGATTTACTCGTTTCCTGCGATTTCTGTGACTTCTGAGATTTCTGCCCTTTACGCGATTTCGGCGATTTATCGCCGTAGATACTGCCATAACGCGCAATTAAGAAATGAACTGTATCAATGCAACCGAGAAATATGATCTCTCTGTATAGGCGGTTATTTATAAGGGCCTAAAACCGGCCAAAAAGTTACCTGAAATGGTTTTCCCAATATTTCTAACGATGCTTCCTCAGTTGTTACATGATTTACGGAAGATACGCTTGCCCACCGACAAAATTTCGTCTAACGAAGCAGTCAGTATTAAGTACGTTTTAATTATGTTCTTCCTTTGGCTTTAGTTTTACATTAATTGAACAAGGGCGAAAATATTCATAGTGTGATGCTGAGAATCATAACACAAGCATCGCACAGTACCATAGAATACGGATTCTAACCGCGTTGTTACGTTCATATGTATCTGAACGACATTATCAGTCACTCGATGTAGCAATAATTCAAACAATGAGTGACAGCAGAACTGTAAAAGCTGTCACAGCGTCTTTACACCGTCTTCGTCAGAAGTAAGTTTAGTTTCTAAGTTTGTGAATGAACGTAGAGGCATCGTTTGTGCAAAGTGTGAAACCTCTCCCCCCCCCCCCCCCCCCTCCTCCACTCCACTGTTTTCATTACCAGAAGTATTAGCAGTTATATGATGTGAATTATGTTCCTAGTAATTGGTAGCAGTATAAAAGCATAATAATCCTCGTGATTTTCCAGGAGCAGTTCCCATTCTGATTACTGACTGCTCTATATACCCATCCACAGCTAGAAGAGATAATTGTGAAGATTCAAAACGACCCTTGAAGAATTCGAAGCGTAAAAGAGCCATAATTGATACCATAAGTGTGCAGAATGAGTATTAGTTCAGTGTGCCACTGAAGTCTTTATGTGATTTGAAAGGAATGATACATTAATGTGAACTACACTGTGAGTGAATTATGAAAATTCAATTTTGACCTTTCATCCTATACTCCAAAATTTCCTGCCGTGTATTTAGTGATAAAACTTGCTAGAGTATGACACTGATCCGTCCATCCCTACCGCCTTGAATATTGGTTGTGATGGCAGATTGACCTGTAGCGTAGCCCAAGGTCTAGGTTAGGTTGTAAGGTTACGTGTTTTAATGTTGATGATGCGCAAGTGAAATCGGTGATCTTACAGTTACAAGTTGACATTGGGAACAGTACTAAAGCAATATTTGAAAACACACACAAAAGTTTAACTGCGTATTGTAATTTGGGAAAAAATTTTAGTCTTGTGAATACAGTTGTTAAATATGTTAATAGTTACATAGTAGGCACCAGATTGCATTTTTAATAGTTTATGTACGATATATGTGTGTAACACGCTTCCGGCTGGTCCCGGCGGAGGTTCGAGTCCTCCCTCGGGCATGGGTGGGTGTGTTTGTCCTTAGGATACTTTAGGTTAAGTAGTGTGTAAGCTTAGGGGCTGATGACCTTAGCAGTTAAGTCCCATAGGATTTCACACACATTTGAACATTTGTAACACGCTTCCAAATACTCATCGCAGCCTCATTAAATGTTTTCGACATTACCCTGCAGTTTTAGCTTTTATGATGTGTGTGATTCAATATGTCACGAAAATTCCAGGCTACGCTATAAATCTGTCTATTAGCACAATCTTCATTGGGTCGTCACATTCCTCAGTTGCACCAATTCTCAACCGAGTATAAAATTTTTCCCAGAGCAAATTAGCTTTTTGGTTCATTTTTTTTTTTTTTTTTGGCCACAAGCATATAATACATGCATATCGTGAGACACGAAGTTCTCACAACCAAGTAAGGACGTTGGATAACACATGGCATATGGCATCTAATGCTAACTGCGCCTTTTAGTTGCTACTTGCGACTTATGGCTGCGACGTGTCACGGAAATAGGAGTTAGACTCGACAGCGTGTCACAAAGAAAAATAGTAGTACGAGCTTAGGCCGTGAGATGGCACACGGCGTTGAATGTTAACTACTGCGCTTTTTAGTTACCACTTGCGTCTTCTGCTTCCGACTTGTCACTGAAATCGCAGCTAGACAACAGGTTCATAGCAAGAAGTACGAAATTCGGCCAACAGATGGCACACGGCGTTGAATGCTAAAGGCTACTTCCGACTCCTAGTTGTGACTGAAATTGCAGGTAGGTTCTGCAAAGTTGTTATTGTGATATCCGTGACTTCGCAATGACTGTGATTTATAACAGATATGCGATTTCTTGCTCACCTCTAGTTAGATGAGTAGTGAGACAAACGCCGAGCAGACGACTCGTGCCAATGTGGACATGGAATCTAAGTGCATTTGTGTTTGAGTAAAATTATTTGTGTTCAAATATTGTGAAACAGAGGAGAAAGTTTCGATTAGTGATTTAGAATAAATTTGATTGGAAAAGCAGATGAAGGTAACACTTTTTATTTAGTTGTATTGCAGCTGCACGTAGTTCTGAAACATTGTTGAATGAGATATCCACATCAGGAAACTATAGATTTTTCATTAAAGATTGGATCATTTTCACTGTAAGGTATTTTTTGATGTTTATTTATTATTAGTCTAACATTTGTGAGAGTACGAGTTGGTGTCAATGTTGCGCTTTGACAATGTTAATGAGCGTCGTAACATTAATTTCATTCAAGTTATAATATATCAGATAATTTAAAAAGTCTGTTAAAGAAATATTTCATCTAAGAGCATTGTACACATCCTCGATCCAAGTCATTTTCATTTAATGAGTGTCTGACTCAGTGATGTGTATAAAATAGTTTATTTGTTGCTTGGAGCATTGCACTAAGCTCTCAGCAACAGCAGCAAGCACCGCGGCCCCAAGCAATTACATTACGAGGTAAGACAGTTTCATTCAGGATCAGTTAACTACGAAAATGATCAACGCATAGGGACTAGTTTTCAAACAGTATTATTAGGCAGATCATTAACGCAGATTTTGTTTAATTAAAGAGGTTAATAGTTAAGTTCAGGATTTAATCAGTTTACACGTTTTACGAAAAATTATAAAACAAGACCAAATTCATGTTGTATTCTCGCAGATAGATATATTTGATGTCTCTCTCAATTGGATATGTACAAATTCACCCAAAGCAAAACAACAGCTAAGTTACAACCAACCAACCAAGCCCCAAGCCAGTACAAAATCAAACGAATTGTTAAACGAAACTTTTACAATCAGAGAACATTTTGCCTCTGACTAAACACTGAGGTTCTATGATGGTTTTCCCAGACGATGCTGCTGACTACAGGCGGGTAAAATAGAAACGCCAGAAGACTAGCGAAATGTAGGGAAATCTGCTGAAAATGACGACTGGTGGAGACTACTGGAAGTTGAACCAAGACGTAAATAAATGTAGCGTATTACGTATCAGCAGGCGAAAAGACCCATTACTGCTCGAGTACCTTACTGGCGACAAATCACTTAAACCAGTGACTACCGCAAAATACCTAAGAGTAAGCATCCAAAGCGACGTAAAGTGGAATGATCACACAAAACAAAGTATAGGAAGAGCAGGTGCTACACTGAGATTCATTGGGAGCTTCTTCATGAAATGAAATTCATTCCCGATATATGTAACTTACAAAACACACATTCGATGGATTCTTGAGTATTGTTCATCTGTCAGGAATCCTTACCCACTTGGATTGATCTTACCAGGCGTCTCAGTTTTACTAGACAGTCCCGGCTTTCAACTAAATATCCTGTGTCCCAAGAAAAACATTCGGAATACATGTGTTCGCCTTTTAATCGAGAAACGAAATGCGTTCAATAATATTTCTCATTTAATAAAATATTTGTAAAAAACAGGTGGATATGTATTTTCACAATAACCCCTAAAAGTTTCTCGCATTTAGTTTAACGCGTCTTATGCCGAAAGAAAGAGTAAGAGATACGTTGAAATGAAAAGCAGGTGCTACCTACCCCCAGCTCTAACTTGGTCACCTTCCACATTATGGTCCTCGAGACATTAAAACCAAAACCAAAGGAGAATAAAAGAGCATCGCTTCACTATTTCTCCCAACGGGACTACTACCATAGGTAAGTTAATTTCGTGAAAAATGTGAGCGATTCGGCGTGTGTTAGTAGTATTTATTGAATATTGTTTGGCATGTATATACGCTTGCCACAACAGTCTGCAGTCAAACAAAACCTCAAAATTTTAGTACGAAATGTATAATTTGTATCTGATCACTGTTTAAGTACCTAGTGCATGACTAAATACTGCGGAAAATAATCCGGACTAAGGAGTGAGGAGGTTCTGCGCAGAATCGGAGAGGAAAGGAATGTGTAGAAAACACTGACAAGGGGAAGGGACAGGATGATAGGATACCTGTTAAGACATCAGGGAATAACTTCCATGATACTAGGGGGAGTTGTAGAGGAAGACAGTGATGGAACTACACCCAACAAATAATTGAGGATATAGGCTGCAAGTGCTACTCTGAGATGAAGAGGTTGGCACAGGAGAGGAATTCGTGGCGGGCTGCATCAAATCAGTCAGCAGACTGAAAAAAAAAACTGCAGATAGAATAACATGAGTAGGGAGGAAATGTGCGTTTTCGATAACTAACGTAGGAATTTTACGTCCGCCTATTTCGTAAACAGTGTGATTTGCGAGTCAGATACAGCCAACGACTGCTGCTGTAGCACGTTACGTTCTCGTATACCACGTTGAGACACAAATACCGTATGCATCGTTACAGCAGCACGTTGGACTCGGCACAATCAACGTGAAGTTGAACCGCACGGTCCGTGTGGCGGTGGCTTGGGGAGTACAGATGCGGGTATAGATGCCCTGTCTGACGTTCAGTCGGTGCATTTATTCTTTTTGAATGGCGTATATAGTCCGCCAGCCACCATAGCCAGGCTAAAAGAATATCAGTGTATCATACTGGCGTGGGATGGAATGCGAGGTGATAAAACTATTATCACATGGCCGAAACGTGTCGCTAAGTGAGTAGAATGCAGCTGTCAGTCATCATCAAATGCTCCACTGAGTTCTATAATGAGCAGGGTGAGTGTGCCGCAACTGTTAACAGCGATAGCGTTTGCATGATTTACGGCGTCTTCGACCGACTCTCCCTCCTTAAAATACATTTTGTGTCCTATCAGTTCATCGGGCACCTTTCGCATGAATCGTCGCTGTAATTTGTAAGTGTTCTACTGACGAAAAGGGTGTGTGATGGATCTGTGGAATTTCTGTTGCACTTTTTACAAATATTTATTTATTTATGTATTTTATTTACTCGTTCAGCATTTACAAAGGCATTCATCACGTACTCTATTAACTAAAATATTCTAATAGCTGTATACTGAGTTACAACACCTTTTACATATGTTCTCATAACATTATTCAATATTACAAATATTTTTGAGCACTCTATGCTGAGTCGGACAATCTATGTATGTCTTTAAAATCACCCTCGTAGCCACTCACTTTACACACATTGATTGTTTCTCAGCACTCACGTTGTCCGATAGGCCCCATTGGTTCATTAGTTTCGTACACCTACCAACACTCGTCCTGACACGAGTTGTCCACAATTTCCTCAGGAGGTTGGACACATCCACCTTCTTGTTGGAGTCACCCACCAAATTTCGGTTCTTGTGTCCACTTATAGCCCGCAGTTCTTTCCAGCCTGTCTTCGAGTCGAAGCTTGCGGTTCTTCGCCCATTTTCCATGAAGGTGACCTGGACTGAAGTTTGCTACATCATGATGTATACTGAGTTCTGGCTTGGATTTTCCCGTATGAATTTTTGGCTAACTGTGATCGCCTAATTTCAGGGGGGCTCTATGTGTGGTAGCTAGGACGGGGAGCCAGCCACATGAGGTGGCCCTTGGAGTGCCAGAGATTCCTCGCATTGTCTCCTTGAGTTGGACGTCCACTTTTGGTAGGTGTACACTTTTCATCCAGGCTGGGGATCAGTATTCAGCCATGCTGTAGACAAGAGCTAATCTTAAGTTATCTGTGTGCTCGCCCCACAACCCCATGTCGTTCCAACAGGCTTGCGTTACGAGATTTCAGTTTCTGTTTTACGTTTCCTAGATGTAAGTTATAAGTTAGACTACGATCTAAAAGTATTTAGGCTTACCCTCATTCATATAGTATTGTAGTTTTCTATTTGAGTCTCTATCACTGAAGTGTATTATGGTGCTGTTCGTTTTGTTTGGGTTTAGATGTGGGTGTCGTAGGTGTTCAGTATTTCCAGGTCTGCGTTTCATGTTTTGTGGAGGTAGCTAACATTTTTACTTTGATATGCAGTGACCAGGTCGTCCGCGTACGCAAATTTATGTGATTTTGTTCCCGGCATGATGGCGATATGTAAATTGAAAGGAATGGGTGCTAGTGCCGAACCCTGTGTTAGTCCACTATTCAGAGCCACGCTCTCACTACTCGTGCCACGAAATGAAACATTGATTTTCTTATCTGTTCACATGTTTTTGAGTAAGTTGTAAATCTGTTCGCATTTGATGATTCTAGTTAGCTTAAGCACTAGCCACTCACTCCATACTGTACAGTTAGCTGTTGTAAGATCTACGGCAACCAGGCCGGTTTTCACCTTTTCCTGGAAGCCTTTCTCAATTTCAGTAGTGAGGGACAGCACTTGATCGCAACAATTTCTACTTGCTCTAAAACCCTTTTGGTATGCAGAAAGGCTGGCTTCGATGTATGGAGTTAATCCAGTCAGTAATATTTTTTCGAATAATTTACCGGAGGCAGTTAGCAGGGATAGTAGCAGTCT
Source organism: Schistocerca nitens (assembly GCF_023898315.1). Classification (NCBI taxonomy): domain Eukaryota; kingdom Metazoa; phylum Arthropoda; class Insecta; order Orthoptera; family Acrididae; genus Schistocerca; species Schistocerca nitens. Next base: position 919,511,234 of record NC_064614.1, on the reverse strand, counting down.
TAAATTCTTTGGGTTATCTCCAGACTTTCCGGGTGTCAGCACCGCGACGACTTCTGCTTCTTTCCAGATCTAATAGACAAGGTTCGTTCTGATGCATTCTGTGCCTGCACAGTTACAAAGATAATCCTTTGGCTCGTACTACGTTGTTAGTACGACACTTTGGAACAAATACTTATTCAATAATAGCGTGTTGTAGGACACTATTTGGTATTTGAAGTTATAAAGTACTTCCGACTATAGAGCATCTAGATGGGAAGCTTTCCCTATCTTTTGTTTCGTAGCAACACTTTCTCTTTGGAAAAATGGGAGTAGTATTCAATCATTGCAGTATGGCTCATTCAGTTCTCTTCCTCACTGTCCCTGTAGAGAGTTTTCTGTCTCCTGTTGTTCTTCACGAAATAAGGAGGCAGCAGGTATAAGTCGTAATTCTCCCACCATGTTGTCTCTTTTTGTGGTAGACAATGCAGGCAACCTGATATGGTATTTCCTGTGTGTTTATGTTTAGTTGTTGATTACATTAACTATTCAAGGGCCTGAATCTAGTCTGCAATAGCTTTTTTGTGTAAATTTATTATATCACTGCAGGTTTAAAGGTTTGTTATAAAGATGTGATACGATCTTTTGACTATTAATGTTGTGAATATCTCATATCTACTAGCGAGGACTTTCACGTCTGTAGGTTTCCTTGGGTATCTAGGATAGCTTTCAGAGGATTAACTGCCTTTTTCGTCTGCAATGTACTCTGTTATCTCGAGCGTCTGTCTTCACCCTAAGTAGGTTCTAATTTCCTTTCCCAATGTCGCAACTCAGTTTCTGCAAACAGGGCTCTCTCATTTCCGCAGTTTCTTTCTTCAGGGTAAAGACTGCCATTCTACGATCGCTTGTCGTAACATTCTGTGTGACAGTCTTCGAAGACACATTATTAGCTCCGACAATTATTTTCCAAAGTTAAATCAAATTTTATTTCTGCTCCTGCTCTGTAGTGTGATGTTTATTCCTAAACTGGTTCGGTTAGCACTTGAACACTCATTGCTGCAGTAATCTACTAGTTCCCCATTGCTCCCATCGGCTGCGCGGCTCTGCCAGATTGCACAAGCGGCTTCAGCATCTGACTTAGAAAAAGGTGTTTTACGTTGCTTCCCATGATAGCAGCAACTTTTAACCACTCTAGATAGGGGTCAATTTCATGCTTGTAGTAAAAATAAATGCCCTTTGTGACCTCTTCAACAATTACGGGCTCATCACATAGCCATGCGACGATCACGACTTTTTTCCAGTTACAGGTCACATGTACTGTTGATATTCATTGTGTGTTTTTAATACAGTGGTTTCTAATTCCTTCTAGACCTTCGAGAGTTGATCGTTGTTGATTCTCAAACTTTAAGCTGCGGCTTTTTTCGAACCAGGCAACCAGTATATTTTTCTTACTAGTCAAAGACGCTAGCCGTCGACCACGGAGGAGGAGACAATATATTACACAGTGTAAGTACCCAAATCTTTAGCTGCCTTCCGGAGCACTGTCAACACTAGGGACCATCTCACGTCATTAATTTGTCCCACTCTGAGCTCTATCGTTCTGTGTTAGTTACATGTTCCACAGATCATTCGAAAGATTATTTTATAGAAATGACGCGGAACGAGTCAATTTGCAGGATCTGTGTACGTGATTAGTGTTAACATTTATGAACACAGTATAATTTTATATTAAAAATGAAATTCCTCCAGCTGTACTTAAGATTGTTTATTTACTTCACTACTACCTTCGGCGTTGCGTCAACGCGACCTTCAGGCCCGTACACTTTTCTGAAAACAGTTGTGTATGGCTCAGTCTGGAATTCCGTGGTGAGATCAACATGTGCTCCACATGGATGGCGGGCAGTTACTGGTTGGGTGGAGACTACCGATATGTGTGGTTAATTATTCTTTAGGGTAGCAGCGTATTATTTGTATCTGATTTCGAAGGATCTGACGATCTGCTCAATGCAAATGCAGCTGCTGCTCATACATTCTGTGTCTACCTGCTTGCTTTAGTTTGTGTGAAGTTCAATGATGGTCTTCGTTGTCAGCTGTAAGTGAGTGGCAAACGCCTCTGTATTTAAAGCTGTTTTCTGTTTTGTTGAATCTATTGCCATTGAATGGGGATGTCTGGAGTACTTTCTTCAATTATGTCGGTACTTGCACTTTTTAATAACAAAACGATAACAATCAGTGTCATGAGCAGTTTGCTTGATTAAATTAATTTCCTCCTCATGCACTCTTGTCGGTAGCTGTAGCTGATTGGTTCTGCCAACATTTTATGTCATTTAATGGCAAGATATAAAAGTGTACGTCAGTATGAGCGGCTAGTAATGAAAATCAGATATTTACTAAATTTGTAATTTCAACGAGTCCTGTCGTAGTACCACAGTAACATCAGCCATATGGTACCAAAAGCAGTATTTGAAAACCAAAAGTACCTGATGATGAAACGCGACATGTTAATAAAAAAAATATAATAATAAAAAATGTTTTGCCTACGGATGTCAGTTAACACAGTCATGACAGGCTTAACCGAAAAATGTCTCCTTTCTGTACTGTCGATACAGAATTATTGCCTCAACATTATACCGAAAACACGGCATACTAAGCACTGATATTAAAAAGAATATCGGGGAACGTCACAAAGGAGGTATAATTTAATAACGAGAGAAAACACGGGCCAGATTTATGACTGTTGACGTCAATAGTTTACCCCAGAGCCACGTCAAAATAGGGTAACACGTTTCACTGCTAAGTGAACTAATTATACTTATATACAAAGTAGATTATTTAATTTTTCAAAATTATTGCCACTTGCACTCAGGACATCTCTTCATCTCACACTGTAGCAGACTAAAGTATTGTGCCAAGTGTTTTCTGACAGTTGGACAGCTGTCCATCCTGTACGTGCAAGAACGCTTTTAATTCCTAGACAATCACTATTGTTCTGAGTTATCGGTTGTGGAAAGAAAGTCAAATATGGCGGGAGCTAAAGGAACCGAAGTTCTGTTACAGCTTAACTTTCAGTAAAATATTTTTCAGCATTCCGTTGGAGTACTGTCTCAATGGAACAATCATGTTCTTGGTCTAGATCTTGGATAGTAATTTCCACACGACTTTAAGATTTGATCTCTCATCTTTAGACGCACACTTCTTGGGGTTTTTTTTACTGGGTTCGAACGTATTCTCGGTTAGAACATGATTGGTTAAAACATCGTAATAATTGAGCCAAACAATAAGCTTTGTACTGCAAACAGTTTCTTCAAGTACTCTTCTTTTCTCCATTTTCAAGGTCTGTTAATAATACTTGGCTGGTAGCTAAAACATAATGTATGGGATGATCTCCAGTTCTTGAGTGCAGTGCATTTATGGACCGGTCTAACCACATACAGCAGTAGGTCGTGTCCTGTCCATCTGGAGTATCAAGTTTCTTGTGCTTGTCGCATTTTGTTTCTTTAATGAAACGTAGATCGTCGTCAAGGCTGTCTCTGCAACTATAAGAGGCTGTGAAGCTGTTAGATTTATCGGCGGTGTCACAAGACGTCGTTGACCATTTGATGGATCGATCGGTGTCAGATTGTCAGTTAACGGCTGCAGATTCTTGCGGATTTCCCGTTGGTCTTGCGTACGTCGCTAACAGTTCTCTCTCTATACAGCAAGAAACTCAAAGCGCTGATACAGTAAGTCACTTCAGTTAGATCACGAATCACCTCGTCGTCTTGATGCGCAACTTTTACGAGCGCAGTTTCACTGACACAATTTAAGTGGCTCTGAGTGATGCATATTGCAAGAAGTTCACGTAACCTTTATTTTTTTATTTTTATTTTTTATTTTTGGTTCATCAGTCTTCGGATTTGATGCGGTCCGTCACGAATTCTACTGTGCTACCCTCTTCATCTCAGAGTAGCACTTGCAACGTTCGTCTTCTTTGATTGCTGGATGTATACCAATCTGTCTTCTTCTACAGTTTTCGCCTTCTACAGCTCCCTTTAGTACCATGGAAGTCATTCCCTCATGCCTTAACAGATGTCCTATCATCCTGTCCCTTCTCCTTATCTCCCCCCCCCCCCCTGCGGGTCCGGGGTAAGAATAGGCCCGAGGTATTCCTGCCTGTCGTAAGAGGCGACTAAAAGGAGTTTCAACCGTTTCGGCCTTCCATGTGATGGTCCTCCTTGGGGTTCGACCTCCATTTTTCAAAATTCTACAGAAGTACGAGCCTTTTGGGGAAGGACGCCTTACGTGGTGTCTCACTGGTCCTCAGTGCACTAAGACCTTGGCACTCAGCATTGTAACGGCGTTGTAACCACACCCACTATTCCTCAAATTGGGCCTAAACGCCTGATGGGTTGCACAAGTTACGCTCATAGTGCGTCCCCATCTGCACCTATGATCATGATGGACTTTCCATGGCACCCGAAATCCAGCACGGTAGCCAGCCCGTTGTGGTGGGGTCGTCATGTACCCTGTAGGTTGTAGCCCCCTGACAACACAGGGATCGTACTGCCGATACCTGAGTTGCACCCTACCCATGGCGGCCAAGGTCATCCTGCCAGGTGGCCCTTGCTGAGGCTGGGTGGCGCCCATGGTGAGAGCCCCTGGTCGGAGTGGGTGGTATCGGGGCGGACGTTTCGCAGATGAAACGTCAACACTTATCAGGTCGCTCTGCGGCCGAGTCTTTTAAAAAGAAAGGTACTGTCTCTGGTTATGGTTCTCCTGCCCTTTCCCCCTTGGCCACTCCCTGGGAGGAAGGACAGGCCCGCCGGTTTGGGGCGAAGTACTTCCCCCGCTATTTAGTCTGTTCTCGGACCGATGGGGGGACGTTTGCCACCTCCAAGCCCATGTTCTTTGTCCAGCACATCGAGGACATCTTCGGGGAAATCGAGGCTCTCAGTAAAATGCGTTCGGGGTCTGTTCTTATAAAGACCGCCTCCGCCACACAGTCGGCGTCGCTCCAGGCGTGCGACCGACTAGGGGACATCCCAGTGTCTATTGTCCTGCATCTGGCACTGAATAGGACGCAGGGGATTATTTTTCATAGGGACCTCCTGCTACAATCTGATGAGGAGCTCGGGGCCAACCTGGAGTGCCGAGGCGTGCATTTCGTCCGGCGAGTTCAGGGCGGCCCCAAAGACCGTCGCATCGACACCGGAGCCTTTATCCTCGCCTTCGAGGGGGACGTTCTCCCGGAGAAGGTAAAGGTGATGTGCTACCGGTGCGACGTGCGACCTTACATCCCGCCTCCTATGCGCTGCTTTCGGTGTTTGCGCTTTGGGCACATGTCGTCACGGTGTGAGGCAGAGCCCCTTTGTGGCGATTGCGGACGTCCTCTTCGTGAGGAACATACATGCACCCCACCACCTCAGTGCGTCAATTGTCCTGGCATCCACTCGCCTAGCTCTTTAGACTGCCCCGCGTATCAGGAGAAGAAGATTCAAGAATTAAAAACTTTGGATCGTCTCTCTTATTCTGAGGCCAGGAAGAAGTATGACCGCCTCCATCCCGTGACGTTGACAACTTCGTTTGCCTCAGTCGTGTCCACTCCTTCCACAGTATCCTCACCCCTCTCCTGTCCTTCCTCACCCCATCCGGGGTCTATGCCTCCACCTCCCAAATCCCTCCCTTCCAAATCCTCCTCCCTTGCGGCCCCTACCCCCTCTGCCCCGGGGGCCACCCTTCCTCCTCCCCCTCCGCCGCCTGAGAAGCGATCCTCTTCTCAGGCGTCCATCGGGGAAATGTTCCGGACCCCGGCTTCCGAGGTCTGGCGTTCCAACACGGACCCCGCGCGTGAGGACCTTCTTCGGGTCCAGCCCACCATCCCCGTGCCTCATCAGACTTCCAAGAAGAAATCTTTATCCCCCTCTCCACCCCGGCGCATTTCGTCTGACGCTCCATCCATGAGTCGCTGCTCCCGGCCATCCTCAGTTTCGCCGGGACGCTCTGCTGGCTGACGCTCAGCTGGCTTCTTGTCGGCGAAGGATGCTGCCCCTCCTCCGCAACCCGGGAATGCGGCCGCCGCTGGCGACGACTCGATGGAACAGGATCCGCCTCCCGCCGTTTGTAGCGTCGTTTCCTCGACACCTGGCCCTCCGCGGCCGTCGAGGTGACCAGCTCTTCAACCGTTTCGTTCCCCCTCTTTTCTGACTAGCGATGGCTTTGTTACATTGGAACATAAGAGGTATTCGATCTAATCAGGAGGAATTACAACTGCTCCTCCGCCTGCACTGTCCGCTCGTCCTTGGTCTCCAGGAAACCAAGTTGCACCCGACTGACCGTATTGCCTTTACCCATTATACCTCGGAGCGGTATGACCTCACCCCTGTGGACGGTATCCCAGCTCATGGTGGGGTCATGTTGCTCGTTTGGGACGATGTCTATTACCATCCCATCCCATTGACCACCCCACTCCAAGCAATAGCTGTCCGTATTACTCTTTCTGCTTTTACTTTTTCAGTTTGTGCGATCTACACTCCATCGTCATCCGCTGTTAGTCGGGCTGACATGATGCACCTGATTGTTCAGCTTCCCCCGCCGTTTTTATTGTTTAGCGACTTCAATGCCCATCATCCCCTTTGGGGCTCTCCTGCATCCTGTCAGAGAGGCTCACTCTTGGCGGATGTCTTCAACCATCTCAATCTTGTCTGCCTCAATACTGGCGCCCCGACTTTCCTCTCGGACTCTACTCATACCTACTCTCACTTGGACCTCTCGATGTTCTACCACTCTTGCCCGTCGGTTCGAGTGGTATGTCCTTTCTGACACCTATTCGAGCGACCACTTCCCCTGTGTCGTTCGTCTCCTGCACCACACCCCATCCCCACGTCCTTCGAGCTGGAACATACCGAAAGCTGACTGGGGTCTTTACTCCTCCCTGGCGACCTTTTCGGATCACGATTTTCTCAGTTGCGACAGTCAGGTCGAATACCTCACGGCTGTTATCATCAATGCTGCCGAACGTTCCATTCCTCGTACTACCTCTTCTTCACGTCGCGTTTCCGTCCCCTGGTGGAACGAGGTTTGTAGAGACGCTATCCGTGCTCGACGACGTGCTTTACGCACCTTTCGCCGCCATTCTACGTTGGCGAATTGTATTGGATACAAACGACTCCGAGCGCAATGCCGTAGAGTCATCAAAGACAGCAAAAAGGCTTGTTGGGCCTCTTTCACCAGCTCCTTTAACAGTTTTACTCCCTCTTCTGTCGTCTGGGGTGGCCTGCGCCGGCTGTCGGGCATTAAGGCCCACTCCTCGGTACCTGGCCTGACCTCAGGTAATGAGGTCCTCGTTGATCCTGTGGCTGTCTCCAACGCCTTCGGCCGGTTTTTCGCGGAGGTTTCAAGCTCCGCCCATTACCACCCTGCCTTCCTTCCCAGGAAAGAGGCAGAAGAGGCTCGGCGACCTTCCTTCCACTCGCCGAATCTGGAAAATTATAATGCCCCCTTTACTATGCGGGAACTCGAACGTGCACTTGCACTGTCCCGGTCCTCTGCTCCAGGGCCAGATGCCATTCACGTTCAGATGCTGGCACACCTTTCTCCGGCAGGCAAAAGCTTCCTTCTTCGTACCTACAATCGCGTCTGGACCGAAGGTCAGGTCCCCATGCGTTGGCGTGACGCCATCGTTGTTCCTATACCCAAACCCGGGAAGGATAGACACCTTCCTTCTAGTTACCGCCCCATTTCTCTTAGAAGCTGTGTCTGTAAGTTGATGGAGCGCATGGTTCATGCTCGGTTAGTTTGGATTCTTGAATCTCGGCGGCTACTTACCAATGTTGAATGCGGCTTTCGTCGCCGCCGCTCCGCTGTTGACCACCTTGTGACCTTGTCGACATTCATCATGAACAACTTTTTGCGAAGGCGCCAAACGGTAGCCGTGTTCTTCGATTTGGAGAAGGCTTATGATACCTGTTGGAGAGGAGGTATCCTCCGCACTATGCACAGGTGGGGCCTACGTGGTCGCCTGCCCCTTTTTATTGATTCCTTTTTAACGGATCGAAAGTTTAGGGTACGTGTGGGTTCCGTATTGTCAGACGTCTTCCTCCAGGAGAACGGAGTGCCTCAGGGCTCCGTCTTGAGCGTAGCCCTTTTTGCCATCGCGATCAATCCAATTATGGATTGCATTCCACCTAACGTCTCAGGCTCTCTCTTTGTCGATGACTTCGCGATCTACTGCAGTGCCCAGAGAACATGCCTCCTGGAGCGCTGCCTTCAGCGTTGTCTAGACAGCCTATACTCATGGAGCGTGGCAAATGGCTTCCGGTTCTCTGAAGAGAAGACGGTTTGTATCAACTTTTGGCGATATAAAGCGTTCCTTCCGCCATCCTTACATCTCGGTCCCGTTGTTCTCCCATTCGTGGAAGCAACTAAGTTTCTAGGGCTCACGTTGGACAGGAAACTGTATTGGTCTCCGCATGTCTCTTATTTGGCGGCCCGTTGTACACGTTCCCTTAATGTTCTCAGAGTTCTTAGTGGTTCATCTTGGGGAGCGGATCGCACTGTCATGCTTCGCTTGTATCGGTCCATAGTCCGATCGAAGCTGGGTTATGGGAGCTTCGTCTACTCGTCTGCTCGGCCATCCCTCTTACGCCGTCTCAACTCCATCCACCATCGGGGGTTACGTCTTGCGACCGGAGCCTTCTACACTAGTCCTGTCGAGAGTCTTTATGCTGAAGCTGCCGAATTACCATTGACCTACCGGCGCGACGTACTGCTGTGTCGGTATGCCTGCCGGCTGTTGTCTATGCCCGACCACCCCTCTTACCAGTCCTTCTTCGCCGATTCTCTCGACCGTCAGTACGGGTAGTATGTGTCTGCCCTGCTGCCCCCCCCCCCCCCCCCCCCCAGAGTCCGCTTCCGTCGCCTGCTTCGACAATTGGATTTTGCCCTCCCTACCACCTTCAGAGAGGGTGAGAGCCCGACACCACCTTGGCTCCAGGCTCCGGTTCCTATTTATCTCGACCTCAGCTCCCTCCCGAAGGAGGGTACTCCGGCTGCAGTGTATTGCTCACGGTTTGTCGAACTTCGTGCTCGACTTGCCGGTCACACCTTTATTTACACCGATGGCTCCAAAACTGACGAAGGTGTCGGCTGTGCCTTTGTCGTCGGGGCCGCCACCTTTAAATACCGGCTCCTCGACCAATGTTCCAGCTTTACGGCCGAACTTTTTGCTCTCCATCAGGCCACTCAGTATGCCCGCCGCCACCGCCATTTATCGTATGTACTCTGCTCTGACTCACTCAGTGCTCTTCAGAGCCTTGGAGCTCCCTATCCAGTCCATCCCTTGGTTCAACGGATACAGCAGTCCCTCCATTCTTTCGCTGATAATGGTTCTCCTGTCAGCTTTCTGTGGGTTCCCGGACATGTAGGAGTGCCTGGGAATGAGGCTGCGGATGCTGCAGCCAAGGCTGCAGTCCTCCTGCCTCGGTCAGCCTCCCATTGTGTCCCGTCATCTGACGTTCGTGGGGATGTTTGTAAGAGGCTTGTGCCGTTGTGGTGGGATGCTTGGTCATCCCTCCAAGGAAACAAGCTCCGGGCAGTAAAACCGCTCCCAACTGCTTGGACAACCTCCTCCCGACCATCTCGGCGAGAGGAGGTCCTTCTGACCAGGTTGCGGATTGGGCATTGCCGGTTTAGCCACCGCTACCTGCTCCGGTGACCCAGCCCCGCAGTGCCCTTGTGGTCATGCATTAACAGTGCGCCATGTTTTGTTGTCATGTCCCCGTTTTAGTCACTCGTGTTGTCCTGTCTCTGCCATCTACTTTACAGGATATTTTAGCGGATGACGCTCGAGCAGCTGCTCGTGTTCTTCGTTTCATTACTTTGACTGGATTGTCCAAAGACATCTAACTCTTTCACTTATTTTATCTGCATCTTTGTAAGAACTTTCTGGTATCCCCCCCCCCCCTTGAGTTTTACTAGATTCTATGTGCTCTAACAATTGTGCTGGGTGCTAATGACCTCAGTAGTTGAGCGCCCTTAAACCCCCCCCCCCAAAAAAAAGAAAGAAAAAACCTTCTCCTTATCATTGTTTTCCACATATTCCTTTCCTCTCCGATTCTGTACAGAACTTCCTCATTCCTTACCTTATCAGTCCACCTAATTTTCAACATCCGTCTGTAGCACCACATCTCAAATGCTTCGATTTTCTTCTGTTCCGGTTTTCCCACAGTCCATGTTTCACTACCATACAATGCTGTACTCCAGACGTACATTCTTGGAAATTTCTTCCTCAAATTAAGGCCGATATTTCATATTAGTAGACGTCTCTTGGCTAGGAATGCCTTTTTTGCCATTGCTAGTCTGTTTTTGATGTCCTCCTTGTTCTGTCAGTCACTCGTTATTCTACTGCCTAGGTAGTGACCAGAAATCCTGATATTAAGTTTCTCGCTGTTCTCATTTCTGCTACTTCTCATTACTTTCGTCTTTCTTCGATTTACTCTCAATCCATATCCTATACTCATTAGGCGATTCATTCCCTTCAGCACATTAAGTAATTCTTCTTCACTGTCACTCATGAGAGCAATGTCATCAGCAAATCGAATCATTGATATTCTTTCACCTTGAGTTTTAATTCCACTTCTGAACATTTCTTTTATTTCCATCATTGCTTCCTCGATATTCAGATTGAACAGTAGCTGCGAAAGACTACATCCTTATCGTACACGCTTTTTAATACGAGCACTTAGTTCTCGGTCGTCCACTCTTGATTCCCTCTTGGCTGTTGTACATATTGTATATGACCCGTCTCTCCCTATAGCTTACCCCTACTTTTTTCAGAATTTCGAACATTTTTCACCATTTCACATTGTCGAACGCTTTTTACAGGTCGACAAAGCCTATGAACCTGTCTTGATTTTTCTTTAGTCTTGCTTCCAATATTAACCCCTACGTCAGAATTACCTCTCTCATGCCTTTAACTTTACTAAAGCCAAACTGATACTCATCTAGCGCATTCTACATTTTCTTTTCCATCCTTCTGTATTTTATTCTTGTAAGCATGAGCTGTTAAGCACACTGTGCGATAATTCTCGCACTTCTCAGCTCTTTCTGTCTTCGAAATTGTGTAGATGATGTTTTTCTGAAAGTCAGATGTTATGTCGCCAGACTCATACAGTCTACACACCAACGTGAATAGTCGTTTTGTTGCCACTTCCCCCAACGATTTTAGAAATACTGATGGAATGTTATCTATCCCTTCTACTTTATTTGATCTTAACTCCTCCAAAGCTCTTTTAAATTCTGATTCTAATATCGGGTCCTCTATCTCTTCAAAATCGACTCCTGTTTCTTCTTCTATCACATCAGACAAATCTTCCCCGTCATAGAGGCTTTCAAAGTATTCTTTCTACCTATCCGCTATCTCCTCTGCATTTAACAGTGGAATTCCCGTTGCAGTCTTAATGTCATCACCTTGCTTTTAACGTCACCGAACCTTCCTGTATGCTGAGTCAGTCCTATCAACAATAATTTCGATTTCGATTTCTTCACATTTTTCGTGGAGCCATTTCGTTTTAGCTTCCCTGCACTTCCTATTTACTTCATTCCTCAGCGACTTGTATTTCTGTATTCCGAGTCTCCCGGAACATTTTTGTACTTCCTCCTTTCATCGATCAATTGAAGTATTTCTTCTGTTACCCATGGTTTCTTCGCAGTTAACTTCTTTGTACCTATGTTTTCCTTCCCAACTTCTGTTATCGTCCTTTTTATGGATGCCCATTCCTCTTTAACCGTACTGCCTACTGAGCTATTCCTTATTGCTGTATCTATAGCCTTAGAGAACTTCAAGCGTATCTCGTCATTCCTTAGTACTTCCCTATCCTCCTACTTTGCGTATTGATTCTTCCTGACTGATGTCTTAAACTTCAGCCTACTCTTAATCATTTCTACATTGTGATCTGAGTCTATATCTACTCCTGGGTACGCCTTACAATCCAGTATCTGATTTCGGAATCTCTCTCTGATCACGATGTAATCTGACTGAAATCTTCCCGTATCACCCGGCCTTTTCCAAGTGTACCACCTCCTCTTGTGATTCCTGAACAGAGCATTCACTATTATTAGCTGAAGTTTATTACAGAACTCAATTAGTCTTTCTCCTCTCTCATTCCTTGTCCCAAGCCCATATTCTCCTGTAACCTTTTCTTCTACTCCCTCCCCTACAACTGCATGCCAGTCCCTCATGACTTAGATTTTCATCTCGTTTCACATACTGTATTACCCTTTCAACACCCTCGTACACTTTCTCTATCTCTTCATCTTCAGCTTGCAACGTCGGCATGTATACGTGAACTATCGTTATCGGTGTTGGTTTGCTGTCGATTATAAGAAAAACCTTATCACTCAACTGTTCACAGTAACACACTTTCTGCCCTACCTTCCTATTCATAACGAATCCTACTCCCGTTATACCATTTTCTGCTGCTGTTGATATTATCCTATACTCATCTGACCAGAAATCCTTGTCTTATTTCCACTTGACTTGAGTGACCCCTACTATATCTAGACTGAGCCTTTACATTTCCCTATTCAGATTTTCTCGCTTCCCTTCCACGCCCTGACTCAACGTTATCCTCTCGTTTGTTATTCAGCCTTTTTCTCATGGTCACCTCCCCCTTGGCAGTTCCCACCCGGAGATCCAAAAGGGGGACTATTCCGGAATATTTTGTTAAAGGAGAGATCATCATGACACTTCTTCAATTACAGGCCACATGTCCTATGGATACACGTTACTTGTTTTTCAAAAATGGTTCAAATGGCTCTGAGCACTATGGGACTCAACTGCTGTGGTCATAAGTCCCCTAGAACTTAGAACTACTTAAACCTAACTAACCTAAGGACAGCACACAACACCCAGCCATCACGAGGCAGAGAAAATCCCTGACCCCACCGGGAATCGAACCCGGGAACCCGGGCGTGGGAAGCGAGAACGCTACCGCACGACCACGAGATGCGGGCTACTTGTTTTTAATACAGTGGTTTCCATTACCTCCTGCTTCTTCATGTTGTTGATTATTGCTGATTCTTCCGCCTCTGTCCGCTCCTCCGCGCTCTTTCACAATGCCGTTGGCAGAATGAGGTTGACTTGTTCTGCCGGAAGTCTCCGGCCGCTAATGCTGATTATTAATGAAAATTTAATCAGCCTCGGGAAAATTATAACTGTGAATATTTCCGAAAAGAGATTGAATCACAGTAGATCCTCAAGTCAGAGCAAGGTGAACATTTCTAGGTCTGACACGGAGATGCCGATAACATTATTGAAAAATTGTTTATACGGCGTGTCCATAAATTATCTTTACAATTTAGAGCTTTAATACCTTTAAAACTTTATTAGATATTAACAAATCGTGTTCAACATAAGATAACTGATAAAGTTATGTTTCTTCATTGATAGAAAATGAGTGCACCCTTAATGGCATGGTTAATGGCTAGTCGGAGTTCCATTTCTCTCCACGTATGATTCAAGATCACCATCGCGACATGTTCAAATGCATTGCGAAAGCGTGCCTTAACTCCTGTACGTCTCCAACACAGGTTACAAAACCCCATAGGAAGAAGTCTAGTGTTGGAAAGGTTCGTTGCATTTGGCTATCGCACGTCGTCTGTATGGTCAGCCCACACACAGAGCTTGCTCCGTTGGTGTCCACATTTCATCCTTTTCCAAGTTCAGTTTTGTGGAAAACTGCGTCACCTGAAAGGTACAAAAACCTTATGAGTAATCATACCACATTTTGAAAACAGTTTGTAAGTGACTAGTTTAGCGTTAAAGTTGCTGAAGTTAAGTTAAAGATAATTTGTGCACGCCCTGTATTTTAATAATAGATGTTGAGCAGTAACGTACCGTAATCCAAATCTACTGGTCTTGGTGGGTCCCACCTCTTATTGAAATCGCGCAACCCGACACAACCCGCACGACGACTAACTTAGAGATGAGATCAATAACGAATGTAGCTTTGGTTAGTAACTATGGTATCATTACTGTAATTGAGTTTTACACTAGCAGAGTTGTGAGAATAAAGCTGTTTAAATACTGATCATATTCCTTCGCTTAGCTGCTTCATTAATATGTCATTGTTTCTTGAGGTTACCGGTATTACGGAAGCGTGAGATACTATTATTGCCTGCATCGATACCGCTACTCGTTTTCTGTTTGTCCTTTTTTTCAGTTCTAACAAACCAGCGATGTTGCAGATTGTTGCTATTAGGCGAAGTAATTTGTGAACTTAAACCCACTGAGTTTCAGTTGAACACGTTTGACTGTTAAAAACATAATTACTGAAAAATGCTAAATTTGAGAATTACTTAGAGTATGTTAGTAGAAATATTGTTATGGTGGAGGTAATCTTAAATCTGCAATAAAACCAACTGAATACTGACGGCATCGCAATAACTGTGAGAAACATACTGAAATAAATAATGTAATCTGGTCTTTTCTAATTAAAGAATATTAAAACTTATGTCTCCTTTATGCTTAAATATTAAGTTTGAAACATTCACATATATCATCTTAATGGGAATAATCGTTTCCTTTAACAGTTTTACTTTGAAATCTCAACTTTATCGGTCAGACTAGTTTTTAATGCATTCTATGACCCTTACATTTTAATTACAATGGCTTTTAGGTACTACTTCACTAATTCACAACGATCTGCTTTCATTTATAACAACATACAAAATGCTGTTAATACTCTTGCGTGCTAAGCTTACGTCATTTTATTATTCTCCCACAATTCCGACTGCCTTTGCCTCGTCGCTTCCTTAGAGAGAAATAATAAAATATTAGTCCTGTCTAAGACGGCTGTTTTGTATACCAGATTTTAAAAAAATGCTAGTCTGCCACTTTTGGCGGGATCTCTGAGCTAATTCTTCCCAAAGTGTCTATGCACAGAAATAAAAATGCTCATTAGTTACCCAAACGAGCGTAGACATTAAGCTACTCCTAACTTTGTCAAATGGACAGCGCTTGTCTTCTACAGTAATGACCAGCAGGGTTGCACGGCCCTTTATCAGTACATTTAATGGTTACTCCTAGTATGCATTATCATTCTTCTTTGCCTTTTGGATTTGGAGGCGCTGGCTCAGATGATTCCTGCCTTTCCCACCAGGTGTCTCGACCTACGCTTTCACTTCTTTTTGTGGCTTCTTAGCGCAGCGACACCTCTGGTTTTGCTTCGTCTGCTTTTACTTTGGAGTCTCACTATTTACATACAAACTCAAATAAATAATAAAACACAAATAATTGCAAAAATGAAAAAAGTAATTGAACACATTGTCACGCTTCTCGACGCTTACTAAAAATGATGCGAACAAATACACTGGAAGCGTTTTCTCTCAGCAAAATGTGGTGTACCAGTTTTCCTGGGAAATCCGGACGAGGACGACGTCATTGACGCAGTAACTGAGGAAGAAATGCAAGTACAACTCTCCCACCTCAACCCCCGTTCAGCAGGCGGTGTCGATCAGATCGCAAAAACCATTCTCCTACAAACGGCGCAAGGCGGCGTTCATGTTCTGACAGGTATCTTTAATAAAATCTTACGAACTGGCAGCTTCCCCTCTGCGTGGAAACACGGGGAGATTGTTGCCATTCCTAAACCTGTTAAGGAAACAAGACTCGCGCACAGTTATAGGCCGATAAGCCTTCTTCCAGCCCTTTCTACGCTTTTCGAAAGGTTTTGTCGCCAAACGGCTGTGCAGACACGTGAAGGATGAGCGCCTCCTCCCGGATGAGCAGTTCGGTTTCCGGAGGGGCACTCAACTCAACAACAACTCCTTAGATTGGTTGAGCAGGCAATGGGAACGCTGGATCGTAGAGAATACCTTGGGGCCGTACTTCTAGCACAGCATGTGGTATAACTGCCTCCTGTACAAGCTTCTTGTACTGGGGATACCGGTGTCACACGTCCGCCTGCTCAAAGCCAATCTAAGTGACCGCACGTGCGAGAGGACGGATTCAAATCCACAGCAAGACAAATTCGGGCGGGAGTGCCACAGGGCTCCGTTCTCGGTCCCCTGCTGTACACTCTATATATGTCTGACATGCCGAAAACTCCAAGAGTTGAGCCTTGCACGTTTCGCAGATGACACAGCACTCTTTGCGAGCAGTCTCAGCCCGCACATAATGAGGGGTCGTTTGCAAGAAGCATGCAACAATCTTGGACGACCAAATGGCGAGTCAAGATGAATGCAGCCAAAAACCAAGCCCTGGTCATGGCTAAAAGCCAAGTCATGGTCAGGAAAAAGCTTCCTGCAGATTTAGTACCGCTTTATATCGTGGGAGGCCCCATACCACGGTCACGAACTGGGAAATACCTCGGCGTGATTCTATCTCGGCACATGACCAGGGGACCTCATGTCCGCGAAGTAAGAGGCAAAGCGTTGGGTCGCCTATGCAAGCTTTACGCAATCTTAAATCCAAGAACGACGCTATCTACCCAGTGTGAATTAACACTATTTCTGGCACTTATTAGAGTACGCTTCTGTGGTATGGCCAATGCTGCCAACGTACACATTGGAAAACTTCAGAAAATGCAGAACAAAGCTATACGCCTTGCTCTGCACCTACCCAGATGCTTCCCCACTAGGGAGCTCCACGAGCAGGCTAGGGTTCCAGTCTTAAAGGACCACATGAAACAGACCGCCCGCCAACTCTATGGAGATGCACAGCGGTCTGTTAACCCATTAATAGCCAGTCTGGGAAACCAGATACGTTGGCGCCCAATCACAAGGTGGCCAGACCTACTGTGTGAATAAGTACGCAATAAGAGGAACACGTTAATATAACGAGAATGACGCCTTGAGCAGACACACCAAAAACAGAAGAACTAGAAAGCTAAACGATTAGAGAAGTTAAGTAGGCAAGGCCATACAAATCCCAGAACTACAAAAGAAACTAGATCAAGAAATGGTTCTAAACACTATGGGAGTTAATATGTGAAGTCATCAGTCCCCTACACTTACAACTACTTAAACCTAACTAACCTAAGGACATCACACACAGCCATGCCCGAGGCAGAATTCGAACCTACGACCGTAGTAGTAGCGCGGTTCCGGACTGAAGCGCCTAGAACCGCTCGGCCACAGTTGCCGGCGAGATCAAGAATCTGCTAAAGTCAAATAAGTGAGTCTAAGCAAAATGTGGTTACACCTCCGGAAACCTTTTTCTTGCAGTATGTACTGAGCTATGCACGGCTCGTGTTCATCCCATTAATTGTTTGTCATCTTCTATTACGGTAGTGCCACCTTGTTTTGTTATTCCATTTACTGGCATCACTAACTTCCTGCCTTACTCGCCCGTGAGTGGCAGCAGCAGTGTGTATCGATAAGCGCACTGTCATACCATCTCTGGAGTGACCGATAGTATTTCCCAGTCGTTCTGTGTCGGGTAGTCGATGAGTGGGAGACGCACCAGCAGTGCAGTCGCGATGGAGCAGCAGTCGCGGACGGAGCAGCAATCCAGTCGGTCGGTTGGCGTGGAGCAGCAAGCAACCCTCCGTCGCGCGGGGTCGGGCTGGAGCCGCTGTGCGGCGTGCACGCGCCGTTGGAGTGTGAGGTGCTTCTTGCGAGTGGTATGAAGTTTGTCGCCCACTGATCTTGGACACGAAAGTTGAGTCCACACTTAACTTACTATCAAGCCTCAACTGTTTACATTTCTTCGTTTGATTCTGGTTGTCGTTTTTGGGACATTCCCGTGAGAAACAACGTGTGTGTATTTAAGTCGGCTAAGATTCCAGCCATCTTCCTGGGAAATTTAACTTAATTTATTCCCTGTTATGGAAGTTCACCAGCGTTATCTTCTGCCCTGTGGCCGTTGGCGTTCCGGTTACCTGCCCTGGTCGCTGACGTAATTTTATGTAGTGTATTTTCCTCGTCGTGTTGTTGCTGTAAAGCGCGGCATGTAGTTCGACAGCTGAGGTGTTGTTTGTAGTTGTGGGCCGCAATATTCTGTGTGTCGTGTATTGAAATCTTTAAAATTGAAGCTCTTCTTCTAATACTTAAGCCTTTAAATGATTTGTTGGTGAGTGGACTTCAGCCGAGTTTTGGTATCTCTTATATTAATCTTCTGTTGCCCTTAAGGCATAAGATTGTTATGCTTTTGAATGGGGCCTTCAGCCCAATTTGCATGAAATGTTTTAAGATAAGGCCTTCTGCGTTTTGATTGAAACTCCTCTTATTGCTTAATATGCGACCTCCAGCCTAGTTCCATTAAAATTAAATTGCTAAGGTCTTCATCTGATTAGATTGAAGATTTAGAAAATATTCTTGGGTGAAACCTCCAGCGGTTCTAGGCGCTTGTCCGGAACCGCGCGACTGCTACGGTCGCAGGTTCGAATCCTGCCTCGGGCATGTTTGTGTGTGATGTCCATAGATTAGTTCGGTTTACGTAGTTCTAAGTTCTAGGGGACTGATGACCTCCGAAGTTAAGTCCCATAGTGCTCAGAGCCATTTCAACCATTTGAAACCTCCAGAAGAACCTTGTATTTCAATTTTGCTTAAGCCTTGTGTCTTGGATTTTGAATGTGGCCTTCAGCTGATCTGAAGTTAATCAAAGGAAGTTGATTAAAGTTTTGAGTGTTTTGCATCATTGTTGTAATACTGTGTGTTGATAAATAAACTTCGTATGTTGAGTGCAGCTGACAGGAACTCATTTTGGCCCATTTCCACAACCTAATCGGCTCTGTCCTGCTAGCCCAGGCATTTCATATACTGCAAACTACGGATGAAGAGCATTAGGCAGATTCCATATTTCTAAGTTTCTGGAAAGTGCTGTGTTGGCAGAAGAGCCAACACCGTGTTGCTAGAGGAGGCCGAAATGCACGCGTTTAATTACACGCAGACTGGCGTGAGGTCTGGAACAATTAAAGGAGTTGAGTCTAACAAGAAAAGAACGTAGTTCTTGGAATACTTAACTTTAATCCATAATCGGTGTATATCGCTCTTGACGGTACATTAATGATAAGCTCAATATAACTGGTAATGGCGCCTTGCTAGGTCGTAGCAAATGACGTAGCAGAAGGCTATGCTAACTATCGTCTCGGCAAATGAGAGTGTATTTGTCAGTGTAGAATCGCTAGCAAAGTCGGCTGTACAACTGGGGGCGAGTGCTAGTAAGTCTCTCTAGACCTGCCGTGTGGTGGCGCTCGGTCTACAATCACTGACAGTGGCGACACGCGGGTCCGACGTATACTAGCGGACCGCGGCCGATTTAAAGGCTACCACCTAGCAAGTGTGGTGTCTGGCGGTGACACCACAGAAAGGATCTGTCTATTAAAGAAGGTATTAGCATATAATAGGCTCACATATATGTGAGTGTCCCGAAGACTTCTTGAGCTATAGAACCAAGTATGTTGTCTTCGACGGCGAGTGTTCAGCAGTGAGAAGATTATCGTCAGGAGTTCCCCAGGGAAGTGTGAGAGGACTGCTATTATTCTCTTTATACATAAATGAATTGGCGGACTGGGTGGGCAGCAATTTGCGGTTGTTTGCTGATGATGCTGTGATGTACGGTAAGTTGTCGAAGTTGAGTGACTGTAGGAGGATACCAGGTGACTTATACAAGAGCTCCAGTTGGTGTGAAGAATGGCGGCTAGCTATAAATGTAGAAAAACGTAAGTTAATGCGGATGAGTAAGAAAAACAAACCCTTTATGTTCTGACACAGCATTGGTAGTGTCCTGCTTGAAACAGTCATGTCGTTTAAATATCTGGGCATAACGCTCCAAGGCAACGGCCTTGCCGCAGTGAGATCACCGAAGTTATGCGCTGTCTGGCGTGGCTGGCACTTGGATAAGTGACCATCCGGGCCGCCATGCGCTGTTGCCATTTTTCGGGGTGCACTCAGCCTCGTGATGCCAACTGAGGAGCTACTCGACCGAATAGTAGCGGCTCCGGTCACAGAACATCATCATAACGACTGGGAGTGCGGTGTGCTGACCACACGCCCCTCCTATCCACATCCTCATTGAGGATGACACGGCGGTCGGATGGTGCAGGTAGGCCACTTGTGGCCTGAAGACGGGAGTGCATAACGTTCCAAAACGTTATGAAATGGAAAGAGCATGTGAGGATTGTGGTTGAGAAGGCGAATGGTCGTATTCAGTTTTATGGGAGAAATCTAGGAAAGTGTGGTTGATCTGTAAAGGAGACCGCATATAGGACGGTAGTGCAACCTGTTCTTCAGTGCTGTTCCAGTGTTTGGCATACGTACCGGTCGGATTAAAGGAAAAGAACGAAGCAATTTGTTACTGATTGGTTCGAACAACAAGCAAGTCTTACGGAGATGTTTCGGGAGCTCAAAGAGGAATCCTTGGAGGGAAGGCGACATGCTTTTCAAGAAACAGTATTGAGAAACTTTAGAGAACCGACATTTGAAGCTGGCTGTAGAGAGACTCTATTGCCTCCAACATTCACTGCGCGTAAGGACCACGAAGATAGCTCATATAGAGGCGAGTGGAATGGGGAAGAATTGACTAGTACGGGGTACCCTCTGCCACGCGCCGTACGGTGGACTGAGGAGTATCTACGTAGATGTAAATGTAAATAGGTATTATTGAAGTAGTCTCATTGTGTCTTTCGCTCATGTTGGATTGTCGTGCGGTCGTAGAATGCTTTGAACATTCTTTCGCTATCACGCTGAGAAATTTTCTCGCTACCCACGTATATAGTGATTTTAGTAATTCTGGAAGAAGCATACATCTGTTAAATATTTACTTATTTACTTATTTATTTAAGACGATCCGATTATGACCTTGTGGCCCTCTCTCACATCAGAAACGGGTGTTACACGTACAGTATTTCTTTTACATCAAAGTTACCTAAGAAATAAGAATGATTTTAATATTACAAACATAACAATTCGTATTATCACCCACGATACTGAATAGTGCGGTTGCCCGAATTTCTGTGCAGTTTGTTAGGCTTCTATAGTAAACAGTACATGATGTTCCATCATTACGCTCTATGAGCGCTGTCCACGTAATTACTCTGATCACAAGCACGGCGTCTGTGGCTCCCGCCGCCATACGTGTTCGCCTACCATATGCGTTCAAAATAATAATCGTTATGTGCAACATACGCTTCCAGGCTTGTACACAGCGATCGCTCCACCTTACAAAGCTTTAGAGACAGAAATATGTGCTCTGTCTGCTGTAATTCTGCACTTCACATTAAGTCGCGTGTTAGTTATGCCTTTATGGATAACATTGGATGTCCTCAGAAAGTTACGCAACAGGGCGCAAGATCCTAAATCTTTTTATCACTTATACGTCTAATTCCGTTAGCTTAGGCATATGGCGTGCCCCAGAGAATTCAAATTGACAGGAATTATACATTTCTTTTGTATTTTAAACAGCTGATAGTTGTACATTCAATATTTTTTCATGGATTGAAACAAGTTTACTCTTACCAGTCATAATTTGTTTTATTTCCACTAGGTGTTACAAAGGTTTGGATTCATTTGAATTGATACAACACCTACATGTTACATTTACCTCTTTCGGGCAATCTGTCATCAGTGATTACGGGCTCATTTTTCTGTCGTGTTACGTCACAGGAAGAGTGAAAAAGGAAAACATTATAAGCGCCATTTTCCCACAAAACGAGTTTTAATGCTATTGTGTTCTCGGTACTCCGTTGCATGTCCCTAGACTTGACCCAGACGCCAAATGATGGAGAAAGTCTTTCAAACATGAGATAGTAGGTGGTACGTGGTCTCTGTGCCGAGCTGTGATTCTCTCCGGAGACCCAAAATTTAAAACGTATGAGAAGTTTTTTGCTTGATTGCAGTTCCACTAGTTAATAACCTAATGCTTTGGTTATGTACTTAAATTATCACAAATTATATGTAGACACAGTGTTAATGGCACTTAGAACAAAAACATTCTTCCTTCTATTTTGTCGAAGACTGGCATTTTTGAGACTGTGACTGTGTACAGACATAAGGCAATTGAAGACATGAGCTGCGTGTAGGTACTGATTTATGTCAATGAGGCAGGTTGAAATCTTGTGACAGACTGGGATTTGAAACCGGGTCTACTGGTTTCTGTCGCCTACACCACCAGACACAGTGATCACCCCAATCGCACAGACTACAGTAGCATACCTCCCATCAGACCCAAATTCTCAACTTATACCACACAATACTGATATAGTCGCCATGCTAATTAGCCTCATTACTTGCGGCATCTCGCTGATTCCCGTAAGACTTTGAGCTTGGTCTGCACCTGCACTCAAGGCATCACTGGCCGTCATCGCTTTGCAGACACCACATACATACAAAATACAAGTTGATTCCTGCACCGCCATTGTCAGTAATGTTATTTACTCAAATAGCGCCGTTATCGATTTCGAACTGGCAGGTACATCTTCAAACATATTACATTTGTTGTTGTTTATGTTATTTGCTGGAAAAAACAGCCGACAACTAATGTAAGCAACAATAAATGTATTGCAAAAAGATGAACTTGTCGGTTCGAAATGGATAACGGCGCTATTTGTGTAAACAAATAGCGTTATTAACAGTGGGTGATTTTCTTCTTTGCAAGATTCAACTTGTACAAATTTTCTTATTGGTCACTAAGAACCAAGTTAGTTTCCAGGTGGCACCTAGAAGCTTCTTAATAAAGTAACTATTTTTTACGTTGTTTCATTTTTTTTTTTTTTTTGCGGTGATGCTATGTTCAACATAGTTTTATTTCGTTCATCATAATCGATGTTTTTGAAAGCCTGCAACTGTGTCATTTGTGGTTTAAATAATGAAAAACAACACCAGTTACTTATTTTTCTATCCTTAGCACAATGCGTTTCGAGAATTTATTATCATTTTCAAGTTTATTTCTTTACATAAATATTCTTGTAATGTTTGAATGTAATTTTCTGTCCGTCTTGCACTATAGTTGTCTTTCTAAGGATCTAGGCAAATCGGGCAAATGAATCTTGGAAGTTTTTTATGTATTAACATTAGAGATGGTATTTTGTTGTGATAGGTGTCGTGAATAATTTTGGTATCTGAATCGATTGTGAGCGAGCGGCAATGTTATAAAGCTGTATCGCAGAAGTTACGTTATTATCTTTGGTGTGCGCGAAGGCGCAATAGCAGATAATGCATGGTGAGGAAGCAGTTGTAATCTTATGTATCAAATGTAAAGTCTCAATTTATCGATGTGTTTAATTAAGATGATAATGTAATGGTGCCTGATCTAAGAAGGAGGAAGTGTAATGGATTCTTTTATTTACATAAAGAGGAATTATAAGGTAATTTTTTTGAAGTAAAAAGAAATTATTGAGATAGTGAAGGGAGACGAAAACTTAATAGTGATGGCTGACTGGAACTCGATAGTAGGAAAAGGAAGAGAAGAAAACGTAGTAGGTGAATATGGAATGGGAGTAAGAAATGAAAGAGGAAGCCGCCTGGTAAAATTCTGCACAGAGCATAACTTAATCATAGGTAACACTTGGTTCAATAATCATAAAAGAATGTTGCATACATGGAAGAAGCCTGGAGATAATGGATGGTCTCAGATAGATTATATAATGGTAAGACAGAGATTCAGGAACCAGGTTTTAAATTCTAAGATATTTCCAGGGGCAGATGTGGACGCTGACCACAATCTATTGGCTATGAACTGTAGATTAAAACTGAAGAAACTGCAAAAATGTGGGAATTTGAGGAGATGGGACCTGCATAAACTGAAAGAACCGGAGGTTGCAGAGAGCTTCGGGGAAAGCATTAGGTAACGATTCACAAGAATGGCGGAAAGAAATACAGTAGAAGAAGAATGGGTAGGTTTGAGAGATGAAATAGTGAAGGTTGCAGAGGATAAAGTAGGTAAAAAGAAGAGAGCTAATAGAAATCCTTGGATAACAAAGGAGATATTGAATTTAATTAATGAAAGGAGAAAATATTAAAATGCAGTAAATGAAGCAGGCAAAAAGGAATACAAACGTCTCAAAAATGAGATCGACAGGAAGTGCAAAATGGCTAACCAGGGATGGCTAGAGGACAAATGTAAAGGTGTAGAGGCGCATATCACTAGGGGTAAGATGGATACTGCCTACAAGGAAATTAAAGAGACCTTTGGAGAAAAGAGAACCACTTGCATGAATATCAAGAGCTCAGGTGTAAACCCAATTCTAAGCAAAGAAGGGAAAGCAGAAAAGAGGAAGGAGTATACAAGGGGTCTATACAAGGGCGATGTTCTTGAGGACAATATTATATAAATGGGAAAGAATGTAGATGAAGATGAAATAAGTGATATGATACTGCGTGAAGAGTTGGACAGACCTCTGAAAGACCTAATTCGAAACAAGGCCCGGGTGGGCCCATTAGAACTACTGACAGCCTCGGGAGAGACAGGCCTACAAAAACTCTACCATCTAGTGAGCAAGAAGTATGAGACACGCGAAATACCCTCAGACTTCAAGAAGAATATAATAATTCCAATTCCAAAGAATGCAGATGTTGACAGATGTGAAAATTACCAAACTATCAGTTTAACAAACCACAGCTGCAAAATACTAACACGAATTCTTTACAGACGAATGGAAAAACTGGTAGAAGCCGACCTCGGGGAAGATCAGTTTGGATTCCGTAGAAATGTTGGAACATGTGAGGCAATACTGACCTTACGACTTATCTTGGAAAATAGATTAAGGAAAGGCAAATGTACGTTTCTAGCATTTGTAGACTTAGAGAAAGCTTTTGACAACGTTGACTGGAAAACTCTCTTTTAAATTCTGAAGGTGGCAGGGGCAAAATACAGGGAGCGAAAGGCTATTTACAATTTGTACAGAAACCAGATGGCAGTTATAAGAGTTGAGGGGCACGAAAGGGAAGCGGTGGTTGGGAAGGGAGTGAGACAGGGTTGTAGCCTATCTCCGATGTTATTCAATCTGTATATTGAGCAAGCAGTAAAGGAAACAAAAAAAATTCGGAGTAGGAATTAAAATCCATGGAGAACCAACAAAAACTTTGAGGTTCGCCGATGACGTAATGCTGTCAGAGACAGAAAAGGACCTGGAAGAGCAGCTGAACGGAATGGACAGTGTCTTGAAAGGAAGATATAAGATGAACATCAACAAAAGCAAATACGAGGATAATGGAACGTAGTCGAATTAAATCGGGTGGTGCTGAGGGAATTAGATTATGAAATGAGACGCTTAAAGTAGTAAATGGGTTTTGCTATTTGGAGAGAAAAATAACTGATGAGTGTCGAAATAGAGAGGATATAAAATGTAGAGTGGCAATGGCAAGGAAAGCGTTTCTGGAGAAGAGAAATTTGTTAACATCGAGTATAGATTTAAGTGTCAGGAAGTCATTTCTGAAAGTATTTGTATGGAGTGTAGCCATGTATGGAAGTGAAACGTGGACGATAAATAGTTTAGACAAGAAGAGAATAGAAGCTTTCGAAATGTGGTGTTACAGATGAATGCTGAATATTAGATGGGTAGATTACATAACTAATGAGGAGGTATTGCATAAAATTGGAGAGAAAAGAAATTTGTGGCAGAAGAAAGGATCGATTGGTAGGGCATATTCTGAGGCATCATGGGATCACCAATTTAGTATTGGAGGGCAGCGTGGAGGGTAAAAATCGTAGAGGGAGACCTAGAGATGAATACACTAAACAGATTCAGAAGAATGCAGGTTGCAGTAGGTACTGGGAGATAAAGAAGCTTGCACAGGATAGAGTAGCATGGAGAGCTGCAGCAAACCAGTCTCTGGACTGAAGACGACCACAACAACAACTTTCTCTTACAGTTCTTAATTGATTTTTTCTTTTTTTCAGAAGTGCAAAGGAACCAAGCGTGTTACGAAAATACTTCGATTTTCAACTAACAGCGAACTCATTGCACCTCGCGAGAGTCTGTGTAGATATACTAATTTGCAGGTTTAGCACAGCGGCGCACAAGACAGTGCAGTACAACAACGCGTTATCCAGATTTGGTAACAGTGGAGGTAAGGATTAAATATTCTTAAGTGCTCAGTTAAGTCAGGACCAACTTCTTTCATTCTGAGACAATTAGATTTTTTTGTATTCTATATCACTTTTAGTTCTGGGATCAGTGATTAGTTTTGCAAAAGCAATTACCGTAGTTTTGTGTCAATTTCATTAATCACGCAGTTTATACTGTTCAAAATTCTTGCAGTCACATTGTTAACTTTTACAATATGAAAGACTTCCCTCTACGTTACGACAATCAGTTATTATTAGAGTGCAGCTTTGCCTTCTCATACAACATGAAACGTCCCCTTAGAAAAATTTATGAATGACTGTGCTAATAAACCTCATACATTATTTGATTTTCCGTTCTTTGCCTATTCTGATCCACACTAAACTGACACACAATATTTATTTTTTAGCGCAACGCAATCTGACTGTCAATAATCCCTACAAGAGAATGGCCCTGACTAAATTAACCTATACGTTTCACAAATCACTTACCTCACAAAAATCTTCGTTACTCGAACTACTGCAATACAGCGAGCGCCATACTGCTAGCTAAATAAAAGATTCAAACTACTGAAGGCACTAACTACTGATAGGCATAGTTAGCAAATGAATGATTTTGATAGAGAACAAACAATGTATTTACCTTAATAGTGTTCAAAAGTCATAATATATATATAGCAGTTCATGACGTCTATTCTTACAAATGTACTGTTTCTGATAGACACACGTCCAGATCATCCGCTCTCAAAATTCCGCCATTTCTCTCCCCACATCCACCACTGCTGGCGGCTCACCTCCAACTGCGCAACGCTACGCGCTGTTGACATCCAGCTGCCCAACACTACAATAGCAAACCAGCCACAGACTGCACACAGCACAGCCAGTGCTTTTCATACACAGCGGTACGTGGCGTTACCAATATAAAAACCTAAACAGCCTACTTACAAACAGTACAACTTTTATTACGACATTTATTACAGCTCAGATCTTGCAATCAGAAACAGTACTTCAGTCTTATTTTTATTATTTAAAGATAATTTTCAGTTTTTCTACTTAGAAATATTGTGCTCCTCCCTTATACAGAATATAACACACATAAATATAATCATTTACACTGTTTGATGATGATGTTGGTTTGTGAGGCGCTCAACATCGTGGTCACCAGCTCCTGTACAAGTTCCAAATCTTTCTATTTCCAGTCTCGGTTCATGTCGATTGATGATGAGATGATGATTAGGACAACACAAACACCCAGTCGCCGGGCGGAGAAAATCCCCGACCCGGCCAGTAATCGAACCCGGGACCCCGTGATCCAGAGGCAGCCATGGTAGCCAACAGACCACAAGCTGCGGACTTTTACACTGCTTATTTTTGCAATCCAAACATGCTACAGGATTATGACGAGAGTATGGTTTCATAAACAGTTTTGTAAGTAGGCTGTTTAGGTTTTTTTATTGGTAACGCCACCTCTGTATAAAAATCACTGGCTGTGCTGTGTGCAGTCTGTGGCTGCTTTGCATTGTTGTAATACTCGCCATTGTAGCGTTAGGCAGCTGGCTGTGAACAGCGCGTAGCGTTGCGCAGTTGGAGGTGAGCCGCCAGCAGTGGTGGATGTGGGGAGAGAGATGGCGGAGTTTTGTAATTTGTCATGAACTGCTATATATATGATGATATCAAGGTAAATACATTGTTTGTTCTCTATTAATATCTTTCATTTGCTAACTATCCCTGTCAATAGTTAGTGCCTTCCATAGTTTGAATCTTTTATTTAGCTGGCAGTAGTGGCGCTCGCTGTATTGCAGTAGCTTGAGCAGCGAAGATTTTTGTGAGGTAAGTGATTTGTGAAAGGTATAGTTTAATGTTAGTCAGGGCCATTCTTTTGTAGGGAATTTTGAAAGTCAGATTGCGTTGCGCTAAAAAATATTGTGCGTCAGTTTAAGCACAGTCGTGTATAAATTGTTCGAAAGGGGACGTTTCATATGTCGACCCTTAGCCTAGGATGCCTCACTGGAATCTTCTGATTTTTTTTTCTTGTAGTTTGTGTAATTAGTGTAGATTTTGTTTATTGCTAGCGCGTAATTGTAGAGAGAATCTCCTTTGTAGTTGCAGTCTTTCATTGTTGTACAGTAAAACAGGTGTGGCACGCATGTAGATTTGCACCAAGTATTTCGCAGCTGCAATTAACTAGATATTATTTTCAGTGTTATGTTAATGTGTTCTCTTATTTTTGCTCTTCAAATTGTGTTTTTCTGTGTTGTCGTGTGAAATACTGTGACAATAATGGCGTGTGAAAAACGTAATACTAGGCTCCAAAGTAAACTGCGAAATGACAGTGAAAACGAAAGCAGTGTGTTAGCGCCACCGAGTAATGAATTAACTGATGTTCAAAGTAATAATTTGGTAATTGTGCATAGGGAAATGGAGCGGGCGGCAAACAATGGCGTAGACAGTGAAACAATTAGTGAGCAGGGAAGCATTATCGATCGGTCGGTCGGCAACAGCTCGCCCCAGGAATTCGAAATGACAGGACACAATTTCGCAAATACTGTAGATTCAGGTTTTGGGTCATCACCGTTTTCTCAAATAAGTCAAAACATATTTTCTGCTTGTCAAAATGTGAATGTTGCCGGTGCAAATGCACTGCCGAAAAGTGTAGAGAAACAGATTCCAGACACTAACACATTATTATTGCAATTAATGCAGCAAATGAAACAAAATCAGAGTCAAA
This sequence comes from Schistocerca nitens, assembly GCF_023898315.1. NCBI lineage: Eukaryota > Metazoa > Arthropoda > Insecta > Orthoptera > Acrididae > Schistocerca > Schistocerca nitens. The sequence goes on along the minus strand of NC_064614.1, from coordinate 919,482,549 downwards.
CACAGCAACAGTTAGACGCAATGGGACAAAATCTTCAAAAGTTAGACACCACACTTGAACAAACACGTGAGGATTTAACTAATGAGTTACATCACATTGAATCGAAATGTCAAAAAGTCTGTAACGACGTAAAAACACAAATTTGTGAGCATTTTCAACCTATTTTTTCGCGGCATGAAAATGCACTACAGAATCACGAAGCAGCCATAAAAGAACTGCAAACTACTGTTCATGAAAATCACGAGACCTTGCAAGCTAAATTTGACTCAGTTGCATCTACCGATTCGGTTACGCAACTTGCAAAAACTCAGGAAAACTTGAAGGACACAGTAGATTCGATTTCAACACAAATGGACACTCTGAAACTTGGTTCAGAAAAACACACTGAGGAAATGTGTTCACTATCGGAGAAAGTAGCCGAACTTTCGGATCAGGTCACTAACTTATCTACAAAGGTAGATGATGATCTGAATGACACAAGACCTGTAGCCTTCACTGACACAGAAGAGTATGAACAAATTAGAAAATTCAAACAAAATCAAAATCAAATCAATACACAGTACAAAAGAGAAATCCGGGAAGTACAAGGTCAGTTGACGCAGGTAATACAAGAATTACATATTTCAGAGGACACTCGCGCTCCAGTACGGGAAGAGGGACATAGAAATACGGAACAACCACAAAATAATAACACAGGACATTTCGGAAATTATGAAAGAAATTGGCAAGGCACACCGAATTTTGAGATGGAATCACAGAAACAACGTAACAATGACCGATATGCTACTCGCCGACACGATGATTTTGACTATAAGCTGTTCATTACTACACGTAAATTCAAAACGTTTAAGAATTCTGCCAACGACATTCATCCACAAGCGTGGCTTCATCAATTCTCTCATTGTTTTCCTCCCAACTGGTCGTTAGAACACAGATTAGAATTTATGTGTGGCTATTTAGAGAATGAACCAGCTGTAAGAATGCGTTCGCTCATTCACGATTGTCATAGTGAAGGAGAATTTTACCATGCCTTCCTCTCAGCATATTGGTCTCAAGCCACACAAGACAGAGTAAAACATGGCATCATAATGATGAAACATTTCGAACAATCTGAATTCTCCAGTCTTGTGAAATATTTTGAAGACATGTTGCACAAGAATCAGTACCTGTCAAACCCATACAGCCCCTCAGAACTCATCCGCATTTGCTTAATCAAACTGCCTGAACATTTACGACATATTATTTTGGCAGGACGTTGCAAAGACGACATTGAAGCATTTCAAGGACTCTTACAAGAACTGGAAATTGACACTGACAATCGCGGAACGCACGAGCACAACAATTACAGATCACATCCGTCGCAATTCCGCGATGAAATAAATAATAACTGGACGCGACAAGGCTATTCTCACAACACAAATCGTGACCGGAACAGACACCACCCGTATAACAACCGTTGGCAGAGTAGTAATAATTACAGGGAAAGATCACCTCTCCGCGGTAATGACTATCACAGAGACAATCAGAGAAACAGGCAATATGGGAACCAAAACAATTATTATTACGAGAGACAGAATAACTTTAGACGCAACAGTTCGGCGCACAGCTACGATTCAGGGAGAAATTCTCCACCACGTGACGGACAAGGAAGAAACTACGGAACCTACCGACATGACGACAGACGATATATTCGTAACGACAGACCTGAATTGCATCAGAACTGGCGGGATTTAAACAGGGCAGGGCCCTCTCGGCAAGGCGAATTTGTAGAAGTTAGGTCTCCAAATCCCAGTAACGACGCGCGCCAACAAAGAGACAGACAATGACTCGCACAGCAGGCAGCAGCATGCGCCCGCTGGCTCAGGGAAAAATAACATAGACGCTAACCTTGAGAAAAATTCCAGTATTCTTTACCGACGTATACCACTTGATAATTGCGTTAAAGTTGAAACTCTGCGTACTAGGAAGAGCAAAGGTTTACACCACATTTCACACACAAAACCGTTTATTGAGAGATAAGGTGCTTTTTTAACTTGAGATTTTAATGCAACATTTTGGTTTACTTGAAAATACATTCTGGATTTAAAGTACTTTCTGTGAGATACCAGACGACACAGTGGTTAGTTTATGTGACAACTACACGGTTTTATCACGACGCTACTAATGAGTGACAATTTACAATGTTGCTTTTGCGGTGTATCTGTTTTATATCTGCACAGTTTTTCTGAATTCTTCTGGAAAGTAAAACATGTTTTAGTAGCAACTTTTGTGGTATAGCTACAATGAGACAGCCTTTTCCGTAGCACAACAATACGTTACAGTACAGTACTTTCTTCATCACAACAATAAGCGTAATAACTAAGATATCTATACGCAAAGCATTTTACTTTTGTTTATCATGAGGTAAGTACATTGACTTTTGCAGAACTTAGCTTTCGGAGGACGATAACTACGAGACTTCCACAGAGACTATCTTACAACATGACGCACAGTTTAGCGCTACAGGACACGTATTTGACTGATTAATTTTGTACTTAAAACATTTATTTTTAAAGATTTTTAAATTGCAAAGAAAGTTTTCCGTGATACATTTCATTCCGTTGCTGTAATCTGTAACACCTGAGGGTATAATTACATTAATCCTCAGGGGGGTACACGCTTACTTTGTGTACCATGTGTTTGGCACACACAAGGAGCCCTAGCTAATATGGTATTTGCTTATACAACTTTACACATCGGTAACATATTTCACTAACACATAATTACACAGCTATCTGATTATTTGACAGAGATAAACATTTTTTTTACTACATCAGTGACAGATGTTTACGTAATTACACAGTTGAATAACTTCACACTTATGAAATTGTATTTTGTCTGTACTTTGTGAAATGTTCATATTTTTTCGGAACCATTGTGATACTATGAGAGCTTTGAATGATATATTTGGTATGGGATCATAATTTTTAAAGTACGTTTGAGGTTGATAACACTATTGAAATGAGCAGAGAATTTTTTTAGGTCTTGAAACTATTGGAGGAAGCTACGACGATTTTGAGAGTTGACTGAGGTGTTATGATGTTATTTTTACGACGATGATGTGTATTATGCTGCTGAGGTATGTTTATGGTCAAGAAGCTGATGCTATATGAGGAATTTGATTATGCTACATGTTTCATATGATGAAATATTAAAGAAGCGTCGATGAATATATATGTGTAATAAGGTAAGGAGTAATGAGTAGCGGTTAGGAAACCAAGAATCGTACTTTAAGAGTTATGAAATGAAATGTGTGTATATGCGTGAATGTATCACAATGCTAACGAATATTTTTTTTTGGACACTTACATTTATAGGATTTTGTTTCTACAGATTTGCAACGCTAATTCTTGACCTGTGAAATATTTTTATATGAGACTGCCACTGTAGCGCAAACTGCTGTCGTAAATATTTCCGTACGAATGTTAAGTGACCACCTGCACGTAATGCGTCGCGGGCACCCACCAGGGCGACAGCCGCCCGAAAAAAAGCCATTAGCCTTCCAGCGGCACAGATAGAAAAAAAAAGGGGAGGCCATTATCCTCGCTATTGACGTTCCTTTGTAGAAAGCATCGCAAAAACGACACGGTCGAACTTGAAAACGATGAGAAACATTTCACGGCTATTGTCATGCTAATTGAGAGAAATGCCATATGGCTAGTGAATGACGTTTCACGCCTTGCTTTGCCCATTTTGTTTAATATCTAGTTTCTAGCTGCACTGCAGCATTGGTAAAAATAAAATTTTATAGATGTACTAATATAAATATTTTCTGTCTACAGATCCAGTAAATAATAGTTTTGTGATCTACTTCCAAGAAAACGAGGGCACATAAATAGACATTTCCCTTCGCAGGAATTGCATAAATAATTTCTTTACGATTTGGTAACTTATCTGCTAGTGTAAGTTGTCGTGATGCATCACTCTAGTGTTAAGATGTGACATAGGTATTAGACATGGCCATTTTTAGTGTAATATTTTTTCTGCTTGAGCTATGTCATGTTTAGGTATAAGTTGCTGCTGTTTGCCAGGCGTAGTGTTATTGAATTTGACTTTGTATTATTCTGTTAAGCCAGTTTTACTAATGATTTATTTTTATTGTTGCTGCACAGTGCCTTAGATTAGTTGTAATATTACAATTGCTTTGCTAATTTCTTAATGCAGCTTGCTTCGCAAATCTGCGTCTTTTTTCATTGCTGTTTATATTAATTGTTTTATGTGATGCTGCATTGCCTCGTCCATTGGTATATATATCTGAGCTCAGTAGATTTAAGTTAGCTTAAGAGGGGGTAGACTATATAAGAAACTAACTATGATGGATTGGAAGAAATGCATTGAGAAGCTTAAAGAAAATGCTTTGGCCAAAAAAAAAAAGGGTATTTTGAAAGAGGATATGAACCAAAAAAAGTAGGGTTTAGGGACAACAGATATAGGTAGGATTTTCTTGGAAATAAATAATGAGTTAAGAAATATGTGAAATAAATACAGAAAGCATGCTTGGATAGGATTTTTTTGGTGGAAGCAAAGGTTGAAATAGGACGAAAGATCTATGGAATGAAGTTTTGGGTTGGACTGCAGTACCAAAAGTTACACTGAAAACGAACCCTGTCCTTTCCATTGTGTTATCCCACTATGTGTTTGTGTACCCTTGTGTATTTGTTTTCTTCATGTCTTTGTGTAGTTTCATAGAATTTTTTTCTTCTAATACTCAGCTACATTCACTATGATGAGGAATACTGTTATCCTCAAATATAATTGGTATTAATAATATGTTATTTAACTTGTAAATATGCTTAGATATTATTTATTATGTTCTGTTTTAATGCTCATGTGTAAAGTTGATGTTTCAAAAGCTATTCTGATCTTTTATGTATGTACTCATGTCATAATTCCTGTAACATTGATGTATATGTTTATTTCTATTGTGTTGTAAAGCCTGTACTACAAATGTTATCTGTATTGTTATGTTCTTTAATGATGTATTTTGTACCTTTGTAATTGTACTCTCATGTTGTAATATTGTAATTGACACCAGTTCTTCAAATTAAGTATCATTTCACTGCACACGCTTCTGTTGATCATAGTATATGGACAATATGTGAGAAGTAGGGACTGTTAGTGTTTACACGTGTGTTAATAATTCAGCAAGGGACTGGATAACAGCATTGCTGGTTCTAAGGACAATTCCAAAAACTTTGTGAGTGCACAAGTGGTGGTTTATGGACTTGCTCTATTCTCCGCAAGACTCTTCAATGGTGATTGTGCACCTGCACAGTCACAACAGATGGCTGCTGGCCATCTCTACAAGGACTGCAGTGGGTCGGCACCTCTGGTGGCCCACCAGTACTGTAATCTCTACAAGGACTACAGTGGGTCTGCGTCTTTGCTGACTCACCAGTACCATTATTTCTACAAGGACTGCAGTGGGTCTGCGCCTCTGGTGGCCCACCAATACCGTAATCTCTACCAGGACTACAGTGGGTCTGCTCTGTGATGACCTACCCACCAATACTCTTCAAAATTTCGACTGACTCCGCTGTGGGTTTACTCTGTTGTGGCCCATTACCTGTCTGCATGTAGAGTCAGCACTGTCTTTTCGTTGGAAGGACAACAATACTTCTTCAATACTGCATGGAAATCCACTACTTCCGTGTGCATTTTCTTTTACTGCTCAGACTTTGAGAAAAAGACTGATATTTTACTGTGATGCACGATTAGGACTGTCTTTATGGACTGTGAGAAAATTTTAGCTTTTGACCAACATTGTATCAATAAGTGTGTGCATTTGATTTCTTTGTTATTGTAATTGTGAAAAAATTTTTAACAAATATGTATTGGCCAGTGCCCAACAAAATTTGTAAAATTTTTTTGTGGGGAGCATGGGGGCTATGTAAGTAGGCTGTTTAGGTTTTTTTATTGGTAACGCCACCTCTGTATAAAAATCACTGGCTGTGCTGTGTGCAGTCTGTGGCTGCTTTGCATTGTTGTAATACTCGCCATTGTAGCGTTAGGCAGCTGGCTGTGAACAGCGCGTAGCGTTGCGCAGTTGGAGGTGAGCCGCCAGCAGTGGTGGATGTGGGGAGAGAGATGGCGGAGTTTTGTAATTTGTCATGAACTGCTATATATATGATGATATCAAGGTAAATACATTGTTTGTTCTCTATTAATATCTTTCATTTGCTAACTATCCCTGTCAATAGTTAGTGCCTTCCATAGTTTGAATCTTTTATTTAGCTGGCAGTAGTGGCGCTCGCTGTATTGCAGTAGCTTGAGCAGCGAAGATTTTTGTGAGGTAAGTGATTTGTGAAAGGTATAGTTTAATGTTAGTCAGGGCCATTCTTTTGTAGGGAATTTTGAAAGTCAGATTGCGTTGGCTAACAAAATATTGTGTGTCAGTATAAGCACAGTCTTGTAGAAATTGTTCGAAAGGGGACGTTTCAGTTTGTATACAGTCAGAAGTGTTACATTTGTTGAGTGTTACATTACATACATATATTCGTTAATTATGTAATTTATTTTACCGTTATTCATTACTGAATTATTGATTATATTTGTGCACTGACGAAAAATATCTTGGAAGTTGCGCGGATTCTCTGATAACCAGAACGTGTGATTCTGTGAGTTCATATAACGATTCAGGTGAAACCACGCTTCATCAGACATAAAGAACAGATCCAAGTCCAAGGCGATCATTGTTATCTTAGTGAACAGCCACTCACAAAACGGGAGGCGATGAGGAGTATCTGCTTCTTTTAACGCGTGAAGAACAGACCCTCGGTAGGGATGCATCTGGAGTATTCGTCCGCATGATCGACGTGGTATGACGGTCTCAGGCGTCGGGTTGATTTGGCAAGACTCCGAAGTATTTTCTGGTGAACTGCAGCCACACTTCCTGGTGTGCGGGTACGTTTCGGAATGTTTTTTTGACTTGTTCAAAACAGACCTGTCTGACACCAGTTTTGGACTAAATGAGCCATGGCACTCTTTGCTGACTCAGGCACCATTAAACTTATGAGCAAACAGCTGACCAGACCGTTTCCACGACGTTGCTGTCACGCAACTTTCCACAGCGACCACCCGCTGCTCCACTGTGAGTGCCATAATGCCCTTTGCACTGCTCCACTCACACTGACGCAGCCCGTACTACGCTCTCGGCCGGTTTGGACCACGAGGCCGCCGTACACGCGATTGCGTGTCACGAGGTGTGGTTATATGCATACATTCAGGTCCAACTGTATCCACTCATCCGGGCCACTTTTATTTGCTCCACCCTGTAATATGGAAGTAATTCCATCATTTGCGACTGTATAAAGCCTTATGTTTAAGAATTACTTTTACGACTCGTATTTTATGGGCTCGTACATGTTTTTTGCGTTCTTCTACACACAAGCACTATATTTGTACCACACTGGCACACAATATAAATTCAGTTAGACGCTTCTGGCCCATATAAGACATTATACAGTCGCATAAGCTCCAGAGCTCCCATGTTCGTTGCAAAATTACGACTGCTATAGACGGGCCTCAAAAACAAAAGGGCAGTATGAAACCAAGTTAATTAACTCTTGCTAAAGTCACGATGTTTCCCGTTGTACTCAGTAACGATAAATATGCAGTTTAAAGAATCATTTCTAGAAACAGTTAAGAATTATGGAATGAATGAAAGCTCTGTACTCCAGATTCAAAGGCGGGCACGTGGCACACCCGGCATCCCGCTCTTGCAGATGCCTATGTGACTAACACAGTTCATATTTACCATAACGTTGAAATGTGAAGGGAACGGTCTCACTGACAGGTTATTTACGTAAGATTATTTATTTACATCTATGCTTTCAAACATGCTCTGCCAACCATTGTCATGTGGATTGTAAAGGGTATGTAACATGGTACCAGATGAGAATATTTCTTTCCGTTTCAACTGGTTATGGAGTGTGGAAGAGTGACTCCTTAAACGCCTCTGTGCCTGCTTGTTGTGTACATAGTTCCGCGTAGTCAGCACGTACACAACTTTCCCACTAGAGCGCGCCCCGCTAAGCACTACAGCGCAGGCGCAGCGCTCGTCCGTCTCCGCACTATGAGATGGCGCTGCCATAGAGACGGACCAAATTCTGCTTCCGCCGATCCGCGTATTAATATGTAACGCAGCCAATGAGATTGCTACTAACGTAGAACCTTTTTTGCTCGCGGATCACACTCGCACAGTGATACATGAACGCGCGAGGTATTATAACGAGTGTACAGACCTCCGATTAGTGAGTCTGCATTTGTCTTTACCGGTCTGCATTTGTCTGCAACAGTCTGTACGAGATCTACATTTGTCTGTACCAGTCTATAGTCAAGTTTCAATCTGCACCAAATAAGATGACCATTCCTGTACATAGCCATGAAGATAAATGTATAGAAACTTTTGTCAAGTATCAGAGATATATGTGAGAATAAGATTAACGTACCAATACCAAAGGAACTTCAGATTGTCAATTGTAAATAGCATCCAGAACCATGTTAAGTAATTTTTATGCTTGTTATTATTATAATAAATGTGTGTGAAAATTAATAAAGTTCTGTTTAAAGTTGGTGACCGTCAATCTGCTACTCTAAGCGTGCAAGTGGCATTTCTATCGTCTGACCTAGCGGCAGAAGATAAACACGCCACGATAAGACCACGAGACATATTACTGACACCCGCCTACTTCGTTAGAGCTACAAGTCAAATAATCTGATGGTGTGTGTACTGAAGGTCTTACAGTACGCACACCACACTGCTGTAATTAGTCTGATAGTCTTCACAGGAAAGGTATGTGGGGGACAGGGTAAACTGAAGAATATCTCTAGATTCTTCACTTGATACTGCGTTTTATAACTTTGTAAAAATGTTTTACTAGAGCAGTGGCATCTACAGCGTAGCAAAAAATAGATGTTGCAATGTTTTGACTACAACGACGTAATAATGGGTGATATATTTTTGTTATCATATTTATCCTATAGCAGACAATCTGAAATTTAACACAGGAAGTTTTGTTTTAACACCATGTTTTCGAGAGAAAATTGGTTTAAATTGCAGCTCGATCACAAAAAGGAAGCACGTAGCTTACTGAAGAGTGACTGGTTTTAGATCCAGCGACAGAGCGCCCTGGTCGGCGTCGCGGTGAGGCGTGGAAGGCGGCGAGAGGTGGCAACCTCGTTTCGCAAACTGCACCAGCCGTCGATCGGCACTTAATTCTAAAATCTCCGGCGCTTAATGAAGTCCTCCGCGGGTTTCCTCAATTTCTCCGGGCGGTCGTTCAGAAATCACCGGCGCCGACGCCGCAGCGCGCCGCCGTAAAATTGCTGCCGCCTGGTCTCGCCGCCCACCGCGACCTTAATGAGAACGCGTGAGGGAGGGAGGGAGGGAGAGAGAGAGAGAGAGAGAGAGAGAGATCGCACTTCCTCTGTGGCTGCTTCGGCCGTCACCCTCACCGCTCTCCCTATTTTCTGCTTCTTATAAAGAAAGTGCGTAGCCTGCGAGAACACACGGTCCCCCGCGATATATGTGCAGTGTGAGTCAAAAAGAAATATGCAACTTCGGAATGATATAGAAATTTATTGCAATAACTTACAGAAACGGTATATGTGTCAACCTGTAACAAACAACCTCATGTTTGGTCCATGTAGTGCATCAGTACCCCATTCCGCCACCAGGAGTGTAAAGTTAAAATGGCTACTTTCAATGGCGCAGAGCGTGCTCGCTGTACGTTTGAGTTTCATGAAAAGAACTCTGAATGAACTGCTCCGCGTAAATTTCGCACCGAATACGCTAAAGAATCTCCAAGAGACCCTACAATGTACTCTTGCCGCAAGAACTTTGTTGAGACGGGTTGTTCACTGCGACATGATAAATCACAGGTCGCCCTCGTGTTGATGATTGTATCCAACAGGTTAGGGAGAGCTTTGCCCGCAGCCTACAAAAGTCAACGCGTCGCGTCTCTCGCGAGACTGGCATTGGACGGAAGACAGTTTGGCGAGTATGCCTAAACGTATACACTTGAAACCATACAGATTCGCAATGGCACATTAGTGATGCAGGTAAGGTTTCATCATGGGGGAATTCTGTGCGGAAATGCTGCATCGGGTAGAGGACGACGAGACATTCCTGAGCACAATAATCTTCAAAGATGAGTCAACATTTAATATCAGTTGCATCGTGAACACCCTCAACTGCAGAATATGGGGCAGCGAAAATCCACATGCAAACCTGGGACACGTTCGTGGCAGCCCCAAAGTTAATGTATTTTGTGCATTTAGCAAACTGAAGGTGTACGGTCCTTTCACCTTCATGTAGAAAACAGTCACTCGTATTGTTTATCTGGAAAAGTTTTAAAACTTTTGAATTCCATAGATCGATGAAGACGTCCGAGATGGGATGGTATACTACCAGTAAGGCGGTGCACCACCTCATTTCCTGACGGGAGTTCGAGGTTTCCACTATAATTGTTTCCCAGGTCGGTAGATTGGCTTTGGAGGGTAATCGCGTGAGCACCTCGCTCCCCAGACTTGACACCACTGAATTTATCTCTCTGAGATGCCATAAATAACCGTGTTTTTGTTCCTCTCCTACAAAAAAAATAGCTAACGTAAAAAATCGAATCTACGCTGTGAAAATTCTTAAAGCTTTTTAAATGAAACTAAAGCTATCTATCTGCTCAATAATGAATGATCATAAATTTTTTTGACAACATACCTTTACTAGTCCTCATAATTTTGATGGTCCTTCTCGAAGTAGTCTTCCACGAATGATGCACTGGTCCCAGCCTTTCTGCCAGTCCTCAAATGCGCGTTTCTTCATCTTAGGGAATAGAAAAAAGTCGAAAGTGGCTAAATCCGGACTATAGGTAGGGTGGGGGATGAAGTGTACGTTGAGTTTTGCAAGATATTCAGCAACAACATTGACGATATGTGGCCGCAATTATCGTGCTGCGGCATCCAGCCTGCTTCACGGAAATGTGGTCTTCTGCGCCTGATATGGGCTTGCAATGTTTTCAGGACATCCCTGTAGTATTGTTCAGTTACTGATGTGTGTGCAGGTAGAGCATGCTGATAAACAATTCCGTGAATATCAAAGAAAGAGATGACCACAACTTTCCCAGCAGAAGCAACCACTTTTGCTTTTCTGGAGGTTGGTGATGAAGGATATTTCCACACTGAGCTTTGCTGTTTGCTCTCAGGATCAAAATGATGTAGCCAAGTTTCATTAGCAGTGAATACATTTGAAAGAAACTCCGGATCTTCCTCTAACATCAACTTTAACTGCATGCAGACCTGCACGCGAATGTCCTTTTGTTCGGGAATCGACAGTCTTGGAACCTATCGCGCACAAACACGTGTCATGTGTAATTTTTTTGTCACCAACGTGTGCGTGTCACCCAATGTTCAGTATTTCAAACAGTGATATTACGGTAATTCGTCGATTCTCTCTCACAATGACAGCAGCAGTGTTGATATTTTCTTCCTTAAGAGCAGTAACTGGAGCACCGGGTCCACCTTCCTTTGAGGCCTCCTGTAGCCTTGTATAGACCTCAGCTGAAGATTTGTTGAGACGAAAGCAGAATTTCAAAGCCGCTTATTGTTCCTCGCGTGTTACCTCCATTGCAGCGTTAGGCGCTACCGAACATGTCTGCCTGCCTCTCACAGTCGGGAGCCAGGAGTCCCAACAATGAAACTACTACGGCGTGTTTGTTGCACATTAAGCTAACAGAACATCATAAGATTAAATTTTAGAGCGAGAAATTATGAACATAAAAAATTGTGATCATTCTTCATTGAACAGTCCTCGTACATTCTACATCTTCATTGTTTGCGTCTACATATTTATCTCTGAACATACACTCGACGAACACATTTCTCCCAGCGAGAGACCAGTTTGTTGCTGATACCGTTACTATAGAATGTCGACTTTGTTGCTGGAACCACAGCCTGGCGATGGGAAAACCGATCGGTTAAAACCGATATCGATGTTCTAGTTCTGAATAACCGCTACTTTTCGGTATTTGTTCGATCTCTGTTATAACATGTGTTTTTTACTTTTACTAATAACCGATTAAAAAACCGATTTATCAGTTAGCCAAAGCAGCTAAAATTTTTCGTTTTTAAGTAAATCTAAATTTTAAACATGGCTGAAGCAGCAAATGTTGAAAATCTTAACGGTAAATGATAACAGCCAAACAGTTGCAGGATAAATATTTATTAAAATCCTTGACCACAGTTTCGGTATATCTAAATATACCTTCATCAGAAGCAAAAATACGCTAAAATCACGTCCTGAAGTGGAGATTCATAAAACTGACGACGCCTTTGGCACGATTGTTTAATGCATCTCTACTGCAGGATGTGATTTTACTGTATTTTTGCTTCTGATGAAGGTATATTTAGATATACCGAAACCGTGGTCAAGGATTTTAATAAATTTTTAAGTAAACTTTTTCTTTAAAAAAGGAGTAACTTTTATTCGTAAAATTTGCATTGGTTTAAAATATGGAGTTATCACAGAAAATCGGAAAGAGATCAGCGCTATTTTAATAATAATGCCGACAGGAATGAGCAACAAACACATGGTATAAGAATTGCTGCAGCGTTGCTGAGGCAATTATGTACCTGTTCCCATGTGTCATGGCCGGAGGTGCAAGACTTGCCCCCACCCGGTCAACACAGTAGATTCTCGCGTCGCCGCCGCACATCCTTTGTGTTGCCGAGTAACACCAACGATGGTCAGTAAATATTTTAATGAAGTGACATAGCAATGAAGTACGATGTTTCATTTGCTCTAAGAGATTAAATATTTCTCTACCATTTTTTATAATATAATAAACGAGGTAGGAAATGGCGGCAACAGTAATAAATTAAAAAGTCAATAACAGTTCATTCATATTACACAATAAAAATAGAAAGTAGCTGCTCTGCTACTGTGTCCACATATTATACATTTTAACCGGTTGTAGTCTTTGAAAGCGGACAAATTAGCGCAAAAAATAGAGTTTTTGTATGTCACTTTTCAACCTTTAGCGCTAGCTATTCTTAATGCCCAGATAGTGGTATGATCCCCAATTACTACGTTATTTTTGAGCAGAGTTTCAAGAAATACCGATGCTTTTAGGAGTATTCAGCCTCTTATTACTTTCCGAAAAACATAACGAACGGTGGACGGACTAAGTTGTCTTTTATTCGTCTATTTAATTTAATATTTGAAAATCTGTGCATCTTAGGACTGAGTGAGACAAAATTTTTCAATTCTCGTTCGATTTCCATGTTTACTACAGCAAATAATAGGAATAAAAAACCGAAAATCAGTTAATTCAGAAAGCTATATGGAGTGGTTTTAACAGTCAAAGATTAAACTGTTGTGTGAAAAAACTGGTTGTTTCAACGATAACAGCCATCGCTACCACAACCTCACCTCTGCTTGCACCGCTTCATGACTGTGTACACCTCAGAGGTGCTCTTTAAGTTTTCGAAACAAATGAAAATCGGATGGGACGAAGTCGGGTCTGTATGGAGGATGCTTGATGACAGTGAACCCAAGGCGTCGGACTGTTGTAGATATCGCGGTGCTCGTGTGTGGTCTGGCTCTGTCTCTGTCATGCTGAAGGAGCGTGTGGGCGAACTCTTTGAATTTGTGCTTTCAGTTTTCTGAGGGTGTCGCAGTACCTTGCATAGTTTACGGTGGTGTCTTTAGGAATGAGTACCAAATGCACCACGCCTTGAACATCCCATAACACAGTGAGCATGACTTCGCCTGCTCATGGCATGGTCTTGAACTATTTTGGCGTCGTTGATGCTATCTTGTTTTCAGAGCCAAAATGATGAACCTAACTTTCATCACCACAGTGTTGTTAAGGAACCCATCGCCCTCACACTCAGATTGCAAAAGAAATTGTTGAGGAATGTCCAGTCTCATCTCTTTCAAGTCAAGACCAAGTGTTCGAAGCACCCTCCGTGCACACTGTTTCCTGTACCGCAGTTCTGCATTGATGAATGGCCTGCACACGCTCTCGTGATATGCCACACTTACCTGAAAGCCTTGTCTGTGATATCTGACGATTTTCTCTCATGATTTCTTCAACCCGATTCTGATGAATCTCGTCCCTTGCCGCAAGCGATTGTCCACTCCAAGCTGTTTCACATACGCTGAGTTTAGCATCAACGTTTCCTTCATCACAAGCACGAACAACTCTACTTCGCACATTACTGACGTCACTAGACTCATCATCCTACACAACTTTCATTCTTCTACGGATTTCAATCGGAGGCACGATTTCTGCGGTTAGAAATTCGATTACACCACGCTGTTACACAGGCACCGACAAAGTTACATTACATGTCACTATGTTACACCAAGTCCTCTAGCGGCAGATGGTTGCAACGTGCGTCAACGAGGCGGGAAAGTCGACCGAGTAATATCATGACGTCATCCTCAATCGATATTGAGAACCGAATGAAAAATTAGGAGGCATTACTTTTCAGCATATCCTCTTTGTGAAAAGGTATTATAGAAAGTAGTTTCGAAAATTTACTCTAACTGAGCTTGAAAAATTGTGGCAAAATCGGATCTCCTTGTAAAAAAAGCAAAATAACATTATTCAAAAGTAGATGAATCAGATATGTTACAAAATAATATCTTCCCGAAGAATATATGTGCGTTCTTTTTGTTGAGACGAAGAGCCCAGCTATGGGATGTCCTTTCCGACAGTTTGGTTTTGTGGCGGTTGGAAAAAAGACTAACCCATTTTTTCCCTAGAAATTTAATCTTCGAGTGGTTATTCAATGCTATTTCTATATATCAACTGAACGGACATTTTTGAGAAGTCACTACCACTAAGCCCTAAGAAAGAAGCTTCCATAGCCAGACAGCACTAAACCAGATCTTCTCCAAGATCTGTACCGCAAATTTTACACCGGGGAAGATGACGCAGTGGTTAACACATTGGAATCGCATTAGCGAGGACGACGGTTCAAATCTATGTCCAATCATCCCGATTTAGATTTTCCGTGATTTTACTAAATCGCTCCCTGAAAATCCCGCGATGGTTCCTTTGAAAGGGCACAGCCGATTTCCTTCCCCAGCCTTGAAACTATCGGAGATTCTGCTGCGTGTCTATTGCCCTAGTTATCAATGGTTGTACCCGTGGTCTAGGGGTAGCATCTTTGATTCATAACCAAAACGTCCTCGCTCCCGGGTTCGATTCCCGCCACTGCCTAGATTTTGATAAATAATCAGCATTGGCGGCCGAAGACTTCCGGCATAAGAAGTCAGCCTCATTCTGCCAACGGCCTTGTCAAAGAGGAGCGGATAGAGGTTCAGGGCACTCTCTTGTCCTAGGGGTGGGAAAATGCCCCTAAAGGCGGAAGAATCAGCAATGATCAACGACATGAGTATGCAGAAGGCAATGGAAACCACTGCATTAAAGACACGTAACGTGTATCCACAGGACATGTGGCCTGTAATTGAAGAAGTGTCATGATGATCTCTCCATTGGCAAAAGATTCCGGAATAGTCCCCCATTCGCATCTCCGGGAGGGGACTGCCAAGGGGGAGGTTATCATGAGAAAAAGATTGAATAATCAACGAAAGGATAACTTTCTACGAGTCGGGGCGTGGGATGTCAGAAGCTTGAACGTGGTAGGGAAACTAGAAAATCTGAAAAGGTAAATGCAAAGGCTCAATCTAGATATAGCAGGGGTCAGTGAAGTGAAGTGGAAGGAAGACAAGGATTTCTGGTCAGTTGAGTATCGGGTAATATCAACAGCAGCAGAAAATGGTATAACATGTGTAGGATTCGTTATGAATAGGAAGGTAGGCCAGAGGGTGTGTTACTGTGAACAGTTCAGTGACCGGGTTGTTCTAATCAGAATCGACAGCAGACCAACACCGACAACGATAGTTCAGGTATACATGCCGACGTCGCAAGCTGAAGATGAACAGATAGAGAAAGTGTATGAGGATATTGAAAGGGTAATGCAGTATGTAAAGGGGGACGAAAATCTAATAGTCATGGGCGACTGGAATGCAGTTGTAGGGGAAGGAGTAGAAGAAAAGGTTACAGGAGAATATGGGCTTGGGACAAGGAATGAAAGAGGAGAAAGACTAATTGAGTTCTGTAACACGTTTCAGCTAGTAATAGCGAAAACCCTGTTCAAGAATCACATGAGGAGGAGGTATACTTGGAAAAGGCCGGGAGATACGGGAAGATTTCAATTAGATTACATCATGGTCAGACAGAGATTCCGAAATCAGATACTGGATTGTAAGGCGTACCCAGGAGCAGATATAGACTCAGATCACAATATAGTAGTGATGAAGAGTAGGCTGAAGTTCAAGACATTAATCAGGATGAATCAATACGCAAAGAAGTGGGATACGGAAGTACTAAGGAATGACGAGATACGTTTGAAGTTCTCTAACGCTATTGATACAGCAATAAGGAATAGCGCAGTAGGCAGTACAGTTGAAGAGGAATGGACCTCTAAAAAGGGCCATCACAGAAGTTGGGAAGGAAAACATAGGTACAAAGAAGGTGGCTGCGAAGAAACCATGGGTAACAGAAGAAATACTTCAGTTGATTGACGAAAGGAGAAAGTACAAACATGTTTCGGGAAAATCAGGAATACAGAAATACAAGTCGCTGAGGAATGAAATAAATAGGAAGTGCAGGGAAGCTAAGACGAAATGGCTGCAGGAAAAATGTGAAGACATCGAAAATGATATGATTGTCGAAAGGACCGACTCAGCATACAGGAAAGTCAAAACAACCTTTGGTGACATTAAAAGCAACGGTGGTAACATTAAGAGTGCAACGGGAATTCCACTGTTAAATGCAGAGGAGAGAGCAGACAGGTGGAAAGAATACATTGAAAGCCTGCATGAGGGTGAAGATTTGTCTGATGTGATAGAAGAAGAAACAGGAGTCGATTTAGAAGAGATAGGGGATCCAGTATTAGAATCGGAATTTAAAAGAGCTTTGGAGGACTTACTGTCAAATAAGGCAGAAGGGATAGATAACATTCCATCAGAATTTCTAAAATCATTGGGGGAAGTGGCAACAAAACGACTATTCACGTTGGTGTGTAGAATATATGAGTCTGGCGATACACCATCTGACTTTCGGAAAAGCATCATCCACACAATTCCGAAGACGGCAAGACCTGACAAGTGCGAGAATTATCGCACAATCAGCTTAACAGGTCATGCAACGAAGCTGCTTACAAGAATAATATACAGAAGAATGGAAAAGAAAATTGAGAATGCTCTAGGTGACGGTTTGGCTTCAGGAAAAGTAAAGGGACGAGAGAGGCAATTCTGACGTTACGGCTAATAATGGAAGCAAGGCTAAAGAAAAATCAAGACACTTTCATAGGATTTGTCGACCTGGAAAAAGCGTTCGACAATATAAAATGGTGCAAGCTGTTCGAGATTCTGAAAAAAGTAGGGGTAAGCTATAGGGAGAGACGGATCATATACAATATGTACAACAACCAAGAGGGAATAATAAGAGTGGACGATCAAGAACGAAGTGCTCGTATTAAGAAAGGTGTAAGACAAGGCTGTAGCCTTTCGCCCCTACTCTTCATTCTGTACATCGAGGAAGCAATGATGGAAATAAAAGAAAGGTTCAGGAGTGGAATTAAAATACAAGGTGAAAGGATGTCAATGATACGATTCGCTGATGACATTGCTATCCTGAGTGAAAGTGAAGAAGAATTAAATGATCTGCTGAACGGAATGAACAGTCTAATGAGTACACAGTATGGTTTGAGAGTAAATCGGAGAAAGACGAAGGTAATGAGAAGTAGTAGAAATGAGAACAGCGAGAAACTTAACATCAGGATTGATGGTCACGAAGTCAATGAAGTTAAGGAAGTCTGCTACCTAGGCAGTAAAATAACCAATGACGGACGGAGCAAGGAGGACATCAAAAGCAGACTCGCTATGGCAAAAAAGGCATTTCTGGCCGAGAGAAGTCTACTAATATCAAATACCGGTCTTAATTTGAGGAAGAAATTTCTGAGGATGTACGTCTGGAGTACAGCATTGTATGGTAGTGAAACATGGACTGTGGGAAAACCGGAACAGAAGAGAATCGAAGCATTTGAGATGTGGTGCTATAGACGAATGTTGAAAATTAGGTGGACTGATAAGGTAAGGAATGAGGAGGTTCTACGCAGAATCGGAGAGGAAAGGAATATGTGGAAAACACTGATAAGGAGAAGGGACAGTATGATAGGACATCTGCTAAGACATGAGGGAATAACTTCCATGGTAGTAGAGGGAGCTGTAGAGGGCAAAAACTGTAGAGGAAGACAGAGATTGGAATACGTCAAGCAAATAATTGAGGACGTAGGTTGCAAGTGCTACTCTGAGATGAAGAGGTTAGCACAGGAAAGGAATTCGTGGCGGGCCGCATCAAACCAGTCAGTAGACAAAAAAAAAAAAAAAAAAAAAAAAAAAAAAAAAAAAAAAAAAATGGAACGTTAAACCATAACCTTTCTTCCGAAAATTTTATGACTGCCTCTTTTTGTTTTTACCGCTTCCCCAGGTATAATGTTCTTCATGTTGGACAACCTTATAAGCGTTGTTTTTTCAACATTAAATGGTTTACCAACCCCTATCCCTTACGGGAACGTTGAGCACGGCGACTCTGTGTTATATTAAGGAAGGATAGGAGTACAGCAATCAGTCGCAATCCCACGGTTTTTTTTTCGTTCTTGAATATCCAGATTTCAGCTATGAATAGCCACCTTCAGTACATTTGAGGGACTTTTAAACCAACGTACTCTCAGCACCACAGTGACTTCACTGGTGTACAGGTAGAAGGAATGCCACGAAGATGCCTATTAACAGCTGAGATCTGGATGTGCAAGAATAATAAAAAGCCAATGGGATTGCCACTGACTGATTTATTTCTATCCTTCCTTGTTAACCTGTTTATTCGCCTTCTTCCAATCCATTTTCTGTAATGAATCGCTTCCATAGGATTAGTCACATTACAGGGACTCCATATTCTTTCAGCATCCGTTCCCATTAGCCTGTTGGAATCTGCAAGAGAATTCCAAGAGAATAAGAGTGTGTGCCGATACAGCCAGACTTCAAACGAGAAAAATAAGTGGTCCGCTTTAAGCAACAGAAGCGTTTCCTGTTCAAGCGACCATAGTCTACTTTTCAAATGGCTCTGAGCACTATGGGATTTAACGTCTGAGGTCATCAGTCCCCTAGAACTTAGAACTACTTAAACCTAACTAAATTAAGGACATCACACACATCCATGCCCGTGGCGGGATTCGAACCTGCGACCGTGGCGGTCGCGCGGTTCCAGACTGAAGCGCCTATCCTACTTTTGTTAACCCTGTAAATTCTTACCCGATTATTTAAACTAAAAGGTTTAATCATTAACGTTAATTTTAATCCATACTATTCAAGAACACGGTTATGTTTTAAAGGTCTACCTGCAATTATTTAGGAGAAATAACGAAAAGTGTAGCACAATGTAAAAAGTTTGTCCATTGTCAAAACTTGTAATGGCGAAATTATAAGTAAAAGGCGAAATGAGCGACTTGTGCGCTCCGCTACAGAGTAGTAGAAGCCTAAACTCATACTTGATGCCACTAGAGTTAGGAGAATGAAGAGCCAAAAGAGAACGTGGTCCACTTTTGAGGGGGGGGGGGGAGGAGTCTAGTTTAGGGCACTTTCCTCTAATAACGCGAATTATGTACTAGTTAACGGAGCTACTGATACCAGTCTCCAAAAGAGGTGTCAGATGAACATCGACAAAAGCAAAACAAGGGTTATTGAGTACAGGTGATGGCGAGAATGACTAATTATAGCTACATATAGTCATCTACATCTACATCGTTCTCCACAAGCGCCCTAATGGTGAGTGGTGACTGGTAGTTCTGGTACCACTAACTCATCCCCCCTAAAAAATGGTTCAAATGGCTCTGAGAACTATGGGACTTAACATCTGTGGTCATCAGTCCCCTAGAAACTTAGAACTACTTAAACCTAACTAACCTAAGGACATCACACACATCCATGCCCGAGGCAGGATTCGAACCTGCGACCGTAGCAGTCGCGCGGTTCCGGACTGGGCGCCTAGAACCGCTAGACCACCGCGGCCGGCCATCCCCCCTACCATGTTACACTCGAGAAGGGCATGTGGGAAGAATGATTTTCGGTAAGTCTCTGTATTGGATCTGATTTCTAGAATTTTCTCGTCATGGTCATTACGCGAGATGTATGTGGAAGAAGAAAAACGTTATCCGACTCTTCTCGGAAAGCGCTATCTCGAAATTTCAGTAGCAAATGTCTACGTGATGCATAACGCCTCTCTTGTAATGTCTGTCAATGGGATCTGTTGAGCATCTCGGTAACGCTCTCACACCGATCGACTAAACGACGCATCACTCTTTGTTGGATCTGCTCCGTCTCTTCTATCTGTCCTAACCAGTATGGATCCCATATTGAAGAAACGATCAAAAAGGGCCTTATATGCTACTTCCTTCGTGGATGAGTTAAATTTCCTTAAAATTCTTCCTATGAATGTCAGTCTGGCACATGCTTTTCCTACTATTTGTTTTTGTGGTCATTCCACTTAAGGTCGCTCTGGGTACTTACTCCTAGATATTTTGCGTTAGGTACTGTTCCCAGTAGTCTCTCTTCAATGGCTTTCTTTTCCTATGGCGTTTAAGAAGTCATCCTCTCCGATCTGCACACACAAATGGAACGGGAAAATGCCTTAATAATAGTACAGTGGGAGTTCCCTCTGCTATACACCTGTGATATGCAGAGAACAGATGTAGATTTGATTTTCCCTTAATATGTTTCGCGTAGCACCGGTGTTCTACAGGAAGTTAGGTAAATTCTACGCGAAAAGCTATTAAGAAAATGGCGTTTCTTTCGATGTTTGGACGATACTATTTTTTTGTTAAATTTCACTATGGTCTCAGTTAGTTATAAAATTGAATCACAGAATAATACAATTTTTTTAATTTTGTAAAATATTATTAATATTCAAAATAAACAAGGTGTTCTATCAGAGTCTTAGAATTATTAAACTGTCCCATCAGAGGAAAAGTTTGGGAATCCCTTATATAGAAATAGATGTGGAAGATAATAACAATCGACTTTCCACGTTAGTATTGACTCTTAAACCAGCTGATACTTGGGATGCAGGAAGAGTTGAAAAGAGATGGGCACACAATGCGTCAAGAAGTGAAGAGCTTTAAACTTTGTCTTGCGAAGAGCAGGAGAAGAAGTATGTTTTCGGTCTGTAGTGACCTTGGACAAGTGCTACCAGTGCACGACGCGGCTCGCTTCTCGACCATGGCTGGCGTTGGTGGTTGTGCGTGCGCCAGCTGCCTGCTGACCGGCGTAATCGGTCGTGAAGCGCGGCGCCTCACAGGGCGGCGGGAACAATCGGGCTGGAAACAATGGTTCGTCTGGGCCGGCGGTCAAGGATGGCGGCTTCGGCTCCTCTGACGGCACGCCGCAGAGCCGCTTAGTCCCGACACGCCTGATTTTAGCGGCCGGGGTCGGCTGGCTTCACCTGGCCTACGAGGATCCTGCTAGCCTGCGTCGTTACTGAAGGAAATAGCGTCAGGCAGGGACGCGAAGAAAAAAAAAAAAAAATAAAAAAAAAGAACTTACCTGTTGATATCGAGTACTTTCAGTTCGATACCGGCGCGTTTTACTAAATACTTTTCAACTGATACTTTTAGACATACCAAATAGTGGAAAGTCCATTTTATAATAACAACAATGTGGAAAGTGTGAGGTGTCAGTTGAGCATTTAACGTGACTCCTGGTCTAAGGCCCCTTTCACATGGGATACGTGCATCCAGCTGCAGATAGCTGAAGCGATTAGCGTTACATTGGACCTTAATGTGTCCTTTCACACTGAGCCACAGTGTAGCCTGTCAAGTGAATCGCCTGCAACTCGCCTTATACAGAGCATTTGGGAGCTTTCACACGGGATACAGCAGCCGCTCGCCGTCGTCCGCGCCCAGTTTCGGTACGCATTGTTGACTGAGCGCGTCTATTGTTTCCCCTATTGACCAGTATAGATCAGTAATAAAGGTCTGCGTGAGTGTCTAAAACCATGGAGAAAACAGGGAGTATGTTCGACGTAGAGAGTTTCACTGCGGAGTGTAACGTAGGCCAGTGCTGTGGGGCTGTTCCACACCAATAAAAAATGCCGAAGCTTGGAATGCGGTCTGTGGAATGTATAACAAGGATTTAGACACCTTGCCGCCGCAGGAGGATAAATTTATAGGTAAGTAAGAGTACATATTTTTATTAATCTGTAATTACGTATTTTCTGTACAAACATACGAAACTGATATACTGTATGGCAGTTCGTTTTGTGCTAAGTGACAACACATCACGGTAATCTTCCTCAACGTTTACATAACGCTTGTATTCGAGAATACCGCCATTCGCGTTCTCCAGTACTGCTGACAAAGTAGTTTGCAAAATTATTGCGAATACTTTTCACTGCAGTGGATCTACAGTTGGTAATTGTGCCACATTCTGTGTCTATAATAAACGGAAAGTCGTTGAGTAAAACAGAAGTAATATCCGACGTTCGCCAAGGAAGTGTTATAGGCCCTCTATTGTTCCTGATCTTATTAACGACATAGGAGACAATCTGAGTAGCCGTCTTAGATTGTTTGCAGATGATGCTGTCATTTACCGTCTTGTAAAGTCATCAGATGATCAAAACAAATTGTAAGATGATTTAGATAAGATATGTGTGGTGCGGAAAGTGGCAGTTGACCCTGACTAAAGAAAAGTGCGAAGTTATTCACATGAGTACAGAAAGAAATCAGCAAAATTTCGATTACGCGATGTTGTTGTTGTTGTGGTCTTCAGTCCTGAGACGGTTTGATAGAGCTCTCCATGCTACTCTATCCTGTGCAATGTTCTTCATCTCCAAGTACTTACTGCATCCTACATCCTTCTGAATCTGCTTAGTGTATTCATCTCTTGGTCTCCCTCTACGATTTTTACCCTCCACACTGCCCTCCAATGCTAAATTTGTGATTCCCTGAAGCCTCAGAACGTCTCCTACCAACCGGTCCCTTCTTCTTGTCAAGTTGTGCCACCAACTCCTCTTCTCCCCCATTCTATTCAATACCTCCTCATTAGTTATGTGATCTCCCCATCTAATATTCAGCATTCTTCTGTAGCACCACATTTCGAAAGCTTCTATTCTCTTCTTGTCCAAACTATTTATCGTCCATGTTTCACTTCCATACATGGCTACACTCCATACAAATACTTTCAGAAATGACTTCCTGACACTTAAATCTATACTCGATGTTAACAAATTTCTCTTCTCCAGAAACGCTTTCCTTGTCATTGCCAGTCTACATTTTATATCCTCTCTACTTCGACCATCATCAGTTATTTTGCTCCCCAAATAGCAAAACTCCTTTACTACTTTAAGTGTCTCATTTCCTAATCTAATTCCCTCAGCATCACCCGACTTAATTCGACTACATTCCATTATCCTCGTTTTGCTTTTGTTGGTGTTTATCTTATACCCTCCTTTCAAGACACTGTCCATTCCGTTCAACTGCTCTTCCAAGTCCTTTGCTGTCTCTGACAGAATTACAATGTCATCGGCAAAACTCAAAGCTTTTATTTCTTCTCCGTGGGTTTTAATACCTACACAAAATTTTTATTTTGTTTCCTTTGCTGCTTGCTCAATATACAGATTGAATAACATCGGGGACAGGCTACACCCCTGTCTCACTCCCTTCCCAACTACTGCTCCCCTTCATGCCCCTCGACTCTTATAACTGCCATCTGGTTTCTGTACAAATTGTAAATAGCCTTTCGCTCCCTGTATTTTACCCCTGCCACCTTTAGAATTAGAAAGAGAGTATTCCAGTCAAAATTGTCAAAAGCTTTCTCTAAGTCTACAAATGCTAGAAACGTACGTTTGCCTTTCCTTAATCTAGCGTCTAAGATAAGCCGTAGGGTCAGTATTGCCTCACGTGTTCCAACATTTCTACGGAATCCAAATTGATCTTCCCCAAGGTCGGCTTCTACTAGTTTTTCCATTCGACTGTAAAGAATTCACGTTAGTGTTTTGCTGCCGTGACTTATTAAACTGATAGTTCGGTAATTTTCACATCTGTCAACACCTGCTTTGTTTGGGATTGGGATTATTATATTCTTATTGAAGTCTGAGGGTATTTCGCCTGTCTCATACATCTTGCTCACCAGATTGTAGAGTTTTGTCAGGACTGGCTCTCCCAAGGCCGTCAGTAGTTCTAATGGAATGTTGTCTACTCCCGGGGCCTTGTTTCGACTCAGGTCTTTCAGTGCTCTGTCAAACTCTTCACGCAGTATCGTATCTCCCATTTCGTCTTCATCTACATCCTCTTCCATTTCTATAATACTGTCCTCAAGTACATCGCCCTTGTATAGACCCTCTATATACTCCTTCCAGCTTTCTGCTTTCTCTTCTTTGCTTAGAACCTTGTTTCCATCTGAGTTCTTGATATTCATACAAGTGGCTCTCTTTTCTCCAAAGGTCTCTCTAATTTTCCTGTAGGCAGTATCTATCTTGCCCCTAGTGAGATAAGCCTCTACATCCTTACATTTGTCCTCTAGCCATCCCTGCTTAGTCATTTTGGACTTCCTGTCGATCTCATTTTTGAGACGTTTGTATTCCTTTTTGCCTGTTTCATTTACTGCATTTTTATATTTTCTCCTTTCATCAATTAAATTCAATATTTCTTCTGTTACCCAAGGATTTCTACTAGCCCTCGCCTTTTTACCTACTTGATCCTCTGCTGCCTTCACTACTTCATCCCTCACAGCTACCCATTCTTCTTCTACTGTATTTCTCTTCCCCATTCCTGTCAATTGTTCCCTTATGCTCTCCCTGAAACTCTGTACAATCTCTGGTTTACTCAGTTTATCCAGGTCCCATCTCCTTGAATTCCCACCTTTTTGCAGTTTGTTCAGTTTTAATCTACAGGTCATAACCAATAGATTGTGGTCAGAGTCCACATCTGCCCCTGGAAATGTCTTACAATTTAAAACCTGGTTCCTAAATCTCTGTCTTACCATTATATAATCTATCTGCTACCTACTAGAATCTACAGGATTCTTCCATGTATACAACCTTCTTTCATGATTCTTGAACCAAGTGTTAGCTATGATTAAGTTATGCTCTGTGCAAAATTCTACCAGGCGGCTTCCTCTTTCATTTCTTAACCCCAATCCATATTCACCTACTATGTTTCCTTCCCTCGCTTTTCCTACTCTCGAATTCCAGTCACCCATGACTATTAAATTTTCGTCTCCCTTCACTACCTGAATAATTTCTTTTATGTCATCATACATTTCATAAATTTCTACATCCTCTGCAGAGCTAGTTGGCATATAAATTTGTGCTACTGTGGTAGGCACGGGCTTCGTGTCTATCTTAGCCACAATAATGCGTTCACTATGCTGTTTGTAGTAGCTTACCCGCACTCCTACTTTTTTATTCATAATTAAACCTGCTCCTGCATTAACTCTATTTTATTTTGTATTTGTAACCCTGTATTCACCTGACCAAAAGTCTTGCTCTTCCTGCCACCGAACTTCACTAATTCCCACTATATCTAACTTTAACCTATCCATTTCCCTTTTTAAATTTTCTAAACTACCTGCCCGATTAAGGGATCTGACATTCCACGCTCCGATCCGTAGAACGCCAGCTTTCTTTCTCCTGATAACGACGTTCTCATGAGTAGTCCCCACCCAGAGATCCGAATGGGGGACTATTTTACCTCCGGAATATTTTACCTAAGAGGACGCCATCATTGCTTTCAGCCGTTCGCAGTACCAGCACAGCAAGGCCGTTTTGGTTAGTGTTGCAAGGCCAGATCAGTAAATTATCCAGACTGTTGCCCCTGCAACTACTGAAAAGGCTGCTGCCCCTCTTCAGGAACCACACATTTGTCTGGCCTCTCAACAGATACCCCTCCGTTGTGGTTGCACCTACGGTACGGCCATCTGTATCGCTGAGGCACGCAAGCCTTCCCACCAACGGCAAGGTCCATGGTTCATGGGGGGAGGATTACGCGATAAGTCACACAGATCTGAAGGATGTAAATTCAACTAAATACTTAGGGACTACAATTACAAATAACCTAAATTGGAACGATCGCATAGATAATATTGTGGGTAGAAAAAACGTAAGACTGCGATTCATTGGCAGAACACTTAGAAAGTGCAACAGGGCTACCAAAGAGACTGCTTACACTACGCTTGTCCGCCCTATACTGGAGTACTGCTGTGCGGTGTGGGATCCGCATCAGGTGGGACTGACGGATGACATCGAAAAAGTACAAAGAAGGGCAGCTCGTTTTGTATTATCTCGAAATAGGGGAGATAGTGTCACAGACATGATACGTGAATCGGAGTGGCAATCATTAAAACAAAGGCGTTTTTCGTTGCGACGGGATCTTCTCATGAAATTTCAATCACCAGTTTTCTCCTCCGATTGCGAAAACATTCTGTTGGCACCCACCTACATAGGGAGAAATGATTATCACGATAAAATAAGAGAAATCGGGGCTCGCACGGAAAAATTTAAGTGCTCGTTTTTCACGCGTGCCGTTCGAGAGTGCAACGGTAGAGAGACAGTATGAAGGTGGTTCGTTGAACCCTCTGCCAAGCACTTTATTGTGAATAGCAGAGTAATCATGTAGATGTAGACATCTTCTAATTTTATTCCATCTAGGGTGCGGACAAAATAGTCCACCACAACGCAACGCTTTACAATGTCTTCTGCAAACTCGAGGGAGTTATTCAATGGTCGGTGAAAAATTCGCCACTTATTCGACAATATTCCAATGTACATTCAATAAGACTTCTTGCGCTTGACAGATGGTAGTTAAAGACTCTGTTTTTCAAAGACAGAGATCTTCAAGCAAAATGACGCATAACATTCATGGACAATCCGAATGCTTCATCTGCGACAAACAAATGACATATCTGGCTCTTTGGTTCCTAGCAACGGGCATGTGCTAGGTGAAGCAAGTGTTTTATTTATAATTTGTTTCCGAAAGTCGAGTTCACGAAGAGAGAAGAGTCAGAATTTTTTTCACACCCTCCAGTGTCAACAACAGTGAAGCAATAGTTACGATCGCAAACAACTAGAAGTACGATTGAAAAATAATGCTTGTAGTTATAAAACATTGAGCCTCTATCTCGTGAATGAATAATCTTCATATGCTTTGCATCTATTGCGATAACGCAGTTCGTGAAATCTATTACTTTGAAAAGTCCATCAGCTACTGCTTCCCACATTTCCTTGTTCGGCATTGGCACAGTCATTTGTCTCGTGTGATTCCATATCTTTTTGCATACATCCTGTATTATTCCAGACAAGGTTGAAATTCCAATTTGGAAAATGTAATCCAGGTCAGTAAGGGATGCACTAGTTGCTAAGTACTTGTAAGAAGAATAGTTTTAAATAAATATACTAATGACAAATATCATATTTTTAGGGAATCATATACAAAAGAAGTGTAAGAATGTGAGGTTACGTGAGGGATATTAAAAGATCTCGAGAAATAAAGAGTGGTTCTGCAGCAACCTATTGTCATTTTGTCAACTGTTATTCAACACAAAATTTAAGTAAAGTAGATATATGATGCTCGTGTGTTATCTTATTCTGAATAATTAAACGCATTCAAATTGCTTTTTTTAATGCTGTTAACGTACCTAATTCTTTCCAGACCTTTCTCTATTTTCTCTGCCTCGTGATGACTGAGTGTTGTGTGATGTCCTTAGGTTAGTTAGGTTTAAGTAGTTCTAAGTTCTAGGGGACTGATGACCATAGCTGTTAAGTCCCATAGTGCTCAGAGCCATTTGAACCATTTTGAACATTCTCTAACTTATGTCAAGAAGATAATGTAAGCTACACTCTTTTACAACTATGCATCACAACAATGTGATGTTCCCCCAGTTGCTTTTTATTCGCGCCAGCAGTTTTCCTCAAATGTCTTTGAAATAAGTCACGCAACTTCCCCCTATCCGTCCTCAGTCATGGTAAATAGCACTTACACAGCCCACTCGAGAAATAGAAAACGAACCCGATAATTCGTCAATTCTGAGCCTTTGAAAAAACTTCTTACTTCGTTAATACGTGCAATACTTCATTTGTCGTACAGTGCTGAAAAACTTCCATGTTATTAGATTCTGTTATGTTGTGATGTTTTTAATGGAACATTCTGTTCTTGTTTTGCATCCACCTGAGAGTCACAGCTACTCTCTCTTCGTTATATGCTTCCTCATGTTGGTGTCCACCAGCCGAAGGAATGGTTTCAGTACTGTACACAGTTCATCGAATGAAGTTAATGACATAAGATGAAAATTGAAAAATTTCTCAGGATCTGCTCGAAGTGTCGCGTGAAGGCAACGAAAAACTAAGCTTAATCGAGAACTAGTTGTTGGTTGGCACCAATCTTTTCTTTTCTGTACTTTGCGTTTCTTCACGATAATTGCAGCAGCAGCAGCAGCAGCAACTACTACTCCCTCTACAGGAAACATTTTGTTACTGACTGGTTCTACAAACAATACGCCAAGAGGCAGCAGTTCTTTTCATGTATCACGTGACAGACGCAGTGGGCGGGGGTTCGACTCGGGGAGCCGAAGACATTCAGTGAGCGTCTATGTTCCTTGAGTGAGCGGGACTTCGGCTCTGAGCGGCGACCGGCGGCGGGTAAGTGCGGCTCACTGCATCCAAATGCACGGCCTCCCGTGTAAAAGGGGTCTAAACCCGGACGCCTATACAGTGAACAGATCACTCCCACAACATCAAGTGAAATGAAAAAGCAAAGTCGCGCAACGGATAACTAATTACTTACTTACTTTTACTTCTACTCAACTGTAGCCCTGTACTCCCATTCGCCAGCTGTCTATCACGGGCAGCCTTCCTCTTTCAGACGTCTCCTCCTAATCATTCCAGTTACTCCCGCTCTCCGTTTTATTCTCGTCCGTCCACTCTTGCTCCGCCATGGCGGCGACTATTCCAGGATTGCTTGGCCATCGTCGTTGCTCCAGTCACCGTACATGGCCATACCTTTGGAAATGAATAATGGCCCATAAGCTTTGCTTTGCGTTGATGCACAAAATAGATTTAGCTTCCCTGAGTCTCTCTCATGCTAAAATTTTTCCACAGGTATTGCACGACTGGCTGTTCCATATACATCATCTCCTTAATTTAGTCATTTCTTCTCCTCTCTGCTCTGCATGTCCTGGTTGCTACCCTTTTTATTCTACCCATTCCTACAGGCTGAGTACTTTTCTCCCTCTCCCCAAGGATCACTTCTTCCACACAATGTGTTAGTATACTTCCCACAGCTTTTGCAGATGAAAGGAGTCTACTGGGGCACACTTGTACGTGGTATATATGACAATAATAAAATGTAAATGAAAATGGAAATATGAGTTTATAAACTATGAGTAGTAGGACAAAGTTCTTATGGCTTCGCTCTGTATTGTTGGCAAATTTATTCAAGATGGTGGATCCAATATGGCGGTGTTAGATGTGGCAACGTCGTAATGACGTCAGGGTGGGAATTTCAAATTTTGGCCAGAAAACAGATCAATTAGGCTATCTCCACTAACTTCCCCGCACACCCTTGCCCGAGGGAGGACTCGAACCTCCTGCGGGAGGGGCAGCGCAATCCGTGATGTGGAGCCCCCACCCGCACGGCCACTCCTCGCGGCGCGCCATTATGTAGTTTACAACTGATTTCATGGCAGATCCGCCCAGGTACACTTACGTATTTCCTTGTTCTGGATTTGGCCATTCATAACAGTACATTTCTGAACTTTATGGAAGTTAATCAACCTCCTTCCATTACCGGTCTTCACATCCTTTCCACATGACCCTATGTCATCATTTAATCTTTTTCCATTTCGTTCATTTAAGCCCTCATTCTTCACAATCCATGCCCACCTGAACATTCGTCAACCAGAATGAATTTTCTCATGTTGAGAAATCAGACATAGCGTTCTATTTTACTTGGTAAAAACTTTCCAAAGCCAAGATCGCGTAAATATTTCTTTATTTACAACAACAGTTTCGAAACACTTTGCTGTCATCTTGAGGTCAAAAAATTTTTGTTGTAAAATCTGTTCATTATGAGATGAAACCTTTTTGTATGTTATCGAAGAAGTCTCTTCTTCTCATCAGGCACATCTTCATTAGCGCCACATATCCTAATAATTCCAGTTTTATTCAATGAATTTTTATTGTTACACTGATTATTCTTTCACTTCCTTCCTTCCAAGTAATTATTTGTTGTTTCCACTACTTATAAGAATTGCTACTCCTGATTTTGCTGTTTCAGTTTTCTCCATTCCACTCCAAAAACGAATATGGTCTCCTGTCAATTTTCGTTTATGTCATTACCAGGACATCCATTTCCAGTACTTCTTAATTACATTATTTTTTCCCTGCTAACCTTTGTATATTGTATGTTTCACAAAACAGAGTCCTTGTTGTTAACTAGAGTCGATGGTTTTTGAGCCGCCTTGCGGTTTTATGTTGTGTGCGAAACCTAGCCGATCCTGTTTTCACATGAAGGACTGGAGTTTTTCATCAAGGTTTACGCCCCTAGGGAGGCTGTCACCACTATGGCTAAGAGACCCACCTACCCTATGTTGCCTTAGCTAGAAAGAAAAGTTCAGGATCGGATAAAGAAAAAGATGAGACGTTGTGAGGCACTCTTTGCCTGGCTCTTGTGCAAGAGGCGTGCCTAGCATTAAGAGACCCTGCCAGCAGCCTCACCACCACCGCTATAGCCCCCCCCCCCCCACTTCATTGAAAGACGCAAACCTCTCGCCCGCACAGACAGTGCTACTTTAAGGCTGTGTCTCCTCGAGCGAAGGCTAATTAATTAATATGGAAATTAAACACGGGTTTTTGTCAGTATGTGTTTCCGCACTGATGCAAACATCCTTCTTCGAATTGTTCCTTTGCTGTACTCAGTACACAGTGCTGTAAAATATGTTCGTATGCTTCCGCATTTATGGTTGAATTATGCTCAATAAGGGGCCCACACCCTAACCACGAAAACAACCCCCATACCGTAAGATCACGGCTGCAAGCAACGTTTTCCAGGAATTCGCCAAACCCAAAACCTTCTACGGGATTCACTCAGTGTACAGCGTGATTCATCACTCCAAGTCACTCGTTTCTAGTCATCCACTGTTCAGTGGTGTCACTCCATAAGCCACCCCAAGCATCGCCTAGAATTGACTACAGGAAAGTGTGATTTATGAAGAAGTACTCAACCAATGTACCCAATTCTTTGTAACTCCCTAAGCACAGATGTTGTGCTTGCTGGGCTGCTGGGAGCACACTGGGAGTCAGGAGTGATTCCTTCCATTCATTTCACGTGGTTTTTATCGACCGTCCTGTCTGTCTGTCAGTACATCAGCTCTACTTGGTTTATCTGCGGTTGATCCCTCGCGCTTCCCAGTCACATCTACATCTACATCTGCATTTACATACATACTCCGCAATCCAACATACGGTGCGTGTCGGAGGGTACCTTGTACCACAACTAACATCTTCTCTCCCTGTTCCACACCCAAACAGAACGAGGGAAAAATGACTGCCTATATGTCTCTGTACGAGCCCTAATCTCTCTTATCTTATTTTTGTGGTCTTTCCGCGAAATGTAAGTTGGCGGCAGTAAAATTGTACTGTAGTCAGCCTCAAATGCTGGTTCTCTAAATTTCCTCAATAGCGATTCACGAAAAGAATGCCTCCTTTCCTCTAGAGACTCCCACCCGAGTTCCTGAAGCATTTTCGTAACACTCGCGTGATGATCAAACCTACCAGTAACAAATCTAGCAGCCCGCCTCTGAATTGCTTCTATGTCCTCCGTCAATCCGACCTGATAGGGATCCCAAACGCTCGAGCAGTAGTCAAGAATAGGTCGTATTAGTGTTTTATAAGCGGTCTCCTATACAGATGAACCACATCTTCCCAAAATTCAACTAATGAACCGAAGACGACTATCCGCCTCCCCCACAACTGCCATTACATGCTTGTCCCACTTCATATCGCTCTGCAATGTTACGCCCAAATATTTAATCGACGTGACTGTGTCAAGCGCTACACTACTAATGGAGTATTCAAACATTACGGGATTCTTTTTCGTACACCACAGCGTCATCAGCAAACAGCCGCACATTGCTACCCACCCTATCCAAAAGATCATTTATGTAGACATAAAACAACAGCGGACCCACCACATCGCCAAAAGTCGACTCTGTCACCTTTAGAAGGGCTGAAATGTTTTTGATGGATTTATGACTCAGGTGACATCCAATGACTGTTACACGCTCGAAGTCACTGAGCCCTCATGACCAATCCGTTTCCCTGTTACTGCTTCTGTGCGGACGACACACTACTCCCCGTCTCTTATTGTACTATCGGGTCCTCCTTTAGTGACATCTAGTGGTCAGTACCGCGTTTCGGGCTTTCACACGTCTTCAGTAAGCGCAAAGTATTTATATCTTCGTCGATATAACATTTCTATCGATTGCATTGTGGACGCTGTAGAGGCATGCATGTAACAAGGTCAGTAATATTAAGTCCATGAACGTAACTCACTTCAGAATTAGTTTCGGGAATGCAAGAAAATTGTTATTTGACTTTAGACATAATTCCCTGTATTAAGAAACGTATTAATCGGCCACATGTTCAATGCTGCGCTGTATCGGCAAGTCAGTGAATTTATAAATATTCGTGCTATGGATATAAGGGCGGAAAGAGGAGTTACAAATCACAGGACAAAAGTAAATACACAGCTCGGGAAGATAGTTATTTTACACAGGGCGGTTATAGCGCTTAAAATCTCATACTGACGGAGATATAGACTGAAGTGGAGATGAGTAAAA
The DNA here is from genome assembly GCF_023898315.1 of Schistocerca nitens. NCBI lineage: Eukaryota > Metazoa > Arthropoda > Insecta > Orthoptera > Acrididae > Schistocerca > Schistocerca nitens. The sequence goes on along the minus strand of NC_064614.1, from coordinate 919,449,554 downwards.
GCATGAAACACGTCTTGGCATAAATTAAGCAGTAAAAATGGATACGGATGCTCTATTTCTTCAAGTAAATAATATTAATGTTTAATACACTACTGTCCATTAAAATTGCTACGCCAAGAATAAATGCAGATGATAAACGGGTATTTATTGGACACAGATATTATACTAGAACTGACATGCGATTACATTTTCACGCAATTTGGATGCATAGATCGTGAGAAATCAGTACCCATAACAACCATCTCTGGCCGTAATAACGGCCTTGATACGCCTGGGCACTGAGTCAAACAGAGCTTGGATGCCGTGTACAGGTACAGCTGCCCATGCAGTTTCAACACGATACCGCAGTTCATCAAGATTAGTGACTGGCGTATTGTGACGAGCCAGTTGCTCGGCCACCATTGACCAGACGTTTTCAATTCGTGAGAGATCTGGAGAATGTGCTGGCCAGAGCATCAGTCGAACTCTTTCTGTATCCAGAAAGGCCCATACAGGACCAGCAACATGCGGTCGTGCATTATCCTGCTGAAATGTAGGGTTTCGCAGGGATCGAATAAAGGGTAGAGCCACGGGTCGTTACACATCTGAAATGTAACGTCAACTGTTAAAAGAGCAGTCAATGCGAACAAGAGCTGACAGAGACGTGTAACCAATGGCACCCCACACCATCACGCAGGGTGATACGCCAGTATGGCGATGACGAATACACGTTTCCAATGTGCGCTCACCGCGATGTCGCAAACACGGATGCGACCATCATGATGCTCTAAACAGAACCTGGATTGATCCGAAAAACTGATGTTTTGCCATTCGTGCACCCAGCTTCGTCATTGAGTACACCATCGCAGGCGCTCCTGTCTGTGATGCAGCGTCAATGGTAACCGCAGCCATGGCCTCCGAGCTGATAGTCCACACTGCTGCAAACGTCGTCGGACTGTTCGTGCAGATGGTTTTTGTCTTGCAAACGTTCCGATCTGTTGACTTAGGGATCAAGACGTGGCTGCACGATCCATTACAGCCATGCGGATAAGATGTCTGTCATCTTGACTGCTACTGATACGAGGCCGTTGGGATCCAGCACGGCGTTCCGTATTACCCTCCTGAACCCATCGATTCCCAATTCTGGTAGCAGTCATTGGATCTCGACCAACGCGAGCAGCAATATCGCGATACGATATACCGCAATCGCGATAGGCTACAATTCGACCTTTATCAAAGTCGGAAACGTGATGGTATGCATTTCTCCTTCTTACGCAAGGCATCACAACAACGTTTCACCAGGCAACGGTCAACTGCTGTTTGTATATGAGAAATCGGATGGAAACTTTCCTCATGTCAGCACGTTGTAGGTGTCGCCAACGGTGCCAGCCTTGTGTGAATGCTCTGAAAAACTAATCATTTGCATATCACAGCATCTTCTTCCTATCGGCTAAATTTCGCGTCTGTAGCACGTCATCTTCGTGGTGTAGGAATTTTAATGGCCAGTAGTGTAAATTGTTAATGGAGAAGAACTGTGTTAGTTGAGTGAATTAAAACATCCACTGAAGATAATCCAGAAACCAGGCTGTGTTTGAGAGAGCTCTACGTATTACACTCCTGCAAATGGAAAAAAGAACACATTGACACCGGTGTGTCAGACCCACCATACTTGCTCCGGACACTGCGAGAGGGCTGTACAAGCAATGATCACACGCACGGCACAGCGGACACACCAGGAAACGCGGTGTTGGCCGTCGAATGGCGCTAGCTGCGCAGCATTTGTGCACCGCCGCCGTCAGTGTCAGCCAATTTGCCGTGGCATACGGAGCTCCATCGCAGTCTTTAACACTGGTAGCATGCCGGGACAGCGTGGACGTGAACCGTATGTGCAGTTGACGGACTTTGAGCGAGGGCGTATAGTGGGGAATGCGGGAGGCCGGGTGGACGTACCGCCGAATTGCTCAACACGTGGGGCGTGAGGTCTCCACAGTACATCGATGTTGTCGCCAGTGGTCGGCGGAAGGTGCACGTGCCCGTCGACCTGGGACCGGACCGCAGCGACGCACGGATGCACGCCAAGACCGTAGGATCCTACGCAGTGCCGTAGGGGACCGCACCGCCACTTCCCAGCAAATTAGGGACACTGTTGCTCCTGGGGTATCGGCGGGGACCATTCGCAACCGTCTCCATGAAGCTGGGCTACGGTCCCGCACACCGTTAGGCCGTCTTCCGCTCACGCCCCAACATCGTGCAGCCCGCCTCCAGTGGTGTCGCGACAGGCGTGAATGGAGGGACGAATGGAGACGTGTCGTCTTCAGCGATGAGAGTCGCTTCTGCCTTGGTGCCAATGATGGTCGTATGCGTGTTTGGCGCCGTGCAGGTGAGCGCCACGATCAGGACTGCATACGACCGACGCACACAGGGCAAACACCCGGCATCATGGTGTGGGGAGCGATCTCCTACACTGGCCGTACACCACTGGTGATCGTCGAGGGGACACTGAATAGTGCACGGTACATCCAAACCGTCATCGAACCCATCGTTCTACCATTCCTAGACCGGCAAGGGAACTTGCTGTTCCAACAGGACAATGCACGTCCGCATGTATCCCGTGCCACCCAACGTGCTCTAGAATGTGCAAGTCAACTACCCTGGCCAGCAAGATCTCCGGATCTGTCCCCCATTGAGCATGTTTGGGACTGGATGAAGCGTCGTCTCACGCGGTCTGCACGTCCATCACGAACGCTGGTCCAACTGAGGCGCCAGGTGGAAATGGCATGGCAAGCCGTTCCACAGGACTACATCCAGCATCTCTACGATCGTCTCCATGGGAGAATAGCAGCCTGCATTGCTGCGAAAGGTGGATATACACTGTACTAGTGCCGACATTGTGCATGCTCTGTTGCCTGTGTCTATGTGCCTGTGGTTCTGTCAGTGTGATCATGTGATGTATCTGACCCCAGGAATGTGTCAATAAAGTTTCCCCTTCCTGGGACAATGAATTCACGGTGTTCTTATTTCAATTTCCAGGAGTGTATTTATCAGAGGAGCTATCCACGATGTCCATAAAGTCCTAATATCATTTGAATAGATGTGTCATTCAGCACACACAGCCCGATCAGACTTCAACGTGTAAGTTGCATCATCGTGCTGGAAGATGATGGACGGCCGCAGCAGCTGTTCCATCTGTGATAGCGACAACGGTTCGAGCATGTCTAAACATTTCCCGTTGTGGTGTTCTTTCGGAAGAAGAACGCATCTATCGTCCTATAGTACATTATGCCAAACCAACCTTTGGGCTACCAAGGTGTAAGGTCTTCATATCTTTTCTGTCGTTGTAGGTCATTCATCAGCACTGGAACAAAGTTTCTTGTGTGCGTTGCACGGGTAGTGGATAAGATCCTTGACTCTGTGTTATTGTTACCAGTGGTGCGCTTGTTTGCTATTCAGTTGTGAAGCGTTGGAGCATCATTATTTGAGACATAGTAGCGAGCAGTCGAGTTTTAGAGGGGTTGTTTGGGCGGGGGAGACCAGACAGCGAGGTCACTGGCCTCATCGGATTAGGGAAGGACGGAGAAGGAAGTTGGCCGTCCCCTTTCAAAGGAACCACCCTGGCATTTGCCTGGAGCGATTTAGGGAAATCACGGAAAACCTCAATCAGGATGGCCAGACGCGGGATTGAACCGTCGTCCTCCCGAATGCGAGTCCAATGTGCGCGAGTTTTAGAGAAGGAGATATGGCACTTGCTAATCTGGGAGAAATTATATGGAATACTTTATTATGGAGATGAAAAACTATTTTTAAAGCTAAATTATTGATTGTATTCATGGAGAAGATTTTGGGAGGAATATTTCAAAGCAACCCATGGGAGTCCAAGAAACCAAATGTTTCTCAGAACTGTCAATTGAAGGAAATCTTTGTCCCCTAGATAACTAGTAATATGCACGATTTGTATTCATTTGATCTCTTTTTCCTCATTGTGTCACAAATTACGCAATTGGTTGAAATACCTGTAATTTTTGTAATGAGAGAATATCGTAGTTGTTATAGTCTTTTTATGTTGTACTGCCTTTTTTGACTGGAATCAGACTTTAATTTTTCAATAACGATTTTCTTTAAAGGAAAACACTCCATCATTCTTAGTAAAGTTTAAAATATTTTGTCGTGTGTATATTGCACCTTATGCTAATGCAGTCACAGATCGTGTGTGACAAGCTAAGAAAAATTTAGTGCGGATTATTACTTTTTTTGCTGATTTCAAGTTGCTTTCGGCAACGTCAGTACACCCGAAATAAATAACATGCTGAGGAAGAGGTAAGTTACTTTCTTCTAGGACAGATCTCACTTTGCATTTGTGAGCAAACAGTAATTAATCAGAATTTTCAGGTGGCGTACCAAGCAAGCAGATTTGCCGTGCAGTTAGCCGTGCGGTCGAAACGCATGGCTTTCCGGGTTGAGAAGCAGCGTCTGGTCCCCGGCACGACCCGCCCGGCGGACTTGTGTCGAGGTCCGGTGTGCCAGCCAGTCTGTGGATGGTTTTTAGGCGGTTTTCCATCTGCCTCGGCGAATGCGGGCTGGTTCCCCTTATTCCGCCTCAGCTACACTACGTCGGCGATTGCTGCGCAAACAAGTTCTGCACGTACGCGTGCACCACCATTACTCCACCAAGCAAACATAAGGGTTACGCTCGTCTTGTGTGAGACGTTCCCTCGGGGAGGGGGGGGGGGGGGGGGTCCACTGGGGGCGGAACCGCACAATAACCCTGAAAGAGTGGTTCGGTGTTTGGCGGCGGAGGGGTGAAGTGGACTGCGGCAGTCGTTGTAGAGTTGTGGACCACTGCGGCTGCGGCGGGACGGAGCCTCTCCGTCGTTTCTAGGCCGCCGGTTAACACACAATACAATACAATACAATACAAGTAAGCAGATTAATTTACAGTGAACAGTGAACGTAATATTAAGAGTTATTTTGTACCGTGTTGAGCAGTATTTTATTTCGTTTAAATTTCAAATCAGAAATTGCACTTCACATCACGTAACTTTCATAACGAACTTCTGTAGCGAGTATTAGTTAAACAGTTTTCACCGAGGACATAATTAATTTCTTTTGTCACATAATTAGATTCAGTTTCATTATTTCAAATTCAACGTTTCATTAAGATTTAAGTTTTGTTTCACAACACTGTTCACATGCCCAATACGGGGCCAACAAACAGTCTGTATTGCTCAGCAGTTGAATACGATATCTAAAGCACAAGTTATACGAAGAGAAAGTTTTCGAAAAAACAATATTCAGTATCTCATGTATAGACAAATTACAAAGAAAGCTTCGAACGGATGTTTTCGCGTGTGTTATGTGAGTTTTCGGAACTCCAAATCCGAAAGTTGTGGCGGTTCACATGTGGAACTTCGTTTCATCTGAAACCAGGCACTTTTTCCGATAATCATTGTCACCATCAATGGAGGCCAACATACTGCAAAGCACGGAAGTTCAGATGTAAAGCTTCGACCATTTGCTCTTTGTGCGCAAAAATGCACAACCACCTGTATAAAACTTTATGGACAGCAGATCTTGCTTTTTGCAATTCGAGTGAAGCAAAAAAAAATTATTTCTGGCACGGCGGGTAGGGGTGGTGGGTGGGGGGTGGGGTGGGGGACTGCGGTGAAGTGGTGAACTACAGCCTGCGCAATGTCCAATGTCAACACGTGCTCGCAACACAGAGGCACGTCCACTTCGGGGAAAGCCTTTGACAATGGCTGTCTGTTTAAAGTTTTTGAATCACTTTTGCCGGTGGTGCCCTCCCACACTGCCGTCTATAATTCCGCAGAGCCGTTGTCACAGATTTGGATTATGCATAACAGATAACACATCACGCTTTCTCCTGGTCTATCGCCTTTTCGACGATCTCCAATCAAATCTGCAACAGAGAACAAAGAAAGAAAACTTTGAGAGCTGCTAAACTTTTTTCAAGAAACCATGAGTCTCCAATAATTTCTAAGTCACAATTTTTTTGAAATGAGAGTGGGCCTTTGCTCAGACCTGTTTCAGTACATTTTCCATTTCTCTCTCTTCCTCTCGTCATGCCTGCTTCGGTTAGGATGAATGGTAAAATACAGTGTGGTGCTGCTGAGGTGGGAGATGTATTTCGAGATTGGGGGACTTAAAAACAGCCCATTTTTCATCTCCCTTTTGTCCCTTAATGACTTATTCTTGGAAAATTGCATATGTAAACTTGGTAAAATATGGAAACGACTGTCTTATGCAGCGTTTCGTTTCGTTACTTCGGGAGAAAGTGTGTGGGCTGGCCTATACGCTCTGAAGCCGAGTTAAAAGCTTCGACTTAATGAAATATTTATCAGTTGTAATTTGTGAGGCGCGGTCGATAAAGAGGGTGCGAGATTGCGTAAGTTCCCCGAATGGAAAGAACAAGAGTAAAGAAAAAAAAAGGGGTAGTGGTATGAGGCGGCCGAAGGGACGCTGTGCGAGGTAATTATAAACTTTTTGACGAACAAACGGAAAACTCGAAGGCGCTCTGAAGACTTTGCAGCGTATTAATTATTGGCCGACTGGTTTTTCTTTTTTTTTTCCTTGAGCGGAAGCGGGCAACAAGGTGGGGTGCTCGAGAAACGACTTTCTTCGCGATATCGCGGGGAATCTTATTCACTTAACTTTTATCGGATAGCCTAGGAAACTTTTGCTGCGGCAGAGCCCCACTGTGCGGCCTCATATTACGGGCAATTGCGGCGGTGCCGATTTGATGCCTGATAAGGCGAAATTGTCTGAAATTCTCGCTGGCGTGCCTGCCTCGGTCTCAAGTCCGGAGGGGGAAGAACAATGCGCGCGCGGGTTTCCTGTTCGCCTGATTCGAGCTCTCATTTGAACCCAAAATGGAGATATTACCCCTGAGGAACGTTGCTGTAAGAGGATTCTTATTTGCTTCCTTTCGCCTTTATGAAGCTCTTCCAACTCTGCGTGTAACAGCGATGTGTACACGAGAACTTTTGTGCTATTTTGCCAAAAGATGTTCATTTAGAGGGAGCACAATTGTATGTCTGCGTTATTGCTCTTCTGTAGCTTTCTAGACCATAATAAAAAGGAGAAAAGAATGAGGGAGTTAAAGACGAGTAAAACCCCCTCAGACTTCAGGAAGGATGTAATAACTCCTACTCCACAGAACGCAGGAGCTGACGGGTATGAATATTCCATAACCAACAGTTTAATAGGTCTGTATGACCTGACGAAACTACAGTCGTCCGGTCATAACGGTAGGTTCGTTGATTACTGTGGAGATAGTTGATCGGGACTGTTATCGTTGTCGTGGTCTTCGATCCAGAGACTAGTTTGATGCAGCTCTCCATGCTACTCTATCCTGTGCAAGCTTCCTCATCTCCGAGTAACTTCTGCAACCTACATCTTTCTGGATCTTCTTAGTGTATTCATCTCTTGGCCTCCGTCCAATTCTAAACGGGTGACCCCTTGATGCCTCAGAACGTATCCTATCAACCAATTCCTTCTTCTAGTCACGTTGTCCCACAAACTCCTCCCCAGTTCTATTCAGTACCTCCTCATTAATTACGTTATCCACCCATCTAACCTTCAGCACTCTTCTGTAGCACCACATTTCGAAAGCTTCTATTCTCTTCTTGTCTAAACTATTTATGGTCCATGTTTCACTTACATACATGACTACACTCCATACAAATACTTTCAGAAACGACTTCCTGACATTTAAATCTATACTCGATGTTACAAAATTTCACCTCTTCAGAAACACTTTCGTTGCCATAGCCAGTCTACATTTTACAACTTCTCTACTTCTACCATCATCAGTTACTTTGCTCCAAAAATAGCAAAACTCCTTTACTACTTTAAGCGTGTCATTTTCTAATCTAATTCCCACAGCATCACCCGATTTAATTCGACTACATTCCATTAACCTCGTTTTAGTCTTGTTGTAAGTAGGCTGTTTATGTTTTCTTATTGGCAACGTTACGTAGCGCTCTGTACGAAAATCACTGGTTGTGCTATGTGCAGTCTGTGGCTAGTTTGCATTGTTGTCTGCCATTGTAGTGTTAGGCAGCTGGACGTGAACAGCGCGTAGCGTTGCGCAGTTGGAGGTGAGCCGCCAGCAGTGGTGGATGTGGGGAGAGAGATGGCGGAGTTGTGAAATTTGTAAGACTGGATGTCATGAACTGCTATAAACATTATGACTTTTGAACACTATTGAGGTAAATACATTGTTTGTTCTCTATCAAAATATTTCATTTGCTAACTATGCCTATCAGGAGTTAATGCCTTCCGTAGTTTGAATCTTTCATTTAGCTGGCAGTAGTGGCGCTCGCTGTATTGCAGTAGCTTGAGTAACGATGATTTTTGTGAGGTAAGTGATTTGTGAAAGGTACAGTTTAATGTTAGTCAGGGCCATTCTTTTGTAGGGATTATTGAAAGTCAGATCGCGTTGCGCTAAAAAAAAAAATTGTGTGTCAGTTTAAGCACAGTCATGTATAATTTTTCGAAGGGGACGTTTCATATGTCGACCCTTAGCCGAGGATACCTCACTGGAATCTTCTGATTTTTTTCTTGTAGTTTGTGTAATTAGTGTAGCTTTTGTTTATTGCTAGCGCGTAATTATAGAGAGAATTTCCATTGTAGTTGTAGTTTTTCATTGTCGTACACAGTTGTGGCATGCATGTAGATTTGCCGGCCGCGGTGTCTCGCGGTTCTAGGCGCGCAGTCCGGAACCGTGCGACTGCTACGGTCGCAGGTTCGAATCCTGCCTCGGGCATGGATGTGTGTGATGTCCTTAGGTTAGTTAGGTTTAAGTAGTTCTAAGTTCTAGGGGACTGATAACCACAGCAGTTGAGTCCCATAGTGCTCAGAGCCATTTGAACCATGTAGATTTGCACCAAGTATTTCACAGCTGCGCTTGCAATTAACTAGATATTATTTTCAATGCTATGTTAATGTTTCTTATTTTGCTCTTCAAATTGTGCTTTTCTGTGTTGTCGTGTGAAATATTGTGACAATAATGGCGTGTGAAAAACGTAACACTAGGCTCAAAAGTAAACTGAGAAATAATAGTGACGACGAGCGTAGCTTACCAGCACCACTGTGTAATGAATTAGCAGACATTCAAAGTAGTAATTTGGTAACTGTGCATAGGGAAATGGAGCGGACGTCAAATAATGGTGTAGGCAGTGAAACAGGTAGTGAACAGGGAAGCATTATCGATCGATCGGTCGGCAACAGCTCGCCTCAGGAATCGGGAATGACAGAACACAATATTGCAAATACTGTACTCAGGTTTTGGGTTCTCACCGTTTTCTCAAATGAGTCAAGACACATTTTCCGCTTGTCAAAATGTGAATGTTGCCGGTGCAAATTCACTGCTGAAAAGCATAGAGGAACAGATTCCAGACGCAAATACATTATTGTTGCAATTAATGCAACAAATGAAACAAAATCAGAGACAAACACAGCAACAGTTAGACACAATGGAACATAATCTTCAAAAGTTAGACACGATGGAAGAAAATCTTCGAAAGTTAGATACCACACTTGAACAAACACGTGAAGGTTTAACTGCTGAGTTACTTAAAATCGAATCAAAATGTCAAAAAGTCTGTAATGACGTAAAAACACAAATTTGTGAGCATTTCCAACCTATTTTTTTCGCGCCATGAAAATGCATTACAGAATCACGAAGCAGCCATAAAAGAACTGCAAACTATTGTTCATGAAAATCACGACACCTTGCAAGTTAAAATTGACTCGGTTGCATCTACCGATACGGTTACGAAACTTGCAAAAACTCAGGAAAACTTAAAGGACACAGTAGATACGATTTCAGCACAAATGGACACTCTGAAACTTGGTTCAGAAAAACACACAGAGGAAATAATTTCACTATTGGATAAAGTAGCCGAACTTTCAGATCAGTTCACTAACTTATCTACAAAGGTAGATGATCTGAATGACACAAGACCTGTAGCCTTCACGGACACTGAAGAGTATGAACAAATTAGAAAATTCAAACAAAATCAAAATAAAATCAATACACAGTACAAAAGAGAAATCCGGGAAGTACAAGATCAGTTGGCACAAGTAATACAAGAATTACATATTTCAGAGGACACTCGCGCTCCAGTACGGGAAGAGGGACATAGAAATACGGAACAACCACAAAATAATAACACAGGACATTTCGGAAATTATGAAAGAAATTGGCAAGTTGCAACGAATTTTGAAATGGAACCGCCGAAACGACCGACATGCGACTCGCCGACATGATGATTTTGACTATAAGCTGTTTATTACTACACGTAAATTCAAAACATTTAAGAATTCCGGCAACGACATTCATCCACAAACATGGCTTCATCAATTCTCTCATTGTTTTCCTCCCAACTGGTCATTGGAGCACAGGTTAGAATTTATGTGTGGCTACTTGGAGAATGAACCAGCTGTAAGAATGCGATCGCTCATTCACGATTGTCACAGTGAAGGAGAATTTTATCATGCCTTCCTCTCAGCATATTGGTCTCAAGCTACACAAGACCGAGTAAAACATAGAATCATAATGATGAAACATTTCGAACAATCTGAATTTTCCAGTCTTGTCAAATATTTTGAAGACATGTTGCATAAGAATCAATATCTTTCAAACCCATACAGCCCTTCAGAACTCATCCGCATTTGCTTAATGAAATTGCCTGAACATTTACGACGTATTATTTTAGCAGGACGTTGCAAAGATGACATTGAAGCTTTTCAGGGACTGTTACAAGAACTGGAAATCGACACTGACAATCGCGGAACGCGGAAACAGGAACACAACAATTACAGGTCATATCCGTCGCAATTCCGCGACGAAAGAAATAACTGGAACCGACAAGGCTATTCTCACAACACAAATCGTGACCAAAATAGACACCATCTGTATGACAACCGTTGGCAGAATAATAGTTACAGAGAAAGATCGCTTTTCCATAGTAATGAATGTGACAGAGACAACCATAGAATCAGACAATATGGGAACCAAAATAATTATTATCAAGGGAGACAGAATAACTTCAGACGCAACGGTCCACCACGCAGTTACGATTCTGGGAGAAATTCTCCACCACATGACCGACAAACAAGAAACTATGTAAACTACCGACAAAACGACAGACCTGAATTCCATCAGAACTGGCGAGCGTCAAACAGAGCAGGGCCTTCTCGTCAAGGTGAATTTGTAGAAGTTAGGTCTCCTAATCCCAATAAAGACGCGCGCCAACAAAGAAACAGACAATGACCCGCACCGCAGGCAGCCACGTGCGCCGGCTGGCTCAGCGAAAAATAACATAGACGCTAACCTTCAGAAATATTCCAGTATTCTTTACCGACGTATACCGCATGACAATTGCATTCAAGTTCGAACTCTGAGTAGTATGAAGAGTAAAGGATTACACCACATTTCACATGTAAAACCGTTTGTTGAAAGATAATCTGTTTTTTAACTTTGTCTTTGCCATACAACTTATCACTTCACGTTACTAGTATGCTTTGTCAGACTTAGAATCTGTTAACATGCAACAATATTTGAAGTTAAATATCCAGTCAAGAACCAAGAGAACTTATTTAAACAGAAATTACGAATGCATTGTTATTGCGAACAGACGACACAGTGGTATTGTGTGTGTACATTCTTGCTTGTTAGTTGCACGATTACGTAACGACTATAAGGCTGACATACTTAGAACATGTACCGGTACTGCAGTTGAGATTTTAATGCAACATTTTGGTTTACTTGAAAAGACATTCTGGATTTAAAGTACTTTCTGTGAGATACCAGATGACACAGTGGTTACTTTATGTGACAGCTACACGATTTTATCACGACGCTACCAATGAGTGACAATTTATAATGTTGCTTTTGCGGTGTATCTGTTTTATATCTGCACAGTTTTTCTGAATTCTTCTAGAAAGTAAAACATGTTTTAGTAGTAACTTTTGTGGTATAAATACAATGTCACTGCCTTTTCCGTAGCACAACAATACGTTACAGCACAGTACTTCCTTCATTACGGCAATAAGCGTAATAACTGCGATATCTATACGCAAAGCATTTCACTTTTGTTTATAATGAGGTAAGTACATTGGCTTCTGTAGAACTTAGCTTTCGGAGGACAATAACTACGACACTTCCACAGAGATTATCTTACAACATGACGCACAGTTTAGCGCTACAGTACACGTATTTGAGTGATTAATTTTGTACTTAAAACATTTATTTTTAAAGATATTTGAAGTACAATGATACAAAGGTTTTCCGTCATACATTTCATTCCATTGCTGTAATCTGTAGCACCTGAGGGTATAATTACATTAATCCTCAGGGGGGTACACCCTTACTTTGTGTACCATGTGTTTGGCAAGCACAAGGAGCCCTAGCTAATGTGGTATTTGCTATTACAACTTTACACATCGGTACCATGTTTCTCTAACTCATAAACTACACAGCTATGTGATCATTTAACTGAGAGAGATAAACATTTTTTTACTACATCAGTGACAGATGTTTACGCAATTACACAGTTGGGTAACTTCACACTTACGAAATTGCATTTTGTCTGTACTTTGGGAACTCTTCATTTTTTTTCGGAACCATTGTGATACTGTGTGCGCTTTGAATGATGTGTTTGGTATGGGGTCATGATTTTTAAAGTACGTTTGAGGTAGATGACACTATTTAAATGAGCAGAGAAGTTTTTTTAGGTTTTGACATTATTGCAGAAAGCTACGACGTTTTTGAGATTTGACTGAGGTGTTATGATGTTATTATTACGACGACGATGTGTATTATGTTGTTGAGGCATGTTTATTACGATATATATTTATTATGATGAAATATTGAAGAAGTGTCGACGAATATGTATATGTGTAATAAGGTAAGGAATAATGAGTATTGGTTAGGGACTTTGGTTTGTGAAAAAGGTTGTTGGAAACCAAGAATCGTACTTTAAGAGTTATGAAATGTATGTAAATGCGTGAATGTATTACAATGCCGACGAAAATTTTTTGGACAGTGTTATATTCATAAGATTTTGTTTCTACACATTTGCAACGCAAATTCTCGACCCGTGCAATTTTGTATATGAGACTGCTACTGTAGTGCAAACTGGTGTTGTAAATATTTCAGTAAGAAAGTTAAGTGACCTTCACGTTATTCGTCCATGGGCATGACGCATTACCTGGGCAGCTGCGCGACAGTCGCCTGGAAAAAAGCCATTAGTGTGTGCCTTTCAGAGGCACAGGTGGAGGAAAAAAAAAGAGGCCATTATCCTCGCTATTGATATTTCTTTGTCGAAAGCATCGCAAATACGACACGCTCAAACTTGAAAACATATGATTATACTGTGGAGCTCTTAATTTATGATATTTACTAAAATGCCTAATGAAACGATGAGAAACATTTCACGGCTATTGTCTTGCTAGTTGAGAGAAATGCCATATGGCTTGCTTTATGTATTTATTAACTCATTTTGTTTAATATCTAGTTTCTAGCTGCACTGCAGCATTGGTTAAAATAAAATTTAATAGATGTACTAATATAAATGTTTTATGCCTACAGATCCAATAAATAATTTTATGATCTATTCAAAAAAACGAAGGAGCATAAAAAGACATTTCCCTTCACAGGAATTGCATACGGAATTTTCTTTTCAACTACTTGGTACTTTTTTTGGTAGAATAACTTCTTGTGATGCACCACTTTAATTACATAGACATTAAGATGTTAATAGACATCTCCCTTATCTGCCTTGTTGTCTTTAGTGTACTAGTTTTTCTGCCTGTGGGTTTGTCATGTTTAGATATAAGTTATTACATTTACTGCTGCTAGCTTTGCCAATTTGAATTTTTTTGTCATTGCTGTTTGTGTTAATTGTTTTGTGCTGCTGCATTGCCTCGTCCCTTAGTTTAGCATCTGAGCTCAGTAGATTTAAGTTAGCTTAAGATGGGGTAGGCCGTATAAGAGAACAAGTTGTGATGAATTGGAAGAAATGCATTGAGAAACTATAAGAAAATGGTTTGGCCAAAACAGTATTTTGAAAGAGGATATGAATCAAAAGAGTAGGGTTTAGGGACAACAGGTTTAGGTAGGATTTTCTTGGAAATAAATGATGAGGTAAGATAATGGAAAATAAATAATGAGGTAAGAAATGCGTGAACATATAAATACAGAAAGCATGCTTGGATGGAATTTGTTTGGTGGAAACAAATGTTGAAATAAGAGGAAAGATATATGGAATAAAGTTTTGGGGTGGACTGCAGTACCCAAATGTCACACTGAAAACAAACCATGTCCTGTATTTTTGTGTTATTACACTATGTGAATTTGTGTTTTTCATGTCTTAATGTGTTTAGCTAATAAGAGTTATGTCGTAGAATTTTTCTGATAATATGTTATTTTCTTTGTAAAGATGTTTAGACATTATTTATTCTGTTCTGTTTTAATGCTCATGTGTGAAGTTGATGTTTCGAAAGTTATTCTGATCTTTTATTTATGTACTCATGTCATAATTCCTGTAACACTGATGTACATGTAATTCCGATTCTTTTGTAAAGCCTGTACTACAAATGTTATCTGTATTGTTATGTTATTTAATGATGTATTTTGTACCTTTGTAATTGTATTCTTATGCTATAAAATTGTAATTTACACCAGTTCATCATATAATTAACTTGTAAGTTCCATTTCACTGCACACGTTTCTGTTGGTCATAGTATATGGACAATATGTGAGAAGTAGGGACTGTTAGTGTTTGCACGTGTGTTCATAATTCAGCAAGGGACTGGATAACAGCATTGCTGGTTCTAAAGACATTTCAAAAAAAATTTTTGTGAGTGCACAAGTGGTGGTTTATGGACTTGCTATATTATCCGCAAGACTCTTCAATGGTGGTTGTGCACCTGCACAGTCACAACAGATGGCTGCTGGCCTTCTCTAAAAGGACTACAATGGGTCTGCATCTTTGATGACCGAACAATACCATTATTTGTACAAGGACTACAGTGGGTCTACACCTTTGCTGACTCACCAGTACCATTATTTCTACAAGGACTACAGTGGGTCTGCACCTCTGGTGGCCCACCAGTACCACAATCTCTACCAGGACTGCAGTGGGTCTGCACCTCTGATGGCCCACCAATACTGTAATCTCTACCAGGACTACAGTAGGTCTACTCTGTGATGACCTACCTACCAATATTCTTCAAACCTTCGAATGACTCTGCTGTGGGTTTGCTCTGTTGTGGCCCATTACCTGTCTGCATGTCAAGAGTCAGCACTGTCTTTCCGTTGGAAGGACAACACTACTTCAAGACTGCATGGAAATCCACTACTTCCGTGTGCATTTTCTTTTACTGCCCAGACTTTGAGAGAAACACTGCAATTTTACTGTGATGAATGATCAGGACTGTCTTTATGGACTGTGAGAAAATTTTAGCTTTTGACCAACATTGTATCAATAAGTGTGTGCATTTGATATCTTTGTTATTGTAATTATGAAAAATTTTATCAAATCATTATTGGCCACTGACCAAAACAATTTGTAAAATTTTTTGTGGGGAGCATGGGGGCTATGTAAGTAGGCAGTTTATGTTTTTTTCTTATTGGCAACGTTACGTAGCGCTCTGTATGAAAATCACTGGCTGTGCTGTGTGCAGTCTGTGGCTAGTTTGCATTGTTGTCTGCCATTGTAGTGTTGGGCAGCTGGATGTGAACAGCGCGTAGCATTGCGCAGTTGGAAGTGAGCTGCCAGCTTTGGTGGATGTGGAGAGAGAGATGGCGGAGTTGTGAAATTTGTAAGACTGGATGTCATGAACTGCTATATACATTATGACTTTTGAACACTATTGAGGTAAATACATTGTTTGTTCTCTATCAAAATCTTTCATTTGCTAACTATGCCTATCAGGAGTTAGTGCCCTCCGTAGTTTGAATCTTTCATTTAGCTGGCAGTAGTGGCGCTTGCTGTATTGCAGTAAGATTTTTGTGAGGTAAGTGATTTGTGAAAGGTATAGTTTAATGTTAGTCAGGGCCATTCTTTTGTAGGGATTATTGAAAGTCAGATTGCGTTGCGCTGAAAAAAATTGTGTGTCAGTTTAAGCACAGTCATGTATAATTTTTCGAAGGGGACGTTTCATTGTTGATGTTCATCTTGTATTCTACTTTCAAGACAATGTCCATTCCGTTCAACTGCTCTTCCAAGTCCTTTGCTGTATCTGACAGAATTACAATATCATCAGCATACCTCAAGGTTTTTATTTCTTCTCTATGGATTTTAATTCCTACTCCAAATTTTTCTTTTGTTTCCTTTATTGCTTGCACAATATACAGACTCATCAAGTGATCGGGGATAGGCTTCAACCCTGTCACACTCCCTTCTCAACCACTGCTTCACTTTCTTGCCCCTCGACTCTTATGACTGCCATTTGGTTTCTGTACAAATTGTAAATAGCCTTTCCCTCCCTGTATTTTACCACTGCTACCTTCAGAATTTTAAAGGCATTAACCCAGTCAACATTGTCAAAAGCTTTCTCCGAGTCTACAAATGCCAGAAACGTAAGTTTGCCTTTCCTTAATCTATCTTCTAAGATAACTCGTAGGGTCAGTATTGCCTCGCGTGTTCCAACATTTCTACGGTATCCAAACTGATCTTCCCTGAGGTCGGCTTCTACCAGTTTTTCCATTCGTTTGTAAAGGATTCGTATTAGTATTTTGCAGCTGTGACTTATTAAACTGATAGTTCGGTAATTTTCACACCTGTCAACACCTGCTTTCTTTCGGATTGGAATTATTATATTCTTCTTGAAGTCTGAGGGTCTTTCACCTGTCTCTTGCATCTTGCTTACCAAATGGAAGAGTTTTGTCATGGCTGGCTCTCCCGGGGCTATCAGTAGTTCTAATGGAATGTTGCCTACTCCTGGGGCCTTGTTTCAACTTAAGTCTTTCGGAACTGCAACATAGGAAATAATAGTTCACTTTATTACGAAAACGACAAAAAGATTTGCTTAACTTTATACAGTCCATAGCTACAGGGATGTTCTGATTATTTACACATGTTTTTGAATATAAAAGCATCACTTGATGAACACCTTTACTGAATCCTTCTCTTGAAGACATGTCCAAAGTTAAAGTTTAGCACTGGACATTATTCAGTGGTGCCCTGTGAGCCGTGGTAAAAATTGCTGTTTTGAAGAGCGCGCCGCAGCGCGTTGTGTGAAGCAGTCGCCCTCCGTTTCTGACGGTGGCGCCGTTGTGGCAATCGCAGCTTTGGTGTCTCCCTCTGGTGGGAAAGGGGAAAGGTTGCCTGTTCACGTCTAAGGGGCCAGAGGGTCAGTTGGTCCGTCTGGGTGAGGCTGGAGTCAGTTTCGGGATCAGTCTCTCGTCCCCCAGCTTGCTAGTCTGCCCCCCCCCCCCTTCCGAATTTGTGGCGCAGTGGGAGAACTCAACGAGTGGTTGCCTGGTCGGGGGTTAGTTCCTGCATCTGAGTCTGCGCTTTAGTCCGCCAGTCTGCTCGAGTTGCTCAGGCAACGGTCATTGGCGGTTGGATCGATCGGTTGGTCGGTCGCGCACTGAGACACAAGATGACTTGTCCGTATTGAGCGTCGGCGGTTGTGAGGTCGCCACGTGAGTCTAGTGGGCCGCGCCGTATAGCGAGGGTAGTGGCTTCGCGGCCGACACGAGAGCAACAGGAGTCAACCCACGACATCGGTCTGGCCGGTGCGAGCTGCGACGCCGTGAGACGGGAGATCGGCGCGCCTTTTGCGTCCGTTGAAGCGGCTGGCAGCGGACGGTTCGGGAGAGCGTTTTGGGGTTGCTGCGCCACGCATTCGCCAGAAATCTCAGTTTATTAGGTGACTGGTGATATGTTGTTTCATTTACTTGTTAAATTCTACTTGTATTCTTGGTCAGGTCACCAGCCCCTTTGTTTTGGGGTCGTCCCACCATTCTTCTCCGTTTGCCCACCCTCGGGAACGTGGTTATTTATGAATTGGGTGGTCCGTTTTTCCCTTGTGGAGTAGGGGCTGGTTAGAGCAACCTGCTGTTCGGGTTGTTCGGTAATCTCTCTATCAATCTGCCGTACGTTAATAGCTGCCTCTGTCATGTTTGTCGGATTCGGTGTCTTAACGAATTTATTACTTGAAGTGTAACGGCGTAATTCCTGAAATATGTTTTTATCTTGCCTATCATCTTGAGAGGTGGTGTATGTGTACTGTAGAGCATATCTGGCCAACCTTGTATAATTTTGTGTAAGATTGCATTTCATGGGCTTTTATTTAAATGGTCATAAAGTTGCCACCCTTCCACTGTAAAACTTTTCTTAAAATCAAGTTGCACTTTAATTTTAGTGTTTTGTACCATTTCCATCCCTCCTACAGGGTGCATAGTTTGTGTGAATTGTTAAAACTTTTACTTTAAGATAATCTGGTGTGTTGCAGATTTGCACCTGTGTAGTCTTTAAGAGGTTGTTGTGAGCGGTCGTGACTACGGCCGTGTCAAAAAGGAGCGGCAAGGTTCTCAGCCAGAAAGCTCATACACTCAAGAATTTGTTTCTTTCTGCCTCGGAATAAATTGTAACTTGATATTTAGAGGGTGCTTTCTGCTTATAATTTTAAATCTGTTTCTTAAAAAAAAGCTTTCAGGAATAAAATTCCCATTTGTTAAAAGCAATTTCATTTTGATTTCATCAGTTACTCCCTGGCAACTACTTCCACACTCACATAGTGTGATTAAATGTGTTAATGTCCTTGATGAATCGCTAGTAAATAAAGTAAATTCTTAAGAAAAAGTTTTTAAATTAAATTCACGGTTCACCCTGTCTAAGATGTTGATGTTTGGTAGATTGGAGGTCACGAACTGGACAGAGCCTTTCTCTGCAGCTGTGTATTGACCTCTGCGTGGTGGCGCTGCGGTGCAGGGAGAGAGGGCGTCGCTCTGCCTGCTCCTCCCATTCATTGGTGTGGCACTGATGCGAGTTGCCGACTTTGTTGTGGCACCATGGTCGTTGGACGATACCACGTAATTCATGGTTGAAAGATACTGACGTGATTTTTTAGAGAAGGATGGAAAAAATTGATGGAAGACAACGTCGGGGATGATTAGTTTGGGCTCCTAAGGAATGGGCGTACGTGCAAGACCATACTGCTCCTTCGACTTGCCTTACAAGACAGACTGAAGAAAGTCAAAGCTACGTTTATAGTATTAGCAGAGTTAGATGAAGTTTTTGACAGTGTTGACTGGAATACTCTTTTTTTGTAATTCTGAAGGTAGCAGGGGTAAAATAGGGAGCAAAATGTGATACTTCACATGAGGTTCGGCTGAATGCCACATACTGAACATAGAACAGACAAAATTAATACACGGCTGAAGGCCTGGCACAGTAATTGCGACAAAAGAAAATAACAATCACAAACAACAGAACAGTGGTGCTCAGAAGTGTTTCAAGGGTTGGCCTGAGGAGGTAACTCTAACGTAAGGTTAGGTGAGATAGGTAACCAAGAATATGATTAAGTAATCAGATGGCAACCCGACCCAGGGACGGCTGAAGGACCGACCAACAACCTCCTCAATTCCCTTCCGCCGACCAACGGCACGACAACGGAAAATATCAGCCGAGGACGAAGATACCAGTAGCATCACGTGTTCAAAATTGACGTCTAGAAACAGCCAAGGCAGAATAACGACTAAAAAATATGAACAACACCAAAGGCTGTCGAACTACACCCCGTACGGACAGCATCAACACGGCGAGGAAACACACACTGTGATACACTGCACTAATGACCTCGTCGCGGAGACTTCCTCGCTGCTCTGTCCCAACCGACCGACTGCCTACTCCAGTACGCACACAGCATTCATAACTGCTCATTGGAAATCACTGAAGCTACACACAGACAGTTCCACATAGACACTAGCACCAAGAACTCCGACAGTCCTAAAACCAATCACTGCGGAACAACAAGGAGAAATCACCAGTCGATACACACAGTTTTTCCATAAGCGGTCGGCGACCAAATACACGTTGTCCGAAGAAACGACCGAACGACCAACCAAGGTCGTCCTCACTCAAGTTATGTGTGTCGGCAACGGTCGGGCGAGTCATGGCTGTCCGGAGCTCACTATAGCTGCATCCCGACTCAACTTCATGTCCGTTCGGAACTCAGAGACACTGCGACTCGGGCACACTGGTTCGGACCCAACCATGCAGAAGTAACACTAGCCCATTGCCCACCTGACATCTCTGCACAAGGAAGGAACCGACCTACGTCCAGCAATATGAGCAACTGATGAGGCCCAGAAACGGTCAAAAGACCAGATACACGTCACCCGATGAGACGACCATCCCTACGACCAACCAACGGTCGTTCCCGCTCCAATGTCCTTCCGTCGGAAAGTTCATGTGTGTCGCCAGTGGTAGGCGAGTATTGGCTGTCCGGACCTCAATGGCGCTGCGTCCCAACTGAACTCCCGACACACGACGAGCCGGAAATACTGGCTCGGACCCAATCATGCAGAGGGAACACTTGCCAATTGGCCATACGACTTCTCTGCACACGGAAGGAACCGACCCAAGTCCCGCAAGTTGATCAATTGAAGGGGCCCAGAAGCGGTCGGAAGACCAAATATACGCCACCTAATGAGACGACCGACCGAACGACCAACCAACGGTCGTCGCCGCTCAAGTCTCCTTTCGTCAGACAGTCCATGTGTGTGTCGCCAGCGGTCGGGCGAGTACTGGCTGTCCAGATCTCACTGGAGCTCCATCTCGACTGAACTCTCGACAGACGACAACCCGTAAATACACTACTGGCCATTAAAATTGCTACACCACGAAGATGACATGCTACAGACGCGAAATCTAACCGACAGGAAGAAGATGCTGTGATATGCAAATGATTAATCTTTCAGAGCAATCACACAAGGTTGAAGCCGGTGGCGACACCTACAACGTGCTGACATGAGGAAAGTTTCCAACCGATTTCTCATATACAAACAGCAGTTGACCGGCGTTGCCTGGTTAAACGTTGTTGTGATGCCTCGAGTAAGTAGGAGAAATGCGTACCACCACGTTCCCGACGTTGGTAAAGGTCGGATTGTAGCCTATCGCGATTGCGGTTTATCGTAGGCGACGTTGCTGCTCGCGTTGGTCGATATTCAATGACTGTTAGCAGAATATGGAATCGGTGGGTTCAGGAGGGTAATACGGAACGCCGTGCTGTATCCCAATGGCCTCGTATCACTACCAGTCGAGATGACAGGCATCTTATCCGCATGGCTGTAACGGATCGTGCAGCCACGTCTCGATCCCAGAGTCAACAAATGGGGACGTTTGCAAGACAACAACTATCCGCACGAACAGTTCGACGACGTTTGCAGCAGCATGGACTATCAGCTCGGAGACCATGGCTGCAGTTACCCTTGACGCTGCATCACAGACAGGAGCACCTGCGATGGTGTACTCGACGACTACCCTGGGTGCACGAATGGCAAAACGTCATTTTTTCAGATGAATCCAGGTTCTGTTAAAGCATCATGATGGTCGCATCCGTGTTTGGCGACATCGCGGTGAACGCACATTGGAAGCGTGTATTCGTCATTGCCATACTGGCGTATCACCCTGCGTGATGGTATGGCGTGCTATTGGTTACACGTCTCGGTCACCTCTTGTTCGCATTGACGGCACTTTGAACAGTGGACGTTACATTTCAGATGTGTTACGACCCATGGCTCTAACCCTAATTCGATCCCTACGAAACCCTACATTTCAGCAGGATAATGCACGACCGCATGTTGCAGGTCCTGTACGGGCCTTTCTGGATACAGAAAAAGTTCGACTGCTGCCCTGGCCAGCACATTCTCCAGATCTCTCACGAATTGAAAATGTCTGGTCAATGGTGGCCGAGCAACTGGCTTCTCTCAGTACGCCAGTCACTACTGTTGATGAACTGTGGTATCGTGTTGAAGCTGTATGGGCAGCTGTACCTGTACACGGCATCCAAGCTCTGTTTGACACAATGCCCAGGCGTATGAAGGCCGTTATTCCGGCCAGAGGTGGTTGTTCTGGGCACTGATTTCTCAGGATCTATGCACCCAAATTGCGTGAAAATGTAATCACATGTCACTTCTAGTATAATATATTTGCCCAATTAATAGCCGTTTATGATCTGCATTTCTTCTTGGTGTTACAATTTTAATGGCCAGTAGTGTACTAACGGTCGCTCCAGAGATAGTACGAAAGTGCACTTATCGACAAGCGCTGCTGCTGCTGCTGCTGCCACTCACTGGCAAGAAAACCAGAAACTTAGTGTTGAATAAGAAAGAGGCGACAGAACCATAAAAACAAGATGACGAGCAATAAACGGCATGACCGAGAGCCGCGCACGCCTGAGTGTAATTGATAAGGTACCCATTAAAGTTCTTAACTTTGTCGTCTGTTTTCGAGAGCTTGTATGCATTCAAACGTGCAACCAAGAATCATTAAACTCGTGTGAAATAGTCACTCGCTCCCCGCCGGAGACGGCTGCTGGTGATCGTAACTGTGCCGTGCGCGGCAAGGCCTGTCTTTCTTTAGGCCTCGTTCTCTCGAGAGCCGTATTTCTCGTGAGCCCCGAATTCCGTGATGTGACACCACCAGCTCCTTGTCCATGTGCCGTTTCACGTCCAGTGAGAGGACGGCGTAAGTACTGAGTTTACAGAAGGGGAATACGAGCGTGTCTAAACTGAAAGGACCGAGCCATATCCGGCTGGACGCCTGCCGCCGTCGTGTCGTGGAGCGGAGGCATGCTGTCACGATATCGTCCCGCTGAATGACAGCATGTGGGCACCGACCGTGTTTACTGGCAGCCCGGTGCGAGGGGCGTCGTCCGATAACCCGGTCAGCGCATGGCGGCGGCGGCGGCGGCGGCGCCCCAAAGGCCGGCGGCCCAACATAATCGTACGTCAGCCAGACGGGGCGGGAAGGACCAGCCGGCGCCGCGCTGTCATACGCCTATCGCCGGCCAATAGTCACAATAAACACGCGTCGTTTATCAACGTCTTGCCGCTCCCAGCCCCCGTGATAAATTCTGCCGCCGCCCCACCGCCCCAAGTGCCACTGGCGACACGGCGTGGGTGGCAACCACGACTGCGTCAGTGGCTGGAGGCCACGCGCGACGGTTGGTCGCGTCACAAAATCAGTTTCACATATTCTGTTCCCTATTTATTTTTTGGCAGCGTGCTTCCACATCGAAAGGGTCTCCCATAAAGAACGCAACTATTCAGATGCCCACAATTTCAGTTCTAGTACGTTGACAATACTTTGAATATGGATTGGGGGTAAAAAATGAAAGAGGAAGCCGCCTAGTAGAATTTTGCATAGAGCATAACTTAATCATAGCTAACACTTGGTTCAAAATTCATGAAAGAATGTTGTATACGTGGAAGAATCCTGGAAGCCTAGAAGGTATCAGATAGCTTATATAATGGTAAGACAGAGATTTAGGAACCAGGTTTTAAATGTAAGACATTTCCAGGGGCAGATGTGGACTCTGACCACAATCTATTGATTATGAACTGTAGATTAAAACTGAAGAAACTGCAAAAAGGTGGGAATTTAAGGAGATGGGACCTGGATAAACTGAGTAAACCAGAGATTGTACAGAGTTTCAGGGAGAGCATAAGGGAACAATTGACAGGAATGGGGAAGAGAAATACAGTAGAAGAAGAATGGGTAGCTGTGAGGGATGAAGTAGTGAAGGCAGCAGAGGATCAAGTAGGTAAAAAGGCGAGGGCTAGTAGAAATCCTTGGGTAACAGAAGAAATATTGAATTTAATTGATGAAAGGAGAAAATATAAAAATGCAGTAAATGAAACAGGCAAAAAGGAATACAAACGTCTCAAAAATGAGATCGACAGGAAGTCCAAAATGACTAAGCAGGGATGGCTAGAGGACAAATGTAAGGATGTAGAGGCTTATCTCACTAGGGGCAAGATAGATACTGCCTACAGGAAAATTAGAGAGACCTTTGGAGAAAAGAGAGCCACTTGTATGAATATCAAGAACTCAGATGGAAACAAGGTTCTAAGCAAAGAAGAGAAAGCAGAAAGCTGGAAGGAGTATATAGAGGGTCTATACAAGGGCGATGTACTTGAGGACAGTATTATAGAAATGGAAGAGGATGTAGATGAAGACGAAATGGGAGATACGATACTGCGTGAAGAGTTTGACAGAGCACTGAAAGACCTGAATCGAAACAATGCCCCGGGAGTAGACAACATTCCATTAGAACTACTGACGGCCTTGGGAGAGCCAGTCATGACAAAACTCTACCATCTGGTGAGCAAGATGTATGAGACAGGGGAAATACCGTCAGATTTCAAGAAGAATATAATAATTCCAATCCCAAAGAAAGCAGGTGTTGACAGATGTGAAAATTACCGAACTATCAGTTTAATAAGTCACAGCTGCAAAAATGCTAACACGAATTCTTTACAGACGAATTGAAAAACTGGTAGAAGCCGACCTCGTGGAATATCAATTTGGATTCCGTAGGAATATTGGAACACGTGAGGCAATACTGACCTTACGACTTATCTTAGAAGAAAGATTAAGGAAAGGCACGTACGTTTCTAGCATTTGTAGACGTAGAGAAACCTTTTGACAAAGTTGACTTTAATACTCTCTTTCAAATTCTAAAGGTGGCAGGGGTAAAGTACAGGGAGCGGAAGTCTATTTACAATTTGTACAGAAACCAGATGGCAGTTATAAGAGTCGAGGGCCATGAAATGGAAGCCGTGGTTGGGAAGGGAGTGAGACAGGGTTGTAGCCTCTCCCCGATGTTATTCAATCTGTATATTGAGCAAGCAGTAAAGGAAACAAGAGAAAAATTCGGAGTAGGTATTAAAATCCATGGTGAAGAAATAAAAACTTTGAGGTTCGGCGATGACATTGTAATTCTGTCAGAGACAGCAAAGGACTTGGAAGAGCAGTTGAATGGAATGGACAGTGTCTTGAAAAGAGGATATAAGATGAACATCAAGAAAAGCAAATACGAGGATAATGGAATGTAGTCGAATTAAGTCAGGTGATGCTGAGGGAATTAGATTAGGGAATGAGACACTTAAAGTAGTAAATGAGTTTTGCTATTTGGGGAGCATAATAACTGATGATGGTCGAAATAGAGAGGATATAAAATGTAGACTGGCAATGGCAAGGAAAGCGTTTCTGAAGAAGAGAAATTTGTTAACATCGAGTATAGATTTAAGTGTGAGGAAGTCGTTTCTGAAAGTATTTGTATGGAGTGTAGCCATGGATGGAAGTGAAACATGGACCATAAATAGTTTGGACAAGAAGAGAATAGAAGCATTCGAAATGTGGTGCTACAGAAGAATGCTGAAGATTAGATGGGTAGATCACATAACTAATGAAGAGGTATTGAATAGGATTGGGGAGAAGAGGAGTTTGAGGCACAACTTGACTAGAAGAAGGGATCGGTATGTAGGACATGTTCTGAGGCATCAAGGGATCACCAATTTAGTATTAGAGAGCAGCGTGGAGGGTAAAAATCGTAGAGGGAGAGCAAGTGATGAATACACGAAGCAGATGCAGATGGAAGTAGATTGCAGTGGGTACTGGGAGATGAGGAAGTCTGAGGAAGGTACTGGGAGCTTTCTTAGGATAGAGTAGCATGGAGAGGTGCATCAAACCAGTCTCAGGACTGAAGACTACAACAACAACAACAATGTTGATAATACTTATGTTGTACGAGTTTCATCTGTTTCCTTTGCGGTTTCTAATGGAATACTTCGCACCGCAATCATGTTCCGCTACAGCTGATTTGTCGGTATGTGCCAGTCGACAATTCCTCTTGTGTTCGGTTAAGCGGTTTCAAATGGTGCAAAGGGCTCTGAACACTGTGGGACTTAACATCTATGGTCATCAGTCCCCCAGAACTTAGAACTACTTAAACCTAACTAACCTAAGGTCAGCACACAACACCCAGTCATTACGAGGTAGAGAAAATCCCTGACCCTGCCGGGAATCGAACCCGGGCGCGGGAAGCGAGAACGCTACCGCTCGGCCACGAGCTGCGGACTGAAGTTAAGCGAGTATTGACACCTCTTTTCACTGTTCCAGCATAAACCTTCACCGAGCTACATGGAATTTTATACACCCCAGGAGTTGCTAAGGGGTGTCGAACGTCTTTCGCAGATCTTAAACACTCACTAATCTTCTTGGTGGGGCTAAAGATTGTTTCAACTTGAAACTTGGCTAGAACTTTCCCAGTACAGTCCGTAATACTGCGAATAAACGGAAGAAAAACTTTTACACCTGACAGTTGTTGTTGCTGAATGTTGTCAGACAGTTTTCTGGGATAGAGTGCTCGATTTAGCTCGTTGTCAGCGTATCCATTTTTCCTAAAAGCCGTTATCAAATGATTTAGTTCATCTTGCAAATAAATTGGCTCACAGATCGTATTAGCTCTGTCCACCAACGTTTTAATGACACCTCTCTTCTGCCTGGGATGATGGTTAAAATCCTTTTGGAGGTAACGGTCGGTGCGTATATCTTTTCTATACACTTTATGCCCTAGACTTTCAACTGCCCGTGTAATTACTGATACATCAAAAAAATTAAGTTGGCTCTTTCTCTATAGGAAATGGTGTTTTTCGATTAATACTATTTAGGTGCACCAAGAAACCATACAGTTCCTTTTCATCGTGATTCCATACCATGTGTCATCATATACCGACACCAGGGCTTTTACTGTTCAAAAAATTCCATAAATAGAATTGGTTTATATTGAAACAACGAAAATAAGTGTGAATACCCGCTTAACCAAACACAAAAGGAACTGTCGACTGGACATTTCGACAAATCAGCTGTAGCGAAATATGTTTTTAAAGACGGTGCTCATGAAATAAAATCTAGTGGGACGAGCTTGCCAGCCAGGACATCGCATTATTTTGCTCGCATGTGTAGTGAAGCTACAGAGATTCGGAAACACCATAAAAATTTTAACAGAAAAGAGGAAGACTTGAAGTTAGGTAAGATATGGTGGTCGACTTTGCACCAACGATGTGACAGTGGATTACCTTCAATCGAGAATCATGACGTTAGTCAGAGATAGATTTACAGTCGGTCCCATGTGGTGCTGCCGTCTATGCGCTCTATATGAACGGGACCTCCACGGCGTGGCAGCCAATCGTTGACTCACCTCTGAAGATGTTGCCCGCAGTTGGCAACGAAAAATCGGGAAGAAGTTTTACAGACCGACCAGAACCTCCCAGCCCGGAAGTTTTAACTAATGATGACACTGTCCGTGAAGGCCTACACGTTACGAAGAGGAGCACGTTCCGTGAAATGTAGCAGGTCGTTTCAGAGCGTGTAGCAAGCACAGCGGACGCCACGTCTGACATTCTTCGCGAAGAGATCCACCTTCCGTGTGAGGACGGCTTTACAATGAACCGTCACCAACTGGATCCCGCGCAAAAATTTCGCCCATATCTCTAATAGTACGCAGTTACGACCTGAACATTCGTGTGCACCGGCTGTCTATCGCTGTGCACCACTGGAGCTGCTTAATACCCGAGTGTGAAGTATTGTTCAGTGGCGTAAGGGGCTGATGTTCATAATTTCGGTGAACCAACTAGCGATAGTGATTTATGTCCTGTAGCTGGTGTCAGAAGTCTCTCTGATTTGAACAGTTTTAAGTTACAATGCCCAAATGCAGTATACATTGATGAAATGAGAGAGTTTCTCGTTAAAGAAGTAGCGTAGCGCTATTCATTAATAATATCGCTGCTATGCGTTATTTTATTTCGATTGAAAAGCTGCCACTGTTAAAGTGAAGTACATTTGCAGAAATAGCGTTAGTCATCAACGCAACTGGCCTAATTAAATTGTAATTGGAAAATCAGTAACTCCATTTCATAATAATTCTTCAGTTGCTTCGGTTTATTAACATTGGCAAAACCGACAAACTGCAGGGACGGATTCCTGACTGCTGATGGAGGAGAAAAAGATCCTATGAACGTGTGTCCGGAAACGGATCCTTGCCATGGCAAATGGCGCTGACGTATGAAAGTTCCTCTGACGACACGTCGTGTGTTTCTTGTGTGTTGCAGGCTGTGTGGTTGACGCAGCGTACTGTAAGTAACAGAATGGTCCGTTGTTCATGTCGGGAACAATCCGAGATGGTGTTTGCATACTGCCAAGTAGATCGAAACGGTCGATAGGCAGCACGGCTATACCAAAACAAGTACGCTCACAGACACCAACCACATCACACAAAATTTCAAGCCTTTTTTTGGACGTTTGTGTGGTCGCGGGTCCTTTCAGACAGACGAACGTGCAGGGAGGTGGCGGACTGTGCGAACACCAGGCTAGAAGCTCTGGGTGGGGTATTGAGATGATCGCTAGTACAAGCTCCAGGCAAACAAGTGTAGGTTTCTGAAATATTGCTTGCGTTGTCATATGACTGGCCTCTACAGTCAGTAATATCAATGGAATTTGTAGACAGTTTTCGTACGGCCTCAACTAAGTTTTCGCACTTTTGTCCTGGGTCTGGTAAAAACGGAAACGTTCACAGATTCACAATTCTCGTTCACATACCTTAATATGAAAGATAATTGACCAATATGTGAAATGTCTGCAATAGCATCTACTATTGTAGAGAAATATTCGGTCTGTTTTATTTCACTTATGATAATTCTTTTTATTCGTTCGGAGGGAAGCTGTGTTATTTCACCACAGATTGTTGAAGAAAGGTAACTTGTATGTCCCTGACCTGGATTTCCATATCGTTCAATGTGCTCTGCAAGAAAAGGATCAAACTCGGCTATAAGTTCAAGAGACATCATAAATTGACCATTATGTAATGCATGGAATCTTTCAACGTGTCCACGTAGGGAAAGTCCACGATTTGTTAGCTTCTTCACTACTGCAAACACCCTTTTCAACACACTGCGCCGGCCGCGGTGGCCGTGCGGTTCTGGCGCTGCAGTCCGCAACCGCGGGACTGCTACGGTCGCAGGTTCGAATCCTGCCTCGGGCATGGGTGTGTGTGATGTCCTTAGGTTAGTTAGGTTTAAGCAGTTCTAAGCTCTAGGGGACTTATGACCTAAGCTGTTGAGTCCCATAGTGCTCAGAGCCATTTGAACCATTTTTTGAACACACTGCGCCAGTACATTTTTTCGGTCACAACATATGACTCGAGATGGTTATCTGTTGTTCCAAGTGACTTTTTCCTGGTTAAGAGTGATAACTCAGATTTCTCATGATGAGATAAAATATTAGAAATATTTTTCCAATCTGCAATACTTTTAGTAGCAATCGCGGCCTTACCTCCGAACAATCTACATGGTGTGCAAAAAACAGCACCCATGCTACAGGAGTAAGCTGACTCACATTTAAAAAATTTACTGTAAAATACATTTTTGTTCCAATATCTGGTTTTATCGCCTATTGATCTTCTTGAATTAGAAAAATCACCGTTACAATTTTGATCAATGCCACGTTGTAAGAGAACGTCGATCGTTGATTCATTGACACACCATTCTGCAGGATCATCACTAACGAAGTTATTTCTTTTTGTAATGTCTGACTCGACACTTAGTTTTTTGTGAAACTCGAAATCAGGAACAATTTGCATTTCTTCATTTTTAACTTTTGTTTCGTCTGTATTTACTTCTTTTACAACAGCTGCAGTGCCAGAAATATCATCCGTATTACTTGAAGTCGAACCAGCAACACTTTTTGCGATAAATTTATCTACTCTGTCAAGGGTTTTTAGGACATTGGCTTCTCGTTCTCGCCTTTCCTTCAATAATTTCCGAATTGCCGCCCCACTTAATTTGGCACGTTTGCTCTTTTCACTGTTACTCATGTTAAGGCACTTAAAACTGTGAACCAACAGTCAAAACAAAAGAAAAAAATTGTAAAAGGAAAGAAAGAAAGACTATCCAGTTCAAATGGCTCTGAGCACTATGGGACTTAACATCTATGGTCATCAGTCCCCTAGAACTTAGAACTACTTAAACCTAACTAACCTAAGGACATCACACAACACCCAGCCATCACGAGGCAGACAAAATCCCTGACCCCGCCGGGAATCGAACCCGGGAACCCGGGCGTGGGAAGCGAGAACGCTACCGCACGACCACGAGATGCGGGCGACTATCCAGTTCCAATCGTACTACACCGCACATGAGCACAAAGCTTTTGAATTTAAACACGGAACACGAGCACAAAGGTTTTTCCTATAAACACAGAGCGATGAACTGACCAACTCGGATTACTCGACGTAACTGTATTATGAAAGCACGACAATGCAGAATAATTTAATTCCATTGTCCCCTGTTTCTCTGTTGTCAGTGAACAGTAGAAGCACACTTGCCGGCTGGAATTCGTCTCGTAAAGACCGTTTTTTGGCTTCTGTTTCCCGCGTCGATGGAGTAGCTTGGACGCTGATATGTTCTGAATATTCTTGAAACTGTCTTTCTATTTTAAAAAGCAAATAATTTTTGCAGTTTCTTGTAGTGAGGTGAGCTGGATCGACTCTTATCCCACTTATTCTAATAACATTTTTGCGGTTTCTTTGGGCAGAGAAGACAGACTACAAAGTTTAAGTGGTCTCGTTGGCAGTTGATGTCGTGTGTTGCCACTTTTTTTGTTCCAACATAGAATAAAAATATTTTTTCCTTGAAGAAAAAAAGCTTACTGAAGATGTTTAATATAAAATTTGCAATGCCACGTACTATTCGATTGCACAGAGTGGGAACTTTGGTATCGTGCAGGCTGCAGCACAATAAATGGAGACAAACCAAAGTTTGTTTCTTCTTCTTTTTCGCCAAAAAAGTAACTAAGTAAATAAATAAATAAAGTGCATTTCACACATTATTAGATATTCTGCTGATGTTCTTTTCGTATAAACATGTGTTTAAAAAAGTAGAGTCGGGTTTTACATACTGAGGCCCACACATGTTACAATATTTAAGAAACTAATGATTAGTTTGTCACAGCTTTTCAGGACTCCCAGTATTTTCAGGTGGAAAATTTGGAAGGGTTAATTAGAGGCAGACAACATTCTCGGAATAATAACGTATTGTAGATTGCCATCCTGACAGCTTACATCGGAGGTCATCAGTCCCCTAGAACTTAAAACTACTTAAACGTAACTAACCTAAGGACGTCACACACATCCATGCCCGAGGCAGGATTCGAACCTGCGACCGTAGCCGTCGAGTGGTTCCAGACTGCAGCGCCTAGAACCGCTCGGCCACTCCGGCCGGCAGTCACCAAGTAAACTATGTATATTTCCAAGCTTGTATTGTCGAATTTCGTTCTTAAGGCTTATTTAAACTAACAAGTTGTTTAACAATATGAAAAAATTTTGTCGTTCTTAAGTGCAGTTAATTTAAAACGTAAAAAGTTCAAATGTGTACAGAGCAAAAAATGCCCGCCGCCCTCAAGGTGCCGTGCCTAGTGAGCCTATATGTAAATCCGCCACTTCTCACAGTTATCAAGTTTCAGTGGGAGATCGCCTACGACGAGACCAGCTGGCCTGGGCCACAGGACGCGGTCTCTACCTTCCGTACCACGAACGCGACGGCTCTTCCGATGACGACAAGATTCAATACCACGGCCCTGCATAAAATACAGAAGCCCTTCACCACCCCTTGGACGATGAGGATATCTCCGAACGCCTTGAGTTAGGGCGACATTTCACTTAATGACCTGCAAACATGCAGCACGGAAGCGGAAAAACTCGCAGGCTCTGGCAGTCTGCCAGAAATGTCAACTCCCCTTATCGACGACCAACAAATACGATTCACTCCAACCTGAACCTGTCAATATGGATACGACACCTTACCCAGACGACACAGCATCATTCCAATAACCCACCGCTGGCCCATCAACGTCGACTAAATTGCCACCTGCCATTTCACTCAACGCAGAATTCGAGAAGCGCCTCTCCAGTCCAGGTAAAGTGGCACATAAGGGCGATACAGTGAAGCATAATTTCGAAACCGTAACCGATCAGAGGGAAAGCCTCCGTTTCTTCCAGGACTTGAAATTCCCGTCCAACACACACCAACCACAAACTGACATATCACTACGAGTGGTGATCGGATACTTGCCCGTGGAGATCCCAGAGAAGGATGTTACGAAGCAGCCTGGATAAAATACAGAAGCCCTTCACCACCCCTTGGACGATGAGGATATCTCCGAACGCCTTGAGTTAGGGCGACATTTCACTTAGTGACCTGCAAACATGCAGCACGAAAGCGGAAAAACTCGCAGGCTCTGGCAGTCTGCCAGAAATGTCAACTCCCCTTACTGACGACCAACAAATACGATTCACTTCAACCTGAACCTGTCAATATGGATACGACACCTTACCCAGACGACACAGCATCATTCCAATAACCCACCGCTGGCCCATCAACGTCGACTAAATTGCCACCTGCCATTTCACTCAACGCAGAATTCGAGAAGCGCCTCTCCAGTCCAGGTAAAGTGGCACATAAGGGCGATACAGTGAAGCATAATTTCGAAACCGTAACCGATCAGAGGGAAAGCCTCCGTTTCTTCCAGGACTTGAAATTCCCGTCCAACACACACCAACCACAAACTGACATATCACTACGAGTGGTGATCGGATACTTGCCCGTGGAGATCCCAGAGAAGGATGTTACGAAGCAGCCTGGATAAAATACAGAAGCCCTTCACCACCCCTTGGACGATGAGGATATCTCCGAACGCCTTGAGTTAGGGCGACATTTCACTTAGTGACCTGCAAACATGCAGCACGAAAGCGGAAAAACTCGCAGGCTCTGGCAGTCTGCCAGAAATGTCAACTCCCCTTACTGACGACCAACAAATACGATTCACTCCAACCTGAACCTATCAATATGGATACGACACCTTACCCAGACGACACAGCATCATTCCAACAACCCACCGCTGGCCCATCAACGTCGACTAAATTGCCACCTGCCATTTCACTCAACGCAGAATTCGAGAAGCGCCTCTCCAGTCCAGGTAAAGTGGCACATAAGGGCGATACAGTGAAGCATAATTTCGAAACCGTAACCGATCAGAGGGAAAGCCTCCGTTTCTTCCAGGACTTGAAATTCCCGTCCAACACACACCAACCACAAACTGACATATCACTACGAGTGGTGATCGGATACTTGCCCGTGGAGATCCCAGAGAAGGATGTTACGAAGCAGCCTGGATAAAATACAGAAGCCCTTCACCACCCCTTGGACGATGAGGATATCTCCGAACGCCTTGAGTTAGGGCGACATTTCACTTAGTGACCTGCAAACATGCAGCACGAAAGCGGAAAAACTCGCAGGCTCTGGCAGTCTGCCAGAAATGTCAACTCCCCTTACTGACGACCAACAAATACGATTCACTTCAACCTGAACCTGTCAATATGGATACGACACCTTACCCAGACGACACAGCATCATTCCAATAACCCACCGCTGGCCCATCAACGTCGACTAAATTGCCACCTGCCATTTCACTCAACGCAGAATTCGAGAAGCGCCTCTCCAGTCCAGGTAAAGTGGCACATAAGGGCGATACAGTGAAGCATAATTTCGAAACCGTAACCGATCAGAGGGAAAGCCTCCGTTTCTTCCAGGACTTGAAATTCCCGTCCAACACACACCAACCACAAACTGACATATCACTACGAGTGGTGATCGGATACTTGCCCGTGGAGATCCCAGAGAAGGATGTTACGAAGCAGCCTGGATAAAATACAGAAGCCCTTCACCACCCCTTGGACGATGAGGATATCTCCGAACGCCTTGAGTTAGGGCGACATTTCACTTAGTGACCTGCAAACATGCAGCACGAAAGCGGAAAAACTCGCAGGCTCTGGCAGTCTGCCAGAAATGTCAACTCCCCTTACTGACGACCAACAAATACGATTCACTCCAACCTGAACCTATCAATATGGATACGACACCTTACCCAGACGACACAGCATCATTCCAACAACCCACCGCTGGCCCATCAACGTCGACTAAATTGCCACCTGCCATTTCACTCAACGCAGAATTCGAGAAGCGCCTCTCCAGTCCAGGTAAAGTGGCACATAAGGGCGATACAGTGAAGCATAATTTCGAAACCGTAACCGATCAGAGGGAAAGCCTCCGTTTCTTCCAGGACTTGAAATTCCCGTCCAACACACACCAACCACAAACTGACATATCACTACGAGTGGTGATCGGATACTTGCCCGTGGAGATCCCAGAGAAGGATGTTACGAAGCAGCCTGGATAAAATACAGAAGCCCTTCACCACCCCTTGGACGATGAGGATATCTCCGAACGCCTTGAGTTAGGGCGACATTTCACTTAGTGACCTGCAAACATGCAGCACGAAAGCGGAAAAACTCGCAGGCTCTGGCAGTCTGCCAGAAATGTCAACTCCCCTTACTGACGACCAACAAATACGATTCACTTCAACCTGAACCTGTCAATATGGATACGACACCTTACCCAGACGACACAGCATCATTCCAATAACCCACCGCTGGCCCATCAACGTCGACTAAATTGCCACCTGCCATTTCACTCAACGCAGAATTCGAGAAGCGCCTCTCCAGTCCAGGTAAAGTGGCACATAAGGGCGATACAGTGAAGCATAATTTCGAAACCGTAACCGATCAGAGGGAAAGCCTCCGTTTCTTCCAGGACTTGAAATTCCCGTCCAACACACACCAACCACAAACTGACATATCACTACGAGTGGTGATCGGATACTTGCCCGTGGAGATCCCAGAGAAGGATGTTACGAAGCAGCCTGGATAAAATACAGAAGCCCTTCACCACCCCTTGGACGATGAGGATATCTCCGAACGCCTTGAGTTAGGGCGACATTTCACTTAGTGACCTGCAAACATGCAGCACGAAAGCGGAAAAACTCGCAGGCTCTGGCAGTCTGCCAGAAATGTCAACTCCCCTTACTGACGACCAACAAATACGATTCACTTCAACCTGAACCTGTCAATATGGATACGACACCTTACCCAGACGACACAGCATCATTCCAATAACCCACCGCTGGCCCATCAACGTCGACTAAATTGCCACCTGCCATTTCACTCAACGCAGAATTCGAGAAGCGCCTCTCCAGTCCAGGTAAAGTGGCACATAAGGGCGATACAGTGAAGCATAATTTCGAAACCGTAACCGATCAGAGGGAAAGCCTCCGTTTCTTCCAGGACTTGAAATTCCCGTCCAACACACACCAACCACAAACTGACATATCACTACGAGTGGTGATCGGATACTTGCCCGTGGAGATCCCAGAGAAGGATGTTACGAAGCAGCCTGGATAAAATACAGAAGCCCTTCACCACCCCTTGGACGATGAGGATATCTCCGAACGCCTTGAGTTAGGGCGACATTTCACTTAGTGACCTGCAAACATGCAGCACGAAAGCGGAAAAACTCGCAGGCTCTGGCAGTCTGCCAGAAATGTCAACTCCCCTTACTGACGACCAACAAATACGATTCACTTCAACCTGAACCTGTCAATATGGATACGACACCTTACCCAGACGACACAGCATCATTCCAATAACCCACCGCTGGCCCATCAACGTCGACTAAATTGCCACCTGCCATTTCACTCAACGCAGAATTCGAGAAGCGCCTCTCCAGTCCAGGTAAAGTGGCACATAAGGGCGATACAGTGAAGCATAATTTCGAAACCGTAACCGATCAGAGGGAAAGCCTCCGTTTCTTCCAGGACTTGAAATTCCCGTCCAACACACACCAACCACAAACTGACATATCACTACGAGTGGTGATCGGATACTTGCCCGTGGAGATCCCAGAGAAGGATGTTACGAAGCAGCCTGGATAAAATACAGAAGCCCTTCACCACCCCTTGGACGATGAGGATATCTCCGAACGCCTTGAGTTAGGGCGACATTTCACTTAGTGACCTGCAAACATGCAGCACGAAAGCGGAAAAACTCGCAGGCTCTGGCAGTCTGCCAGAAATGTCAACTCCCCTTACTGACGACCAACAAATACGATTCACTTCAACCTGAACCTGTCAATATGGATACGACACCTTACCCAGACGACACAGCATCATTCCAATAACCCACCGCTGGCCCATCAACGTCGACTAAATTGCCACCTGCCATTTCACTCAACGCAGAATTCGAGAAGCGCCTCTCCAGTCCAGGTAAAGTGGCACATAAGGGCGATACAGTGAAGCATAATTTCGAAACCGTAACCGATTAGAGGGAAAGCCTCCGTTTCTTCCAGGACTTAAAATTCCCGTCCAACACACACCAACCACAAACTGACATATCACTACGAGTGGTGATCAGGTACTTGCCCGTGGAGATCCCAGAGAAGGATGTTACGAAGCAGCTTCATTCAATGGGCTTTACCCAAGCAGTCCTGCACCAATTTAAATCAAGAGAGGGGATCACCAACGAATTCACTGCTCAACCTACCAGCAGGACCAACTGGGCCAGCTCATCGATTTACGACGTCAAACACATCGTGGACACCAGAATACAAATGGAAACATATCACCCCAAGGATGGATTGTCTCAACATAAATGGTGTCAGCGGTTCCTCACACCGCCAAATACTGTCAGCTACTAGCATAGTGTGTCAGATGCACTGGTCTTCATCCAAAAAACTACTGTACCAAACCATCGACGCAGAAGCCACGGTGTGTCAACTGCCAGGATGACCATCCTACCATGAGGAGAGGCTGTCGCACATTCCAGCAAGCCTTATTAGCCTATACAGCACAAGGCGATGCAATTAAAGCACGACAACAACCAACAGCAGCTACCATGGAAGCACCCATACCGAATGATCCAATGTATTATCCACCACTCCTGACGAAGTACTTAACAGCAATGTCGACACGCTCCACCATCAGGAATCCCAGACAACCGCAACCTTCACCATCACAGGCCCAATCATCGGTCTTGAATTTTTAGGAGGTACTGATCATGATATCTTTACTAATTTTTTCGACGCTGCAGCTGTCGAAAATCATCGATATTATCAAGACAAATTGGGCACCTCACCAGACACTATAAGCTCCTGGTCCTTTTTGAGGGAGTGATGAAAATCACTGAGTCCAGAAAGGTCTATTAGACCTCACTGCCCCATAGACGACATTTCCATATATATATATTTTAACGGCAATGTAGTACAAAACAAAAATTATGAATTGGAATATTTCATCAGCAAGTATAAAACAGACATCCGTCACTGAAACTCACCTACACCTGTCGCAACGTTCCAAGCTGCGGAATGTGATGGACTACTGAACGGACCAGGCCAACGGCAGGGGTGGAGGGATGGCAGTCTTCCTCAGACACTCCATCACGCATATCCCACATGCCCTTTCACAACTGCCCACCCTGTGAGATGAAGGCAGTTTATGTTCAAACTGGTTATAGAACAATCACTCTAGTCACGCCGTATCAAGCTCGCAAAGCAGTTTGAAAAGGATGATTTCACCTCTATTCGACCGTTTTGACACAGTCGTCTTATGCGGCGATTTAAAAGCAAAGCGCTATGCCTGGAATTCTTGAAAGAAGAATCCACGGGTTGTTCGTGTATATGACTTAGAAAACCGTCTATGAGCAATCACTTTTGGGGCCGGAAGAGCCAAATACCCCCAAATCCACGTCACTGACCAGATGGAATTGCAATCTAGTTTTCGAATGAACCTCTTGGGATACGGTTTGAAACGACGACATCCGGGAATGGATGGCACTATATGACAATATCGTTCATTTTTGAGAGATGCATATGGGTCCTGAAGACGGTATAGTGAAATGCCGAAACTGGTAGTCAAAATAAAATAAAATAACATCTCAATTACATGGCTGTTGGCGAATTTATTTGATAATTACTTGACCAGCTGATGTCCCCTGTCCTTGATGCTGATGAATCAACAAAGGCGAGATGTACTAGCTGTGGCAACCTGCTCTTTGATCTCCAACTCTGTACAGTCAACGACCTTACATCACTCCACCAATCGGTCATCAGCACTATAACAGATGCACTCTGTCAACTGGGACATTCATACACAGCAACCAAAAACTGGGACCAGTATGAGCAGTGGCTAAAAAATAATATCCGCATTACAGGAGACATCTCCACAAGAGACTGCGTCGATGCTGCAGTTACTGCACTCACAGGAAAATCAAAATGGCCATACCACCAAGCGCCTATCACAACCGATCGGCACTGGCACCACTATGACACCTTCTCGCCACTTCTGAGGGCTCTCAAGAACTACGAATACCGACGATGGGCGCTATACCATAACCCGGCTGACCACCGAGATATTAAGAGGCTGTCTCTTTGAAGTTCACTGCCGAGCAACAGAACATCGACAAAAAGAGTTGACAGATAAAATAGCGTGGTATATCCTCCAGTCAAGGAACGAATGGGGCCTGGTGCGAGCTGTTAAGCACCCATGTCCTTCCAAGCAATCTTTACAAGGTCCAGCCTGGCTGACATTTGGTCCACTAGACAGAGAACAACTATTCGCTGCCACCTTAGAAGCTCAAACATTGTGGAGAAGCTGGAGAAAAACGAGACACAGCTGGAGAAAAACGAGACACAGCTGTAGATCGACAACGTCTACGATGGATGAGGGAGATACTCCACCATGAGGTCCCTCCACTCGCCACTCCCTCTGAAGTCCGATAAATCCTGAGGAACATTAGAACCCATACTGCCCTGGTCCATATGGGGTCACAAATTTACAACTGAAACACCTGCCTTGCAAGCCTCTGGGAAGGTATATGGGGAAAACTGAATCTAATCTAGATTATTAATGGGTGCATGTGACTAGGTTACTTCCATTATAGATGGCATGGATTTATGCTGTCTCCAAGCTGGGTAAAAACCTCACCCAAGCAGCCAGTTACCGGCAAATTACCCTTCTGCCTATAATGCCTAATGTTTCTCAGAAACTTATTCTCCACCACCTTCAGACATTTATCCTTGGGGAAGATGTAATCAGGCATGACCAACCTGCATTCCAACCATCAGCCCAGCAGAGCTGTAACTTCTAAGCGTGACAGAATATATAGCTTACGAGCACAACTGCATACATTCGCGGCCTCAACCTTCAAAATCTCCACACCATCCCCAGATACTTTCTCTGGGTTATTGGCAGTTCCTCACCGACTGCCGTATCAAAATTGAGGGTCAACAATCCACTGTGAAAGTCCTTAGAGATGGCATTCATCAAAGATCTGTCCTGTCCCCTACACTCTCAAGTGCTACTGGCCCAATTCGCAGATGATACTGAACTGCTCATCAGCAGCCGCCAGACACCGCATCGGAATACTGCAACACCAACTTGCCGTCAGCAAACTTTGACAGCAGTCAATCCCCTCTGGCAAACTGCAGAGAAGACAAGAACCATATGTTCACACTGTGTCGTCCCACCCTTCATGACAGATTTGTTTTACACAGTATGGAACTACCCTGGACAACTCAAGTCAAATATCTAGTTGTGGTCTCAATGTCACTACTAAACTGAGGCTATAACCAGCGACGATTATCCCAGCACTATTCTACAGCTGTTCTAACTTAAAACCTCTTCAGACAATGCCAAATCTTTGCCTCCACCTTGACTTGCGGACCATGAGGTGGACGAGAGTCAGAGACCGCATCATGAACTGAACTTACCTACCATCAGGGAAAACTTCGTCATCTCAACAAGGAAACTCCTATATAAGATGGACCTCTTCTGACACACAACACGTCACCTGGATAACACCCGCACAGTGGCACAGGGTACGACTACCCTTTGCAGTACTGGATACGTTCCCCCAACAATGAAATAAATTAATCTGAACACCTCAGGAGAACCCAAGAACCATAGATCTGAAGACCCGATAAAGCGAAAATGAAGACAAAATCACCTCAATAGCTCACATCCCAGAAGTCTAGCCGTTACAAGTGGTCGCACTTCAGCAGCACAACTCACAAAGAGGTATATGTAGATTTCGCGTGGGGATTTCAGCTGCTGATATCTTGCGAGTATGCTTTCTTTCTCCTTAAAATATGAGGTCAAGTTTGTAATGTTTCCTTTTAGTATATGCACTCCCTACATTCACATATACTGGAGGTACGCAAAATCCACTGACGAAATTTTAGGGTTTCGGGGGGGATATTTTCTGAATATTTAGGTACAAGCGTCCTTTTCTGTTTTTCGTTTTAAATGTTAAATTGCGATTTGCGGAAAACCTAAATCATTGGCTTCATATGCAGCGTTTACAGGATAACAAGAAGCTTTGTCTTTAAGTGAACTACGAATTTCTCTATAGAATTACCTGTTAACTGCATCACCTCTACACATGTATTTGAGGTAAAGTTCTTAATTTTGAGACTTCCTTTTCGTATAATATCCTGAGTCACTTTAACTTGGTCGAAGAAGCCTTTAAATCAGTAATGTTCATACCCCTTGCAATTCAGGGCTCCCATTCTTATAGATCTCCCTCAGTAATGCTGGACTGACTCTCAGAAGCAGTTTTAAATCTTAAGAACAGTTGTTGTGTTGTTGTGGTCTTCAGTCCTGAGACTGGTTTGATGCAGCTCTCCATGCTAATCTATCCTATGCAAGCTCCTTCATCTCCCAGTACCTACTGCAACCTACATCCTTCTGAATCTGCTTAGTGTATTCAACTCTTGGTCTTCCTCTACGATTTTTACCTTCCACGCTGGCCTCCAATGCAAAATTTGTGATCCCTTGATGCCTCAAAACATGTCGTACCAGCCGATCCCTTCTTCTAGTCAAGTTGTGCCACAAACTTCTCTTCTCCCCAATCCTATTCAATACCTCCTCATTGGTTACGCGATATACCCACCTAATCTTCAACATTCTTCTGTAGCACCACATTTCGAAAGCTTCTATTCTCTTCTTGTCCAAACTATTTGTTGTCCATGTTTCACTTCCATACATGGCTACACTCCATACAAATACTTTCAGAAACGACTACCTGATACTTAAATCTATACTCGATGTTAACAAATTTCTCTTCTTCAGAAACGCTTTCCTTGCCATTGCCAGTCTACATTTTATATCCTCTCTACTTCGACCATCATCAGTTATTTTGCTCCCCAAATAGCAAAACTCCTTTACTACTTTAAGTGTCTCATTTCCTAATCTGATTCCCTCAGCATCACCCGACTTAATTCGACTACATTCCATTATCCTTGTTTTGCTTTTGTTGATGTTCATCTTATATCCTCTTTTCAAGACACTGTCCATTCCATTCAGCTGCTCTTCCAAGTCCTTTGCTGTCTCTGACAGAATTACAATGTCATCGCCGAACCTCAAAGTTTTTATTTCTTCTCCATGGATTTTAATACCTACTCCGAATTTTTCTTTTGTTTCCTTTACTGCTTGCTCAATATACAGATTGAATAACATCGGGGAGAGGCTACAACCCTGTATCACTCCCTTCCCAACCACGGCTTCCATTTCATGCCCCTCGACTCTTATAACTGCCATCTGGTTTCTGTACAAATTGTAAATAGCCTTTCGCTCCCTGTATTTAACCCCTGCCACCTTTAGAATTTGAAAGAGAGTATTCCAGTTAACGTTGTCAAAAGCTTTCTCTAAGTCTACAAATGCTAGAAACGTACGTTTGCCTTTCCTTAATCTTCCTTCTAAGATAAGTCGTAAGGTCAGTATTGCCTCACGTGTTCCAACATTTGTACGGAATCGAAACTGATCTTCCCCGAGGTCGGCTTCTACCAGTTTTTCAATTCGTCTGTAAAGAATTCGTGTTAGCATTTTGCAGCTGTGACTTATTAAACTGATAGTTCGGAAATTTTCACATCTGTCAACACCTGCTTTCTTTGGGATTGGAATTATTATATTCTTCTTGAAGTCTGTGGGTATTTGGCCTGTCTCATACATCTTGCTCACCAGATGGTAGAGTTTTGTCAGAACTGGCTCTCTCAAGGCCGTCAGTAGTTCTAACGGAATGTTGTCTACTCCCGGGGCCTTGTTTCGACTCAGGTCTTTCAGTGCTCTGTCAAACTCATCACGCAGTATCGTATCTCCCATTTTATCTTCATCTACATCCTCTTCCATTTCCATAATATTGTCCTCAAGTACATCGCCCTTGTATAGACCCTCTATATACTCCTTCCACCTTTCTGCTTTCCCCTCTTTGCTTAGAACTGGGTTTCCATCTGACCTCTTGATATTCAACAAGTGGCGCTCTTTTCTCCAAAGGTCTCTTTAATTTTCCTGTAGGCAGTATCCATCTTACCCCTAGTGAGATAAGCCTCCACATCCTTACATTTGTCCTCTAGCCATGCCTGCTTAGCCATTTTGCACTTCCTGTCGATCTCATTTTTGAGACGTTTGTGTTCCTTATTGCCTGTTTCATTTACTGCATTTTTATATTTTCTCCTTTCATCAATTAAATTCAATATTTCTTCTGTTACCCAAGGATTTCTAGTAGCCCTCTTCTTTTTACCTACTTGATCCTCTGCTGCCTTCACTCCTTCATCCCTCAGAGCTACCCATTCGTCTTCTACTGTATTTCTTTCCCCCATTCCTGTCAATTGTTCCCTTATGCTCTCCGTGAAACTCTGTACAACCTCTGGTTCTTTCAGTTTATCCAGGTCCCATCTCCTTAAATTCCCACCTTTTTGCAGTTTCTTCAGTTTTAATCTACAGGTCATAACCAATAGATTGTGGTCAGAATCCACATCTGCCCCTGGAAATGTCCTACAATTTAAAACCTGGTTCCTAAATCTCTGTCTTACCATTATATAATCTGATACCTTTTAGTATCTCCAGGATTCTTCCATGTATACAACCTTCTTTTATGATTCTTGAACCAAGTGTTAGCTATGATTAAGTTATGCTCTGTGCAAAATTCTACCAGACGGCTTCCTCTTTTATTTCTTAGCCCCAATCCATATTCACCCACTATGTTTCCTTCTCTCCCTTTTCCTACTGTCGAATTCCAGTCACCCATGACTATTAAATTTTCGTCTCCCTTCACTACCTGAATAATTTCTTTTATCTCATCATACATTTCTTTAATTTCTTCGTCATCTGCAGAGCTAGATGGCATATAAACTTGTACTACTGTAGTAGGCATGGGCTTCGTGTCTATCTTAGCCACTATAATACGTTCACTATGCTGTTTGTAGTAGCTTACCCGCACTCCTATTTTTTTATTCATTATTAAACCGACTCCTGCAGTACCCCTATTTGATTTTGTATTTATAACCCTGTATTCACCTGACCAGAAGTATTGTTCCTGCTGCCACTGAACTTCACTAATTCCCACTATATCTAACTTTAACCTATCCATTTCCCTTTTTAAATTTTCTAACCTAGCTCCCCGATCTGACATTCCACGCTCCGATCCGTAGAACGCCAGTTTTCTTTCTCCTGGTAACGACGTCCTCTTGAGTAGTCCCCGCCCGGAGATCCGAATGGGGGACTATTTTACCTTCGGAATATTTTACCCAAGAGGACGCCATCACCATTCAACCATACAGTAAGGCTGCATGCACTCGGGAAAAATTACGGCTGTAGTTTCCCCTTGCTTTCAGCCGTTCGCAGTACCACAACAGCAAGGCCGTTTTCGTTAATGTTACAAGGCCAGATCAGTCAATCATCCAGACTGTTGCCCCTGCAACTACTGAAAAGGCTGCTGCCCCTTTTCAGGAACCACACGTTTGTCTGGCCTCTCAACAGATACCCCTCCGTTGTGGTTGCACCTACGGTACGGCTATCTGTATCGCTGAGGCACGCAAGCCTCCCCACCAACGGCAGGGTCCATGGTTCATGGGGGGAGGTAAGAACAGTTATTCTTTCATATTTTTGCGAGTTTCATTTTGGCATGTATTTCGTACTTCGCGCAAACCTTTCTTCCATTTATACAATTCGTGTTCGGATTGCAGGTAACAAAACTCGCTTTGCACACTGCTTAAGTTTAAGCGGTTTCTCCCTCCGTCGTTTAGCCAAAAAATCTGCAGCCTTTTCTTTCTCACTGCAAGCTATTAGTGTACGTATTTTCTTTGGGTCTGGAAGGTCTTTTATTTTTTGTCGTGGACTTCAATTAGTAGAACAATCATTGTGCTAACCACAGTTCATGGACTCCTCTCAGTTATTTTCTGTTTTTTCTATGTTTCTAGAAATTCTGACGAAATATCGACATCATTGGCGTGAATGTCAAAGAAATTAACTAATAAATAACACATAAGTAGTTCTGCAAGACGAGTAAGTGATTTCGACTGCGTACCATATTATTCCTATTTCGTCTTTGCAAGGTTGAAAACTTTACTGGATTCGACTTTAACTAGATTCGACATTGCTGTGAAACTTTGGAATCTATACAGACGGATCCTATTAACAAGCATATACCGAGAAATCGCACAGAAAATTATTTCAGTTTTATCTCCATTGTTAACACTTAACGATAAGGCAAATGCGGCTGCTAATTATCATGGATATTAAATGAGTTGCAAATTCGAGCGAATAATAAATGTGAACATTTGCTTCAGAGAAACTATCAACGGAAACTGAAATTCGCTTTACCAATTACGATTGCGTTGTGCCATATTATCCGTTTACCGATGTGCTGTCAACCACGGACATGTGCCCGCCGAGCTGTACATGCGATGTCTGCTACAGCTATGGCCTGGTGAATTAAAAATTTGGAAAATATCAATTTTTAAAAAACTTGCAG
Organism: Schistocerca nitens; assembly: GCF_023898315.1. Classification (NCBI taxonomy): domain Eukaryota; kingdom Metazoa; phylum Arthropoda; class Insecta; order Orthoptera; family Acrididae; genus Schistocerca; species Schistocerca nitens. The sequence continues at coordinate 919,404,785 of NC_064614.1, read as the reverse complement.
TTTGTCTTTGCGGTTAAAATATTGACATTGTGGTTTTCTTCGGTATAAAAAATTTCAGGGCAGGTTTCGACATGTCGGACAGGACAGTTTCCTTGTCAGTCGCTGCTAGATTACCGGTTATTCTTTCTGAACAAGTAATACTTTTACATCTGAAGAGTTCTCTCTGTTGAAACAAAATCTGCCCTCTATTCACTACTCATTATTATTACAATATTCCATTTCTATGTTGTCGCAATGACGGTAAATTAGAGTGAAAATCAGGAAGACCTGCTGAGGACCGGCGTTTGATGTGGTAGTTCTTTCTATATGTGGCCCAAGTTTCATTGAGCTATGTTGCTTGGTAATGGCGCATGATTCGAAAGTTACCGTATTTACTCGAATCTAAGCCGCACTCAAATCTAAGCCGCACCTGACAAATGAGACTCGAAATAAAGGAAAAAAAAATTCCCGAATCTAAGCCGCACCTGAAATTTGAGACTCGAAATTCAAGGAGAGAGAAAAGTTTTAGGCCGCACCTCCAAATCGAAACAAAGTTGGTCCATTGTAATATAAGACACAATTTAGGTCGAATGAATGACGATACACCTACAGTAATTTGGTTCGAGTCGTAAGCTTAGCAGTTAAGCTTTACCAGGTAGCCCTTGCTATGCGTCAGGCGCTCCGTCCGTATTTATACGGGTACTCTTCCTTTTTCACGTGCTTCGTCTGGTTTGAATCGATTGCTTATTTTGCTTTGATCGCATAAGTGGCGTTTTCTTTGTTATTTACGTTACTCTAAGCTGAAAATGCATTACTGTACTGTGTCATGCATTGTTTGTCGCATTCTGATAGTGTGTGTTTACGGCCTGTCGCCGCTCGCGGCATGGCTTGCTTTTGTGCGCGCGCTACCGTCACTTACAATTAAAAAAAAAAGAGAGGAATCATTTCATCAGCGAAACAATGGCAAGAGACTGCTATTTGTTGTTACTTAGACTGCTGCTTTCTTTGATAATGATCAACAAGAACCAAATAGTAGACTGCGTATGATAGAACATGTTCTGAACGAGAGTTAGGCGAAAATTTTTCTCCGTTTGAAAATCTTTGCGGCCGCTTCTTTAGTACATCAAATTCTGCACAGAAATTAGTCATCTTAGATTTAAAAATCTAGTCAGTTGTCGTGCTTCATTTCTGACTGCATCACTATTAGGCATAAGAATAATATGAATATAAACATGACACGATACGTATATTCTTCCTAGTTTCGTAGTTTATTAGGCAGACAGGATTTAAATGAGATAGCAGCAAACGCGAAAGAATACATGGCAAAATGTTTATATTCGTATTATTCTTATGGTGAAGAGAACACTGTATGTGATTCACATTTCATCAGGTTCCTATTAGCAACCATCTCTTCTCACAGGTAGGAAAAAATTCAGAACGTAGAGTTGGCCATATTGACAAACATCCCAAAAAGTCTTGCCAGTCGGATTTTCGTAGTACATTGAAATTCTGCTACATTCGAAGATGAACAATACGGAATTTGTATTTACTTCGTTGGATAATGTATGAAAATGTATTGGTTGAAACTCGGGGTGGAGAAAAAAAGCTCGTCTTCTACCTTTTTTTAAATTTATTTACTGGCGCAGAGGTTTTGGCGCCAGTATTTATCTTTGTGCCTACGAAGCAAGCCTGTGTAGCGCTACATATATTCGACGGCAGAACTTAGTTGTGGCGGCACCTACCGACATTTTTCAGAACTTCCGCTTGCTTTCCACTCGATTCTAAGCCGCAGGCGGTTTTTTTGGATTACAAAAACCGGAAAAAAGTGCGGCTTAGATTCGAGTAAATACGGTACTTTCGTCCAGTTTTTCACACCAATGTACATTGCATTACAACTGGTTACAGTTTCCAATGCAGGATTTACCGTCGTAGAGCGAGAGGTGGGAACACATAATGCAGACGGGAACACTGTTACCCTCTTTACTATACTGTAGCAGTTCTTTCTATGTAAGGTCCAAGTTTCAGCTAGATATGTTACTTTGCAGTGACACATCATACGAAAATTACTTTCGTGCTTAAGTTTTGCACATCAGTGTGATTATGGTTCTCTGCGACAGGTGGAACGGCCGCTAGAGCGCATTAGTATTTTTCGTGTTTAGTGTGTTACCGGGCCTGGTTGGATATGTAAGGCGCGTTAACGGATTCAGACATGAATGTTCACTGTGAAGGACACGAAGATGCCGCATGGTACTGTTAGACAGCGTTATCAGCACCTGACAGAGTTTCAAAGATATTTTATTGTGGGTCTCTATTTGTCTGAGAGGTCGAATTGTGCAATATTATGACTTGTGGATCAGCCGAACGTGGCAGTCGCCCAACCGAAGAAAAATCACGACACGTTCGTAGGATTTGTCGATCTGGAAAAACCGTTCGACGATGTCAAATGATGCAAGATGTTCTAAATACTGAGAAAAATAGGAGTAAGCTATAGGGAAAGGGAGATGATATCCAGTACGTGCGAGACCGAAGACGGAATAATAAAACTGGAAGACCAAGAACGAAATGCTCGTATTAAAGAGTGTCTCAGACAAAGATATAGTTTTTCGTCTCTACCTTACAATCTATATGTCTAAGAAGCAATGACGAAAATATTGTAATAGAAAGGGTCAGGGGTGGTATTAAAATTCAAGGTGAAAGGATTTCAGTGATTAGATTCGCTGATGACAATGCTATCCTGGGTGAAAGTGAAGAAAAACTGCAGGACATGTTGAATGAAATTAACGGTCTAACGAATACAGAATATAGATTGAGAATAAATCGAAGAAAAACTAAAGTAAGGAGCAGTAGCAGAAGCTTAACATTAGTACTGGGATCACGAAGTAGGCGAAATTAAGGAATTCTGCTCTCTAGGCGGCAGCAAGGAGGACATAAAAAGCAGACTAGCGGGGGCAAAAAGGGCACTTCTGGTCAAGAGAAGTCTGCTATTATCAAGCATAGGTTTTAATTTGAGGAAGTAATTTCTGAGAATGTACAAGGTGTACAACTTTGCTTCCACCGTTTTTCCCCAACATTTGAGGCTTTAATGAAACGAACTGGTTACACATATCATTCAAAGTATTTTCTATCGCTAGCCACTACTTACTCCCATCTTTCGGGCGGTGTACGAATCCCGCGTCGACAAAATTGCTCATGTTTTGAAGCGATCTGCGAATCGATTCAATTTGTGACTTCTTCATGAGATCGGAAGTGTTGGTCAGGCGGGCCATGCGCCATTGATCTAAACAGGTGATAGTCAGAGGGAGCAATGTCTGGAGAATACGGCGGGTGGGGTAGAACTTCACATTTTAACGTTTCCAAGTACGTCTTGACGTCTTTTGCAACGTTGGGTCGAGCGTTGTCATGCTGAAAAATCACTTTATGGTGCCTCTCACAGTATTCCGGCCTTTTGTCTTTTAATGCTCTGCTCAAACGCATTTACTGCGTTCGATAACGAGCACCTGTGACTGTTTCACTTGGTTTTAACACCTCATAGTACACGACGTCGAGCTGGTCCCACCAAATGCAGAGCATGATCCTGGAACCGTGAATATTCGGTTTGGCCGTCGACGTGGAAGCATGGCCGGCATATCCTCACGATTTTTTGCGTTTAGTGTTATCGTAATGACCCCATTTTTCGTCCCCGGTCACAATCCGATGCAGAAATCCCTTCCGTTTTTGCCTCTCAAGCAACTCTTCACAAACACATAAACGCCGTTCAACGTCTCTTGGTTTCAGCTCACACGGGACCCAAGTTCCTTTTTCAGGAATCATGCCCATAGCCTTGAGGCGTTTTGAAATGGCTTGCTGTGTCACTCCCACTAATCGTGCCAATTCTTCTTGAGTTTGATACGAGCCTTTACTCAGCAATGTCTCCAGTTCTGCATCTTCGAAAACATTCTCTCTTCCATCACTATGCCGGTCTACGTAGTTAAAATCACCGTTCTTGAAGCGTTGAAACCACTCACGACACGTTCTTTCACTAATAGCGTCCTTACCATACGTACGTGAGAGCATTCGATGAGACTCAGACGCTGTTTTCTTCATATTGAAACGAAACAGTAACACCTCCCGCAGATGACTGACATTTTCAATCAAGAACAACTTCATGATGCAGACATAAATCGACTAATGTTTGACTGAGTTTATGTTGACTGAGGTCCAAGCTAACTGCCTGACGTCTCTGATCTTTTTCTTTCGACCGCTACTTACCGTTGTCACCACCTATCAGCAAACAGCGGAAGCAAAGTTGTACACCTTGTACGTATGGACTACAGCATTGTATGCTTGTAAGGCATGGACTGTGGGAAAACGGAAACAAAGTAGAACAGAAGCATTTGATATGTGATACTAAACAAGAATGTTGAAAATAAGGTGAACAGATAAGTTAAGGAATGGGGAGGTTCTGCGGAGAGATAAGTTGAGGAATGAGGAGGTTCTCTGAAGAATTGGTGAGGAAAGGAGTAGATGGAAAAGACTGACTGGAAGAAGGGACGGGATGATATGACATGTGTTAATACATGAGAGAGTAACTTCCGTGGTACTGGAGAGAGTATGGAGGGTAAAATCTGCACAGGAGGACTGTGACTGGAATACCTTAATTCAGACGTAGGCTGCAATTCATACCCTGGGATGAAAATGGCACAGGAGAGAAATTACTGGCCGGTCGCACCAAATCTGTCAGGGAGAAAACCTTGGACTGCATCGGACCGTGAGGACGGACATTCTGGTGGTAAAGGTGGACTGACGGAGTATATCGAAAAAGTTCAAAGAAAGGCAGCGCGTTTTGTAATATCGCGAAATATGGGAGAGAGTGTCACAGAAATGATACAGGATTTGGGCTGGAAATCATTAAAAGAAAGGCATTTTTCGTTGCGACGGAATCTTCTCACGAAATTCCAATCACCAACTTTCTCCTCCGAATGCGAAAATATTTCGTTGACACCGACCTACAAAGGTAGGAACGATCACCACGATAAAATAAGGGAAATTACAGCTCGTACGGAAAGATATAGGTGTTGATTCTTTCCGCGCGCTATACGAGATTGGAATAATAGAGAATTGTGAAGGTGGTTCAATGAACCCTCTGCCGGGCACTTAAACGTGATTTGCAGGGTATCCATGTAGATGTAGAAGGTTCCAGTCGATCACGTCTGACAATCACAAGGGAAGATCGCCGTATGGTGCATCAAGCACATCGTAACCCTTTCACGTTTGAGCCTGCCGCCAAGAACAAGTAATGATATCCGTGCAACATTCGTGTCATCCTGTACCATTGGTCGGAACCAGAAGCAGGTGGACTGGATTACCACTCCATGTGTAGACTGCTGTTGATCTCAATACACAAACGTCTGCATTTGTGGTGATGCAGGGAGGCGTGGACTACTGATGAATGGGGTTACAATGTTCAGTGATGAAACGCTATTCTGAAATACCCTGGATAAAATCGACTGTGGGTATGGCGGTGACCTAGGGAGAACTCTCCATTCCTGCAATATTTTAGAGAGGAAGAGCGGTGTTACCCTTGGCGTCATGATATGGGGAGCCATCGGGTGTGGCTTCAAGTCACGGCAGGTAATCACTGCTGGAACTACGACGGTACAACGGTACGCCATAGATAATCTTCGTCTTCATGTGTTACCTCTCATGCGACAGTATCTTGGTGCTCTCCCACGCACGGTAAGTGTGTCTGCGATCGGTCTGCGTGATGTTGAACTACACCCTGAACCATGAAGACACACTGGTCTATCCCCGGTAGAACATCTGTGAGACCAGCTCGAACTCTGTCCAGTGCCAATATCCAGGATATCAAGGACCATTTACAACGGCTGTGAGTCAGCTTGTCTCAGAAGAAGAAATAACGGCTTTATGACACCCCTCCCAACCTATTCAGTGCTTGCGTCCAGGCCAAAGGGAGTGTAATCTCACACTGATAAGTGGCTCATCCTGCCAAAATGCTTTGTACATTTGACTCGATTTTGCAGTCTCTGAAGTAACGTCACATACCCTCTCAACCCATGGATTTTCATTCCGTTTCCTCCTCCCTTTGTGGCGCGTAACTCTTTTTTGTTAGCATTCTGCTTATACGATGTGCCATGCTCAAGATATCCACCAGCGCTCTTGGAATTTGATACTAACGAGCTTTCTCTTCACAATTTCGCATTTATTTAGTTTAAAAAGACAACTGTTGTTGATAAGACCAGCGTAATTTTCTCAAATGTCTTTCTGCAGCTCCTTATAATCGTCCAACTACGATGCTTTCCTGCAGACATCAGCATTGTTAGTGATCGATCTGATAATGCTACTGATCCAATCTAATAAATCATTTCTATATACTGAAAACATTCTTGGTCGTCCTTGAAATCCGCCTGAGTATACTGTTACCTCGTTCGCACCCCGTAGCTGAGTAGTCAGCGCGACAGAATGTCAATCCTAAAGGCCCGGGTTCGATTCCCGGCTGGGTCGGAGATTTTATTCTCTCAGGGACTGGGTGTTGTGTGGCCTAATCATCATCATTTCAACCCCATCGACGCACAAGTTGCCGAAGTGGCCTCAAATCGAAGGACTTGCACCCGGCGAACGGTCTACACTACGGGAGGCCCTAGTCACACGACATTCACATTTACTGCTACATCATCTTGTAAGATACTTAAAATAATACATTGCGAAAATATTGCGACATTATACCCAGAAATGTGGTAATGAGATTAACACCAGCCGATGAAACCAACGTTTTTTTACTATAGATGCTGTTACGCTACTTGCACCATATGTTACTTTCGTTTCTTCTGAGCATCCGCTACAGCGTGCTGATGTCTATTACTTCAATATTCATCAAACCAAAGACATACCCGTGAAGACACTCCTTAGAAGACTGATGCAAGCAACCTAACCGACAGTACTCATTTTTGTTAAAATTTTTGTGGTTTCGGTTGTCTATGGCCTGTCTGTACATCCTAGCAGAGTAATGACCTCGATAAAACGGTCATATCGGTGAAACGTATTTGGTACTTACCTGGCCCCAGTTCATTGTCTGCTACTACCAATTTATCTGATTTGCCCACACAACAACTGCTCTCCAGTACTGCAGTTTTATCGTGGCACAGCTACCAGACCAGGATGTTCTGAGAGGACGTAGAAATTCAAAAGCACAAAAACAACTTAACAGAAAAGAAGAAGGAATCAAACTAGACCAATTGTTGTCCTACTATTAAATAAAGCACACAGCAATAACTCTTTCGCCGGCCGGAGTGGCTGAGCGGTTATAGGCGCTACAGTCTGGAACCGCGCGACCGCTACGGTCGCAGGTTCGAATGCTGCCTCGGGCATGGATGTGTGTGATGTCCTTAGGTTAGTTAGGTTTAAGTAGTTCTAAGTTCTAGGGGACTGTTGATCTCAGAAGTTAAGTCCCACAGTGCTCAGAGCCATTTGAACCAATTTGAATAATTCTTTCGCACTTCAAAGCTCCATAACACATGTTGTCCTGACTCCAAGATCTTAAGGAAACGGTTTGATAGCGTCAAAGGACGTCATCCGGGGTAGTATTCTTTTTCCTATATTTTGTCTCATAACTTTTCAGCCGTCTGATCTTGCTTAAACTACTAAAGACTGTCTACACTACCCTTGTCCTTCCTGTGCTATGTTCTGCCTCTCGCTATAGGATCATTGATATGTAGGATTAACGGAGGACAGCGAAAAACTTCAAAGAAGGGCAGTTCGTTATGTATAATCGCGAAATAAGGGACAGAGTGCCACAGGTATGATACGTGAGCTAGGGTGGCAATCATTAAAACAAAGGCATTTTTAGCTGTTGCGAGATCTTTTCACGAATTTTCAATCAACAAATTTATCCTCCGAATGCGGAAATATTGTGCTGACTCTCACCGACACGGGGAGTAATGACCATTGTTATAAAAGAGGAATGAGAGGTAGTACGGAGAGATTGAGGTGTTCATTTTTTCCGTGTGCTATTGGAGAATGGGACGGTCGAGAAATAGTGTGGAAGTGGTTCTGTGAACCCTCGCGTAGTAGTAATGCAAATATAAACAAAGAAGTGTGAAATAACTAAATGAGTGTTTATATCCCCTAATGATGTTTACAGCATTGGGTTTAAAATGGCTCTGAGCACTATGGGACTTAACATCTATGGTCATCAGTCCCCTAGAACTTAGAACTACTTAAACCTAACTAACCTAAGGACATCACGCGACACCCAGTCATCACGAGGTAGAGAAAATCCCTGACCCCACCGGGAATCGAACCCGGGAACCCGGGCGTGGGAAGCGATAACGCTACCGCACGACCACGAGCTGTGGACTACAGCATTGGGAAATGAAACGTTGGGCACAGAAATGTGCCTTAGACCGCAGACTGCTGACTATGAAACAAAAATCAGCTTGCAATGTATGATCTTTCACAGTCTTGTTGGAATGCAAGCAACCAGTAAACACAAAACAGTACAAATCATTTGAAGACGACTGGGCGGAATGTCGAAATAGCGAGCAGAAAATGGAAAAAAAGTAGTCGATTGAAATCCGAAATCACAACACTAAGGATTTCTTATAAGTGAGTATGCAAGAGACACTAAGTTTTACAAAATTGCAACACCCAGTAGTGATCTGAATCGCTCCAAAGTCGAATGACTTCTAGAATTGTGGAACATAATATGTGATTAATGTTGATGAGAACTGGCGTGCATGTAGGTCCAGCAGCGCCCTCTTTTGTGTGACGGGACACGCCATTATCATACCATACTCCGTCGTTGAGCCGTCGCGCAAAGAGCGGTTACTGGGTCACAAAATGTCACTGACCACCATCTTGTCCGCAGGGCCATAAACGACACAATAGCTTTGTCCACAGTGTTTGTCTGACATTGGAGCACTGCAAAGGGAGTGACCATGTCTGCGTCGACGGTTCGACGTTTTCTGCTGGACGGGTGACACGCATGCCACTGCATCAACTTCCATTGATCAGAAACAGCCAACGCTTCAGATTACAAAGGGCATGTGAACACCGTTGCTGGTGTGCTGAGTGGCAAAATGCAGTGATTTCGGACGAGTCACAATTCGAGTTGTCTTACAGTGATGCCCGCTTACATATTAGATCGACAGGAAGTGCAAAATGGCTAAGCAGGGATGGCTAGAGGACAAATGTAAGGATGTAGAGGCTTGTCTCACTAGGGGTAAGATAGATACTGCCTACAGGAAAATTAAAGAGACCTTTGGAGAGAAGAGAACTACTTGTATGAATATCAAGAGCTCAGATGGCAACCCAGTTCTAAGCAAAGAAGGGTAGGCAGAAAGGTGGAAGGAGTATATAGAGCGTTTATACAAGGGTGATGTACTTGAGGACAATATTATGGAAATGGAAGAGGATGTAGATGAAGATGAAATGGGAGATACGATACTGCGTGAAGAGTTTGACAGAGCACTGAAAGACCTGAGTCGAAACAAGGCCCCGGGAGTAGACAACATTCCATTAGAACTACTGACGGCCTTGGGAGAGCCAGTCCTGACAAAACTCTACCATCTGGTGAGCAAGATGTATGAGACAGATGAAATACCCTCAGACTTCAAGAAGAATATAATAATTCCAATCCCAAAGAAAGCAGGTGTTGACAGATGTGAAAATTACCGAACTATCAGTTTAATAAGTCACAGCTGCAAAATACTAACGCGAATTCTTTACAGACGAATGGAAAAACTGGTAGAAGCGGACCTCGGGGAAGATCAGTTTGGATTCCGTAGAAATGTTGGAACAGGTAAGGCAATACTAACCTTACGACTTATCTTAGAGCCCGCATCTCGTGGTCGTGCGGTAGCGTTCTCGCTTCCCACGCCCGGGTTCCCGGGTTCGATTCCCGGCGGGGTCAGGGATTTTCTCTGCCTCGTGATGGCTGGGTGTTGTGTGCTGTCCTTAGGTTAGTTAGGTTTAAGTAGTTCTAAGTTCTAGGGGACTGATGACCATAGAAGTTAAGTCCCATAGTGCTCAGAGCCATTTGAACCATTTTTGAACTTATCTTAGAAGAAAGATTAAGGAAAGGCAAACCTACGTTTCTAGCATTTGTAGACTTAGAGAAAGCTTTTGACAATGTTGACTGGAATACTCTCTTTCACATTTTAAAGGTGGCAGGGGTAAAGTACAGGGAGCGAAAGGCTATTTACAATTTGTACAGAAGCCAGATGGCAGTTATAAGAGTCGAGGGGCATGAATGTGAAGCAGTAGTTGGGAAGGGAGTGAGACAGGGTTGTAGCCTCTCCCCGATGTTATTCAATCTGTATATTGAGCAAGCAGTAAAGGAAACAAAAGAAAAATTCGGAGTAGGTATTAAAATTCATGGAGAAGAAATAAAAACTTTGAGGTTCGCCGATGACATTGTAATTCTGTCAGAGACAGCGAAGGACTTGGAAGAGCAGTTGAACGGAATGGACAGTGTCTTGAAAGGAGGATATAAGATGAACATCAACAAAAGCAAAACGAGGGTAATGGAATGTAGTCAAATTAAATCGGGTGATGCTGAGGGGATTAGATTAGGAAATGAGACACTTAAAGTAGTAAAGGAGTTTTGGTATTTAGGGAGTAAAATAACTGATGATGGTCGAAGTAGAGAGGATATAAAATGTAGACTGGCAATGGCAAGGAAATCGTTTCTGAAGAAGATGGTTCAAATGGCTCTGAGCACTATGGGACTTAACATCTATGGTCATCAGTCCCCTAGAACTTAGAACTACTTAAACCTAACTAACCTAAGGACATCACACAACACCCAGCCATCACGAGGCAGAGAAAATCCCTGACCCCGCCGGGAATCGAACCCGGGAACCCGGGCGTGCGAAGCGAGAACGCTACCGCACGACCACGAGATGCGGGCTCTGAAGAAGAGAAATTTGTTAACATCGAGTATAGATTTAAGTGTCAGGAAGTCGTTTCTGAAAGTATTTGTATGGAGTGTGGCCATGTATGGAAGTGAAACATGGACGATAACTAGTATGGACAAGAAGAGAATAGCTTTTGAAATGTGGTGCTACAGAAGAATGCTGAAGATAAGGTGGGTAGATCACGTAACTAATGAGGAGGTATTGAATAGCATTGGGGAGAAGAGAAGTTTGTGGCACAACTTGACTAGAAGAAGGGACCGGCTGGTAGGACATGTTTTGAGGCATCAAGGGATCACAAATTTAGCATTGGAGGGCAGCGTGTAGGGTAAAAATCGTAGAGGGAGACCAAGAGATGAATACACTAAGCAGATTCAGAAGGATGTAGGTTGCAGTAGGTACTGGGATATGAAGGAGCTTGCACAGGACAGAGTAGCATGGAGAGCTGCATCAAACCAGTCTCAGGACTGAAGACCACAACAACAACAACATGTCCGACTCGACAGCTGAATGGTCAGCGTGACGGGCTGCCGTCCTAAGGGGACCGGGTTCGATTCCCAGCTGGGTCGGGGATTTTCTCCGTTCAGGGAGTGGGTGCTATGTTGTCTTCATCATCATTTCATCCCCGTCCGACGCGTAGGTCGCCCAATGTGGCGTCGAATGTAATGAGACCTGTACCAAGGCGGCCAGACCTGTCCCGTAAAGAGCCTCCCGGCCAATGACGCCAAACGCTCATTTCATTTCCATGTTAGACACTACCGGGGTGAACGCAATCTGGCAGACTAGATTGTTGAGTGGCGTAGCAGACGAACGCCAAATGTGATGGTTTTGGGCACCACTGGCTAAAACAAGCACTCTCGTCCTATGTACTGAGACCAACCTGAACGGCAACGGCTAGACGAGGGAGGTTACTATGACCGAGGCACTGTCCCGGCTGCAGGCGGCTCCACATGCCATATTTCAGTTCAAACACTCGCCACTTGGTGCGAGGAATCTGCAAGCTTTATTGGAAAAACGACAGGTGCCACTGCGACCATGATCTGCACATTCGCTTGACAAATCGCCCATCGGACATGTCTGCGGTAAGGTCGGTTTGTAAGTTGTTTGTTCTGGTCCTTCTACAATCACTGTCGATGCTTTATCGTCCACAAACTGGATCACAGTGTGCTCTCCAGCAGCATGTCGAGGCCCTATTTGAAGCCATGCCACGATGTCTAGAGGCTCTGATTGTAGAAAGTGGCATCTCAACATACTGAACTCTCCCAGCGAAAGTGCACATACAGGTCTGCTATTCTATTTGCGTATTGCCATGTCTCTAGTCTGTACTAAGAATAAAACCGTAAAACCGCCGTGCCTTTCTGTATGGACATCCTACTCTCCAAAACCCCTAGACGAATTTTTATGAGGTTCACAGGTAACCCGGGCGTGGCATGGGGCAACATATAGGGTTTACTTCATCAACATCGAAACACGGAAAAAATATATCGTAATTTAAAGTTTTATCTAAAATGGTCTGCTCAGTTTAGTGGTTTGGATGTTCTACCAAGATCCAATAGGCAGTGCTGTAAGTTTCTTAGTACACCAAAAAGCCAATAAATGGAACTGTTAACTTTTTAACTCAGTGATAGATGTATTTTTGGAAGTTTGCGTCGGTGACAGAAATAAGCAACGCAACGTTTTCAGCAATATAAACTATTAAGAAATCCCTAGTGTTGTGATTCTGCCTTTCAATCGAGTAGTTGCTTCCATTTTCTGCTCGATGTTTCGACGTTCCGTCTAGTCGTCTTCAAGTGCTTTGTACTGTTTGGTGTGTACTCGCTGCCTGCATTCCAACCAGATTCTGAAATACTGCTTATACAGTGCTCGGTATCCTTGTTGTTTGAATTTACTTGGCTAGGACACTCAGATTTACTGATTTCGCTCTGTGTATTAAAAAATTTAATGACATTGATTTGCTTCTTTCTATATGTTTTATTTATTTTCTATAATAGAAAAAACTGATTTATTCAGTTTGCTGAGTGATTTGGGGGCCTACTCATTACATTTTGATTCTGTTTTGTTTATGTAAGTATGCCTAGAAAAAAGGCCTGGTTTTTCAGAATTCACCAAAATGACTACAAGATTTAGTACTATGCAGTCTCAAGAATCCAGTGAAGACCGTGAGGCGATACTTGGTGCAGCTAAGTCGCTCTTTAGGAACTCCTTCTGAAAGCTAGACGCGACATAACTCTGATTGATTGCGTCATGCATTATCTCGCTTCCCAGAACGCTTCACTCACAGAGGCAAAAAGCTACTTCCCTAGAACGTAACATCATAAAAGCGGAAATTTTGATGCGAAGTGATGCAGGAGCGTGAAATCCGAATCGCGATTATTCATAGTACTGTACCATTTTGCTTTAAACGCGTACATTTCCTTGTACAGTTACGTATGCACGACCATAAACAAAGTACAAGGCCAGAAGCTGCAGGTGTGAACCATTGTGTGAGTTGCTTTTTGCACGGCCAGCTCTATGTTGTTCGGTGCCATGTTAGTGAAGCAAACAAGCTCTTCGTTCATGTCCTCAACGATAATACGTCAAGCGTTGTACACAAAGAAGGTTTATAAGCCAAAAGTAAATTCCACTCATAAGAAGTGTAATGTAATAAAATAAAAATAGTTGTGACTCTTTTTCTTTACTATCAGTGTAATGTAATAGAATGAATATGAGCAGTGACTTATAAAAAAAGAAACAGACATTAATGCAATGGCTCAGCATAAAAGAGAAATAAATAATGTAGGAATATTATTAACAGTGTAATATGTTGTTTACTTTAGCCCGACGCGTATAAGCACTCAGTAAACTAGCTCAGTTCTCAGGGGTTACGGAATTGTAGATACTCATTTGTTTAACTATTGAAACACCACAGATATTCCTCAAAATATGCCTAGTCGACGTCAAGTTAAAAGTCGTGTGTTTATAGCACCAGAGAATATTTCACCAGTCCGTTCACTGTACAACAATAATTTCGTAACTCAAAATCGTGGTTTCGTCTTGATTCCCAATATAACAAGCGTAGCTTTTGCAAATAAAATCCTGCCTGGGATGTTATCTCGCAACTTTGAGAACATCTGGAAGTGAATCTTATTAAATTATTTGCAGCGAACGCCAGGCCCGTAGAATTTGAAAGAAAGGTTTAGTTTTCTAACCGGCGGCACGACTCTACGATGAGCTAAAAGAAAGTTCTTAATTATTTTTTAAGATGGCGCCTAACAATAAAGAATTTCTGTTAAGTCCTATGTCTACTCTAGACAAGCAAGGTTTAAGATTACAAAGGATTTCAACACTGACACAATTTTTAAGTCACAAACAACTGTGTTTTCAGTTTTGTTAATAACTTACATTGGCTGATACAGCAAGATGAACCTTCGTTAAATGCTCCTTCCGGTTCGAATCCAGATCATAAGCCAAGAAGAAGAATAGTATTGACAAAAGACGTCAGAGTTCAAACACAGAAACTCAATTCCATGGAATTGGGCATACATTGTAGCATAATATATTGTTCACTGGTAAAACTCGCAAGTTACTCATACAATACTTATCGTAAAAACATGTAATCTATACATTTCACATTCATGTCCACCCATGAAAAGTTCTGGCAAAATTGTAGATAAATACCTGGGCAAATGCTAGGTTTCTCTATTATGTGGAATAAATTTAGCTGTATAAGATGCCGCCTCCGTTTTTTGTGTGGTAGCATGATCTGTTGGTAAACTAGTGATATTAATCTGTATCTGTGGTCAAAAATAGGCAAGAACGGGACCTGAACACATTTTACTGCTAAACCCTATTGTCGTTTTAGCATTTCAACTGATGAAGATGGTGCGTCCCATAAGAGTGATAGCTACACTGTGGTTAATTAAAGTAGGAGGAATCTTTGCTCTGATTACAAGTAAAACAGTTTCTTTACTCAGATGCTACCCCTGCCTGATGCATCTGAAAATGACCTGGGAGGCTCGAAGTAAAAAACTGAATTTATACTCCTGGACTTATTACAGTTACCGTTTACATCGAGGAAGTTTAATTGCCTAATAAATAACGTTCTTAAATGCTACAATCCCTCACGAAATGCACTTGACAATAATTTAGCTGACAAATTGATCACCATGCGGATTGCCTCCATGGGAACAAATTAAGGGTTTTTATAAGCTCGTGCGTGATCCAGAATGCTGTATAAGAAATAAGAACTGCTGAAGGCAAAGATCAAGAGAGAACGTTGTTAGTACGCCGGCCGGAGTGGCCGAGCGGTTCTAAGCACTACAGTCTGGAACCGCGCGACTGCTACGGTCGCAGGTTCGAATCCTGCCTCGGGCATGGATGTGTGTGATGTCCTTAGCTTAGTTCTAGGGGACTGATGACCACAGCAGTTAAGTTCCATAGTGCTCAGCGCCATTTGAACATTGTTAGTACTCATTCGCAGAAATTCACGGAACTGATAAACTTTGAACCTGGTTAGCAGGGTGAGAGGAAAAATGGATGATAATTACAGTCACTGAAACAAGAGGACGAACACACTGTTCACCCTAAAACAGGGCAGTGTAAAGAATTTAACTTACGACAGACGTGGCCAAGACATCAGCAATTTGTAAAGAGTTTGATACAGAGAACTGGGACTACTAACCAGCCCTAAATACGGATTAACTAACGGCACGCCAGCAAGCAGTTTCATTGCGCCTCACCATCATTGTCTCGTGGTGCCGATGCACAGCGTGTTCCCATGTGCCTACAGCGTCTCCAATGCGTCCAGGCTGTAGCTCGTCCCGTCCTCAAATGCCTCGTTCGCTCCACTACGACCGCGAGATGACGCAGGTTTTGGCGCACATCTCAGCCAAACAGCTCTAGCTTCCAGCTGCAACAGGATGGCCCAATAGGCTCACGTCAAAAGCGTGCCCTGTGGATACCTCGTTCGCGCATTTTAACGGACAGGCTCCCTCGAAAGATCTCGAAACTTCTACTGCATGCTTCCACCAACCAATGGAAAAACTCTTCCACGAATTAGGCGGGGAAGGTCGTTCCTCCATGTCACATACACCAAGACAGAGAGGGCTCGTGTCCTCTGCCACCACCTCTGTTCCACACCCTCCGTCCACCGGGCATTCCAACGGTTCAGCCCTCCGTTTCTGAGCTAGGAGAGTAGAAAATTGGCCTTAGCCCACTATCAGACTAACAGAATGGATTTCTTGCAAGACAGCGAGTGTTCATGAGAAGGAGGCTGCTGACCACACCCTCCGTCCACCGGGCCATTGTACTGTGCATTCCAACGGTTCAGCCCTCCGTTTCTGAGCTAGGAGAGAGTAGAAAATTCGCCTTAGCCCACTATCAGACTAACAGAATGGATTTCTTGCAAGACAGCGAGTGTTCATGAGAAGGAGGCTGCTGACCATGAAGGGACAGTCAGGAGAAAAATAAAACACGTATCCCACATATAGGGTGACAATTATTGAACGATATGAAATGAAATCTTCATAGCTTCTGAACTGTTTCTTTTAGGACGTTCATACCGCACGGTTGGCCGCGGGGTATGATAGTAACTAGTACGCGCATTATGGTTTGGGTTAGCGACGAAGCCCAGTTTCATTTGGATAGATTCGTCAATAAGCAAAATAGCTGCCTTTGGGGAACTGAGAATCCGCATTTCGCGATCGAGAAGTCTCTTCACATTCAACGGATGACTTTTTGATGTGCAGTGTCCAGTCAGGGAATAATCGGTGCGATATTCCTTGATGGCACGGTGACTACTGAACGGTACATGGAGGTTTTGGAAGACGATTTCATCCTCATTATCGAAAGTGACTCTGATTTCAACAAGATGTGGTTCGTGCAAGACGTAGCTCGACCTCGTCGAAGCAGAACAGTGTTTGATGTCATGGAGGAGCACTCTGGCGACCGCATTCTGGCTCTGAGGCGCCCAGAGGCCATAGGCATGGGCCTCAATTGGCCGCCATATTCTCAAAAAGTGTTCAAATGTGTGTGAAATCTTATGGGAGTCAACTGCTGAGGTCATCAGTCCCTAAGCTTACACACTACTTAACCTAAATTATCCTAAGGACAAAAACACACACACCCATGCCCGTGGGAGGACTCGTACCTCCGCCGGGACCAGCCGCGCAGTTCGTGACTGCAGCGCTAAGACCGCTCGGCTAATCCCGCGCGGCCGCCATATTCTCCGTACCGGAACACACGCCAGTCCTTTTATGTGGGCCTCTATTAAAGACAAAATGTACAGAAATAACCCTAAAATCATTGCTGAGCTGAAATCAGCCATTCAGGAGATCATCGAGAGCATCGATGTTCAGACACTTCATCGTATCAGGCAGGATTTCACTATTCGTCTGAGCCACATCGTCGCCAATGATGGCAGGCATATCGAACATGTCGTAACCTAAATCCGAATATCTGTAGTGACGTTTACGTGTTGAATAAAGTGTGTGCACGCTGTAGTTTCTAACTAATTAAGTTTTCTTTCATATAGTTCAATAGCTGTCGTCCTGTATCATTTCTCATAGACATTGGTCCGAGAAGAAAATGATAAAGACGGTATATGAAAATAATTAAACACCGCATCTAGTTGACAGGCTAAACTATAGTGAAAGACATACTCCAATAAACGAACTTCTTTCAAATGTTTATCACATGTTTTTGTGCTGGTATTGCAGTTTTCACGAACGGTAACATATAACTAGAAACTTACTGGCAGATTAAAACTGTGTGCCGGCCCCAGACTCGAATTCGGGACCTTTGCCTTTCGCGGGCAAGTGCTCTACCAACTGAGCTATCCAAGCAGGACTCGCGCCCCGTCCTCACAGCTGTACTTCTGCCAGTACCTCGTCTCCTACCTTCCAAACTTTACAGAAGCTCTTCTGCGAACCTTGCAGAACTAGCAGTCCGGAAAGAAAGGATATTGCGGAGACATGGCTTAGCCACAGCCTGGGGGATGTTTCCAGAATGAGATTTTCTCTCTGCAGCGGAGTGTGCGCTGATATGAAACTTTCCGGAGTGCTAGTTCTGCAAGGTTCGCAGGAGAGCGTCTGTAATGTTTGGAAAGTAGGAGACGAGATACTGGCAGAAGTAAATCTGTGAGGAACGGGCGTGAGTCGTGCTTGGGTAGCTCAGTTGGTAGAGCACTTGCCCGCGAAAGGCAAAGGTCCCGATTTCGAGTCTCGGTCCGGCACACAGTTTTAATCTGCCAGGAAGTTTCATATCAGCGCACAATCCGCTGCAGAGTGAAAATCTCATTCTGTGAACATATAACTTGTCCGAGGGATAACAAAATACTCTGTTTCGTATTATGAGAAATGTTGCCTCAAAGTTTCACCAGAATCCCATTTGCAAAACTATTCTGAGGAGGCCCCGTTATTTTTTTTCCGTAACACGTACATCAGGGAGCCTGGGGCACCGAATGCGGCAAGCAGCGCGCGTGGAATCTCGGCCACTGTGTGCGGCCATTCTCCACGGGCGCGTTCTTGCCGGTGCGGGATACAATAACGCCGTTACTCCTTTGTTGAAATATCGCCTCGCGTGTAATTGATTAAAGCCTCGACAATAGCGAGCGCGCAGCCGTGTAGCGGCGACGGGCTATTATTTTTTTCGCCGCGCCTAATTAAATTCATCGATGTCCACCGTTAATTAGAGTTACTTTCAATTAATATGCGACGGCGCGTAATCCGTGAGGCGACGCGCAGCGTTTTCTGAATGCCGGCGGTGACGGATGCAGTATTCAGTGCTGACACGCGCCTGCGCAGTACACTGCATCAGTGGGCGTGCGGTGCGTAGCTGCTGGAAACGCGAGCCACCACGCCACACGAATCTCTAATTTGTATAAACTGCTCTCTGGAGAAAGCAGCGCCTCCAGCGTTGCGAAATAACAAGAGAGCGATGCGCAAGTGGGAGCTAAAGCCCACCGCTGGTAAATACGCAGGACACAGCAGCAGCGAATGACAAAAAAAGCGGAAGAATAGCGCAATGCAGCGGGGAAGACATTTTTTACGGAGCGCTACATTAACTGGAGCGTACAATGGTCGTGGAACATTACGAAGACTGTAAAAATTACGAATAGGGGCGTTGAGACCATAAAAGTGATACAAGCATTTTTAAGTTTTTTTGTCAACATGTAAGGTCTTGTCGGCAGTGACGTCACTTTAAGGACTGGTCTTCGAATTATCGTTTACTAAGGAACCGATTACGAATTGACTTCCTCTTGGATCCATTTCTACACCTACGTCCATTCGCTCCAAACCGCCGCACGCAGCGCGCTGGAGCGTAATAAGGGTGCCACTAGCTTTTTCCTCACTCCGCTGTTCCACTCGCGAATGGTGGGATGGAAGATCGGTTCTATGTAGATCTCTCCTGAATAAGTATGCTTCCGGAATTTGAACAATAAATACACTACTGGCCAATAAAGTTGCTATACCAAGAAGAAATGCAAATGATAAACGGATATTCATTGGACAAATATATTATACTAGAACTGACGGGTGCATAGATCCTGAGAACTCAGTACCCAAAACAACCACCTGTGGTCGTAATAACGGCCTTGATACGCCTGGGCATTGAGTCAAACAGAGCTTGGATGGGGTGCACAGGTACAGCTGCCCATGCAGCTTCAACACGATACCACAGTTCATCAAGAGTAGTGACTGGCTTATTGTGACGAGCCAGTTGCTCGGCCACCATTGACCAGACGTTTTCAGTTGGTGAGAGATCTGGAGAAAGTGCTGGCCAGGGCAGCAGTCGAACATTTTCTGTATCCAGAAAGGCCCGTACAGGACCTGCAACATGCGGCCGTGCATTATCCTGCTGAAATGTAGGGTTTCGCATGGATCGAATGAAGGGTAGAGGCACGGGTCGTAACACATCTGACATGTAACGTCCACTGTTCAAAGTGCCGTCAATGCGAACAAGAGGTGACCGAGACGTGTAACCAATGGCACTCCATACCATCACGCCGGGTGATACGCCAGTATGGCGATGTCGAATACACGCTTCCAATGTGCGTTCACCGCGATGTCGACAAACACGGATGCGACCATCATGATGCTGTAAACAGAACCTGGATTCATCCGAAAAAATGTTTTGCCATTCGTGCACCCAGGTTCGTCGTTGAGTACACCATCGCAGGCGCTCCTGTCTGTGATGCAGCGTCAAGGATAACCGCAGCCATGGTCTCCGAGCTGATAGTCCCTGCTGCTGCAAACGTCGTCGAACTGTTCGTGCAGATGGTTGTCGTCTTGCAAACGTCCCCATCTATTGACTCAGGGATCGAGACGTGGCTGCACGTTCCGTTAGAGCCATGCGGGTAAGATGCCTGTCATCTCGATTGCTAGTGATACGAGGCCGTTGAGATCCAGCACGGCGTTCGGTATTACCCTCCTGAACCCACCGATTCCATATTCTGCTAACAGTCATTAGATCTCGACCAACGCGGGCAGCAATATCGCGATACGATAAACCGCAATAGCGATAGGCTACAATTCGACCTTTAACAAAGTCGGAAACGTGATGGTACGCATTTCTCCTCCTTACATGAGGCATAGCAACGACGTTTCACCAGGCAACGCCGGTCAACTGCTGGTTGTGTTTGAGAAATCGGAGACTTTCCTCATGTCAGCACGTTGTAGGTGTCGCCACCGACGCCAACCTTGTGTGAATGCTCTGAAAAGCTAATCATTTGCATATCACAGCATCTTCTTCCTGTCGGTTAAATTTCGCGTCTGTAGCACGTTATCTTCGTGGTGTAGCAATTTTAATGGGCAGTAGTGTATTCCATGATGAATAACGCCTCTCTTGTATCGTCTGCCACTGTTGTTTGTAGGGCATCTTCGTAACGCTCTTCCACTTGCGAAACGATACCGTGACGAAATGTGCAGCTATTTGTTGCACCTTCCCTACCTCTTCTATAAACGGGCCTTTAGGCCTAGTGGTAGAACGCGTGTCCTACCATCCTGCTCCTTTTTCTCCTCACTGTTTTCCATACATTCCTTTCCTCGCCGATTCCGCGGAGAATCTCGTCATTGCTTACCTTATCTGTCCATTAATTTAGAACACTCTTATGTAGCACCATATCTCAAGTGCTTCGATTCTCATTGTTCCGGTTTTCCCACAGTGCATGTTTCACTACCATACAGTGCTGTGCTCCAAACGCACACTTTTAGAAAATTCTTCCTCAAATTAAGATCTATGTTTGACATTAACAGACTTCTTGTAGCCAGGAATGCCCTTTTTACCAATGCTAATCTGCTTTTTATGTCCTCCTTGCTCCGTGCATCAAAGGTTATTTTGCTTGTAAGTAGGCTGTTTATGTTTTCTTATTGGCAACGTTACGTAGCGCACTGTATGAAAATCACTGGGTGTGCTGTGTGCAGTCTGTGGCTAGTTTCCATTGTTGTCTGCCATTGTAGTGTTGGGCAGCGGCAGCTGGATGTGAACAGCGCGTAGTGTTGCGCAGTTGGAGGTGAGCCGCCAGCAGTGGTGGATGTGGGGAGAGAAATGGCGGAGTTTTGATATCTGTAAGAATGGATGTTATGAACTCCTATATACACTCCTGGAAATTGAAATAAGAACACCGTGAATTCATTGTCCCAGGAAGGGGAAACTTTATTGACACATTCCTGGGGTCAGATACATCACATGATCACACTGACAGAACCACAGGCACATAGACACAGGCAACAGAGCATGCACAATGTCGGCACTAGTACAGTGTATATCCACCTTTCGCAGCGATGCAGGCTGCTATTCTCCCATGGAGACGATCGTAGAGATGCTGGATGTAGTCCTGTGAAACGGCTTGCCATGCCATTTCCACCTGGCGCCTCAGTTGGACTAGCGTTCGTGCTGGACGTGCAGACCGCGTGAGACGACGCTTCATCCAGTCCCAAACATGCTCAATGGGGGACAGATCCGGAGATCTTGCTGGCTTACACCTTCTAGAGCACGTTGGGTGGCACGGGATACATGCGGACGTGCATTGTCCTGTTGGAACAGCAAGTTCCCTTGCCGGTCTAGGAATGGTAGAACGATGGGTTCGATGACGGTTTGGATGTACCGTGCACTATTCAGTGTCCCCTCGACGATCACCAGTGGTGTACGGCCAGTGTAGGAGATCGCTCCCCACACCATGATGCCGGGTGTTGGCCCTGTGTGCCTCGGTCGTATGCAGTCCTGATTGTGGCGCTCACCTGCACGGCGCCAAACACGCATACGACCATCATTGGCACCAAGGCAGAAGCGACTCTCATCGCTGAAGACGACACGTCTCCATTCGTCCCTCCATTCACGCCTGTCGCGACACCACTGGAGGCGGGCTGCACGATGTTGGGGCGTGAGCGGAAGACGGCCTAACGGTGTGCGGGACCGTAGCCCAGCTTCATGGAGACGGTTGCGAATGGTCCTGGCCGATACCCCAGGAGCAACAGTGTCCCTAATTTGCTGGGAAGTGGCGGTGCGGTCCCCTACGGCACTGCGTAGGATCCTACGGTCTTGGCGTGCATCCGTGCGTCGCTGCGGTCCGGTCCCAGGTCGACGGGCACGTGCACCTTCCGCCGACCACTGGCGACAACATCGATGTACTGTGGAGACCTCACGCCCCACGTGTTGAGCAATTCGGCGGTACGTCCACCCGGCCTCCCGCATGCCCACTATACGCCCTCGCTCAAAGTCCGTCAACTGCACATACGGTTCACGTCCACGCTGTCGCGGCGTGCTACCAGTGTTAAAGACTGCGATGGAGCTCCGTATGCCACGGCAAACTGGCTGACACTGACGGCGGCGGTGCACAAATGCTGCGCAGCTAGCGCCATTCGACGGCCAACACCGCGGTTCCTGGTGTGTCCGCTGTGCCGTGCGTGTGATCATTGCTTGTACAGCCCTCTCGCAGTGTCCGGAGCAAGTATGGTGGGTCTGACACACCGGTGTCAATGTGTTCTTTTTTCCATTTCCAGGAGTGTATATTATGACTTTTGATGACTATTAAGGTAAATACATTGTTTGTTCTCCATCAAAATCTTTCATTTGCTAACTATGCCTATCAGTAGTTAGTGCCTTCCGTAGTTTGAATCTTTTATTTAGCTGGCAGTAGTGGCGCTCGCTGTATTGCAGTAGTTCGAGTAACGAAGATTTTTGTGAGGTAAGAAATTTGTGAAAGGTATAGGTTAATGTTATAGTCAGGGCCATTCTTTTGTAGGGATTTTTGAAAGTCGGATTGCGTTGCGCTAAAAAATATTGTGTGTCAGGATAAGCACAGTCATGTATAATTTTTCTAAGGGGACGTTTCATGCTGTCTAGGAAGCAGAATTCGTTAACGTCATCTATTTCGTTATCATCAATCCTGATGTTAAGTTTCTCTCTTTTCCCATTTCTGTTCCGTCTCATTACTTTCATCGAGCGATGTGGCGTAGTGGTTAGCACACTGGACTCGCATTCGGGAGGACGACTGTTCAAACCAGTGTCCGACGATCCTGATGTAGGTTTCTGTGATTTTCCTAAATCGTCTCAGGCGAATTCCGGGGTGGTTCCTTTGAAAGGGTGTGGCTGATATCCTTCCACATCCTTTCCTAATACGAGCTTGTGTTTCCTGTCTAATGACCTAGTTGTCGACGGTACGTTAAACCTAATCTCCTCCTCCCCTCGCGTTACTTCGTCTTTCTTTGATTTATTGTCAATCCATATTCTGCACTCATTAGACTGTTTCTTCCATTCAACAGATCCTATAATTCTTCTTCTCTTTCAGTGAGGATAGCCTTGTCATCAGCAGTACGTTAGACAGCACGGCTAACCGTGCGGGTTCGCTAGCATTAGTATGGGATGAAATTTTATATATGTCTGTCTTTTCATTTTCACCATTTCTAGTATCAACTAAAGAATAGGATGCTAGTAATACTGGAAACGAAAAAACCAACACCTGTAAAATTTGTGTCCCGTACTACAGTTGACCTACATAGGTCAACTGAAGAATAGGATACGAGGTCTCAAAGAAGCGATATATTTAACATTATGTTCGAAATATGAATACACGTGCTATATGTCAATCATCTGTTTTCTCTGTCCTGCATTCCTTTGTTTCTCAACGTTTGTCTTTGCTGTTAAATCTGTCCAATACATCATCTCTAGTGACTTCAGACGTTATTGGCCAAAGCTGACAGCTTGTATCCCATTCTTCAGTAATTTCTACATCCCTAACTCCTCCTAGGACATATTCGCCTTTTTGTATACTGCAACAGGATGATTTTCCTCTGTGGTAGTCTACATGCCTGACTAACGAACGTTCGTCCGGTACACTGTCCAGACCGACCGTGGTATTCAGGCGCTTTCTCACGCTCATTTAGGGTGACGCCGAGTTGGATCCCAACTGCCACCTGAGAAAACAGAGAATTAAAATACGATAAAAGATAGAGAATATGTTGTTGTTGTTGTGGTCTTCAATCCTGAGACTGGTTTGATGCAGCTCTCCGTGCTACTCTATCCTGTGCAAGCTTCTTCATCTCCCAGTACCTACTGCAACCTACATCCTTCTGAATCTGCTTAGTGTATTCATCTCTTGGTCTCCCTCTACGATTTTTACCCTCCACGCTGCCCTCCAATGCTAAATTTGTGATCCCTTGATGCCTCAAAACATGGCCTACCAACCGATCCCTTCTTCTAGTCAAGTTGTGCCACAAACTTCTCTTCTGCCCAATCCTATTCAATACCTCCTCATTAGTCACGTGATCTACCCACCTTATCTTCAGCATTCTTCTGTAGCACCACATTTCGAAAGCTTCTATTTTCTTCTTGTCCAAACTGGTTATCGTCCATGTTTCACTTCCATACATGGCTACACTCCATACAAATACTTTCAGAAACGACTTCCTGACACTTAAATCTATACTCGATGTTAACAAATTTCTCTTCTTCAGAAACGCTTTCCTTGCCATTGCCAGTCTACATTTTATATCCTCTCTACTTCGACCATCATCAGTTATTTTACTCCCTAAATAGCAAAACTCCTTTACTACTTTAAGTGTCTCATTTCCTAATCTAATCCCCTCAGCATCACCCTATTTAATTTGACTACATTCCATTACCCTCGTTTTGCTTTTGTTGATGTTCATCTTATATCCTCCTTTCAAGACACTGTCCATTCCGTTCAACTGCTCTTCCAAGTCCTTTGCTGTCTCTGACAGAATTACAATGTCATCGGCGAACCTCAAAGTTTTTACTTCTTCTCCATGGATTTTAATACCTACTCCGAATTTTTCTTTTGTTTCCTTTACTGCTTGCTCAATATACAGATTGAATAACATCGGGGAGAGGCTACAACCCTGTCTCACTCCTTTCCCAACCCATGCTTCCCTTTCATGCCCCTCGACTCTTATAACTGCCATCTGGTTTCTGTACAAATTGTAAATAGCCTTTCGCTCCCTGTATTTTACCCCTGCCACCTTCAGAATTTGAAAGAGAGTATTCCAGTTAACGTTGTCAAAAGCTTTCTCTAAGTCTACAAATGCTAGAAACGTAGGTTTGCCTTTCCTTAATCTTTCTTCTAAGATAAGTCGTAAGGTTAGTATTGCCTCACGTGTTCCAACATTTCTACGGAATCCAAACTGATCTTCCCCGAGGTCCGCTTCTACCAGTTTTTCCATTCGTCTGTAAAGAATTCGCGTTAGTATTTTGCAACTGTGACTTATTAAACTGATAGTTCGGTAATTTTCACATCTGTCAACACCTGCTTTCTTTGGGATTGGAATTATTATATTCTTCTTGAAGTTTGTGGGTATTTCGCCTGTCTCATACATCTTGCTCACCAGATGGTAGAGTTATGTCATGACTGGCTCTCCCAAGGCCATCAGTAGTTCTAATGGAATGTTGTCTACTCCCGGGGCCTTGTTTAGACTCAGGTCTTTCAGTGCTCTGTCAAACTCTTCACGCAGTATCTTATCTCCAATTTCATCTTCATCTACATCCTCTTTCATTTCCATAATATTGTCCTCAAGTACATCGCTCTTGTATAAACCCTCTATATACTCCTTCCACCTTTCTGCCTTCCCTTCTTTGCTTAGAACTGGGTTGCCATCTGAGCTCTTGATATTCATACAAGTGGTTCTCTTCTCTCCAAAGGTCTCTTTAATTTTCCTGTATGCAGTATCTATCTTACCCCTAGTGAGACAAGCCTCTACATCCTTACATATAGTTTACATAAATCACTGGCTAATGGTGCACTTGGCTTTTGTGACATACCTCAGCTTATGTCTGTGCTGGCAAAAAGGGCGTCCAATGGAAATAATCATGAATTCAGAGGTGGAGAAGTGCACAGACGGGGGGGGGGGGGGGGGGGGAAGAACGCTTGTTAGCGACGTTAGCCTTTCCCGTATACGTGTGAAGGTTGTGGAGCAGAGTACGAGACCGCAGTCGGGAAGCAGGAGCGAGGTCCCGCCCTGAGCCGGTACGGCGGCGCCAGGGGCAGGGCGGCCGCAATTACTGCGATACATCAGCGGCCATTGTGCTGCCAAGCCGCGCGGCACAATGCTATCACACGGACAGCCGCCGCCGGACTCGTTGGGCCGCGCCTCGGGGACCGGCCCGGATCGGCAGCCGGCCGCCCCTGTGTCCGTGTCCCTGTCACGTCTCTTGTTCGGCGGTCAGCTGTGCGTCTCGCCGGACCGCCATTCCGCGGCCCAGCGGACGCCGACAATAGGAATAATCATTGGCGTAATTTTCTTCCTTCTGCGGCCGCTATTTCGATCTAGTGCCTGTCGAAGCAGACTGTCCCTCTCTGTAGACTTACAGCTCATCCCTCGCGCAACTGATAGGCGAAGAATGGAACACGGGGCACACAGTGCTTGCGACAGCTGGAGTGGGGACTGAAGAGTTAGTGTTGCCGGATAGGTGACACACACAGTGTGTTAACTGTAAGTTGACCGACGGGCTCACTAGGTCTGATTCGGTGAACTCGGAAGGCTTCGACCGGTCGTCTTTTGTTTTTGCTTCCACCCAAAGTAACCTAGACGACAGTACTCTGAGAGGTATCCATTGTTATGCTGCTGTTTTCTTCCTCACTCTGTTTCGTACATTGCCTTCAAATGGTTCAAATGGCTCTGAACACTATGGGACTTAACATCTGAGGTCATCAGTCCCATAGAACTTGGGAACTATTTAAACCTAACTAACCTAAGGACATCACACTCATCCATGTCCGAAGCAGGATTCGAACCTGCGACCATAGCAGTCGCGCGGTTCCGGACTGAAGAGCCTAGAACCGCTCGGCCACCGCGGCCGGCCGTACATTGCCTTTCCTTCTAATACCCGTACGTTGTTGCACTTAGAATCTTCATTTATTTATTTATTCGTTCGGCATATGCAAGGCAAATATTACAGTGTCATTACAATCCACCAGGAAGTTACAACACTACACAATGCTACTTATAGTTTTGAGCCAATCTATGGCTAGGTCAGGCAAGTAATGTATGTCCTTCAGTTCACCACTATATCCTACCACTTCACACACCAGTAGGTGGTCCATTGTCTGGATTTCACCACATTCACACACGGGACTCTCCGCAAATCCCCATTTATTCATTAGATGTTTGCATCTTCCCACGCTTGTTCTAAGGCGATTTAAGGCAACCCAGAGCTTCCGAGGGAGACCAAAACCATTTATCTTCTTGCTGGCTTCATCGATAAGCTTTTGGTTCTTATGTGTCCCTTTGCGCCATGATTCCCCCCAGGCTAGCTTTGGGTCGAAGTCCTGTAATTCCCTGCCAATCTTCCAAAAGGGGGACCTAGATTTTAGCCTGTTGATGGGTGACAAGTCTTGGTGTATAGGGAGTTCTGGATTGTGTACGATCTTCCTATATATTCTTGAGGTCGCCATGGAGCGCCTTATATCAGCGGGTTCTATGTTGGCAAGGACTGGGAGCCAGTCACATGGGGTAGCCCTAAGTGTGCCTGAGATAATTCTCATCGTCTCTTTCAATTGGGTGTCTATTTACATGCGCACTTTTCGCCCAGACTGGTGAACAATATTCAGCCACGCTGTACACGAGGGCTAATGTTGACGTCCTTAGTGTATTAGCTCCGCACCCCCATGATGTTCCGGCCAGTTTAGACATAATGGCATTTCGAGATTTTAATTTCTGTTTGGTGTCTTCCAGATGGGAGCTAAACGTTATTGTACGGTCTAATTTTACTCCCAGACATTTGGGCTTATCTTCATGTCTGATATGGCTGTCATTCAGGGAAAGCTGTAGTTTCCTGCTTGAAGCTCTGTTATTAAGGTGCATTATGGTACTGGTCGTTTTATTGGGGTTGGGATGCAAATGCCACTTAAGGTAGTAGGTGTTCAGCGCTTCAAGGTCCGCATTCAATGTTTTTTCAAGATCTTCGAAATTTTTGCTTTGGTATGCGATGGCCAGATCATCCGCATACGCAAATTTACGCGACCTGGTGCTCGGCATATCAGATATGTATAAATTAAAAAGGGTCGGCGCCAGGGCTGACCCCTGCGGCAGGCCATTGTTTATGACCATGCTTTTGCTGCTCTTTCCATGGAGATAGACCTTGATCTTCCTGCCTGTCAGCATATTTTTTAGTCATGTGTATGTCTGATTGCATTTGATAATTCGAGTAAGGTTGAGCAGTAGTCCTTCGGTCGAGACAGTGTCATAGGCTGATGTAAGATTTATTAATACCAGGCCCGTTTTCAGCTTGTTCTGATAGCCTTTCTCTATATATGTTGTAAGGGACAAAACTTGTTCACAGCAGTTCCTTCCCACACGGAACCCTGCTTGATAGTCCGGGAGGTTCGCCTCAATGTATGGTGCTAGTCTGGCCAGTAATATTCTCTCAAATAGTTTGTAAGAGGCACAAAGCAGTGAGATCGGTCTATAGTTCTTTGGATTATCTCCATCCTTCCCTGGTTTCAGTACCGCTATTACCTTAGCTTCTTTCCATAACTTCGGGAGTGCACCTGATTTAATGCATCCCGTGAAGAGCTTGGCCATCCATTTCCTCCCAATGGGTCCCAGCTCCCTCAGAAATTCTGGGAAGATTTCGTCGGGTCTGGCTGCTTTCCCTGTTTTCATTAGTGTTAGGGCCTGGGTAATCTCCTCGACGTCTACTGCTTTGACAATATCTAGATTAGTTGGATTATTGGCTAATTCCTTGGTTAGGTTCCTGGAGATCCTTTTCTTCTCCTCATTCTTCAGGCGTATTTTGGAGGTCTGTTTCATGGACGTCGCTATTTCGGATGGGCCCACACCCGCGGCCGATCTTCGTGGTGTTGTGGCACCACCCAGTTTCCGTAGTAGACCCCAGCTCTTCCTGCTAGAATGGGTAAAGTCCAGGTTCTCCATTGCCATCTTCCACCTGTTCCTACGTTCCTCGTTCATAGTGTTGATCAGTCGTTCTGCAGTCTCGTCCTCCCCACTCCTCTCATACTGCTCTAACAATGACTCGCACTCCTCTGACCAGCAAGGAATGTATTCCCTCCGGGCTCCTCGGGGGATAGCCTTTAGGGCCCCTTTATATATCAGGTTTACAAACCTTTGGTAGTTCTCTGGACTTGGTGGTATTCGATTTATTGTCTTGTCAATAAAAGATTTATATTTCCCCCAGTCTGCTTTTCTCAGATTCCACCGTGGAATCGGGGGGCTCTTTATGATCGAGATGGAAAGGCCGATCTCCACAATAATCGGGAGGTGTTGGCTCCGTGGGAAAGCTTCGAGGACTCATCTTGTAGCTTGCATTGGTACGCCCATTGCGCCGCGTGTGACAAAGGTCAGGTCAGGTGTCGTCTTTGTGCCCCATACTTTTGAATTGAAGGACGCTCTGTCCTTGGGATGAAACAGGAGGTGTAGGTCCCGGTTGTCAGCCCAGTCACTTAGTCCAACGCCATCCGGAGTGGATCTCTGATATCCCCATCTGGTGTGCTGGGAATTAAAGTCGCCGGCATAGATTGCTGGATGATTAGCCTGCGGTAAGATTCCTATAGGCCATTGCTGCGAAGGTGGTTTATAGACATTGTAGATTGTCATCTCTCCCAGTTTAATGCCTATTGCGTGTGGAACCGATTCCACATTGTTCTCGAGGTTTCCTAGAAGCTCATTTTTCATCAGGGTCGCCATACCATGTTTGTCGTGTCCTGAGTATCCCACATTAGTGAATCCTGGTATGCATAATCATTCGATGTTTTCATCCGTCAGGTGTGTCTCCTGCAAGAGTACGACACTTACTCTTTCTCTTGTTACAATTTTTTCAAGGATTTCTCCTTTCGTCCTTGTGTAGCCTTCTATGTTGAAGTGGCACACTCTCACCATCTTCGTGGAGTAATTCCGCTTCTGAATCGTTTACCTTCTTGTGGGCCGGGAGGCATTTAAGCGTCCGGTCGCCGGAATTGTGTAGACTTTTTGCCGTTGCATTTTACTGCAGCGTTGCCCGGGGAGCACCATCTTGGAGGTTGTCTACACGTCGCTCCCCAGAATCTTCATTAAAGCGACAATAAGTTCACTGAGATGACAAAAAACATGGGATCCCTCCTAACATCGTGTCGGACCTGCCTTTGGGAACCGGCCGGAGTGGCCGAGTGGTTCTAGACGCTACAGTCTGGAGCCGCGCGACCACTACGCTCGAAGGTTCGAATCCTGCCTCGGGCATCGATGTGTGTGATCTCCTTCGGTTAGTTAGGTTCAAGTAGTTCTAAGTTCTAGGGGAGGTGGTGCAGTTCTTAGCCCCACAGCTAGTTGCGCCACTTACACATCTCTATAACGCAAGCCTCAGACAAGGCAAATTTCCAAAAATATGGAAAACTGCAAATGTAATTATTAAGAAAGGCCCCGAGAAGGACCCTGCTGAAGCCAAATCCTACAGGCCCATCTGCCTGCTGGACGGCTTTGGCAAACTCCTCGAAAAGTTATTAGCGGACAGACTGACTGCTCACCGCATGCTGCGGGGGATGAGCGGCAGGCAATTCAGTTTTAGGCCGGGGCGATCGGCATCTGATGCAATCGCCATGGCGGCCGAGGTTTGCGGCTCGGCCTCGTGTAAGTATGTTGTTGGCATCATGGTGGATATCAGTGGCGCCTTCGACAACCTGTGGTGGCCTTCGCTCTTCTCCTGCCTTCGGGAGAAGGAGTGCCCAGGGCTACTATATGGCTGTCTGAGGAGCTATTGTGAAGATCGGGAGGTATGGCTATCATCCCCTAGCGGGAAAGTCCGGAAAACTATCACCAAGGGTTTCCCCCAGGGCTCCGTGTTGGGTCCCCTTTTTTGGGACATTCACATGGAGCCTCTTCTGGATAACCTGCAACGGAGCGAAGAGGTGCTAGAGGTGATAGCCTACGCTGACGACCTCCTCCTGCTAGTCGGCGGCCGAAGTCGCGAGGACATAGAACCAAAAATACAGAGAGCAATAAATAAACTACAACTATGGTGCCGTAACACCAAAATGACTATCTCACCAACCAAGTCGACTTACCTATTACTTAAAGGATAGTTATTGAGAAACCCGACTGTGAGAATTGACGGTACGCCCGTTCTTCGGAGACGAGAAACGCGCTACTTGGGAATCATCATCGATGAAAGGTGGAACTTTGCAAAGCACATAGAAACCGTAACCCAGAAAGCTCTACAATTATTAAATAACCTGATTTCCATTGGACACAAGAGATTCCACCTCCCGCCTCATTTAATCAAGCTATATCACAACAGTATACTGACGTCAATAGTGGGTTACGGCTCGGGAGTCTGGGCTCACAGGCTCACGAGGGTGGTGCCTGCCGTGACGGTGAGGAGAGTGCAAAGGAACATGATATTAAGGTCCGTGGGAGCTTATAGAACATCTCCGGGAGGAGCCCTGCTAATCATAATGGGGCTCTGTCCCTTAGATATAAAGATTAGGGAACAGGCTGCATGGTACTGGGCCAAAAAGGATATATTTCGCCAAGGTAGAGGAAATTATGGGGGCACCAGTCAGGAAAAAAGGGGAGATAAGGGAAAGGGGGGTAGATCTATGGCAGGAAATATGGGAGTCGGACGAAACTGGTAGAAGAACCTTTCAGTTCCTACCAGATGTCAAGGAAAGATTTAAAATGAAGTATTTCGAGCCAACTCGGGGATTGTTCCACTTTCTCACCGGTCATGGCCCATATCCGACTTATCTAAGTCGGTTTGGGAAAAGGGCGATGCCTGCGTGCGACTGTGGCGCACCGGATGGTACTCCTGACCATGTGGTTTACGAGTGCCCCCTTTCCGATGATGTAGCCGGGACATTGAGACGACAGCTACCAAATACAAATACCTATGACCTTTTAAGACAAGAGGAGACCTTTCAGAGACTGAATACGCTAGCAAACGAGGTATCACAAAAAGTATTAAAAACCTTTTTGAGAGACCTTCATGCCTAGTTAAATAGAAATCACCGATTGCGACCACTGCCCCAATCCCATACCGCCTGTTCGTGGATAGGTCGACTTTACAGTTGGAATCCGCCACGGCCAGGACCAGGGGGACTGGGGTGGTACCGAATAGAGACAACGCACCGATTATGACGTAGAATAGGAAGTAGATTTAGTCAATTAGAATAGGATAGTGAATTAGGAACCTGCAGCGATAAACTATCCCTTGGCTGCCCTGTGCCAGGGGCACGCTCATAGGGATTAGCTCTATGAGCAAGGCATCTAAGTAGGTTTATATTATTAACACTGGCACAACTGTAACGCTGCAGGCAGTCAGTACTAACTTTTTGTAGTAACTAGAAATTATGCTAACTAGTAAAATAACAAGTAGTCTGCCTAGTAATAATCGTAGAACTGTCTGTAGTTAAGTAAAATGTAGAAGCTGCTATTGTATAAAAAAGTAGAAATATAGGACCCACTAATCACTAAGGTGGTGGGTCAATTTTGTATAATTATTATGTTATGAAATAAAGAATTTAAAAAAAAAGAAGTTCTAGGGGACTGATGACCTCAGAAGTTAAGTCCCCTAATGCTCAGAGCTATTTGAACCATTTGCCTTTGGCAGCAGGAGCGAAGTCCTGCAACTCGATGTGGCATGGACTCAACAAGTCGTTGGAAGTCCCCTGCAGAAATATTTATCCATGCTGCTTCTACAGCGGTCTATAACATCGAAAGTGTTGCCGGTGCAGAATTTTGTGGACGAACTGACCTCTCGATCATGTTCTCTAAATGTTCGATGAGATTCATGCCGGGAGAATGTTCTTCAAACCACTCGCGAGCAACTGTGACCCAGTGACACGGCGCATTGTCGTCCATAAAAATTCCATCGTTGTTCGGGAACATGACGTCCACGAATGGCTGCGAATGGTCTTCAAGTAGCCGAACGTCCAGTGGACCCAGTCCATTCTACGAGTATGTAAACACATCCCGCAGCATTACGCAGGCACCATTAGCTTCCACAGTGTCTTGTTTACAATTTTGGTCCGTGGTTTCGTGGGAGCTGTGCTACACTCGACCACTACCGTCAGCTCGTACCAACTAAAAATCGGGTCTCATTTGACCAGGCCAGGGTTTTCCAGTCGTGTAGGGTCCGTCCGATACAGTCACGAGTCAAGGAGAGGCGCTGTAGGCGATGTCGTGCTGTTGACAAAAGCACTCCCGTCCGTCGTCTGCGGTCATACCCCATTAATGCCACATTTCGCCTCATAGCGCTAACGGATACGTTCGTCGTACGTTCCACATGGATTTACGCGGTTATTTCAAGCAGTGTTGATTATTTGTTAGTACTGAAAACTCTATGCGAACGCCGCTGTACTCGGTCGTTAAGTGAAGGCCGTCGACAAATGCGTTGTCCATCAAGAGAGGTAATGCCTGAAATTTTGTATTCTCAACACACTTTTGACAGTATGGATCTCGGAATACAGAGTTCCGAAAAGGAATGTTCCATGTGTTTAGCTCCAACTACCATTCTGAATTCAGAATCTGTTAATCCCCATCTTGCGACCATAACCATGATGGAAACCTTTTCACATGAATCACATGAGTACAAATGACGGCTCCGCCAACGGACTGCCGTTTTATCCACTGTGTAGGCGATAGTAATGCCATCTGTATATGTGCATATTGCAATCCCACGAATTCTGTGGAGTAGCACTTGCAACCTACATCCTCAACTTTTTGCTGGAAGTATTCCAATCTCTGTCTTCCTCTACAGCTTTTGCCTTTTACAGCTCCCTCTAGCACCACGGAAGTCATTTCCTGATATCATAACAAATGTCCTACCATCACATACCTTCTCTTTGCCGAGTTTTTCCATTCCTTTCCTCTCTAATCCTGCGGAGAACCTCTTCATTCCTTACGTTATCAGTCCACCTAATTTTCAACATTCGTCCCTAGCATCGCATCTCAAATGCTTGGATTCTCTTCTGTTCCGGTTTTCCATGTGCCACTACCAAGCAATGCTGTTATACCAACCCCACCCATATCTTATAGTCGGTAAAAACATTTTTTTTTTAAATATGTGATTGTGAGGGTCAAGTGTGTTGTCAGAGAAACAGTTTGGTTTTGCTAGTGCAGAGACGGTGTAAAAGTATCTTCACAAGCCACATAAAATAGACTGAAAACAATGATATCTTTCAATTATAAAAACAATTATTATTATCACTGATTTTTGTTGCATTCTTTCTTCTTGTTAGAGCAGACATTATGCTAGCAAGACGCACTATAATACGATGCCTATGATAAAGTCTGGTATTATTACCATTATGTAAACTACCTATAGTAAATTATTAGAGAAAAATAGAGAATAATGTTATTCAAGTTTATTTCATATTTTCTGTAAGAATATTACTAATCTTGATCCTCTGCATTCCACCTTTGCTGCACTCCGGACGAGCTGCAGCGCCGCCATTAGCGTTAATATATTTATATGATTTTACTGGCTAGAGCTATAGCCTCATTTGAAAATGCTGAGAACAATTATCTAATGCTGATTGTTTTTTTTTTTTCAAATCGAATTTTGTCAGTTATTTTCATGTAATGAGAACAGACAGATTCTGTGATACGCCGATGTTCATTTATCTGTCGCTATTTCCTGAAAGCGTTACGCGGCGAGTTTAAATTGCCGAATAATAAAGACATATATATTTGCCGTTGTAAAAAGAATCCACGTAATAGTAACTTGATTTTATGTCAAAATCTATGCTATTTTAACTTCTACCTTTCTTCGCTGGTGTCGGAGCATAAAACTTTTTCAGCTAAAGCTCAGAAATCTTTTCAGTAAAATATTTAGTTCACATTCATGCTCATGTCATATTCTAGCCGAGTAATGCAGTAACTGAATGACAATGTAGAACTGTAAACATATTTAAATATTTATGTTGGACGCTGCTAAATTTACGCATTAACAAAACGGTTTAAAAAATAGCACACTGTGCTCCAAAGGAACGTTCTCAGAAACTTCTTTCTCAAACTAAGGCCTTTGTTTGACACCAGTAGACGTCTCTTAGCGAGGAATGCCTGTTTTGCCAGTGCTAGTCTGCTTGTGATGTCCTCCTTGCTCCGTCCATCATTTATTATTTTACTGCCTAGGTAGCAGACCATCAATCCTGATGTTAAGTTTCTCGCTGTCGTCATTTCTGCTACTTCTCATTACTCTCACCTTTCTTCGATATACTCTCAATCCATATTCTGTACTTATTAGGCAGTTCATTCCATTCAGCGTATCGTGTAATTCTTCTTGACTTTCACTTAAGACAGCAATGTCATCAGCGAATCGTATCATTGATATCCTTTTACCTTGAATTTTAATTCCTCTTCTGCACATTTCTTTTATTTCCATCATTGCTTCTTCGATGTACAGATTGAACCGTAGAGACGGATGTCTCCATACTTGTCTTACACCCTTTTTAATCCCAGCACTTCGTTCTTTGTCGTCCAATCTTATATCCCTTTTGGCTGTCGTACATAATGTGTATTACCCTTCTCTCCCTATAGCGTACCCCTACTTTTCTCAAAATTCCGAACATCTTGCATCATTTTACATTGTCGAGCGCTTTTTACAGGTCGACAAATCCTATGAACGTGTCTTGATTTTTCTTCAGTCCTGCTTCCATTATCAACCGCAACATCAGAATTGCCTTTACCTACCCTAAAGCCAAACCGGTCGTCATCTAAAAAATCCTCAATTTTATTTTCCATTTTTGTGTATGTTATCACTGTCAGCAACTTGCATGCATGAGTTGTTAAGCTGATTTTGCGATAATTCTCGCACATATCAACTCTTGCAGTCTTCGGAACTGTGTGGATGAAATTTTTCCGAAAGCCATGCGATATGTCGTCAGACTCATACACCAAAGTGAATAGACGTTTTGTTGCCAATGACTCCAATGATTTTAGAAATTCTGATGGAATGTTATCCATCCCTTCTGCCATATTTGTTCTTAAGTTCTCCAGAGCTCTCTTAAATTCTAATTGTAATACAGGATCCCCTGTCTCTTATAAATCGCCTCCTATTTCTTCTTCTACCACATTGGAAAAATCTTCCCCTCAGAGAAGCAGTGTACTCTTTCCACCTATCCACTCTCTCCTCTGCATTTAACAGTGGAATTCCCGTTACACTCTTTATGTTACCACCCCTGCTTTTAATTTCACCGAAGGTTGTCTTGATTTTCCTAGATGTAGAGTCAATCCTTCCGACAATCTTTGCTTTTTCGATTTCTTCACAGTTTTCATGCAGCCATTCCATCTTAGCTTCCCTACACTTCCTATTTATTTCATTCCTCAGCGACTTGTATTTCTCTAGTGCTGAATTTCCCTACACATTTTTGTACTTCATTCTTTCATCGATCAACTGAAGTATTTCTACTGTTACCAACGGCTTCTTTGCAGTTACCTTCTTTGTAACTATGTTTTTTTTTCAACGTCTGTGATTGCCCTTTTTAGTGATTCAATTCCTCTTAAACTGTACTGCCTACTCAGCTATCCCTTTTTTGCTGTATATGTAGCCTGAGAGAACTTCAAGCATATCTCGTCATTCCTTAGTTCTTCTGTATTCCACTTCTTGCATATTGATTCTTCCTGACTAATCTCTTAAACCTCAGCCTACTCTTCGTC
Organism: Schistocerca nitens; assembly: GCF_023898315.1. Taxonomy (NCBI): domain Eukaryota; kingdom Metazoa; phylum Arthropoda; class Insecta; order Orthoptera; family Acrididae; genus Schistocerca; species Schistocerca nitens. The sequence continues at coordinate 919,367,818 of NC_064614.1, read as the reverse complement.
ACTACTACAATGTGATCTGAGTCTATAGCTGCACCTGGGTACGCCTTACAATCAAATATCTGATTTCGCAATATCTGTCTGACCATGATGTAATCCAACTGAAATCTCCCCGTATCACCCGGCCTTTTCCAGGTATACCTCCTCCTCTTGTGATTCTCGAACAGAGTATTCGCTATTACTGGCTGAAATTTACTGCAGAACTCAATTAGCCTTTCTCCTCTCTCATTCCTTGTCCCAAGCTCACATTATCCTGTAACCTTTCCTTCTACTCCTTCCCCTAAAATCGCATTCCAGTCCCCCACGGGTATTAGATTTTCATCTCCCTTTACGTACTGCATTGCCCTTTCAATAACCTCATATACTTCGTCTCTCTTCACCTTCAGCTTGCGACGTCTGCATATATAACTGGACTATCGTTGTCGGTGTTGGTTTCCTGTCGATTCTGATAAGAACAACGCTATCACTAAGCGGTTCACAGTAACACATTCTCTGCCCTACCTTACCATTTATAACGAATCCACTCCCGTTGTGCCATTTTCTGCTGCTGTTGATATTACCCTATACTCATCTGACCAGAAATCCTTGTCTGCTTTCCATTTCACTTCACTGACCACTACTGTATCTAGACTGAGCCGTTGTATTTCTCTTTTTAGATTTTCTAGCTTCCTACCACGTTCAAACTTCTGACTTTCCACGCCCCGACTAGTAGAACGTTATTCTTTCGTTCTTTATTCAGTCCTTTCTCATGGTCGCCTCCCGCTCGGCAGTCTCCTCCCGGAGATCCGAAGGGGATTGTTCCGGAATCTTTTGACAATGGAGAAATGACCATGACACTTATTTATTTACGGGCCACATATCCTTCGGTTGCACGTTATGTATATCTAATGCAGTGGTTTGCATTCACTTCTGCATCCTCATACCTACTACTTGCATCTTCGGCCGCCAATGCTGATTATTGATCAAAATTTAAACGGTGGCAGGTTTCGAATACGAGACCGAGGACGTTTTGATTACTAATCAAAAACAATACTCCTAGATCGGCGGCTTAGGCAGCAAAATAGACTCTTATGGAGCAAGCACGATATAAAGAGCAGACTAATATTAGTAAAAAGAACATTCCTGGCCAAGAGAAGTTTCCTGGAATCAAATGGAGGCCTTAATTTGAGGAAGAAATTTCTTAGAATGTTCGTCTGGAGAACTACATAGTGTGGTAGCGTAACATCGACTGTGAGAAAACTGGAACAGAAGAGAATCGAAGCATCTGACATATGGTACTACAGAAGAATGTTGAAAATTAAATAGACTGACAAAGATTAGAAAGGAGGAGGTTCTCCGGAGAATCGACGAGGAAAGGAATATATGGAAAACACTGACAAGACGAAGGGACAGGATGATAGGACGTGTGTCAAGACATCTACATCTACGTGGTTACTCTGCTATTCACAATAAAGTGCCTGGCAGAGAGTTCAATGAACCCCCTTCAAGCTGTATCTCTACCATTCCACTCTCAAACGGTGCGCGGGAAAAACGAACACTTAAATTTTTCTGTGCGAGTTCTGATTTCTCTTATTTTATCGTGATAATCATGTTTCCCTGAGTAGGTGGGTGCCAAAACAATGTTTTCGCAATCAGAGGAGAGAACTGGTGATTGAAATTTCACGAGAAATCCCGTCGCAACGAAATCGCCCTTGTTTTAATGCTCCAATTCACGTATCACGTCTGAGGCACTATCTCCCCTATTTCACGATAACACAAAACGAGCTGCCCTTCTTTGAACTTTTTCGATGTCATCCGTCAGTCCCGCCTGATGCGGATCCCACACCACACAGCAATACTCCAGAATATGGCGGACAAGCGTAGTGTAAGCAGTCTCTTTAGTAGACCTGTTGCACCTTATAAGTCTTCTGGCAATGAATCACAGTCTCTGGTTTGCTTTACCCACAACATTTTCTACTTGATCATTCCAATTTTGTTATTTGTAATTGTAATACCCAAGTATTTAGTTGAATTTATAGCCTTCAGATTTGTGTGACTTACTGCGTAATCGAAATTTAGCGGATTTCTTTTTGTACTCATATGAATAACTTCACACTTCTCTTTATTCAGGGTCAATTGCCAACTTTTTGCACCATACAGATACCTTGTTAAATCATTTTGCTATGCATTTTGGTCATCTGATGACTTTACAGGACGGTAAATGACAGCATCATCTGCAAACAATCCAAGACGGCTACTCAGATTCTCCTATGCTGACTATGTGTCAATAAATCGTTTTCTTCGAGGTACTTCATAATGCTCGAACACAGTATATGTTCCAAAACCCTACTGCAAATCGACGTTAGTGATATGGGTCTGTAATTCAGCGGATTACTCCTACTTCCCTTTTTGGGTATTTGTCTGACTTGAGCAATTTTCCAATCTTTAGGTAGGGATCTTTCTGTGAGTGAGTGGTTGTACGTAATTGATAAATATGGAGCTACTGTATCAGCATACTCTGAAAAGGAACCTGACTGGTATGCAGTTTAGACCGAAGGCCTTGCCTTTATTAAGTGATTTAAGCTGCTTTGCTACATCGAGGATATCTACATGTATGTTTCTCATCTTGGTAGTTGTTCTTGATTGGAATTCAGGAGTATTCACTTCGTCTTCTTTGCTGACGGAGTTTCGGAAAACGGTGTTTAATAACTCAATTTTAGTGGCATTGTCATGGGTAACTTCACCGTTGTTATTGTGCAGTGTAAGTATTGATTGCGTCTTGCCACGGAATAACTTCCATGGTACTATAGTTCTATTCTTTTATCTTGGCGGCTCGCGCATGCCCGCCCAGACGCGGGAGATTGCGGCGTTGCCAGTTGCACGCACCAAGAGAAGCAGCGCCATAGTATAGTATATTTCGCAAAGTTACGTTTAGGGGGGAGCGCGCAATGTATGAAGTAAAGCCGCCACGGCCGCGTTAACCCTTTCGCTGCTACAGAGACGTGCTCCCCGCATTCCGCGCTGTGCGCGATTTTGTCATCGCTGCACTGCTCGCCTGTGGAGACACATGGTGTTCCGACTGCTTTGACACAGTTATCATTCGATTTCACAAAAAGTATTTGATTTTTACACATCTTCTTGACTGATACCTTCTCCCCATAAATGACTTAATTTTGTTTCGATGTTCAACGCAGTTATTGTGCAGCATTAAATGTAGTAAACCATTGCACGAAATTTTGAACGGTTTGCAGAGGTAAAAGTCCACAGCGTATACTTTCCGTATGGTCGATTTTAGTTGCCACTAGAAATTTCAAAAAATGACATTCAAACGAATAAAATTCATGAAGTAAGACACTTCGATATTGTTTTTAAATAAAGAAAATATTAAGCATCGAATAAGGTTTGTACTCAGAAACTTTTGCTTAGATTCCAAACACCTTAACCATTACCCTACCGCAGCTCGTCATTCAGTTGAATTCCTGGAGGACTTTAAACAATCACGCAAAATACCGACAAACACTGTTGCTATGACTATGAATTACTCACGTTTCGTCGAAGTACAATAGGAAATAAACAATTACTACTGTTCTTTATTGCGAAAAAGCGGTTAGTGAGAATGAATTTCCTTGTTATCGCCTCAATTAGGAGGCTTATTGCTTGTTTGGTTTAATTAATTAATAGAATATGAAGCAATTGGTATAAAGAATGCTTTTTCCAAACTTTCTTTTATAGAAAGTCTGCTATCAAGGCATTGCTTTTGTTCAGTTACTTTATTTATGACTGAACGTTTCTAAAACTGAAGACACTCGTCCGTGCTCTACACTGCAGTCGAGATCTCGCAACGTCGTTCTCTGTTCATTGGCTGACCTGTGTTTTGTGACGTCAGAAGCGCAGAACGAACGTAAGCTCGGCCGCCGTCGTAAATGACGCGCACTTTAGAGGCAGCTGTAGAGGGCAAACCTATAGAGGAAGACAGACTGGAATACATCCAGCACGTAACTGAGGACGTAAGTTGCAAGTGCTACTATCGATGAACAGATTGGCAGAGGAAAGGAATTCGTGGCGGGCGGCATCAAACCAGTCAGAAGAGTGATGTTGCAAATAAAAGGGGGTGGCGGGACAAAAGGAACTCGTCAGGCGCTGTGTCAGGCGAATTACGGGCGAACCGCCGTCTACCAATCGGCATTTATTTGTTTCCTTGTTTTCACTAAATCACTTGAAGCGAAGGCCAGCATGATAGCTTCCGGTAGTGTAGGCCTTTATAGCTGATGCTGCGCGCAGGTGCCACTAGAAGCACGCCGGCATCGTCTGTGGCAGTCCGCCGGGACAGCTGTGCAGAACCGCGCGCGGCGAGCTGCCCGCGGCCGCTTCCTGTTTATTGAGCCAACAGCGCTCTGCTCACGGCCTGTTTGCCTTCGCGGAACTATTTATTTTCGCTCGGCGGTCGGCTGTCAAGGACGCCTTCGTACTCGTCACATTTTCGCCGAGAGTGACGCCCGTATTTCATCAGACAATTCCGTTTCAGGCGCTGTTTTCATACACGTCACTCGTCTCATATAGCCGTTGGTTGTAACCGGTTATTAAATGTCGTATTTGCTCGATGCGAGTGTGCTGTAGGCGCCGAATGAAATTCGAAGGAAATACGTTGGCACTCTTTTTTATTTAAAAACTTTTTTTTGCTTGAAATAAATTTCCGCCCTTTGACCGCAGATTGTTTATTTATTTTACAAAATCATGGGTTAGGCTTTACAGCCATTCGTAAATAAATGTTGAACTGAACAGTTTTAGAGCGAACATCACTGAGGCGACAAAAATCATAGGATAGCTGTATGCACCATGTAGAGGGCGGCAGAATCTCGACATATAGTATAAAAGAAAGGTGCTCAGGTGTATCGTGTGAAAAGACGTGATTATGACCGCAGGCCTTTGAATGCGTAATGCTGCTTAGACTAGGAATATGGGAAATCGTTAGGGAATCCAGTATTTCGAGATCTACAGTGTCAAGAGTGTGCCAAGAATATTAAATGTCATGCATTACCTCTTAACACAGACATCGCAGTGGCTGACGGTCTTCACTCAACGACTGAGAGCAGCAGCGTTTGCGTAGTGTTGTCACTGCTAACAGACAAGCAACACTACAAGAAATAAGTACAGAAATCAATGTGGGACGTACGACCCTCCAACGTATCCGTTAGGGCAGAGCGACAAAATTTAGCATTTATGGGCTATGGCAACAGACGACCGACGCGAGTGACTTTGCTAACAGTACGACATCGACTGCTGCTCCTCTCCTGGGTTCGTCGCCATATTGTCTGGACTCCAGATGACTGCAAGATCTCGTCCTAGTCAGATGAGTTGTTCCGATTTCAGCTGGTGGGACCTGATGGTAGTGTTCGTGTGTAGCGCAGACCCTATGAAGCCATGGACCGAAGTCGTTGACGTGGCACTGTGCAAGCTGCTGGTGGCTCCTAAATTGGGTGGGCTGTCTTTACATGGAACTGACTGAATTCTCTGGTCCATCAGACCCGATCACTGATTGGAAATGGTTATGTTCGGCTACTTGGAGACCATCTGCAGCCATTCCCAAACAACAACCATAGAATTTTTATGGATGACAATACGCCATGTCAGCGGGCCATGTTCGCGATTGATTTGAAGAACTTTCTGAACAATTAGAGTGAATTATTTGGTCATCCAGATCACTCGAAATGAATCCAGCTGAATATTTATTGGTCGCAATCGAGAGATCGGTTCGTGCACAAAATCCTGCACCTGCAGCACTCGCGCAATTATGGACGTCTTTGGAGCTGCATGGCTCGATGTTTCTGCAGGTACTTCCAACGGCTTTTTGGATCCCTTGTCACGTTGAGAAGCTGCACTACTCATGGCAAAAGGAGGTCCAACACGATATGGCGTATCTGAAAACATTACTTACATGTTAAAATATATCTAATCTGTCTATGACACGTCAGCGCCAAAAAAACACATTTCGGGTCTTATAGACCAGTTGTCTTATTACAGGAGATGAGTACATATCAAAGACATATAATGTGGTTGACGTGCACTGTGAATAAACATTAACACTCAGTATGGCGCATATTTAAGAGCCAATATATTCCTGTGAAATGCGTTCGTCACTTCTGTTTGCCAACTGACGTCAACATTGGCAGAGATCATAACAAAGCCGGAGGATCTCAGCATTACCAGACGTATTCCCAGGATAGGGAAGGTGGGTATTTCTTTGGTTAAATGCTTAAAATGTTCATAACAGTTATAGCAGCATCTTACAGGGATACAATGTAATTATCCACACTCTCAGTGTGAATATTACCTCTGGTAATGCAAGGACCTTTTGGCTCACTCAGTGGTACCGCTTTGTTACGGTCTCTGCCGTGTTTTAACGTATGTTAACGTCAGTGGATGAACAGAAGTAACAAATGCAGGTCGCAGGAATATATTGCATCTTAAATACGCCACACTGTGTGTTAATGGTTATTCACTGTGTACATTGACAGCCACATTACGTAACTTAGATATTTACTGTGGTGTCACCGCCAGACACCACACTTGCTAGGTGGTAGCTTAAATCGGCCGCGGTCCATTAGTACATGTCGGACCCGCGTGTCGCCACTGTCAGGATCGCAGACCGAGCGCCACCACAAGGCAGGTCTCGAGAGACTGACTAGCACTCGCCCCAGTTGTACGGACGACATTGCTAGCGACTACACGTACGAAGCCTTTCTCTCATTTGCCGAGAGACAGATAGAATAGCCTTCAGCTAAGTCTATGGCTACGACCTAGCAAGGCGCCATTAACCATATCTGGAGAGAGTCTCACTTGTATTATCAAGAGCAATGTACAACAAGAAATTAAAGTTAAGTACACGAGAAGCTCCGTTCTTTTCTTTATAGCTTTCATCACGTATCCTGTTTCAGACTTAACGCAAGACGGCTTGACGCGTGCCCTTTCGGCTACCTCCCTTGTGTCTAGACTGTCTTGTCTAGACACAGCATTTACTCATATCGAAACAGCCATTACATGGCCTTTGCGCGATTCGATCATCCTGACTCGACGACACCCACAACCCACACCATATTCGATTTTGAGAGCTGGTGTACTACCGTTTGGAGCCGTTTTTTTTTTTCAATTTATAGGCATTCCTGCCGTGCCCATTCAGCCATCTTAACAGTAAGTAAGGTCAACACATCACCCAGTCTCCGAGAAGAGAAAATCTCCGACCCGGCGGGAACTGAACCCGGGCCCATTCGCTTAGCAATCTGCCAAGTTGACAGCGCAGCTGTCGAAGCGGACTTTGGGGCTGGTTTGTTAACAATATTACACTATTGCACGGGTTGGTAGTGTTAGTGTATTTCAAGCGACTGATTCCATTTATGAGCGTATACATACGTGGCATAGAGTGGCCTCAAATTAGTATGGTGCCATATTGGTTTTATGCATATGTATTAGCAGAGACAGTAAAACATGAAGAATAACGAGTACTCCAACAGCGGGTAAGCGGCGATGCTGCATGGCAGTAACAGTCACGGCAGGTTATGGTGGGTGTGTGTGTGTGGGGGGGGGGGGGGGGGGGGGGCGGGAGCGCTGTTTCAGCACTGGTTATTTTTCGTGTTTTACTGTCCTTGTTAATACATATTGATAATCCTAATATCTCAGTAGACTAATTCGGGGCAGCTCCATCGAACGAAAACGCAAAATTCCACTCTAAAATTTATTTTGTTTTTAACGGAAAACAAGCCGTCGCTTTCCGTGACAATGCGCGTCGAATGGAAGAGGTGAAGAGCAGCATTTGTCTGGGCTGACTCTAGCTACGCTCTACGGAAAAAAAAATCCCGAATACGAAAAAAAAAAGGAACACCAGCAGCCACCGTTTTGATGTTATTTTATTATATTGCAACCAGTTTCGGTCGCTCGGCACAATACCTTCAGGCCTTAACTTACCCTGTGGTGATGAACTCCGATCGTATACACAATCCCACCAGTCGCCAACATCTATGAACTGTGCTTCCGTAGAATTCTGTAAAAGTGATGTTGTGTTTGCAACCGTTAGAAACAACATCGCTTTTACAGTATTCTACGGAAGCACAGTTCATAGATGTTGGCCACTGATGGGTACCTGTAAACGATTGCAGTTCATCCCCTCAGCTTAAGTTAAGGCCTGAAGATGGTGTATTGAGTCACCGAAACTGGTTAAAAAAAAAAAAAAAGGGTGGGGTCAGGTTACCTTTCATTCGGAAGGCTGTTGCACTCAGCGACTCTTATATTGAATTATAAATTATAGATTGCAGCGATCAGTCGCCCTTTTTAAATTTTATTGTGCAGATCTAGATTTCGGCTAGAGGCTAGCCATTCTCAGTGTACTATTATTTTCGCTCACAAGGGGAGGCCACCAATTGTGAAATTCAGATTCGATTCATATTGCGCACAATAAAAGCTCATAGCCAGAGGTGTAATGTGGCAAAGCACCAAGATGCAGTTCTCAGCCGTTGTCGAGAAAGCGACAGTTAAAAGAAACCGTTGAGGTGAAATACTCTCTACAAGTTGTAACTTCCTTCAGCGTCGTGGCGCAGCGGTAAGCGCTCGGGTTTGTAATCCGAAGGTCGCCGGATCGAATCTCGCACTATGCAAATTTTTTTTTTTTAGTATTTGTTATTTGTAATTAAAATATATATATATATATATATATATATATATATATAAAAAATTCCCGGCAATCAGTTGCAACAATTATGCATATAATAAGTTGTTGAAAGTTGTTTGTCGTGGAAAAACTGGCGACTTCGAACATGATTATGTTTTCTGCAAACAAAGTTGTATTTCACAAATGTTATTAATTGTCTTCATAATGTTTACACGTGTAGTTAACGGAAGACGTAGAAACGATATTCCGAAACGAATACGTATAGTGTAAGTCAAACATTCGAATTAGAGACCCCCATTATATATATATATATATATATTTGAATTACAAAAAACAAATACCAAAAAAAAAATTGCATGGCCCGAGATTCGATCCGGGGACCTTTCATTTACGAACCCAAGCACTTACCGCTGCGCCACGACGCTATAGGAAGACATACATCGTAGAGAGTATTTCACCGCAACGGTTTCTATTAACTGTCGATTTTCTCGACAACGGCTGAGAAGTGCATCTTGGTGCTTTGCCACATTACACCTCTGGCCATGAGCTTTTATTATGCGCAGTATGAATCGAATCTGAATTTCACAATTGGCGGCCTCCCCTTGTCAGTGCACGTAATGCCTGTTGGTCGGGCTTCATCCACAGTTCATTGAACATCCACAGTTTGACTAACAGGCATTACACGCATTGAGCGAAAATAATAGTGCATTGAGAATGGATAGCTTCTAGCCGAAATCTACATCTGTACAATAAAATTTAAAAAGGGCGACTGATCGCTGCAATCTATAATTTACAAGACAAAAAAATCAAAACGATGGCAGTGGACATATCATTTTTTTTGTACGTAAGTGAACGACGAAGTTACTTAGACTATCATTCACAAGGATGGACATACAAAAATTACAAATGTCTGCCGAAAGGGGAATGCGCCTGGGGACTGTTAGAAGGGACACCATTTATGTTCGCACCTCCATAACTCCCAGCCACTCCCACTCCACAGCCTGCTACTGCTTATCATTTTACCGTATCATTATTACATGTATTGCTCATGTACTGTACCAATTCTAATGGATTGCTCATGTTCTGTACAAATTCAAATGTTGCTTCAGTAAGGGTGTCTCATTAGATGTAAGAGAGGGCTTAGAGACCTTTTTCATCCCAGGTGAAACATAACCTTATAAATACAAGAGCTATTCGGCAGGTAAGTTCCGATCGGTTGTGAAATGGAAACCGCTGTGAAAATCCGAAGATCTTTTCCACAGATGTGTTGGGTAGTGTTTTAGTTTACCCGGCGATCGCGCCACGTCGCTCTTTTCAATAGTGCGCTCACAGAGACACACAAAGATGCCTAAAAAGTTGTGCCTCCCTCCAAGCATGAGGGCTTGGTGAGAGGTTTCGCCTGGTGGCATGCAGTCCACATACCATAACTGCCATGCGTTTCGTTCTTCACTACAATTTTTCTCGGCCGCACTCTGCAGGTGAAACGAAGATGCTCCTGCACTAAGCACATGAACGGCTGGCTATGAAGACAACATTTTGGCACAGACAACGACCTGTAGACGAACGCAGACAATTACCAGAAAGCACTGGCGCTGCCTTCTACGAGGGTATTGGAAAGTTGGTACAACGCTACGACAAATGTCTACATCAGAGCGGCGACTATGTATAGAAGTAGCTGTAAGGTGTAGCTAACTACTGCAAATAAAACAGTTTTGATTTTCACAGTGTTTTCCATTACGCGACGGTTCGAAACCTGCTTTCCAAACAGCCCTCGTGAAAGAGTAAATTTTCATTCATTCAAAATCTTATATCTACGGAAGTTATTCGCCGATTGCTTTGAAATTTTCACACAGCGTTACATTCCAATACGCTTAGGTTTTCAAATACCAAGTTTTTAAAGATATAAAATATATAAATCTATCTATAACACTTAAATGGGAAAAATTATTGTCAACAATTTCGAAAAGTTCTTGACTGATTTTATGTTACACAGTACTCTAATGAAAATTCGGACCGACATATGCTATATATTTTGAACATACAGACTGGATCACCTAAAACTTGTACCGCAAATACTGCGAAAAAATAAAAGTGCTACTGATGTGCGGTTTTCACACAATGGTTTGGTAATCAGGGGCTCGTACTGTTAGTCAATAAACATATTGTAATAATACTAAGAAATTGTATTTGTGAGGCAAAAATACTCTTTTTAAAATGGAATGATGCCCTGCTTTTTACCCTACATTTTAATTTGTTAATGTCAGTATGCATTGTCCCATTTAAAAAGTGTATGCTTGCATAAAAAGTACGCTTTCTAAGTATTATTACAGTCTCCTTATTGGCTAACAGTAAGAGCCCCTGACTACCAATCCATTCTGTGAAAACCGCACATCAATAGCACTTTCCAGTTCCGCAATATTTTCCGGGCAAGCTGTAGGTGATATTCAGTATATAAGTATATGTAGAAAATACATAATGATGAAAAGTTATAACCAAACAAGAAAGTTGTATTAATAGCTTATTGGATTATGATTTGAATACTGCTCCAGAATCTGAATTTTCAGCAACAATAAACGAGGTTTGAAATCCGGGAGACGGGTGGAGACGGAAGGAGATGGATAGAGAGCTGGGAGGAAATAGACATAGAAAACGGAAAGGAGGAGATGACAGAGAGAGGGAGCAGGAGGAAATACGTAGATAGAGATAGAGGGGGGGGGGGGAGAAGAGGGATATAGAAAGGGGAGGAGAGGGGAGGAGATGATAGAGAGAGAGGAAGGGGGGACAGGGGAAGACGGAGAGAGGGGAGGAGAGAAGATGGAGAGAGAGGAGGAGAGGAAATGGAGAGAGAAATGGGAGAGAAATGGGGTAAGATTATGGACAGCGAGAGGGGAAAAGAGTGGAGGGAGGAGATGGATAGACAAAGGGAGGAGAAGATTGAGAGAGAATGAGGGTAGGAAGTGATGTACAGAGGGAGATGGAAGGAGGAAGAGAAGGACAAATAGAGGGAGAACAGCAGATGGACAGACACAGGGGAAAGAAGGAGATAAGGACGTATACCCAATTCCCAAACGTATTACCATCGCGTACGTTCTCTTTTCTTTCTTTTCCATTTAAACAGACAGCCACAGCAACACGTGGTCGGTAACAGGTAGAGCATTAATAAATGGAGTGACAATCCCCTCCAGCCCTTCCCATTCGTCAGCGTGTTGTCTCACGTAGTTGCTGGTTTTACCCTTGCAATTCAGGGACTTTTTACCTAGCTATTTGACGATCAAACCACTATGAAAAGCATGATCTGCTAAGGAAAACGAAGGCAAAGGTACGTTTTCACTCACCAGCTGTAAAAAGCAACTGCTACAAGCTTCAGCTGTCTCCTGGACTCGCCCCAGAACGAGGTGTTACGCGGCCTACTGCCTTCGTCGTCCGTATGCTTCATTCTCGTCTCCTGCTGCGTGAGTGAATATATATATATATATATATATATATATATATATATATATATATATATATATATATATAAAATGTGTATCTTCTTCCGGTAGAGATGGTCTGTAGCAGACAAAGCAATACATTGTTTTGCCGAGTTGATTACGTGGCAATAATTTTTCTTTGTCATCAGTCTTCTGATGGGTTCGATGTGCCCTACAACGACAATCTTCGACAACGTCCTCAATAGGGAATGTTGTTTTTTCTGCGGTCTTCAGTCCGAAGACTGGTTTTAGGCAGTTCTCCGTGCTACTGTATCCTGTGCAAGCCTTTTCATCTCCGAATAACAAGTGCAAACCACGTCATTATGAATCTGCTAATGTAATCATCTTTTGGTCTACCTCTCCGATTTTTACACCCCACCCCTCACACTTCCCACCAATACCAAATTGGTGATCCACTGATGTCTCGGAATGTGTCCTATTAACCATTCCCATCTTCTAGTCAGGTTATGTCACACATTTCTTTTCTGTCCAATTTTATTCAGTACCTCCTCATTAGTTACGCGATCTACAATCCTAATCTTCAGCATTCTTCTGTGGCCCCCCGTTTCCATACAAATACTTTCAGGAAGGACTTTGTAACACTTAAATCTATATTCGTCGTTAGGAAATTTCTCTTCTTGAGAAACGATTTTCTTGCAATTGCCAGAATACATTTTGTATCCTCTCTACTTCGGCCATCATCAATTATTTTGCTGTTATCACTTACAGTACAATCACCAAATTAGCCTACAACTATGCTAGCATCTTCATCCTTTAAAATCTCCTAAAATATACAACTCCTTCCTATTGCTACTGCCATCTAGGAGGTTTGTCAGATCATTACAGAAATTAATCAGTAGTTCTGTAAGATTTGTTCGTTGATGAGTAGCACGAGTTGCTTCTCGTCCCATCATATCCCACATGTGCTCTTTTAGGGACAAGTCCGGAGATCGTACTGTCCAAGGAAATTGCTATACGTCTTGCGGTGTTCCATGGGCAGTGTCTGGGCGACCAATATCCTGTTGGAACAACACATCACCTTATTGTTGCAAAGCAAAGCAAACAACATTTTGCACGTTCAGAGCACTCTTTAGTGTACTCACCAAAGACAACGTAAGTGAACGAGAGCTGTACCTTACCAAACCTCGGACCCATAAGGTTTCAGGTGTGTCCAATGTGTCTTGGACGAATGCACAACGTTCATGTCTACGACGCACACGCATGCGACGGTCACTTGCATAGAAGTCTAATCGGCTTTCGCTGCTGAAGATCACGGCGCTCCATTCTATCTTCCAAGTGATACTCTTATGGAACCAGTCAGGCCGTGCTGCCCAAACAGCAAAACTCATCTACTATTTTAAGTGTCTCGTTTCTTAATCTAATTCCCTCAGGATCTCCTCATTTAATTCGACTACGTTCCGTTACCCTTGTCTTGCTTTTGTTGATGTTCATCTTATATCCTCCTTTCAAGAGATAGTTCCTTCATTCAGCTGCTCTTCCAAGTCCGTTACCCTTGTTTTGCTTTTGTTGTTCATCTTATATCCTCCTTTCAAGAGGTAGTTCATCCGCTCAACTGCTCTTCGAAGTTCTTTGCTGTCTCTGACAGCATTACAATGTCATCGGCAAACCTCCAAGTTTTTTTTATTTATTTTTTCTGAAATTTAAATCCTACTCTATACCGCGCGACCGCCACGGTCGCAGGTTCGAATCCTGCCTCGGACATGGATGTGTGTGATGTCCTTAGGTTAGTTAGGTTTAAGTAGTTTTAAGTTCTAGGGGACTGATGACCTCAGATGTTAAGTCCCATAGTGCTCAGAGCCATTTGAACCATTTGCCATCCTACTCTATATTTTTCGTTGGTTTTTTTTACTGCTTGCTCAGTGTACAGATTGAATAACATTGGGATCAAGCTACATCCCTATCACACTACCTTCTCAACCACTGCTTCCCTTTCATGCCCCTCGACTCTCATTATTCCCGTAAGCTTTCTCTACGTTTATAAATGCTATAAACTTACGTTTGCCTCTCCTTAACCTATATTCTAAATCCTATGGTCAGTATAGCCTCAAGTGTTCCAACATTTTTCAGGAATCCAAACTGATCTTCCCCGATGTCAACTTCTGCCAGTTTCCATTCTCCTGTGAAGAATTCGTGTTAGTATTTTTCAATAAAGACGCACGAAATTGATCGTTCGGTAATATTCACACCTGTCAGCAACTGTTTTCCTTCTAATTGGGATTATTACGTCGTTCTTAAAGTCTGAGGGTGCCACTATGTCTTGGCACTGGGTGACGTCGTCCTTCGAGGAGTAGGTGGGGTCTCTCTGTGTGTGTGTGTGTGTGTGTGTGTGTGTGTGTGTGGAAAGGCAGGTCCTGTCAGAGAAAGTATCCTGTATCTCTTTCTCCATCGCTTTATTCTCTTTGGGTGCTGTTGCTAAACTCGCCTTCAAATAACCGCCTTGTGGTTGGCTCTGTCCGCCATACTGGACAATGAAATTTGGTCAATTACTGTACTCATGTACAGTCTCCACCTTCCCATATAAAATAGCTCTCACTACGAAGATATCAGCTTCAACTACAGTACGTTTAGTATTTTAAAGATATATTAAGTGAAACATATTGACTTTTAGATTAGGAAGTACTGTGGCAACGTGACGTCCGCCGCAGCTGTATTACGTGTGGGAGGTTTTCAGTTTCACTTGGTTCTTTAATTTTGAAATTTTGATACAAAGATTGGGAAGATTTCGGAGAAACAGTTTGAGCTCATTCTGCGGTTCAGTGCAATTAATTTTTAGGGTTCCGAACCTTAGTCAGTAGAAACCTACATTTCTAGGGTCGCTATGTTGTCAGTCTGACTGTCCGACTATTGAAAACCTTTTCCCTCAGGAATGGGTAGAAGTATGAAGTTGAAATTTATGTCACATCCTGAGGTATATGGCGTCTAGGTCGTTAAAATATTTAGTCATCTAAGTCAATGCAATCAAAACATATCACTATTCATACCACATATTTTAACACTCAAAAACTCACTCATATGGGTCCTTCCCGTTGACCTGCAATCATGAAGTTTCGCAAGAAGCAAGGATTCATGGAGCAACTAAAGGAAAAAATGCGAAAATTCTTAACTTATAGTTACGTAATACGAAAAAAAAGTTTTGTCATTTGCTGTCCGACTTTCTGCCTGCCCGTCTGACTGTTGTGGCCCCTTTTTCTCAGGAACGGGTAAACGTCTCAAGTTGAAATTTATGCCAAATACTGTCTACAGGCCATGGCGGCGTAATAAATGTAAGCTTCTACGTCACTGCAACCTAAAGCTGCGGCCATTTATGTCACATATTTTGACACTCGCAAACTCAATCATCAAAACCTTAGGCTATTTCCCTTTCGCCTATAATCATGAAATTTGGCAAGCAGATATGTTTGGCAGTACAACTAAATAAAAAATATCCCAAAACTGTTAATGTGCAATTATGTCACACGGAAAAATATTAATTTTTTCATTTGTTATCCTAGGTCAGACTTGAAATTAAAGCAATCTGTAGTATCCATCACCAGATATCCAAGAACGATTACTGCTTTTAGACAGGGCGTTTCATGCTGTAGGTCTATATGAAAGAATCCTTCACAGATTAGTCTGCGAATGTTTATTTCACATGCAACATGAAGCGCCATATCTACGTGCTCCTAGATATGTGATGACGGATAAATCCCGAAACGCGTAGTATGGGCAATAAAGTCATTCCTTGCCTGATGTTTGACTGTTACTATTGCGACCCAGTCAGACTGAATGCGGAACTCCTGATTGTTATAGTAATGGTCGCCTGCCTTCTGCATGATTGTGTGTCACATTTACACACTGAAGCGCCAAAGCAACTGGTATAGGCATACGTATTCAAATACAGAGATATATAAACAGGCCGAAGACGGCGCTGCGGTCGGAAACGATTATATAAGACAACAAGTGTCTGGACCAGTTGTTAGATCGGTTATGCTGCTACAATAACAGGTTATCGATATTTAAGTGAGTTTGAACGTGGTGTTACAGTCGGTGCACGAACGATGGGACACAGCGTCTCCGACGTAGTGATGAACTGGTGATTTTCCCGTATGACCATTTCACGAGTGTTCCGTGAACATAAAAAATCTGGTAGAACGAATCTCCGATATCGCTACGGCTGGAAAAAGATCCTGCAAGAACGGGGTCAACGACGAGTGAAGAGAACCGTTCAACGTGACAGAAGTTCAACCCTTCCTCAAATTGCTGTAGATTTCAATGCTGGGTCATCAACAAGTGTCCGTGTGCGAACCGTTCAACGAAACACCATCGATTTGGGCGTGTACCCTTGATGACTGCACGGCATAAAGCTTTACACCTCGTTTGGGCAAGTCAATACCGACATTGGACTGTTGATGACTGGAAACACGTTGCCTGGTCGGACGAATCTCGTTTCGAAGAGTATCGAGCGGATGGACGTGTATGGGTATGGAGTCAACCTCATGAATCCACTGCATGTTGGCAGGGGATTGTTCTAGCAGGTGGAGGCTCTGTAATGGTGTGGGGCGTGTGCAGCTGGTGTGATATGTGGCCCCTGATACGTCTAGGAACGACTCTGACAGGTGACACGTGCGTTTGATTACCTGAATCCGTTCATGTTCACTGTGCATTCCGACGGACTTGGGCAACACCAACAGGACAATGCGACACCCCATACGTCCAGAATTGCTACAGAGTGGCTCCAGGCATACTCTTCTGAGTTTAAACACTTCCTCTGGCCACCAGAATCCCCAGACATGAACATTATTGAGCATATCTGGGATGCCTTGTAACGAGCTGTTCCGAAGAGATCTCCACCCCCTCTTACGGATTTAAACATCATCGGGCCCCGTTAGTATTTGGAAGTATTTGGACAGGTGACTATCTGGGAACAGTGGGTCCCGTTGCTCAGACAGACATAAGTCGCTGTTAACTGCTATCAAGCTGACAGATTTCCACCTGGCTATTGAGACGTATAATTTTCGTCCATCGCTGTTAATAAAAAAAACATAGATATCTGTGGTACACAGGAAGAGGGAGCGTGGCTGCGAGTTATATTTGTGATAAGGGGGGGGGGGGGGGGCGGGGAAGAAAGAGGTAGTGATCTTCCCCCCCCCCCCCCCCCCCGCCCCAAGGCCCAGAATCGAACCCTGTATCCACGCCTGTCCTAATCTCACTTCCCTCCGTAGTATGCTGGACTTCGTAATTTTTTTGTCCTCCGCCAGTGGCAGTAATATGATGCCACATACCCCTGTGAATTATTGGGGTCGCTGTAGCATAAAATTCATGTGGACTACCAAATCCATTGTATCTGTCACTCTCTTGTGAGCGCATTCCCCTTGGGCTGACTCATGTTGCGCCCAGGAAGCGTCCGCGGTTGCAGACTTGCCTAAGCACGCCGATTTGAAAAACAAACAGTGACAGCTGTCATAGGCCCTACTGCACAGCACTTAACGCAGGTCGCCTCTCGCTTTATGAATGCATAATGCAGCTCAGTCACTGTGCCCTGCCGATCGCATCGGCAGCGCAGAGCCGCGTGTGAAGTGCAAATGCAACACGACTGGTGAGCTCTCTCTTATGGTGTTTAAACACGCCGGTCGTTGCGAATGTTATTTCACCCATCTGCTGTTTGCGTTCGCTACTCTTAACGTGACATTTGAAGAGCGCTCTGTGGAGAGGCACACAAGGAGTGTCTGTGTGTGGCGTGCGCCCAGACATGTGTGGGCTAGGCGGACGGACAGCAACATATGGCGGAATAACTCACGCCGGATAATCCGTAAGCGTCTCCTTCAGGCACGATAACGCGAGTAAATATTTAAGTGAAATCGAATTCATCCTCTCAGTGCCGGAAAGGGAGAGAGATAACGTTTTTTACATTACTGAAATGGGGATCCTCTCAGAATGAGTAGAGTTTACAGAACCAGTGATCGATGCTGTTCATATCGTACATTATGAAAGCTGACACAACATCAGGGCTATTGTCATTCCCTTTAGTAACTTCCAAGTATTGAATGTAACGTCTCGCACATAACTACAAAATTCAACTCTATTGTTGTTTCCTTCATGACGCACACTAGATCTCAGTTACTATTTCCGTTCGACATTTTTCATTCGCTAAGATACACGCAAGTCTTCAATGTTCTTCTTCGGAAAAAACTTACAGTCCTTCTGTTCTGAGGTTTCACAAGATCTTCAAAGATTTAAAATTATGATGGTGCCATACCCTAGAAGACCCTAGGTTCATAAGTACAATCACATACGTTTTATTAAAATTTAAAACTTTTGGCTTGACTTTCGCAAATACACACAGAAGTTAGTCTTGTTGCAGGTACGAACTGGTCACAGTCAAACCAGACCTAACGGGCACACAAACATTTCTGAGCTTTGATAAGTTAATCGATGTAATGATGTTGTGTATACGTTCAATAACTGACTGCAATCTTATCAAACATGGTTTGGAAATAGATGGTTTTACGTTTCTGGTTATTCAGTTTTGTACTGAAAATGCCACTCATACGGATATGCTCCAAAGTACATAGATGATGCAGAGTGTTTCAACCTTCTGCAACCTGACATTTATTTTACTATGATTGATCTGAAGATGGTTGCTTAGTCAACTGAAACTAGTCATTACGATTTAATGTTTTATAATACACCCTATCTAGACAATTATAATTTAAAAAAATCTTTAAAATGTTTTTAAATTTTAGGAAATCTGTTACTGATCACTTTCTCCTTCTCTGATAATGTCGATGCAACTAAATCCACAAGTGTTCAAATGTTACGTTTTTTCACTTTATTTTATTTATTTATTTACTGCTTATTTAACGTGACCAGATTAGGGCCTTAGCTCTCTCTTATATCTGACCAGGTATAACACGTACCAAAACTTATTATCACACATAATAACCAGAATAATGATAATTTGCGTTATTAATAAAAATAATAATTGGCATTAATAATAATAATAGTAACGCTAATAATAATGCAAAAATAAAGGAGGCATTAAGAACGATATTGATTAGTTTAGCAGATTTGAAGCCTTTTTGGTTTTACAAAATGCGGAAGGGATAATGAAAGAGAAGAAGACTGAAATGAAAGTGACAGTGCATGTTGGGAAAGAATAGAATTTCAAAAGACAACTTTGTACAGAAGGGGGAGGGAAAAGTGGTAGGGAAGATGGGTTTGATGACAGTGAACTGCAGCAAGCATATGGAAGAGATAGCTATTGTGATAGACGAAGCTATCCTTTGAAGTTTCAGATGATTTTAATTACACCACTACTGTCTTTATCATTACTGTAAATCTGTTGACAATTATAAAGGGTGTCCATAAAGGAAAGCCTCAGTTATAAATTTTAATAGTGTCTGCTGTAGGCAATGTACAGTGTTAGTTCAAAGTCACATTAAAGAGTGACTCAGTTTTAGATAGGCGCATGCAAGAGCATTGCTTTGTCGTTTTCCTGCTTGTAGCTCAGCATAAA
This sequence comes from Schistocerca nitens, assembly GCF_023898315.1. Classification (NCBI taxonomy): domain Eukaryota; kingdom Metazoa; phylum Arthropoda; class Insecta; order Orthoptera; family Acrididae; genus Schistocerca; species Schistocerca nitens. The sequence continues at coordinate 919,348,197 of NC_064614.1, read as the reverse complement.
CAAAATGGCGACACCTGAACGTGAAGCGTACTGTATTCTGCAGGTTGATAAGAGTGAATATGGTATTTCAGCTAAACTTGCGTTTCGTTTAAAGTTTAATTGTGATCTCCCTTGTGGTAGAAACATCGGACGATGGCACAGTCGGGTCGAAACGACCGGATGTGAGTGCGTGTAGAGGGAGAAGCAAGGGACGATCAAAACGGTCTGAAGAGGATGTTGACTGTGTCATAGTGTCTTACCTCCGTAGTCCCAAGAAGTCTATTTGGAAAACAAGTCTTCAACTTCTGGTGTCAGAGACGACAGTGTTGACAGTTTGAAGAAAACGTTTACGCACACGTCAATACCAGTTAAAGCTGATTCGTGCCTTAAGGCCAAATGAATATGATTTACGTTATACTTTGGAAGAGAAGCACTGTAACGGTAAGTTGACTTCCTTGATCATATGGTGCTGAGTGGTGAGGTAACTCTAACTTTCCATTGATACATACACTATTCGTATCTAGAGGCCAGAAGATGAATTTGTTGAATGTTAAAGAGATTCTCCAGAATTCAACATTTTCTGCTCTGAGTCTCGACGACAAGTGTACGGAACGTTTCTTTGTTTTTTAGCTGAAACTACGGAAGGCCGGCTTTTATGGATATTTTGCAAGAAGGACTTTTTCCCCAATTAGAAGGTGAACCTGAAAACTTTTGACGAGATGGGGTCCCTCCCAATTGGCCACACTTTGGTCGAGAGTGGTTGAATGTCAAGTCCCTCTCCATTCTCTTGACCTCACACCACGCAATGTTTTCCTTTGCGGCCTAACAAAAGATCGCTTATAATTATGTGTGATGTCTATTACTGGGTTCATAAATGCGTAAAACAGTAGTAATGCACAAGGAATGAAGCCTCTAACTGCAATTGCGACTCATTTAAGAATACAGAATTTCTTTGTTGTTTTCTCTTTTAAAATACTCCTGTAGTCTAATGACTTACATCGTGGCCTGATAACTTGGGAATTACTGTAAAATGGTGTGATTAGAAACAGTTTTCAACTTTAAAAGGAAAGAAATGTTATATCTGATTATAGATATTGTGCCTAACTTAAAACTTACAATTAAATTTGGTTCCCAGCTCATGCATTCATAGTATAATAGGGCAAGAAGTCGGTATTTCTGTTCTCCCTGTAGAGAGGGCTGAATAGAAGCAGTAGTATTAATCTTATTATTTTTTCTAATTTTTAGTTCTTGTAGTGAATAGGCACATGTGAAAATCTATTATGGATACACAACATAAAAAATTTATCTTGTGCAAAAAGTTGAAGTAAACATAAAAACTATAAATATTGCACGTATTGTTTTTTATTGTTTTCCAAATACCTCTAATTACTTTATGGCATCATTAAACTGATGTAAATGGTTGTTTTGCTGATATATTAAGTCACTGACAACAGGTTTGAAAATACTGCCTTTGAATTTAGAAGTCGTACCCTCAGAAGTAACGAAGAGCTTTCGAACAATATCTCTTTACTAAAAAATGGCTCCTCATCTGTTAACGTAAATGTGTTTAACCTGCCATGGTTTTTAAAAAATAAATAAATAAATAAGTAAATATAAATCAGCATAACTTTTGCTTTCCAAATAACAAATTTTAAATGAATACGTATTCCATATACTATAATCACAGCATATTTTCCTGGGTTGAGAAAAGTGTTAGGTGGATTTTCTTATCCGTCAGATGCTTCTAAAGTAACACACAAACTTACGCTTTTGTTCACACCACAGATTTCGAAAACAGGACCCTTCATTTTCAATTAGCCAAACTGAACTTTTGGTTAATGAAACGACATTGCAAACTTCCTTACCATGTAAATAAAACAAATCAACACACTTTAAGTTGGAAATTACAAATAAAGTTCGAAGTAAGCAAATGAAACACGACAACTAATGTTTGTCACAGAGTGGACAAAACAACTGAAACTGTCGTCAACTTCGAAATTCATAATTTCTGTGTTAGACTGGTTCACTACCAATCTACACAGACAAATTATTGAATGGTATTCCGATTTGTCTTCCGACACGATAGCATACAAATTTTTTGGAAGTTACGTTTCTGTTCACCTTAGTTGTTATTTTAATTAATTTTTAACTTTTTTTTCCAGCCATCATTCTTCTGACTGGTTTGATTTGTCCCACTACGAAATTCTCTCCTATGCCAACCTCTTCACCTCAGAGTAGCACTTGCAAACTGCGACCTCAATTATTTGCTGGATGTATTCCTATTTCTATCTTCTTCTACAGTTTTTGCGCTATACAGCCCCCTCTAGTACCAGGGAAAGAATTCCCTAAAGTCTTAAAAGATGTCCTATCATCCTGTTCCTTCTCCTTGTCAGTGTTTTCCACATATTCCTTTCCTCTCCGATTCTGCGCAGAACCTTTTGTTTTATTTCCATCATTGCTTCTTCGGTACAAATTGAACCGTAGGGGCGAAAGACTACTTCCCTGCCTTACACTCTTTTTAATTCGAACACTTCGTTCTTGGTCGTCCACTCTTATTATTCCCTCTTGGCTCTTGTACGTATTGTATATTACCCGTCTCTCCCTATAGCTTACCCCTATTTTTCTCAGAATTTCGAACATCTTGCACCATTTTACATTGTCAACGCTCTTCCGGTGTCGACAGATCCTATAAACGTGTCATGATTTTTCTTTAGGCTTGCTCCCATTACCAGCCGCAACGCCAGAATTGCCTCTCTAGTGCCTTTACCTTCACTAAGGCCAAACTAATCGTCATCTAACACATTCCCAACTTTCTTTTCCACTCATCTGTATATTATTCTGGTCAGCAATTTGGATTCATGAGCTGTTAAGTTGATTGTGCGATAATTCTCGCACTTGTCAGCTCTTGCAGTCTTCGAAATTGTGTGAATGATATTTTTCCGAAAGTCATATGGCAGAATTGAGGCAAATGGCCAAAGACAGAGACGGATGGCGAGTTCTCCTGGATGCCCTATGCCCCCATAGGGGCCAAAGGAACTAAGTCAAGTCAAGTCATATGGTATGTCGCCAGAAGCATACATTCTACACACCAACGTGAATAGTTCTTTTCTTGCCACTTCCCCTATTTATTTTACAAATTCTGATGGAATGTTACCGATCTCTTCTGCCTGATTAGATCGTAAGTCCTCCAAAGCTCTCTTAAATTCTAAAACTGGATCCCCTATCTCTTCTAAACCGACTCCTATTTCGTCTTGTATCACATCAGACAAATCTTCCCCCTCATAGAGACCTTCGATGTACTCTTTCCACCTATCCGCTCTCTTCTCTGCATTGAACAGTGGAATTCCCGATCCAATCTTAATGTTACCGTCCTTACCTATAATTTGGCCGAAGGTTATTTTGACTTTCCTCTACGCTGAGTGAGTCCTTTCGACAATCAGTCAGTCCTATCGACAATCATTTCTTTTTCAATTTCTTCACATTTTTCATGCAGGCATTTCGTCTTAGCTTCCGGGCACTTCCTGTTTATTTAATTCGTCAACGACTTCTGTTTCTGCAATCCTGTATTTTCCTTAACATTTTTGTACTTGCTTCTGCCATCGATCAACTGAAGTACTTATTCTGTTATCCATGGGTTCTTTGGAGTTACCTTCTTTGTAACTATGTTTTTCTTTCCAACTTCTGTGATTGCCCTTATTAGAAATGTCCATTGATCCTCATCCGTACTGCTTACTGAGCCATTCCCTATTGCTATATCAGTAGTCTTAGAGAACCTCAAGGATATCTCGTCATTTCTTAGTATTTTCGTATCACACTTCTTTGCGTGTTGATCCTTCCTGACTGATCTCTTAGACGTCAGCCTGCTCTTCATCACTCCTGGTTTGTGATCCGAGTCCATATCTGCTCCTGGGTACGCCTGGCAATCCAGTATCTGATTTCTAAATCTCTGTTTGACCGTGATCTAACCTAACTGAAATCTCCCCGTATAACCTGGCCGTTCCCAAGTATACCTCCTTCTCTTGTGATTCTTGAACAGAGTATTCGCTATTACTAGCTGAAATTTATTACAGAACTCAATTAGTCTTTCTCCTCTCTTAGTCCTTGTTCGAAGCCCAATTTCTCCTGCAACATTTTCTTCTGCTCCTTCTCCTACAACAGCTTTCCAGTCCCCCATGACTTTCACCTGCCTTTACGTACTGTATTCCCTATCAATACCTTCATATACTTCGTCTATCTCTTAATGTTCAGCTTGCGACGTCGGCATGTGTACCCATCGTTGTTGGTGTTGATTTACTGTCGATTCTGAGAAGAACTAGAATATCACTGAACTGTTCACAGTAACACACTCTCTACCCTACCTTCCTATTCTTAACCAATCCTATTCCCGTTATACCATTTTCCGCTGCTGTTGTATTACCCTTGTAAGTAGACTGTTTAGGTTTTTTTTGGTAACGCCACCTCTGTATGAAAATCACTGGCTGTGCTGTGTGCAGTCTGTGGCTGCTTTGCATTGTTGTAATACTATGTAAGTAGGCTGTTTATGTTTTTTTATTGGTAACGCCACCTCTGTATGAAAATCACTGGCTGTGCTGTGTGCAGTCTGTGGCTGCTTTGCATTGTTGTAATACTCGCCATTGTAGTGTTAGGCAGCTGGCTTTGAACAGCGCGTAGCGTTGGGCAGTTGGAGGTGAGCCGCCAGCAGTGGTGGATGTGGGGAGAGAGATGGCGGAGTTTTGTAATTTGTCATGAACTGATATATATATGATGATATCAAGGTAAATACATTGTTTGTTCTCTATTAATATCTTTCATTTGCTAACTATCCCTATCAGTAGTTAGTGCCTTCCATAGTTTGAATCTTTTATTTAGCTGGCAGTAGTGACGCTTGCTGTATTGCAGTAGTGGGAGAAACGAAGATTATTGTGAGGTAAGTGATTTAGTGATTTGTGAAAGGTATAGTTTAATGTTAGTCAGGGCTATTCTTTTGTAGAGATTTTTGAAAGTCAGATTGCGTTGCGCTAAAAAAATATTGTGTGTCAGTTTAAGCACAGTCGTGTATAATTGTTCAAAAGGAGACGTTTCATATGTCGACCCTTAGCCGAGGATACCTCATTGGAATCTTATGATTTTTTTCTTGTAGTTTGTGTAGTTAGTGTAGATTTTGTTTATTGCTAGCGCGTAATTGTAGAGAGAATCTCCTTTGTAGTTGCAGTCTTTCATTGTTGTACAGTAAAACAGGTGTGGCATGCATGTAGATTTTCACCAAGTATTTCTCAGCTGCAATTAACTAGATATTATTTTCAGTGTTATGTTAATGTGTTCTCTTATTTTTGCTCTTCAAATTGTGTTTTTCTGTGTTGTCGTGTGAAATACTGTGACAATAATGGCGTGTGAAAAACGTAATACTAGGCTCCAAAGAAAACTGAGAAATGACAGTGAAGACGAAAGCAGTGTGTTAGCGCCGCAGAGTAATGAATTAACTAATGTTCAAAGTAGTAATTTGGTAATTGTGCATAGGGAAATGGAGCGGGCGGCAAACAATCGTGTAGGCAGTGAAACAGTTAGTGAACAGAGAAGCATTATCGATCGATCGCTCGGCAACAGCTCGCCTCAGGAATCCGAAATGACAGGACACAATTTTTCAAATACTGTAGATTCAGGTTTTGCGTCCTCACCGTTTTCTCAAATAAGTCAAGAAAAATTTTCTGCTTGTCAAAATGTGAATGTTGCCGGTGCAAATGCACTGCCGAAAAGCGTAGAGGAACAGATTCCAGACACTAATGCATTGTTATTACAGCTAATGCAACAAATGGAACAACACCAGAGACAAACACAGCAAAAGCTTCAAAAGTTAGACACAGTGGAAAAAAATCTCAAAAAGTTAAACACAATGGAACAAAATCAGAGACAAACACAGGAAAAGCTTCAAAAGTTAGACACAATGGAACAACACCAGAGACAAACACAGCAACAGTTAGACGCAATGGAACAAAATCTTCACACCACGCTTGAACAAACACGTGAAGATTTAACTACTGAGTTACATAACATCGAATCGAAATGTCAAAAAGTCTGTAATGATGGAAAAAAACAAATTTGTGAGCATTTTCAACCTATTTTTTCGCGGCATGAAAATGCATTACAGAATCACGAAGCAGCCATAAAAGAACTGCAAACCATTGTTCATGAAAATCATGAGACCTTGTCGGCTAAAATTGACTCAGCTGCATCTACCGATTCGGTTACGCAACTTGCAAAAACTCAAGAAAACTTAAAGGACACAGTAGATTCGATTTCAACACAAATGGACACTCTGAAACTTGGTTCAGAAAAACACACTGAGGAAATGTGTTCACTATCGGAGAAAGTAGCCGAACTTTCGGATCAGTTCACTAACGTATCTACGAAGGTAGATGATAATCGGAACGACACAAAACCGGTAGTCTTTAATGTCACAGAAGAGTATGAAGAAATTAGAAAATTCAAACAAAATCAAAATCAAATCAATACACAGTACAAAAGAGAAATCCGCGAAGTACAAGATCAGCGGACACAGGTAATACAAGAATTACGTATTTCAGAGGACATTCGCGCCCCAATACGGGAAGAGGGACATAGAAATACGGAACAGCCACAAAATAATAACACAGCGCATTTCGGAAATTATGAAAGAAATTGGCAAGGTGCACCGAATTTTGAGATGGAACGGCCGACACGACCTAACAATGACCGATATGCGACTCGCCGACATGATGATTTTGACTATAAGCTGTTCATTACTACACGTAAATTCAAAACATTTAAGAATTCTGGCAACGACATTCATCCACAAGCATGGCTCCATCAATTCTCTCATTGTTTTCCTCCCAACTGGTCGTTAGAACACAGATTAGAATTTATGTGTGGCTACTTAGAGAATGAACCAGCTGTAAGAATGCGATCGGTCATTCACGATTGCCACAGTGAAGGAGAATTTTACCATGCCTTCCTCTCAGCATATTGGTCTCAAGCCACACAAGACCGAGTAAAACATAGCATCATAATGATGAATCATTTCGAACAATCTGAATTTTCTAGTCTTGTGAAATATTTTGAAGACATGTTGCACAAGAATCAGTACCTGTCAAACCCATACAGCCCCTCAGACCTCATCCGCATTTGCTTAATCAAATTACCTGAACACTTACGACAAATTATTTTAGCAGGACGTTGCAAAGAAGACATTGAAGCTTTTCAGGGACTGTTACAAGAACTGGAAATTGACACTGACAATCGCGGAATGCGGAAACAGGAACACAACAATTACAGGTCACATCCGTCACAATTCCGCGATAATAACTGGACGCGACAAGGCTATTCTCACAACACATATCGTGACCAAAACAGACACCACCCGTATGACAACCGTTGACAGAGTAAAAATAATTACAGAGAAAGATCGCATTTCCATAGTAATGACTATCACAGAGACAATGAGAGAAACAGACATTATGGGAACCAGAACTATTATTATCAAGGGAGACAGAATACTTTCAGACGCAACAGTTCAGCGCGCAGTTACGATTCAGGGAGAAATTCTCCACCACATGACCGACAAACAAGAAACTATGAAATCTATCGACATGACGACAGACGAGATAATCATAACGACAGACCTGAATTTCGTCAGAATTGGCGGGATTCAAACAGAGCAGGGCATTTTCGACAACGTGAATTTGTAGAAGTTAGGTCTCCAAATCCCAGTAACGACGCGCGCCAACAAAGAGACAGACAATGACTCGCACAGCAGGCAGCCGCGTGCGCCCGCTGGCTCCGAGAAAAATAACATAAGACGCTAGCCTTGAAAATAATTTTAGCATTCCTTACCGACGTATACCGCATGATAATTGCATTCAAGTTCAAACTCTGAGTACTATGAAGAGTAAAGAATTGCACCACACTTCACATGTAAAACCGTTCATTGAGGGATAATCTGCTTTTTAACTTAGTCTTTGCTACAAAATTTTTCACTTCACGTTAGTAGTACTCTTTTTCAATCTTAGAAACTGTTAACACGCAACGATGTTTTAAAGTTAACTATCCAGTCAAGAACCAAGAGAACTTATTTAAACAGAAATTACGACTGCATTATTGTTGTGAACAGACGACACAGTGTTATTGTATTTGTACATTCTTGCTTGTTAGTTGCACGATTATGTAACGACTATAAGGCTCACATACTTAGAACATTTACCAGTACTGCTAATGAGATTTTAATGCAACATTTTGGTTTACTTGAAAATACATTCTGGATTTAAAGTACTTTCAGTGAGATACCAGATGACACAGTGGTTAGTTTATGTGACAGCTACACGATTTTATCACGACGCTACTAATGAGTGACAATTTACCTGCACAGTTTTTCTGTATTGTTCTGGAAAGTAAAACATGTTTTAGTAGTAACTTTTGTGGTATAGCTACAATGAGACAGCCTTTTCTGTAGCACAACAATACGTTACATTATAGTACTTTCTTGATCACGGTAAGGTACGTAATAACTACGATATCTATAAGCAAAGCATTTCACTTTCGTTTATGATGAGGTAAGTACATTGACTTCAGCAGAACTTTGCTTACAGAGGACGATAACTACGACAGTTCCACAGAATTATCTTACAGCAAGACGCACATTTAGCACTACAGGACATGCATTTGAGTGATTAATTTTGTACTTAAACCATTTATTTTTCAAGATTTTTGAATTACAAAGAAAGTTTTCCCTGATACATTTCATTCCATTGCAATAATCTGTAAAACCTGAGGGTATAATTACATTAATCCTCAGGGGAGTACACGCTTACTTTGAGTACCATGTGTTTGGCGAGCACAAGGAGCCCTAGCTAATATGGTATTTGCTTATACAACTTTACACATCGGTACCATATTTCTCCAACACATAAATTACACAGCTATCTGATTATTTGACAGAGAAACAAACATTCTTTTTACTACGTCAGTGACAGATGTTTACGCAATTACACAGTTGGATAACTTCACACTTACGAAATTGTATGTTGTTTGTACTTTGTGAACTGTTCATATTTTTTCAGAACCATTGTGATACTATGAGAGCTTTGAATGATATATTTGGTAAGGGAGCATGATTTTAAAGTACGTTTGAGGTAGATGACACTTTTGACATGAGCAGAGAATTTTTTTAAAGTTTTGGTATTATTGGAGGAAGCTACGACGATTTTGAGAGTTGACTGAGGTGTTATGATGTTATTTTTACAACGACGATGTGTATTATGCTGTTGAGGTATGTTTATGATCAATAAGCTGATGCTATATAAGGAATGTGATTACGTGTTTATATGTATATGAACAATCAATAGAAGTTAGGGACTCTGGTTGGAAACCGAGAATCGTACTTTAAGAGTTATGAAATGTGTGTAAATGCGTGAATGTATCACAATGCCGACGAAAATCTTTTTGAACACTGTTATATTCATAGGATTTTTGTTTCTACAGATTTGTAACCCAATTCTTGACCTGTGAAATATTTTTATATGAGACTGTCACTGTAGCGGAAACTGGTGTCGTAAATATTTCGGTAAGAAAGTTCAGTGACCACCTGCACGTAATGCGTCGTGGGCACCCAGCGGAGCGGCCAGGTGTGTCAGACGCCTGAAGAAAAAGCCATTATTGCAAGCCCTTTTCAGCGGCACAGGTAGAAAAAAAAAAGGGGAGGCCATTATCCTCGCTATTGACGTTCCTTTGTAGAGAGCATCGCAAAAACGACACGGTCGAACTTGAAAACGAGAAACATTTCACATCTATTGTCTTTCTAGTTGAAAGATTGTTTACTGCACTATGAAATGCCATATGGCTAGTGAATGATGTTTCACGCCTTGCTTTGCCTATTTTGTTTCATATCTAGTTTCTAGCTGCACTGCAGCATTGGTTAAAATAAAATTTTATAGATGTACTAATATAAATATTTTCTGTCTACAGATAGAGTAAATAATAATTTTTGTCAAAAAAAAAAGGAGTGAGAACAAAAAGACATTTACCTTCACAGGAACTGCATTCATAATTTTCTTTTCAAGTACATGGTAATATTTTTTTTACAATAAGTTGTTGTGGTGCACCACTTTAATTACATAGACATTAAGATGTGATTATACATTTCCCTTATCTGCATTGTTGTCTTTACTGTAATATTTTTCTGCTTGAGCGTTGTCATGTTTAGATATAATTTATTGCTTTTGCTTCTGCTGTTTGCCAGGCATAATGTTACTGAATTTGACTTTGTATTTCGCTGTTAAGCCAGTTTTACTACTGATTTATTTTTCTTGTTTGCTGCGCATTGCCTTATATTAGTTGTAATGTTGAATTGCTTGGTAATTTAGATTTACTGTAGCTTGCTTTGCCAGCTTGAAATTTTTGTCATTGATGTTTGTGTTACTTGATTTGTGCTGCTGCATTGCCTCGTCCCTTAGTTTAGCATCTGAGCTCAGTAGATTTTAGTTAGCTTAAGAGGGGGTAGACTATATAAGAAACTAGTTAAGATGAATGGAAAGAAATGCATTGAAGGTATATGAAAACGTTTTGGGCCTAAATGAGTATTGTACAATGAGCCATATTTATTTTGAAAGAAATATGGTTAGAATACAGAAAAGAGGTACAGATAGGACTTTTTGGGAATAATGATGAACGAAGGGAGATCTCCAAGAACAAAAAAGGTTTTGTTCGCAAAATACTGCAGTACCAAAAGTTACACTGAAAACGAACCCTGTCCTTTCCATTGTGTTATCCCCCTATGTGTTTGTGTACCCTTGTGTATTTGTTTTCTTCCTGTCTCTGTGTACTGTTTCATAGAGCTTTTTTCTCTTCTAATACTAAGCTACATTCACTATGATGAGGAATACTGTTATCCTCAAATATAATTTGCATTAATAATATGTTATTTTCTTTGTACAGATGTTTAGACATTATTTATTCTGTTTTGTTTTAATGCTCATGTGTGAAGTTGATGTTTCAAAATTTATTCTGATCTTTATGTATGTACTTATGTCATTATTTTTGTAACACTGATGTATATGTTTATTTCTATTCTGTTGTAAAACCTGTACTACAAATGTTATCTGTATTGTTATGTTCTTTAATGATGTATTTTGTACCTTTGTTATTGTGTTCTTATGTTATAAAATTGTACTTGACACCAGTTCATCAAATTAAGTAACTTGTAAGCATTCATTTCACTGCACACATTTCTGTTGGTCATAGTATATGGACAATATGTGAGAAGTAAGGACTGTTTGTTGTGTCTAGACCATACAGCCCAGACACAATGCTGTAGCCGATAGGGCACGCAAGGCTAACGCAGACGGGCGTGAAGTCTGGAACATGAGACTTATAAATGCACTAAAGAAAAATACGTAGCTTTTTTAATACTTAACTTTATTCTCTTGTTGGAATACATCTCTCCTGCATACTCGTAAGCTATTGGCACTGATACAAATGGCGCCTTGCTAGGTGGTCGTCATTTAACGTAGCAGAGGGCTATTCTACTGTCTATCGCTCGGCAAATGAGAGCAAGGCTTAGCACGTCCAATCGCTAGCTATGTTGTCCGTACAACTGAGGACGAGGTCTCCTCAGTCTCTCGAGACCTGCCTTGTGGTGGCGCTAGGTTTGCGATCCCACAGTGGCGACACGCGGGTCCGACATGTACTACAGGACCGCGGCCGATTTAAGTTACCACCTAGCAAGTGTGGTGTCTAGCGGTGACACCACATTCCTCCCCCGCAAATCGGCGAACGGTCGTGAGATAAGGCTTCCGCCCGCCGTGGGGAGGACCGCATGTTGACGTATGCGATGAGGTGGGGAGCCTAACAACAGGCGAGGCTGTGCCACCCGCACCCGGCCATTCGGTCCGAGGGGAGCTAGGAAACGCCTGAAAACCTAGTCCAGGGTGCACGTCAACATGCGGTGTATGCGCACGTAATGAGACAGGAGGGGCCGAAGGGTCAACCTCCATTGCGTCGGGGAATCCGACGCGCGATGACGACATCTGGTCCGGAGCGGGCAAGAGGTCCATGGCGGAGGACGGCTGGTCACGGGAAGCGAGCGGCGGCGCGTGACCCTGGGAGGCGCCGGGCGGTTGCAGCGAAGCGTCCACTGCGGGCGGCGCCGGCGGCGGCTGCGGCGGCGGCGCGACGCCATGAGGCAAAAGGGAAGGCAGCGTCGGTAACACCTGGGGGATGAGACGAGCCAGTAGATGGGTCCCCAAGGCGCTGACCGGACGGCTCCGTCGCTGAAAGCAGACGGGGAGCGGCAGAACCCAGGCGACGACAGAGGCGCAGCTGATTGAGATGCCGTCGCACCTCACCAGAGGCCCCCAAAACCAAATACATCGCGCGGCCGAGGCAGCGAAGAATGCGCCCTGCGAGCCAACGCTGTGAACCGCGATAGGTGCGATAATAGACAACGTCGCCAGGAGCAAAAGCAGGAGTCTGCCGCTGCACAGGAACCTGATGTGGCGGATGCAGCAAAGACATAAAGGTGCGATGAGAACGACCATGGAGCAATTCAGCCGGCGAGCGACCATCGCAGGGCTGAGAGCGATACGAAGACAAAAAGAGCAACAAAGCGTCCTCCCGAGAATGCGACTCTTTCAATTTCAACATCTGTGACTTGAAAGTCCGGACCAATCGTTCAGCGGCACCGTTTGACTGAGGCGAAAACGGCGCGGATGTCAGATGTTGAATACCATTGGCCTCGCAGAAGGACTGAAATTCTGCGGACATGAATTGTGGGCCATTGTCGGAAACAATAGTCTGCGGAAGACCTTCAATGCAAAAGATAGCAGACAAGGCTTGGATTGTGGCAGAAGACGTCGTGGAAGACATCCGGACAACAAAAGGAAAATTACTGAAAGCATCGACCACAACCAACCATCGAGCATTCCAGAATGGACCAGCAAAATCGATGTGCAAGCGTTGCCAAGGGGAAGTGGCTTTCGGCCATGCAAAGAATTTCCGCGGCGGTGCGGATTGTTGTTCGGCACACGCCACGCAAGAAGAGCACATATTCGTAATCGCCGCATCGATTCCGAACCAAGTACAGTGCTGACGAGCAAGTTGTTTCGTACGCACTATACTCCAATGACCTTGGTGAAGAAGCTTTAAGACAGAGGACTGTAACGAACGTGGGACCACGACTCTGGATTGATCATTATCGGAACGCAACAACAAAACACCACGTCGTACAAAAAGTCTCTCCTTGTGAGCAAAAAAACGGCGAACCAAAGGATCCTCGATCCGTGACTTTGACAAGGGCCATTGCGTAGCAACAAAACGCAAAACAGTAGCAAGGACAGGGTCAGCAGCTGTGGCTGTAGCTACACGACGAAAATCAATCGGAAACGATTCGACCACGTCATCGGTTTCCGAATCAATGAACATGCAAGCAAGTTCGGAAGAATCGAATGCTTTATCCTCAGCAACAGGCAAACGGGACAACGCATCAGCGTTTCCGTGCTTAGCAGTGGACCGATACAAGATATCGTAGCGGTACTGCGAGAGAAAAAGAGACCAGCGAATGAATTTCTGCGCTGTACGTGGAGGTACAGGCTTGTTCGGATGAAAAAGCGATGTCAAAGGTTTGTGGTCCGTGATGATTGTAAAGTGACGACCATACAAGAAATCATGAAACTTTGTAACACCAAACACGAGAGCTAAAGCTTCTTTCTCTATCTGGGAATAATTTCTTTGCGCAGATGAGAGCAATTTGGACGCAAAGGCAATAGGGCGATCATGCGAACCATCTTTGTGCGCAAGCACAGCACCGATCCCGAAATCCGATGCATCTACCATCAACAAAAGGGGTTTTCGGGGATCGAATGGCGTAAGGCAAGTATTTGAAAGTAACGCCGATTTCAACTGGCGAAAGGCGCGGTCGCATTCCGTCGTCCAGACGAACGGAACACCTTTACGGCGTAAGCGATGAAGCGGATCTGAAATGGAAGAAGCATTGCGCACAAACTTTGCATAATAATTAATTTTACCCAACACACTCTATAGCTGTTTCAAGGTCTGCGGTGCCGGTAAATCCTGTATGGCACGGAGGTGCTCTGGACTCGGATGTATACCTTGGGCATTTATGACATGCCCCAGGTAGGGTAAGTCCCGAGCAAAAAACACACATTTGTCCGTCCTCAAGCGAAGACCATTCTTACGCAAGACCTGAAATAATGTTCGGAGATTTTGCAAATGTTCGGCCTCTGTCTTTCCTGAGATCACAATATCGTCCAGATAGTTCGCAGCAGTAGGGACCGACGCACAAACAGTTTGTAAATATTGCTGAAACAAAGCAGGGGCGGAGGCACACCCGAATGGCAGTCTTTTGAAGCGATACAAGCCAAGATGCGTGTTTACCACTAAGACGCGCTGGGATTCTTCGTCCACAGGTATTTGCAAGTACGCATCTGCTAGGTCCAATTTGGAAAAATATTTTCCCGGGCACAGTTTGTCAAAAAGATCTTCCGGGCGGGGCAAAGGAAAAGTGGCAGTCACAAGTTGTGGATTCACTGTTGCCTTGAAGTCCACACAAAGTCTCAGTTTACCGGAAGGTTTTGGCAAAATTACTAAGGGTGAGGCCCAGAGAGAAGCCTGCACACGTTCAATTACACCTTGAGATCCTAAATCGGCTAATGTTCTGGCGACCTCATCACGCAATGCGTGGGGAACATTGCGCGCTCTGAAAAATTTCGGTTGCGCGTTTTCTTGCAGTTCCAAATGCGCTTCATAGTTCTTAGCGCAACCACGGCCCGGTGCAAAAATGTCTGCAAAGTCTTCACAAAGACTAGAAACACTGGCGGAAGGCACAGTCTGATTCACTGATAGGACCTGAGTTACTATAGACATATTAAACAATTGAAATAAATCTAAACCAAACAAGTTCACTGCAGAAGTAGAACGAAGAACGTAAAATGATACAAGTTTTGTCTGTCCCATGTATGTGGCAAGAAGGCTGCACTGTCCTAACACAGGTATATGCTGTCCAGAGTAACTATGTAACTGAACATCTGCGGCACGCAATGGCGGTTTGCCCAGTTGTTTGTACGTGTCGTGATTGAGCAATGAAACTGCAGCTCCGGTATCGAGCTGGAAGGGTATCACTTTGCCTTCAAAGTCTAAGTCCACAAAAAGTTTATTGTCCTGCTGACGACAAGAGCGACTGTCACGTGCAATTGGAACTGATACAGGTACAGAAGCACTTGCGACTTCACGGGATTTTCGGCGACGTCGACGCACACTGTTTGTGGGACGAACACAGTCACCGTTAGCTAAAGTGTCACTGGACGGGTGGGAATGAACTACATGAATGTCCATGGGCGAAGGTCCACGAGCCTGATTGTCCTGGGTTCGATTCCGGCGCGAAGCAAAGGGCCTGGAATTATTGTGATTGTCTGATCTAAGCTTTTTCTGGCAAACACTTTGAACATGTCCTTTCTTTTGACAGTAAAAGCAAATAGCTTGGCGTGACGGGCAATTTTCACGCGAATGTCTAGCTGCACACCGCGGGCATGATTTCACTACAGTTGCTTGCTTACGCGGCGCACGTGTTTGCAAGGTAGGCTGCCGCTGCTGTGACGGGCGCGAGGGCCACGTAGCGTCCCGTGCAGCGGGCGAAGTTTCAAATGAGTCCTGAGCAGAGTCAAGTGTGTCTTGCCTATCCAATATGTCTATCACTTGTTGAAGGGAGGGATTTACTAGTTTCAAAATCTGTTCCCGTATGCAATCATCAGAAACGTTCTGTGCAATTGCATCACGCACCATAGTATCTGAATAAGGGAGGCCACATTCACATTCAAACGCACACTCCCTAGTAAGTCCTTGCAATGTCGCAACCCACTCCCTATTAGTCTGACCGGCCGTACGTTTTGTACGAAAGAACGTATACCGTTTTGCAACTACATTTACTGTTTCTTTGAAATAGGCATCTAAAGCAGACAAAATTTCTTCGTAGGACAGTGTTGCTACGTCGCATCGGGGAAACAATTTCACTATCACACGGTAGGTAGACACACCGACACAAGAAAGCAAAAACGGCTGCCGCTCGTTACCTTGAATTCTGTAGGCTGCTAGATGAAAGTGGAACTGGCGAGACCATTCGTGCCAGGTCTCTTTGGTGGCATCGAATGGTCTAAATTGCGGTGCAACAGCATGGTGTGGATGCGGTAGCGATGAAGCGGCGGCTGCCGCATCGTTTTGCAGCGCACGTTGACCCTGGACGAGCTGTCCCAGGGCATCCCATAACGCCTGCGACTGCTGATTCTGCAAGCGAAAAAATTCGGACAGTACATCCGGAGATTGTGGCGAAGCCATGACACAAACGAATTAATACAAACTCTTTTTCTCGTCGCCAATAATGTTGTGTCTAGACCATACAGCCCAGACACAATGCTGTAGCCGATAGGGCACGCAAGGCTAACGCAGACGGGCGTGAAGTCTGGAACATGAGACTTATAAATGCACTAAAGAAAAATACGTAGCTTTTTTAATACTTAACTTTATTCTCTTGTTGGAATACATCTCTCCTGCATACTCGTAAGCTATTGGCACTGATACAAATGGCGCCTTGCTAGGTGGTCGCCATTTAACGTAGCAGAGGGCTATTCTACTGTCTATCGCTCGGCAAATGAGAGCAAGGCTTAGCACGTCCAATCGCTAGCTATGTTGTCCGTACAACTGAGGACGAGGTCTCCTCAGTCTCTCGAGACCTGCCTTGTGGTGGCGCTAGGTTTGCGATCCCACAGTGGCGACACGCGGGTCCGACATGTACTACAGGACCGCGGCCGATTTAAGTTACCACCTAGCAAGTGTGGTGTCTAGCGGTGACACCACACTGTTAGTGTTTGCACGTGTGTTAATAATTCAGCAAGGGACTGGATAATAGCATTGCTGGCTCTAAGGACAATTCCAAAAACTTTGTGAGTGCACAAGTGGTGGTTATGGACTTGCTATATTAGCCGCAAGACTCTTCAATGGTGATTGTGCACCTGCGCAGTCACAACAGATGGCTGCTGGCCATCTCTACAAGGACTACAGTGGGTCTGCATCTTTGATGACCCACCAGTACCATTATCTCTACAAGGACTACAGTGGGTCTACTGATGATCCATCAATACCATTATTTCTACAAGGACTGCAGTGGGTCTGCACCTCTGGTGGCCCACCAATACCGTAATCTCTACCAGGACTACAGTGGGTCTGCTCTGTGATGACCTACCCACCAATACTCTTCAAAACTTCGACTGACTCCGCTGTGGGTTTGCTCTGTTGTGGCCCATTACCTGTCAGCATGTCAAGAGTCAGCACTATATTTCCATTGGAAGGACAACGCTACTTCTTCAAGACTGCATGGAAATCCACTACTTCCGTGTGCATTTTCTTTTACTGCTCAGACTTTGAGAAAAACACTGCAATGTGATGAATGATCAGGACTGTCTTTATGGACTGTGACAAAATTTTAGCTTTTGACCAACATTGTATCAATAAGTGTGTGCATTTGATTTCTTTGTTATTGTAATTATGAAAAATTTTTTCAAATCTGTATTGGCCACTGCCCAAGCCAATTTGTAAAATTTCTTTTTGGGGAGCATGGGGGCTATGTAAGTAGACTGTTTAGGTTTTTTTTGGTAACGCCACCTCTGTATGAAAATCACTGGCTGTGCTGTGTGCAGTCTGTGGCTGCTTTGCATTGTTGTAATACTATGTAAGTAGGCTGTTTATGTTTTTTTATTGGTAACGCCACCTCTGTATGAAAATCACTGGCTGTGCTGTGTGCAGTCTGTGGCTGCTTTGCATTGTTGTAATACTCGCCATTGTAGTGTTAGGCAGCTGGCTTTGAACAGCGCGTAGCGTTGGGCAGTTGGAGGTGAGCCGCCAGCAGTGCTGGATGTGGGGAGAGAGATGGCGGAGTTTTGTAATTTGTCATGAACTGATATATATATATATATATATATATATATATATATATATATATATATATATATATATATATGATGATATCAAGGTAAATACATTGTTTGTTCTCTATTAATATCTTTCATTTGCTAACTATCCCTATCAGTAGTTAGTGCCTTCCATAGTTTGAATCTTTTATTTAGCTGGCAGTAGTGGCGCTTGCTGTATTGCAGTAGTGGGAGAAACGAAGATTATTGTGAGGTAAGTGATTTAGTGATTTGTGAAAGGTATAGTTTAATGTTGGTCAGGGCTATTCTTTTGTAGAGATTTTTGAAAGTCAGATTGCGTTGCGCTAAAAAAATATTGTGTGTCAGTTTAAGCACAGTCTCGTGTATCATTATTCAAAGGGGACGTTTCACCCTATACTCATCTGAGCAGAAATCCTTGTCTTCTTTCCATTTCACTTCACTGTCTCCTAGTATATCTAGAATGACCCTTTGCATTTCCCTATCCAGATTTTCTAGCTTCCCTACCACGCCATGACTCGAAAAACGTTATCCTTTCGTTTGTTATTTAGTCTTTTTCTCATGGCCACGTACCCTTTGGCAGTCCCCTCCCGGAGATCCGAATGGGGGACTATTCCGGAATCTTCTGCCAACGTAGAGATGATCGTGACACATTTTTCATTTTCAGGCCACATGTCGTTTGGGTACACGTTGTATGTCTTTCACGCAGTGATTTCCATTGCCTTCTGAATCCTCTTACGGTTGATCATCGCTGATTCTTCCGCCTTAAGGCACCCCAAAGACAAGCGTGTTTTCTGAACCTCTGTTCACTCCTCCGTCCTCTTTGACAAGGCCGTTGGCAGAGTGCCGCCAATGTTGATTATTATTCAAAATCTACACCATGGCTGGTTTCGAACCCGGGACTGAAGATTTCTTGATTCCTAATCAGAGACAGTACCCCCCCCCTTTTTTTCGCCCCTGGACAGGAAAGGGAAACTACTAAAAAAATCTACTTTCCATCACCAGTTGTGTCCTAAGAAAAAAAAGAAAATCCCAGAGCAAGTAACCTATTACTAAAACGGTGTAGGAAAGGAAGAAAATAGGGGAAAGGGCGATGGGACGAAAACTTATAGAGTAGCGATGAAAAATGGAAGTAGTATTGTACGGGCTTTTGTTTTAATTTAGATTATTTTTAATTTTTTTGTGTTTTTTACTTTTTTGTATGTATATTTTTCTTTTATTTATTTATTTTTGTTTTATTTTTTATTAAATTATTCTATGTACTAGAAGTCCAGGAGCCGCTAGCGCCTTCCAACTGGCGTAACATACATACGTGTCTTCTCGAAATTTTAATCGAGATTAAGTTTTAAGCGCGTTCAGAACATCATGTCGGCAAAACTAGGATCAGCATCTCATGGCTTGGACGTTCCAGCTGGAAGGTGGGTCATGAAAGGCGCTCCATAAAAAACTGGAAAAGAACTGCTTGCATCTGGGGTTACGGAAAAGTGCACAGCGTCGATCGTTAAGGTATGCCCAAGAACCTAATTCTGATTTCTCGTCCGGGCCAAAAAGGTGCGGACCGTATGCCCGCGTATTCAAATCACAATGTTAGTTTTTGTTGCGGGGTAATGAATCACACCTGGGAATAACAGAGTCAGGAAAGTGGTCTGAGCAGGCGTCTGTCGGGTAAGGAAAGCCAAGATGCGCTGCATCACTAGACCATAGGTGCACTGTACTGGTTGTGTTCCCCCGTTTTGTGGAGCGAATTGCAGTGACCACGACAGATTTCTTCGTGGATCGTCTTTTTCGAAGAACATTGTACCAACCAGACACCTTGTAGCCTGGTGCGAACCGTCTGGCAGACAGAACGTCGGCTGCTTGCTTGACAATATCGCTGCATATTAATTCGAGCAGCCTCTTACTTCGCTAAACTAGGCCGAGTGGTCCCGATCCAGCGAAGTAAGAGGCTGCTCGAATTAATATGCAGAGATATTGTCAAGCAAGCAGCCGACGATCTGTCTGCCAGACGGTTCGCACCAGGCTACAAGGTGTCTGGTTGGTACAATGTTCTTCGAAAAAGACGTTATGCACGTAAGTTATTGTTTTGTCTTTGCAATTGGGATAAAGCGAGTGACAGTCTCGTCAACTTCGCAATTCATGAATTCTATGTTAAATTGGTACATTACCAACTTGTTGTCGTTGTTGTGGTCTTCAGTCCAGAGACTGGTCTGATGTAGCTCTCCATGCTACACTATCCTGTGCAAACCTCTTCATTTCTCAGTATCTACTGCAACGTACATCCTTCTGAATCTGCTTAGCATATTCATCTCTTAGTCTTCCTCTACGATTTTTACCCTCCACGCTGCCCTCCAATACTAAATTGGTGATCCCTTGATGCCTCAGAACATGTCCTACCAACCGATCCCTTCTTCTATTCAAGTTGTGCCACAAATTCCCCTTCTCCCGAATTCTATTCAGTACCTCCTCATTAGTTACGTGATCTTCCCATCTAATCTCCACCATTCTTCTCTAGCACCACATTTCGAAAGCTTCTACTTTCTTCTTGCCTAACTATTTATCGTCCACATTTCACTTCCATACATGGCTACACTCCATACAAATGCATTCAGAAACGACTTCCTGACTCTTAAATCTATACTCGATGTTAACAAATTTCTCTTCTTCAGAAACGCCTTCCTTGCCATTGGCAGTCTACATTTTATGTCCTCTCTACTTCGACTATCATCAGTTATTTTGCTCCCCAAATAGCAAAACTCTTGTAATAATTTAAGTGTCTTCTATTCTCTTCTTGTCCAAACTATTTATCGTCCATGTTTCACTTCCATACATGGCTACACTCCATACAAATACTTTCAGAAGCGAATTCCTGACACTTAAAGCTATACTCGATGTTAACAAATTTCTCTTCTTCACAAACGCTTTCCTTGCCATTGCCAGTCTACATTTTATATCCTCTCTACTTCGACCATCATCAGTTATTTTGCTCCCCAAATAGCAAAACTCATTTACTACTTTAAGCGTCTCATTTCCTAATCTAGTTCCCTCAGCATCACCCGATTTAATTCGGCTACATTCCATTATCCTCATTTTGCTTTTGTTGATGTTCATCTTATATCTTCCTTTCAAGACACTGTCCAATCCGTTCAGCTGCTCTTCCAGGTCCTTTGCTGTCTCTGACAGAATTACAATGTCATCGGCGAACCTCAAAGTTTTTATTTCTTCTCCATGGAATTTAATTCCTACTCCCAATTTTTCTTTTGTTACCTTTACTGCTTGCTCAATATACAGATTGAATAACATCGGGGAGAGGCTACAACCCTGTCTCACTCCCTTCCCAACCACTGCTTCCCTTTCATACCCCTCGACTCTTAGTACTGCCATCTGGTTTCTGTACAAATTGTAAATAGCCTTTCGCTCCCTGTATTTTACCCTGCCACCTTCAGAATTTGAACGACAGTATTCCAGTCACTACCAACGTAGACAAACGAATCTTTGAATTGTAAACCCCATTGTTTTGCGACACCGTAGCACAGATCGTTTTGGAAGTTTCGTTTCCAGTTACCTCACTGCCTTTGCAATTGGAAAAGAGTGGATTAAGTTCAAGAATTTCATCGGCTTTGGCGAGCAAATTATCAGCCTTTCGAAACATGTACAACTCCGAAGAATGAGGCTCTCCATAACGAGTTGATGTTTCGACGAAATCACAGCACCTGTCTTCATTATTACCAGGTAGCAAACTGTTCAGACGGTGTGGTGACACTGAAGACAGGCGCTGCGATTGGGGGGAGACAGCAAATCGTTCGGGTTGCCTCGTTCTTCGGACCTGTAAGAGATACGGGAGGTAAGTCTCGATACTGTTTGTGCAGGGCGCAAGTTCCGAGTGAATTCCTATTCGCCGCGGTCCGGAGCGCTAGAAAGAGGGGAGCTATTAGTATTCGGCGAGCGGAGACCCGCGTCGTGTTTTACAGCGGCGCTTGTTTGGCCAGAGCAGAGACGGATGCAGCCCGTAAATGTGGACAGTAAACTAATACAAAATTCTCCGAGAGCCGTAAAGCGCTAAAAGTGCCATAAACAACCGGCGGTGGAAAACAGGTTTTCGAAAGCGACGTACTGGCGCAAGGGAATGCCGCGCACGGAGGCTCCCGGAAAAGGGAATGAGGCATCGCTGGTGAGTGATGGGTGGGCCAGCGGCGTGCGCCTCGCAACTTTTCGGTGGGTGCGCTGCCTGCCATCTTCAGTCATCCCACCAAGCTAGCAGTAAATTAAAGAGGGTTTCTGTTGCGTTCACCGCATTTTGAATGTCACCGGTCGTTGGACTGGTCTGCTACTTCCATCTGCTCCTTTCTATTCTTCTTGCGTACATTCCGCTACCGACTTTCTCAAGAAGCTGTCTGATACACATTGTATGCCTGTAGTAACTTAAATTCATTGTGTTCTAGATTAAATTCAAGAAAGACACGGCAATGCAACTCACATGTGTAGCCCAGTAGATGAGATACCTCACTCGGTTTGCTTCGGTTCTGTCACGACACGTAAGTTACTAAGACGGCAAAGGAAGCAAGAAATAAACGTTAGCTTCTAATTTCCAGTTGGGTACGCGCTCATTAGAGACGGAGCAAGAGCTACCATTGAGAAAGGAAACTGATCACATCACTTTCATAGGAACCGCATCGATATTTGCGCTAAGTGATTTAGGGAAACCTTTGGGACCTAAATCTGGATAGTACGATTTGAACCACCATCCTCGAGAATCTAGTTTCTACAAATTTGTGGGATGTATTGATAGATCAGTAATTGTGATGTTTTTACAATTAGCAGCGATATTAATGCATCAATGTTGTATTTTTCGATATATTTACAATACAGATTCATTTTCCCGACACGTCAGGCAAATTTTTTGTCATCATTCTTCGATGTGCCAGTCATTCAGTGCAGAACGGTATATGTGCCAAACGTCCACAATTATTTGTTCGAAAAAATAAATCTCTGTCTTCCCCTACAGTTATTACTCTCTACAGCTCCCTCTAGTACCATGCAAAATATAGCTTCATGTCTCAACACGTGTCTTACTGTCCTATCCCTTCTGACTGTTGTTGTTGTTGTGGTCTTCAGTCCTGAGACTGTTTTGATGCAGCTCTCCATGCTACTCTATCCTAAGCAAGCTTCTTCATCTCCCAGTACTTACTGCAACCTACATCCTTCTGAATCTGCTTAGTGTATTCATCTCTTGGTCTCCCTCTACGATTTTTACCCTCCACGCTGCCCTCCAATGCTAAATTTGTGATCCGTTGATGCCTCAAAACATGTCCTACCAACCGGTCCCTTCTTCTTGTCAAGTTGTGCCACAAACACCTCTTCTCCCCAATTCTATTCAATACCTCCTCATTAGTTATGTGATCTACCCATCTAATCTTCAGCATTCTTCTGTAGCACCACATTTCGAAAGCTTCTATTCTCTTCTTGTCCAAACTATTTATCGTCCATGTTTCAGTTCCATACATGGCTACACTCCATACAAATACTTTCAGAAACGACTTCCTCACTTGAATCTATACGCGATGTTAACAAATTTCTCTTCTTCAGAACGCTTTCCTTGCCATTGCCAGTCTACATTTTATATCCTCTCTACTTCGACCATCATCGGTTATTTTGCTCCCCAAATAGCAAAACTCCTTTACTACTTTAAGTATCTCATTTCCTAATGTAATTCCCCCAGCATCACCCGACGTAATTCGACTACATTCCATTATCCTCGTTTTGCTTTTGTTGATGTTCATCTTATATCCTCCTTTCAAGACACTGTTCATTCCGTTCAACTGCTCTTCCAAGTCCTTTGCTGTCTCTGACAGAATTACAATGTCATCGGCGAACCTCGAAGTTTTTATTTATTCTCCATGGATTTTAATACCTACTCCGAATTTTTCTTTTGTTTTCTTTACTGCTTGCTCAATATACTGTTAGTGTTTGCCATATGAGCCTCTCCCCCCCCCCCCCCCCCCACTTCTGCGGAGAACCTCCTCATACCGTTCCTTATCAGTCCAACCAATTTTCGACATTCTTCTGTAGCGCCACATCTCAAACCCTTTGAATTCACTTCTTTCTCATTTTTCCCACGGTTCACTCTCATAAAATGTTGTGCTCCAAACTACATCCTCAGAAATTTGTTCCTACATTTAAGCGTGATGTTTCACGCTAGTAGACTTATTTTGGTCAAGAATGACATCTTTTCCTGTGCCAGTCAGCTTGTTTCGTCGCATCACGTGTTATTATTATGAGGTGGCAACTGTGTTTTATGTGTGGTAGCATGGAGTGATCTGTTGGTAAGCCACCGATCTTAATCTGTTTTCTGATTAAAAAAGGCAAAAATTGGACTTTAATACGTAAAACTACTAATCCCTATTGTCTTTTTATCTCATCCACTGATTAAGGTGTCATGCCATATGAATGCAATGGCCACACCGTGGTTATTTAAAGTAGGCGAAGCCGGCCGAAGTGGCCGTGCGGTTAAAGGCGCTGCAGTCTGGAACCGCAAGACCGCTACGGTCGCAGGTTCGAATCCTGCCTCGGGCATGGATGTTTGTGATGTCCTTAGGTTAGTTAGGTTTAACTAGTTCTAAGTTCTAGGGAACTAATGACCTCAGCAGTTGAGTCCCATAGTGCTCAGAGCCATTTGAACCATTTTTTAAAGTAGGCGAAACTTCTGCTCTGAAAACACGTAAAACAGTTTCTTTACCCTGATACAGCACAGTATGATTCCGACGTACTTCCCCCTTCTTCTACTGGCTTTTGATGGCGGAGACTTGCCATGAGTACGTACAAGTGATAATTTGCGCAATGGATATTTTAATGCTACTGAAGTCGCTCTGACACTTATACGCCCCCCAGTAGGAGTACGTTATTCTCATTAATTATATAAATTGTCATGTATAATTTACCTGTTTCCTAATCTTATACTGTGGATAAGATACAATTTCAGGATAAGCCGATAAAATCAGAATCCAGTCCCCCTTTCAACGAATAAGTTATAAAATGTATGAAATGTACACAAGAGCCAAGATTAATTGGTACAGGAAAATACTATCTACTAGAGGATATATGCCGTGATTTTAACATATTTATTCATCATAAAAAAATTTAAAGACACTAAACAATAATTAGAAATCTCAGGTTCTCCCTGTATTAATACTGGCCCCTTAAACTGTCTGGCTCTGCCCTATAATGTACTCGCGATCTATGATTAGGCGCGGAGTAACTGACATCCCCTGTTGTACTAAATAGCTAGAAGGAACTACTATCTCAATGAGCAGTGTGAAACCTCAGTGCAGAACGGAGTGCAACACTTGATTCACCAATGTAGATTCACTTTCCTACACGCCGGTGCATAAGCAGGATCACCGTAATGATCAGAAGCTATAACTGCAAAACTTCTCGCCTCAGCGAGATAATAGTAAAATTATACTTCACCAAAATTACAGCCGAAGACGTCCGTCGACTGCCGTGGACCTTCAAGACGACTCTCCTGCTCCACGACCCCTCAACGACTCCCTTCTCTCCTCTCCTTCTTTCGCTGCTCAAAGTCTTTCTTTTCCCCCTTAAATTTGGGTGGCGAATCATCTTTCCGGTAGGCGCTCGTTTCTGAACGCAGACCAATCGCAGTTAAGATTCCCAGATCGAAGTTTCTGGAAGTTCTTTCTACGTCCGTAGGAAAGAACGCGAGTACCTGCTACCATGTGATTTTGGCCGACTAGGCCGTTTTCTCACGCCTGCATGCCGGCCACGTGTTCCCGTTTTGCAGGTGGTCCAGCTCACGGGCGGGTCCCGGGACTACCATCGGAAGCGGCTGTGTCGTCCTATTGTCCGAAGGAATGTGTAAGCTTCCTTTATATACATTATAAAATAAATTAATTTATGAGCACGAGTGTTGGTGTTTGACATCTCTCCTAGGGACGTTCAGTTTCCAGCATAGCGCCGCCAGTAGGTCTCCCTCGCGTCAACGCAGCTGGCCTGGCCGGCATGCTAACGAGTGCCTAATGAACGTGGCTGCGGCTGCGGCTGCGGCCACGCGTTACTGACGTTACGGCGCTCCTCAATAAGTAACAGCACCGCCAGTTCCCGTTAAACGCGTTACGGCGTCGGGCCGCGCCGCCCCGCGCCATACGGCCGCCGTCCACCGTCCGCTGATGGGCTTACGGCCAAATTGCCTGCTACACAAGTAGTTTGCTTATTCATTGTAGCGCGTGGGCCGCTCTCATGAAATTCCATTACCGGCGGCGTGGTCGTTGCCTCCCCTATTCCCAGCCCTCTCGTGACCTGATTCCGCAAATAGAGACGTACTTTTCGCTTTACGGGCGCTGCAATCTTCATCACGAGGCCCTTCGTCCAAATTGCGTCCCCGGAGTAAATATTTCGGCTTAGTTGTTGATTTAGTTCCGCAATAATCTACGCAGGTAATTTTAATCGATAATCTGCCGGTGATTTAAAACCTTTCGTGCTATGTCTTTAATAAAGCGATTGTTTTGGTGCACTGTGCGCTGCACTTCAAAGTATTTATTTGCGCTAGTTCGGTATTTGGGAATACAGCACATCATCTGTGACAGATATGGTCGTCGTCTAATGAAAACGAGATGTCTATCTGTATGATGATTATAAGGGGTTTCGATATCTACACAGCACAAATTGTCGAGTGTACACGTTCTAAAGCTATAAAAACGATAAGCGAAATGAGAATGATAGCCGGCCGGAGTGGCCGTGCGGTTCTAGGGGCTACAGTGTGGAACCGCGCGACCGCTACGGTCGCAGGTTCGAATCCTGCCTCGAGCATGGATGTGTGTGATGTCCTTAGGTTAGGTTGGTTTAAGTAGCTCTACGTTCTAGCGGACTGATGACCTCCGCTGTTAAGTCCCATAGTGCTCAGAGCCATTTGATTTTTGAGAATGATACATCATCATTTCCTTCGGGCCTTTGTCCCGCTTCAACGCGTGGTCGGCCGTGTTGGCGTGCTTGGCAGTGTCAGTGTCAGAGGGTGGCCGGATGTCCTTCCTGTCGCCACCCTGTACCACCCGGGACGTCCGCAGCTCGTGGTCTTGCGGTAGCGTTCTCGCTTCCCGTGCTCGGGGTCCCGGGTTCGATTCCCGGCGGGGTCAGGAATTTTCTATGTCTCGTGATGACTGGGTGTTGTGTGTCTTTCATCATCATAATCGACTAGCCAGTCGCCGAAGCGGCGTGAACTAAAAAGGACTTGCAATACGGCGGCCGAACTTCCCTGCAAGGGGCCTCCCGGTCAACAATGCCATACGATCATTTCACGGACGAAATAGTCTATCCCAGCTGTCTGCGTCTAGTGTAAGCCATGGAAGAGTGCAAACATTTTCAAATGGCTGCTAGTCGTGTAACTGAGGCGGAACGTGAAGACCAGCCCGGTATTCACCTAGCAGGATGTGGAAAACTGCCTAAAAACCACATGCAGGCTGGCCCACATATACGGGCCCTCGTCGTTAATCCGCCAGGCGGATTCGATCTGGGGCCGGCGCGCCTACCTAAGTGCAGGAAGCAGTGCATTAGCATTCTCGGCTGCCCTGGCGGGTCGAAATGAGAATGATTATTTCTTTAAACTAGTAACCTCTCACCCCAGATTCTTTGAACAATGCAACTCCCGTGTATACAACAACTTCAAACGTCTTACTGCTTTACAAATGAGTTAACGTGTAATACACTCCTGGAAATGGAAAAAAGAACACATTGACACCGGTGTGTCAGACCCACCATACTTGCTCCGGACACTGCGAGAGGGCTGTACAAGCAATGATCACACGCACGGCACAGCGGACACACCAGGAACCGCGGTGTTGGCCGTCGAATGGCGCTAGCTGCGCAGCATTTGTGCACCGCCGCCGTCAGTGTCAGCCAGTTTGCCGTGGCATACGGAGCTCCATCGCAGTCTTTAACACTAGTAGCATGCCGCGACCGCGTGGACGTGAACCGTATGTGCAGTTGACGGACTTTGAGCGAGGGCGTATAGTGGGCATGCGGGAGGCCGGGTGGACGTACCGCCGAATTGCTCAACACGTGGGGCGTGAGGTCTCCACAGTACATCGATGTTGTCGCCAGTGGTCGGCGGAAGGTGCACGTGCCCGTCGACCTGGGACCGGACCGCAGGGACGCACGGATGCACGCCAAGACCGTAGGATCCTACGCAGTGCCGTAGGGGACCGCACCGCCACTTCCCAGCAAATTAGGGACACTGTTGATCCTGGGGTATCGGCGAGGACCATTCGCAACCGTCTCCATGAAGCTGGGCTACGGTCCCGCCCACCGTTAGGCCGTCTTCCGCTCACGCCCCAACATCGTGCAGCCCGCCTCCAGTGGTGTCGCGACAGGCGTGAATGGAGGGACGAATGGAGACGTGTCGTCTTCAGCGATGAGAGTTGCTTCTGCCTTGGTGCCAATGATGGTCGTATGCGTGTTTGGCGCCGTGCAGGTGAGCGCCACAATCAGGACTGCATACGACCGAGGCACAGAAGGCCAACACCCGGCATCATGGTGTGGGGAGCGATCTCCTACACTGGCCGTACACCACTGGTGATCGTCGAGGGGACACTGAATAGTGCACGGTACATCCAAACCGTCATCGAACCCATCGTTCTACCATTCCTAGACCGGCAAGGGAACTTGCTGTTCCAACAGGACAATGCACGTCCGCATGTATCCCGTGCCACCCAACGTGCTCTAGAAGGTGTAAGTCAACTACCCTGGCCAGCAAGATCTCCGGATCTGTCCCCCATTGAGCATGTTTGGGACTGGATGAAGCGTCGTCTCACGCGGTCTGCACGTCCAGCACGAACGCTGGTCCAACTGAGGCGCCAGGTGGAAATGGCATGGCAAGCCGTTCCACAGGACTACATCCAACATCTCTACGATCGTCTCCATGGGAGAATAGCAGCCTGCATTGCTGCGAAAGGTGGATATACACTGTACTAGTGCCGACATTGTGCATGCTCTGTTGCCTGTGTCTATGTGCCTGTGGTTCTGTCAGTGTGATCATGTGATGTATCTGACCCCAGGAATGTGTGAATAAAATTTCCCCTTCCTGGGACAATGAATTCACGGTGTTCTTATTTCAATTTCCAGGAGTGTATATTCGACGTTAAGCATGTACGCGAGAAAAAGTTTACAGAAATGGTTCAAATGGCTCTGAGCACTATGGGACTTAACTTCTGAGGTCATCAGTCCCCTATAACTTAAACCTAACTAACCTAAGGACATCACACACATCCATGCGCGAGGCAGCATTCGAACCTGCGACTGTAGCGAAAGTTTACAAAAGGTTTGAATTTAGGTTTATAGTTTGAAGGAAGTCGCTAACCGCTCTGATTATCAAACATTGGATGAGCATAAGCTAGGTAATTTGCACTGTGTATCAAGCAAAAAATTATTTTTTCACGCAAGTCTCTGTTTATGGCGTCATATCTGTGCCTCGTGAATGATACACATTTGCAGGTACTTTCCGTAGTCTATGGACACTGTCTGCAAAATGTGTCGCGAATAGAGTCTGTAGAAAAAAATAACAGATTAAAACGTCATGCGTCGTGCTGAAGTTTTAATTCAAGAATAACGAGGATGTAGTGAGTGATAAACTTTTTCCTCTCTTTATATTGTGAGGGAGAGTCAGCGAGAAAAAGTTTCTTTAAGGTTTAAAATTATGTATAAAGTTCGTTGGAAGCGCCCCCTTTATCAAAGATTGAATTAATATAGTCGTTAATACTTGTCTTAGTGTGTTAAACCTGTAACGTAAGATTACCCTTGTTAATGAACAGAACGTGACAGTATTTTCGGTTTTTTAATTCGGACGATATTTATTTGAAATGAAAATGAAATGATCTTATGGCCTTATTGGCTACGACACTGGGGCCCAGTGCAAGTCTCCCTGTTTGAGGCAACTCTAGTGGTATATTTTAACTAACTCCATAGAATATTTTAGATGATCATTTGATGAATAAATTCACGGAAGCTCTTTCGATTGTAACGTGTATAAAAATATGACTTGCTCCACAAATATCTGTGCAATAATCCAGGTCGATTTATTATATACATTCCTTGGATTACCTCAGCGACTCGCGCGTCGATGATGATGAGACAAAATGATGCGAACTACACAGACACTCAGTCCCGGAGCGAGAGTCTCCGATCCGGCTGGAGATCGAACCCGGGATCCCAGTGCCTAGATCCAGCAACGCTAACCACTAGACCAGAAACTACGAACGTATGAATATGAAATACAGAAAATTATTTCTTTTTTGCCTCTGGAAGTCAGCGGGCAATTACTTGTATAAGTTGTTTGTGAAGTCCAGTATCACTTCTATTATCCACCCTTCTGCATCCTCGCAGAGGGCTAAACTTAAGAATTCGGAAAATATTAGGTTAAAAAAACAGTGTTTACAGCATGGGGTTACTGCTAAATATGCATGTATTAATATACACTACTGGCCATTAAAATTGCTACACCAGGAATAAATGCAGATTATAAACGGGTATTCATTGGACAAATATATTATACTAGAACTGACATGTGATTACGTTTTCACGCAATTAGGGTGCGTAAATCCTGAGAAATCAGTACCCAGAACAACCACCTCTGGCCGGAATAACGGCCTTGATACGCCTGGGCATTGAGTCAAACAGAGCTTGGATGGCGTGTACAGGTACAGCTGCCCATGCAGCTTCAACAAGATACCACAGTTCATAAAGAGTAGTGACTGGTGTATTGTGACGAACCAGTTGCTCGGCCACCATTAACCACACCTTTTCAATTGGTGAGAGATCTGGAGAATGTGCTAGCCAGGGCAGCAGTCGAACATTTTCTGTATCCAGAAAGGCCCGTACAGGACATGCAACATGCGGTCGTGCATTATCCTGCTGAAATGTAGGGTTTTGGAGGGATCGAATGAAGGGTAGAGCCACGGGTCGTAACACATCTGAAATGTAACGTCCACTGTTCAAAGTGCCGTCAATGCGAACAAGAGGTGAGCGAGACGTGTAACCAATGGCACCCCATACCATCACGCCGGGTGATACGCCAGTATGGCGATGACGAATACACGCTTCCAATGTGCGTTCACCGCGATGTCGCCAAATACGGATGCGACCATCATGATGCTGTAAACAGAATCTGGCTTCATCCGAAAAAATGACGTTTTGCCATTCGTGCGTCCAGGTTCGCCGTTGAGTACACCATCGCAGGCGCTCCTGTCTTTGATGCAGCGTCAAGGGTAACCGCAGCCATGGTCTCGGAGCTGATAGTCCATGCTGCTACAAACGTCGTCGAACTGTTTGTGTAGATGGTTGTTGTCATGCAAACGTCCCCATCTGCTGACTCAGGGATCGAGACGTGGCTGCACGATCCGTTACAGCCCTGCGGATAAGATGCCTGTCATCTCGCCTACTAGTGATACGAGGCCGTTGGGATCCAGCACGGCGTTTCGTATTACCCTCCTCAACCCACCGATTACATATTCTGCTAACAGTCATTGGATCTCGACCAACGCGAGCAGAAGTGTCGCGATACGATAAACCGCAATGGCGATAGGGTACAATACGACCTTTATCAAAAACGGAAACGTGATGGTACGCATTTCTCCTCCTTACACGAGGCATCACAACAACGTTTCACCAGGCAACGCCGGTGAACTGCTGTTTGTGTATGAGAAATCGGTTGGAAACTTTCCTCATGTCAGCACGCTGTTGGTGTCGCCACCGGTGCCGACCTTGTGTGAATGCCCTGAAAAGCTAATCATTTGCATATCACAGCACCTTCTTCCTGTCGGTTACATTTCGCATCTGTAGCACGTCATCTTCGTGGTGTAGCAATTTTAATGGCCAGTAGTGTATGTTGTTTTAATGGCTTCCTAAAGGTGTACAAAATCTGAAGTAAATCCGTAATCCGAACCTCGTGGCCTCCACTCGTGAGACCTGGTGACTGTGGTGAACGCGGAGGTGCGACAAATCATCCGCGTGGTTACAAAATCAGTCCTGGACGTCGCGAACTCTGTGAACAGGGCACCTGTCATTTTGGTATACAGCATTATCACTGGGAAACAAACATTATACCATGAGATGGATCTTATCAGCCAGAATAGTCACATAATCATTGGCAGCAATGCGATCTTGCATCGTAGCCGTGAGGCCTATGAAAAACCACGATATAACTCCCTGAATCAACACTGAAGCCCCACCATATAAAGTGTAAAACAATACTCGTCAGACTAAATGACTTTCTTCCATTGCTAAAAGTCTAGGTTTTATGTCTTCGGCACCACGTTTCCCAGCTACGATCTTTTGCATCACTGATGATTGGTTTTGGAATTCCAGCTCGCCGTGCTACGCACTGCTTCTGGAGCTCCCTTCTTGTGCGACATTCAATTCTACAGTGACTTTTACAGCTGTCGACCTCTTATTTTTCGTCAAAATCGTCTTTAATGACCGACTGATCCGATCGACCAACACACAGTTCCTCCCGTGTTGTGACTTAGAACAAGATGATGTCCCGCTTTCCTTGCATACTGCATGAATCTTCGGTGTGGTACCTCTTCAAACACGATACACTTAGGCTCCCGTTGTTACGGAAGGACCCACCACACGAGCTATAACAATTTTCCCACGTTGGAAGTCACTTAGCTCCGACTCACACACGACTGTTCTGACCACGGCTGACACTTGAAACGTAGTGAGGACATTGCACGATACCGTTGTGGCCGAATACAACAGCGAAACGTGCAGAGTTCGCTAGCATGTGCATTTGTGATCAGGCATGCGTTTCTCGCAGTGTTTCCATATTTTCCTCCAGTCATTTAAGTTCCATTAAAATTAGAAAAGAGTGTTCTCTGCGACCAGGAAGTGCGTCGCTAACGACTCAGACGTCGACAGGATGTTAATCCACAACTTTCCCTCTTTCGGAATTCTGGATGAGCCAAGTGACATAGAACTTCATACATAGATGATAAAGGAAAATGTATGACGATCGAGATGATCGCGTTTACATGTATTTTAAGGAGATGTTCATTCTCATTCCGATTAAAGTTTTACAGATTCGTAAGATGTATGCGTGTAAGATGTATACGTGTCGATATGTGTACAGAAGAGGTCATCACAAACATCTTGTACCTGACAGGTACGTCGATTGGAGCATGGAACCAGTTACCTATCAAAAAGTCTTTCAAACTCTGTTTAAACCGTGGTTTATCTGAAAACAAGTTTTTAATGGTTTCTGGCAATTTATTGAAGATGTGTGTTCCTGAATGTTGCACCCCTTTTTGGACCAAGGTAAGTGATTTTAGGTCTTTAAGTAGATTGTTCTTGTTTCTAGTATTGATACTATGTATTGAGCTATTGCTTGGAAATAGATATGTATTACTTGCAATACCACGATACTGTCGCACGAGGACGCAGAATGTCGATGACGTACCATTATACCGTCACTGTTCCCTCAATCACTGGCAGCTGTGACCTGACGTCATAACCGATGGCTCCCACACCATGCCAGGAGTAACACCGCTGTGTGTCTCCAAAGCAATGGAAAGTGATGTTTATTTATGATAATACAAAGTCAAATCACTAATAAAATTCACATTTTCACACACAACATGACCTTTAAACCGTACATGAAGAGCTTCATCTTCATCCACCTTACGATGTTCACGTGTCCAAGCAGCAAAAGCCATGACAGGATAAAGGTAAGACCAACCTATATCCCTATTATACACTCCACCAGTATCAAAACTACGGTAAGTAATAACGTCACGATTATTAAAACTTTTAAGGCCAAAAGTATTTTCAATACCTCCAAAGCAAACAATAACCACTCTAAGCCATCCAGAACCGTGACTGAAATCAGCCTCCTCTGTCATGCTGAAATTCAAAATACCGCCAACAGACATACAAGGACCGTCAATAACTGTCTGCAGACCATTGACTTTAAGCTTAATTTTATTTCACTCTGCCATACTCGCCCACGATGATCATCTGGGGTACTGCAGAACCGCGATTTGTAGCTGAACGCAATGCAACGCCATTCGTGATCATTCAGTGTTTCCTGATCTCGGAACCACTTCAAACGTAGCCGCTGTTGCGTTAACGGTGACGAACGACAATTGTCCGGCTGCTACTAATGGAGGGGAATATCGCAGAATGTTACACGGGGTTTATTACTTTTTCTCGGATTGCAGGCGCAGATGTGAAGGGGTTCCGATATTCTTGGTGCAGAATACGGCGATCCTCCATTATGGTGGTTAGATGTATTCAACCGGAGCCATGATGATGAGTATACCTGCCCTCAAACTCCCATGGAGTTTAACATCGGGCCACTGTCACATCTCAATGCTCCACAGGTATGGATATTGACGATTCGACAAGCCGAACAGATGAAGAGTCGAGGGGCACGAAAGGAAAGCAGTGGTTGAGAATGGAGTGAGACAGGGTTGCGGACAGTCCCCGATGCCATTCAATCTGTATATTGAGGTCGGCCGGGGTGGCCGAGCGGTTCTAGGCGCTACAGTCTGGAACCGCGCGACCGCTGCGGTCGCAGGTTCGAATCCTGCCTCGGGTATGGATGTGTGCGATATCCTTAGGTTAGTTAGGTTTAAGTAATTCTAAGTTATAGGGGACTGATGACCTCAGAAGTTAAGTCCCATAGTGCTCAGAGCCATTTGAAATTTTTTTTGTTGATTTGTATATTGAGTAAGCAGTAAAGGAAACAAAAGAAAAATTTGGGGTAGGAATTAAAATCCAGGGAGAAGAAATAAAAACTGTGAGGTGTACCGACGACATTGTAATTCTGTCAGAGGCAGCAAAGGACCTGGAAGAGCAGTTGAACGGAATGGACAGTGTCTTGAAAGGAGGATATAAGATGAACATCAACAAAAGCAAAACGAGGATAATGGCATGTAGTCGAATTAAAACAGGTGATGCTGAGGGAATTAGATTAGGAAATGAGACACTTAAAGTAGTAAAGGAGGTCTGCCATTTGGGGAGCAAAATAACTGATTATGGTCGAAGTAGAGAGGATATAAAATGTAGACTGGCAATGACAAGGAAAGCGTTTGTGAAGAAGAGAAATTTGTTAACATCGAGTGTAGCTTTAAGTGTCAGGAATTCGCTTCTGAAAGTATTTGTATGGAGTGTAGCCATGTATGGAAGTGAAACATGGACGATAAATAGTTTGGACAAGAAGAGAATAGAAGACACTTAAATTATTACAAGAGTTTTGCTATTTGGGGAGCAAAATAACTGATGATGGTCGAAGTAGAGAGGATGTAAAATGTAGACTGGCAATGGCAAGGAAAGTGTTACTGAAAAGAGAAATTTGTTGAGTATAGATTTCAGTGTCATGAAGTCTTTTCTCAAAGTATTTGTGGGTGTAGCCTGGTATAGAAGTGAAAAATGGACGATAAACAGTGTAGAGGAGAACAGAAGCATTTGAAATGTGGTGCTACGGAATAACGCTGAAGATTAGATGGGCAAGTCAGGTAATTAATGAGGATGTACTGAATATAATTGGAGACAAGACGAAGACGAATTTGTGGCACAACTTGACTAGAAGGAGGGATCGGTTGGTAGGACATCTTCTCAGGCATCAAGGGATCACCAATTCCGTATTGGAGGAAACCGCAGAGGGAAAAAATCGCAGAGGGAGGCAACAAGATGAGTACACTAAGCAGATTCAGAAACATGTAGGTTGCAGTAGTTACTCAGAGATGAAGAGGCTTGCACAGGATGGCCGGCCGTCGTGACCGAGCGGTTTTAGGCGCTTCTGTCCGAAACCGCGTGACTGCTACGGTCGCAGGTTCGAATCCTGCCTCGGACGTGGATGTGTGTGATGTCCTTAGATTAGTTAGGTTTCAGTAGTTCTACGTTCTAGGGGACTGATGACCTCAGATGCTAAGTCGTATACTGCTCAGAGCCATTTGAACCATTTTTTTCACTGGATAGAGTAGCATGGAGTGCTGCATCAAACCAGTCTTAGGACTGAAGACAACAACATACGCGCTGTATCTCCGTGGCATTAACAGCGATCACTCAACATCTGAGGTTTTTCAGCGCTCTGGCAACAACTCTAAACACCAACAACAGTAATGCACTCTGTTGGCCCTTATACCAAATTCAGAAATGCAAGTGTAATCATTTCCATATCTATTTGGAACGAGGTAAACATAATTATACAAGTGTTCGCGTGCTTTCAGTATTTGTGAATTATGTAGCTGTCTAAATTTACTCAAGACGATTTCGGGAGAACGACGCCAATCATCTAACGGTTCCCATTAACTTCTCTGAGCATTTCTTTTGGTACACTGTGTATGGCTTACCAAATCCGGATATTTAGATTTTCCAGTACAACATTTAGTGAGTCATACAAACATTTCACTATCGCGTCTTTAATTGCAAATCTGGCTGACAGATATCAGCTTCCACAATCCACATTCGCTTTCGTTTACTCGAAACCGGCCACTAAGGCGTTTAAATCGTTATTCAACTGTTCGCAGCGTGAATCATTGTGCGACTCTCTTTTACGTGTCATCACGAAAGGCACCTGCGTTTGTATGGAGTAACAGCACGTGTAAGGGTCCTAGTTGGGTATTTCCAGATAGTAATAAGACACAGCATTTCTTCTAATATTCCTACCAACCTGGCGTCGTAAAGTAATGCTGTCCCAGCACAGAGTTATTGCGAAGATCCGTTTGTTTTTGCTGTGAAGCTTTAATGAAACTACAAAGAAACATGCTAAGGGTCTTTCTCACCGAAATAATGAGGTCCGTTGTTGATAGAGGTGTCAGTTAATTTTTTATTATGTTTATAATAAAAAATAAAATAGAGTGAACAACCATTTTGCGTAAACATACGCACACCAACAGAAGTCACTCACAAAGATAGTTATTCTCGCCAGTCAAAAATACAATTTTCCATCACATTTACAACTGAGTAACAAATATTATTAGTACAAAAAATCTATATTACATTTTACTGAACTCCTTAAATAATCTGCATTGCTTGCAGATGCCCGATCATAGACGCACTCTCCATATCGTCGTACATACGGATCGGCGTCGAACTGAATCGTTTGGCTTGTACCACTTCCGATGATATGCGTAGTAATTCAGCTCTCTCCAGTAATTCAGTTGTTTCCTTAAAGCTGACATTGAAATGATGCTTTAATTACGTAATGAATACAAAGTGTCTTTGGTTCTAGCATGTTATCATGAACAAAATCTGGATGTTAATTTAGTAATAATTATTAACCGAAATAAAAATTTTAATGCCAGAGGATAATCCCTCTACATATTTATTACAGCAGCCCACAGAACAAAAGACGATTCAGTTCACGCAATTTCCCACGAGTACTACCTATATCCAAATTTCAGTATTTGTCTTTCAGGATGAAAGGATATCAGTGACAAGACTGCTGATGAGTTTTCATTCCGCAGTGAAACTGAGGAAGAATTACAGCACCTGTTGAATGGAACGAACAGTCCACGGAGCACAGGCTGTGGATTTAGAGTAAATCGAAGAAAGAAGACAGTAGTAAGGAATAGCAGAAAATAGTAGAAATGAGGTGACAAGTTTGTCATCAAAGTTGGGAGCACGAAGTATACCTTGAAGGCAAAATAACACATGACTGACGTAAATACAACATAAAAAGAACATTAGCACACGCAAAGAAGGCACATCTTGAAGAAGTTTACTGGTATAAGACATTACCCTGAAATTTTTGGAGCTCATTATTGCAAGGAGGTGAACGATGGACTGTGGGTAACCCGAAAAAGAAGAGTATGGAAGCATTTGAAACGTGGTGCTATAGAAGGCTTTTGAAGATTAAACGGATTGGGAAGATAAGAAATAAGGTTCCACCTAGATCTGGAGCGCAAAGGACTATTTGAATAACACTGACAAGAAAAAGTGACAGGATGATAGCACACGTGTTAAAATATCAGGGAATAACTTTGAAAACAATTTGTTCTAAACTGCTTTCACGTTATAAATCAGGATGCAGGTTGCGCAGCATTCCTGTGATTTAAAGACTCTGTGGTCTACGTTTTCGTCTGCTAACGTAAACTTATGTTTGGCAGAGTAGTGAAAAAATGCCTTGAAGCAGTACTTTGAGTGTGGACCATATCGCTTGGCACTGAGCTTCGAGTTTCACTGGATAGCGTGGCCAGTTGTACATTTATTTCCTATTCTACTTCGACTCTTCCTGCACGTCTGACTTGTAAAGTACAGACGCTTGTCTTGTGTGTTCTTGAGATGGGTTTTTCGAAGATACATCAACCAGGGTTATTGCTGAGAGTACCATGTCGAAAATTTCGAGGTCAACAACGTTATGCCACCCTACGCCATAACATGTAGGCCCTCAAAACGAACTTCTTGCACTATGTACCCGGGTGCATTAGGTGTTTCACCTCTCGCTATATAATGGTACGTCCAGCGTTGTGGAACAGGATCGTTTAGGTGGTCCAGGTGTTATGGTGTGTGGAAACATAGTGCAGCAGTGACGTATCGACGCCCAAATCTTTGAAAATGGTACAGTGACCAGTCATCCTTATTGTGACACTGTACTTCTTCCCGATGTACGTATTTTCAGGGGTATAATCGGCTGCGATTTCATTTCCATGAATCACAAGACGCGACCGCACCGAACAGTACAAGTGAAGGAGCTATAGAAGCGAGAGGAAATTGGGCGAATGGCCTGGCCTTCACGTTTCTCCTACTTAAATCCCACAGAACACGTATGAAATTTGTTGGGGAGACGTATTTTAACGTCCACAGGTAGCAACGACCATCCACCTGTTGTCAACCGTACTGGTAGAGGGATGGGCCGCCCTACCACACGAACTCCTTAGCAACTTTGGGTTAAGAGTGGGAGTACGTTGTAGAGCTTGTACAATATCCTACCTTTTGTAATGTGTAGGGGACCATCATAAATCGCGGTGACCTCACTGTAATATATGCCTTTAATTAAAAGTCTCATTTTTGTTCGTCTCATTCTTTATATCTTTCAGTTACCTCCTGTACTATAGTAGTTCTTTCTACGTGCGCTTCTAGTTTTTTCGGGTATAAGACTTTTCACTGACTCATCCCGTTCAAGCTACTTGCGTCCTTACGTTTTACACACCAGAGCATTTTACGATTTTATGAACGATTTTCAGCCAAACAACGTTAGTTTAATTCGCAGTGAAATTGAGGACACGTAGTGCAGCAATGAATACTTCGGGATTTTGCTTCCAAATGTATCGCTTTCTTTATGATATGTATTAGAAAGTGCAGTAATCAGTTACATCTGCATGGCAAGTACCTCCTCTGTGAGGATATATTGATAGATTGTACCAGAACAGCTGAAAATCTGCATTTATTTCATGCATGTTGTAAAGAAGGAGGGAAGGGAGAGTGGGTTTAACGTCCCGTCGACATCGAGGTAATTAGAGGTGGAGCGCAAGTTCATATTGTGTAAAGGATGAGGAAGGAAACAGGCAATGAAGGAAAGATCCCGGCATTTGTCTGAGCGATTTAGGGAAATTACGGAAAACCTGTATCTGGATGACAGGGCGAGGGTTTGAACCGTCGTCCTCCCTAATACCCGCATGTTGTTCCGTTCGGCTATGAATGTTTGCTCACTACCTCACATTTCATTAAAAGTAGTCAGAATTTATCGTTGGTCCTTCATTGCTCGAATTTGACACCTAGGCAAATAGTTTCAGGGCATTAATATCGGAGGCATAACCTGGAAAATTGGAAATTTGTGGTAAGTACTATGGGACCAAACTGCTGAGATCATCGGTCCCTAGGCTTACACTTAATCTAAACTTAAAGGATCTTACACTAAGGACGACACACACACCCATGCCCAAGGGAGGACTCGAACCTCGGACGGTGGAGAGGGGGGGGGGGGGGGGGAGCCTCCCAGACCGCACGGCTACCCCGCGCGGCTCATAACCTGGTATGCACTCACGGGTAAAAGCTTGGAAAGTAGGGTTGCTGTCAATTCCCATGACACTAGATGGGACTGTAGGGAGTAAAAAGCGTAGAGGAAGACGAAGACTGGAATATATTGAAGAAATACCTGAGGACGTTGGGTGTAAGTACGACTCTGAGATAACATTAGATGGCTTCGCAATTGCGCATGTGAACAACCATCAGCTGAAAAACTGAATGATGACAATGAAAATTTGTGTCTGACCGGTACTCGAACCGGAATTTCCCGCTTTTCCCGAGCGGTCGCCTTACAATTTGGCTATCCGTGCACGACTCAGCGGGAGACCCAAACTTCCATATGTCGTCAACCATGCGTCTACAACTCGTACTCGTACATCCATTATGTATATAACCATACAGGTGAGACATTATACGAGGGTGAGTCAAATGAAAACCTTAAATTTGTAATAACAAATGGAAATATCTCACCGTTATTCTGTAAGCTGGTAAGCGTGCTACAAACAGCGTGCAGAATGGCCTGGGCAGGATAGTGCAGTGCAGATGAACACATACCGTCGCAGTATCAGTATAAAGATGGCCACCCCACTTGGTACTTGCACCAGGGAAGAACAGTGATCTGTTTTTTTTTTTTTTTTTTTTTTTTTTTTTTTTTTTTTTTTACGAATGAAGGTTCTGTACGGTGATGCATGTTTGTCACAGCAGCAAGTCTGCGAATGGAGTAGGAAGTTGGCAAATGGTGTGACTTCAGTGGAAGATGCTCCTCGTCCAGGTCAGGCACAACGAGTTGTGACTCCACAGAACATTGCAGCAGTTGAAGCCATAGTGAAGGAAAACCGCCGAGTGACACTGAATGACATTGCAGCGTGTTTACAGATTAGTCATGGGTCAGCACACCATATTGTGCATGATGTGCTCCAGTTTCACAAAGTGTCTGCAAGATAGGTGCCAAGGCAGCTGACTCCTGAAATGAGAGAACGACGTGTTGATCCTTGTGAAGAACTTCCTCGGTGCTTTGAACTAGAAGGTCATGGCTTCCTTGCAAGAATCGTTACTGGGATGAAACCTGGATTCACTTCCACCAACAGAAAACGAAGAGAGCGGGCAAGGAATGGCGCCATTCCTCATCGCCAAAACCAAAGAAGTTTCGAACAGAATGTAAAGGATGAGCTAGACAATAAGGGATTTTACTTTTTTATATGAGCCTCCAACCGGTAACTTCATTTCTCCATTACGGCCAAGCCACGGCCGACAGTGTTAGCTGCCTGTAAATTCTTTCGTCCCACGGTCTAGTAACAGGAAGTCAGCACCGAGAAAGGGCACCTTGTTCACGCGCCTCTCTCGTGTGCTGACGAGGTAACGCCGTCCCAGGCGTCGCTTAGCAGGCAACGCTCTGGAAAGTTCCATGCCGCCCGCACGGATTGCTCGGTCCTGACCAATCAGGGTGGAGGAAGCCGCGTGGTGCGTCGAATATACCCGGCCGCCCGTCGCCGGGCCCGCTCTCTTGTTTTCTTGCTCACCCGCGAGTCGGATGCGCGTCCTGTAGCACTGAACATCTCCCGCTTCTCCCGGTGCTGCGGCACTGTGGACTTAGTTTTGGCAGACAACAACTTTCGGTAGCTTCGCGAACAATGTTCGCCACATTATAAGCTCTGGCTCACCCTCACCTCCCTAGGCCTATGTAGCCCCCTTTCATCATGCTTTAGCCAATAAATGGCATTTCTCTAAAAATTACACTATTATTCCGCAACGCCCACCGCCTGCCCATACCCGTCATCCTGTACAAGAATCATCAGCAGGGAAGATTATGCTGACTCTCTTTTGGGACGAAAAAGGCGTCATTTTGCAGCATTACATGCCTAGACGGACCACTGTCACCAGTGCGTCATACACAGATCTCTTAAAAAATCATCTGCGGCCTGCAAGCAAATAAAAGCGACGTGAATTGCTGTCAGCAGGTGTCCTTTTGCAACATGACAATGCACGGCCCCACACTGCCCGTACAACAGTTGCATCAATCACAGACCTGCATTTTGAGTGTCTTCCTCATCCATCATACTCATCAGACCTTGCCCGAAGTGATTTCCATATGTTTGGACCACTCAAAGACGCAATGGGAGGAAAAAAGTTCCGTTCTGATGAAGAGGTACGCCACGCAGTGCATGAGTGCTTGCGCGGACTACCAAAAGAATTTTTTTCTAAAGGAATTTATGCACTTTGTAAGCTCTGGAGGACTTGCATTGAGCGTGAGGGAAATTATGTTGAAAAGTGATACAGCTTTGTACCACTTCTGCACAATAAATAATATTTTAAAAAATATTTAAGGTTTTCATTTGACTCACCCTCGTACTTGATAGCCGCTTCCCCGGTGTCGGAGGATAAATACGATAATCTAGTGCATGTATTACTCTGAATTATGATGCAGAGTTCCAGAGGAACTTCGCACGTTATTCAGAATAACATAGGCACTGCAATATCGTGCTCTGAAATGAAGCAGTCAGAGGAGAAAGAATATGTCGAGGCCGTCTGCATTAAACCAATCACAATATAGATGACCTAAAAATAATAAATAAATAAATAAATAAATAATTTTCGCCCCCAAATTGGCATAATGTATGATATGCGATTCCAGATTTCACCTGTCTGATTGAGCCTTTCTAAGGGTGTATTATGACAACTGCGCGCCCCATCTCAGATCTGTAACTATATCTTGCGTAATCAATAAGCGTTTATAGTCTTCACAAGAGCTTTCCATCAGACTCTGATGCAACGCTTTGTGCGGCTCGATTGTGTCGGCCATGCTGGATACCTGAAACTGGCTGTACCGGACAAAGTGTTGTTCCGACACAGCAGCGGCTGCCGTAAATGGGCGCGTAAGGTCCTTCATTTGCATTCAGTCGCGGCGGCAAAGGAAAGTGGAAGGCGGCAGGGCCGGCCGGGCCAGTAGCGCACGGCAGATGCTATCTGAGGGGGCGGAGGCGGGGGCAGGAGCTAACGGCTGCGGCCCGCATCGACCGCCGAAACGCGCCCGTAAACTCGTCACAAAGCGCGCCTAATGGCCAGCCAGCTGCTCCGCTGCACACCGCCGCGACGCGTCAGGTACACCAATGCCTTACGCAGCCCCTATGTGAAGAGGACACCAGCGCCGCGAGCGACTGGTGACTGCCCACTTCCATAGCAGCTTCAAGATTAGCGGGTTCTGTAGCAGCGTCAACTATAGTATCTTCGCTTGTATTTGGTATGGAGACTAAGATGCGCTCCGTTTTCAGGCCACAAGTGGCCCATCGGGACCATCCGACCGCCGTGTCATCCTCAGCTGAGGATGCTGATAAGAGTGGTGTGTGGTCAGCACACCGCTCTCCCAGTCGTTATGATGGGTTTTTGCCGTAGCCGCTACTATTCGGTCGAGTAGCTCCTCAGTTAGCATCACGAGGCTGAG
This sequence comes from Schistocerca nitens, assembly GCF_023898315.1. Classification (NCBI taxonomy): domain Eukaryota; kingdom Metazoa; phylum Arthropoda; class Insecta; order Orthoptera; family Acrididae; genus Schistocerca; species Schistocerca nitens. Next base: position 919,304,832 of record NC_064614.1, on the reverse strand, counting down.
TGCACCCCGAAAAATGGCAACAGCACATGGCGGCCCGGATGGTCACCCATCCAAGTGCCGGCCACACCCGACAGCGCTTAACTGCGGTGTATCCACTGTGACAAGGTCGTTGCTGAGATTGACTAAGAGGTGCGACAATAAAATAATGAGACTGATTTTCTTTGCAAGATGTGGCAACCCTGCAGGCTTGCGTAGTCGAAGCTTGTAGTCCAAGCGGCACATCGATGCAACTGCTCAGTCATGAGTTGTGCTGTAATAAGTTAACCCATGTTTGTGTCTCTCGTCATGGAAATGGAACCGCATAATGTTGCGCAACGGTATGCCATTTCCTTATGCGTTAAATTGAGTGAAAACGCGACGACAACTTATGGTAAGCTTCAGAAGGCTTGTGGAGAGGAGGTTATGTCAAAAGCTCAAGTTTTCGTTGGCATAAAATCTTTAGTGAAGGGAGAACGAATGTTGAAGATGAAGACCGCAGTGGACGACCATCAGTCTCATGGAATTCCAAGAAAATTGTTCATAAAGAGTGGGTGCATCCTGGACAAACAGTTAACCAATATTACTACAAAGAAATTTTTGAAAGACTTTGCAAAAGAGTTCTTCGTGTCCATGCCAACATTGCTGATAATTGGATTCTGCATCACGATAATGCGCCATCCCATACTGCTCTGTCATTACAGCAATTTTTAATCTCAAAACAAATTTCAGTACCACCACAGTCACCTTATTCACCAGATATCGCTCTGTGCGACTTTTTTCTATTTCCAAGAGTCAAAACGGTGGTCAAGGGACACCATTTTCAAACAACACAAGACGTCCAACAAGCTATGACGAGGGTCTTGGAGGATATTACAGAAGATGAGTTACCATCAATGGCAGAAGCGCTGGAAAAAGTGTGTGCAATCAGAAGGGAACTACTTTGAACGAGACAACACTGAACTTGACTAAAACGGTAAGGAACATTTTTTCACATCAGTCTCATTACTTTACTGTCGCTCCTCGTATACTGAAGAAGATTGCTTATTTTGTATGTCGTCCTTTGCTTGCGTCACATCTGTGTAATTGTAAAGGTTAAGTATTGTAATTTTCATTTTGTAATAAAACTTATTCATAAGATTTGTTTTTTAATGTTTGTCTAGCGAACCTAGTAAATAGGGTTCCTAGACATCACACTTCTGGCAATATCGCTGCTTTGTTATAAGAGTTCTGACGCTGAAAGTCGCTTTGAGCCATAACTAGGCATGCCGCAACAACCAATGTGTTCTCTGGAAACTGACGCTTTCGTCCTCGAGGTGGCTCAGTAATAAGACACCAGTGAAATACAGATTTACTGAACTATCCATACATAGACTTTTTAGAAATTACGAAGTGGTGAGTTGTACTTTGATAGCTTACTTGATAGCAACGTTGCCCGTTAAACGCAAGGTTCCGGCTTCGGGATTCTGTCCCGGACACTGTTTTGATATGTCTGAAAGTCTTACGTATGGTGTACGCCTCACATTTAACTTGTTAAAGGTCTTTTTATCCTGTATCATGAATGGCGTTGTTGACTCCAAACATTCGGCACTGCGCCACCGTCTGAAAGAAGAGATGGAGCAGCTACGAACGAGAGCCCGTGAGGAGCAGTCGAAGTATCAGGGAGGAGCTGTCCACCAGATGCCTTCCGACGTCGTATAGATTCGAAAGCGACTAGGGATGAATAAACTGTGACCTTATGACTTCTATGAACTCTATGGTTTCTATGAACTCTACTTTTTGGTAGCTGTGAAGTTTAGTTGCGATTTGTCACAGTTGAGAATGGTAGTTTACGAATTCTCAACTTATATCCCTCCGCAACGTTAAAACGTGATACATGCGATTTATCACAGTAGAACAAGAAAGACTGGATACACTAATTTTAATGCAAATTAATGGAAGGATTGGTTGCTGCAGAAAGAACACAGATAATCAGAAAACACTAATCTACCATAGCCTTTAGTAAAAAAAAAAAAAAAAAAAAACCACAGGGAACCGCAGCCAACAAGCTAAAGCAAAAACAAAATGGCACACACTCACCAACAATTCCACAGAATAGGCAACATATTTAAGAAACACGGACTTCAAGTAAGATACAGGACAGACAACACGACGCAGAGAAAGCTCAGAACACAGGAGACACCTACAGGTAAATTCAAAAGATCAGGAATGTGTGACTCACATACAACACTTGTCAGTTAGTATACATACGACAAACATGCAGGAACTTTAAAACAAGATACTTAGGACACCTCAGAGCCCTAAAAAGTGACGGCAGCCATAGCGCATTTGCTGACCACCTAATAGCACATAACCAACACCCAACTACAATAGCGACAGATTAATAAAAAAACTGACAACAGAGGAGAACTTCCATACGCAGAAGGCAATAGCAGAAGACAAACAAGTTTTAAATGAAAACACTACTCTCTGTAAAGGCACATTACTTAACACTTTAAAGAGACTTTACAGAAAAGGGAAGAAAACAGCTAAATGAGCCTACACACACACACACACACACACACACACACACACACACACACACACAACACTCAAAAAAACACACACAGATGATGATGAGGTCCCATACTCCGAGGAGCGTAGGGAACGACGCGGAGAGCCGCACCTCCGACTAGGCAAGGTCATAGCGGAGGTGGTTTGCCGTTGCCTTCTTCCGACCGTAATGGGGATGAATGATGATGAAGACGACACTAAAACACCCAGCCATTTCGAGGCAGGGAAAATCCGGGTCCCCTGTCGGGAATCGAACCCGGGACCCCCTACGAGGGAAGTGAGAACGCTACCGCAAGACCACGAGCTGCGCACAACACACACACAGAAAGAGAGAGAAAAAGTAAGCAACATTCAAATTCGGCGCCAAACTCTCTCGGGAACAAATGAACGCCGACGGGATTAGGAAATACAACAAGATAGTGCTCACCGGGTTTTGCGAAGTGAAAAGTCGTTTATAAAGAAATAAATTACACAAACTACATTGATATGTGTGTGCAGTGTCCTCGGAATCCAAAAGAAGAACGATCAGTCGCAACAAAACGTAAGTGATAACAAATATATAGGCAAAATATTTTGACACGCCAAAATCACTACGTTAACTCGCCGATGAAATTTACGTTTACGTTGTTTGGTTTGCAGATGACAAGCTATCAGTGCAGGACACCATACAGTTGGTCCTGCAAAACCATATAATGTAAAATCACGGTAAGAAGTAAAACGAACAAAAACTTTCTTTAAGCATCAGTTTGATAAATCCATTATAACCTGTAATATTTTCACTTTTTACGGTTTTCAATAAACAAAAACCCACTGATGATGGCATAAAGGTGCTGAAACATGTTTGGATAAAAAGAAAAAGCAGTGTGTTTGCGAAACGGCGGAACCCATATCCTATAATGAACAGCTTAGTTTCGAAGAACTTCATTGCACATGGATTTCTCCCTCTTTTGCGCTACATTGCTCTGATGCTTTCAAAGTTAATCTACAAGTAATACCCGGCTGTTTGACTGTTTTTTGTTAATTCGATTCAGTGAAGATTAAACTGCGCTATGTTCAGTTGGAAATATCACAATGAATAAAGTTAATTATCTTTGTGTGTGACACTGGCCAGTCGAAGGCATTGCGTGGCTTCGTACGCTGGCTGTTGCAGACGCCACCGCACTCAGGAAACCAACTGGGCAAGACTCGCATACTGAGTTCCCTGAATTGCTAATTAAGGAAAGTCAACTCTTGACGTCCAGGCTGTGGGGTATTACGGATTCTCCGCCGTACCCCACCACTTGCATCGTTTGCCGCTAAGATAACGTCCCGACGCCACAGACATTTATTAAAGGATATCTTCTACCGACCATGAGCTGCACTAGAAGTGTTTCTTTTGCCAAAACCGATTTTAGGGTTTCTAACCCATCATCAGTGGCAACTGATACAGAGGAACAACATCGATTTGTACGAAATAATACCTGTACGTACAGTAGCAGTAATATCAGTTTATTTACGTTATACACTTCTATAGTAATGACATGCATGTCATTTAATATGACAAGATCTGAAATATGTCATATAACATAGTGCACAATTTGTCATGTATGTTAATGCTTTAGAATCTTAGGCAATATCCTTCTTGCTAACGCTTGACATTGCCAGTGTCCCAGAGACGGGGGCTGATCGGCAGCCTGGAGACAAAGGGCGGTTCTCTTAACCCGGCTAAATGTGCGGTGGCGTGAGAGAACGCTGCTTTTTCCAGAGGAGAAGGATTTCAGCTGGATGTTTGGTGTTTTCCAGTACTCTCTGGGAAAGATAGTTTTCAAATGGTTGGCCGGAAACAGTGCATTACAGCAAGTATTTGCACTGTTAGCAGAAATGGCCAATTGAGATGTCTAAATTTTATCTTGAAATAAAGCAGTTTCGGTTGCAACCAGGCTCCCAATGTGGAATGGAACGAATTTTATTTGTCTAAATTCTACTCTGCAGGCTGTGTGACCAATAGGTCTGCACTTTTAAAGAATTCTGTGGGGCGTATTTGGAACTCAGGAAATCGACAGTCAATCGGCAGCCCTAGGGAAGATAGAAAGAGAGTAGTGGCCTCGGGCGCTCTGTGGGCCGAACTGTGGTTTTAAAAGTGTGGCCTGTATGAACCTACGAGTGAAAGATCCTCAGTGGTCACTATAATTGTTTACCTGTTTTTATGAGGAAGGAAGCAGCTTAATGAGTGAGAATTTCCTCAGGACGTCAAAACATCAGGAAGCAGCGTTTGATAACAACGAAGAGGACTTGGCGGGGTCTTATAAGAGACTATAAATTCCATTTGTTCCAGTGGGTTATGTCATACACGGCTGCTATATACAAAAAAGGAAACAAGAAGCACCCAAATAATTATAGGGGAATTAATGTTATGGCTTCTATCAGCAGACTTTTTACGCTGTACTGAAAACCAGGACGGAAAATGCAACTGAGGGACTACCTTGTATGGATAATATTTGAAGCCTTAGACAAATAAGTACGAAGGTGTAAGCGTAGGCTTGCGCGACCGTTGTCACCATCAATAAAATTCTTCCGGGCTGTTGACCGCAATTGTCAATGTATAAAGTTGTATGACGTTTCGGCCACTATTCAGAACTGCCTTCATCAGGGCTTTGTGCTGAGCAAGACTGCTGAATAAGAGACACTTTAGGTGTTATGTAGTAGCGGAGTCAGGAAGCATACCTAATATTTGTGGATTACAGAAAGCGTATGATTCTGTACTCATCAACTAATTGTGGGGAGCGATGAGTTCATAGACGTAGAAGCACAACACATATTCCTAATTCAAAGAATATACCACCAATCGCACATAACAGTAAAGTAGGGGAAGAGTTGATGAGACATCCCAAACATCGGAAGGACTTAGACAGAGCTGCAGTATGTCACCGACCCTGTTTAAAATATATGCAGTATATAATGAAACGCTGGAATCAGTCATGTGGAGGTGCTGAATTTCCTTTCCAGCGAGATACTGTTGATAGCACAAAGTAGAGTGTCAAGTTTATGATAAAGAAGTTCATGGAAGCATTTGAACGAGGTGAGCTTAGAATTAATATGAGCAAAACAGAATATCTAGAGCTGGATATAGTACTGCTGCAAGGAACTATTAAAGCTTATAAAGCAGTTTAAATGTTTAGGATCGATTATTCATTTCTCGGGAAGCTGATAAGCAGGTGTGGAACGCAGGAACTAGCAGGCAAGAGGAAGGATTAAAATGCTAAATGGAGTTCTGTGGAGCTGGGTAATATCAAAGCGGACAAAGGTGAGTATTCTGAGGACAGTAGTGGAAAACATACTAACGTACAGTGCAGAAGGATGGACCATGGGGGAGGGGCACAGAAGCAGAGCACCGGCAGTGGAGGTGGATGGAATAGGATATCCAGAGCGGAGCGGTGAGGAAATAAAGGAGATAAAGGATATGGAACAACCACCTCTGCAAAGATGTGTGTGTGAATTTCTAAAGGTCCAAACTGCTGAGGTCATCGGTCCCTGGACTTACACACTACTTAAACTAACTTACGCTAAGAACAACACACACACCGGCCGCTGTGGCCGTGAGGTTCTAGGCGCTTCAGTCCGGAACTGCGCTGCTGCTACAGTCGCAGTTTCGAGTCCTGCCTCGGGCATGGATGTGTGTGACGTCCTTAGGTTAGTTAGGTTTAAATAGTTCTAAGTCGAGGGTACTGATGACCTCAGATGTTAAGTCCCATAGCGCTTAGAGCCATTTGAACCATTATGGACAACACACACACCCATGCCCGTGGGAGGATTCGACCGTCCGGAGGGAGGGCAGATCTGCAAAGTACTGAGAACACAGCTCTTCAGTGGTACGGCCACGTACGGCGAATGGAGCAAAGACGTTGGCGAGAAGCAATGCTGGAATGGTCGCCAAAATGCAGGAGGACGCGTAGACCTCCGACAATAACATGGAAAGCAGGAGTAACTGGAATGATGAGGAAGAGAGAGGTGAGCCGGCCGGAGTGGCCGTGCGGTTCTAGGCGCTGCAGTCTGGAGCCGAGCGACCGCTGCGGTCGCAGGTTCGAATCCTGCCTCGGGCATGGATGTGTGTGATGTCCTTAGGTTAGTTAGGTTTAATTAGTTCTAAGTTCTAGGCGACTGATGACCTCAGAAGGTAAGTCGCATAGTGCTCAGAGCCATTTGAACCATTTCAAGAGAGAGCTGAAAGAGAAAGACTGCCATGATCGTGAAAGCTGACGAATGGGAATATGGGGTAGCTGCTGAAGAGCAGAGTAACCCTTAAAAGTAAGTACAGTGGACACTTGTAGTATATTTGTGTGTGTCCTTCTCCCTACTAACTTCACACTGTTATCCTATTTTGTTTATAGAAGACGTCCTGTAAACTGTCCGAAGACGATGTAGTGACTGTTTGCGGTGCTCGTTTCCCAATCCAGTGGTCGAATATGGGAGTCTCTGAAAGTGTTCGATTGGCCACACTTCATTAGTATTACGTATTGTCCTGTCATGTTAATATGACCACCTGTCAGAAGCCTGAGGCCAGTTGCGCTAGACTTTTTCGGTTGAGGATCAATGGCGCAAACATCCCCATCGAGATGGCACGACAGATTCTCGATTGGGTTTAAATATGCAGAGTTTTGAGGTCAGGGGAGTGCGGCAGGCTCATCCTGGTGCCCTTCGAACAACACACGTTCACTCCGAGCTGTGTGACACATTTCATTGCCTTTCTGGTAGATGCTACCGTGCCGAGGAAAACAAACTGCACAAGGATGGACATAAATAGGAGATATGCATACTTGTGTTGACCCATTGAGCCTTACAGAATAACGAGATCACCCAGGGACTGCCACGAAAACATTTGCTAGATCATAACGCTAGCTTCTCTGGCCTGGACCCTTCCGATGATTGTTAAGGGCTGTACACGCCAATGATCATTTGTCCGGTGGACCATAAATCATGATTCATCCGAAACGGCCACTGTTGCCGCTCAGTGGACATCCAATTGTTATACGGGAGTGTAAGTCCCCGCCTTCGTCGCTGATCAAGAGTACTCAGCATTGTGCATGAACCGTTCGCCTGCTGCGAAAGCACATACGCAGCAACTTTCACTGAACGGTCGTTGAGGAGACACTGTTGGTGGTCCCTTGGTTCATCTGGTCAGTCAGTTTCTCAATAGTTACACGTCTATTTGCCTGTACAAGTCTCCGCAGCCGTCGTTCATCCCTGTTATCTATGGCCTGTGGTGCATCATAGTTGCCTCAGCGCCAGTTTTGGATAGCCGCGTTTATCCATCCAAGGCACAGTCTAACGACGGCGGCACGCGAACAGTTTACAAACTTTATCGTATCGGAAATGCTTCCACCCTTGGTCCGAAGACAGTGATCACGCCCTTTTGGACGTCAGATCAAAAGCTCCTATTCCGCAGTATGACAACGCCACCTCCCCTTCCCCCATGACATGCTTTGTATACCCTCCAGTGCTAGTGCCACCACCTGCCGCCTGTGAGTGGTTATTGCACGGCTGATTTCGAACATAGGCGGCGGTCGCATCAGTGTGACTGGACCGTGTAGTACATGTGTAGCAGTGCATAGAGGCAATACAGACCCATCAACAAATATTTCAGTGTATGGAGCAATGCCCGTCCGGCTAGCCGCGCGGTCTAACACGCTGCTTCCCGAGCAGGAGGACGTGCCGGTCCCCGACACGAATCCGCCCGGTGGATTAGTGTCTAGTTCTAGTGTGCCGACCAGCCTGTGGATGGGTTTTAAGGTCGTTTCCCATCTACCTCGGCGAATGCGGGCTGGTTCCCCTTATTCCGCCCCAGTTACACTACGTCGGCGATTGCTGCGCAAACAATGTGTACATGTACGGGTACACCATAATTACTCTACCACGCAAACATTTGAGGTACACTCGTCTGGTATGAGACGTTGCCAGGGGAGGGAACGTCTTCTCCAAGTTGTAGATAGTATCTGCAATAGTGCAGGAATTGCTTCATTACTTGTTTCGAAACAGACAAATGAATAAATTGACAGCACTACACAGCAGTAACTATATAAGGGCTATTATAGTGCTGTACACATTTTTTATTATTATTAGAGTTGTCAGACACAAAGCATTAACAGCATGAAGCCGTCACATTTCTGCCAGTTCAGAAGTAAAGAGTGCAGCAATGAAGTGATTTATGATCAGTAAGTATAGTGCTCACATCTTATGGGGTTGCAGGTCAAGCAAGTGCCGCGATGGAGAGGAGCGATGCAGAGGAAGTATGTTTTGTAAAAAATGTCTACCCTCGCTGAGGACAGTTAGCTTCCTTTTCTGAGAAGGAGTTGTGGGTGGCACTTGCGATGCACCACAAATTCGTTCTAAAACTAACTCTCTCTCTCTCTCTCACACACACACACACACGCACACACACACACAAACACACACACACACACAAACACACACACACAAACTGAATATCATTCAGCGCTCATCATTTTAAAAATGAAAGTGTTGCAAGAAAAGTCCCATTCTGCAGTTTAGTTACATGCTAAAGTTAGTGGTAATGTGGGGGAGGGGGCGACAGATGGCGGGGGGGGGGGGACACAGAGGTAGCAGCTAACGTCTGATTGCACTCAGGTTGGGAAGCTAAGAAAGGTTGGGAACCAGAGTTCTAGTACCATGTAAATCATTCAGTGATGTCTCTTCTTCTTGTCCGTGTTTTCCATATGATCCATTCCTCACCGATTATCTGGAGAACGTCCTCATTCCTTACCTAAACTGTCCATCTAATTTTCAACATTCTTCTGTAACACCACATCTCAGATGCTTCGATTCTCTTCTTTTCTGGTTTTCCCAAAATCCATGTTTCACTACCATATAATGCTGTGCTCCAAACGCACATTCTCACAGATTTCTTCCTCAGATTGAGACCTATGTTTGATACTAATAGACTTCTATTGGCCAAGAAAGCCCTGTGCTCCAGTGCTAGTCTGTTTTATATGCCCTCCTTGCTCCGACCGTCACAGGTTATTTTGGTGCCTAGGTAGCAGAATTCTTAACTTCATATACTTCGTTATCACCAATCTTGATGTTAAGTTTCTCGCTGTTCTCATTTCTACTACTTCTCATTACTTTCGTTTTCTTCGATGCACGCTCAGTCTGTTTTCTAGGCTAGTTAGACCGTTTATTCCACTCAGCTGATCCTGTAATTCTTCTTCACTTTCACTGAGGATAGCACTGTCAACAGCGAATCTTATCATTGATATCCTTTCATCTCGAATTTTAATTCCACTCTTGAGCCTTCCTTTAATTTCCGTCATTGCTTCTTCGACGTATAGATTGAATGGTAGGGACTAAAGACTGCATCCCTGTCTTACACCCTTTTTAATGCGAGCATTTCGTTCTTCGCCTCCCATTCTTTATGTTCCCACGTAGTTCTTGTACATATTGTATATTAACCACCTTTCCCTGTAAAAAACTTCCTGGCAGATTAAAACTGTGTGCTCGACCGAGACCCGAACTCGGGACCTTTGCCTTTCGCGGGCAAGTGCTCTACCATCTGAGCTACCCAAGCACGACTCACGCCCGGTCCTCACAGCCTTACTTCTGCTAGTATCGGTGAGGACCGGGCGTGAGTCGTGCTTCGGTACCTCAGATGGTAGAGCACTTGCCCGCGAAAGGCAAAGGTCCCGAGTTCGAGTATCGGTCGGGCACACAGTTTTTATCTGCCAGGAAGTTTCATATCAGCGCACACTCCTCTGCAGAGTGAAAATCTCATTCTGGACCTTTCCCTGTAGTTTACCCCTATTTTTCTCAGAATTTCGAACATCTTGCACCACTTTTCACTGTCGAACGCTTTTTCCAGGTTGACAAATCGTATGAACGTGTCTTGATTTTCCTTTAGTCTTGCTTCCATTATCAACTGCAACGTCAGAATTGCCTCTCTGGTGCCTTTACCTTTTCTAAGGGCAAACCGATCGTTATCCAACCGATCATCAATTTTCTTTTCCATTCTTCTGTATATTATTCTTGTCAGAAACTTGGACACATGAGCTGTTAAGCTGATTGTGCGATAATTATCGCACTTGCTGGCTCTTGCAATCTTCAGAATTGTATGGATGACGTTTTTCCGAAACTCAGATCGTGTATCGCCTGACTCATACATTCTACACAGCAAACCCAAAAGTCGCTTTGGATGACGGTACTAAAGAAAAATGGCGGGTTTTACGAACAAAAGTTGCATTGAAAGCTCATTATGCAACTTTTACTCTTGCAGCTGGCCATTTGTCTTTATCGCCGTCATCCTGCGGGACTACGGTCCTCAACCTGTCTTGCACATGGTAATGTTTTTAAATTACGTACTGTCATTGTCTTGGTGTTTACGAATGCTTGTCATTGCATGACGACAGTTAATGATGGTTTCCAACGCATATTCACCGCTTTTTTACATTTTGAATGATGTGAAGATGGTTATCGAGATAGCAGCCGTAACTAGTTATCGTACTTTAACTGTAGCAGGACAATTGCGGTCAAGGCATTAAGTTTTTTGCTTTCAATAATTTGTGTTTAATAAAGCAAACAGTAACCTTCTAGCACCATGGAGATTGCAAATAAAACCTCGCCATCTGAAACTGTATCATAATGAACATACGCGTTGACCTGAGATGCTGCGAAGGACTAAGTTACTCCTGCGAGTTATTGTGCAGTCTCACTCAGCAGTCCATTACGAAGTAATAGTCCTGAGATGTGAGCTCCTTCCTGCTTTTACGACTTACAAGTGGCAGATGAGAATGCTGAGTTAGTGTCAATTATTTGAAAATACAGGGCTTGTACCAAGAAGCAATAACGTTACCACATTATTTCAACTACATTTTTTCGCTGCTCTCGGGTTTATTATGAGTCTAAACGCCCCTGTGAGCTGTAAAGCGGAATGGCGATTTTACGAGGCTATTTTGTGTAGCGTTGAGCTAGAACAGCTGATGATAATGCCAGGTAAGGCCGTGGAAGACATAAATCTACCGTTAAATAGGTTAGAGACCGGACAGGACAGCTGTAAATGTTTCTGTTCCGCACCCGACGTAGCATTTGTGTATCTGCCTTGCAAAGTGCGATACGAACATAATAACAGGCGGCCTATGCAAATGTCACTTGGCGCCCGCGCTCCATGGCGGACGGCAGTTTTTATTCGGCGATTAGAGATCCGGAAGACGCGGGCTGAGCCGGGGGCCGGGCAGCTGGTTGCTGGTGGGACTGCCGCTCGCTGCCGCCGCTATCTGCATACCGCCGGCTGCACCGCGCAGCTGGCGGCATTTTTTGTTGTCGACGCGGGACAGCGTACGCGGAACTCCGGCGCCTCGCTGCCCGCCTACCTGCCCTCGACAAATCAAAGCCAATTGTTCTGCCGCTGCTACCGCTTGGCACTGCGGAGGATTGCGCAATGCCCAACCACTGCCGCGTATAGGCAGGTGATTGCCACACATTGTTCCGGCCGTTAGTGCCTATCGCAGAGTTTCGTCAGTGGAGCTGTTCTACTTCTTCAAATAACTGTCCAAGTTTATTTGGTGGTACGGCTGGAGCGGGGTCCACTGAGTCTGCTTGCAACCGTACTTTCGCGTTCTCGTCAATACGGCACCAGAACGTTTAAGTTCTACCACTGTAAAGACGGAAGATCCGCGATTCGGAATGTCAGAACTGTGTAATAAGTAGCTCAAAATGGCTCTGAGCACTATGGGACTTAACATCTATGGTCATCAGTCCCCCAGAACTTAGAACTACTTAAACCGAACTAACCTAAGGACATCACACAACACCCAGCCATCACGAGGCAGAGAAAATCCCTGACCCCGCCGGGAATCGAACCCGGGAACCCGGGCGTGGGAAGCGAGAACGCTACCGCACGACCACGAGATGCGGGCTGTAATAAGTAGCGGCGGGAACGCCACCACAAAATCACGCAGCACTAACACTCCAAACCATCGACTCTCGGAGAGAGATTTTTAACCGTGTTCAACCTAATGGTCGAGTATCGAACTATTTTTCTCCGAATCATACAGTTTGTGGGAAAAGCAAGGAGAATAATTACTTTTGGAAACCTTTTATCAGACAGACCCTGTTATAACAATAAACTGTTTCGCTTAATAAAACGGCCGCCAGCCCAACATCGGGCACAGCGTCTACACAAAAGGATGAAGTCAATTTTCGACACTGAACAAATAACTACTTTCACTTACTACGTAATTTAAACACAACCACTTAATTTCCATTTACTACGGTCACTTGGCAGTAACTATTATTAATCCCACTTTCTGTTACTTATGGATTTTATCACTATACTTCAGTAATTATTTAAAGAAGACACACATATGTTTCAACAAGGATACAAAAAAATATTAAACTTATTGCTATCATTCATATGACCAAAACTATTATTTAAAACGACTAAATTTCATTTCCGTAGGACTGTTATTTGCTAACGTTTCACTAACACCAATATTTGTCTGGATTTCTTTGACACGGAGAAGCAAAACAAACAACTATTGTTAAGATTGTTGCAGTTAAACAATTATGTTACTTTACTTTCAGAAATGCTATTGAAAACTTATCCTCATGGTCACACAAAGCGGTGGCCCTTAAACTGACACGTGCAAACTTTAGTATTTAATAATGATTTTCAGAATTTACTACCAAAACAGTACTATTGCCAGTAATTTACTATTATTCAAGCTTCAATAAACATCAGGATACTCGGAATAAATTCGTTTAGGTAAGGACCCTACTGTGGTAAATGAAATAGGGAGATTACGGTTAAACACAAAGGTACATTTAACACTTATATTCCACTGATTGAAGATGGATGGTTCATACTGTGATACACTTCTAAATAAAGTACTTTGCCTGTTACTGATGTCGAAGATAGCGTGAGGCGGTGCTGCGTAGTAACATTGCGCAGGTACGGCTCTTGATGTATATAGCTCTGTCTTCTTCTTGGTGGCGAGGATAAAATTGCAAATTTCTGGGCTATTAATTTATTGCCGTACTGCGCCAATCATGTAGAACACGTCCAAGGCTAAAACCCAGTCTTGCAGGTAAATTCGGGGCCTCTAGTGCTTGAGCAACGTAATGCGTGTTCACCACTTGCAGGGAAGCTACCGACTCTCTGCACCACTTGCGCGCCAATTCTCACTCGCGCGTCCCACCACCTTTTCCATTCCACCACAGAACGGAGTTCCGTTCTACCTATGATCCCTACATCTTTTCAGTTTTCACTTCTGTTTCCAAAAACCCTAAGTATGAAGCATCTACAATTGTATGACAGCATATACATACAAAATTATAATTAATTACAGTTGCACTTGAAATATTACATAATTATTTACAAAATATATTTTAATACATTTATTCCACCTACGTCAAAGAGGTTATTTTAAACAGATAAACTACACTTAACAAGAGCTTACTCTCGTTATAGTATTTGCTCAATTTTTCAAAATTATGGTTCAAATGGCTCTGAGCACTATGGGACTCAACATCTTAGGTCATAAGTCCCCTAGAACTTAGAACTACTTAAACCTAACTAACCTAAGGACATCACACACACCCATGCCCGAGGCAGGATTCGAACCTGCGACCGTAGCAGCCTCGCGGTTCCGGACTGCAGCGCCAGAACCGCACGGCCACCGCGGCCGCCATTTTCAAAATTATTACGGAACAAAATTTTAAAATATACAGATTAAGGGCAGTATTATATTTACAATAGCATTACATGCTGATGTCATGTGAAGAGCTACTTGAAAGAAGTGTGGGAAAGCCGACAACGGCCGGGAGATCGATGTGTTGACTCCATACCACTAGGGCCGCTGCTGCCAGGTCGGCGTCGCATCGTCATCTGGGCCTCACCGCGGAGTTACTTAGACATTTAGTACTTGATACACACCTCGATGACCGGGAGGCAGCTTCCAGGGAAGTTCGGCCGACGAGTTGCAAGTCTTGTTTCAGGTGACGCCACATTGGGCGACTTGCATGTCGGTGGTGATGAAATGATGACGAGGACAACACAACACTCAGTCCACGAGAAGAGAAAATCTCCAACTCGGCCGGGAATCGAAGCCGGGCCTGCTACATGTTATGCGAACACCACTGAGCTAAGCAGGCGGACAATGGGTTATAAAACAACGTGAACAAGCCAGCAACAAATAGACCAACAGCTTTATTTTCATTTCTGAGTTATTCCAGAGGCAACCGGTTTCGGCATTCCATTATGCCATCATCAGGTTATGGGAACGTACTGGCTGAGCTTATATTTCCAGACAAAATATCATGCAAAAGCGAACCAGTATCCGTATCAGTGTATGTAACTCGCCTATAGACTCATAAACAATCTGGTACACACGCTGGTGTGGATAGCCGTTTGCTTTAACTTGATGCCTCATCTGCCAATGTACGCTCAGCAGCTATTTTACCATTAAGGGCCTGATGATGGCATAATGGGATGCCGAAACCGGTTGCCTCTGATATAAGTCAGAGATGAAAATAAAGCTTTTGGTTTATTTATAGCTGGTTCCCCAAGCTCCGTTATCATGTCACATGTGACATAAATGTGACATATCAGACTCGTCACCAAATTCACACTGAAGACAACATACGTTAACCATTAACAAATATAGATAAGCAGAGATTTGCACCTGTTAAAATTGCATTCCAGTAATACCGCGCGCAATGATCATGCGCACCAAGTAAGGGCCAATCTCCCGACCGCGTTGTAACCGCAACCAACAGACCGCGCAGTCGGAGCTGCTGCGTCACGCTGCAGACTTTAAACAGCCGAACCCGCGATGAACAACTGACGAGGTCGGCCAAAGCGAAATCGATGGCAAAGATGACACTACAAGAAAGAGATACTGGCGCCAGCCGCGCGATGTATCAGGGAGAAAAATATCAGTGCAATAGACTCCGCTTTGTGACATTATGGAGAGAGATAGGAGAGATAACATAGTGTTGCCAGAATGAATTTTCATTCTGGAGCTGTGTGTCTGCTGATGGAGTCTTCCAGATAGACTAAAACTGTCTGGCGGACTGGGACTCTAGCAGGACCTCTTCCACGGCTGGGAGAGAGTTAATGATGTTAGCAAAGCTGTGAGGGCAGGTCGTAAGTCTTGCTGGGATAGCTCGGAAGAGGAAGTATCCGGGTTCGTGTCTCCGTCAGGGACAGAATTTAAATTTGTCAAGAAGTTTCAGCATAGTGTTAGACTGGGTATCATGAGAGATTTTTGTTATTCATTATTGAAATCAAAAGAGTTAAGTGAACATTTAAGCAAAAATTTAATTTTGATCAAACACAGAAGACTCCATCCAGCCTTCTGATATAAGAGTTAAGTGAACATTTAAGCAAAAATTTAATTTTGATCAAACACAGAAGACTCCATCCAGCCTTCTGATATAAGGGATGCCGACAGGTTGAGTCCAACGTATCACTCTGTTACGCATGTTCAGAGAAGATTCAATCACGTTGGTGTTGTGTAGAGTGTGACGGGATGACAGAAAGCGGTAAAGATGAAGGCAGAAGTGTTTGTTCACTTCAGCTTCTAGGTGGCTGGTAGAAGAAGATTTTATTGCAGCGCTATATAGTAGACACTGCGGGAGAGATTCGTTTTGACTGAATTTCCAGAAGGAAAACAACATCCTTGTCACTTGAAATCGGCAGATGTCACGGAAAGGAGTTTATTACGCAGACAGAAAGGAGTCTTTCATTTCTTACTCTGAAATATGATGGTATAATATGACAGAAACAGTTAAAACTTTTTTCTGCTAAACAGTTTGGTTTACTCCATACAAACATTTACTAAATACGTCTGTGTGCATTGATTTCCGAAATGACAAAGCCAAAACTAAATTTATCACCACCATACCGAAAGAACTGAGGAAAAGTCACCTGAACGAATACGTCAGAAAATCTCGAATAGAAGTCAATAATACACTACGTAAATGGCAGACACGTAACCACAGAAGCAACCGAAAGATACGTCTGACAGATAGAGCTGGTATCATAACTGATAGTTCTGCCTTTTTTTAATCATTTGATTTGCATTCTTCCATCTAATCCATCTCTACACCTATAATATACCTAATACCTGCCAGAATCTATCTAGTGCACGGCAATCTCTGTTTGTCCTTGCGATATTTTCGCCCCATTCTCTTGCCAGCATATAGTTGATTATTCTTGGCTCTCCCATTGACCTGACCCTCATTCTGATTAGTGTATTCCATACACTTCTTTTCTCTCTCACTCTTTAGACAGTGAATTATAAGCATACACTGTGATCTTTCAAACACATGTTATTTTTTTAAATAAATTGTGGTTTTATGATGTAATTGGAAATGAGACAAAATGGTTCAAAGCCTATATCTCTGACAGGAAACTAAGAGCGTCAGTAGGGCAGGGTTGTGCATTAAGCTATCAGTTATCATCTCATTTGGAAGTAACTGCATGTGGTGTCCCACAGAGTTCCATCTTAGGGCCCCAACTTTTTCTGGTGCATATTAGTGATCTTTCATCAATAACATTACCGATGCCAAGTCTTTTTTCTTTAGTTGATAAAAACATTGGAATAAACAGAAAATCAGGTACAGTTCTAGAAAGATCGCTTAATGAAATTTTCAGGGACATTAATTATTGGTTGCTAACAAAATTTTGATCACTAAACTTTGAAAGATTCACTATATGCCGTTCATACTTTTAAGAAGTTTCTCCACTGTGTGCTTAAAATAATATGACAAGCTGTGTAAGACGTTGTGGTCTCCTGATTTTCATTGCTGACATACTCCGCCCTCACAATCACATTCCGCACATCAAGACGCTTCATTCGAACCAAAACTCGATAAGATACAGTCAATGATGTATGAATTCATGTAAACGATATACAAATAACAAATAAGCGCACCGTTTAAGAAGAGCAATGCTGATTGACAGACGACATTCCTGACGCCTTGAACTGAAGGAGTAATGGAAGAGACCAAAAGACATACCCCTTCATGTCTGACGTGGACAGGGGCCATTCCGTTATCGCTTTTGGAGCGAGAACACGTAACGAGAGCGTGTGCGCTCGTATGTGTACCCAAAGAGCGAGGAACAAGTCTCTCCTCAGTTCTTCACTAGTAGAGCACCTCTGTCGAGAGTGAATCGGAGTGCGACTCTATATTGAGTCCTTGCGATTAAGCATTTTTCACTGTGTTGGCCGTCACACCTATGGTGCGGTGTTAACAGACAGAGTTATAGTTAAACGCCTGTGAGCGAATAGTTGAGTGGCATCGCGGTGGACTGGTTAACTGACCGGTGTACCACGCCAATAGTTAGACTAGGGGTGAATAGGAGTCCTTGACTTCATCAAGACGTAGGGAGACTTTGATTGGTGAAGGTCAATCCAGATAGAACGAGAGTTATCTTATTTGTCAGCAGCGAGCGGCGCAGACAGCAGTCGTAGCAGCTCACGGTATTGTGCGCTACAGCTCTTGCGAGCCCCATTATTTCCTCCACTTCACTGCATTTCACATGCGACAGCCTCGACTCTACCTAGCAACATTCTAACGCATAATTATTCAAGTTGAGTAGGCGCGCCTCTCAGCCATTCCGCCAAGTCAACAACAATCTTAAACTTTGTATAGAAATTTCATTAGCGAATCCTATGCTTAAGAGGTAACTTCACATTCCGAAAAGAACCCGGAAATAACGTGTTCAGTACATAACTAAAAGCGCCATTGTGATTTCTCAGAATTTTTGCAAAATAAATAATAATTTTCGTTAGTTTCATGTTTTTCTTAAACTAACTAGCACTACTCCAGTACCCAAATATCCCACTAGTTACGTAAGAAATTTTGTGAATTTTTGTTTCATTTCCTTACAGCGGATGACTCCAGAAGATATTTATTGCTGAACGTTTTTCAGGCATTTATCTTTAGAACGTTAGGAGCGTCTGTCTGAGTTCTGTAGTAGTGTGGGGATGGAAATTACATCTTGCAGGAGCCATAGGGTAAAGGGTACATCTCAGATTAATCCGTTACGCAGAACGACAGCAACCAGCAACCCCACCCACACGTTCACCACAGAGCTGATAGAAGAGGGCTGACAGCGTTGAATTCTTGGGATTGCAGATTGGTAGTAAATTCGATTAGGAGTAGCACACCACAGAACTGCTTAAGTGCCTAAACAAATCTGTATATATAGCACCCTTCACTTATTTTCATTCCACAATGTCAGACGTGGTCAGTTTAGAGCGCCAAGCTAAAGGTTGCCGTGAGCGTGTAATACGAATTATATGTGGTTTGAACTGAAGAACGTCCTGCAGGGGGCTATTCGAGAGACTGGGTAAACTGACCTTTGCTTACCATTTCATTCATTCCGTAATGAAATTTCTCATAAATAATGTATCTGTTTGAAGGAACAGCTTAGATCGTGGAATCTGTACTAGAAATCACTTACTTTGGTCTATGAATCTGTCCAATTATCAGGAACACACGTTTTCACTAACTTGTCAGCAGCCATAAAGAGTTTACTTGCTGACAAAGTTCAGTATAAGACGAGCCCGTACGATTGACTGGTGGCCACCTCTTTCCGCTCCATTGGCGATTTTCTTATTGAGACCGATTCATGTGCATAAAATATGAATAACGCAAGTGTTGCGTAAAATCTGATTTTTCATACATGTAAAGATCAGTAAGGAGATCAATGTAAATAAATGATGTAAACTGTTTTCCTCTTTGATTATGCCCGGTTACAATAGCCCGCCAATCATCACATGCACCTCACCGGATTGTAGATTTACAATTTGGTGATAACTTCGTTATTACCTCTTACGTGAAAATATGTTTAAGATTTATTGATTTATCCTGCACCCTTGAGGGTAATTCCATTTGGGATCTGTGGACAGAACATTAACATACCTTCTTTTCCTGTTTTCTAGTTAATTTGTATCATGTATCACTGTTTCACTGATCTTCACTACCGATCTGTGGAACAAAAAATAGAATCTAATCTTGCTAGTATCTCTTCATTTCGTACTTTATCTGTACTCTTAAATTTTAATGTCCTCCTATAGAAATACATTATATTGTTTCTATTTCATGTCTCCTAACTTTCTGATGGTTCAAGTTTAGCTTCTCTTCGATGCTGTTCTCCTGACATTTACCTTCAGTAACTTCTTACTCAATTCTGTGTCAACATTAGATACCAGCAGAGCTTTCTTCTCCGGCGTCATAATCCATATTGAGTTGTTATCTTTTGCGAACCACACCTTCTGCAGTCTGCAGGAACCGTGCGAATTGTGTTTGAGCAAGCTTACAACGGGGCATAGCGGAGGTGTCTTTTACCATTGCTAGTATTTCTCTTCGCTGTTCGCAAAGAGGGCGACGGAGAAGCTTTCTCAATAGCTTTTTCCAGAAAGAACGCCTTCTTCCCTCCAGTGATTTCCATTTCAGTTCACGGAGCATTTCAGTAATGGTCGTGTGATGACAGTACATACTGATCACAGCACCTTCCTTGCAACCGACTTTACGGCTTGTTCCATTTGATACAGCTTTATATCATTAGTCCTAGATATCTAACAGAGGTGACAGTGTCGACCATCACACCGCTAGTAATGTATTACATCACTGCAACACTGCTTTTCCTACTCATCTGCATTAAATTGCATTTTTTTACACCTAGAGCAAGCTGCCATTCCCCAGATCAAATTCTGTATTCGTGTGGATCACTAAAAGATAGTGCTTTTCCGTCCACTACGACGTCATCAGCAAACAGTCGCAAACTGGTGCTTTCCTCATCCGTCAGACCCTTTATCTACATAGAGAACTACAGCGGTCCTATCACGATTTTCTGAGGCACTACTGACAATATCTATCTCACTGATGAAACTCGCTGTCCATCGAACTTCAGCGTGCTTAAATTATTTAGAATCCATGGCACGATGGAATGCACCTGTTTTGCAAGCCAAACGTGGGCTAACAAACTTTTACGCGAGGTTGTACAGGCAGCAGTTGTAATGTTCCGGTTGGTCGCTGTAAGCTGTTCTTTTTTCTTCTGGTTGTTCGCAGCCGCGTAATAAACTACATAAACCGCACACTGTACGCCGGCAGGCCCAACATACGCTTGGTCTGCAGCCAAGTGGTGGTCTCACTGGCAATCTCGCCGTTAGTGAGGTGATCAAGGGAAGAAACAAGGCTGCCATCTGAAACAGCGTCTTTGGTTCTCGGTTTCTCAGCTGCATGACGTATCTTTTTTTTTGGTCATCAGTCTACTGACTGGTTTGATGCGGCCCGCCACGAATTCCTTTCCTGTGCTAACCTCTTCATCTCAGAGTAGCACTTGCAACCTACGTCCTCAATTATTTGCTTGACGTATTCCAATCTCTGTCTTCCTCTACAGTTTTTGCCCTCTACAGCTCCCTCTAGTACCATGGAAGTCATTCCCTCATGTCTTAGCAGATGTCCTATCATCCTGTCCCTTCTCCTTATCAGTGTTTTCCACATATTCCTTTCCTCTCCGATTCTGCGTAGAACGTCCTCATTCCTTACCTTATCAGTCCACCTAATTTTCAACATTCGTCTATAGCACCACATCTCAAATGCTTCGATTCTCTTCTGTTCCGGTTTTCCCACAGTCCATGTTTCACTACCATACAATGTTGTACTCCAGACGTACATCCTCAGAAATTTCTTCCTCAAATTAAGGCCGGTATTTGATATTAGTAGACTTCTCTTGGCCAGAAATGCCTTTTTTTGCCATAGCGAGTTTGGTTTTGATGTCCTCCTTGCTCCGTCCGTCATTGGTTATTTTACTGTCTAGGTAGCATAATTCCTTAACTTCATTGACTTCGTGACCATCAATCCTGATGTTAAGTTTCTCGCTGTTCTCATTTCTACTACTTCTCATTACCTTCGTCTTTCTCCGATTTACTCTCAAACCATACTGTGTACTCATTAGACTGTTCATTCCGTTCAGCAGATCATTTAATTCTTCTTCACTTTCACTCAGGATAGCAATGTCATCAGCGAATCGTATCATTGATATCCTTTCACCTTGTATTTTAATTCCACTCCTGAACCTTTCTTTTATTTCCATCATTGCTTCCTCGATGTACAGATTGAAGAGTAGGGGCGAAAGGCTACAGCTTTGTCTTACACCCTTCTTAATACAAGCACTTCATTCTTGATCGTCCACTCTTATTATTCCCTCTTGGTTGTTGTACATATTGTATATGACCCGTCTCTCCCTATAGCTTACCCCTACTTTTTTCAGAATCTCGAACAGCTTGCACCATTTTATATTGTCGAACGCTTTTTCCAGGTCGACAAATCCTATGAAAGTGTCTTGATTTTTCTTTAGCCTTGCTTCCATTATTAGCCGTAACGTCAGAATTGCCTCTCTCATCCCTTTACTTTTCCTAAAGCCAAACTGATCGTCACCTAGCGCATTCTCAATTTTCTTTTCCATTCTTCTGTATATTATTCTTGTAAGCAGCTTCGATGCATGAGCTGTTAAGATGATTGTGCGATAATTCTCGCACTTGTCAGCTCTTGCCGTCTTCGGAATTGTGTGGATGATGCTTTTCCGAAAGACAGATGGTATGTCGCCAGACTCATATATTCTACACACCAACGTGAATAGTCGTTTTGTTGCCACTTCCCCCAATGATTTTAGAAATTCTGATGGAATGTTATCTATCCCTTCTGCGTTATTTGACCGTAAGTCCTCCAAAGCTCTTTTAAATTCCGATTCTAATACTGGATCCCCTATGTCTTCTAAATCGACTCCTGTTTCTTCTTCTATCACATCAGACAAATCTTCACCATCATAGAGGCTTTCAATGTATTCTTTCCACCTATCTGCTCTCTCCTCTGCATTTAACAGTGGAATTCCCGTTGCACTCTTAATGTTACCACCGTTGCTTTTAATGTCACCAAAGGTTGTTTTGACTTTCCTGTATGCTGAGTCTGTCCTTTTTCGATGTCTTGACATTTTTCCTGCAGCCATTTCGTCTTAGCTTCCCTGCACTTCCTATTTATTTCATTCCTCAGCGACTTGTATTTCTGTATTCCTGATTTTCCCGGAACATGTTTGTTCTTCCTCCTTTCATCAATCAACTGAAGTATTTCTTCTGTTACCCATGGTTTCTTCCCAGCTACCTTCTTTGTACATATGTTTTCCATCCCAATTTCTGTGATGGCCCTTTTTAGAGATGTCCATTCCTCTTCAACTGTACTGCCTACTGCGCTATTCCTTATTGCTGTATCTATAGCGTTAGAGAACTTCAAACGTATCTTGTCATTCCTTAGTTCTTCCGTATCCCACTTCTTTGCGTATTAATTATTCCTGACTAATGTCTTGTACTTCAGCCTACTCTTCATCACTAATATATTGTGTTCTGAGTCTATATCTGCTCCTGGGTACGCCTTACAATCCAGTATCTGATTTCGGAATCTCTATCTGACCATGATGTAATCTAATTGAAATCTTCCCGTATCTCCCGGCCTTTTCCAAGTATACCTCCTCCTCTTGTGATTCTTGAACAGGGTATTCGCTATTACTAGCTGAAACTTGTTACAGAACTCAATTAGTCTTTCTCCTCTTTCATTCCTTGTCCCAAGCCCATATTCTCCTGTAACCTTTTCTTCTACTCCTTCCCCTACAACTGCATTCCAGTCGCCCATGACTATTAGATTTTCGTCCCCCTTTACATAGTGCATTACCCTTTCAATATCCTCATACACTTTCTCTATCTGTTCATCTTCAGCTTGCGACGTCAGCATGTATACCTGAACTGTCGTTGTCGGTGTTGGTCTGCTGTCGATTCTGATTAGAACAACCCGGTCACTGAACTGTTCACAGTAACACACCCTCTGCCCTACCTTCCTATTCATAACGAATCCTACACCTGTTATACCATTTTCTGCTGCTGTTGATATTACCCGATACTCATCTGACCAGAAATCCTTGTCTTCTTTCCACTTCACTTCACTGACCCCTACTATATCTAGATCGAGCCATTGCATTTCCCTTTTCAGATTTTCTAGTTCCCCTACCACGTTAAAGCTTCTGACATTCCACGCCCCGATTCGTAGAACGTTATCCTTTCGTTGATTATTCAATCTTTTTCTCATGGTAACCTCCCCCTTGGCAGTCCCCTCCCGGAGATGCGAATGGGGGACTATTCCGGAATCTTTTTGCCAATGGAGAGATCATCATGACACTTCTTCAATTACAGGCCACATGTCCTGTGGATACACGTTACGTGTCTTTAATGCAGTGGTTTCCATTGCCTTCTGCATCCTCATGTCGTTGATCATTGCTGATTCTTCCGCCTTTAGGGGCGTCTTGTGAAGACGATATGCCATTTCGCGAGGAGCAATCTGGTATGCAGTATTTTTTCGATGGAGAATTCTGGCCGCGTTCTGTGGTTTCTGCAGCGACTGCGAGATGGGGGACCTTCCTTCTACGTGATGCGTTGTGCAAAGGATATCGTAGACAGGAAGACTGCTTATCCCTCTTGTCAGGAAATTTTGCGCAGATAATTTTGGTAATATGTAGACTTTTATAGAGTAAAAGGTAAAGCTGGGCTAAATCTCATACAGAAACAATAATAGTATATCGACCTTTCGCCAGAATAGTTCGTTGGTTCTTTTGGTGATACGTAGTCAGATAGTGCCGGATTTCTCGAAAGCAGAAGTACGGCTGGGCTAATTTTACTAATGTTGCACTTCTTTTTCAGGCAAATGTGAAATTATGTGTCGTGTGACGATTATCGATTGCATAGTTACCTAAACAATTGGAATAATAGTACACGTTCTATATGGATTTCTTTCATTGTTGGGTATTTGCTTGCACAATAGTAAAGTTCTGTTTTTGTTTGTTCGATCATTGTCGCAATTTTGCTTCTCCAAGGAATAGTGTTTCATCATGTTTGATACAACACAAAACAATATGAAAGTCCGTCGTGGCTAAAGACAACAGAGGGCGGTGCAAAATAAGGAGTCGCTACAGGATGAGATAAACCACCTCGAGTAATTAGGAGTTTACATGAGACTGCAGGAAATCGCGCTAATCCAAAACTTTTAACCAATTTAGAGAACAATAATAAAACAGAACAAACGATGGATAAAGAACAGCCGCCCGGTGTGGCCGAGCGTTTCTAGGCGCTTCAGTCTGGAGCCGCCGACCGCTACGGTCGCAGGTTCGAATCCTGCCTCGGGCATGGATGTGTGTGATGTCCTTAGGTTAGTTAGGTTTAAGTAGTTCTAAGTTCTAGGGGACTGATGACCTCAGATGTTAAGTCCCATAGTGCTCACAGCCATTTGATAATGAACATGTGAATTCTGAAGTTGAGTATGTAGGCAATGAGTCGGCACAATCTAGCGAAGGCTTACAAAAGCCATCATAGCGGTCCGAATGTTTACAACAACTGGTAACCGACACATCAGAATTAGGTTTTGCGTCGGTGTCTTTTGAACGAACAGAACACACGTCACCTTCAGTGAAAAATTATATAGAACCACACTGTGCAAATACGACAGATTTTCTATAATCAACTGGCCAAATTCTTAAAGAAACACAAGATTAAAATAGGAAATCAATGGAAGAAAAAAAATCACAGGAAGAAAACAGTAAGTCACTTTGGGAGGAAATATGACCTTCTACCAATAATTAACAGTTTTGCAACTAGATTATGTACCATTGAAAACAAATCGGCATAATGATAAGGACGAATTGTTAGCTAAAATCAATACTAGTTCCGAGTGCGATAGATACACAGATAAAAGAAGAGATTAACACAACGGTGAAAGAAATTAGTGAACAAGTGGAAATTCTGAAAATAAATTCTGAGGAACAAAGGGAACAGTTGAGCACAATTAAACTAAAAGTTAAATGACCTGACAACACAAATGGCAAATTTGTCAACCAAAGCACACAGAGATTCAAATGACACAATGTCAGTACAATTTTCATAGGCAGCAGAATATCAGTCATTAAAAATTATAAAGACAACCAAGAAAAAGGTAATCAGGAAAATAGGCGTTACAGGAGCATCATGGAGGAAAACGATGAGCGTATTGAAAGAAAGCTTAACCGTGAGAAAAAAAAACCGATTTGGCCGTATACTTTCATATTCAGAAAACGTTGGTGGCTACGAGAAGTTATTTGAGACACTGGTCCATAATTTCGCTCAAATATTTGGTTACGTCAGAAAAGTACACCTGTTTTTATTTCACTCTATTGGTTTGAGTCAACTCATTCAGAATGCGTTATGCGATAAATTAACTAGCTGTGCAGACTATATTGTCATCGTCAACACCAGAATTGGGACGATACATTCACGCATTCCAAAAGATACTCAATGAATTACTACACGATTCTACACCGTTATCTCCTTTACTTGTACTCAGAAATCAACAATCACCAGATCGTATAAGGGAGTTAACACCATTTCCAGCTTCGAAAAAATTACGACAAAAGGAAGTAGTAGATACAGCGCTAAACAACATCAAAAACGCTGCAGGAAGAAGAGAGAAATCTCAGAACAAGTAAATATCAAAAAGCCAGTCTGTATAAATTGTTACTACAGGATGCGACACTATTAGCATAATAATTATGTATAGCACTGCAGTGAGCTCTCATAAATCGTTTAAGATCTGTAAGAAATCATGAAAGATGTATAAGGAAGAAACAAAGAGAAGAAGGTAGAACTAGAAAAGAAATAATTACAGGAACAAATATGAGACATGATTGGCTTGGACAAATATGAGAAATGGCTAAGTAGGGCAAAGGTGACATATGGTTAGGTAGGGCAATGGAGTTAAATAATATGAACTTATGAAAATGTGTGAAACATGTGGCTGAAAAAAGCAAAGAGTACAGTAAACAGTGATATTTGTTGAAAGTCTGATGAAATTATAGCCAAAATGATAAAAAGGTGCAGGAACTAAAGGATGAAATATAATTAGGTAGCATGCTGATTACTGAGTATATTAGGTATAATCATACACTGACGTTTGATTGACTACGTGAAGAATTCTCTAATGTGAACCTTGGTTACTCCCTAATCCATGTTTTTCGTAATTATATATTTGTGTTCTCCTTATCTGTGTGTATGTGTGAACACTATCCCTATGTGTTCATTTCTTGTGTGATCACTAACCTTATGTGTCTCTTTCTACCTTACTCTCTATACTTTGGCGAATTTTACTGATGTCCACACATAAACATATTTATTTGAATAGAATCTTCTGTATGGTCATTCTGTACAGGCATAGTAATTGTTTATTATTATTCCTATTACTGTACACTGTTTCACATGATTCTGTCTGATGTTCCTGTAATTCATTATTGTAAAACCGTGATGCTATTTTTTTTCTTAGCGATTTATAGACATAGAATCTGTTGCTGCCATTATACTATATGTGCATTTCATATATACAACTATGTAACGTCTTAGTACTTCTGTCTTAATATGGGTAATTGCATATTGTAAATGTAACAAATTGTAACCGACTGACCACTAAACACTACAAATGATTGAGACTTGCCAGGGCAGCAGGAATACATTTACTGATTATGTACTGAAATATTCAACTAAATGTTGGCATACTTCACTGGCGCAATCTGCAACTGACTTTCATAAAGAACTCTTCGATACCACAAAATGGGTTTGGAGTTATCAATGGATCTACAATCTGCTTCAAGCAGATACTACGACATTTTACTGTTTGTGCTTTTGTGGTGTTGTCAGGTGAGAACTGTGCTTAGCCTAACTGAGTCTGCTTCCACATAACTTCCCACAACGGTTACGTTATTACAAAGAGTTAAAGAAAGTTTAGTCGTCTGCGACAAGGACACGCTTCTACCTACTTCCATCGTGCAGATTATTACTGCCATAAGTGACTGTGCTTCAAAAATATAGTCCTTTTATGATATACATACACTGATCTACTTCCTGTGTGCTACAAAAACAGTGTAGATCATTAATACTACTTCAATACAAAATGTGACTTTCAAACTAGCCCTGTGCAGAACGTTCTCATAGATATCATAAAAAATTTATCACCAATTCTGTTGATTAATCATTCAATTGTTCTTGAATTTTGTATAAATTTTTTACTGATAGTTCCTTAACTCATATTCTTGTAAAACTATTTTTCTCTTTGCACTTGTAACACGTTTTGTATGTTCCTGCCCATAACGTTCAGAATTTTGTTCTCGTCCCGTTCCTATTTGAAATGACCCTCGTACAAAATTCCACTGGGAGAAGATGGAGGATATGTAAGGTGGTCACGTCATTTGGTTTCTGTATGTCAACGATGTCCACATCAGAGAGAGAGAGAGCGGCAGAGCAAGTTATGTAGCGGTTAAACAATTTTTGGTTTTGTCGTGGCACAGTCTTTGCCTCTGCGCAGTCTGATACATTCTTAGTTGAAGTGTGGTGGGTGATAAAAGTATTAAGTAGTGCTTTGCGGACTTGTGATTGTATCTGTAGATGAAGAAAGGACAGCAAAGATGAATTTGATACATACAATGAAAGGTGAAAGGAACATTAATTTCGAATAATATGACTGGTTTTGATGGTAAAACTGCAACACTCCGCACCTGGTTTATCAAAATGATTATAATATGCTAGTTAACTTGCTCAGAGCTGAGAGAAAGACCATCCCACTCACCTATGTCATGTATTAACATATTGATTGATTAGGTTGTTTAGTTTTTATAGAAATTCTCTGTTAACAATGTACCCTTTTTAAATCGTTGTTCACTTTGTTATGCATAGTATGATTCAGACTAATGATATGTGTGCGTATCACGTGAAGTTCTATTCTGTCTCTCTTCATACTAAAATTGTTGTCCTGAAATATCATTTCGAAGGAATAGTTACTCTCCCCATCCCACGCACGCTGACACTTGTTGATGGCCCAGCACTGAAATGTGCATCAATTTGTCACGCTGAACGATTATCTTCAGTAGCCCTTGGTCCCAATCTTGCAGGATCTTTTTCCGGTCGCAGCATTATCGGAGATTTCATGTTTTACCGGATTCCTGACATTCACGGTGCATTCGTGAAATGGTCGTAGGGGAAAATCCCCACTTCGTAGCTTCCTCGGATGTTCTGTATTCCATCGCTTGTGCGTTCAAACTGTTAAATCTTGGTAACCTGCCATTCTGGCAGCAGTAACCGATCTAACAATATCAGAATTTGTTGTGTTATACAGGCATTGCCGACCGTAATGCCGTATCCTGCCTCTTTAGATATCTCTGTATTTGAATGCGCGTACCTTTACCAGTTTCTTTGACGCTCCAGTGTATGATTTTATTCCATTTGATGTAGTTGTAACACTTTTCAATTTCCCACAGTTTTGAGGGAGCTTGAATCTGACGAGCGATGTATTTTATAAAAAAGTGGTATGCAACTTGTAGCTGCTCCATTATTTTATTTTAGGAATATTGTTGTTAAACGTGCCGCCTACATGGAGTTCATTAGAGAACAAGCTTGGGATTGGGAAGTATAGAAAAGGAATCTGGACCTGCCCTTCTTAGGAAACATCCCCGCATATGCCGTAAGCGATTTATGGAAATCACAGAAAAGACGCAAATCTAGATGGCCAGAAGGGGATCTGAACCGCACCACTTCGTTCGGTCCCTCTTACCTGGAGCTTCTTTGGCATGGCACTACGTCCCACAAGAGGCCACATTCAGAATCCACTCACTCTTAAGGTGCATTCATGCTTCCACCTCGCTTTGCTGCCATGGCACAGTGACGATGAATCAAGCTCATTGAGTCATACCCGTCTATTTAACCTGTACCATCACCTCGCTAGGTGATGATGTCAGTCTGGTTTGTGTTTCACGCCACATGTCCTGAAACATGAGCCATGATTGGCTGCTTCAAGGTCAATTTGACTCTGCTAGCAGACTGAAGCGGCGAGTGAAAATATGTACCAAAGCCGGGAATCGGGCTCGGGTCTCTTACTTACTAGACATGTGGGTTAGCCACTAACACGGGAAATTCCCTACCGCACCCGCTCGGATTTAGTGGTTAAAAGGCCCAGCTCATAGCTCGTCAAAAACTGAATATATATCAAGTATACGGGTTTTTTATGATCTGTTTTGGATCTCGTATTCTATGAGATATTTTGATTTTTATGATGGTATGTCTATGGAGATATGGAGATTTGCTTTTTCGAAACGTATCAGTAGTAATACAGTCAGATTTTAAAGTGATTAGCCTTATAAGCGTAATTACGAAAATATCCCTTAAATTATTAAATTACTACTGAGGTCTCACTTCTAGCTTGCAACGCAGAAAATTAAAGGACGCCGTGGAGTTTATTATTTTTTGGTATTTACATTCTGCTGATGGATTTATCTGTAACTTAGACGTCATGGTACGTGTATTATTCAGATTTCGACGGAATTTTACGTTCGTCATTTTGAGAGCAGCGTTAGTGAACTCAGACAGATAGTGTTCAATATTACAGTGGCTGGTTGTGAGTCGGCTAAGCCAACGAGTATGGTAACACGAGAATAACTATCCTTAAAATTTGGCGTCTATTTTAAACCTATTTGATTTCTGTGAGTGGTTCATGTCCGCCATTTGGATGACATCATTGGTCAACCCAGTGATTGGTATCGGTACGTTCAACATTTCCGTTAATGACAGTGGGACAAACACTTTGAATTTCAACACGATGTCATGTGTTAGCTTAACATACGTTAATACATGTTTGAAAATTTATAACTAAGATACTTACGAATCACTTAGACGATCTGGGTTGACGCACACATAAGCACTAAAAGTTGCATCTGGTGCTTTCCACATCTGACTGGATAAATGCAAGTGCAATACTCGTTATAAGACAAATCTTTGATCATACAGTGGGTGCAGTGCTCTGAATTATTAATAAAACTGTTCACTGAATTTGGCCACCGTGCACAACGGTGTACAACAGGTAACATTGGTTATTTGTGGCTCTACTGACCATGGAAAAGTTGTAGTGACACCGCATGAGAATTGTGTATTAAAATAACCGTAGTGAGAGAGGATGTCAGATGCACCAGCACTCGCGGCATGTTGACTTTACCAGAAAAGGCAGTATTAGTGATTCCTATCAGAATGGGGACTCCTCTACTGTCCATTATAATTATCCGGGCTGTTATGCCGTGGTCGGTTGATGAATTCCGTATTGTTTCCCAACGTTTCGTCTCCGACTGCGGGAGATATCTTCAAGGGGGTCCGTAGCTTGATGGAAGGTCCAACACACACACTGGCTCGCTACTGACTGCCGCTAAATTCCGTGTCCGCGCGCCCCCGCGCCGCGGCGTGACGTCACGTGTTTTGAAAACGTCAGTGCAATTGGCCGCTGTCCGTCGCCGTCGATCGCCGTTGCCATCACCCAGTAGTGGACGAGTGGTATACATCTTCTTTAACACCGGCATCCATATACCGTTTAATTTGACGCCCTCCTCCTTTCTGTTGAAATTATTTGGGTGTTTAGCGATTTCGATTGCCTCCCTGTAGAGCCTTTCGTAGTATCCGCTCGTGGCCGCTAGTACTTGCGTCTCCTCGAAACGAATATTGTGGTTCCCTGGCTGGAAAGCATGCTCCGCAACAGCTGATCGTTCCGTTTCTCCTCTTCTACAATTTCCCTTGTGCTCTTCCAAACGTTTAGAAACAGTTCTTTTGGTGGTACCCACATAAACATCACCACAGCTGCATGGGATCCTATACACTCCAGATTTTTCCAATGGTTTGCGAGCGTCCTTGGCAGGCCTAAGGTATTCCTGTATCTTCCTGGTGGGCTTGTAAATTACGGTAATATTCCGCTTCGTCAAGATCCTCCCTATTCTTTCCGTTACATTTTTAACAAACGACAGGAAAACCTTAGATTTTGCAGTAGCCTGTACGTCAGTATGATTTCTGCGTGGCTGCCTCAACGCACGTTTTATTTCGGCGGACGAATATCCGTTCTTCGTTAGTGCATTGTGGAGATGTTCCGTCTCAGCGTCGAGCAACTCAGGTTCACAAATATTTCTAGCTCTGTCCGCTAACGTCTTGATAACACCCCGCCGGCCGCGGTGGTCTCGCGGTTCTAGGCGCGCAGTCCGGAACCGCGCGACTGCTACGGTCGCAGGTTCGAATCCTGCTTCGGGCATGGATGTGTGTGATGTCCTTAGGTTAGTTAGGTTTAAGTAGTTCTAAGTTCTGGGGGACTGATGACCACGGCTGTTAAGTCCCATAGTGCTCAGAGCCATTTGATAACACCCCGCTTCTGTTGTGGGTGGTGGTTCGAATCCCGGTGCAAATAACGGTCCGTGTGCGTGGGTTTGCGGTACACTGAGTGGCCCAAACTACCATTTTCGTTTCTAAACACAAGCACATCGAGGAAATGTAGTTTGCCGTCTACCTCCTCCTCCATTGTAAACTGAATTCTTGAGTTTATACTGTTCAGATGTTCGTGGAACCGGCTTAGTTCCTCCCTACCATGTCTCCACAACACAAACGTGTCATCCACCTATCGGAACCATACATTTGGTTTCTTGCTGGCAGTACCTAAGGCCTGTTCTTCGAATTTCTCCATACAGAAGTTTGCAATTACGGGACTTAGGGGGCTTCCCATAGCCACGCCATCCGTTTGCTCATAAAACTGTTCATTCCACTTGGAGTATGTGGTCGTCAAACAACACTTAAACAGCTCTAAAATATCGGCAGGAAAAATTCGATCCAGCTGTTCCAATACATCATTAAGTGGAACCATGGTAAACAGCGATACCACATCGAAGCTGACCAATATGTCCTCCGGCTGGACCACTATGCCATTCAATCTGCTGATGAAATGTGTCGAATTCTTTATATAAGAGTCCGAACGGCCCACATTGAAGAGAGTGTACAGAAAGGTCTCTGCAGTTCGGTTGCGCTACCACCGAGGCTTTATGGATTGCCCAAAATTCATAAAGAAAATGTTCCGTTAAGACCGATACTAAGTGCCATTGGTTTGCCCACCTACTCGTTAGCCAAGTTTTTGACTACGCTGTTAAAACCACATGTGGGCCGTCCGGACTCTTATATAAAGAATTCGACACATTTCATCAGCAGATTGAATGGCATAGTGGTCCAGCCGGAGGACATATAGGTTAGCTTCGATGTGGTATCGCTGTTTACCATGATTCCACTTAATGATGTATTGGAACAGCTGGATCGAATTTTTCCTGCCGATATTTTAGAGCTGTTTAAGTGTTGTTTCACGACCACATACTTCAAGTGGAATGAACAGTTTTATGAGCAAACGGATGGCGTGGCTATGGGAAGCCCCCTAAGTCCCGTAATTGCAAACTTCTGTATGGAGAAATTCGAAGAACAGGCCTTAGGTACTGCCAGCAAGAAACCAAATGTATGGTTCCGATAGGTGGATGACACGTTTGTGTTGTGGAGACATGGTAGGGAGGAACTAAGCCGGTTCCACGAACATCTGAACAGTATAAACTCAAGAATTCAGTTTACAATGGAGGAGGAGGTAAACGGCAAACTACATTTCCTCGATGTGTTTAGAAACGAAAATGGTAGTTTGGGCCATTCAGTGTACCGCAAACCCACGCACACGGACCGTTATTTGCACCGGGATTCGAACCACCACCCACAACAGAAGCGGGGTGTTATCAAGACGTTAGCGGACAGAGCTAGAAATATTTGTGAACCTGAGTTGCTCGACGCTGAGACGGAACATCTCCACAATGCACTAACGAAGAACGGATATTCGTCCGCCGAAATAAAACGTGCGTTGAGGCAGCCACGGAGAAATCATACTGACGTACAGGCTACTGCAAAATCTAAGGTTTTCCTGCCGTTTGTTAAAAATGTAACGGAAAGAATAGGGAGGATCTTGACGAAGCGGAATATTACCGTAATTTACAAGCCCACCAGGAAGATACAGGAATACCTTAGGCCTGCCAAGGACGCTCGCAAACCATTGGAAAAATTTGGAGTGTATAGGATCCCATGCAGTTGTGGTGATGTTTATGTGGGAACCACCAAAAGAACTGTTTCTAAACGTTTGGAAGAGCACAAGGGAAATTGTAGAAGAGGAGAAACGGAACGATCAGCTGTTGCGGAGCATGCTTTCCAGCCAGGGAACCACAATATTCGTTTCGAGGAGACGCAAGTACTAGCGGCCACGAGCGGATACTACGAAAGGCTCTACAGGGAGGCAATCGAAATCGCTAAACACCCAAATAATTTCAACAGAAAGGAGGAGGGCGTCAAATTAAACGGTATATGGATGCCGGTGTTAAAGAAGATGTGTACCACTCGTCCACTACTGGGTGATGGCAACGGCGATCGACGGCGACGGACAGCGGCCAATTGCACTGACGTTTTCAAAACACGTGACGTCACGCCGCGGCGCGGGGGCGCGCGGACACGGAATTTAGCGGCAGTCAGTAGCGAGCCAGTGTGTGTGTTGGACCTTCCATCAAGCTACGGACCCCCTTGAAGATGTCTCCCGCAGTCGGAGACGAAACGTTGGGAAACAATACGGAATTCATCAACCGACCACGGCATAACAGCCCGGATAATTATAATGGACATGATATTTCCGGCCGTGAAAGTTTACATTTTAATATCGGACTCCTCTACTGTAGCTTTACGATCCTATCGCCATACGGAGGGTATTCGAATGGGTAACGCTCCTGTGACGAGTGTCGCCATGAAGAAAATGATCAGAAAGTTCGAAATTACGGCTTGTTTAGACGATTGGCCCCGGAATGGGTGATCGGACACAGGTACTACTGCTACTCGCACAGATCAGGAAGATATGCGGGTTCATCTCCGCATGGTAAAGTCAGCACTCTTCAAGTCACACCAGCACTCCACGCAATACTGTTTGGGGAACACTACGGCGTACACTCCAGTGCTACCCGTACAAAATGCAGTATCATTATGAGCCATTAGCTACCGATTTAGTGACGCGGAGAGCATTTGCAATGATGGAAGATTACGATTACGACTGGTTGTCCAAAGTTTTGTGGACCGATTGTAACCTCCCCACTATATTTGTTTCTGTATGAAATTTAGCTCAACTTTACCTCCCAGTCTATAAAAGTCTACATATTACCACAAATATGTACGCACAAACTGTTATTCAAATTAAACTCGTATGCTAACCATTGAATTAATAGAACATAATTAGAACTGAACTGTGACTGACCTGAATGCAGTTTGTCTTACGTTAAATGCACAAATAAAGTAAAACAATTATCTGACCCTAATCAAAATTTCCACTTACCTCACATTTTGACAAGATTGTTGCAGATTTCTCCAAAACACAACAGCGGACGGCAAGCAGGCAGCGGATAAGCGAGATTTCTGTTTGTTAATACGTATTCAAACTGTTGCATATGGTAACGCGTACGTGGGTTAGATCGGTTACTGCTGCTACAATGGCAGGTTATGAAGATTTAACAGTTTGAACGCACAAGCGATGGGATACGGCACCTCCGAGGAAGCTACGAAGTGGGGATTTTCCCCTACGACCATTTCACGAATGCACCGTGAATGTCAGGAATCCGGTAAAACATGAAATCTCCGACAATGCTGCGACCGGAAAAAGATCTTGCAAGATTGGGACCAAGGGCTACTGAAAATAATCGTTCAGCGTGACAAATTGATGCACATTTCAGTGCTGGGCCATCAACAAGTGTCAGCGTGCGAACCATTCAACGAAACATCATCAATATGGGCTTTCGGAGCCGAACGCCGACCCGTGTAATCCTGATGACTGCACACTTGGTTGGAAGAGTCTCGTTTCAAATTGCATCAAGCGAATGAATCCATGGACCCTGCATGTCAGCAGAGGACTATTGAAGCTGGTGGAGGCTCTGTAATGATGTGGGGCGTATGTAGTTGGAGTGATATGGGCTTGGTCTAGATACGACTCTGACAAGGGACACGTACGTAAGCATCGTGTCTGATCACCTGCATCCATTCATTGCATTGTTCATTCCGACGGACTTGGGCAATTGCAGCAGGACAATGCGATACGCCAAATGTCCAAATTTGCTACAGAATGGCTCCAGGGACACTCTTCTGAGTTTAAACACTTTCGCTATCCACCAGATTCCCCAGACATGAACATTATTGAGCAAATCTGGGGTGCCTTGGAATGTGCTCTTCTGAACAGATCTTCACCCCTTCGTACTCTTACTGATTTATGGACAGCCCTGTAGGGTTCATGGCGTCAGTTCCCTCCAGCACTACTTCGGACATTAGTCGAGTCCATGCCACGTGTGGTTGCTGCACTTATGCGTGTTCGCAGGGGCTCTTCACGATATTAGGCAGGTGAACCAGTTTCTTTGGGTCTTCAGTGTAGATTCGACTTACAACGAAATATACTACGTGATCAAAAGTATCCGGACACACCCAAAAACATACGTTTTTCATATTAGGCGTATTGTGCTGCAACCTACAGCCAGGTACTCCATACCAACGACCTCAGTAGTCATTAGACATGGTGAGAGAGCTGAATGGAGCGCTCCGCGGAACTCACGAACTTTGCGTCAGACGTCTGTGCGCGAGATTCCCACACTCCTAAACATCCCTAGGTCCACTGTTTCCCATGTGATAGTGAAGTGGAAACGTGAAGGGACACGTACAGCACAAAAGCGTACAGGTCGACTTCATCTGTTGACTGACAGAGACCGCCGACAGTTGAAGAAGGTCGTAAGGTGTAATAGGCAGATATCTATCCAGACCATTACACAGCAATTCCAAACTGCATCAGGATCCACTGCAAGTACTATGACAGTTAGGCGGGACGTGAGAAAACTTGGATTTCATGGTCGTGCGGCTGCTCATAAGCCACACATCACGCCGGTAAATGCCAAACGACGCCTCGCTTCGTGTAAGGAGCGTAAGCATTGGACGATTGAACAGTGGAAAAACGTTGTGTCGAATGACGAATCACGGTACACAATGCGGCGAGTCGATGGCGGGGTGTGGGTAAGGCGAATGCCCGGTGAACATCTTCCAGCGTGTGTGGTGTCAACAGTACAATTCGGAGGCGGTGGTGTTATGTGTGGTCGTGTTTTTCATGGAGGGGGCTTGACCCCATGTTGTTTTGCGCGGCATTATCACAACACAGGCCTAAATTGACGTTTTAAGCACCTTTTTGCTTCTCACTGTTTAAGAGCAATTCGGGGATGGCGATTGCACCTTTCAGCACGATCGAGCACCTGTTCATAATGCTCGGCCTGTGGAAGAGTTGTTACACGACTATAACATCCCAGTAATGAACTGGCCTGCACATAGCCCTGACCTGAATCGTGTAGAAAATCTTTGGGATGTTGTGGAACGCCGACTTCGCGCCAGACCTCACCGACGGACATCGATTCCTCTCCTGAGTGCAGCACTCTGTGAAGAATAGTCTGCCATTCCCCGAAAAACCATCCAGCACCTGACTGAACGTATGACTGTGAGAAAGGAAATTGTCATTAAGGCTAAGGGGGGGCCAACACCATATTGAATTCCAGCATTACTTATGGGGTGGGGGGCACGAACTGGTAAGTTATTTTCAGCCAGGTGTGCGGATACTTTTGATCACATAGTGTAACTCACACTTGATAGCCAACGGCAACACTTTAAATGTTTATGACTTTGAACACCGTCAACATCGGACATAAAAATGAACTGTGTTGCAGCTATTGTAAACTCTGTTGTCAGATACGTTAAAAGATGAACAAACGGGAAGTATGATTTCTTGTTGAGCGAGTCATAGCCCTTCATCAGAAAACTGCCTCATCCAGACTAAATCAACACAAAAAAACAACAGTAAAATTAAACTATAGGTTTTATGGCTTTCAAGACACTCATGTCAAAAATTCGCAACCGCTTATTAGAATCCATTGAAAAAGGACACAGTGAAATTAGAAACTGAAATTACAACCGCCGTTTATACGGCCATTAATGTGCATATGTTTGCTACAGATTATTAATATTATTGCAAGTAACCTATATTGTAAATAAACGTGGATTAAACCTACCAGTCAAACATAATAACATGATTCCTTTCAAGTGTATGGTTTATTAGGGTGCAGTATTTGTAAAGATACGCATTTACAAAATACGTATTTAGTACGATGACTCCGTTTTAACAAAAGCTTGTTTCCATGCATGATTAATGCAGTAAAATAAAATTTGTGTAAGTCTTCCATGTTCAAGGAACATGGCAGCAGTAAAGCCATTCATCTGGTACAGACGAAACGACATAAAATTGGCAGAGAAGCGCCGCTTTACGGGCATGAACTCATATATGTTTAAATAAAGAAAAGAAAAACCGATAGCCGGCCGAAGTGGCCGTGCGGTTAAAGGCGCTGCAGTCTGGAACCACAAGACCGCTACGGTCGCAGGTTCGAATCCTGCCTCGGGCATGGATGTTTGTGATGTCCTTAGGTTAGTTAGGTTTAACTAGTTCTAAGTTCTAGGGGACTAATGACCTCAGCAGTTGAGTCCCATAGTGCTCAGAGCCATTTGAAAAACCGATAAAATACGCAAATTAAAATTTAGCCACCTCTTTAACGGATATGTACTTCCAACAGCTTATTAGTACCATTTGAATTAACCTACATTGCAACGGAGCGTAGATTACATGCAGAAGTCAGATGTGGTGACACAATAATTAGTCTTAAGCTTGTAGCTCATTACTTTGCAATATATGAAAGGTCGACTGTTGCGACTTACATGTTCGGTAGTAACCATGCTTAGATTCTAAATTAATTTCATTTTGCATTTTTACTATGTTATTATAGGTGTATTTTGATAACCGATTGCAAATTTTTGACGTATGTGAATTTAAACACCGTAAAAGCAGCGGTCATTTCCAACTGTTTAAATTATTATTCTTTTTTGTATTGCATTAGGCTTAATGATACACTTTTCCACCGTAGTTCACATCGATAGGACTGTGGCTCGCTTAACAAGAAGGTTTCGCTTTCAATATACCTGACTATACGATAACTAACCAAGCCAGCTTAATCCATTTTACATCTGACGTCGGCTATGTACAAAGCCAGAAACGTTTAACATGTGGCTGTGGACTACGATCGCCAAATGAAATTATCTTCAGCTCTACCTTAAGTAACTGCGGTAACGATACGATTTTTCACTTATGTGCAGTCAGTTCGACTAAATACCTAGGAATTACAATTACGAGCAACTTAAATTGGAAAGACCACGTAGATAATATTGAGGGGAAAGCGAAACAAAGACTGGTCTTTGTTGGCAGAACACTTAGAAGATGCGACAAACCCACTAAAGAGACGGCCTACATTACACTTTTCCGTCCTCTGCTGGAATATTTCTGTGCGGTATGGGATCCTTACCAGGTAGGATTGACGGAAGACATCTAAAAAGTGCAAAGAAGGGCAGCTCGTTTCGTGTTGCCGCGCAGTAGGGGTGAGAGTGTCACTGATTTGATACGCGAGTTGGGGTGGCAGTCACTGAAACAAATGCGGTTTTCTTTGCGGCGAGTTCTATTTACGAAATTTCAATCACCAACTTTCTCTTCCGAATGCGTTACTATTTTGTTGACACCCACCTACGTAGGGACAAATGATTATCGTAATAAAATAAAAGAAATCAGAGCTCTAACGGAAAGATTTAGATGTTCCTTTTTCCCATGCGCCATTCGAGAGTGGAATGGTAGAGAAGTAGTATGAAAATGGTTCGATGAACCCTCTGCCAGGCACTTAAGTGTGAATTGCAGAGTACCCATGTAGATATAGATGTACTAAATGACAGTTATTATGTAGTACGCTGAATCTGCGATTTCATTTAGTTTTATACTGGTGTAACGTATAATAATTTCACTCGATGCTGGAGATGCTTGCGTCTGACTGGCGAAATATCTTATAGTAATGAATAATGTATCCAACTTGTGGCTGTTCCACGAATTTATTTTCTATGGCCTTTTTCCTGCGTTCGCTAAAATCTGTCTACTTTTTTTCCGAGTTAGAGGATGATATGAGAGGAACGTTTCTAATTGGTTCGTAGTACCTAACTTCGCTAAAAATCTTGTAAATTTTATACTGAACATATATATAACTGTAGGCACTTTGCACGACACTAAGAAAAAATTCACAAATACGGTTATGAAGGAGGCATTTTTCGCTCAATTTCTATTTACTGGAGCGGTAGTTGCAACACGTACCGTTATGCGCCAAAGAACCCTAGTCGATTTATCTCCGATATAGCAGTAACGGTCAACAGCTGGCGTTAATTTAGGGCGTCGTTAATTAAGTTCGACTGAAACTGGTGCACTAATGACCATTATTTATGTATTATCGTCAGGAGGATAAAAACGTTCCTCGAGTAAGAGAAGGACCAACAATTAGAGAAGAGAGGAGGGTTGTGTGTGTGTGTGTGTGTGTGTGTGTGTGTTTGTGTGTCGCAGTCGGCTGTTGGCGTTAGCATCTGCGTCACGCTCCGGTTGTAAATCAGGGCCCCGCGCTGCCCGACCCGGGCCGGAATTAACATCGGCCGCGCTGGATGCCGTCAAAAGCGGACAAGGCGGGCCGCCGGCGCACACGCAGTGACTTACGGG
Organism: Schistocerca nitens; assembly: GCF_023898315.1. Classification (NCBI taxonomy): domain Eukaryota; kingdom Metazoa; phylum Arthropoda; class Insecta; order Orthoptera; family Acrididae; genus Schistocerca; species Schistocerca nitens. The sequence goes on along the minus strand of NC_064614.1, from coordinate 919,264,701 downwards.
GCCCGCGGCGAACCGAGCCGGGCAAGCTGGCTACGTGTGCCGACTTAATGCACTGCCGGGCCGGCCGCATTAATTCTCCCAACACTGAAGAGGAGCGCGGCGCTCTGCCGCCTCAACCCGCTCTACGAGTTGAAGGCTGGCTCGCGGGAGCAATGCGAAGCTTTGTCGGCACCGGGCATAGCGTGCGACGGGGCTGTACACAGGGCATTGCGCGTTGTTCGAAATGTCAGACGTGTCTGCTGTATCCTTGGGTGTACGCCTTCCTGCTATACAGCAAGGTCTGCCGGGTTGCCTACCTGGCAGACGCCTGTATCAAAATAATTCGTTTGCCGTTTGGACAGAGGAAAGCTCCACTCCGACTGGCGACCCAACGTGGCCACGGACGACGCCAAACCCTCCGCAATATTTCCCTATGTTACCGATTCTCAACCTGTGCATCTTCCCCCCCCCCCTCCCCCTCCCATTGGGCTTGATATCAGTCAACGAGAGGCGCGAGATTATCAAGAAGAAAAAAATCGAATTTTATGCCCGTATACAGAGGGGTCCAAAAAAATGTATCCACTGTTTAAAAGTCCATAACTTGCAAACTAATTGACGGAGTTGACACTTCCTGGCAGATTAAAACTGTGTGCCGGACCGAGACTCGAACTCGGGACCTTTGCCTTTCGCGGGCAAGTGCTCTACCAACTGAGCTACCCAAGCACGACTCACGCCCCGTCCTCACAGCTTTACTTCTGCCAGTATCTCGTCTCCTACCTTCCAAACTTTACAGAAGCTCTCCTGCGAGCCCTGCAGAACTGGCACTCTTGAAAGAAAGGATATTGCGGAGACATTCCTTAGCCACAGCCTGGGGGCTGTGAGGACGGTGCGTGAGTCGTGCTTGGGTAGCTCAGTTGGTAGAGCATTTGCCCGCGAAAGGCAAAGGTCCCGAGTTCGAGTCTCGGTCCGGCACACAGTTTTAATCTGCCAGGAAGTTTCATATCAGCGCACACTCAGCTGCAGAGCGGAAATCTCATTCTAAATTTGACGGAGATGTCTCATTTTTGGTGAAAGTGTAGCTTAAAGTCCAACTTAAATATATTACGGCAAGTGTTCGAAATGGTCGCCATTAACATCTACACACAAACGATGCCGCCGAACTGGAGCACGAACTACTGACTGCAGCGTGTTCAGATGGATATTTGCACATGAATGTACGATGGATTCTCGAAGTTCATCCAATGTGCGTGGCTTTTGTCGGTAAACGACGTCCTTTAGTGTTCCCCACAGCTAAAAGTCCAGAGGAGTTAGGTCTGGAGAACGTGGCGGATACTCCACAGCACCTCTACGGCCTATCCATCTTCCTGGTAGATTTTCGTCGAGATATGCCCTAACACGATTTTGGTAGTGGGCTGGGGCACCATCTTGTTGAAAGTAAACTCTTTCGTCTCCATACAAGTCTCGGATGGCAGGTAAAATGGATGTCTGAAGCTTCTGAAGGTACACCTCACCGGTAACTGTGCCGTCAAAGAAGAATGGCCCAATCAAGCCCCGCTAAGACAACCCACACCACAATTTTACTCCTGGCAAATTCACGGCTTTGTCTACATGGACGTTCGGATTTTCGGCGGCCCAGTAGATGCAATTGTGGCGATTTACTGTACCACTGAGTTTTAACTGTGCCTCATCAGACCACACAATCATCTCTGCAAACTCTTCATCGTTGCGCACCATGTTAGTAAACCACTCGCAGTACTCCGTTCTACGATCTGGGTCGTCCTCGTTCAATCGTGGGATGTAGCACTTCCACTTTGCTACCTTCAGTATTCGCCGAACACTTGAGCGACTCACTCCAGTTTCATGGGCACACTGTCTCACACTTCTGTGGTGAGCGAATGAATTGTTGTAACACACGAAGGGAGTTAGCTGGACTTATTACTGTTACAGTTCGTCCAGATCGTTGTTTGTGTACATCTTTAACACAGCCTTCGGCTTCAAATTTGTCTCGAATGAGACGAATCGTTAAACGTGTCGGTTGCCCTCTTTGATACTCATTTCGCCATTGCCATTGAACCTCATTAATGTTTTCGTACTTAAAATACCACTTCAAAAGTGGCTTCCTTTCGTCGAATGTAAGCCTTGCGCCAGCCGTGTTTACTCGAGTAACTAGGTGCAACTAAGAACAAAACACTGACTATCTGACGACTGTCATCTGACAAAACAAAACAACGCAATACAACGCTTGTGTGGCGATTGCCGGAACTACAAACTATTACACTACCAAAGATGAGACAACTCCGTCAATTAGTTTGCCAGTTATGGACTTTTAAATAGTGGATACATTTTTTGGACCCCTCTGTATTGCGATTATACACTGAAGTGACGAAAGTCATAGAATAGTGATATGCACATATACATATGGTGGCAGTATAACGTACACAAGATATAAAAGTGCAGTGCATTGGTGGTGCTGTCATTTGTACTCAGGAGTTTCACATGAAAATTTTTCCGACGTGATCATGGCAGCACGACGGAAATTAACAAACTCTGAACGCGGAATGTTAGTTTGACCTAGTAGCATGGGACATTCCATTCCGGAAACCGTCAGGGAATTCAATATTATCAGATGCATCGTGTCAAGAATGTGTCGAGAATACCAAATTTCAGAGGGATCTCACCATGGACAACTTAACGACCAAGAGCAGCAGTATTTTGGAAAAAACGACATTTTGTCAATGGAGTGATTGATAATTTTGTAAAAATTTTTTGTTTATTTATAGACGCAATCACATTCTTATGACACAGTCATAACCGGTTTCCTCCATACGATGACCATCTTCAGATTCTATAACAATACAAAAGAAAATTTATATTAAAACCTAAAGGTAAGTGTAATATTTAACCAGGCTTATTAGTAACGATGGCTCTGAGCACTATGGGACTCAACTGCTGTGGTCATAAGTCCCCTAGAACTTAGAACTACTTAAACCTAACTAACCTAAGGACAGCACACAACACCCAGTCATCACGAGGCAGAGAAAATCCCTGATCCCGCCGGGAATCGAACCCGGGAACCCGGGCGTGGGAAGCGAGAACGCTACCGCACGACCACGAGATGCGGGCGGCTTATTAGTAACCTAACAGTGTGTATGCGAAATACATATAGTTCATACCTAATGGCGGCATACACTGAACACAGGTTCAGCATTGTCAAATTAGTTATAAGATGTAAAACACCGGTCGTATACAGATATAAAAATTTGTTAGATTTTGTTCCCCCTCGCCGGCCGTGGTGGCGTAGACGTTCTAGGCGCTTCAGTCCGGAACCGCGCGACTGCTACGGTCGCAGGTTCGAATCCTGCCTCGGGCATCGATGTTTGTGATGTCCTTAGGTTAGTTTGGTTTCTGACGCCCTATGGCGCTGTATTTCCGGCTGTTGCCTGTTTATGCCGTTGTCCATTAGCACGGCTGGGACGACTTTGGCAGGACGACGAGTGTAGTGCTCTGCTGCAGGTGGCTGGCACGCTCCTCCGCCTTAAAGGTTGTTGACATCTGCTGTGGCCCGCACTAGACAGTGCAATACTCGATCTTCAGAAGGGACCATTCTCAACTGAAGCACGTATGTAGTAAAAAATATTCGCTCAGGTGAACAGGTAGTCGTAAATGTTGAAGTATGCGTCTGTTGCAAATTCATTCTGTTCATTGAGGAGTTTGTCAGGTTCTCTGCGTCTCGTAACATAAGTCTCCAGTTGTTCTAAAATGTCCAATCGTTTAATTTTTGTAACTTCATGTAGAATTCGAAGCTGTTCGTCGATGTTACCAATATTATGACCCTTCTCTTGCATATGTAAGCCTCGCGCTGTCTTATTACTGGGATACGTGTGTTCTTTAAACCTTACCTCAAAGGTCCTGCCTGTCTGTCCGATATAACTTTCTCCGTATTCATGGCATGATATTTTGCAGACCCCCGATTTACTATTTTTATTACTTTTACGTGGCAAGTTATGACGCACTAGTCTTTTTATATTATCGGAAGTCCTAAATGCAATTTTAACCCCTTTTCTTCGGAATATGTGTTCGATTTTATCTGATGGTTCGCCTATATATTTCATAGTGGCGTACTTATCCTTTTCGGATATCGGTTTTACCTGCCGTTTCTCGCTCGTTTTTATCTTCATTTTAATTTTAATATGTATTGAGTGAACTATATCTGGGTCATAATTATTTGCAAGGGCGACCATCTTAATATGTCAAGTTCTTTTTTCACCTCAGTTTGACATAATGGAAGTCTTACTATTCTGTGTAACATTAAATAAAAATATGCATGTTTCTGACGTAGTGGGTGATTGGAGCGGGCACTGATAATCACGTCCGTACATGCTGGTTTCCTAAATATTTGGAACGCATGTCTACCATTTTTATTATGAATTGTCTGATCTAGGAAATCTATCTTTTTGGCTACTTACATTTCTGTCGTGAATTTTATCTTGGAATGCATAGTGCTTAACTTCTGTGCCACATCTTCTATTTGCGTTTTACTACCTCTATAAAGAATAATTGAGTCATCGACATATCTTCTGTAATACAATATATTCGTCAGAATCTCTCGATTCGTCTCGAAGAAAGTCTTTTCCAGCTAGTCCATAAAAATGTCTGCTATTGTTCCTGCTAAGCAGTTTCCCACAGCGAGTCCATCGCCTTGTCTGTAACATTTATTCTTAAATAGAAAGTAGTTGTACGACAGAACAACCTGCTATATTTAAATCAGTTCTACAACTTCAGCTTGGCCGAGACGCCCGTTACGTAACAGATTAGTTTTTATTGTCTCTAAAGCTTCATCGATGGGAATATTTCTATATAAGTTCTCCATATCCATTGATGCGAATGTAGCATCCTCCGGTATCTCGATATCTTTTACTTCCTGTGCAAAGGCCGCACTGCTTTTAACATTGTATGATTCCTCGTAAACAAAATTAGCTTTCAAGATTTTGTTGAGTTCCCTATTAATCTTATATGTAGGACATCTATATTATTAATCGCTGGCCTAAAGGGTTTTTCTTTTTCATGAAGCTTAATTTGCGCTCTTAGTTTCATAAACAAGAAAAACCCATTAGGCCAGTGATTAAGACTACCCGTAAGACAGAGAGCAATAGAGGGACATCAATCCTTGCTTTATGCCTGTAGCGGATCGCTGTTGGAAAATAACAATAATTTTATTGTCCTCGTTTGGCAGCTTTACAGTCAAAATAGTCCTACCAGAAAAACGTGATTAGGACCTTTTTGTATGGAATTTAATGTAGTTAAATTTTGTACTGGGATATGTTTTCGCTAGAGGACATACTTTTCGAGTTATTCAAGAAAAACATACAAAAGGACGTTTCAAACGCATTCCCAGTCACACATTCAGCCCTCACGGGTCAGGATTGTTAGTATGTCGTCCGTGGATCTGCCTCCTACCACTGCACAAATATTTGCGACTGCATGAGTTATTTCAAATATTTGCCCATATTTGATCGACATTGACTGGCCTTATTACGCTACCAGCTTAGTCGACCACTTACAAATCATAAAATTGACGATGCGGTCTGATACCCTGAAGAATTTTATTGAAGAAGACAACGGCCGCGGAAGCCTACGCTTACATAAAATTGACGTTTGTGTTACTTTACCCAACAATTTTTTGAATTTTAACAGCAAAAAATAAAAAAAAATTCATCGTTGTATTCATCAGTCCAAAATTCATCACTGTATTCATCAGGCCTTCTGACTATGAAACTGCTGTGCTTCTAATTGTCAATGTAATTAGTTTTAGCGTAACGTTTACATAAGTTTTTCTTTTATTACACTCACGGGCACATTTAAATTCATAATGGCGCAATCGCTAGAGAACAAAAGAGGTCGAATATCGGGAATAGTTCGTTTAGTCGGAAATTTTTCTACAGTGGAAAAAGGGAGCGTCACGAACAACATATAGTACTAGAAATGCTAATTGGTGAGGAATTAGAGTCGGAGTGGAGGTGTGTTTGAAGGTCACTTATGTACATTTCTCTCGAATAACTCGAAAACAGTGGCCTCCAGCGATAATGTAGTCCAGTACAAAATTTAACTACATTAAATTCCATACAAAAAGGTCGTGATCATATTTTCTGTGGGGCCAATAGGGTATGAAAATACACTCTTATACAATGTGTCTAATAGTGTATTTTAATACGACTGTATGCCATCTTAGGCAATGTATAACACTTAAAACACTCGATAATGGCACTTTGAAGCCGAATTCATGATTGTGTAAGTGTAAATGTAACACTGTAAATAAACAACAGTCTAATGGCGGTACTGACTTTAAAGAAACTGATAAATGGACTTCTGTAATTCATATTGAGACTCTTTATATAAGTTAAACTGTTGCACTCTGATTTTAATAAATAAAAATAAAAAGCACAAACAGTGTGTAAGTTCTAGATTATTGGTTTATTTGGTAAACCGTTTTTCGGCTTACAAGGCCGTCATCAGACTTTGTATCTATCATTGTCAAAGATGTTGCAGTTGTGAACAACATTGGGTAAGATCTCACTTATCTAGGCTGAGTCATGACCAAACAATAAATAGCATATTTGGCAGTGCAACAGTAATGCAACTAAAAAGGTAAAAATTTGAACAGTAAATAAATGTAAAGGAAGGAAACCAGGACAACAAAGCCTATATAACAGTTTAAGTTGACAGCGAAACGGAATTAGTACTTGACAAGAGTCTTAAAGAATGACTTGAAGAGAGATCACGTGTGGAATGAGACACATAGTGTAAAAGACAGTACTGACAAGTGTAATAACAAAATATATTAAGTACATAGACAACCACAATAAAATAAATAAGTACAGCAAAATGGAAAAATAGAAAAGAACAGGCAGTGTGGGAAGCACTTGGAAACCTGTTAGGATTAAGTGAAGCTTAGAAGAGGGAAAGTACAGAGCTGTGTTTTGTCATTTAATATTAAATCTAAACTGTGGGCCAAATGTTTGTTGATTTCCAGGGCTACCAACAGGCTGAGTTTTTGGCCTTTGTTCGCAAAAAATGGAGGCAATTGGACTTTGGCTGCTAGATGTGGCCCTCTCTCAGTACGTGGAGTCGTAATTCTGCGACGCCCCGCTGCGTTTTTGTTCAGCGAGCCTAGTTGCTATGTCCCCACCTGTTGATTTTAGTGACATTGTCATCAGCATCTATGTGGCCACATTTGGAGAGGATGGCTGTACGACATTCGTTGATTGCCGTCACAACACTGTTGTTCCTTATTAAGTGCCGCGCGGGATTAGCCGAGCGGTCTAGGCGCTGCAGTCATGGACTGTGCGGCTGGTCCCGGCGGAGGTTCGAGTCCTCCCTCGGGCATGGGTGTGTGTGTTTGTCCTTAGGATAATTTAGGTTAATTAGTGTGTAAACGTAGGGACGGATGACCTTAACAGTTAAGTCCCATAAGATTTCACACACATTTGAACCTTATTAAGTGGGACAATGTTTCCCGTGTCTAAGTCTGTGTCACAGGAAACCAGTTTCGTCGTAGGTCTGCTTGGCCGAGAGCACGACTGCTTGCTAGCAGCTAGTGGGGAGGGCTACAAACAGCAGGTTGTTTGGTCCCAAAATGTCTGTTTCAAGTGAAGGTGTTTGTTAGAATAACTGGGAGTTTGCTCACCATACAAGCCTAGCATTGATAAATAATTGCAGCAGTGTCAACCTTACCAGCTACAAGATGTATGTTATTGTATAGAATTAGTTTATTAGTTTACTTCACTATACACATTATGGATGAAAAGTGGCCGGATACCCATATACGTCAAGGTGCCGCTCCTAGGACGGGGAAGTGCGGCTGTTCCGGATCGAATCCAACCGGCGGTTTAAAAAAGTACGAGGTCCAGCACAATTAAGGGGACACTGTGCGTGAAATTCGTTGAAATTTGACATTTTCTGTACTTTGGCCTTTCCTGGACATTTTTGTATATAATGCACTAAAATCAATGAATTGTGAGACCTCCAAATAAAATTTTGAATGTTGACGTGCGACTGTCAAATTTCGCAGCTACGCATAGCCACAGTTGAGCAGTCATATCGTGGGAACTACACAGTCTAGAAGGCTGTGGATTGCTTTGTTTTGTGCCTACTGTTACGTCTCAGAAGTTAGCATTACGAATAAACAAATCAGTCCTTTGTTTCTGATACTAGTTTTCGTTGAATGTAGTGTGATTATCGGCAGTTTTTGTAATAAGCTAACTTCTATTGCTTTTTATACGTATATAAAATGACTAAGCGCAAAAGTAACTTCTAGAAACGCAAATTAGAAGATGAAAAGAGCTGTGTGGAGCACTTTCTTTCATCGAATATCAACCGATGGAAAGCCATGTCATGCTCTGTGTCCACCTCCACCAAACACTTTCTGTAAATATAGGCAAGCTGAATTTTCTGTCACCCTGCATGAATTTACACATAAATATTCTCTTCCTTTGACAGTAATGGAGGTAATCGAACCTACTTACGGAGATTTGGAAAATACTGAGCTACTAAAGAAGTGTTTACATGGGAAGACACAGAATGTGAATGAGTCTTTCAATAATGTTACGTGGTGCCGTGTGACTAAAAATGTATTTGTTGGCCTTATGACTCTAAAGTCAGCAGTGTCTGATGCTGTAATAACTTTTAATGGTGGGAACTATGAAAGACTTAAGGTTCTGGAGGAGTTAGGATTCAAATGGTTCAAATGGCTCTGAGCACTATGGGACTCAACTGCCGTGGTCATAAGTCCCCTAGAACTTAGAACTACTTAAACCTAACTAACCTAAGGACAGCACACAACACCCAGCCATCACGAGGCAGAGAAAATCCCCGACCCCGCCGGGAATCGAATCCGGGAACCCGGGCGTGGGAAGCGAGAACGCTACCGCACGACCACGAGATGCGGGCAGGAGTTAGGAGTAATATTTAGACAGAACACGGGCAAAGGACTGCGGGAACTGGATGACCATCATGTACGTGAAGCAGAGTTAGCTGCTCAGCAAATGACAAAGGAAGCAAGAAAGAAAAGGAGGAGGCAAGCACTGGGCTGTTGTGACACTGAAGATGACACAGAATATGCGCCAGGACAATTCTAGTGCATAAAAGACACAGAAATGGAAGTCTGTATAAGAATTTGTAATAAAAAAGTTTTAAACTTCAATATCTCTGAACTACGTTTTTTGTAATGAATAACCCTTTTTCTAAAATAGTACTGATGGTAGAGACATGAAATTTTCACAGCATGCCAAGCGTGAGATTCAACATATATGGAACTAGAATCATTAAAATATCCTTAGTTGTTTTATGTTTGTTTATTTATTTACAAAGTTCTGTCAAAAAGTTGAGTGTTTGGAAAAAAAACCATGCCCCACAATACAATTTTAGTAATAATTGTTGTTCAGTGTATCTAGGAAGATGCATTCAATAGTTATGGAAAATTGTAAGTTGGTGTCTTAAAAGTTTCCAAGATAACGGGCTACAAAATTCGATAATTTAACATTGGCGGCATAGGACATACAATGTCCCCTTAATGTGGTGCAGCCATTCCTGGACGCTGTCTTGGTGTCAAAAACAGCCAGCTGGATCTACAGCACCCAGGATGGGTAACTACAATGAAGGTCTTCAGTAACTTCCCACTGAGCAGACTCAGAGAGACAAAGGAGAAAAGAACATTCAATCGATCGTGAAATCCGTCGTTTATTACAGCTGATCTAGATTTCAGTTATTACACTGTCATCTTTAGGGCATATAACATTATTTGAACACGTCGAGTAGTAAAGAAGGTTATTGGTGTTTACTGAGTGACATTTTGGACTGATGTCGTTTGTTGTTATATCCGCTGAAGATTACGGCGTAATAGCTGAAATCTAGGTCTGCTGTAATAAAACGACCGACTTCGGGATCGATTGCTGTTCTTTTCTGCATTTTCTTTCAACAATCGCTGCGCACAACGGGATCGTATGGATTTCAATTGGATTATAATCTGAGAGGTCAGTGACTGAGGATGGACAGAGTCGCGGCGATGAAATGCGCGTGATTATGTGCGTCGAGGAAACACAGCTTTACATACTGACGGTCGTTGTAGGCGAACCCTCACAAGCAGAACTTATGGACTGCGTGTAGTCGTGTGGAACAGGATGAATCTTTCCTACACTACTGGCCGTTAAAATTGCTACACCACGAAGATGACGTGCTACAGATGCGAAATTTAACCGACAGGAAGAACATGCTGTGATATGCAAATTATTAGCTTTTCAGAGCATTCACACAAGGTTGGCGCCGGTAGCGACACTTACAACGTGCTGACATGATGAAAGTTTCCTACCGTTTTCTCATACACAAACAGCAGTTGACCGGCGTTGCCTGGTGAAACGTTGTTGTGATGCCTCGTGTAGGGAGGAGAAATGCGTACCATCACGTTTCCGACTTTGATAAAGGTCGGATTGTAGCCTATCGCGATTGCGGTTTATCGTATCGCGACATTGCTGCTCGCGTTGGTCGAGATCCAATGACTGTTAGCAGAATATGGAATCGGTGGGTTCAGGAGGGTAATACGAAACGCCGTGCTGGATCCCAACGGCCTCGTATCACTAGCAGTCGAGATGACAGGCATCTTATCGGCATGGCTGTATCGGATCGTCCAGCCACGTCTCGATCCCTTAGTCAACAGATGTGGACGTTCGCAAGACAACAACCATCTGCACGAACAGTTCGACGACGTTTGTAGCAGCATGGTTCAAATGGCTCTGAGCACTATGGGACTCAAAATCTGTGGTCATAAGTCCCCTAGAACTTAGAACTACTTAAACCTAACTAACCTAAGGACATGCACATCCATGCCCGAGGCAGGATTCGAACCTGCGACCGTAGCAGTCACGCGGTTCCTGACTGAGCGCCTAGAACCGCTAGACCACCGCGGCCGGCTGTAGCAGCATGGACTATCAGCTCGGAGACCATGGCTGCGGTTACCCTTGACGCTGCATCACAGACAGGAGTGGCTGCGATGGTGTACTGAACTACGAACTCGGGTGCACGAACGGCAAAACGTAATTTTTTCGGATGAATCCAGGTTCTGTTTACAGCATCATGGTGGTCGCATCCGTGTTTGGCGACATCGCGGTGAACGCACATTGGAAGCGTGTATTCGTCATTGCCATACTGCCGTATTACCCTGCGTGATGGCATGGGGTGCCATTGGTTACACGTCTCGGTCACCTCTTGTTCGCATTGACGGCACTTTGAACAGTGGACGTTACATTTCAGATGTGTTACGACCCGTGGCTCTAAGCCTCATTCGATCCCTACGAAACCCTACATTTCAGCAGGATAATGCACGACCGCATGTTGCAGGTCTTGTACGGGCGTTTCTGGATACAGAAAATGCTCGACTGCTGCCCTGGCCAGCACATTCTCCAGATCTCTCACCAATTGAAAACGTCTTGTCAATGGTGGCCGAGCAACTGGCCCGTCACAATAAGCCAGTCACTACTCTTGATGAACTGTGGTATCGTGTTGAAGCTGCATGGGCAGCTGTACCTGTACACGCCATCCAAGCTCTGTTTGACTCAATGCCCAGGCGTATCAAGGCCGTTATTACGGCCAGAGGTGGTTGTTACGGGTATTGATTTCTCAGGATCTATGCACCCACATTGCGTGAAAATGTAATCACATGTGCCGGCCGCGGTGGTCTAGCGGTTCTGGCGCTGCAGTCCGGAACCGCGGGACTGCTACGGTCGCAGGTTCGAATCCTGCCTCGGGCATGGGTGTGTGTGATGTCCTTAGGTTAGTAAGGTTTAAGTAGTTCTAAGTTCTAGGGGACTTATGACCTAAGATGTTGAGTCCCATAGTGCTCAGAGCCATTTGAACCATTTTTTGTAATCACATGTGAGTTCTAGTACAATATATTTGTCCAATGAATACCCGTTTATCATCTGCATTTCTTCTTGGTGTAGCAATTTTAATGGCCAGTAGTGTAAATATCCCGTATTTTCTTTGCCAGCAATGTCACGTTTACATTGTGCAACGAAATTGAGAATATTGTTGCATATCGTATGGGCCGCACTGACAAAGACGACGGCAGTTTATAGCCGACTTCAAGAGTTGAAGACGAGGAGGAACGCTTCTAGTAAATATATTACACGGTCGCGGCGCGTACTTAGAGCGCGGTATTTGCGCTGGTAGGAACACCAGCTTCCAAGCCCGTACCTGTGGAACGCCGGAGAACTCGAGTCACTAAATTAAATATTGCTCATATAACAACGAACGTTCGCACGCGGAATGTAAATTAGTTGCACGGTACGCCAGAAATTTGGAACATAAACTGAGTAGGGGCCAGGGGTGGCAGCGGACGCGGCCGCTCCGCCACCCGCGGCGTGGAAGTAATAACACAATTTTGAGTAAAGCGGCCGTAAATCCCCCTCCGGGTTATACGCGGTGCAGATTAAAACTTTACGGCGCGCGCGGCGTAGCACGCACGCAGCCGTCGCGACGCCCGGGACCGCCGAACGTCTTTCTGAAGGCCGACAGCTGCCGGCGGCGGCCGACTCGGTTTATTTGCGAAGACTCCGGCGACGCGACGTCTCATCCCGGCGTGCGGGGAGCGTTTCTTCGTTACGTTTACGAGAACGTCGCAGAGCACCGTCTTGTGTTGATGTCCTCCCCTGAAATACACTCAAGAACATTGAAAACAGCGCGCCAAGACGGGAGCGTCTGGTCGAAATGAAATTTGTTACGCATAATAATACAGGTGAGAGATTATTTGATCCCCTTGTAAACAAACACAGTGAGAACAAATAGACATATACAGTGCAACATCAACAACGAGTTGGACTACCTATTGCTGCAATACATCCCTTAACATGGTCCACCATCGAGTTGATTAGACGGCTGATATCGTCCTCGGGCAGACTACCCCACAAATTTTGGACTGCCGCTTGAAAATCATGTACGGAGTGACACGGCGGCATCTGGCGTCACAACTAGTTCCACATTTGTTCTACAGGGTACAAGTTCGGGGAGCTGGCCGGCCATGGCATTGTAGGAACATGACATAAGAATACAGCAACTCGAGCTGGAAAAGTGCCTCTGTTAGACCATGTAGGAAAGGTCCCACACGGGGTTGAAGAACGTCATCAACTGGCCTGGTAACGTTCCACTATCATAATCATAGGGGAAAACGTGCGTAGAACTGTACCGTTCACCAGGCTTCTGTAACTCTAACAATACCACCACTTGCAAAGTAGGTTAGAAATCAGATTAATAATGTTGCCCACGCAGCATATGTTCGCTTTATAGGGCAACAACAAAGTTATTGACTTCGAATGGTATCGTCAGAATGGAAATAATGAAGTCACTGTAAAGAAGTAATTAATTTTGGCACTTATCTTGAATGGATTCCCACGTAGATTTCGTCGAAGTTGTTATGGCTCATCTTGTTGATTCTAGGGTGATTCCACTTTGACTGCTAGAAGGTCCAGATCTGTATTTTAGCAATATTTGAAGACCTAACAAATGCATTTTTCAGGAAATTCTTAATGATCAAACAATCTCAGATCAGAACAATGGTATGGTAGAAATAATTTTTGACTTGGTGTTCACGATCCACATTTTTATTAAACTTCTTGTAAATTCACACATACTTCTTCTTAATTGTCACATCATCAAGAAAACAGTTTTGTATCAATCTTCATATATTTAATTTCCACTTTAACCAAACACAAGACTTGACTGTTCTTTTACAAAGCGAAGTAACAACTTAACTTCTGAAAAGTGAAAGAAAGACTGCTCTGTGCGCATTCGCGCCAAAACGGTTACAAGTAAGTCAAAGATTATCACAGTCTCACAGAAATGAATACACACAAGAACCATATCACTGTAATATATCGATACATCGGAGTATCTATACATTAATAAAACTAAATGTGAATATTGTCACAAAAATATGTCTGTTACTGCGCAGAAAAGTAGTACGATATTACTGGTATCGAGAACTGGGGGTGGAGTGCCATAATGGTCACGTAAATAAAGAACCATTACAACATCCATTTGCGGTTATCATCTGTCCCCAAAAAGAATTGGGATTCATAACTAAACACCAGAATTTTCCGATCTGTGGCGGTCAACGTCGTTCTCCCTTGGAACCACTGTCGGCGGAGTGACCAATGTCTCTGTGTTAACAGCAGTACACGACAAGCGCGCCTGGATTGCACATTCGTATCCGCAAGGCGTCTGGAAATTGTTTGTGGAACAACTAGCACTCGTGCATCTGTTTGTCACTGTAAGATCTCTGATCGCGTGTCGTACGATCTTTGGATCCTTTCGCCTTGTCGTCTTCCTGATCGCTCCTCACTCGTACGTCGCACGTTAGTGCCATTTCGTGTCCAATGCTCCCAACTTCGTATGACGGAACACTCCGAATGATCGACTGGCGAGCCACACGGCGTGTCCACCAGCATGGACATCTACCTGGCATTCTGCGCCTACTAATGTCCACCTCAAGTCGGGATGTGGTCGTCACGTGTGTGACTCGTCCACTGTGCGCTGCCCACTGCCCCGATTGCAGCTCCACTGCAGGGTCAGTGCGCATGCGCATTCGCACCAAACCTGGATCATTTGCATATTGGATCTCACTGTACTTATTTGCAAATTTTCGCGTTTATACCTTCCTTCACTATGGGTCCGCTGTTTTCAATGTTCTTGAATGAAGATAAGAAAGGTTCTTTCATGAGCTGTACAGTCTCCTGTTTAATATTAACTCGTGTTTAGCCAGTAAAATTAGATCCAAAAAAGTAGTTGCCTTCGGAAAATTACTGAGGTTCTGCAAATTGTTTTCGTCACTCTAGCATGCTTCCTTAAGCATTGATCTGAGTTTTCCCCAATTGTTTAGTTGAAATTCTAAAGCCATCACGAAAAAAACCGCGAAATTTTTGCACACTTTTTAGTTTTCGTCCAAATTTCTCAGAAACTAAGTTTCATTTCAAACGTACATACATGCATAAAATATAGGGCATTATTAAATTTTGAATGGTTTAAATACTAACACATTTTAGTTCCATGAACGTGTCAGGAATGGTCAGTATTCAGGGATGTCAACCCGCCCGGTTAGCCGAGCAGTCTAACGCACGGCTTTCCGGAGCGGGAAGGCGCGCCTGGTCCCCGGCACGAATCCGCCCAGCGGACTTGTGTCGAGGTCCGGTGAGCCTGCCAGCCTGTAAACGGTTTTTAGGCGGTTTTCCATCTGCCTCGGCGAATGCGGGCTGGTTCCCCTTATTCCGCCTCAGCTACACTATGTCACGATTGCTGTACAAACAAGTTCTCCACGTACGCGTACCCCACCATTACTCTACCGCGCAAACATAGGGGTTACACTAGTCTGGTCTGAGACGTTCCCTGGGGAGGGGGGGGGGGGGAGGGGGGTCTACCGGGGGCCGGACCGCAAAATAACCCTAGGTTCGGTGTGAGGCGACGGAGGGGTGAAGTGGACTGCGGTAGTTGTCGTGGGGTTGTGGACCACTGAGGCTGTACAATACAATTCAGGAATGTGACAGGAGAGATCACTCGAAGCACAAAAGAGTGGTAAACCTGGGCTCTAAAATTCATACCGTAAGATCTGTGAGCTTGTCGATCTTCGATACTGTGAAAAAAAAAACTCTTCTGCTGCAAAGTCACTGTTTTCCATATTTTGAGAGGTGGTAGCGTGGACCAAAACAAGAGAAAAGACCAGTAAACATGGACATTAAACTGCATATCTGAAATGGTATGAGCGTTTCTTCATCTTCACTACAGTAAAACGCGTCTCATCTACTGAAAAAGTGCTCATACCTCTTAAGGTATCCGTTTTAGAGCCCATGTTTCTACACTTCTTTACTTCCTTATCCATGAATACTGCCCACTGTTCCTTGGACACAGTGTAGAAATTGTTGCGTTCACCGGAAAATACGGAATGCAGCGTACCAACAGGGTGTTCGGAAATTCCCGTTACAAACTTCTAGGACTTGGGAGTGAGTACATATCACTTTGAATAGGAACCCATGTGCAGAAACGTATCGTTTCTGTGCTACAACCGGTTGAAAACACTTCGCTAGGTAGATTCGACACAGGGTAGTCGTGGTGGGTGGTTACGTTGGATTAGCTGATAACGTTGGTCCTACCTCTCTAATCTGATTCGTGCGTTATTCAATTATCTGTGAGTGTTCGGGCAACATGGTTGGGCACACTTTTGCAGAATATATCGACATTATCCTTGTGTGTGTCGAAGTTCACGCTAGTGGAAAAGCTGCTTGTCGCTTTTATCAAGATCGTTATCCGCAAAATCTGACTCCACAGCATATACTTTTCGCCACATTTACGTAACGCTGAAACGTCCCCATAGAAAAATTAATTAATTACTGTGCTGATAAACCTCTTACATTATTTGATTTTCAAACAGCTGAGCAGAACTGAACGCACTCAGACATTTCGCTCTTTACCTATCCTGATCAATACTAAACTGACACACAATATTTTTAGCGCAACGCAATCTGACTTTCAATAATCCCTACAAAAGAATGGCCCTGACTAACATTAACCTATGCCTTTCAGAAATCACTTACCTCACAAAAATCTTCGTTACTCGAACTACTGCAATACTGCGAGCGCCACTACTGCCAGCTAAATAAAAGATTCAAACTGCTGAAGGCACTAACTACTGATAGGCATAGTTAGCAAATGAAAGATTTGATAGAGAACAAACAATGTATTTACCTTAATAGTGTTCAAAAGTCATAATATATATAGCAGTTCATGACATCCAGTCTTACAAATTTCAAAACTCCGCCATTTCTCTCCCCACATCCACCACTGCTGGCGGCTCACCTCCAACTGCGCAACGCTACGCCCTGTTAACAGCCAACTGCCCAACACTACAATGGCCAACAACAATGCAAACCAGCCACAGACTGCACACAGCACAGCCAGTGATTTTCATACAGAGCGCTACGTGGCGTTACCCATATGAAAACCTAAACAGCCTACTTACATAGCCCCCATGCTCCCCACAAAAAATTTTACAAATTGTTTTGGGCAGTGGCCAATACAGATTTGAAGAAATTTTTCATAATTACAATAACAAAGAAATCAAATGCACACACTTATTAATACAATGTTGGTCAAAAGCTAAAATTTTCTCACAGTCCATAAAGACAGTCCTGATCATTCATCACAGTAAAATAGCAGTGTCTTTCTCAAAGTCTGAGCAGTAAAAGAAAATGCACACAGAAGTAGTGGATTTCCATGCTGTCTTGAAGAAGTAGTGTTGTCCTTCCAATGGAAAGACAGTGCTGACTCTTGACATGCAGACAAGTAATAGGCCACAACAGAGCAAACCCATCGCAGAGTCAGTCGAAGTTGAAGAATATTGGTAGGTAGGTCATCACAGAGCAGACCACTGTAGTCTTGTTAGAGATTACGGTATTGGTGGGCCACCAGAGGTGCAGACCCACTGCAGTCCTTCTAGAGATAATGGTATTAGTGAGTCATCAAAGGTGTAGACCCACTGTAGTCCTTGTAGAGATAATGGTATTGGTGAGTCATCAAAGGTGTAGACCCACTGTAGTCCTTGTAGAAATGGCTAGCAGCCATCTGTTGCGACTGTGCAGATGCACAATCACCATTGAAGAGTCTTGCGGAGAATATAGCAGGTCCATAAATTACCACTTTTGCACTCACAAAGTTTTTTTCTAATTGTCCTTAGAACCAGCAATGCTGTTAATCAGTCCCTTGCTGAATTATCAACACACGTGCAAACACTAACAGTCCCTACTTCTCACATATTGTCCATATACTATGACCAACAGAAACGTATGCAGTGAAATGTAACTTACAAGTTACTGAATTTGATGAACTGGTGTCAATTACAATTTTATAACATAAGAATACAATAACAAAGGTACAAAATACATCATTAAAGAACATAACAATACAGATAACATTTGTAGTAAAACAGGCTTTACAAAAGAATAGAAATAAACATGTACATCAGTGGCTCTGAGCACTATGGGACTCAACATCTTAGGTCATAAGTCCCCTAGAACTTAGAACTACTTAAACCTAACTAACCTAAGGACATCACACACACCCATGCCCGAGGCAGGATTCGAACCTGCGACCGTAGCAGTCCCGCGGTTCCGTACTGCAGCGCCATGTACATCAGTGTTACAGGAATTATGACATAAGTAAATATATAAAATAATGAGAATAATTTTCGAAACATTACTTTCACACTTGAGCATTGAAACAGAACAGAATTAATAATGTCTAAACATCTTTACAAAGTGAATAACATATTATTAATTCAAATTATATTTGAGGATAACAGTATTCCTCATCATAGTGAATGTACCTTAGTACTAGAAAAATTCTACAACATAAATCGTATTAGCTAAACACATAAAGACAGAAAGAAAACAAATATACAAAAGTACACAAACATATAGTGGAATAACAGAAAGGGAAAGGACAGGATTTGTTTTACTGCAGTATCTAGCAAACAAAACTTTCTTTACTTCTTGGCCAATGCATTTCCTCCAATTCATCGTAGTTAGTTTCTTATATAGTCTTCCCCTCTTAAGCTAACTTCAATCTACTGAGCTCAGATATATATACCAAGAGACGAGGCAATGCAGCCGCACATAACAAATTAACACAAACAGCGATGACAAAAAAAATGGAAATTGGAAAAGCAAGCAGCAGTAAATATAAATTAGCAAAGCAATTGCAATATTACAACTAATATAAGGCAATGTGCAACAAACAAGAAAAATAATTCCGTAGTAAAACTGGCTTAACAGAATAATACAAAGTCAAATTCAGTAACACTATGCCTGGCAAACAGCAGCAGCAAATGCTATAACTTATACCTAAACATGACAAAGCTCAAGCAGAAAAAATATTACACTAAAGACAACAATGCAGAAAAGGGAAATGTCTATTCACATCTTAATATCCATGTTATTAAAGTGGTGCACCACAAGAAGTTATTCTAACAAAAAATTACCAATAGTTGTAAAGAAAATTATGTATGCAGTTCCTGTGAAGGGAAATGTATTTTTGTGCTCCCTCATTTTTTTTAGAAGTATATCATAAAATTATTATTTACTGCATCTGTAGACAGAAAATATTTATATTAGTATATCTATTAAATTTTATCTTAACCAATGGTGCAGTGCAGCTAGAAACTAGATATTAAACAAAATGAGCAACCTCTCAGCTAGAAAGACAATAGATGTAAAATGTTTCTCATCATTTCATTAGGCATTTTAGTAAATATCATAAATTAAGAGCTCCACAGTGTAATCATACGTTTCAAGTTTGAGCGTGTCGTATTTGCGATGCTTTCTACAAAGGACTATCAATAGCGAGGATAATGGCCTCTTTTTTTTCTCCACCTGTGCCTCTGAAAGGCAGACACTAATGCTTTTTTCCAGACAACTTTCGCGCAGCTGGGTGCCCATTACACATTACGTCAAGGTCACTTACCTTCCTTAACGAAATATTTACGACAGCAGTTTGCGCTACAGTGACAGTCTCATAAAAAATTTCACAGATCGAAAAATTACAGTAGAAATGTGTAGAAACGAAATCTCATGAGTAGCAGTGTTGTGATACATACACCCATGCACACACAAGTCACAACTCTTAAATTACGATTCTTGGTTTCCAACATCCTTTTTCACAAACCAGAGTCCCTAAATTTTATTCATTATTCATATACATATAAACACGTAATCACATTCCTCATATACGGTAGCATCAGCTTATTGATCATAAACATGCCTCAACAGGATAATACACATCATCATCATAATAATAACATCATAACAGATTAATCACATCTCAAAATCATCGTAGCTTCCTCCAATAATATCAAAAACTAAAAAAAAAAAAAAATTCTCTGCTCATTTCAATAGTGTCGTCTATCTCAAACGTACTTTAAAAATCATGATCCAATACCAAATACATCATTTAAAGCTCTCATACTATCACAATGGTTCCGAAAAAATATGAACAGTTCACAAAGTACAGATAAAATACAATTTCATAAGTGTGAAGTTATCAAACTGTGTAATTGCGTAAACATCTGTCACTGATGTAGTAAAAAAATTGTTGTCTCTCTCAGTTAAATGATCAGATAGCTGTGTAATTATGTGTTAGAGAAATATGGTACCGATGTGTAAAGTTGTATAAGCAAATACCATATTAGCTAAGGCTCCTTGTGCTTACCAAACACATGGTACACAAAGTAAGCGTGTACCCCCTGAGGATTAATGTAATTATACCCTCAGGTGTTACAGATTACAGCAATGGAATGAAATGTATCACAGAAAACCTTTGTATCATTGTACTTCAAACATCTTTAAAAATAAATGTTTTAAGTACAAAATTAATCACTCAAATACGTGTACTGTAGCGCTAAACTGTGCGTCTTGTTGTAAGATAATCTCTGTGGAAGTGTCGTAGTTATCGTCCTCTGAAAGCTAAGTTCTGCAGAAGTCAATGTACTTGCCTCATGATAAACAAAAGTGAAATGCTTTGCGTATAGATATCTTAGTTATTACGTTTATTGCCGTGATGAAGAAAGTGCTGTGCTGTAACGTATTGTGCTACGCAAAAGGCTGTCTCAATGTAGCTATACCACAAAAGTTACTACTAAAACATGTTTTACTTTCCAGAATAATTCAGAAAAACTGTGCAGATATAAAACAGAAACACCGCAAAAGCAACATTGTAAATTGTCACTCATTAGTAGCGTCGTGATAAAATCGTGTAGCTGTCACATAAACTAACCACTGTGTCATCTGGTATCTCACAGAAAGTACTTTAACTCCAGAATGTATTTTCAAGTAAACCAAAATGTTGCATTAAAATCTCATTAGCAGTACCAGTATATGTTCTAAGTATGTAAGCCTTATAGTCGTTACATAATTGTGCAACTAACAAGCAAGAATGTACACACACAATAACACTGTGACGTCTCTTCACTATAACAATGCATTCGTAATTTCTGTTTAAATAAGTTCTCTTGGTTCGTGACTGGATATTTAACTTCAAACATTGTTGCATGTTAACAGATTCTAAGTCTGACAAAGTATACTAGTAACGTGAAGTGATAAGTTGTATGGCAAAGACAAAGTTAAAAAGCAAATTATCTCTCAATAAACGGTTTTACATGTGAAATGTGGTGCAGTCCTTTACTCTTCCTACTATGCAGAGCTCCAGCTTCAACGGAATTATCATGTGGTATATGGTACATCGATAAAGAATGTTCAAAATTTTTCTCAAGGTTAGCGTCTATGTTATTTTTCTCTGAGCCAGCTGCCGCACGTGGCTGTCTACGGTGCGAGTCATTGTCTGCTATCTCTTTGTTGGCGCGCGTCGTTATTGGGATTAGGAGACCTAACTTCTACAAATTCACCTTGCCGAGAGGGCCCAGCCCTGTTTGAATCCCGGCAGTTCTGATGAAATTCAGGTCTGTCGTTATGATTATATCGTCTGTCGTCATGTCGGTAGTTCCTGTAGTTTCTTTCTTGTCGGTTAAGTGGTGGAGAATTTCTCCCTGCATTATCATTGCACGGTGGACCGTTGCGTCTGAAGTTATTCTGTCTCCCGTGATAATAATAGTACTGGTTGCCATATTGTCTGTTTCTGTGATTGTCTCTGTCATATTGATTATTACGGAAATGCGATCTTTCTCTGTAACTAGTACTCTGCCAGTGGTTGTCATACGAGTGGTGTCTGTTTTGGTCACGATTTACGTTGTAAGAATAGCCTTGTCGTATCCAGTTATTATTTCTTTCATCGCAGAATTGTGACGGATGTGACCTGTGATTGTTGCGCTCCTGTTTTCGCGTTCCGCGATTGTAAGTGTCAATTTCCAGTTCTTGTAACAGTCCCTGAAAAGCTTCAATGTCGTCTTTGCAACGTCCTGCCAAAATAATATGTCGTAAATGTTCAGGCAATTTAATTAAGCAAATGCGGATGAGTTCTGAGGGGCTGTATGGGTTTGAAAGATACTGATTCTTATGCAACATGTCTTCAAAATATTTCATAAGACTGGAAAATTCAGATTGTTCGAAATGTTTCATCATTATGATGCTATGTTTTACTCGGTCTTGTGTAGCTTGAGACCAATATGCTGAGAGGAAGGCATGATAAAATTCTCCTTCACTGTGGCAATCGTGAATGACCGATCGCATTCTTTCAGCTGGTTCATTCTCTAAGTAGCCACACATAAATTCTAATCTGTGCTCTAATGACCAGTTGGGAGGAAAACAATGAGAGAATTGATGGAGCCACGCTTGTGGATGAATGTCGTTTCCAGAATTCTTAAATGTTTTGAATTTACGTGTAGTAATGAACAGCTTATAGTCAAAATCATCGTGTCGGCGAGTAGCATATCGGTCATTGTTACGTCGTGTCGGCGGTTCCATCTCAAAATTCGGTGCACCTTGCCAATTTCTTTCATAATTTCCGAAATGCCCTGTGTTATTATTTTGTGGCTTTTCCGTATTTCTAAGTCATCTTCCCGTGTTGGAGCGCGAGTGTCCTCTGAAATATGTAATTTTTGTATTACTTGTGCCAACTGTTCTTGTACTTCGCGGATTTCTCTTTTGTGTTGCGTATTAATTTGATTCTGATTTTCTTTGAATTTCTTAATTTGTTCATACTCTTCTGTGTCAGTGATGGCTACAGGTCTTGTGTCATTCAGATCATCATCTACCTTTGTAGATAAGTTAGTGAACTGATCCGAAAGTTCGGCTACTTTCTCCGATAGTGTACTTATTTCCTCGGTGTGTTTTTCTGAACCAAGTTTCAGAGTGTCCATTTGTGTTGAAATCGTATCTACTGTGTGCTTTAAGTTTTTCTGAGTTTTTGCAAGTAGCGTAACCGAATCGGTAGATGCAACCGAGTCAATTTTAGCCCACAAGGTCTGATGATTTTCATGAACAATGGTTTGCAGTTCTTTTATGGCTGCTTCGTGATTCTGTAATGCATTTTCATGCCGCGAAAAAATAGGTTGAAAATGCTCACAAATTTGTGTTTTTACGTCATTACAGACTTTTTGACATTTCGATTCAATGTTATGTAACTCAGTAGTTAAATCTTCACGTGTTTGCTCAAGTGTGGTGTCTAACTTTTGAAGCTTTTGCCGTGTTTGTCTCTGATTCTGTTCCATTGTGTCTAACTGTTGCTGTGTTTGTCTCTGGTGTTGTTCCATTGTGTCTAACTTTTGAAGATTTTGTTCCATTGTGTCTAACTTTTGAAGCTCTTGTCCCATTTTTTGCATTAATTGTAATAACAATGCACTGGTGTCTGAAACATGTCCCTCAGTGCTATTCGGCAATTGACTTGAACCGGCAATATTCGCATTTTGAAAAGCAGAAAATGTGTCTTGACTTATTTGAGAAAACGGCGAGGACGCAAAACCTGAATCTACAGTATTTGCAAGATTGTGTCCTGTCATTTCGGATTCCTGAGGCAAGCTGTTGCCGACCGATCGATCGATAATGCTTCCCTGTTCACTAATTGTTTCACTGCCTACACCATTATTTGCAGCCTGCTCCATTTCCCTATGCACAATTACCAAACTACTACTTTGAACATTAGTTAATTCATTACACGGTAGCGCTCACATACTGCTTTCGTCTTCACTGTCATTTCTCAGTTTACTTTGGAGCCCAGTATTACGTTTTTCACACGCCATTATTGTCACAATATTTCACACGACAACACAGAAAAGCACAATTTGAAGAGCAAAATAAGAAAACACATTAACATAGCATTGAAAATAATACCTCGTTAATTGCAAGCGCAGCTGCGAAATACTTGGTGCAAATCTACATGCATGTCACAACTGTTTTACTGTACAAGAATGAAAAACTACAACTACAAAGGAAATTCTCTCTACAATTACGCGCTAGCAATAATGAAAGACTGCACTAATTGCACAAACTACAAGAAAAAAATCAGAAGATTCCAGTGAGGTATCCTCGGCTAAGGGTCGACATATGAAACGTCCCCTTAGAAAAATTAATTAATTACTGTGCTGATAAACCTCTTACATTATTTGATTTTCAAACAGCTGAGCAGAACTGAACGCACTCAGACATTTCGCTCTTTACCTATACTGATCAACACTAAACTGACACACAATATTTTTAGCGCAACGCAATCTGACTTTCAATAATCCCTACAAAAGAATGGCATTGACTAACATTAACCTATACCTTTCACAAATCAATTACTTCACAAAAATCTTCGTTACTCGAACTACTGCAATACAGCGAGCGCCACTACTGCCAGCTACTGTAGGCGCTAACTACTGATAGGCATGGTTAGCAAATGAAAGATTTTGATAGAGAACAAACAATGTATTTACCTTAATAGTGTTCAAAAGTCATAATATATGTAGCAGTTCATGGCATCCAGTCTTACAAATTTCAAAACTCCGCCATTTCACTCCCCACATCCACCACTGCTGGCGGCTCACCTCCAACTGCGCAACGCTACGCGCTGTTCACATCCAGCTGCCCAACACTACAATGGCCAACAACAATGCAAACCAGCCACAGACTGCACACAGCACAGCCAGTGATTTTCATACAGAGCGCTACGTGGCGTTACCAATATGAAAACCTAAACAGCCTACTTACAACGCCTTCGAGAAAGTGGTACCTTCACCGTCAGCAGGCGTGACTGTGGTGCTCCAATGAAACGTCACACACCCTAATTGGAAGAGGCTGTACTGTAGATTAAAAATGAAGGAACTGCAAAAAGGTGGGAAATTCAGGAGATGGGACCTGGATAAACTGACTAAACCAGAGGTTGTACAGAGTTTCAGAGAGAGCATGAGGGAACAATTGACATTGACGGGGGAAATAAATACAGTAGAAGAAGAATGAGTAACTCTGAGGGATGAAGTAGTGAAGGCAGCAGAGGATCAAGTAGGTAAAAAGACGAGGGCTAGTAGAAATCCTTGGGTAACAGAAGAAATATTGAATTTAATTGATGAAAGGAGAAAATATAAAAATGTAGTAAATTTATTTATTTAATCGTGTCCAAGCCATAGACAACCCACATATTACATATACACACAAATACAAATACAATACACATATGTATAAATAAAACAAACCCAAAATGGGGAGTCACATTAGAATATAAAGACAAATATAGTATACATATCATATCACGTCCCGCCAAAATTCAGCGCATTTAACTGCCACTGACGTAGCGTTTGCCAGATCTTCTTTCCTGCACACTTCCCCCATGTTGCTGCATTCCAGGAGGTTGTCCATTGTTTGGGTCTGTCCGCACTGGCACGTGTCCGTCCCGTCCCGGTATCCCCATTTACACATGTTTACGTTGCATCTGCCCACCTCAGTTCGTAGGCGGTTGACGGTTCTCCATAATGGCCATTTTAGTTCATTTCCAGAGGCCAATTGTTCGTTGGGTGAGATTAGAGGTGCCTGGTCTCCCGTAGGCAATGTTGCTTGCCATTTTGACAATCTGGCCTTTTGTTTTGAAGTATCGAGTGGTTGAACTGAGGTGAGGAAACTCCGTCTTGATTTTAGACGTGTGTGGGGAGGGTTTTGTCCGAAGAGAGGATGGCGCTGGTCGCGCAGCTGCTTGAGGCGCTCTGCTTCGCTTGACATAGCTCGTCTGATGTTGGGTGGAGCTATGCCACTAAGCAAGTAAAGTTGGCTAACCGGGGTGGGTCTTAGGCATCCCGTGATTACGCGACAGGCATCGTTCAGCAGAGGATCCACTCGTTTCGCATGCGCTGATCTTTCCCAAACTGGGGCAGCGTATTCAGCAACCGAGTAGCAGAGTGCAAGTGCCGACGTACGTAAAGTATGTGGGTCGGCACCCCATTTTGTGGAGGTGAGCTTGCTCAGGAGGTAGTTTCTTGTTAATAGTTTACCCCTGACCTTGTCTACATGATGTCTGTAAGTAAGTGTGCGATCAAGGGTGACGCCTAAATAACAAGGAGTGCTGCTGAACGCGATCCGCTGGTTGTTCCACGTGATGTTTAGGATATGTTTGGCGTCTCGGTTTCGAAGATGGAATAGGCAGGATAATGTTTTTGCTGCGTTCGGGCGTAGGCAGTTGGCTTCGTAGTATGGCGTTAGAACGTTGAGGGCATTTGTAATGCTAATTTCTATGTCGTTAAAGTTCCGACCCTGCACGGCTATTGCAAGATCGTCCGCGTAAGCAAAGCTCCTAGTCCCTGGTGCAACTGGTTGATCATTCACATATACGTTGAAAAGAGTGGGTGCGAGGACACTGCCTTGGGGTAGTCCATTTTTCTGGATACGCCATCGGCTTCGCTTCCCTCCTAGGTTTACGATGAACCGTCTGTTGCTGAGAAGAGTTGATACAATTTGTATCAGCCAGAAATCATTAGTCATAGCGTATATTTTAGTGAGCAGCAGTTTGTGATTAACAGTGTCGAATGCGGATGAGAGGTCGACAAGTACGGCTCCAGTAATTAGACGGTTCTCGTACCCATGCTCTATGAACTGGGTAAGATGCAAGACCTGTTCAGTGCAAGTTTTCCCAGGGCGAAACCCCGCCTGTTCCGGAATTATCTGATGATCAATATTAGGCACAAGTCGATTCAGCAGCATGCGCTCGAACACCTTGTACAAGCAGCAAAGTAACGTTACCCGTCTGAAATTTTTTGGCTCGTCCAATGGTTTGCCGGGCTTTGGAATAGCTATGACCTTGCCCTTTCTCCAGATTTTCGGGATGTTGTTTAGCCGGATACAGGTATTCAAAAGTAGGAGCAACCAGTGTTTCGTGTAGTCGCCAAATTTAAGGATCTGTTCATTCCTAAGGTCGTCTAGCCCTGCTGCTTTGCCAGGTTTCAGAGATTTAAGTGCGGACTCTAGCTCTTCGATGGTAAATGGACGGCTGTAGTAGTTGGTGTCACTTTCGCCACTTCTTATTGGGATGGTTTTTGCTGGAGTCTTCGTTTTCCCATTAAGAACGAGTTGGTGCGCTATTTGGTTGGCTGTTACTCTTAATGCTTCCGTTTGCTGCTTAGGGTCATTATTTAGCTTCTTAATTGTCTTCCAGGCAATCCGGCTAGAATGTTTCATGTCTACTCTTTCAATTAGATGTTGCCATTCTTCTCGGCGCTTCTCGATTAGCTGGTCGGTATGTGCATTTGCAAGTTCAAGAGTTTCTTCAGAGAATGGGTTCTCCTCATACATTTCCTTACATGCATCGTATAATTGCCGGCTGTCTTTCGTTAGGCCCGGTACAAACTCCGTTCTGCAGCCCATAGGGATAGACCTTCTTGATACATTCTGGACGATTTCTATGAACTTATCGAAGTTGCTGGGTGTTGGTTCTAGAGTTTGCAGCTTTTCGTCGATTCCAATTGCGAAACCTTCCCAGTTTGCCCTCTTGAAATTAAATCTTCGTCGAAATGGAATCCGCACTGGTACCACTGCTGAAGTAACTGTGAGTTTGATGGGTCTATGTTGGGAGTGTGGGATAGGACCCAGGACATCTTTCACGCACTCAGTTACCCAGTTCTGGCTGACGAAGACGAGGTCAGCGTTGTATCCCCTTTCCCAACTGCCGCTGTTAAAAGATGGGGGGAGTTTGGCGTCGTGTATGAGACAGAGTGATTCAGCATCTGCCCATGTCTCCACCTTGAGTCCGTCTTCATTAGATTCATTGTATCTCCAACGTGTATGGTGACTATTGAAGTCACCCATTACAATACTGCCCGTGGGAAGGGGATTATTGCGCGGCAGGTCACATTCGAATGGCGTATTTGGAGGCTTATATACTGATGTTATTGTCATATGATTAGTCTCAACTCTATAAGTTCAATGTTGTTTTCGTCTGAAAGTTGAAACCCGTCGTAGGCTACTCTCTCACGTATGAAAATTGCACTTCTGTATTGATCGTCAGGCCGTTCGATTGCCAGTTTCATGCCCGCAATTTTAGGTCCATTGCTGTTTGGGCCTAGGTGCGTTTCCTGTAGGCATAGGACGTGACATTCGTTCGATCTGCATAGCAGAATCAGCAGGACTACAAGTAGTCCTCCCAGGGCCGCGACGTGGACGCTTCTGCTGTGGCCCCCATGTAGTAAATGAAGCAGGCAAAAAAGAATACAAACGTCTCAAAAATAAGATCGACATGTATTGCAAAATGGCTAAGCAGGGATGGCTAGAGGACAAATGTAAGGATGTAGAGGCTTATCTCACTAGGGGTAAGACACATACTGCCTACAGGAAAATTAAAGAGACCTTTGGAGAAAAGAGAGAACCACTTGTATGAATATCAAGAGATCAGAAGGAAACCCAGTTCTACGCAAAGAAGGGAAGGCAGAAAGGTGGAAAGAGTATATAGAGGGTCTATACAAGGCGAGGTTCTTGAGGACAATATTATGGAAATGGAAGGGGATGTAGATGAAGATGAAGTGGGAGATACGATACTGCGTGAAGAGTTTGACAGAGCACTGAAAGACTTGAGTCGAAACAAGGCCCCGGGAGTAGACTACATTCCATTAGAACTACTGACGGCCTTGGGAGAGCCAGTCCTGACAAAACTCTATCATCTGGTGAGCAAGATGTATGAGACAGGCGAAATACCCTCAGACTTCAAGAAGAATATAATAATTCCAATCCCAAAGAAAGCAGGTGTTGACAGATGTGAAAATTACCGCACTATCAGTTTAATAAGCCCCAGCTGCAAAATACTAACGCGAATTCTTTACAGACGAATGGAAAAACTGGTAGAAGCCGACCTCGGGGAAGATCAGTTTGGATTCCGTAGAAATGTTTGAACACGTGAGGCAATACCGACCTTACGACGGGCATGAAAGGGAAGCAGTGGTTGGGAAGGGAGTGAGACAGGGTTGTAGCCTCTCCCTGATTTTATTCAATCTGTATACTGAGCAAGCAGTAACGGAAACAAAATAAAAATTCGGAGTTGGTATTAAAATCCATGGAGAAGAAATAAAAACTTTGAGGTTCGCCGATGACATTGTAATTCTGTCAGAGACAGCAAAGGACTTGGAAGAGCAGTTGAACGGAATGGACAGTGTCCTGAAAGGAGGATATAAGATGAACATCAACAAAAGCAAAACGAGGATAATGGAATGTAGTCGAATTGAGTCGGGTGATGCTGAGGGAATTAGATTAGGAAATGAGACACTTCTAGTAGTAAAGAAGTTTTGCTGTTTGGGGAGCAAAATAACTGATGATGGTCGAAGTAGAGAGGATATAAAATGTAGAATGGCAATGGCAAGGAAAGCGTCTCTGAAGAAGAAAAATTTGTTAACATCAAGTATAGATTTAAATGTCAGGAAGTCGTTTCTGAAAGTATTTGTATGGAGTGTAGCCATGTATGGAAGTGAAACATGGACGATAAATAGTTTAGACAAGAAGACAATAGAAGCTTTCGAAATGTGGTGTTACAGACGAATTATGAAGATTAGATGGGTAGATCACATAACTAATGGGGAGGTATTGAATAGAATTGGGGAGAAGAGGAGCTTGTGGCACAACTTGACAGGAAGAAGGGACCGGTTGGTAGGACATGTTCTGAGGCATCAAGGGATCACAAATTTAGCATTTGAGGGCAGCGTGTAGGGTAAAAATTGTAGAGGGAGACCAAGAGAGGAATACACTAAGCAGATTCAGAAGGTTGTAGGTTACAGTAAGTGCTGGGAGATGAAGAAGCTTGCACAAGATAGAGTAGCATGGAGAGCTGCATCAAACCAGTCTCAGGACTGAAGACCACAACAACAACAACGTACTGCATCACGTTGAAGAGATACACGAGCAGTTGCACGTGAAATGGAAGTTGCTCCCTTCACAATTTGGTATGCTGTGGATGACCGACAACTACATCCATACCTCCTCCAACACTCCATATCACCTCTAACACTCACAGACACATGAATGAGGCAGAACCAGGTGAGAGATGTAGGACAGACGTCAGATGACATCAGCCAATCCGACGTAAGCACCCTCACCATGGCTAACTGTTGCAAAGCTACTTAGCAAACATGTTTTCAAGTGGGTCTCTATTCAAAATGTTATGTACTCACTCCCCTCTAAAAATCCTGGAAGTTTGTAACGGGAATGTCCGAACACCCTGTACAGGAGAGCCGAGTTGCCTACTACCGTCGATTGTTTAAAGACTCGAACTCCCATGTATAGAGCAATTCAAACGTCTGATTACTGTACAAATGAGCTATTGAGTTAAATCTTTGACGGTAAACTTGTAAGAGAGGAAAAGATTAGAAAAAGGTTTGAAATTATGCTTATATTTTGTTTGAAGTCGCAAAGTGTTCTCATTATGTGCTATTTGATGAATATCAAAGGTCGGATACTTTTTAGACAGACCTCGTAGTCTAGGTAAATTGTGCTCCATTTTAAGCGAAAATAAGTTTTTCATGCGTCTCAATGTTTATAACGTAATATCTTCTGAAAAATTTGTCGTAAAATGATATTATCGTATAGGTGCATTGAGTAGTATGTGTTGATACTATCTGGAAACTGTGTTTCGAATATGCGAGTAGTGTCGATGGTAAAGAAGTGATAAATTAAAACTACATCCGTGATGTTAAAGTTTTCCTGCATGAACAGCGAAAATGCTACAATCGATGAACATTTTTCCCTGTGAGGAGGGTGTCAGTGACAAAAAGTTTCGTAAAGATTTAAAACAATGTGTAAAGTTTGTTGGTTAGTTGCTTGGTGCGCTCATTATTAAAGAGATGAGAAAAAAATTATTTTAATCTTGGGATATTATCTGTTGTCTGAAATTTAATTGCAATACAGGATAATGTCCTGACTATGTATTTAATGTCTGTGGTAAGTAGCAGAGCGCTTATTAAGCGATAATCCTTTCTGTCATTGGATTTCTGCAGGTCGGCGAATTTAGTCTTCTGGTATCCGACCTCTTCCTGCTAAGTTTGTCTTGGGCTACAACGCAGAATGATGGTTCAAATTGCTCTAAGCACTATGGGACTTAACATCTGAGGTCATCAGTCCCTTGACACTTAGAACTACTTAAACCTAACTAATCTAAGGACATCACACACATCCATGCCCGAGGGAGGATTCGAGCCTGCGACCGTAGCAGCAGCGCGGTTCCGGACTGAAGCGCCTTAATAAGTGGATTATATCTGCGTTTTGAATTCGGCCAATAATTACACGAAATATTGAAAATAAAATATCTGTTGCCCCTGGAATCCGTTTCATAAGCAACCTGCAACTAGTACCGGGTTCTGGGTCCGAAGATGGTCGCTTAGTACTATAGAGGGAGGGTGCGCAAAGAAAGGACTATTTTCTTCATTCGCCGTAGGTCTGCGTCCTCTTATTGTTCCGACTTGGACATCCATCCACCAAACGCGGATATAAGCGGACGCACGTCTTCACTAAACTCATGTATCAGCAGCACCTCAAGACAGCATCCATATCTGTTTTTGCAGTCGCCACTAAGATGTGCCAAACTGGAGATCCTGTGACAGATCGTCGTTATGGCTCACTGGGTGAACGTGGGATTTTGCCACGCACCAGCTTCGTACTAAAGTAGTGGATCTTTTCTAATCTGTGTTGCCATATATTTTTGTTTACCTCTTGCCTAACCCTATTTGGCCATTGGCTGTATAGTTTCTACATGCAAGAAAAGCACCTTGTACAGTAATTCCTGTCAGTGGTACGGGGTTCTCTTCCCCCCACTTATTATTGGATACAAAGTTTATCTGGTGAATGCAACAGAAACGCTATACTGTACAAAGATAATCTTTTCAATTATATTTCTACTATATTATATCTCTGCAGTATTATATCCATAGTGCACAAAAATAATCTTTCGTTTATATCTCTACAACTGAAGAAATACTTACGAAAAGACCACATTTCAAGCACAGTGTAATAGCTTGAAGGTGTAAAGTAAAAAATTTGAATTTCGGAAAAACCAAGGAAAAAGAAGAAAAGACCAGTCAAGTGACAATGTACATGTGTGTAGATCCATTCATAAAAAAATGTTGGGCAGTAATTGGAACATTATGTTAAGATGTGGCAATGTGCTATCATTATACCGCGAATGCTCAAGTTGATAATTAAACGAATTAAACAATTAAGATTAATAATTAAGAAAAGCTATATACTGTAAAATATATTAGTTGATTCAGTTTTTATTATACTAAGAATGGTGAAAACAGAGTGACTATCGGAATATACATAAGTGAGATATTTGAGTTGTAATTCAGAGAGCCTATTAGAATTTACTCAGTGGTGGCTGAAGTGTGAGTGGGCGAGACAGGGCTTTGGGCAGCCTATGGGCCCCAGTGTTGCAAGTCAGTATGGTGGTCTACTCCACGCTTGGTCTGGAAAATGGGGGAACAGGTGCACGATTATTAAAAAAGGACCGGGAGTAAAAGTTAAGACATTCCAGGGGCAGTCACACCTCTTTGGATCATCTGGACGAGTTCATAAGCAGACCCAGATCAAGGAAACAATAGTCCACGTACAATTTTGTTGTTGTGGACAGTAGAGAATCTGCAGCATTTATTAAAGTAACGTTTAGAGTTTTACTCCGTGTCAATCACTTCTACAGAGTGATGTAATGACAAGCATGGTTAACATTGGGTAACTGTAATGTCTGACATAACTGCCGCTAAGGATCGTGAATGGTGCGGTGGAAATGTCATTGTTAAGAGAGACGCGGCTCGGAGGCTGATCTGGACAGTCTCGTGCGCAGAGTGTCGATCGATCTTGATTTTACAATAATCTTTGCTAATGCTCATACTGGGCTGGTAACGTTGCCTAAGTAGCGTAGGCTGCGGACTACATGAATATTTTTCAACTGTATTTCTACTGCCAAGAAGTGGAAATGAGCGTACGGCATTGTGGGAAGTTCGGCATTCGCCGCTACACTGGGAGATGGAAATGAAATGATGATGAGGACAACACAACATCTAGTCCCTGAGCGGAGAAAATCTCCTGTCCCAACCGGAAATCGAACCCGGGCCCCTTGGCGTGCCATTTCGCCGCGCTGACTACTCGCTAACGGGGCGGACTGCTGGCAACAAATTGCTGGGGCTTAGACGCAAGTAGTCAGTGAATGAAGTTTACGTTGTATGCAACATATCACTTTCGAGTATGAAGGAATGGTTGGTCGCGGCATAAAATCCGTCTGTTAACTAGTCAAGTTGTCGTGATATTGTCATCGCTGATGACCTTTTGCTCACTACTTCTAATTTAGGCGAACTATATCAGCTTAGAGAATATCTAAGTTCCTTTGAAAGGGCACGCCGACTTCCTTCCCCGTCCTTCCCTAATCCGATGAGACCGATGACCTCGCTGTCTGGTCTCCTCCCCCAAAGAACCTACCCCACTCAATATCTAATTAATTGTTTCCGACTTTTCCGAACCATCCTGGCGAGGTGTGATGAGTCCTGCGTGGCATAGGGCACTAAGTATATCTTCCCAATATAGATTGGCTGTGTTGTGACATTTGTACAAAATAAACTCTTACTTAAGTGAAATTTTCTTGTGCGGCTACTGTGCCCCTGGTGTCAGCACATTTACGTATGAGCAAACTCTGTGATTTTTGAGAAGCAACATTCTTGTATTGCTCTAATTACGAATGTAAGACCATTTATTTTGAGGACACTGGGCCTCCATAGTAGAGACAAGTCTTGCCTGAATTAGTTTGTCTTTATTTGTATGTATTGATGTTCTCCAAGTGTGGTTGCGTCAAAAACTTACTTAGGCATATTTCACACGTTAGACGGCAGCGTGTTGGTAACAGCACTCTAGGTAATGTCAGGTGAGTTTGAAAGGTTGAGAGAGTGCGGATGGCATTCAGGGACCTTCTACTGGCAGATAGGTCAGTGTCTGTATAGTGTCACAACCCCTGTAAACTGTCGCCTACTGTAAACTTTCATTCACATAATGATGCTACCGCTGGCGCCAAGACTGACAAATAGTTATGGGACAGTGCCCACACATTGGGGCCAAGATGCATTTGAATTCGTAAAGAGCCAACGCAACCATATGTGACGGACTTATTGTGGTTCTGAACGTGAATGATTATATTTTGACATTGTAAAATAAAAATGGAAAACTTGTAAAACAAGATGATGGGCAATGATGTAACACATGTATACAGATTCTCCAGTCTCAGATGATCTCTAGTGGTGCATTCTGAATGAGAAGACATTTCCAGAATGAGACTTTCACTCTGCGGCGGACTGTGCGCTGATATGAAACTTTCTGGCAGATTAAAACTGGCCGGCCGAAGTGGCCGTGCGGTTAAAAGGCGCTGCAGTCTGGAACCGCAAGACCGCTACGGTCGCAGGTTCGAATCCTGCCTCGGGCATGGATGTTTGTGATGTCCTTAGGTTAGTTAGGTTTAACTAGTTCTAAGTTCTAGGGGACTAATGACCTCAGCAGTTGAGTCCCATAGTGCTCAGAGCCATTTTTAGATTAAAACTGTGTGCCGGACCGAGACTCGAACTCGGGACCTTTGCCTTTCGCGGGCAAGTGCTCTACCAACTGAGCTACCCAAGCACGACTCACGCCCCGTCCTCACAGCTTTACTTCTGCCAGTAGCTGGTCTCCTACCTAAGAAGACATTGTTTGGAAAATTCATTGGAAGATCAGTCTTCGTGTGGTTTAATACACCCCTTACTGTATATAAGATAAATTCAGTGCAGAAAATTTCAAGATATGCGTAACGTAAAAGTTTCGGTTAACAGAGTTAAGGATACATGTTTATATAAATAGTATGTAGCATATGATTCAATTTACATTTGCATTAAACCGTGCGTTACGTTGATGAAATACGGAAACTCTGAGTCACGGGTCAGAAACATTACAGCTCAACTCACCCAGCAAGACGAATATACGACGTAGTTGTTGGGTGATCGTAACATCACGAAATTAATATTTGAGACACTACTTCGCTAAACCTGCTTTCTCCCGAGTTAATCATGTGTTCATTATATTGATCCAAACTTTGAAAAATACCCAGACACAAAAGGATACCTACAAAGACTTTCATCGAGTAATTTGCACTTTTTTACTTATCATACAAACTGTCTGCTCATAGGAAGTTACTGGCCTTTCTGTGGTTCAAATGGCTCTGAGCACTATGGGACTTAACATCTATGGTTATCAGTCCCCTAGAACTTAGAACTACTTAAACCTAACTAACCTAAGGACATCACACAACACCCAGTCATCACGAGGCAGAGAAAATCCCTGACCCCTGCCGGGAATCGAACCCGGGAACCCGGGCGCATGGCCTTTCTGTGTAATCCATATTTTCTAACGTGAGGACATACTTCATTCCAATTTCCAGAAACCAACAAAAACAGTTATTGGAGTAACGCCCATTGTAACTTGAAAGACGTGCACTTCATTCACCATTCAGTGCTCGTATTACATATTTCTAATCCACGCATTCTGGTATTAGGTAAAATAATAATTCAGGTAATATTAATAATTTCTATGGGTTGCCTGATTTATTTGACGATTTTTACAGCTTGTCTCACACTGATCTGTGAGAGGAGCTTGGCGCCAGAAATTTTCTTTATTTATGGGCGAGGGCAGCAGTCTTCCTAGCAGCCATGATGGCTCCTCGTTTCCTATCCTTTTTCCGATCGCCAGGGTAGCACGTGGTGGCGTTTGAAAGTTCAGTAGTGGCCAAAGTTTCTCCTGCTCTCAGTTCCGCAACCTGCCTCAGCAACCTTGTAACTGATATTTCTTCTCAACTTTAACGTCGCGAGGTCGCCTCCCTGTGAAATTTCTGGCCCTATGATTGGCCAGTTCAGGTGCGCGCCCGTTTTTCGTGGGCGGACGCCAACCGCCCTCCGCGGATGGATAGTGGACAAAGGGGCAGTAGGCAGTTCTAGTGTGACCGTGCCTGAGGCCGGCGGTGCCGCTTCCAGGAGATGAAGTTCGGTAAGCATGAGCGCCGACGTGCACTGTAGATTCGCGCCCTGCGGCCCAGAGGGAACCTTATAGGTCATTGTACTGATGTGCGCTCCTTGAATTACGGTTTATGCAATGTTTTCCGTCTTATCAGACTGTAGGGTTTTTCTTATACAGTCGGGCATAATGTGCGAGACGTGTTGGTTAGTCACAGAAGCTTGCAGTACGGCACTAAAGTGCATACATCCATGCTCACTTTTCCACTTCGTCCGACTGTAGCTCTTTCAGTTCTCCTGTGTAAAATTCGACTCAGAATTTATGTCTTCCTAGCTTGAAAACTTGTGCCCTTTGTCCTACGCCACGTGGTGAGTGTCTGGCGCCCCTTCATGTTTCGTTAACGTAATCGGACCGCGAGCCAAAGTTATATGAATAGTTTCGCGTCTTGCTGGTTGTATTCCTTTAGTACAGGAGGCTAGCTAGCGATTCACCCACAGTAGCATCTTTCTTAGTCTTTGGCTGATTCATGGTGGTGGTCGTTGCATGCCTGCAACCCCTTCCTTTAGTAAATTGGACCCCATTTGATAATACGGCGATCGTCCCTAAAATTCCTTGTCTCCTGCTATCGTGGCTTAGTATGAACGAGCGTTGGGGCAAGCTGCTGAACTCAATTCTTTCTTCCCCCACCCCCATTTGACTGTATAATTGTTCAGTATTCAACTGTTAAATAAATGAGTCCTTTAATCTGTACATTCTCCCTTTCATTGCGTGAAACCATCCTTAGTGTCACAGTAGAATAATGGAGAACTATAACGGTTGCTACAAGGTTGTGCAGGTCTCGCGCCATTAATGATAGGATCAAGATTCAATATCGCGCACCTGGCACGACCATTGCACGCATGGCACCGATAATAGTAATAATAATTTTCAATTATCCCCCAGTGATAAACTGGGAAGTGTTCACGGCTCAGTGTGAGTACGTGAGCACTAAATCCACTTGATGTGGTGGAAGTAGTGGCCTCTGTTTTAACTTGCTGGTTTTAAAAAAAAGAATATCGAAAATTACAGCCCCTACACAGAGGGATAGCAACCTGTAAAATAAAACGAGCCACCGCTTTTAAACTTTTCAAAAACCGAATCAGTTAGCCTACTTTATAATACTGAAATAAGAAGGACATAATTCACCACACATGCATCGAGTAACTAAGATTTCAGCTTCAACAAAAACTAAGGACGGTATACTCCTGAAATTTCGGATATGTTATAATATAAAGCAAGGCTTTGTTAGCATCGCCGAAAGATTCTCGGACTATCAAATGGTTTAAGGCATATGGAAAGAACTTGTGTGAGTCAAGCTTTATTGCACAAGTAAACAAATGCGTCAACGTAAAAAACTCAGTGTATCTGTATGGTGCGAAAAGTGGCAGCTGACCCCGAAAAAGGAAAAGTGTGAGGTTATTCACATGAGTACTAAAAGAAGTCAACTAAATTTCGATTACGCGGCAAGTGACACAAATATGAAGGCTGTAAATTCAACTAAATACTTAGGGATTACAATTGCAAATAACCTAAATTGGAACGATCACATAGATAATACTGTGGGTAGAGCAAGCCAAAGACTGCGATTCATTGGCAGAACACTTAGAAGGTGCAACAGGTCTACTAAAGAAACTGCTTACACCACGATTGTCGGCTCTATTCTGGAGTATTGCTGTGCGGTGTGGTTTCCGCATTAGGTGGGACTGACGGATGACATCAAAAAAGTACGAAGAAGGAAGGCTCGTTTTGCATTATCGCGAAATAGGGGAGATAGTGCCATAGACATGATATGTGAATTGGAGTGGCAATCATTAAAACAAAGGCGTTTTTCGTTGCGACGGGATCTTCTCCTGAAATTTCAATTACCACTTTTCTCCTCCGATTGCGAAAACATTCTGTTGGCACCCTCCTACATAGGGAGAAATGATCATAACGATAAAATAAGAGAAATCAGGGCTCGCACAGAAAAATTTAAGTGCTCGTTTTTCCCGCCTGCCGTTCGAGAGTGGAACGGTAGAGAGACAGCTTGAAGGTGGTTCATTGAATCCTCTGCCAGGCACTTTATTGTGAATAGCATAGTAATCACGTAGATATAGATGAAGATGTACAGAACATGAATAAAACTTCTTTGAGGTACATGCATGTGTTTATGTCTTAACAGGTACGATAGCGACAAGAAATTGAGTAATTCTGTAGCTCTTTGGTTGCCATGCATCTGCAGTGACATAGAGATTTTTCTCTTTACTCGTAGTACGATTCCATAAATGCATCTCTTGCTGATAAAATTACAAAAACTCAAGAACTGTGATGCTACTCCACTATACCTGAGACACTGTGTTTTCAGCACAAGCAATAATGAAATTTGGGTTTCGAAAGGACACCAAAACAGCTTTGGCGCCTGTGCGTGGGCGCCGTATCATTATTGTCCCCAACGCTCTTCCCTGTTTGGTCGAAATACCGACAAACAATGGAGCCGTAGCAACATTGGAGCCAACGTTGCATCCAGTGCTGTTTCATCGATCCACACAAGTATCAACACTGTTGGCGCCAACGTTGGACCCTCTATGTGGACCAGGCCTAACACTGCGTTGTGGCCAACAGTACGTTGTCAGTTAGAACTGAACGTTTTAATTTATCTCAGAGTCGGTCGATGTATTTTTGTTGTGCTCGACGGCAACACATTTTTTAAATTCAGCCTAAGAATTAATGTGACGAAGAGAGGATATTACATCTGCATCTACATTTATACTCCGCAAGCCACCCAACGATGTGTGGCGGAGGGCACTTTACGTGCCACTGTCATTACTTCCCTTTCCTGTTCCAGTCGCGTATGGTTCGCGGGAAGAACGACTGCCGGAAAGCCTCGGTGCGCGCTCGAATCTCTCTAATTTTACATTCATGATCTCCTCTGGAGGTATAAGTAGGGGGAAGCAATATATTGGATACCTCATCCAGAAACGCACCCTCTCGAAACCTGGACAGCAAGCTACACCGCGATGCAGAGCGCCTCTCTTGCAGAGTCTGCCAATTTAGTTTGCTAAAACATCTCCGTAACGCTATCACGCTTATCAAATAACCCTGTGACGAAACCTGCCGCTCTTCTTCGGATCTTCTCTATCTCCTCTGTCAACCCGACCTGGTACGGATCCCACACTGATGAGCAATACTCAAGTGTAGGTCGAACGAGTGTTTTGTAAGCCACATCCTTTGTTGATGGAGTACATTTTCTAAGGACTCTCCCAATGAATCTCAACCTGGTACCCGCCTCACGAACAATCAATTTTATATGATCATTCCACTTCAAATCGTTCCGTACGCATACTCCCAGGTATTTTACAGAAGTAACTGCTACCATTGTTTGTTCCGCTATCATATAATCATACAATAAAGGATCCTTGTTTCTATGTATTCGCAATACATTAAATTTGTCTTTGTTAAGGGTCAGTTGCCACTCCCTGCACCAAGTGCCTATCCGCTGCAGATCTTCCTGCGTTTCTCTGCAGTTTTCTAATGCTGCAACTTCTCTGTATACTACAGCATCATCCGCGAAAAGCCGCATGGAACTTCCGACGCTATCTATTAGGTCATTTATATATATTGTGAAAAGCAATGGTCCCAAAACACACTCCTGTGACACGCTGGAGGTTACTTTAACGTCTGTAGACGTCTCTCCATTGAGAACAATATGCTGTGTTCTGTTTGGTAAAAACTCTTCAATCCAGCCACACAACGGGTCTGATATTCCGTAGGCTCTTACTTTATCAGGCGACAGCGCGGAACTGTATCAAACGCCTTCCGGAAGTCAAGGAAAATGGCATCTACCTGGGAGCCTGTATCTAATATTTTCTGGGTCTCATGAACAAATAAAGCGAGTTGGGTCTCACACGATCGCTGTTTCCGGAATCCATGTTGATTCCTGCAGAGCAGATTCTGGGATTCCAGAAATGACATGATACGCGAGCAAGAACCATGTTCTAAAATTCTACAACAGATCGATGTCAGAGATATAGGCCTACAGAATGAGATTTTCACCCTGCAGCGGATTGTGCGCTGATATGAAACTTCCTGGCAGATTAAAACTGTGTGCCGGACCGAGACTCGAACTCGGGATCTTTGGCTTTCGCGGGCAAGTGCTCTACCAACTGAGCTACCCAAACACGACTCACGCCCCGTAATCACAGCTTTACTTCTGCCAGTACCTCGTCTCCTACCTTCCAAACTTTATAGAAGCTATCCTGCGAACCTTGCAGAACTAGCACACCCTGCAGTGTTCGCAGGATAGCTTCTGTAAAGTTTGGAAGGTAGGAGACGAGGTACTGGCAGAAGTAAAGCTGTGATTACGGGGCGTGAGTCGTGTTTGGGTAGCTCAGTTGGTAGAGTACTGGCCCGCGAAAGGCAAAGGTCCCGAGTTCGAGTCTCGGTCCGGCACACAGTTTTAATCTGCCAGGAAGTTTCATAGGCCTACAGTTTTGCGCATCTCCTCGACGACCCTTGTTGAGAAATGAAATGTTTCTAAGT
This sequence comes from Schistocerca nitens, assembly GCF_023898315.1. Classification (NCBI taxonomy): domain Eukaryota; kingdom Metazoa; phylum Arthropoda; class Insecta; order Orthoptera; family Acrididae; genus Schistocerca; species Schistocerca nitens. The sequence continues at coordinate 919,224,181 of NC_064614.1, read as the reverse complement.
AAAACATAGCATTCAACATCCCCGTAATTTGGTAGCTCTACGGTATCTGATTGTGGATGAGTGACTTCAGCTGGATATGGAATATCTGATAAAAGTTGTGACCCTCTTCCTCGCCGCAGTGAGGCCACCGCCACGTTTGCAGGGGGTGTTAGACGATATTAGACCAGTGCCTACTGGGGTGACGTGGCGAACCCAGCGACGTGCGCCTGCCCCCAGCAGGACGTGGTGGCCCGCCCCTGGCACGGAGCCGTGCCGCGGTCGTGGCCCCGAGCCGGCCCGCCTGTGTTCCGTGCCAGCCAGCCGTAAGTCCGCGTTTGTGTCGAGATAACGAGCGCCGCTTGCAATGGAGCCGCGCTTTATTTCCGGGCTCGCGGCGCCGCTTTTAAAATAAACACCCGGATATTCGGGCCGTCTTGTATCTGCAAAAATAAACTCGCTTTAGTACTCCGCCATCAGCAGCCGCGCGGGTCGCGGGTGGCGCTGCACGCCCCTCTGACGCAGGGCCAAAGGTGCAGGCAGCCGTGTCGCTCTCCTAGTTTAAACTTTCGTCTGGCCCCCTGTAACGTTATAACATGCATTGTGAAATGCTGGGATCGTTACTGCTAATCAATAAAAGTGAAAGCTGGTTACAAGCCGTTGAGCTGTCTGGGGAGAAGTTAACCGTGCGTTTACTGGGCCACTGTTTCACGACTGGGTAACTAGTCTAGGTTTACCACCTTACCAATCAGACTAACATTGATTATAATCTTTTACAGTCATACAACAACCGGTAATATATCTATATAAAAGGAGAATTTAAATAAAAAGAAAGAAATCAGTTTATATTTGCAAATTTATTTTAAAGATTGTTCATTGAAATTTCAGCATATTATACGTGAGTTATAACTGAGCTGGTGCCTTATTTACGATTGTGAGACTGTGAGATTGGAATATTACGGAACACATAAAATATGGAGCCAAGATTGGGAGACTGGGTACAACACTGCATTCATAAAACAACACACAAAGAACATTGAAACACATGCAACAGAAAGTTAACCACAACCAATAGATTCAAATTTTCAGTTAAAGAAATTACTTTCGTAGCACAATCCTGTCCGTCTTGTAATTACCCTTCACGTGGTCAACTTGGTTTACAGAAAGCGTATAACTCCGCAATAATTTAGATAATAAAAATAAATTAGATCAAAAAGCAAATTACAAAACAAAAACCTCGAACTGGTTACTAACGTCTTACTATTAACCTGATGGGTCAAACAGTTATATAAGCACGTGGTACTGGTCTCACAAAGTACACCCCACGTGGGTTGAACATAAAGAAAAGTTGGTATATTCAAAATCTTTTCAAGACGATACGTTATAATCACACAAGCATTTGCATTTAAGATTGATCTTACTTAGAGTTACTGACCAACACGTGGTTCCACTTTACTCACAAAGTAGTAACAAAGCAACTACCGCAAATTAATCTGAACTGGACACGAGAATTACACTCCGCTGCAATTAAAGATAACCTTAGCTATTTTAAAGCTAACCCGAAATAAAATGATTAAATTCTCAGTTAACCTGAACTTAACAAATCCATTCTCCTATGGACTTAACAGACACGCGCTTGGCCGGAGATCTTACCACTTCAGACGCTCGCTACCGCCAGACTGCTACTGCTGGACTGCCCTGCGCTACCACTGGACTCCAACTGCCTACTGCTCGGCTGCAACTCTCCAACTGCCAGACTCCCACTGCCTACTACCCAGCGTGCTCCCTCAGAGTCGCTCACAAAGACAAAACGGAAGGAGCCAGAGGGGCAGCTTCCTATACCAACCTGACAACGGACGGACCGGACCATACTAAGAATAGAAACCTCTCTGCTTTTAGGAACCGTAGCTACCTGTTCCGACGTTGGTCCTACTGTTCTCTAGCAGACAGCCTTGTCTGCTACCCTCAAGCATGCAACTACAAACACATTTGATCATTCATCCTCTCACACAGAAGGGAAGGGGGATGACAGTATCTTATCATATACAGTATATAACAGAAAGCGGATGTAGGTTCCGTATGAGACTGTGTGACATGAATTACATATAAGAATTACATATAAACTGTGCTTTAAAGTGTAGTAGTGTGAGAGATCGTTCTTGTTTACGTGTAAAAGTAACACGTTCCACTACTCAGTCTCCTCCCAGATAGAAACGCCACAGTAAATTTAGAAGAGGAATTTATTCCTTAAAAGACAACAAATTTGAGAAATTAAACATGAAAGGAATCCAACAGAGACCTTTCATAACCCCAACGCTCTGGGAAAAGACTGTGCAGGGAATTTTCTGGCCATGCTAGGACATTCCCAAGCAGGCTTCTCACACCCTACTTAAACCAAAAGTGTAAAGAAAAAGGCAAAAGGTCACCAGCTACTTGCTAAAACACAATAATTTGAAACATCTTTACAATCTACCAATTTCAAAGAGAGAAGAAAAAAAAAACACACAATCTGTGACACCTATTTAAAAGGTCGTGTAGACCTAAATCGGTCAGCAAGTAAAAACAATGGTTCCTGTGTCATTGATATGAAAACAATTTCTGGTTGTTACCCTTATGGAGTTCACCAGTATTTGCTCCTTGCAAGAGCCAACTGATCACAGGCAAATTTATGACTGTTTATTAACAAGCAAAATTTATGAAAATAGCAAAGGTGCCACAGCAATTAAAAAAAGAACATGAAATAACATCAGTATTATAAAGCAGAACTTTACAATGCACAATTCGCAAAAGCAAAAAAAATTGATAATAGAAAAAACATGTTTTACAAAGCGGTTATCGCAAAAAAAATTCTATATCTTACAAAACTAATAATCTGTAGAATTAACCTAACTATGTGGCACTAATTTAATCACTCTACAATATTTCAGTTAGTTAGCAAACAATGAGCACTGTGTCATTATACTGAAACTACAATAATTGTGTGATTGTTACCCTTAAGGGGTTCCTCACAATAAATATGCCCCATGCAAAGGCTAATCGATCACAGCCCAATGAGAATGAATAGCAATCTGACTGATAAAGGAAGCAGTGCCACAGTAATGAATTTATGAAACAAAATATCACAAATCTAATACCTAACACAAGAACAAACATTGATCAATAAAACAGTACAATAGTCAACATCTAAAACAAAACACCAATAAATAAAACACCTGCAAAATACAATAGTCAAAGTTTAAAAAAATATAGAACACCTGCAAAATACAAGAGTCAGAGTTTAATAAACACCAATAAATCGAGTCCCTGCAAAACACACGAGTCAAAGTTTCTGTGACAGAAACACACGTATATGCATTGAACTAAGAACCGTATAATCACTGTTCACTTATACACTCACTAGTTCCACTGTTCCGTGGCACAATATAAGGGGAGGGGGAGGGGGTTCGTCGCCGCAGCTGTCAGTAGGGATTTTTGTCCATCTGTTGCGTGCGATCCCGCCGTCTCTGCCCTCTCATGAAGTTTCTCTTGTGTCACGTACATCTCGATTTTGTTCCATGTTTGTATTGTCAAATTCGTGCGGTATCCTCGATTGACACGCTAGGTTGATATTCCTGGGCAAGGATGACACTTCAATGGCTCTTCTTTCGTGCCACCCTTAGCGACCAGAGAACATCGAACCATGAATTACTGTCGCTTGACAGTAGGCATCCGTCAGGAAATGTCGATAGGCGTCGTTGACGTCTGCAAGTTTCTTTGGACAGTACCTGTCAAAAGGCTCCACGCCCTTTGTGTTGTTACACCGCGGCCGTCTCGTCACGGTCGCGTGCGTGAGGTGCGTTGCCAGGAGATGGATTTCCGCGCGGTGGACCGCTCGCCCATCTCAGGTCATTCCCTTCAGCTAGGGTCGCGCGGGGCGGCCGCCCATTAGCTACAGGTGCAAGGGAAAGTGTTTCCCGCGTCCTTTTGTTGTCGGCCGCGCTCCCGAAGTGGCCTGGCTGACAGCGTGTCCCGCTGGGAAACCCGCCAGTTTACAACTACCTGGCTGCTCCCGCTGTCTCTTAAGAGTTTTGCCGGTTCGCTTTCACGTTCTCATCTGCATTCACAGAAATTTTTCATCATCCTTATGTGATTACACAATGTCATACATAATATCACTTAGTATTGTCTTTCACAATTTTTAAGAACAAAGTTAGATGAATCGACAATATAAAATTAAAAGTTAAATGACTTGACAATATAAAAAATAAAAGTGAAATGACTTTACAATGTAAAAATAAAAATTAAATGAACTGACAATACAATATTTAAATCCACATCACTAATGTGGTTCACTTGTGTTTTAATAAATCAAATGCCACTTATTAATTCACTAAAATGAATAGGGTTATGCCTTGCGCAAGTATAGGTCAGTAGAGCATAGGGTTCACATGTTATTTACACACACACATGCACACCTGTTGTCTATTCTACAAACTAACTACCCATAAACATGCATTACTCAAAATTCTACTTCTATCCACTACTAATTAATCCAACAAGCTACTTCAATGCTACTTCCAACACCGTGTATACACCACTACAGCAATGTTCTAATTTGTCCTCTTCTTGACGCTCGCTGCCTACGTCTTGTCACATGATAAATATGGAGAAACTTTCCTTAAACATACACAGTAAAAAGAACAATGGTTATTTACACGCAAAAACATTTATATCAGTTCACACACCTGAAAAGAGACTCGCAATTATACATTTATCATACTCATATATTCACACATCAAACAGTAAGAAAATTTCATCTAAAAATTACATTATCACAAGAATTAATCACACAGATGGCTCTGAGAAGGTTAAATTATTTGCATTATACAGGTTATACTACTTTTTCTTACCCATTTTGCTTCGATTTCGTTCCTTCTTTACGTTACCTTTCGCCTTCAAATCAGTTATTTCGCCTGTGGTGGTTATTCTGGATTCATTTCTCATGAATGGCAAAATTGTGGTCACCTCTATTCTGTAAAACAGTTTCATCTTTACATATTTGAACTTACAACAGACACAAAAGATCCGAATCATCCTGTGGTTTAAATGACAAATGTTTTGCTTCATCCTTATTACCGTAAACCAAGCTTTCCTTCGTTCCCATAATCAAAATTATTTAATCATCCTCTACCTTCAAGAGGGAAACTTCCTCAGTACAAATCATATAGGCTGCAGTGCATCCCGCACCAGCGAAAACAGTAGGCTGTAATGCTCACAGCATCAGCAAAACACATAAACGTCGCTTTTCTAGGACAAGTATTAACGCAGAATAATTTTTCAGGCTTTGGCTCAACATCAATCAAGACTACAAAAAGGATCCATATTTCCGTTCCATTCTCCATTTGCTGAAAAACTGCTCGTATTTGACTACCACAATAATATTTCAGAACCACGTAAATTACACAAACCACAATTCTTCTTTCACCTTGAAGGGAATCAATATACTTACGAAATCTACAGACAGCACTTTACGTACTCAGCTATAAAGAACAAAAAAAAAAAAAAACATATATCATCAATATTAACATATCATCGCATATTGGGAAGCCAATGGTTAAACAATCGTATTATCACATCCTGTTTTCAAGATTCCAAACTTCCTCATTCCTTTCTCAGAGTTCTCCTATCTTAAAATATTCATACAGCACGCATACTATAGCAAGAGATCCTCATTTATACTGACAGATATAGAATAGTAATAGATAGATAGTAGCACTGAAAACAGAAAATTGGAAACACGGCTACTAACAGCTGGGGACCTGGGTTTGCCAGACCCATAATATCCACAGATCGGATATTCCCCTGAGTTCTTGCACTAATTCAGCAACGATCGTGCTTCTCTCAGGAGCGACTCCTTTTCAATTTACTCACACAAAAAAAAGCATTTCACTCGTTCACAAGGAAACCTTTTATCTTTACGTTTGAGTCAAACTAAATCCTAATTGCACAAGGAAAGAAAACGAATTAAAACATCACTTCAATCAATCACATAAAAATATCTTTATCACTATATTTACCATCATATTATTCAAAATGCCTACGCCATAAATTTAAACTAATCAATTCTCTCTCCTCACCGTCCTCTCTACTTCTCACTGTCCTTTCTACTCAATGTATGGTTTTACGTTTGACACATGGTGTAGCCCTTTTGATTTCTTCGATCGAAGAGTTTCCACTTCTATGGCGTTTTCATGGGGAATCCTCCTTATCCGATACGGGCCGCTAAAGAGATTAAAAAATTTCTTGCAGACACCTGACCGTTTGTTAGACAGCTTGTGTGATCTGATAAGAACTTTTTGTCCTACATGAAACACTGTTTTTCTCACATGTTTCTTATACGCCTTGACTCTGGCTTCTGCTGCACGCTTGATGTTGCGTAAAGCTAAGTCAACAATTGCGTTCCGGCGTAGTCTCGGCTCTAGTGGCCAAGGCACCACCTCTTTGATTTTGCTTGGGGGCTCCTTGTTTTTTAGCACAGTGATTGGCGGAAGCTTTGTTGATGTATTAGGCAACTCATTAATTATATTCTGAAACCCTTTTAGGTGTATGTCCCACGATCGGTGATCACGACTGCAGTATAACCTACATAATTTTCCTAATTCACGCATAATACGCTCACTGGGGTTCGAGCTGGGGTGAAAGAGATATATATATATAGGTTTAATTCTTCTTCTTCGAAGCATCCGCTGCCAGTATTGCGATCTAAATTGTGGTCCATTATCCGAGATAACCCTTTTCACGCTCCCAACTTCATGCAGAAACTGCTTTGCAAATGCAGTTGCCACTGCCCTTCCTGTGGCTCGCTTCAACGGAGTCAGACACACAAACTTGGAGGTTAGCTCTACCGCTACGAAAACATATGCAAAACCTGCTTTAGATCGTATTAGTGGCCCAAATAGATCCACGGCCGCGAGGTCACAAAGTTTGCTTGGTATTATCGGGTGCAATGATGCAGCATAAGTCACTGTGGCCGCCTTTGCTCGCTGACAAGGTCCGCACACTCTAAGTACACCACGAATACGCCGTAGCATGTTATTAAAATAGCATGTCTCTTTCAGTTTTTCACAACATTTCTGTGCTCCGAAGTGACCATAACTCAAGTGTATGTACCATATAATTTTGTTTACGAGTTCCTCCGGAATCACCAACACCCATCTGGAGTCGTCCGGGGCTCGTTTCTTGAATAATATTCTGTTGCGGACTAAGTAGTACTGGCGTATTCCTACATTCTCCTTGTCCTCCCACTTCTTCTTTATATCTTTCAATACTGCGTCCTTATCCTGTTCGTCCGCTATACTCCCTAAAGAGGTGGTAACAAAATTCTCGAACGCTACATTCTGTAAGTATAGGATGCTAAAATTATTTTCACCGAGTTCCCTTTCTTCTGTGTGAACCAAACCTATAGGAATGCGCGATAAAGCGTCAGCAATTACATTTTTCTGTCCAGGAATGTATTCTACAGTGAAGTTATATTCCTGTAGGTATAGTGCCCAGCGTCCTAGTCTCCCATGCGTGATTTTTGTGCTCATCAGAAATTGGAGTGCACGATGGTCAGTGTACACCTTGGTGGTCCTTCCAAATAAAAAATACCTAAATTTTGAGAATGCCCAAACTATCGCGAGTGCTTCGAGTTCCGTCACGGAATAATTTTTTTCACATCGTGAGAGTACCCTGCTCGCAAACGAGATTGTTTTCCAAGTTGTAATATCATCATTTCCTTCCGTTTGAAACAGTACCGCACCTAATCCTGACAAGGAACTGTCCGTCATTAAACAGAATTCTTGTGTCAGGTCGGGATGCACGAGGATGGGAGCCTCTACCAATGCCTTTTTTAATTTATAAAATTCATCCTGTGCCTCTTGATCCCAGACCCACAAAGCGTTCTTCCCTGTTAGTCCACATAGACGGGGTGTACCAAGTACACTAAAATTTATAAATCGCTTATAAAAATTACACAGGCCTAAGAATGCTCGCAACTGTTTTTTATTTGTCGGCATTGCACACTCCGCTATCGCCGCAATTTTCTCCGGGTCAGGTTGTATTCCATTTGCTGAGACAATATGGCCTAAGAATTTTATGTTCTCTCGTCCGAACTGTGACTTATCTAAGTTGACTGTTACACCTGCCTTCTCAAAAACATCCAGTAGTCTGTTCAGAACGTCATTATGGTCCTCCCACGACTTTTCCGCAATTAATATGTCATCCACGTAAATTGTCACTCGCTGTTTCAAATCATCAGGTAAAATGCTATTTAATCCCCTTATAAAAGCAGCTGATGAGACGTTTAGTCCGAACGGGAGACGCCGGAATTGGAAACAATTTCCGTAACACAGGAACGCTGTATATAATCTGCAAGATGGGTGTAGCACGATTTGCCAAAAACTCGAACGGAGGTCGACAGATGATAGTACCTTTACCCCGTGGAAACGTTGTAAGAGTTCCTCAAGGCTCTCAGGCCTGTCCGTTTCCGACATGATAATTGTGTTTATCTGTCTCGAGTCTAGCACCAAACGAACTGAGTTGTCGCGTTTTGGCACGACAAGCAAAGGTGAGTTGTACGAGCTTACTGCCCGCTCAATTATTCCTTGTTCTAACATCTTGTTTATTTCCTCCTCCACCTGTGCTTTATACGCCACGGGAATAGGGTATGGTCTAACAGAAAACTTCTGATGGTCACGTACTCTGAATTGGTACATAAAACCCTTAATGGCCCCCGGAGTCTCAGAAAATACCCGTTCATGATTCCTAAGTAGGCAATACAATTTCTCCTTTTCCCTGTCCGTGGTTCTGACACCCGCGATGCTCTTTCTCAGTGCATCAGCAAAAGCAACATCTTTCCCCTGCTCACCAGACATAGAGCACGACTCACTTACATAGTTCACGAGTAGCTCCAGTTTGGGTTGCGACTCGGTTTGAGCTTGAAATTTTAGGCAACTAATTTCTGATTCGGCACGTAATATGCATTCATCAAATACTAAATTAATTTGCTGATCCCCAACTTGAACTGTCATTACTCCTCCACCCATGTCAATTACCGCATGGTGGGTATTCATGAAGTCATTGCCTAAAATCATTGCCACATTCAGCATTGGGAGCACATAGAAATTGTACTCAAACTCTCTTCCCTGGCAGGTAAAATTAAGCCGAGTCTGCCTTCGGATTTCTACGCTCTTACCGTAGATTGCGCCCTTCACCTTTATTCCTCGCACTTGAAAAACGGGCCAAGTCCCAGTCCCTTCGCATTTTTGAAATGCTGCCTCGCTCACTATCGAGAAAGGGCTTCCAGTGTCAATGATACACTTAAAACATATTTCGTTTACTGCAACTGTCACGACTGGATTTATTCCCGAAATTTTAGCACTCGTAGTTTCTTGCAACAGATCCTCTCTAATATCTTCCCTCTCTATATACCGTATGCACTCCTTTGCCATGTCGTTCATTGGTTCCGATTGGGCGCATTCTGCGCTGATCGTTTGTCATTGCCGGTTTTGTTCATTTCCATTTGCTGGATTATGTCTAGGGTTAGCTGGCCGAATTTCAACATCATGAGGTGCTCCGCCTATAGTCCTATTCCCACCGTGTTCACCGTAGTATCGATTCTGGTTGCCGTAACTGTTCCATTCACGATTCTGTCCACGTCCTCGATCATTTCTGTTGCTCCACCTGTGTTCGCGACTGTTACCCCAGTTTCTATACGGCCTGTCCCGATTACTGTTCCGTTCGCGTCGCGACGACCAGTCACGCCGTTGATTAATACGACGGCCACGACTGCGATCGCGCTGCTGTGCCCCGTAATAACTTTGTGTCTGATTAGACGGACATTCTGCTGTATTGTATTCCATCTCTTGGAGAAGCGTTTTAAACGTTTCCACGTCCTCTTTGCATCGTCCCGCAAGAATGACGTGCCGCAAGTGCATCGGCAATTTGGTGATGCATATCCTAATTAGTTCCGCAGGTCCGTATGGGTCGTATAAAAATTGATTTGCCTGCAGCATGTGGTCGAATAGGCGTGCAGGGCTGCCGAAACCAGACTGGTTCAAATTTGGCAGCATAATTATGCCATGTTTGACCCTATCTTGTGCCGCTTCCGACCAATAGGCGGAGAGAAAGGCTTGTCGAAACTCCCGAGTGGAGTTGCAGTGACGCGCTGCCGACCTCATGCGACTCGCCGGTTCGCCTTCCAAATAGCCACACATATACTCTATCTTATGTGAACTTGCCCAGTCGGGAGGAAGACAGAACTCAAATTGCTCGAGCCATGCTCGTGGATGTATGCCTTTTTGAGAATTTCGGAATATCTCAAATTTTCTTACCGTAAGGAAATGTTTGAAATCAAATCCCCGCATTTCCTCCTGGCGAGGCCCTTGAATGTTTCTATTTGTCTCATGTCTGCCCCTTAAATTACATTCTTCCCTGTCGTCAAAATCTCCCTCGTGGCCGGAGTCCCTCTCTGCACTGTTCGTACGGCTATTTTTATTGCTATTGGCGAGTTCGGAATCACACGCCATGCGGTTTTCCAGATGCGCCACGCGTTCTTGTAAATCGCCTGTTACAGCTTTGTGCTGTCTGTTCACTTCAAACTGTCCCTTCTGGAATTTAAGAAGCGAACGCACTTCTTCGGTCTCTGCGGCCGCTACCTGTGTGATATTGTTCTCGCTTTCCGTCAGCTTCATCGTGCCTACAATGTCCGCTAATGCCGCGATCTTCTCATCTATTTGTCTCTTGTCCTCCGCCCCAGTCTGCTTCAATTGTTCGACCTGCAGTTCCAACGCGTGGATCGCTAAACTGTTGTCCGCTATTGTGTTGCTAACGGCCGTGGGACAATGCGTTTCAGCCTCTTGGACCCTCGAGAGTACCTGCTGACGATCTCTTTGGCATTGTTCTCTCAGCTCTTGGAAATTCCTAAGTAGCCGTTCTTCGCTTTCTTTAGATTCGGCCTCGCCACTGCGCTTGCTCTGTTCTAGGACTTGCAGACGGTCATCGATTTGTTCAAATGTACGGCCTAATTCTTTCATAATGTCACTTTTTATTTCACTTGCCAGATTGTTTATTCTTTGTGAGATATCATCGGACACTCTCTGCATCGACTTGTCAACTTTATTTGTCTGCTGGATTAATTTTTCGTCTATTTGTTCGCCTAGCTCGCGGATCGATTTTTCAGATTTCTGCGTCATTTGTTCGCCTAGCTCGCGGATCGATTTTTCGGATTCTTTTTGTTCTCGGAACAATTTTTCTGATAATTCTTTTTGTTCTCGGAACGATTTTTCTGATGCTTCTTTTTGTTCTCGGAACGATTCTTTATTTTGTTGTAATAAGGCTTTCACGAGTTCTGCCAAATCAATTTGGTTAGTTGGAGGCACATTACTTTGTGGCTCTGATGTGAGGCCGTTCGTGCTGTTTTGCAAATCGTCTGAAGTATTCCCCATTGCATTTTCGGAACCGCCCGACGCGTTAATATTGGAAATCAAATTATCCCCTTGGTCCATGTTGCTTAAGTTGTCGGACCGCTTACTTTTAGCTTGGTTACGTGTCAGCATTAGTGCAATTCACACCCAGTACGCAACACACTAATCACAATAAATGTGTCCCCCAAAAATTACGACAGTCACACGAAAGATACCCAACCTAGTATGCACTTTTTCATACGCAAAACAAATTTTTATCTCTGTTCGAAACAGTGGAATTTACAAGCGAGAGAAAAAAAAAACACACATATATAGAACAAACAAATATAGAAAACAAAACAAGACAAACAACACAACGCCGCTCAACAACGCCGTGAATCTTTTGAACGTCTGCTCAGAAACAATGCAAAAGTTGTTTGAGCGCTGTAGGGAAAAAAAATTAAGATTATACAACGCTTGCAATCTAACGTCTCAGAGATTCCAGAGTCTAGCGGAATCACAGAACAGGGTCGCCATGTGTAACGTTATAACATGCATTGTGAAATGCTGGGATCGTTACTGCTAATCAATAAAAGTGAAAGCTGGTTACAGGCCGTTGAGCTGTCTGGGGAGAAGTTAACCGTGCGTTTACTGGGCCACTGTTTCACGACTGGGTAACTAGTCTAGGTTTACCACCTTACCAATCAGACTAACATTGATTATAATCTTTTACAGTCATACAACAACCGGTAATATATCTATATAAAAGGAGAATTTAAATAAAAAGAAAGAAATCAGTTTATATTTGCAAATTTATTTTAAAGATTGTTCATTGAAATTTCAGCATATTATACGTGAGTTATAACTGAGCTGGTGCCTTATTTACGATTGCGAGACTGTGAGATTGGAATATTACGGAACACATAAAATATGGAGCCAAGATTGGGAGACTGGGTACAACACTGCATTCATAAAACAACACACAAAGAACATTGAAACACATGCAACAGAAAGTTAACCACAACCAATAGATTCAAATTTTCAGTTAAAGAAATTACTTTCGTAGCACAATCCTGTCCGTCTTGTAATTACCCTTCACGTGGTCAACTTGGTTTACAGAAAGCGTATAACTCCGCAATAATTTAGATAATAAAAATAAATTAGATCAAAAAGCAAATTACAAAACAAAAACCTCGAACTGGTTACTAACGTCTTACTATTAACCTGATGGGTCAAACAGTTATATAAGCACGTGGTACTGGTCTCACAAAGTACACCCCACGTGGGTTGAACATAAAGAAAAGTTGGTATATTCAAAATCTTTTCAAGACGATACGTTATAATCACACAAGCATTTGCATTTAAGATTGATCTTACTTAGAGTTACTGACCAACACGTGGTTCCACTTTACTCACAAAGTAGTAACAAAGCAACTACCGCAAATTAATCTGAACTGGACACGAGAATTACACTCCGCTGCAATTAAAGATAACCTTAGCTATTTTAAAGCTAACCCGAAATAAAATGATTAAATTCTCAGTTAACCTGAACTTAACAAATCCATTGTCCTATGGACTTAACAGACACGCGCTTGGCCGGAGATCTTACCACTTCAGACGCTCGCTACCGCCAGACTGCTACTGCTGGACTGCCCTGCGCTACCACTGGACTCCAACTGCCTACTGCTCGGCTGCAACTCTCCAACTGCCAGACTCCCACTGCCTACTACCCAGCGTGCTCCCTCAGAGTCGCTCACAAAGACAAAACGGAAGGAGCCAGAGGGGCAGCTTCCTATACCAACCTGACAACGGACGGACCGGACCATACTAAGAATAGAAACCTCTCTGCTTTTAGGAACCGTAGCTACCTGTTCCGACGTTGGTCCTACTGTTCTCTAGCAGACAGCCTTGTCTGCTACCCTCAAGCATGCAACTACAAACACATTTGATCATTCATCCTCTCACACAGAAGGGAAGGGGGATGACAGTATCTTATCATATACAGTATATAACAGAAAGCGGATGTAGGTTCCGTATGAGACTGTGTGACATGAATTACATATAAGAATTACATATAAACTGTGCTTTAAAGTGTAGTAGTGTGAGAGATCGTTCTTGTTTACGTGTAAAAGTAACACGTTCCACCACTCAGTCTCCTCCCAGATAGTCAGAAACGCCACAGTAAATTTAGAAGAGGAATTTATTCCTTAAAAGACAACAAATTTGAGAAGTTAAACATGAAAGGAATCCAACAGAGACCTTTCACCCCGTCTTCCTTACCAGAAGATTGTAAACTCTTGTTAATACGTAGTGGACCGGCCGTGGTGGCCGAACGGTTCTAGGCGCTACAGTCTGGAACCGCGCGACCGTTACGGTCGCAGGTTCGAAACCTGCCTCGGGCATGGATGTTTGTTATGTCTTTAGGTTAGTTAGGTTTAAGTAGTTATAAGTTCTAGGGGACTGATGACCTCAGAAGTTAAATCCCATAGTGCTCAGAGCCATTTGAACCATTTTAGAACGTAGAGCAGGGGCGGGCAAACGTTGCACGCGGCTCATGAGCATACAGCGCTGCACGTGTGCTGCTCGCGTGCAATCGTCGACCGGGGCAGTGGCGACAGCCGGCAGGTTGCGGCAGTGTAGTACCAGGCTAAGCTGCGGACGTTGAAGCGAAGCGACCACTACGTAGTGAGCGTTGTATTGCAAGAATCGGAAAATGCAGAGTGAATCAAGGAAACGCAAAAGTGGAGATTTACTATCTTTTAAAAAGGAATGGCAGAATCATTTTTCTTTGTGCAAAAACGTGAAAATTCGAAATGTGTAATATGTGACAGTATTCTTGCTGGTCAGCGGAAGTTTAATATTGAACGCCATTATAATAAATTTCAATACGTTCCCGTACTTAGTGCAATAAAAGAGGAATTTCTCAAGCGATTTGGGGATATATCATACTTATCCCAAGGTTTTGAATAGTTCTCGAGACAATCTGCTGTTTCTGTAGTTGCAAATGGAATTAATAGATCCACACTGTAGATTATACAGCGTAGTTCTCGTATGAGAGACAAGTTCCTTTTGGCAAGACGTGTAATAGATTTTTATCACGACTTTCCTCAGCAAGAGTTTCCTCGTCTCCATCGTGAAACCGCGAAGATAATATGTTTGGCTCGACAGACGTTTGTGACAGATTTTTTTCTGTTATTAAAACTGATAAGTCTCGGTTAAGAGCAAACATCAGTAATGAAAATTTACGTAGCTGTTTGCGTTTGCCTGTATGTAGAAATTTTGTTCCAGACATTAAACGTATTGTAAACTCCACTTGTGATAATTAAATACAACGTATCGTAGGTAATAGGTACTCTTTCAAACCATGATTTCTTTCAAGCACTCGTACTAACCTTATTCCTTCATTCAATAAAGCAGGCCAGGAAAAACAACGCATTGCGGGGGAAGTAGCGGAGAGACGGTATGGCGGGGAGGGGGGAGAAGCGGGTGGCCAGCTTGCCCCTGTGTGCACGCAGAACACCTGTTTACTGCACACGTGCAAGTACACCGCACACGTGCAGGATTCCTGTCCGCCCCTGACGTAGTGGGACCGCGCCCTATAGAGTGAACACCACAGCGTGCTTCGTCCTGTGAGGCATGCTGACTGAGTAAGGCATTTAACCTATCTCTTTAATCGTGCCCAGACAGCGTGCTAATTGACCTCCACCTAAACACACTTACCTTGGCAGTGCGTATCTCCCGCTGACTGACGGCCCGAGTTCTGGTATGTACTCTCTACGTCACACAGCTAAAAAAGAGAAAACAGCTACACTACTGGCCACTAAAATTGCTACACCACGAAGATGACGTGCTACAGACGCGAAATTTAATCGACAAGAAGAAGATGCTGTGATATGCAAATGATCAGCTTTTCAGAGCATTCACACAAGGTTGGCACCGGTGGCGACACCTACAACGTGCGATTTCTCATACACAAACAGCAGTTGACCGGCGTTGCCTGGTGAAACGTTGTGATCCCTCGTGTAAGGAGAAGAAATGCGTACCATCACGTTTCCGACTTGTATAAATGTCGGATTGTAGCCTATCGCGATTGCCGTTTATCGTACCGCGACATTGCTGCTCGCGTTGGTCGAGATCCAATGACTGTAGCAGAATATGTAATCGGTGGGTTCAGGAAGGTAATACGGAACGCCGTGCTGGATCCCAAAGGTCTCGTATCACTAGCAGTCGACATGACAGGCATTTTATCCGCATGGCTGTAACGGATCGTGCGGCCAATTCTCGATCCCTGAGTCAACAGATGGGGACGTTTTCAAGACAACAACCATCTGCACGAACAGTTCGAAGACGCTTGCAGCAGCATGGACTATCACCTCGGAGACCATGGCTGCGGTTACCCTTGACGCTTCATCAGAGACAGGAGCGCCTGCGATGGTGTACTCAACGACGAACCTGGGTGCACGAATGGCAAAACGTCATTTTTTCGGATGAATCCGTTCTGTTTACAGCATCATTATGGTCACATCCGTGTCTGGCGACATCGCGGTGAACGCACATTCGATGCGTGTATTCGTCATCGCCATACTGGCGTATCACCCGGCGTGACGGTTACAAGTCTCGGTCACCTCTTATTCGCATTGACGGCACTTTGAACAGTGGACGTCAAATTTCTGATGTGTTACGACCCGTGGCACTACCCTTCATTCGATCCCTGTGAAACCCTACATTTCAGCAGGATAATGCACGACCGCATGTTGCATGTCCTGTACGGGCCTTTCTGGATACAGAAAATCTCCGACTGCTGCCCTGGCCAGCACATTCTCCAGATCTCTCACCAATTGAAAAGGTCTGGTCAATGGTGGCCGAGCAACTGGCTGATCTCAATACCCCAGTCACTACGCTGGATGAACTGTGGTATCGTGTTGAAGCTGCATGGACAGCTGTACCTGTACACGCCGTCCAAGCTTTGTTTGACTCAATGCCCAGGCGTATCAAGGCCGTTAATACGGCCAGAGGTGGTTGTTCTGGGTACTGAATTCTCAGGATCTATGCACTCAAATTGCGTGAAAATTTAATCACATGTCCGTTCTAGTATAATATATTTTTCGAATGAATACCCGTTTGTCATCTGAATTTCTTCTTGGTGCCGATATGGCTGTGAGCGTGAGTGGGCGCAGTCTCTGCCGCCGGCCTTCCTATATTGGGGCAGCAGAGGGTGATCGAAGGACAGAGCTGCTGCAAGTGTGGCTCAGCAGATGTGCTCCATTGGGTCGGTCGGATTCTACTGCTATAGACGTTGGACAGACACTTGCTATTCCAGTGCAAACTATGACATATAGTCAGGAGGCAAAGGTTTTTATCGATGGGCCAATCGGAACACATTTATCGTTTGACAAGAGATCATTTACTCTGAAGCACTTCCCCAATTAAAATTGTTCCTGACACCAATGCAGAGAGAGCAAAATCTCAGTCGTACCACACTGGTCTTCCTTCTCGACTCGCAAGATGTCAGTAGTGCTTCCACGACTTTACAACAATACGTTATTTTATTTTATCGTGACTGAGTAGCCCTTAATAATTTTCGCAAGATGCACATGGGTCTTATTGTACAGTGTCATAATAGCTTTGACTGGTGGCTGTACCATGTTCAATGATTTGGAGGTCAGCATGACAATGCAACAACATACCAGTGATATAGCAAAGCCGATGTGTGTGCAGATTTAATTTATTCAAGATGGAGGACCCTCCCCCAAACCCTGACCCTGGTTTAGATGTGGCATCGTTGCACTTTTGATTTCAAATTAATTCGATTGATCAATTAACTACCCACTCCTCCTTCCTTCCCCCCCTTCTCTACCGCCACTCGTCCCCAATCTGGAAAAACTGGCGGGAAAAATCACTGAGTCTATGTTGAGCTGTTGGACAGGAAGGATCTGACAACATGTACTTGAAATTAATGTCAATTGCATTGCAGAAAATAGTTTTTTTTTATAAAATTGAATTTGCATATACTTTATTTAATCGGTTTGTGGGAGGCAGGACTCCTCCCCTCTACTCCCTTCCCCCATCCGGAAACTGGCGGGAAATTCTGTGTGTGTGTGTGTTCACCTTCATGTGTTGGGGCCGACTGTCTAGTTCACAATTCAGACACCAAAGTGTGCAGGACTCCTCCTTCACCTTCATGTGTTGGGGCCGACGGTCTTGTTCACAATTCAGTCACCAAAGTGTGCAGGACTCCTCCCCTCCACTCCCTTCCCCCATCCGGAAACTGGCGGGAAATTCTGTGTGTGTGTGTGTGTGTTCACCTTCATGTGTTGGGGCCGACGGTCTAGTTCACAATTCAGTCACCAAAGTGTGCTAAAAATTGTGACATCATGGATGAAAAATTGGCAGGAACCAATGGCTATACAACATCCTGTCACATGATCGTGAAGTGAAAGATATAAGGCGAGTGCAGTAGCTCACTGGCCTCAGTCAGTCTAAGGATCATGAGACGTCAACAGCAATATCAGTCAAGATTGTCCACCACACCCGAGCAGAATAAGAAGTGCAAAATTAAGTACTAATAACATGTCTTTACTAATGCTGCTGCTTCTTTGTCCAACTCCATTTCTTTGCCCCATATGTAACTGTTCGTCTTCGTTGATCAGCGACCTCTGACTTGTTGGAAAATGCAACAGCAGTGGCCTCTGGAATGTGGGGACCCGCACCAGTGGCAGCAGCCTCCAACATGTCAGGACTCACAGCAAGACAGCGACCTCCAGCACACAGGATCCAGTAGCGCATCAGGTCAGCATGTTGGAGCAGGACAAGGGTCTCCTATTTATGTGCCACACATTGATGCAGACATACAGCATGCTCCCGACTTGCAGAAGTGCACTGGTGGTTTCATGCAGCATGGTGCAGGTCAGTACTGGACACCAACATGTGTGCCATCCACTGAACCATGGAACATTCCACTGATACTGCAAGGACAGATTGTAGATATACCATATGAGAAGACACCAGTTGCCCCATTGCGCTACTACTATTCACTTACACATGTAATTTAATTGCTAGAGGGCCAAAACTTCTAAATATAGGCTTAGAAGCAATAGACAGTGACTGGCATGTAGTGATCGAGATCGAAAATTCGACAAAGTGTGGTTTCCTGAGCTCTAATGGGGAGAACTATGTGGCAGCAATAGCGAAGATACTTTATTAGTACTTAATCTTCCACTTCTTCTTATTCTGCTTGGGTGGGCTGGACAATCTCAAATGATGTTGCTGTTAATGTCTCATGATCCTTCCACTGACTGAGGCCAGTGAGCTGCATCAATGCACAGATGACTAAGAAGTATAACCCATCTCTTTCCCCCCAAACATTTACTACGCTTGCCTGACGTGGTCTACCACATCAATGTATGATGATGTGGCACTCAGGGCGAAATGTAGAGACCCATCATTTATTTACAACACCCCAGTATACTGAAATCATTTGGGTTACGGTTGGTGATATATCATGTGTTAGAGAGACTGGAGTGATGGCTACTGTGTATCCAAGCTGTTGACAATGATGTTGTGAACATTACAATATGTGTAGTGTACATGTAGATGATTTAGAACAGTGCTTTAGTTTATGTATCAATGCAGTGTCAAAATCTACTCCAATTGGTATGGAATCCATCCACAATAAATTTAAATATGCAGTATCCGAGTTTTATGATGCCCCACCAGTCAGAGGGAAATACATGTTGAATTTTCTCCAGACAAGGTTCTCCTATTTTCTAAATACTGTGAAAAATGAACTAGTGAATTTTTTTGATGATGATGTAATGTACCCCATGCATGAATACTTCAGTATTTACTGCATAATTGCCACCTATATCTTCAGTACGATTTATAAAATGCCACAGCAAGTTGCCTCAGTCACTTCATGCACACGTCGTGCTGCAGAATGAAAATAAATAAATATAGAATACTGAATGCTTGGCATGTGAATGATAAACTACTTAGTCATTACAGACAATGTCTACTCCTTCCATCATTGCCAAACTGAAGGATAGGCGAAATTTTCAGCTGTTTCTATATTTAGCAATGACAAGGTGTGGGTGGACAAATTCTCTCTGATCAGAATGTAGCCATTGTAGCTCAGCTAAGTGTCTGTGCTTTAGTGGCTACACATATTATTATTATTACAAAATCTTTTTCTATATAAGTCCATTACACATCAATACCTGATTTAGTTGGTACCATGGGAGGGTGGGTGAAGCATCCTCATCACATGTACTTTCTTGTAAGTACTAGTTCTGTGATGGTGTGGAAGGCCAGAAGAAGAAGAATGAGGTACTCCTTCCCAATGACATACAAGTGATAATTGTGGGTCCATCCAGCTGTGGCAAGACAGAAGTTCCCATGTCATTGCTAACACACGTGGATGGAGTCTGCTTTGAGCATGTATGTTTATTTGCGAAAACGCTGTTTCAGCCCAAACACCAACTATTACAGGAGTTGTTGCAGAGTGTCAAGGTGTGACATACACGACGTTTAGTGAAAGCAGGGACATCCCCTCCCCCGCCCCTCCACCCCCCCCCCCCACACACATACACACCAGAAAATGTAGGGCCAAGCACAGTATTTATATTTGATGATTTTGTCATGGAAAACCAGGATCGAATTCAAAGATAAACTACTGGCCATTAAAATTGCTTCACCACGAAGATATGCTACAGACGCAAAATTTAACCGAAGGGAAGAAGACGCTGTGATATGCAAATGATAAGCTTTTCAGAGCATTCACACAAGGTTGGCGCCGGTGGTGACACCTACAACGTGCTAACATGAGGAAATTTTCCAACCGATTTCTCATACACAAACAGCAGTTGACCGGCGTTGCCTGGTAAAACGTTGTTCTGATGCCTCGTGTAAGGAGGAGAAATGCGTACCATCACGTTTCAGACATTGATAAAGGTCGGATTGTAGCTTATCGCGATTGCGGTTTATGGTATCGCGACATTGCTACTCGCGTTGGTCGAGATCCAATGACTGTTAGCAGAATATGGAATCGGTGGGTTCAGGAGGGTAATACGAAACGCCGTGCTGGATCCCAACGGCCTCATATCACTAGCAATCGAGATGACAGGCATTTTATGCGCATGGCTGTAACGAATCGTGGAGCCACGTCTCGATCCCTGAGTCAACAGATCGGGACGTTTGCAAGACAACAGCCATCTGCACGAACAGTTCGACGACGTTTGCAGCAGCATGGACTATCAGCTCGGAGACCATGGCTGCGGTTACCCTTGGCGCTGCATCACAGACAGGAGCGCCTGTGATGGTGTACTCACCGACGAACCTGGGTGCACGAATGGCAAAACGTAATTTTTTCGGATGAATCCAGGTTCTGTTTACAGCATCATGATGGCCGCATCCGTGTTTGGCGACATCGCAGTGAACGCACATTGGAAGCGTGTATTCGTCATCGCCATATTGGCGTATCATCCGGCGTAATTGTATGGGGTGCCATTGGTTACACGTCTCGGTCACCTCTTGTTCACATTGACGGTACTTTGAACAGTGGACGTTACATTTCAGATGTGTACGACCATGTCTCTACCCTTCATTCGATCCCTGCGAAACCCTACATTTCAGCAGGATAATGCGCAACCGCATGTTGCAGGTCCTGTACGGGCCTTTCTGGATACAGAAAATGTTCGACTTCAGTCCTGGCCAGCACATTCTCCAGATCTCTCACCAATTGAAAACGTCTGGTCAATGGTGGCCGAGCAACTGGCACGTCACAATACGCCAGTCACTACTCGTGATGAACTGTGGTATCGTGTTGAAGCTGCATGGGCAGCTGTACCTGTACACGCCATCGAAGCTCTGTTTGACTCAATGCCCAGGCGTATCAAGGCCGTTATTACGGTCAGAGGTGGTTGTTCTGGGTACTGATTTGTCAGGATATATGCACCCAAATTGCGTGAAAATGCCATCACATGTCAGTTCTAGTATAATATATTTGTCAATGAATATCCGTCTATGATCTGCATTTCTTCTTGGTGTGGCAATTTTAATGGCCAGTAGTGTATTTTTGTTTTTTTCGTCATATGGACGTTGACTCGTTTTATTTGAGTCAGACATGTTCCAGAATCCCAAAACAGTCTGTGAGGCAAATGTCAGCGCAGCCTTCAAACGAGACAATCTTAATTTAAAGCACATTTACCAAGCACATGTAGGAACCAATACATCTTTCAGTGAATTTGTAAAAATGTGCGAGGACCGCTAGAATCACACACAGCATGGCTTTCTTGTTATTGATGGTACAGAGAAAACTTCCAAGAGTTTCTATTTGAATATCTCCGAGAATAAGTGACTGCATCAGTATACATCACATGGTGGACAAGTTTTGTAGGCACGTCAAGCATTCAATCTGAGAGGATGGATACACATAGACAGAATATTTGCTTACAATGGAAAAATTCACTCTCTTGAACATCATATTAAGATGGTGGACCCATGCAAACAGGAATTCTGAATTTAGAATGTATTTCAAAACACATAGTAGCATTGGGGAAGTCATATCTACCAAACTGGTCGAGTTAGGTATTTACAGTTCCCAAAGTACAAAGAACAAATCCCAGAACATTCATCTTAAAGGATAGCAGTGGTACTGAATTTGCAGGATATTTTTAACAGAAGAAATGCAGATGAGCTTAGAACCACATGTGTTTTTCATGGAATGTGACATAAGATGTCGAGGGAACAGAGCACTAGTTAAATGGCTTGGTTTTCCTGCAACACAATGCAGTTGGATCGATGTGGACCATTTGCTAAATAATCAGGTGTACAGGCCACAACCCCCACAGTAGTACCACATACGTGACAAGAAATGTATTAGAGAAGGTGGTGGTATTCTCGACAAACGGTTGGTCGAATTACACTTTCTGGGATATAAATACTGTAGACCTGAAGCAAACCTTCAAAAAAATTGGTGTATAGTAATAAGAGGTTGAATCTGCATGATGATGCGTGTTTGCATATTCAGTAAATAAAGATCTCCCAGGACGTAAAGCTGCACATCGAATTTTAGCTGATAATGCCAATACAGGTGAGAAGGGATATTTGTATAGGACAGTGCATTGATAAAACCAATTAAGTTAGGCTTGGGTATGAATTTCAAGCACATTATCAATGTAGCATGTCATGCACTAAAGAAGAAGAAGAATAAGATGACGCAGGGCTTAAACACTTCATCCTGACAGAGATGTATGCAGCTGAAAGCGCTCTGAAGCATAAAGGAGCGGTTACAGAACCCAGGGTTCTGCCAATACCCAAGCTGTCATGTAGAATTACATCCTTCCTCATTCCAGCCCTAGCAGGTCTCTCAGCAGTGGGGTCACTGGCTGGTGGTGCCGCAGCTATTGACTGGATAGGTAAGAACGTGCAGAACTCCCAGGAGCAACTACAGGAAGCAAGAAGATATAACAGCATCAGAAAAGGACTTAACCTGCAACCATACAGGGAAGGACTAGG
Organism: Schistocerca nitens; assembly: GCF_023898315.1. Classification (NCBI taxonomy): domain Eukaryota; kingdom Metazoa; phylum Arthropoda; class Insecta; order Orthoptera; family Acrididae; genus Schistocerca; species Schistocerca nitens. The sequence continues at coordinate 919,201,268 of NC_064614.1, read as the reverse complement.
TCATTTTATAAATAAAGAAAAAGCCTCTTAGACATCCTGCTGTATAGAGCGCTTACAAATACAGAGCTGTTTAAGTTTGCTAGAAAAAGATTCAACATTCCAAGACCATGTGGAAATTAAAAGAATGCGGAATTGTAATTTAAATGTTGCTGGAGGACCTTAAACCCACTAGGTGGCATATGTTTAAAAACAAATTACAAATATGCCTAATATTTCGACTCAGTTCCCACCGATTGGTCTAAGCATTGGAGGTAGGAGTATTGCTCTGATTGGGCTGGAGACTTACAACTGCATGTCTCATATCACAGACACTAACAATAAACTGCATCTGGAAATTAATAGTAATAAATAGATAGTGAAAATAGAGTTCAGTGCATATGATATTGATTATTTAAACGAAGTTTTAAAACAGTCTGTAAAGGGATTGTGCTACTTGCGAACATCGATACACTTAATTATGAAATAAGGACGGTGCATGCAGGGATTTACTTTAACCAGAAAGACGTAATAGGATGACTACAGGGTTTGACAGGGCAGGTTCTGAAGAAAGATTCCAACAAATATTACAGATCTCATCAGACTCTCTGTCAGTATAACCCATGTTGAGTGTAACATGGCAACAAACTCCTATCTAAATAATAGACTGATTCATACAATTTACAGATTCTTCCCGTTAGTTGGAACAGGCTATAAGATTTTTGAGGCTCCCACCAACGCTAGTTACCTCCCAGTGACAGTTCAGACAATGGACTTTCTAGAGCTGCTTATTGTGGACTTTGTTCAACTACATCTAATACAGGATGTAATGTATAAAACCATTGACGCAACCCATGGCACAACACTTCGCAGCGGAAATGTAAGGTGGTAACATGAGCGAACCTGCTTAGATCAGCAATCCTGAAACCCTGCAATGACATCACTCAGTATAATAGTCTGGGTAGAACATGATGAGCGAATTATGTGCCAGGAATACGTCTCGCATATACCGCCACTTTTAACAAGAACGACAAAATTACGATTGTTATCCAGCACCAAGATGCTTTAACTCACACATGCAATAGTTTCATATATTTGGATAGGGTATTTACGAAAAAGGATTGTTCTTCTACAATGGTGTCGAAGATTTCACATAATGCTTTAGTGTTTCTCTTTCAGGATATACTTTATGAACTTAAAAGGGCTGAGATTGACCATACACATAATGTAGACATATCATCAACTCTTAAAAGCTATGTCTCTGCATCACCCTCTGATCTGAATGGTTTATAAAATGCAGGATGATTCATAGACGAGCCAGTGGGTAGAACAGTGGACGAATACAACAGCTTTATTGCAGGCATACCTCTAAAACTGCTTATGTGGTACTTTGAAACATTATGAATGTTAAACAGGAGCTTATTCTGGTGCAGAGTGCAATGAACAACAAACCATACATTCAAGGAATCCAAGAGAAAAGCAAAATATCATCATCAATAAAATAATATGGAAAATGCTTCATATGCAAGTAGCACACGAGGAGCATTTTAAGCTTTTAAAAGTTATGAATGCTGCTGCTTATCTGTCATTAAGTTTCCGTTCACGGAAGCTTTTTGGATACCCAGTGCTTCCGACTCCAACCAGACAAATGTGGGCAATTAAAACCTCTCTCCAACTCGAGACCCCAAGAATTATCATACATGCATTTCGAACCGATGGAAGGGGAATGTAGCAAATGATTCCACTGCATTCGACAACTGCAAGTTAACTAATGCCAGAGACTGCTTGAATTCGGAATTCTATGCATATGACCATGTGGTTCCTGAAGAGGGGCAGGAGCCTTTTCAGTAGTTGCAGAGGCAACAGTCTGGATGATTGACTGATATGGCCTTGTAACACTAACCAAAACGGCCTTTCTGTGCTGGTACTGCGAAGGGCTGAAAGCAAGGGGAAACTACGGCCGTAAATTTTCCCCAAGGGCATGCAGCTTTACTGTATGGTTAAATGATGATGGCTTCCTCTTGGGTAAAATATTCCGGAGGTAAAATAGTCCCCCATTCGGATCTCCGGGCGGGGACTTCTCAGGAGGACATCTTTATCAGGAGAAAGAAAACTGGCGTTCTACGGATCGGAGCGTGGAATGTCAGATCCCTTAATGGAGCACGTAGGTTAGAAAATTTAAAAAGGGAAATGGATAGGTTAAATTTAGACATAGTGGGAATTAGTGAAGTTCAGTGGCAGAAGGAACAAGACTTCTGGTCAGGTGAATACAGGGTTATAAATACAAAATCAAATAGGGGTAATGCAGGAGTAGGTACAATAATGAATAAAAAAATAGGAGTGCGGGTAAGCTACTACAAACAGCATAGTGAACGCATTCTTGTGGCCAAGATAGATACGAAGCTCACGCCTACCACAGTAGTACAAGTTTATATGCCAACTAGCTCTGCAGATGACGAAGAGATTGATGAAATGTATGATGAGATAAAAGAAATTATTCAGAGAGTGAAGGGAGACGAAAATTTAATAGTCGTGGGTGACTGGAATTCGATAGTAGGAAAAGGAAGAGAAGGAAACGGATATGGATATGGAATGAAAGAGGAAGCCGCCTGGTAGAATTTTGCACAGAGCATAACTTAATCATAGCTAACACTTGGTTCAAGAATCATAAAAGAAGATTGTATACATGGAAGAAGCCTGGAGATACTGGAAGGTTTCAGATAGATTACATAATGGTAAGACAGAGATTTAGGAACCAGGTTTTAAATTGTAATTCAACTCCAGGGGCAGATGCGGTCCCTGACCACAATCTATTGGTTACAAATTGTAAATTAAAACTGAAGAAACTGCAAAAAGGTGGGAATTTAAGGAGATGGGATCTGGATAAACCAGATGTCATAGAGAGTTTCAGGGAGAGCATTAGGGAACGATTGACAAAATGGGGGTAAGAAATACAGTAGAAGAAGATTGGGTAGCTTTGAGAGATGAAATAGTGATGGCAGCGGAGGATCAAGTAGGTAAAAAGACGAGGGCTAATAGAAATCCTTGGGTAACAGAAGATATATTGAATTTAATTGATTAAAGGAGAAACATAAAAATGCAGTAAATGAAGCATGCAAAGAAGAATACAAATGTATCAAAAAATGAGATCGACAGGAAGTGCAAAATGGCTAAGCAGGGATGGCTAGAGGACAAATGTAAAGATGTAGAGGCGTATATCACTAGGGGTAAGATAGATACTGCTTACAGGAAAATTAAAGAGACCTTTGGAGAAAAGAGAACCACTTGTATGAATATCAAGAGCTCAGATGGGAACCCAGTTCTAAGCAAAGAAGGGAAAGCAGAAAGGTGGAAGGAGTATACAGAGGGTCTATACAATGTACTTGAGGACAATATTATGTAAATGGAAGAGAATGTAGATAAAGATGAAATGGGAGATAGGATACTGCGTGAAGGGTTTGACAGAGCACTGAAAGACATGAGTCGAAACAAGGCCCCAGGAGTAGACAACATTCCATTAGAACTACTGACAGCCAAAACTCTACCAACTGATGAGCAAGATGTATGAGACAGGCGAAATACCCTCAGACATCAAGAAGAATATAATAATTCCAATCCCAAAGAAAGCAGGTGTTGACAGATGTGAAAATTACCGAACTATTAGTTTAATAAGCCATAGCTGCAGAATACTAACACGAATTCTTTACAGACGAATGGAAAAACTGGTAGAAGCCAACATCGTGGAAGATCAGTTAGGATTCCGTGGAAATGTTGGAACACATGAGGCAATACTGACCCTACGACTTATCTTAGAAAATAGATTAAGGAAAGGCAAACCTACCTTTCTAACATTTTCCGTACTTGTGGGGAATTGAGGATCTATTTTCGGTGGATATTAGTCCTCAAGTCATCTAGGGAAATTGGAACCACGCCAGGCGTAATATACTTAGGGCCCATAATAAAGTAACTGAGCGTTACAATCGGAATCGGGGAACCTTTCGTGGGAGACCAGGAGATTAGGTCTATGTCCGTAATTTCCCCAGTAGTCTGGTGCGTGTCGGGAATCTAAGTAAATTTCCTCCTCGTTTTCTAGGACCTTGCACCATCGTGCTTATTTTAGGCCCGGTGAATTTGTTGGTGAAGGATATGCTCTGGTAAGCGGTACTGGGTTCACCTTAGCCAAGTTAAGTTCAGGTAGTCTGGGGGTGAGTCCCCCCCCCCCCAGCATTGAGTTTGTCATCTTCTATTACAGTAGTGCCGCCTCGTTTTCTTATTCCATTTACTGGCGTCGCTAAAAATGGTTCAAATGGCTCTGAGCACTATGGGACTCTACTGCTGTGGTCATTAGTCCCCTAGAACTTAGAACTACTTAAACCTAACTAACCTAAGGACATCACACACATCCATGCCCGAGGCAGGATTCGAACCTGCGACCGTAGCAGTCGCATGGTTCCGGACTGCGCGCCTAGAACCGCGAGACCACCGCGGCCGGCTGGCGTCACTAACTTCCTGTCTTACTTACCTGTGAGTGGTAGCAGCAGTGCGTATCAATAAGTGCACTGTCGTAGCATCTCTGGAGCGACGGATAGTATTTCCGGATCGTTGTGTATCGAGTAGTCAGTGAGTGGGAGACGCACCAGTAGTGCAGTCGCGACGGAGCGGTAGACCAGTCGGTCGGTCGGCGTGGAGCAGCAAGCAAGCCCCTGTCGTGTGGGGTGGGGCTGGAGCCGCGGGCGGCGTGCACACGCGGTTGGAGTGTGAGGTGCTGCTTGCGAATGCTATGAAGTTTCGTCGCCCACCGATCTTGGACATGAAAGTTGAGTCCTCACTTAACTTACTATCTAGCCTCAACTGTTTACATTTCTTCGTTTGATCATGGTTGTCGCTTTTGGGACAGTCCCGCGAACAACAACGTGTGTGTATTTAAGTCGGCTAAGATTCCAGCTGTCTTCTTAACTTAACTTAATTTATTCCCTGTTATGGAAATTCACCAGCGGTATCTTCTGCCTTGTGGCTAGTGACGTTCCGGTTACCTGCCCTGGTCGTTGACGTAAATTTAGGCAAAGTACTTTCCTTGTCGTGTTGTTTCTGTCCAGCGTGGTGTGTAGTTTGACAGCTGAGGTGTTGTTGGTCGTTGTGGGCTGCTATATTCTGTGTGTTGTGTACTGAAATCTTGTGGACGTTTTTCTGGTTGCTTGGAGCGGAACTGATTTGGTTGATTGGTCGGTCGGCTGCCTGTCGGTTGGGTTGCCTCCAAAGTAAGAACTCCTTGGCCAGGCTGCCTGTCTCACCTAAACGGGCATTAGTGTTATAGGCCCAGGCCTACCCCTGGAAACTTCTGAGGGCTGTTCCTTGTGTGTTATGTAGTAATTTCCCTGTTTGGATTTTAGTTATTTGTTTGATGTGTGGCTTTTAGCTGAGTATCAACATCACTTAAATTAATGTTCTTGTCTTGCCCTTAAGGCATGAGATTGTTATTCCTTACTTTATATGAAAGGCTTTAATATACGGCCCTATGCCCTTTAAAATTGAAACTCTTCTTCTGGGGCTTAATCCATTAAATTATTTATTGGTGAGCGGCCTTCAGCCGAGTTTTAATATCTCTAAAATTAATCTTCTTCTCTTGCCCTTACGGCATAAGTTTTTTATGCTTTGGAATGGGGCCTTCAGCCCAATTTGCAAGAAATGTTTTAAGATAAGCCTTCTGCCTTTTAATTGAAACTCCTCTTATTGCTTAATATGTGACTTCCAGCCTAGTTCCATTAAAATTAATTGCTAAGGCCTTCAGCCGATTAGATTGAAGATCAACAAAATATTCATGGGTGAAAACTCCAGAAGAAGCTTGTATTTCAATTTTGCTTAAGCCTTGTGTCTTGTATATTGAATGTGGCCTTCAGCCGATCTAAAGTTAATCAAAGGAGGTCGATTAAAGTTTTGAGTGTTTTGCATCCTTGTTGTAATATTGTGTGTTGATAAATAAAGTTTGTATGTTGAGTGCAACTGGCAGGAACTCATTTTGGCCCCTTTCCACAACCTTATCCGCTCTGTCCTGCTAGCCCAAGCATTTCAATTAGTTTAAATTTTGGTCTAAAGGCAAATATGAAAAAGACTAAAGTAATATTTTCCAACCGACAAAGTTTAAATCACATTTAAGTTACAAGTTGCTTAAAGGATGTGAAGGTAGCGAATGATTGTGTATATCTAGGCTCTCTGATCAATTACAGAGGGGTTTATTACAGAGAAATAATATGACGAACCGTCTTTAGCCGAGTTGCAGTGGTTAAATTCACTAAGCTCTGGCAGAAGTGGACAGTATCCAAAGCAACGAAGATGTACATGCCGGATGTCCCGTGTGTTCTTGAATGGCTGCGAGACCTGGTCTGTGAAAGATGATGACAAGAGCCAAACTCAAACCTTCGCTCTGTGGTGTTAGAGGAAGATGTTATGCGTATCGTGGACGGAAAGAGGAATCAATGCTTCCATTAAAGAACTTAGCATTACAAAATGTTTATTGTCCCGTATCGGTCAAGGTTACTTCCAGTTCCTTGGGCATATTTTGAGAAGTTAAATGGTTCCAATGGCTCTGAGCACTAACATCTGAGGTCATCAGTCCCCTAGAACTTAGAACTACTTAAACCTAACTAACCTAAGGACATCACACACATCCATGCCCAAGGCAGGATTCGAACCTGCCACCGTAGCGGTCGCGCGGTTCCAGAATGAAGAGCCTAGAACCTCTCGGCCACTCCGGCCGTCTTTTGAGAAGGAGATAATTTAGGTAAGACCACCTTCTAAGACAAAATGTAATGCAGACCAAGAGGATGAGCAGCAAGAGGATGGATCAGCGAAGAATATCGACCTGCTAAGGTTATTTGATAATCCTTACACAGTGTTTAGCATAATGAATGAAAAGAATAGCTTTTGGGCTCAAAGTGGTGCGTCAAATTTTTTACAGCGAATAAAAGAAATATCTCTATTGATAGTCGTTGCTGTAGCAGCTCACTTATTAATCTGCCAACGTGTTATGACGGAGACATTTGTAATTGCCTCAAAATAACGATGCAGTGATCGGTCGCAAATAAAGCATCTTATGTGCTTAGCACATTGTAACACATTTCATTGCGCAATGGAGGACGTCGGTATGTCGTAATGGTAAGGAGTGTCTTAAGGCTATGTTCCGCAGGTTTAGTTTTGTCTGGAATGTTAGTAAGGTTAATAGAAAACTCTAGCAGACTATGTTTTCGTCAAGCTGGCTACGTAATTTTTGATGAAAAAAAGCCTTTGAACGGTCTTGTCACTTGAAACTATAAGTGTGTAGTCATCACTTCTAGTCGAGTTAATTCACCACTCACTAACTGCAACAAGTTAATCATTTAAAAAATAGCCGTATTTCTTTCTAAGTAAGAGCGGGAAATATTTTTTTAATTCCTACCAATTAGTTATAAGCAAATTCCTCATTAGACAGAAAATTAGTTTTCAAATAATCATTAATGCTTTTATGTCTCTTACAGTGCTTACCGTGCAGCTTTATATTTTCTAAGCTCAGTTAAAAAAATAATTGCGATTGATGTAGCCTTAACAGGTACATCTTACCCTAACGTCGGCAACTTATGGTCTAGTGGGTAGTGTTGTTGCCTAGGGATCACGGGGTCTCGGGTTCGATTCCCGGTCGGGCTGGGGATTTCCTCTGCCCGGGAACTGGGTGTTTGTGTTTTCCTCAACATTTCATGATCATCATCATTCGTGACAGTGGCTAGGCTGGACTGTGTAAAAAAATTGGACTGTGTAAACATTACGACTTTGTAAGGGCACTGATGACCGCGCAGTAGATAGTGCCCTACAAATCAAACATCATCATCTGCATCTTACGCTAACGGAGCTTGCAGTCAAAAGAGAGCTAATTACAAGTTATTTGTCGTTTCCAAACACATTTCACACATACATCTCTCCAGATGTTAATAATTTATCAATAATTTGCTGTTAATGAATCACTGATTTGCTGTGCTTTGCTGGCATTTTTTAGTCATCGTGGCAGTCGCCTGTCTGTGATACTCCCCGACATCTAGTATCTGAAAAAAGGTACTGTTAGGTTTCTTGTAGGGCCACTAGGATGCACCGACGTCCGTTTGCTTATATTCTTGGACATCAACGGGAGAAAATAGAGCGTTAGTATTTGCTTTTGTCAGCTGATTCCCACCTTTAAACGTAAATGTTTCTTGTGCATGGTTTTCACAATCAAGCAGTACACAAATAGCGTCAGTAACAAACGGTAGAAAAAACAGACATAAAAAAGATGAACTGCAGAGTGCGACACCAATGGAGTAGATTGTAACCTTACACAATCTCTTAGTATTATATTGAGAAGAGCCGAAAATCGCTGTGGCTGGAGACGTGTAGTGGAAAATTCAGTTACCAAAGTAATGAATAAATGAGGTTAGGCCTGTCAGCAATTAGTAGACTAACTAATGATGATGAGCGTAGGTTTCCATACCATGCAATGATGTATATACCTGCATTCAGACTCGCTTGTTCATGTATAATGTAAGTGCGCGTCTTAGTCATTACCATAATTACAGGATACTAAGTGAAGGCACGGAAGATTTCTGCGTGAGGAAGGCATTCGGAACCGCAGTTTTGCGAAGATATTCTCGCATTCCTGATAGGAAACAGGCGAGTATTTCCCTTGTTCCCCGGACATAATTGGTCTGCGCAGTCAGCTTTCATGTGATGCAGGGCGCTGTTGTCTCGATGCTATCACAGCGGCAAGCGCAGCTACCCGCTCGTTCGTTAATCCGATCGTGACTCTTGCGAACACGAACTCTGAGGTGCATATCCTGCAGATCTGACGCTATAAATTAATTTACTTATCTCCCCGTGCCCAATATATTTGTCTTAATTAATACTTCACGTTGTTTCCCTGATTTTATCCCGTTATTTTCCATTCTGATAATTGATAGATTCTCAGTTTTATGCAGCCTCAGTAATGAACTTACGCTAGTTAATTAGCGTCCAGGTAAGGAAAACAAACCATGATACAACCAACTCTGTAACTCATTTTGCAAGACAAGACTTGGAACTCAAACGACTTCTGAGAGAGCGGGTTTGCTTCAAGGAGCGTGTGGGTATTCTTACTGTGATACAACCAGATCATTTCTGAAATGCATTCTTAAAGGCAAGACTCGGAGCTATAAGAAACTTCTGAGAGGAAATTTTCAGGTAAAGGAGCGTGTTGACATTCTTATCGTGCTGCGTACTGAACAAGAAAAATGTATAACGAGTCTCTTATTTTACCGACGACGTGCTGCTTAATTAGAAAAACATTTCCATGCTGGAAAAACTAGTCCTAAGATCCCACATTACGCAAGAGATAATTACTTTTTGAAACTCCATCTATATATATTCTGTTACCCTCTACGCTATACAGGGTGGTCCTTTTATAGTGACCGGGCCAAATATATCACGAAATTAGCATCAAACGAAAAAACTACAAAGAACGAAACTCGTCTAGCTTGAAGGGGGAAACCAGATGCCGCTATGGTTGGCCCACTAGATGGCGCTGCCATAGGTCAAACGGATATCACCTGCGTTTGTTTAAATAGGAATCCCCATTTTTTATTGCATATTCGTGTAGTACGTAAAGAAATTGAATGTTTTAGTTGGACCACGTTTTTCGCTTTCAAGGTTCAAATCTTTCTATAGGACCAACATCGGTGACTTGCGTGTCCGTAACCTACTCCAGTTACACAACCGAGAAAAAGGGAGTACAGTTAAATGGGAATTTGAACCAAGTGTTGATTTTGGCGATTCCTCGTCGTTGAGAGTTGAAGACTGAAAAATCAGTGGCTCGCGACCATTCCGTTACCGCTAGACGACCAGGCTTGATATGTACGTAGATAGTTCATCTATAGGTTTTGATGAGTTAGTTTGCGAGTATCGAAATATGTGACATAAATGACTGTATCTTTTGATTGCATTGACTTAGAAGCTTAAACTATTTGCACCGACGAGGGACCGCAGGTTGTAGTACCTGACATTAATTTCAACTTGATACCTCTACCCGTTCCTGAGAAAAAGGGGACTTAAGAGACGGAGAGACAAGACAGGCGGCCAACAAAGAGAGCTATAACGGTTTTGTTCTTACCACCTGAGGTACGGAACCTTAAAAATTGGCAAAAGTTAAGTGACAATTTTACGGTGGATTGTGACCACAGTCAGGTAATGCTTTTTAAATGAAAGTTCCGCCATTTATTCTACATTACTTTCTTCTGCTGTATATCACTACTGCCCGCTCTTCCCATTCTTTCCCCCTTCCTACCCCCTCCTTGTTCCCTTGATCCCCAATACGCTGTCTCCAACATGTTATATGTATATTAATTTATATTTTTATTCTACTACGTCTCCTCACTTCCCCCCCCCCCTCCCCCCTCCATCCACCCCTTATATTTGCACCTAAATCTTATTCCCCCTCCCCCTTTTTTGCTTCCGCATCTAAAGTTTCGTCGAGGTATGTACCATCTATACAACTAATTGTAGGCAGTTTGTTTATTGCCATACGTGTTCCGCTTCTTTTATTTGAGAAGCATCGTCAGCGGGCTGTAGTACAGGTTTCGTTTTATACGTACAATAAACATATTATGTTGTTGATATGATATGCTGCTATCTTACATTTTGTCGTGTTTTTCTCTTGTTTTTATGTTATAATCAACTTCTGTAGCACAAATTTCGTAATGTGAACTTATCGTTCTAACCTAAAAGACAAGAGAAAAACACGACAAAATGCAATACAGCAGCATATTATACCTACCATATAATATGTTTATTGTACGTATCAAAGGAAATATGTATACAGGCCACTGATGATGTTTCCCAAACAAAAGAAGCGAAACATGTATGGCAATAAACAAACTGCCTGTAATTAGTTGCCTAGACGATTTCCACGAATTTAAGACAACTACGGGAAAGACGGAAAACAGAAAAAATAACTATCTAACTTTTTGTTTAGTATGAATACATTCACTATTACCTTGCTATATTGTTACGTTACAATATGGAATGTGTATATGGTAAAGATTCACAGGTTCTTGCAAAGGGCCGTTGTATATGATCCACAGATTCACTTTATAATGTGCTTCGAATTTATAATATTCAACATAACGTTGTTTTACGACTGTCATATGATGCACGGTGTAAGATGTACAACAGTCCTCACCTACTAATGTTATATCTACTGGCATAACAGCATTTTTTACGTTATGTAGTTACAATTTAGAGCGACCATCCATAGATGTATAAACCTTATTCAACCTGTGTCGGTTTATTGCCTTCATAACTTCTTTGGAGTGAACCATAGTGTGCACCACTTTGACTGATAGCCTACGATGTTCATGTTTGGCTTCCATCACACTAATAAATTCGACAATGTGGCTACAGACAATGATGCCTGCAAATGTAAAGTCTGTTCCTGGTGGCTATTTTATAGCACGGTTATTCATGTTTGTTTTATTTCTGTCAGGTACTTTGTGAATGTGTTGTCTTTCTTATGCTGTGACACTTGCATTATATTACTAAGTTTAATATATTTCGAGGACGAGTGCATTATAGAAATCTATCATGCCCAACATGTAAGTAACAAAATTTCAAGAATTAAAAAAAATTAACATTTAAATCTATAATGGGGAATAACTCGGCATAGAGATGAGATACAGAAAACGTTTTAGTTAAAAGCTGTAGGTTGCAAAGAGAGTCACGTGTTACTACTACTGAGCGAGGAGACTCACGGAAAGACTTGTAAATCAGTGATCTACGTTTTATTTACGTTTTTTCTCTTTCAAATATCAGAATAACATTTATGCGTTGTGATGTTTTTTTTTCACGTCACATAAACCTTAAAGTTCAAATTTTGCTTCGCTCTTTCCAAATACGACTTCACAAATAGGGGATTCCATGGAACAAGACTCAACCTTCGAGTTACCTTCGACAGTTATCTGTACGATAATAGTTATTGATAATGGTACGTGATCCCTTATGTCCCTTCCAATTTGTATCTTACACTGTATTTTGCTGTATCCCTCCTCTATTCAGAGTTAATCCCTACTGGAACTAAAAACATATCTGCTTATTGACCTTCATTGAATCTTGCCATGACCTTGAATAATCACTTTATAAGTGAAATTTGCCTCTCTCTTCAAATCTTAAATCAAATATTAGGGTTCCTATTTAAAAAATCACTTTAACCAGCAAAACATTAGGTGTTCTTCATACTCCCAGTTGAATGCAGCGCACAGAACGATGATACAATCGTACGAAATTGTCAGAAAATTCCTTCTTTGGGGTGTTGCTTGACTCGTGCATCACATGGGCTCGAACGTCAGTTATTTCGTCACAATCTTGACCCTTCATTGGAACTTCTGCACTTCGTCGTTTTGCGATAGTTTCACACTGATAACATGAAGTCTCGACACCCGTGATGAGGTTTTTTTTTCGGAAAAGAATAGTTGAAATCTAGATCTACTGTAATAATACGACGAATTTCATGATCGATTGCTTTTCTTTCCTCCACTGCCTATTCTGGAGAATGTTTCGAACACTCCAGTTACTAGAGGTGTCTAGGTCGTTGATCCATTGCGATTTGTGACAAGACGACATTGGCACATCACGGCCGCAGGTCCATTACTTTGGATGCTCACAATTGAATAATCGAACTCACAGACTGTTGTTTACAGTTGTTAGTTCAAGCTACCAAAGAAGTCACTGCAGTGACGTCGCTTATACGCCAGGAATAAAATTAGTCTCAGAACTTTTTTGACGGACGGTGTACACTGGTTCCAAGGTCACCTGACCTCAGTCCTCTACAGTTTTCTTACTGGGGTCACTTCAAAACTGGAGTGTACAGCACGCCTGCTGATACGATTGAAGAACTGGAGCAGTGAATCGTACAGTCTCGACGAAATTTGCGAGATTCTGTGATGTTTCAGCTGACAGGCGCCACTGTATGCAGACATAGAAGGGCATGTAGTCAGCACACCACTCTCCCGGTCGTTGTCAGTTTTCGTGATCAGAGCCGTTACTTCTCAATGTAGTAGCTCTTCAATTGGCCTCACAAGGGCTGAGTGCAGCCCGCTTGCCAACAGCGCTCGGCATACGCGGACGATGACTCATCCAATCGCCAACCAAGCCCAACAGCACTTAAATTCGGCGATCTGACGGGAACTGATGTTACCACTGCGCCAAGGTAATTGATAAATACGCGTGCAGTAAGCATGACAATACTTCATTCCGAAGTCAGTGACAGGAAGTTTGTAACCACACATTCTCAATTATCTTTCAAACAATTCTTTCACATCTACATCTACATCTTCATTTATACTCCGCAAGCCACCCAACGGTGTGTGGCGGAGGGCACTTTACGTGCCACTGTCATTACCTCCCTTTCCTGTTCCAGTCTCGTATGGTTCGCGGGAAGAACGACTGCCGGAAAGCCTCCGTGCCCGCTCGAATCTCTCTAATTTTACATTCATGATCTCCTCGGGAGGTATAAGCATAGGGAAGCAATATATTCGATACCTCATCCAGAAAGGCACCCTCTCGAAACCTGGACAGCAAGTTACACCGCGATGCAGAGCGCCTTTCTTGCAGAGTCTGCCACTTGAGTTTGCTAAACATCTCCGTAACGCTATCACGCTTACCAAATAACCCCGCGTTTACTTCTACTATCGCTTAAGTCTCGTAACCGGTTGGCCCTGACTAGTACTAGCATGCAATCTGACTGCATAAAATAAAAATGAAGAATGACAAGGAATTTCCATTAACACAACTGATTAATTAAGTGCCCTGCAACTATAAAAGCTACGAAACAACAAAGCACAAGTGTAACTGTTCTATGTGTGGTGGTGTGACTCAACGTACATGTATCTTGCACGGCTCTTTCTCAATACGACAAAATATTTGAAACACCATTTACAATGAACTAATTGAACAACCAGAAATACTATAATTGCACATAGTAACCAGAATTACAAGTCTAATAAATGAACACGAGCCAGATGCTTTGTGACTGTACCTGTGAGCAAGAAGCATTGTCATTAAAGAAAACTGTAATACCTTTTTACCTCATTATATATTGACGAAAATTTTCCATTACACCAGCATCATAAACCAAAAGGCCATCTCCTTTCTCAAATACACTGTGACAATTGCAACATCTTCCATCTATACATTACACCAACCGAACAGCATCTACTGTCTCGCCCAAAAGAACAACAACTGCCCTCGACATCCTCTCAACTACTCCTGCACCAGTGGAGGCGGCGGAATAATAATCTTTGGCGCAATCTCTGGCGCTGTGACTCAGTGTAGCCACCTTTCAATGTACGTAAATGATCTGACGATAGGGTGAGCATCAGTTTTCAACTGATAACTGATGGCGCTAAGATGTATGAAGATGTATGAGAAAATGTCTTCGTTGAGTAACTGTAGGAGAACAGATAGATTTAGATAGAATTCTCGTTTGGTGTGATGAATGGCAGCTTGCTCTAAATGTAAAAAAAAAAAAAAAGTTAAGGCACACAGGAAACGATCCTGTAATGTTCGATTACGATATTAATGGTGTGCTGCTAGACACAGTCATGTCGATTAAAAGTTTTGGTTTAATGTTGCAAAGCGATATGAGGTGGAACGAGCGTGCTAGGTCGGCAATAGGGAAGGCAAATGGTCGCCTTCAATTTGGTGGGAGAACTCTAGGAACGTGTAGCTCATCTAGAAAGAGCACTTGTGCTACTCGTTACTGAGTGCTTCTCGACGAAAAATGTCACGTTACCGCCTTGAGCTGCTGGTAAAATACTTTGTTTGCTCAATCATTTTCAGTCAGCTGACAAACATCAGGTTTGTAAAATTATTGACAGCATCATGTGTAACACCCCACCTGTTGCTTATCAGGATTTTGCGTGTGTTTGCCCCTTACAGAGAAATCGGGAGTGGAAATATACGCAAGAATGGATAACGCTATATTTAAATGTCGCCCTGTCACCCCTAATTAATCTGTGATGGTAGTGTTGACGATAAATCACACCTATTTTTAATAAAATTTTCTTGGGCTTCCAGCCGCGTAAGGTGGTTAAAATCCCACGAGCTTTCGACCGAGCTCTCCTCAGACACTGTCAGGTGGTAAAAAAAAAAAAAAAATGGTTCAAATGGCTCTCAGCACTATGGGACTTAACATCTGAGGTCATCAATCCCCTAGAACTTAGAACTACTTAAACCTAACTAATCTAAGGACATCACACACATCCATGCCCGAGGTAGGGTTCGAACCTGCGACCGTTGCGGTCTCGCGGTTCCAGACTGAAGCGCCTAGAACCGCTCGGCCACAACGGCCGGCTCAGGTGGTAAGACTGACTGCTGTGTCGCCGTGGCCTTGTCGTTACATAGCCGCAGTGCTGGCTGTGACGTCACAAGTGCTCTCTTCCTCGCCATATATAGTAATGTTTCCATCCTGCGTCCGTCGCGCCCGTTTAACCTCGCGATGGCCGGGTCCCAGGCTGTGCTGAGCTACAAACCGCCGTCCTTTTTGATGGAGGCCGGCCGCTGTGACCGAGCGGCTATAGGCGCTTCAGTCCAGAACCGTGGTGCTGCTACGGTCACAGGGTCGAATCCTGCCTCGGTCCTCAGGTTAGTTAGGTTGAAGTAGTTCTAAGTCTAGGGGACTGATGACCTCATATGGTAAGTCTCATAGTGCTCAGAGCCATTTGAACCATTTGTTGCTGGTGTTTTCAGAGGATTTTATTTCAATAGGTTCTTTTATGAAGCACAAATCCCTTCGCCTTCATAACGACAGATGTTTCGTCGAATAGAATTCGGTGTCCATTTTCTGAGGCGTGTTCTGCCACGGCTGATTTTTCTGGATAGCGTAGGGGTAAGCACCTCTCGCGTTCCGTCCGGCGTTGTTCCACAGTGCGCACTGTTTGGCCGACGTAGTAACAGCCACACTGGCATGGTATCTTGTACATTCAAGGCGTTCTAAGCCCTAGATCGTCCTACACAGGCGTCATGAGCTGTCATATTTTTGCTGGGGGCCTGAATACCGATGAAATGTTATATGTCTTCAAGAGCTGGCTAATCTTTCCCGACACTGTACCACAGAAAGGCAAAAACACAAGTTTCTTGCTTTTTTCTTCGGTGGTGTTCTCTTCTCTGTTGATGCGTTTCTTGCGTGTCACACCAGATATAGCCTGTGGCACCTGTCTGAGGCTGTAACCGTTTTGCCGGAAGACTTTTTGGAGGTGGCTCAGTTCTAGTGGTAGACTGTCAGCGTCTGAGACGACTTTAGCACAATGGAGGAGGGTATTCAGAACGCCACGTTTTTGTGCCGGATGGTGGTGGCTGAGAGCGTGCAGATACCGATGTATGTGTGTCGGGTTCCTGTAGACAGTGTGGCTACCCACTGGTGCCCATTGGTTTACTGTCGAACGAGGACGTCAAGGAAGGGCAATGCACCATCTGTCTCGACTTCCTTCGTAAACTTGATGTGGCTGTGAATGCTATTCAGGTGTTCTAAGAATTCTCCCAGTTTTTCACGACCATGGGGCCAGATGATAATAGTAGCATCGACGTAACGATTCCATTGCCATTCGCAGGGTAAGTTCTCTACTGTCTGAGGTACTCAAGTACAACTTGCGACCTGTCCTCACAGATTTACTTTCCCCGCTTTCCAAACCTCACAGAAGCTCTCCTGTGAATCTTGAACGACTGCCACTCCTGGAAGAAGGCATATTACAGGGACACGGCTTTGCCGAAGCGTAGGGAATATTCCCAGATTGAAATATTCACTCTGCAGCTGAGTCATGGTTTACTTCAGTCAATAGTTTGGACATTCTGAAGAACTTAAGCGTACATTTACAGTTGTTATGTAAGATTCGTTTTTCTTGGGATTCAAACACTTTCTACCTTAGCGCCAAAGTCGCTAGGGAATCATTAAGCTGGCGTACGAATCGGCGGATAGTGCAGTTAATGTAAGATTTCAATGGACTGTTGACAGTCGATGGCAGGCAACCACACGAATAAACAGTAACAAAAAAGACTTAGTGGCATGACGTAACTTCTCGGCCACTGCGGCATGGGTTACTCGTCATCAATTTCAACAAAAGAGATCTTAAAATTCTCTTAGAACAAAAGGAATGAAACTAAGGTTGTGCCTGAAGAAACACCAAATACAGAAAAAGAGGACCACGCTAATGTAGGCACAAAGAACAAAGATGTAAAATGTTAATAGCATTTTGAGTTTACACATAAAAAATTCGGAGGCATTACTCTTCAGCACGTCCTCGTATATACTTCATGGCCTAATATACCGTCTGCCTCTTTCGTTTTTCGTATTTCCAAAAAAGTGAGACAACCATTATTATTTATTTACAGAGCTAATTCAATGTTTTTGTGGATGCCGCTAAGGTGGTTCAGAAACTAGTCCAGCGCCTGTCTGCCACGCTTCAACACCACAAAAGTACCGTCGACATAGCGGGCGAAGTTGTTGGGTTTTTGGCGAGGGGTTTGAAGGGCCACCTCCTATGTAGAGAGATTGCGATCCCAGGAGCAAGTGGCCACTACATCCATCTGGTCATAAAAGTCTTCGCCGCACTTGAAGCAGCTGGCCGTCAGTATATGTTCAAAAAGTTTAACTATTCGCGTTTCTGTTGAGTAGAGGCGCTTTAAAGAGATGCGTCATCTCAAAACAAGCAGCGGCAGCCCTAGCGCTGCTGGGTTGCCTCGGGGCCCCTGAGAAGATTTGCAGCGTAATACACGGTAATGAACTTTGGCGCCCTGTGCCAGCTGACGGCTTAGGGGCTTTCAGCGGAAAATGCGCCGATGCCGGAAACGAGATTAAGTCTCAGTGCGGAGGAGGTGGGAGGGGGAGGTATGGGGAGGGGGTGCAGACGGGAAGCCCGGCTCGCCTCTCGGATTACGCCCAGCCCGCTCACCCCCCTCCCCCCCCCCCCCGCCCGTTCCCCGCGCGGCCGCACCGCTCTGTCTCGCGAACGTGAGCGCGAACGTGAACTCGTACAAGCTGCAGCCTGCAGCCCGGCCGTGCCTTATTCGATTAGCCGCGGCGGCTCGCTGGGTTTCGCTCCTGCTTGCGCTGCTGTCGGCGTACGCTGAGCCGTGTAGTACACGGGAGCACGTCTGAAGCCCCACGCGTGTGCCGTTTCTGCTTTCAGTCGCTCTGTAAACACTCCAGCCTAGACGGTCGAGCCGCCCACAGGCACCGAGTAGTTTCGGGCGTCCCGCAGTGCACAAGCCCGGTTGTCAGTCTCAACGTGAACCCCACAAACCAGTAATTTTTTTGTATTAAAAAGGACACATTCTTCTAATGTTCTGCAAAGTACAGTTCCTACTTTAAGTCGTCGCAGAACGTCAAAATCAAGATATCCAGATATGATACTTCGGTGTCTGTATTATTTCGAACTACGATAAATGTTCCTTCGGACATTCATTCACGTCCGAAGGAAAAAGCATTTCGGTGACTTCAGCTGTAAAATGGAACGACGACACTGAAAATTTGTGCTGGACCGAAACTTGAACAGATATCCCGCTTATGTCTAGTGCCCGCGTTACCAATAGGCTTTCAGAGCACTCACAGCCTGATCCAAACTTCCATATCTCGTCAACCATGTGATGACGACTCCGGGAAAGTGAATTTCAAATAAAATGTCTCGTCTGTACGGGAATATACATAAAGGATGTAGGAGTACTGGTTATAGACGCATGGTTGACGACATACGGAAGTTTGGATCTGACGTGAGTTGTGCTCGGATAAGCTAACGCTAAGACGACCGCTCTCCATACGCAGGAAATCCATGATCGAGCCACGGTCAGGCACAAATTATCGTTGTCTTCACTCCATTATACAGCTGATGGTTGTCCACATTCGCAATTACGAACAACTAACAATATCCAAAAAAGGGACTGTGGGATAGCAACTAAAATAACTCGAGAGAGGAGAGGCCACTGGACCTGACGAGATACCAACACGATTCTACGTAAAGTAAAGTACACTACTAGCCATTAAAATTGCTACACCAAGAAGAAATGCAGCTGATAAACGGGTATTCATTGGACAAATATATTATATTAGAACTGACATGTGATTACATTTTCATGCAATTTGGATGCATAGATCCTGAGAAATCAGTACCCATAACAACCACCTCTATCCTTAACACCGGCCTTGATACGCATGGACATTGAGTCAAACAGAGCTTGGATGGCGTGTACAGGTACAGCCGTCCTTGCAGCTTCAACACATACCACAGTTCATCAAGAGTAGTGACTGGCGTATTGTGACGAGACAGTTGCTCGGCCACCATTGACCAGACGTTTTTAATTGGTGAGATGTGCTGGCCAGGGCTTTCTGTATCCAGAAAGTCCCGTACAGGACCTGCAACACGCGGTCGTGCATTATCCTGCTGAAATGTAGGGTTTCACAGGGATCGAATGAAGGGTAGAGCCACGGGTAGTAACACATCTGAAATCTAACGTCCACTGTTCAGAGCGCCGTCAGTGCGAACAAGAGGTGACCGAGACGTGTAACCAATGGCGCCCCATACCATCACGCCGGGTAATACGCCAGTATGGCGATGACAAATACACGCTTCCAATGTGCGTTCACCTCGATGTCGCCAAACATGGATGTGACCATCATGATGCTGTAAGGAGAACCTGGATTCATCCGAAAAAATGACGTTTTGCCATTCGTGCACCCAGGTTCGTCGTTGAGTACACCATCGAAGGCGCTCCTGTCTGTGATGCAGCGTGAAGGGTAACCGCAGCAATGGTGTCCGAGCTGATAGTCCATGCTGCTGCAAACGTCGTAGAACTGTTCGTGCAGATGGTTGTTGTCTTGCAAACGTCCCTATCTGTTGTCTCAGGGATCGAGACGTGGCTCCACGATCCGTTACAGCCATGCAGATAAGATGCCTGTCATCTCGACTGCTAGTGATACGAGGCCGTTGAGATCCAGCACGGCGTTTCGTATTACCCTCCTGAACCCACCGATTCCATATTCTGCTAACAGTTATTCGATCTCGACTAACGCCAGCAGCAATGTCGCAGTACGATAAACCGCAATCGCGATAGGCTACAATCCCGACCTTTATCAATGTCGGAAACGTGATGGTACACAATTCTCCTCATTATACGGTTCACAACAACGTTTCACCAGGCAACGCCGGTCAACTGCTGTTTGTGTATGAGAAATCAGTTGGAAACTTTCCTCATGTCAGCACGTTCTAGGTGTCGCCACCGGCACCAACCTTGTGTGAATGCTCTGAAAAGCTAATCATTTGCATATCACAGCATCTTCTTCCTGTCGGTTAAATTTCGCGTCTGCAGCACGTCATCTTCGTAGTGCAGCACTTTTAATGGCCAGTAGTGTAGATAGTTTCTCTTCTAGCAGCAACGCTCCGTAGGTAGCTGGAAGAGCGGAAGGTTCCTAAAGATCGAAAAATAACACAAGATATTCCCGCTTTTATGGGTCGTCGTACAGACGCACAAAACCATGAGCGTGTATCTCGGACATTAATCTGTTCTATTGTAGAAATTTGGGACATGTTTTTTACATGAGTTTTATGACACTTCCAGAGCCACAAAATTCATCTCTAGCAATCAGCATACTATAGTCGGAAAAATACATGTTTTAATCTATAGTCGCAGGCTCCTGATTTTGGCTACTGCGTTCCGATTTCGGTACACAGTACCATCCTCCACCCATCCTATGATCAAATAATTCCGGAACACAGAATAATGATACATGAGAAATTTAAGAAATATTTTCGCTTTGATCGCAAACGTGTGGTATAGAGTGCAACCTTAAAACGTACTGGTAGCCAATTACCGCTGGCTCGCTGTCGTCATGTTCGCTTCTCAAGCAGGTGTCTCAGACAAAAAAGTAAAGTCGGTGTTGAGCTTTAAATAGATGCAAATTGCTGCCAGCAGCGCGAAGAATGCTCCCTATGTACAGAAGTCCATTTCTTTAAATGATTGCATCTTGCTTTCAGCTGTTAGAATCTTAATCTGCGACTGCAATTTCGGCATTAAGCGATTTTCAAGCATCTGAAAAACATAATACAACGTAATGAGAACAGTTAACACTGGTATTAACAGTAGGTGCAAGCAGTTTTGTAGCTTTTTTTACTTTCATATTCCATACTTACAAGATTTTGACGTATAGGTTTATGTTAGGCAGAGATAACAACGTAATATGCACAACTATACATCAAAGAAGAACCAGTCAGCAATACTAGTCAATATTCCATTTTATGCGTTGCAATTGCTGAATGTCTAAAACAATCGAAAAAATTTTTATATCCGAGGCCTGTTTCTTCACTGAGTACGTGCTGTCGTTGTTCTTTGAAGGTGCTATAAATTTTAACTTCTTGCTGAATATGCTTTTATCTGCCTTTTTCTCCCTTGTGTAGTAACTTTAAAGATATCTCGATGCTGTTGGTGCTATGAATATAGCTTTGTAGATGTCCACTAAATTAAGATTCACAGTTCTCGCTTATGTTTCTCTACTCTCTACGTCAGGTGGAGAGACATCTGCCTGTTTGCCCGACATAAAAATTTACACATTCACAACATTAGGTTTTATAAAGCCCCGATTGTGTAAGTGATTTTATTTTGTGGATTTGTGTGTCTGATGATTACCTGACACTATCAGCTGTGATGGAAGCTATCTCAAAATCTAAACACGGTGTTTCTTATTACGGAAAATTATTCGTCCATCTTGCATAAAAATATATACTGATTACTAGTTTCAGAGAAATTAAATCGCCATCTTCAGATCATTTGTATTTTCATGCGATCTGGACGAATACATTTCTGTAATAAGTGCCTAACATAAATCTGTTTGAGAAAATCATGTGTAAATGGTATATGAATGTCAAAAAATCTACAGAACTAGTTGTATCTACTGTTAATCCCACAGTAAATTGTTATCATACGTTGTGTTATGTTTTTTAGATGCTCAAAAATTGCTTACTGACGAAATTGTAATTACAAAATAAAATTCTGACACCTGAAAGCAAGATAATTCCAAAGCTGTGGACCCATACTACAAGATAATAATTGCCATTTCTTATTTCATTAAATAGAGTCGCGATGTAAAACATATCCAAAAAAGAGAGTATATTATGAAATAACGTAATGAAGAAAAACAAGAATGAAACCGTCCTCACTGTAATAAAACATTTAAAGGAAAATAACAAGACCTTGAAGCCATCTTTATCGTTTTTCTTTTGCATGCGTGTTATATCAGTGTAAAACATCAGTCTGACCTTGAACCTTTTAATGAAGTAAGTATCGTCATAATATAGCATTATATAGCCATGAATTACTCTGCACTCAACAGCCGACGATTTCTGGCCGCAGTTCATCGACCAGCCAAGGCCGTGACGACCTCTCCTCGCAGGTAATGTGCAGTTGTAAAAGAATATACACTATGTGATCAAAAGTATCCGGACACATGTCTGAATGTTCGTGGCGCCCACCATCGGTAAAGCTGGAATTCAAGATGGTGTTGGCCCACCCTTAGCCTTGATGACAGCTTCCACTCTCGCAGGCAAACGTTCAGTCAGCTGCTGGAAGGTGTCTTGGGGAATGGCAGCTCATTCTTCACGGAGTGCTGCGCTGAGGAGAGGTATCGATGTCGGTCGGTGAGCCCTGGCACGAATTCGGCATTCTGAAACATCCCAAATGTGTTCTGTAGGATTCAGGTCAGGACTCTGTGCAGGCCAATCCATTACAGGGATGTTACTGTCGTGTAACCACTCCGCCACAGGCCGTGCATTATGAACAGGTGCCTGATTGTGTTGAAAGATGCAATCGCCATCCCCGAATTTCTCTTCAACAGTGGGAAGCAAGAAGGTGCTCAAAACAACAATGTAGGCCTGTGCTGTGATAGTGGCACCCAAATAACGAGACCCTCCATGAAAAACACGACCACACTATAACACCACCGCCTCCGAATTTTACTGTTGGCACTACACACGCTGGCAGATGTTTACCGGGCATTCGCCGTACCTTCAACCTTCCATCGGATCGCCTCATTGTGTACCGCGATTCGTAACTCCGCACAATGTTTTGCACTGTTCAATCGTCCAACGTTTACGCTTCTTACACCAAGCGAGGCGTCGTTTGGCCTTTACCGGCGTGATGTGTGGCTTATGAGCAGCCGCTCGACCACGAAATCCAAGTTTTCTCACCTCCCGCCTAACTGTCTTAGTACTTGCAGTGGATCCTGATGCAGTTTGGAATTCCTGTGTGATGGTCTGGATAGATGTCTGCCTATTACACATTACGACATTTTCCAACTGTCGGCGGTCTCTGTCAGTCAACAGACGAGATCGGCCTGTACGCTTTTGTGTTGTACGTGTCCTTTCATGTTTTCACTTCACTATCACATTGGGAACAGTGGACCTAGGGATATTTAGCAGTAACACCCAATCACCTGACCACATTCGAAGTTCCGCGGAGCGCTTCATTCTGCTCTCTGACGATATCTGATGACTACGGAGGCCGCTGATGAGGAGTACCTGGAAGTAGGTGGCAGCACAATGCACCTAATATGGAAAACGTATGTTTTTGGGGGTGTCCGGACACTTTTGATCACGTAGGTCAGGGCCGCACAAGGTGCATGCACCGGTGCATCGTACAGTGAAGAGTGCAGAAGATGGCTGCGCTATGTTGACGACGGTGCTGACCCCCCACTCCTCGGCTTTGCGCAACAGCGCTGCCTCTCACTTAGCTTGTGTCGCTCGCGCCGCCTGTCTCGACCTGTTTCAAAGCTTTTACCCTGTTGTCTTCGTCATTGCCAAATACTAATGTACACTAAGTGGAGAGCTTAGTTTGGTGTACCAGTATAAAAGAGATTTATATAATAACTGTAATGGTATCCATTTTAAATTTGGTTTCAACACAAATGTATCTTCCTATGTGCTCTTCATTTTATTTGCAATTATGCTACTAAGATCTGGAACAAGAGATTGGCTGACAGCAATTCTGAGAGAATTTTTTAAATTACAATTAGAAATACTCACACGCAATCTAGTTTTTGCACAAGACAAAACAGAAAAAAACCTTTCACATACACAAGTGGAACCAAACATAGAAATAATCTTCGCTGCTTCTATGTGTAACTTGGGAAATTCTTCCGTCGGCAAATTCTGGTAGAATTGGAGCAAACCTTTTGTACTGTAAAACACATCCTTTCGGTGAACATCGCTTTGAGAATGAATTAGTTCGAAATGTAAATCTGAAGGCGCACTTTCAATATCCGTCGAAAAAGGTTTCACAAAAATATCGAGAATTGGCTGCAGGTAGGTAATTTCCTGAAACAATAACAAAGCCAATGTTAATAAATGAAAGTAATGTAAGCCGTTGTTTCGAAGTACTAAAATGCGATAGATTTTAGTAAACATGTAATGTGTACTATTGGTTTTAATGTAATGTTACACTTGCATATGTAACGCAATCTCCTTTATTTAGCTGTATGTCATATACCGGCACATTACCTGGAATCGGGTGTTAAACGCATTTTCAAGGGATTGTTGCACCTCGACGTATTTTTCAAAGCGCGCTCCTTCCTGCACAGATGCTGCCAAACAAAAACATAGTACCGTTGTGATTAGAGCGGTTATAAAAATCAGGCTGTTTTAATAAAGGTACAATTTATATCTCGCTTACCTAGTTCAGGAAAGTGTTGCGTATTTTTCTCTGAAAGGTTGTTTTTGTGGAGCTTCAGTTTATACTGGAAAGCGTTTATTTCGCTGATCATATAGTTGATGAGGTTGTTTTCTTTTTGAAGTTTTAGTCTTAAATCATTTAGGAGAGCCATAATGTCTGATAAAAATCCTAAATCAGCTACCCATTCAGGGTCATGAAAAAGTGGCTCCGGACGTCCTTTGCTCTCCAAAAACTGGGCCACAGTGTGGCGTAGTCGAAAAATTCGGGAAATCACTTTCCCTTTGCTGAGTCAGCGCACCTGAGCGTCGTAGGGAATATCTGGATACTCCTCTTCAAAGGAAATCAAAGATTCTTTGAAGAAATCAAAGATTCTTTGAATTGACGATGAGTGAGTCCATGAGAACGAATGTAGTTCACGATAGTGCGACTGCTACGGTCGCAGGTTCGAATCCTGCCTCGGGCATGGATGTGTGTGATGTCCTTAGGTTAGTTAGGTTTAAGTAGTTCTAAGTTCTAGGGGACTGATAACCACAGCAGTTGAGCCCCATAGTGCTCAGAGCCAGTTCACGATACGCACCACTACCTTCACCACATCTTGAAGACCGATAACTTGCGCACAAAGAGGCTCATGGTGTGCTAAACAATGAACGGAAGGTAAATTCGGCATGTTAAGTTTTTTCCGCAGTAGGCCAATAAACCCTTTTGCTTTACCGCACATTGCTGGTGCGCCGTCTGTGGTTACGGAAAACAGCTTTTCCCAAGGGAGTCCTATTCCTTCAGCTGCCATTTCAACAGCTGCTAAAATATCCGCCCTTGTAACAGTGTCCTTCAACGAAATCATATCCAGGAGCTCTTCCGTTACATGTAGGTCTTCGTCCACGCCACGCAAGAATATTGCTAACTGAGCCGTGTCGTTAACATCCGTGGACTCATCAAGTGCGATGGAGTACGCTAGGAAGTTTTCAATTTTGGCTGCCAGTTGTTCATGCAAATTCTCGTTGATTCTCCGATGTATTGTCATTCTGGAAAGTGGTGTTCTGCTGTACGCGGGAGCTAATGTGGGATTCATTGTCTCTACTACGTCCAACATAATGTTTTTTTATTAATGGCCCGTCCATAAATGGCCTCCCAGCTCTTGCTAAACGTATAGCAATTTTGTAACTAGCTCTGAGAGTCCTTTCGCAACACCCCTCATCTTCTTCACCCTAAAGTAGAGAAAAAAAGATATGTTAGAAATAATTTGTGCGAAAACGAAAACTAAGGAATCCAAACAAATGTTATTTCGTTTCGCATGACCTTTAACCAAAATATACATGCTAAAGTACTTGCAACAAACCTCGTTTGTAGATACAGAATTCTCTTCTGCAAGAGTTTGCAACTTCCGTAATTCTTCCTCTCTGGTATCCCCTGTTATATCACTATACTTTTCTGAATGCAATTTGCTGTAGTGCCTTTCAATAGACGATTTTCTGACACACGTAATTAGTGTACCGCAGATTAGACATTTGGCTTTAGCGTCACAACACACAAAAAAGTAGGAGAGTTTCCATTCCGGTTTAAATTGACTTTCGGCAATTTTCCCTTTTTTTGGAGCAGATGATTCCATTATTCCGGTAACTGTCTTGCGCTTACGTATTCCTATGTTGACTAAGCCGTCTGGCAGCGTATTCGGCAGCGCACAGCGTCGGCCTCACCTAGCAAGCCGAGTTGAGGTGAAGTATGCCGAGTTGAACCGATGCACTGTGCAGGCACTCGCTGCACCTCGCTTTGCACGCGTGCGGTTTTACGTGTTTGTGCGGCCCTGACGTAGTGTATCTATGGGCTTTGATATTAGGCGACCACAAAGTAATTCACACAAAAGTGACTTGCTGTGTGTGTGTGTGTGTGTGGGGGGGGGGGGGGGGGTTGTTTGGGGGAAGAGACCGGGGAAGGAAGTCGGCCGTGCCCTTCCAAAGGAACCATCCCGGCATTTGGCTGGAGCGATTTAGGGGAATCACGGAAAACCTAAATCAGGATGGCTGGATGCGGGACTGAACCGTCGTCCTCCCGAATGTGAGTTCAGTGTGCTAACCACTCCGCCGCCTCGCTCGGTGACTTGCTGTGAACGTTATCCTAGTGTGACACATTAATCTAATTATTACGTTCTGAACGTGGCGTTGCTCTATGGCTAAATCATGAGACCACTTTACGACTATAGTTACATTTTGCGTCTGCAACTTAAAACCGTGATTCAAGTGCATTTAATAAGTGCAAAATGCTGAATAGGTAGCTCAGAAAACAATCATTGACTGAATGGAGGACGACTTTATGAATCTAATATCACGTGCCTCGGCGTTTGTCACAATAAATATCTTTGCTGGTCCTAGGCGCTCAGTTCAATGCGGGACCTAACAGTGAAGATAATTCTACACCAGAAAGAAGGCGTGTCTGGAGACGCCGCATACAGCAGTGATTGACCAACCTGACTCTCGCCCGCCATACGGCCCGACAACCAGGAGCGATGGTGTGGGGTGACACTTCTTTTTATAGCAGCACCCCATTGGTTGTCATCCTTACAGCACAGCCGGTACGTCGACGATATTCTAACAAGGGAACCTACCCATCGCACACCCCTCTTATTTAGTTATAAGTTGGCACAGTGGATAGGCCTTGACAAACTGAACACATATCAATCGAGAAAACAGGATGAAGTTGTGTGGAACTATGAAAAAAATAAGCAAAATATACAAACTGAGTAGTCCATTCGCAAGACAGGCAACATATATGTGACATTTGTTTGAGTACAAACGCTTTTTAGTGTTAAAATTTGCTTGTCATGGTCTGAAAGATCATTCACACTTTTGCTAGCAGAATGCCCATCTAGTAGGCCTAATGAAGAATGAATAAAAATATTGTCTATGGCTGTGCTACTGTTCCCCTGCATCCTAGCTGGAAAAAATACAGTCTGCATCAGATCATATGAATTTAGGAGATCTACCAACATCGCTTTCCTTGCACCATCGTATACAAATTATATATTTAAGTCACCACATATAACTAATTTCTGGTACTTCCTACAAAGTGAATCAAGAACCCTTTCTAGCTTGAGCAGAAATGCTCTCAAGTCATGGTTAGGGGACCTATAAACAACACAAATTAGAATTTTAGTTTCACTAAATTCAACTGTCTCTGCACACTATTCAAATGTCTGTTCAGTGCAGTGTCGTGGTACGTCTATGGAGTCAAATGGGATACTGTTTTTTACATACATAGCCACTCCCCCACCCCGCAAGCAACTCCTTGAACAACAGCCAGCTAATCTGTATCCTGGTAAAAGAAGCCTCTGAATTGTCAAGTCATTTCAGTGGTGCTCCGATACACCAAATATTTCAGAGTCAACATCTGTAAGCAGTTCACTAACTTTATGTCTATACCTCTTATATTTTGATGAAATATGCTAATTCTTTCTCTACTTGGAAACATGACGTCCTCTGAAGGTGATCCCTTAGTTAGAGGCACTTCCTTTAAGCAGATCAGCTGACTTCCATCTAAAAAAGGTGCAGCTCTAACTCCAACTACTACAGGAATTTTTCCATGAGTGATCCCACCACCAACCACTACATTGTCACCTGTAAGCTTTGCCAGCCTCGCCATACCTATTCAGCTGTGGGCCTTGCCTAGTGAAACCCGATATACTGATAGACCCAACTGACACAACTGAAATGTGACCCATGCCCTCTGCTATCAGCGACCTCTCCAGCCCCATGTTAACGCGTTTAACAGACTCATTAAGAGGAGGCCGATCACGACGATGAAACAGTCGCACTAAATGCACGTTAGTGCCACCAGTTTGAGGAGCTGTCTTTACCAGGTCACCACCTACATCATATCCCCAGTCACTATCAAGACTGTTGCCTGCTCCACCCACTATCACTACCTGATCCTTTGCCGGCCGGGGTGATCTAGCGGTTCTGGCGCTGCAGTCCGGAGCCGCGGGACTGCTACGGTCGCAGGTTCGAATCCTGCCTCGGGCATGGGTGTGTGTGATGTCCTTAGGTTAGTTAGGTTTAAGTAGTTCTAAGTTCTAGGGGACTTATGACCTAAGATGTTGAGTCCCATAGTGCTCAGAGCCATTTTTGAACCTGATCCTCCTTCGTAAAATTCCTTCATAACTTCCCTATGCTGACAGTCACCTGAGCCATCCTGCACTAGCCTTCAAAATGCTGGTGACCTGTTACTCACTCCCCAACACTTCCTACAACTGCTGGTCCACACCTCTACCGTGGGAGTACCTAGCAGCAGAACCTTGTTTCTGTTAGACTTTACAACTGACCTACGCCTCCTAATTGCTGAGGACTGCTGCATGTTCCCTCCATCTACAGCTACAGGAGCACGCACACGATCTACGTTTTGATAGGTTTTTGAAGCTGAAGGTATTCATGAGCGAGGTTCATCTTCAACGTGTTCTTGGCCTTCGAAAAATGATTTGTGGCAACGAGAAACATGTGCTCTTGATAACCACTGTTCCCCTTTGGCATGTTTCAACTCTTCAAAGGCCATATTGGCGGATTCGCCAATCTTAACTCAAAACTTGATGTCATACCGTTGCTCTGAATTCTGCTGCTCCACTTCCGTAACACACAACAAAAACACAACTTCACTGATGGCGCTCTCAGAAATCGCACGGTGGATGTACGGAGCTGAAAGTCGGGCTGAGCATCTGGAAGGCATGAAGACACCAGTCTAACAAGTAGAGCAACACATCGTTGCCAGATCGCTCGCAGTGTTCTCAGTATGATTACTTTTTTCACACAGTTCGTACGTATATATCTCATCTGCCGATTGCCGTCCCATTCGGATAATTTCTTCGTGGTGCGTCTTTTTTTCCCTTAGAGTGTATATTACTTGGCTCTTAAACATCATGCAAAAGTTACTTTCATCGTTAAGATCTGCGAACCAATGTGCTTTTGATTGAACTTGTCACCTGTGATGCATGCAGCCATACCAGATAATTTCCGAATGAAATTTTCACTCTGCGGCGGAGTGTGCGATGATATGAAACTTCCTGGCGGGTTAAAACTGTGTTGCGGACCGATACTCGAACTCGGGACCTTTGCCTTTCACAGGTAAGCGCTCTACCAACTGAATTAACCAAGCACGACTAACGACCACTCCCCACAGCCTCAATTCCACTAGTGCCTCGTCCCGAGTTCGAGCCTCGGTCCGGCAAACAGTTTTAATCTACCAGGAAGTACCAGATAATACACACTAACGATCACCTGAAATTCTCCCGGATGTATGAGACGTCGATAACGGTGAAGATGAAACTTTAGTGATTTTAAACTGATCTCTGATCGTCAACAAATAATAAATAAAGCTATTGAGGATAACACTGAAAGGGTACAGTACCGCCCGACATTGAAAATAGGTACAACATACTTCATTATTTTTGTCAGAACAACACATTTTTTTTTGTAAAATAACTCAATTTCAATTAATACAGCGAAGCCGGATACCAGTGTGGGAAAGAATGACAATTTATTTATTTAATTGATCACATGTGCACTCCCACAAAATAAATTCCTACATCCAGTTTGGTGAGATCTGTGAAATGAATGAATGTATGGTCGTCTGCTAACCGCAGATAGTGAATGTGAATATATGATCATCTTTGAGACGATCCTTTGGCCACCTTTGGTGGGACCAAAGAGATGAAATTTACCTGAGCTTTGAGCGCCTGAAATGTGGCTGACCAATACGGTAGCATGGTCTTCCCCCACCTCAACAGAGGTGCGAGATGACCTAAAGAACGGCCATGTTTCAGCACTCTGCCGCTGGATCTTGTGCTGTTAAGACCTTTTTTTAGTTGTGCTCCGTAATGACAAAAGAGTGAAGACATGGTATGCATGTGGAATATTTAAGAGTAGTTTGAAATAATAATTTCTCTATTTCAGGAACTTTTGTAGGGAGAATAAAATGTCAGGCAGGTAATATTAATGGGATTGTAGTAATCTTCGGAAGTGACCAACGGTCACAATGAAACCACGTGTAGCAATAAGTTGAAATACTTTGGTGTGCTTAAGTTAAGCTGAATTACTACCGTGTGTACAATAAGTTGAAATATTTAAGAAATAGCGTGTGTACCATAAGTTGAAATATTTAAGAAATAGCGTGTGTACCATAAGTTGAAATATTTAAGAAATGGCATGTGCAGGACTTGAAATTAGAGACGAGTACTTCCACGTGGTGAGTACTGTGTGAGTCTCAATCTGTGTATGAGACAAAAGATAAAGAGAAGTACTCGTCCATGGTATCAGTTGAGGACTCGCGTGTGTGATGAATATGTTCTTAATATTACTTTGCGTGACATGATTCCGTGTGACGCTAGATTCAAACTCTGAGAGAGAAGCAAGGTGAGTCGGCCGTCTATCCAGCAACGCCACTTGGCTTGCATTGCACAGGAAGAAGTGCAAATATCTCCAGAGTTCATAGTAGGAAAGTAGAATTACAAAGTGGGGCAGTGTCGTGTGAAACTGGGATAAATACTAATTGAAGTGGGAAAGCTGAAAGTGATAGTGTTGTGACTATGTAGTGTTTTGTATTCCATGTCGTAGTGTGGTGTATGTCATGTAATTTGGGTATGTGTGGTTTGCATGGGAGAGTAGCAAGGTAGTTTCAAAAGATTAGTGGGTTATGCTTGTTCCTTCGG
Organism: Schistocerca nitens; assembly: GCF_023898315.1. Classification (NCBI taxonomy): domain Eukaryota; kingdom Metazoa; phylum Arthropoda; class Insecta; order Orthoptera; family Acrididae; genus Schistocerca; species Schistocerca nitens. Next base: position 919,169,875 of record NC_064614.1, on the reverse strand, counting down.
TACCGCTCGGTCTGGAGGAAAGTTTCGTGATGATGATTGTGAGAGTCGAAGTGTGGGGTATAATAAAAGATCCACCATCCTATCCAGAAAGTGCACTGTAGCGTTAAATAATTACGAGACCATAATATAGAGATTCACCAATGTAAAGCCATGCCCACTGGGCGGAATTTCTCATGTGTTATTGTTGTAGGTTATAGAATTTGTGTGTTTAGGTTAGAGAATTTATCGGAATAAACAAGATAGTGAAAAGAAAAAGATTGGTGGACTTTTCCTTCGAATTGTATGTTGTCATAATGTCCCGAATTTATAATGTGTGCGCCATTCATATTCAGTGCGGTGGCCACGTGTTGACAAGAGCCGTTAAATAAAAAAAAGAAAGAAAATGTGGTATTGCCAGTGCGTAGTGTACAGTCAGAGTTCTGTAAATTACTGATAGTCAGATGCGTGTTTCCGTTGCGTATTAATCATATAGGAGGATAACTTGTAACTTAAGTGTGAGTACTAGAGTTCATGTTACTCGATAAATAAGAATGAATCCACTCACTTGGCAGACCACTCATCTTGCAGGCCTGACTGCTTGATGCCACAGTATGAGCAAGGCAAGTGGGTGCCTCTCAACACAACAATAAAATACTGTTTATTCTGCTTCAGGAAATTCGATATAGCTTTTAATAGCGGGTGAAATATTGACTCCGCAGTGGAAATCGACTTAAATACATTAAATACTTACAAAATTTTCCAATTGTATTGGATGTAGTTAATGAGATGCGGGTTTCTGTCACGGACAGAGAGCAAAGAAAATTATCTGACGAGGCAGTAGAAGCGTGTAGGAGGAGGATTTCGTCTCTTGGCAGCGCTCTAACGTGACACGAATCTATAAAAAAAGTAGTGACGCTGTGCCTGGTGGTTATAATGAAACCATTTTCCGCTTCTTTAGTTCTCGGAACTGATCGTCTTAAAGCATCACTAGCGTTTGTCTAGCTTCATGCTTTGTAGACTGCTGTCGTAGATTCTTTCGTTTCCTCGGCTGTTTACTTGGAACTCATCTGACTTCGTTAGACGAGTTTTGCGTGTTGAAATAAGTAGCCGACATAGCAACAGAGTATCTGAGAGGCGCCGTAGTCCGAGATGTTTGGGTGGGGAGGGGGACAGCTACGTTCCGTACCCATCCCCGTCAACTGGTCGTAGGATGTGTTCCAAAAATGAACAGCATAAAGACAGAAGTGATGACACTTTCTGCAGGACCTGACCATCATTTTGCAGGACAATGCTCAAGAACGTACAATGCAAGCTGTTACTGATTTGTTTGACTGATGGGGCTGCCAGGTGCTATACCACCTACTGCATTCCCCTGACTTAAACCCACGTAAGTTCAACTCGATTTCTAAACTGAAGGAAACACTTCACGGCATGCGCTTCAGAACTGTTACAAATTCGTCGGGCAATACACGGCGCCTCTCGAACTGTCAACACAACTGGCACTGCTAAGAGTATCCTAAGACTTCCACTTAGCCGGCAACGGGCTATACACAATGCTGCTGACTACTTTGAAGGACAGTAAAACACTGAAACATGCATCTATTTTGTACGAACTGTAAATAAACGGTTACCACTATTAGAGTTGCAACCCTCATATTTTAACGCAGGAAGCTGTCACTGAAACGTCCTGCACAGTAACAGATATGTAGTCTCACTGACTGTGTACTTCTCTGAAGAAAATATTTTGACATTTCCTGAAAAATTAGAACTATTTGCCGAGCTGGGATTCACTTGCCCGCAACCGCTTGCGCTTTTCGGGCGATTTCACCAACTTTACTTATCTTCTCAGAAGACAACGCACAACAATATTATGCCCATCTTTATTAAGGACAAAATATAAAAATTATGCATCTCAGTCAACTGCAGGCCAGAATTTGGCACTCTAGGATACATAGATACGTTCTGATGCAAACTTTTTATTTTCCTCGAAACTAGTTTCAAGTTTCAACAATGCCTTGCAATCATCAAATTTGAGAACACATGATATAGAAATTGTTATACAGTGGTACACATTGATTTTTCATGTGCTACAGAACTAAGAAAGGGAAACACGTGATGGGAGCTATCTCAGAAGCTATTTTCAGGACAATAAATAAAGTTATCTGTATGCACTGTAAATGTTCATTCCACATTTTTAACATAATCGGATATGCCATTTTCGACTATGTTATTATGTTTTGGAAATGGGTCTCGATCCGAAACTAGTCGTAGAAAGAATAAAAAGTAAAAATTTGCTACTTGGAATGGTTTTGTGTTCTACTGATTAACAGAAATTGTTGACTCAAGTTACTCCAGCATGCTTGAAGTTCGTAAATGAAGGAAAGTGTTGGTTGAGCAGACTTGGATTTGGACTGCACGGTCCTGGCCTACAGACAGGTTCGCTCTTGTAGATCTGGTCCGTGATACTGGGGAAATCCTGAAGATCTGGACATTTGGACTTGTCCTAACGTTATTCCTGTATTTAGGATGTTGTCAGGCGTATCTGGATATCTCAGTTGGTAAGAGCACCACTAGATACAAAGAGGCCACAAATACTGTGTACTGCAGCCCAGTATCGTGAAATATGGGTGATACGTAGAGGAGGACTCCCTCGTGGCCACGTAGGAGCGAGGACGCCCTGAACGCACAAATCCCATACTGCTTGCTGCAGACACAGATCAACCAAAAGAAACTGCGTAGACTTCCATGGCAGAAGTCAGTCATCATGAAAGTCTTCTATGTATGGTTCCGCATTATACTGTAAAAAGCTATCACTGATGATACCAATGTTTTTACAACGGTGACAGTGGTCTTCTTCTGGGTCTTCTAACCCAGAAAACCACAAGATGACCACTGTAAACGTGACCGATACGCTGGTTTCATCAGTGACAATTATTTACAATATGACGCGGTGCCAAACCTAGAAAACATTCGTGTTACCATAAAAAAGAAGATTGTTAGCTTAGAAACCCCCCCCCATGAACCATGGACCTTACCGTTGGTGGGGAGGCTTGCGTGCCTCAGCGTGAAACGTCCCCTTTTGATAAATTATCATCCGCGACTGTGCTTAAACTGACAAACAATATTTTTAGCGCAACGCAATCTGACTTTCAAAAAATCCCTACGAAAGAATGGCCCTGACTAACATTAACCTATGCGTTTCACAAATCGCTTACCTCACAAAAATCTTGGTTACTCGAACTACTGCAATACAACAGGCGCCACTACTGCCAGCTAAATAAAAGATTCAAACTATGGAAGGCACTAACTACTGATAGGGATAGTTAGCAAATGAAAGATATTAGTAGAGAACAAACACTGTATTTACCTTAATGGTCATAATATATATAGCAGTTCATGACAAATTACAAAACTCCGCCATCCCTCTCCCCACATCCACCACTGCTGGTGGCTCACCTCCAACTGCGCAACGCTACGCACTGTTAACAGCCCAGCTGTCCAACACTACAATGGCGAGTATTACAACAATGCAAAGCAGCCACAGACTGCACACAGCACAGCCAGTGATTTTCATACAGAGGTGACGTTACCAATAAAAAAACCTAAACAGCCTACTTGAAAGCGATACAGATGGCCGTACCGTAGGTGCAACCACAACCGGAGGGGTATCTGTTGAGAGGCCAGACAAACGTGTGGTTCCTGAAGAGGGGCAGCAGCCTTTTCAGTAGTTGCAGGGGCAACATTCTGGATGATTGACTGATCTGGCCCTGTAACAATAACCAAAACGGCCTTGCTGTGCTGGTACTGCGAAAGGCTGAAAGCAAGGGGAAACTACAGCCGTAATTTTTCCCGAGGGCATGCAGCTTTTCTGTATGGCTAAATGATGATGGCGTCCTCTTGGGTAAAATATTCCGGAGGTAAAATGGTCCCCCAATCGGATCTGTGGGCGGGGACTACTCAAGAGGACGTCGTTATCAGGAGAAAGAAAACTGGCGTTCTACGGATCGGAGCGTGGAATGTCAGATCCCTTAATCGGGCAGGTAGGTTAGAAAATTTAAAAAGGGAAATGGATAGGTTAAAGTTAGATATAGTGGGAATTAGTGAAGTTCGGTGGCAGGAGGAAGAAGACTTTTGGTCAGGTGAATACAGGGTTATAAATACATAATCGAATAGGGGCAATGCAGGAGTAGGTTTAATAATGAATAAAAAAATAGGAGTACGGGTAAGCTACTACAAACAGCATAGTGAACGCATTATTGTGGCCAAGATAGAGATGAAGCCCACGCCTACTACAGTAGTACAAGTTTATATACCAACTAGCTCTGCAGATGTTGAAGAAATTGATGAATTGTATGATGTGATAAAAGAAATTATTCAGGTAGTGAAGGGGGACGAAAATTTAATAGTCATGGGTGACTGGAATTCGAGAGTAGGAAATGGGAGAGAAGGAAACATAGTAGGTGAATATGGATTGGGGGTAAGAAATGAAAGAGGAGGCCGTCTGGTAGAATTTTGCACAGAGCATAACTTAATCATAGCTAACACTTGGTTCAAGAATCATAAAAGAAGATTGTATACATGGAAGAATTCCGGAGATACTAAAAGGTATCAGATAGATTATTTAATGGTAAGACAGAGATTTAGGAACCAGGTTTTAAATTGTAAGACATTTCCAGGGGCAGATGTGGACTCTGACCACAATCTATTGGTTATGAACTGTAGATTAAAACTGAAGAAATTGCAAAAAGGTGGGAATTTAAGGAGACCTGGATAAACTGACTAAACCAGAGGTTGTACAGAGTTTCAGGGAGAGCATAAGGGAACAATTGACAGGAATGGGGGAAAGAAGTACACTAGATAAAGAATGGGTAGCTCTGAGGGATGAAGAGTGAAGGCAGCAGAGGATCAAGTAGGTAAAAAGACGAGGGCTAGTAAAACTCCTTGGGTAACAGAAGAAATATTGAATTTAATTGATGAAATGAGAAAATATAAAAATGCAGTAAATGAAGCAGGCAAAAAGGAATACAAACGTCTCAAAAATTAGATCGACTGGAAGTGCAAAATGGCTAAGCAGGGATGGCTAGAGGACAAATGTAAGGATGTAGAGGCTTATCTCACTAGGGGTAAGATAGATACTGCCTACAGGAAAATTAAAGAGACCTTTGGAGAAAAGAGAACGACTTGTATGAATATCAAGAGCTCAGATGGAAACCCAGTTCTAAGCAAAGAAGGGAAAGGAGAAAGGTGGAAGGTGTATATAGAGTGTCTATACAAGGGCGATGTACTTGAGGACAATATTAAGGAAATGGAAGAGAATGTAGATGGAGATGAAATGGGAGATACGGTACTGCGTGAAGAGTTTGACAGAGCACTGAAAGACCTAAGTCGAAACAAGGCCCCGGGAGTAGACAACATTCCATTACAACGAATTCTTTACAGACGAATGGAAAAACTGGTAGAAGCCGACCTCGGGGAAGATCAGTTTGGATTCCGTAGAAATATTGGAACACGTGAGGCAATACTGACCTTACGAATTATCTTAGAAGAAAGATTAAGGAAAGACAAACCTACGTTTCTAGCATTTGTAGACTTAGAGAAACCTTTTGACAATATTGACTGGAATACTCTCTTTCAAATTCTGAAGGTGGCAAGGGTAAAATACAGGGAGCGAAAGGCTATTTACAATTTGTAGAGAAACCAGATGGCAGTTATAAGAGTCGAGGGGGAGGGAGTGAGACAGGGTTGTAGCCTCTCCCCAATGTTATTCAGTCTGTATGTTGAGCAAGCAGTAAAGGAAACCAAAGAAAAATTCGGAGTAGGTATTAAAATCCATGGAGAAGAAATAAAAACTTTGAGGTTCGCCGATGACATTGTAATTCTGTTAGAGACAGCAAAAGACTTGGAAGAGCAGTTGAACGGAATGGACAGTGTCTTGAAAGGAGGATATAAGATGAACATCTACAAAAGCATAACCAGGATAGTGGAATTTAGTCGAATTAAGTCGGGTGATGCTGAGGGAATTAGATTAGGAAATGAGACACTTAAAGTAGTAAAGGAGTTTTGCTATTTGGGGAGCAAAATAACTGATGATGGTCGAAGTAGAGAAGATATAAAATGTAGACTGGCAATGGCAAGGAAATCGTTTCTGAAGAAGAGAAATTTGTTAACATCGAGTATAGATTTAAGTGTCAGGAAGTCGTTTCTGAAAGTATTCGTATGGAGGGTAGCGATGTATGGAAGTGAAACATGGACGATAAATAGTTGTGACAGGAAGAGAATAGAAGCTTTCGAAATGTGGTGCTACAGAAGAATGCTGAAGATTAGATGGATAGATCACATAACTAATGAGGAGGTATTGAATAGAATTGGGGAGAAGAGAAGTTTGTGGCACAACTTGACCAGAAGAAGGGATCGGTTGGTAGGACGTGTTCTGAGGCATCAAGGGATCACAAATTTAGCATTGGAGGGCAGCGTGGACGGTAAAAATCGTAGAGGGAGACCAAGAGATGAATACACTAAGCAGATTCAGAAGGATGTAGGTTGCAGTAGGTACTGGGAGATGAAGAAACATGCACAGGATAGGGTAGCATGGAGAGCTGCATCAAACCAGTCTCAGGACTGAAGACCACAACAACTACAATAGCTTAGAATGATTGAATAGCACTGATAGTAGTGTTTGGTAAGTCTTCTGAGATACACGAGACTGGGCGTAAGTTAGAAGACGGCCTGCTCAGCCCCACATTTACGAAGCACAGACGCCACACTGGGATACCGCCGCTGCACGTTAGTTTTAGTCCTTGTGATAGCAGAATGCATTCTGTCGAGTGGCTTCCAGGTAATCCATTCTTCTGGGTGTCCATGAGGGAGTCCTTCTCTATGTGCCATTCACATTTCGCGATACTAGGCTGCACGACATAGTGTTTGTGGCCTCATTTTAACTGGTCGTAATCTTACCAGTTGTGATATCCAGACACGCCTTGTGACCTGTGTATAGGCTGCTACACAGAAACAGCGATTTCTGGAACGTTTGGAATAGTCAAAATATCCAAATTGCCCCAGGATCACAGGCCAGATCTACAAAAGCGACCCTGTCTGTGTGTCGAAACCATGCAGTCTAAATCTGCCATGTCTGGTCAACCAAGAGCTGACCTTGCCCTTGGTAGATATGAAAAGAAAAACATTTAACGACAGGTGAAGGGAAACACATAAGCTCTTCAGTAAGTAAGTTACACATGGGGTCCCACGCTAACTAAGACCATTGCTCGACGAGAGTGAGACATTGTCATAAGAGAGTAAATGTTTCGGGTTACTGTGTGCGAGCAAAATGGTGCGGCAACTGGAAACTTACTCTGAAGTTGGAAAATATGCAGGACAGCAAATTTCTTGTAGGGAAAATCGTCTAAACTGAGCAGAGATTCACCGTCAAATTTTGGCGGATTATGGACCAATGGATTTTCCCTGCCTCGAAATGACTGGGTATTGTTGTGTCGTCTTCATTATCATCATTCATCCCCTTTACGATCGGAGGAAGGCAATGGCAAATCACCTCCACTATAGGACCTTGCCTAGTCGGCGGTGAGGGTCTGCCGCATCGTCCCCTACGCTGCTCGGAGTTTGGGATCTCATCATCATCGTCATCATCATCATGGACCGATTACATTGGTGCCAACAGTTTCACTAATGCCGCAACGTCGTGCGTGACGCTTATCGGGAAATTCAGATGCTGCATGATGTGATTTCCATCTTTTCGGCAAGGTGGAAGTACGTCTGAGGAGACAAGAGATTTTCCAACGTTGAGGACTTTCACACAGCGGTTACCGAATGGCTCCGTGACCAAGGGGTGGATTTCGTTTGCTGAAGAACTGAACGATCCGTAGGACTTTCGGACCATTCTTGCAGAAAATTTGTGACTGTCATGTATGCGTGTCACTTTAAACTATAGTGCAGCGTTCAGCAAAAGTTACTTGGACTGTTATCAAAATGTGTAACAGGTTTTGATATCCCCTTTTACCTATAAATCTGTTTATAAAACTGTGGGGAAGAGAGAAGAAATTCCAGGAAAGTTCGCAAGGGGAGAGAGACAGAGAGAGAGACAGAGTGAGAAACAAAGAGAGAGAAATGCATGAATTCATTCAAGTCTCCTGACATCACACACCGCCGAAAAATGTCATATTTTAGTTGTATCCGCTATTTCTCGTTTTGACTCAGTATGACCTTTTGTCCTTTTTGATTCTTTTCTCTTTTCTCCGAGGTAACGGAGGAAACATTATACACTACTGGCTATTAAAATTTCTACACCAAGAAGAAATGCAGATGATAAACGTCTATTTATTGGACAAATATATTATACTAGAACTGGCATGTGATTACATTTTCACGCGGTTTGGGTGCATAGACCATGAGAAATCAGTACCCAGAACAACCACCTCTGGCCGTAATAACCGCCTTGATACGCCTGGGCATTGAGTCAAACAGAGCTTGGATGGCGTGTACAGGTACAGCTGTCCATGCGCTTTCAACACGATACCACAGTTCATCAAGAGTAGTGACTGGGGTATTGTGACGAGCCAGTTGCTCAGCCACCATTGACCAGACGTGTTCAATTGGTGAGAGATCTGGAGAATGTGCTCGCCAGGACAGCAGTCGAACATTTTCTGTATTTAGAAAGACCCGTACAGGACCTGCAACATGCGGTCGTGCATTATCCTGCTGAAATGTAGGGTTCCGAAGGGATCGAATGAAGGGTACAGCCACGGGTCGTAAAACATATGAAATATAACGTCCACTGTTCAAAGTGCCGTCAATGCGAACAAGAGGTGACCGAGACGTGGAACCAACGGCACCACATACCATCACGCCGGGTGATACGCCAGTTTGGTGATGACGAATACACGCTTCCAATGTGCGTTCACCGCGATGTCGTCAAACACGGATGCGCCCATCATGATGCTGTAAACAGAACCTGGATTCATCCGAAAAAATTACGTTTTGCCATTCGTTCACGCAAGTTTGTCGTTGAGCACACTATCGAAGGCGCTGCTGTCTGTGATGCAGCGTCAAGGGTAACCGCAGCCATGGTCTCCGAGATGATAGTCCATGCTGCTGCAAACGTCGTCGAACTGTTCGTGCAGATGGTTTTTGTCTTGCAAACGTCCCCATCTGTTGACTCAGGGATCGAGACGTGGCTGCACGATCCGTTACAGCCATGCGGATAAGATGGCTATCATCTCGACTGCTAGTGATACGAGGCGATCCGTATTACCCTCCTGAACCCAACGATTCCATATTCTGCAAACAGTCATTGGATCGACCAACGCGAGCAGCAATGTCGCAATACGATAAACCGCAATCGCGATAGGTTAGAATCCGACCTTTATCAAAGTCGGAAACGTGATGGTACGCATTTCTCCTCCTTACACGAGGCATCACAACAGCGTTTCACCAGACAACGCCACTCAACTGCTGTTTGTGTATGAGAAATCGATTGGAAACTATCCTCGTGTCAGCACGTTGTAGGTGTCGTCACCGGCGCCAACCTTGTGTGAATGCTCTGAAAAGCTAATCATTTGCATATCACAGCATCTTATTCCTGTAGGTTAAATTTCGCGTATGTAGCACGTCATCTTCTTGATGTAGAACTTTTAATGGCCAGTGTGTATTTATTGATGTATTTCGTTTCGTAATTACCGGTTTTAGCAACGATAGCACTTCGAAATAATAATATTGATGTAGCTTCATAGAAAACTGAAGAAATTAGAAGGAAATGGTTAGTACGAAAGAAATGTTTGCTCTTCAAGAGACACACCTTGTACGGTAACAGTTTTTGGTGGTTTTATCGTGAGCTTCAATGCATGCCGCGAGCCAACAGCCGACAACGGTTAAACACGTCAAAGAAAACAGTGAGGATATCGTGTGCGGTCTGCGAGCGACGACTAAGGAAATCGTGTGCTCGTCTGCGAGCGTTTCCTTGGGGCTTGGCGGCATGTGTGTACCTGACTTCGGTATTATATCCGGTCTGACGATACTCTTGTCCTGTCTGCCAGTCTCTCCTGCCCACCTTTCTGGATGAGCGGGAAAAGACGCGACTTTGTCATAACGCACAGACTGTATGCACAAACGGACGAAAACAAAGTTTAAACGCCGCGTCAGTGACCAAGTCATTAGACACGGACCAGAAGTTCTGACTGGAGAGGATGACAAAGGAAATACGCTGCCTGCGTTTCAAAGAATCTTTCCCGGAAATCGCCTTAAGCGAATCATGGAAGCAAAGAAAATGTAAAGCTTCATCTACACTACATCTCTTCGGGCCATCAAAGGCTGTTTCATGACGTGAACCACTCGCGTATGAAGCGAGGAGAAAACGCTGATGTCTCTGTACGCACGCTGGTCATCCTTATCTTACTCTCATTAACCCTTCCCAAGATATGCTATCTCCTCACTCTGCAGCCGAGTTTGCGCTGTTATGAAGGATTTACCCGTGAAAGGCAAGGATACAGTTTAGAATTTCTGCTGGTGAAGTGTTTTATTTTGTCAGGCAATTCCATAGGAATATATCAGAGCAGAGGATGACAAAAAATGAAGGAAGGTTCTGCAACTTTAGTACTTACAGCTGCTCGGAACACAGAGTTTTTCACTGTCAACAGAATAGACACAATGAAACAATGACACGAACACAGTTACAAACGGACGAAGACATCAACGCAGCCATCGGTACTGAAGACAAATGGGAAGAATTAAATAGTCGCTGAAGTGGTCTTGGAAATTTGTGGTAAGGTCTTATGGGACCAAACTACGGAGGTCATCGGTCTCTTAGCTTACACGCTACTTAATCTAACCTAAACTAACTTACGCTAAGGACAACAAGCACACACACGCATGCCCGAGGGAGGACTCGAACCTCCGACGGAGGGAGCCGCGCGAACCGTAGTAAGGCGCCTTAGACCGCAAGGCCAGCCCGTGCTTCTGATGAGGTTTCACGGGCTCTGTGCAACACATACAAACAAAGAAGGTCTCCGTATAGAACGCAGCAGCGAGTACAAAACACACAGGAGAACGAACCGTCGGAAAACACAAGCATTGACACTGGCCCAGGTACAGACACTGTCACTAACACAAACACAGACGCCGGCCGCTGTGACCGAGCGATTCTAGGTGCTTCAGTCTGGCACTGCGCTACCGCTACGGTCGCTGGTTCGAATCCTGCCTCGCGCATGGATGTGTGTGATGTCCTTAGGTTAGTTAGGTTTAAGTAGTTCTAAGTTCTAGGGGACTGTTGAACTCAGATATTAAATCCCACAGTGCTCAGAGCCATTTGAACCATTTGTTTCTGGTGTTTTCAGATGATTTTAATTCAATATGTTCTTTTATGAAGCCAAAATCCCTTCGTCTTCATAACGACAGATGTTTCGTCGAATAGAATTCGGTGTCCATTTTCTGTGGCGTGTTCTGGTTCAAATGGCTCTGAGCACTATGGGACTTAACATCTGTGCTCATCGGTCCCCTAGAACTTAGAACTACTTAAACGTAACTAACCCAAGGACACACAAGCACCAACATGCCAACGGATAATGACCACACACGACCAACATAACCACATCCCAAGGAAATATATAATACACTCCTTGAAATTGAAATAAGAACACCGTGAATTCATTGTCCCAGGAAGGGGAAACTTTATTGACACATTCCTGGGGTCAGATACATCACATGATCACACTGACAGAACCACAGGCACATAGACACAGGCAACAGAGCATGCACAATGTCGGCACTAGTACAGTGTATATCCACCTTTCGCAGCAATGCAGGCTGCTATTCTCCCATGGAGACGATCGTAGAAATGCTGGATGTAGTCCTGTGGAACGGCTTGCCATGCCATTTGCACCTGGCGCCTCAGTTGGACCAGCGTTCGTGCTGGACGTGCAGACCGCGTGAGACGACGCTTCATCCAGTCCCAAACATGCTCAATGGGGGACAGATCAGGAGATCTTGCTGGCCAGGGTAGTTGACTTACACCTTCTAGAGCACGTTGGGTGGCACGGGATACATGCGGACGTGCATTGTCCTGTTGGAACAGCAAGTTCCCTTGCCGGTCTAGGAATGGATGTACCGTGCACTATTCAGTGTCCCCTCGACGATCACCAGTGGTGTACGGCCAGTGTAGGAGATCGCTCCCCACACCATGATGCCGGGTGTTGGCCCTGTGTGCCTCGGTCGTATGCAGTCCTGATTGTGGCGCCCACCTGCACGGCGCCAAACACGCATACGACCATCATTGGCACCAAGGCAGAAGCGACTCTCATCGCTGAAGACGACACGTCTCCATTCGTCCCTCCATTCACGCATGTCGCGACACCACTGGAGGCGGGCTGCACGATGTTGGGGCGTGAGCGGAAGACGGCCTAACGGTGTGCGGGACCGTAGCCCAGCTTCATGGAGACGGTTGCGAATGGTCCTCGCCGATACCCCAGGAGCAACAGTGTCCCTAATTTGCTGGGAAGTGGCGGTGCGGTCCCCTACGGCACTGCGTAGGATCCTACGGTCTTGGCGTGCATCCGTGCGTCGCTGCGGTCCGGTCCCAGGTCGACGGGCACGTGCACCTTCCGCCGACCACTGGCGACAACATCGATGTACTGTGGAGACCTCACGCCCCATGTGTTGAGCAATTCGGCGGTACGTCCACCCGGCCTCCCGCATGTCCACTATACGCCCTCGCTCAAAGTCCGTCAACTGCACATACGGTTCACGTCCACGCTGTCGCGGCATGCTACCAGTGTTAAAGACTGCGATGGAGCTCCGTATGCCACGGCAAACTGGCTGACACTGACGGCGGCGGTGCACAAATGCTGCGCAGCTAGCGCCATTCGACGGCCAACACCGCGGTTCCTGGTGTGTCCGCTGTGCCGTGCGTGTGATCATTGCTTGTACAGCCCTCTCGCAGTGTCCGGAGCAAGTATGGTGGGTCTGACACACCGGTGTCAATGTGTTCTTTTTTCCATTTCCAGGAGTGTATTTACGTATAAGAACTTCAGTGTACATAACTTTGTGTTACCAATATTTTTATTCGTCTGATTTATGAAAAACGTGCATCTGCCAGTGGACAAATCTGCTGCATATTGCAATATACTTCAGAAAATCGAATATGCACTGTGCCAAACTGCATATTGCTGCAACGCAGTAATCAGAGTAAGTGTCTGATTAACAAGTATAATTTAACTGATGTATGATTCCCCATTGTAAAGCATATTTAATAACTACAGTCAAACCACAAAATTATTTTTAATTGAATGTAACTTAATATAGGTAAGCCGTTTACTAAGGTATACTCAGATACAAGGATCAGACTCCGCTTTTCACGTTACTAAAGTAGTAAGTAATTCCGATTAGATTTACTAACACCAACAATTATGAAATTGAGCGATCCATAACTGGAAGGCTCGATGATAATTCGGAGTCCTCCATGTCTGGCTGGCTTAGATGGACCACGACGCCTACTATTTCTCTTTTTATATCCAGTATCATTCTATAAGCTCCCCGGGTAGTTAAGTTGTAATTCAATTTCGACACCAACTGTATTGTTTCTTATTACCTTTTATAATTTAATTATTCTAACTTTATTCCATTATATTGCCCATTACAAAATCAGGCTAGTGTAATGAGTCTAAATGTTAAAAATAAGAAGTGAAATACCATGTGTCCAGGTACGGGTAACATCGAGAGTGGCCGAGAGCTAATGTAACTTGCGACCGCTCATGATGGTTAAGAGACCAGCAAACGTTGTTGAGTATATCACATAAGATAATTTATGGTAGAAAGAGGACCAGCCATATAACCATAGGCGGCTTTGTCACCAATTCTGTTTAATGAAGAAAAAAGTACTTATGGAATACTTTGTTATCTCAAGAGGCTGCAACATATTCTACATGCGGGACAATTTTTCACGCCGCACAGAGGATCAACAGAGACTGAATGAAATAAAAATTCCGTATTGCAACTAAAACACACATAATTCTTGGAACTTCCTTCTTAAATTAAGTGATGTATGCCGCAATGTTTGCAGTTAGTTGACCAATTCATGTTCTTGACGCGTAATACAGTGCCATGAACAGAAGTAACCAGCTATAATTAGTACTTTTACACTTTCTAAGAAGCTTTAATTCTGTACCACAGTGACATGTATTAAAGGAAATAAATTTCATCAAACGGCAAATTAAGAATTACATAGCAAAAAGCGGCGGGGAAACGGAAATTTACCAAGAATCCGTAGCAGAGAAATCTAATAAGTACTACACCTTGTAAATTTGACGCTCAGTGACTAGACATTTTACTACAACGCTGCTTCTTCTCCGTGTGAAGTCATACAGATGTTAGCTCCACGCTACGTTTCAGTCAAAATAGACCACCCAGTGCACCGTACGTGCTCGCTGATTAACGTAAACATTGACTTTTGACAGCTGGACGCTGACACTTCTTTGCGAAGTTGACCAATGATTCTGCTGTGATGTGCGCACACCAGCACAGAGCCTGAGTAGTAGAGAGCGAACGGTTGTTGAGGAGAGTCGGAAGTGGTCGGACGGAGCCTGCGGTGGAGAGAAGCCCCGCGATATGGGAAGTAGCAGTCTGCCGTGATCGAGCCAGTAGCGCCGGAGGACACTATGGTGTCAATTGAGGATTTTTTTGGAAATTTTCCTTTTTCCTGCACATAGTTGTTTCTTGCCTGCGCACTGGAGGGATTTTGCCAGATACGTGTATGCATACATTGAGAGTTATATTCGTATGTTTGTCGTGGCCAGAGACGTGTTTATTGAGTATAGTCGTTGTGGAATAATTAAGGTCTGTGTAAAGTGTGTTAGTGATTAAATAATCTGTTATGCGAATATAGTAAATTAAAGTGTTGTTAGTTTCTTTCATTTTCTTACACCGTTTAAGGGGAGCCGGACGTGGTCAAATTCAAAAAATTACGATTTTTTTTGCTACCGTAAATTAATTGGAACATTCCTCTTTAATGTAAACTTTGAATTATTGTTCTACTCGCCCTAGAAGTGGAGTTATTACCATTTTCCCCCACGCCTGCAGAGGAAATGGGCGGCCGCTGAAAGCATCTAACACCCTCTCGTGACTTCCTGGCGAACTGCTTGGGATTTTCTCTGCCTTTTACGCATACAGCGCATTATGTTACGCATACAGCGAGTGTGCAAGGGTTGGCTACATTGTTTTCTGTGACAATTATTACCCGTATTTCCGTACAGCTTACTCCTATTTTCCTCAGAATTTCGAACATCTTGCTCCATTTAATATTGTCATACACTTTTGTTCTGGTTACGATGCCACGTTTTAGTAACCGTGTATATAAGAAGAGGAAGAACGTACGGAAAAGAAAATTAACACTAATACCAAGTTGCGATACTACAATGAATAAGAGCGCGGAACATCGTCTCTTTGCTGTTTACCGTTTCGAATTAGTTCAGTGTTGCGCCTGTTGTTGGTAGTATTATACTTCTTGTGTAAAGCGGGTAATATGCAGTATGTACAAGAATCAGGAGGGAACAATAAGACCAATTTTTCATGACTTAGCACAGCCAGAATTGTTACACAAATGTCTACACGGAAAGACGCAGAATCCTAATGAGAGCGTAAACAATTTGATTTGGAAAGTGATTCCTAAAAGAGTGTTTGTAAGCATAAAACACTGCACTTTGGCATTTATGATGCAATAGCAACCTACAACCAAGGGAACAGTGTGAATTTCTGAAGGCATTAGGATTTACAGCTGGGGTGAACACTGTATGAGCACTAAGAAATATTGACAGAGAAAGGATAAGAGGAGCGGAAAGAAGAGAAAGGCATATGAAGTATGATGGAACAACAGGCCAGAAAAGAAGACATAAGAGGAAGCTTTTGGAGGATCAAGAAGAAGACCCTGATAATCCATCCTATAGTGCAGGAATGTATTGAGAAACTTTGATAGCCATTTCCCGTAAATTAGAATTTTTCGAATATAAGGAACATTTTCTCAAAATCCACTCAAGCTAGAGAGATGAAGTTTTTATACAGCACTCCTAGTGGTCAAACTTACAATGTAACACAGCCATTTGGCAATATGTTCAGTAGTTTCATTTCAGTTTAATTATAAAGTAATTATTTGTAAAAAAATTTGGGTCATTAATAAAAAAAAATAATTGTAAGGAAACTAGAAAAGATACTCCAAAATCCCTCTGTCATAACTGCAATACTAAACCACTCTATATGTAAAAAAAATTCAAATTTTTCTATTTGGTAGTTTATTCATAAATGTTCCTCAAACTTAGTGATTTTAACATGGGCAGCATAGGCACCTCCGGCTCCCCTTAAGTCTAGCTAAACAAACACCTCCTGATCATATAATTTCCATGTAAAAATATGACAGTAGGTGTTGCAGTTATTATGACCACTCACTGCACTCCGCATGGATCACAGTATTACTTTCGAAATATTTTCAGCATGTTGCTGATCACGCAGTTGCAGCGGCAAGACGAGGTAAGTTGTCCGTTGAGCACAGTAGCATTGCAGAGCAGCTGGTAAGAGTTGTTGGAGAATGTTTTAAAACTCGCAATCAGACACTTGAGAATTGATTTCTTTATAATTTGTAAGAAGAGTAATTAATTTCTGTTTCTTTTTGTTCTTAAACGGAATTACATTATTGTTAGAGATGCAACGTCACATATTTCCGTACGTCTTTCTGCATAGCTAGTAATAATTATGCACTCGTTACACATTTCCAGTTCTTTCAACTGTCTCGTGCAGTGGGGCCAGCCCCATTTGGCACTATAGTCACGCTGAAGTCATTCCATGTGGCGTCAAACATTCTATGCACGACTGATGGACCTCTGGCAACATGCTGATGCACTTTCTTTTCCACTAAGCAGTTAATATGCTATGTAACTTCATCTAGCTCGTCTTTCTTTAAGTCTTGCAGAGCAGCTTGTATGACGTTCTCTTGTTGCATATCAAAATCGCAGCCCATGATGTGTTTCTGCAAGTCAGTTTTCATTGCATTGTACGTATTTAACACAGTCTTATGATAGCCCTGGGAAAATATACTTCATAAAACAGTGGTATTCTGTCTATGTTGTAGACCAAAATAACTGCGCTTCGGCGACGGTGCCTGTAGAAACTTGATACGATTGAAAACACAGCCCGTCAGTTGCAGAACTGAAGGTTTATTAACTCCTTATCATGTTTTGGCCGATATATTTTTGTCCTTTTCGGAAGGGAAATGTGCCGTTAGAACAGATGATCACAACATACACTAGTTGGCATTATGTATGATATGCGAGTTCCAGATGTCGCCTTTCTAAGGGTGCATTACACCGAAGAGCCAAAGAAACTGGTACACCTGTCTAATATCGTGCCCGGCCCCCGCGAGTACGCAGAAACGCCGCAACAGGACGTGGCAAGGACTCGGCTAATGTCTGAAACACTGCAGGAGGGAACTGACACCATGAATCCTACAGGGCTGTCCATAAATCCGTATGAGTACGACGGGGTGGAGATCTCATCTGAACAGCACGTTACAACGCATCCCAGATATGCTCAATACTGTTCTTGTCTGGGGAGTTTGCTGGCTAGCGGTAGTATTTAAACTTAGAAGAGTGTTCCTGGAGTCATTCTGTAGCAATTCTGGACATGTGGGGTATCGCAATGTCCTGCTGGAATTGCCCTAGTCCGTCGGAGTGCACAATGGACATGAATGGATGCAGGTGATCAGATAGGATGCTTACGTACGTGTCACCTGTCAGAGTCGTATCTAGATGTATCAGGGATCTCATATCACTCTAACTGCACACGCCCCACACCATTACAGAGCCTCCATCAGCTTGAACAGTCACCTGCTGACATGCAGGGTCCATGGATTCATGAGGTTGTCTCTATACCCGTCCATCCGATCGATAGAATTTGAAACGAGACTCGTTCGACCAGGCAATATGTTTCCAGCCATCAACAGTCCAATATCGTTGTTGACGGGCCCAGACGAGGCGTACAGCTTTGAGTCGTGCTGTCATCAAGGGTATACTAGTAGACGTTCGGCTCCGAAAGCCCATATCGATGATGTTTCGTTGAATGGTTGGCTCGCTGACACTTGTTGATGGCCCAGCATTGAAATCTGCAGCAATATGCGTAAGGGTCACACTTCTGTTACGTTGAACGATTGTCTTCAGTTATCGTTGGTCCCGTTCTTGCATGGCCTTTTTCCGGCCGCAGCGATGTCTGAAATTTGATGTTTTACCGGATACACTCTTGAAATGGTAGTAGGGGAAAATTCCCACTTTATCGGTACCTCGGAGATGATGTGTCTCATTGCTCATGCTATAACACCACGTTCAACCTCACTTAAATCTTGATAAACTGCCATTGTAGTGGCAGTAACCGATCTAATAATTGTACCAGACACTTCTTGTCATATATAAGCGTTACCGACCGCAGCGCCGTATTCTGCCCGTTTACATATTTCTGTATTTGAATACCCATGCCTATACCAGTTTTCTTTTCTTTTTTTTTTGTTTTGTTTTTTTGGCACTTCAATGTAGCTACAAATGTCAGCCAGAAAAGGAACCAAAATCGAAGAACAGTAAATTAAAAAATTAGTTTTAGAAGAACATACTCACTTGAACAATCACATATTGACAAAAACGAATGTTGTAGCTACAAGGCTCTTGTCTAGTACAACATTCATGTTCGCCACATAATTTACGAGTTGAAAAAAAATGCCTCTGAGCACTATAGGACTTCTTAGGTCATCAGTCCCCTAGAACTTAGAACTACTTAAACCTAACTAACCTAAGGACATCACACCCATCCAAGGCCAAGGCAGGATTCGAACCTGCGACCTAGCGGTGGGGCGGTTACAGACTGTAGCGCCAAGAACTGCTCGGCCACTCCGGCCGGCTTACGAGTTGAAACGCATAATTTAAGGTAGTGGCCCAATGCTGCTGGGCTTTGTCGTATAACTTTTAAAATGAAACATAAGTGTAATTGGATCCAACTGACATTTAGAAGGGCTTGTAAAACTTTTAAAATAAAACACACCTGACATTGGATCCAACTGACTTTTAATATGGCGCAGGCACTGGACATAGTTAAAACTATGGTAAGTGGCACTTACTGCGCGAATGAGTATGCGCTTAGCACCACTGAGCAGCCAGTGCCTGATTCAGCAGATTAAATAGTTATTATGTAAATTTAAAAGACAATAAGTTAAAAGGGGGGCAGGGAGGTCCTGTGACATGTAAAAAGCAACCAGACTCAGGGTAACAGTACTAATTATTTGTAAATGTGTGATATATCGTCTCTATCTCTCCTTTTTTTGTAAAAGGTATCGATTTGTTACGTTTTCATAAGTCGTAACGTCGCGTATATTTCGCACACTCGTAGTAGCGGCTAAAATATACGCTAAGAGTCATCAATGTTGCTACGTCGCAAACAATTATGAGTAAATAGGTTGGGTTGTAACAATTTACTTATATTGTCAACACAGATGGTTAGCTCAAAAATACACGTTGTTTGTTTAAAACTGTAGTAATTAACGCCCGATGAATAAATACTATTCAGAAGAGACACGATATAATCACCTAAGTAGGTGCACTATTATTCTCAATGTTATGTAAATTCTATGTTAAACACTGACCTTTTATACTTTTGATTATGGCTTGAATAATATTTACGGCAGTGAAAACAACATTTTTATGTCAGCGATTTGCTCATAAGCAAGCCTGAGCCTCGTATTATTATTATTTATTATATTTGCGTTCATCGTGTATATTTCATGATAACTTTAATTTCCTTCCTGATAGCACAAACATTTAAAGTATTTTTCCCTTTTATCTTATGGCTGAAGCCCAGTGTGCCATTACGGCAAAGGGATGGCAGATGGCCAATGATAAAGCTTGTATTTTGGACGTAATTAATTATTTATACTTAACAATATTCACATGGAGGGTGATGTGTGAAATGAGATTACAAGGACAATTACTTTTTACACATATGTTTTGAAAAAAAAAAGTGCGTACAGTTAACAAGACTGTGCGTTCGGAAGAGCGTTTAGTAGGTTCGAGGTCTGACATCAGAGTGATAATTTTTTTCATACAAGTGTTTATCATACAATTATATAGAAATTCTATGATATATTCATAGTCTTTGTTATTTGTTACACAGAAATATATTTATTATTAATATTATTACGTTCAAGTTTTTCTCGTTCAAAAATAATATTCCATCATTGATAGCGCATGTACATGCATAAGCACGCATAGTTTTGTTCGTTATTGACAGAGTTCATTTCCGGTTCTAGTAACATTTTACTTTAGAAGGCTTTGGGACACGGTACAGTGCATAAAGCAGTACGAAAGGAACTTGTAAATAAACACGGGACCGTATCAGGGAACAGAACATGAAGCCAGTAAATATACACTCCTGGAAATGGAAAAAAGAACACGTTGACACCGGTGTGTCAGACCCACCATACTTGCTCCGGACACTGCGAGAGGGCTGTACAAGCAATGATCACACGCACGGCACAGCGGACACACCAGGAACCGCGGTGTTGGCCGTCGAATGGCGCTAGCTGCGCAGCATTTGTGCACCGCCGCCGTCAGTGTCAGCCAGTTTGCCGTGGCATACGGAGCTCCATCGCATTCTTTAACACTGGTAGCATGTCGCGACAGCGTGGACGTGAACCGTATGTGCAGTTGACGGACTTTGAGCGAGGGCGTATAGTGGGCATGCGGGAGGCCGGGTGGACGTACCGCCGAATTGCTCAACACGTGGGGCGTGAGGTCTCCACAGTACATCGATGTTGTCGCCAGTGGTCGGCGGAAGGTGCACGTGCCCGTCGACCTGGGACCGGACCGCAGCGACGCACGGATGCACGCCAAGACCGTAGGATCCTACGCAGTGCCGTAGGGGACCGCACCGCCACTTCCCAGCAAATTAGGGACACTGTTGCTCCTGGGGTATCGGCGAGGACCATTCGCAACCGTCTCCATGAAGCTAGGCTACGGTCCCGCACACCGTTAGGCCGTCTTCCGCTCACGCCCCAACATCGTGCAGCCCGCCTCCAGTGGTGTCGCGACAGGCGTGAATGGAGGGACGAATGGAGACGTGTCGTCTTCAGCGATGAGAGTCGCTTCTGCCTTGGTGCCAATGATGGTCGTATGTGTGTTTGGCGCCGCGCAGGTGAGCGCCACAATCAGGACTGCATACGACCGAGGCACACAGGGCCAACACCCGGCATCATGGTGTGGGGAGCGATCTCCTACACTGGCCGTACACCACTGGTGATCGTCGAGGGGACACTGAATAGTGCACGGTACATCCAAACCGTCATCGAACCCAACGTTCTACCATTCCTAGACCGGCAAGGGAACTTGCTGTTCCAACAGGACAATGCACGTCCGCATGTATCCCGTGCCACCCAACGTGCTCTAGAAGGTGTAAGTCAACTACCCTGGCCAGCAAGATCTTCGGATCTGTCCCCCATTGAGCATGTTTGGGACTGGATGAAGCGTCGTCTCACGCGGTCTGCACGTCCAGCACGAACGCTGGTCCAACTGAGGCGCCAGGTGGAAATGGCATGGCAAGCCGTTCCACAGGACTACATCCAGCATCTCTACGATCGTCTCCATGGGAGAATAGCAGCCTGCATTGCTGCGAAAGGTGGATATACACTGTACTAGTGCCGACATTGTGCATGCTCTGTTGCCTGTGTCTATGTGCCTGTGGTTCTGTCAGTGTGATCATGTGCTGTATCTGACCCCAGGAATGTGTCAATAATGTTTCCCCTTCCTGGGACAATGAATTCACGGTGTTCTTATTTCAATTTCCAGGAGTGTATTTCGTAAAACGTGTGAAACAGGCATAAAGACGTAGAGTCATATTTATCAGAACGTAATTAACATGAAAGAAAAGATGATTTTAAGACGTTATCTAACAGATTAACATATAGGAAAAAAAAGGCGTGGGGTGGAGGGAATGGGGGTCGTTATAACCTATGAAGTAGAGTGCCAGAGAAAACAGCGACGAATGATAAAGCATTCTAAATAAACAAATTAAAATCGGATATCAGTAGCAAAATGCATCATAAACTGCTGGAATGATAACAAAATGTGTAAAACCGCACTGAGCTGTGCGCACTCTCTTGAAAGGACAAGGGGATATGGGAAGATTAAATTACGATGAAAAATGGTTGGGGGGGGGGGGGAGGGGGCAACGATGGGGTCCATTAAGTATAAAATATTAAAACAAGGGAAGTGGCTAAATTACGGAAGTGGAAGTAGGCTTCATAAATGGAAATAGAATTTTGAGGAAACAGACATCACGCGGAGGCCAATACCGAGTGGTAAACTCGGCTACGGACCATGGTATTCTGCTTTAATTTTAGCTGGTAACTATTTCATTTGGTGAAACAAGCATTGGGTGGTCAGTGCGGCTAAGAGCACACTCGTTCGCTCAGTAAGCGTTACCTACCACTGTTCTACTTATTGCCAGTGTCCGCACATCTTAGTCAGTTGGCTCACGTCATGTATGTGACATACCTAAAGGGGGACAATTATTAAACTGTATGAAGAAAACCGAAATTATTTACGAACTACGGCGTGCACACACTTTATTCAACATGTAAACGTCACTACAGATATTCGGATTTAGGTTGTGACATGTTCGATATGCCTGCCATCATTGGCGATGATGTGGCGTGGACGAATAGCGAAATTCTGCATCACCCCCTGAAGTGCCGGAACATCGATGCTGTCGATGACCGCCTGAATGGCTGTTTCCAGCTCGGCAATGGTTTTAGAGTTATAGCTGTACACCTTGTCTGCAATACAGCCCCGTAAAAAGGAGTCGATTGTGTTCAGATCCGCAAAATATGGCTGCCAATCGAGGCCCATTCCAGTGGTCTGTGGGTACCCCAGAGTCAGAATACGGTCACCAAAGTGCTCCTTCAGAACATCAAACACTCTTCTGCTCCGACGGGGTCGAAATCCGTCTTGGATGAACCACATATTGTCGAAATCAGCGTCACTTTGGATAATGGAGATGAAATCATCTTCCAGAACCTTCAAGTACCGTTCGGTGGTCACTGTGTCTTCAAGGAATATTACACTGATTATTCCGTGACTGATCATTGCACACCCGTTGAGGGTGAAGAGACTTCTCTATCGCGAAATGTGAATTCTCAGTCCCCCAAACGCGACAGTTTTTTTAATTGGCGAACCCATCCAAATGAAAGTACACTTCGTCGCTAGACCAATCCATACTAATTCTCATCATGCCCCGCGGTCAACCGTGCAGTTTGAACGTCCTAACGCAAACCGTTAAGAAGTTATGACAATTTTATTTCATAAGGTTCAATAATTGTCAACCTGTGAATGTAAGCTGTATCCAATGTTACGTGTGTTTTATTTTAAATGTTGTACGACAAACCCTACTAAATGTTAGCTGGATCCAATGCCACTTATATTTCATTTTAAAAGTTATACGACAGAGCCCTACTGCACAGGGCCACTACCTTCAGTTACGCGTGTCAACTCGTGTTATTTTCGGCTGACTTGCACGTTGCACTAGAAAGGAGCCTTTTAGCTCCGACATCCGTTTATGTCAATAAGTGATTCTACGAGTGAGCATGCTATTCTAAAAGAGTTTTTTGTAATTTATTGTTTACCGATATTGGGTCCTTTCTTGTTTGACATTTGTAACTTTCCTTTAATACTTTGTTCAACAAATCCATTTCCCTTCAGAAGAAGATAAATCTTACGTTTACGTGAAATGTATTCCGCTTGCAAATACGAACAACCGCCAGCTGTGTAAGGGAACGACGATAGTGAAAATCCGCGCTGGACCGAGATTGGAACCTGGATTCCCTGCTTTAAGCGAAATGTCTACTTAACTGCTCTGGCCATCCATGCATGACTTTCGGCCAGCCCCAAACTGCCGAATGTCTTCGTTCCAGCGTGACAACCTGCACTCGTACACACTTTATGTAATTTCCGTACAGGGGAGGACGTTTTGATTGAAAGTCGTGCCCTGGTATCGGCGAATAAATACGATATTCCAGTGCCTGTTCTGTTAACACACATGCACATGTGTCAGAAGGAACATTGCATCGTTTTTCTTGACAACTCAGGCACTGCAATATCGCATCAAATTTATATTTGTCGAAACCATGGCAACGGATTAATAAACTTTTAATCCTTCGAGTGGTTGGCTATTTCTTCAGTCCTATCAAGTAACTTAGTAATCACACGAAACTTAATATTTTTCTGTTGTAAAACACAAGTAACTGTTACCCTTATCTGCAAGATAAATGTCTTTGATCCAGGAAGAGAGGCAAAATGGCTGTAAGTTACAACGTTACAAAGCTATGACTCTTCTTTAGACTTCGTTTGAAAAACATAAATTGAGTAGAGTGTAAACGGCTTCCAGTCGAAACTATTAAAAAACAAGAGAAGCCGAAGTGGATACGTGCCAGCGACTCACCTTGCTTGTCAAAGCCACTATGGCTTCAGTAAAACTTGCATGTCTTCCAATGGACAACATACATCTCTGAATCCTAGAAACACGAAAGCTTGTTACGAAAGTCACTGTTTAACAGAATTATTAACTTGAACGGCATCTTTGACGTCGGTAACCATTTCACGTAAATCATTCCGCATGCATAAGAAACAGTTCCGTAAGAAACAGTTCATTTCGATCCGTGGTTTCGAATGCAATCAATGAAATGTTCTAGAAGTTCCGTTAGACGAAGTTAGTCTCTGTAATTTCTTGATTTCTTTGATGTTTCAGTGTTTCGCATGACTAGCAAACAGCCCATCAACGACTGAAGTTTATTGTGAGGCACAATCAAATTGTATCACATTACAGGATCCATTAGGCAAACCCTGAAACGTAGATTACTTAAGTGCGTATGCTTCCGCAACCAAAGTCAGTCTCAATAAAATCCTTTCGGGAATTAACCAGCATCATTCTGTACAAACTAGAGATGAATTATGAAACTAAAATTTACGTTCCAAGTAACTTACAGCGTTCGTCTCTCGAGTGAAGAAACGACAGTTTAAAATAATGGATTTCACTCTTAAGGTTCTGTGCCTGAAGACACACGGCAGTTTATTGTAATTATACTAAGTTTTCTTTTTTTCTTTCCTTTTAAATTTTCAACCAACTAACTTACATGGTAACAATGGTAAGGGACGAATTAAGTACGTAGTTCTCAAATATTACGTCGTATACTCAAGGTAACTTTCCCTATTCATTGTTAGCATCCTGTACAATTACCTTATTCGGGTTGTCATAAGGAATGTTTAACAACTTAGCTACTTCATGAAAATTCAGTAATGTTCAGACTCACAGGAAATTACAATCGTTTTGTCTCTTAGGAGGCAGGGACGAGATCCTATTCAAAATGAAACATTTTCCGTTCCGACTGGAAACACTCAGTTTGGAAACCCCCCTCAATACCTAATTATCCAGCGCACATCACAGGATGTGTATATACATCTACATCATACTCCGCAAGCCACCTAATGGTCTGTGGCGGAGGGTATTTTCGGTACCACTATCTGATCCCTCCAACCTGTACCACTCGCGAATAGTGCGTGGGAAGAATGATTGTCGGTTGGCTCTATTTCTCGAATTTTCTCCTTGTAGTCAACACGCGAGATGTAGGTGGGGGGGAAGAATTATGTTGTCAGACTCCCATTGAATAGTGCTGTCCCAAAATTTCAATAGTAAATCTCTCGGTGATGCGCAATGCCTCTCATGTAATGTCTGCCAGTGGAATTTGTTTAGCATTTCCGAAACGCTCTCTCTCCAGCTAAACGATCCCGTGACGAAATGCGCCGCTCTTCGTTGGATCTTCTCTATCTCTTCCACCAGTCCTCCTTGATAGGGATCCCAGACAAATGAACAGTACTCAGGCTGTCATCAATAGTGTAGCTGTACAGTAGTGGATATCTTTTCCTACGTATGCGCAATATCTTACGTTTATTTACGTTCAGGGTCAACTGCCCTTATTCAGTTCTCTACAGGTCGTTCTGCAAATTCTTACTATCTTCCAGCGGTCCTACTTTGGTATACACAACTGAATTATCTGTAAATAGCCTTAAAGAGCATTTCTACTAGATCATATATATATTGTAAAGAGCAACGGTCCTATCACACTTCCTGTTGTACCCAGGATATTATCATTATATCTGTCGATTTAGTTCTGTTAAGAGCGACGTATTGCGTTCCATCTACAAGGAAGTCTTGAGTCCAATCGCAGGTCTGCTCTGATACTCCGTAAGCTCGTATTTTTTTTTTCATTAAACGACTATGCGGAACGGTGCAAATACCTTACTGAAAACAAGGAACACGACATCAACCTGAGCGCCGTTGTCCACCTGCTGTGGCTCTCATAGGGGAACAGAGCGAGCTGAGTTTCGTAGGATCTCCGTTTGCGGAATCCATGTTGTTTTTTATAGAAGAGATGTTCATATTCCAAAAACGCCATATTCTTGAGCATAAAACATGTTCCATAATTCTACAGCAGGTTGACGTCAGCGATATAGGTATATAATTGTGTGGATATGTCTTACGGCCTATCTTAAAAACGAGAATGACCTGCGCTTTTTTCCAATCGTTAGGTATCTTTCGTGTCTGAAGTGATCTACGATAAGTTACTGCTGGAAGGGGAGCTCGTTATTTTGCATAATCTTTATAGAATCATATACACTACTGGCCATTAAAATTGCTACACCACGAAGATGACGTGCTACAGACTCGAAATTTAACCTACAGGAAGAAGATGCTGTGATATGCAAATGATTAGCTTCTCAGAACATTCACACCAGGTTGGCGCCGGTGGCGACACCTACAACGTGCTGACATGCGGAAGGTTTCCAACCAATTTCTCATACACAAACAGCAGGTGACCGGCGTTGCCTGGTGAAACGTTGTTGTGATGCCTCGTGTAAGGCGGAGAAATGCATACCATCATGTTTCCGACTTTGATAAAGGTCAGATTGTAGCCTATCGCGAGTGCGGTTTATCGTATTGCGACATTGCTGCTCGCGTTGGTCGAAATCCAATGACTGTTAGCAGAATATGGAATCGGTGGGTTCAGGAGGGTAATACGGAACGCCATGCTGTATCCCAACGGTCTCGTATCACTAGCAGTCGAGATGACAGGCATCTTATCCGCATGACTGTAACGGATCGTGCAGCCGCGTCTCGATCCCTGAGTCAACAGATGGGGACGTTTGCAAGACAGATACCATCTGCACGAACAGTTCGACGAAGTTTGCAGCAGCATGGACTATCAGCTCGGAGACCATGGCTGTGGTTACCCTTGACGATGGTCACAGATAGGAGCGCCTTCGATGGTGTACTCAACGACGAACTTGGGTGCACGAATAGCAATCCGTCATTTTTTCGGATGAATCCAGGTACTGTTTACAGCATCATGATGGTCGCATCCGTGTTTGGCGACATCGCGGTGAACGCACAATGGAAGCGTGTATTCGTCATCGCCATACTGGCATATCACCCGGCGCGATGGTATGGGGTGTCATTGGTTACACGTCTCGGTCACCTCTTGTTCGCATTGGCGGCGCTTTCAACAGTGGACGTTTCATTTCATATGTGTTACGACCCGTGGCTCTACCCTTCATTCGATCCCTGCGAAATCCTACATTTCAGCAGGATAATGCACCACCGCATGTTGCAGGTCCTGTACGGGCCTTTCTGGATACAGGAAATGTTCGACTGCTGTCCTGGCCAGCACATTCTCCAGATCTCTCACCAATTGAAAACGTCTAGTCAATGGTGGCCGAGCAACTGGCTCGTCACAATACGCCAGTCACTACTCTTGATGAACTGTGGTATCGTGTTGAAGCTGCATGGGCAACTGTACCTGTACACGCCATCCAAGCTCTGTTTGACTCAATGCCCAGGCGTATCAAGGCCGTTATTCCGGCCAGAGGTGGTTGTTCTGGGTACTGATTTCTCAGGATGTATGCACCAAATCGCGTGAAAATGTAATCACATGTCAGTTCTAGTGTAACATATTTGTCCAATGAATACCCGTTTATCACCTGCGTTTCTTCTTGGTGTAGCAATTTTAATGGCTAGTAGTGCAGGAATCTCATCTGGTCCTGACGCCTTTCCACTACTAAGCGATTGTAGCCGCTTTTCAGTTCCGCGATCGGTTATCTTAGTATCTGCCGTTTCGACGTTCGCACGACGATTGAAAGGAGGGACAGTGTTACCATCTTCCACGGTGCAACAACCTCGGAAGAGCGAATTCAGTATTTCGGCCTTCTCTCTCTTACCTTCCGTATCGGTGCCGGTGTTGTCGCTGAGAGAATGAATAGATGATTTTGACCCACTTACTGATTTTACATACGACCAAGGTCAGTTGACATCGTCTTACTATAACTGAATCAGAGGCTCAGACGGTTTTGCGACCGTGTTGGCTGCAGATTCCTTGACTTGCGCCACAGGGTTGAGGGGTTTGGGGTTCCGCTGAATAGGCCAGGAGTTCACTACACTCAGCTGGCGGCTACACGGGTAGCGGAGGCTGTGTGGCGTGGACTGGGCGGTTTTTTAGGTTAGAAGGCCTCGGGAAAGTACGGGGTGGGCTGCAATCTCAGAGGGTGCATGGCAGAAACAGGACGTGCCTGGAACAAGGAACAGTCGGAATTGTAAATTGTTGTAGTTGTGCTGGGAAAGTCCCTAGCTTCAAGCGCTAATAGAAAGCACAGAAGCTGAACTCGTTATAGGTACAGAAAGCTGGCTAAAGCGTGAAATAAGTTCTGCAGAAATTATTACGAAGTCTCAGACGGTGTTCAAGAAAGATAGATTAGGCAGAATTGGTGGTGGAGTGTTTGCGTCAGTAGTGGTTTATCTTGTAGTGAAGTCGAAGTAGATCGTGCGAATTGGTCTGGGTGGAGGTTATACTTAACAGCCGAACTAAGTTAATAATCTGCTCCTACCGACCCCCAGACTCCGATGATATAGTTGCGGAACAGTTCAGAGAAAATTTGAGTCTCGTAACAAATAAATACCCACTCATACGGTTATAGTTGGTGGGGACTTCAACCTTCCCTCGATATGTTGGCAAAAGTACTTGTTCAAAACCGGTGGTAGGCAGAAAACATCTTCCGAGATTGTCCTAAATGCTTTCTCCGAAAATTATTTCGATCAGTTAGTCCACGAACCCACGTGAATTGTAAATGGTTGCGAAAACACACTTGACCTCTTAGCCACAAACAATCCAGAGCTAATAGACAGCATCATGACTGATACAGAGATTAGTGATCACAAGGTCGTTGTAGCTAGGCTCAATACCGTTTCTTCCAAATCCACCAGAAACAAACGCAAAATAATTTTATTTAAAAAAGAGGACAAAGTGTCACTAGAAGCCTTCCTAAGAGACAATCTCCATTCCTTCCGAACTGACTATGTAAATGTAGACGAGATGTGGCTCAAATTCAAAGATATAGTAGCAAGAGCAATTGAGAGATTCATACCTCATAAATTGGTAAGAGATGGAACTGATCCCCCATGGTACACAAAACAGGTCCGAACGCTGTTGCAGAGGCAACGGAAAAAGCATGCGAAGTTCAGAAGAACGCGAAGTCCCGAAGATTTGCTAAAATTTACAGACGCGCGAAATTTGGCACGGACTTCAATTCGAGATGGCTTTAATAGGTTCCACAACGAAACATTGTCTCGAAATTTCGTAGAAAATCCGAAGAAATTCTGGTCGTATGTAAAGTACACAAGCGGCAAGACGCAGTCAATACCTTCGCTGCGCAGTACGGATGGTACTGTTACCGACGACTGTGCCGCTAAAGCGGAGTCATTGAACGCAGTTTTCTGAAATTCCTTCACCAGGGAAGACGAATGGAATGTCCCAGAATTTGAAACACGAACAGCTGCTAGCATGAGTTTCTTAGAAGTAGATACCTTAGGGGTTGCGAAGCAACTCAAATCGCTTGATACGGGCAAGTCTTGAGGTCCAGATTGTATACCGATTAGGTTCCTTTCAGATTACGCTGATACAATAGCTCCCTACTTAGCAATCATGTACAACCGCTCGCTCACCGATAGATCTGTACCTACAGATTGGAAAATTGCGCAGGTCCCACCAGTGTTTAAGAAGTGTAGTAGGAGTAATCCATCCAACTACAGACCTATATCATTGACGTCGGTTTGCAGTAGGGGTTTTGAGCATATAGTGTATTCAAACATTATGAATCACCTCGAAGGGAACGATCTATTGATACGTAATCAGCATGGTTTCAGAAAACATCGTTCTTGTGCAACGCAGCTAGCTCTTTATTCGCACGAAGTAATGGCTGCTATCGACAGGGGATCTCAAGTTGATTCCGTATTTCTAGATTTCCGGAGATCTTTTGACATCGTTCCTCACAAGCAACTTCTAATAAAGCTGCGGGCCTATGGGCTATCGTCTCAGTTGTGCGACTGGATTCGCGATTTCCTGTCAGGAAGGTCGCAGTTCGTAGAAGTAGACGGCAAATCATCGAGTAAAACTGAAGTGATATCAGGTGTTCCCCAGGGAAGCGTCCTGGGACCTCTGCTGTTCCTGATCTATATAAATGACCTGGGTGACAATCTGAGCAGTTATCTTAGGTTGTTCGCAGATGATGCTGTAATTTACCGTCTAGTAAGGTCATCCGAAGACCAGTATCAGTTGCAAAGCGATTTAGAAAAGATTGCTGTATGGTGTGGCAGGTGGCAGTTGACGCTAAATAACGAAAAGTGTGAGGTGATCCACCTGAGTTCCAAAAGAAATCCGTTGGAATTCGATTACTCGATAAATAGTACAATTCTCAAGGCTGTCAATTCAACTAAGTACCTGGGTGTAAAATTACGAACAACTTCAGTTGGAAAGACCACATAGATAATATTGTGGGGAAGGCGAGCCAAAGGTTGCGTTTCATTGGCAGGACACTTAGAAGGTGCAACAATTCCACTAAAGAGACAGCTTACACTACACTCGTTCGTCCTCTGTTAGAATATTGCCGCGCGGTGTGGGATCCTTACCAGGTGGGATTGACGGAGGACATCGAAAGGGTGCAAAAAAGGGCAGCTCGTTTTGTATTATCACGTAATAGGGGAGAGAGTGTGGCAGATATGATACGCGAGTTCGGATGGAAGTCATTAAAGCAAAGACGTTTTTCGTCGCGGCGAGATCTATTTACGAATTTTCAGTCACCAACGTTCTCTTCCGAAAGCGAAAATATTTTGTTGAGCCCAACCTACATAGGTAGGAATGGTCATCAAAATAAAATAAGAGAAATAAGAGCTCGAACAGGTGTTCGTTTTTCCCTCGCGCTTTTCGGGAGTGGAATGGTAGGGAGATAGTATGATTGTGGTTCGATGAACCCTCTGCTAAGCACTTAAATGTGAATTGCAGAGTAATCATGTAGTTTTAGATGTAGATATAGGTTATGTACTAAGGGCATATTGTATACTCTGAAAATGGGCTTACATTAACACCAGGAAAGGGTGTATCAGTGAAATTTACAAGGAAAATAAGAAATCATTTACAGACTAGACAGTTGGTTGGCTCACATATTTTCCTGTACAGTCTCGCGCTAAATTACTTTGACAGGAAACGGACGTGAAGCGCCATACTGAATGCAAAAGTAAACAAGGCCGAACATGAATTATCAATATGAACCGAAGAGTAGTCAAAATGTGGTGCGGATGTGTTCCGATGACACAGTTTGTGTTGTAAGGTTTAGCCTTGTGCGTTATTTAACGTTGTAAGAGTAGACAGCAAACTATCCAAATATTTTCTGCAGTCACTAGATGTTATCCATTGTAGAACAGTTAACACAGAAGTGCTTTTCTTTTGAGTAAAAGCACGTCGCAGAATCACTCTTAATGAGAGGACTGATCAGTATCAAAAAAGGGCTTTACGGAAGATCAAATCCGCCTACCGCAATCTACAAACTTATTTCAGAATTGGCACTCGAGAATTTCACCACTGGAACCGCGAGCATCTTCAAGTTCAGCAGGTTCTTCAGTCAGACACTAAGCAGCAATACAGTCAGACGCTTCTTGAGAGTGTGGTTGGAAATAGTAAATCTTAGCAAATGTAAGATGACGACTGTATTGCGTATAAGGTTGCGAAAACAGTATATTTACATCGCGTTAAAATGGTAGATTACGAAAAGTGTGATAGCTATAAATCAACGGGTTGGGACTGATTACAATTATACAGAGTGTTGCAGGAGGAACGGCCAGTATTCAGGGATATGATAAAACTACCATTCGAAGCAAAAGAGCTATAGAATGCATACTTTAAGCGCTACCAGCACTTGTTGATCTTCGATACTTTAAAACACATCTTGTTCAGTAAATAAGTGCTCATACCTCTTATGGTATGCATTTTAGCGCACATGTTCACCAGACATTTTCTTCTTGTTTTGGTCCATACTACGTCCTCCCAAAATATGGAAAGCAAAGACCTGGTAGTAGAAGAGATTTGTTTCGCAGTATCGAAAATGAAGATGTGCTTGTAGTTATTGAGGTATGCGTTTTAGAGTCGATGTTTACTAGGTTTTTTTTCGCTTAGAATGATCGTTAATGTTATATCCCTGAATACTGACCATTGCCTTCTCGGACACCCTGTAAAACACTTTCGTGTAACAAGCATAACCAAACACAAAACAGCTTTACAGGAAATTGATTACATAAGGATTTCCTCTCGGAACTGCATTACTCTGCAAATTTGATTTATGTATGATGACTGCTGAAAACCATACAGAGAGAGCGATGTAAGGATTTCAAATCGCTTTAAAAATTCAGAGAAATTAACACTTGTTAAGAAGTCAATCTGATAATAACTTTTCCGCTGTGGTAACAGTGGTTACCAGCACATCACGAAAGTTAAGCGCTGTCCGGCTTATCTAGCACTTGAATGGATGACCGTCTGCGTCTGCTGAGCGCTGATGGCAATCGCGGTGAACTCAGCCGCAGTGAGGCTAATTGAGCAGCTACACTCCTGGAAATGGAAAAAAGAACACATTGACACCGGTGTGTCAGACCCACCATACTTGCTCCGGACACTGCGAGAGGGCTGTACAAGCAATGATCACA
Organism: Schistocerca nitens; assembly: GCF_023898315.1. Lineage (NCBI taxonomy): Eukaryota > Metazoa > Arthropoda > Insecta > Orthoptera > Acrididae > Schistocerca > Schistocerca nitens. The sequence goes on along the minus strand of NC_064614.1, from coordinate 919,136,752 downwards.
CGCACGGCACAGCGGACACACCAGGAACCGCGGTGTTGGCCGTCGAATGGCGCTAGCTGCGCAGCATTTGTGCACCGCCGCCGTCAGTGTCAGCCAGTTTGCCGTGGCATACGGAGCTCCATCGCAGTCTTTAACACTGGTAGCATGCCGCGACAGCGTGGACGTGAACCGTATGTGCAGTTGACGGACTTTGAGCGAGGGCGTATAGTGGGCATGCGGGAGGCCGGGTGGACGTACCGCCGAATTGCTCAACACGTGGGGCGTGGGGTCTCCACAGTACATCGATGTTGTCGCCAGTGGTCGGCGGAAGGTGCACGTGCCCGTCGACCTGGGACCGGACCGCAGCGACGCACGGATGCACGCCAAGACCGTAGGATCCTACGCAGTGCCGTAGGGGACCGCACCGCCACTTCCCAGCAAATTAGGGACACTGTTGCTCCTGGGGTATCGGCGAGGACCATTCGCAACCGTCTCCATGAAGCTGGGCTACGGTCCCGCACACCGTTAGGCCGTCTTCCGCTCACGCCCCAACATAGTGCAGCCCGCCTCCAGTGGTGTCGCGACAGGCGTGAATGGAGGGACGAATGGAGACGTGTCGTCTTCAGCGATGAGAGTCGCTTCTGCCTTGGTGCCAATGATGGTCGTATTCATGTTTGGCGCCGCGCAGGCGAGCGCCACAATCAGGACTACATACGACCGAGGCACACAGGGCCAACACCCGGCATCATGGTGTGGGGAGCGATCTCCTACACTGGCCGTACACCACTGGTGATCGTCGAGGGGACACTGAATAGTGCACGATACATCCAAACCGTCATCGAACCCATCGTTCTACCATTCCTAGACCGGCAAGGGAACTTGCTGTTCCAACAGGACAATGCACGTCCGCATGTATCCCGTGCCACCCAACGTGCTCTAGAAGGTGTAAGTCAACTACCCTGGCCAGCAAGATCTCCGGATCTGTCCCCCATTGAGCATGTTTGGGACTGGATGAAGCGTCGTCTCACGCGGTCTGCACGTGCGGCACGAACGCTGGTCCAACTGAGGCGCCAGGTGGAAATGGCATGGCAAGCCGTTCCACAGGACTACATCCAGCATCTCTACGATCGTCTCCATGGGAGAATAGCAGCCTGCATTGCTGCGAAAGGTGGATATACACTGTACTAGTGCCGACATTGTGCATGCTCTGTTGCCTGTGTCTATGTGCCTGTGGTTCTGTCAGTGTGATCATGTGATGTATCTGACCCCAGGAATGTGTCAATAAAGTTTCCCCTTCCTGGGACAATGAATTCACGGTGTTCTTATTTCAATTTCCAGGAGTGTATTTCACTGAGATGTAGCGGCTCCGATCACGAACACTGACAGCGGCCGGAAGAGCGGTACGCTGGACCACATGCCCTTATATATTTTCATCAGGTGGCAGAGGATGACACGGCAATCGGTCGTTACTATTGGGTCTTCCGGAGCCTGTTCGGACGGAGTTTGGTTTTTAAGACGTCACTCTGATTTTAGGTTTCTTGTGTTTTTTCCCTCCATAATTTACGATTTATAGATAAATTGCCATTGTTTTATAAATATTTTCATGCGTCTGTAGTGCATGCTTAACAGAGGATGCCAACGCATGCCTGTGCAGCGACTCTCAATCTGAGGCAGCCGATTCGAATCATCGTAGTGGAAGAAATTTTCACTGCTAGTATGTAGTCGGTCGGGGGAAGAGAAGTGCTGACTTCCGGTTACTGCTGACCAAACTCTGCGGCAATGTGCCGGGTCTAATATCCTGCATTAAATTCCAAACCTCTCCGCAGTGTCTCGTGTGACACTATTGATGGTGAACCGCCCGTCGGACAGGGACATCACGTTCCCTATGTGCCATTCGAGACAAGTAGAGTGTGTGGCGGCATCTGGTTCCACCGTCTCCCTCCGTTTAATCCATAACGTCACTAACACTAGCCTATGCAAACACTCGTTCCAGTTATACACACATCACAGATACGTACACAGTTGACATTTGATAATAAGTGGGAGAAAGGCAACGAGAACTAGTACCGAACAGCAATGCGGGGCTTCTGAATCCGTCCCTGATGCTCTTTGCCTGAGTATGAAACTGATTTCATGATGACTCTCACTGTTTTCAAACCGACGCCAAGTTTAAAACATCTCTATACATTGGTAGGTGGTTGCATGTCGCTAAATAATGTTTTATAAACTGAAGCACCAAAGAGACTGGTACAGGCATGCGAATGCAAATACAGAAATATAACAGGCAGAATAAGGCGCTGCGGTCGGCAACGCCTATATAAGAAAACAAATGTCTGGCACAGTTGTTAGATCGGTTACTGCTGCTACAATGGCATGTTATCAAGATTTAAGTGAGTTTGAACGTGTTGCGATGCTACACAGATTCTCCGAGGTAGCGATGAAGTAGGGATTTTCCCGTACGACCATTTCACGAGTGTACCGTTAATATCAGGAATCTGGTAACACGGCAAATGTCCGACATCCCTGTGGCCCGAAAAAAATCCTGCAAGAACGAAGACTGAAGAGAATCTTTCAACGTGACAGAAATGTAACCCTTCCGCAAATTGCTGCAGATTTCAAGCGTCAGCGTGCGAATCATTCAAGGAAATATCACCGGTATGGACTTTCGGAGCCGAAGGCCCACTCGTGTACTCTTGACGACTGCTTTACGCCTCACCTGGGTCCGTCAACACAGACATTGGACTGTTGATGACTGGAAATATATCGCCTGGTCGGACGAGTCTCGAGCGGATGGACGTGTACGGGTATGGAGACAACATCATGAATCCATGGAACTGTTCGAGCTGGCGGAGGCTCTGTAATGGTATGGGGCGTGTGCAGTTGGAGTGATATGGGACACCTGAGACTTGTAGATACAACTATGACAGGTGACACGTACGTAAGCATCCTGTCTGCTCACCTGCATCCATTTATGTTCATTGCTCATTCCGACGGACTGGGGCAATTCCAGCAGGACAATGCCACACCCGCATGTCCAGAATTGCTAAAGAGTGGCTCCAGGGACACTCTTCTGAGTTTAAACACTTCCGCTGGCCACCAAACGCCTGAGACATAAACATTATTAAGCTTGTCTGGGGTGCCTTGCCACGTTCGGTTGACAAGAGATCTCCACCCCTTCGTACTCTTACGGATTTATGGACAGCCCTGCAGGATTCATGCTGTCAGTTCCCTCCAGCACTACTTCAGACATTAGTGAGTCCATGCTACGTCGTGTTTCGGCACTTCTGCGTGCTCCCGGGAGCCCTACACGATATTAGGTAAATGTACCAGTTTCTTTCGCTCTTCGGTGTATTTTTCCCAATATACTGGGTCGATGTAGCTCGCTGATAAGGCACTGGACTCACATTCGCGAGGACGTAGTTAAAATCCCCGACATAAAACGCTTAAGGCTAATGCACGGATGATTACTTTGAAAAGGAAGTATTTAATTTATTTACCTTTGCATAGCTACTGCTAGTTTTTCGCCGCTAGTGACTCCATCTCGGGGACGGGAAGTTAAACTTTAAACTTCGTTTTCTTCTGCACTGTAGCCAGTTAAGTAATACTCGTGCAACTGATAATCGTGCAATTGAATACGATGCGTTTGTAAAATTTGTTAAAATATATGTATTGCTCCCTGTGTTGATGACGTAATATAAAGTACTTAAAAAATATTGGTCCAAATAATGTGACACGGCAGTTACAGTAAGACTGGCCGAAAGGCGACATGCTCACAGCTATACGTGTCCAGTCCATCACCTTAACTCTTCAACCCGTTCGAGAAAATGGGCCTCATTTGAAGTTCGCTGTTTTTCTTAGTTACCTAAGTTCGAATTGGCACATTTGTGTTCGGAACCACAAGCGGAAATATAGTTAACCTCATCTCTAGATGTCCATAAGAATGATTGTCTTCAATGGCTATATTTTTTTACAGTAGTCAGTTGGTTTGTTCTTTTATTAGAGCACGATATGTTTCGTAAAGGAGTGTTCAACTTCATTCATGCGCACGTAATTATACATTTACTGTAGCCAAGAGAATGCCGGTATGTAAAATACTCAACTACCACAAATTAGCTTCAGGCGCTGAAGGTGGTGATTTATAGGTGACTGTTTGAAATACTCATCTCACTGTAGTAAACATATGACGTTTTGCGCTCGAAAATGAAATGTATTTTGGGAGCGGTCGTTCTCAGAGAATACAGTACACAAACTAGTTTGTTGCGAAGAAAGAAATGCTTATACCTTCAAGATTTTTCAACTTTATACTGAAGGAGAACATTAAACAACAGCTATTTCTTTCAGTTCATTTATATTTCATGGAAACCTTGTGCTTTCTTCCTACTCTTAAAGATGAATGTCAAAATCACAACAGTACACAATAGTTTATCTTCATAAACTCGTAACACTCCTACATTTCGCGTAGCACAATGGATGAAGCAATTTTGGGGAGTGAAGTTTGTTACTGTGGGGCGACTACCATAAGCTTCCGTCTGCCATGAATCAGCTAACGGGGATTTCGTTGTGGCAAGTGTACACCTAATGCTTCTGAGGTAGCACCATGGATGGCTAAGCAGAGGTCGTTCTGCCAGATGTGGTGATAGATGACGGTAAACCGTCTGAGTATACCGACCGCGGACGACAACTATGACGAGATAATACTACGGTTTCAGGAGAAATTACTAAGAGGCAGATACGTAACAAATTCTAATTATTTTTGGTCGTTTTCTATTTAAGCTCTTTGTCTTCAGCCATATAAAATAGCTATGAATTAATACCGACTCTTTAACTGAGTGGTGACACTGAGTTTTAATCACTAGTGTGTGTGTGTGTGTGTGTGTGTGTGTGTGTGTGTGTGTGTGTGTGTTGTGGTCTTCGCTTCGAAAGCTACGTTGTTGCAGCTCTCCTTGCCACTCTGTGTCGTTCAAACCTCTACGTCTTGGAATAATTCGAATAATTGCTACAACCCACATCCATTTGAACCTGCTTACTATATTCAACGCATTGTCTGATCTGGTTCCTGCACATGGTCTCCATGAAAATGTACCTGCTTTAGGAATTCAGTACCGAAGTGAACATTAGCACTCCATAAGCAATTCAGTGATCAACATGATCAATAAAAACTGCCCCTTTCAGAGGCAAAACTAACCATCATGTCAATCAGTATTGAAAGTCTTACACCTAAAAAGGAAGAATTATTAAGTCAGATGTGCCATGACCAGAACATAACGTGATAATTCTATCTTAAAGTTGCTTTTAGTAGTAATGACCAAGGAATGAATTTCATTCTGACTAGAATAAATAAATAAACCTCACACACTTCCCTCAGTTACCAAACTGACTATTCTTTCACGTCTCATCATACGTATATCCTGTCAACTGATCCCTGCTTTAAGTCATTGGTTGTACCACACATTCCTTTTTTCCTCGATTCGATTCAGTGCATCCTCATTAGTTACTCGATCTACGAACATAATCTTCAGCATTCTTCTACAGCACCACAGGTTATCGTCCACGTTTCACTTAGTAAACATATTGAGGTGACAGTGGTCATGGGATACTTTCTAACATTTTGTCGGACCTCTTCTGCCCGGCATAGTGCAGCAGCTCCACGTGCCAAGAACTCAACAAATCGTTGGAAGTCCCTTGCAGAAATATTGAGCCGTGCTGCCTTTGTGGCCGTCCATAGTTGCGTAAGTGTTGAGTGTGCAAGATCTTGTGCACGAACTGACCTAGATGCCCGGTGGGTGGCCAATCGCGAAGAATTTCGTCCCTGTGACATGGGACTCCATCGTCCACAACAATTCCATCGTTGTTTGGAAACGTCAAGTCCACGAATGGCTGCAGAGGTCTCCAGTTGCACATTGTCTTGTTGGCAACTTGGGTCCATGGCTTCGTGTGGTCTGCGCCGCAATCGAACCCTATCACCAGCTCATCTGACCAGGCCACGGTTTTCCAATCGTCTAGGACTCAACCGTTATGATCACGAGCCCAGGAGAGGTGCTGTAGGCGATGTCGCGCTGGTAGTAAAGGCACTCTCCTCGGTAGTAACGGATACGTTCCCCGTACACCCAACATTGATTTCTGCAGTTATTTCACGCCGTGCTGCTTGGCTGTTAGCACTGACAACTCTACGCAAACGCCGTTGCTCTCGGTTGTTAAGTGAAGGCCATCGGCTACTGCGTCATCCGTAATGCCTGATTGGTATTCTCGGCACACTCTTGACACCATGGATCTCGGAATATTTAATTCCCTAACGATTTCCTAGACAGAATTTTCCATGTGTCTAGCTCAAACTACCATTCTGTTTTTAAAATCTGTTACTTTCCGTCGTGCGGCCATAACCACGTCGGACAGCTTTTCACATGAACCACTTGATTACAAATTTACAAATGACGCTTCCGCCAATACACTGCCCTTTTATACCTCGTATACACGGTATCCCATCTACATATATGCTACTGCATGACTTTTGTCTCCTCAATTTATATATAAGCGAAAAGACAGTTCGTACGTAAGGGTACTTCTTAACGATATTAACCACCATTTACTGTACCCTATGCTAGTACGAAATACGGGAAAAGTGACTCACGCCTCACTTGGTGCCCTAGTACTGTATTTCTTATTTTTCGTAGACAGTGCTGCACAGTTTCACTGAATTTGAAGAACGACTTTGTGGAACCATCAAAGGCTGCTCTAATGAATATTTGTTTTGAGACGGTTAGTTTCAGCCAAGTGACAATTTACAAATTAATTCCATATGCTTAAAAATGTATAACAAACTTTTCACAGCAAAATATTTTTTCTTTATTGTTATTTCATACAGCCATACCATATAGGCAGGGGTGGCCTGTCAGCTGACACAATTTGCCGCTCTTTAGCCACACGTTGTAAACATTTATTTAAAAAATTAATGTAAAGCTGGACGTGGTGGTTGACAGAAGTAAACATTTTGTACAATAAAAAGACAGATCATCAGTGGCATATTTAAAATACAAAAGCTAGATTTGGTGACTAATTAAAATATAAGCACAGACGAATGGAAAATCTGTGTCGCACGTGAATATATGAAAACAAATGAACAGTTGCACAAAGTGAAACGGAAAGGAAGATGTACTGACTCATTAAAATAGATACATAGACGAATGAAGAGATAAGTGGATATAGACTGCAAGGGGTAAGGGTATCATGGGAACATACACTATGTGATCAAAAGTGTCCAGACACCTGGCGGAAAATGACTTAAGTTCGTTTCAAGCTCCATTGGTAATGCTGGAATTCAATATGGTGTTGGCCCACACTTAGCTGTGACGACAGCTTCCACTCTCGCAGGCATACGTTCAATCAGGTGCTGGAAGGTTTCTTGGGGAATGGAAGCCCTTTCCTCACGGAGTGCTGCACTGAGGAGAGGTATCGATGTCGGTCGGTGAGGCCTGGCACGAAGTCGGCATTCCAAAACATCCCAAAGGTGTTCTGTAGGATTCACGCCAGAACTCTGTGCAGGCCAGTCCATTACAGGGATGTTATTGTCGTGTAACCACTCCGTCACAGGCCTTGCATTATGAACAGGTGCTCTATCGTATTGAAAGATGCAGTCACCATCGTCGAATTGCTCTTCAACAGTGGGAAGCAAGAAGGTATTTAAAATATCAATGTAGGCCTGTGCTGTGATAATCCCAAGCAAAATAACAAGGGGTGCAAGCCGCTTCCATGAAAAACTTGACCACAGCATAACAACACCGCCTCCGAATTTTACCATTGGCACTACGCACTCTTGCAGATGACGTTCACCGGGCATTCGCCGTACCCACACCCTGAAATCGGATCGCCACACTGTGTACCCAGATTCGTCACCCCACACAACGTTTTTCCAATGTTTACGCTCCTTACACCAAGCGAGGCGTCGCTTGGCATTTACCGGCGTGATGTGTGGCTCATGAGCAGCTGCTCGACCATTAAATCCAAGTTTTCTCAACTCCCGCCTAACTGTCATAGTACTTGCAGTGGATCCTGATGCAGTTTGGAATTCCTGTGCGATGGTCTCGATAGATGTCTGCCTATTACACATTACGACCCTCTTCAACTGTCGGCAGTCTCTTTCACTCAACAGATGAGGTCAGCCTGTACACTTTAGTGCTGTACATGTCCCTTCACGTTTCCACTTCACTATCACATTGGAAACAGTGAATCTAGGGGTGTTTAGGAGTGTGGAAATCTCGCTTACAGACGTATGACACAAGTGGCACCCAATCCCCTGACCACGTTCAAAGTCCGTGAGTTCCACGGAGCGCCCCATTCTGCTCTCTCACTATGTCTAACGACTACTGAGGTCGCTGGTATGGAGTGCCTGGCAGTAGGTAGCAGTACAAAGCACCTAATATGAAGAAAGTATGTTTTTGGGAGTGTCTGGATACTTTTGGCCACATAGTGCTGCATTTAAAGGTAGTGCGTACAAGCAGTTTGTTTGTGTGGATGTTTGGAGGCAGGACCAGGGAAGAGTGGAGATTCAGGAAGAAGCTGGAAAGAATTGGAGCGGAAAGGAGCCCTAACAAGGGGTGGGTGGAAGGGATCTCCTATCAGAATGGATATATATCATCGCAGATTTCACGCCCAGGAAAGGAAGTTTAGTTAGGAGGGGATGGAGGGTATGCAGGTGTAGTATTGGGGGAATGTGTTGGTGGAGGCTTGGAAAGTTACCAGGATCAGAGAGCAGTGGAGGAAACTAGGGGGTAGGCAGTGTTGAGCTTACAGGTAATGTAGGATATAAGGAAGCATCCCAAATGGAAAAGTAGACTGGAGGATTTGTAAGTTGGTATAGGATGCAGGTGGGGGAGGGTATGCGGATGTGAAAGGCTGAGTAGAGTGCATGGTGTTAGAGGATCTGTAGGGTGTGATAAAAGGAGTGAGGAGCCATATTGGCATAGCAGAGGATGGGTCGGATCAGGGCTTTTTAGATGTGGGAGACTGTGGAAGGGTGCAATCACCATGTTCAGCCTGTTAGTAGTTTCTGTTATTTTAGTCTGTTGTGGGCTTTCTGTTGAGTGATTAGTAGATCGAGCTTCCATGATAGTAGGTGATCAAGTGTTAGTCTGAGGTATTTTAGTATGTTAGTTAACTGATAGGACGATCATAAATGGTAAGGTAAAAGTCTAGAGTGTGGAAGCTGCTGGTGGTTTGGCCTACAATTATTGCCTGGGTTTCGGTAAGATTGATTTTGAGGATCCACTGGTTGCACCAGGAGGTGACCTGATTGAGATAGAGCTGGGATTTCTGGATGGTGGGGTAGAGGGCGAGGAGATGAAAAGGAGGGGAATCTGCATATCGGCATTGTAGAGGACATACAGGAGAGGCGAGAGGAGAGAACCTTGGTGCACACCTGCAGTGGTAAAGATGAGACACAGCTGACGAAGACAGTGATTTAAGACAGGCAGTTAAAGAGAAAGGAGGCCATGAGGTAGATATAATTTATGGAAAGTCCTTAGGTCTGGAGCTTAAAGAGAGGTGCAGAATGCCATCACAGTCATAAGCTTTCTCAAGAACAAGGGAGGCAAAAAAATGAAGGATATGTGGTTGATTTGGTGGGATAGGAGATGAGTAAGGTACAGGAGTTGTTCATTGGAGGAAAAATTGGGACAGAAGCCACATTGATGGGCAGGAATGAGTAGGTGCTGCTGTAGGTGCTTATGGATACATCAGGATGGGATGGACTCAAAGACCCTCCTAAATATGGACGTGAGGCTGATGGGATGGTAGGAAGAGGGGTCAGTGGCAAGTTTATTAGGTTTGAGGGAGAGGAGGATTTGAGAGGGTTTCTAAGGCTCAGGGTAGAATCCCTCATGCAGGATTACATTGTAAAAGGTGGCTAGGATTTCGAGAAAGGAGAGGCGGCATTCAGGTGTCTGATGTAAGAGGGAGCCGTGCTGTATTTGTGATGGAGTATCTGTTGAATGTCTTCTGTCATTATTGGAGTATTGTCCATGAAGTGTTATCAAGGCACTGGAAGTTATAAACGACCTATTGGAGGGAGGTATTGGTACTCTCATGGACTGTTTGGAATAAGGAGTAATCGAAGTGGGGGTCATCTGTGATGGTGATTGCATAAGTGCTTGGCTTTCCTTAGGTTGTCAGGGAGAGGGCAGGTGGGGGTAGGATGGAGCAGGTTTGTTGCCAGTAAGATAGTACCTGTAAGAATTTACAGGCGGTGTGACGTTGAGGTCTGCACGTGTTTGACACCATACGCGGTGACACTCAGCAGACTGACGATGTGTCGTTGTAGTTGGTACTCACAGGTCTGCAGGAATGATTGGTAAAGGTGATGGGATTCAGAGAGGAGTAGGAGAGCACCTGGAAGGCATATAGGACGGTGTGGTTACATGAGTTTTGTCGGAATGTGGTGATTTATGGCGTTTGACTAGGTCTGTGTAGGAAGGTGGCGGCATGGTGGATGCTATGGGAGGTGTTGGAAGGATAATGGATGGTTTCCAAGTTTGGTAGCAATGGATTCCCTTTAGGCATCCCAGTTAACTCATGAGTAGTCCTGAATGTGTTGTGAGAGGCCAGAGGAGTGTATACATTGTAGGATGTATGGTATGGGGATATAAGTAAGACATGGTCTTTCTGATTGGGTCGAGGACTGCTGCAGTAACGCACCCTAGGAGACTAGAAGTGAGGATGATACTGCTTTCAGGGCGGGTACGCAATGGGAGAGGGACTATATTAGCTTGGAGGGAGTCAGCAGACCAATGCCATCGCTGGAGTGCCGCACGGGACCGGCTAAGGATGTTAAGGTCAGCAGTAGTAATACAGGTTGAAAAGGTATGGTCTATGTGGGCGAGGTCGAATACAAATGGTGGAACAGCTGGCAGTTTTGGTTTTGAGGAAGAGTGTGAGAAAGGTGTTCACTAGGAGTGTTGTAGAGGGTATGTCGCTGAATAGGGAGGTTCTTGTGGTGGCCAATAGCAGCTCCGTCTTGGGTCATGGGGAGTAGGTTATCTATTCAGTGGAAGATTTTGTGGAATAGGATATTATGCTGCTGGCGCACCATGTTTTAGAGAGAGAACGAATGCTGAGAAGGAATGGTGGAGACAACAGGCTGGCGTGAGTTTAAATTAAGGTCTAAAGACGGGTGAAAGGAAAGCGGACCTGGTTGGGGAATAGGTGGCTTGCGTGTTGAGATGGAGGACAGAGCGAATAGCAAGGAAAATTTGGTGAAGTGTGTGCAGCCTCTGGAGAAGGTGATTATTTTGAAGAACTATGGCCATAAAGTGGATGTTGTCTTCAGCTGTGGGAGATGGGTGGAGGGAGGTATTTGGGTGTAGGGTGTTATCAATAGGTTTGATGGGAAATGTCAGCATTTGACAGACGGTGTAGCCATTACAAGTTGTGAAAATTGCACTGCATGACATCGAAGTGAGGACACAAGAGAGTGATTTCTGCGTATGTCGTGCATTCATTCAGAAGTCATGTTTCAATCACTGTACATAGCCATAAGTTTTTCTGTGTTATGCTATTGTCTGTAGTCAGTGTATTAGATATCTGTTCAGTTGTGTTGTTAATATTATTGGTTGCATAGCTGGTAGAGGTTCATTTGTTAATTTAGTACAGTGTTATTCTGGATGCCCGTCTGTTAGGTTACTAAGAAGGAAGAAGGAAGATTACCTTTTAACGTCCTGTCGAGATCGAGGTCATTAGAGGTAGAGCTCAACCTCGTACAGTGTGAAAGGTGGAGAAAGAAGTCGGTCATGTCCCTTCAAAGGAACCACTCCAGCATTTGCCTGCAGCAATTTAGGGAAATCGTGGAAGATCTACATTTAGTTGGCTAGACCCGGACTGGAGCCGTCGTTCTCCCTAATGCAGATCCAAGTATGTGCCACCTTGTTTGTTCTGGACCCTCTCGCTTGTACGTCACCAGGGCCGAAAAATATTAGTGTTTGAAAATATTGTAACTGTTTCGAGTGAGGTTTTTTATTGTTTGTGTTGTTCCCAATTTTAAGTAACAAACTTTTATAAGTAGAATACTATTTACTTTAAAATTGACTGCCAATCATTTCTGTTGATGTCACTGAATTTTATGTGGTAATGTAAATGTCTTGTTAATAAATGAAATTGAAAAACAGCCCACTCTTGCACAAACCGCAGCCCAAACCCCATGCCACCGAAGTGCTATGGTACAATTTTCACAAAAAACCGAGAATATTACTTTAGGCTGTACATAATTCTTTCCACATGGTACTCAGTAATCTGAGAAATATGTCACCTTTTAACAGTCCAGTTAAATGAGTTTGAATACGTTGTACCTATAGACTAAATTATGTAATATCTAACACAATTCTCCTTTTGTGAAATCATGATACAAACCTTACCGATTTTAATAAGGAAAGCTACTGGAATTACAGTACTCATTACAACAGCTATCAGTGGTACCACAATGTTCTTCTTTAAATCTTATCTTCTTCTCTTGCAAGATATACTGAGCAGATAGTAGATGTGATGCACAGTCTCCTTAGGTCCTCTGAGTTTACCCAACCGGATGTAGAAAGAACGCTACTGCCTTTCTTCAAAACATTCCCATTTAATTTCAAATGGTTCAAATGGTTCAAATGGCTCTGAGCACTATGGGACTTAACAGCTGTGGTCATCAGTCCCCTAGAACTTAGAACTACTTAAACCTAACTAACCTAAGGACATCACACACATCCATGCCCGAGGCAGGATTCGAACCTGCGACCGTAGCAGTCACGCGGTTCCGGACTGCACGCCTAGAACCGCGAGACCACCGTGGCCGGCCCATTTAATTTCCTCGACCACTTCCGTTACAGTATCATAAAGGGTGATTCAGCTATCCCTGCGGTTCGGTTTTATGCAGCTGCAGTGCCTTCAAATACTACGTTCAAGGATTTCATGTTCTTTAGCTCTCTACTTGCAAACTGTTAGTCCTAGAGAAGAAATGTACAGGATCTTTTTCTTAGGAAATTCGATTTAGTTAAATTTTGCACTGAGATATGTTTTCGATGGAGGCCGAAGTTTTCGAATTATTGAATAAAAACGCGCTTGAACGGCACACTTGTACGTTTTTCTAGAATAATTCGAAAACTGTTGCCTCTATCGAAAACACATTCCGCTATAAAATTTAACTACTAACATTACAAAAAGACCTTGTTCATATTTTCTGTAGGACCAATAGTCTGCGTTTAGCGAGCGAGAAAACATGAAAATCTTGCACGTAGTATTCGAAGGCACTGCAGGTTGCATACAACACAGCGGGAGGCTCAGCTAACACACACACTGTAGTCTAAAATGACATGTAAAAATCACAATAATGGATCTCTGAATTCTTGCGATGTATTCTGTCGGGATTACTTGATAAAGATACGAAATAACTATGCAGAAATCTAGATCTGGTAGCACTAGGACTTTATATGCGACCTCGTTTAGAGGTGCACCAATGTGTCAACAAATTTAAGACCTTCACTTATACTAATTTCCCTTGTTTATTCCAATTTCAAATCGTTTTATGGTATTATTCCTTGATATTTAACGACAATATAGTTTTCAAAATTTTCCCGCTACTCTTTAATCGCAAATTACACTACTGCCTATTAAAATTGCTACACCAAGAAGAAATGCAGATGATAAACGGCTATTCATTGGACAAATATATTATACTAGAACTGACATGTGATTAAATTTTCACACAATTTGGGTGCATAGATCCTCACAAATTAGTACCGAGAACAACCACCTCTGGCCTTAATAACGGCCTTGATACGCTTGGGCATTGAGTCGAACAGAGCTTGGATGGCGTGTACACGTACAGCTGCTCATGCAGCTTCAACACGATACCACAGTTCATCAAGAGTAGTGACTGGCGTACTGTGGCGAGACAGTTGCTCGGCCATCATTGACCAAACGTTTTCAATTGGTGAGAGATCTGGAGAATGTGCTGGCCAGGGTAGCAGTAGTACATTTTCTGTATCCAGAAAGACCCGTACAGGACCTGCAACATGCGGTCGTGCATTATCCTGCTGAAGTGTAGGATTTCGCAGGGATCGAATGAAGGGTAGAGCCACGGGTCGTAACACATATGAAATGAAACGTCCACTGTTCAAAGTGCCGCCAATGCGAACAAGAGGTGAATGAGACGTGAACCAATGGCACCCCATACCATCGCGTCGGGTGATACGCCAGTATGGCGATGACGAATACACGCTTCCAATGTGCATTCACCGCGATATCGCCAAACACGGATGCGACCATCATGATGCTGTAAACAGAACCTGGATTCAACCGAAAAAATGACGTTTTGCCATTCGTCCGTCCAGGTTCGCCGTTGAGTACACCATCGCAGGCGCTCCTGTCTGTGATGCAGCGTCAAGGGTAACCGCAGCCATGGTCTCCGAGCTGATAGTCCATGCTGCTGCAAACGTCGTCGAACTGTTCGTGCAGATGGTTGTTGTCTGGCAAACGTCCCCATCTGTTGACTCAGGGATCGAGACGTGGCTGCACGATCCGTTACAGCCATGCGGATAAGATGCCTGTCATCTCGACTGCTAGTGATATGAGGCCGTTGGGATCCAGCTCGGCGTTCCGTACTACCCTCCTAAAACCACCGATTCCATATTCTGCTAACAGTCATTGGACCTCGACGGACGCGAGCAACAATGTCGCGATAGGATAAACCGCAGTCGCGATAGGCTACAATCCGACCTTTATCCAAGTCGGAAACGTGATGGTACGCATTTCTCCTCCTTACACGAGGCATCACAACAACGTTTCACCGGGGAACGCCGGTCAACTGCTGTTTGTGTATGAGAAATCGGTTGGAAACTTTCCTCATGTCAGCACGTTGTAGGTGTCGCCACCGGCGCCAACCTTGTGCGAATGCTCTGAAAAGCTAATCATTTGCATATCACAGCAACTTCTTCCTGTCGGTTAAATTTCCAGTCTGCAGCACGTCATCTTCGTGGTGTAGCAATTTTAATGGCCAGTAGTGTACTTCAATCTTTGATTTATCATATGCTGTTGTCTGGCAGTTATTCACATTTAGAGAGAATTGCCATCTAGTTTACGAGGCAGAAATAGTTAAGACGTCTGCATTTCCTACTTAGGGAAACTGAATTTCTGACGACGACATGAAACTTTAAGCCGCAACCAATCAAATATATTTATATCTTGCGATCAAGACTGCACAATAAGAAAGGGAAATATACTATCGCAGTTCTCTTATGCAGTATATTTCCCAATCTATCTTCTTCTTCCTAAATACGCTATTTTGATTTTTTTGAAAACTTACTTTTCAATGGAGGATTTCTCCACCAAGCATCGTCACTGAAAGTGAATGACCACATCAGCCACAAACTTGACGCAAGGGAAGAATATTTTATTATGTACATTCAACATAACAGGAATTTTTTTTATTGTTATGTTGGTATGGTACGCAACACTTCAGTAATGACTGTGCACCAATGACAGTAATCGTATGTCCTTTTTCATTGAGTTCGGCAGGCTGTGATTGTAACTGGATTTATCGAGATTCACGAACTACAGCTTCGGGATTTCATCATTTGGCGTCGACCCACGCATAAACGCCCACCCATCTACTGGCCATCATCCCGCTCAGACTCAACCACACAAATCTTCAATGTGTGTAGGGTCTTTTGTCTGCCGATCGCCAACTAAGGCAGAAGAGGCAACATTCGGAAGATGTTGAATAATAATGCCTGTGGGTAAATGAAATCGTAATGGTACAGCTTAGACTAAACGCCAAAAGTTGTTTAAGGATAACATCTGGCAATGAGTGAAAAACACAGGGTGGGTCCCTAGTTCTTTTATTAATGGCGACCGATTTTAATCTGTCTAGCAGTTCATCTTAAGTAAGTTGGGAAAAGGAATAAAAAAAGAGTTGCGACAATATAAAAAATTTCATAAACGTACCACTGTAGGTGATAACGTCAATGATACCACAAACAATGTTAAAATCATCATTAACTCGTTCGTGCCTGTTGCTGCAAGGTTCGGTTTGTTGCTAGTGGTAAGAATGGGGTGAAATGAACGTCAAAAATAGAAAGGATGCAGTGGGAAAAAGTTGCATTTTCATCACGAAAGAAGTGTGCAAGTCATTGGTCAGTACATTGATGCAGTGTAAAGGAGATTCTTTCATCATGAAATAAAAAGCACTCCGTCTTCTGGCCACAAGTGGCCCATCGGGACCATCCGACGGCCATCAGCTGAGGATGCGGATAGGAGGGGCGTGTGGTCAGCAACAGCGCTCTCCCGATCGTTATAATAGTTTTCTGTGACCGCAGCCGCTACTATTCGGTCGAGTAGCTCCGCAATTGGCATCACGAGGCTGAGTGCACCTCGAAATCATGAAATAAAAATATGTATTAAAATTTAAAAATATCTTAATCCTAATTCATTTCAGTGTGTATAAGATAAAAGATAAAATATAACCGTGGTAAAGAACACTGCAATAAACAATTGTATATCGTACGTTTCTGTGCACATATACACATTTCGTAAGACAGAAAAGAACACATGTAATTTACATTACTTGAGTCCAACATCTGTGTAAACATAACATTATGAACTTGCCTTTATTTAATAAATAACTTTAAGATTGTATATATGGTTCTCGGGCAAGACGTCGGATGTCATAGTGAAAACTCCACAATATTTCGTCAGCGCAACTGGCCGACATCTTCAGGTGCGACGAACACACTGCTAAGGCAGGACCAGGGCTCCCCATTTATGCCAGTTTTAGGCAGGAAGTGCGCATGCGTGGAGGCGCCACATTCGATATCCAATAGCGACGATATCAACTGATAGCTGGAAGGACAGTAACGCCACCTACAGGATGAAGAACCAAATACTTCGGCGCACGCGCGGAGGCTGCCGCCGCTGCTCTGCGCTGCCATCGGCAGCCCCAGCGATCTCTGTCGGAAGCCGCAAGCAGTACTACGCGTCCACGTAGGCGCCTTGATTATCCTCCCGTTGTCAACAGAATATTTATGTTGCTGGCGAATCGTCGTCCGTCTTATGACCAAAAGTATTCCTTTCTGCTCGAAGCGACTTCAATATGGCCAGTGCAGGATCCCATGCTGAACTAAGCTGAAAGCCCGTGTCTCTGTTTACAGGATTCGTCGAGCTACGTATTTCCACTGCTTTCAGCTTAGTTCAGCATGGGATCCTGCACTGGCCATATTGAAGTCGCTTCGAGCAGAAAGGAATACTTTTGGTCATAAGACGGACGACGATTCGCTAGCAACATAAATATTCTGTTGACAACGGGAGGATAATCAATGCGCCTACGTGGACGCGCAGTACTGCTTGCGGCTTCCGACAGAGGTCGCTGGGGCTGCCGATGGCAGCGCAGAGCAGCGGCGGCAGCCTCCGCGCGTGCGCCGAAGTATTTGGTTCTTCATCCTGTAGGTGGCGTTACTGTCCTTCCAGCTATCAGTTGATATCGTCGCTATTGGCCATCGAATTTGGCGCCTCCACGCATGCGCACTTCCTGCCTAAAACTGGCATAAATGGGGAGCCCTGGTCCTGCCTTAGCAGTGTGTTCGTCGCACCTGAAGATGTCGGCCAGTTGCGCTGACGAAATATTGTGGAGTTTTCACTATGACATCCGACGTCTCGCCCGAGAACCATATATACAACATGTCCGTCGGGAAAGCCTCAAGCAACACAACTTTAAGATTACACTGTAATAACAGAATCTGGCTACAAAATCAGTATAACTTTTAAGAAACAATAATATTGCATATTAAGAAAAGAGTTGCATGATACTTTAATTTTTCGTGTCAGGAGCTGTCAATTTTTCGGCCCAGGACTGAATTAAGTAAAAACTTTCAGTCTAGCTTAGCCAGAGGTCGTCTAGGGAGCAACGTGCGACATAGTTTCGTCATATCAGGAGACGTTCCATGTTCTGGATTTCTTCACAGTCGCATTTATTGTCATCAGGTTATAATAGGCTTCACTTTATCGCACTGGTTTTGACAGGGATTACGCGAGTTTTAATACGGTTAACCGTGTTCCGTGACTTGTAGTTTAATTCAACACAACTTGGTAGATGTTCTGAAATAGGATGGCCGACAGGAGGTTCATCAAAGGCGTAATTGAGGAACCAATATCTTGATTTTAGTCTTTTTAATCCATAAAGGCTACCGTATAGCTGCAGGCGCTCATCAAATGTCCACGAACTACCCTTCGAGCTCTGGGACTGCTGAAGCCTGAAGCTTGGTAGAGCTTTTCCAGTGCAGTGGGCTTCCTGCAACCTGTGACTAGCCTACAGGTTTCGTTAAGGCTTATATCGATCTTCTTTGCGTGTGCCGATCTAGACCACACAGAGCTTGCGTACTCAGCTGTGGAAAAGCAAAGTGTTGAAACGAAGGTTCGAAGCACGGTTGATTTGGCGCCCTACTTATAACACTCCTGTCTGCTACTGCTGTACCATAACCTTAAAGCTCGAAGCAGGTTGTGAAATAAAACTATTTTATTAAAGCAATTATGATATAACGTAACAGAAGTGTTACCCTCTGAGAGGAATTTTGTTAGGTTGACCGTGTTGTACCTAACGGAAATGGCTTATCGGAAATCAAAGTCAGAATTACGTAAATATTCGAACAGTAACAAACAATATTTTTGCCTAGCTATACTGTTTAAAGAATAAGGAAAACGGTCGCCAGCCTAATTAGGCAAGAGAAAGATTAACGTTCTCGTTTAAGAAAGTAGGTATGCGTAACTTTAACGGATAAACACAACCTAGACTTGTCCACACGCGAGTGCAATGAACTCTGACACATACATCTGTTTACGGTAAGATTGAAGCTAGCGGTTAGAGCAGCACAAACTATTTGCAAAATTATAACAGATCCCGAAACACTCTATTACTTTCAAGACTTGTTCAAACTGAATGGTCTTTATATCATTACTATTAACATTCACTGCAGGGTCATAAATTGGACATAGGTTAAGTATTATTGTTCAAACATTTTCCTAGCTGGCATGAAGTTATAAATGCTGTTCACTGCAAAATTATGAACTGGTCACAGGTTAAGTATCCCTCAACTAAATACTATTCTGTTTAGAATGAAAGTTAAATGGAATTCACTAACAGGTAATTTCTCACTGTCTTTTGAATAAAGAAATTGTTTTCATAAATAATGGTAAAGGATAACCCGCGGATTTTATTACACTATTAGTATGCACTTTCAATACCGAAGAGAGACAAACCCTTAGCAATCATGAACATATAATTTTCTACTACTGCAGCTTTCCACTTTTACTACAGTGAAACACAATGTTGACAAAATTGCAAGAAACTGACTCACCTTTTAAAATTTACGACAGGTAGCACTATGATCATTAACTAAGGAAAACTTTATAAGCCTCAATTTTAAGAACTTAAATTTATAAAAGGAACAGCAAATTTTACTTTCAAGTAAATGATTAAATAGGTGACTTCGAAACTTCACAAAACTACATTTACTGCCTCCCACAATTTCACTAAATCCACAGTAAATCTGAATACGCCCTTCTCATCAATGATCAAATAACATTATGTAATTAACTGTCTAACTTCGAGGCTTTCATTTTTTCCACAAAGTAGGACACTCGGTAATCATAGTTTAAATAGAGAGGAACCTGAAAGGTGTTGTGATAGGGACAAAATCAAGGTAGGTACATAAATTCAGTTATAAGTTACCTTATATTTGAGCACACTAACACATCCAATAAGCCGATCCTTCACTGTACATCATTACAGTATTCCGTTACAGTGATTGGGCAATGTGGTGGCAACTGCATGTTAGTAGGTGGATTTGCAGACAGAATTGCTGGACTCTGGCCCTTCTTGGTGGCGATGATGAATACCAATTCCAGAATCGTTCCAGCTATTTATCCATCCATCCGAGGCATTGGAAAGTAGCAGAAAAAGCCTCTCTCGGAACCAGGACAATATGCCACTTTTACATGGCAGTGCACAGTTTGGTAGCTCGTCCCCGACTGACTCTTGGTTCCACCGTTTCTACCTAGGCCAACCACAATTTGCGCGCGCTACACAGTTCCGTTCCCGAGGGGAACCACTACACCTTTTACATACAAACTAACTCAGAACCCTAAGTGAGGATCAGCAGTTTACATAACAGCAATCAAATGCATTAAATAAAACAGAACATTTGCACATATTGACATTTCTACAAAAAATTATTCACACATAAATTACAATTATATATAGTAAGTTTTGTTCCCTCCAAATGGGACAAAGAATTTAAATGACAGATACATTACATTGCATAGGATCTAATCATGACATCAAAATTCTTACAAAGAAAGGAGTATACAATTTTATGTTATCGATTCAAACATACACATTTACAGAAGCTCAACGATGTAACATTAAATTAAAAAAAAAAACAAAATAAATCAGTAGAGTATAAGAGCTATGGTGTTACATACTTACTGCCACTTAGCTTTCTAAGGATATTGTTTCTTCTGATGCCTTATGTCGGGTTTTTTGGCAGTGATGTTTGTGTGTGAGGGACCTGTCGAGCGCCACAACGAGGTATGGCGGCTGATCTGTGTGGTCAACGATAGACCTATTCCAGTTAACGTGCAGATTTCTATTTCCTAGGCGTGTGTACAGTTGAAAAATGTTATGGAAAACGCATCCCATTGACAGTGCTTTCAGATCAGTTGTGCCGAGCAGGTTGGAGCAGTGGTTAGCACAATGGACTCGCATTCTGGAGGACGACGGTTCAAAACAGCGTCTGGCCATTATGATTTAGGTTTTCCGTGATTTCCCTAAATCGCTTCATCGTTCCCTAATCCGTGCTAACGCTCAGTCTTTATGGTCCTCGTTGTCGACGGGACGTTAAACACTAATCTCTTCCTTCTCCTCAGGCCAGCTGTGCGTATACTATCAACCGCAATCAGGCACTGACTGACGATAAGCTTACCGAAACCGACCTCAGTACCACGCGCAATTATATTGTTGTCGACTAATACGGCAACTGATATGATAATCACATGTCGACGGGACGTTAAACACTAATCTCTTCCTTCTCCTCAGGCCAGCTGTGCGTATACTATCAACCACAATCAGGCACTGACTGACGATAAGCTTACCGAAACCGATCTCAGTACCACGTGAAATTATATTGTTGTCGACTAATACGGCAACTGATACGATAATCACATTAACGTTAGCGAGAGGAGGGTGCACATCACACATTGTACACTAGCTGGAGAAAGTCATCGTAAATATTGAAATACGTGTTTCCTGAAGATTCTTGACAGGTTGCTTTCTTGCGGCAGTACAAATTTTCAGCTTTTCACAGCAAGAAACCGCATCTTGTTTTTTCATGGGAATCTCCATGTTATTGTCGACACGAGTGATTTTAGGGATTATGAATTGATAAACTATATATCTACTGCAGTTTTACTATGTGTAAGAGTATGTTCATTAGAGCGAGATTTAGTTATTCAAGCCGTCTCTTTTTTTTTTCTTCTTTTTTTTTGCAGTTGCCACGTGGCAACTTATAAACGCCGACGTATAAATAGTTATTCGTTTCCTCTGAGACGTTATAATGAGTCCTGAGTCCCGAAAAATTTTCGCTACTAAAGGCGCCTTTTAGGTTTGATTTACGTAGTTCACTTTAAGTTTCATGAGAAGTTTTGCCACGATATTTCATGCTGACGATTTTACATTTCTTTCTCAATTTAGATTCGTTGTGTGTACGTGTAACTAGCGAGCTGTCGTATCCATTCCTGCCTGATGTCTTCCTTATTCCAGTGAAATGACGAATCCTTTACGGCAAAGGATTCGATTCTTAACCAACGGATTTTTTTGTGAAAGAGTTAAATTCCAAGTCAATCAAAAATGCCTGCAATAGCTTCCGATTGATACTCATCGCCAGACCTTCAGTCTGCTGCTGTATCTTGTCATTAAACATGAAAAAATCAAAGGGGAATATCAATTCGATAAACTCTGCTTTTCTTTAATTTCGCCTATACTGGCGTCCGCCCCGATAGCTGAGTGGTCGGCGTGACAAATTGCTGTCCTACGGACCCGGGTTCGATTCGCGGCTGGTTCGGGGATTTTCTCCGCACAGGGGCTGAGTGTTGTGTTGTCTTCATCATCATTTCATCCCCATCCGGGGCGCAGGTCGCCCAATGTGGCATCGAATGTAATAAGACCTGCACCAAGGTGGCCGGACCTGCCCCGTAAGGGGCCTCCCGGCCAATGACTCCGAACACTCATTTTCATTTCCCTATACTGGCTGTATTATATCACAATACGCTACTCTGAATTATCACAAGGGTTTCTTTGCAGAAAAGAAATATATTTTGTAAAGTTGTAGGGTATCACATGATTTGGACAAAACTACAGTGAGAGAGTAGAAAAAATTTAATGAAGGGAACCAGTTACATAGTTCGTTTCGGACTACTTGGCATTAGGGAAATGAAGGAACTGATTCCTGTCGTGGTAGAAGGTGCTCTGTCCAAAAGCGTTTTACTGTTTTCCTTACAGCCCAAGAAACGTGTCTCATAATTTCAGAACGTATAACCAACTGGATACCGAGCAATTAATATCAAGTCAAATAAGAGCTTGTTATTTATTTACAAGTCAAATTTACAGGCATTCTAGTAAGTCAGTGTCAGATCAAATGATGTTATAGCTTTATAATCGGCCATCTAGGTACTGTGACAGATCGTACCTTTCATCAATGATACAGCTAACAATTATAGTCTCAGTAATGAAATCATATACAATTATATCATTGAGCCACAATTCGTTTAAACAACGTGCATTGAAAATACAATATCAATCAGAAGAATAAGAATTCTACTAGATGTTCGTGTAGTTTATATTACAGAATCTAAAAGATATAGACAACGAGGAAAACAGAAAGAAAACAGTAAGAGAAAATTCTAAAAGAAAACGATGTCGACGAGAGGTTACTTTCGAAAATTATCCATAGATTTTTAATGTAATCGATGTCCAATAATCATTATAACAATTTGGAATTAACTTCCAGGACAATAGTAATAATACAGAAATTGAGACAAGGCCGTTCTCCGTCTTTCGCAAAAATTACACGCGAAAAGGTAATCAAGGAGACAGGTTGCGTCACTCAAACCGCCTGCTGTAATGATTATAGCATTTCGTTGGACAACAACGTCGCGGCTGATCTATAATCAAAACCTTTAATTCCATGGTTCACTGGCTCTAAATCTAAAAGTGGATCGATGAGCTTATTCTTATTAAAGTACGGGAGCAAGGAACGAATTTTAATTATTTTGTCGACGGCTTGTTAATTAGAAAATGCTAACAGACGCGTGCTGAAAGTCATAATAATTTCGCCCATGCGAAGGGGATGCCGTAATTTATCCCGTTCTACTTTTTAGTTTCAGACGATACTTTACGGCAATCCAGATTATAAAAGACACGCAGTTACCACACAGTTATATTCAGCAAAAGAGAGACGTTGATATCAATGATATTTCATCGTTGTTTTATTGGTACTTGCTATAATAACGTAACCAAACTGTCAATTTGAACTACAGAATAGTTAAAACAGTCATGTTATGTATGTTTCGTTCGAACGAATAAAATGAAACTCTACACTGCTCTAAAATTTATCACACAGGAAAACCGTCCAGCGCAGGAGAACGTTAATGAGGTATCTATTCACTTATTTCAGGCGGATCATAAATGGATTATCGAATTATAAAATTGATAAGAAGAAGAAGGGCACCCAATGAAAGAAAATACAGATTAAAAGATCGTGAAGGTGCAGAATATGATATTGGTCGGTCATAATTTGAAGAGGTATGAAACTACTGCATCCCACAGTCAAATCAAAAGAGAGAGTGCAAGACATTTTACATGAAGAATATACAATGGGAAAGTTTTCTGTTACATTAGTCTTTAATGTCGAATTTCTCAAGAATAATTGAACCGTTCTAGAAAGAATCTGACAGATTTTATGCATTCATTTCTTACTGTGTTTAAGGCTTGAAATGAACAATTCACACAACAAACGATGCACCAAGTGAAGCAGCGAACGGAGTTGTTCCATATGGATACGACAAATTCTTTATGGAACTACATTGATCTGAAGATGGTCAGCTATGATCGAAACTAGTCATATTATAAAAATAAACCATAAATTTTAAATATCAACATACATTTTAAATGTCAGCACATTTGCGGAGTCTCTCTCAACGAATATTTCGGCAATAGTGAAAAATGTGAAGTACAAAGAAATCCAACAGCTCAATTACAAATTTTAAAAAAGATACAGGAAAAATGTATCTTTACGACGGACACTTTTTGGAGCAGTTGGTTGGAAACACTGGCTGAACTAGTACTGTGAAGAAAGTAGAAAGTGAAAGCTGTACCGGTTTCAATACGGGACACTCAAAGTATGTACCACATGCACCAATACTGCATAACGAACGTGTTAGGTTATTTACGTAAATACAGAACATTCAATGTCGGTAGTGAACTACGCAAATAAATGTTCAGGATTTACAAACGATTTTATCTTATTCGAGGAAACCAATCCATTACAGTAGTATTATGCACTAGAGATATTTATATGATAGTACAAGGAAAGATTGTAATTTATTTTAGGAATTTGGTTCATCCTGAAACGCAGTTCCAGTTGAAAGGTTCATACATTATGAAGCTGAATCATAAAAATTGTAAAATTATATTTTATGTGATTTTTAGTTGCCGTATTTAATTGTACATAAATTCCCACCAAGCTAAGACGAAATTTAAGGTAGTCGAACCACGCTGACACTGAAACTCTGTTTTGGTGGAGATTGCATACAGATCGACTTCACGTTTGATCATAGATTACGAACGGCATTGTTTCCAAGATGAATGTCATTTGAACAAGAAACTGTGGAAATATTTGTATACGGTGGAAGGATAAAATGGTTTGAATTTAATTTAGCGAAAGTAGTGAAAAGTTATGTAAGCATTTTCGAAAGTATAAAGATACTTTTTTAGAACGTGTACAACTCCACAGCCGAGGACAATTTTAATAAATTACATTCCGCAAAAGTAAATGGGAACCACTAAACAAAAATAGGCTGCTAGACCGATTTGCAGCCATCCTGTTCAGGCCGACGGAATTGCGATTTCGCAGTTGCACAGTCTGTGACCCCCCATGAACCATGGACCTTGCCGTTGGTGGGGAGGCTTGCGTGCCTCAGCGATACAGATGGCCGTACCGTAGGTGCAACCACAACGGAGGGGTATCTGTTGAGAGGCCAGACAAACATGTGGTTCCTGAAGAGAGGCAGCAGCCTTTTCAGTATTTGCAATCTATTGGTTATGAACTGCAGATTGAAACTGAAGAAACTGCAAAAAGGTGGGAATTTAAGGAGATGGGACCTGGATAAACTAAAAAAACCAGAGGTTGTAGAGAGTTTCAGGGAGAGCATAAGGGAACAATTGACAGGAATGGGGGAAAGAAATACAGTAGAAGAAGAATGGGTAGCTTTGAGGGATGAAGTAGTGAAGGCAGCAGAGGATCAAGTAGGAAAAAGACGAGGGCTAATAGAAATCCTTGGGTAACAGAAGAAATATTGAATTTAATTGATGAAAGGAGAAAATATAAAAATGCAGTAAATGAAGCAGGCAAAAAGGAATACAAACGTCTCAAAAATGAGATCGACAGAAAGTGCAAAATGGCTAAGCAGGGATGGCTAGAGGACAAATGTAAGGATGTAGAGGCTTGTCTCACTAGGGGTAAGATAGATACTGCCTACAGGAAAATTGAAGAGACCTTTGGAGATAAGAGAACCACTTGTATGAATATCAAGAGCTCAGATGGCAATCCAGTTCTAAGCAAAGAAGGGAAGGCAGAAAGGTGGAAGGAGTATATAGAGGGTCTATACAAGGGCGATGTACTTGAGGACAATATTATGGAAATGGAAGAGCATGTAGATGAAGATGAAATGGGAGATAAGATACTGCGTGAAGAGTTTGACAGAGCATTGAAAGACCTGAGTCGAAACAAGGCCCCGGGAGTAGACAACATTCCATTAGAACTACTGATGGCCGTGGGAGAACCAGTCATGACAAAACTCTACCATCTGGTGAGCAAGATGTATAATACAGGCGAAATACCCACAGACTTCAAGAAGAATATAATAATTCCAATCCCAAAGAAAGCAGGTGTTGACAGATGTGAAAATTACCGAACTATCAGTTTAATAAATCACAGCTGCAAAATACTAACGCGAATTCTTTACAGACGAATGGAAAAACTGGTAGAAGCGGACCTCGGGGAAGATCAGTTTGGATTCCGTAGAAATGTTGGAACACG
The DNA here is from genome assembly GCF_023898315.1 of Schistocerca nitens. Classification (NCBI taxonomy): domain Eukaryota; kingdom Metazoa; phylum Arthropoda; class Insecta; order Orthoptera; family Acrididae; genus Schistocerca; species Schistocerca nitens. The sequence continues at coordinate 919,110,386 of NC_064614.1, read as the reverse complement.
TGAGGCAATACTGACCTTACGACTTATCTTAGAAGAAAGATTAAGAAGAGGCAAACCTACGTTTCTAGCGAGACCTGAGTTTCTCCTGGCGTATACAACTTTCAAATAACTTCCGGGAATTCAGCCAGGTAACACTTTCAGCGACCGCCGATATTTCGGCGGGAGAACACCCCGCCATTTTCAAGGCAAACTGCAACGGACAGGCGGCGTGCATGCAAATTTAATACCTCGGTTCTGCGACAGAAGCAGAAAAGATAACACACACACTGAACACTAGTGCCACCAAAGATGACGAAGTCAGAGCTATCGATAGTGAGACTATGAATTCACAGGTGAGGCAGCATTGACTCTGTTCCTCTGTTTTTTGACAAGGGAGAGAGACGGATTCCAAACAGAGTTTAAACAGAAACCTCCATCCCTGTTAACGAGGTTGCTCGCTAGTTTAATCTCAACTGCCTCCTTAATGACACTGTCCCAATAGCTGGACGTGCATGCCAATATCTCGGTGTTATTATATAACATGGGGTGACCAGTATCCAAGCAATGTTCGGCAATAGCAGATCTATTTGGCTGCTGTAATCGTGTGTGCCGTTTATGCTCAGTACATCTGTCCTCCACGGTCCTGATAGTTTGACCAATATATGCCATACCGCAGCTACAGGGAATACGATACACACCTGCCTTACGCAATCCAAGATCATCCTTAACGGAACTCAAAAGTGCTCTAATTTTAGATGGAGGTTGGAAAACACATTTCACATCGTATTTCCGTAAAATACGACCGATCTTATTGGACGTGTTTCCTACGTAAGGCAAAAAGGCAGTAGACTTAGGTGTTGACTCAGAATTATCATCAATCACCCGATGTACAGTTGGTCGATAGCGCAACGCACGTTCAATCTGTCTATCACTATAGCCATGTACCTTGGTACACAGGGCACATGTCGTTTCTGACGCTGAGACTTTGCCAGCTGAGCTGTCCCATCTTGAAGTTACATTTCGTCAAAATGGCTATAGTGATAGACAGATTGAACGTGCGTTGCGCTATCGACCAACTGTACATCGGGTGATTGATGATAATTCTGAGTCAACACCTAAGTCTACTGCCTTTTTGCCTTACGTAGGAAACACGTCCAATAAGATCGGTCGTATTTTACGGAAATACGATGTGAAATGTGTTTTCCAACCTCCATCTAAAATTAGAGCACTTTTGAGTTCCGTTAAGGAGGATCTTGGATTGCGTAAGGCAGGTGTGTATCGTATTCCCTGTAGCTGCGGTATGGCATATATTGGTCAAACTATCAGGACCGTGGAGGACAGATGTACTGAGCATAAACGGCACACACGATTACAGCAGCCAAATAGATCTGCTATTGCCGAACATTGCTTGGATACTGGTCACCCCATGTTATATAATAACACCGAGATATTGGCATGCACGTCCAGCTATTGGGACAGTGTCATTAAGGAGGCAGTTGAGATTAAACTAGCGAGCAACCTCGTTAACAGGGATGGAGGTTTCTGTTTAAACTCTGTTTGGAATCCGTCTCTCTCCCTTGTCAAAAAACAGAGGAACAGAGTCAATGCTGCCTCACCTGTGAATTCATAGTCTCACTATCGATAGCTCTGACTTCGTCATCTTTGGTGGCACTAGTGTTCAGTGTGTGTGTTATCTTTTCTGCTTCTGTCGCAGAACCGAGGTATTAAATTTGCATGCACGCCGCCTGTCCGTTGCAGTTTGCCTTGAAAATGGCGGGGTGTTCTCCCGCCGAAATATCGGCGGTCGCTGAAAGTGTTACCTGGCTGAATTCCCGGAAGTTATTTGAAACTACGTTTCTAGCATTTGTAGACTTAGAGAAAGTTTTTGACAACGTTAACTGGAATACTCTCTTTCAAATTCTGAAGGTGGCAGGGGTAAAATACAGGGAGCGAAAGGCTATTTACAATTTGTACAGAAACCAGATGGCAGTTATAAGAGTCGAGGGGCATGAAAGGGAAGCAGTGGTTGGGAAAGGAGTGAAACAAGGTTGTAGCCTCTCCCCGATGTTATTCAATCTGTATATTGAGCAAGCAGTAAAGGAAACAAAAGAAAAATTCGGAGTAGATATTAAAATTCATGGAGAAGAAGTAAAAACTTTGAGGTTCGCCGATGACATTGTAATTCTGTCTGAGACAGCAAAGGACTTGGAAGAGCAGTTGAACGGAATGGACAGCGTCTTGAAAGGAGGATATAAGATGAACATCAACAAAAGCAAAACGAAAATAATGGAATGAAGTCAAATGAAATCGGGTGATGCTGAGGGGATTAGATTAGGAAATGAGACACTTAAAGTAGTAAAGGAGTTTTGCTATTTAGGGAGTAAAATAACTGATGATGGTCGAAGTAGAGAGGATATAAAATGTAGACTGGCAATGGCAAGGAAATCGTTTCTGAAGAAGAGAAATTTGTTAACCTCGAGTATAGATTTAAGTGTCAGGAAGTCGTTTCTGAAAGTATTTGTATGGGGTGTAGCCATGTATGGAAGTGAAACATGGACGATAACCAGTTTGGACAAGAAGAGAATAGAAGCTTTCGAAATGCTGAAGATTAGGTGGGTAGATCACGTAACTAATGAGGAGGTATTGAATAGGATTGGGGAGAAGAGAAGTTTGTGGCACAACTTGACTAGAAGAAGGGATCGGTTGGTAGGACATGTTTTGAGGCATCAAGGGATCACAAATTTAGCATTGGAGGGCAGCGTGGAGGGTAAAAATCGTAGAGGGAGACCAAGAGATGAATACACTAAGCAGATTCAGAAGGATGTAGGTTGCAGTAGGTACTGGGAGATGAAGAAGCTTGCACAGGATAGAGTAGCATGGAGAGCTGCATCAAACCAGTCTCAGAACTGAAGACCACAACAACAAACAACAACAACAACAGTCTGTGACGAAATAGTGGTACCATGGTATACTTTTGAGGACTACACATTCAACAAGATTACTTTATTAGTCGATGAAGCATTTTAATTGTTATCAGCGTCATCTTTGTATCACACCTACAACTTGCGCCTTACACAGGTATTTTATTTCTAAAAAAGTTTATTTTAAGTACGTCAGTTGAAAATTGTTACAAATGATCACTAGTTTCGATCACTTTATGATTATCTTCCGGCCGGCCGCGGTGGTCTAGCGGTTCTAGGCGCTCAGTCCGGAACCGCGCGACTGCTGCGGTCGCAGGTTCGAATCCTGCCTCGGGCATGGATGTGTGTGATGTCCTTAGGTTAGTTAGGTTCGAGTAGTTCTAAGTTCTAGGGGACTGATGACCACAGATGTTAAGTCCCATAGTGCTCAGAGCCATTTGAATCATTTTTTTTATTATCTTCAGACCGGATTGATCGCAAGTTGTGAAAAGTCAAAAGTTCTTTTGTAAAAAAACTCGTTCGTAAACTCCCTACTGACTATGGGTGTGGGTGCAGTGAGTGTCATGTTTGTGTTGAAATATAAGGGAAATAGTAAATATAGTGCCGATACATAACTTCTCCACTCGATCAGCATCAAGGAGACCGCCAGGAATTAAGTGTTGATTCGCCGGATGGACCACCATCAACATAGTAACATGACCTTACTCCACGAGTCCCTGTAGAGGATTTGGAATTTAGACCAGGATAGTGGCGCAGGCTATTGATGAGTAAGCGAGCAGCTCTACTTCCCTGGCGGGACACATGCGGTGGTGAAAATTCATTCATCATTACCGGTTTCGGCAATACATTCGCCGTCTTCAGTATCAAAGACCCAAAAATTCTTAAACTTCCCGTATGTCTGTCTGAGCTCAATTTTTTGAGAAAAATTAAAATGGGAAAACACTTAATTGTCTCTATGAAGAAACGTGATTGATTTACACTGACGAAAATGAAAGTGTTGTATCATAAAAACCACAATGCGAACGACTTCAGACTGGTAGTGAAATATTTACATGTCTGTCGATACACTGATTAAAATTTCATTCTTATGCCAGCCTGTATTCAGTATTTTAAGTGCAAATGTACCAGAAGCGTTCAATAAATAATGCAACATATTTTTTTCTCGGCCATTATCGGTTAAAGACATGCGGAATTTGTTGCGGGACACCGTGGAATTCTATCGCGTTCGCCCCTACATTTCCATGAAGATCGGACAGCTGGCGGCACTTTACCTAGCCTTCAAAATCGAGTCTGTAACGGAGACGTGTTGCAGACAGAGCGCGACCATTGAGCTTCGTTTTGCTGGAAAACCAGAGAATCGCAGATATTCATAAGCACTTGTGGTGTGTCTACGGAGACAAGGTCGTGCAAAACTGTCCGTTCACCCGCGTGCCGCACAACGTGCGGACACTCTCATTCGAGGTAATCGACGGATCAAAAACACCTCGCTATTCAACTGGACGTCTCTGTTGATAGTGCTGAGCCGGCAGCTGTGACCGAGTGGTTCTAGGCACTTCAGCCCGGTACCGCGCTGCTGCTACAGTCGCAGGTTCGAATTCTGCCTCGGGCATGGATGTGTGTGATGTCCTTAGGTTAGTTAGGTTTAAATAGTTCTAAGTCTAGGGGACTGATGACCTCAGATGTTAAGTCCCATAGTGCTTAGAGCCATTTTTGGTAGTGCTGACACACTAGCCCACCAGTTGGGGTACTCAAATATGTGTGCCTTCTGGGTCCTCGCCACCTAGTAGAAGACCGTAAAGAGCAACAAAGGACGATTTATTTGGCGCAGAGAAGAATGCGCTCCACAGGAAGAAATACATAGATGATAGGGAGTTTATTGATGCAGCAAGACGGTGGATCCGACGTCGACCAGCAGTGTGGTACATATCCTCCCAGCAAGGTGGTGTAAGGGCGTCGCATAGATCGGAGATTATGTTGAAAAATGGGGTTTAGTAACCAAAAGGGTGGGGAATAATATAGTGTATGCATTCCCAAATAAAACCAACCTGCTTAGGCAAAAAATGTGTTACTTCATTTATTCAATGCCTTTCGTAGAACTGCGTGAGTACGTGACCGCTGTTGGGTATGTACACTACTGGCCATTAAAATTGCTACACCACGAATATGACATGCTACAGACGCGCAATTTGATCGACAGGAAGAAGTTGCTGTGATATGCAAATGATTAGCTTTTCAGAGCATTCACACAAGGTTGGCGCCGGTGGCGACACCTACAACGTGCTGACACGAGGATAGTTTCCAATCGATTTCTCATACACAAACAGCAGTTGACCAGCGTTATCTGGTGAAACGCTGTTGTGATGCCTCGGTACGCATTTCTCCTCCTTATACATCACGTTTCTTTGATAAAGGTCGGATTGTAGCCTATTGCGATTGCGGTTTATCGTATCGTGACATTGCTCCTCGCGTTGGTCGATATCCAATGACTGTCAGCAGAATATGGACTCGGTGGGTTCAGGAGGGTAATATGGAACGCCGTGCTGGATCCCAACGGCCTCGTATCACTAGCAGTCGAAACGACTGCTGTGACGGCTGTAACGGATCGTGCAGCCACGTCTCGGTCCCTGAGTCAACAGATGGGGACGTTTGCAAGACAACAACCATCTACATGAACGGTTAGACGACGTTTGCAGCAGCATGGACTATCAGCTCGAAGACCATGGCTGCGGTTACCCTTGACGCTGCATCACAGACATGAACGCCTGCGATGGTGTACTCAACGACGAACCTGGGTGCACGAATGGCAAAATGTAATTTTTTCGGATGAATCCAGGTTCTGTTTACAGCACCATGATAGTCGCATCCGTGTTTGGCGACATCGCGGTGAACACACATTGGAAGCGTGTATTCGTCATAGTCATACTGGCGTAACACCCGGCGTGATGGTGTGGGGTGCCACTGGTTACACGTCTCGGTCACCACTTTGAACAGTGGACGTTACATTTCAGATGTGTTACGACCCGTGGCTCTACCCTTCATCCGATCCCTGCGAAACACTACATTTCAGCAGGATAATGCACGACCGCATGTTGCAGGTCTTGAACGGGCCTGTCTGGATACAGAAAATGTTCCACTGCTGCCCTGGCCAGCACATTCTGCAGATCTCTCACCAATTGAAAACGTCTAGTCAATAGTGGCCGAGCAACTGGCTCGTCGCAGTACGCCAGTCACTACTCTTGATGAACTGTGGTATCGTGTTGAAGCTGCATGGGCAGCTGTACCTGTACACGCCATCCAAGCTCTGTTTGACTCAATGCCCAGGCGTATCAAGGCCGTTATTACGGCCAGAGGTGGTTGTTCTGGGTACTGATTTCTCAGGATCTATGCGTGAAAATGTAATCACTTGTCAGTTCTAGAATAATATATTTGTCGAATGAATACCCGTTTATCATCTGCATCTGTTCTTGGTGTAGCAATTACTGAAACATTCAGAATTAGAGAGCAACATACACTCCTGGAAATTGAAATAAGAACACCGTGAATTCATTGTCCCAGGAAGGGGAAACTTTATTGACACATTCCTGGGGTCAGATACATCACATAGTCACACTGACAGAACCACAGGCACATAGACACAGGCAACAGAGCATGCACAATGTCGGCACTAGTACAGTGTATATCCACCTTTCGCAGCAATGCAGGCTGCTATTCTCCCATGGAGACGATCGTAGAGATGCTGGATGTAGTCCTGTGGAACGGCTTGCCATGCCATTTCCACCTGGCGCCTCAGTTGGACCAGCGTTCGTGCTGGACGTGCAGACCGCGTGAGACGACGCTTCATCCAGTCCCAAACATGCTCAATGGGGGACAGATCCGGAGATCTTGCTGGCCAGGGTAGTTGACTTACACCTTCTAGAGCACGTTGGGTGGCACGGGATACATGCGGGCGTGCATTGTCCTGTTGGAACAGCAAGTTCCCTTGCCGGTCTGGGAATGGTAGAACGATGGGTTCGATGACGGTTTGGATGTACCGTGCACTATTCAGTGTCCCCTCGACGATCACCAGTGGTGTACGGCCAGTGCAGGAGATCGCTCCCCACACCATGATGCCGGGTGTTGGCCCTGTGTGCCTCGGTCGTATGCAGTCCTGATTGTGGCGCTCACCTGCACGGCGCCAAACACGCATACGACCATCATTGGCACCAAGGCAGAAGCGACTCTCATCGCTGAAGACGACACGTCTCCATTCGTCCCTCCATTCACGCCTGTCGCGACACCACTGGAGGCGGGCTGCACGATGTTGGGGCGTGAGCGGAAGACGGCCTAACGGTGTGCGGGACCGTAGCCCAGCTTCATGGAGACGGTTGCGAATGGTCCTCGCCGATACCCCAGGAGCAACAGTGTCCCTAATTTGCTGGGAAGTGGCGGTGCGGTCCCCTACGGCACTGCGTAGGATCCTACGGTCTTGGCGTGCATCCGTGCGTCGCTGCGGTCCGGTCCCAGGTCGACGGGCACGTGCACCTTCCGCCGACCACTGGCGACAACATCGATGTACTGTGGAGACCTCACGCCCCACGTGTTGAGCAATTCGGCGGTACGTCCACCCGGCCTCCCGCATGCCCACTATACGCCCTCGCTCAAAGTCCGTCAACTGCACATACGGTTCACGTCCACGCTGTCGCGGCATGCTACCAGTGTTAAAGACTGCGATGGAGCTCCGTATGCCACGGCAAACTGGCTGACACTGACGGCGGCGGTGCACAAATGCTGCGCAGCTAGCGCCATTCGACGGCCAACACCGCGGTTCCTGGTGTGTCCGCTGTGCCGTGCGTGTGATCATTGCTTGTACAGCCCTCTCGCAGTGTCCGGAGCAAGTATGGTGGGTCTGACACACCGGTGTCAATGTGTTCTTTTTTCCATTTCCAGGAGTGTAGTATGCTCAAAGAGTATTCGTTTGCAGTCTTCTGGACGTCGAGAAATATCGAATCACTGGCGTGATGAAGTGGGGAATATCATATAGATAGACTGTGTGGACTGTTGGCTGTAATGCAATGACCGCTAGAGGCATAAGCACGGATCCTACCAGAAGAACTACGCCACACGCGAAAATCTAATAGCTGGACGGGCTCTGCGATTAGACATGACAAAAGCTGAAAACTAGGCAAAGATAACAATCAGTGTCGCCACGAACCGCCAGGATCAGATTACTAGGAGCTCGTCTGAGATTTCGAGTTGACATCATATGACAAACATGAGACTTCCATGGCGTAGATCCTTTGACAACTGGAACGCAGAGTGCCGTTCTGGGGTGTTCAGCGAAGAGTCTCGCTCCTGTGCTTGCGGTCAGACCGTCTTGGTGATATGGCACAGAAAGCAGCGTATCCATACAACTCCTAATATCACAATGCGAAGAACGTTTGGAAAAGACAGCAGGGCTGATATGGTAATGGTTGAATGGAGGCTGAATGCTCGTCAGTATGGATCTAGGATGGTAAACCCTGTTGTCGTACCCTTTATGACCAGGATACCAACCGTCGTTTTCCAACAGGATAAATGCAGGCTTCACATTGCAATTCACACCATAAGCACGTCGAGGAAATTACAGATACTTGACTGGCGCTCTCAAACCCCTGATTTGTCCCCTCTAGACAAATAGAACATGTTTGGTATACGATAGGCAGATGTATAGTTTCATATGTCTCGAGCCAAACGTCTTCATGAACTGACTCAGTATGTGTTTCAGCCAAGGCAATAAATTCCTGAAGACGAAATTCGGAGAAAGTTTACTTCTACACAACAAAATTCTAGATCGCAAAAAAGTATTTAATTTTTATTCCTATAATCGGACGAACTGCTTAGTGACAAGTACTCAAAGCATCTCTATGTTGCTAACATCATGTGAGCCTCTGACCTGAAGAGGGTCATTTTGACCCTGCAGCTACTTGAAGCAGCAAGATACAAAGGAATTACAGCCATTAGCTGCCAGTGGGACAAGTTGGAAATTTGTGCCGGACTGAGACTGATAAGAGGGTCTCTTGCAGTGCTGACCACTACGCCATACGCACACAGTAGTCACTACAATCACACAGACTACTTACACAGACTACCGTAGCATGCTTCCCATCAGACCCAAATTCTCAAAGAACGCCAAAAACAATTGACGTATTGCTCCTGCTCATTAGACTCGTGTCTGAAAGAACAGACAGCCAGTGAATAATTATGGCAATGACGGCCAATGATCTCTCCAGTACAGATGCGCATCAAGCTTGAATGCTTACAGGTATCAGTGAGAAGCCGTGGGTCATGAGGCTAATGAGCAGCGGTACTAAATCAGTAGTGAGTGGTACTGTTGCGTTACTTTCGTTTCGCTTCGTTTCATTACTTTCAAGTAATAATAGTTTTGATATCGACAATTGTGATATCGATAACCATTTCGTACATTTCATTGATATACTTCGCCTGTCGAAGAAAAAGTTGGGCTCTCTTATTTAAGTTGTTTTACGTGTCACATTCCCTTTTCTCCTTTTGTCCTTCTCCATCCCTGTATGAGTGATCGTATGAGAATAAGTACGGGTTGAATTCAGCGCGATAAGGGCGGACCAGAGGTAGACAAAGTAGTGTAGAGGTAATACCAGCTTAACCTGGTGGGCAAGTTCAGAAAAGAGGAGTTATTACCAAAGATAACCTGGCTGGCAGAGTAAGAGCTCCCATGTTCTTCACAGCAGAGATCGTTGTACCCTCACCACAGAGGTTTGAACGGGAGCACGCTGTGTCCTAGTCTAGTGGGACCTGGAGGGATGACCGGACGCAGCCGGGTGCAGTTCTTCATATCTGAGTAACAAACGAAGGTATCAAAATGTATTACTCTGTAGCAGAGAACGCGAGAGATGTGGATTATAAGTTTAATTTTATCGGCGAAGGATTTAATTTCGAGTTCATTATAATGATTTTCTGTAATAAGTGATAGAAAGTAGGGACTTAGTGGTGAGTGGATTTAGAGAATGGACCTCTGCAACTTCAGTAACTTTGTGGGGTAATTTTATCTAATTTTCAGTGTTTCTTTCATAATTTGTGACAGAGTACGTCTTCCCGCCTTTTGCCTTAAAAAAAAAAGAAAAACTAAAACTAAACTCCGTCCGAACAGGCCGTGGAAGGCCCAACGGTACCGATCGGCCGCCGTGTCATCCTCAGCCCACAGGCGTCACTGGATGCGGATATGGAGGAGCATGTGGTCACCACACCGCTCTCCCGGCCGTATGTCAGTTTACGAGATTGGACCCGCTACTTCTCAACTAAGTAACTCCTTAGTTTACCTCACAAGGGCTGAGTGCACTCCGCTTGCCAACAGAGCTCACCCATCAAAGTGCTAGACCAGCCCAACAGCACTTAACTTCGGAGATCTGACAGGAACCAGTGGTACCGCTGGGGCAAGGCTGTTGGCACCTTTTGTCTTACGTAATCATATTTTATCTGCGATTATATTTTGTTGTTACCACATTTCATTAAAAGTAAAGTAAATTCAAAATCTTTCGCCGAGCAGTAATTTTGAGGGGAAATGTTAGCTTATTTGTACAGTTTTATTTTATGTGTATTGTGTTCAATCTTACAGCAGATGGGTGGCCTCTCTTAGATTATATAGTGTCGACAGCTATCTCATTTTGATGTTAAGGCGCCTGCAGACTTAGTTATTAGACATGAGCTATGTCAGACAGATTTCTTGTGAGAACTTTCATTTTTTTAATACCGTTCCTTGTGCCTGGTGTATGACCAAATGTCGTGTTACTTACGCTACACAAAAGTTAAAGTTGCCTTCTGCTGTCTTATGTAAAGAATTGTATCATCGATCCATATTACTTGAGATACAATGACAATCAGAGATTCATTTTATCCAGGAAACTTAGTAATTTCTTGAGACTGTTTAGAAATAAACCGAGGAACCAAGGGTGTTCAAGAATTCATCCACCTCATATCTTCCCGTAATTCTGTATCTTTTTAATAATTTTTCTGTATTAAAGTAATCTTTTATGTCAGATCTTGCCCCGATTTTCGTAGTAAAACCAGCAGTAATACTTGTTCCATTGCCTAGATTTAGCTATGTACTTACATGTTGCACCAAAGTTAATAAATAAGTGCAGCATTGTTCACTTCAGAAAGTAAATTCCGTATGTGTTGCTTAATTAGAGATTTCACTGTACTGGTGATGAACAATTAATATGCGTGCACTTGATAACTTAGCAGAAATTTGTTCACCACTTTCAAGTAGGTCTCGGTCCACGCCCTATGTTGTTTTAACTTCATGTGCACGTAGTTGAATTGGTGTGTACAGTATAGTTGAGTGAATCGTTCACTTTCCTTTCCATTATTTTCCAAGGGAAGGATCATGTGACCATAGTCATGTACTTAGTGAGACCAATGCTGGTAATTCTGCGGTTGTATCGTCAAGATAATTCAAAATATGTAGAATATGTTGCACAGAAAGCATAAAAATTGCAGATAGTGTTTGCAGTTTTCGAATAAATAAATGCAAATTGACAGCAAACTAAATTTCGTCTTCGAATAAATAAATGCAAATTGTCAGCAAACTAAATTTCGTCAATTGCTTAACCCCCCCACCTTTTGCCTAATCCTAACGAACCTAATTTCACCCCAGAATTTAAATGGTTGGCACAATCACTGAATTAATAGTTGCAACAGAGTTCAATGAATAACTTAATGAATGAATCTATCCCAATCCCAATAATGAGATTACAGGGTCCTGCTACGTTTATATGTCACTTCATGGTAACTCACCCCATTAATATTATCCGTTGCGCATATAATTAATCTGTATAACAAATTTGCGCAAAAGGTCGATGTTGACCTCCGTTTAGTTTCTAGAAGAACTGAAGTCGAGTTCTTAATCATGAGGTAGCGAGACTAGAAGCGAGCCTATAAATAAAATATCATTGAGTCATTTACAGGGTGACAATTACTGAACTATACGAATTAAAATCGTCATAACTTCTGAACGGTTTGCGTTAGGACGTTCAAACTGCACTGTTGGCCGCGGGGCACGATAGAATTAGTATAAGCATCTATGGTCTGCTTTAGCGACGAAGCCCACTTCCATTTGGAAGGGTTCATCAATAAGCAAAATTGGCGCATTCAGGGGACTGAGAATCCGCATTTCGCGATCGAGAAGTCTCTTGATCCTCAACAGGTGACTGTGCGGTGTACAGTGTCCAGTCACGGAATAATAGGTGCGATATTCCTCGATGGCACGGTTACTACCGAACGCGACGTGAAGTTTTTGGAAGATGATTTCATCCCCATTATCCAAAGTGACCCTGATTTCGACAAGATGCAGTTCATGCAAGACGGAGCTCGACCCCATCGAAGCAGGAGAGTGTTTGATGACCTGGAGGAGCTCTTTGGGACCGCATTCTGGCTGTGTGGTACCCCTAGGCCACTGGCATGGGCCCCGATTGGCCGCCGTGTTCTCCGGATGTGAACACACACGACTCCTTTTTGTGAGGCTATATTCAAGACAAGTTGTAAACCCAAAACCACTGTTGAGCTGAAAACAGCCGTTCAGCAGGTCATCGACAACATCAATGTTCCCACACTTCAGCGGGTCATGCTGAATTTCGCTACCGCGCTGGGTAGCCGCGTGGTCTCAGGCGCCTTGCCACGGTTCGCGTGGTTCCCTCCGTCGGAGGTTCGAGTCCTCCCTCGGGCATGGGTGTGTGTTTTGTCCTTAGCGTAAGTTAGTTAAAGTTAGATTAAGTTGTTTGTAAGCCTAGGGACCTTTGACCTCAGCAGTTCGGTCCCATAGGAAGTTACCACAAATTTCCAAATAATAATAACAAAAAAAAGAAAAAAAAGAATTCGCTATTTGTCTGCACCACATCATCGCCAATGATGGCAGGCATATCGATCATGTTATTACCTAAATCCGAACTTACGTTGTTTTTCGTATAGTTAATTAATTGTCACCCCGTATATAGAAGAACCAGGCGGTAAACTTACAGTACAAGTAAAAAATGGGGGCTGATGGAGGCGTGCTGGATTAGTCCGTGTAGTTGTGGTGACCACTGTGTTCGGACTGCATAGTGATTAGCGAACCTGACTAGTAAGCAGAATACCCGCATTCGATTCACAGTCCGGCACAAATTTTCAGCTTACCTTGTTGATACTAATCAGTACCCACTGGCAGCTAACGTCTTTAACTCCTTTGTGTCATGGTCATACAGACCAAAATAGGTTACTGGGCTTAAAAATAAATTATTTACTGCCATCTGCACAGCTTTCTTTTCTATAACTTATGATTACGCCGTTTTCTTCTTACTACGCAAGTTTACTCGCCCAGAGAAAATTTGTGTAATAAAAAGAACAAGTGCGTTTAGATTCTGAGATCGCCCCCAATACAACACACAATGTCTGGTTATCATCTCAACGTATGATCACTGTCGTTCTCGAAGTGCTAGAGTACAAGACCGTGAGCCATGGCGACTGCCGGTAGGGTGTTCTATTTGCATCGCTGATATCGATATTCCGCTGTCTTGCTGTCTTTGACTGCTTCCCCCAGCGGTTTTCCGGGTGAACTTGTGACGAGAGAGTCTCCGGTCGGCTTTCAACGAGCCAACTTGTGTTGAAAACAAGCCCGCGTCCCTAACCGTGGTGCATGGGCCTCGCCGTGCTCGCCGCCCAGGTCTTTTGTCGCGCCGGATGTACGGTGCTGATCATTGGGCGCCTTGACGTACAAAATTGTGGTGGGGTTGTAGTCTCACGCTGAACAGCTTCCCAGTTTGTAATTTGCAAGCTCTATGTTACGCATGACTTTTATTCTGTTTTTAACTAAGCAGATTGTTCAAACTTATTGTGGCATGGGTAACTGCCGGAGACGGTTCTGAACTTGGTTCCATAGTGGCTATTTTAAGGAGGTTGATGTTCGTAATTCCGTTTATGATCGTCAGTGGTGTGTGTGTTTTACGTGGTTTTCATGCAAATTTTTACTTGTTTAGGACATACTGTCCGCTGTTGACCGGCTGCGGCTGTGTACGTGCCCAGCAGCCGTAGAGTTAATTGTTTTATCATTTGTCACGGCAGCATTTGGTATGCTTATTTAATGTTGAAAGTGTCTTAAGGCAACTGGAAGTGATCTCTAAGTTTCCTGCTAATTTACTGGGAGACGGGTAATGTTAGAGTATTGCTCCATAAGAATTTGGGGGAATGCTTTTTATATATTCCAGTATGGCTGTGATTTCACCTTGTTTGGCCGGCCGGTGTGGCCGTGCGGTTAAAGGAGCTTCAGTCTGGAACCGCGTGACCGCTACGGTCGCAGGTTCGAATCCTGCCTCGGGCATGGATGTGTGTGATGTCCTTAGGTTAGTTAGGTTTAATTAGTTCTAAGTTCTAGGCGACTGATGACCTCAGAAGTTGAGTCGCATAGTGCTCAGAGCCATTTGAACCATTTTGAACCATCACCTTGTTTTCATTGCAATCTATTTGTGTTGCAGGCCATTTGTTAGGTCTGCTCGTTTCCTGGCGTCGGTGCGGTTATGGATTCTTGTCAGGACCGCTCATTGTGAGGCCGGTCGGACTATATATAAATATATACCGCCTGCTAGTAAGCCTGTGCACAAGCTGTGGAGAGTGAACGCTCGTATTGCCTGCCGGCCGTAGCGTTATTGCTTGCAAATACTGCAGTGGGCCTTAACGCTGTTCTCTAAAGTTAAGTGCAATTTGGGAATCATTCTGAGTTATTATGTCCGTTAGTTAAGTGAGGCCACTTTGTTAATTAGTGTTTCTGTAAGTCATTTTACTGGTTGAGTTATTACTAGCGATTCTTATTTAACACTTACGCTAATCATTTATGTATCTTTAATGAATGTGGAACTTGTTATTTTTCCTGTGTGCCAGTTTTACGACCTTGGTTGGCCCACTTTGCATTTTTGGTATGAGCATGTTTCACTGTGGACCTTTATGTGCGCAGTTCAGTTTTATTAAGCTTTAAGATCTTTGTTTTTTAATGAAGTTATGGTATTATGTGGCTGTGTAACTTTGGATTGGAAGTGTATAGTGTTACTAGTCCTTTGATTGATTATTTCACCGTGCCTGCTATCTATGATTCTGGTTGCGGACGCAAAATATGATCCTTATTCGTGTTTATGTAATTCAGTTAAAGTGAAGATTTGTATATTGCATCACTACGAGGGCAAATGTCCGAATTGAAGTGTATAATAAAGTCTGTTTTAAGTCAAATTAGAATTGTAAAACAGTCACAAGCCTGTCCGTCACTAGTGATCCCAGGCTCCCTACTTCCTTTAAATAACTGTGGTGAGATTGTAATTTTGATTTTCTAAAGCACTGAGTAGTACCACGGACCAACCGCTTTCATGCCTGCAGGGATTACACCAAACACTTATGTTGATTAGTACTGGAAGTTTAATTAGTTAATGGATGGTGAACATCACCTCAGTGGCATATCGGACTGGCGCCTGATAAAGTACCGCTTTCCGTTCACCTCGGTGTAGTGTACAGTTAATCCCTCTCTTTCCAAAACTTCACACCTACTTTTCGAAACCCGCGTCACTTACGTCAGAGTACGCACAGCACCTTAGGGAAACGTACACCGTCAGCTGTTTAGTTGACACAGTAGTGCCCGGACAGCGTTCTCAGCGAATCTGGCGTCGCGGCGCTCGGCACCAGAGGACGCCCCCGGCAGGCGTCGGCGCGACCGCAGCGCCTCCCAGGAGGGCGGCGGCGGCGGTCGTCATTATCCATCAGCCGGGGCGCCCCGCCGCCAGTAATGGGGTAATTTGCGGTCCAATAACGGCCGGCGCGCAGTTCGTCGGCCGCGGCGGTTAGGCGTGCAGTCCTCGCCCTCGCCCTCGCCGCCCCGCCCAGCGGCGCCTCTGCAGATTTCCGCTGGCGGCGCGCTCCCCGGCCTAAATGCGGGCGACCTGGGCCGCGCCGCAGTGGCGCCACCCTGCAGCTGCTCTGCCTGCCAGACTGTGCCGTTCCCAGCAGGGAGGATGGAAGGCGACACTGGAACGGAGGGTGAATCTCAAGCAGCGAAACTGACACCCGAAATACGAGGATCGTTCAGTAACTATGAAACATTTGTTTTCTGAAAGCAGGTTGGTTTCACTCATGGTTCCCACAGATCTATTATTCCCCACTTTTTTGGCCATAAAACTATATTTTTTAACATAACCTGCGTTCAACGAGACAGCCTTTCGCCAGCTTACTGGAAGGACCTGTATACTCTCGTGGGATCACTCTACAAGTCGACGTCGGAGCTGTGCAGTAACCTCCCTATCACACACGTACTGCTTCCAGCAGAGTGCATCGTTGTTGGAACAAACAGGTGGAAATCGGAAAGCGCCAGACACGGACTCTAAGGCGGAAGAAGAACAACACTCCAATGAAGTTTTGTGAGTTCAAAATGGCTCTGAGCACTATGGGACTCAACTGCTGTGGTCATAAGTCCCCTAGAACTTAGACCTACTTAAACCTAACTAACCTAAGGACAGCACACAACACCCATCCATCACGAGGCAGAGAAAATCCCTGACCCCGCCGGGAATCGAACCCGGGAACCCGGGCGTCGGAAGCGAGAACGCTACCGCATGACCACGAGATGCGGTTCCTCTCGGGTGCATAGACTTATGTGAGCCTTGGATTGTCACGGAGAAATACACTACTGACCATTAAAATTGCTACACCAAGAAGAAGTGCAGATGATAAACGGGTATTCATTGGACAAATATATTATACTAGAACTGACATGTGATTACATTTTCAAGCAATGTGGGTGCAGCCGGCCGAAGTGGCCGCGCGGTTCTGGCGCTGCAGTCTGGAACCGCGAGACCGCTACGGTCGCAGGTTCGAATCCTGCCTCGGGCATGGATGTGTGTGATGTCCTTAGGTTAGTTAGGTTTAACTAGTTCTAAGTTGTAGGGGACTAATGACCTCAGCAGTTGAGTCCCATAGTGCTCAGAGCCATTTGAACCATTTGAATGTGGGTGCATAGATCCTGAGTGTTGTACCCGTGGTCTAGGGGTAGCGTCTTTGATTCATAATCAAAACGTCTTCGGTCCCGGGTTCGATCCCCGCCACTGCCTAAATTTTGATAAATAATCAGCATTGGCGGCCGAAGACTTCCGGGATAAGAAGTCAGCCTCATTCTGCCAACGGCCTTGTCAAAGAGGGCGGAGGAGCGGATAGAGGTTCAGGGCACTCTCTTGTCCTAGGGGTGGGAAATTGCCTCTAAAGGCGGAAGAATCAGCAATGATCAACGACATGAAGATGCAGAAGGCAATGGAAACCATTGCATTAAAGACACGTAACGTTTATCCCCAGGACATGTGGCCTGTAATTTAAGAAGTGTCATGATGATCTCTCCATTGGCAAAAGTTTCCGGAATACCCCATTCGGATCTCCAGGAGGGGACTGCCAAGGGGGAGGTTACCATGAGAAAAAGATTGAATAATCAACGAGAGGATAACGTTCTACGAGTCGGGGCGTGGAATGTCAGAAGCTTGAAGATGGTAGGAAAACTAGAAAATCTGAAAAGGGAAATGCAAAGGCTCAATCTAGATATAGTAGGGGTCAGTGAAGTGAAGTGGAAGGAAGATAAGGATTTCTGGTCAGATGAGTATCGGGTAATATCAACAGCAGCAGAAAATGGTATAACAGGTGTAGGATTCGTTATGAATAGGAAGGTAGGGCAGAGGGTGTGTTTCTGTGAACAGTTTAGTGACCGGGTTGTTCTAATCAGAATCGACAGCAGACCAACACCGACAACGATAGTTCAGGTATACATGCCGACGTCGCAAGCTGAAGATGAACAGATAGACAAAGTGTATGAGGATATTGAAAGGGTAATGCAGTATGTAAAGGGGGACGAAAATCTAATAGTCATGGGCGACTGGAATGCAGTTGTAGGGGAAGGAGTAGAAGAAAAGGTTACAGGAGAATATGGGCTTGGGACAAGGAATGAAAGAGGAGAAAGACTAATTGAGTTCTGTAACAAGTTTCAGCTAGTAATAGCGAATACCCTGTTCAAGAATCACAAGAGGAGGAGGTATACTTGGAAAAGGCCGGGAGATACGGGAAGATTTCAGTTAGATTACATCATGGTCAGACAGTGATTCCGAAATCAGATACTGGATTGTAAGGCGTACCCAGGAGCAGATATAGACTCAGATTACAATATAGTAGTGATGAAGAGTAGGCTGAAGTTCAAGACATTAGTCAGGAAGAATCAATACGCAAAGAAGTCGGATACGGAAGTACTAAGGAATGACGAGATACGTTTGAAGTTTTCTAACGCTATAGATACAGCAATAAGGAATAGCGCAGTAGGCAGTACAGTTGAAGAGGAATGGACATCTCTAAAAAGGGCCATCACAGAAGTTGGGAAGGAAAACATGGGTACAAAGAAGATAGCTGCGAAGAAACCATGGGTAACAGAAGAAATACTTCAGTTGATTGATGAAAGGAGGAAGTACAAACATGTTCCGGGAAAATCAGGAATACAGAAATACAAGTCGCTGAGGAATGAAATAAATAGGAAGTGTAGGTAAGATAAGACGAAATGGCTGCAGGAAACATGTGAAGACATCGAAAAAGATATGATTGTCGGAAGGACAGACTCAGCATACAGGAAAGTTAAAACAACCTTTGGTGACATTGAAAGCAACGGTGGTAACATTAAGAGTGCAACGGGAATTCCACTGTTAAATGCAGAGGATGTGATAGATGTGATAGAAGAAGAAACAGGAGTCGATTTAGAAGAGATAGGGTATCCAGTATTAGAATCGGAATTTAAAAGAGCTTTGGAAGACTTAAAGTCAAAAAAGGCAGAAGGGTAGATAACATTCCATCAGAATTTCTAAAATCATTGGGGGAAGTGCCAACAAAAAAACGACTATTCACGTTGGTGTGTAGAATATATGAGTCTGGCGACATACCATCTGTCTTTCGGAAAAGCATCATCCACACAATTCCGAAGCCGGCAAGAGCTGACAAATTCGAGAATTATCGCACAATCAGCTTAACAGCTCATGCATCGAAGCTGCTTACAAGAATAATATACAGAAGAATGGAAAAGAAAATTGAGAATGCGCTAGGTGACGAGCAGTTTGGCTTTAGGAAAAGTAAGGGGACGAGAGAGGCAATTCTGACGTTGCGACTAATAATGGAAGCAAGGCTAAAGAAAAATCAAGACTCGTTCATAGGATTTGTCGACCTGGAAAAAGCGTTCGACAATATAAAATGGTGCAAGCTGTTCGAGATTCTGAAAAAAGTAGGGGTAAGCTATAGGGAGAGACGGGTCATATACAATATGTACAACAACCAAGAGGGAATAATAAGAGTGGACAATCAAGAACGAAGTGCTCGTATTAAGAAGGGTGTAAGACAAGGCTGTAGCCTTTCGCCCATACTCTTCAATCTGTACATCAAGGAAGCAATGATGGAAATAAAAGAAAGGTTCAGGAGTGGAATTAAAATACAAGGTGAAAGGATATCAATGATACGATTCGCTGATAACATTGCTATCCTGAGTGAAGGTAAAGAAGAATTAAATGATCTGCTGAACGGAATGAACAGTCTAATGAGTACACAGTATGGTTTGAGAGTAAATCGGAGAAAGACGAAGGTAATGAGAAGTAGTAGAAATGAGAACAACGAGAAACTTAACATCAGGATTGATGGTCACGAAGTCAATGAAGTTAAGGAATTCTGCTACCTAGGCAGTAAAATAACCAATGACGGACGGAGCAAGGAGGACATCAAAAGCAGAGTCGCTATGGCAAAAAAGGTATTTCTGGCCAAGAGAAGTCTACTAATATCAAATACCGGCCTTAATTTGAGGAAGAAATTTCTGAGGATGTACGTCTGGAGTACAGCATTGTATGGTAGTGAACAGAAGAGAATCGAAGCATTTGAGATGTGGTGCTATAGACGAATGTTGAAAATTAGGTGGACTGATAAGGTAAGGAATGAGGAGGTTCTACGCAGAATCGGAGGGGAAAGGAATATGTGGAAAACACTGATAAGGAGAAGGGACAGGATGATAGGACATCTGCTAACACATGAGGGAATGACTTCCATGGTACTAGGGGGAGTTGTAGAGGGCAAAAATTGTAGAGGAAGACAGAGATTGGAATACGTCAATAAAATAATTGAGGACGTAGGTTGCAAGTGCTACTCTGAGATGAAGAGGTTAGCACAGGAAAGGAATTCGTGGCGGGCCGCATCAAACCAGTCAGTAGACTGATGACCAAAAAAAAAAAAAAAGTTCCTGAAAAATCAGTACCCAGAACAACCACCTCTGGCCGTAATAACGGCCTTGATACGCCTGGGCATTGAGTCAAACAGAGCTTGGGTGGCGTGTACAGGTACAGCTGCCCATGCACCTGCAACACGAAACCATGGTTCATCAAGAGTAGTGACTGGCGTATTGTGACGAGCCAGATGCTCGGCCACCATTGACAAGACGTTTTCAGTTGGTGAGAGATCTGGAGAATGTGCTGCCCAGGGCAGCAGTAGTACATTTTCTGTATCCAGAAAGACCCGTACAGGACCTGCAATATGCGGTCGTGCATTATCCTGCTGAAGTGCAGGGTTTCGCAGGGATCAAATGAAGGGTAGAGCCATGGGTGGTAACTCATCTGAAATGTAACGTCCACTGTTCAAAGTGGCGTCAGTGCGAACAAGAGGTGACCGAGACGTGTAACCAATGGCACCCCATACCATCACGCCGGGTGATACGCCAGTATGGCGATGACGAATACACGCTTCCAATGTGCGTTCACCGCGATGTCGCCAAACACGGATGCGACCATCATGATGCTGTAAACAGATACTGGATTTATCCGAAAAAATGACGTTTTGCCATTCGTGCACCCAGGTTCGTCGTTGAGTACACCATCGCAGGTGCTTCTGTCTGTGATGCAGCGTCAAGTGTAACCGCAGCCATGGTCTTCGAGCTGATAGTCCATGCTGCTGCAAACGTCGTCGAACTGTTCGTGCATATTTTTTGTTGTCGTGCAAACGTCCCCATCTGTTGACTCAGGGATGGAGACGTGGCTGCATGATCCGTTACAGACATGCGGATAAGATGCCTGTCATCTCGATTGCTAGTGATACGAGGCCGTTGGGATGCGGCACGACGTTCCGAATTACGCTCCTCAACCCACCGATTCCATATTCTGGTAACAGTCATTGTATCTCTACCAACGCGACCAGCCATGTAGCGATACGATAAACCGATCTTTATCAAAGTCGCAACGTGATGGTACGCATTTGTCCTCCTTATTCGAGGCAACGCTGGTCAACTGTTGTTTGTGTGTGAGAAATCGTTTGCAAACTTTCCTCATGTCTGCACATTGTAGGTGTCGCCACCGGCGCCAACCTTGTGTGAATGCTCTGAAAAGCTAATCCTTTGCATATCACATCTTCTTCCTGTCGGTTAAATTTCGCGTCGGTAGCACGTCGTCTTCGTGGTGTAGCAATTTTAATGGCCAGTAGTGTAGAAGCTGGTTTGCATTTTTGTGACGAACAACACGCTGAAGTCGTTTCTTCAGTATCATGAGGGTAGGACAATACAATTCGGTTGATTGATACACCATGAGAGAGGACATCAAACAGAATAATCCGTTCGGAATCTCAGAAGACCGTTGCCTTAGCTTTACCGGACAGCGGCAAGGCGAGGAAACGTACACTGCCGTTCCGTACACTAAGCCCCATGGCAGGTACCTGGGGCGTTAGTGGCCATGAGGCAGCAACCGCTGGTTGAACCTAAGAAATAGTAACAAACTGAACGCAATAAATAGTAATTAGAAGTCCAGGAAAGCTAATCAGATCTGTCTTCCACAAGCGCTCCACTGTCTGCTCTTCGCCTCAGCAACACTACGAGCAGCAACACGAACGCAAGTCACTGGAGAATCCCAAGATCTCACGATGGTGGAGGTTTCTCTACTTGAATCCGAATGCACTCAACTTAAAGCTTGCAGGATCCGATTTACGACGAGGTAGTGCACCCTCGTGACCACAGGCCTTCGATTCGGCAGTCCATGCGCGCCGCCAGTGGTCCCGGTATGTTCTTGCACTGTGCGGACCTGGCTCCTCCTCAGTCCCCAACCGAACTCTACACTAACATGACCCGGAAAAACCACGACGTAGCCCCAAAGATAGGGTAACAGTTGCTACATATCGATAAACGTCGCTGCTGCCACTAGTGGACAGGCAACGCCTGCGAAACCAAGTGGCGCCAGTCCACACGAGAAGAAGACAAACAACCGCAACCATGTTAACTAAATGATACGGTCTGGCTTCCAACAGAGGACAGAAACCTACAAACAGCACCAACGTGAGCCGCAGCACGGCTCAGTGCTGCCGGCCAACATTTGGGAGATCGGTCACGTTTGCGCCATCTTGTTGCGATTGCAGACGCATCCCCCAGCGACTCACCGTGATTATTTATCACGGTCTCCGTAGAGATTCTACAAGCGCTTATCAATAACTGCGATGCTCTGATTTTCCGCCAAAGCAAACTCAGTGACAGCTCGCGTGCCAGGCCGGGCCGCAAAAAATGTGCTGCATTACTTACTGAACGCCTCTCTTAACTGCGATTATGAGGGCTAGGTAGCAATTCTGTGTTTCCATCGAGAGAAATGTTTGGACGTGGCAGAGCCGTACCGAGCGTGAGACACGCCACCACCAAACAGGCTTTCAAAGAGCAGGCGCAAGAACGGTCAAAAAAAAAAAAAAAAAAAAAAAAAATTCGAGAAGACAAGAAAGAAGGACAGAGAGGCGTTGCCGTTTTAAGAACGAAACAGGACAACTACGTGAGTTCTCCTACCCCTAGTTTTCCTATCTCCTCCTACGCGGAGTAGCACTTGTCTGCCAGAACGGGTAAACGCATGCTCTTAGCACAGTCATTTCTACAGTGTCATTTCGTTCAGGAAGCATTATAAAGGTTGCCTAAGACGATTGGTCGATATTCAGAGATATGACAGGGACTATCATTCGAATCAAAAAGTTTAGTGATCATGGGTTTTAAACTGCATACCTTAAGAGCTCGGTGCACTTGCTCATCTCCACTACTGAGAAACACTTGTCTTCTATTCGACAAGTGCTCATAGGTCTCACGGTATGCACTTTAGAAGCCCTAATTACTGGACTTTTTTTTCTTGTTTTGGAGGATACTACCACCTGTCACAACGTGAAAAGCAAAGAGGTTGCATTAAAAGTGGTTTGTTTCACAGGATCGAAGATAGAGTGTTCATAACTCTTAATGTATAATTTTTCTCATGTTTACTAGACTACTTTTCTTCGAATGGTCGTCCCTGTCATATCCGTAAATAATGACCATTCATCCTGAGAGTTATATATATCTTTTGTACGCTCCTACTAAACCATAGACACTACAGAATCAAATCGTTTTTAATTTTCAGCCAAATGTAACTGAAAGACTGTTGCACGTATATGCGGAGCCCATGACCCATTGCCCCACATCTTCATCCCAAAATAGTGATGATAGGCAATATTCGCAAGAGGCGTCACACTGCGTTTATGTGACGAAAATGTTACTTCAGGACAAAATGAAACGAAAATTATACACTAAAATTATCCATTTTCGTCTGATTCTGACGTAACAGATTTTAGACTTCATGAGCACTCCAAAACAAATTCTATGCTAATTACAAGACAAAAAATGCGAAACCCACAGTCACAACGGCAGTAGTAACGTATATAACGTACAAACAGCTGGACAAAGTTGTGTTTTGCCATTTAACAGCTGTGACAACTCTAGAAACGAGTTAATTCTCAAGCTTAAAATGTAGATCACGTAGTTCGTAAAAAAAGAATAGTCACTGTATCTCCAATGCAAGAGCTAAATGATGATTTTTATGGTGATTTTTGAATTCAGCATGTGAATATACGAGGGCTATTCGGAAAGTAAGGAACAAGAGGTCGCGAAATGGAAACCACAGCGAAAGTCAAAACTGTTTTATTTGAAACGGTTAGCTACACCTTCCAGCTACTTCTCTACAGAGTCACCGCGCAGACTTACACATCTGTCGTAGCCTTGTACCAACTTTTCTATTCTCACGTTATAGAAGACAGCTGCCAATGCTTTTCGACAATTTTCTACTCTGGACTGCAGCTCGTTGTCTGTGTCAAAATATTGTCTTCATAGCCAACGGTTCATTTGTGCAGAGATGAACCTCAGGGGTAGCCAATTATAACTGTATTGTGGGTGACCAAACACTTCCCATCGAAAACGCTGCAGGAGCATCTTCATTGCCCCTGCAGAGTGCGGCCGAGAATTGTCGTGTACAACGAACTGCATCACAGTTACGTTATGTGGATTGCATAGCTTCAGGCGAAATCTTTCGCCAGGCATACTTGGCGGGAGACGCTAACTTCTAGCCATCTTTACGTTCTCACTGTGAGCTCAGAACTGAAAAGAGCAACATAATGCGATCGACGGTCATACTAGACACAGTGCCCAACGCATCTGTCCAAAGCTTCATCAGATTTTCACTGTATTTTCCATTTCGCGACTTTCTGAATAACCCTCGTAAATGACAATAAGCTATTTTTTAGCCCTTGATATTTTCATTGGTGACAGTGTTGTATAAAATATGCCACAGTGCACATCTTACTAAATCAGGATGCACACATAACGTTTTGGCGACCAAAGCGAGGGTCGAAGCGTAACAATTGCTGTGAACAATAGTGACAACTTTGTTAACATTGCAAATTTTCTGATAGTGTTGGCTGGATTTTCGTCCAAAAACGAGGAGTGTGAAATGTCCAGTATCTTACGAAACATGAAGGAATGTTACAGCTCCTTGAAATCAATATTTTTTCATATCTAATACTTCTTTGGAGGGAATGTGAATCTGATAATGATGAACGATTGAATCATACACGAAATGGTGGGCTTGGAGACGTATCCTCGTTGTATCTCCAATATGTCAGGCTACGGTCATAAATCTTTCTGGTGCTTAGCATTTAGAATGGATATTCAGGACTCTGCTTTTTATTTAGATCCTTCAAAAAGTAGACCAATGGATGAAAAAGGTGATGTACCTATTCTGTATTAGTTATAATTGGGTACAATTATCTCTACAACGTCGCTAATAGATTCATTTGTACATGTTTATGAATCCAATAGTTACAATAAAACCGGAATATTAAATTTGTAGTCCGCAGCTCGTGGTCGTGTGGTAGCGTTCTCGTTTCCCACGCCCGGGTTCCCGGGTTCGATTCCCGGCGGGGTTAGGGATTTTCTCTGCCTCGTGATGACTGGTTGTTGTGTGATGTCCTTAGGTTAGTTAGGTTTAAGTAGTTCTAAGTTCTAGGGGACTGATGACCATAGATGTTAAGTCCCATAGTGCTCAGAGCCATTTGACCCATTTTTGTTTATTAAATTTGTAGTATTAGACTGTCCTTTACTGTCTATAATCATACAATCACTCCAATCGTGGCTACATAAGAATATGATTACGTTAAATAAACAACCCACAATTGTATTCATTTGTGGCGAACCTTCTTGGCAACAGCTGTAAATGCAAGAGAACTGGTGCAAATCGCACGATCTTTGTCAGTCACGTTAAACTGTTCAGTGTTCGTTGAAATCAGCACAGTTATTTGCCTATTATTTACTTCTGACACTCACACATTTCTTCCCTCCTCAATGTGAATTCAATATTTGCTAAATTTTGTCAATTACAGGCACACACTCCCGACCGCGGCCACACGCCATTTTTTCTCCCATTCCATATGACCATTGCCATCTTCCCATTCCCCCAGAATGCAATCTTCCGAACTTCCATGCTGGCGTCCCCTTGAGCACAGTGTCTTCACCTGCGTGTCACGTCTGATCACGTGAATATCACACAAGTTTCTCACATGCGTTTCTCATGTGAGAGTATGACAAACACAATACTCTTCTTTACTATTCCCTTTTACACGGTACTTTTATAACCAAAGAATGAAATCAAAAGACAACGAACCTAGCGGGATATTCAGATATTAATTTACATACTAAAATTATTTATGAGTTTGTTAATAAAACTTTGAGTAGACATCTGAGCTGTCCAAGGATAAAGTATACTTACAATATATTAGCAGTTGCACTGCTGTTAGAACATATGACGTTTAATCACAGTCTCATGAGCAAACAAAAGTTCACAAAAAACATTCCAAATTTTATCTTGCTTCTACACCTGAACGTACTCTGTAACACCATAGCTCTAATACTCTACTGATTTAATTTGCTTTTGTTTCATTTAATATTACATCATTGAGCTTCTGTAAATGTGTTTGTTTCAATCGATGACACAAAATTGTATAATCCTTTCTTTGTAAGAACTTTGATGTCATGGTTTGATTCTATGCAAAGTATCTGTCATTTAAATTATTTGTCCCATTTGGAGGGAACAAAACTTACTGTATACAATTGTAATTTCTGTGTGAATAAATTTTTTGTAGGAATGTCAATATGTGCAAATGTTCTGTTTTATTTAATGTGTTTGGTTGCTGTTATGTAAACTGCTGACCTTCACTTAGGGTTCTTAGTTAGTCTGTACGTAAAAGGTGTAGTGGTTCCCCTCGAGAACAGAACTGTGTAGCGCGCGCAAATTGTGGTTGGCCTAGGTAGAAAAGGCGGAACAACAGTCAGTCGGGGACGAGCTACCAAACTGTGAACTGCCGTTTAAAAGTTGCATATTGTGCTGGTTCCGAGAGAGGCTTTTTCTGCTACTTTCCAATGCCTCGGATGGATGGATAAATAGCTGGAATTGGTATGCATCATCGCCACCAAGAAGGGCCAGAGTCCAGCAATTCTGTCTGCAAATCCACCTACTAACATGCAGTGGCCACCACATTGCCCAATCACTGTAAAGGAGTACTATAATAATGTACAGTGAAACATCAGCTTATTGGGCGATTTAGTGTGCACAAATATAAGGTAACTTATAACTGAATTTATGTACCTACCTTCATTTTTTCCTTATCATAACACCTCTCAGGTTCCTCTCCGTTTGAACTAAAGTGATTACCGAGTGTCCCTGCTGAAAGAACAATAAACACCAGTGTTTTGCTAATTAATGCCTCTTGAACATAGTAAAAAGTAAGTTAAAGTAAATGATGCTTACTGAAAATAATTTTCCTATTAAAACTGCTTATTAAAGTGTTGTTGCCAACTTCAAAATTAAAAGTTCTTAAGACTGAGGCGTATAAAGTTTTGCTTAGTTAATGATCATAGTGCTGCCTGTAGTAAATGTTAAAAGGTGATTCAGTTTCTTGTAAATTTGTCAACATAGTGTCTCACTGCAGCAAAAGTCGTGAATTACATTTGTGGAAAGTTATATTGGCTTGCTAAGCACTTGTTTCTTTCGGGTACTAAAAGTGCATATTAATAGTGTAATAAGATCTACAGGTTATCCTTTACCACTATTTATGAAAACAATAATATCTTTATTCAAAAGACAGTGAGAAGAAACCTGTTAGTGAATTCTAATTAACTTTCATTCTTAATAGAAAAGTATTTAGTTGAGAGAGACTTACCCTGTGATCAGTTCATAATCTTGCAGTGAACTACATTTATAATTTTATGTCAGCTGAAACGTCCCCTTTTGAACAATTTTACAAGACTGTGCTTAAACTGACGCACAATATTTTTAGCGCAACGCAATCTGACTTTCAATAATCTCTACAAGAGAATGGCCCTGACTAACATTAACCTGTACTTTTCACAAATCACTTACCTCACAAAAATCTTGGTTACTCCCACTACTGCAATACAGCAAGTGCCACTACTGCCAGCTAAATAAAAGATTCAAACTATGGAAGGCACTAACTACTGATAGGGATAGTTAGCAAATGAAAGATATTAATAGAGAACAAACAATGTATTTACCTTGATATCATCATATATAAATATAGCAGTTCATGACAAATTTCAAAACTCCGCCATCTCTCTCCCCACATCCACCACTGCTGGCGGCTCACCTCCAACTGCGCAACGCTACGCGCTGTTCACAGCCAGCTGCCTAACACTACAATGGCGAGTATTACAACAATGCAAATCAGCCACAGACTGCACACAGCACAGCCAGTGATTTTCATACAGAGGTGGCGTTACCAATTAAAAAAAACCTAAACAGCCTACTTACATAGCCCCCATGCTACCCACAAAAAATTTTACAATTTTTTTTGGGCACTGGCCAATACATATTTGTTAAAATTTTTTTCACAATTACAATAACAAAGAAATCAAATGCACACACTTATTGATACAATGTTGGTCAAAAGCTAAAATTTTCTCACAGTCCATAAAGACAGTCCTGATCGTTGATCACACTAAAATTGCCGTGTTTTTCTCAAAGTCTGAGCAGTAAAAGACAATGCACACAGACGTAGTGGATTTCCATGCAGTCTTGAAGAAGTAGTGTTGTCCTTCCAACGGAAAGACAGTGCTGACTCTTGACATGCTGACAGGTAATGGGCCACAACAGAGCAAACCCACAGCAGAGTCATTCGACGTTTTGAAGAAGATTGGTAGGTAGGTTATCATAGAGCAGACCCACTGCAGTCCTGGTAGAGATTACGGTATTGGTGGGCCACCAGAGGCGCAGACCCACTGCAGTGCTTGTTGAAATAATGGTATTGATGGATCATCAAAGATGTAGATCCACTGTAGTCCTTGTAGAGATGGCCAGCAGCCATCTGTTGTGACTGTGCAGGTGCACAATCACCATTGAAGAGTCTTGCGGCTAATATAGCAAGTCCATAACCACCACTTGTGCACTCACAAAGTTTTTGGAATTGTCCTTAGGACCAGCAATGCTGTTATCCAGTCCCTTGCTGAATTATTAACATACGTGCAAACACTAACAGTCCCTACTTCTCACATATTGTCCATATACTATGACCAACAGAAACGTGTGCAGTGAAATGTAACTTACAAGTTAATAATATGATGAACTGGTGTCAATTACAATTTTATAACATAAAAATACAATTACAAAGGTACAAAATACATCATTAAAGAACATAACAATACAGATAACATTTGTAGTACAGGCTTTACAAAAGAATCAAAATAACATATACAACAGTGTTACAGGAATTATGACATAAGTAAATACATAAAAGATCAGAATAACTTTTGAAACTTCAACTTTACACATGAGCATTAAAACAAAACAGAATAAATAATGTCTAAGCATATTTACAAGGTAAATAACATATTATTAATGCCAATTATATTTGAGGATAACGGTATTCCTCATCATAGTGAATGTAGCTTAGTATTAGAAAAATTCTACAACATAAGTCTTATCAGATAAACATATAAATACAGGAAAAACATAAATACACAAGGGAACACAAACACATAGGGGGATAACACAATGGAAAGGACAGGGTTCGTTTTCAGTGTAACTTTTGGTACTGCAGTATTTTGCGAACAAAACCTTTTTTGTTCTTGGAGATCTCCCTTCGTTCATCATTATTCCCAAAAAGTCCTATCTGTACCTCTTTTCTGTATTCTAACCATATTTCTTTCAAAATAAATATGGCTCGTTGTACAATACTCATTTAGGCCCAAATCGTTTTCATATAACTTTCAAAGCATTCTTTCCCTATTCTCCATAGTTAGGTTCTTATATAGTCTACCCCCTCTTAAGCTAACTTAAATCTACTGAGCTCAGATATTAAACTAAGGGACGAGGCAATGCAGCAGCACAAAAAAATTAACACAAACAGCAATGACAAAAAAATGGAAATTTGCAAAGCAACCTACAGTAAATCTAAATTACCAAGCAATTCAACATTACAACTAATATGAGCCAATGTGCAGCAACAATAAAAATAAATCAGTAGTAAAACTGGCTTAAAAGAATAATACAAAGTGAAATTTAGTAGCACTATGCATGGCAAACAGTAGCAGCAAATGCTATAATTAATACCTAAGCATGGCAAAGATCAAGCAGAAAAAATATTACACTAAAAACAACAATGCAGATAAGGGAAATGTCTATTCACATTCTAATATCTATGTCATTAAAGTGATGCACCACAAAAACTAATTCTACAAAAAATTACTAAGTACTAGAAAAGAAAATTATGTATGCAGTTCCTATGAAGATAAATGTCTTTTTGTGCTCTCTCATTTGTTTGAAAAAAATTATTATTTACTCGATCTGTAGACAGAAAATATTTATATTAGTACATCTATAAAATTTTATTTTAACCAATGCTGCAGTGCAGCTAGAAACTAGATATTAAACAAAATGAGTAAACAAATACATAAAGCAAGCCATATGGCATTTCTCTCAATTAGCAAGACAATAGCCGTGAAATGTTTCTCATCGTTTCATTAGGCATTTTAGTAAATATCATAAATTAAGAGCTTCACAGTGTAATCATATGTTTTCAAGTTCGACCGTGTCGTTTTTGCGATGCTCTCTACAAAGGAACGTCAATAGCGAGGATAATGGCCTCCCTTTTTTTTTCTACCTGTGCCGCTGAAAAGGGCTCGCAATAATGGCTTTTTCTCCAGGCGTCTGACACACCTGGCCACTCAGCTGGGTGCCCACGACGCATTACGTGCAGGTGGTCACTGAACTTTCTTAACGAAATATTTATGACACCAGTTTCCGCTACAGTGACAGTCTCATATAAATATATTTCACAGGTCAAGAATTTGGGTTACAAATCTGTAGAAACAAAATCCTATAAATATAACAGCGTCCTAAAAATTTTCGCCAGCATTGTGATACATTCACGCATATACACACATTTCATAACTCTTAAAGTACGATTCTTGGTTTCCAACATCCTTTTTCACAAGTCAGTGTCCCTAACCGCTACTCATTACTCCTTACCTTATTACACATATATATATTCGTCGACGCTTCTTTAATATTTCATTATATGAAATACGTAGCATAAACAAATTCCTGATATAGCATCAGCTTATTTATCATAAACATACCGCAACAGCGTAATACACATCATCATAACATCATAAAACCTCAGCTAAATCTAAAAATCGCCGTAGCTTCCTGAATATTTTAAAACCTAAAAAAAATTCTCTGCTCATTTCAAAAGTGTTATCTACCTCAAACGTACTTCAAAAATCATGATCCCATACCAAATACATCATTCAAAGCTCACATAGTATCACAGTGGTTCCGAAAAAATATGAACAGTTTACAAAGTACAGACAAAATAAAGTTTCATAAGTGTGAAGTTATCCAACTGTGTAATTGCGTAAACATCTGTCACTAATGTAGTAAAAAAATGTTTGTTTCTTTGTTAAATAATCATATAGCCGTGTAATTTATGTGTTAGAGAAATATGGTACCGATGTGTAAAGTTGTATAAGCAAATACCATATTAGCTAGGGCTCCTTGTGCTTGCCAAACACATGGTACACAAAGTAGGCGTGTACCCCCCTGAGGATTAATGTAATTATACCCTCAGGTGTTACAGATTACAGCAATGGAATGAAATGTATCACGGAAAACCCTTGTATCATTGCACTTCAAATATCTTAAAAAAAAATGTTTTAAGTGCGAAATTAATCACTCAAATACGTGTAGTGTAGCGCTAAACTGTGCGTCATGTTGTAAGATAATCTCTGTGGAAGTCTCGTATTTATCGTCCTCTGTAAGCAAAGTTCTGCTGAAGTCAATATACTTACCTCATCATAAACGAAAGTGAAATGCTTTGCGTAT
Organism: Schistocerca nitens; assembly: GCF_023898315.1. NCBI lineage: Eukaryota > Metazoa > Arthropoda > Insecta > Orthoptera > Acrididae > Schistocerca > Schistocerca nitens. The sequence goes on along the minus strand of NC_064614.1, from coordinate 919,078,732 downwards.
GGATACCATAGTTATTACGTACCTTACCGTGATAAAGAAAGCACTATAATGTAACGTATTGTTGTGCTACGAAAAAGGCTGTCTCATTGTAGCTATACCACAAAAGTTACTACTAAAACATGTTTTACTTTCCAGAATAACACAGAAAAACTGTGCAGAAATAAAACAGAAACACTGCAAAAGCAACATTGTAAATTGTCACTCATTAGTAGCGTCGTGATAAAATCGTGTAGCTTTCACAGAAACCAAATACTAAGCCATCTTTAATCTCACACAAACTACTTCAAATAAGGAATGTCTTTTCGAGTAAACCAAAATGTTGCATTAAAATCTCATTAGCAGTATATGTTCTAAGTATGTAAGCCTTATAGTCGTTACGTAATCGAGCAACTAACAAGCAAGAATGCACACACACAATAACACTGTGTCGTCTGTTCACAATAACAATGCATTCGTAATTTATGTTTAAAAATGTTCCCTAGGTTCTAGACTGGATATTTAACTTCAAACATTGTTGCATGTTAACAGTTTCTTAAGTCTGACAAAGCATACTAGAAATGTGAAGTGAAAAGTTTTATGGCAAAGACAAAGTTAAAAAGCAGATTATCTTTCAATAAACGGTTTTACATGTGAAATGTGGTGTAAACCTTTACTCTTCACAGTACTCGGAGTTTCAACTTGAACGTAATTATCATGTGGTATACGTCGGTAAAGAATGCTAAAATTATTCTCAAGGCTAGCGTCTTATGTTATTTTTCTCGGAGCCAGCGGGCGCACGCGGCTGCCTGCTGTGCGAGTCATTGTCTGTCTCTTTGTCGGCGCGCATCGTTACTGGGATTTCGAGACCTGACTTCTACAAATTCACGTTGTCGAAAATGCCCTGCTCTGTTTGAATCCCACCAGTTCTGATGAAATTCAGGTCTGTCGTTATGATTATCTCGTCTGTCGTCATGTCGGTAGATTTCATAATTTCTTTCTTGTCGGTCATGTGGTGGAGAATTTCTTCCTGAATCGTAACTGCGCGCTGAACTGTTGCGTCTGAAGTTATTCTGTCTCCCTTGATAATAATTATTTTGGTTGCCATATTGTCTGTTTCTTTGGTAGTCTCTGTGATAGTCATTACTATGGAAACGCGATCTTTCTCTGTAATTATTTTTACTCTGCCAACGGTTGTCATACGGGTGGTGTCTGTTTTGGTCACGATTTGCGTTGTAAAAATAGCCTTGTCGTGTCCAGTTATTATTTCTGTCGTCACGGAATTGTGACGGATGTGACCTGTAGTGATTGTTTTCCTGTTTTCGCATCCCGCGACTGTCTGTGTCAATTTCTAGTTCTTGTAACAGTCCCTGAAAAGCCTCAATGTCTTCTTTGCAACGTCCTGCTAAAATAATATGTCGTAAATGTTCAGGCAGTTTGATTAAGCAAATGCGGATGAGATCTGAGGGGCTGTATGGGTTTGAAAGATACTGATTCTTATGCAACATGTCTTCAAAATATTTGATAAGACTGGAAAATTCAGATTGTTCGAAATGTTTCATCATTATGATGCTATGTTTTACTCGGTCTTATGTAGCTTGAGACCAATACGCTGAGAGGAAGGCATGATAAAATTCTCCTTCACTGTGACAATCGTGAATGACCGATCGCATTCTTACAGCTGGTTCATTCTCCAAGTAGCCACACATAAATTCTAACCTGTGCTCCAATGACCAGTTGGGAGGAAAACAATGAGAGAATTGATGGAGCCACGCTTGTGGATGAATGTCGTTGGCAGAATTCTTAAACGTTTTGAATTTACGTGTAGTAATGAACAGCTTATAGTCAAAATCATCGTGTCGGCGAGTAGCATATCGGTCATTGTTACGTCGTGTCGGCGGTTCCATCTCAAAATCCAATGCGCCTTGCCAATTTCTTTCATAATTTCCGAAATGTCCTGTGTTATTATTTTGTGGTTGTTCCGTATTTCTATGTCCCTCTTCCCGTACTGGAGCGCGAGTGTCCTCTGAAGTATGTAATTCTTGTATTACCTGCGTCAACTGATCTTGTACTTCCCGGATTTCTCTTTTGTACTTGGTATTGATTTGATTTTGATTTTGTTTGAATTTTCTAATTCTGTGTCAGTGAAGGCTACAGGTCTTGTGTCATTCAGATCATCATCTACCTTTGTAGATAAGTTAGTGACCTGATCCGAAAGTTCGGCTACTTTCTCCGATAGTGAACACATTTCCTCAGTGTGTTTTCCTGAACCAAGTTTCAGAGTATCCATTTGTGTTGAAATCGAATCTACTGTGTCCTTCAAGTTTTCCTGAGTTTTTGCAAGTTGCGTAACCGCATCGGTAGATGCAACTGAGTCAAATTTAGCTTGCAAGGTCTCATGATTTTCATGAACAATAGTTTAAAGTTCTTTTATGGCTGCTTCATGATTCTGTAGTGCATTTTCATGACGCGAAAAAATAGGTTGGAAATGCTCACAAATTTGTGTTTTTACGTCATTACAGACTTTTTGACATTTCGATTCAATGTGATGTAACTCAGTAGTTAAATCCTCACGTGTTTGTTCAAGAGTTTGTTCCACTGTGTCTAACTTTCGAAGATTTTGTTCCATTGTGTCTAACTTTTGAAGCTTTTGTTGTATTTGTCCCATTTGTTGTATTAATTGTAATAACAATGCACTGGTGTCTGGAACATGTTCCTCAGTGCTTTTCGGCAGTGAATTTGCACCGGAAACATTCACATTTTGACAAGCAGAAAATGTGTCTTGACTTATTTGAGAAAACGGTGAGGATCCAAAACCTGAATCTGCAGTATTTGCGAGATCGTGTCGTGTCATTTCGGATTCCTGAGCCGAGCTATTGCCGACCGATCGATCGATAATGCTTCCCTGCTCACTAATTGTTTCACTGCCTACGCCATTGTTTGCCGCCCGCTCCATTTCCCTATGCACAATTACCAAATTACTACTTTGAACATCAGTTAATTCATTACTCGGTGGCGCTAACACACTGCTTTCGTTTTCACTGTCATTTCTCAGTTTACTTTGGAGCCTAGTATTACGTTTTTCACACGCCATTATTGTCACAGTATTTCACACGGCAACACAGAAAAACACAATTTGAAGAGCAAAAATAAGAGAACACATTAACATAACACTGAAAATAATATCTAGTTAATTGCAGCTGCGAAATACTTGGTGCAATCTACATGCATGCCACACCTGTTTTACTGTACAACAATGAAAGACTGCAACTACAAAGGAGATTCTCTCTACAATTACGCGCTAGCAATAAACAAAATCTACACTAATTACACAAACTACAAGAAAAATCAGAAGATTCCAGTGAGGTATCCTGGGCTAAGGGTCGACATATGAAACGTCCCCTTTTGAACAATTTTGCTTAAACTGACGCACAATATTTTTAGCGCAACGCAATCTGACTTTCAATAATCTCTACAAGAGAATGGCCCTGACTAAAATTAACCTGTACTTTTCACAAATCACTTACCTCACAAAAATCTTGGTTACTCCCACTACTGCAATACAGCCAGCGCCACTACTGCCAGCTAAATAAAAGATTCAAACTATGGAAGGCACTAACTACTGATAGGGATAGTTAGCAAATGAAAGATATTAATAGAGAACAAACAATGTATTTACCTTGATATCATCATATATAAATATAGCAGTTCATGACAAATTTCAAAACTCCGCCATCTCTCTCCCCACATCCACCACTGCTGGCGGCTCACCTCCAACTGCGCAACGCTACGCGCTGTTCACAGCCAGCTGCCTAACACTACAATGGCGAGTATTACAACAATGCAAAGCAGCCACAGACTGCACACAGCACAGCCAGTGATTTTCATACAGAGGTGGCGTTACCAATAAAAAAAACCTAAACAGCCTACTTACACAGCTAGGAAAATGCTTGAACAATAATACTGAACCTATGTCCAATTAATGATTCTGCAGTGAATATTAATAGTAACGTTATAAAGACCATTCAGTTTGAATAAGCCCTGAAAGTAATAGTGTGTTTCGTTATCTATTATATTTTTGCAAATACACTCCTGGAAATTGAAATAGGAACACCGTGAATTCATTGTCCCAGGAAGGGGAAACTTTATTGACACATTCCTAGGGTCAGATACATCACATGATCACACTGACAGAACCACAGGCACATAGACACAGGCAACAGAGCATGCACAATGTCGGCACTAGTACAGTGTATATCCACCTTTCGCAGCAATGCAGGCTGCTATTCTCCCATGGAGACGATCGTAGAGATGCTGGATGTAGTCCTGTGGAACGGCTTGCCATGCCATTTCCACCTGGCGCCTCAGTTGGACCAGCGTTCGTGCTGAACGTGCAGACCGCGTGAGACGACGCTTCATCCAGTCCCAAACATGCTCAATGGGGGACAGATCCGGAGATCTTGCTGGCCAGGGTAGTTGACTTACACCTTCTAGAGCACGTTGGGTGGCACGGGATACATGCGGACGTGCATTGTCCTGTTGGAACAGCAAGTTCCCTTGCCATTCTAGGAATGGTAGAACGATGGGTTCGATGACGATTTGGATGTACCGTGCACTATTCAGTGTCCCCTCGACGATCACCAGTGGTGTACGGCCAGTGTAGGAGATCGCTCCCCACACCATGATGCCGGGTGTTGGCCCTGTGTGCCTCGGTCGTATGCAGTCCTGATTGTGGCGCTCACCTGCACGGCGCCAAACACGCATACGACCATCATTGGCACCAAGGCAGAAGCGACTCTCAACGCTGAAGACGACACGTCTCCATTCGTCCCTCCATTCACGCCTGTCGCGACACCACTGGAGGCGGGCTGCACGATGTTGGGGCGTGAGCGGAAGACGGCCTAACGGTGTGCGGGACCGTAGCCCAGCTTCATGGAGACGGTTGCGAATGGTCCTCGCTGATACCCCAGGAGCAACAGTGTCCCTAATTTGCTGGGAAGTGGCGGTGCGGTCCCCTACGGCACTGCGTAGGATCCTACGGTCTTGGCGTGCATCCGTGCGTCGCTGCGGTCCGGTCCCAGGTCGACGGGCACGTGCACCTTCCGCCGACCACTGGCGACAACATCGATGTACTGTGGAGACCTCACGCCCCACGTGTTGAGCAATTCGGCGGTACGTCCACCCGGCCTCCCGCATGCCCACTATACGCCCTCGCTCAAAGTCCGTCAACTGCACATACGGTTCACGTCCACGCTGTCGCGGCATGCTACCAGTGTTAAAGACTGCGATGGAGCTTCGTATGCCACGGCAAACCGGCTGACACTGACGGCGGCGGTGCACAAATGCTGCGCAGCTAGCGCCATTCGACGGCCAACACCGCGGTTCCTGGTGTGTCCGCTGTGCCGTGCGTGTGATTATTGCTTGTACAGCCCTCTCGCAGTGTCCGGAGCAAGTATGGTGGGTCTGACACACCGGTGTCAATGTGTTCTTTTTTCCATTTCCAGGAGTGTAGATTGTGCTGATCTAGCTGTTTGTTCCAACCTTAACGTTAACATATGCAGGTGTCAGAGTTCATTGCACTCGCGTGTGGACAAGTCTACATAGTGTTTGTCCGTTAAAGTTACGCATACCTTCTTTCTTAAACGAGAACGTTAATCTTTCTCTTGCCTAATTAGGCAGGCGACCGTTTTCCTTAGTCTTTAAACAGTATAGCTAGGCAAAAATATTGTTTGTTACTGTTCGAATATTTACGTAATTCTGACTTTGATTTCCGATAAGCCACCTCCGTTAGGTACAACACGGTCAACATAACAAAATTCCTCTCAGAGGGTAACACTGCTCTGTTGCTTTATACCATAATTGCTTTAACAAGATAGTTTTGTTTCACTACCTGCCTCCAACTTTAAGGTTATGGTATAGCAGTAGTAGACGATAGTGTTATAACTCGTCGAATCATCTTGCATGTACAGGAAACTTGGCGGAAGGTTTTTACGTCACGACGATCAAACTTCATTGCAAATGGAATGTGCATATGATAAAGTAATATTCGTGAGTTTTCTTACACATAAAAAATTATAGAAAAGAGGCTGAACATATGCGAACCACATGACAATGGTCCAGCCATATCTTTTAACGTCGAGTAATGGAAATCTCATGAAGGATCTCGAGTAATAAAACTAAAGCCTGCTGAAGCCCCAACATAATAAACCGTATACTGCTTCTTATTTATAGGAGTTTTGTGGACTTTTGTAATATTGATCATTAGGGCAAATTGACAGTAACATCACATAAATTAGTGTTCCAATAAAAACTCAGAGACCTGTTAATTCTGGCTGTACTTTGACCACAACCTCCCTCCTGGTTTTGATATGGTTATCCTACTCCCAAATTTATCCAAACATTTTAGAGACCATAACTCTTTTATATATGCAACACACCGAATTTGCCTGAACCTTTTTTTAAAATATAAAATACGAGTTAGCGAAATCCATTCATCCAGTTTATACCTTGTAAGACGTGTATATTTTTATTGTCTATTGTCAAACCACAATTTACGAAAGATGTTTACATTTTATTAATAGGATTAAGTAGGAATAATTAATATTTGTCATTTTGTAAATAATTGTGGTAGCAGGGAATGTCTGCACCAAAGTATTGTTGGCGGGAGAGACCGCACATTGCTATAATTTTAAAAAGGGCGGGAGAAACCGCGTATGGATACATTTTTATAAAAGAGAGGGAAACACCGCGCATTGATACATTTTGTAATGGTAGCAGTGATTGTCTGCACTAGAAAGCATTGTTGGCGGGAGAGACCGCACTTTAGCGTTCGTAGGAAGTCAGTAGTAAGCGAGATGTGAAGCGAGTCGGTAGCAGGTCTGAAGCGAGAGGTTGAGAGGAGCGGTGTGCCTGCTAGCCACCAGCTATGATTTACAAGAGATTATAAACGGATGTACAGAGACATCAGCTAACTATTATCGTAAGACAAACTAATATTATTGAATTTTTTGTTGTTGGGAAACTCAGGACTACTGAAGGTATGTTTGCACAATGCTAGTTGTAAGATTATTGTAAAAAGTAATTCCCATTTGAACGTTTGTAAAATCAGTTCATTACCAACAGTAAATATTTGAAGAATCGTTTTCAGAATATAATTAATTTTTGCCAGCAATATTGCAATACTTATTATAATCCATCCCAAAAACCATCAACGTAAAACTTTGCAAAATTTTATTGTTGTCAAGAAACAGTTTAACTATGAATTACGTAACTTCAGTCAAATTAATTAAAGAATAACATCAGCTTTGCTATTAAAGAATACCGTCAGCTTTGGTAATAAATACAGCCACTTATTATGACAGCCCACCAGCAGCTAACAGAGTATAGTAAAACAGAGTAAGTATATTCATGTCGCAGTTCGATGTAGCAGTCAGATGGCGATACAGTAACAGTAAAAAATGTAAGGAAAAGTTTTGGATTACTGCAGATAACGACTGAGGGCCACGATGACGACACATTCTATGTTTCGTCGAAATAATCAGCAAATCACTTTTAATAAGCAGCATTTAAATTTGTATGCGAAGATTGCACTTATTATTATTGAGAAAGAGAATAAATTTCCAAGGGAAGATTTCATTTGTTATCATTAAGCAAGAGATAGAAATCCTAAGGGAAGGTTTCATAGGTTATTGTAGAAGGGAAGGTTGCATAACAAAAGAGATATAGAAGGGACGGGAAGGTTTCAACCTTAATACATCATTTCATAAATTTAACTCTTTACAGCTCACAAAAACCTAATTTCACTGTGTCTGTTGCATTATAAAACCTATGAATCACCCTGTCACTTAACACTGTTCGGTATGGATAGTTACATTTTCTGCTGTTAGTAACATTGCCATTTGTCTATACTTCCATTATCATTTCATCCAATGTTGTAGATCAAAATTTACTGTTTTAGAATAAAATTAAGTGTACTACATATCCTTCATCTTAACATATGCTGAATACGGATTAAATTTTCAGCTTGAAATTTAAGCAGTGTAATGTACAAATCGTATCTCTTTTTGTTGCCTAATTTTTTTACACGTTATCTTCCTTCCGTGTTACTTCCTCAGAATTTATAAAGTAAGAGTAGTCTGTGATCTGTTAGCATCCCTTCGTGGAACATGAACCATAATTTAAGGAGTAAATAGAACCACAGTACCCGTTAACAAACTTCAAAATCCTCAGAAACTTCTCAACAAATTGGAACATTTAACCACGCCGCGAGTTGAACCCTGAACTTTGGCTTCCACAGGTATATTCCTTCAGCTGACCTATCCGATCTATGGGTAGAACACAAGTTTAATGTCAATGGTTGATTCACTACACCGTATACATTCTATGGCAGAGTTGGTAACTATTATGTGTGTTGTTGATTTTATTCCGTGAAAACGTAGTTTCATCAGTGAAGAGTGTTAGCACTAGCCCAAAAACAAACATACATTACAAGTGTTCTATCATATTCCCATATAAAGTTTTTGCCTGATGTGAGCTTTCCTGTCATATCCCTGAATACTGATGATTCGTTTTGGGACACCCTGTATATCACCGCCTTCCATTTTCCATTCAGAATGGCGTGTGAGAAGAATGACGTGTTTAGGGGAAGTAATATGTTGTGCTATTCTTCTCCGGATCGTACGTTCCCGGAATTTCACCTGTAAGCCCTGGGTAACGCCTCTCTTGCACCGTACGTCACTGGAGTTTGTTGAGGATCTCCGCAACGCCCTTGCGCTTACTGAACGGTTCGATGATTAAACGTCCCACTCTTTCTTGGCTCTTCTCTAGCTCTTCTGTTGCCCCAAAACTTGTCAAGATCCCAGAGTGATGAGCAAGACTAAATAATCAGTCTTACAAGCGTTTTGTAAGTCACTTCTTTCGTGTATGAAAAAGTGTGCGTCCTATTAATCTCAGCCAGTCATCTGCTTCTCCTACAATTAGTTCCATCTGGTCATTTCAAATTAGGTCAATGAGATGTTTACTCCCATATATCTTACGGTTGTTACCGTTTGCTGTTGTTGATCTGCAATTGTACATTGTCTCTTCGCCTGTTTAAGGGCTATACGGTACATTTGTTGAAGTTCAGGGTCAACTGCCAGACTGGGCACCAATTGTCGATCTTCTGCAGGTCTTCCTACACATCGTCAATGTCTTTAGGCTTTGCAAACTTCTTACAGATAAGTCTCACGGAGCTTACCAGGTTATACACTAAATCTATACGTATTACGAAGTGTATATATTTACTTATATATGGTCCAGATCTTCTCAACCACTTTATCGATTTCAGCCATAATATATATATATAACTTACTGTCTAGAAAGACTCACTGTGGTGCCAAGAAACAACCACCTGTCAAAGGGGGGGTGGGGGGGGTGAAAAGGGGCTTAGCTCCCGACGCGCTAATAGATTATATTCACCTAGTATTTGAGAATGAGGTAATTTTGTGACTTCTTGTCGCTCACGCAACCCAAGAAATGATGAAAGGACAAAAGATTATGGATCTCTACATTTTCGCTCTTCGTGCAGTAAAAGTTGGGCATGAGATATGACCTTTTAATTTATAACTACTTCTATTTGCAACACATTTTTCAGGCAGTATTCACATACACCACTGAATGTACTTGCAGAAATATATCATTATATGGCACACAGTTCAGAAGATATGACGTCACAAACACTGAGATGAGTATAAAACAGCCGCATCGTGCATGACGTTTAAATTTATTATCTCTTTGGTACTAATTCCATTCGCAACACATTCGCAGACAATATCTGCATGTGCCGCTGAATGTATCTACAAAACGGCATAGTTGTACGACATATAACTCAGGAGATATGACGTCATATACAATGAGCTGCGGGAAAAGGAAACTGCAAGGCGAAATTCTCTAGAGATACAGACGAAATATGTGTACAAAAATACGTATGTGACACGTGCGTTAGCACATAAAGCCCGGGACAAAAAGCTTCTTCTAAATCTCTGGACCGAACTTGGTACATATATTACTTTCTGTTGGGAAAGAAACATTGTGGGTGTAGAAACCAGCAGCTTCCTATTAGGGTAGGGATAATAACGTGGCGAAAGAAGGGGAAGGAAGGAGAGGGGCAAAGGTAAGGGTGGAGGAGGAGATGAACAGAGAGATGGGGAGGGCAAAATGGACAGAAATGGAAAAGAAGACCATGGGCAGAGAGAGGGGGAAAAGGGACAGACAGAGACAGAGAGAGAGAGAGAGAGGGGGGGGAGAGAGGAATGAGGAGATGGATAAAGAGAGGGGGAGGAGCGGATCGGCTTAGATGGGGAGGAGAGGATGGTGAGAGAAGAAGGAGCAAATGGACACAGAGGATAGGAGCAAATGGGCAGAGAAGAGAGAGAGGAAGAGATGGACAGAGGGGAGGAAGATAAGGACAAAGAGGGGGGGAGGAGGAGAGTGAGGAGGAAATCCACACTTGTAGGGGTAGGAGGAAATTCGCAGAGGGAGGAGGAGGAGTTGGACAGAGGGGGAGGAGGAGGTAGAGTGGGAGGAGGAGAGAGAGTTGGTAGGAACAGATGAACAGTGGGAGAGAAGCAGATAATTAGAGGCGGAGGAAGAAACAAACAGAGAGTGGAGGGAGAAGAAAATAGATAGAGCAGTGAGAGGAGCAAATAGACAGATCTGGGGGGGGGGGGGAGGAGCAGATGGACAGAGTAGGTGGAGGTGCAAATGGATGGACCAGGGAGGGAAGAGCAGATGGGCAGAGTAGGGGAAGGAGCAAATGGACAGAACGATGGGGGAGATGAGGAAGAGCAGATGGACAGAGAGTGGAGGATGTCGACAGACAGAGGGGCAGGAGCAGATGCGCAGAGAGTGGAGGATGGAAGAAAGGGGAGGAAAGGGACAGAGGGAGGGGGCTAGGAGGAAATGAAGTAATAGAAGACTGGGATAAATACATACCCGGGAAATATTACGCATATAATGTCTCCCCTCTTCACCTCTAATTTTTTAAGAAATAAGATTTACAGCTTGAGTCGACTAATTACTATACAAATGAGTTAATGTGTTACATATGTCGCTGACTGTTTTCATTATCAAACAGTGGATGAGTATAGTCTGGGTAATTTGTACCCTAAGAAAAACTAGCTGTTCACGTATCTCAAATCTCAATGTTCATGATGTCATGTTTCACACACTACATATCCTAACATGCATTGGCATGTGTGGATAGTGTCTACAAAACATGTTGCGAAAATAATAGTGAGGAGATAATGAACTGCCACGTTATGCTTAATCCTGAAGTTTTACTGCATCGACAGCGAAAACATAGGAAGTGATAAACAGTTTTCCTTTCGTAAAATGAAGAACAAACCGCTTTCAGTCACAAGTTGCGTTTATTTACTGCACTATGCATTTCGCGCCATGGAGGCTCATCCTCAGGTGCTTTTTAGTGATTTACATCAGGTTTTTTAGTTGTTTGCCTGTTGATATTACATTTTTGTGTTACAACATGGTATATTGTAGTTATAAGTTTAACAGCGTTAATAATATGAAACTAACTTACAGTTTAACATTGTATGATGTCTGCTTCTGTTGTGCAGTTGGTATACACAATACACATCTTTAATTTTGCAGTACATACTGGGATATATACATAGTCACACACTTTTTCGTACATTGTAGTGGCAGAACGTAAACATGCCTAAGATTCTCGTTCATACAGATGTTCTACTTCTAAATATAATTGATTTTCTTGTTTCACAGAAGATAATATGATATAGTATTACTAGTACACACAATGGATAAAATTAAGAAATTTTTCCTTCCATTATTTTGTCGAGGGTGCAACGACAAAAAGTATCTAAAAGATTTGGAACTGTGGTAGTCGCTAGATCTTGTGATTCTTGAACAGTAGGTGAATGTAATCTAGATAAATTGCGTGTCCTGATTACAATAACTCAAGACATTTATACTCGAATACATAATTTGTAGCTGTAATAGTTGACTTATTGTGTTAAATCTTTAACGTAAGGCTACAGCTCTTAATGAGTATACTAGGACAGTATTTTAGATTTTTGAATCAGTTCAGTTATTATATGAAATTCTGAACATGTAATTTTTGTTGTCCTTGGTAGCAACGCGCTACTAGGATCATGTGAACGTCTTACTAATACAGATTGTAAACTGTAAGGGCTTCATCGCGCTCCTTTGATTTATTCTGGAAGTTACCTTCACATAATGCCCTTGTGAACAACATGTTTAATTCTGTTTGCAAAACGTCCCGAATCCAGTCACGAATCTCGTCTGATACCCAGTACGGTGCGCAACTGTCTCGAATGTCTGTGGTATCGACACGGGATAGGCTGAACCAAATTCCAAGCGCTCCAGTGGTACACGGGAGTTCGCGGGGCGGCAATTTTCACGCTGCCTCGGCGTCGGAAGCCTCCGGTACCTACCGCGTGTCACTGTCCTCGGAGCTGTTAATAAAACGCAGCCCGGCGGCGGCAGACTGGCACGTGATGCCCGGTAAGCGACTGTCGATCGCGGGTCGCGATACGGCGGCGGCGGCGACGGCGTTTCTGGAAGAGGCGGACGTGACGTCGGCCGACGTATCGACTGCGGTATCGGACCGCGACTCGGCCGCCGTGACGGACGGCCGTCCGCGATAAGTCGGGAGCGCGCACTCGCCGGCTCCGGCACTACGTTACGCGGCTGACGTCTAATTACGGTGAGACTGGCGCCGCGCCGCTGATGAATGGTCCCCGGGACCTCCGTCGCTCCGGGCCCGGAGGCTGACGTAGCCGCTGATGCACTCCATAATGCAGGGCGGCGCCGGCGCAGCTCGGGGCCCGCATACCTCCGTCCCAGGCGAAACACTGCGCTGCTCAAATGCGAGAACACAGCATAGTCAAGAGGAATCACTATACAGGGTGTTCGGAAATTCCCGTTACTAGCCTCTAGGACCTGTAGAGGGGAGTGAGATACATAATACACTACTGGCCATTAAAATTGCTACACCACGAAGATGACGTGCTAGAGACGCGAAATTTAACCGAGAGCAAGAAGATGCTGTGATATGCAAATGATTAGCTTTTCAGAGCATTCACACAAGGTTGGCGCCGGTGGCGACACCTACAACGTGCTGACATGAGGAAAGTTTCCACAAACAGCAGTTGACCGGCGTTGCCTAGTGAAACTTTAATGTGATGCCTCGAGTAAGGAGGAGAAATGCGTACCATCACGTTTCCGACATTGATAAGGGTCGGATTGTAGCCTATCGCGATTGCGGTTTATCCTATCGCGACATTGCTGCTCGCGTTGGTCGAGATCCAATGACTGTTAGCAGAGTATGGAATCGGTGGGTTCAGGAGGGTAATACGGAACGCCGTGCTGGATCCCAACGGCCTCGTATCACTAGCAGTCGAGATGACAGGCATCTTATCCGCATGGCTGTAACGGATCGTGCAGCCACGTCTCGACCCCTGAGTCAGCAGATGGGGACGTCTGCAAGACAACAACCGTCTGCACGAATAGTTCGACGACGTTCGCAGCAGAATGTACTATGAGCTCGGAGAACATGGCTGCGGTTACCCTTGACGCTGCTTCACAGACAGGAGCATCTGCGATGGTGTACTCAACGACGAACATGGGTTAACGAATGGCGAAACGTCATTTTTTCGGATGAATCCAGGTTCTGTTTACAGCATCCGTGTTCGGCGACATCGCGGTGAATGCACATTGGAAGTGTGTATTCGTCATCCCCATACTGGCGTATCACCCGGCGTGATGGTATGGGGTGCCATTGGTTACACGTCTCGGTCCCCTCTTGTTCGCATTGACGGCACTTTGAACAGTGGACGTTACATTTCAGATGAGTTACCACCCATGGCTCTACCCTTCATTCGATCCCTACGAAACCCTACATTTCAGCAGGATAATGCACGACCTCATGTTGCACGTCCTGTACGGACCTTTCTGAATACAGAAAATGTTCGACATCTACCCTGGCCAGCACATTATCCAGATCTCTCACCAATTGGAAACGTCTGGTCAATGGTGCACGAGCAACTGGCTCGTCACAATACGCCAGTCACTACTCTTGATGAACTGTGGTATCGTGTTGAAGCTGCATGGGCAGCTGTACCTGTACACGTCATCCAAGCTCTGTTTGACTCAATGCCCAGACGTATAAAGGCCTTTATTACGGCCAGAGGTGGTTGTTCTGGGTACTGATTTCTCAGTATCTATGCACCCAAATTGGGTGAAAATGTAATCCCATGTCAGTTCTAGTATAATATACTTGTTCAATGAATACCCGTTTATCATCTGCATTTCTTCTTGGTGTAGCAATTTTAATGGTAGTAGTGTATTTTGGATGGGAAAACTTGACCGGAAATGTACCGTTTCCAGTCTACCACGGTTTCAGTTCAGATGTGTAACGTGTCAACGTTTGCTGAGGGAAGAGAAAAGTCTCCGAGTTGCTTTTCCTGGTATGGAATAGGGTAGATAGCATGACGTGCCACTGAAATTCCATTGTTCCGAAAATGTGGTTTCAGCAAGATGGTGCACCATCTCGATTTCACGTGTGATTCGGAGACAACTCAGCGGATGACATTGAAAGATGGCTAGGCCGAGGTGGTCCAGCCGCGTGCCCGCTGCGATCGCCAGATTTAACTTCTATGGACTTCTTCTTGTGGGGTCGTATGTAAAGACAGAGGAAGGTCTCCTCGCACGAGCTCTGGCCGAGGCACTAGAAACTGCAGATGCACCAGGTGGGATGGAGAGTGTGCACCAGAACATGTTCCATGGATACAATGTCTGTAACAACGTTGGTAGTCGCCACATCGAGCCGCTGTTGTAATGCGTCAGTACTGTTCTGTACGTACAGTATGCTGGATTCATTTTTGTTTTCAGATAATATAAACACCTAATGTTTAAGTGTTAATATAAAAAAATATACTTAAGTGATAAAATCATGTTTCGTTATATTTTCTTTGGAATTGTTAGCTAGTAATTGTACTGCGTCGCGCCTAATTCAGTTCCTCAAGCAGAAGTGGCCGAGTTAAACATTTGAATTGAAACCGTTGCAGAGCGGTATCGGTATGTTTGCAGACATGGATTCCTGTTTAAAATATTATGTACTCAATCCTCTCTACAAGTTGTAGATGTTTGTAACGGAAATTTCCCAACTCCCCGTATAACCATGGAAAAATAAGAATGGAAACCTAGAACGAAGTACTCAGATCAAAATAAGTGTAAGACAAGGTTGTAGGTACATAGACGTGCTAATGACGGAACAAATCGATAGGTTCAAGAGTGTAATTAACATTCAGAGTGAAAGGATAGCAACGGTAAGTTTCTTGAGTGACATTGTTGTTGTTAATGAGAATGAGGAAGCATCACTGGGCATACAGAATGGAATCAGCGGGCTGTTCAGCAAAGAATATGAAGTGACACTGAACCGTGGAAAGACGATTACAATGAGCTGTAGTAGCGTCTCTGACTAGTAATCAAAACGTCCTCGGTCCCGGGTGCGAAAACCGCAACCGCTTAAATTTTGATTGATAATCAGCATCGGCGGCCGAAGACTTCCGGCACAAGAAGTAAACCTCATTCTGCCAACGGCCTTGTCAAAGAGGGCGGAGTAGCGGACAAGCGTCAGGGCCTCTCTTATCTTTGGGGTGGTAAACTGCGCCTAAAGGCGGAAGAATCAGCAATGATCAACGGCATGAGGATGCACGAGGCAATAGAAACCGTTGCATTACAGACACGTTGCCTGTAACTGAAAAAGTGTCATGATGATCTCTCCCTTGACAAAAGATTCCGAAACAGTCCCCCATTCATATCTTCATGAGGGGACTGCCAAGAAGGAGGTGACCATGAGACAAAGACTGAAAAATCTCCATGAGAAAAAGATTGAAAATATACGAAAGGATAGCGTTCTACGAGTCAGGGCGAGGAATGACAAAATCTTGAATGTGTTAGAGAACGTAGAAAATCTGAAAAGGGAAATGCAAAAGCTCAATTTAGATATAGTAGGGGTCAGTGAAATGAAATGGAAGAAGGCAAGGATTTCTGGTCACATTTGTATAGGGTAATACTAACAGAAACAGAAAGTGGCATAACTGGAGTTGAATTCGTTGTGAATATGAAGGAAGGTCTAACAACCCTACCACAACAAAGGTCAAAATTTAATAATGATTGTGGTGTTGCTCACGCTGCTAAATACTGCATTTTCGGGCAACAACTAAGTTATTATGTGGCAGGTGTCATTAGAGCACGGTTAATGAAGTCATTTCATGTAATAATGAATAAATTAGGCACTCATCTTTTCGTATTTCCCACTCTGGTCTCGTTGTAAAATCATGGCTCAATCGTCGAAAATCTAGGTAGTGATGATTCCAAGCTCGGATGCAAAGAGGCATAGGTTTTATTCTGCTATATTCAAAAGTTTTGTAGATGCGTTTCACAAACCATTCTTGGAGATTGAACCTTTCAAAGTTAGCACAATGGTGATGTAAAAAAGTAATCAGCACTCTGAATTTGTTACACTTCTTTTTTATTGATTTTGTTGCGATAGCACGTAACACAAAAAAACATCACTTCACAATACAAAACATACTTGAAAACATCTTCCTAACTGTTAAAGTTCACATTTTATAAACTGGTTACAATATGCGTCTTTCCAATACGACGTCCAAGACCTGACCCTCTCAAGGTCTGACTCTGTAATACTAACCACTTACGCGCCCAAAAATCAGAGTTACAAGTACGTCAAAGATCATAGTGACAAAAGAAAGAATACACACAAGAATAATATCATTGCAACATAAACATATCGATGTATCAAAGTATCTCTACATTAATGAAATCAAATCAGAATGTTGTCTCAGAAATATGTCAACTACTTTACAGAAACACAGTAGAATATTACTGGTATCGAGAGGTTCAGGTGAGGTGCCGTAATGCTTACGTAATTTAAGTACCATTACAAAGGGTAGAGAATGTGTTACTATGAACAATTCAGTGATAAGGTTATCAAAATCGACAGCAAATCAACACCGACAACGATAGTTCAGGTATACAAGCCGATGTTGCACGCTGAAGATGAAGAGATAGAGAAAGTCTATGAGGTTGTTGAAAGGGTAATACACTACTTAAAGGGAGATGAAAATCTTATAGTTGTGGGGGACTGGAACGCAGTTGTAGGGGAAGGAGCAGAAGAAAAGGTTACAGGAGAATATGGATTTGGGGCAATAAACGAGAGAGGAGAAGGACTAATTGAGTTCTGTAATGAATTTCAGCTAATAATAGCGAATACCCTGGTCAAGAATCACAAGATGAGGAAGTATACTTGGAAAAGTCCGGGTGATACGGGAAGGTTTCATTAGATCACATCATGGTCAGACATTGATTCCGAAATCAGATACTGTATTGTAAGGAGTATCCATGATCAGAAGATTAAAAAATTAGTCGGGAAGAATAAGTAGGCAAAGACGTGGGACACAGAAGTACTAAGGAATGACGAGATACGCTTGAAGTTCTCTAAGGCTATAGATACAGCAATAGGGAATGGTTCAGTAGGCAGTATAGTTGAAGAGGGCTGGACATCTCTAAAAAGGGCAATCACAGAAGCAGGAAAGAAAGATATAGATACAAAGAAGATAACTACCGAGAAACCATGGGTAACAAAAGAAGATCAGTCGATCGATGAAAGAAGGAAGTAGAAAAATGTTGTGTAAGTAAATAGGAAGCTCAGGGAAGCTAAGGCGAAATGGCTGCATTTAAAATGAGAAGAAAAAGAAAAAGAGATGGTTGTCGGAAGGACTGACTCAGCATACAGGAAAGTCAAAACAACCTTCGGTGACATTAATGGCAAGGGTGGTAACGTTGAGAGAGCTTCGGGAATTCGACTGTTACATGAAGAGGAGAGAGCCAATAGGTGAAAAGAGTGCATCGAATGCCTCTATGAGGGGAAAGATTTGTCTGATGTGATACAATAAGAAAGAGGAGCCGATTTAGAAGACATAGAGAATCCATTGTCAGAATCAGGATTTAAGGGATAAAATAAGGCAGAAGGGATAGATAACACTGCATCAGAATTTCTAAAATCACTGGGCGAAGAGGCCATAAAATGGCTATTTCCGTTGTTGTGTGGAATGTATGAGACTGGCGACACACCATGCAACTTTCGGAAAAGCATCATACACACAATTACGAAGACGGCAAGCGCTGACAAGTGCGAGAATTATCGCACAATCGGATTAACTCCTCTTGCATCCAAATTACTTACAAGAATAATATACAGAAGAATGGAAAAGAAAATTGAGGATGCGCTAGATGATGATCAGCTTGGCTTTATGAAAAGTAAAGGGACGAGAGAGGCAATTCTGACATTGCGGTTAATAATGGAAGCGAGACAAAAGGAAAATCAAGACACGTTCATAGGATTTGTCGACCTGTAAAAACCGTTCGGCAATGTAAAATGATGCAAGATGTTCGAAATTCTGAGAAAAGTAGGGGTAAGCTATAGGAAGAGACGTGTCATATACAGTATGTACAACAGCCAAGAGGGAATAATAAGAGAGGACGACGAAGAACGAATTGCTCGGAGTAAAAAGGGTGTAAGACTCGATGTAGTCTTTCGCCCTACTGTTCAATCCGTACATCGAAGAAGCAATGATGGAAATAAAAGAAAGGTTTCGCAGTGGAATGGAAATTCAAGGTGAAAGGACGTCAGTGATAAGATTAACTGATGGCATTGCTATCCTGAGTGAAAATGAAGAAGAATTACATGATCTGCTGAACGGAATGAACAGTCTAAGGCGTACAGAATATGGATTGAGAGCAAATCGAAGAAAGACGAAAGTAATAAGAAGTAGCAGAAATGAGAACAGCGAGGATTGATTGTCACGAAGGAATTCTGCTGCCTAGACAGTAAAATAACCAATGACGGACGGAGCAAAAGACATCAAAAGCAGATCAGCAATGGTAAAAGGAGCATTCCTGGCCAAGAGAAGTCTACTGGTATCAAACATAGGCCTTAATTTGATGAAGAAATTTCTGAGAATGTACGTCTGGAGTACAGCATTGTATGGCAGTGAAACATGGAGTATGGAAAATCCAGAACAGAAGAGAATCGAAGCATTTGAGATGTGGTGCTACAGACGAATGTTGAAAATCAGGACTGACAAGGTAGGAAATGAAGAGATTCTGTACAGAATCGGAGAGGAAAGGAATATGTGGAATACACTGACAAGGGGAAGGGACATGATGATAGGACAACTGTTAAGACATCATGGAACGACTTCCATGGTATTAGGAGGAGCTATAGAGATAAAAAACTGTAGAGAAGACAGAGATTGGAATACATTCAGCAAATAATTGAGGACGTAGGTTGCATGCGGTACTCTGAGATGAAGAGGTAGACACAGGAGAGGAATTCATGGCGGGCCGCATCAAACCAGTCAAAAGACTGACGACTAAAAGAAAAAAAATTGATATGAAAGTAGCTATGAACTTAACATCAAAGCTGATGACCACGAAACAGACGAAGTGCAGGGATTATTCTATCTTCGAAGCAGAATAGCACATGACCGACGAAGGACGGGGGATATAAAAGGCAAACTCGCACAGACTAAGAGGGCATCCCTGGCCAAGTGAAGTCTGGCAGTATCAAACATTGACGTTAATTTGAGCGATAAGTTTTTTAGAATGTACGCCAGGAGCATAGCATCGTATCGAAGTGAATAATGGATTTTGGGAAAACTGGAAAAGAAGAGAATCGAAGAGTTGTTGGACATTACGTGGACTGGACTGATGTGATTAGAAATGAGAAACATCTTCACAGAAACGATGGAGTGAGGAACACATGGGAAAGAATAAAGAACTATGGTTATAAAGTCCTCTCATGGTATCGACTACCTACTTCACCTCCTTTCTCGAAATGTCCGGTTGTAGCTGTTTTGGGCTGTCGATTATTATATTACATACGAATTTTGAATATCTACTGAAGTGCAGTGACGTTAGGCTCAGCAGAATGATACCAAAGAGATAGCAAGATTGAATGGAAAACTATTTTCGGTGAATGTCAGACCCAACTGCAATTTCTTTCCCTATCATGAAATAAATGGTAGCCTACTTGAACATCTTCCTGTCTCTTTCACCAGGACAGCACTCTAAATCGAACCTAAAGCTGATGTTTCAGTCGGAAAATGTTGTAGAATAAGGGTGAGGGGAAGGTCACAAACACGTAACTGTAAAGCAGAAAGTCAATGGATTTCATGTAGGATATCCCAGAAATGTTCTGAGAAGCTTCGTTAGGTTGTAGATAGTATCTTGAGGAATAAAACGATGATAGACAACAGCGTCCAGAAGCGTCATCCACCGACGCTACAGAACGTCGAAGTCTTTGGCGCCGGCATCTTCCACGAGGCCACCCCTTCGGCAGCAAACATGACTTGATATGCTGACGGATCACAGGCGGAACGTCTAGCAATATTGTTTGTTATTCAGTGATGGTGACTGATTCCATCTGCAATTTATTTTTTCTGCTGCACATCGAAAAACGCATGAGATTTTGAGGGGTCCCAGAAGAAAAATAAACTGCAGATGGAAACCGACATCAAAAACCGTTATCACCGAGGTATCAGAGCATTGCATTCACAGGAGAGAAAGGCCTTTCTACACAACAGTTAGCTCTATCTTCTCCGCTGTAGATAGTGGCAATCAGTCGCTATCTCTGAATAACAAATAACATTGCGAGGCGTTTTGCCTTCAGTCCGTTTGGTGATGAAGGGGTGGCCTGGTGGTAGGTGCCGGCGCCTATAATTTCCATACTCTGTAGCGTCGATGGATGACGTTTCTGGACACTGTTGTCTATCTTCAAACTGTTCCTCAAGACACACTCTGCAGTCCCCCGAAGCATGTCACACCGTTTTTGGGACGCCATATACATACCGACACCGACAATGCTTAATATGTTGTGTGGGAAGACAAAGCAATTGGTTTTCAAGAAGAAACGCATATCCGGAAATGCATGGCTTGGGCGCTGGAGTGCGCTGAAGTCTGAGAACTAACGGTTGTGACCGTTTGTTCCCTTTCGTTTTGGTGTCCGAATACGGAGAGTATGCAACCCTTTAGCCACCTATGCACTGTGGACGGGCGACCTGAGCCTGCGCATGCGCTACGTTCTTCCACACAGCACTTGTATGCATCCTACTGCAGACCTTGTGTGGCCTGCCACTGCAGTAACATTGTTGGCAGTAGTACGACATGCACCAGTACACAGCTTCGGAAATTGCCGACGTGGTGCTTGCATACGGCAAAGTGGATGAGGGAAGTTTTCCAAACAGACGTACCCCGCTTGATTCCACGGTTGCGGGCATCGAGAGACATCTAAAAAAAGCCGGAAAGTTCCACGCAGGCGTTTTCTGCCTGAGGTTTATCCATGGTACAGAAAGATGTAGCACTTTTTGCTATCCCTAGTATAGTGTTCGTCCTCTGATACGTGCTGAAAAGTGTTGTGGGTCATCCATGCTCGGTTCGAACACTACTGCTGGAGGAAGACGTGCTGACAATGTTCGAAGAGGACCCAGCCACCAACACTCGGCAGGTGGCAAAGGCGCTGCACATGGGTAAAATTGCCGTGTGGCGTGTTGTCCATAAACACCAGTTACATCCATACCATCTGCAGAATATCCAGGCATTACGGGAGGTGGACTACTCACGATGGGAACAGTTTGCACAATGGTATTTGGAATAATGCATACCTCAGTCACATTACTGAGCTTGATGCTCTTCATGGATGAATGAAAGTTTACTAGAGACGACATATTTAACTTACACAACATGCATGTTTGGATGGACGAAAATGTGGGTTCGCAGGTGATTCAAAATCACTAACACAATGCCACTGTTAACATCTGGGCCGGGATAATATGCGATCTTTTATCGGGCTGTTTTTACCGCCAAACAAACTAACAGAACCGATCTACATCACAATTATTAGATACGTTTTCCCTATGCTATTAGATGTAGTTCCACAAAATATTCGGATGGACACGACGGATCTCCATCACATTTTGAATTCTGTATGTCTACCGGTGGGAATATTCAACCGCCAAATAATTGTTAAATTCATGGTGAAACCTTCATCTGTCATTTATTTTGCATAGTTCACTACTAGTTTCGGTCAATTACACAGCTTAGCTGGCATAAACGGCAGGAATTTATACCATGATTTGAACAAATGTAATTTTCTATTTTAAGTCCACCATAGTCCATAAAAAGATCCCACAATAATAATTGTGTACGATCATTTTCGTCAAGAAGCAAGTCCACATCAATAGCTAGTGTGTTACTAGCTTTCGATGTGGACTTGCTTCTTGACGAAAACAAAAGTAATATGCTCTTTTAAGACCACCATAGTACGTAAAAATTTCTCACAATAATAATTGCGTACGATAAGTTTCGTCAAAAACGAAGTCCACGTCGACAGCTAGTGTGTTACTAACTGTCGATGTGGACTTGTTGCTTGACGAAACTTATCGTACACAATTATTATTGTGAGAAATTTTTACGTACTACTATTTTTCTACTACTTTTATTCAAATTATGGTATAACTTTCCTGCCGTTTACGCCCGCTAAGCCTGATAATCGTCATTGAGCGAAACTAATAGCGAATTGTGCAAAATAAATGACAGGTGGAGGTTGCACCATGAATGTTAACATTTTGATTTCGATATGTAGAATTACCTGAACGTCGCATAGACGTCGATGGACTGGAGGGGTGGAGCATATTGATGGTCAACACGGTCGCCAGATCTGACACGTCTCGACTATTTTCCGTGGTATACTATGAGGAATACGGTGTATGGCACATCTGTAACGTCAGCGGAGGACCTTATTGCTAGAGTCCACGGAGTGACTGTAACACTTCAAAGAGAACTGCACATAGTGTCTCATGTATGTGAGATTCATAGATTCATAGAAGGTAAGCAGTTCGAAGCCAGATTGTAATGTATTGTAATGTATTTATGTTGGCTTTATTGACGCAATGTGGAATGCAAAGCCAACTCAGAATTCAATGCCCTCCAACGCCCAGCCCGTATTTCCGGATATGGATTCCTTCCTGAAAACCAATCAAATGTTCAAATGTGTGTTAAATATTATGGGACTTAACTGCTAAGGTCATCAGTCCCTAAGCTTATACACTGCTTAACCTAAAGTATCCTAAGGACAAACACACACACCCATGCCCGAGGGAGGACTCGAACTTCCGCCGGGACCAGCCGCACCGTCCATGACTGCAGCGCCTAAGACCGCTCGGCTAATCCCGGGCGAAAACCAATCAATGTGCCTTCTCGCACAACATACTAAGCATTGTCGGTGTTGTTTTGGGAGGACCTGTATATTTGTTTGCGCCTACGTGTCTGTATGTGTGTGTGTGTGTGTGTGTGTGTTTGTGTGTATGCGTGCGTTTGTGTTTTCCAAGAATTTATAATAGACGATTTTCACAGATTAAACTAATCTTCGTCCTCCTTCCACCCACCACCCCCTCAAGGAGTTCTTAAGTATTAGAAATGTGGGAACCAACGTTGAGAGGAACATGGGAGATATCGCTCACAATGGGGAAACTAGATTCGGTGGAAAAGACCAGCATGTTCACAATTGTTACTGTAGAAGTGTCGGTGTATGGTGTGCAGTTGGCCCTTGGCCTGTATGAGTAATGTCGCGATCGCCGACTTGTTTCAGATTGTGCCAAGCGGATGGACGTGTACTGGTATGGAGACAACCTCATGATTCCATGGACCCTGCATGTCAGCATTGGACTGTTCAGGCTGATGGAGGATCTGTAATAGTGTGGAGCGTGCGCACTTGGAGTGATATGGGGCCCCAGATATGTCTATAAACGACTCTGACACGTACGTAAGCATCCTGTCTAATCACCTGCATCCATTCATTTCCTTTGTTGATTCCGACGGACTTGGGCAGTTCCATCAGGACGCGTCGAGAATTAGTCTACTACAGAGAGGCTCCAGAAACACTCTTCTGAGGTTAAACAGTTCCACTGGCCACCAAACTCCCCAGACATAAATATAATTGAACATATCTGGAAATTTTGAAAATTTGTAGTAAGTATCTATGGGACCAAACTGCTGAGGTCATCGGTGCCTAGGCTTACACACTACTTAGTCTAACTTAAACTAACTTACGCTAAGGACAACACACGCACCCATGCCCGAGAGAGGACTCGAACTTTCGAATGGGGGGAGCTGCGCGAACCGTGGCAAGACACCTAAGACAGTCTGGTTACCCCGCGCGGCAGCATATCTGGGATGCCTTGCAATGTGCTGTTCAGAAGAGATCTCCAACGCCTCACACTCTTACGGATTTATAGACAGCCCTGCAGGATTAATTGTCAGTTCCCTGAAGCACTACTCCTAGACATTAGTCGAGTCCATGCCACGTCGTGTTTCGGCACTTCTGCGTGGTCGCGGGGGCCCTACACGATACTAGACAGGTGTACTTCTTTCTTTGGCTTTTCACTGTAAGAGTCAAATGAAACCGAGCATAACTTGCTTAAGTGAGCACCTGGAGAGTGCGTCTTCGTTAGTTTCATCGCCTCAGTAGTGTGTCTTCACTGTCAAAAAAGTGGTTCCTGCAGGGAGCTTTACTGTGTGGGTGCGGGGCAGGCTGTGATGACAACTCCTACTACTTTTTAGGCAGTAGGGTGGGGCATATTCCATTCGCCATTCTTCAGTGGCATCGCTTCCATACGTCCTCGAAAAAAGGTCTTTCTCCATGGCAGCATGGCTGCGAAGTCAATTTGAACGAAACGGGTCTTTTCTTCAACGAGTGAAGCCATCTTGAGAATTTCTTAAGCAGTGCGCTTAGCCGGTATTAAAATTACTTTGGCCTCATCCTCCGATGGACTTGCACCTCAACAACACATAGGCGACTGCAGTATAGCGAGAAAACTTGATATCGTAGTGAAAATGTGAATATTCTGTTTTCCGATATTAATTATGTGTGAAACAGACTTTTAATTCCTGTTATCAGATTTCCCATATTGCATGAATCAGTCATTAGATTTTAATATAATTCGCTACTTTTTCTTCGTAAAGGCTGGAGTGAATGCTCGCTAGGACTACACCACTTTCGTGACGAACACTGACAAAAAATCACAGGTTCACAACACGATATATATTAAGTCATCAAAGTATTATTTCGATGCTGCTTGAAGAACTGTAGGGGTAGCATCTTTGATTAGAAATCAAAACGTCCTCGATCCCGGGTTCAGACCATATCACTGCTCAAATTTTGAATTAAAAAAATAATCAGCATTTGAGGCCGGAGTAGAAGTCACCATCATTCTGCCAAGAGCAGTGTCAAAGTGGGCGGAAGGTCACACAGAGCTTCAAGGTACACTCTTGCCCGTTGGATACAAAACTGATGCTAACGGCGGAATAATCAGCAATGTCAACGTCTTGAGGATGCAGAAGACAATGGAAACAACTGCATTAAAGACACGTAACGTGTATCCACAGGACATGTGGCCTGTAATTGAAGAAGTGTCATGATGATACCTTCATTGGCAAAAGATTCCGGAATAATCCCTCCATTCTGTTCTCTGGGAGAGGTCTGTCAAAGGGGAGGTGACCGTGAGAAAAAGACTGAATAGTCGAGAGGACAACGTTCTACGCTTCGGGGCCTGGAACGTCAGTAGTTTGAACGTGGTAGGGAAGCTATATGATTTGAAAAAAGGAAACGCTAAATGGAATGAAAGGATTTCTGGTCAGATGAGTAGAGGGTAATATCATTGGCAACAGAAAATGATATAAAGGGAATAGGATTAGTTATGAATAGAAATGTAGGGCAGTGATTTACTATGAATAGTTCAGTAACAGGGTTGTTCTCATCAGAATCGACAGTAAATCAACACCGACAACGGTAGTTCAGGCATACATCCCGACGTCGCAAGATGAAGATGAAGAGCTAGAAAAGTATATGATGATATTTAAGAGGTAATTCAGTACGTAAAGGAAGATAAAAATCTAACAGTCAGGGATACTAGAATGCGGTTATAGGGGAAGGATTTGATGAAAGGGTTACGGCAGAATATGGGCTTGGTACTAGGAATTAGAGAGGAGAAAGCCTAATTAAGTTCTGCAATAAATTGCAGCTAGTAATAGCGAATAGTCTGTTCAAGACTCACAAGAGGAGGTGAAGATATACCTGGAAAAGGGCGGGAGATACATGATTTCCGTTAGATTTCATCTTTGTCAGGCAGAGATTCCGAAATCAGATACTGGATTGTAAGACGTACCCAAGAACAGATACAGACTCTGGCATAACTAAAGATGACAGGTGTGGCGAAACTGCGAATCAGTACTTCCTACTGGAATACGAGTTTCCTTTAGGTAGGTAACCACACTGGACATACGGCCTCCCCTGCTCTGATAATGAACTGAATTCGCCTTCGAAGAGTGTTCACAAGATCCTTCACGCATGTTGTGTTATACTGAAGCCACACAGATCCTGTAGAGCTATAAAATCGCGGGGATGTTGATTGCAAACGTTTCACTCCCTGTCGCCGAAATGTTCTGTGGGACCACAATCGGATAATTTAGCGGGCCAGTAGAGGTGTTATAGGCTGTGTGAGTGTCCGTCGAATCAGGAACGTATTCGTGTAGCCCTGTAGAGATGGATGAATTCGTTTTGGAAAAGAGGACAGATCCTTGTTAGCTAGCGGACCCACGTCATAGTACCGGGCCAACAAAAACGTCACAGAACCAATAATCTCACAACATCCTCGACACACAACGTGTTAAACTCCTTATTGAACCGTCACTGCACTCGAAGCGCTGATAAATTTCAAAAGAGGCAAACACTACACGCCTCCAGTTGGCTAGCTTCCAGTTTATGTGTTTTTGGTTTATTGTGGACGTGCACCTTTACGCGCTGCTACGGGTAGCTGTCTTTTCTAGATATCCGACTCCAAAAGTCCTTTGCGTTCTCTCGGAAACTGGTTGAAATGGATCAGCATTTATTGACATTAGCAACTCGTACCGGATATGAAACCGATTGTCATTGGTAAGGCGGGACACTCGTCTCAAATCTTTGTACGGTTACCAACCTTACGCTGTGTTATAAAACTGCGAATGGTACACAGACACAGTAGACACAATGGACAGTCCACACTGTTACACAGCAAAATTGGACAGTTTCATTCACAGTGTGATACTGGGCACGTCCAAATACGATAGCTCTGTTTTGCCATTATGATGTATTTCCACGTCGAACTATCTTCCTGCGCAGATTCAACAGACTGCAACTTACTCACCATTTCACTGCCGTTGCTTCACTCAGCAGCGGACGAACATATGACTGCCTCGTACAATTCTACACAATATACAGCGCTCCTGATGGACCAGTGTAATTTTTTAAGTAGCTGAGTGTACCATCTTGTGTTCTTCTTCAGAGCACGCTGGCATATGCCATTGCATTGTTCTGCCATTATGGCTTTGAGAGACTGAACTGAGCAGAGTGGGGAAATTGGAGAAGAAAGGCTTGGAACGCCAAGGAGGGGCAGGGGATCTCTCTAGGAGACACAGGGAAAGCAGGAGGCCTGGAATATGACACGTGCTAGACACTGTCTTGATGGAAGCAAGGACAGTAGTAAAGAAAGGTGCTGTGAAGTTCACAGGAGAGCTTTTGTGAAGTTTGGAAGGTAGGAGATGAGCTACAGGCAGAAGTAAAGCAGTGGGGAGGGGCCCTGAGTCTTGCTTAGATAGTTCTGACGGTAGAGCACTAGCTCGCGAAAGGAAAATGTCTCGATTTAGAGTCTCCGCCAGGAAGTTTCATATCAGCGCACACTCCGCTGCAGAGTGAAAATCTCATTCAAGGGCAGTAGTATATCGTACATGCGCAGTGAGATTATTTTCAAGCAGCTGTCAACGTCTCTTCCGCTACTTCATATATGTGTTCTTTTTCCCAGTGCATTGTGTAACTATGTTGAGTTCATTATATATTTGTAGTGTCATCCATAAACAATTCCTGGTTTCACGACGTTCTAGTATAGTCAGCAAACGTGTTTTTATCGTATTTCTGTCACTTGAAAAGTACTTTATTCAAACTTCCCTTTACTTTTTGTGCAAAGAAATCGCAGTAGACCAACCCCAATTTTTCCTCTCTGTCACAGAGCAAGAGCCATCCTCGCTGGCTCTTGTACACATAGAAACTGCACACAGGTCATTGGTTTAACAATAAGAGCTTCACTGCCACCAGCAATATAACATCCTATACTCTCGTAGGCCACGGGGAGTCTGTATACCGATTATGGTTGGCTGTCACACTCGTAACACTCAAGTTCCTTTCCACAGTTTTAATAATAATAATAATAATAACAGTAAAAATAATAAAATGAGGAATAACTAACCTTACCATAATATTTGCGTAAAACCACGCCCCAAAGGTCATCAGAAATCTAAATTAGTTGAAGTTGATGTTAACCACTGCGTAATATTTTTGGCGTGACAGTAAGTAAACATGAAGACAGTGGCATATCGTCATCAATGGAGCTACAGAAAAAGCTGGATTTATTGTACCTCATTTCAGTTCATGCATAGATTGTGAGGGAACAACACACCTGCAATAAAGTAGGGACGTGTAAACAGTTGGCCCCTAGCCCTGTCACCTCATCCAGTTGTAGTCATATGGCTGAGAAACTCCCACTACACGCCATGTGTAGTCTTGCTGCTGCAGGTATAGGTCGTGTGACGGTCATTTATTACTTCAAGAGGACGTTGGTAGTTGGCGTCACTGTCTGTACAATATACCTATTGTAAGGAAGCGCTTTGGGCTTTGTTCTGGATCCCTACCATTCTAACACTAGGTTCGATTTCTGGTCACATTTAGTTTTTTCTAATTAAAAAAAAGACAGTATAGTTAGTAAAAAAATTTCGGGCATGTGACTGCATCGTCATGTGTTTTTGATCAACATTACGGCACTGCTGCATGCCATATTTAGCAACGTACTGTATTAAATTTGTTCGTCAACTACACAAGGTGACGGCATGGTCATTTGCCGGAAAATAATTTATTGGAACTGACCTCGTTGGGTGGAAGGCTGTGTAAGCGTCGGATGTGTGAACAAAACTACATCGATCACATTACAATTTTGACATTTATACATTTAACAACCACTCTCAAACCATTCCGACTCATCATCTGAATTGAGCTGCTGGGAAACTGGTTCAGCACATCTATTTAAAGACGTGCCGAACTGAAATGAACCGATGGAGAGATAAATAAAAACAAAAATCGCGAACTGACTGGTGAGTTTTTATTCACATATCCAATGTTAAAAACAACAGGGAAAAAGTAAATAAAAGGATGGCTTGGAGGGAACTAATATTTTAAAAATCAATAAAAACAGTCTAGATTTCATTTTCAGATTTTTTATTTGTTGGCAACCAGTTTCGACCCTTTCCTCGGACCATCTTCAGGCTTACACCGCTATTAATGCTGCTGGATGCGACAGACGGAGCGAAATCCGTAGAATTATTTCTTCGTACATCTACGGATCTACGAGATCGAGACTCTTTTCATTGATTTTTAACGTTTTATACCGACCGCTGTGCTCCAGACAAAAATGTTTCTAAAAACAAATATTCTACCAGCAAAGCGATTATGTTTGGTATAAGCAAGTTCTGCGTAGAACAGAGAACAATTATATTTTTCACAGAATGCTGTTAGATCAGTGTCAGTGAATTACCCCCCTTCTGCAACGGAAACGGCTCCCAGTGTCAGCCACTGGCAGAGTCGTAGCTCATGGAGGAACTGGGGAGGACGCCGAGGAAATCAAGGAAGTTCCATCAGTGAGGTCTGGCAAGCGAAAACTACTGCTGACGCGCTGGAACCAATGACACTGTTGGCGCAACTACCGGCTAATTAGTGGATAGCTAATCGGACGCATATATATGCACCCTGTGCAAGCCAGCGTCTTTAACTGATTATGATAACAGTGACTCTATCGCAACATTAGACAAGGAGAGTTAATTTGTTAATTACTAGTTACACTTACACACACACACACACACACACACACACACAGACAGAGAGACAGAGAGAGAGAGAGAGAGAGAGAGAGAGAGGCAAGCGTAGATATGAGTGTTCGTGCGCGTAGCGCGTGTACACAGTGATGTGCGTGTGTGTGTGTGTGTGTGTGTGTGTGTGTGTGTGTGTGTGTGTGTGTGTGTGCGTGCATGTTTAAGGTAGGTCACAGCTCTGGAGCCATAGAGTCATTTAATCCAGCTTTTGTACATTATGGTTTACAATTCTTAATGTTGTTGTTGTGGTCTTCAGTCCTGAGACTCGTTTGATGCAGCTCTCCATGCTACTCTATCCTGTGCAAGCTTCTTCATCTCCCAGTACCTACTGCAACCTACATCCTTCTGAATCTGCTTAGTGTATTCATCTCTTGGTCTCCCTCTACGATTTTTACCCTCCACGCTGACCTCCAATATTAAATTGGTGATCCCTTCATGCCTCAGAACATGTCCCACCAACCGATCCCTTCTTCTGGTCAAGTTGTGCCACAAACTTCTCTTCTCCCCGATCCTATTCAGTACCTCTTCATTAGTTATGTGATCTACCCATCTAATCTTCAGCATTCTTCTGTAGCACCACATTTCGAAAGCTTCTATTCTCTTCTTGTCCAAATTATTTACCGTCCATGTTTCACTTCCATACATGGCTACACTCCACACAAATACTTTCAGAAATGACTTCCTGACACTTAAATCTATACTCGATGTTAACAAATTTCTCTTCTTCAGAAACGCCTTCCTTGCCATTGCCAGTCTACATTTTATATCCTCTCTACTTCGACCATCATCGGTTATTTTGCTCCCCAAATAGCAAAACTCCTTTACTACTTTAAGTCTCTCATTTCCTAATCTAATACCCTCAACATCACCCGACTTAATTCGACTACATTCCATTATCCTCGTTTTGCTTTTGTTGATGTTCATCTTATATCCTCCTTTCAAGACACCATCCATTCCGTTCAACTGCTCTTCCAAGTCTTTTGCTGTCTCTGACAGAATTACAATGTCATCGGCGAACCTCAAAGTTTTTATTTCTTCTCCATGGATTTTAATACCTACTCCAAATTTTTCTTTTGTTTCCTTTACTGCTTGCTCAATATACAGATTGAATAACATCGGGGAGAGGCTACAACCCTGTCTCACTCCCTTCCCAACCACTGCTTCCCTTTCATGTCCCTCTACTCTTATAACTGCCATCTGGTTTCTGTACAAATTGTAAATAGCCTTTCGCTCCCTGTATTTTACCCCTGCCACCTTCAGAATTTGAAAGAGAGTATTCCAGTTAACATTGTCAAAAGCTTTCTCTAAGTCTACAAATGCTAGAAACGTAGGTTTGCCTTTCCTTAATCTTTCTTCTAAGATAAGTCGTAAGGTCAGTATTGCCTCACGTGTTCCAGTATTTCTACGGAATCCAAACTGATCTTCCCCGAGGTCGGCTTCTACTAGTTTTTCCATTCGTCTGTAAAGAATTCGTGTTAGTATTTTGCAGCTGTGGCTTATTAAACTGATTGTTCGGTAATTCTCACATCTGTCAACACCTGCTTTCTTTGGGATTGGAATTATTATATTCTTCTTGAAGTCTGAGGGTATTTCGCCTGTTTCATACATATTGCTCACCAGATGGTAGAGTTTTGTCAGAACTGGCTCTCCCAAGGCCGCCAGTAGTTCCAATGGAATGTTGTCTACTCCGGGGGCCTTGTTTCGACTCAGGTCTTTCAATGCTCTGTCAAACTCTTCACGCAGTATCGTATCTCCCATTTCACCTTCATCTACATCCTCTTCCATTTCCATAATATTGTCCTCAAGTACATCGCCCTTGTATAGACCCTCTATATACTCCTTCCACCTTTCTGCTTTCCCTTCTTTGCTTAGAACTGGGTTTCCATCTGAGCTCTTGATGTTCATACAAGTGGTTCTCTTAACTCCAAAGGTCTCTTTAATTTTCCTGTAGGCGGTATCTATCTTACTCCTAGTCAGATAAGCCTCTACATCCTTACATTTGTCCTCTAGCCATCCCTGCTTAGCCATTTTGCACTTCCTGTCGATCTAATTTTTGAGACGTTTGTATTCCTTTTTGCCTGCTTCATTTACTGCATTTTTATATTTTCTCCTTTCATCAATTAAATTCAATATTTCTTCTGTTACCCAAGGATTTCTACTAGCCCTCGTCTTTTTACCTACTTGATCCTCTGCTGCCTTCACTACTTCATCCCTCAAAGCTACCCATCCTTCTTCTACTGTATTTCTTTCCCCCATTCCTGTCAATTGTTCCCTTATGCTCTCCCTGAAACTCTGTACAACCTCTGGTTCTTTCAGTTTATCCAGGTCCCATCTCCTTAAATTCCCACCTTTTTGCAGTTTCTTCAGTTTTAATCTACAGGTCATAACCAATAGATTGTGGTCAGAGTCCACATCTACCCCTGGAAATGTCTTACAATTTAAAACCTGGTTCCTAAATCAATTCTTAATAAAAAACAAAAAAAGTAACTTTAGGACTAGGAACCCTTATCATCCATAGAGCTAAAAAACATGGTGTGAAGGGAGAGATCTAAAAATAATCAAAATATGTAGGGATTTATAAAGAACTGATATTTTGTCAATATATATGGTTTCAAGATCGCTTGATAACTATATTTTTCATATTACCATTTTTAACAATTTATTTCCATTTTCGGATCTGATTAATCCACTGACAGCTTCGTTATAATGTACAAAAATATAAGGTATGTACTCCAAACATATGAGGTGGTATAAAATAGTCAATGAACTATGCAACACCTCTTTTACTGCGCGATGACATGACGTATAATTCGTTGACCTCTTTTGTACCACTCCGGGATGCTAAGAGTGTGTAAGCTGTATTTTCATATATCATGACGAAACTGTTAGTGGATTAATCACAAGGAAGATGACAATAAACTGCCAAAACCGGTAATGTGAACACTGTATTTAAGTTATCTTGATGTAAGACATTATTGTTTTGTATAGGGTTATCCAGAAGTAGCCCTGGGGTTTTGGGACACGACGTAGAAAGACAAGACATACAAATTAATGACATACATAAACAGATAAAGAATATCTCCAAGACTTGATTTGTGATACGCGCCGTGGCGTAGCTGTAGAGTGCACCACTACGGAACAGGTGGGTCAGAACAAGTACGAAGAAACATCTGCTCCTTATTGTGGCATGAAATTAGTACTTGCCTAGAGATAGGCAACCAAAGAACGAGCGACGTTAACGAAAAACTTGAGAGATGTTCCACCGACTGATAAGTGTCTATCTCCTGTATGCCTGATAGCTTTCTTACATTCGTATTCTGAAAAGTTAGAGGTATTTATGAATAACCATGCATTATAGTTTCAATCCGGAGTTCTCAGTTACCAATCTGACTGGTGGCAGTCCTAGCGAAAAGTAAGACCACATGTAGTCGGATAAAACTGGTAGAAGCCTGGGGAACATTGCGGGGAAATATTTTGTGCATGAAATCACCATACCATACTGTTGTGTTACGAGACATCTCGGTATATAAGAAACGGGACAACGTCAGACAATCAGCTAGTTGCACAATAAACAAAATTTTGTTGCATACCTAATCAAAATCAGACACATAATTTTAAAAGTAACGCTAATTAAACAACAAAAACAATAGGAAAAAATTCAAAACACACTGTCATCACTCTATACTGACTAGCAGTTTTCAGCCTCTAACTCTACATGTCTAATCTGCAATGACATTACTGTCAGGTATCCCAGAAACGTTGCGACAAAATTGTGATGAGTTGTAGATGGTGTTTTGCGGAACAAATCGTGGGTAGGAACCAGTTCCAGAAACGTCATCCACCGATGCTACAGAGCGTCGAAGTTATAGGCGACGACGCCTGCCACTAGGCCACCCCTCTGGCAGAAAATGTGATTTTGTGCGCTGATGGACCTTAGGCGGAACATCTCGCAACGTCGTTTCTTATTCTGTGACAGCAACTGATTGCCTACAGCAGCAGTTGAACATCACAGAACAATGGGCTACGGTACATCGTATAAAACTCAATGCAGAGAAGACAAGGGAAATTCGCTTCACCAGACAACGACCTGATCTGGTCATAAAGAACGTTCTAGTTCCTTGGACTGATCACGTGAGTTATTTGGGATTCATAGCTGATAAAAAAATTACTCTTCAAAGAACACATCAACACTAGAAAGTCTAAAACATTGCGCCTGATATACTACTCGCACCGTCTCCTTGCTAGCTCTCGTATCTCAGTTAGCACAAAACTTATACCCTCCATGCCATATCTCCTCCTGGTGCAACGCAAGCAACACCCATATTAAACAACTACAGGTGCTGCAAAATTGCTGTCTTCGGCGCGTTTCAAACCCCATGGTAGTTCACCGTAAGGAAGACAGCACATAAGCTCCTGCACGCCACTGAAGACCTCTGGACGACTAGTCGCCACACAGACTACGTCGGATCTGTTACCCAACAACATTGGCAACGAATTCTGGTTCCAAAGGCCATCGTCGAAGCTCCTCAGTAACCAACGAAAAAGTGTAGAAATCAACATTGCATAAGATCTCATGGACCCAGAGCGCACAGTCCTTCTTATGAATAAATAAAGAGAACAATACCCATTTACTTTTTCATCCAGGAAGCCCAACAAAACAGTGGTAGCACTTCTCTTACACCACTCGCGCGCACACACACACACACACACACACACACACACATACACACAAACTCGCGCGCGCGCGCGCACACACACACACTAAACGGCTGCGGCGTGTGACTGAATCTAGCGGGGCTACAACCGGAGGCAGTGGACATCGGTTTGAGAAAAGGGGAGGTTTTGCTGCAGACAACTACGCAACTTGTTTCTGAGGTCGGAAACTGAAACTTCTTGTGGCAGTAACCACTGTTTGATGCAGGAGATGATGATAGTGGCCAGTGTATGGAAGGAAGAAGCTTCGGTCGTATAATATTGACTTACTGGTCCATGGCATTAGGGGCTGCAGCCTGAAGTTGTGGAGGCGGATACCGATTGTGGCTGATCCGTCTACGAAAGGGGACCATGTCGGTGTTACGCGCCTGCAAATTACAAACAACTGAAGTATGATTTTACTCTGCTCACTTTAACAGAGATCGGTGTCTGGAACTCTAGCCGGAATAACGCATATTGACTTCTGTCGTTAGAAGTTTGATACATCCGTACTACCGGAAGCGAAGTAGTAGGGACTTGGTGTGCGTTGCTCCCTCTTATTCGGAGCTTTTGGTTTCCTTCTTGGACACATCTTAAGGGACAGCAGCGATTTCTGCATAGGTATTATGTGCATAGCACATTCCGATTGCGTCTTTATCACACTTTCATTATTTTCTGTGTGAATTTTCCCTTGACCAAGTTGTGAGCTATTTGTGGGATTAACACCGTTTGGGTGCACTGGTTAGTTAGCGAACTGTCTAAACAAAGCGGGAAAAACTCGCAGGGAAAGTTTTAAGTAGAAGGTGCTTCGCATCGTAGTTTGTAAACTATCATGGTTAGTGGGATTTGACTGATAATTTCTTAGTTATCTAAATGTTACTACTTGGTATTAATACTAGTTCAGATTTTCATCTAAATGTTAAACTGGTTTTCATTTATTACAGATGAGTGATGAATATGAATGCTATTGAAGGCAGTGCATTTTATGTGGCAGTGACCAAAATTTGTTTATATTTATTTGGAGATCAAAGTTGAGATGTCGGAGCATGTCAGTCACTTTTGGAATGGTTTCATGGCCTACAGCTTTTAAAAACTTGAATGATACTATTTGACAAACATTTTACAGTTTTTTAAAAAATTTCGTACAAGGATCCAAAGTATTACATACGGGCTGATGTTATTTTTAATTGAACATTTGTCTGATAGTTGTTTCGCAGTTTACTCCAATTTTGATTAACACAGAGAAAAAATATTAATAAAGTTTGTCTTCAGGCTGATGTAAATTACGTATTTGAAAGTGAATGTGTAATGAAATGTGAAGCCTGTATGTAATTTGGCGTAGCCCCAACACATTTCTACAGCCCAACACATTTCTCCCTAGTAAGTTTTAGATACATTGATTTTCTGTTTTATTGTTCTCCCCACAAGGGCAGAGAAAATAGGTGGGGTGCACTCTCTGTAACAAACTATTATCTCGTATTACTAATTGATATTCTTCTTACCACGTTTCCTGTCCTTTGCTATCGTCTACGTTATTCTTCATAATGATTACTGTTCCAAGTAACGCAGTTTTTCTTTATCTCCCCAGCTCGAAATTCTTATTGTCTCCACCTGACTCAATCGATTAGTGGGTGTATTGTAAGTAACAGCGAAAACGTGCACAGGCAAAAATATTCGATAATAGAGGCAAAAAATTTTCCAGTAACAATGGGTCCGCAATCGAGGCGCTTGCGACGTAATGTGTGGTTACGAGTCGATGCTGACTACAGAATGAAATACTGTCCTAGTCAGTACAACCATGTTTAAAATGTGAACTTTTAGACTAGGTCTGCATGCAAGTGGGTTGAAATTTCACCCGTGGCTTACCTTAACAACAAACACAACACTGTGTCCGAACGCTACGTGTTACAGTTTTCTATGTAAACTTGTACTCGGTAAACCTAGCGTTCCATGTGTCGTCCTGGCGTTTGGATGCAATACTGCAGTACAGTGAGTGAAGAATTCTTGGAAACACCCTCGGAGGAAAGATAAGAGTTTAATGTCCCGTCGACAGCGATATCATTAGGCACAGAACACGAACTGGGACTATGGAAGGATGAGAAAGGAAATCGGCCTTGCCCTTTCCTTAAAGTGATTATGGGAAATCATGGAAAACCTAAATCAGGATGGTCGGACAGGGATTTAACCCACACCCCCTTGCATGTGATTCGAACAGCCCTGGATCACGTTTCAAATCTGACTGTACGATTCGCTGCTCCTGTTCTTCAAGCCTGTCAACGGGCACATTGTGCATTTTTGTAAATCATCCCAGAGTGAAAAATGCAGTGATTGAGGTCAGGTGATGCTGGTGGCCAAGCTGCAGGCCACCTTGGAGCGTACTGGCGCTTTCCATGTCGCCTCACATCACAAGCAAAAAGTGTCAGTGCCACATCAAGGACGTACTGATTTCCGTAGCCACTCGCCATTGGTGAAATTTGAACCAAGTAGACATGACCGAAAAGGTTACGTTTCAAATACAGTTAAACCAACTAGAACAATATTTCATACTGAAGGTAGTGACCACATGTAACCAGACATCTCCATTTATCTCGCAAATGGTCCGTTTGCTGGCCCGTGTTACTCGGGCGCTTTTATTTTTATCATCGTAGACTCGGACAAGTGAGAGTAAGACTCGTCCCCAGAGGGTCCTTTGCTAACTTAATTACGTATATAAATAATTTCATGTGGCTCAACGATCTGGTGCAAGTCTTTCTACCGAACGCCACTTCGGCGAATTGTATGCCCCTAACTTGCCCCTTTTACCCAACTAGGGAAAGTGGACCAGAGTTTAACGTGGAATACGAACCACGTGTTGTTTCTGGCGACTTCTCACATCGTTGACAGGTCAAGCTAGGTTAAACCGAACACTGAAAAACCCGTGGCTCGACCGAGATGCGAACCAGTGACCTCTTGCTTTACAGGCACGCAGTTTACCGCTAGCCACCATGCCAGATATCTATGTACGTAGTTCATCTACAGGTATTGATTAGTGTGTTTGCGAGTATCAAAATGTTGTAAAGTATTTCACGTCCGCAGCTCGTGGTCGTGCGATAGCGTTCTCGCTTCCCACGCCCGGGTTTCCGGGTTCGATTCCCGGCGGGGTCAGGGATTTTCTCTGCCTCGTGATGACTGGGTGTTGTGTGCTGTCCTTAGGTTAGTTAGGTTTAAGTAGTTCTAAGTTCTAGGGGACTGATGACCAGCGCTGTTAAGTCCCATAGTGCTCAGAGACATTTGAAACAAAGTATTTCACGGCATTGACTTAGAAGCTTAAATTATGAGGCGGCCATTAAGGAGTTTCCTTTCGGGGGCGGTACAGTCGAGAAATCTGTATAGAAAACACACAAAATCGACGTGAACATTGAAGTAATCATCCCATCGACACACCAGTTGGGTTGAAGACACCCATTTGGGAAAACTCCGTGTCCTGCTGCGTGAAGACGTTTGTAACTGCCTGCTGCACATCCTCGTCCGACAGGAATCTTCGCCTTCAAGGTGTTCAAAAATGGTTCAAATGGCTCTGAGCACTATGGGACTCAACATCTTAGGTCATAAGTCCCCTAGAACTTAGAACTACTTAAACCTAACTAACCTAAGATCACACACACCCATGCCCGAGGCAGGATTCGAACCTGCGACCGTAGCAGTCCCGCGGTTCCGGAGTGCAACCCCAGAACCGCACGGCCACCGCGGCCGGCCTTCAAGGTGTGATAATTGCGTGGGGAGACATCTGGACTATAGGGCGGGTGCTCGAGTGTATCCCACTTGAATTGTCGTAACTACTGCGTTACCGTCAGCCGGGACTAGTTTACACAACCTGAGTACTTTACACACTTCCGACTAAGCTATATCGAACAACGCACGTTGCCGGTTTTGGAAATTCTATAGAGAAAGGATGCTTGGACAAGATATAGTGAACTTAACCGCTAGGAAAACCATGATAATGTTTGTACATCATTCTGGTGGCTGATAATTGCAGTTAAGTGGAAGTGAGTGTATCTATGTATTTTACCTTGCCTAGAGACTATAATTGCTATGTCATATTTCTGATTTAGTTGTTATTCTCGTTTATGAAACATGACATGTACTTCGATAAGGCCGCAGGAGGTGGGGACTGTAGGCAAAAGTTCTTTTTTTTGTGGCATGTGTTACTAGCAAGCCCAAAATAATGGAAAGTGTACCACTCTTACTTCATTGGGGATAACTTTACACAAGCTGTTAGATGCAAACAAAAGGAGAAAAGAAGGAAATAAGAAATTTTATTGGACAAATAGAGAAAGAGATATCTTGCGATGGCAGAAAAGTTAAATTCGTGAAGATGACAGGTGGCCTACGATACTCATTTGTGTGGCTTGATGTTAAAGATATCTTTGAAATCAATTACCAGGACACTGTGGCCATACTTGATGAAACTACGATATTATAAGAGGGTTTCTGAAGTTCGAA
This sequence comes from Schistocerca nitens, assembly GCF_023898315.1. Lineage (NCBI taxonomy): Eukaryota > Metazoa > Arthropoda > Insecta > Orthoptera > Acrididae > Schistocerca > Schistocerca nitens. Next base: position 919,039,456 of record NC_064614.1, on the reverse strand, counting down.
GTGTTGTGTATTACTTCATATACAACCGTAAGGAGAGGTGGACTATGGAGTGGTGCAGCAACTGTCGTCGTAGGAAAGCTTGGCAGGAGCAGAAAAGACTAGCGAACAGAAGATTTACTTAACCTGTATTTATCGAACCATACTAAGACTCTTTACAATAATACAGCAAGAATTAGAGGCCAGCTCATACAACAGCAATTAGGATGAGGCTGACTGTACTTACCACGACGGCTGGTCCTCCCTCGGGCATGGGTGTGTGTGTTTGTCCTTAGGATAATTTAGGTTACGTAGTGTGTAAGCTTAGGGACTGATGACCTTAGCAGTTCAGTCCCATAAGATTTTACACACATTTGAACATTTTTGGACTTAGCAGGAATGTTGAGCGATGAGGCTCCAAGTGCAAGTACATCGTATAGCTGCCTCCAGCCGTCCTGCATTGCAGCGGCAGAGGTACTGGACAGCTGAAGGCGTGCCTCAGCGGGCGCGCATAGCTGGGCCCGCCAGATCCAGCGTTACTCCTATCGTTGTCTGACGGAAACTTGAAATTCCGTTGCCGACTGTGCGACGTCCACGGGGTGTATCGATGTGTAATACTACACAAACTACACCTGCAATCAGTTGTGTAACTATTCAATGTGTATTGTAGTGAAAGTAGGGTTAGTGGTGCCTTACACTGCTATGAAGTGCTATAAAAGTGAAGAGTGAGAAAGTCGTGCTCCAGAAACAACAGAAACATTGTTTTAAGTATACCAAATAAAAACTTAAAACAGAAGTGACTCATCATATTCCGATTTTTCCAGTAATGTGTTCCGACGTGTCAATAAAACTATGAGAATTGTAATGCCGCATCTGATTTCTGTTTCCGTTTAAACTATACAGACATCTGTAATGCTACCAATTATGAGGTAATATTGTCGAGTTACCACTTCAAAGATTTTTTGTGTAGGATATCTCATAAACAAGAAATTCATTGATTTTGAGATTATATGACGGTTGGAACTTAAACAATGGTCACTATTTATTCATAACCGATACAAAAGAATTACACGTTTCACCTGTTACTGTCCTTCAAAGTAGTCACCAGCGTTGTGTAGAACCCGTTGCCAGCGATGTGGAAGGCGTAGTATAGCGTTAGCAGAGCCTGTTCTGTTGATGGTGCGAGTGGAGCGGTCTAGTGCCTGTCGAATCTCTGGAACAGTTCTGAAGCGAAAGCCACGAAGTGGTTTCTCCATCTTCGGAATCAAATCAAAGTCACAAGGACTAAGTCCGGGGAGTATGATGGATGGTACAGTACATCCCAGTCCCATCGACCGAACAGAGCAGATACAGCTTGCGCTGTATGCGCCCGCGCATTGTCGTGCGAAATAATGGGTGGGTTGCGCAGAAACTGTCGCCGCTTCTTTCCCAAAGCTGGTCGCAGGTGATGCTCCAATAAACGAATAGTAATACGACTTAAGTCCTTCTGACTTTGATTTAATTCCGAAGATGAAGGAACCACTTCGTGGCATTCGCTTCAGAACTGTTCCAGAGATTCGACAGGCGGTAGATCGCTCCATTCGCACCATCAACAGAACAGGCTCTGCTAACGGTATACTACGTGACTACTTTGAAGGACAGTAACAGGTGCAAACATGTTACACTTTTGTATCGGTTGTGAATAAATAGTTGCCACTATTTAAGTTCCAACCCTCGTAATTGTCCTTGCAGCCAAGGAAAGAATAACGGCATGTAGGTCCAGTTTGGAAGCATTTGGTAATAATGTCGTCATAGGTCACCTTTCCGCATGCACGTCAGAAATACATGAATGCCACACTAATCCCGTGACTACATGTGGGTGCTTATATGCCCGCGTCAGACTCGCGGTACATTGCATATGCACTTCAGTAAGGCCCTCAAATGGGAAGTTTTTGATCGTTCCTTATATTAAAACCGCCAAGGGACAGCAGACCTTAGTATTAGACATAAATTTCAACTTGATACATCTACCTGTTCGTAAGAAGAAAGAGGGCTTAACAGTCGGACAGACAGACAGACAAACAGATAGAGAACAATGTGATCCGAGCAAAACCACGCATTTTCATTATCACAACGTCGACTGTCTTATGGGTTATTGAAGAACTTGACTCCAGTAAATACAGTATAGTTATAAGTCCAAGATACTGTAATATGAATAAAAGAACTTTGAAACTGGGTAGTAGAAATTGATAGTACATGCAAAATTGACCGGTCAGGAAAATGCCAATGTTAAATGTAGCGCGTAAAGAGTGGAGGCTGGAGGTGTAACGTTCAAGATAATGAACAACTTTACACGTGGCTGGTTGCAATATTGTGGTATCACGTATGGTGATGAGATCCCACGCGTGTCATAGCAATGGAATTGCAAGTTTCTGTGGGAACTGACGGAGACAATGGCGCGCACCCGCTGAGGCCACGCCTCCAGTGGATCTGGACTACCAGCACTCTCTGCCGCTGCAATATACGATGGCCAGCTGCAGCCGCTCAGCCCATTTGCACTTGGAGCGTCTTCACCACGACACCATAGTTCACGCTTAGTGCATCGAACCTCACCTGCTTGTTATTGCACGAGCTGGACTCTGTTTCTTGCTGCATTATTTGTAATGAATCTTTGTACTCTTGGAGAAATATAAGATAAGTAAATCTTCTGGTTGTTGTGTTAAATTGTTCGCAAATCATTTCTGCTCCTGTCCAGTTTTCTTATGATCATAATTGCACCACTCTGTCGCCCACCTCTTCATGCCGTTGTGTACGAACTCGTGCAAAACAAATATTAAACGAACATTTTGCATCCTTTCACTTGATCCAGAGTCTCAGAAACACGTGCGATGACAAGTGTGGCAGGAGTGTCGGCGTGTGGCGCACACGAATTTGGCTGGTGTGCCGCGGGAGAGCGGCGGCCGGGCCAGCTGTTTACCGGCCGGCAGGTAGGTTCATAAAAATGCTGTGTGCGGCGTGGGTAAGGCGAGCTGCGGCCGCGTAAGCCGATCAGCCCGAGTTCGCCGGCGAGGTAGAGGTAGCAGTAGAGGGAGAGGTAGCGGTAGAGGTAGGCCTGCAGGTCTGTGCCGTGCTGTGCGGTGCTGTCTGTGCCGTGCTGCTGGGGTGTGCTGAGGGACTGAGCGACGAGACGCGACCTACAAAACAGGGCTTGCGGTGGTTGTCCTCCTGCGCGAATCCACGGGAGTGAGGGGAGGGGGGGGGCAGAGGGGCGCAGGGGTCGTTAGGGTCATGACTCTCCCCCGCCAAAAAAAAAGAGAGAAAAAAAAGGAACACTGGTTGTCAAATTATAAAATGTCAATGAAGCGTTTCACCCTTTTGGGTTCAAAATGGTTCACATGGCTCTGAGCACTATCGGACTTAACATCTGTGGTCATCAGTCCCCTAGAACTTTGAACTACTTAAACTTAACTAACCTAAGGAATCACACACATCCATGCCCGAGGCAGGATTCAAACCTGCGACCGTATCGGTCACGCGGTTCCACACTGAAGCACCTAGAACCGCACGGCCACACCGGCCGGCCTCACCCTTTTGGGGCACCATCAGATTGTGTAAAAGTAACTGAATAAATAAGTCTTCCATCATGAAACCACATAAAATGGAAAATGGACGCAGTATTAACTGGATATACTGTATAATGCGTCCGTCATGACATTAAATAAATTCGCAACCAAGACTGTTTTTACCCTGATATTATTGGAAACTGGTTTATGGAGCACCCTGACAAAATGGAATGGAAAAAATTAAAAAAAAAATTCAGAAGATTCATATATACAGCGTGGTCCATTGATAGTGACCAGGCCAAATATCTCACGAAATAAGCATCAAACGAAAAAACTACAATGAACGAAACTCGTTTAGCTTGAAGGGGGAAACCAGATGGCGCTATTGTTGCCCACTAGATGGCGCTGCCATAGGTCAAACGGATGGCTGGCTCTGAGCACTATGGGACTCAACTGCTGTGGTCATCAGTCCCCTAGAACTTAGAACTACCTAAACCTAACTAACCTAAGGACATCACACACATCCATGCCCGAGGATGGATTCGAACCTGCGACCGTAGCAGTCGCACGGTTCCGGACTGCGCGCCTAGAACCGCGAGACCACCGCGGCCGGCCGGTCAAACGGATATCAACGGCGTTTTTTAAATAGGAACCCCCATTTTTATTACATATTCGTGTCGTACGTAAAGAAATATGAGTGTTTTAGTTGGACCACTTTTTTCGCTTTGTGATAGATGGCGCTGTAATAGTCACAAACGTATAAGTACGTGGTATAACGTAGCATTCCTCCAGTGCTGACGGTATTTGCTTCGTGATACATTACCCGTGTTAAAATGGACCGTTTACCAATTGCGGAAAAGGTCGATATCGTGCTGATGTATGGTTATGGTGATCAAAATGCCCAACAGGCGCGTGCAATGTATGCTGCTCAGTATCCTGCTCGGTATCCAGATAGTTACGTTATTTAAGGAATCAAGAAGTGTTCAGCCACATGTGAAACGTCAACCACGACCTGCAACAAATGATGATGCCCAAGCAGACTTTTTAGCTGCTGTCGCGGCTAATCCGCACACCGGTAGCAGACAAATTGCGCGTGAATCGGGAATCTCAAAAACGTCAGTGTTGAGAATACTACCTACATCAACATCGATTGAACCCGTACCATATTTCTATGCGCCAGGCATTGCATGGCGACGACTTTGAACGTCGCGTACAGTTCTGCCACTGGGCACAAGAGAAATTACGGGACGATGACAGATTTTTTGCACGCGTTCTATTTAGCGACGAAACGTCATTCACCAACAGCGGTAACGTAAACCGGCATAATATGCACTATTGGGCAACGGGAAATCCACGATGGCTGCGACAAGTGGAACATCAGTGACCTTGGCTGGTTAATGTATGGTGTGGTATTATGGGAGGAAGGGTAATTGGCCCCCATTTTATCGATGGCAATCTAAATGGTGCATTGTATGCTGATTTCCTACGTAATGTTCTACCGATGTTACTACAAGATGTTTCACTGCGTGACAGAATGGCGATGTCCTTCCAACATGATGGGTGTCCGTCACATAGCTCGCGTGCGGGTGAAGCGGTATTGAAGAGCATATTTCATGACAGGTGGATTGGTCGTCGAAGCACCATACCATGGCCCGCACGTTCACCGGATCTGACGTCACCGGCTTTCTTTCTGTGGGGAAAGTTGAAGGATATTTGCTATCGTGATCCACCGACAACGCCTGACAACATGCGTCAGTGCATTGTCAATGCATGTGCGAACATTACGTTGAGAGGAATGAGGAATGTCGTTACACGTATTGCCAAATGCATTGAGGTTGACGGGCAGCATTTTGAGCATTTATTGTATTAATGTGGTATTTACAGGTAATCACGCTGTAACAACATGCGTTCTCAGAAATGATACGTTCACAAAGGTACATGTATCACATTGGAACAACCGAAATAAAATGTTAATACGTACTTACGTTCTGTATTTTAATTTAAAAAACCTACCTGTTACCAACTGTTCGTCTAAAATTGTGAGCCATGTGTTTGTGACTATTACAGCTCCATCTATCATAAAACGAAAAAAGTGGTCCAACTAAAACATTCATATTTATTTACATACTACACGAATATGTAATAAAAAATGGGGGTTCCTATTTAAAAAAACGCAGTTGATATCCGTTTGACCTATGGCAGGCCATCTAGCGGGCCAACCATAGCGCCATCTGGTTTCCCCCTTCATGCTAGACAAGTTCTTCGTTTGACACTTATTTCATGAGATATTTGGCCCGGTCACGATGAATGGACCACCCTGTACACAGGGCGAGGCAGCTAAGACAGTCCTCCCTAAATATGTCCAGAATGAGTAAATTTATCGAGACGCGAAGTTATAGCGGACAATAGGGCGAATTTCCTGAGATTTGCAAGCAATTTTTATCGTTCATAGTCGTTGAATTACGAAAATTGTTTTTTTTTCTCCCTCTCTTGTCATTTATACTCAGGTGATACATGTGACAAGGTTTCCGATGTGACTAACAGACTTTGAACTCGGAAGTGGTTGGAGTTTGACGCATGTGAAACTTTTATTTCGGAAATCGTTAGAAAATTCAATGTTTCGAGGTCCACAGTGTCAAGACTGTGCCGAGAATATCAAATTTCAGGCATTACCTCTCACCAAGGACAGTGGCATAGTCGACGGCCTTCACTTAACCGCAGAGAGCAGCAACGCTTACGTAGAGTTGTCGGTTCTAAGAGACAACCAACACTGCCAGAAACAACCGCAGAAATCAATGTGGGACATACGACGAACGATTCCGTTAGGACAGTGCGGCGAAACTTGGCGTTAATGTGCTATGGCAGCAAACAGCCGACGCTATTCCCTTTGCTAACAGCATGACATCGTCTGCAGCGCATCTCCTGGACTTAGGGTCCGTATCGGCTGGACCCTAGACTACTGGGAAACCGTTGCCTGGTCAGGTGAGTCCCGTGGCAAGTGCTGATGTTGAGGCTCGAGTGTGTCGTAGTCCCCACGAAGCCATGCACCCAAACTGCCAACAAGGTGTGTCAAACCTGATGGTGGCTTCACAATGGTGGGGACCGTGTTTACGTGCAATGGAATGGGTTCTCGGTTCCATTGGTCTACTTGGAGACCACTGCAGCCATTCATGGACTTCATGTTCCGAAAGAACTTTGGAATTTTTATGAATGACAATGCACCATGGCACCGGGCCACAACTGTTCGTGACTGGTTTGAAGAACATTCTGGACAATTCGAGCGAATGATTTGCTCACCCAGAACGCGCGATATAAATCGCATCGCACGTTTATGGGACATAATCGAGAGGTGAGTTTGTGCACAAAATTCTGCGCCGGTAACACTTTCGCAATTGTTGTTGTTGTGGTCTTCAGTCCAGAGACTGGTTTGATGCAGCTCTCCATGCTACTCTATCCTGAGCAAGCTTCTTCATCTCCCAGTACCTACTGCAACCTACATCCTTCTGAATCTGCTTAGTGTATTCATCTCTTGGTCTCCCTCTACGATTTTTACCCTCCACGCTGCCCTCCAATACTTAATTGGTCATCCCTCGATGCCTCAGAATATGCCCTACCAACCGATCCCTTCTTCTAGTCAAGTTGTGCCACAAATTTCTCTTCTCTCCAATTCTACTCAATAGCTCCTCATTAGTTATGTGATCTACTCATCTAATCTTCAGCATTCTTCTGTAGCACCACCTTTCGAAAGCTTCTATTCTCTTTTTGTCTAAACTATTTATCGTCCACGTTTCACTTCCACACATGGCTACACTCCATACAAATACTTTCAGAAACGACTTCCTGACACTTAAATCTATACTCGATGTTAACAAATTTCTCTTCTTCAGAAAAGCTTTCCTTGCCATTGCCAGTCTATATTTCATATCCTCTCTACTTCGACCATCATCAGTTATTTTGCTCCCCAAATAGCAAAACTCAATTACTACTTTAAGCGTCTCATTTCCTAATTTAATTCCCGTTGCATCACCCGATTTAATTCGGCTACATTCCATTATCATGGTTTTGCTTTTGTTGATTTCAGCTTTTATCCTTCTTTCAAGACACTGTCCATCCCGTTCATCTGCTCTTCCAGGTCCTTTGCTGTCTCTGACGGAATTACAATGTCATCGGCAAACCTCAAAGTTTTTATTTCTTCTCCATGGATTTTAATTCCTACTCCGAATTTTTCTTTTGTTTCTTTTACTGCTTGCTCAATATACAGATTGAATAACATCGGGGATAGGGTACAACCCTGCCTTACTCCCTTCCCAACCACTGCTTCCCTTTCATGCCCTTCGACTCTTATAACTGCCATCTGGTTTCTGTACAAATTGTTAATAGCCTTTCGCTCCCTGTATTTTTACCCCTCTCGCCTTCAGAATTTGAAAGAGAGTATTCCCGTCAACGTTGTCAAAAGCTTTTTCTAAGTCTACAAATACTAGAAACGTTGCTTTGCCTTTCCTTAATCTATTTTCTAACATAAGTCGTAGGGTCAGTATTGCCTCACGTGTTCCAACATTTCTACGGAATCCAAGCTGATATTCCCTGAGGTCGGCTTCTACCAGTTTTTCCATTCGTCTGTAAAGTATTTTTCAACCGTGACTTATTAGACTTTCGCAGCTATGGACGGCTAAAGAGAGGCAGCATGGATCAACATTCCTGCAGGCGACTTCCGACAACTTGTTGGGTCTTGGCCACGTCGAGTTGCTGCTCTACACAGGGTGAAATAAGGTCTGACACGATATTAAGACGTGTACCACGCACGACTTTTGTCACCTCAGTGTGATTTTTTCTCTCTGTCATAATTGTAACGATCCAACAACTCACATTGTAACTCCTCTTTTATAATTAAGATTGAATGTTTTCAGATAATAAATAAGCCCCTTCCTGTTATATGCTGTCATGTTTCTACTTTAAAGTGTAGACAGTGAAAGTCTAGAAGACCATTATTTATTGACACTCTTGCACATCATTTGGGGAATAACTTTGGCATACTGCTGAATCACTGGCATAAAAATCCTTATTTGTTGATCTACCATTGATAGGTTCACAGCAACGAATAGAGAAAGACTTCAGCACGGTTCATTAAAAAGCCTAGCTGCTTTTAAGAACCTCACAAAATGTAAAACATTAAAGAAGACTTTATATTAGAAAGATGCTCCCTGCCGCCGACCGAGCGAGGTGGCGCAGTTGTTAGCACACTGGACTCGCATTCGGGAGGACGACGATTCAATCCCGTCTCCGGCCATCCTGATTTAGGTTTTCCGTGATTTCCCTAAATCGCTTCAGGCAAATGCCGGGATGGTTCCTTTGAAAGGGCACGGCCGATTTCCTTCCCCATCCTTCCCTCACCCGAGCTTACGCGCTCCGTCTCTAATGACCTCGTTGTCGACGGGACGTTAAACACTAATCTCCTCCTCCTCCTCTCCTCCCTGCCGCCGTTGGATAAGCAGCTGCCAGCACCAAGTCGTATATTCCTAGCTCACTTATTTGTTACATAGTTTAATTCTTAATTTCTTTGCGTGTTTTTGGGTACTTGCATTGTTTAATTCATAAATTTCGGGCGTATTATAGTATTTGAGAGTTGTAGCATCGCGCTTTAGTGTTTACTTCGTCGATTCTAACTTAAATTGCGTGTGAGTTTTGTATAGGAGGTGTAATTTCGAGTTTTAGTTACTGTAATCGTAAATTGAGGCAGATTGTAGCGCAGTCGTTAGGCATTTGTACAGGTTAGTCCATACATTCTTTGCGTGTTTCCCTTGCGTTATCTAGGCACGGACTCGTGTTTCAGTAACTGTTGTTCAACATCGATTAGAATGGACAGGGACTGTGATTCTGTGTTCGGATGAGGGCTGAGTTGGCATCCCTTCGCTCACAGCTGCAAGCGGCGCTGACTTCGGTCGCGCAGCTTGAGGCTGTTGCCAATGGGCACCACTGTGGGGAGCCGGACTTGGGTATCACGGGGATGTCAACCTCGCCCCGTCTGTCCCCAGATCGATCTGCCGCTGTGGTTGCCGCGGTCGCTGCCCGCAGTGGGGCTGAGCTCTCGCCTGTGGTTGATTGGGAGGTCGTTCCAAGGCGTGGCAGGCAGCGAAAGACGTCCCTGGAGGCTGATCAGAAAGCCTCCCCGGTGCGTCTGACAAACAGGTTTCAGGCACAGTCTCTGGCTGAGCCAGATGCAGCTGCCTGCCCTGTTTCAGAGGATCATTCTCAGCCTTCAAGGTCCGGGCAATCGCAGAGGGTGGGCTTATTGGTAGTTGGGAGCTCCAATGATAGGCGCGTAATGGGACCTCTTAGGGATATGGCGGCTAAGGAGGGGAAGAAATCCAGTGTGCACTGCGTGTGCATTCCGGGTGGAGTCATTCCTGATGTGGAAAGGGTCCTTCCGGATGCCATGAAGAGCGCAGGGTGCAGCCAGCTGCAGGTGGTGGCACATGTCGGCACTAATGACGTGTGTCGCTTTGGATCTGAGGAAATTCTCTCTGGATTCCAGCGGCTATCTGATTTGGTGAAGGCTGCCGGTCTTGCTTACGAGATGAAGGCAGAGCTCACCATCTGCAGCATCGTTGACAGAACCGACTGCGAACCGTTGGTGCAGAGCCGGGTGGAGGGTCTGACTCAGAGGCTCAGACGGTTTTGCGACCGTGTTGGCTGCAGATTCCTTGACTTGCGCCATAGGGTGGTGGGGTTTCGAGTTCCGCTGAATAGGTCAGGAGTTCACTACACTCAGCTGGCGGCTACACGGGTAGCGGAGGGTGTGTGTCGTGGACTGGTCGTTTTTTTAGGTTAGAAGGCCTCGGGAAAGTACGGGGTGGGCTGCAATCTCAAAGGGTGCATGGCAAATACAGGACGTGCTTGGATCAATGAACAGTCGGAATTATAGTTGTAAATTGTTGTAGTTGTGCTGGGAAAGTCCTTGAGCTACAAGCGCTAATAGAAGGCACGGAAGCTGAAATCTTTATAGGTACAGAAAGCTGGCTAAAGCCTGAAGTAAGTTCTGCAGAAATTTTTACGAAGTCTCAGACGGTGTTCAGGAAAGATAGATTAGGTTAATTAGTGGTTTATCTTGTAGTGCAGTCGAAGTAGATACTCAGTGCGAATTGGTATGGGTGGAGGTTATACTTAACAGCCGAACTAAGTTAATAATGGGCTCCTTCTACCGACCCCCAGACTCCGATGATACAGTTGCTGAACAGTTCAGAGAAAATTTGAGTCTCGTAACAAATAAATACCTCACTCATAGGGTTATAGTTGGTGGGGACTTCAACCTTCCCTCGATATGTTGGCAAAAATACTTGTTCAAAATCGGTGGTAGGCAGAAAACATCTTCCGAGATTGTCCTAAATGCTTTCTCCGAAAATTATTTCGAGCAGTTAGTCCACGAACCCACGCGAATTGTAAATGGTTGCGAAAACACACTTGACCTCTCAGCCACAAACAATCCATAGCTGATAGAGAGCATCATGGCTGATACAGGGATTAGTAATCACAAGGTCGTTGTAGCTAGGTTCAATAAAGTTTCTTCCAAATCCACCAGAAACAAACGCAAAATAATTTTATTTTAAAAAGCGGATAAAGTGTTACTAGAAGCCTTCCTAAGAGACAATCTCCATTCCTTCCGAACTAACTATGCAAATGTAGACGAGATGTGGCTCAAATTCAAAGATATAGTAGCAAGAGCAATTGAGAGATTCACACCTCATAAATTGGTAAGAGATGGAACTGATCCCCCATGGTACACAAAACTGGTCCGAACGCTGTTGCAGAGGCAACGGAAAAAGCATGCGAAGTTCAGAAGAACGCGAAATCCCGAAGATTGGCTAAAATTTACAGACGCGCGAAATTTGGCAAGGACTTCAATGCGAGATGCCTTTAATAGGTTCCACAACGAAACATTGTCTCGAAATTTGGTAGAAAATCCGAAGAAATTCTGGTCGTATGTAAAGTACACAAGCGGCAAGACGCAGTCAATACCTTCGCTGCGCAGTGCCGATGGTACTGTTACCGACGACTGTGCCGCTAAAGCGGAGTTATTGAACGCAGTTTTCCGAAATTCCTTCACCAGGGAAGACGAATGGAATATTCCAGAAATTGAAACACGAACAGCTGCTAGCATGAGTTTCTTAGAAGTAGATACCTAATCGCTTGATACGGGCAAGTCTTCAGGTCCAGATTGTATACCGATTAGGTTCCTTTCAGATTACGCTGATACAATAGCTCCCTACTTAGCAATCATATACTATCACTCGCTCACCGATAGATCTGTACCTACAGATTGGAAAATTGCGCAAGTCGCACCAGTGTTTAAGAAGGGTAGTAGGAGTAATCCATCGAACTACAGACCTATATCATTGACGTCGGTTTGCAGTAGGGTTTTGGAGCATATACTGTATTCAAACATTATGAATCACCTCGAAAGGAACGATCTATTGATACATAATCAGCATGGTTTTAGAAAACATCGTTCTTCTGCAACGCAGCTAGCTCTTTATTCGCACGAAGTAATGGCCGCTATTGACAGGGGATCTCAAGTTGATTCCGTATTTCTAGATTTCCGGAAAGCTTTTGACACCGTTCCTCACAAGCGACTTCTAATCAAGCTGCGGGCCTCAGTTGTGCGAATGGATTCGTGATTTCCTGTCAGGAAGGTCGCAGTTCGTAGTAATAGACGTCAAATCATCGAGTAAAACTGAAGTGATATCGGGTGTTTCCCAGGGAAGCGTCCTGGGACCTCTGCTGTTCCTGATCTATATAAATGACCTGGGTGACAATCTGAGCAGTTCTCTTAGGTTGTTCGCAGATGATGCTGTAATTTACCGTCTAGTAAGGTCATCCGAAGACCAGTATCAGTTGCAAAGTGGTTTAGAAAAGATTGCTATATGGTGTGGCAGGTGACAGTTGACGCTAAATAACGAAAAGTGTGATGTGATCCACATGAGTTCCAAAAGAAATCCGTTGGAATTCGATTACTCGATAAATAGTACAATTCTCAAGACTGTCAATTCAACTAAGTAGCCGGCCGCGGTGGTCTAGCGGTTCTGGCGCTGCAGTCCGGAACCGCGGGACTGCTACGGTCGCAGGTTCGAATCCTGCCTCGGGCATGGGTGTGTGTGATGTCCTTAGGTTAGTTAGGTTTAAGTAGTTCTAAGTTCTAGGGGACTTATGACCTAAGATGTTGAGTCCCATAGTGCTCAGAGCCATCATCAACTAAGTACCTGGGTGTTAAAATCACGAACAACTTCAGTTGGAAAGACCACATAGATAATATTGTAGGGAAGGCGAGCCAAAGGTTGAGTTTCATCGGCAGGACACTTAGAAAATGCAACAAGTCTACTAAAGAGACAGCTTACACTACACTCGTTCGTCCTCTGTTAGAATATTGTTGCGCGGTGTGGGATCCTTACCAGGTGGGATTGGCGGAGGACATCGAAAGGGTGCAAAAAAAGGGCAGCTCGTTTTGTATTATCACGTAATAGGGGAGAGAGTGTGGCAGATATGATACGCGAGTTGGGATGGAAGTCATTAAAGCAAAGACGTTTTTCGTCGCGACGAGATCTATTTACGAAATTTCAGTCACCAACTTTCTCTTCCGAATGCGAAAATATTTTGTTGAGCCCAACCTATATAGGTAGGAATGATCATCAAAATAAAGTAAGAGAAATCAGAGCTCGAACAGAAAGGTTTAGATGTTCGTTTTTCCCGCGCGCTGTTCGGGAGTGGAATGGTAGAGATGTAGTATGATTGTGGTTCAATGAACCCTCTGCCAAGCACTTAAATGTGAATTGCAGAGTAGTCATGTAGATGTAGATGTAAATGCTCCTAAAAACACCAGTCTCAAATGATCTCATATTCTTCTCGTTCTCGAGTTGCATATGCACTATTACATTGCATTTGCTGGTTTTTTGACTTTTATAAAGTAATGGAGTGAGATGTAGTTATAGAAAGGAGGAAATATGCAGCTTCCAAAGAATACATGTAGACTGTGACATTCTTTGAGCGTTGCGCGTTCCCAGGTTTCTATAACGATCGTGTTTACGTCCATGGAAGCGGAAAGGCTGTTAAATGCATTTAGCAAGGACTTTGAAGTTATTAATCAACAGGAGTTTAGCTATATGAGACGTCACAACGTGGATTCTGTAAATAATATGTGATGGGCTTCAATATATATGCAGGCTTTCGAAATGTGTACATGCATGTGAACAACTATGCTCCCTCATTGCACCAAAAGTTTTTGTAGATATGACACATATTTCCCGGCAACTGCAAGTACTGTAACAGTAATGGTAACGTGCAAGCGTAACGCTGCTAACATAGTGTTTTACCTTTTTGCTTTGTTGATATTCTTATTACAGTCATTCGAAAATTGCCATTGGATGAACCTGGACTGTAATTTAATGTAATACATGTTGCGGCAACGATCATCTTATTTTCCGTGAGTTCCCTATATGACTTCAGGCAAATGCCGGGATGGATCCTTTGAAAGGGCACGGCCGACTTCCTTTCCCGTCCTTTTCTAATCCGATTGGACAGATTACATCGCTGGCTTGTCCTTTCCGCCAAATCAACCAACCAACCAAAGGTCATCTCTTATAAGGAATTTGACAGTCTGCGGAGGAAGTTTAAAATGCTTTTAGCATTTCACAAATTACAGCGAAGCTGCAGACCCACATACAAATAAGCTAATGGTTCGCACGCTTATGCGCTCGCATAGGAACTGTAAAAGTATAATTTTTAAAAACTTTCGTTCTGTACACGTACGAGTAGCTGAACAGTTTTTCAATTCAGTTGTTTAATCTGATTTGATCCATTATAAATGGTTCTGAAATCCTGCGACTGTGATAACATAGGTTTGTTTTAACCGACTAAATAAAGGACATAAAATGGATTTGCTAGAGGAACTGGAGATATATTCATATTACAGAGAATGTGAAGATAAAACATTAAACGAAAAACTTGAAAGTGAATCAGTGAATTTCTTCAGATGTTTCGATAGTATACTTAAATAAAACTAGTAACACATAGAAATAAGCACAATTGTAAAATAGACATAAGTAAATTATGATCCAAATTGTTAAGGCAAATAACCTCTGTACAAAAGCATATCATACTCTGTGGAAGACCTATAATGTCATCTACGTTGACTACTTGTAAGAACATCTGTGTCACTGTTTTGTTTATGTAAAATGTTTTCGATGTTTAAAAGTGTACAAGTTGTGTGTGATGTTTAGTGTGTGTGAAACTCTGCCCAAATGGACCATAAGGAAACTGTGTGTACAAATTCTTCTAAATTTCGCCACTAACTTCACAAAAGGATCGACAACCAACTAAAAAACAAGTGTTTTCTTATACATTCCAGTAAAGTCAACGAAATGAAGCATAATCTCACAATGACAACATCACATAGGAATGACATAACAAACACAAAAAACACACTTGTAAATGGGAATTTTTTCCCGAAACGCGTCGTGCGAAAAATAAAATAAAGGAAATCGTGACTGGTAGCAGATGCGTTATTTATAAACAAAGCTCGTCAGCTGTTTAACTGAAAGTTGTGCATACAATATTGTGCACATCTGTAGAACTATTTAGTATTCCTCATGAAACACACTTTATACTTCAGCTATAATGATCAATGGTTTCCGCTCATTCTGCACCCGACTTCACTCTGACAAACAATGAAATCGATAAACTGTAACGAAACATGTTGAATAATTTCCTTAATGAACTCGAATAAACAAGCGTGGAGGAACACAAGAAAATTATTGTTTGGGAAAGGGAAAAGTTCTTAGCTGTTTACTGTAGTACAGATTTTATACCTCGTTGTGCTCGAACAACTGCTCTTACAGCATTTCTAATACTTCCTCATTTTACGAGTCACTGCACAAAAGTGCGCTGAGTCGCAGTCTGAACGGAAACAAGAAACAAAGAAAGAACGCTGCAAGTTACGATACGAACGACGTCCTTGTTACTCGGGGAGTTACGACGCCGAGATGAAATTTCTCTCCGGAATTAAAACGAGTCGCCAGTCGTTCATTTTGTTAACAGCACAATTCTGTTTGATATTTCATAATTTTTCTCTCTTAATGACGGGGAAGAGAACATTTCTCCGGGGGACCTGAGAGGTTAACAAGTACCGGCACTTTGTCGCTGCTGCGAAGGCACATTAATTTCGGAGAAGGGAACGGAGAAAGGGAGAGAGGAAAAAAGGAAAAGAGGCAGGAGGGTCCGACTGTCGTCATTAGCGCCGCAGCGGGAACGCCTCGCAGTCGGCGCCGGCTCGGCGTTCGGCCGGCCTTGCACAGACGCCAAATGGCGGTTTCCTGCCCGAAAGTGACATTTCACACACCGGTTTCTAGATTCAAATGTAAGACGAAACATTTCCCCCACGTTTGTCCTTGACCAAGGATTTCGACTATTATATTCCACTGCAGTCTCTCTCACAAACAGAGTTCTTCCTGTTTGAACTTCTCCTTTCATCCGTCCAACTAATTGTAGCGGTTTGAAACGATGCTGGTTTCTGCATAGGCTCGAGCAGTCAGCGGTAGATTTTGGAGGCTACCACAGAATAAATGAAACACGAGAGCTATGGCAATGACGATTTCACAAACAGAATTGCGCAGTAAAAGCTAAAGCTGCATCTACTGGTGCCGTCGAGCCATTCAGTACCGACCGGTCACGGCGTCACATTGTGGCAATGGCTTCATTTGGACGCAGTGCGGAGGGCCGTGGGGTCATCAGACCACTCTCCCGGTCGTTGCCACGTTTGCAGACCTCAAAGCCACACTGCTTACAACTCAAGTTACTCCTCAATCGTCACCACGAAGCTGGGTGAACCACGTTCCAGTCTTTTCTTGAAGCGAAAGTTTTGACGTTCCTGACAACTGACTCGACTTTCCCACTTGCATATCCATCATTGCAGTGTGCTCTATTTATGGCACTCTGGATGGATTGCGCCCCTATATCCAATGTTAACCGGTTATGTTCTGCTTATTATCGTCCGTTTGGGTTCGTGGCACACTTGAGGAACCGTGGACACGTACTTTCTGCTTACCTGACGATCCGCTAATTTTGCCATTTATTCATAGACAAGGAATGTTCGGCCTCATCCATGTTGCAACTTTAATCTCATGATTCACCATATTTGACCTGATGATGTGGCTTCTAGGCTACGAAACAGTTCGGTAAATAAATTATTTACAAGAGCATCCTCTCATCCTCGCATTCTTGAGGACACCACCTTGGCGAAGCACTGTCTGTGCAGGTGGAGAGGCTTCCATATCCGTGTGAAGCTGAGGGCTATGCCAAAGGTCGAGGACCTACTGCTGGAAAGGCCTTAGCTGATTGATCAGATTGAGTGTCCCACAACATCCTGTCTTCCTTATCCGCTCCTAGTCCTTACTTAATTCCTTTCCCCAACTCAAGGTGTGATGCAATCCGTGCCGAGATTTGCGTCACACATGGGAAGAAGTGTCGCAAACAGAACCTCAGGTATGCCAGGTGACCTCCCTGAATAAGTAGCCTTACAACACGTGGGGTTCCCGTGGTGTGGTCCGTGTAGACCCACAAATCTCGGTGGACCAAGATGGACACGACAGACAAAAATAAATTAAAACAAACTGAGGGGCAAAATGAAACCTCAGACACCCAAACATTGGGGTCAGGACAAATGGAATGCATTCCCACTACTGAATCAGGGTCTAGACCGGAGCAACAAGTGGGAACTGTGCCTTGCCTGAGGTCCAGAGGAGGAAACTTCTCAGGATCAGAAACAAAAGAAAGGAAAAGAATGGCTTCACAAACATAAGTGGAGGGAATTAAAAGGGCCTGAGCCCAAGACCCTCAAGAAAAAACTGTCTCAGGTTTGAAGGGGGTACACAGACCCCCACAACATCGAAGAGAGGTAATAAGATGATAAAGGAGGAATCTAAGACTCCCTCCTCTCAGAATAAGCGAGGAGAGAAAAAGCTGAGGCAAGAAATAGGGAAACAGACCTGTAGTACTGCGGTCTCTGTTTTTAAGATGGCAGTTATCCAGGAAGGCTATCAACTGGTAGGCATCACCCCACAGCAGGAGGAGTTCATACAGGTGTCCCTCTTTGGAAAGAGGGGGGAGAGGGGGGCGCTCGTCCAGAATCCAATTTCAGGAGAGTCTATCTAGATCCCAGTGCCCTAATTTTTGTCTGCAAGGGTGTGCATATGGTGGGCTGGCTCAAGGACAAGGTGCCCATGATATCCTTGTGGGAGGATGCGAAGCTGCTGGTCAAGACAGCAGTTGAGCATCTTAGGACCACAAAGGTATCAATAAATATGTGTCCAGAATCCAGAAGTCTCGACCGAGGATTGAAGAGTAATCAACCAGGAGGCTATACCAGAAGGACGAACCTTGGTGGTGGAGGTTGGAGAGAAGTCCCTGAAGGCGATGCGAGAGCAAGACTTGAAATTGTTTTTAGGATTCTCACAGGTCTTTGTCAGGGTAATCAAAGACCTCAAAGGCAATGATGGCAGCAAGACGGAGACTGCAGGTGTTGCGCATTAATCTGCAACACAGTAAAGGGCCTGGGGAGACAGGAAGTGGATGTGGCCCTGTTACAAGACCCCTACTTATATAAAGAGGGTGTATTGGGCCTCAGTGGCACTGGAGGTAAGGTGATGTATGCTATAAATCTAAGAAACTCCAGAACATGCATCTATGTGAGAAATGGAATTTCTTTCATGCCAACAATGAATTTCTGTTCGCTGGCCGCGGTGGCTGTGTGGTTCTAGGCACTCCAGTCCGGAGCCGCGCTGCTGCTACGGTCGCAGGTTCATGGGTGTGTGTGATGTCCTTAGGTTAGTTAGGTTTAAGTAGTTCTAAGTTCTAGGGGACTGATGACCACAGCAGTTGAGTCCCATAGTGCTCAGAGCCATTTGAACCATTTGAATTTCTGTTCCAGGGACCAGGTGACCATCAGAATGCAGCAACATGAGGAAGGTATCACGAGGAAAATTGTTTTGGCCTCAGCATACCTTCCTTATGAAGAGAGCTCTCCTCCTCCTTTGGAAGTGAGGACAGACGCTTGCCATTGGCAAGGCGACTAATTGTTGGTTGGATGTGATGCCAATGCCTACAACCTAGTGTGGGGCAGCAAAGACACCAACAGTAGAGGTGAGTACTGTCTTGAATTTCTCTTGTCTAACAACCTGAAGGTCCTGAATAGGGTGATGAACCTACATTGAGGATTAGCAGAAGGGAAGAAGTAATTGACATAACCTTTGGTTCCATGATGTTGGGGAAGCTATGTCAAACAGTGGCATGTGGAGTTAGAGCCATCCTCATTGGACCACATGTATATTAAATTCAATGTTGAAATGGGAATCACAGCCTATAGGAATCCCAGGAAAACAGACTGGGAGCCATAAAGGAGGGACCTTGACTTCAGCTTATCGAAAATTAAAACCTCGATAAGGAATCCAGTAGACTTTGAGGAAGAAGCAGAGGCTGTCACCTCTGCCATAGTGACCTCATACCAGGACAATTGCACTATCACCATGAAGTGCACATACAGGAGTGTGCCTTTGTGGAACAATAACTTGGAAACGCAAAGAAAACAGGTACAAAGACTTTTTAACCTGGTGAGACATAAAGGACAATGGGCAAAATATGGTGAGACCCTTGTCAATTACAACCTTACAGTTAGACAAGCAAAGGAGGCATCCTGATACGCATTCTGTGGGGAAGTGGAGGGCACGGTTGCTCAAGCCATACTTAACAAAATCCTCACTAGAATACAGGTACGCTGAGGAAGGGGGATGAGGAATATACAAAGACAGCACATGAGAAGCTGGAACTACTCCTCAAAACTCACATTCTTCAATATGCTCTGGCTGATAACACAGACCAAAATGCGATTGCTGAGAGACAATGGTTCTCAGGCACTCAAAGAGAGGACTGGGAATCGGCTAAGGAGTGTGTCGACTTCAATAAAATCCAATGGGAGGCTGGAACATTCCAACCGTTCAAGTCACTTGGCCCAGATCGAATCTTTTCGGCTCTCCTGCAACAGGCAGGGGAGAATCTCGTGAGTCATATGCAGGTTATTCAGGGTTAGCCTGGCGGCGGGAATCATTGCCAATGTCTGGAGGGCAGTGAAGACTGTTTTTATTCCAATGCCAGGGAGAACTGATCATACGAAGGCCAAGGATATGAGACCATTCAGTCTGTCCTTCATTCTTAAAATATTGGGTAATGTACATGTTGAGGAGAGGAGGCTATCTAGGGCTCCCATACATTCAAACCAACACATATATCAGGTAAATCATGTGACACAGCACTTCACTTTCAAGAAAAAGCTCACTGCATCTTGCTGGACATCGAGGCGGCTTTTAGTAACACAATTCCATGATTAGGGCAGCAAAGGTGCATGACCTAGGGACCACTATATGTAGGTGGACTAGGGCCATGCTTAGTGGAAGGAAGGTAGAGGCCACCATGATGACTGAAAAGATGGTAATTAACACCACTAAAGGTTGTCGACACAGAGGAGTTTTGTCCCCTTTATTGTGGAATCTAGTGGTGAACGAACTCATCGAGGAACTAAATTCCAGACAATGCTTTTGCAAAGGATACGCAGATGACCTTGTCATAGTAATACTTGTCAAATTTACTGACACAGTTAGGAATATGGCACAAGGTGCATTGGACATTGCACAGGACTGGTGAATTAACCAGAATCTAAGGGTTAAACCTCAGAAGACTGTTGTGCCATTCACAAAGAAGCATGTCCAACACTCAAGTTTTAATCTAAAGCTCTTCGATGAAACTCTATCTGTGAAGGGGATAGTGAAATATCTAGGGGTAACCTTAGATGAGAAACTAACATGGACCCCTCTAATGAGTACCAGAAGGGCTTGTGGCAAAACCTGGGGCCAAGACCCAGAGGACGGTGGTTAGACCTAGGAGCTTGCTAAGGTGCAGAGACTGGCCTGCTTAGCAATAACAGGAAAAATTAGCACCACACCAATATCTGGGATGGAAGCCATGCTGGACATGCCTCCACTACACCTTTGGGTCAAGATGAAGGCAGCAGCTGGTACATACAGACTCAAAACTGGTAAAAACTGGATCACATTGGGATGTCCAAAATCACACACTAAAATAGTGAGTGAGGTAAATAGAGGAATGATTGAGGAAATGCGGCCAACTATATTATAACTACCAACTGCATCAACAAGTTTTACAATATAATAATTGGAAGCAGGGAGCAGTGGGAAAAAAACAGTTCGACACCGTGCAACAGACATTGTCTGGTTCACTGATGGGTCGGAATCAGACCAAGGCGCTGGGGCTGGAGTGTACAGGGTTCAGCCAAGACTGGAGGGCATCTCTCTAGGAAAACTGGCCTCGGTATCTGAAATTACTGCAAACAGGGCATGTGTGGAGGAGAATATGCGTAGCTGCTACAGGGATCGTAGCATCTGCATCTATTCAGACAGCCAGGCAGCCCTTAAATACTTGGCAGCTCCCGCAACAAGATCTAAGTTTGTTGCAGAATGCCATAGGGCTCTGGTGGAGCTAGGGGGAAGCAATAGGGTACACATAGTGTGGCTCTCTGGCCAGTCAGGGATCGGTGGCAACGAACAAGCCGACAGACTGGCCAGGATGGGAGCAAAGACTCCATTCATTGAACCGGAAACTGCCCTGACACTTACCAAGGCGATGATCAAACTAGAACTAAGGATCTGGCTTAGAAGGCAAGGTCTATAAACAAAAACATGGTAAGGTAATGATGACAAAGCAATGTTTTAAAAGAAGCTCTGTAATCTTGGGTTTGAACAGGAAAGAGTTTAAACTCGTGGTAGGACTGATGACTGGCCATGGGAATTTGAAAAAACACCTACACACAATGGGTATAACGGAAGAAGACCCTAAATGTAGGGTCTGTGATGAGAGTGAAGAAACTGCGTCACAACTAATCTTCGAATTTACGGTACTGGAGAGCAGGAGACACAGAATTTTTGGGACAACTAGACCTGAAAAAACTGTGTCTAACAAAAACTGGTGAAGGGCCTCCTTGCACTATTTAAGGATATTGGTTGGCTTTACTAGATACACAGGGAGCGATACCACACAATAAACTCGGTTTCGGTGTGGGCAGTGACGGATTAGACCAAAACTGTTTTAGCTTCCCTGACAAAGTCAAATGAAATCAAAATCAAGTATGTTCTACACACAAAAAAGGTGCTGCGACAGGTGAAACTGAAACTGTAATAAATGTATTAAAGCAAAGAAAATGTAACATCACAGAAGTTGGGAAGGAAAACATGGGTACAAAGAAGGTAGCTACGAAGAAACCATGGGTAACAGAAGAAATACTTCAGTTGATTGATGAAAGGAGGAAGTACAAACATGTTGCGGGAAAATCAGGAATACAGAAGTACAAGTCGCTGAGGAATGAAATAAATAGGAAGTGCAGGGAAACTAAGAAGAAATGGCTGCAGGAAAAATGTGAAGACATCGAAAAAGATATGATTGTCGGAAGGACAGACTCAGCATACAGGAAAGTCAAAACAACCTTTGGTGACATTAAAAGCAACGGTGGTAACATTAAGAGTGCAACGGGAATTCCACTGTTAAATGCAGAGGAGAGAGCAGATAGGTAGAAAGAATACATTGAAAGCCTCTATGAGGGTGAAGATTTGTCTGATGTGATAGAAGAAGAAACAGGAGTCGATTTAGAAGAGATAGGGGACTCAGTATTAGAATCGGAATTTAAAAGAGCTTTGGGGGACTTACGGTCAAATAAGGCAGAAGGGGTAGATAACATTCCATCAGAATTTCTAAAATCATTGGGGGAAGTGGCAACAAAACGACTATTCACGTTGGTGTGTAGAATATATGAGTCTGGCGACATACCATCTGACTTTCGGAAAAGCATCATCCACACAATTCCGAAGCCGGCAAGAGCTGACAAGTGCGAGAATTATCGCACAATCAGCTTAACAGCTCATGCATCGAATCTGCTTACAAGAATAATATACAGAAGAATTGAAAAGAAAATTGAGAATGCGCTAGGTGACGATCAGTTTGGCTTTAGGAAAAGTAAGGGGACGAGAGAGGCAATTCTGACGTTACGGCTAATAATGGAAGCAAGGCTAAAGAAAAATCAAGACACTTTCATAGGATTTGTCGACCTGGAAAAAGCGTTCGACAATGTAAAATGGTGCAAGCTGTTCGAGATTCTGAAAAAAGTAGGGGTAAGCTATAGGGAGAGACGGGTCATATACAATATGTACAACAACCAAGAGGGAATAATAAGAGTGGACGATCAGGAACGAAGTGCTCGTATTAAGAAGGGTGTAAGACAAGGCTGTAGCCTTTCGCCCCTACTCTTCAATCTGTACAACGAGGAAGCAACGATGGAAATAAAAGAAAGGTTCAGGAGGGGAATTAAAATACAAGATGAAAGGATATCAATGATACGATTCGCTGATGACATTGCTATCCTGAGTGAAAGTGAAGAAGAATTAAATGATCTGCTGAACGGAATGAACAGTCTAATGAGTACGCAGTATGGTTTGAAAGTAAATCGGAGAAAGACGAAGGTAATGAGAAGTAGTAGAAATGAGAACAGCGAGAAACTTAACATCAGGATTGATGGTCACGAAGTCAAAAAGTTACGGAATTCTGCTACCTAGGCAGTAAAATAACCAATGACGGACGGAGCAAGGAGGACATCAAAAGCAGACTCGCTATGGCAAAAAAGGCATTTCTGGCCAAGAGAAGTCTACTAATATCAAATACCGGCCTTAATTTGAGGAAGAAATTTCTGAGGATGTACGTCTGGAGTGCAGCATTGTATGGTAGTGAAACATGGACTGTGGGAAAACCGGAGAATCGAAGCATTTGAGATGTGGTGCTATAGACGAATGTTGAAAATTAGGTGGACTGATAAGGTAAGGAATGAGGAGGTTCTACGCAGAATCGGAGAGGAAAGGAATATGTGGAAAACACTGATAAGGAGAAGGGACAGGATGATAGGACATCAGCTAAGACATGAGGGAATGACTTCCATGGTACTAGAGGGAACTGTAGAGGGCAAAAACTGTAGAGGAAGACAGAGATTGGAATACGTCAAGAAAATAATTGAGGACGTAGGTTGCAAGTGCTACTCTGAGACGAAGAGGTTAGCACAGGAAAGGAATTCGTGGCGGCCGCATCAAACCAGTCAGTAGACTGATGACCAAAAAAAAAAAAAAATTAATTTCTGTAATACAGAATGCATTAACGTTAATTTACCGTAAATAAAAAGTTTCCTGTACTGGGAGCTTAGGCAACTGCAGATTTTGCATATAATTGAAACACAATGCTACCACATGCTCTATTTCTGCACACTTCTCCTTAACAGCATCCATCTTTAAATAGAATTTTTTGCTTCTTCTTTTATGTACCATGAGTTCCGGTACAGCCACACCGTTTGCAGTATCGTTCAATGATGGACTCTTAATACTGCGTGGGGGCTTAATTAAATAGAATGCAAATATTTTTAATTTTAGTTGCTGTCTCGTAAACGGTTGGCCCTGACTAGTATTAGTACGTAATCTGACTGCATAGAATAACAACAAAGAATGAAAGGAAATTTCCGTTACCACAATTAATTAATTAAGTCCCCAACAACTATAAAGGCTACGAAACAAAAACTACGGAACAACAAAGCACAAGTGTAACTGTTCTGTGTGTGGAAGTGTGATTCAACGTACACATCTGGCACGGTTCTTCCTCAATAAGACAAGATATTTTAAATACCATTTAAACTGAATTAATTAAATAAAACTGAAATACTATTAATTGCACATAGAAACCCGAATTACAGTTTAATACATGAACACAAGCCAGATGCTTTGTTGACTGAACCTGTGACCAAGAGGCATTGTTAGGAAATAAAAAAAAATTAAATAAAAAAAATGTTTTCTACCTTCATATATATTGACTAAAAATACACTCTGATCATTACAACATCTCCATTCGAACAACATCTGCTGTCTAGCCCATCAAAACAATTGCACACGACATGGCCTCAACTAGTACAGCTATCGACATCCTCTCAGCAAAGCACTAACCACCACAACTTCTGAACAAGCACTGCCAGTGGAGGCGGCGGAATAAAACTCTTTGGCGCAATCTCTGGCGCTGTGACTCAGTGTAGCACCTTTCAATACTTCTTACGAGAAGGCGGAAACAGAGACAGCGCGAAAGTAGTCAACTGGTTACTTCAAGAATTTATTTAGTAATTTATTTTTCTTCAGTCAAAGGTGGACATTAACAGATTTCACTTTATTTAACTATTTGTTGTTAATTATCTTTTATTGTTACCTGGACATTCACAGTCGAAGATGAATAAATAGAAAATTTGCGCTGCAGTAAATCATTTTTGATCTTTGTCACAGCAAACGGAAATTGAAGCTGATGCAACAGAACGACGCAATATGCACAGAGTTGTGCCATTGAATAGATCAAAGGCACTGCTGGAATTTCTGGACTTTGTGTCCAGGAGAAGTTCTTCTTTTGTTGGTAGCGTTGAACTGATTAGCCTGGATTTTCTTAAGTCCGCCGTAGTTGGCTTTAGGTAAGACCCTAGAGCTCGGAGAGTGTTCGTGTAGGAGGAGGAGTAACTGAGTTGCCTGTTCGCCAGAGGTTTCCCTGTTACTACGAGACTGTTCCGTATTTTGTTAAAAGCGCGCCCTGTGTCATTTATGTACGAAACTACGTATTTCAGATTTATTGGGAGTGAGACGCAGAATACCTATTCATTCTGCGTGTTTCTTCAGGAAAAAGCTCACTATTTGCGTCCGTGTTTACTCGAACTAGTCGGCCTTAGGTAGGATCCCACAACTCGGGGAGTGTTCTTGCAGGAGAGGGGTACTGGATTGCCTGTTCGCCAGAGGTTTTCCTTTAGGTAAGAGACTATTCCGTATATTTTCAAAAGCACCCCTTGTGTCAGTTATGTGCATAACTTATCAAATTTATTGGGAGTGCGACACGTAATAACCATTCATTGTATGAGTTCCTTCATGAAAGGTCACTATTTGCGTCCGTATTCGCTTGAACAATAAAAATATGTTAATTTTTTTATGTGAACTTTTGCCGCTTCGAGCAAAACACAATTCCCTCCTTTTCTCACTGTTCTACACATACTTCGATGACGTTAGACCATCAACAACGGGGGTTCCTTATTCTGCTTAATAGCTTACTTGGTTGTCAATGTTGTTGTTTACCTTCCGCAGTGAGCTCGTATTTCAAAGCAGTTTGTCATCTACAGTTTTGTTGGTGGAACTGGTTTTTACGTTGTCGTAAATATGTATACTGTATTAGCTAGAAGCACTCGATCAATGTTTATTGGCGAGAAACGCGTCTAAGATCATGAACTTCTGTAAGGAGTGATTCAAAAGTTTCCGTTCGAGGGCGTTGCTGCAGCGTATACGCAACGTAGCGCGACTTCGATGCGAGTATATAAGCACCGACATGAAGGCGAGGGATTATTCCTCTCCATCCCTTTTTCCCTTCTCCCTCATCTCCTTGGGCCTGGCAGATCCTCCGTTTTGATCATCGTGCCACTTCAGTGTTGTGTTTAGTGCTGTTTCCCCTGTGCGTCGAGGGGTGTGATTTTAATTGTGTGCTGGCCGTCTACTTAGTGTTACTGTCAGTGTTTGTTATGTACTACGCCATCCATTGATACTTTTATGCTCCGGCCATACTGCGCCTTGTTTCTTTTAATTGTCCCAGTGTGTGGTTTTTTGCCTGTGCTACTTTTTTACGGTTTTTATCTCCATTTTACAGTCGCCCCCTTTTTTGTCTATTGTCTTCCATGCCGTTCCCCCTTTTATGCATGTATATTCACCTTGTTTTCCCCTTTGTTATTTTTTAAATGTCGTCTGAAGAGCAGCGCATATGCTACTGCCAGCCCGCCCCGATGGGGAAAAGAACGGTTCAAATGGCTCTGAGCACTATGGGACTTAACATCTATGGTCATCAGTCCCCCAGAACTTAGAACTACTTAAACCTAACCAACCTAAGGACATCACACAACACCCAGCCATCACGAGGCAGAGAAATTCCCTGACCCCGCCGGGAATCAAACCCGGGAACCCGGGCGTGGAAAGCGAGAACGCTACCGCACGACCACGAGATGCGGGCCCCGATGGGGAACTGAATTACAATAAAGAAAAAAAAAAGGCGATGGATTAGTGTGGCACGAGAGTCTTGCAGACGTGAGTGCGGTTCATGTGAAAACGTGAACGACGGCGGTGTTATTACCAAATTCGTCCATGCAGGACCAACGTACTGTTATTCTTTCTTGGATGCCAAGGGACAGACACCCGTAGATATCCATCGGAGAGTAAAGAATGGGCCAGCAAATCTATCGAAAACCACCGTTGTGGATTGTACGCCAAGGGAGGGGTGCTTCATGATAACCCATTTCGTCATATCGCAAATGCCGTTACTCTACCGGCAGACACTCGAGCAACCGCCCTATAGTCATGATTTCTCCCATGCAATTGTCACGCCTTCGGACTCTTGAAGAAGACCTTCAGGGGTAGACGATTCCTGTCAGACGAGGATGTGCAGCAGGCAGTTCGGCATCTCTTCGCCCAACAGGATACGGTGTTTCTTTACCAAACGACCAGCTTCAACCTCGTACGTCGGTGGGATGCTTGCCTCAGTGATCACGGCGATTTTGCATGATTGGCTTAACGAACGGCCGTATAAGGGAAACTTTTTGATCGCAGCATATAGTAAGCGTTTAAACAGGACATGGTGCATATGCAATTGTCGAACCACGATAACCAGTAACACCAACAAAATTGTAGGTGACAAACTGCAATCAAATACCGGTAGTACTGAAGTAGATAAACACCACCTACAGCATTTAATGTGGCGTTGAGTAGAAATAAACAAACCCATTGATGATCGCGTAATATCACCGCAGCACGCATGCATAAAGAGAGTAGAAAAGGTTTAGGAAGGAATCCTTAAAGTACGGACAATAACTAGTTGAGATGAGAAAGAGGCATATAGCAGACCTCTTGCTGCGTACAGTGTCGTAACCGTTCATGGATGATCATAAACAGTGTCTGCCACAGAGAACTGTTTTGTATTGTCTCGTAGACGAGCTACATATGAAACTGGCCACGGGTAATGAAAGTAAGAATGTAGGTAATTGCGAGCAGAAGAGAGTCGCCGACCCAACCAGCAGAGGCTGGCGTCAGTGCACGGAAACCGAAGCGTGGCCTAATAACTGCGGCTATTGCCCGGTCGCCGCCGCCGCTTTATTCATACCGCCAGGGCGACCGCTTTATTGCCGCCTGGGGCGCCTTTACGGCGTCTTCCGGAGCGCCCGCCCCCCAACGCGTCCGCCGGCAATAACCACGAGTCTGAGAGAGCCAGACCCAGACCCGCGGCTGCATATTCCACGGCGGGTCGAGCCGGCTTAACGCCGCACTTTGCGCTGACGTCACACGAGCCGCGCCGCCGCTGGCCACGATTATCCTCGCGGGGGTAATAGCGCGCCGGGGCCGGTGCTAGCGCTAGCGTTCTGGGGTCACGACGTGTCCCGCTTATAGGATGGCCTCTGCAGCGCAAGCTTCCTGCACCCACACTCGCGCTTCTAATCGCTCGATTCTCCCTAAAAATATTGGAGGTGTGATTCAAGTCTCGAGGAGACACAAGGTTCATGTTTTTCGACGGAGGTATTGGTGTTGGGGTGTCCGCCTACGTAGCTGGATGGTTGATGACCTGGTTCAAATGGCTCTAAGCACTATGGGACAACATCTGAGGTCATCAGTCCCCTAGAACTTAGAACTACTTAAACCTAACCAACCTAGGGACATCACACACACCCATGCCCGAGGCAGGATTCGAACCTGCGACCGTACCGGTAGCGCGGTTCCAGACTGAAGTGCCTACAAACGGTCGGCCACTCCGGCCGGCTGGTTGATGACCTGCTTGTGCACAATCTCCCATGGCGAAGAGCTGCTACCACCAATTACAAAGAGACCACCACGCCAACGAGGTCGAACGACGTTACACTGACGTAGGAGGGAGGAGAACATGGTTTGCGATCCATTTACCCTTTCTCCCCGTGGGAGTGAGGGCTTCGTGGTACGTGACAGCGAATGACGAAGTCCCTTACCACCTATTATAGGAGGTAGTTAAATGAAAACGAGACAGACGGAAAAAAGTAAGGAAACTGTTTATTATTTCAAAAATAGCCAGCTTAACTTTAATACTCTCATGCTCATAAATTAAGGATAATTGCAGAATGTGGTGCCACACAACGTGGCACTACACAAAACTGGTCCTAGTAGCAGAGGCACATAGGGAGCACATATGACACAGATCTGTAAGTCCACGGTATTGGTGATAAGTTGAGGACACCGTCCCGAAACACATGTGCTACAAAACGCCACTATTTCCTGCGCATGTACCCCGATATCAATATGGGATATGATCACTACGCACACGTACGCAGGCCGCACAACAGGTTGGCATACTCTGGATCAGGTGGTCGAGCAGCTGCTGGGGTATAGCCTCCCATTCTTGCACCAGTACCTGTCGGAGCTCCTGAAGTGTCGTGGGGGTTTGAAGACATGCAACGATATGTCGACCGAGAGCATCCCAGACGTGCTCGATGGGATTTAGGTCTGGAGACCAGAAAGGCCACTCCATTCGACTGATATCTTCTGTTTCAAAGTACTCTTCCACGATGGCAGCTCGTTGGGACCGTGCGTTATCATCCATCAGGAGGAAGGTGGGACCCAGTGCACCCCTGAGAAGGCGGACATACTCGTGCAAAATAACGTCCCGATACTCCTGACCTGTTACAGTTCCTCCGTCAAAGACATGCAGGGGTGTAAGTGCACCAATCATAATCACACCCCACACCATCAAACCACGATCTCCATACAGGTCCCTTTCAAGGACATTAACGGATTGGTATCTGTTACTGGTTCACGCCAGATGAAAACCCGGCGAGAATCACTATCCAGGCTATACCTGGACTCGTCCGTGAACGTAACCTGGGACCACTGTTACAATGACTATGTACTGTGTTCTTGACACCAGGTTTTACGGGCTCTCCTGTGATCAGGGGTCAGAGGAATGCACCTTGCAGGTCTCCGGGCGAATAAACCATGTCTGCTCAGTCGTCTGTAGACTGTGTGTCTGGAGACAACTGTTCCAGTGGCTGTGCTAAGGTCCCGAGCAAGGCTACCTGCAGTACTCCGTGGCCGTCTGCGTGGACTGATGGTGAGATATCGGTCTTCTTGTGGTGTTGTACACTGTGGACGTCCCATATTATAGCACCTGGACACATTTCCTGTCTGCTGGAATCGTTGCCATAATCTTGAGATCACACTTTGTGGCAGACGGAGGGCCCGTGCTACGACCTGCTGTGTTTCACCAGCCTCCAATCGCCCTAGTATTCTACCCCTCACAACGCCATCAATATGTGTTCTTTGAGCCAATTTCAACACACAATCACAATTAGCACGTCTAAAAACGTCAGCACACTTACTCGCTGCACCGTACTCTGACATGCACCAACACTCCTCTGCGTATGTGGACTGCTGCCAGCGCCACCGTGCGACGACCGAGGTGAATTAAACCCGCAAACCGCCAACCAGAGCGTTGTTTCACCATGTATCAGTATTATCCGTAATTTATGAGCATGAGTGTAGATTTATCCCAGTGTGAAATAAGACGGTCAGTGCCTTCATGAAAAAATGTTTGTGGTTGTCTACAGAAACATGACTGTACCCAGCGTGCACCTCTTCATCCGAAGCAAATCATTAGCAATGATCGTCTTTCTTCGTGGCTCTAAAAATACTAAAATCGCATCCCGCTTGTTTTCAAACTTAGTTCAACCTGTTGCCGTGAGTGGTGCCGTCACAGCATGTATTCAAGATGGCTGCTACACGTCAGAAGCAACGTGCTGTCATAGGATTCCTGTGCTGTGAAAACGAGATAGTGGGAAACATCCACAAGAGTTGAAAAATGTGTATGGAGATGCTGCTGTCGACTGCAGTTAAGTTAGTCGGTGGGAAAGCAGGTTACATGATGGAAGCGGGCACGGCAATATTGAGGATTGTTCTCGCAACGGCAGGCCTCGTACTGCACACACTCCAGACAATGTGCAGAGAGTTAACGAATTGGTGACCGCTGACAGACGCATCACAATGAACGAATTGTCACGCTACATTGGGACAGGGGAAGGAAGTGTTTGCAGAATACTGAAAGTGTTGGCGTTAAAAAAGGTTTGTACCAGGTGGGTTCCCCGGATGTTGACAGTGGCTCACAAAGAAACAAGAAATACGGTATGCAGCGAACTTTTGGAACAGTATGAGAATGGTGGACATGAATTTGGTTCAAAAATGGCTCTGAGCACTATGGGACTTCTGAGGTCATCAGTCCCCTAGACCTTACAACTACTTAAACCTAACTAACCTAAGGTTCAAATGGTTCAAATGGCTCTGAGCACTATGGGACTCAACTGCTGTGGTCATCAGTCCCCTAGAACTTAGAACGACTTAAACCTAACTAACCTAAGGACATCACACACATCCATGCCCGAGGCAGGATTCGAACCTGCGACCGTAGCAGTCGCACGGTTCCGGACTGCGCGCCTAGAACCGCGAGACCACCGCGGCCGGCAACTAACCTAAGGACATAACACACATCCATGCCCGAGGCAGGATTCGAACCTGCGACCTCAGCGGTCGCGCGGTTCCAGACTGCAGCGCCTAGAGCCGCTCGGCAACCCTGGCCGGCGAGATGAATTTCTTGGGAGAATTGTGACAGGTGATGAAACATGGCTTCATCATTTTTCACCACAGACGAAGAGGCAGTCAATGGTGTGGCATCATGGAAATTCACCCCAGAAAAAAAAAATTCAAAACACAACTTCTGCTGGAAAAATTATGGCTACGGTGTTTTTCGATTCGGAAGGACTCTTGCTTGTGGACATCATGTCAAGTGGAACCACAATAAATTCAGATGCATATGTGACGACACTGAAGAAATTTCTAGCTCGGCTGAGTCGTGTTCTACCACATCGGCAAAAGCAGGATGTTTTGCTGTTGCACGACAATGCACGGCCACATGTCAGTCAAAAAACCATGGAAGCGATCACAAAACTAGGACGGACAACACTGAAACACCCGCGTTACAGTCCTGACCTGGCTCCATGGTGAAACGTCCCCTTTGAACAATTATACAGGACTGTGCTTAAACTGACACACAATATTTATAGCGCAACGCAATCTGACTTTCAATAATCTCTATAAGAGAATGGCCCTGACTAACATTAACCTGTACTTTTCACAAATCACTTACCTCACAAAAATCTTCGCTGCTCAAGCTACTGCAATACAGCGAGCGCCACTACTGCCAGCTAAATAAAAGATTCAAACTATGGAAGGCACTAACTACTGATAGGGATAGTTAGCAAATGAAAGATATTAATAGAGAACAAACAATGTATTTACCTTGATATCATCATATATATAGCAGTTCATGACAAATTACAAAACTCCGCCATCTCTCTCCCCACATCCACCACTGCTGGCGGCTCACCTCCAACTGACCAGCGCTACGCGCTGTTCACAGCCAGCTGCCTAACACTACAATGGCGAGTATTACAACAATGCAAAGCAGCCACAGACTGCACACAGCACAGCCAGTGATTTTCATACTGAGGTGGCGTTACCAATAAAAAAACCTAAACAGCCTACTTACATAGCCCCCATGCTCCCCACAAAAAATTTTACAAATTTTGTTGGGCACTGGCCAATACATATTTGTTAAAATTTTTCATAATCGTAATTACAATAACAAAGAAATCAAATGCACACACTTATTGATACAATGTTGGTCAAAAGCTCAAATTTTCTCACAGTCCATAAAGACAGTCCTGATCATTCATCACAGTGAAACTGCCGTTTCTTTTCTCAAAGTCTGAGCAGTAAAAGACAATGCACACGGAAGCAGTGGATTTCCATGCAGTCTTGAAGAAATAGTGTTGTCCTTCCAACGGAAAGACAGTGCTGACTCTTGACATGCTGACAGGTAATTGGCCACAACAGAGCAAACCCACAGCAGAGTCATTCGACGTTTTGAAGAATATTGGTAGGTAGGTCATCACAGAGCAGACCCACTGTAGTCCTGGTAGAGATTATGGTATTGGTGGGCCACCATAGGTGCAGACCCACTGCAGTCCTTGTAGAAATAATGGTACTGGTGAGTCAGCAAAAGTGTAGACCCACTGTAGTCCTTGTAGAAATAATGGTATTGTTGGGTCATCAAAGATGCAGACCCACTGTAGTCCTTGTAGAGACGGCCAGCAGCCATCTGTTGCAACTGTGCAGGTGCACAATCACCATCGAAGAGTCTTGTGGACAATATAGCAATTCCATAAACCACCACTTGTGCACTCACAAAAAATTTGTTTGAAATGTCCTTAGAACCAGCAATGCTGTTATCCAGTCCCTTGCTGAATTGTTAACACACATACAAACACTAACAGTCCCTACTTCTCACATATTGTCCATATACTATGACCAACAGAAACGTGTGCAGTGAAATGTAACTTACAAGTTAATAATATAATGAACTGGTGTCAATTACAATTTTATAACATAAGAATACAATTACAAAGGTACAAAATACATCATTAAAGAACATAACAATACAGATAACATTTGTAGGAAAACAGGCTTTACAAAAGAATAGAAATAGACATATACATCAGTGTTACAGGAATTATGACATAAGTAAATACATAAAAGATCAGAATAGCTTTTGAAACATCAACTTTACACGTGAGCATTAAAACAAAACAGAACACGTAATGTCTAAACATCTTTACAAAGTAAATGACATAGTATTAGAAAAATTCTACAACATAAATCTTATTAGCTAAACACTTAAAGACAGGAAAAAGACAAATACACGATGGTACATACACACATAGCAAAATAATACAAAAGGAAAGGACATGGTTTGTTTTACTGCAGTATTTTGCATGCAGATCTCCCTTGGTTCATCATTATTTCCAAAAAGTCCTATCTATACCTGATTTCTCTACTCTGTTCATATTTCTTTCGAAATAATCATTTCTTAGTGCACAATACTCATTTTTGCCAAATCTGTTTCTTATATAGTCTACCCCTCTTAAGCTAACTTAAATCTACTGAGCTCAGATGCTAAACTAAGGGACGAGGCAATGCAGCATCACATAAAACAATTAATATAAACAGCAATGAAAAAAACGCAGATTTGCGAAGCAAGCAGCATTAATAAATTAGCAAAGCAATTGTAATATTACAACTAATCTAAGGCAATGTGCAGCAAACAATAAAAATAAATCATTAGTAAAACTGGCTTAACAGAATAATACAAAGTCAAATTCAATAACACTATGCCTGGCAAACAGCAGCAACTTATACCTAAACATGACATAGCTCAAGCAGAAAAAATATTACAGTAAAAATGGCCATGTATGTCACATCTTAACACTAGAGTGATGCATCACGAGAACTTACACTAGCAGATAAGTTACCAAATCGTAAAGAAATTATTTATGCAATTCCTGTGAAGGAAAATGTCTATTTATGTGCCCTCGTTTTCTTGGAAGTAGATCATAAATTTCTTATTGACTCGATCTGTAGGCATAAAATAACTATATTAGTACATATATTAAATTTTATTTTAACCAATGCTGCAGTGCAGCTAGAAACTAGATATTAAACAAAATGGGCAAAGCAAGGCGTGAAACGTCATTCACTAGCCATATGGCATTTCTCTCAATTAGCACGACAATAGCCGTGAAATGTTTCTCATCGTTTTCAAGTTCGACCGTATCGTTTTTGCGATGCTTTCTACAAAGGAACGTCAATAGCGAGGATAATGGCCTCCCCTTTTTTTTCTACCTGTGCCGCTGGAAGGCTAATGGCATTTTTCTTCGAGCCGCTGTCGCCCAGGTGGGTGCCCGCGACGCATTACGTGCAGGTGGTCACTTAACTTTCGTACGGAAATATTTACGACAGCAGTTTCCGCTACAGTGGCAGTCTTATATAAAAAAAATTCACAGGTTGAGAATTTGCGTTACCAATCTGTAGAAACAAAATCCTATAAATATAAGTGTCCAAAAAAAATATTCGTCAGCATTGTGATACATTCACGCATTTACACACATTTCATAACTCTTAAAGTACAATTCTTGGTTTCCAACATCCTTTTTCCCTAACCACTACTCATTATTCCTTACTTTATTACACATATACATATTCGTCGACACGTCTTCAATATTTCATCTTAGAAATCCGTAGCATAATCAAATTCCTCATATACGGTAGCATCATCTTATTGATCATAAACATATCTCAACAGCACAATACACATCGTCGTCGTAAAAATAACATCATAACACCTCAGTCAAATCTCTCAATCGTCGTAGCTTTCTGCAATAATATCAAAACCTAAAAAAAATTCTCTGCTCATTTCAATGGTGTCATCGACCTCAAATGCACTTTAAAAATCATGATCCCATACCAAATACATCATTTAAAGCTCACGTAGTATCACAATGGTTCTGAAAAAATATGAACAGTTTACAAAGTACAGACAAAATACAGTTTCATAAGTGTGAAGTTATCCAACTGTGTAATTGCGTAAACATCTGTCACTGACGTAGTAAAAAGAATGTTTGTTTCTCTGTCAAATAATCAGATAGCTGTGTAATTCTGTGTTAGAGAAATATGGTACTGATGTGTAAAGTTGTATAAGCAAATACCATATTAGCTAGGGCTCCTTGTGCATGCCAAACACATGGTACACAAAGTAGGCGTGTACCCCCCTGAGGATCATCTACCTCAAACGTACCTTAAAAATCATGATCTCATACCAAATACATCATTCAAAGCTCTCATAGTATCACAATGGTCCCAAAAAAATATGAACAGTTCACAAAGTACAGACAAAATACAATTTCATAAGTGTGAAGTTATCCAACTGTGTAATTACGTAAACATCTGTCACTGATGTAGTAAAAAAAAATGTTTATCTCTCAGTTACATGATCAGATAGCTGTGTAATTTGTGTGTTAGAGAAATATGGTACTGATGTGTAAAGTTGTATAAGTAAATACCATATTAGCTAGGGTTCCTTGTGGTTGCCACACACATGGTACACAAAGTAAGCGTGTACCCCCCTGAGGATAAATGAATAATACCCTCAGGTGTTACAGATTACAGCAAAGGAATGAAATGTATCACGGAATACCTTTGTATCATTGTACTTCAAATATCTTTAAAAATAAATGTTTTAAGTACAAAATTAATCACTCAAATGCGTGTCCTGTAGCGCTAAATGTGCGTCTTGCTGTAAGATAATCTCTGTGGAAGTGTCGTAGTTATCGTCCTCCGAAAGCTAAGTTCTGCAGAAGTCAATGTACTTACCTCACGATACACAAAAATGAAATGCTTTGCGATTAGATATCTTAGTTATTACGCTTATTGTTGTGATGAAGAAAGTACTGTACTGTAACGTATTGTTGTGCTAGGAAAATGCTGTCTCATTGTAGCTATACTACAAAAGCTACTACTAAAACCTGTTTTACATTCCAGAAGAATTCAGAAAAACTGTGCAGATATGAAACAGATACACTGCAAAAGCAACATTGTAAATTGTCACTCATTAGTAGCGTCGTAATAAAACCGTGTAGCTGTCACATAAACTAACCTGTGTGTCACCTGGTATCTCTCAGAAAGCACCTTGAATCCATAATGTATTTGCAAGTAAACCAAAATGTTGCATTAAAAAAAAGCAGATTATCTTTCAATAAACGGTTTTACATGTGAAATGTGGTGTAAACCTTTACTCTTCCTAGTACGCAGAGTTTCAACTTCAACGCAATTATCATGTGGTATACGTCGGATTCTGTAAGGTCCATTGTAAACTAGAAAGAATTTGTGACTCAAGTGTTTCTTCTTATGTGACAATGAATGAGCTTTAATGAGAACTTTCTGACCAATATATAATTTCTTTACATTTGCTTTACCGTGTAGTTTTCTCCTTTTGTCTGCTGCAGATTTTATATTTTTAATAGCCAAATCAATTATGTCTTTGTGTCGAAGTTTACGTGTATTCGGGAAAGGTACAAGCTCTCTGATTCTGTTCGGTGGTTTTTCATTCTTCAGTACAAGAGTAGGTGGTAAAGCAGTGGAGTCATGAGGCATTTCATTCAGCACGTTTTGAAATAAGTGTAAATATCTGTCCCAATGCTGATGCTTTCTGTGACAATAAAGTCTGCAAAGCTTATTGATTTCTTTCATAATCCGTTCGGATGGGTTACAATGTGGTGAGTACAAT
This sequence comes from Schistocerca nitens, assembly GCF_023898315.1. Taxonomy (NCBI): domain Eukaryota; kingdom Metazoa; phylum Arthropoda; class Insecta; order Orthoptera; family Acrididae; genus Schistocerca; species Schistocerca nitens. Next base: position 919,002,500 of record NC_064614.1, on the reverse strand, counting down.
GAAATAAAAACAGGTTTGATTTTATGGCTGCGAAGCATGCGAGACCAAACAGCAGATCTGAATTGCGGTCCGTTATCTGAAATGACTTTACTAACTTGTCCAACTTCACGTAAGAAATTTTTAACAAAGGCGTTGGATACAGACCGTCCAGTGGCTTTACGTAACGGTGTGAAAGAAACAAATTTTGAAGTAAGTTCAACAGCGACTAGAATGTACGAAAATCCATTAGATGTTCTGACAAGCGGTCCCAAGAGATCAACAGCAGCAAATTCTTTTAATTTAGAAGGAATGATAGGAAACAACGGAGCACGATGTGAGACAGTAGATGGTTTCGCCTTTTGACAAAGTTTACAAATAGACAAGACTCTTCGAATTCTCTTTTCCATATTGTTAAAATAACAAGTCGTTCGAAGAATATGATAACATTTTCGTGGGTCAAAAATGTGCGTAGCTGAAATGAATGTACCAAATGAGCTTATTAACAAAATCGTCAGGAAGACATAAGAAATTGTAATGCACGATGATCACTGTATACTTTTACGTGCTTACCAGTGGAAAGAAACAGAATTTGTTAAATGCCCAAACGATAGATAAAGCTTCTAATTCAGTAACGGAATATTTTTTTTCAGATTTTGTTAGCACTCGGCTAGCAAAAGCAATGGTTTTCTAAACGGTAGTGTCATTTTCAATGGCTTCTTGAAATAAATGGGCACCAAGACCGACTTTAGAAGAATCCGTACTAAGGCAGAAATCTTGTGACAGAGCTGGATGAGCTAGTATTGGCGCGTTAAGTAGCGATTCTATCAAAGAATTGAATTCCAACTGTGCTTGTTCGTCCCAGTTCCAAATGGTATTTTTTCCAGTGAGAGAACAAAGTTTTGGTGTAACAAGAATTTGCATATTCAGAAAACGACGGTAAAAATTTACGAGACCTAGAAAACTGCGGACTTGTTTTTTTGTGGATGGAACTGGAATGGCTCTGATTGCTTCTAACTTTTCAGGATCCGGCTGAATGCCTTCAGAAGAAATAATATGTCCCAAAAACCTCACCTTTGACCTACCGAATTCAGACTTTTCCAAGTTAACTGTAATTCCAGATTCTGCAAAAATACGTAACAAACTGTTGAGGATGCGATTATGTTGTTCCCATGAGGCTTCTGCTATCAGAATATCGTCCACATATAAGGTCATGTGACGTTTTAAGAACTCAGGTAATATGGAATTTAGCCCGCGAATGAATGCTGCTGAAGAAATGTTCAAACCAAAAGGAAGTTTCCGAAACTGATAACAAACGCCGAAACAAAGGAAAGCTGTGTATTTTCTACAATCTGGATGAAGTTCGATCTGATAAAAGCTGGATCTGAGATCAATGGAAGACAACACTTTTACACCATTAAAATTTTGAAGAAGTTCTTCTAACGTTTGCGGCCTGTCTGTTCCAGGAATGATGATAGTATTGATTTGTCTCGAATCTAAGACAAGCCTGATCGATCCATTTTTCTTCTCAACAACATGTAATGGATTGTTGTATGAGCTTACTGCAGGCTCAATAATGCCCTCGTCAAGCATAGATTGTATTTCTGTTCTAACACGGTCCCTATAATGCGCCGGAATTACGTATGGTCTAACACAAAATTTAGTATGCTCACGAACACGAAATTGGTATTGAAATCCATTGATTGTTCCTGTTTTGTGAGTAAAAACTGTGGAATGTGCTTGTAAAATCTCAAAAAGGTCTTGCCTATCATTGTCATTACAATTTTCAATAGTTTGAATTTTATTCTGAATTAATTCATTAGTATCAAATGCGCCGTCGATATCACCCCTGTCAGTACTTGCAGAGTGATTGTTAGTGTCAAGTTCCGTCGAAAATTCCGAACTGTTGTCTAACAGGAGGTAAAGCCGATTAATTTCTTCGTCATGGTTTGAGAGCCAATCTTCAAATTTCAAAGCTACTGACTTACCTCCTTTTTCTAAACTTATTTCAGCATCGTGAAAGCTTAAGATTGCTTTGTATTCATTCAAAAAGTCTACTCCCAGTATAATTTCCGTCGACAATAATGGAACAATAAGAAAGTTCATGGAGAAACTGTGGCTTTGACAAAAGAATTCTAAGTTGGTTTGTTGGCGTACATCTACACTTTTTCCAAAGATTGCACCTTGTAATTTAATCTTACGTAACGGAAGTGTGGGGCAATCGTTCGATTTGTTGCATTTGCTAAAAGCTGTTTCACTAATTACTGAAATGGGACTGCCAGAGTCAAGTACTGCCGTAAATTTTACGTCATTTACAGTAATGTGAATCACAGGATATGCAATGTTGTTAAGTTTTACGTCGTGTTCCTGGAGTAAGATGTCCCTAATGTCTTCCATTTTTACGTAATTACTTGCTACAGCAGCTGCGTCGTTAGTGTCACACGTGCGTTTTGTGGCTGCCAGCGGTATGAGTCATTGCCTATTGTCTCTTTGTTGGCGCGCGTCGTTATTGGGGTTTGGAGACCTAACTTCTACAAATTCACCGTGACGAGAGGGCCCTGCCCTGTTTAAATCCCGCCAGTTCTGATGCAATTCAGGTCTGTCGTTACGATCACATCGTCTGTCGTCATGTCGGTAGTTTCTGTAGTTTCTTTCTTGTCGGTTAAATGGTGGAGAATTTCTCCCTGAATCGTAACTGCGCGCTGGACCGTTGCGTCTAAAGTTATTCTGTCTCCCTTGATAATAATTGTTTTGGTTCCCATATTGTCTGTTTCTTTGATTGTCTCTGTGATAGTCATTACCGCGGAGAGGTGATCTTTCCTTGTAGTTATTACTATTCTGCCAACGGTTGTCATACGGGTGGTGTCTGTTTTGGTCACGATTTGTGTTGTGAGAATAGCCTTGTCGTGTCCTGTTATTACTTCTTTCATCGCGGAATTGCGACGGATGTGACCTGTAATTGTTGTGTTCCTGGTTTCGCTTTCCGCGATTGTCAGTGTCAATTTCTAATTCTTGTAAGAGTCCCTGAAATGCTTCAATGTCGTCTTTGCAACGTCCTGCCAAAATAATATGTCGTAAATGTTCAGGCAGTTTGATTAAGCAAATGCGGATGAGTTCTGAGGGGCTGTATGGATTTGAAAGATACTGATTCTTGTGTAACATGTCTTCAAAATATTTCACAAGACTGGAAAATTCAGATTGTTCGAAATGTTTCATCATTATGATGCTATGTTTTACTCGGTCTTGTGTAGCTTGAGACCAATATGCTGAGAGGAAGGCATGGTAAAATTCTCCTTCACTGTGGCAATCGTGAATGACCGATCGCATTCTCACAGCTGGTTCATTCTCTAAGTAGCCACACATAAATTCTAACCTGTGCTCCAATGACCAGTTGGGAGGAAAACAATGAGAGAATTGATGGAGCCACGCTTGTGGATGAATGTCGTTGGCAGAATTTTTAAACGTTTTGAATTTACGTGTAGTAATGAACAGCTTATAGTCAAATTCATCATGTCGGCGAGTCGCATATCGGTCATTGTTACGTCGTGTCGGCGGTTCCATCTCAAAATTCGGTGTGCCTTGCCAATTTCTTTCATAATTTCCGAAGTGTCCTGTGTTATTATTTTGTGGTTGATCCGTATTTCTATGTCCCTCTTCCCGTATTGGGGCGCGAGTGTCCTCTGAAATACGTAATTCTTGTATTAACTGTGTCAGCTGATCTTGTACTTCGCGGATTTCTCTTTGGTGTTGCGTATTAATTTGATTCAGATTTTGTTTCAGTTTCCTAATTTGTTCGCTCTCTTCTGTGTCATTAAAGACTACCGGTTTTGTGTCGTTCAGATTATCATCTACCTTCGTAGATAAGTTAGTGAACTGATCCGAAAGTTCGGCTACTTTCTCCGATAGTGAACACATTTCCTCAGTGTGTTTTTCTGAACCAAGTTTCAGATTGTCCATTTGTGTTGAAATCGAATGTACTGTGTCCTTCAAGTTTTCCTGAGTTTTTGCAAGTTGCGTAACCGAATCGGTAGATGCAACTGAGTCAAATTTAGCTTGTAAGGTCTCATGATTTTCATGAACAGTAGTTTGCAGTTCTTTTATGGCTGCTTCGTGATTCTGTAGTGCATTTTCATGACGCGAAAAAATAGGTTGGAAATGCTCACAAATTTGTGTTTTTACGTCGTTACAGACTTTTTGACATTTCGATTCAATGTGATGTAACTCATTAGTTAAATCCTCACGTGTTTGTTCAAGTGTGGTGTCTAACTTTTTAAGATTTTGTTCCATTGTGTCTAACTTTTGAAGATTTTGTTCCATTATGTCTAACTTTTGAAGATTTTGTTCCATTATGTCTAACTTTTGAAGCTTTTGTCCCATTTGTTGCATTAATTGTAATAACAGTGCACTGGTGTCTGAAACATGTTCCTCAGTGCTTTTCGGCATTGAATTTGCACCGGAAACATTCACATTTTGACAAGCAGAAAATGTGTCTTGACTTATTTGAGAAAACGGTGAGGACCCAAAACCTGAGTCTACAATATTTGCGAGATTGTTTCCTGTCATTTCGGATTCCTGAGGCGAGCTGTTGCCGACCGATCGATCGATAATGCTTCCCTGTTCTCTAATTGTTTCACTGTCTACACCATTGTTTGCCGCCCGCTCCATTTCCCTATGCACAATTACCAAATTACTACTTTGAACATTAGTTAATTCATTACTCTGCGGCGCTAACACACTGCTTTCGTCTTCACTGTCATTTCTCAATTTAGTTTGGAGCCTAGTATTACGTTTTTCACACGCCATTATTGTCACAGTATTTCACACGACAACACAGAAAAACACAATTTGAAGAGCAAAAATAAGAGAACACATTAACATAACACTGAAAATAATATCTAGTTAATTGGAGCTGCGAAATACTTGGTGCAAATCTACATGCATGCCACAACTGTTTTACTGTACAACAATGAAAAACTACAACTACAAAGGAGATTCTCTCTACAATTACGCGCCAGCAATAAACAAAATCTACACTAATTGCACAAACTACAAGAAAGAAAATCAGAAGATTCCAGTGAGGTATCCTAGGCTAAGGGTCGACATATGAAACTTCCCCTTTTATCATTTATACACAACTGTGCTTAACCTGACACACAATATTTTTAGCGCAACGCAATCTGACTTTCAAAATTCCCTACAAAAGAATGGCCCTGACTAACATTAAACTACACCTTTCACAAATCACTTACCTCACAAAAATCTTCGCTGCTCAAGCTACTGCAATACAGCGAGCGCCACTACTGCCAGCTAAATAAAAGATTCAAACTATGGAAGGCACTAACTACTGATAGGGATAGTTAGCAAATGAAAGATATTAATAGAGAACAAACAATGTATTTACCTTGATATCATCATATATATAGCAGTTCATGACAAATTACAAAACTCCGCCATCTCTCTCCCCACATCCACCACTGCTGGCGGCTCACCTCCAACTGACCAGCGCTACGCGCTGTTCACAGCCAGCTGCCTAACACTACAATGGCGAGTATTACAACAATGCAAAGCAGCCACAGACTGCACACAGCACAGCCAGTGATTTTCATACTGAGGTGGCGTTACCAATAAAAAAACCTAAACAGCCTACTTACAATGGACTATCATTTCTTTGGAAAACTGAAAGACTCTCTTCGTGGAACAGGGTTTGAAGATGATTACTCCCTTGTGCACGCTGCCAAACAGTGGCTCCAACAGGTTGGTCCAGAATTTTACCGTGCGGGTATACAGGCGCCGGTTCCAAGAAGGCGTAAGCGAGTTGCGAGGGATGGAAATTATGTGGAGAAATGAAAATATTGTTCCTAAAGGATGTATCTACACACTGTAAAACTTTCAGACATGTAGAATAAAAGATGGATAAAAGAAATAGTGTGCATTTCTTTAGGAGTGACCCTCGTATGTATTTCTTAACGATTTCCAGAATGGCAAGTCCCATGGCTCTAGCTTCAACTACGCTCCGCATTCCAAGTCTGATAATTTCCCCCGTGAGCCATAATCACTTACGAAACCTTTTCACACGAATCATCTGAGTAGAAATGACAGCTCCACCACTGCATAGCTCTCTTATATCTTGTGTACGTGATACCACCGCCACCTGCATTTGTGCATACCGCTATCCCACGACTTTTGTCAGCTCAACTTATAGTCATTCTTTCGACTGCCCTTTAGAGAATCGGCAGTCTACGATGATTTTTCAAAAACTGTTCCAACATTCAGACGCTACGTCGGGGCGGTAGACTCGCACGTGAGGAAATTAGTGGACTTGTAACACATATTTAGTAACTTCAGTATCTGTGAGCCGGCTGGCGACCAGAAGGCTTGCAGAAGAGGGACAGCGACAAATAGGCTTGAGTGCGCAACGAGCAGACGGGTCTCGCATTTCGGCGGCGGCGGCGGCGGCTCACTTCAGCGGTCTCCTAATGCGGCGGCCGGCCGCCTGCCGCCAGCGGCCAGGGATTATTTTAGCGGGCTTCCGCTCCTGGGCCGGGGATCGCTGTCAGACGGCTGGAAGCCTCTCGCCGCCGCCGCCGCCGCCGCCGCTGCCAGTCTGCTGCCAGCTCAGACCAACCAGCCGAGCGCTTCCCCAGCCAGCAGCCACTGTCTGCTGCTCGAGCGGCCGTCGGTCGCGTGGAAGCACGGCGGAAGTGTCCCCCCACTCCAGTGCCAACTACATGTACAGATCGATTATGACCTGGCAGTAGACCTTACTGCGTGCAGGTGGAAGTTTTACTTCCGATTATACACTTAAGTCGTCGGCACAAGGACCGTGCATCCGAACGTTGATCGTTGAGCGTGCCGAGTTTATGACGTCATAGCGTGGAATAGCACGTTCGGGAGTCTTTCCGAACGTGCAGAGCAATATCTGGTGTGTCAGATATTCTGAGCGTGCGTCTGAGTGTTGACCAAAGAGATGGCACAACGCCACCTACGTCACACGCACGCCGACTCCATTCAGTACAGAGTTGTGAGGCGCGATATTGGCATTCATTTCAAGCCTATATGTATATGTGCCCTTTCTGAGCATCAGCAAATTGAGAATCACTGGAAAACCCGTTGTTAACTTTGTGATTCGTTCCAATAAAATAATGAGAAACATCATATTCATGGCAAAAGAATTATTGTAACTTGCGTATTATGAGAGTAGGCTATTTGAAGACAGCGACACACTGAAGATCCACCCAAAACGCATTGTTCTTGGTACAATTTGTTGTAATTAAATTTCAGTTAATAACGTATCTACCATTAACGTTTTTTAGCACGTCGTAACATAGTACGATTAGATGCAACGGGATTTGTTGTTTGTTTGGCGTAATAGGTAGCGCGACAGTCCCGTGAAGGGTTGTTCGCGTCCTGACACGTCCAAATTTTTTTCCCTAACATTCACGTTTTTATTAGGTTCTCATACTTTGTTATTACTTTAATATAAGCGTATACTATAATATTTGATTTTATGTAAATATAAGTTCACTTCTTTTTTGAGGGTTGACTTTGTTCGATTGGCTTAATCTACAGGACAGCTTGCGTTACTTGTATAAAGATATTTTGCACCTTTTTCTTTTACGCTTCGTAATTCACATGTTGCAAAGATTCTGCTACTGGGTAGGAACAGTGATCAAGTAAGACTGACCTTGGGGATTTACTAAAATGTGGGAATGATGAAATAATGTTTATCTTATGCGGAGAAGTATTCCAGATTTGTACCGCACTGTTTGTAATGGAACTTTTATAAGCCTGTGTCCTTATTAATTGGACATGGTACTTTCCTTTTCGTGGACGATTGAGGAAATGTGCGTTTCAGTAGAGTTAGCGTGGGAATTTTACACGCGCCCGTTGAGTAAACTGTGTTATTTAAGAACTAGAAACATCCCTCAACTGCCGCTGGAGTGCGTTGCGATCGCGTATACCACGTTGGTGCCCACGTACCGTATGCACAAGTCGCATCGTTCCTGAGCGTTCAGCAGCACGTTGAACGTGGCACGCTCAACGTTAACGTTCGACAGCACGGTCCCTGTGCCGACGGCTTTAAGGAGCAAAACGTGATCATTCCTCAACGCGAGCATCAGTGCCACCTTTAATTGCTTCTTCTTCCTTAATTTCTTTTGTACAAATTACGTTTATTTTTCTGTAAAAGCCTGTTATTTCTCAATAAATAGGGGTAGATCCTTAATTCTGAATAAGCTTTTAATTGTCAGTAATTAGGACAAGGATGTTCAATTCACAGTAAAATCTTATAAAGTGTAAGGTGGCTGTAATTTCGCACCTAACAAGCAGTCATCCACATATTTTGCCATGAACTACAACCACAATTATATATCATTTGATAGGTAGTACATCGTATATATGAATGTACAAAGGACACTGACACTGTCACATAAGCCTTGTAAATAGTTGTTAACGCTTATTGCATGAAAGGTGACGGAGTGTCTTTATTATCATACTAGTAGATGTTGGAACGACAGTGGAAATGAAACGGCAGGCGCAACTCAAGCCCTGGGTGGAAGGGCCACACAGGTGTGGTGGTTCAGCTCCACACAGGAAGTGACATCTGTACACCTGAGCGCGAAGACACAATAGAGGGGCGACCGGCCGCTATCGGCCGCTATTGTAGTGGGACCGGAAGGTTAACAGGATAATACACTACTGGCCTTTGAAATTGCTACACCACGAAGATCATGTGCTACAGACGCGAAATTTAACCGACAGGAAGAAGATGCTGTGATATGCAAATTATTAGCTTTCCAGAGCATTCAAACAAGGTTGGCGCCAGTGGCGACACATACAACGTGCTGACATGAGGAAAGTTTCCAACCGATTTCTCATACACAAACAGCAGTTGACCGGCGTTGCCTGGTGAAACGTCGTTGTGATACCTCGTGTAAGGAGGACAAATGTGTACCATCACGTTTCCGACTTTGATAAAGGTCGGATTGTAGCCTATCGCGGTTGCGCTTTATCGTATCGCGACATTACTGCTCGCGTTGGTCGAGATCCAATGACTGTTAGCAGAATACGGAATCGGTGAGTTCAGGGCAATATCGAACGCTGTGCTGGATCCCAACGGTCTCGTATCACTAGCAGTCAAGATGACAGGCATCTTATCCTCATGGCTGTAACGGATCTCCACGCCCGGGTTCCCGGGTTCGATTCCCGGCGGGGTCAGGGATTTTCTCTGCCTCGTGATGACTGGGTGTTGTGTGCTCTTCTTAGGTTAGTTAGGTTTAAGTAGTTCTAAGTTCTAGGGGACTGATGACCATAGATGTTGAGTCCCATAGTGCTCAGAGCCATTTGAACCATTTGTAACGGATCGTGCAGCCACGTCTCGATCCCTGAGTCAACAGATGGGGATGTTTGCTAGACAACAACCATCTGCACGAACAGTTCGACGACGTTTGCAGCAGCATGGACTATCAGCTCGGAGACCATGACTGCGGTTACCCTTGACGCTGTATCACAGACAGCAGCGCCTGCTATGGTGTACTCGACGACGAACCTGGGTGCACGAATGGCAAAACGTCATTTTTTCGGATGAATCGAGTTTCAGTTCACAGCATCATGATGGTCGCATCCGTGTTTGGCGACATTGTGGTGAACGCACACTGGAAGCGTGTATTCGTCATCGCCAAAATTGGCGTATCACCAGGCGTGATGGTATGGGGTGCCATTGGTTCCACGTCTCGGTCACCTCTTGTTCGCATTGACGGCACTTTGAACAGTGGACGTTACATTTCAGATGTGTTACGACCCGTGGCTCTACCCTTCATTCGATCCCTACGAAACCCTACATTACAGCAGGATAATGCACGACCGCATGTTGCAGGTCCTGTACGGGCCTTTCTGGATACAGAAAATGTTCGACTGCTGCCCTGTCCAGCACATTCTCCAGATCTCTCTCCAATTGAAAACGTCTGGTCAATGGTGGCCGAGCAACTGTCTCGTCACAGTACGCCAGTCACTACTCTTGATGAACTGTGGTATCTTGTTGAAGCTGCATGGACAGCTGTACCTGTACAAGCCATCCAAGCTCTGTTGGACTGAATACCCGGGCGTATCAAGGCCGTTATTACGGCCAGAGGTGGTTGTTCTGGGTACTGATTTCTCAGGATCTATGCATCCAAATTGCGTGAAAATGTAATCACATGTCAGTTATAGTATAATATATTTGTCCAATGAATACCCGTTTATCATCTCCTTTTTCTTCTTGGTTTAGTAATTTTAATGGCCAGTAGTGTATTTTGCCATGAACTACGACCACAACTAGATATCATTTGATAGGTAGTACATCGTATATATGAATATATAAAGGACACAGACACTGTCACTAAGCCTTGTAAATAGTTGTTAACGCTTATTGCATGAAAGATGACGGAGTGTCATTATCATCATACTAGTAGAGGTTGGAACGACAGTGGAAATGAAACGGCAGGCGGAACTCTAGCCCTGGGTAGAAGGCCCACACAGCTGTGGTGGTTCAGCTCCGCACAGGAAGTGCCACGGTGGACAGTCTGTACACCTGAGCGGGAAGACACAATACAGGGGCGACCGGCCGCTATCGGCCGCTATTGCTGTAGGGCCGGAAGGATAACTGGATAATACTTCTGAACTCTGCAAATCGTGGACGCAGGTGTGAGGAACAAAGAAGCGGCACCTCGGAAACCACACAGGCTGCGTTATTTCCTCAGATTTTTACTCAGATGCGTACCATTGTACGAGTATACATGTTTCCTCGCAAACTTTCCGCGCTGGGCCACAAAAGGCTAATATATGGTTGGTCGGCGTTCGGAGGAATCTGTAGAGAGGAAGAATATTCCGTGGTTTCGGGAATATTATTCGTTTTTCGGAATTTCGAGGGTGGGGAGCCGAACGTTCCTGGGAGGCCAGCGGTGGAGAGACGAGGTCTTCCGTTGTGAGCGCCCGTGTGTGGCGGTCGCTCGGTATCAGCTTTGTTGATACAGACGGACTTGCTGTCTTTGCTCTCAGGAGAGTTTACAGTTAGAACAATTAGGCAATGTACTGTTGCGAACCTATACGACTCTGGACTTCACCTCCGGTTTGGAAGTCGTCATTGAGTACGCAGCGTTCAGTAATTAGAGCACATCCTCTGCCTATACTTACGTTGAGACTTCGTCCTTGTGGCTGGGAGTTTGCGTTTCTTGTCTGTAGAACACATAGAGAAGAAGACAGTATTATTAGTCAGAGGACCGCCTGCTGCTATCCTAGTGTTTGAAAGAGTTTATTTGTGGCTGCAGTTCTTCCATCATCGCAGACGAGTACGAGAACCATCACTTCGACGCACCGGATGCAGTACATACGATGATATCGCAAATTGCTTCGGCTTATTAGGGCCCAAAAGCTAAACAGCTGTGATCACGTTAGTTTATTTCCGCTGGGGTTCCACACCACCGCAGAACATTTTTGAAAGTAGTGTCTTCTAGCGTTTGGTACGTAGATGATGTGAGTCATTTCGGTTTACTGCTATTAGATCGCGCAGTCATAATAAGGGGCAGAGTTGGGCAATTGATTTGTAATTTTACTTAGGAAATGTAAACTTTGTAATATAAAGGTATTTTTTTAATCTACAATAAATATATAAGCAGGAACAACGTTTATCATTTAGTAGTATTAGTTGCCTTAATCATTAATTTATATTTAGATTGTAATTTATATGTCAAAGTCCATTAAGAGATCCTAAGATCTGCTTCGGGGGGTAGTCAGACAGGGCCAAATCTTCAATTTTAGCGTTTATTATTTTCCGTTGCGCACATTCATTTTACACCAGCCCGGAGTAGCATCTTGGAAAATGCGTCCTGTGGCATCTCGATAACGCAACCAGTGCGAACGCAAATCTGTTAATCTGACACGAAGGACGGGAGAAAGCTGATAATAAATAGCGTGAGTATTGAGAGATCGTCGTGAAATGAGTCAGTAACGGACAGAACTGCTGAAAGCAACACATAGAATTATGGAAGATTCTGTTGTGGGATTTGGAAGCAAACGTTTCAAGACTTGCAAGATAAGTCTTTAAACTCCAAGATATTACAGTTGTAAACCGATGTGGCTCCCCTTACATCTCACACAGAAGCTGTTCGGTCTCGCCATATTGTAGCTGTTGGTTGCAGAAATGCCGTGGCCTCAGTCTACGATAGCGCCGGCGTTTTAAGTTGAGGTGCTCCGGAACAGTGCGGAGAGGCGACCAGGAGGCGAGGAGCGTCAGAAGGGGTCTCTGATGAAGTGTCTTACTGAACTCTCTGAAGAGATCTGACTTCGAGTGCGGCAGCATCTGTCGAGAAAATCTCCTTTTCGTTTCCGTTACGAGCTAGCCCTGGTAAGCTGAATTCTAGTTCTTGCGAATTCCGACCACTAAAAATCGCCCTGAGAGCACTGGTCCCCTTCCATGGACTATTTCAACTTGGTTAACCATGGAAATTTTTCCTAGCGGTTTCCTCGGAAAAAGTCGTCCTTCGCTCATTCTTTTTATTCAGCCAATAAGGGAGCTCCCTTTTGGCATTGCCACGCTCGCAGTTGCTCTGCGAAATAAAAATCCATGTCAACCAATATCTGTTCTCCTTACATTCAAACTTTTTCTGTAAGACCTGCACATACGGTGACGCCCCACAGTTTCAAAAACTCGGGGCTTCTTTTAATCTGCCAGAAATATCCCAAAAATCGTTTCTGCATTTGGCAGCAATAGCGTCTTGCACTGTGGTTCCTCCTGAATCCATTTCATAAAACATTTTTGCAAGCAGTAGCTGCAGGGAGCTCTTCCTGTTACGGAATCCTTCCGGCGGAAACGCGGGGCGTCAGAGATGGCCCTGCCGGTCTTCACCATTGTGTGACCGCCACCCATCGTCTCCGAAGAAGCGCAGAGAGCCGTCTGGTCGTTACGGCGCCGAGCTCACTGGCCGTGTCGTCCAGTTTGCTTCATTTTCCTTCTCTCCAACAGCAGCCAGGCCAATTTGATACTATTGCAAGTGACGATCACTTGTACATTTAAGATCAGTTAGCTACGCCGATCGAGGGCGTGTATCCAATTTGAATATGGTGAATTTAAATATATGTTGTGGGTCAGTACGGAAAAACGATCCTATAACACTCTTCTTGGAGTCGTGGACACCTAACACATCAAGGGATGTGTCTAGGCGAGCAGACACGAACGGAGAGCGATGCAGCGGGCCACGAATTCCTCTCCTCTGCCACTTTCCTCATCTCAGAGAAGTACTTGCACTTAACGTTTTAAGAGGTCCACGACTAAGGAATTTATTGCTAGCGCACTCGAGCAGATGTAACTTCGATGGATTGCTCACGCGCTGCCTGCGATATGTAAGCTGCATTAGAATGGCAGACCAGAGAGCAGTGTGGCAGCAGTAGTAGTGGTAGCTCGCCCTCGGGCGGTTGGGTCAGGTCGCTCGTACAGAGAAGTTGTCGAGATGTATAGCTCACAGAGAGCACTTGTGTCCAGTTATGGAATTACCGAGGACGGTCGTGGAGAACGATGGCGGTGCCTGACCGATGTAGTATAAGGTAAAAGTAAAATATTATTGTTCTTTACTGCCACGCGCAGTCGGCCGCGGTGGCCGAGCGGTTCTGGGCGCTACAGTCCGGAACCGCGCGACTGCTGCGGTCGCAGTTTCGAATCCTGCCTCGGGCATGGACGTGTGTGATGCCCTTAGGTTAGTTACGTTTAAGTAGTTCTGAGTAGTAGGGGACTGATGAGCTCAGATGTTAAGTCTCATAGTGCTCAGAGCCATTTGAACCATTTGCTATGCACATACGTTAATTGCTACAACTGATTTTAGTACTATTGTTATATCAAAGTCCCGTGTAAATGTTTCCAAAAATCTTTCAGTAATAATCTTTCTTATAAAGATGACTTTTGACAGTCATTCATCTGAATTTAAAGATTTTAATAATTTCTGCTATCCATAGTCATGTCGATTATCGTAAGGAAAGTCAGTTCTTTTTCATACATAACAAAATCTAGAGTCCAGCATTGCACTGGGCTGTGCCAGAAAAATTTCTTATAGGAGCAGACGTATACGCGTTATCCGGCGACATCAATGAGGTAAGAATTTTCAGTTTATTCAGAATAATTTCTCAGGGCCATGACGCAGCACTGTTGTCGTCCAGATTTACCAGTTTAGATTCACAATCAGTTAATTATTGAAAGGTTACATTATGAGATTTCTTTTGAAAGGTTATATATGAGTCACATTTTTGAGAGGTTAGTCACATTGTATTGGAAGGTTACGGACCATATTTATCCGTTGGGAGGTTACAACGTCCTAGGTTATTTGTTGGATATAAGCCAGTCTCTATCTTCCTCTACAGATTTTACTACCTACACCTCGTTTACGTACAACGAAAGTTATTCTTTGCTGTCATAAAACACATCTTGTCATCCTGTCCCTTCTTCTTCTCTATGTTTTCCTCAGCGCCCTGTCCTCGACAACTCTGCGGAGAACTTCCTCATTTCTTACCTTGTGAGTCACCTAATTTTCAAAATTCTTCAGTACCACACCATCTCAAATTCTTCGATTCTCTTCTTTACTGATTGTCAAACAATTCATGGCTCATTTCCATGCTCCGTATTTTCAGAAATATCTTCCTCAAATTAGGGCCAATTCTGCAATGAAATTTTCACTCTGCAGGGACGTGTGTACCGACATAAAACTTCCTAGCAGACTCGAACTCGGGACCTTTGCCTTTCAGGGGCAAGTGCTCTACCAACTGAGCTACCCAAGCAGGACTCACGATCCATCTCCACGCACTTAATTCCGAACGTCACAGAAACTTTCTTGTGAAACTTGCAAGACTAGCACTCTTGGAAGAAAGGATATTGTGCACATGTGGCTTAGCCATAGCCTGGGGTGAAATTCACTCGGCAGCAGTGTGTGCGCTGACATGAAACTTTCTGGAAGATTAAAACTGTGGCAAGGCCGAGACTCGAACTCGGGTAAGTGGTCTGCCATCTCAGCTACCCAGGAGTCCTAGTCTTTCAAATTTCGCAGTAGAGCTTCTGTGAAGTCTTGAAGGCACGAAATAAGGTACAGTCGGAATTAAACCTGAGAGGAACGGTCGTGAGTCGTGCTTGGGTAGCTCAGTTAGTAATTTGTCCGCGTGAGGCAAAGGTTCCAAGTTGGAGCCTCGGTCTGGCATACAGTTTTAAGCTACCAGGAAGTTTCATAAGGTCACTTCTTTTGGCCTGGAATTACCTCGTGGCGTTTTAGTATGCTCTCTAGTTCCTCCTTTCTTTTCCGTTATGTGTTATTTGGTTTCCAAGACATGATTATTCCCTCACTTCATTTACTTCGTGGTCCCCAATTCTAATATTAAGTGTATCTATCGCTAATCCCATTTCTGCTACTGCTCATTGTTTTCGTCAACTCCCTCGTGCTGCGCCGTTTCTTTTCTTTTCTTTTTTTTTTACGACTGTATATATAGACACCTACCTTTTGAAAGTTATAACTATCTCGGCTGTTTGTATCCTTAGAGCAGTGGTGTTTTGCGAATCGGACGTCGTCTTTCTTACATCTGTTGCCCCTATAAGACCTCGGAGAATCTGAGCAACACTGATATCTACTAATCAGATACAACTCCGTCACAATGTCTCTCAGTTCCTTCGATCTCCTCCGTCAATACTGCTGCATAGTAGAATAATAAGTAAGTGTAGCAATAAAATTTTCTTTAGAACCAACGGAGGTGACTATGTGGGGCCGGCCCTTTGTGGCCGAGCGGTTCTAGGCGCTTCAGTCCGGAACCACGCAGCTGCTACGGCCGCAGGTTCGTATCCTGCCTCTGGCATGGATGTGTGTGGTGTCCTTAGGTTGGTTAGGTTTCAATAGTTCTAAGTCTAGGGGACTGATGGCCTCATATGTTAAGTCCCATAGTGCTTAGAGCCCTTTGAAACATTTTTGACTAAGTGGGACGCGTCTGCCAGCTACGGAATGGTGTCGTAAGTGAATGTCAACATGGGGTGACCAAAGTACGAACATGAGAAACTTCCTGGCAGATTAAAACTGTGTGCCCGACCGAGACTCGAACTCGGGACCTTTTGCCTTTCGCGGGCAAGTGCTCTACCATCTGAGCTACCGAAGCACGACTCTCGCCCGGTACTCACAGCTTTACTTCTGCCAGTATCTCGTCTCCTACCTTCCAAACTTTACAGAAGCTCTCCTGCGAACCTTGCAGAACTAGCACTCCTGAAAGAAAGGATATAGCGGAGACATGGCTTAGCCACAGCCTGGGGGATGTTTCCAGAATGAGATTTTCACTCTGCAGCGGAGTGTGCGCTGATATGAAACTTCCTGGCAGATTAGAAACTGTGTGCCCGACCGAGACTCGAACTCGGGACCTTTTGCCTTTCGCGGGCAAGTGCTCTACCATCTGAGCTACCGAAGCACGACTCTCGCCCGGTACTCACAGCTTTACTTCTGCCAGTATCTCGTCTCCTACCTTCCAAACTTTACAGAAGCTCTCCTGCGAACCTTGCAAGGTTCGCAGGAGGGCTTCTGTAAAGTTTGGAAGGTAGGAGACGAGATACTGGCAGAAGGTTCGCAGGAGAGCTTCTGTAAAGTTTGGAAGGTAGGAGACGAGATACTGGCAGAAGTAAAGCTGTGAGTACCGGGCGAGAGTCGTGCTTCGGTAGCTCAGATGGTAGAGCACTTTCCCGCGAAAGGCAAAAGGTCCCGAGTTCGAGTCTCGGTCGGGCACACAGTTTCTAATCTGCCAGGAAGTTTCATATCAGCGCACACTCCGCTGCAGGGTGAAATTCTCATTCTGGAAGCTATGACAACATTTCATCATACTATACGAGGGGGAAACCGAGAACAACTGATCCTGCACTTCACTAACGGAGCGGAAGTCACACGTGCTACTTAACGAGGCGAAATGTAGTAACTTCACTTATGAATAACTTCTAGGATGCAAACTTTACATGAAGGAACGCTCTGAAACCCCGAAATTAAACACTAGAGCAACTGAAGCGCTAACAGACTCAGAAAACGAGACCACATTCGGTCACCAGCGTGTGGGAGGGGGACCACGTCATCACCTGCCATGAAACCTGCGCCATGGTCATGCTCACACTCAGAGTGAGGCGATTCCATCAGCACTACAGGCACTGATGGAAGACCCGCTCTCTTAAGTTTCAGAATGCTCTGGTGAACTCAGCAAACGTTTACAAGCTACCGTCAACTTGTAGTTCACAGCTGGAAATCCACATCTGTCCGGTAATGGAGGGGACTTCTGATTTGTTGACTGCATTCCTGCTTTCACAACGGTGACCGAATGAGGATGGGGGCCGGGCCGATCATCCGTCGATGAAGAATCGATGTGCCTTTCTGCAAGCTGTCCAGCTTTGGCGCTGGGTGTCGCCGCTACTGGGGCAGTACAAGTACCGCCTTACCGGCTCCTTGCTGGGATCACCACTCGGGCTGTCCTCCGCGTTGCTGCTGGGTGTTTCGCCCACACGCCATCTCGACAACTGATAACAGGGCCGTGCAGATTTCTAGGTCGGAGCCTAAGCGCAGCTTTACTCACTGAAGGTACTGACGCTATGAAGGATGTCCACAGCCACGCCAGGTTGCGGGGACGCACGGCCGCCGCATCCTTCTGCGACGGGGTTGCAGCAGTGACCACGGGCAACGCAGGACCTGCGCTCATCAAGTTCCTCGCTGGGCGCTGACGTGCCACCTCACACTTTCAAGCAGCGCTGACACAGTCGTTGCTAGGCAGTAGAAGAGGACAAAGTGACTGCAAAACTCTTGCTAATAAAGTGTTGTTATAAATACCTGACACTGTTGCGGGGAGGGCGATCAATTAATTCAATATAAAGAAAACTTCTGGTGTGAAGATTTTTACTGCCTTGATAGCATGTTTGTACAGAGAGAGGATTACTACAATACAGTAAAGAAGTTGTTTTTTGTGTATCATAAAAAAATAACATTTGCACCCACTTGAATGCCAATATATTATCTGATACGTGGCATAACTTTGTCAATAAGTATATTTTATCAGTATAGTCACTATAGTTTTATTGGTCTCACCTAGACCTAGAGCACTGTATCGAATAGTTCCACAGTATAATTCAAAGGTATGGGGGATTTTCTGAGTCACATTTAATTTTCATAACAGGTACCCGAATTACAGGACATTTCTTTTGACATTATTATTTACATTATCCTGATAACACCTCAATGTTTCTCACTAAGACATCGGGCACCTTATCAGGTTGGTTTAATGCTGCAGTCATACGGCCCATCGCCGTTGGTGCCTGGCTCTACCTAAATCTACAAAAATAACTTTACCCTAGGATGGCAGCCCCACCGTTTACTAAAATATTGATGATAATTTTGTATGGTGCCTGGCTCTGTCTAAGTCCACAAAAATAACTGTACTCTAAGTTTACTAAATTCTTGATGATAGTTTTGTGGTTTGGTCATAATACCGGAATGTGAACAAAAAATGTTCAAATGTGTGTGAAATCTTATGGGGCTTAACTGCTAAGGTCATCAGTCCCTAAGCTTACACACTACTTAACCTAAATTATCCTAAGGACAAACACACACACCCATGCCCGAGCGAGGACTCGAACCTCCGCCGGGACCAGCCGCACAGTCCATGACTGCAGCGCCTGAGACCGCTCGGCTAATCCCGCGCGTCGAATGTGAACACACATTGCGCGTTTGTAGTTCTGTACCTGCATTTTTCTCACTTGTAATTCGTTGTATCCCTGTGTACTTAATATGTGTATTGCGTTATAAAGCCCGGCAAGTATCGTAGCATGTTTCTGTAAATTGTTACACTGTCACATCTCGATAATCACACTGTTCTGTTGTTACCTGGACAATGAGTGGCATATCGATAAACATCGATAAACAAAATTTATACCAGCTGAAAATTGTGTTTCATTATTGCTCTTGATTTCATACTTTTATCGCTGTATAAGAAACTGTGTACACATACACTCATTGTGAAAACCGTAATGTCCATCTCGTATTGGTACCTTAGACCTCCAGTTTTACATTTGTTGTTGTTGTGGCCTTCAGTCCTGAGACTGGTTTGATGCAGCTCTCCATGCTACTCTATCCTGTGCAAGCTTCTTCATCTCCCAGTACCTACTGCAACCTACATCCTTCTGAATCTGCTTAGTGTATTCATCTCTTGGTCTCCCTCTACGATTTTTACCCTCCACGCTGCCCTCCAATGCTAAATTTGTGATCCCTTGATGCCTCAAAACATGTCCTACCAACCGATCCCTTCTTCTAGTCAAGTTGTGCCACAAACTTCTCTTCTCCCCAATCCTATTCAATACCTCCTCATTAGTTACGTGATCTACCCACCTTATCTTCAGCATTCTTCTGTAGCACCACATTTCGAAAGCTTCTATTCTCTTCTTGTCCAAACTGGTTATCGTCCATGTTTCACTTCCATACATGGCTACACTCCATACAAATACTTTCAGAAACAACTTCCTGACACTTAAATCTAT
This sequence comes from Schistocerca nitens, assembly GCF_023898315.1. Lineage (NCBI taxonomy): Eukaryota > Metazoa > Arthropoda > Insecta > Orthoptera > Acrididae > Schistocerca > Schistocerca nitens. The sequence goes on along the minus strand of NC_064614.1, from coordinate 918,982,981 downwards.
ACTCGATGTTAACATATTTCTCTTCTTCAGAAACGCTTTCCTTGCCATTGCCAGTCTACATTTTATATCCTCTCTACTTCGACCATCATCAGTTATTTTACTCCCTAAATAGCAAAACTCCTTTACTACTTTAAGTGTCTCATTTCCTAATCTAATCCCCTCAGCATCACCCGATTTAATTTGACTACATTCCATTATCCTCGTTTTGCTTTTATTGATGTTCATCTTATATCCTCCTTTCAAGACACTGTCCATTCCGTTCAAAGGCTCTTCCAAGTCCTTTGCTGTCTCTGACAGAATTACAATGTCATCGGCGAACCTCAAAGTTTTTACTTCTTCTACATGAATTTTAATACCTACTCCGAATTTTTCTTTTGTTTCCTTTACTGCTTGCTGTATATACAGATTGAATAACATCGGGGAGAGGCTACAACCCTGTCTCACTCCATTCCCAACCACTGCTTCCCTTTCATGCCCCTCGACTCTTATAACTGCCATCTGGTTTCTGTACAAATTATAAATAGCCTTTCGCTCCCTGTATTTTACCCCTGCCACCTTCAGAATTTGAAAGAGAGTATTCCAGTCAACATTGTCAAAAGCTTTCTCTAAGTCTACAAATGCTAGAAACGTAGGTTTGCCTTTTCTTAATCTTTCTTCTAAGATAAGTCGTAAGGTTAGTCTTACCCGAGGTCCGCTTCTACCAGTTTTTCCATTCGTCTGTAAAGAATTCGCGTTAGTATTTTGCAGCTGTGACTTATTAAACTGATAGTTCGGTAATTTTCACATCTGTGAACACCTGCTTTCTTTGGTATTGGAATTATTATATTCTTCTTGAAGTCTGTGGGTATTTCGCCTGTCTCATACATCTTGCTCACCAGATGGTAGAGTTTTGTCATGACTGGCTCTCCTAAGGCCATCAGTAGTTCTAATGGAATGTTGTCTACTCCCGGGGCCTTGTTTCGACTCAGGTCTTTCAGTGCTCTGTCAAACTCTTCACGCAGTATCTTATCTCCCATTTCATCTTCATCTACATCCTCTTCCATTTCCATAATACTGTCCTCAAGTACATCGCCCTTGTATGAACCCTCTATATACTCCTTCCACCTTTCTGCCTTCCCTTCTTTGCTTAGAACTGGGTTGCCATCTGAGCTCTTGATATTCATACAAGTGGTTCTCTTCTCTCCAAAGGTCTCTTTAATTTTCCTGTAGGCAGTATCTATCTTACCCTTAGTGAGACAAGCCTCTACATCCTTACATTTGTCCTCTAGCCATCCCTGCTTAGCCATTTTGCACTTTCTGTCGATCTCATTTTTGAGACGTTTGTATTCCCTTTTGCCTGCTTCATTTACTGCATTTTTATATTTTCTCCTTTCATCAATTAAATTCAATATTTCTTCTGTTACCCAAGGATTTATTTTAGCCCTCGTCTTTTTACCTACTTGATCCTCTGCTGCCTTCACTACTTCATCCCTCAGAGCTACCCATTCTTCTTCTACTGTATTTCTTTCCCCCATTCCTGTCAATTGTTCCCTTATGCTCTCCCTGAAACTCTGTACAACCTCTGGTTCTTTCAGTTTATCCAAGTCCCATCTCCTTAAATTCCCACCTTTTTGCAGTTTCTTCAGTTTCAATCTGCAGTTCATAACCAATAGATTGTGGTCAGAATCCACATCTGCCCCTGGAAATGTCTTACAATTTAAAACCTGGTTCTTAAACCTCTGTCTTACCATTATATAATATATCTGATACCTATTAGTATCTCCAGGATTCTTCCAGGTATACAACCTTCTTTTATGATTCTTGAACCAAGTGTTAGCTATGATTAAGTTATGCTCTGTGCAAAATTCTACAAGGCGGCTTCCTCTTCCATTTCTTCCCCCCAATCCATATTCACCTACTATGTTTCCTTCTCTCCCTTTTCCTACTGACGAATTCCAGTCACCCATGACTATTAAATTTTCGTCTCCCTTCACTACCTGAATAATTTCTTTTATCTCGTCATACATTTCATCTATTTCTTCATCATCTGCAGAGCTAGTTGGCATATAAACTGCCCGCATCTCGTGGTCGTGCGGTAGCGTTCTCGCTTCCCACGCCCGGGTTCCCGGGTTCGATTCCCGGCGGGGTCAGGGATTTTCTCTGCCTCGTGATGGCTGGGTGTTGTGTGCTGTCCTTAGGTTAGTTAGGTTTAAGTAGTTCTAAGTTCGAGGGGACTGATGACCATAGATGTTAAGTCCCATAGTGCTCAGAGCCATTTGAGCATATAAACTTATACTACTGTAGTAGGCATGGGCTTTGGGTCTATCTTGGCCACAATGATGCGTTCACTATGCTGTTTGTAGTAGCTAACCCGCACTCCTATTTTTTTATTCATTATTAAACCTACTCCTGCATTACCCCTATTTGATTTTGTATTTATAACCCTGTAATCACCTGACCAAAAGTCTTGTTCCTCCTGCCACCGAACTTCACTAATTCCCACTATATCTAACTTTAACCTATCCATTTCCCTTTTTAAATTTTCTAACCTACCTGCCCGATTAAGGGATCTGACATTCCACGCTCCGATCCGTAGAACGCCAGTTTTCTTTCTCCTGATAACGACGTCCTCTTGAGTAGTCCCCGCCCGGAGATCCGAATGGGGGACTATTTTACCTCCGGAATATTTTACCCAAGAGGACGCCATCATCATTTAATCATACAGTAAAGCTGCATGTCCTCGGGAAAATTTACGGCTGTAGTTTCCCCTTTCTTTCAGCCGTTCGCAGTAGCAGCACAGCAAGGCCGTTTTGGTTAATGTTACAAGGCCAAATCAGTCAATCATCCAGACCCCTGCAAATACTGAAAAGGCTGCTGCCCCTCTTCAGGAACCACATGTTTGTCTGGCGTCTCAACAGATACCCCTCCGTTGTGGTTGCACCTACGGTACGGCTATCTGTATCGCTGAGGCACGCAAGCCTCACTACCAACGGCAAGGTCCATGGTTCATGGGGGAAGCAGTTTTACATGTTCCTTTCGATATCCATTACTGTGATACGTCAAATGCTATTATGGCATGTATTGTGTACCGATGTATGCATAAGAAACAGTTATGTAAAACGACACTATAATTGAACATTCCAACATGACGTTGTGGGAGACGAAAAATATGATACATCATATTGGAAGCTGTAGTGGTGAGCGTTGTGCCATAATCTTCTTAAATGAACGATTCTCATACTGGTATCGACATTGTGTCCAACTTACGTTGCTCATTTTTCTTGTAAGAAATGTTTAACGTAACTGCCTTATTGGGAATAATGTTGCTAAGGCTTATTGAACATGCAACAGTAGTTCCTACACAAAACGTAATTTGGATGTGAACAGACTTATCGCTGCATCCAACCAAAAAATACATCTTAATGTTAGAGTTGTAAAGAAACTGACACATCTATCACCTAAAGACGCGGGACTTATGAATGTTTAATCTAAACAATTTATGTAAGCGCAAGCTTCCGCGGCCGTTGTCACTGCCAGTAAAATTCTTCTGGGCTGTTGACCACATTGTCAATACATAAAATTGTCCGACGTTTCGGCCACTTGCAACAGTGGCCGAAAAGTCGGACAGTTTTACATATTGTCAATGCGGTCAATAGCCCAGAAGAATTTTATTGACAGTAAACAATTTATACTTATTTGAAAATGGTTTTCTCCAGTCAGCGCTACATTTACTGGGTGTTATGATGGGAACGCTCAGAGACTGTATACAGTAATGAAGCTACCCCGCCACGCCACATAAGCAAATTAAAAAACATCCATTATGTCTTATTGAGTCAAAATCTAGGGAGGCCAGTGCTTATTTTTAAAATTTTAGGTGCCGAACGCCTCTCTTTAACCACAGCCATAAAAATCACAAGTTTCTATTTTTGAAAACTTTTGTTAAAACTTACAATGAAAACTTCCTTTTTTGCAAAATGATGTTCAAATAGTTGCATTGTAGCTGCTCCGTGTACGCGTGTCCAGTATTAATTATTAAAACATTTAACGATGAATGACGATCAAGACATTCGTGGCACATCTGGGCCACGTATAATTCCGAATTGAGTTGTACTAAAACTGTATGGACTGTAGTCCATTTTCACTACTACAAACAAGCAAAACATATGAATACGAACGTTTCTATAACACGCCAACCATTGTCACGTCCACTGGTGCCGGGGCAGCGGCAAGTTATAGTTACGTTGCGATTTAATGCACGTGTACTATTTTAAAGCTCTGGTGCCGACTTGTTCCAGTGAGTTAAAAAATCCTAAGGAGACGCTGGAACGCCGTTTCGGCCGAAATAAAGTCTTGTAGAGTTGAAGACTAGAATATTGATAGGTATTGCGTAGCGCAGCAGGGGACATCGAACGGAAAACAAACAACGGACGCATGAATGGCAAAGGTTTGTTTGGTTCGCGCGATCTGAACTGGCATACTCTATCAAATATTCCGCGAAAAATAACCTACAAATTTTCATCCATCTATGCACAGCACCCGTAGGGACCATGAAAAAAAAAATTAGACTAATTACAACACGCACAGGGGCATGTAAAACCAGGGGTATAGTCTGTCTGTAAACTGAAGAGCGAGCAGCGCTTTTGGTGGGGGAAGTGGTCTTTCTCGGAAGAACGCTGCCACCGGACTACAGGGGCATCCAAAATCAGTTGCCCGTTACCTGTGTAGCGGTGTAGATCGGCGTGCAGTGATACACGTCGTTTCTGTTCGTGGGATTTTAGTTGCCAGTGTCAGTTAACTTTGTATACTTACTGATATACTTCGATATCCGGAAGTGATGGATAATCAAAATGGTTCAAATGGCTCTGAGCACTATGGGACTTAACATCTGTGGTCATCAGTCCCTTAGAACTTAGAACTAATTAAACCTAACTAACCTAAGGACATCACACACATCCATGCCCAAGGCAGGATTCGAACCTGCGACCGTAGCAGTCGCGCGGTTCCGGACTGAGCGCCTCAACCGCGAGACCACCGCGGCCGGCGATGGATAATCGTCTAGCATTGTAAGAAAATGTGCAGAATACGAAGAAGAGGAGGTATTTGCGGAGTAACAAGCGTTCGATCGTCTCTAATGTTAGTACAGCATATATTAAAGAGGCGACGCAAAAAGAACTGTCGGCTAATATTACTACTCCCAACCAAACGGCTGCAATTTAGGCAAACGTCAGCCTCGTCCAATAGGACGCATAAAGGAGAAACGCGGAAATAAGCCGCATGGTTTACTGGAATCGCCACGAACGAAATTAATAATTTTGTGAGGAAACCCATCGTTATAGACAGTTTCAAAATCACGTAAAACCTTTGATGCTAATGGAACACTAAATCTCTGTCTCGGTCACTATTCACCCGATTCTAAGACATTGCTTAAAACATGTGCGCAATAGCTATGGTAAACACTGCTGAAATTTCCTTCGAAACACATACCCCGATTTTCGACTTCCAAGCAGAAAGCTTGACGTACGAGGTGCGATTACATATTAACTTTTACTTTTTGGTAAGATCTTTATTTGTTAGTCTACAGCAATGTTATACTCTTCAAAATATTCCCCATTACATACTACACACTTATGCCAGTGCTTTTTCCAATTCCCTAAACACTTTAGGAACTGTTTCTTCGGTATAGTTTAAATGTCTTCTGACTGCACATTTTTAATCTCATCCATACGTGTAAAACTGCTGCCCTTTAAGACCCACTTTGAAATGTTTATACCACTTGTATGCCCTTGGTTTGCTCATAACAAGTTCACCAAAAACAATATTCAACATTTCTAAAAATTTCATACATTTTACTCCATTCTTATAACAAAATTTGATACAGATTCTGTAATCTATTTTTATACAATACAAATAATCGTTGATGCTTCCAAAACATGTAATCTAGCCAATATGCATAACATTGTACACATACTTTAGATACATGTTCACGAAGACAGTGACAAAAAAGTAGTGCAAATCGGACTAACACACAAAATTATAAATTTCTGCTTACTTTTTAAACACTCTTCATGTTGCAAGAATTGTTAAGTTTCAATACAGTCCTTCAAAGAAAACTTCTACCTTTCAGTAGAAACACAAAGTAAGAACAAGCCTTAAATTCTACAGATTGATTGAATTATGTGCGGTTCGTTTTACGAATAGCAGTAGAGGAACGTATACCATATTCACATGAACAGGCATTCGGTTCTATGTTTGTAGTAGAATCCTGACTTCCGTTCTTATGTTAATATTATTTACTCTATTGTTGTATTTCGAAAGAAGCTATCGTCTTTTGTATTCCTTATGGTGTTAATGCATTTGTCAAAAAATAAACGCAGGCGAGACGTATCTGTGCACGGCGTCGCCACAGATTTAAATCGCGCGCCGCGGCAGGGCCGGTACTACGTTGTGAAACAGCTTCTAGAAGCGTCTTGTGACGTAGCTGGGTTGGTAGAGTGGCGACTCGCTCGCTCGCTCTTCAGTTTACCGACAGACTATAGGTAAAGCCGGATTTTCCTAAGAGCAGGATTTTGCGCCACGCGAATACGACGGGGTGTTTTGCATCAGCAGGGACATAAAACCAAAGTACTTCGCGCATCTGTGTTCTCCCAAGAAATGAAACCTCGAGCTCTTTAACTATTCAGTCCATAAATGCTGTATGGGTAGAATTTTCAAACATAGTGTTGTTATATTAACTAATGTGTTAGTGTATTGAACAGTCTTGATGGTTCACGTAGGAGAATAAAAAGGAAACTCCTGAGTTTGCTGATAGCTAAACATACTCGTAGAATGCTCTAACTTTGTGCGAAGAGCAGAAAAATGATCAGTAAAATGATTTTGGTATTGCATCAATTAAGAGTTTATCTCCCTCTGCACTGTACGGACTTACAGCTTTTTAGCACACTTTGTAGCCATTGTGCACACGAACTTTATCTGATTTGAGGCTCATTAGAACGCAGTGCACAATGCATGTCTCGTCCAGAACGAGCTGATCTGATATGAATGGTGTAAGACGCTGGCGCAATATTCAGGGCGCACTGTTTCTTTCTTCCACGAATTTCTCTCACGTGCCTTACTTTTCATCTCAGAGTAGCAGTTGAAAACTACGTCCTCAATTATTTGCTGGATGTATTTCAACCTCTGACTTCTTTCACATTTTCTTCCGTCTACATACAGGTCCACTACTGTGGAAGTTTACCTGATGTCTTAACAGATATTCTGTCATACTGCCCCTACTTCTTTTCAGTGTTTTCAAGACATTCCTTTGTTTTTGGACTCTGCGCAGAACCTCGTCATCCTTTATGCTATCATCCACCTAATTTTCAACACTCTTCTATGACACCATATCTCAAATACTTCGATACTCTCCTTTTCTGGTTTTCCCACAGTCCATATTTTACTACCATACAACGCTGAGCACCAAACATACATTCTTAGAAATTTCTTCGCAGACTACAGTCTAAGTAGACTTTTCTCGGCCAGGGGCGCCCTTTTTGACAGAATTAGTGTGCTCTTTATGCCGTCCCTGCTCCGATCATCATGAGTTATTTTATTGCTCAGGAATCAGACATCTACTCCGTGATCCCAAATTCTAATATGAAGTTCTTCGCTATTCTCATTTCCCCTACTTCTCATTACTCTAGTATTTCTTCGATTTACTTCCAATTCATAACATGTATTCATTAGTCTGCTCATTCCATTCAACACTTTCTGCAATTCTTCTTCTCTTTCGCTCAGGATAGCAATGTCATCAGCAAATATTATCACTGATATCCTTTCACCCAGAATTTTGATTCCACTCTTGAATCTTTCTTTTATTTCCGTCATTGCTTCTTCGACTTACAGATTGAATAGTATGGGCGAAAGACTGCATTCCTGTCTTACACCCTTTTTAATCCGAACACTTCGTTATTAAGAACCTTCAACATCGCAGCGCGTCGGCAATCGTTGGTTAATATATTAAAAAACTAGAAACCCGCCTCGATTGCGTAAATGACAAACAAGTGGCAACGATATCTATTCCTTACATAGGCAATATAAGTTACAAATTGAGGCGTTTACTCAGAGCCTATAATTTCAGAGTCGCCTATTCTACTAATAATAGTTTACATAGGAATTTAATCCACTCCTTGCACAATAAGGCCGATAAACTTTCCCAATCAGGAGTATATAAAATTACATGCGGGGGTTGTCCAAAATTTTACATCGGGCAAACGGGACGAGCTCTGGGTCTCAGGTATAAAGAGCATATTCCTACTAGAAGCGGTGACAGTACTAAGGGCTCTACTTATGCGGAACACCTTGTGCAAACGGTTCATGCGCCGAGCCCTCCAGTTAATATCGAGTTACTTCATGCCGAGGTTAAGGGCTTAAAACTGGATGTTTTGGAAGAAATGCAGATCTGTAAGCATCTGCAACACGATAAAGACAATATCCTTAACGACCAACTCCTACTAAGAAAAAGAAAATTTTTTGAAGGTTTCGCACCTTTAATTTGTTCTTCACACTTGTAAATCTGATGATCTGGGGATTTCACATGCGTGCGCTGATTGGCGAGCGCGGTTGGTCAAGCTGTTCATCTTTTTTTTCTTTTTTCCTCATTTCCTTTTACGATGGTGACTTTAGCCCGTTGAACACCTCACGTTTTATCCCTTTATTACCACGGGGTCTTTAGATTACGTCCTCTCAGCCCCCCCCCCCCCCCCCTCAGGCCAACTATTGGCTTTAGGAATAGTTTTTAAGAGTTCCTCCTGTTGTCATAGGTAGCTACATATATGTTTCTTTCCTAGCATAAGCAACCGTGTGCGGTTATTTTTAGGCTTCATCTCCTATTCAGCTCGTCACTTATTCTGTCCATTCTATTTTTTGAGATACGTTGATCCACGGTTGGGAATATAAGGGCTATTTAGCCACGACCCATGTATAAACTTTCACGTATTCGTATGCGCATGCGCATTCAAGTAACTTCCCTTGTCTTGCGCATGTGCATAGGTAGCGGGTCGGGCGTGTAAGTGAGCGACCATTTGTTCAAAATGGTTCAAATGGCTCCGAGCAATATGGGACTCAACTGCTGTGGTCATCAGTCCCCTAGAACTTAGAACTACTTAAACCTAACTAAACTAAGGACATCACACACATCCATGCCCGAGGCAGGATTCGAACCTGCGGCCGTAGCAGCAGCGCGGCTCCGGACTGGAGCGCCTAGAACCGTCGGCCACCGCGGCCGGCGACAATTTGTAGCTGCAGTTTATGGCGGATCACGCCCCATCGAACATAGGTCGGTGTGAGGTGGAGGTTACACCATTAAGTTAAGTAGTGGTTTAGACTCTGTACATATGTACTGTTTGTGTTTTCCTTTTTTTCGTTTATAAATGTTTAGCTATGGCGTTTTTTTAATAATTGACAAAGGTCTTCTTAGGCACTTGTGGGTTTTATTCTTCTGAAGAAGGTGTAGTTATCTACGCCGAAACCTAGGTTAACACTAGGTGCTTTTTACGCAATCGAGGCGGGTTTCTAGTTTTTTTTAATATACTGCGTTATTAGCTTTGAGTCTTATATGACTAACTATAATGTTAAGAAAAATGAGAATGTGTGTGTATGTGTCTGTCCTGCCGACATGTCAGACAGAACAGACACTACATGTCTACACATATATCGTCCGCTCCGATAGCTGAGTGGTCAGTCTGCCTTCGGCAGGGCAACAGAGCGGACGCGTACGTGTTGACTTCGTGCGGCGCGCGAGCTCGCCTTGTTTACTTTCTGACGGCCGTTGCTTAAGTGCCGGCTTACCTTGTACGATCCATGGCGAACCGTTACCGTAAATCAACACTCCGATTTACTTTCTGCAACGATTATGCCCGACCCAAAGCACTCGAGGTGGAGCGTTTTCTGCGAGAGGAAGTGAAGATCCCGGCGACCGATATTATCGGCATACATTTGTCCATCGTGAGTGTGAAAATCATTAACGACGCGGCGTGCGAACGCATACTACGTGAGACCAAACAGGGGCTCCGCTTCTGTCACGCTGATGGCAATGTGGGGGAGGTAACCGTCGACCACGCAGGCTTAGGTATGCGAACGATACGCATTTTCGAATTGCCATTCGAACTTCCAGCTGAGGAAGTCGTCGCGGCACTACGCCCATACGGCACAGTCCACGGCCACACTGCGGAGAAGTGGACACAGTTTCGGACGTATCCTGTCCTAAACGGGGTCCGACAGGTCACCATAGATCTCCGAAGCCACGTCCCGTCCTACTTACAGATCGGCGGATGCCGTGCCATAATTATATACGATGGCCAGCCTCGGACCTGTTCCGGGTGCGGCAAAGAAGGCCACCTTAGATCCGAATGCCTACAACGGCGTATTACGCAACTTCCAGCCGCCGAAAAACCACCCACGTCGCAACCTACAGTGCTACCGGTGACCTATGCCGCTGCTCTGGCTTCTCCTACCACTTTGCAATGTCGCCCGGTCACCACAAACGACGCCACCAACGAGCCCGACCAGACACCGACGGAGAGCGCCTCGGACGACCCGCCGCCTCGGCCGGCCATTGACGCCGCTCCGAAGATGCCGACGCAACCAGACGCTGACCCTGATCTCGGAAACACGATGGAGATCGACTCGCTCATCGTTCCTACAGCGGCCTTTCTGCCAGAACGACGCGACTCCCTTTCGTCGTCGGACACGGAGGGTCGCACGAGGAAACATCGTTCCCCGAAACGTCGCAAGCGAAGACGTCGCACCGTTTCCGGCCAAGAGGAGACGTTACAAGTCGAGGAGGACGTACCCGTCGACCAGCACGAGGCCTCAGAACCCGCTACTGCTGACGAAGACGTAATGAGCGCGGAGACATCTATCGGTGTGCCTGCGCCCCGTGCTGACGCTGAACTAAATCATGAACGTCTCACAGGCGACACTACACCACGCACAATTACAACATCTTCTGAAGACAAAATGGACGATACACCAGTTTCCGCTTCCACGGCGTGGCACGAGGAGGAGGTCAAGGAGCAGGAGCCGTTACGGGATCCTGCGCCGTCACGGCCGCACCACTAATCATACTCTCCCCAGACTCCCCTGCGGGCCAGCGGGATAACGCTCCGCTGCGACGCCCACACCCTTGCGCGGACGGCGGACTGGACCAGCCTCCAGCAATCCGACACCAGGCCTACCGGATAGCAACCATCAACACCAACAACATCCGTTCCAGGGTGAAAATCCGCCTTATGCAGGAGATGTTCCGGGCTTCGGATATTGATTTCGCCCTTCTGCAGGAAGTTCACTTGGCTAGTCTCCCGGATATTAACCCCGGGCAACCAGTTGGAACGGCAAAGAACTAAGGCGAAGATAATTGCGCTGGCACGCCGGAAATTGCAAGGGGTCGTGATACGGACGCGGCGCCACGATCACGCGGATTTAGAAATTCCATCCATGCATGATATAGTGTCCGACAAACGAAGGCGTCGTCGGCAGATCATCAGCACTCTGACCACGCCTCATGGAACGCAGGTGACCACTCAGAATGACATCGTCCGCGCATTCGTCGAGCACTACCGTCGTACTTATAGTGATGACGACGCTGAAACTGCAGCAGACGACTCAATTTTGAATTACGTCACGCGCACCCTCCCCCACACGGAGGCGGATGCTTTGACAGTGGCGGTCACGCTAGACGAAGTCAACAACGCAATCGCCAAGGGTGCAGTCAACACATCGCCCGGCATTGACGGCTTACCGATTGAGTTTTACCGTACCTTTCGGGACCTCATGGCCCCACGGTGGACGACTATGTATCAAGAACTGATAACATCTGACCAAGCAATCCCACCCGCCTTTGCTGAGGGCATCATTATACCAGTCCACAAACCAGCCCGTGGTTCGATGGTCACGAGTTATAGACCGCTCACCCTCCTCAATGCCGATTACAAGATTTTCGCGCGCTTACTGGCAATGCGGCAACGAACTACAATCCCTCATATCCTCTCGCCAGAACAAACGACGCCTGGCGGACAGATTAACATACAGACTGCCACAGGGGAATGCCGCGACTTAATTGCGATAGCGGCGGCCTGCAGGCTCCGGGCAGCGGTCGTCGCTATAGACTTCGACAGCGCCTTCGATAAAGTGCGTCATCTTTTCCTGTTTTCGGTGGCAGCCCGAATGGGCATCCCCCCTCCGTTTCTCGACGTCATCCGGCGTCTTTACGACAGTGACAGTTCACGTGTCCAAGTCAATGGACGTATAGCAGGGCCGGTACCTATCTGTCGTTCGATACGACAGGGGTGCCCCCTCTCTACCCTCCTGTATGCCATTGCCCTTGAGCCCCTTATTGGTGGCTTGACGACCAAGCTCTCTGGCCTCACCCTACGCCAACACACTTTTCGCTGTCGGGCATATGCTGATGACCTCCTCCTCCTCATTCGCTCCGGCTCTGAGGTTCGGGATGTCCTCGAATTGATTACCCGCTATGGGGCTGCCGCTGGCAGTGCCATGAATGTCGCCAAATCTTCTGCAATGCACATTGGACGAGGCCTCCAGGAGGGTGAAGTGGCACCCCTGCCGCTTGTGCGGACTTTCCGGTTCAATGTTTAAAGTCAGTTATGAGACACTTACCCTGCCCCCACGGTATGGTGGCGTCGGGCTCGTCAATGTCCGTATGCGAGCTGCAGCCTTGTACATGAGTACCATGAGAAAACAGTGGATGGGCCAGGGTACATCTCTAACACGCAGCTTGCTTGAGGTCCTCCTACATGCTTCCACCTCACCACCAGTGTCTGTCGGCCATATCGTGCCTCATTTGTCCCATATTTCGACCTTTTTCGTCGACTACAGTTACATACATACCAGTCTCCCAGATACACGCCCACCTAGGACTAAGGATTTTTACAGCCTGTTGCTGCGCTGTGTTCCCCGGAATGTGATGGAGACCAAACATCCCTCCATCCAGTGGCCCATAGTGTGGACTACCGTCCACCAGCCCTTCCTCCCTACGAACGTCCGGGCACTGTGGTATGACATAGTCAACAGGAAATTTGCCACGAAGCAGCGCCTGCACAACATTGGCTTGTCAGAATCCCCTCTTTGTCTCCTTTGCCAGCAACTGGACACTGATGAACACCGTCTGACATGCGCCTCATCGCAAGATGTATGGCGCTTCGTGCAGCAAATCATTACCTGCTATCTCCGGGTGCCACCAGACACAGTCGAGCCTCGAATATTTCTATGCCCGGAGGACCGACATTTTCCCGCCGCCAAATGTCATGCTATTACGTGGGTCAAAGGGTGGGCGGTCGCTTATCTCTTTAATGAGGGACCTAAATCCCGCCTCGACTACTGGACCTATTTACGAACAGCCCATGCAGCTCTCGAAAATACGCCACGTTACCGAACATTATTTGCTAACTATCTTCGAGCGGTTCTTGTTAGACCTCCACTGAGTTGGGGGGTGCCTGGCACAGAGGGCACCCACCCCTCCTCCCCCGGCGGTGTCTGAGTTTCAACCGCCTACGATCTATTCTACTTCTGACCTCCGCGGATGGGAGAGCGCGTCGCAGATTGCGCGGATTTTATTTCTTTTTGCTTTTCCTTTTTCCTTTCTTTTTCTTTACCTAGAATTTATATTTCTTTTCTCTTTCGCATATGTGTTCCCATAATTTCATGCTATTAAAAAAAATAAAAAAAATAATAAAAAAAATGTGGTCAGCGTGGCGGATTGCCGTCCTGTGGGCCAGGGTTCGATTCCCGGCTGGGTCGGAGATTTTCTCCACTCAGGGACTAGGTGTTGTGTTGTCTTAATCATCATTTCATCCCCATTCGGCGCGCAGGTCACCCAATGTGGCGTGGAATGTAATAAGACCTGCACCAAGGCGGCCGGACCTTCCACGCAAGGGGCCTCCCTGCCAATGACGCCAAACGCTCATTTCATTATACATATATCTACAATGCACACGAACTCATACTGCCCAGTCTTTAAAAAGTTACAGGGCTCCAGTTATGCAGGTCTTTACGCTCACCTAAAAACAGCTGGTCATTCGTGCGCGTGGTTTAGACAGTGCAATAAATAAAAAGGATGTGAGCAAATGTCAGGAAAGATTGTAATGAATTTTTACAAACAAATCAATTGGAAGGCACTTGGATACCAGACCTCATGGGTAGATGTCAGTGACTGTGTAGACAGAATAGCTAGAAGCTGTACATAAGCAGTACTTGCAGCGACGAGAGTACAGGCAGAATATAACTAAAGGAACGAATGACTCCACCACAGTGAATACCACCCTGACAGACAACAGTAGTAGTGGTATTAGACCGTACGACAGTAAGCATGGGCGAAGACGGACCAACATAGAATAAGGGCTAGATCTAAAGTACTAACACAGGCTAGCTGATACACTAGACTTGCTGGCTATTGACGCTGGTGAATTGTATACCTCTACGCATGGATCGATACTGACCACTTCATAATTCAACACACGATATACTGACGCTTAAACATATGATAGATGCATAGAGAACCTAGACTAGTAAATCTATAAATAGGATCACAATGAAAGATGACGTGATTATCACTAGAGGGTCACAAAAACCAACGTGTAGTCGACAGTAATATTACACTGAGGTCACAAGTTATAACGGTATAAGTGTGTAAGGGGATGTATGTGGGTCTGTGTGCACTTTATCACGGGATAATTACATATTTTTATTTTTATAAATATATTTTCTGATTTTGGTTCGGGTGGCTTTAAATATTGTGGACTAGCACTCGTACGGAAATCGGCTACCCTGAAGTACGTACGATATAATATTTTTTTAACACAACGCGCTACTCACCGCCTTCTAATAAATATTTTGCGTGAGCGCTGGTATTTAGAAAAGGAAATATGCGTATTCTTACGCAAACTGTAATTATTAATATGGGTCTCAAAGGCTACTGGTTACTTACGTACCAAACTACATAAAGATTAGCTGAGGTATTGCGGAATGTAATGATTTTCGATATTTCTTGTTCATTATTTGCAAGGCAAAGCTGGAGAGAATCTCATCTGCCGTTAGGCGGCCAAAATGAAACGTACTGAACTCATTCAGTGCTGTGGATTTTAGTAAATGAAATTTATCGCTACTGTCTTTAACTTTGAAATTAATGAAAGATCAAAATTTATAAGTCTCTCTCATTTACATTTAATATATGGAATGAAATTTTAATTAAATAATACAGTCAGCGTAATGGCCGACTAAATCCTGCTACGGAAGATGATCTCCCTGCACAACGAAGTTCTGTAAAAACTTTGTTCATTATAATTAATGGTTGCGATCATGAGAGGTGACGACTAAGTCAATAATACACACTTTCCAATAATAATTTCTATTGTATTTTTCAAAAATACAGTTAAAACTTACGTTAATTATCAGACAGCACTACAATGGCGGCCTACCGCTAGAAGAAACAAAACAGGAGAGATAGTTCAATCAAAGCATTTTCTCTGATCTTCATGGCCTATGTCACACAGAGTTTATACCAAAGAGAACTGTGTTTTGTTAATTACATCGATATTTGTGTTTTGATAATAATAACCTAAGTTCCTTACTGTTTGTTGTACATCGCGCACACGTACACAGTCTTGATATAATTTATAATTCACACGTCTCATAACAAAAACTTCCTTTCCCTTTCTCTAAATGTCCATTTATGTGACGTACCGTCACAAAGTCTTGGGACAGTGTCATGTGCATATACAGACCGCGGTAGTATCAGGTACTGAATATATAAAAGGGCAGTGCATTGGCAGTTGTCATTGGTGTTCATGTGAATTATATGAAAAGGGTTCCGTCGTGATTATGGCCGCACGACGTGGATTAACAGATTTTGAACCCTGAATGGTACCTACAGCAAGACGCATGGGACATTCCCAATCGGAAATCGTTAGGGAATTTAATATTCCTAGATCCACAGTCTCAAAAGTGTACCAAGAATATTAAATTTCAGGCATTACGTCTCGCCACGGATACCGTAGGGCCGAAGGCCTTGACTTAACGACCGATTCAAATGGTTCAAATGGCTCTGAGCACTATGGGACTCAACTGCTGTGGTCATCAGTCCCCTAGAACTTAGAACTACTTAAACCTAACTAACCTAAGGACATCACACACATCCATGCCCGAGGCAGGATTCGAACCTGCGACCGCAGCAGTCGCACGGTACCGGACTGCGCGCCTAGAACCGCGAGACCACCGCGGCCGGCTTAACGACCGAGAGAAGCGGCTTTTGTATAGAGTTGTCAGTGATATAAAACAAGCCTCACTGCATGAAATAACCGCAGAAACCAACGTGAGACGTACGACGAACGCATCCGTTAGGCCAGTGCGACGAAATGTGGTGTTAATTGACTACTGGAGCAGACGACCGACGCGAGTGTCTTTGCTAGCAGCACGACATGATCTGCAGCGTCTCTCTTGTGCTCAAGACCATATCTTTTGCATCCCATGTGACTGGAAAACCGTTGTCTGGGAAGATGGGACCCGATTTCAGCTCATAGTAAGGTTCAAGTGGGACGCAGACCCCGAAGCCAAGAACCCAAGTGTGCAAGCTGGAGGTGTGTGTATGTCTGTGCGGTGCAATTGAACTACTTTGAGACCACTTGCAGCCATTCATAGACTTCTTGTTTAGAAATGACTATGGAATTTTTATGGATGATAATGCGCCAAGTCACCGGGCCACAAGAGTTCGCGACTGGTTTAAAGAACATTCTGGACAATTCGTGCGAATGATTTGGCTATCCACATCACCGGAAATGAATCACATCGAACATTTATGGGACATAATCGAGACATCAGTTCATGTAGAAACTCCTGCACCGGCAACACTTTCTCAGTGAGGGATGGTTATAGAAGTAGTATGACTCCGTCTTTCTGCAGGGGGCTTCCGACAGCTTATTGAGTCTATGCCACCTCGAGGCGCCGCACTGCGCCGCTCAAAAGGCGGTCCGATACAACATTAGAAGGTGTCGCATTAGTTTTGTCACCGCCGTGTAGATTTTAAGACAAATGTAGAAATAGAGGACAGCACACGCAGCCGTGTAGAGTAACCTGACCTAGATGTTGGATGGCGTCATCTGAGGGCGGGAGGCTCAAAGTATTCCTGAGGTCCTCGCCCTATGATGGTGAATAGCAGTAGATCGGCATCTGGCTCCTATGGAACGGGAAGCCCTATGTCTCCCTTCTAGACAACAGCGATAAGGGCGTCCTATAAATCTGGACTCTTTCTCGTCTTCCTGTTTTTCTATATTTCTAACACAAAAATAGTTAATTTTAAGCATTTCAATTTTCTAACTATTTTTATGTTTCCCAGTATTTAAACTGCAACTTTGTTGATGATGATGATGATGATGACGATGTTCGGTTTGCGGGGCTCTCAACGTCATGGTCATCAGCGCCCGTACTAAGACCCAATTTTTACACAGTACAATTTTTTTACCCAATCCAATCTAGCCACTGTCACGAATGATGCTGATGATGAAATGATGAGGACAACACAAACACCCAGTGCGAGGGTAGAGAAAATCCCTAATCCGCCCAGGAATCTAACCCGGGACGCCGTGATCCAGAGGCAGATAACCTCACCACTAGACCACGAGCTGCGGAAGCAACTTCGTTGAAATATTAGGGGTGTTCAAAAGAAAAGATACGAAACAACTCTGTGGATATAACTGGTCTGTATTCAAAATTAATCACAAGAGGCCTAAGCACATCTATCCCACTGTATCACGTAAGGATGGCTTCCCTGATCATTGAATTCCTGTGACTTTGGATACTTTTCTTTTCACATGGATGCCGCAGGGTGACATATTTGGGATGCTCAAGCTGCTCCCAATTGCACTTGGCCACTAAGCTTTGTGTGCCCTTGAAGACATGTGTACTCTCGTTTTCATTGAGCAGAATCATTCCTTCCGTGAGCAGCCCAGACCGTCGGTTCTTAATGGACTTGAGTAGGCTACGGAGTGTCTCACAGAACACGTCATTCTTAATAGTTTTTCCGTGCTCCAGGAACTCTATGAGTATCAGACCTCGGACATCGAAAAAGACGGTGAACATCACCTTCCCTGTTGAGGGCACAGCTTTGAGTTTTTTAGGTCGAGGGGGCAACGCTTTGCTCCGATTCCCTAGAAGTCTCATCACATTATCCCAAAGCGCCATATGCAAATTCCAACAGGTTTTGAACGCTTCTTATACTAAAAACCTGAAAATCTCGAGTTCACGATTAATGCTTTTTTAGGGCCAGTTTCGATTGAAAAAATGAGTAAATTGCTGTGGGACATCGCGGGATATTCCCGCTTCAGCCCCTGTACTTTCATGAAGTTCCCATTGGTAATGATATTATACGTTGCTTTTAAAATGACGTCTATAACGGAGGTGCGTTGCAGGCAGACAGCTGTAATTGTTCTACTGTTGGCGGAAAACCAGAGCATCGCAGATATGTACAAGCGCTTGCAGAGTGTCTACGGAGACCTGGCAGTGAACAAAAGCACGGTGAGTCGTTAGGCGAGGCGTCTGTCGTCATCGCAGCCCTATCGCGTAAACCTGTCCGATCTGCCGCATGCCGGCCTGCTGCACAGCGCTGTCACTATTGTAATTTTGCAACGTGCGGACGCTTTCGTTCAAAGTGATCGACGGATCACAATCGAACATCTCGCTGCATAATTGGACATCTCTGTTGGTAGTGCTTGCTCTCTCGTCCACCAGTTGGAGTACTCAAAGGTGTGTGCCCGCTTGTTTCATCGCCACCGAACAGACCAGAATATCAACAAAGGGCAATCTGTGCGCAATTGCTTGTGCGTTACGAGGCTGGACGTGATAACTTTTTGGTCTAAAATCGTCTCAGGCGGGAACAAAACGAAATTCCATGGAGTGGTGCCACACCACCTTTCCTCCGAAGAAAAAGTTCCAAGCTGCACTCTCAGCGAGTAAAGTAATGGTGGCGGCCTTCTGTGACTCTGAGGGGGTTATTCTGATTGATTTCCTCCTCATGTTGTGTATTGTGCTACCCACAGAAAATGGAAGAAACGTCGCTACAAAAATGTAAAGGACACGACAGCAAACGACTTAACAGAAGCCTGCTCACCCGAGAGGAACTCAAAGAACACTGGACTGTTCTTCCTCATCCACCTTACAGCCGGATCTCGCACCTTCCGAGTTCCATCTGTTTGGCCCAATGGGGGTTGGTTGGTTGGTTGGCTCTGAGCACTATGGGACAACATCTGTGGTCATCAGTCCCCTAGAACTTAGAACTACTTAAACCAACTAACGAAAGGACATCACACACATCCATGCCCGAGGCAGGATTCGAACGTGCAACCGTAGCAGTCGCGCGGTTCCGGACTGAGCGCCTAGAACCACCCCAATGGAGGATGCACTTTGCGGGAAGCAGTATTCGGATGATGGGGACGTTATTGATGCAGCAAGACTTCGGCTCGGTCTTCGACTAGTAGAGTGGTACCATGCGGTCATACAGGCTTTCTCAGGAAGGTGGCGCAAGGCCATCGCATTGAATGGAGATTACGTTGAAGAATAGGCTTTTGTAGCCAAAAGAGTGGGGAATAATTAGTGTGTTGGAATCCTGAATAAAGCGCAACAGAAACTAATTACGGAATGCCTCTCTTATATACAAGTATCATTTAATTCTGTGCCACTATGTGGCAGGTTGAATGTAAATGGCAGAAAAAAACACAAAAATAAAAACAGAAAGAAGTACCGTGTCATAGAAAAGGTAGCAAGTGATCTCAAATGCAATGTGGGTCCTGTACAAGATGAAAACAGAATCACACATTAAATTTTACAAGAAGTGAAATTAAGGTAATATGATCAAAACAGAACATCTGCCATTACATACACTGAAGCGCCAAAGAAACTGGCGTAGGCATGCTTACTCAAATACAGAGATATGGAAATAGGCAGATTACGGCATTGATGTCGGCAATGCCTTTGTGAGACAACAAGTTACATCGGTTACTGCTGTACAATGGCAGGTCATCAAGATTTAAGTGTGTTTGAATGTGGTGTTACTGTCGAGCGATGGGACACAGCCGGCCGGAGTGGCCGTGCGGTTCTAGGCGCTACAGTCTGGAACCGAGCGACCGCTACGGTCGCAGGTTCGCATCCTGCCTCGGGCATGGATGTGTGTGATGTCCTTAGGTTAGTTAGGTTTAACTAGTTCTAGGCGACTGATAACCTCAGAAGTTAAGTCGCATTGTGCTCAGAGCCATTTGAACCATTTTGATCGGACACAGCTTCTCCGAGGTAGCGATGAAGTGGGGATTTTCCCGTACGACCACTTCACGAGTGTACCCTGAATATCAGGAACGTGGTAAAACATCAAATCTCCGACATCGCTGCGGCCGGAAAAAGATCCGGCAAGAACGGGACCAACGACGACTGAAGAGAATGACAGAAGTGCAACCCTTCCGCAAATTGCTGCAGATTTCAATGCTGAGCCATCAACATGTGTCAGCGTGCAAACCATTCAACTAAATATCATCGATATGGGCCTTCGGACGCGAATGCCCACTCCTGCATCCTTGATGACTGCACGACACAAAGTTTTACTCCTCGCCTGTGCCCATCAACCCCGACATTGGACTTTTGATGACTGGAAAAATGTTGCCTGGTCGGACGAGTCTCATTTCAAATTGTATCGAGCGGATGGACGTGTATGAGTATGGAGACAATCTCATGAATCCATGGACCCTGCATGTCATCACGGGACTGTTCAAGCGGGTGGAGGGTCTGTAATGCTGTGGGGCGTGTGCAGTTGGAGTAATATGGGTCCTCTGATACTCCTAGATACGACTCCAACTGGCGACACTTACACAAGCATCCTGTCTGATAAATCCGTTCATGTCCATTGTGCATTCCGGCGGACTTCGGCAATTCCAGCACGACAACGCGACACCCCACAAGTCCAGAATTGCTACAGAGTGGCTCCAGGAACACTCTTCGAGTTTAAACATTTCCGCTGACCACCAAACTCACCAGACATGAACATTACTGAATATACCTGGAATGCCTTGCAAAGTACTGTTCAGAAGAAATCTCCACCCCCTCGCACTCTTACAGATTTATGGACAGTCCTGCAGGACTCATAGTGTCAGTTTCCTCCAGCACTACTTCAGACACTAGTCGAGTCCACGCCACGTCGTGTTGCTGCACTTCTGCGTGCTCGCGGGCGTCCTGCACTATATTAGGCGGGTGTACCAGTTTCTTTGGCTCTTCGGTGTAGTTACAAATAACGGACCGAAAAGAGGCCTAGAAATCTTCTGAGCCAGACAACAAAGGGGCAGGCGGCCGTTAACCGCAAGGCACTCCCTTAATAAGAGCAGCCGCGACGGCGGAATTGCGGTGTGGTCGGCGATTTGCGGGACAGGTCGGCCGCAGCCGTGCGATTGCAGTGGCACGACCCGGCAGGAAAAAGCGGCCGCTCTGGTCGTGGTCCCGAGCCAAATTACACGGCCGCCTGTGGGCTGCTATTGTTCTGCGGTACAGTGATAACAATTGAGTGTTGCGATAGCTGCTGCTACCTGATACGCTGACGGCAGCGCACGTCACCGAGAGAGTGGGAGCTCGACCGAGACTCAAACCTCACCGACTTTAGAGGCGGAGGTGGTTAGAACAAGAAACGGGGTGAGTAACTTACACGCACCCATCTTCTGTGTAGCGAAGAAGCTTAAATTACTTAATAACGGCAATGCCTCCAGTCCAGATCGTATACCAGTCGAAAGATCCGTAACTAAGTTGCACAAGTCACACAGATACCCAAGAAAGAAGAGTAATATGCTGGATTACAGACCCATATCGATAACGTCGATTTGCAGCAGGATTTTGGAACATATACTGTATTGGAACATTATGACTTACTTCGAAGAAAACGATTCACTAACAAGCAGCAAACACGGTTATGAAAATACCGTTCATATGAAACACAAGTAGCTCCTTATTCTCACAAAGTAATGACTGCTATCGACCGGGGTCATCACATTGATTCCACACTTTTAGTTTCCCAGATGGCTTTCGTACAGGCGACTTCTAATCAAATTGCGTGCCTATCGAGTATCGTTTCAGTTGTGCGATTGGATTTGTGATTTCCTGTCAGAATCGTCACAGTTCATACTAACTGACAGAAAATCATCGAGTAAAACAGAACTAATATCTGGCATTCCCCTGCCGTTCCTGTTTTTTGTGTACGGTTTAGGAGACAATCTAAGCAGCTCCTCTTAGAGTGTTTGTAGATGATGCTGTCATTTACCTTCTTGGAAAGTCATCAGGCGAACAAAAAGAATTGCGAAATAATTTAGACAATATATCTATATGGTGAGAAAAGTAGCAGCTCATTCTGTTGTTGTGGTCTTCAGTCCTGAGACTGGTTTGATGCAGCTCTCCATGCTACTCTATCCTGTGCAAGCTTCTTCATCTCCCAGTACTTACTGCAACCTACATCCTTCTGAATCTGCTTAGTATATTCATCTCTTGGTCTCCCTCTACGATTTTTACCCTCCACGTTGCCCTCCAATGCTAAATTGGTGATCCCTTGATGCCTCAGGACATGTCCTACCAACCGGTCCATTCTTCTTGTCAAGTTTTGCCACAAACTCCTCTTCTCCCCAATTCTATTCAATACCTCCTCATTAGATATGTGATCTACCCATCTAATCTTCAGCATTCTTCTGTAGCACCACATTTCGAAAGCTTCTATTCTCTTCTGGTCCAAACTATTTATCGTCCATGTTTCACTTCCATACATGGCTACACTCCATACAAATAATTTCAGAACTCATTCTAAGTAATGAAAAGTGTAATCATCCACATGAGTATTAAAAGGAATCCGCTAAATTTCGGTTACGCGATAAATCACGCAAGTCTAATGCCTGCAAATTCGACGAAATATTTAGAGATTGTAATTACGAATATCTTATAATGGAACGAGCACATACATAATGTTGTGGGGAAAACGAACCAAAAACTGCGATTTATTGGTAGAATACTCCAAAAAATGCCACAGGGCTGCTGAAAAAACTGCTTATTCTACTCTTGTCCGCCATCTTCGGAAGTACTGCTGAGCGGTCTGTGATCCACATCACAATGGGCAGTCCGAGAAGGGTATCACAGTGGTTAACGCCCTAGACTCGCGTTCTGAAGGATGACGGTTTAAACCCACGTTCGACCATCCTGATTTAAGTTTTTCATGGTTTCTCATAATCTCTTAACGCAAATGCCGGGGTGGATTCTTCGAAACGGCAGGGCCGTTTTCCTTTTCCATCCTTCCTTAATCCAATGTCTGTAATGACCTCCTTGTCGGCGGCGCGTTAAACACTAATCCCCTTTATCTCAGAAAGTACTGACGGTGGACATCGAAAAAATCCAAAGAAGGGCAGGTCGTTTTCTACTATCGCGAAATAGGGGAAACGGTGTCACGGATGTGATACAGGAACTGGAGCCGGCCGCGGTGGTCTCGCGGTTCTAGGCGCGCAGTCCGGAACCGTGCGACTGCTACGGTCGCAGGTTCGAATCCTGCCTCGGGCATGGATGTGTGTGATGTCCTTAGGTTAGTTAGGTTTAAGTAGTTCTAAGTTCTAGGGGACTAATGACCACAGCAGTTGAGTCCCATAGTGCTCAGAGCCATTTGAACCATACAGGAACTGGGGTGGAAATCATTGAAACAAAAGCGTTTTTTCGTTGCGGCTGGATCTCCTCATGAAATTTCAATCATCATCTTTCTTCTTTGAGTGTGAAAATTTTTTGCTGACGCCCATCTATACGGGGAGACATGGTACCCAACATAAAATAAGGAGATAAAATTATCTCTATAAAAAGGAAAGCTGTATCAAGATACCTTGGCATTTATATTGACGAACATTTAACCTCTAACGAACATGCCAGACTGACAGTTAACAAAGAGACGAAACTCAAGCGTAAACTTGCAAGACTGAACACTATAAAATATGGGCCACCTCTTCAGTCAGTGACATACTACACAGCACTCTTTGAGTCAATAACTTCTTTTGCGGCTAGTACTTGGGCACATCGTTTATGCTTAGGTACCCATAAAACCATTGTGAGGGGCGGCCAAAGAAGTGTTCTGGGAGTTTCCCCTACAGACATTACAATTCGCTACAGATCAGAACAGCTGCATACTGGTTGCAGAGGGGAAGACACGACAAAATAAGAGAAATAGATATAACCGACAAACGGAAATAAACAAGTGGAAAACTGATACATGGCAGACAGAATGGAACACAGCTGATAAGGGAAGACGAGTCTGCTCTTTCTGCCCCAGTACACGAGAGCGGATGAATTTGAAGTACGAGGCCTGTTCAGAAAGTAAGCTCCGATTGATTGCCAAATTGAAACCACAGTGAACATCAGAAATGTTTTACTTGTAACAATTAGCTACACCTTTCAGCTACTTCTCTACGTAGTCGCCGTTCTGACTTAGACGTTTGTCATAGCGTTGTACCAACTTTTCAATAGCCTCATCATAGAAGGCAGCCGCCAGTGCTTTCCGCCAATTCTCCACGCTGGCCTACACCTCGTTGTCTGTGTCAAAATGTTGTCTTCAAAGACAGCGGTTCATGTGACCAGAGATGAAACTCAAGGGGAGACAATTGCGGACTGTATTGTGGGTAATCTCACATTTCCATTTGAAAACGATGCAGGAGCATCTTCATTGCCCCTGCAGAATGCGGCTGAGAATTGTCTTGAAGAAGAAACAGCACGACAGTTATGTAATGTTAGCTGCATAGCTTCAGGCGAAATTTCTCACCAGGCCCTCGTACTTGGCGGCAGACACTATTTTCTAGACATCTTTACGCACTCACTGCGAGCTCAGAAATGAGAAGAGCGACGTGATGCTAACTGGGGTTATACTAGAGACACTACCCAACACATCTGTGCAAAGCTTTATCGGATTTTCATAGTCGTTTCCATTTCGCGACCGATCGGAGCTTACTTTCTGAACGCCCCTCGTACATAAATCCATCACGCGGGATGGTGCACTTTCTCACGGGCCATGTCCCGTACCCTGTGCTTGTCCACAGTTTTAGCCTAAAACAACTCACATTTGTGCCTGTGGCGAGAATGGCACACCTGAACAGATAGTGCTCATCTTCGGTGCCCTACGACACATAAGACCGATTTTAGGAAACCAGGACATAGGACAGGTAATACGCAGACAAGATGACTGGAACTCTATAGAACAAAGTCGCAGACGAATTATAGCGAGCACTATATGTTGCTTACAAACAGGAGACACCATATTATAGAATAAAACAGGCTCCACATCGGACAGATCAGCAGTACATAGTAAACGACACAGGCACAGGTATAGAATCGGATTCTATACCACACACGGGAAGACGAGATAAACATACAAACATAGCAAAAGTAAGCGAAGCTTCTGCAACAACAAATCGAATCAATCTGGAAAACCGTGTTGCTGTTTGTTATACCATTTCATAGTACGTAACACTATCTGAAGATGTGACATTTCTTCCTCTTTCGCGGCATCAGGTGTGACTGGCTCGAGGTTTCACCGAGCCCTCGCACTTGATGGAACTCACTATGACATTTAAAATCAATTCTCAATCTCCACTGTTACCTCAAGTTCGGAAACACATTATAATCCAACTAATCAGTACATTAAATTAAGTATTACCAATGTCAAGACAACATATATAACACACGTAACCATACAGGCAGGAGGTATAAAGGGAAGAACGGTCAAATCATATCTAAGTCAAATTTCCACCTCTTGTTTTTCCGTCAAATACATTTTCAATTTTAATTTAAAATACATCCACAACTTATTATGTATCTTATTTATTATCATTATCTAAAAAAATTGTGTTTATGCCTTTATATATTTAATTTAATTTATATTTTTGTAAAATTTTCAACTAAAAAACGTCCTACTAAAAAAACTGAATTTGTGTCATACAACACGTACGACCTGCTGCATACGAGTAATTACAGGTAGCAGGTCTTTCCTTGAGAAACAAATAAAGTTGTTAATGAGTCCAGAAAATTAGCAAATGTGCGGTCACAAAATATGTAATTGGTATAATGATAGACATTCACGAGGTGTTCAATATCTTATTGTGTGCTTGATTCTTTAGAGGTCTAATGGAAATGGACTGCCCGAGAATGCTACACGACGCTGTCAAGATCCACTTCAACAATTACTCAACGTAGTGCGAAAGGGTGCTCTCAGGTCTCTGTCTGCGATCCCGAATTCTGGGACATAAGAACCACTTCTGGATGGACCAAAATACAGCCAGGAATTACTAGGAGCTGTAGCATATGCATGCCAGTGCATGCCAACAGTCGAGATTCACTGTAAGATAACTGTGGCAGTCTCCTTCGAATCATGCACTGGTCGTGCTCGTAGGTGCGATTAGGTTCGATTCGTGGTAGCACAGCAGAAATCGTCGCACTTGTATAGGTTACTCAAAGAAAGACTTATCAGAGACCCATCGATTAAAATAAATTTGGTGATCATTCGAACGCATACGGCCAACAGAGATTTAGGTGTGTAACTGGACATTCGTTGTCCAGACCTGTATAATGAATCTTCTACTGAGTGTCGACTTGTTGATTTGGCCTGCTCGGACGCCAGATGTGTCTCCGATCGAGCTCATATGGGACATTATATGACGACGACTCCAGCGGCGTCCACTGCCAGTATTAACTGACTCTGTACTGACTGACCAAGTGCCACAATCATGGACCTCCATAGGACACCTGTACGACACAGTTCATGCAAGTTTGCGTGCTTGGATTCATCATTCTGGCTATTACACCGGTTATTACTGTACCAGCATTTCACAATTGCAATGTCTTACATCGTGCCTACAGTAACCTGTGATCTACATCTGCATATACATCTACATGTGTAAGTAGGCTGTTTAGGTTTTCTTATTGGTAACGCCACGTAGCGCTCTGTATGAAAATCACTGGCTGTGCTGTGTGCAGTCTGTGGCTAGTTTGCATTGTTGTCTGCCATTGTAGTGTTGGGCAGGTGGCTGTTAACAGCGCGTAGCATTGTGCAGTTGGAGGTGAGCCGCCAGCAGTGGAGGATGTGGGGAGAGAGATGGCGGAGTTCTGAAATTTGTAAGACTGGATGTCATGAACTGCTATATATATTATGACTATTAAGGTAAATACATTGTTTGTTCTCTATTAAAATCTTTCATTTGCTAACTATGCCTATCAGTAGTTAGTGCCTTCCGTAGTTTGAATCTTTTATTTAGCTGGCAGTAGTGGCGCTCGCTGTATTGCAGTAGTTCGAGTAACGAAGATTTTTGTGAGGTAAATGATTTGTGAAAGGTATAGGTTAATGTTAGTCAGGGCCATTTTTTTGTAGGGATTATTGAAAGTCAGATTGCGTTGCGCTAAAAAAATATTGTGTGTCAGTAATTTTTCAAAGGGGACGTTTTACATGATTACTCTGCAATTCACATTTAAGTGCTTCGCAGAGGGTTCATCAAACCACAATCATACTATCTCTCTACCATTCCACTCCCGAACAGTGCGCGGGAAAAACGAACACCTAAACCTTTCTGTTCGAGCTCTGATTTCTCTTATTTTATTTTGATCATCATTCCTACCTATGTAGGTTGGGCTCAACAAAATATTTTCGCATTCGGAAGAGAAAGTTGGTGACTGAAATTTCGTAAATAGATCTCGCCGCGACGAAAAACGTCTTTGCTTTAATGACTTCCATCCCAACTCGCGTATCATATCTGCCACACTCTCTCCCCTATTACGTGATAATACAAAACGAGCTGCCCTTTTTTTGCACCCTTTCGAAGTCCTCCGTCAATCCCAACTGGTAAGGATCCCACACCGCGCAGCAATATTCTAACAGAGGACGAGCGAGTGTAGTGTAAGCTCTTTAGTGGACTTGTTGCATCTTCTAAGTGTCCTGCCAATGAAACACAACCTTTGGCTCGCCTTCCCCGCAATACAGGGTGATTCAAAAAGAATACCACAACTTTAAAAATGTGTATTTAATGAAAGAAACATAATATAACCTTCTGTTATACATCATTACAAAGAGTATTTAAAAAGGTTTTTTTTCACTCAAAAACAAGTTCAGAGATGTTCAATATGGCCCCCTCCAGACACAAGAGCAATATCAACCCGATAGTCCAACTCGTTCCACACTCTCTGTAGCATATCAGGCGTAACAGTTTGGATAGCTGCTGTTATTTCTCGTTTCAAATCATCAATGGTGGCTGGGAGAGGTGGCCGAAACACCATATCCTTAACATACCACCATAAGAAAAAATCGCAGGGGGTAAGATCAGGGCTTCTTGGAGGCCAGTGATGAAGTGCTCTGTGACGGGCTGCCTGGCGGCCGATCCATCGCCTCGGGTAGTTGACGTTCAGGTTTCATAACCAACCTTTTTCGTAGGACTCTCCATACAGTTGATTGTGGAATTTGCAGCTCTCTGCTAGCTCTGCGAGTCGATTTTCCTGGGCTGCGAACAAATGCTTGCTGGATGCGTGCTACATTTTCATCACTCGTTCTCGGCCGTCCAGAACTTTTCCCTTTGCACAAACACCCATTCTCTGTAAACTGTTTATACCAACGTTTAATACACCACCTATCAGGAGGTTTAACACCACACTTCGTTCGAAATGCACGCTGAACAACTGTCGTCGATTCACTTCTGCCGTACTTAATAACACAAAAAGCTTTCTGTTGAGCGGTCGCCATCTTAGCATCAACTGACGCTGACGCCTAGTCAACAGCGCCGCAAGCGAACAAATGTACAACTAAATGAAACTTTATAGCTCCCTTAATTCGCTGACAGATAGTGCTTAGCTCTGCCTTTTGTCGTTGCAGAGTTTTAAATTCCTAAAGTTGTGGTATTCTTTTTGAATCACCCTGTATTATCTATCTATCTATGCAATGGTTATAATTTAAAAATGTTATCTATACAAATGCATTCCCAAAATTTCATCACACAACTATGATTATTTTTTGGTGTTGCATTTTTCTTCCGTCAGTGTATATTAATGAGCGTACGTCCTCTAGACCTACATATAAGAAAAAGAGCTGCCACCTATTGATTAAAACAAAAACAGTACGACAAAATCCTCGAAATTCCTGAAGAATCAGCAACAAATCCGTTGGTAATGAAGAATTTGATATTTGCAGAATGCCGAGAGAGATGGAATTCCTAAGATACCGAAAGGAGAAGGTTTCAGTTTCTTCCTGATGTAAATAAAAGGACCCGCCAGGACAGTCGAGGGCTTTAAAGTGCCTGCTCCTGCTTCGCATCTGCCCGGTGGATAAACAAACGGGCGAGTTGCCAGCCAGCCTGGATGTGATCTGTAGGTGGCTTCCCATATCCACTAAGTGAATACCGGACTGGCGTCCACGCCCCTCCTCAGATACACGATGAGTTAGCAGTTAGAAAACTCTCTGATCCTTCGCCAAGCTGGCTGTATACAGCAAGGTATTACTGGACTCGACAGTGTAGACATCTCATGCGGAACCTAGAGAGAAACTAGATACATTCAGATGGGAGTAAATTGTTTGTGTGCGTGTGTGTATTTGCTTATCAGGGGCTACAGTAAAGAGAAACAGTGAAACTACAGAAGACAATAAAATATTTAACTTCAAATAATCTTATAGGTCAGGCAACTGCAGCCAAAAAACGTGTACCTAATCTGAAGGACAACCAAACAGTTTAAAATCAGTAGTAGTCTATATTACGAGGTGCATTCAAGTTCTAAGGCCTCCGATTTTTTTTTCTCCGGACTGGAAAGAGGTAGAAACATGCACATTGTTTTAAAATGAGGCCGCGTTCATTGTCAATACGTCCCAGAGATGGCAGCACTGTACGGCAGATGGAATTTTACCGCCAGCAGCGAGAATGAGAACTGTTTTAAATACTTGAAATGGCGACGTTTTCCTTACTTGAACAGCGTGCAATCATTCGTTTTCTGAATTTGCGTGGTGTGAAACCAATTGAAGTTCATCGACAGTTGAAGGAGACATGTGGTGATGGAGTTATGGATGTGTCGAAAGTGCGTTCATGGGTGCGACAGTTTAATGAAGGCAGAACATCGTGTGACAACAAACCGAAACAACCTCGGGCTTGCACAAGCCGGTCTGACGACATGATCGAGAATGTGGAGAGAATTGTTTTGGGGGATCGCCGAATGACTGTTGAACAGATCGCCTCCAGATTTGGCATTTCTGTGGGTTCTGTGCACACGATCCTGCATGACGACCTGAAAATGCGAAACGTGTCATCCAGGTGGGTGCCACGAGTGCTGACGGACGACCACATGGCTGCCCGTGTGGCATGTTGCCAAGCAATGTTGACGCGCAACGACAGCATGAATGGGACTATCTTCTCGTCGATTGTGACAATGGATGAGACATGGATGCCATTTTTCAATCCAGAATCAAAGCGCCAGTCAGCTCAATGGAAGCACACAGATTCACCGCCACTGGGACAGCGAGGGCGTAGTCCTTACCCATTGCGTTCCAAAGAGCGCTACGGTAACAGGTGCATCCTACGAAAATGTTTTGAAGAACAAATTCCTTCCTGCACTGCAACAAAAATGTACGGGAAGGGCTGCACGTGTGCTGTTTCACCAAGACAACGCACCTGCACATCGAGCTAACGTTACGCAACAGTTTCTTCGTGATAACAACTTTGAAGTGATTCCTCATGCTCCCTACTCACCTGACCTGGCTCCTAGTGACTTTTGGCTTTTTCCAACAATGAAAGACACTCTCCGTGGCCGCACATTCACCAGCCGTGCTGCTATTGCCTCAGCGATTTTCCAGTGGTCAAAACAGACTCCTAAAGAAGCCTTCGCCGCTGCCTTGGAATCATGGCAACAGCGTTGTGAAAAATGTGTATGTTGCAGGGCGATTACGTCGAGAAGTAACGCCAGTTTCATCGATTTCGGGTGAGTAGTTAATTAGAAAAAAAATCGGAGGCCTTAGAACTTGAATGCACCTCGTAAAACTGAGGGGGAGTCCAAATCCGCAATAGCTGTTTATTGTGATTTCACTGTATGATGACCGGTTTGATATGCTGGAGATATACCTTCATATGCCACTAACTCCAAGGTACAAGCGCACGTAAAAACATGTCACTCCTCGCTAAAGCCTTGGATGAAACGGTAGATGGGCATCCGATCAGGACCTCGCATGATCACTAATACATATCCAAAACGCAGCCAAAAAAACGAACCAGCACAGCACATGTCCACCCACATACAATAGGATAAAACCATCGTGAAAATCTGCGGGGGAAACAAAGAATTGAAAGACATAAGATCCTTCGGAGTCGTCAACATACTAAAAATACTGGCAAGCGTCAAACAGAACTCAGCGTTTTACCATCTCTGATTTTAAATTATTTTCCTGTCCTTCTCATTATGTGTAATATTTCACTGTTCTCGAAGGTTTGGCGACCTTAACATGATCATAAGTAGTTGTAGGGGTTTAGTGTAACATAATTTTCATTAATAGTAGCTGCTGTATTAAAACTGAGGCAGTAGGAGTGGTGGGGATTTGTATACTTGTAATAGTTGTATACTTTTTGTCGTAGTAGCACTATATGCTGTTATAGCAGTACTAAAAGCAGTGGATAGTAAGATAACTATACAATTAATCAAGATTTTTTGACGTAATATAAACCTATTGCTCTTTTTCTGCGACAGTAAAGGAACGCCCGACGGAAAGTATAAAAAGATGGCATGGGCAAACTACATGTAGAGTAGCGTATGGATTACCATCTAAATGTTAGAGCGCTAATAGCAGAATTAAACAAAAATGAGAAAAAATATTGTGATAGCGACTGTGAACGTAATCAATTATTAAGAATACAAAACAGGAAAAGTAAGATTTGCATCACTGTGGTTCTCTACATAATGGTCCAATATTGTGATCATGGAAGTGGACTATGATTTATAAATGTTGATGCTAGCTCGCGGAATCCGTGAATTGACTGGCAGTGCATCTGGGTGTAGGATGTCCCTGCCAAGCGGAGGTGCTGTTTAAATGAAAACCATATTTCATGTCAGGAGCTAATAATCCACAGTAATGGATAAAGTTGTTTTCATAGTGTGGGGAGCTTAAAAAAGTAACAAGTGATTGAGCATTGAATTCTGATCAGTCTTTCTGGTAGCGGTGTGGATATTGCAGTCCAGTGTTCTGATTTCGGAGTCTTTCTAAACACAGTTAGGTGGGTGTAGTCCATTTATCACTGGGTCGGAGTACAATTTTAGCCATATTTCGCGGATCTAAACACGATTGGCGAGCCTTACTTGGATTTATATCTGTAGCAGTGCGATGGAGTGATTGGGGACTGCCGATAGATGTTTGCTTGTCAATCAGCGGAGCAAAAAGTCGTATACTTGGGGCTCTGCGCCGCATATTCCTAACAAAAGAGAAAGAATCCCACAGAGAGGCGACACCGCGACCAGAGTGAAGGATACTGAACAAACCTCCGCCACGTTTTCTGAAGTCTAAGGAATGAGGAGTGGTATGTTACATTTCGAAAGTAAATTACGAAATTGGATCTTTGACCGTTTATTACCTCCAGTACAGTGCACAAACACTTTACGTATATGCACCGTCTGTTGACAATGTCAATAGCTTTTATTTAAATGCTTTAGCCCCAGATTATCACTATCAGCCCATTTACAAGTGAAAGATACGGTCTGTAGAATTTAGCTTAGGCTACATCTTCGTGTGTTTTAGTATACCCTTTCCTACAAAAAACTTTCGAAGATTGACAATTATTTCATATACGAACGTTCTACAGAATGATTACATTAATTTAGATTGTGTGTTTCATTCATTTCACATTCAAAGTAAAAGTCTGCAGCACTGAGCAGAGAGACACCACCCCATACAGCAAGTATGTTTCGAGCCAAGCCACTTATTCACTCGAATATGTAATGAAGTTTTTGGTTGATCGTAGGTTTATTAAAATAATAGCCAACATACTACCTTGTCTTTCTCATAAGTCAGATTACTCTGCTTACATGTAGTTACATATAGAGAGAAATTTCGCAAATTTACTTAATAGACCCTCCCCTCCCCCCTCCCCTCGCTATATGTTTCATAGTTTATTTAAGATATATTTATAAAGTTGCTTCAAAAGAATCTGAGACTTGCCAATTATATAATATACGTATTCTAAATCTACTCTGCAGTTTTAGTTTTTGTAACGAGAGGTACATTAAATATGCAAAGTGTGGTTGAATAAGGGGTGAATGTAAACATGAGGCTTTGCCACAGGTCAGTCTCACCACAATCAAGATTTCAATAAGGGGGGGGGGGTGCCTCCAATATCGCACTTTCGTCCCATGACTACTCTCCCACTTTTCAATTTCTAAGATTTAGTATCAGATTAATTTATACGTTTCATATTATACCTTATCTATGCGATCATCGGAAGCTATAATTTGAAATACGTAACCAGCTGCTGTAGGAGAATTTGGGTTAAACGAGCTTTATTACACAAGTAAACAAATACTTCGCTGTGCACAAGAGAAAGCGTAGTTACAGATCACAATATGTATAAATAATGACACCAGTCTTCAATACATTTTCTAAACATGTGAGTTACCTTTATACTCTGAGCACAAGGCAGACGCGATCGCGAAAAGAAACTTAGCTTACAAACCACATATGAACTCTGTAACTTTCAAAACAACCGCAGAATGTCTTCGTGAAACATGATAACTAATAGTACTGTCTGGCACCGCAGGGAACACTGAATAATGTGCCTCAGCCGGTCTATGTATTCTCTGTCTCTTCGTTCTTAACAACACGTAGACAGCGGCTGCGGCCGTGAACGAGACAGTGCCAAGTTACGGCGTCTCCGAAGACTACGCGGAGGAATGTTTCATTATACTGACAGTGGTTTGGAAAAGGGCTGCGGAGGGGGGAACCGCTACCCCCCTTTGCCAGTGACACTAACAGGTAGGGGAGCACTGTATTGGTCACGAGTACCTGCCTTCAAACGTCCAATGCTGAACCGTTCCTGGAGAAATAAAATGAAGTGCAAATCGACAAGTACGCACTGCCACGTTAGAAGGGTAATGTTGGAGTCACCTCACCCAGAGCGGGACTTGAATGCGGCTCGTGATATAGTCGAGACTAGGTGACAAAAACTGCATCTATTTGTATTGCCTGGTATTTTAATATGTTGTTATTGACGATTTATCAAACAAAAGCACATTATCAAAGAGTTGGGGTTCTGGGACACGTGATGCCCGCGCACTTTCAAACGTCTCGTAAAATATGGTATCTGTGTGACATCCGAAAGAACAGACACCATATACACATAAGCAGGGCGAGATGGCAAATATGTCTTTGGTGCAGATGTACAAACACGCCCGAATTCATACGGGGATCACCGATCGGTGTGAGTAGTGAGGGTCACTGTGTCAGTAGTGAGCGGGTTAGTTGGAAATGTGGGTCGAGTCAGGGGCCGTGTCCTGTTAGCCGAGGCGTTGTCGGCGCGCTAGTTTAGCGTGTTCGGTGAGAGAGTTATTTTTTTTTTTTTTTTTTTTTTGGGTCATGTGTCTTCTGACTGGTTTCATGCGGCCCGCCACGAATTCCTCTCCTGCGCTAACCTCTTCGTCTCATAGCAGCACTTGCAACCTACGTCCTCAATTATCTGCTGGATGTATTCCAATTTTTGTCTTCCGTTGCAGTTTTTGCCCTCTAGTACCTCGGAAGTTATTCCCGAGGTCCTAACAGATCCTCTCACCCTGTCCCTTCTTCTTGTTAGTGTTTTCCACATATTCCTTTCCTCTCCGATTCTGCGCCGAACCTCCTTATTCCTTATCAGTCCACCTAATTTTCAACATTTGCCTATAGCATCACATCTCAAATGCTTCGATTCTTTTCTGTTCCGGTTTCCCCACAGTCCATGTTTTACTACCATAGAATGCTGTGCTCCAGAAGTACATTCTCAGAAATTTCTTCCTCAAATTAAGGATTATGTTTGATACTAGTAGACTTCTCTTGCCCAGGAGTGCCTTTTTGCCACGGCTAGCCTGCTTTTGACGACCTCCTTGCTCTGTCCGTCATTGGTTACTTTTCTGCCTTGGTAACAGAATTCCTTAACTTCCGCAACTTCTGACCATCAGTCCTGTGTTCAGTTTCTCGCTGTTGTTACTTCTGTTACTTCTCATTACTTTCGTCTTTCTTCGATTTACTCTCAGTCCATATTCTATACTCATTAGATTATTCATTCCATTCAGCATACCATGTAGCTCTTCGTCACTTTTACTCAGGATAGCAATGTCGTTACTGAATGGTATAGTTGATATGTTTTCACCTAGAATTTTAATTCCATTCCTGAACTTCTTTTTATTTCCATCATTGCTTCTTCGCTGTACAAATTGAACAGTAAAGGTGAAAGACTGTTTAATCTGTTCTTGGTCGTTCACTCTCATTATTCCCTCTTGACTCTTGTATGTATTATATGTTATCCTCTCTCCCTATAGCTTACCGTTACTTTACTCAGAATTTGGAACATCTTGCACCATTTTTACATTGTCGAACGCTTTTTCCAGGTCGACAAACGCCTTCTAGATTTAAAAAAAAATCTGAGTGCGTTGAGCAACGATGAACTTGGACGGATGTCATTGGACGTCCGGCCTAAACAAATACAACGAACAATAAAAAACAAAATGAAATCAACCCAAGAAAGGCGCTCAAGGCGACACCGCTCGCGACAGACGAAAAAATCCGGGTTCGACCGCGGGCCCAATCCGGCATTAATTTTCAACTTCCCTATTAATTTAATTAACAGCCCACTAGCAGCTAGTGTAATTATTCGTTCGATTAGTTTAAAATGTTATGTCTGCAAACTATCACATACCAGCTAAAACTTTAATATGCATTATTAGCGATGCAAATTGTTAGAAAAAGTCAACTAGCACCTAGTTGGGACTAGCGCTGCAGCTACGTTCCAAAGGTGTCAAAAATTTGTATGTTGTTACCGTTTTATGCTCATCTAAACTTTCTGATTTTCTTCGTTTCCCATCACATTATAATAAAAATATTAGAAAACACAATTTTTTGTGAGCCAGTCAGTAAGCAAGGCTAAAGACAAAATGCACAAGTTATGTTCATAATGCCTAAGATTTATTGTTTTTCATTGTACGATAAGGTTTATTGTTTTTCATTTACGATTTTTATTTCATTAGTACTTTATTTACAAAAATAGTAGTACTTAATCTCTCTCATCTCCACTGGAATCGTTTGTATTATCACAACAACTGTAAAGGCTTGTGTTTTTTGCTTCGCATTTTGTTTAGGAATCTTCTGCAAAAATATAGTTATATAATCATCACAAAAATTAACCAAACAAATATTAGTAACTTCATTATGTAATGATATCTATCTAATGGCTGATCCAGTTGAATGACAACATCGTTTACTGAGGTCGGTATTTGGTCTCTGCTTCACTAATGATCTGTATATAAATTATTAACTTCTTGCCATTCGTTGTTTAAAGATAATTTGAGTGTCGGTATTTACAATGTAGCATTTTTTCATACAAAAGACGTAAATGCAGCTCTATCAATTTGACTGTTGTTCGTTCTGGCAAGGTGAAAAATTTGAGGCATCAACATTCTTGGTAGTAATTTTAAAACTATGGTCGGTACATTTAAAATTAATTTTGAAAATGTTACGCGTCTTGTTAACTGGACTGATGTTTTTGAAGCTGTGTAGATGACACGCAAAGTTTTCTAGAGTCTCAGAAACTTCACGATCCATAGGTAAAAGGCTTAG
This sequence comes from Schistocerca nitens, assembly GCF_023898315.1. Lineage (NCBI taxonomy): Eukaryota > Metazoa > Arthropoda > Insecta > Orthoptera > Acrididae > Schistocerca > Schistocerca nitens. The sequence goes on along the minus strand of NC_064614.1, from coordinate 918,946,125 downwards.
ATTTTTTAATCTCACATGATCTTTCCAAAATTTCTCTGTATTGTCACGGGCTTTTTTTCATTTTTGTATAGAACACGAGTTTAAGTTTACAGCCCGTAGATGCGTGAAAACGATTGAGTGAGCTACAAGACAATTGTCCTACCCTTTCGTCAAATATAGTGAGGTCAGCGTGCCTTTTTGCGTTTCCTATGCCCGTTTCCATCCAAATTCTTGAGTTACTTTTCATGTTAGCTACGTTACTTAACACGATTATAAAATATCAGTATCGGAACAATGAATCAAAATATTAGAGTCATTATTAATATTGCATCCATGATACATAATCTTAGTATTTGCTTCTTCGTGTGCACAACATACAAAAACATCTAGTGCTGCTTTTTCAGTTCGCGATTGGTGTATGTGATATTCCCTGCGTTTATCATAATTTATTTTCACTCGTTTCGTACCAAAGCATGGTATCTTCCAATGATATATTAAAAATTTAACAAACTCCTCGTCGTCATCCGGAGGACGATTCTGATCGGCTCCACTAATGTGGTAGTCCTGTACTTCTGCCGTGTATCGAAGACAGTGCTCCATATCCTTAATAAAAAGCGTTTTCTCACAATCAAAAATGAAGGTGAAATAGTTTCCAGAGTAATGTTTATTATCATAAATATTTTAAACCATCCAACCTGAAAATAGTAATGCACATTTTCACTTTCAGAGTTGCTGGGTATCTGCTTGACAAAAAATTTATACTTTCTAAAAAAAAACGAAGCAAAAGACAACGGTTTCAAAGAGTATAAAATGGTTGCACGACATATAGTTTTTTGAGACATTTTGGACGTTGCTGGCGCCACTAGTCCCAAATAGATGGTTGCTGAGTTTTTCTAACAACGATTTATGTTGGTAATAATGCAGTAATAAAGTTTTGGCTAGTGTGAAGTAGTTTCCAGATTTTACATTTTGCGATAAATTTGAAAGTGAATATCACTGTCGCATGTGTCAGAATTCCAACATTTTGATAGTGGGCTTTTGCCTGTTACGTTATCAATAACAAGACATTAAAATATCAAATAGTAAAAAGTAGTTGTGCCATTTTGTCACAGTCTCTAGGACTGATATTGTCAGATCTTGTGTTCGACTATGTGAGTAACAGACTGGCATTAAATGAGCAAAACACTAAATTGCCACTGAGTTTGTGTAAGGTGATTTCTTCAAGGCGAGACGAATTTCTAACCATACCCGAAATCACCCAAGGACTGCGTGTTTACTAGCCACTTTGTCAGCGTGTAATGTGCACTGCCTAGGACTGCTGTAATTCCTTTGATTACATTGAAGGGTTACTATATCATCATGTTACGATTTCTTCCCGAAAAAGTACGCTCTTTCTGAGCATGCAAATTATTGATGCTCACATTTTCTTCATTTGTCAAGTCCGAGACGAAACACAATAAGTTCAAACTGACTTAAATTTATTTCGTGCACTAATTCAGAAAGGACATACTAGCAAACTGTTTAGGCGAGGCGAAAATCCAATAGTATTTTGGAGTGCAAGAACAAATAAACGTGAAATGAGATCCGATTTTATTATTTCAGAAAGTAATATACATTTGGATCAGAATGATCTAGTATCGCTTGCCCACAATTTTATTTTAAAGAAGATTAAATAAATCAGATAAAAGGAAACACCAGAGACAAGGAAAGCAGACACACACACACACACACACACACACACACACACACACACAGAGAGAGAGAGAGAGAGAGAGAGAGAGAGAGAGAGAGAGAGAGAAAGAGAGAGATAGAAGGTGGGAGAGAGACAGATAGAGAGAGAGAGAGAGACAGCGAGGGAGGGAGACAGAAGAGTGAGGAGGGGTGAGAGAGGAAGAGAGAGAGAGAGAGTGAGAGACAGAGAAAGAAAGAGAGTGGGAACTGATAGAAGGGGAGGGGGGGGGGGTTTAGTGTATTATAAAATGACAACCATTACAGGATAATTTATTAGTGCCTCTTCTGTCAAGAAGGGCATCACTTTGAACCTCTTGTGTTTCGGAGGGGTCAAATAAAGAAAATACGAGTACCAGCGATTTACACACTCAAACAGAGCGTCCTTGGCTGGAAAAAGGTAACAACATGGCCAATCTAAATGAAAACATGATAACAGATGAGCACAATGAACTGTGAACTCCACGCAGCTATAAAAGCTTTGTGGTTCCTGCTGACAAGCATAACGCAACTGTAACTATGGTGCTCATGGACTACGATGCGCATTACTGGACAATGACACTCACTGGACGCTCCCATACGACCCAACAACGAGAATAATAAAAATGACATCCGTGTTTCTTAACCGCTCGTTCTGGAAGGAAATGGGATTAAATTTCTCTTTCGCCAAGTAACTAGCCCACCTACCGTTTCTGCTGCAAGATCCACAAGGATGGGACACCTTTACACATCATATCCACCGTTGCTTGACTGACATTTACAATGGCAGATCTCCACGCATAGAGCGTGAGCTGCTGGTACGATGGCCAATCCGATAAGCCAAAATAACCCCTTTAACTTAGTGAGGACGACATTATGGTCAATTTTGATCTGGTGGAGCTGTTCAAGAATGCACCTTTCGAAGACTCTTTTTCGATCACGATTCTTTGAAAGTGGTGTGGTCGAGCTTTTTTGTCGCACTGTTGCATCATCCTATTTTTTGAACAATGAGCAGTATTACCACCACGTGGATGGCACTGCGATGGGAAGCCCATTAGCTCCGGGTAATCGAAAATTTCTTTATGCAGACGTTTGAGACTATTGTCTCAGAGATGACCCACAAAATTCAGTTGATTACACGTTTATCATTGTGACCCACAGTTGTGAAAAACGAGTTTTTGGAACATCTCAACAGAATTAACATTATCTATTTCACCGTGGCTTGCCCTTCCTAGATATCTACGGCCAGTGCCAACGAAATGGATGTCTTGACCATAGCATCTACAGAAAACCCCTGTAAGTCAATCTGTACTTGCACAACCATCTGATATAATAGCGCACTGTAGTACAAACGTTGGTGCAATTCACAAGAACAATATCAAACGCTGATGACCTAACTGAGAAGGAATAGATCTCAACAAGTGGAATCTTCAATTATGAGGAATGAGTCGATCTTCTTACAAAACTAATCATTACACTGTATTAACAATAAACAATCATTATACTCGTATTGCGTCTTCACACTGTAGACATAATGGATTCGCCTGCTTTCCTGTTCCTAATACTCTCCACCTGTAATGCGTTTTGATGCAAAATGCCTCTCACTCTGTATGCTCGCAAAGGTATAGAAAAAAATGTATATACTAATGAATGCCATAATTTGGCTTCATAAAAAGTATGCATAAACTAAGTCAGTATGGCCAGGCCCGCCTGACAAGCCACGCGGTCTCACGCGCTGCTTCCCGAGCGGGAAGGCGTAACGCTCCCCGGCACGAATCCGCCCGGCTGATTAGTGTCGAGGTCCGGTGTGCCGGCCAACCTGTTAATGGTTTTTAAGGCGGTTTTCCATCTACCTCGGCGAATGCGGGCTGGCTCCCCTTATTCCGCCTCAGTTACACTGTGTCGGCAACTGCTACGCAGTCACTGTCTGTACTTACACGTACACCATCATTACTCTACCGCGGAAACACTTGGGGTTATACTCGTCTGGTATGAGACGTCCTGAGGGGTTCCACTGTGGGCCGAACCGCACAACACTGGGTTAGGTGTGGGGCGCTGGTGGACTGCTGTGGTCTGTTGTGGGGTTGTGAACCACTGAGGCTACGGTGGGACGAAGCTTCTCCGTCGTTTCTAGGTCCCCGGTTTAATACAATACGATACAATAAAGTATGGCCAGATTGGGAATTAGACAACACTCCTGCTAAACATGACCTACTCCCAGAATGTAATATAATTAGGGATTACACTCTTTTTCTTACAAAAAAAAAAAAAAGAACTAAAATTGAAACTTGCTAGCAGATTAAAACTGTGTGCCCGACCGATACTCGAACGCGGGAACTTTGCCTTTCGCGGGCAAGTGTTCTACCATCTGAGCTACCGAAGCACGACTCACGCCCGGTCCTCACAGCTTTACTTCTGCCAGTATATCGTCTCCTACCTTCGAAGGTAGGAGACGAGATACTGGCAGAAGTAAAGCTGTGAGTACCGGGCATGAGTCGTGCTTCGGTAGCTCAGATGGTAGAGCACTTGCCGGCGAAAGGCAAAGGTCCCCAGTTCGAGTCTCGGTCGGGCACACAGTTTTAATCTGCCAGGAAGTTTCAGTTCAGCGCACACTCCGCTGCAGGGTGAAAATCTCATTCTGAAAACTAAAATTCTTCAGGAAAAACGGCTGCAAAGATCATCAAGTAAGTGAAGTAACAAGACAATGGACAAAAAGCACGAATAGCGGTTTACTTTGTTGCCATTCTGTGGCTCCATTTCAGGTACGGCAACTTACGTACTGGAGAGACACGAAATGATGTCAACATTCAGACTTCCTTTGTCAGTTACTGACAAAAGTGAAAGACACGGTAGGTCTCAGAACACCTGCTATTTACCAAACGATCTGCGAGTGTGGCCAGTCTTACGATAGACAAACAACGCGCACTGTTTAACAAGGCAGGAAAAAGCATGAGAGATGAGAAGCTTTAACTTCTACGCTACCCTGAAAAACCTGCATTAGCTGAGCATGCTGGAGCAAGCAGTCACCGTATTAAATGTGACTACAGCTCTGTCGCGGATCATGCTAATAACTTTGACACAGTGTAATTAATGACGCTGTTCAAATAAAGAAACGAGTAATTCTACATGTAAAAAGATCAAAAGAACCTTCGGTGAAATTACAATGAAAGGTTTAAACATTAAGAATGGAGGAGGAAATACGCTATTAAACGTGGAGGACAGAGTGGATAAGCAGAAAGGATTCACTGAAAGTCTCTATGAGGCGGCAGAAACGTCTAGCGAAGTGATAAAAGAAGAGATGGATGTCATTATGCAGTACATAGGGGATCCAGTAATACCGCCAGAGTTTGGCAGAGACTTCGAAGACTAGAGATGAACGAAGGCGAAAGGCACTGAAGAAATTCCTTAAGAAATTTTAAGATCATTGGAGGGAATAAGAGACAAGGTACTATTCCAGTTGGAGCGTAGACTGAGACAGGAAACACCATCTGACCCTCAGAAGAACATCTTCACACAGTTCCAAAAATAGCAAGGGTAGTTAAAAGCGAGAATTATCACACAATCAGCTTAACATATCTCATGCCTCCATATTACTGATGAGGGTTATTTACAGAAGAACGGATAAGAAAATATTTGGCTTTAGGGAATGTAGTGGAACAAGGTGAAAGGACGTCAATGATACGATTCGCTGATGACATTGCTAACCTGAGTGAAAGTGAATTACATGATCTGCTGAATGGAGTGAATGGAGTCTACTGAGTAGAGAATATGGACTGGGAGTAAATCTACGAAAGACGAAAGCAATGAGAAGCACCAGAATTGGGAACAGCGATGGTCACGAAGTAGATGAATTTAAGGAATTCTTTTATCCAGGCAGCAAAATAACCAATGACGGACGGAGCAAGAAGGACAAAAAATGGTTCAAATGGCTCTAAGCACTATGGGACTTATCATCTGAGGTCATCAGTCCCCTAGACTTAGAACTACTTAAAACCTAACTAACCTAAGTACATCACACACATCCATGCGCGAGGCAGGATTCGAACCTGCGACCGTAGCAGCAGCGCGATTCCGGACTGAAGCGCCTAGAACCGCTCAGCCACAACGGCCGGCCAAGAAGGACATAAAAAGCAGACAATCACTGTTGAAAAGGGCATTCTGGCCAAGAGAAGTCTACTAGTATCAAACATAGGCCTTAATTTGAATGTTCAAATGTGTGTGAAATCTTATGGGACTTAACTGCTAAGGTCATCAGTCCCTAAGCTTACACACTATTTAACCTAAATTAGCCAAAGGACAAACACACACACCCATGCCCGAGGGAGGACTCGAACGTCCTCCGGGATCAGCCGCACAGTCCATGACTGCAGCGCCTGAGACCGCTCGGCTAATCCCGCGCGGCTAGGCCTTAATTTGAGGATGAAATTTCTGAGAATGTAGGTTTGGAGCATAGCATTGTATGGTAGTGAAACATGGACTGTGGGAAAACCGAACAGAAGAGAATCGAAACATTTGAGATGTGTGCTATAGACGAATGTTGAAAATTAGGTGCACTGATGAGGTAAGGAATGCGGAAGGTCTGCGCAGTATCGGAGGGGACAGGAATATGTGGAACACACTGACAAGGAGAAGGGACAGTGTGGTATGACATTAAGATATCAGGGAATGACTTCCATGGTACGAGACAGAGCCGTAGAAGGCAAAAGCTGTAAAGGAAGGCAGAGATTGGAATACATCCAGAAAATAATTGAAGATGTAGGTTGCAAGTGATACTCTGAGATAAAGTGGTTGGCAGAGGGGGGAATTCATGGCGTGCCGCATCGTGTGGAATTGCGTTATTCGTGATTGTCTTTTCGTTGCAGTTATTGGTACTTTCAGCTTACATTGTAAGAGTGTATCTTAAAATTAAATACATGTCAAGTGTTTCGTTCACGTGAAGATATTATTTATAGCATACATATACCACAATTTACTGTTACACAAATGAATCAGTTTTGTAAAATTCTCACAAGCCTCTGCGAAAAAAAAGAGCAGAACTCTTGCCATCATTAACAGGTCGACATAAGATCTCACATCCTTTGTCAACCAGACGGGGGAGGGGGAGAGGTAGATGCAACCAAGTGCGAGTAATATGGGCGTAATCTTTAGGGGAAGGCGGATAATATACAAGTGTATAAAAACCAAGAAGGAAACATCAGAATGGAAAACCAAGTACGAAGTGTTTGGATTAAAAAGCATGCAGTCTTTCCCCCTCTCCTCCCACCACACTGCTGATAGGTCTATATATAGAAGAAGCAACTACATAAATGAAAGGTACGTTGAGGCGTGGGAATAAAATTCATAATGAAAGAATACCAACGATAAGATTCGTTGATGGCGTTGCTATACTCAGTGAAGATGTGGAAGAATTGCAGGACCTGTTGAATGAAGTGAACAGTCTGCTAAATGTAGAACAAGGTTTGCGAAAAAAATCAAACATTAAAGTAATGAGGCGTACCAGAAATGAGAACAGCGATAAATTTAAGCATTGGGGACCGTGGATTAGACAATGTTAAAGAATTCTGCGATGTTGGAGGCAAAGTAACCCAGGATGACACGAAAAGCAAACTAGCACAGGCTTAGGGGCCATTCCTGGCCTCAGGAAATCTAGAAGTATCAAACACTGGCCTTCATTTGAGGAAGGAAATGCTGAGAATACAGTCTTTGAACACGGTGTTGTATGGCCTGTAGAAAAGCAAAAAAATAAGAGAATCGTAGCGGTTTGAGATGTGATGCAGTACGAGGGTTTTCAAAATTAGACTGACTGATAAGGCATGAGGAGGTTTTCCGCAGAATCGGTGAAGAAAGAAATATGTGGAGAACGTAGAAAAGAAGAATGAGACGATAGGACATGTTCCGTGATATTAGACGCCTATATGAAACACGCGCTGTATAGGGTCAGATCTGTATAGCGGACAAAGAGATTAGACTATATCCGACAAATAATAGAGAAAGTAGGGTGCAAGTACTACTTTGAGATGAAGAGGTTATCTAGAAGTCGCTGTGGGCTGAATCAAACCAGTCAGAGGGAACTGGTGACTAAAACAAAGAACCACCGACAATGGTCGTAATAGAGACGACTGCCTACAGCTCTGAGCGGCCTGTGCTCGAGGGCTTGAACGACCCGTATCGAACGCGAAATCAAGGTATACCCATAAATTACATACTGTGGATGCCAGCTTCGTCACAGCCCGCAGCTAGAACGTGTAAAGGCATACCAGCAGCCCGTCACCGATGACGATGACCTAGGAGCATTTGGTTGAAAACTCGTGTCACTGTAAGCACCTGACAGGGTAGTTTGCCTGATAGCATTTTGTTGTATGGGAAGGTTACTGCCACAGTCAGGGGCAGTATGCAGTATGAGAAATGTACTTCGACTTAGTCAAAATCATGGTCTCCTAGTAGAACTAGCATGTCGTAATATACTAAAGGAATGAAATAGCAGCACCAAAAATAATTAACGTAGAGTAATGAAAATTCGGGAATACATTTGTCAAATTACCGTATCTGACACTGCAAGTAAGTGTCACATAAGCCTTTAAAATGTGAATTGCTGGTATATTAATAACTGGTGTAACCATCAGAATGTTGAATGGAAGTATGCAAATCTGTAAGCATTGTACAGGTGCCGGATGTGAGTTTGTGGGATAGTGTTCCCTGCCTGCTGCACTTGGTCCGTCAATACAGGTACGGCTAATGCTCATCGTGGATGAGGCTGGAGTTGTCCTCCAATGATATCCTATATGTGCTCTATTGGAGGTGGATCTGGTGATTGAGCAAGCCAAGGCAACATGTCGACACTCTGTGGAACATGTTGGGTTACAACAGCGGTACGTGGGCAAACGTTATCCTGTTGGAAAACATCCCCAGGAATGCTGTTAATGAATGGCAACACAGCAGGTCGCATTACCAGATTGACGCACAAATTTGCAGTCATGCTTGAGATAACCACGAGATTGGTCCTGCTGTTGCACGGAATCGCACCACGGACCATAGCTCCACGTGTAGGTGCAGTGTGTCTAGCATGCAGACAAGTTGGTTGCAGGCACTCAACTGGCCTCCTTCTAACGAACACACAACCACCACCGTCACTGAGGTAGAATCGGATTCATCATTGAACACAACAGACCTCCATTATGCATTCCAGTAAACTCTTGCTTGACACCACTCAAGTCGCAAATGGCAGCGCTTTGAGGTCAGTGGAATACGCGCTACAGGGTATATGGCTACCAAAGTAATACGAGTAATGAGTGAGCAAATGGAATACCGCAGACTAACACAAGATTGCCTAAATGCATGTCATACCTTCCCACCGTGAGACAGACGCAGTTCCGATGGGAGAAACGAGAACAGAAGCCGAGAGGAGAACCGTGTTAAGCTAGAAGGCCCTACGATAAGGGACGGACACCCACGTCGCCAGCTAACCGCTAGGACTACCCCCCAGCCCATGTTAAAAGAAAGAGCCCTCCAGAAGAACAGTATAGATCTTACGATAACACTAAAAGGACCACACCAGCTGCAAGTTTTAGCGTGAGACTTTTTCGCGTCTCTGTTACGTTGCAAACTTTAAAAACATAGCCCCACCACAAAAAATATAACGTTTCTCATTGGGTAGACAGAATTTTTGTAGGCAGAGCTTAAGGTTAACATTGAGACCCCTATTGGTCAGATGAAAACACAGCCAGATAGTTTTTTTAAACCAACTTCGGTAAATTGTAGTAAGGAGAAGTTAGGAGAGAGTTGCTTCCGAGACGGCGAGGTGAGTGGAGCTGTACTGTCCGCCGTCCCCTGACGAACACCGACAAGGTAATGAACGCACGCGATGCCGCATAACAGCGCATAAAGCTTCACTCAGAACTGCAGAAGTCTCATCTGTTAAACCCCCTTTTTGCGTAATACTAGTGTCGATCGTCAATTAAAGCTCATGGTGTTCACATTTGCCACTTGAAGTAAAAATCTGAAACGGGATGATTTTTCTGTTATATAGTTATTGAGAAGCCACATCAGCCACTGTAATTTACAAGTTAGATAAGTAATTAAAGATAATTGAGGGTCACTGTAGACCATTTTGATAGTTTTGTCTTTTGTGAAACTTAATTTAAACCTAGATTATTGATATGATATGGCATAGGTCACCCTTCCACTAAATTTAGTTAGTATTAAGATTCTTTTACAAGGAGTGCAGTGGAGCTGACGCTGAAATCATTAAGTATTTGGTTATATCATCGCTAGTCTCACTGAACTCTACATGTCATGTGTGGTCTGGCGTCTCCTTACCAGCAACAGGTCCCAGGTTCAAACTAGTCAATTCCCTAAAAAACACGCTCAGAGCGTCGTTGCGCGAAAGTGGTAGGGAGACATGATATAGAACAGACAGACACCACGCAGAATGTTAGAGGATGGCGACCCTGCCAGGATGGTAAAATACCATGATTGAAGGTCGACCACATGCCTAACTAGGTCAGAAAAATATTCTGTTAAAAAATTTTCGTAATAAAAAAAAATTTTTTTTAAAGGCATAAATAGTTGAAAACAGTATCTGCAGCGATAGATAGTGAGACATTCTAGCAGAGACAATAGCATTGTCAGTCTTGGGTATAATAAGTGTCAAGTCGTGTTGACTCGAAGTAGGGCGTGTGAATTGCTTTTAAAACAGAAAATAAGGGATTCGGAAACATTAGCAATGGCAAATAGATCCCTTGAACGAATTGAGGTAGAGACCCAGCATGAAAATGGACAGAGAATAGAGGACAGTACAACAGACGATACAGTATCGCGAGAAATAGGACATATAACGCACCATAACGTGGATAATGTACGTCAAGGCATAGAAAACGTAAGTCAGCATACGACAGAGGAGCAGGAATGTAGAGAGACAGTCGATGAGGATTCTAACTTGCGTCTTGAATACGTAGAGCCCATAGTACAAGTAATCAGAGCTCCCTCACCACAGAGAACAAAGAATGCGAGCAGAAACGTGTCACAGCACAGTTCAATGAATTCGGTTGCGAACCAACTCTTGGGCGAAAACACAGAGCGTAGGAAGTCGGAAGTAAAAGCAATAGGACCCACCAATATGGAAGAATTATTACAACCAATTACGGAAACCATGACAAGGCAAAATAAAGACATAGCGAACCAAATTCAAAATCAGAATGCAGAAACCACGAGACAAATGCGTGAGATTAAAGAACAAAACAAAAAAATTCAGTTACACCTGAAGACATATTGAAGACGAGGCAAAAGAATCTCGAGAAGTGATAGGAAACTTAATAACAGGTCACAATCAATTGAGAGCAGACATTGACAAGGTACAAGCGGACGTACAAACATTGCGTAATGACACTCAGGACGAGATCAAAACATTACGTAACAACACCCAGGGACAAGTCAAGAAACTAGAGAAACAGATAAACGTAATTACTAGACAAGCAGCAGGTACAGCGCGTGAAATTGTTGAAAACAGTGTGTTACACAAACGTATCACAAAAGCAGCGCTGAAAAGATATGATAACCGCATGGTCAAAATAGAAGCGCAAACGAAGCGACAATTTCAGAAATTGCGAACAGAGTTGTTGCAAACCATTGAAGAGCGTAGTGAACGGGATCGAACAAGCACAGAGTCTGCAACCCCATCCGTATCCGTAATAGCACCGGAAAAACAAGCAATAAACGAAGATATTACGCATTTGCGATTCCAATCACAGGCGAAAAGTAACATACGTTAAATCAGACAGCCTGCACAGCAACAAACACGTTTCGAAATTCTTGATGAACAAACGTCATCAAAACACATGCGGAACCACAAATGTATGTTTCAAGACAGTTTGGATCGTGCAATGAAGCAGCAAGGTTAACCAGACAAGATACCGAACCAATACCTGACAATGGAAAGCCAGGTCGCGAAGAGTAGAGTGCAATGCATTCAGCTACACGTTCAGACCGATGGAAGAAAATTATTGCGTACCACTCCAACGATACTACGCAAGGGTAGGCGAAAGTTACAGTGGACAATATCCAATGGATCTACCACAACCGGAAAGAATGACGGGAGAAATGATCAGAAACAAAAGTGGCGAAGAATCGCGAATTTCATATGGAACTATGACGAACTACGACAACGATCATTTCCTCACAGTCAGAAAATTTCAACACTTTCGAGAAGGAAACTCATTACATCCACGAACTTTTATTGATCAATTCCGAGTAGGATTACCAGAACACTGGACGCTAGCACACAAATTAGACTTTATATGTGCACACATGTCAGGAACAGTCGCAGAAACCATGCAGAATGTTGCAGAGACATGCCGATCGTACGAAGATTTCAGAGAGAAGTTACTCTCACGATATTGGTCCAGCGAAGCACAGAACAGAGTGAAGTACGAATTATTACAGAACCCATATTTTGAAAATTCAGGAGAGAAGAGTCCCGTGATATTTTTCGAATTAATGGCAAAGAAAAATCAATGCTTAGATGTACGTTATAGTGACGGAGAGTTGATTAAATTATGCGCGATGAAGCTACCATTGAAATACCAGCAATCATTAGTAGGTCGCGGAGGCAATGACGTCGAAGCATTTAAAGGGAACTGAGTTCATATTTTCGGAAGATGACGCAAGAAAAAGACGAAGCGCACGTGAAAACGAAAGCAAAAAGCAGTGGAATCCACAAGACACAGTACGAAGAAACAATAATTACGAACCATGTGATAACTTCGCACCAAGAAACGACAATAGATTTCAACAAAGAACCGGTTATGGATTTAGAAGAGAATATGGCAATAGCTATAATTCACCCAGTAACGGCAACAACTATTACAGAAGAAATAACGACAACCGGAACGAGTACTGGAGAACCAATAGACCGACAAATTATCAACAAAGAAACCACTATCAACAAGCTGAACAAGAAAAGAGAATACAGATAGAAGAGGTGGAGCTAAGACCACCAAACACCGATAAACGTTCGAATTGACAGCTAAGCGCCCATGCCAAAGAGAATGACGCACCGACCCAGGACAATTGCAGCACCTTGAACAGAGAAGTAAGAATCTTATCACGAGAAGAGAAGAAGGAAGAAACAAATCCGCAGGAACCAGATGAAAACGAAGACAATAAAATAACAATATCGTGTTGGGACGAAATTAATTGGGAGAATACTGACGAGGAAGATGAATTACCAGAGGCATGCACAACGAATGTAGGAGCAAAGGACGAAGTAATGAGTATTGCAGAGCTATTTGAGATGGAAACCAGGGAGAGCGAATTCTATGAGGATAATGCGCAGTCGACAGAAGTTGAAAATAAGTTACGAGTGGGCACACAACCCAACGTATATAATGAAGGAAGTTATGAAGCGATAATTAGAGCATTTAGATGCGATTATGTGGAAGTAGCGACGAAGAAGGAGAAGATAGACGAGGATGAGGAAAAAGTAGAGGATGTTGAAGAAAGCGTAAACGAAGGAAGAAATAGAGAAGAGGAAATAAAAGAGAGAGAAGTAGCAGTCGAAGCTTATCCTACAGAAAGTTCGAATTCACAAGGGAAATTCCTAAAAAGACTCATGTATGATTTAGTGGAGGATTCGTTGATGCAAGAAGAAGAAGAACAGAACCAACCCTTTCAAATTCAACCAATTGTGAAGGACATGGTAAAGCATATCCCAGTCAATATTGTAATTGATAGCGGAAGTGAACTGACTGCGATCTCCGAAAATTTATTCATGCAGTGTAATGCCAATGAGGAACAGCCAGTTCTGAAAACATGTAAGATTAAAGTAAGAGGTCCTATTAGAAACAATGCTGCGGAAGTTACGAGTCAAACAAGGTTAACTCTTTCGTGTCAAGGTCAAAGGATCGAAGCCAGCTTCGTGATTATACCTAAACTAAATGTAGATTTGATTGTAGGTGCAGATTTTTTAAATGAGATACGAACGATAGTAGATATGGGGAAAGGTAGCGTAACATTCGGGAATGTCACACTTCTCTTTGAGCAAAAGCTAAAATTAGAAGAAATACCAGTGATAAACAAACAATTAAGAATGATGCGAGATAAAGAGGATGAAGAATTAGAATGGTATGCACAAAAGGGGGAATCGCTTCAGCTCATGTTAGAAGTCAATAAAGAAATCGACGAAAAATTGCAGTAAGTTCAAGGTATTTCGGAACACAGTAAAAGAGAATTAGAGAGTATTTTACGAGATAAAGCAGAGGTATTTTTACCTAAGACTGGCAGTATTAAACACTTTCAGTACAAGTTTGAAGTAAAACAGCACAAACCATTTAGAGTGCCACCCTATACAATCCCATTAAGCTACAGGAATAAAGTATTCCAGGAGATATCTAAAATGTTAGATGACGATATTATTGAACCAGCTACCTCCACATATAACAGCCCGCTCCATATTGTACAAAAACGAGATGGGAGCATCAGGTTAGTGCTTGATTCCAGACAGATCAACACAATCATAATCACTGAGACAGATCGCCCAGAAAAATTAGAGGAATTGATACAAAACTTCCACGGTGCTAAGATATTTTCATCAATTGATTTACGGAGTAGTTTCTGGCAAATAGAATTGGCCCCAGAATGTAGAAAATTTACAGCATTTATCGTATTCGGTAGATGTTACCAGTTTAAACGATTGCCATTTGGTTTAAACATATCATCAGCAGCGTTTCAAAAAATGGCTCTGAGCACTATGGGACTCAACTGCTGAGGTCATTAGTCCCCTTGAACTTAGAACTAGTTAAACCTAACTAACCTAAGGACATCACAAACATCCATGCCTGAGGCAGGATTCGAACCTGCGACCGTAGCGGTCTTGCGCCTTTAACCGCACGGCCACTTCGGCCGGCCAGCAGCGTTTATTAGGGGATTTAATACTATACTCAGTCCAGAAATTTTACAAAAAATTACTTGTTATGTTGATGATGTGATTATAGCACAACCCTCTTGGGAACATCACAACGACACATTAAATCAGTTTTTACAGATCATGAAAGAGCATGAGGTCACAGTAAATATAACAAAATCCAAATTTGGAAGGCGAGAGTTCAAATTTCTAGGACATATAATTTCAGAGAAAGGGGTAATGCCCGACCCAGAAAAACTAACGGCAATCAAAGATTCTGTACTCCATATAATAAGAAAACTCTCAGAGGATTTCAAGGTCTCACCGGATACTATAAAAAATTTATTTGGATCGACTCTCTCGCAACACCACGCCTATGTGCATTGACTGGAAAAACGCGCCATGGGTATGGGATCAACAAGCCAATGAAGAATTTTTAAAAGTGAAAAACGCACTAACAACAGCACCGATTTTAGCACATCCTGATCTAACACAACATTTTTGTATGGCCACTGATAGCGCGAAAACAGGTTTAGGAATTGTTTTATTCCAAGAATACGAACAGGCAGGGCTAAGATCATATAGAACAATTGCATTTGCCAGTCGGGTACTCACAAAAAGCGAAAAAAACTATTCAGTCACGGAGCTGGAAGCATTGGCCATTGTATGGGGCTTCCAACGTTTTCGATACTTCCTATTCGGAAGAAAAACAAAAGTATACACTGACCACAAAGCATTAGAATTTCTGTTATCCGCCAAACTAACTCATGGGAGGTTAGCCAGATGGATGTTAATACTACAAGAATTTGACTTCACTATTACACACATACCAGGACCAGCGAATGTATTAGCAGATGCTTTATCACGATGTCCACAGGGTGCATCCAATAACATAGGTTTGGAAGCAGCAGAAGACCAGTTTAAGATGTACTATATGAAAAAAGTACCTTTCGAAAACTACATTACGACAGCATTGAAAAACATAGGCATAGAACAGGACAAGGATCCCGAAATACTAGGAATCAAACACAAGTGGAGAAGTAAGGATTTTCCAGACATTCGACAGCATTATCTCGTAAAAAACAATGTTTTATTTTTTAGACGAAATGTTGCAACGAATGAATGGTTAATTTATATCCCAGATGAACTAATTAATAAGTACATATGGTATACACATTTAAGTAATGGCCACTTTGGACCAAAGAAATGCTTTTTAAAAATAAAACAAACAAGCCATTTTCCTAATATGGAAAGACAAATTAGGACGGTATTAGTCAAATGCAAAAAATGTATGAGGCCTAAACACGGCACTTTCCAAACCAAGCCACCTATGTTTCCAATAATGCCTAAAAGATTAAAACAAATAGCTGCAACAGATTTGATGGGGCCCCTCCCACACACAAAAAATGGATATATTTTCATATTTGTCGTTTTGGAACTTACTTCTAAATATGTTACCTTGACACCATTAAAACGGGCAACAGGTCTTACTATAAGTAAAGCATTTAGACAATATTTTCTCAGACAAGTAGGTCGAGTGGAACGAATAATTTCGGATAATGGCCCACAATACAAATGAGTGCAATGGCAGAACACGTTAAAACAGCACAAAATAAAACCCATCTACATATCTAAGTACAAACCTAGTGTAAATCCAGCAGAACGATATATGAATGCCATAGGCAGTTTATGCCGATTATATTCAGGCAAGAGACACAACACTTGGGATATATACCTTAAAGATTTTCAAGAAGTAATAAATGAAATGCCACATAGCACTACACTACTACCTCCAGTTACTGTACTTAAAAATAATGAACCCCCAAACATAACCAGAGAAATTGTTAGATTTCCTATTGTACCATGTAGACAGCACAAACAAGTCATAGCAACAGCACTCTCCAACATCAGAAAGGCAGCCATTAAAAGAAAAGAAAGAGGAGATAGAACAGCAACTAAAAGAACATTCTCAGTAGGCCAGAGAGTATTTGTAAAAACACACCATCTATCCAGCAAACAGAAACACAAAATACATAAGTTTTACGCTGCATACAGAGGACCTGTCATAATTAGCCAAATTGCTCATGATAATGCTGTGGAACTAATGAACCCAAAAACAGGCAAAACCTTAGGACTTCACCATGTGAGCCATATCAAAAAGTTTGAAGATTAATTTTATTACTGGTAAATAATCAGCACAATATTTCAAGATTATGTTGCAGATAAGATCTTCAGGGGAAAGAAGCATGAAGAGAGAGGAAGGTGGGAAAAAGAAAGTAGTTTCAATAAAAACAAAAACAAAAATAACACCAATAGTACTATAGATTAAGGTGAAGAGATAAAGTGTAGATAGTCTAACAGCATGAAATACTAAAATGCTATACACCACGACACTACAGAAAAATAAAAAACTAATTTGAGGATTCTTGTAGACGTTAAGACTCAAAATATCTTAGAATTGTAACATGGAAAGGGCGCCGAAATTTGTAAAGCTTTTAAGAAGGCGTAAAACAATGTAGGTAGTAGACATATGTTAGATGATTATAAGTAAAACTTTTTGTAAGAACCATTGTAAAAACTCCAGCAAGGACGAGATGCAACGACCCACAAGCTGCAACGCGAGAAGTATCAAGAAAGGAAAGGACATAATTAGCAAGACATGATTCCTACAAGGCAGAAGCATCGAGAGAAGGGAAAGGACAGCGAGACCAACAGAAGGCCCTTGTAGCCAAAGTGGGCAGTAAATAAATCTGCTGCCAAGCTGAACCACAGTGTGGCGGAACCCTGCTGGGACAGAACATGGAACCACACAGTGGTGGAACCCTGCAGAGACACCGAATGCCAGAAGGGTCTCCGAATGCCCTGACTCAGCGGAGCGAGCAAAAAACGGCCCGATGAGAAGACCGCTTGGGCAAGCCACCACTGGCAAAAAAAAAAAAAAAAAAAAAAAAATCTGTAAAAGTCGCACTACTGCTATTAAACAGCACACTGATGCACGAAACTGAAGAAAACTTCTACAAAGTAAAAATGACACGCCCAAAGAATTTATCAAACTGTTACTAAGAGGGGAACTTCAAAGCGACTAGTTATCAATAAATATTTCCATATCCTACCCAGAGAAGAACCAAGAAGCAAGTAAGAAGCAGAGAAAAAGCAGGAAGAACAGAAGTTGAAGATTCACAAGATTCAGAACAAGAAAGAAGATGGGTGAAGAATACACGACATACCGTCCCAAATCCCTATCCTATTGTAAACTAGTCGTCTGCGGCGTATTACAACGAAAAACGACCGCTTTCAGCGACACATAACGATGACTTTCACGCATACAAAGCCAGTAAACCACGAGATTCTGCACTCACAGCTCCATTCCATTATGGGACCTCCACAACAGCAACACACACTTGCAAAGCCAACAAGGAACGATGAACGAAGCTGTACGTCAAATACTTGCCCACATCCATCTCGCTCAAGTCCACCACCTTCGTGCAAAAAACATTCGCCAACCTCATGCTTAAACATTCATAGGATTGTGTGAATGTGTGAAATCAAATTATGTGATGTAGGAATTGTGCAAAAGAAATGTGTGAAAAACTAAATAAGTTAACCACACCAGACAGCTAATAAACTACAAAATAACAGTCATTACATGGGCTTAAGTAAAAAAATAGACTATCGATAAAAATAAGTCATTAGTTCTGAAATGGACAGTATATAAAGAACAAAAGTAAGGCATAATAAACACTAAAACTATATGCCACTTATTTTCTCCTCATAAAAATAAAAGAATAACTATATTTTACTTATTTTCTCCTTATAAAAACAAAGAATAAAAAATTATCTTGTTGGATGTTTTCCCTTTTTTTTAACATTTGTACCATTTGTTAGGATAATATCTCAATACTTGTGTATGTATATTTCTTTGTCAAAGCAATTCTTGGAAATAATTCTTATTTGTTAGTGTAACAATGTTGAAATGAGTGTCTAGAAACAAAAACATTTTACTTGTACATGATATTTAGAAAATGTGTTAGGAATAGATTTTACTTAATTACTACATTTATAAAAACAATATTTCTAAGAAAATCGATGTGAAAGACTCCTCACTGTCGATAACAAACTTCTTAAAAAAAACAAACTTCACAATTAAATAAAGAGAGAAAATAATTAAAAAATAATAATTATAATAGAATAAAAACATTCTTCCCTAGTCAATATAAACATATTGCTGATAATAATGTGGAAGAATATAAAAACATAAATTAGTAATACAAACTAGCATAGAACAGAATAACATGGCTGAACAGTAGGCAACAAAATTTAGATAACGGAATAATTTTTGACTGGCTTGGACAACGATTCAATCATTGCCTAACTTCAGTGCAAAAATTAAGTTCGAAGGGTGGTGATATGTAAGGTGTCAGGCAAATCCAACACCTTCCATGAAAACTCTGACATGATAAGCAAATCCAGTAGTATGTTACATAGCTCCGAATAAATCGTGACATTAAATTAACCAAAGTAATACGAGTAATGAGTGAGCAAATGGAATACCACAGAGTAACACAAGAATGCCTAAATGCATGTCATACCTTCCCACCGTGAGAGAGACGCAGTTCCGAGGGGAGAAACAAGAACAGAAGCCGAGAGGAGAACCGTGTTAAGCTAGAAGGCCCTACGATAAGGGACGGACACCCACGTCGCCAGCTAACCGCTAGGACCACACCCCAGCCCATGTTAAAAGCTAGAGTCCTCCAGAAGAACAGTATAGATCTTACGATAACACTAAAAGGGCCACCCCAGCCGCAAGTTTTAGCGTGAGACTTTTTCGCGTCTCTGTTACGTCAGGACCACACCCCAGCCCATGTTAAAAGATATAGCCCTCCAGAAGAACAGTATAGATCTTACGATAACACTAAAAGGACCACACCATCTGCAAGTTTTAGCGTGAGACTTTTTCGCGTCTCTGTTACGTTGCAAACTTTAAAAACATTGCCCCACCACGAAAAATATAACGTTTCTCATTAGATAGACAGAATTTTTGTAGGCGGAGCTTAAGGTTAACATTGAGACCCTCATTGGTCAGATGAAAACACAGCCATATAGTTTTTTTTAAACCAACTTCGGTAAATTGTAGTAAGGAGAAGTTAGGAGAGAGTTGCTTCCGAGACGGCGAGGTGAGTGGAGCTGTGCTGTCCGCCGTCCCCTGACGAACACCGACAAGGTAATGAACGCACGCGATGCCGCATAACAGCGCATAAAGCTTCACTCAGAACTGCAGAAGTCTCATCTGTTACACCCCCTTTTTGCGTAATACTAGCGTCGATCGTCAATTAAAGCTCATGGTGTTCACATTTGCCACTTGAAGTAAAAATCTGAAACGCGATGATTTTTCTGTTATATAGTTATTGAGAAGCCACCTCAGCCACTGTAATTTACGACAAGTTAGATAAGTAATTAAATATAATTGAGGGTCACTGTAGACCATTTTGACAGTTTTGTCTTTTGTGAAACTTAATTTAAACCTAGATTATAGATATGATATGGCATAGGTCATCCTTCGATCCATTGTAGAACTTGGAAACCCATTCAGGGAATATTCGTTCACATTTTTGTTGAACGCAGTTGGTTTTTACCATCTTGTAGTAAAACATTTCCTTTTATCAATAGTGCAATTTATAAACAATGTTTTGTGAGTAGAATAAAATTTCCAATGGTAAACTTAACTGATTTTTCGAAGTTATTTTATCAGCTAACTAAAAATAGGAAAGCCTTGAACCCCTTCCACTAAATTTAGTTAGTATTAAGATTCTTTTACAGGGAGTGCAGTGGAGCTGACGCTGAAATCATTAAGTATTTGGTTATATCATCGCCAGTCTCACTGAACTCTTCTGAACTCTACATGTCATGTGTGGTCTGGCGTCTCCTTACCAGCAACAGGTCCCAGGTTCAAACTAGTAAATTCCCTAAAAAACACGCTCAGAGCGTCTTTGCGCGAAAATGGTAGGGAGACACGATATAGAACAAACAGACACCACGCAGAATGTTAGGCGCATCATACGACCTTTGCTGCTGTGTACCAACGTCTGTGTGAGACCGGGTCATTTAGCAGATTACCTGGACAGGGACGCCGTCTCACAGCAAGAACGCTGCAATTAGAGGAAATTGCTGGAAGACGTCCCGCTCGCTACAAGACAACACATGTGGTTCCAACATGTCGGGCGCCGGCACATTTCAGTCGTCGTGTGCGTCGATTCCTGGACCGACGGTTCCCAGAAACTTTGATTGGCAGATGTGGTCCTGTATCATGGCCTGCTCGATCCCCAGATATGTCCCCTCTGGACTTTTTTGTGTGGGGAAGATGCGCAACCTTGTTTAGCAACTCCTGCTGCATCAGAAGAGGATCGGGTTGCCCGGATAGTAGCAGCAGCAGGAACAATTCAGGATACTCATGAGTTTTTGCCCGTGTCAGACAGAACATGATCCGACGGTTTAACCTTTGTTTACGTGTCAATGGAGGCATTTTTGAAAATCTACTGTAACTGAAATTGGGTTGTGTTAATGTGTTGTCTCTTGGTCATAAAAAATGGAAAAGTGTTTGTTGGTTTAATTAATTTGCACCCAGAGAAATCTTCCTCTACCGGTTTAAATACTCCTCATAGGAAAAAATGACATTAGGGAAAAATATTTGTTTTTATGTCCCCTACAACCTCCCAGAGTTTGTCGGTTTAAATACTTTTCACCCTGTATGTACTAGTGACCACCACTGCCAATAATCAGCTACAGTGGCTACATTCCTGCCAAGTCTTTCTGCGCTATTGCAGAGGGACATCCAGCCTCTCGTAATCCCATTATATGACCTCGTGCAGACTCAGTGAGGTGCGGTCATTTTTGACTGTCACAAACTCACCACGTCCCAAATCAAAGTTAGCTAAGGCTCACGACTTTTACAGTGTGTATTTGAAACAAACCTGACTTGCACCCTCATAGTAGCGCAACTAGCGCCGCTCATATGCGTCTGGCGTGAGATGTGAAACACGCCTACCAACTTCCGTTTATGTCGCACAACTCCATCTCGGTATTGCGACTTTTTCCCTTAGCGTGTTTAGACGACTGGTAAAAGGAGGACGAAACGTAAGTCCCTAACTAGCGACCGGGCGTTAGGGTTTTGGGAGAGCACAAGGGCGAGTGGGGAGTTGGTGTTCAGTGTGGTAAGCAGGACGCAGAGCAAGGAGCAGGTAGCCGGGCCCGCGCGCTCATTAACGGGCTGCAGGTCTGCCGAAGCTGGCGTCGCGCCGCTCCGGGCCTCGAGGGCCGAACTTGGCTCTCCCGCCAGCCGCCGACTCGCACTACAGCGAAAGTAATTAATAGTTGAGCCTCGCTGCCGGCGCCCGCTTTAATTAAGTGCACGGCGCCGGGCCAGCCGCATCGCCCGGTTTTTCTGGACCCGCCGCAGCTGCCCCGGCCGCCAGGACGATGCAGAAACTACTGTGCTGGAGAACGCGAGGGCCACGCCGAGGTACGGTGCTGGCTGGCCAGGCGCACCGTGCCAAAATTTCACGTCTCAACCAGCCTCCGTGGCTGAGGTCGTTAATGCACACTTTTGCGTGCAGGGGGTAAGCCGGTTGCAATTCTGGAAGTAGAAAAAAATTTCACCGCCAGTATTTCGCTGGCAGTGGGAGGAGTGGTGATGGTGTCAGGTTCCTGGTCATCAGACTTTGCACCAATGTCCTGGTCTAAATACCAAACCTCTCCGCGGTGTCTGATGAAGTGAGGGCATGTGACACTGTTAATTCTGATCCGTCCGTCGTATGGGGACTTTTAGCTTGGCGGCCCCCTTGGTGCTATCCGCGAGGAAAACGCTATGTGCTGGCACAGGTTTCCATCGTCTCTCTGCTCTCATCACCATCATCATCCTCACCAAACAACACAAACATTACATATACTCCACGCCACACTTACACAATACACGCATACAGTATTGAAAACGTTGTAATGGAGCATGTTGCAAATAAATAAACAAAACATATAATAATAACAAACGGGTCGCCTCAGATGGCGCTGGTTTTGGTCGTGCACCTGTCAATGTCAATTCAAGTTTTAAAAAATAGTAACGAATCACCAGTACAGTGCAGTGGTATGTCTCTTGGGAGTTGATAACTGAAAAATTTTATTTAGAAAATTGATTGTTGCTTGCGAGAACATCCCTATTTTTGGAAATATCGGGAGGAAAGGGATGTGTAGTATTTCTGGGTTTACAGCCATCATATTCAGCTACAAGAAGCTCTTCTTAGAGCAGTTGGAAGTAAAGCGGTGGGAAGATGAAGTAATGAGATGTGAGGTACCGGTGACAGATGGTTAATTTGGTACGTGTATCGTGAGAAAGACCGCCTAAATTGTGATCCTTCTCCGCGATTGGTTGCTTTGTTCGAAAGTAACGCACCAGAATGATTAGTATTAGAAAAGCTGAACGATGAATTTACTTGCGATTCCTACAAAAGCATCTCTTAATAGCAGGCTACAATTCCGTATTTTCAAAAGTGTTAATTACCGTCAGAATAATAAACAACTGCTAAAGAAAGAGGCAGACGAAACACTGGGGAGATCATTAGTCGAGCCAAACTTGGATACCGGGCGAAGTGGTTCGTCTGTAATACAAGAGATGGTTCGGCAGTCTCTTCGGCTGTCAGATCACTGCAGTGCCAGAGGACGGCCGTATGGTCTGCCACGGTTGGTATTGGTTAAGAACTTAATCAGCAATCCCTGATTTTTGGACATGTATCTGAGAACTAGTTTGACAGTAATTAAGTAAACACGCTGTTCATTATTTTGGTTATTCTCTGTGAAAGTGTGAATAATGGAAATTATTTGATTCACAAAGTGGACTACAATAGCGTAGTTCCTCGTATTCTGCTAGTAAAAATAGAGTAGCGTCCCGTTTAAACGAACCAGTTGAAAATTTAATTAATTATACAATAGCACTTCCTCGCTAACAATTTACTACAGCGTCGAGATAACGGATTCACAACGTACGTGCTATTTTCTGCACAGGTGAAACAGCTATACAAGACTGCAGGTTGATGAATATTATTCAGAACTTTCGCATTCCACTCAGGACCGTGGAAGGAAGTAGGCACCTCGCGTGTACTGCAAATTTTTGTACAAACGAGATCAGTGACACGTCATTTGAGGTAACACAGACGAAGTGTGAAGAAAGGAAAGTTTCAAGGGAAGGGATTTATCATACACACAAGTACCTCTCGTTAACTCTCTCTCTGTCTATCACTTGCCGTACGGCGAGTGTTCATTAGAGACAAAAGTATCGTCAGGAGTGCCTTGTCGAAGAGTGATACAACCGCTACTATGCGACCGTTATTGTTCTCTACATGCGAGGGTCGTCCAATAAATACGTTTCCCTGTTTTTATTTCTCTAGAAAATAACCTGTATCCGTGACATGCGAGGGCTGACGAGCTAGTTTGGTGGCTGTTGACAAAACGCGCACTGGGTTCCGATGCATACCTCAGTATCTTGCCAGTATGCTTCTAGTTAGTATGAAGTTACTACTACAGTGTGAGTCCACTTTTGAGATGCGCTCTATCATTCGCTTTTTTGGCAGCAAAGCAACTACAGTATGTGATCGAAAGTATCCGGACTCCCGGCTGAAAATGACTTACATGTTCGTGGCGCCCTCCATCGGTAATGCTGGAATTCAATATGGTGCTGACCCACCCTTAGCCTTAGCAGGCATACGTTCAATCAGGTGCTGAAAGGTTTCTTAGGGAATGCCAGCCCATTCTTCAAGGAGTGCTGCACTGAGGAGAGGTATCGATGTCGGTCGGTGAGGCCTGGCACGAAGTCGGTCTTCTGTAGAATTCAGGTCAGGACTCTGTGCAGGCCAGTTCAGTTACAGGGATTTTATTGTCTTGTAACCACTCCGCCACAGGCCGTGCATTGTGAACAGGTGCTCGATCGTGTTGAAACATGCAAACGCCATCCATGCTTTTCGACAGTGGGAAGCCAGAAGGTTCTTAAAACATCAATGTAGGCCTTTGCTGCGATAGTGTCACGCAAAACAACAAGGGGTGCAAGGCCCCTCCATGAAAAACACGACCGCACCCTAACACCACCGCCTCCGAATTTTACTCTTGCCACTACACACGCTGGCAGATGACGCTCACCGGGCATTTGCCATACCTCCAACCTGCCTTCGGATGGCAACATTGTGTACCGTGATTCGTCAATCCACACAACGTTTTTCCACAGTCCAATCGTCCAGTGTTTATGCTCCTTAGACCATGCGAGGCGTCGTTTGGTATTTATCGGCGTCATGCGTGGCTTATGAGCAGCCGCTCGACCATGAAATCCAAGTTTTCTCACGTCCCGTCTAACTGTCATAGTACTTGCAGTTGATCCTGATGCAATTTGGAATTCCGGTGTGATGGTCTGGATAGAAGTCTGCCTATTACACATTACGACCCTGTTCAACTTTCGGTGTCCTCTGTCAGTCAGCAGACGAGGTCGGCCTGTACGCTTTTTTTCTGTATGTGTCCCTTCACGTTTCCACGTCACTATTACATCGGAAACAGAGGACCAAGGTATGTTTAGGAGTGTGGAAATCTCGCTTACAAACGTATCACACAAGTGACACCCAATCACCTGACCACGTTCGAAGTTCGTGAGTTTCACGGAGCGCCCCATTGTGCTCTCTCACGATGTCTAATGACCACTGAGGTCGCTGATATGGATTACCTGACGTAGGTGGCAGCATAATGCACGTAATATGAAAAGTGTATGTTTTGGGGGGTATCCGGATTCTTTTGATGACATAGTATAGTTGCTGTCAATATTCATAGGGTGTTAGCATCTGTCTGTGTGGAAGGGTGTATGAGCCTTGAAATGGGTTCCATCATTCTATAAAACGTGAGAGCATCGTGTGGAAGAAAACTTTCGAAAGAGCCACAATAAAGGCAAAGGTCAAACATTCGGCAGTTAAAGTTACGACAACACTCTTTTGTGTCTGTCAGTAGGCGCTACTCGTTCACTATCAGTTCTTCAACGGCACTGCAGAGAGGTTGTGCAACGACTTACGGAAGCTGCGAGCTATTATCAAAAGAAAACTTGCTGGAATTTGGTCCCGCAAAGTTCATTCATGATCATGATCGTCCTTAACCAGCTCGATTGACCCAGGCGGAGCTGGAAGATTCAACTGGGGAGCGCTTTCGCATCCTCCATATTGGCAAGATCTTGCGGTCAGTGAGTTCCGTAAGTTCTTCCAATTTAAAGGTCATCTTGGAGAGAAGCACTTCATACCGATGATGAAATCGCGTCAGTAGTGAGCAGGTGATTAGAAGCGCAGGATCCGTACAGACAAGAGTTTGGAAGAACTTCTATCGCGTTACTAACAGTGCTTGGAAAAACGTGGCGACTGTTCGGAAAATTATCACACACATTCTACAATGTCAACAAAATTATTTTAATATGATGAATTGTGTGTAACGGTTTTTGTACAATAAGGAAATTTACTTACTGAACGCCCCTGTTACATAAGCGATCTGACAGGAAGGATGAGGAGCAATTTGCGACTGTTTGCTAATGACGCTGTGGTATACAGAAAAGTGTTGAGTGACTGTAAGACGGCATAGACTGAGACAGAATTTCTATTTGGCGTAATGAATGGCAGCTCTCTATACGCAGAAAAATACGACGTACTGCAAATAAATGGGAAAAACAATCCTTTAATGTTCGAATACAGTATTAGTTGTGTGCTGCTTGAGACAGTCGCGTCGATTAAGTATCTAGGCATTACGTTCTAAAGCGAAATGGTGAGAGATCTAGGGAACTTGCTGGCCGAGGTAGGGTCTGGAAATCACGAAGAGAAGCGGTAGAAACTCTCGCCGTGTGCGAGCGGGCATTATCTTGCTGAAATGTAAGCCCAAGGTTGCTTGCCGTCAATAAAACAGACGCAGAATATCGTCGACGTATCACTACGCTGTGAGGGTGCAGCAGATGGCAACCAAAGGATCCAGGATACTGCAATGAAAAGAAATGCCACTGGAGAAAATTCTACTCCAGTCAGAATTGAGGCTGAAGAAATGTCTGGAGAAGCCGTACATAGCGCTCGGATACCATCATGACTATCGCACACCTTAGTGCTCGGCATGCATGAGTGATTGTATGGGGTGCAATTTCATTTCATAACAGCGCCCAGTTGGTTGCTATCTGCGACCCTCACAGCACAGCGGTACGTAGACGATATTCAAAAATGTTTCAAATGGCTCTGAGCACTATGGGACTTATCATCTGAGGTCATCAGTCCCCTAGACTTAGAACTACTTAAAACTAACTAACCTAAGGACATCACACACGTCCATGCCCGAGGCAGGACTCGAACCTGCGACCGTAGCGGTCGCGCGGTTCCAGACTGTAGCGCCTAGAACCGCTCGGCCACTCCGGCCGGCGTAGACGATATTCTACCTCCGTTTTGTTGCCCTTCGTGGCAAGCCATCCTGGGCTTACATTTTACCAAGATACTTCGCGCCTGCTTATGCCGAGGGTTTGTACTGCTTGCCATCGAGCTTGCCAAA
Organism: Schistocerca nitens; assembly: GCF_023898315.1. NCBI lineage: Eukaryota > Metazoa > Arthropoda > Insecta > Orthoptera > Acrididae > Schistocerca > Schistocerca nitens. The sequence continues at coordinate 918,918,962 of NC_064614.1, read as the reverse complement.
CGTTACTTCTGCGAGCAAGGCCACCAGACCTCTCGCAAATTGAGAACGTTTGAACTATTATGGGCAGAGCTCTCCAAGTAACTACTGATTCTGACGACCTAACAAGCGAATTGGACAGAATTTGGGAGTATATCACTCACGAGGACATCCAACAGCTCTATCAGTTGATGACAAGCCGAATAACTGTTTGCATACGGGACAGAGAGAGGCCAACGTGTAATTGGCTTCATCAACTTATCAAGCTCTTTCTCCTGAATAAATCATCCAGTTTCCCTGAAACTGGGATCATTTGTTTGTCCTTACATGTACGTCACATCTACTGATTTCCATCCTATTCGCGCAGTTCCCCCGCCAATTGACGTTTTATTTTTTATTTTTCTGTCTTAGAATGTAATTTTTTCCTTAAATTAAATCCTATGTTTGATGTTGGTACTTCTATCAGTGAGAAATGCAGTCGTTGACTGAACTAGTCTACTTATAACCTTCCCCGTTTGTCCATCATGATTTATTTTGCTTGCAAGGTAACAGAATTACTTGCTCGTCTCCAAATTCTTTGACATTCTGCGCTGAGGTAACCAAAGTCATGGGATACCTTCTTTTATCAGGCGTAGTACAGCAAGTCGACGTGGCACTGATCCAACAAATTGTTGGAAGTACCCTACAGAAACATTGAGCAATGCTGCCTCCGTAGCTGCCCATAACTACGAAAGTGGAGCTGCTGCAGGAATCAGTCCATGAAATGGCCTCTCAGTTATGTCCCTTAAATGTTTGGTAGAATTCATGTTGGACGATCTAGGAGACCAGATCATTCGCTCGAATTGTCGAGAATGTTCTTCGAACCAGTCGCTCCAAATAGTAGCCCAGTGACATGACGTCATGTTTGGGAACATGAAGTCCATGAAGGGCTGCAAATAGTCCCGAGGTATCCGAACTTAAACATTTAAAGTCAACTATCAGTTGAGTTGGACCAGAGAACAGAGTCCATTCTATGCAAAACTCAGCCCATACCATTATGGATTCACCCCCAACTTGCAAAGTGCCTTGTTGACAACTTGGATCCATGGCTTCGTAGAGTCTGCACCACACTAGAAACCTATCATCAGCTCTTACCAGCTGAAATCGCCACTCATCTGATTATGCCACGGTTTTCCAGTGGCGATGCCAAAGGGGTGTTGTTGGTTGAATTCATGGAACGTGGTACGACCATTAATCAAGACGTGTACTGTGAAACAATAAAAAAGTTACGACGGGCTATACAGAACAAACGCCGTGGTATGCTGACTTCCGGTATCGTTTTTTTGCACGATAACGCCCGTCCTCACTCTGCTCGCAGAACAACGGCCCTTCTTGAGTCCTTCAAGTGGGACGTTATCAACCATCCACCTTACAGCCCAGACCTGGCGCCAAGTGATTATCACCCTTTCATGCATTTGAAGAAATGGCTCGGGTCACAGCGGTTTGATGACGACGAAGAGCTCAAAGATGCGGTCACAGGCTGGCTCCAGGCACAAGCGGGTGATTTTTATGCAGAAGGAATTTCAAAGCTTGTGAAGAGATACGATAAGTGCCTCAATCGCTATGGAGACTATGTAGAAAAATAGTGCAAAGATGTAGTTGTAAGATGTATATATTAAAATATTTTTATTTAACTTGGTGTATTTTTTTAAATCAACCGGAGGTTACTTTCTGAACGGCCCTCAACAAGTTAAATACAATTGGGGCCAGAGATATCAACCACGCTAAAATACAAAATGAAAATACCCAAAATAGAATGGGGGTCGGTAAAGAGGAATCAAAAAGAAGTACACAATTAAAACAATTTGTAACTGTACAGTGGCTGATCAATCCTTTTCGTTTGATCGGACATTTCGCCTTTCTGATTCAGTTAACCCCAACAATCGTGAACATGAGTTTAACTTCTGCTACGTAATACTGAGATAAACAGCTTTTTCTTTCATGCGAGTTTTAATGCAGGTGGCTACAGTGAATTACCAATATTTTGAGTAGTGTTTCGCTGGATGTTTTTCTGCGATCTCTGGCTGTGTTCCTATAGATAGGCTTTCCTAAGGGTTGTCGTTAAAAGAAGGGACAAGGCATGCTTTTGCCGGCGGCCTACACAGTGGCTGCAGCGTCACATGGTATCCGCTAGGTGTCCGGTGGCGAGGGTTTCAGCCACATGAGATGCCGTGCTAGAGTAAAATTCTCCTTTCCCTCATAATTGCGTCTCATTACTCAGGTCAGAGAAATTACTTGCGTGCAGTTGGTAGTGTGAGTGTTAGTGGTTTACATTCACAAGATGTCAGTTGGTTTCTTTGCTTCGCTTTGCCTATCAATAAAATTTGTACGTTTTTATGTAACTGTGTCGTACGACATATCAAATTTCCGAAATTGTTTCAGGAAGTCAATGTAAGGTGTGTTATTTGTTTGACACCTTACATCTTGACACTGTAGATTTCGGAATATTAAATTTCCTAATGATTTCCCAAATGCAGTTTCCTACGTGTCAACCTCCAACTGCTATTCCTTGTTCAAAGTCTGATGATTCCCGTCATAAAGTCTTATTCAGATCAGAAACCCTTTCACAAGAATCACCTGAGAACAAACAGAAGTTCTGCCAGTGCACTGCCCTTTTATACATTATATACATGATACTACCGCCATCTGTATATGTGCGTATCGTTATCCCATGACTTTTGTCACCTCATTGTAATTACTACAGTCTTGGAGTCTGAGGGTATTTTGCCGGTCTCACATATCTTGTATATGCGGAACAGTGTTTCAAATGGCTCTGAGCGCTATGAGACTTAACTTCTGAGGTCATCAGTCCCCTAGAACTTAGAACTACTTAAACCTAACTAACCTAAGGACATCACACACAGCCATGCCCGAGGCAGGATTCGAACCTGCGACCGTAGCGGTCGCGCGGTTCCAGACTGTAGCGCCTAGAACCGCTCGGCCACCCTGGCCGGCAACAGTGTTTGCACAGAAGGTTATACTGAGTAACTTCTCAGGGAGTGTCATCTACTCCAAGTACCTTATGTTTTGCCTTAGTTCTTAGGCAAATTATTCTTGCAACACTGACAGCCATCATCTCATCCTCATCCGCTTACTCTTCCATTTTCATAATGTTTTCTTAAGTTTTCTTTCCTTAGTGTACCCTTTCTAAATATGCCTCTATGTTTCTTACTTATTATACAGGGTGAGTCACTAACCATTGCCACAAAGAATAACTCCAAAAGTATGATAGGAGCTGAAAAGTTCGTAGGACAAAAGTTGCATGGGGCAACGGGGACCATAATATGGCGTTGGTTTTTTGTTGTTAAGTGGGGTCGCTTCAGGGATATGAAGGCCAACTTTGTTTCTTTAAACGGGATGCTATAGTCTGGTACTCATTTTATGATAGTGGCTATCGAGACGAATCCAATGGTGTGTAACAGTAAGGTCTTTGAAGGACAACGAAGATCATAAAGGTGGCATGAACGACCATTTACATGAGGTGTTCGAAGTGATGACCATTAGTATCAATGTAGTGCTGCAATATTGTTATCATGGATTGAGTGATATTCGTCATCACATGGGCACTTATTGAAGCACATGCTCCGACATTTCTCCCTCGTATATCGTGCAAGTAGTAAATATTCGCCGCATACGGCGTATCCATTTAACGTGCCATTGACATGTAAACACCATTCGACGGTTTCACAATACAACACTAATAGGAACGGTAAAACTAGTATCGTCGAATCAAGAGAATGTAAATGATGTATTCCTTCGAAGAACAAGTCGCTATGCTTCTAATTTACGGAGAATGCCAACGAAATTCAGTGAGAGTAATGTAGTGGAGTCAACTGGGATGATTGTGTGGGTATTCGATTAGGAAATGAGATGCTGAAAGCAGCACACGAGTTCTGCAAAATAAGTGACGCTAGCAGAAGCAAAGCGAACATAAAACTATACTTGCTATTGCAAGAAATTCTTTTCTCAAAAAGAAGAAGTTGTTAACATCGAATATAATTTCATAAAATTGAAATTGTAACTGAAATTGTTCGTTTAATGTCTTTAGTATTAGTAGTACACCTACTGTCCCACACAGTCAAAATTCATACACGGAAGAGTTATAGCACAAACACTGAAAATGTGTGAACTGCTGGCATGTCATTTACCACTATAGTACAGAAAGAAACACAGCACTGTACGTTCAGAACATGAGTGATAGCGTCAGCGCTTCCTCAACTGCAAGTATACACTTAGGTGACAAAACTCAAGGTCTAGCGATATAGAGATGGCGGTAGTACCACTTTTTTATTTTTGGTCCTCAGTCTTTTGACTGGCTTGATGGGGACCGCCACGAATTCCTCTACTCTGCCAGCCTCTTCACGTCTCACAGTAGCACTTGCAACCTACGTCCTCAAATATTTGCTGGATGTATTCCAATCTCTGTCTTCCTTTGAAGTTTTTGCCCACTACAGTTCCCTCTAGTACCATGGAAGTCATTCCCTGATGTTAACAGATGTCCTATCATCCTGTCCCTTCTCCTTGTCAGTGTTCTCCACAGATTCCCTTCCTCTCCAATTCTGCACTAAACCTCCTCGTTCCTTACCTTATCAGTCCACTTGATTTCGACTTTTGCCTGTAACACCACATCTCAAATGCTTCAGTTCTCTTCTGTTCCGGTTTTCCCACACTCCATGTTTCACTGCCATACATACAATGCTGTCTTCCAGACGTAAATTCTCAGAAATTTCTTCCTTAAAGTAAGGCCTTTGTTTCATACTAGTAGACTTCGCTTGGCCAGGAATGCCCTTTTTGCTAGTGCTAGTCTGCTTTTGATGTCCTCCTTGCTCCGTTCGTCATTAGTTATTTTTCTACCTAAGTAGTAGAGTTTCTTACTTTATTTACTTCGTGGCCACTAATTCTGATGTTAAGTTTCTCGCTGTCCTCATTTCTTCTACTTCTCATTACTTTCGTCTTTCTTCGATTTATCCATTTGATTGTTCATTACATTTGTAAGCAGGCTGTTTAAGTTTTTATGTTGGTAACGCCACGTAGCGCTCTGTATGAAAATCACTGACTGTGCTGTGTGCAGTCTGTGGCTAGTTGGCATTGTTGGAATATTCGCTATTGTAGTGGTGGGCAGTTGGATGTGAACAGCGCGTAGCGTTGCGCAATTGGAGGTGAGCCGCCAGCAGTGGTGGATGTGGGGAGAAAGATGGCAGAGTTTTGAGAGCGGACGATCTGGACGTGTGTCCATCAGAAAGAGTAAATTTGTTGACTTTTGGACATTATTAAGGTAAATACATTGTTTGTTCTCTATCAAAATCTTTCATTTGCTAACTATGCCTATCAGTAGTTAGTGCCTTCAGTAGTTAGAATCTTTTATTTACCTGGCAGTACTGGCGCTCGCTGTATTGCAGTAGTTCGAGTAACGAAGATTTCTGTGAGGTAAGTGATTCATGAAAGGTATAGGTTATTGTCACTCAAGGCCAGTCTTTTGTAGGGATTATTGAAAGTCAGATTGCGTTGCGCTTAAAAAATAAAGAAATAAATAAAGAAAACTGTGTGTCAGTTTGCTGTTGATAGGAATAAGTAAAGAAAGAAATGTCTGAGTACGTTCAGTTTTGCTCAGCTGTTTGAAAATTAAATAACATAGAGGTTTCCCAGCACATGAAAGTTTTTTCTAAGGGGATGTTACACATTCAGCATGTCGTATAATTCTTCACTTTCAGTCAGGATAGAATTGTCATCAGCGAATCGTATCTTTGATACCCTTGAATTTTAATTCCATTCCTGAACCTTTTTTTCATTTACATCATGGATTCTTAGATGTACAGGTTGAACAGTGGAGGGGAAAGACTACATCTGTGTCTTACACCCTTTTTAATCCGAGCGCTTCGTTCTTGGTCATCCAGTCTTATTATTCCCTCTTGGCTCTTCTACGTATAGTGTATTACCCGTCTCTCCCAATAACTTACCCTTTCGTCAGTCAACTGAACAATACTGTGTACTGAATCAGCCCTAACACACTAAATAGAAGCTTTTCCGCGCTTGTCTTACTTCACATGCTCTCTCACTGCGACAGTGTTTTGTTCCGTCGCTACACAGTGTGCCAAGCGACGACGTGATGATCATTCCATAGAACTTATTCCTTTTTGAAACTTTCTGTACAATTCGTAAACTTGCTTTGGGACACACATGAATTGCCGTGCTGTGGTTTCATTGTAAGATGCATCTTCACGTATGTAACAGCACTGTTCAAGGAACGAACCACAGGTCACAGCTCCAACGCGGAGCAGTTCGACAATGGGGCTGTCATCACTGCACAGATTCCTTTTCTGTGATGCAACACGCCACCAACTGTTGGTCATTAGTCGAAACACAAGGACAGCTCCTACCAGATGCCAAAACGACAATACAACTTTTAGAAATTTTATTGCACCTTAAAAGTATTCATTTAGCATTCTGCTAATGAACTTCAGTTTAGCATCTCATTTTCTACAACTGTGATAGTTTCATACTCGTTCTACTTTATACCGTTCCGTCTGGATGTCCCAAGATATTTCATTGTTGTTACTGTCCCCAGAAATTTATACGTTTTAATCAGTATGCTACTTCCCGCTAAAATGTGGAACGACACGTTACAGGGAACTAAGAGCTATCGATATACATTGCCATGCGCTGATACTTCAAGCAAATCAGAATTTCTTTTGTTGGCGACTAAAACTGATTTAAATTAAACACGTCCCTTGCAGCGTGTACGCTTGTACTTCATTGTTTTTGCTTCTGTTATGTTTTTCATAGGTTTTAACTGTTTTAACAGTGATGGTATTAAATGTGGTTCCTCGTGTGTTAGCGTCATAGCGGACGGGCGACCAGAATGCTAAACGCGTCCGACTCGCGGTCTTGTCTTTCCCTTCTCGTTGTCCACGGACAGAACACGTAACGTTACGCTGTAGCCATCCCAACACCGATTTGTTAAGCCACGGAAAATTTAAGGCTTTTTGCTTAAATTAATCCCTTCGCATTAACAGTTTAGAGTGAGGAACAGTCGTCCGTCATGTCACGCTGTATTTCAGTCCCTAATGGGATTTAGCTGCTTCTTGCCATGTCGCGTTTTATTCTACACCGGGAGCGAGGAAGCCGTGTGGTTCCGTAAAAGAGCTTAGGAATCCCTCATCACGGCGGGGAACGCATTACATTCGTTGCACGGTTGCAGCAAATCAAGCGGCGATGTTATCTCCGACGATTAAAAGCCGAGGCGCTAGAGAGGGTCGGCGGCCCCCACGTACTGCGCATGCACCTTTCCCCCCCCCCCCCCCCCCCTTACACCAACTCCCTCCCTCTCCCCCACCCCACCAAATTCTGGACTCAGCATTCCTCCGGGACTAGACAGGACAGACCACAAACAACTACAGGGCCCACATTCGAAATTGGATACCGGAGGTAGAGTGCTCTGTTACGGATGAAAGGCGCGTCCGTTCGCCGCAATGCGGTCACATTCATCTGTGAGATGCCGCACATTCTGCGGAAGAGAACACTGCGACCGTCACGTGACTCACCCTCTCCTTTCGTTTTCTTTCGACAGATAATTGCAGATGAGGTTAAGAGTTCTGTAGGGAAACCAGAAAAGAAAGGGAAACCAGAAAAGAAAGGGAAACAACGTGCGTATTCGCTCACGTTACTGTAGAATATCGGAGGCGTAGCTTTTATCGTGTGTTTGTAAGTGATAAACGCTTGTGCACTGTAGTATCCTGGTCTATTTTATTAAGAATAGCTAACTGAGATTTTAATTAAGCATTCAGCCGGATACAATCGTCGATCCTGTTCGAATTTTCCGGAACGAGACTTGCTGCCGTCTTCAGGGGACTGTTGCGGAGTGATCGGGTGGACCATCAGTCATCACTGATCTCACAGCTTGGAAGCTAGAGTTCTAACCTGTAAATAACAATATAGTTAAGTTCCAATAACATATCATGTTTGACTGTATTGTCTGTTCTACTTCTATATTATATTTTCGAACTACTAGTGACAAGGGAGAAGTTTGGCTGTAAAAAGAATGCAAAACAAGAGACGCAATAGGAGCCTTGCGAATATTTTGGGTACAGAAAAACTGATTTTTTTCTTATTTTCGCTCTTGTTGTTATTTACAGTATCGAATCTTAGGATAACCGAACTGAACGACCGCTACGGTCGCAGGTTCGAATCCTGCCTCGGGCATGGATGTGTGTGATGTCCTTAGGTTAGATAGGTTCAAGTAGTTATAGGGGACTGATGACCTCAGCAGTTAAGTCCCATAGTTCTCAGAGCCATTTGAACCATTTTTAGGATAACCGTTTCAAAAAGGTCCTCAGGATCTTTGGTAGTGCCAAGTAATGAACTGCACATAGTACGTCGTTTAAACGTCTAGAAATTATAATACTGTCATCTGTGTAGAGACAGAATTTGTAATTTATAAAATATAGTCAAGATAACCGACATTAATCATCAAGAGGAAACCAGTCATATTTAATACACCATTTATTAAAACATTTCAAAGTTATTGTTATCACTAGAATTGTATAGCGTGTGATAAGTGATTGACAAAAATGGAATGAACAACATTGCATCAGTATTTACGTTATTTGCAGATTAATAATAGAAACTATTAGAAGTCGTATGTTTTTGGATAAGGTAGTACTTCGAACTACATGTGGCAAGAGCAAGCCATTAATCCTTATTTTCCGCAGGGCAGACGGTCAGGTGTTGCAGCGTGGATGTGTCAACGCAAAACGGTTAATCTATACTAACAAGTGCAGTCAATTTAATGGTGTATAACGACAATGTAGAAAACATCAGATCGTAAAGTTTGTCGTGTTTGTGGAAAGACTTCGACGCAGAAAAAGAACAAGCACCAAACTGATGTGTGTACGTATTAATAAGGTACTACATATAAAAAGACTTGCCGTCATCCCCATTACACCTTGTATATCGCCAATGTACCACATAAATTGTAATGTTTACTCCCTGAAAAAGTCTGGTTAGATACATGAGAGGCCTTTTTCTTGGTTGGTGAAATAAATACACGAATAAATAAATAAAAGTGTGAATTATTTAGCAGGTACCGTTTTCAATAAGAGTCCGCCAGAAAGTAAATGTGAGAGCGTTTGACATTTGAGTTGCAGGTCTACGTCTAAGTACCATTGTTTAGCGTGTAACGTTCAAGTGTAACATTCCTTAAAAAAATTAAATAATAAACTTCACGATTACGTTGAATGAATGTATGATCTGTGGAATGAGTACTGAACTCGAATTGTCAAGTGCAAGTGGTGTGCTTGCTTACTCTGTGTTATTGTCAGCAGAACTTTACACGAACTGATTGAACAATGCAACTCACAGTACCAATAAAGAAATACAGTCACTGCAAAATGCATTCAGCCCCTTAGGCACTGAGTCATCTGGCCCTGTTCTAAACTGATAACTTTGGTCCCTGTGCACATAACAAATAAATTAAATTGTCTTACCTCTAGAGCAGCAACAGTGGACCGCGATATATTCTGGTATCTCAAAGAAATATATATATATATATATATATATATATATATATATATATATATATATGCTAGCTACAGGCTCGGCATCGTGCAGTGCTGGCCATAATACTTTGAAATGCACATGAAATTGTTTTGGCTGATATACGAGAGCATTTAAGAAAATGCAACTTCTTCAATATATATGTGATCTGGAGAGGGAGGCGGTAATGATTATGGTGAATTCATCTACATATATTTCATTTTAACGAGTTGCATGGTCACTGATGGTGTCTGTTCTTTCGGACATGTCCGAACAGATTCCATATATATATATATATATATATATATATATATATATATATATATATATATATATATATATATATCACTGGCTATTTGACCATCTTCTTCTGTGCAGATGCACAAACCGTGCCCGAACTCTTACGGCAATCGGAAGTAAAACCGCGAGTAATGAGCATAGTTGGCAGGGGCACTATGAATATAGTGCGGGACAATAAGTTGCGATTGTGGGGCTCACAGGAGGCGTGCACAGATAAGTCTCTGCAGTCGCACTATCCTTCGTGACCTCGGTGGCGCAGATGGATAGAGCGTCTGCCACGTAAGCAGGAGATCCCGGGTGGTAGTCCCGGTCGGGGCACACATTTTCAACTGTCCCAGTTGACTTATATCAACGCCTGTATGCAGCTAAGGGTATTCATTTCATTGTAACCTTAAGAAACGCAACAGGAAGCACTGTACCTCCAATATATCGTCTAATAGATAAGTGGTAAATGCAGCTATACGGCTTGTTCGCATTATGAAAACACGTACAATGAAAATATACATGTCGCAGTTAACGTAAAGCCTCGACAACCATACATTGTTGTTTGGTACCTCGAACAGTTAAGCAATCTTGAAGGAACTGAAAGGGAACATCAAATGTTCCATTCATAACTACCACAAACATGTCATTACAAGTACAGCAACCATACAATGAAATTAGATAGCTTTTTAACCCCTTAGGTCAATGTGTGGGAATAGGAATGGACAGGGACAAACGGAATGATGTCAAATCTGTCTTGTCGTAATGCTTAATATGTCTATACATAAATTAATAAATATCAAAAACAAAATGTGACCAGACCTCCAGCACTACGCTAGGACCTAAAACTCGAGCTGCAAGTTGATAGCTTAACACAGTGTGAATTCTGTGTAGCAAGCTACATGGCCTGTTCCATAGCTGTTATGACTGTAAAGACTTGTTCATGGAGTTTTTGAGTAGAATAATTGATTATTTTGGATAGCAAGTTTATTTTTATTGCTATTACATAGCAAGTTTCAGGATTATTCTAATTATTCCTGTGGTCTTGCCATCCGTGTCTTTCATACCAAGTCCTCGATCACCATGCTAGTATCAAAACGTCGAGCTACGTGTTGATAGTGTAAATATTGTGATTTGTATAAAGACAGCTGAGTGATTTCATTTAATGGTTGCTATACTTGTAATTACATGTTTGTGGTAGACACAAGTGGAGAATTTGATGTTATATTTGTAGTTCCTTCATGTTTACTTAACCATTCGAGGTACCGAACGACAAATTATGGTTGTGGAGGCTTTTCACTGCCCACAGATTACGACATGTATATTTTTATTGTACTTGTTTTCGTAATACTAACATGCCATACGATTGGCTTCACTAATTATGTGTTGGCTCTGAGCACTATGGGACTTAACATCTGAGGTCATCAGTCACCTAGAACTTAGAACTACTTAAACCTAACTAACCTAAGGACACCACACACATCCATGCCCGAGGCAGGATTCGAACCTGCGACCGTAGCATCCGCGCGGTTCCCGACTGAACCGCCTAGAACCGCTTGGCCACCGCGGCCGGCTAATTATGTGTTAAACGACATATTGGAGGTACACTGCTTCTTCTTATGGGGCCGAAGTTTTTCGCGACGGCACTTATATATAAAACATTCTCGGTATTCTTGCCGCGTCAGTTCTGGATAAAATCTCGAGCTTTCGACGATTACCTCCATCGCCATCGTCAGGAGCTGACTGTCTTCACTGCTGCTGTGGTAACCTCTATATAGCCCGAAGACGGCTTCTGATTGGTCTGCTTATGACTGGTCGGCGATTACGTGCTGCTGTCGCAGACGGTGTCTGTGTGCGCCGGTGGCGCCACCGCTTCCGTTTGAACGTAAACCTTGGAAGAAACGTCACTTCTGCTTCTCTGCATCAGGCGTTCGTTTCCACGCACAGCTCAGATAGTATCCCCTATCGCGGTTAAAGTTCTTTTGGCTCATTCTTATTTCAACAGCCTCATTAATAACGGAATCCCAGTACGTGGAGGCATGGGACAGAATTTTAGTTTCATCGAACAATATTTTATGTTTGTTCGTGAGGCTGTGCTCCGCAATTGCCGATTTCTCGAGTTCTTTATTTTTAATATGGCGTTGGTGTTCTGCACAGCGGTCGGAAACAGTACGAGTCGTCTGACCTATATAATTGCTTCCACACTCACAGGGTTTATTATAAACTCCAGGGACACTGAAGCCGAGATTGTCCTTAACAGGGCGCATCATCTCCTTAATTTTCTTTGGAGGACGAAAAATCGGTCTTATACCTCGTCTACGCAGGACTCTTCCTATTTTGCTGGAAATCGCGCCACATCCTGTGAGTGTGCAGCATTTTCAAGTTTCCTTCTTTTGGAGAATGCTGCCTTTAGATCGCCGTGCACCATAGCCATTCTTTCGGAACATGTTCTTCAGATGGTTAATCTCGGACCTAAAGTGGTCCTCGTCAGAAACAGTTTTGGCTCTATATACCAACGTGTTCAAAACGGCTCTCTTCTGAGCAGGATGATGGAAAGAAATTTTTAGAAGAGTGGACGTTAACACAGTTAAGCTCGAGAAATCACTGTGTTGTTCTGATAAAAAATGAATTAAATGCTAGTAGAATATCGAAATGACGAGAAAACGCTAAAGCCATTCATACGTCGTTCTTTCATAATATTCGTTTTCTCATGAACACAAGTGTGCATTTTCTTACATTAAAAGAAAGATCAGAAGTGAAAGAGTTGCATAGAATGCATATTACATTTTTAAATGCATATTTTTATGCTTGGCATTGTATGCAATTTGCGATAGAACTCTCTTGGAATCCAGGAAAGAACATATTTGCCACCTTGGTCATCAAGCAGCCATTTGGCATCTACCCATTTTAATCACCAATTTGGTTTCTGGTCACTTTATTTGTCTCGCTATCACTTCTAGTAATTCTGGTCATGAATCTGCTAGTAGAGCCCCTCAATTGAATTGTTTCCTCTTCAAATTCCATATCTCACTATCACAAGTCAAAATTTGCACTATACAACGTAAACTATAGACTGGCTTATATATGTTGACGGCGAAACCTAAACCACTTTCCGAAATTGATCATTTCAATTTACCCGTACTCTGCTAATATAGTAACATTTAAAACCACGGGTATTTCAGTTAGTGTCACACTTTAACCAATCTCTTCGTGCTTAATTAGAGTCAAAACAGTGGTATGCATCCATTGCAACAATATGTCTCAAATACTGCAGCTTTTCCAAAACAGTCAGTCGTGGAGGGTTTCCTTAACAGAGTATCTTCATAAAAATAGTCTCACTAAATCGTTGACGTGATGTATAATTTTGTTTAGTTTCTTCTTCGGTCTTTTACGAAGTGGATTAAGTCTCCAGAATAATTCATCAACTCAACAACAATTCGTCAATTTTTTGTATCATTTTCTCGCAATATGTCGCCGTGTGTGGCAACAGTATATTTTGATGCTAGACTAATTGGAATTATTGGAGAAGACTGAATAAAAGAAGTGTGTCTTTGGAAGGAAGAGTGTTGTTGGAAACAACTTGAGGTTCTTCTTAGGTTTTTCTGGAGAAGAAAGTAACACACATTTAAAAAAGAAGATTATGCTTGGTTCTCCAATTTGCATTTGTTTTGATCACATGGCAGGCATCACTTGTTTTCCTACGAAACACGAGACGTCGCCATGTTATCCCCAACATTAGGGAAACAGTTCATTAATCAAACTGTTCTGGTGAACAAGATAATGTTTATGTATTTTCTGTGGAACGAAAATACGAGCTGCTATTTTCCCACCTCTAGTTATTTAGCTGTTTATACGTTACGTGAATTAAATTCATGATTTCGTACCAGCACGCCGGGCGTTTCATTTGCTTTGAAACATAATTCATTTCTCTGTGAATATGCAACGCATGTATAAAAGCGATTTGTATTTAAATTTCAACGAAGACCTAAACTAATTGCCTAAAGCACACACACACACACACACACACACACACACACACACACACACACATACACACACACACACACACACACACACACATCCACACAAAACCAAAAAACTCGCGCATGAGTTATGTCATCTGTTCAAAGCTTCCTTTGTACGTAAAGAGCTGCCAAGCAAATGTTATACACGTTCGGTAAAATTTATAATTTTTTTCCTCTCAGAGCTTTGGGCAGCTCACGCGGAACGTGTTCAAATATTTTTGTAACTGTGGTGTTACTGTTGGGTACTGATTATTAGATGCGTATTTGGGGTAACTAATGAAGAGACACAGAACTCAATTTGGAAGGAAACTTAGAGAAGTGCGAAGTTGACTGGAAATAATGAATAAGAATTGTGAGGGGGCTAGAGGAAAGGTATAAAAGTTGTAGAGAGAGATCAAGCCTTGAATAATGCAAACAACTTCAAGAGGACGTAGGTTACATCAGTTATACAGAGATGAAGAGGTTTCACTAGAGCGACTGAGATGAAAGCTGCATCACACCACAAGAATAACGTTGTGTATCTGCTGAGCTGTTCCCGATTCGCCACTTGGAGAAGTGCCTCCTAGAAGTTACAGGCTAGGGTTACAGAGTAGTCAGAGGAGAGCAACTGTTTTTATCATGATACGGGCGGACATAAGACTGTAAGATATACGAGGTGCGACAATAAAGTAATGAGACTGATTTTCTTTGCAAGATGTGGGAACCCTGCAGGCTTGCGTAGGCACAATATCTTTGACCTTGATCTATAAGCTGCTTCTAGTCCAAGTGGCACATCGATGCAACTTCCCAGTTGTGAGTTGTACTGTAATAAGTTAACATGTGTTTGTGTCTCTCGTCACGGAAATAGAACCGCATAATATTGCGCAACGGTGTGCTATTTATTTTTCCGTTGAATTGGGTGAAAACGCGACTACAACTTACAGTAAGCTTCAGAAGGCTTTTGGAGAGGAGGTTATGTCAAGAGCTCAAGTTTTTCGTTGGCATAAAACGTTTAGTGAAGACAGAACGAATGCTGAAGATGAAGACCGCAGTGGACGACCCTCAACCTCGCGGACGCATGTCAACTCGGCCAGGGTGCATGAACTCGTACGATCTGATCAAAGATTATCCGTGAAAATGATTGCAGAAGAACTGAACATCAATCGACAAACGGTTCGCCTAGTAATAGTTGGATTCTGCATCACGATAATGCGCCATCCCATAGTGCCCGGTCAGTACAGCAATTTTTAACCTTAAAACAAATTTCAGTACTACCACAGCCACCTTATTCACCAGATATCGCTCCGTGCTACTTTTTCTAGTTCCAAGAGTCAAAACAGTGATCAAGGGACACCATTTTCAAACAACACAAGATGTCCAAAAAGCTGTTACGAGGGTCTTGGAGGATATTACAGATGATGAGTTCCAGAAATGTTACCTTCAGTGACAGAAGCGCTGGAAAAAGTGTGTGCGTTCAGAAGGGAACTACTTTGAAGGAGACAACACTAATCTTGACTAAAACGGTAAGCCACATTTTTTTTTCACATCAGTCTCATTACTTCATTGCCGCATCTCGTATATTTAAAGATATAAGGTTCAGTCAAATGAAAAGGTCCAGTTGCAGTTATCCGGACAATATGTTGAGGGAGATGTTAGTCCTTAATGCTGTTTGTATCCAGATACGTGTAGGGTATAATAAACGTTTCATTTGTTGCACTTAGGCGTAGTGTGGTACGTTAGCAGAGGTTGGACACTTTTCATTGTTCCCTTCTCTCCTCTAGGTAAGACGTGGTGCCGCGTGACACACTAAGGAGGTGGCAGTGATTGACGTCACCAAGGAACAACAGCGAGCTGGCCGGGGTGGCCGAGCGGTTCTAGCTGCTACAGTGTGGAACAGCGCGACCGCTACGGTCGCAGGTTCGAATCCTACCTCGGGCATGGATGTGTGTAATGCCCTTAGGTTAGTTAGGTTTACGTAGTTGTAAGTTCTAGGGGACTGATGACCACAGCAGTTAAGTCCCATAGTGCTCAGAGCCATTTGAACAACAGCGGGGTGCGGGACGAGTCCGTCCAGCAGACATACGCAGGAGAATGCAGGGTGTGTACGGTGTGAAGTGTGTTTCAGACAAAAGCGTGAGTAAGTGGTGTCGACTTTTCGTGGTGGCTGGGAGACACTGTCGGATGATACGCGACCTGGCAGGTGACTAATCGTGTTCCTGATGAGACAATTTCTGCTGTTGACAATTGCATTCATACTGATAGACGAGTCACCTTGGATGCAGGTATTGCTAAAGTACATGTGTCCCACAGCAGTGTGTATTCCATTGTGCGCAGTAGACTTGTTTACCGGAAGGTTTGTGCTCACTGGACCCCCAAATATTTGTCCGAGGAACAGCGACACAACAGAATGTGGATATCACTGAACCATTTGATGCGATATCAGAGCGAGGGTGACTACTTCCTTTCCAAGATCATTGTCGGAGATGAATTCATATGCCAGAATTCAAAAGTGAGTATACAGTGCAAACATGCAGGCTCACCTAAACCAAAGAAAATCCGTTCTACAACAGCTGCTAAGGTCATGGTGACTGTGGTCTTCGACGAGAAGGGTCCTATGTCAATGGAGTTCCTCCCCAGAGGAGAAACAGTTAACGCCAACAAATATCAAATATAGCGACGTGCTCCGTCAGCTGCGGATAACAATCAAGAATAAACGCCGGGGTAACCTCAAAAAGGCCATAATCTTATTGCACGAGAACGCCCGTCCTCATTTTGCCAAACAAACACAGGTTCTTTGGGCTTAGTGGAAGTTGGAACTGCTGGACCACCCCAAGTATAGTTCTGACCTGAGTCCCTGTGATTTCCACGTTTTTGCACCACTCAAGAAATACCTCCGGGCTACCTGTACGGATCGGATGAAGGAGTGCAGCAAGCTGTGACAATTGCTTTCATACTCAGGCCAAGGAGTTCTTCTTCCAGGGCATTCATCATCTAGCTCCAAGGTGGGATAAGCGCCTCGGCAGCTATGGTCATTATACGTACCTCTATCCTCTGTACATGGAAATGGACCTCTTCATTTGACTCCACCTTTTATTATGGGAAAGCAGTTTCGTCAACAATTCTAGCATAACTTCGTTGAAGCTTTGTGGGGTAGGTCCCTCCATGAACTTCCTAACACTTTCTTGGAGTAACCTGTGTGGCGTGGTGTGCATCTACGCTTGCACTGTTTTCACAACCTCGTCACCTGACGAAAACACTGATTCACTTAGGGCATCCGTCATCGGACCAAAAAGATGAAAATCACTTGAAGCTGGGTTCGGACTGTATGGTGCTGGCTCCAGAAACTCAAATCCAAGTTTTTGAATGTACTGGATCGTTTTTCCAACTGTATGAGAGTGGGCCTTGCCCCGAAACAAGTTCACTGTTCTGAAAGTTATGTTCTCCTCTTCTTTCCCGTGTTTCAGATCTCGCAGAGGCTTGCAGTAGCAACCCCTGTTCACTGTTTGACATTTAGGAGTGTAATTATTTAGCATTGGACTCTTGATATCCCAAAACACTCTCCTTATCCATTTTCCTGCTGTAGTTTGACTTCTGTCGTAGACGGAAATGCATGTTTCCACTCCAGTCTCTGCCCATGATCCTACGTCTCATAAACGATTTCTATCAGTCTGAGAGTAATTTTAATAGCATTTAACCACCTGATAGCAACAAATATGACAATATAGCAATGGTACAGTTGTATAGGTACCTGTTAGATTGTAGCTGGTACTACATAAGACGGGAAACTGAAGGTAATATGATGACATCATTTGGGTTCCAGTATCTTGTGGAATCTATGAAAGTGTTTTTGTTCGATATATTTCTGCTTGTGTGTGTGACACAGTGGCGCGTAAATTTTTCATTTCTTCTAAAATGATCGTTTTATTATCTTTTACACCTACAAAATATGTGTCTACTTATATCAGACAACCGTGTTTATGTATATGGACTTACTATACTTTTACAGCCCTTGCGCATCCATATACTAGTGAAACACCATTGTGTGTTTCTAGTACCATGCGCTGTAGCTTGTGTTATACAGCAAGCGAGTGTGAGTTCCTGTAGAATGACAGAGGAGGCCGAAATCGGAGTAAAGAAAGGAATTTAATTAAATACTGACTACCGGAATTTAATTTCATCATCATGAAGGTGAAATAGCTGACAGAGTTAAAAATACAATTTCATAAAGCAAAAATGGAAATGAATAACTGATGCGTATGTGCTAAGCTGCAATTATCAAGGTATGAAACCAAGCGAAATGTAAAAATGACATCGTCCTTGTTAAGAAACGCTTTTGCTTACTTGAAAAGTGAAGTTCACTCATTTAACGTAAAAGCAATTTGTACAACGTTATTCCTGCTAGTGGATTCCATTTCTAGAGAGTTTTACTGTAATGGCTATAAAATGCTCACTTGAGGATGACATTACCTTTTCGTTGGACTCTATACGTTTTCTACGGCCGAAATTTTTTGGTGTTTGTGTAGGTGGAAGTCAGCGGTAGGAAAATCTGCTGAAATGAATGCTCCATTAACACTTAGTTCGCATTCCTTGAGTTTTTCTTCCCCAAATCACCGACGTGGAATGTAAACAATACTAGTTTTCCTTTACTATACAGCCTGCTTCTTTGCGTTTTTCATAATTATTTATAGTTTTACACAATTCACGGCAGTTTCTTACAAAACAAAACTTATAAGTAAGAGCTTCCCAGAGAATGAAATTTATCTCACCTCTTCTGAATAGTGTTGGCCCCAAATTTCACAAACTTTCTCTTAGTTAGTTCTTCATGTATAAGATCCTGTACTATTTCTCCTGCTATACCTACAACGTCAGTAACAAGGTATTCCTTTATTTGCTGATTGTCCAGTTCCATATTGAGTAGGGTACGCTCTCGATGTCTCCACTCATGGTTGCGGTCGTGGATAATACTTTCAACACAAAAACTTTTATTTGGATATAATAAGCTAAGAGTTGTTAATAGAGTGCCACTGAATTCGAAAATGTCGTTCAACTTCGCACATTAGCTCCAGTTTTAAATATCAAATTGTGGCCATTACCTGGAAGTACAGGTTTTCACTATATGTCGTATCCCACGTATAAGGAGTTGGCACAACTGCATGACCTTGTTTCGCTCAGCGTGGAAGGATTACGTCATCTGTTAGGTGCTCTTCAGGTGTTCGTTACGTAGTACGTAACATTGTGTCATGGCAGTAATAATCAGTTAAGAATTGTTATGTTAAAGTGAACGCGTTTTATCGCTTCTAGAATTGCTTTAATGAAAGCCGACTTTTAATATACTTTCAGCTGACAGTTTACTAGCAGCAAAGTTCAGTAAGGTTTTGTGAATGTGTTAATAGTGCAAATAATTTCTGTTATATTTCTGGTCCATCATCAATTAAATTTTGTAGGAAGCACACTTTTAAAGTGCAAACAGTGACTTTCGCCATTTCTCAATTGCACAATTTTTACTTCGAGGAGCTGTTCAGTAACAAGTGCTGAGAGGCAAAGGAAATTCTTTGAATTTTGTCGTAAGGCAAGGGACTAGAACAAAAAGTCGGCACCACACACGGGCTGCTATACTTCTTCGTCCATCATCAATACTTATATACTGTATATGGAAAGGAAAGAAGTACAGCAACTGACTGCTGATGACTTGGAGGGAGCCGAGCAGCCATACTAAAGACTAACATTTGCTTATATTTCATTTCCGGAAAGAAAAAATCGGACACGTGCGAGGAGGATCTGTGCTCCGAGGATGCTGTACAAGCTTAATTATACACATAGATACTTCCATTGTACAGGTTTTGATGACAGAGTTTGCAACTATCAAAATATGTGACATAAATGGCAATATCTTTTGACTGCATTGATTTAGAAGCTTAAATGTTTTACACCGCCTAGAGACTACAGACTTTAGTATTCGACATAAATTTCAAATTGATAGCTCTAACCGTTTCTGAGAAACAGGGTCGTAACAGACAGACGCAGGCCGACACCGAAGTGACCCTATAAGGATTTCATTGTCACCGAATGAAGCAGGGAACCATAAACAGACGCTTTCAAAGTATCTAATACTCGTATTTTTTAATTTTTCTTATTTTCTTGTAATATACGCACAGTAAAAGATACTATCTCAAAATATGAGTGCTGATCAATATATTTCTACTTCGTGTTTGAGTTCTGTGATCCACACGATGTAAGGAAATTATTTTACAGTCACAATGAAATAAAATTTTTCAGTATTAGTAAGGGAGATATAGCGCCGATTTTAATGCAGCGACCCTTTTCTTATTCTAACATCTGCACATGGAAGAGCAATACGCTGACGAATTTTCTCCAAGTTATGACAAACTTCCGCTAGTGAAAAACCGTCGGAAAAGATGAATATTAATCTGACCAACAGCGTAATTAAAGTGAGAGGGTGTTGTGGCAACTTTCACTACCTTTCCATCGTGGAATAATTTCTGTGTGGGGAGTGTCACACTTCAATAAAGCTGTTAGTGTGACATGGAGCAGAAGAAATTATGACACTCTAACTGGGTCTTTGAGAATAACATGCCAGACTATGACAGCTCTGCCAACCAGAAACAAAAGAAAAAAAAATACACCCTGTCTTGTGCCATACACACACACTCTCTGCTCCACGCCTGCAAACGTTTTGTGATTTTATGGGTGTGTGAATTGTTCCTCTGGACCCTTACGTCTTTGATATACACCCCTGACCATAAATACAACAACTGAACGATTAAAAGGACATTCAGACTCTTAACTAATCCACTGACACTAAAGCTGAGGTCAGAGATGATTGGTTCCCCTAACGACTTTGTTGTTGAACATTCAACATCCTCTGCCTCAGAGATTTTGTTATCCCTACCCAAGCATTCACAGTGAATCAATCTTCCATAGAGACAATAACATGAGAAATTTCCTTCCAAGCATTCAGCAAAACTAGTTCTTTTAGTACAACAGAGTAAATGGTGTTAACACAAAATAAACAAAATGTAAATGACATGTGTAATGTAGTGAGACTGTACACAAATGACAAAAGAAAAAATAAATACATGAATCAATTTCAAAATGTGGTTTGAATATTAGTGTATTTGTCAATCTTAGATTATAGGTGGGAGCGACCTTGTACCCAGTATAGTCTAATAATGGTGTCGTTCCTTAAAAGATTACCTTTAATCTAATAAAATAAATATAGCAAGGCAAACAAAAATAAGAATTAAATAACACAAACATTTGATGTCTCCTGTTGCTCCTTTCTCAAGGGTCTTTAAGGAGTCCAAAAATTAACTTTAACATCAGCAGACATATAAACATAGCACTACAATCAGGAGGTGTGTAACAGGTAGGGTTTG
Organism: Schistocerca nitens; assembly: GCF_023898315.1. Classification (NCBI taxonomy): domain Eukaryota; kingdom Metazoa; phylum Arthropoda; class Insecta; order Orthoptera; family Acrididae; genus Schistocerca; species Schistocerca nitens. The sequence continues at coordinate 918,897,733 of NC_064614.1, read as the reverse complement.
GCAGGTGTAGCAGGTGAATGGGGCTAAGAGAAAGGTTACCCTTTTACTTAACATCATCATTGGTGGCACCAGTTTCAGGGCAGGACCTGTCTCCAGTCTATGGATGCAACATCTAGACTATTGACTGACCAGAGATAGGGCAGCAGATGACAAACAATTGCTCATGTTGAAGACAGTCCTCCAGCAGCAGATTTCAGTGTCGTGGCAAGTGACCAGTGACGTCAATCGCTTGATCCGGCGCTCTCCTGCCCCTCCTTTCTGGTCGGCAGCGGCGTTACATTTTTTTTTTTTTTTTCATTTTGTTCGTTGTTGATCGTTGTGTTTGGTCGTTGCGGACGTCACGTCATCCGTTAAAGCTCGGTTGTTGATCCTTCCACTCAGTTTTTTTTTATTACAGAGGCCAACCAGCTCTCTGTCCGAGCACGCTGAGCTACCGTGCCGGCATTAGGGTGGGTCATTTGAGACTCATGTATCAGATTGCAGTGGTCCCATGTGGTCGTGCGAAGTCAAAGGTGAGCCTCCGTTATCTGCTGGCTGAACGTGGGGCACTCCTGCAGTTGCTTTCACTCACCATTGCCACTGGCGAAAGATACGTAAAGGACTGTGTCCCCAACCCCGTCGCCCTTGAGCTGTCCCAGTTCCATCACATCCACTTTGTCACAGCCACTTAGTCAGGGGATGGTTTGCCTGTAATTGCGTGACGTCAGGGGCCAGCCTCCGTTACTTGCTTCATCTACATCTACATTTATACTCCGCAAGCCACCCAACGGTGTGTGGCGGAGGGCACTTTACGTGCCACTGTCATTACCTCCCTTTCCTGTTGGAGTCGCGTATGGTTCGCGGGAAGAACGACTGCCGGAAAGCCTCCGTGCGCGCTCGAATCTTTCTAATTTTACACTCGTGATCTCCTCGAGAGGTATAAGTAGGGGGAAGCAATATATTCGACACCTCATCCAGAAACGCACCCTCTCGAAACCTGGCGAGCAAGCTACACCGCGATGCAGAGCGCCTCTCTTGCGGAGTCTGCCACTTGAGTTTGCTAAACATCTCCGTAACGCTATCAGGCTTACCAAATAACCCTGTGACGAAACCCGCCGCTCTTCTTTGGATCTTCTCTATCTCCTCTGTCAACCCGACCTGGTACAGATCCCACACTGATGAGCAATACTCAAGTATAGGTCGAACGAGTGTTTTGTAAGCCACCTCCTTTGTTGATGGACTACATTTTTTATGGACTCTCCTAATGAATCTCAACCTGGCACCCGCCTTACCAACAATTAATTTTATATGATCATTCCACTTCAAATCGTTCCGCTCGCATACTCCCAGATATTTTACAGAAGTAACTGCTACCAGTGTTTGTTCCGCTATCATATAATCATACAATAAAGGATCCTTCTTTCTATGTATTCGCAATACATTACATTTGTCTATGTTAAGTTTCAGTTGCCTCCCTGCACCAGTGCCTATCCGCTGCAGATCTTCCTGCATTTTACTGCAATTTTCTAACGCTGCAACTTCTCTGTTTACTACAGCACCATCCGCGAAAAGCCGCATGGAACTTCCGACACTATCTACTAGGTCATTTATATATATTGTGAAAAGCCATGGTCCCGTAACACTCTCTGTGGCACGCCAGAGGTTACTTTAACGTCTGTAGACGTCTCTCTATTGAGAACAATATGCTGTGTTCTGTTTGCTAAAAACTCTTCAATCCAGCCACACAGCTGGTCTGATATTCCGTAGGCTCTTACTTTGTTTATCAGGCGACAGTGCGGAAGTGTATCGAACGCCTTCCGGAAGTCAAGGAAAATGGCATCTACCTGGGAGCCTGTATCTAATATTTTCTGGGTCCCATGAACAAATAAAGCGAGTTGGGTCTCAAACGATCTCTGCTTCCTGTTTCCACGTTGATTCCTACAGAGTACATTCTGGGTTTCCAGAAATGACATGATACGCGAGCAAAAAACATGTTCTAAAATTCTACAACAGATGGAAGTCAGAGATATAGGCCTATAGTTTTGCGCATCTGCTCGACGGCCCTTCTTGAAAAATGAAACTACCTGTGCTCTTTTCCAATCATTTGGAACCTTCTGTTCCTCTAGAGACTTGCGGTACATGGCTGTTAGAAGGGGGGAAAGTTCTTTCGCGTACTCTGTGTAGAATCGAATTGGTATCCCGTCAGGTCCAGTGGACTTTCCTCTGTTGAGTGATTCCAGTTGCTTTTCTATTCCTTGGACACTTATTTCGATGTCAGCCATTTTTTCGTTCGTGCGAGGATTTACAGAAGGAACTGCAGTGCGGTCTTCCTCTGTGAAACAGCTTTGGAAAAAGGTGTTCAGTATTTCAGCTTTACGCGTGTCATCCTCTGTTTCAATGCCATTATCATTCCAGAGTGTCTGGATATGCTGTTTAGATCCGCTTACTGATTTAACGTAAGACCAGAACTTCCTAGGATTTTCTGTCAAGTCGGTACATAGAATTTTACTTTCGAATTCACTGAACGCTTCACGCATAGCCCTCCTTACGCTAACTTTGACATTGTTTAGCTTCTGTTTGTCTGAGAGGTTTTGGCTGCGTTTAAATTTGCGGTGAAACTCTCTTTGCTTTCACAATAGTTTCCTACCTTTGTTGTTGAACCACGGTGGGTTTTTCCTGTCCCTCACAAAAAAATGGTTCAAATGGCTCTGAGCACTATGAGACTCAACTTCTGAGGTCATTAGCCCCCTAGAACTTAGAACTAGTTAAACCTAACTAACCTAAGGACATCACAAACATCCATGCCCGAGGCAGGATTCGAACCTGCGACCGTAGCGGTCTTGCGGTTCCAGACTGCAGCGCCTTTAACCGCACGGCCACTTCGGCCGGCTGTCCCTCACAGTTTTGCTCGGCACGTACCTGTGTCAAACGCAATTTACGATTGCCTTGAACTTTTTCCATAAACCTCAACATTGTCAGTGTCGGAACAGAAATTTTCGTTTTGATCTGTTAGGTAGTCTGAAATCTACCTCCAATTTCCCTCCGTTTTTTTTTTTACATTCCTATTTACTTCCATATTCAGGGATGCTGCAACGGCCTTATGATCAATGATTCCCTGTTCTGCGCTTACAGAGTCGAAAAGTTCGGGTCTGTTTGTTATCAGCAGGTCCAAGATGTTATCTCCACGAGTCGGTTCTCTGTTTAATTGCTCGAGGTAATTTTCGGACAGTGCACTCAGTATAATGTCACTCGATGCTCTGTCCCTACCACCCGTCCTAAACATCTGAGTGTCCCAGTCTATATCTTGTAAATTGAAATCTCCACCAAAGACTGTAACATGCTGAGGAAATTTATGTGAAATGTATTCCAGATTTTCTCTCAGTTGTTCTGCCACTAATGCTGCTGAGTCGGGATGTCGGTAAAAGGAGCCAGTTATTAACCTAGCTCGGTTGTTGAGTATAACCTCCACCCATAATAATTCACAGGAACTATCCACTTCTATTTCACTACAGGATAAACTGCTACTAACAGTGACAAACACGCCACCACCGGTTCATACGATCTTTCGTTTCTAAACACCGTCTGTGCCTTTGTAAAAATTTCGGCAGCATTTATCTCTGGCTTCAGCCAGCTTTCTGTACCTATAACGATTTCAGCTTCGGTGATTTCTATCAGCGCTTGAAGTTCCGGTACTTTACCAACGCAGCTTCGAAGTTTACAATTACAGTACTGATTGCTGCTTGGTCCCCGCATGTCCTGACTTTGCCCCACACCCTTTGAGGCTGTTGCCCTTTCTGTACTTGCCCGAGGCCATCTAGCCTAAAAAACCGCCCAGTCCACGCCACACAATCCCTACTACCCGTGTAGCCGCCTGCTGTGTGTAGTGGACTCCTGACCGATCCAGCGGAACTCGAAACCCCACCACCTGCAGGCTAAACAGCCCTGCGGTGATGTCACGTCAGCTGGTCTCTCACCTATGTACGTCACCCCTGCTGTGACGTCACGGTGGCAGCCAGGCCAAAAGTCTCGCTATTGCATGCCGCGTTGCGATAGGGGCATCTGCGTTGCTTCGACCCACATCCAGCCTTGGTCCTCTACTCGGTCGACATTTGGAACACCTTAGTCCTTTGCACAATCCGTAGCACACGTTTTACTGGAGTGTTTTTACAATAAATGTTTACGAAAACATATACACAGAAAGTCAAAACAAATGTATGAACTGATGGTCGTTAAACTTTGCACTATTATTAATGGAGGAAAAAAGGGTCTCACTGCTATCTTTCATTAAAAGAAAGAACGAAACAACAATAATTAATCTTTTATCTAAAAAAGCACCTAAAAATCATTTTCTAGTTGTGAAGAGGTTGCTGCTGTGTATGTCAGTGTCATGTTAGTTTTCCGACACCCCGTATGTAGCTCATGGGCTAAGCTGACGCCGCCTGCACATTCATACATCAAGCGCTCTCACACCACGTTACACTTGCTTGTAATTATTCTACCCATTACCATGTTTAGCTACCTCTAGCCCTTTCTACTTTACGCTACTCTTGACTGATACTTCTCCTGATGCCAACTTACATGATGGTGACGCTGGTGCGGATATCTGGGGCAGAACCTGGGCTGTATACTGCTCACCGCAATTTGTAGACTGTGCTATCACCGTATATCAGACATTTGCACAAATTCACCTTTTCCTCTGAAACTGACCAATAACTCTCAAAAATCGACATACAGATATCATCAATTAACAGCTACTGCAATGACATACAAATACCAGATCTTATTAATAATCTTTTAGTGCAGAACAATTAGTATTTCCGTTTTCATCTGGTCCCATTCGCCATTTCCTTCCTATCCATCGAAGACCGTACTACCGTGACTCGCACTCCACAGGCTCACGTCACGTAATACAAATCTCTGGCGCTGGCCATCCACGATCGGAAGACCTCAAGACAAACGTTATTGCACTCTTGGCGATAATCCATAAGCGATAACCACAGATGAAAAAGTAGCTTCAGCGAAAAACTTCCCGCCATAGGCGATTATCCATAAGTGTAAACCGAGCGAGGTGGCGCAGTGGTTAGACACTGGACTCGCATTCGGGAGGACGACGGTTCAATCCCGCGTCCGGCCATCCTGATTTAGGTTTTCCGTGATTTCCCTAAATCACTCCAGGCAAATGCCGGGATGGTTCCTCTGAAAGGGCACGGCCGACTTCCTTCCCAATCCTTCCCTAATCCGATGAGACCGATGACCACGCTGTCTGGTCTCCTTCCCCAAAAAAACCAACCAACCATAAGTGTAACCACAGTCGAAAACTACCAGTGAGGTACCCCTGCGGTTGCTTTCACTCTCCATTGACAGTAGTGAAAGGGACCGGCTCGCACGAACTGAGCAACTTTTACCTGTTCAACACAAGAACTGAGCAACTTGCCCCAAACGGTCCTGACCGCCAATACATGAAATGAGCAACACACGAACTGAGAAACTTTCAACTGCGTACCTGCAGGTTCCTTTGCAAATTCTTTTATTCAAGGAATTTATTGAACTTATAGAAACAAATACAAATGTTGCAAATACTTTTATTCAGGGAATTTATTGAACTTATGGAAACAAATACACATGTTGCAAATATTTTTATTCAAGAAATTTATTGAACTTATAAAAAAACAATTGAGTTTTGTAGGAAACACATTCTAAAAAGTGCAAACAGTGAATTTCGCCATTTCTCAATTGCACAATTTTTCTACCGATGAATATTTGCCTCTCTCTGGTTCTCTTGTCCGTTTTAGGTAAGAAACTAAACCAACACTATTCAGTCGAATGTAAGTGTCTGTTTGCAGTCTTCTCAAAGTGCTCACAAAATTATAAATGTTAGGATGAGTTGATTCAAAAAATTAATTAAAACGCGCATGCGTTCGTCGTTCTCCAAAGTGCAGAGGATTCGTCTGCCCAAACAGAAGGCGAGAAAGATGCATTTTCCTCGTCAATATAATTTTCCAACAGACAGTCTGAGAACTGCGTCAGTAATGAATCTTCTGGAATGATACTTATAACATCACAGCCCGCATCTCGTGGTCGCGCGGTAGCGTTCTCGCTTCCCACGCCCGGGTTCCCGGGTTCGATTCCCGGCGGGGTCAGGGATTTTCTCTGCCTCGTGATGGCTGGGTGTTGTGTGTGATGTCCTTAGGTTAGTTAGGTTTAAGTAGTTCTAAGTTCTAGGGGACTGATGACCATAGACGTTAAGTCCCATAGTGCTCAGTGCCATTTGAACCATTTGAACATCACAAAACGCATTTTCTACCTCTTCATGTTTTACGTACATTAAAGAGAAGCAATAGTGAAGCCATTTCCCCTTTTCACACTCTTTATCCCTGTAAACTGTGCCAAGTCCAAGTGTCTGAATTTTACGCCACCTGTTAAAGAAAGAAGAAAAACAGATTTCAATACCTTCAATTTTCAATACAACTGAGGGAAAAAAATTCGAACAACTGGTTCTCTAGTAATTAGCACCAATGAATGCCTATTCCAGTATGCAACTTTTACTCATTCACATAATTTCGTGAGCAAAGAAGTTTTATGGAAAATACTGGCTGCTAAAATTCATCAGTAGGCGGTATTCATTTGAAAACTGATGAAAGTTAAGTACTTAATGCCATCCATAAATACTATCACACTTCTCGTAATATTTTCTAATCAGTGTATCATAATATTTACTGACGCAGGCAATCAGTATTTGCAAAAAGATACAGAATTAATGGATTTTATTAGTGTCATGTAACTAAAGTCGAATGTATACCGAATATTATACAGTATTTTTAATACGATGAATAGGCGCGTTTTTCAGATTTGTTAGTACAATTCGGTGGTGGACAGTTAAAAAAGAAATAAACTCAATCATCCAGTTTTCTGCGATTTGGTAAATAGCCTTAAATAATCATACGATAACACACTGTAGACAACTATGTGTAGACCTTAACGTCTGAAAAGAATCTGTGGTGTTTTCAGGAAGAAAAACAGTCAACACTGCATAGAGTCCCAAGCGAGACTATACTGTGTTAGTATAAGATAAAAAAGAAAAAAAACATGGAAAAAAGAAAGAAAACTTACCAAGCTTGGGACAGATGGAACCGGCAGCCAACTATTTCACTCTCGGGAAAGATTGAATTAGCCCGCATCTCGTGGGCATGCGGTAGCGTTCTCGCTTCCCACGCCCGGGTTCCCGGGTTCGATTCCCGGCGGGGTCAGGGATTTTCTCTGCCTCGTGATGGCTGGGTGTTGTGTGATGTCCTTAGGTTAGTTAGGTTTAAGTAGTTCTAGGGGACTGGTGACCATAGCTGTTAAGTCCCATAGTGCTCAGAGCCATGTGAACCTTTTTTTTTTTTGAAAGATTGAATTAACATCTCCGTAGATTTCTGCCTCGAAATCAACCATTAAAATTTTTGGTTCGAAGCATATTCCTTTGTTTAAACCTTCCTGTTTAACACAAGTCAGAGCACTGACGTACGTTGCCGTCTTTCTATCTTTCAAAAGACAGAAAACCAGTGGAATTCCCACAGCTATACCCATGAATCGTAAATTACTGCAAGAAAAATTTGGAGCATAATCTAATGCGCCATCCATCAGAACTATGTCCTTTTCACATAAATAAGGAAGATTTGACTCCGTTGAAAAAATTATCAAACCTGAGTCAGGATCATTTTTCAATACAAATTCCTCATCTTTTATTGTCTTCGTGTTAATAGAATTGACCTCCAAGTGTACCTTCTCTGTTGATCTTGGCGACTTCGGATGGCACTTAAGCCTTGTACTGACGATATTGTTCCCTATGTATGTTACATCTTGATGACTCAAGATGTTGACCAAATGGCTCTGCTGCTCCACCTCCTTATTAATGAGTTTTGCCGGTCGCTCATCAGTATCACGTGTAGCTTTCGATTTTATTGAATTAGACACTGATTTTATTCCTAAGTCTTGCACTAAATACGGATCATGACTATGATTTCCGCCCGCATCTCGTGGTCGTGCGGTAGCGTTCTCGCTTCCCACGCCCGGGTTCCCGGGTTCGATTCCCGGCGGGGTCAGGGATTTTCTCTGCCTCGTGATGGCTGGGTATTGTGTGCTGTCCTTAGGTTAGTTAGGTTTAAGTAGTTCTAAGTTCTAGGGGACTTATGACCACAGCAGTTGAGTCCCATAGTGCTCAGAGCCATTTGAACTATGATTTCCGTCGCACCTCGACAAAACATGACCATTCCCTAATGTAAAAATTTTTGTATTACAGTTATTCTTAGAGCATCTCCAGCCCTGCTCGCCGGTCGATTTCACCTCCCTATAGAGTCTAAAGGCGAAATTTTTTGTAAACAAGGAATATCTGACCCCTTTCACTAAACATTGTCTTTACACTGTCCTCCATATTCAGTATAACTCTCCTACGCGTTTAACAAAACTTTATGCTGAAACACGCCAGTACATGTTCTTCACGGGCGGACACGAACGAAGCAGCAGAAACAAGCGTACTGGGTCTAGGTAGGCGCTGCAGATCGCATCTTTTAGGTGGGAATCCCCAGGTCTGGGGTCTTCTACTTGAAGGGATAGTTGCTCAGTTCGTGTGTAGGGATTAGTGAGGCCTAATCAGGATCCCGTCTATGTTGCTCAGTTCGTGTCCGGCCAAAGGAACGAACAGGGTCTGCTGGGGATAACCCTAATCGAACCACAGCGAGAAAAATAATCATATTCGAACGTCAACATGCCTCTGGCGTGGACAACCCATGTCCATCTCGCAATATACTCCCACCGGAATAGGTGGCATGAGCCAAATAACGCCAAGATACCACTACCGGATCACGAATCAACTTCTGTGGAACCACTTTCACCTCCTCACTCCGAATGGTGGGACAGTGAGAACATACGCCCCACTGTCAATGCACACAAAATCAACGGAAGAAAAACCGAACCATGACTACTTTATAAGACCAATTATGAGAACAATGGTGTCTCCAAGACTTGTGTAATTATTCCTGAACCAAAAAATGCAGTTTTCAGTTGTTTACCCTTGCTGTAGCGTGACAGGCTACTAATACAGTAACGTTCAAGTGTTGAACCAACCTGGTTTGTCGTAAGTCAGAGATTTTTCCTCCGAGAAATCGGTGCATTCCTATCCACGATATAAATTTCTGTCAGCAAAACATGATAGGATACCAGCATGTCACAACTTTACGGTAAATCACCAAAGTGAAAATGCTAGATAGGAAACTAGGAACGCCAAACTCTTTGATCAGATCTCACAGGAGAAAAAGTGTAAATGTAAACAAGTAGAGAATAATACACTAAATGACTACATAAATGAATTGGAAACAAATTACTCTTAACTTAATGACATAACGAGGCCAGGGCGGCCGACTGTCAGTTCCCTTGCGGACTTCTGCTGCGGTTCCTCTTCGAGGGGTTAGGCGGTCTAATTTCCGCTACGTCATTCCGGTGATCACATTGCGGACTTCTTCTACCGTTCCCTGCGTTATTCCTTGTTTGCCCTGAGTTCCTCACCGGCTGCGAGAAGCGTTTAGAATTTTGCATTTCCCTCCTGTTGCTATTTCCGTTTCCGTGAAAGTTACCTCCACATGTCTGCCGTCTGCTCTAACATTCTACGAAGGCTGTCGTGTGACTAGGGCCTCCCGTCGGGTAGACCGTTCGCCTGGTGCAAGTCTTTCGATTTGACGCCACTTCGGCGACTTGCGCGTCGATGGGGATGAAATGATGATGATTAGGACAACACGACACCCAGTCCCTGGGCGGAGAAAATCTCCGACCCACCCGGGAATCGAACCCGGGCCCTTGCGATTGACATTCTGTCGCGCTGACCACTCAGCTTCCGGTGACGGACGACATTCTACCGAGGCTCATTATTAAATCTTTGGCCTTGAGGTTGATTTCTTGTTGCCCTGATTCTATGTGTATTTTGTCCATCATTAGCGCACTTTGCGAATTTCATTCATTATGCCTCATTCGGTCCCTCGCGTTTTGTGTTCCTTGGCAAAGACTAACACTCGTAGAGCGCTCTTGAATGGCTATTGTGTCATAACATTTACCAACGAGCTGTTCCTGCTGCCTCAACGGCACTTTCATGTAGCAGTGTCGTATTATCTCCTTATCACTGTATGGTTGGTCCAGGTAACGGTTCTTGTTGACAAGCGTCTCGAAAATTTTTACCGGAATGCTGAATCTCGATGCTTCGTAATCCTTCCCTGTCCTGTGACCAATAGGTATTTAGGAAAGCCGCTCTGAAATCGCCGTAACTGCTGCAGTTTGCTGCAACGCTACGCATGTGCTCTGCTATTGAAACTTCCACGTATACAGAGACAAATTCCAATTTGTACACTTGTGGCCGTGACTCGGGTATTACCATATCATACCAAGCAATCCAAAACTTGGAGTGTAATGAATTGTGGTTCCCTTTGTAAACCTGAAAAATTTGAATTGAGAGGAAATGTCTTAAGTCAAAATATTCGTAATTTAGCACTCCTGGACTTTCTCTGGATTCTGGCGGGCGTGCGGCCGAGTTTTCATGGCCGACCGCTTCCTGAATGCTGTTGTACCCTAGTCTCGTGTCATCAGAGTCATGTAACAATGTTTCCGTACGTCTGAGTCGCGCGAAATCGTGGTCCGTCTCAGTACTTTGTGTACTACGCACCATTGACTGCACCGAGCGAGGTGGCGCAGTGGTTAGCACACTGGACTCGCATTCGGAAGGACGACGGTTCAATCCCGCGTCCGGCCATCCTGATTTAGGTTTTCCGTGATTTCCCTAAATCGCTCCATGCAAATGCCGGGATGGTTCCTTTGAAAGGGCGCGGCCGACTTCCTTCCCCATCCTTCCCTAACACTATGAGACCGATAACCTCGCTGTTTGGTCTCTTCCCCCAACCAACCAACCAACCGAGCGTCGTACACCGTTAAGCGAACGCTCCTGCCCTACATGGACCTGAGTCGTAGACGTGGCTCCAGGTTGGGTTTCACTATTTTGTCTTTGACATTCCTGGTGACGAAGGAGCTCACGGCGACCAGCTGTTGCTTCTGGTCGAATTTCTACACGAGCGACCCGTACGCTCATTTGTCTCATCTCATCCGCCAGCTCATTCTGCTGGGGAGACGTGTTTGCTCGTTTTTGATTTCCAATCTTTTTTCCTCTGTCTTTTCAGCTACTCTCTGTTCCTGCTTTCTAAGAGCAGAAACAGCCTTCTCGGTTGCACTCACTTCGAGCTTTGCCAGCGCTGCCTGATCTCGCACAATTTGGGCATTTTTCCGCGCATCTCGTGCTACTAATCCGGCTGTCCTAACCTCAGGTCTGGAATCCACCGCTACTTCTCGCTTCTCGGCTGGCGTTTTCCTAATGTTTTCAACCTCCGCTTTTACAAACTTAGCTTCATTCCTCACTTGATTTACGTTTTCGACATACTCATAAGCCCTCTTTTGAATTTCTTTAATTTGTTTCATTACTTCGTCCTATTTTCCTCCTTGCCTTGTCGCTTCTGAATTTCCCTTGTCTCATTAACGAGAATCTTCTGTCTTTGGTCTTCTTCCTGCCGTCTCTTTTCTTCCCTTTCTTTCTTCTTTTCTTCCTTCACCTGTCGTCTCTTCTCTGCCTCTTGCATTAAGTGAATGATCGATTCTAATTCTAGTAATGCACCCAGGCCTAGACGCTCACGACTCAGCTGCTGTATGGCGCATTGCCCGCGAAATCAGACTGTTACTTTCCCTGATGGTACCTCTTTCCGTATGTAGAGAACCTACGTGACCTGTCACCTCGGCATCATTTTCACTTTCATTTCCTGAGTTAACTGAACCTCGTCATCAGAGTATCCTGCATTTGACATTGTGCCCCGTTCGCAGAATGATTTAAATGAGCTTTTTCCGCGGCCCTGTCTGTTATGTATAAATGACTGCTTCGTGTCTGAACGAAAATAGCGCAGCCTTTCTCAGTACATAACGAGATTTGCTTCTCGTAAGCATTGAAATCAATTGCTACTACCGCAAACTTCCGACTGTAACGCATCACGAGCCACAACTCCACTATGACATTTTTTGAAATAATGCACACAAATATGCCTAGTCCCATGAAACAAATCCTACTCTAAAATGTCGTACACATCCCCATAAACAATTTGCTCCCCAAAAGTTTCCACAACGCCGTTAGTAACGAAACAACATCAGACAAGAAATGATGAAGAAGTCACAGACAGGACACAAAGTAGATGATTTAGACAATAGGTATACTGAAATAAAATGACTGCAACATACCAAAAGTTACTGAGATAAAACGCATAGCGCCAAAACTGAGTATACATGTTCTCAGTGCAGCATAGTCTCGCTTTGAAAAAAATTAAAACACGCTCCTGTTCCGCAGGATAACGCACTGACAACCTGGCAAAATTTCCATGAATCTAGATCCTGGTCAAGGGTCGCCAATTGTAAGAGGTCGCTCGCAATTAATCATAAACATATGTCCAAGTGATACTAGATGTTATTATATTTACATAAAGAAAAGTGTTACCGTCTCCAAATAGTGAGCTACACCCTTAATTTTTATATATGACATTAGTAAATTTACTCATGGCACTTGTGTTGCCTATGTCTGCGGTCACTTTCAGAACTCAAATAAACAATCAAATTAACTAATTTAGTACGACTGCATTCTTAATTGCTGTTGTGTATATGTATCACCACAATAAAACAAAAACAGGGAATGGTTGGAGGAGTATGAATGAGAACAGTGTCGTATTTAAGTTGAGAAGATTAATGACAAGATTTTATTCATCCTTTTATCACTACAATTGATCTGATAAATCTTACAAAGCAAATGACAAACGTAAATTAGCAAAGGGATAATGTTTGATTGGAAAAACATTCATTGGGCTCAAAACTATACAAATTCTCCCCTTTTACAACGGAATCAGACTTTCTTTACACGAATCCACTGTAAGGCCGTTTTCTATTCAAATGGAGTCAACTATGACCAGATACACCACAAATAATAGTTCAAGGAAAACCGGGAACTGTGAATATCATTTAACAACCGTATACCGGTGCAGCAGTACTTTACCATTTCACCTTGATTCAGGCGGCGCAAGAAAACGGCTCACTGTGGGCGAGGAGCGGAGTGCAGCGGCGGTGCAGTTAAAGTGAGAGAGTCGAGTGCCAACTGCCACACTTCGCTGTCAGATGTTTTATGTTATTGGGCAAATGATCAAAAATTTTCGCTGCTGCATATTGAGCTCCTTTGTGAGCCACTGACAGCTTTAATGATGAGTAATAAATGTTTTGTTCCCCTCTAGTGCTGTACGTGTGTTCATCATTATTATTCTGAAATTGTGCCGGATTGTTTATGACGAATTGCACTAGCGAATATTTGTTATCCGATCGTGCATTTAAAATGCCTAACTTCTTAAAAAGGTACCTACATGACGAGTGCGGGCATGCACCACATATTATTCTTATTACCCGCTTTCTTAGTGGTGAGTTATCCCAGAAAGCTATTTCACAGGACACTCTTGAGCGTAAATTTGCAAAATATGTCAGGAGGCTGACTAGTTTGTTTCCAGGAATAACAATTATAGGGAGAGCAAAAGTAGCTGAACTTATTTGTCTGAAAAGTTAGTAAAATGCTTCTTTCAACTCAGGTATTTATGTGTATGCACACCCAGAAATTTGGATCATTCTACCCTATCCATTTACTGACTCCTGTTCATGTGCTACATCAGTTGCAGGTATTACTCTATTTATTATACAGAAATGAATATTGCGTGTTTTTTCAAAATTAAGAGAGAGTTTATTTTGAGAGTACCACTTAATAATTCTTTGAAAAGCATCGTTAACAACTTCTTCTGCAGCTTTCTCTCTGATGGGATTTGTTATAACGCTAGTATCGTCTGCACAAGGTACCAATTGCGCTTGTTGAATATTAACTGGAAGGTCGTTCACATATATAAAGGATAGGTGTGGACCCAGAATTCAACCCTGAGGTACTCCATTTTGTGGTTCCTCTCCAGTTGCTAAAATTTTCTATCTTTCCAACATGGTTTTTTTTACGAATGTAATGAATCGAGGCGTTTCTGTAAATACAGTTAGAAAATATAGAGCAACCTTCTAGATGTCTACAGTTCGTTTGGATACAGAAGAAATTCTAGGTTTTTCATCTACTTTCGCATATCGTCGTAAGAAAACTATTGTTTTGCGAGCGCAACAGCGGGTAATAGCTAGAAAAAAAAAAAAAGCGATGTCTTCTGCATGGCGCGCTGGCAGCGTCCCGCTTAGTTCCACGTAAAACGTGCTCTCATTCCCTGGTAATTCAACGGTCGACCGCACCGCCGCTCGGGATGTGGTTACCCGGGCAGGTCTTCGCGGAGAGCCCAGCAGGGCAGGCTGCAGTATGCGACTCGTTATCCGTAATGACTTAACTGAATCGGGACGGCGCTTTTTTGGCCGCAGACGACTCGGATCGAAAGTCGGCGCAGTCCGCGTCCCATCCGGTCCCCCCCGTACAGTAAAACAGCCGACCGGCCGCTCGGCCCGTTACGAGACCATTAATCAGGCTGCAGGAACCAGTCCAGGCACAGGCAGCCCCGCGCGTCACGTGATGAATCGCGTCATCTGACGCCGCCGGCCGCTCTGCCCTTACCTGAGACCTTAATTACCCTCTGGACACGAATTAATTAATTACCCACTAGCCATCCCACCTCCCATTTCCCCCCTCCCCCTGCCCCAGCTGTACCTCAGCCAGTCTCGTTTTATTTTGGCCTTGCTGAAACTCATCCTCTTGATGCGACCGCCCCCCGCCTACTTCGGTGATTTTGAGACACTGCAGAGCACCTGAAGTTTGGGCAAAAAATTCGACTCACTGGTATGCAAAATCTAAGGACGGAAGTAACTTAGCTCGGTTAAACTTGGAGCAAACATAGAAATAACTGCTAGACAACATATGGTGTATGTGGTCGTGCTACAGTACGGCTCCCCACCCTGTGCCACACGTACTGGACGTCACTTAAGTAGGGGGAACGGGTAGGCCAGTACAGCCACCGGATGTGCCTTCGTTACAAGAACTCCTCCACCTCGACTATTCTACATCTACATCTACATCCATACTCCGCAAGCCACCTGACCGTGTGTGGCGGAGGGTATCTTGAGTACCTCTATCGGTTCTCCCTTCTATTCCAGTCTCGTATTGTTCGTGGAAAGAAAGATTGTCGGTATGCCTCTGTGTGGGCTCTAATCTCTCTGATTTTATCCTCATGGTCTCTTCGCGAGATATACGTAGGAGGGAGCAATATACTGCTTGACTCCTCGGTGAAAGTATGTTCTCGAAACTTCAACAAAAGCCCGTACCGAGCTACTGAGCGTCTCTCCTGCAGAGTCTTCCACTGGAGTTTATCTATCATCTCCGTAACGCTTTCGCGATTACTAAATGATCCTGTAACGAAGTGCGCTGCTCTCCGTTGGATCTTCTCTATCTCTTCTATCAACCCTATCTGGTACGGGTCCCACACTGGTGAACAATACTCAAGCACTGGGCGAACAAGTGCACTGCAACTTACTTCCTTTGTTTTCGTTTTGCATTTCTTTAGGATTCTTCCAATGAATCTCAGTCTGGCATCTGCTTTACCGACGATCAACTTTATATGGTCATTCCATTTTAAATCACTCCTAATGCGTACTCCCAGATAATTTATGGAATTAACTGCTTCCAGTTGCTGACCTGCTATATTGCAGCTTAATGATAAGGGATCTTTCTTTCTATGTATTCGCAGCACAATACACTTGTCTACATTGAGATTCAATTGCCATTCCCTGCACCATGCGTCAATTCGTTGCAGATCCTCCTGCATTTCAGTACAATTTTCCATTGTTACAACCTCTCGATATACTACAGCATCATCCGCAAAAAGCCTCAGTGAACTTCCGATGTTATCCGCAAGGTCATTTATGTATATTGTGAATAGCAACGGTCCTACGACACTCCCCTGCGGCACACCTGAAATCACTCTTACTTCGGAAGACTTCTCTCCATTTAGAATGACATGCTGCGTTCTGTTATCTAGGAACTCTTCAATCCAATCACACAATTGGTCTGATAGTCCATATGCTCTTACTTTGTTCATTAAACGACTGTGGGGAACTGTATCCAACGCCTTGCATGAAGTCAAGAAAAAGCCGGCCGGGATGGCCGAGCGGTTCTAGGCGCTACAGTCTGGAACCGCGCGACCGCTACGGTCACAGGTTGGAATCCTGCCTCGGGCATGGATGTGTGTGATGTCCTTAGGTTAGTTAGGTTTAAGTAGTTCTAGGTTCTAGTAAGAGTGACATCAAAAGCAACGGTGGTAACATTAAGAGTGCAACGGGAATTCCACTGTTAAACGCAGAGGAGAGAGCAGATAGGTGGAAAGAATACATTGAAAGCCTCTATGAGGGTGAAGATTTGTCGGATGTGATAGAAGAAGAAACAGGAGTCGATTTAGAAGAGATAGGGGACCCAGTATTAGAATCGGAATTTAAAAGAGCTTTGGAGGACTTACGGTCAAATAAGGCAGGAGGGGTAGATAACATTCTATCAGAATTTCTAATAAAATCATTGGGGGAAGTGGCAACAAAACGACTATTCACGTTGGTGTGTAGAATATATGAGTCTGGCGACATACCATCTGACTTTCGGAAAAGCATCATCCACACAATTCCGAAGACGGCAAGAGCTGACAAGTGCGAGAATTATCGCACAATCAGCTTAACAGCTCATGCATCGAAGCTGCTTACAAGAATAATATACAGAAGAATGGAAAAGAAAATTGAGAATGTGCTAGGTGACGATCAGTTTGGCTTTAAGAAAAGTAAAGGGACGAGAGAGGCAATTCTGACGTTACGGCTAATAATGGAAGCAAGGTTAAAGAAAAATCAAGACACTTTCATAGGATTTGTCGACCTGGAAAAAGCGTTCGACAATATAAAATGGTGCAAGCTGTTCGAGATTCTGAAAAAAAGTAGGGGTAAGCTATAGGGAGAGACGGGTCATATACAATATGTACAACAACCAAGAGGGAATAATAAGAGTGGACGATCAAGAACGAAGTGCTCGTATTAAGAAGGGTGTAAGATAAGGCTGTAGCCTTTCGCCCCTACTCTTCAATCTGTACATCGAGGAAGCAATGACGGAAATAAAAGAAAGGTTCAGGAGTGGAATTAAAATACAAGGTGAAAGGATGTCAATGATACGATTCGCTGATGACATTGCTATCCTGAGTGAAAGTGAAGAAGAATTAAATGATCTGCTGAACGGAATGAACAGTATGGCCGAGCGGTTCTAGGCGCTTCAGTCTGGAACCGCGCGACCGCTACGGTCGCAGGTTCGAATCCTGCCTCGGGCATGGATGTGTGTGATGTCCTTAGGTTAGTTAGGTTTAAGTAGTTCTAAGTTCTAGGGGACTGATGACCTCAGAAGTTGAGTCCCATAGTGCTCAGAGCCATTTGAACCATTTGAACAGTCTAATGAGTACACAGTATGGTTTGAGAGTAAATCGGAGAAAGACGAAGGTAATGAGAAGTAGTAGAAATGAGAACAGCGAGGAACTTAACATCAGGATTGATGGTCATGAAGTCAATGAAGTTACGGAATTCTGCTACCTAGGCAGTAAAATAACCAATGACGGACGGAGCATGGAGGACATCAAAAGCAGACTCGCTATGGCAAAAAAGGCATTTCTGGCCAAGAGAAGTCTACTAATATCAAATACCGGCCTTAATTTGAGGAAGAAATTTCTGAGGATGTACGTCTGGAGTACAGCATTGTATGGTAGTGAAACATGGATTGTGGGAAAACCGGAACAGAAGAGAATCGAAGCATTTGAGATGTGGTGCTATAGACGAATGTTGAAAATTAGGTGGACTGATAAGGTAAGGAATGAGGAGGTTCTATGCAGAATCGGAGAGGAAAGGAATATGTGGAAAACACTGATAAGGATAAGGGACAGGATGATAGGACATCTGCTAAGACATGAGGGAATGACTTCCATGGTACTAGAGGGAGCTGTAGAGGGCAAAAACTGTAGAGGAAGACAGAGATTGGAATACGTCAAGCAAATAATTGAGGACGTAGGTTGCAAGTGCTAATCTGAGATGAAGAGGTTAGCACAGGAACGGAATTCGTGGCGGGCCGCATCAAACCAGTCAGTAGAAGAAAAAAAAAAAAAGGTTCTAGAGGACTGATGACCTTACAACCAGTTTTCAAGTCAAGAAACACGGCATCTACCTGGGAACCCGTGTCTATGGCCCTCTGAGTCGCGTGGACGAATAGCGCGAGTTGGGTTTCATACGATCGTCTTTTTCGAAACCCATGCTGATTCCTACAGAGTAGAGTTCTAGTCTCCAGAAAAGTCATTATACGCGACTATTCGTTGCGATCGCGCACTATCATCCATAAAAATGAATTTAGGGCCGAAAGCCCTCCTGAAAAGACGCACATGGAGAAGGAGTACAGTTTCACAATAACATTTATTGGTGATTGTACGCTGTTGAAATAGTTGGAGGTCAGTACGCCCATGCAGCAATGACCCTCCTAACACCATAACAACTGGACTGCCAAAACGATCGTGCTCGACAATGCTGGATGTTCCCTGATATGGCAAAAACTATCATGCACCAAGGAACATGGACAAACGTGATCGTTTTGGTGGTCCAGGTGTTATGATATGGGGAGACTTCATGTTTCATGGGCACACTAACCTCCAAATTTTTGACCACGGCTCTCACCAGTCAACGTTATTTCGACATTATACTCCTTCCCCAAGTGCAACACTTCAGGCGAACATTCAGCCCTGAAACAATGTTGGAACGAAAGGATATTCGGGAAATTGACTGGCCTGCCTGTTCCCCCGACTTAAATCCTGTCGAACACTTAGAAATGCGGTGGGGAGACGAGCTGCAACAAGTTTGCATGCACCAACGACCATCCACCAGTTGTCAAGTTCGCACTTGAAGGAGAAAGCCTTTACCAACGTGTTGCCAGTATGAGGAGGCACGCTACGGTGCTTGCATTGCCGTCCGTGGTGATCACACGCTCTATTAAGAACAATGTCCCGCCGTTTGTAATGTCCACAGGACCACCATAAATCGCGGTGCGTTCGGTGCAATTATTGTCCTGAACGAATGTGTAATTTCTGCTCGTCTCAATGTGTATTCCTTCCAGTTACCTTTTATGCTCTACTGTAGCAGTTCTCCCTACGTACAGCCCGAGTTCAAAGGGATATGTTTTATGGCAGTAACACACGCGAAAGTTACTTTCGTCGTTATGTTTTGCACACCTGTAGACTGTTCCGTCTGGCGCCAGTGGCTCAGGTGTAGTGTCGGGTATCCCTCATGCGGCCCCATTGCCAAAATCTATGACGAAGAGTTGGTTGTGCCCTTAGAAGGTCTTTGCTAGCCGATATATATGTAGGAGTTCGCTGGCCCGAGAGAGAGGCACGAAGTTTGGGGATTGGCGGTAGCGTCGGGCCAAGATGTGGTCACGAGGTCCGAGCGACCGAAGCCACGAGCTGTGCAAGGAGGGCCTGCGCAGAGCGAAGATACCGGAGTGCTTCACCGGGGTCAGCGTCGACTACAAGCAGCAGGCCGACATCCCGTCGGTTGGTTGGCAACATTCGTGTGGGACGACCGCTCGTGGCCTGGCTGCCCTCTGCTACCCGGCTTTCATCGGCACCACTCACTGCCCGCTGACGCACCGGGGATCCACGGAACAGCTTGCTGATAAAGGGGAGTAACATTCTGCAATCCTCGTGGTGATTTGTTTCCTTGTCTACCTGCACTCCTGGTTTGTACCCGACCCTCAGAGTTTTACCCGGTCGGCTCTTTGGTCGTAAATATACGCCGTACTATTGTACTAAGATACTAGTTGTCGTTTGAAAATTTATCCCGCCATTATATTGCCATTCCTTTCTGGTTTGTACCCGATCATTAATGTTCTAGTGAATCAGCTCCTCGTCATAAGTACAGCCGGAACAATCTTGTGGTTAGATTTAGATGTTAACCGGTTCAATTCTTTGATTATAATTGCTTATGACCTGAACGACCTGTTGTACTAACAAGGGAACCTCCCCATCGCACCCCCCTCAGATTTAGTTATAAGTTGGCACAGTGGATAGGCCTTGAAAAACTGAACACAGATCAATTGAGAAAACAGGAAGAAGTTGTGTGGAACTGTGAAAAAATAAGGAAAATATACAAACTGAGTAGTTCATGGCAAGATATACAACATCAAGGTCAATGGGAACGTAGGAGCGTCGTGGTCTCGTGGTAACGTGAGCAGCTGCGGAACGAAAGGTCGTTGGTTCTAATCTTCCATCGAGTGAAAAGTTTTAATTTTTTATTTTCAGTTTATGTGACCAACTCTTATGTTTTCATCACTTTTTTGGGAGTGATTGTCACATCCACAAGAAAACCTAAATCGGGCAAGGTAGAAGAATCTTTTTACCCATTCGCCAAGTGTACAAGTTAGGTGGGTCGACAACATACTCCTGTCGCACATGCCGCCACCAGTGTCGTATAGAATATATCATATGTGTTTTGCTGTGGAGGAATCGGTTGACCTATGACCTTGCGATCAAATGTTTTCGGTTCCCATTGAAGAGGCACATCCTTTCGTCTACTAATCGCACGGTTTTACGATGCGGTCGCAAAACACAGACACTAAACTTATTTCAGTGAACAGAGACGTCAATGAACTATGACAGATAATAACTATGCAAAAAAAAAAAAAAAAGAAAGTAAAATTTTCACTCGAGGGAAGACTTGAACCAAGGACCTCTCGTTCCGTAGCTGATCACGCTACCACAGGACCACGGCGCTCCTGGGCTTCGATCGTCCATGATGTTGCTTATATTGCCCATGGACTACTCAGTTTGTATATTTTGCTTATTTTTTCGCAGTTCCACACAACTTCTTCCTGTTTTCTCAATTGATCTGTGTTCAGTTTATCAAGGCCTATCGACTGTGCCAACTTATAACTAAATCTGAGGGGGGTGCGATGGGGAGGTTCCCTTGTAAGCAGCTCGTTGCTGTGTTTGAAAGACCGGGTTATTATTTATGTATTTTAGCTGGAACTTGTGGTTCCGCCAAGTGAGTTCTCTTGTAATAAGTGTTCACAAGTAATGTTTTAAGATGTTCCTTCAGAGCGGTCTTAATAACTGATAATCAGTTTAACTTTGAAAATATTAACAGCCAGCTGTCACCAGGGTTTAAGTCAAAATAAAATTGTCAGAAGGGACGGGATGGGATCTAGTCGCACCTTGGCAGTTGATTGAATTTAAGAGGTTTGTTGCTTTGAAGTCAGCCTTATCATTGTCATATAGTTTCCTAGACTGATTAACCTTTAAGTACAGGTGCGCATCTTAACACCAAACCTATCGACAAACAGCTTTCAAATTAAACGTTACGTCATCTGGTCTGAGTAATGGTATCACTCTTGTCACCAATGGTGTCTATATAGTTTTCATGTGTTGCAGAAGGACGTTTAACAAGACAGACTGTGTCCAGCGCGGTAGTAAACACCGCTGTTTCACCCGATAACGGGCGGGCTGCAGATCCGGCCGTCTTGTAACCATTGACACATTGCTTGCTGTTTTGCAATATAGCACTTCAAATTTTTTTGCAGAAGCTTATTCAACTGAAGGTTTGAGGTCAAAAGAATTTTGCAAATTTGTTCATTTATATTGTTCATTTGTCCATTTATATTGTTAAATAAACAAGTTGTGTGAAATAAAGTTATATTGGTTGGTCCTCCCTTCCACGTTTTCCTTAATTTCAGTGAGTACTACGTATTAGTATCCTGCTGAGAATCGACTCACAATCTTCTGAAAAGTGAAATGTTACTTATACCATTCCTCTTAACTGTTCCATTTCCTCTTGAAAAAGAGGGGAGGAAGATTGGGTTTTAACGTTCTGTCAGTGACGACGTCATTAGCGACGGAACACAAATTAGGGATGGAGAGGAGTAGACAGTGGAGTCTGTGGTGTTATTTTCAACAAACCATCACAGGAGTTAACCGATTTTTGTCATGTTGTTGGCTAATGGCATCAGGAAGCGCATTAGTTTTCACTATAAAATTTGTTTCACTCAGTCAGTGCTCACATAATTGTGTATTGGCTATCTAGCTCTACATTTAAGTCTATTCTTCCGCGCCGACAGCTGTGATCGAGTGGTTCTAGGCGCTTCAGTACGGAACCGCGCACCTACTATGGTTGCGGTTTCGAATACTGCCTCGGGCATAGATGTGTGTGATGTCCTTAGGTTAGTTAGGTTGAAGTAGTTCTAAGTCTAGGGGACTGATGACCTCAGATGTTAAGTCCCATAGTGCTCAGAGCCATTTGAACCAATTTGAATCTACACTTCGCAAGTCACCGTAGGGTCTGCAGAGGAGGGTACCATTGTCACTCCGCTCTTATCCTGTCCCAGTAGCGTATGGCTCGCGGGAAGAACGACTGCTGGTGAACCTGTGTGTGGGCTGGAATCATTGTAACTTTCTCTTCATGATCTTTTGGAGAGATGTACGTACGAGGAAGGAATATATTGGTTGACTCTAGGAAACTACGCTCTCGAAACTGAAACTATAGACCATACCGTGACGCAGAACGCCTCTCTTGCAGCCTCTGCCACTAACGTTGGCTGAGCATCACCGTGACGCTATCTCGCTTGCTAAATGAACCTGTAACGAAAGGTGGTGCTCTTCTTTGTATCTTCTCTATTTCCTCTGTCAATCCTGTATGGTGCGTATCCTAGACTGACGACCAATATTCAAGCAATCGTCGAACGGGTGTTTTGACTACACTTCCTGAGAATTCTTCTAATGAATCGGTCTGGAATTTACCTTACTTGAGATTAGTTTTATGTGGTCGCCGCACTTCAGATCGCTCCATACGCGTGCTCCCAGATGGTTAACGGATATGACTGCTTCCAGTGTTTGTTCTGCCGTCGTCTAATCATGCAATCAAGAACCTTTCTGCCTATTTATGCTCTATACGCAATATATGTTTATGTTAAGGGTTCATCGTCAATCCATGTACGATGCGCCGTTGCTCTGCAGCGAATCACGGGAAGTCTCATGGACCTTCCTGTGTTATTTATTGTGTGGAAAGTAACAGTCCTTACAGCACTCCCTTAGGACAGGCCTGAAGTTACTTACACGTCTGAAGTCTTCTCTCCGTTGAGAATGATGTGCTATATCGGTTTAGAATCTCAGCTCATAGATATTAGTCGAATACTCGAGGAGTCAATTCAGAAGAGATAGGGGATCCAGTATTAGAAATTAAAAGAGCTTTGGAAGACTTAATATCAAATAAGGCAGAAGGGATAGATAACATTCCATCAGAATTTCTAAAGTCATTGGGGGAAGACACAACAAAACGACTATTCAACTTGGTGTGTAGAATGTATTAGTCTAGCGACATACCATCTGACTTTCGGAAAAGTATCATTCACACAATTTCAAAGACGGCAAGAGATGACAAGTGCGAGAATCATCGCACAATCAGCTTAACAGCTCATGCATCCAAGTTGCTTACAAGAATAATATACAGAAGAATGGAAAAGGAAATTGAGGATGCGCTAGATGACGATCAGTTTGGCTTTAGGAAAGGTAAAGGCACGAGAGAGGCAATTCTCACGTTGCGGTTGATAATGGAAGCAAGGCTTAAGAAAAATCAAGACACGTTCATAGCATTTGTCGACCTGGAAAAAGCGTTCGACAATGGTGCAAGTTGTTCGAAATTCTCAAAAAAGTAGGGGTAAACTATAGGGAGAGAGCCAAGAGAGAACAATAAGAGTGGACGACCAAGAACGAAATGCTCGTATTAAAAAGGGTGTAAGACAAGGATTTAGCCTTTCGCCCATACAGTTCAATCAGTACATCAAGGAAGCAATGATGGAAATAAAAGGAAGGTTCAGGAGTGGAATTAAAATTCAAGGAGAAAGGATATCAATGATACAATTCGCTGATGACATTGCAATCTTGAGTGAAAATGAAGAAGAATTACATGATCTGCTGAACAGAATGAACAGTCTGATTAGTACAGAGTATGGATTGAGAGTAAATCGAAGAAAGACGAAGGTAATGAGAAGTAGTATAAATGAGAACAGCGATGAACTTAACGTCAGGATTGATAGTCACTAAGTAGATGAAGTTAAGGAATTCTACAACCTAGGCAGTAAAATAACCAATGACGGACGGAGGAAGGAGGACATCAAAAGCAGACTAGCAATGCCTACCACATTTCAAAAGCTTCTATTCTCTTCTTGTCTAAACTGCTTGTCGTCCATGTTCAGTACAACAGTATCTGGAAGCACAGAATACAGACCAGTATGTTACTCTCGGAAAAACCATTCAGAAATAGTAACATTTCACGTGAATTTTACTGACTGCTTTGCAAATGCCATGCTGTCTAGCCATAAAAACTCTTAAAAGCAAGCGAACCTGTACAAATCTGGTTTCGCTATTATTGTTATTTCAGGTAAGTAACCAGAACAACTTACAAGAAGCGCTTATTATATTTAAGCCTAAAGTAAAATAGCAACTACGATTCTACATAATATTTTTACAGAAATAAATTGAGGCCCACATAATGTAAGAACATGTTTGGTTGAATAGAAATGAAAAATATATTGTTTTTCAGAAGGCGGAATTAAGAATCCCAAATTCAGTTTGCGAACACGGAGAAGAATACGTCAACAGGAGGCCCCAACGCTAGTAACATAAGCAATGAAATGTAGGTACCTCTTAAAGAGCACCACAGAACGCTTCACAAGATCTCGTCCACCTTACTCAATTACCAGGATATACAGAGCTAAGATGATTCCGGGCGACAACCGTCTACTGACGTGGGAATCGTCCACGTTTCAATTACATCATGCAACTGTCCAGCAGTGTCACGTCTTTCAGAAACGGTTTGAGTTCCTCCAGAAGTAACAACAGTTGGCGTGCTCTAGTTAGGTGACTGTCACTGGTATCCTTGACTCATGATTCAGCACAACACAGTTAGGCCCCACTGGCTCTGACAATATGTCTCACGTACCGTATTAGGATTGATTCACATCCTGACATCCGTTTGATTATTAATGGCTATTTTTCGGAATTGCAGCTGGCCTGAAAATATACGTTCTAAAAAGTCAGCGTTGTTCTTTATATTGCGAAAGTTCTATCAATCGATCGACGCTTGCGACTCTAGCACCAGATGTAGCAGCAGGTTCCAAAGTTTAAACTAACGAGTGCGCAGTCTCCACGTTGCAAACACCTGCGCCACTCTACTACTGGTTTTCGATGCAGCGTAAGGGTGCAGTGTGGCTAACAGCAGCCAACGCCTCTTCTTGATTCTTGCCACACATCACTATACGATAGGTCGAACATCATACCAAATTGCAAACCTATTTAAAAAGAGTAATATTACTATCAACTTTTCTACTAATAATAAAGTACACCAAAAAGTCATCCATGATATAAATCTTTCCAAGGCCCCCTACAGTGAATCTGTAATATACAAACTCCAATGTGATTCGTGCCCGAAATTTTACATTGGTCAGACAGGCACAAGTTTTGAGATTAGGTGCAAAGAACACCTCAATGCCTCAAGTCTTGGAAACTTGAACAAGTCTACATTTGCGGCCCACATTGCGGAAGAAACCCATTAAGTGACAAACACTGAATGCAACAAGAAAACGTTACATTTAGCAGAAAAAGGACTCACTATGAATATATTACAGGAAATAGAGATACATACAGACAGAAACACTTCCCTGATAAAATACTTCATGAGCAGGCTCAATTGGCTAACACTCCATTCCTGACAAACTTGCAGAAATTACTTTCTATGCTCCAATGTAAATAATATTAATGCACATATCTGCAGATCAAGTAACTAATCTTATAATATTTTATCTACCTATAGTAGTCAGAATTATTTATGGCACTAAATACTACTGAATTATAAGGTACTATCATGATTGGTCTTCAAATAGCACATAAGGATTTCAAACACTTCTTGTCCACATTTCTGTCTCTGTCGTTACATAAAAGAAGTCTGCAGTGCTATAATTCACAAGATCGCATGTATTAATTGTTTCTGTCTGCATTTAATGCCCTAGATTTAATGCAAAACACTTTGTCAATCTAACATTAAAGTAACTGACTCTTCCTCTCCCAAAGAATGAGATATCTTTGTATCACTGCATTGCAGCATCTTTGACACTCATGTGCCTTTTAAAGTGTGTATTGTCTTACGTGTGTTGTGAATCAGAAAATGTGGTACACAATGAAAATTTGTTTTGTGACTGAACGAAACTCGTTAACAATACAGTGCAACGTTTGTGACTGTGAAAATAAAAACTTTCAAGAAAGTGTATTTCATTGCAAGAAAACTACAAAAACAAATGCGCCAGATGGACGTTTCATGTAAGCTGCATTACAACACAGATTTGTGGCACACCGATTTTGTTACTCAATTATAATCGTAATTATTGTTTATCCTAGCAAATTTCACAGATAACCAATGTTTAATTGGTTTTGCGGAAAGCACGAAAAAAATCGTGTGATGATGGATTGTGAAAAATTCGAACCCTGTAAGCTAAAACCAATTTGTGGTTGGTTGCTGTACAACATCAACAATTTGACTCATGTCGATGTTCATCCAGTAATCTTTTCTCGGGAATGTTGCCATCTCATTCAACCGAAACATTTGCCATCTCTGCCAGAATTGCAGCGTCACCGCGAAGCACTAAAATTTTTATTTCCTCTTGAGCTGCACAGTGCGACCGAACTGTGCAACCTGTATTTATTACTGTATAGCATCTGAGAACGACCTGTCAAAATATTAGCGATAGGAATAAGATTATCAGCAGCGTCAACTTCTAAATGCTGCCGGTGTCGGGTTTCGCCTCGCACTTAGCCTACCCACCGAACACGTCGCACTTGACGAGGCGGCACGCAAGGAGGGCAGACATTACGAATTCGTGGCGCGCGCGGCGAGCGACACGGCCAAATAAGTATTAATGGAACGGCCAACGGGCCCTTTTATTTTCTTCCACGAAATACGGCTCCGAATCGAGAAACCCGTTCGGCGGTACGGCTCTGGCGCTGCCTTTACGTATTCTGGTTACGACCGTTCCGGGAGACAAACGCCGCACGCCGCCCCGCTGGTTTCGATGTAGATCAGCACATGTGGCGCAGCGCGGCGCTGTCGCGTATGTGACTCTCCCTCTCGCGTCGCCGAGTTACACATTACGCGCAGAACGCAATGGTCAGACACAGGTACACTACTGGCCATTAAAATTGCTACACCAAGAAGAAATGCACATGATAAACGGGTATTCATTGGACAAATATATTATATTAGAACAGACATGTGATTACATTTTCACCCAATTTGGGTGCATAGATCCTGAGAAATCAGTACTCAGAACAACCACCTCTGGCCGTAATAACGGCCTTGATACGCCTGGGCATTGAGTCAAACAGAGCTTGGATGACGTGTACAGGTACAGCTGCCCATGCAGCTTCAACACGATACCACAGTTCATCAAGAGTAGTGACTGGCGTACTGTGACGAGCCAGTTGCTCGGCCACCATTGACCAGACGCTTTCAATTAGT
Organism: Schistocerca nitens; assembly: GCF_023898315.1. Classification (NCBI taxonomy): domain Eukaryota; kingdom Metazoa; phylum Arthropoda; class Insecta; order Orthoptera; family Acrididae; genus Schistocerca; species Schistocerca nitens. The sequence continues at coordinate 918,870,091 of NC_064614.1, read as the reverse complement.
GAGAGATCTGGAGAATGTGCTGGCCAGGGTAGCAGTCGAACATTTTCTGTATCCAGAAAAGCCCGTACAGGACCCCCGTGCATTATCCTGCTGAAATGTATGGTTTCACAGGGATCGAATGAAGGGTAGAGCCACGGGTCGTAACACATCTGAAATTTAACGTCCACTGTTCAGAGCGCCGTCAATGCAAACAAGAGGTGGCTGGCTCTGAGCACTATGGGACTTAACTTCTTAGGTCATCAGTCCCCTAGAACTTAGAACTACTTAAACCTAACTAACCTAAGGACATCACACACATCCATGCCCGAGGCAGGATTCGGACCTGCGACCGTAGCAGTCCCGCGGTTCCAGACTGCAGCGCCTAGAACCGCACGGCCACAGAGGCCGGCAAACATGAGGTGACCGAGACGTGTAACCAATGGCACCCCTTACCATCACGCCGGGTGATACGCCAGAATGACGATGACGAATACACGCTTCCAATGTGCGTTCACCGCGAGGTCACCAAACACGGATGCGACCACCATGATGCTGTAAACAGAACCAGGATCCATCCGAAAAAATGACGTTTTGCCATTCGTTCACCCAGGTTCGTCGTTGAGTACACCATCGCAGGCGCTCCTGTCTGTGATGCAGCGTCAAGGGTAACCGCAGCCATGGCCTCCGAACTGATAGTCCATGCTGCTGCAAACGTCGTCGAACTGTTCGTGCAGATGGTTGTTGTCTTGCAAACGTTCCCATCTGTTGACTCAGGGATCGAGATGTGGCTGCACGATGCGTTACAGCCATGCGGATAGGATGCCTGTCATGTCGACTGCTAGTGATACGAGGCAGTTGGGATCCAGCACGGCGCTCCGTATTACCCTCCTGAACCCACCGATTCCATATTCTGCTAACAGTCATTGGATCTCGACCAACGCGAGCAGCAATGTAGCGATACGATAAACCGCAATCGCGATAGGCTACAATCCGACCTTTATCAAAGTCGGAAACGTGATGGTACGCATTTCTCCTTCTTACACGAGGCATCACAACAACGATTCAACAGGCAACGTCGGTCAACTGCTGTTTGTGTATGAGAAATCGATTGGAAACTTTCCTGATGTCAGCATGTTGTAGGTGTCGCCACTGGCGCCAACCTTATGTGAATGCTTTCTGAAAAGCTAAACATTTGCATATCAGAGCATGTTCTTCCTGTCGGTTAAATTTCGCGTCTGTAGCACGTCATCTTCATGGTGTAGCTATTTTAATGGCCAGTACTGTATCTTCGGAATGAACGATATGAAATCTACTGCAAGTGATGTATTTTTTTTTTAATCACGATTCCGATCTAACGCATAATACGTCCCCTTCACGGGGCTTGATTCTGAATGTGAAACATACCAAATGCGGTTGATAATTTGATTAGTGCACATACAAAAAGGAAATCGTGCAATAATCGGAACATGCTCCTCATTGTCACCTGCACCAGCAGCGCTCTCCATCGGAGGTTTTCACCTAGAGTGGTACACCACACAGTTTGTTTTCGCAAGTGGACAGGCGTAAAGTAACGATCGCCGAAAATGAACTGAGCTAACAGGGAACAAGATTCTGGACACGTCGATGTACTGGATAGTGAAGTTCTGGAAGAAGAACGCTGCCAATGTTACTTTTAACGCTGCACAGGCATTCGACAATGTAAAGTTGTGAAAGATGTTTGGGATTCTGAGCAAAAAAAGGGTAAGCTATAGGTACAGAAGATATGTACAAGAGGGAACAATATGTGTGGAAGACCAAGAACGAAGCACATGGATTAAAAAGGGTGTAAGACAAGGATGTATCCGTTCGCCCCTACTGTTCAGTCTATACGTGGAAGAAGCAATGAGGGAAATTGAAAAAAAGTTCAAAGTTGGAATTAAAATTCAGGATGAAAGGACGTCAATGATAAGATTCACTGATGTTATTGCTATCCTTAGTAAAAGTGAAGAAGAGTTACAAGATCTGCTCTATGTGATCAACAGTGTACTGAGTACGGAATAAGGACTGAGAATAAATGGAATAAAGGCGAAAGTAATGAGGAGTAACAGAAATGAGAACAGCAAGAAAATTAACATTAAGAGTGGTAATTACGAGTTAGATGAAGTTGAGGAATTGTACTATCTAGCCAGCAAAGACGGGCGAAGCAAGGAGGACATAAAAAGCATACTAGCACTTGGAAAAAGAGTATTCCTGGCCAAGAGAAGTCTACTAGTAACAAACGTAGCCCTTAACTTGAGGAAGGAGTTTCTGGGAATGTATGTTCGGAGCACAGCATTGTATAGTATTAAAACACGGATAGTGGATAAACCGAAACAGAAGAGAATCGAAGCGTTTGAGATGTGGTGCTACAGACGAATGTTGAAAATTGGGTGGATTGATATGGTAAGGAATGTGAAGGTTCTGTGCAGGATCGGAAAGGAAAGAAATATGTGGAAAACACTGACAAGAAGAAGGGACAGAATAGTAGGACATGTGTTAGGGGGTACGGAATAACTTCCACTGTACTAGAGGGAGCTGTAGAGGGTAAAAATTGTAGGAAAAAAGAGATTGGAATACATCCAGCAATTACTAAGGACGTAAGTTCCAAGAAGAAAAAGTACTACCAGTCTGTGACTGCGTCTATTAGAACGCACATTTCCCTCCATATCTGTCTTACGCACTTTATTGAATTGCAAGTAACTCAGCCAGCAGACAGCAATTTTGTATGTCGCGGACCATGCTCCCTGCTAAGCTCACAACACCGAACAAACTCACTAATGATCGGAGAGACATCTAGAACGAATGCATAACATCGAATACGGGAGAACATACATCTATTAAATTAAACTTCCAGAGTCTTTGACAAAAGGTAAAGGTGAGAAAAAAATATATGAAAAAAGCTGGACGCAATTTCACAGCCTTTCAATTCAGTGCCCGCGTCTTTACGATAGCCTACAAAACACATTTTACTTAAACCTGTCTAATGATGTACTATATGCTTTCACCACAGACAAGTCCTTACCTGACAGTCAATAATAAAAAACGTATGTTTTTTTTGACAAATTTGAATGTGCTGGTGCCTTTAAATGGCATATGTTCGTAACACATAAGTTATAATACAAAGGCCTCAAATATGAACCAGCGATATATCGCTTACCGGTGTTCGGCGTTTTATTACAAGCGGTCATACCAGAAAAGACGCGTTTTCGAGGTATCCTCAGTGTATCATTGCTTTAAATAGCACAAAACCCACCAAAATAAGAGCTTCTACTGCAAACGATGGAACCCAGTGTGGCGTCTCCGTAGTTCTGCGCCTCATGTAGAAAGCGATCTTACACCTCAGTAGAAAGCAATCTTATATCTCACTGACCACGCTCTTTCTACGAAACAAAAACCTGACGTGTCTCATACCGCCTTTCGCGCTTGTAAATGTTCCGAAACATGTAATTTCACGTTGGGAAGCCACAAAAGTCCACCAGCTCACAGTCCGTCTTCGCTTTCACATCCCGTGTGAGTACGGCTGTAATCTGCTCTTATTTGTAACTTAACGACAGCTTGTCGAACACAATCAATTATTTGTAATCTTACAGGTCATACTATATGCAACAGAACCACAAGTCATCAGAGTCCTGGTGTGAACCGATCCCATTAGCTCTCAGCCGTCCCTTGCAAACACAGCTTAGGTCAAAACGGCAATGTCTAGCGCAGGTTAGCCTGAAAAGACTTACTGTATACATAAAAAGATAAACGTTATGGGATTCCAGTGGATACTCAGGCACATCGGAAGAAGCGGCTACAAACCCGCTGACCAGATTACCAAAAACTTGGCAAAACTTTGCATCCATTTACCTACCCGTTTGCCACCGTGATTACTATCGGCTGTTTAAGTTGTAAAAGCAGAATAGTAAATGCTGTGTGAAGAGACATTAACTTCAATGGAACTCAGAGTGAGCTGTCCAACGGCACAAATTTCATCAGCCACACTTTACTAATTCTCCTAGATAAGTGCAAATGCAGTATTATGGTTTTAAAGATTATCTTGTAATTGGTTTTCATTTAACTAAAGGATGTAAAGTGTTACAGTAAGGAACTCTGTAGGTACACAATGAAATATCACCTTCATAATGGAGAATAATCTATATAGGCCTACCACAGGGAACGATATTGGGTCGGCTCTTGTTACATATACATGATCTGTCATCATATATTCAAGTTTCAGAGCAGACATACGTCTCTTTGTTGAGAACAGAAGTATTATATCAAGCGTAGTGGAGAAACTTCAACAACTGAAAATGTAAAAAAAAATATTCTTGTAATTCAATTACTAGATCTCTGGAAATTAACTGCCTCCTAACTTAAATAAAACACAATACTCGCAATACCCTATTGCGCACAGAACCAGAACACGCCACTGGGAATAATATGTGAGGGTACATCAATAAATGGAACAGGTATTCTAAACAAGAGTTTGTAGAGATGAGAACCTGAAGTGGATGTCATATGTTACAGATGTTTTTAGATGTCTAGGCTCCTTTGGCGATGAAAATGTCAAAAAGTTTACTTACTTTTATATTTCATTCGCTAATGTCTTATGGCGTCATATTATGGGATAATTCGTCATTGAAGAAGAATGTGGTGTTCGCAGTTGTTTTACTGACACCTGACGTGTCGCCAACAATGCTGTATGCCCGGCACCACAGACAAGTAGTATCGGGCGTCCCCCAGAGTTGGGTACTACATTCATTGTATGTCAGTGATGTGTCATTAGTTCTTTCCTACCTGAAGTACCACATGGTGACCTCCAGTTGTCTCGAAGTGCAAAACCGATGAACTTGATGACAGCTGTCCAGAATTTCAGTGGCGACCTGAGTGCGCTATCAAAATGGGGACAGAATAAGTTGAATTTCAATCTGTTCAAAATCCAAGCCTCACTGCTTTGTCATTCTAGGCTCATTATCCCGAAATATCGGAAATCCCTACCACATCTAATCGCTAATGGGGCAATCATCAATTTCTCTCCTTCAGCAAAGAGTCTAGAAGTAATAATACGGTAAAAACTAAACTGGACTGAGCTTATATCCGCTTTGTGCAAAAGACATCTGCATCTCTTCACGCTGTAGAGAAATATAAAATTCTGATGAAGAAACTTGTACAAATGCTTGTATTTCCAGTTATTAATTACAGCGAAGTTTACTTGTAACGTCTTCCTCAGGAATGCTTTAAGCTCACTGCACCTCTGAATGGTAGTGAACACCTGTGTTTGAAATATTTTTGACGTTCGACTCTTTGGTCATATTTCACCATCCTAAGCGCAGGTGTCTTGGGTAAGTGCAGGTAAGCACAGAGATTCGCATGCACTTTGTCTCCTCTACCATCTTATCAACGTATACCGTTCCTCATATATCTCCTCGACTTCATTCCTAACTAAATAACTTGGCATAAATACTCTTCCGCACCAGAGCAAACTCATTTACGTCCCACTCAATCATTCAGCCTCTTAATCGATGTCGTTTTCACCAGCAGCAAACCAGACTCTGATGTGGCCTCCCTCATTATATCAGAGAACTGAATAACAACTCCAGCTTCCAAAGATGGCTAAAGAAACAATAACATCTGTCTTCGTTCTGTAGGCAATCATTGCCCCATTAAAACGAAGTACCCTTCTTTCCAGCAAGAAATTTTTGGTTTCCCAATGCCTCCAGATCGTGCAGTCTGCCTATAAGGGTAGTAAAATGAAAACGATGAAAAATATGAATAAACTTTATTATTTCAAAACTAAACGCCATAAATGTTAATACATCTATCCCATTCTGACGAAGGCGATCAATGCTTTCACGGAAAAATTTTAGCGGTTGCCTAGGGAATCATGATCGTACCCAACGCGCATCTCTTCATCCGAAGCAAATTGGCGGCCACGAATCTCTTTTCCCAGGGCTCCAAAAATATGGAAATCGGATGGGGAGATATGGGACGGTGTGGAGGATGTGTAAAGGCTTCCCAGTGAAACTTCTGAAGTGTAATCGGTACAACCTTGGCGAAATGTTGGCGGCATTATCCTGCCACGGATTGATGTTGTCCGTCAACATTCCTAGATGTTTGGACTTGATGACGGACTTCGATTTTTGCAAAGTGTCCACGAACTGCTGTAGATTAGCTGTGACGCCGTGTTCCAGAAAGTTTATGAGCAGCGGGGCCTCGCACTCAAAGAAAAAGATCGCCATGACTTTCCCGGAGCTGGCTTGCGTGTTGTTTCGGAAACGTTGCAGTAGTTTGGTTGGGAAACCCTTAGACATCATAGCCGGCCGCTGTAGCTGAGCGTTTCTAGGTGCTTCCGTCCGGAACCGCGCTGCTGCTACGGTCGCAAGTTCGAATCCTGCCTCGGGCATGGATGACTGCGATGTCCTTAGGTTAGTTAGGTTTAAGTAGTTCTAAGTTCTATGGGACTGATGGCCTCAGATGTTAAGTCCTATAGTGCTCAGAGCCATTTGAACCATCCTCCATACAGTCCCGATCTCTCCCCATCCGTTTTCCATATTTTTGGAGCCCTGAAGAAAGACATTCGTGGCCGTCGATTTATTTCGGATGAAGAGGAGCACGCCTGGGTAACTAAGGTTCCTAGTGTAATGGTTCTCTATTTACGTGACCATTACGACACTCCAACCCCAGTTCTCAGTACCAGTAATATCGTACTACTTTTCTGCGAAGTAACAAACATATTTTTGTGACAATATTCACATTTGGTTTTATTAATGTATAGGTACTCTGATGTATCGATATATTACAGTGATATGGTTCTTGTGTGTATTTATTTCTGTGAGACTGTCATAATCTTTGACTTACTTGTAACCGTTTTGGCGCGAATGCGCACAGAGCAGTCTTTGTTTCACTGTGGCAGAAGTTAAGTTGTTATTTCGCTTTGTAAAAGAACAGTCAAGTCTTATGTGAATTTGCAAGAAGTTTAATAAAAATGTGAATCGTGAACACCAAGTCAAAAATTACTTCTACCATACCACTGTTCTGATCTGGGATTGTTTGATCATTAAGAATTTCCTGAAAAACGCATTTGTTAGATCTTCAAATATTGCTAAAATACAGATCTGCACCTTCTAGCAGTCAAAGTGGAATAACCCTAGAATCAACAAGATGAGCCATAACGACTTCAACGAAATCTACATGGGAATCCATTCAAGATAAGTGCCAAATTAATGACTTCTTTACAGTGACCTCATTATTTCCATTCTGACGATACCATCCACAGTCAATAACTTTGTTGTTGCCTGATAAAGCGAACATATGCTGCGTGAGCAACATTATTAATCTGATTTCTAATCTACTTTGCACTGAGCGAGGTGGCGCAGTGGTTAGACATTGGAGTCGCATTCGGGAGGACGACGGTTCAATCCCGCGTCCGGCCATCCTGATTTAGGTTTCCCGTGATTTCCCTAAATCGCTCCAGGCAAATGCCAGGATGGTTCCTTTCAAAGGGCACGGCCGACTTCCTTCCCCGTCCTTCCCTAATCCGATGAGACCGATGACCTCGCTGTCTGGTCTCCTTCCCCAAAACAACCAACCAACCTACCTTGCAAGTGGTGATATTGTTAGAGTACGCAACCGCAAACATTTTTTCCATTGAAACATTGATATCTTGTCTCACAGAGGAGTAAATGTATTATCAGTTACGGCGAATACGTTTGATATAATTAACAGTTTACTTAATTTTTTCCATGTTTCGTTTTCATTTGACTGTCCCTCAGAGCTCAGTATGTCAGAAAATTGCATTTTCCACTACCATTATTATTATTATTATTGTTATTATTATATTAACGAAAGTAGTAGTTATTCTGCTACTGGTAGTATTAGCGTTATTAGTTCTTAGAGAACACTGTTATTCACATTTTCTTTACGAACCTTTAAATCAGTTTTAATTCTATTAACATAGTTTCATTAATAATTAACGTATTAAAATTACTGCCACTTCTTGAGTACCTATGATGGAAAAATATTACCAAGTGTGTGACGCCTTGGTCCGAGTAATGTCAGGCGACATAAATAAAATAAACATAAAGCTTTGTTGAAGGACATCATCTTTACGCCAGTGACTGTTAGAAGTTTTTATTACAGTATTCGTCGGCCGGTGTGGCCGAGCGATTCTAGGCGCTTCGGTCTGGAACCGCGCGACCGCCAGGGTCGCAGGTTTGAATCCTGCCTCGGGCATGGATGTGTGTGATGTCCTTAGGTTAGTTAGGTTTAAGTAGTTCTAAGTTCTAGGGGACTGATAACCTCACATGTTAAGTCCATAATGCTCAGAGCCATTTGAACCATTTTATTACACTATTGGAATTTCAGTCGTAGGCCTTTATCAGGTGATATTATGGCTTTAAGCCATGTCAACATAATGTAAGCTGACACATTTGTATGTCGTTGTGAATACCGTTAAATACATTCGTGACATTGTTCAGAGTGCGAGCACACGTATTACAGATTATGTCGTTTTACGATGTTTGAATACGTCTGCTCGCACTGTGTAACAATGTCACGAATGTATTTAACAGTAGTGACAACGACATACAAATGTGTCAGCTTACACTACGTTGACTTAGCTTAAAGCCATAATATCACTTGATAATGGCCTAAGGCCGAAATCGCAGTAGTGTAATAAAAACACATAACAGTCACTGGCGTGAAGATGATGTCCTTCAAACAATTTTTTATGACTGTGAATCCCAGCTACAACAAGTTTATAGACATTTGTCTGGACTGTAGCCTTCTACAGAAATGGAAGATAAACAGTTCAAATAAGATAGAAATGGCTCTGAGCAGTATGGGACTTAACTTCTGAGGTCATCAGTCCCCTAGAACTTAGAACAACTTAAACCTAACTAACCTAACGACATCACACACATCCATGCCCGAGGCGACCGTAGCGGTCGCACGGTTCCAGACTGTAGCGCCTAGAACCGCTTGGCCACCCCGGTCGGCCAAATAAGAAGAGAACAGAAGCTTTCGAAATATGGTACTACAGGATAATGCGGAAGACTAGGTTGTACGTCGAATAACTAATGAAGAGGTAGTGAGTCGAATCGCGAAAAAAGATATTTATGGCATAATTTGATTAAAAGAAGGGATCTGCTGGTACGGTACATCCTAAGCAACAAGCGACCGTTCGTTTGGTAATGGAGGGAAATGGAATGGAGCAGAGGTTATGATAAATCAGTAGAGGAAGACTCGGGCTTGATTATTATAAACCGGTTCAAATGGATATAAGCTGCGGTAGTTATGCACAGACGCTTGCAAAGGGTAGACTAGCTTGGAGTGCTTCATCTAAACAGTCTTCGGGCTGCAGACAACAGCAAAAACGTAAATCTGACTTTTGGAAAGAGAGAAAGGTACAGGTCAAAAAATAATTAAAGTACCATTCTTTTAAATTACATCTTTCAATTAATTGTTGTTGTTGTGGTTCAAATGGCTCTGAGCACTATGGGACTCAACTGCTGTGGTCATCAGTCCCCTAGAACTTAGAACTACTTAAACCTAACTAACCTAAGGACATCACACACATCCATGCCCGAGGCAGGATTCGAACCTGCGACCGTAGCAGTCGCACGGTTCCGGGCTGCGCGCCTAGAACCGCGAGACCACCGCGGCCGGCGTGTTGTTGTTGTGGTCTTCAGTCCTGAGACTGGTTTGATGCAGCTCTCCATGCTACTCTATCCTGTGCAAGCTTCTTCATCTCCCAGTACCTACTGCAACCTACATCCTTCTGAATCTGCTTAGTATATTCATCTCTTGGTCTCCCTCTACGATTTTTACCCTCCACGCTGCCCTCCAATACTAAATTTGTGATCCCTTGATGCCTCAGAACATGTCCTACCAACCGACCTCTTCTTCTAGTCAAGTTGTGCCACGAACTTCTCTTCTCCCCAACCCTATTCAGTACCTCCTCATTAGTTACGTGATCTACGCACCTAATCTTCAACATTCTTCTGTAGCACCACATTTCGAAAGCTTCTATTCTCTTCTTGTCCAAACTATTTATCGTCCATGTTTCACTTCCATACATGGCTACACTCCATACAAATACTTTCAGAAACGACTTCCTGACACTTAAATCTATACTCGATGTTAACAAATTTCTCTTCTTCAGAAACGCTTTCCTTGCCATTGCCAGTCTACGTTTTATATCCTCTCTACTTCGACCATCATGTTATTTTGCTCCCCAAATGGCAAAAGTCCTTTACTACTTGAAGTGTCTCATTTCCTAATCTAATTCCCTCAGCATCACCCGACTTAATTCGACTACATTCCATTCTTAATTATCGCATCTCAACTTCGGCACTCTATCGTCGTAGATGTGCTTTTATTATCTAGTACAGGGCTTCCCAACCTTTTCAGCTGGCGGACCCCTTCGTCAGTCGAAAAACCATGGCGGACCCCTCGTCAGTCAAGAGCACAGTAACTTTAAATTTCAGAGCGAAACCCATGGGAACTGAAAACTATTTCATGTACGTGCAATGTTCCCAATTCGTCTAGCATGCAAGAAACAATATCATGAACACACGGCTTTATGAGATTTTCTGCAATGGCATGAGCTTTGCCTGTTTTTGCCACTCGATAACTAACCAAGAAAGAAGCTTTTAATGAATTTTTATTAATTGTTTTTACATGAGTTTTCATGCAATGCTGAGAAGCAGTTAGTTCAGCACTCTTCCTTTTGAAAAAATCGATGTTTTTAGCCTGGAAATCCGGGTGAGTACCTTCAAAATGACGGTGCAATTTAACTGGAACCATTGAACTGTTCGGAAGGACTCGCGCACAAATTACACGCTGAGCTTTACCCTTCTTTGTCTCCATAAAGCCCATTTCTAAATAGCTTTCGTTGTACTTACGCTTCTTGGTTATTCCACTTCCACAGGATATTGCAACCAATGGAGTACTTGCAGCGTTTTCACATAAAAAATCCGACAAAGCTCGCTCCGCGCATGCGTAAAAGGTTTCAGCGCCGTGAGCCGGCGCACAAACGACCCCCGTATTGTTGCGAAACAGTCGATCAGAGAGGCCGCATTCTCCGGCACTAAACTGTGTATTCGTTCTCACTTAGGAACCGCAAAGGCTGTTTAGGAATACGACCTAAAGTAAAAGTACACATTTTTTCACACGAAAAAAAATGATGAATTTCATTTTCACATTTTTATTCAATAATTTTAGTCATTGTTTTACACGATTTGGTGAAATGAGGCCGCGGACCCACTAGAAAGAGCCGGCGGACCCCTAAGGGGTCCGCGGACCACACGTTGGGAAGCCCTGATCTAGTAGAAGCTGCGGCATGTTTCTTGCAAAATATGTATTTCGCCAGCATCTGAAGCAGTTTCCTCAAGCAACGCTGAAATGCACGAAGTATCCAATTACTTGTGGAGACCTCCACACAGATAGTGCAGGCAAGTGTTCTGCTGTGACGAGCTGCTTTCCCTCGGGCGTGAGTTGTGCCGCGGAACCATCTAGGTACCGGGGCTATCAGGCAGCGCCTTAACGAGGGAGCACGTAATGATCTGGAACGCCCTTCGAAGCCGTAACGAGGCTTCTCTGCGGGAGGGCGTTGCAGGGCTCACGTCTGCAGCGTGTTAGCCAGGCTAGGACCTTCTCTCAGCGAGAGGTAAATCTCGGGTCTTCCATCTAGCGGAGAGTAGCTCGATATTGCGACGGAAATGTCATCGATAAAACTCTGTGAGCATTCGCTTTGTCAACGAAGCCTGGGAACAGCGGGGTGTGGAACAGGGATAAAAGTTGTTCCCTGACACACGCTGTTCCGCTCCACAGCAGAAAAGATTGTAGACACAAGATTGCACTCAGTAACAGCTACGACTAATATCATCTTCAAAATATCATGGAGTAATGATGAACATACCTTTCAATTGGGTTTGTGAGATTGTGATGGAACGAGTCAATGACACACAGCGCCGGCCGCGGTGGCCGAGCGGTTCTAGGCGCTTTAGTCCGGAACCGAGCGACTGCTACGGTCGCAGGTTCGAATCCTGCCTCGGGCATGGATGTGTGTGATGTCCTTAGGTTAGTTAGGTTTAAGTAGTTCCAAGTTCTAGGGGACTGATGACCTCAGATGTTAAGTCACATAGTGCTCAGAGCCATTTGAACCATTTTTTGAATGACACATAGCCACCATTTATTGGACAACGCAATAGATGCTACAAATTCACTACACCATGTAATAAGGATTGATTTGCAGTTTCACTATTTTGCAAATGGTTTGTAGTTTGAATGACAAAAATTAAATTTGACACATCCCTTTAGAAAAATTTATTAAATGACAGTGCCGGAAAACCTCTACGTTATTTGATTTTCAAACAGCTGAGCAAAACTGAATGTACTCAGACATTTGTCTCTTTACTTATTCTGATCAACACCAAACTGACACACAATATTTTTAGTGCAAGCCAATGTGCCTTTCAATAGTCCCTACAAAAGAATGGCCCTGACTAACAATAACCTATACCTTTCATGAATCACTTACCTCACAAAAATCCTCGTTACTCGAACTACTGAAATACAGCGAGCGCCAATACTGCCAGCTAAATAAAAGATTCAAACTACTGAAGGCACTAACTGCTGACAGCCATAGTTAGCCAATGAAAGATTTTGATAGAGAACAAATAATGTATTTGCCTTAATAATGTTCAAAAGTTATCATATATATATCAGTTCATGATATCCAGTCTTACAAATTTCCTTTTTCTGGCGGACACATGTCCAGATCGTCGGCTCTCCAAAACTCTGGCCTCTCTGTCCCCACATCCACCACTGCTGGCGGCTCACCTCCAACTGCGCAACGCTACGCACTTTTCACATCCAACTGCCCAACACTACAATAGCAACTATTCCAACAACGCAAACCAGCCACAGACTGCACACAGCGCCGTCACTGATTTTCATACAGAGCGCTACGTGGCGTCACCAACATAAAAACCTAAACAGCCTACTTACAAATTTTTAGGTTTTTTTATGTAAAGCATACAGACTAACAGAAACTAGTCGTTACATATAAATTAAAAAGAAAAGTCAGTAGTTGCGGTTAGACCATACGGAGGGGGAAAGGAGGGTAAGGTAAGTGTTGAAAACTAACAAAAAAACTGCCTTTTCTGAGGACAGAAGAGTGATGGGCGCTCCTACTACACACTGTTTATAGAATCAGGTAGTCGGCCGACATCTGCTGGAGAGTGTCAATTATATCAGGAAGAGTATTTTCATGACCACTATTTCACTCATTCGAAGATTTTTCAATTTCGACCACGACAGAAAAAGAAAATTAAATCAAGACTTTCTCAAAAAGCTTCACCGTCACGACAAAAGTAAAGGTGAGGATCAACGAGGAAAGAAGAAGAAAAAACTCTCTGTTCTTTTCACGTTAGTAGCAACCAAGAGTTCTTCCTCCAAGGTATCGTAGTTAATCAGGATCACTTCTTTGATGTGCTGCAAGATGGTGAGAGTCGCTATGGAAGAACGGTCAACGCTATGGTGATAACGAGATTGGTTCTTCAATTACAACGCCCCCACTCATGCAGCGCTGAGTGCCGGGCAGGTTTCAACCAAAAGACCAGCTGATAACAACGTAGCCGGCCGCTGTGGCCGAGCGGTTCTAGGCGCTTCTGTCCGGAACCACGCTGCTGCTACGGTCGCAGGTTCGAATCCTGCCTAGGGCATGGATGTGTGTGATGTCCTTAGGTTTGTCAGGTTTAAGTAGTTCTAAGTTCTAGGGGACTGATGACCTCCGATGTTAAGTCCCATAGGGCTTAGAGCCATTTGAACCTTTTTGATAACAACGTACCTGATCTGACTTCGTGTGGTTTTTTCCTCGTTTCTTATACGGTAACTGTTTCCAGGATGTAGACGGACGGCTCTCAAGTACCCAGCATGTCAAAAGGTATATCGAAAACACGGAGTGTAATATAAGAGGGCTATCCACAAAGTACATTACGTTTTGGAATTAAAAATAAATAAAGTATTGGAATTTTTTTTATTATATACAGATGAAAGCCACACTTAAATACTACTTTTCTACATAGTTGCCATTTTAATTAAGGCACTTACCGTAGCGATGGACGAGCTTGGAAATTCCTTCGTCGTAAAATTCGGCCGCCTGCGCCTTCAACAACGTGGTTACCTCTTCTTGAAGCTGTGCGTCGTCATCAAAACGCTGCATAGCCAACCACTTCTTCATTGCTGGGAATAAGTGGAAGACGCTCGGTGCCAGGTCGGCACTGTACGGCGGATGAGGAAACAACTCCCACTTAAGAGATTCGAGAACTTCACGAGTGGCATTTGCTCTGTGCGCCCGGGCGTTGCCGTGAATCAGCAAGATCTTTGAGCCCAACTTTCCCCTGCGCTTATTTTGTATTGCTCTTCTGAGGTTGTGCAGAGTTTGGCAATACCTTTGGGAGTTTATTGTAGTGCCTCTTTCCAGGAAATCCACAAAAATCACACTTTTTCTGTCCCAAAAGAAGTGTGGCTTTCATCTGTATATAACAAAAAAAATTTCCAATACTTTATTTATTTTTAATTCCAAAACGTAATGTATCTGTGGATAGCCTCGTATATAAAATAATACTGATATTTTTGTGACTGAATTTAGTTTTTTCAGATGGATAAGCGTAGTGTATACCTACAAATTTTATGCAATTTTACCCTATTTTGCTATACGCTTATTTAAATTTTGTACGCAGTAATAGTCAAAAGTAAGAGTTGTTACTAATCAGTTTGTTCTGGTTCTGCCCCACGGCCTGACTATGTAAGTCCTTCTTCTCGTTTGTACTAATATATAAAAATTATTGTTGGCCATATAGTTTTTAAATCAAATGGCAATAAACAAGAAAAAATTACAATACCTCTGATAGACCCACTTATGGAGCAGGTGTAACGTTTTATAAGAAACACAAAACGTAGAGGGCACGACACCAGCGCTTTCCGCGGCTTTGTGCAGGAACAAATGCTCCCATAGATAGCACTCAACCATTCCATGATACTCCAGCCTGTTTCTCAGAGAGGGGCAGGTAGCTTATCGGTTTTAGTCGAGAATAAATTTGGAGCGTTTAGAAATATGATACGACATAATTCCGAGACAATCGTTGCTCCGTTTAGCATTTCAGGTTGTATGTCAGCTGCTTCTGCTTACAGAGCATTGAAGCGTCCCTTTTGGAAAATTATGTATTGACTGTGCTGGTAAACCTCGTACGTTATTTGATTTTCAAACAGCTGAGCAAAACTAAACGTACTCAGACATTTCGCTCTTTACCTATTCTGATCAACACTAAATTGACACACAATATTTTTAGCGCAACGCAATCTGACTTTCAATAATCCCTACAAAAGAATGGCCCTGACTAACAATAACCTATACCTTTCATGAACCACTTACCTCACAAAAATCTTCGTTACTTGAACTACTGCAATACAGCGAGCGCCAATAGTGCCAGCTAAATGAAAGATTCTAACTACTGAAGGCACTAACTACTGATAGGCATAGTTAGCAAAAGAAAGATTTTGATAGAGAACAAACAATGTATTTACCTTTATGATGTTCCAAAGGCATCATATATAACTCTTGAGACTTTGATGGTCACTTCTGGACGATTGTATGTTGGCTTATGTCTCAGAATCTTATGACGACGGTCGCTTGACGATTTTTCTAGCGCATCGCCCATATGAGTGGACGGCACTGATAACGATTCACACTCCACTGCTGATAGGACCACCGGCGGAGATTATACATGGGACCTGAACGATGGCTGTTTACAGCGTACCATAGTAGTGTAGGGGAAATCGAGATGAACAATTTGATACTCTACGCTTGTGGCCCATTACGCCGCGAAACAACCTCAAACTGGCCTATAAACACGATCTAAGCTACAGCGCATGGCACCACGCGAGATTTTCAATATTGTCTCTCTCTCTTTCTCTCTCTCTCTCTTAGTGGACTATTTTTTTAGAGTATTAATTTAAACTGTCCCGCGTGGGTAATGTAAGAAAAAAGACTTTCGTAAGCTTTATTCAAAAACTAATTACGTTTACAATAAGTTCGACGTAAACTTAAGTCTTACAAGGCCAATAGCTTCTTAGTAACAAGGCTAGACAAGCAAAACAATTTAACTTCAAATTTTATTTTTTTTAAATTCACAATATTTTGATGTAAGATATACACAAACATCAATTTTACGTATTGCATATAGGGTTTTTAGTATCAAAGACAATTTTAGTCCAAATGTACCATGACATGCGTGCGCTATACCTTGGGTGGCTTTTGTAGGACAATTTGAGGCTGTTTCCCGGCTTGGAGGAGTACAAGACTTTACTGTTTCTATTCCTCTCGACTTCGCCATCACTGTGATAGACAATAAGCAGTTATCCTTAATACACTGTACAACTTATCTGTCGCTCTCAAATATATATGGGCTTTCCTCTGGTCATTACATCTGTTGTTCTCCCACTGCTATCTGCAATGATCGTTTGTTGCAGCACAGGGATCCAGGACCCGTTTGCCTTGACGCTCTCTTGTTTCTTATTGGGACTGTTTGTGAATTTGTATGGCTTGCCTGAACAAGTGGGCGTCGTAGCTCTCGTCCACAGCGAGCACCTGCCTATTGGCGAATTTTATTATATGGTCGGCATCACGCATCGCTTGTTCCGCCACGGTTGATTTCTACATCTGTCCTAACTTGCAATACTGTTTATGCTCGGCGCTTCTGGTGTTTATGGGTATTTCCAATATTAGCTTTTCCAGATGTACACTATGCTCGAATTTTACAGAGGTTAATAGTGGGACACCTTGCTCCTTCGCTGATCTGAGACACTCTTTGACCCTCTTGGCATAAGCAGCATTTCGCCGTGCATTCGCAATATACAGCTGATTGCGGCCGTCATCCCGCGGATGTATGGGAGAAAGACCGTACCCGACATGTCTTTCTCCAGCGTGACACTCCGGAGGGTGTTAGGCTTCGTGATAACTGTTATGCCACTGCTGGAGTACACATTGCTTCGCCAGAGTGCATTGCATCGTTGCGTTTCGTTTCCGAAGCTCTGCGGTTCATATGCGTCTTACGCGCATTGGAAGGGTACTAATCATTCTTTTTCTCTGGCTTGAGTGACGACTGGGCAGTCTATGCGGTATCATTCCTAGGTGTCGTTTTGTAAAGCCTCGTCGCCGGTTTTGTAAAGGCCTCGTCGCTACTGCTGTGGAGCACGAGTTACCACTGTTTTTATGGTAGGCCGATTTTGTGAGTTCGCGATATGGCTTCTAGTGCAGTACACCGCTAAGACAATTTCTCCCTGCCAGTATTACACAGCTATTTCCCAGGGTCAGGTAACAGAATAGGGATATGAAGATTCCGTAACACTCCAACAAATTAGTAACGAAGTCACACATATGAAATAAAAGGTTTTCTTATCTTTGTGACATGTTGAATGATTAAGTCTGCAACACTGCATTTAATCTAACACAAAAAAGGCCCTCAACGCCCAAGTGCAAATAATCGTAGGTAAACTTCACAGTATATAGCAAATGCAGTGTACAACAGTTTGTTCTAAGAGTTTATTGAACGACGTTCCAAGTCAGTCCGCAGCTCGCGGTCTCGTGGTCGCGTTCTCGCTTCCCGAGCACGGGGTCTCGGGTTCGATTCCCGGCGAGTCAGGGATTTTCACCTGGCTCGAGATGACTGGGAGTTTGTGTTGTCCTCATCATTTCATCATTATTCATGAAAGTGGAAGACTGGACTGAGCAAAGGTTGGGAATTTGTACGGGCGCTGATAACCGCACAGTTGAGCGCCCCACAAACCTAACATCATCATCATCATCATCATCTCTAAGTCAGCGCTGAACGAGGATCTATAACCACGTGGGAGAGAGCTGCTCTTCTTTATTCCGAGTAGCCTCCCGTCCGTTGTCGCACAATTACTGGCGGAATGTGCTCGGCCGGCAACTGGTCGAGGTGAAGTCAATATCTTCGTCCTCTCCGCCACCAGTGGCGCTGGTGAAGGTCGCGCAAGTAGCGAGTCTCTATGGCACTGGCACCACCTCGCATCTTTGTGCCTGTGGTGCTTTTGCCCTGACGGTGCCTTATTCGGACGACACAGTATGCCGGTATTGGATACAAGTCATGTCCCAGGTTCCGACCATCCATCGTACCTAGCAAATGTAGAAAGGCTACGTGTTGATATATTTCTGCCTCCATTGTACACTTTATGTTGGCGTGCATTCAGAAGTCTTAGGGACTCACCAAGCTGCACCTCACCGTCGCTCCACAGAACGGTGTCCAGCGCCTGTCTTTCAATAAGCTCCACGAAGGGCAAACACGGATCTAAGCGGCAGTTGACCGTCAGCAACAGGAAGTATGAGGTCCTTCAAAGGAGTACTAAAAAAAGTTCCACTAAATTTCGGTTACAGGGCAAACCATGTACATTTAAAAGTTTTAGCATCAGGTAAATACCTAGAGACCACAAGTACTAACAAACCAAAAATGTCTATAGAAAGTGTTGGGGGTAAGGCGAACCAAAGACTGCGTTTCACTGGCAGAATTAGAAGGTGTAACGAACCTGTAAGCGGCAGTCAAATGAAAACGAGATGGATAGGGGAAAAAACTGGCCAGATGAGAGAAGGCTCACATACTGAGGGTTCCGTACAAACTCAGTTCCGGGAATCGAGAAAATTGACAATTTTTGCCTGTAATAGATATTGAAACTGGCAAGGATTAGAGTTTATTCCAATTTCAAGTTTGACGTCGGTTAACATATGACAAAAGTCATTTTTGTGTGTGATATACTTAAAAATTAAAAGTTTTCTGACTTTTTCCTATGCTTGTATTGTCAACCGTTACTTCTTGTCAAATTTCTTGATTCTACGTGAAGGGGGAGATTTTTAACGAGTGAATTTCCGAGTATCAAAACATGAGACTTAAATGGACGTATCTTTTAATTCTACTGACTTAAAAGCTTTGCTTTTTTACGTCGCCGAGGGACCTTAGAACTTGGTATATGACATAAATTTCAGCGTGATACGACGAAGTGAACGAGATTTTCACTTTGCAGTGGAGTGTGCTTTGATATGAAGCTTCCTGGCAGATAAAAACTGTGTGCCGGACAGGTACCTGAACTCGGGACCTTTGCCTTTCGCGGGCAAGTGCTCTATCGACTTTTTTTCCGCTTTGTAGTCCAACACCGTGACCATTTTTTTAAAGGGATAGTGGACCGGTGGGGGCTCAAAGGGAAAAGTGGGCAGGGGTCGAATTCCGAGGCCTGGCCACAGTGCCCCTCACCACCAACGAGCACGTGTAGCACAGGAAAGTTAACGAGCCAGGAATCAGCAGAAGTGGAAGACGTTGTTGTTTACTTATTTGCATTTTGTATTTGTAATATTTACTATTATTATGTGTATCATACATTCTAGGTAAAGAAAGTGAAAAGGAAAAGAAAAAAGAAATAAAAACGAAGATAGTTAGCAAATAATGTTCTCCAGTGTGGCGTGTTTTCGATAGTTGCATGGGCTGTTCCTAAATACACTATGTGACCAAAAGTATCAGGTCACATGGCTGAAAATGACTCACAAGTTCGTGGCGCCCTGCATCGGTAACGCTGCAATTCAATATGGTGTTGGCCCACTCTTAGACTTGATGATAGCTTCCACTCTCGCAGGCATACGTTCAGTCAGGTGTTGGAAGGTTTATTGCCAAATGGCAGCCCATTCTTCACGGAGTGCTGCACTGAGGAGAGGTATCGATCCGCCGGTGAGGCCTGGCACGAAGTCGGAGTTCCAAAACATCTCATAGTTGTTCTGTAGGATTCGGGTCAAGACTCTGTGCAGGCCAGTCCATTACTGGGATGTTATTGTCGTATAAGCACTCCGTCACAGGCCGTGCATTATGAACAGGTGCTCGATCGTATTGAAAGATGCAATCGCCATCCCCGAATTGCTCTTCATCACTGGGAGGCATGAAGATGCTTAAAACATCAATGTAGACGTGTGCTGCGATAGTGCCACGCAAAACAACAAGGGGTGCAAGCCCTCTCCATGGACAACACTATCACACCTCCACACGATCGCCTCCGAATTTTACTGTTGGCACTACACACGCTGGCAGATGACGTTCACGGGGCATTCGCCATACCCACACTCTGCCATCGGATCGCCACATTTTTTACCGTGATTCCTCACTCCACACAACGTTTTCCCACAGTTCAATCGTCCAGTGTTTACGCTCCTTACACCAAGCGAGGCCTCGTTTGGCATTTACTGGCGTGATGTGTGGATTATGAACAGCCGCTCGACCATGAAATCCAAGTTTTCTCACCTCCCGCCTAACTATCATAGCACCTGTAGTGTATCCTGACGCAGTTATTAATACCTGAGTGATGGTCTGGATAGATGTCTGCCTATTACACATTACGACCTTCTTCAACTGTCGGCGGTCTCTGTCAGTCTACAGATGAGGTCGGCCTGTATGCTTTCATGCTGTACGTGTCCCTTCACGTTTCCAATTCACTATCACATCGGAAACGGTGGACCTAGGGATGTTCGCGTACAGACGTATGACACAAGTGACGCCCAATTACCTGACCACGCTCGAAGTCCGTGAGTTCCACGGAGCACCTCGTTCTGCTCTCTCACGATGTATAACGATTACTGAGGTCGCTGATATGGAATGCCCGGCAGTAGGTGGCAGCAGAAAGCACCTAATATGAAAAACGGACTGATTGAGAACATCGGAAAATTTCAGAGGAGACCAGCTCGTTTTATCCTGGAATACAGGAGAGAGTGTCACGAATATCATAAGCGAGTTGGAGAGGCAGTCATTATATTAAAGGAGTTTTTCCTAGTGACGAGATCACGAAATTATACACGTTTCTCCTCTGAGTGTGGACTCCCACGTACACGGAGAAATGACCAACATGATAAAATACGAGAAACCAGAGATCGCATGGAAAGATTTTCAGTGTTAATTTTCGCCCACGTGCTAATCGAAAGTGAAACGGCAGAGACAGAGAGAGTCTGAAAGTGATTCTGTGATTCCTCTGCCAAACATTTAAGTGTTAATTGCAGAGTAGAGTGGGCATCATATAAGTGGACGAATGGAGAACGGTGGTAATGGGATTTAGGTTACCTACGGCCACTGCAAGCAGGGAAGTTGGAGTCCAACAGGTGAAGCCTACTCTCAACCACAACTTCTAAGCTGAAGCTAGCGATCGTGTTAAGAAGCTAGGCAGTCCCACTAATAATTCAGCAAGTCAGTTGTCTCTGACTGCAGTACCGCATTAGAAAATCAGCATTTAAGCAACTGATATGCCCGATATTACCAGCCGAAATTCTCAACTATGGAGGCGACAGCAGAGCAAGGGGCCGGCCCTTCGGAGCAGGTGGGTAGACTCGCCTAGCCCTGCGAACGAGAATGCGTTGCTGCGCAGGTGCCAAGTAATTTGCGCGAGCTCTGCTCATGTCGATGTCTATTAATATTTAGACTCCATATCGCTTCTATTATCCGCATAACAGCAGTGTAACTCTGCACTCTAAGCGATACAACCAGAGTCTCGTCACCGGCGATTCCGCGCAGCGCGGAGACGCTCTGGACCGACGGACGGGGCTGTTGCGGCGCTTTGCGCGGCGAGACGCGGATGCAGATACAGCGGCAGAGTTGCAGTAGCGCCGGCTTTACGAGGGTGGGGGCGGTGGCGGGGGCGGCTGGCTCATATCTGGCGGCCGGCCCTTTAGCGCGGCGCCGTCGTTACGAGCGTCTTAACGGCGCCGCCGGCCGTTACGGCGCGCTGCCTGCAGATGCTCGCCGTATCCGCCGCCAGATGTGGCCGCCGCTCGGCGTACAGACTGCTAAGGACGCCACAGGGCTCACTGTCTGCGAGGTTCTCGCCGCGTCTGGCACCGCGGCCTCACCGGTAATTCGGACTGGGCAACCCTAGGTACTTCACCGGGGCATCCCAAGTAAGGAAGATAAAAGTTTAACGTCGTGTCGACAGCACGGAGACGGAGCACAGGCTCGGAATACCAAAGGATGGAGAAAGAATTCAGCCGTGCCCTTTCCAAAGGAACCGTGCCGATATTTGTCTGGAGCGATTTAGTGGCATCACGGAAAACCAAATAAGAATGGCTGGACAGTGACCAGGGCACTGGATTCACGAATGGGAGTCTAGTGCCCTGATCACACTCACTTCGCTCCGTACTGTATCCGAGGTCGCTGTGGTAAGCTAGTGCGCTAGAACGCTACCTGAAGGTAGCAGGTTCGAATACCTGTCGTGAAAGATTCTCACATCAATTATGGCACCTGTTCTGGCGAAGGCGTACGAAACCACAGGTGCCATAACTGATCGGTCAGCACTAGGAAACCTAGCAGGTGGTGAACCAGGCGCGCGTATGGCAAGAGAAGACCAGTACACGGCCCCATGCTACGCACCGATAACGCCCTCTGGGAAGCTTTCATACATGCCGCCGCCGCCGATCGAGCTCGCTCCATCGCTCAGTCTCTCATCGCAGTACCTCCGTAGGTCGCATCGGGACTAAGTTCGCATTGCATCTCAATATGTCCCACTGTGCTCTAGTTTTCCATAGTGATAATCGTCGCCTCACACCTCAGCTAGCTGTGAGGGAACGTTAGTCTTTCTACAGGGTGATCATAAGTAAAGGAACTTGACCCCCTTCTTGCAGCGGTGTACCGTAGGTCTCTAGAAGAGCGTAGCGTTCCAAAAGATTGGAAAAGGGCACAGGGCATCCCCATTTTCAAGAAGGGACGTCGAACAGATGTGCAGAACTATAGACCTATATCTCCAACGTCGATCAGTTGTAGAATTTTGGAACACTTATTATGTTCGCGTATAATGACTTTTCTGGAGACTAGAAATCTACTCTGCAGGAATCAGCATGGGTTTCAAAAAAGACGATCGTGCGAAACCCAGCTCGCTAGACTCAGAGGGCCATAGACACGGGTTCCCAGGTGGATGCAGTGTTTCTTGACTTTCGCAAGGCGTTTCATACAGTTCCCCACAGTCGTTTAATGAACAAAGTGCAAATGGCTCTGAGCACTATGGCACTTAACTTCTGAGGTCATCAGTCCCCTAGAACTTAGAACTACTTAAACCTAACTAACCTAAGGACATCACACACACATCCATGACCGAGGCAGGATTCGAACCTGCAACAGTAGTGGTCGCGCGGTTCCACGCTGTAGCGCCTAGAACCGCTGGACCACACCGGCCGGCAATGAACAAAGAGCATATGGACTATCAGACCAATTGTGTAATTGGATTGAAGAGTTCCTAGATAACAGAACGCAGCATGTCATTCTCAATGGACAGAAGTCTTCGGAAGTAAGAGTGATTTCAGGTGTGCCGCAGGGGAGTGTCGTAGAACCGTTGCTATTTACAATATATATAAATGACCTTGTGGATAACATCGGAAGTTCACTGAGGCTTTTTGCGGATGATGCTGTAGTATATGGAGAAGTTGTAACAATGGAAAATTGTACTGAAATGCAGGGGGATCTGGGATCTGCAACGAATTGACGCATAGTGCAGGGAATGGCAACTGAATCTCAATCTAGAGAACTGTAATGTGCTGCGAATACATAGAAAGAAAGGTCCTTTATCATTTAGCTACAATATAGCAGGTCAGAAACTGGAAGCTGTTAATTCCATAAATTATCTGGGAGTAGGCATTAGGAGCGATTTAAAATGGAATGATCATATAAACTTGATCGTCGGTATAGCAGATGCCAGACTGAGATTCATTGGAAGAATCCTAAGGAAATGCAATCCGAAAACAAAGGAAGTAAGTTACAATACACTTGTTCGCCCACTGCTTGGATACTGCTCACCGGTGTGGGATCCGTACCAGATAAGGTTGATAGAAGAGATAGAGAAGATCCAACGGAGAACATCGCGCTTCGTTACAGGATCATTTAGTAATCGCGAAAGCGTTTCAGAGATGATAAACTCCAGTGGAAGCCTCTGCAAGAGAGACGCTCAGCAGTTCGGTACGGGCTTTTGTAGAAGTTTCGAGAACATACTTTCACCGAGGCGTCAAACAGTATATTGCTCCCTCCCACGTACATCTCGCGAAGAGAACATGAGGATAAAATCAGAGAGATTAGAGCCCACACAGAGGAATACCGACAATCTTTCTTTCCACGAACAATACGAGACTGGAATAGAAGGGAGAACCGATAGAGATACTCAAGTTACCCTCCGCCACACACTGTCAGTAGGCTTGATGAGTATGGATGTAGATGTAGATGTAGAAAGTTAAACTTTCAAACAGCTGTAGAAATAACGCCACTGGTCAGAATGACGTACAATTGCAACGGAATATTATCGGAGAAGGGGGAAAACGTATGGCAGGGGAAAAATAAATAGTTAAAAAATGTATTAATAGATGGCGTTGTAAGTATCATAACTTAACAGTGGTCGACTACAAATGAGAAATGACTCAAACAACAATGCCTAAGGTGTACGTTTGACGTTAAACAATCTGTACTACTCAGTTTGCATGAGTGTACAGGTGTGATACTGTTAGTTACGTAAGCCCATCCAGCACGGCAACGTCGTATCACATCGGATGGGAAAAATCGGATTTTAGTTGTCCCGAGGACAAAAACCGTATAAAAAGCATGGCTCACATTGGTGTTTCTGCTCCCCTCCATCCCTTCTTCACTTCTGCCCCTCCCTCTCCTCGCTTTCCTCCCTTCTTCTCACCTCCCCTCTCTCCTCTACTCTCCTCCCCTCTCTCCCTTCTTCTCAGCTCCCTCGTCTTTATGCCCCTGGCAGATCCTCCCTGAGCTGGTCGTTGTGACCGAACGGTTCTAGCCGCTTCACTCCGGAATCGAGCTGCTGCTACGGTCGCAGGTCCGAATTCTGCTTCGGGCATGGATGTGTGTGCTGTCCTTAGGTTAGCTAGGTTTAAGTAGTTCTAAGTCTAGGGGACTGATGACCTCAGATGTTGCTTAGAGCCATTTGAACCATTTTGCTCATCGTGACCAGTGTACT
The DNA here is from genome assembly GCF_023898315.1 of Schistocerca nitens. NCBI lineage: Eukaryota > Metazoa > Arthropoda > Insecta > Orthoptera > Acrididae > Schistocerca > Schistocerca nitens. The sequence goes on along the minus strand of NC_064614.1, from coordinate 918,845,059 downwards.
ACGTCAGTGTTGTGTTTCATGCTGTTCTCCTGTGCATCAAGAGCTGGATTTTAATTGTGTGCTGGACTTGTACATAGTGTTATTGTCGGTGATTGTTATGTGGTACGACGTCCGTCGATACTTTTATGATTCAGTGTGTGGTTTTGTTTTGTGTGCGCTAATTTTTTACGATTTCTATCTCCATTTCACAGTGGCCCCCCTTTTTTGTCTGTTCTCTTCCATGTTTGTCCCCCTTTTTATATCGATGGACGCCATATTTTCTCCTTTGTTATTTTAAATGTCATCCATTGTATAATTCATGTCTTTCGGCTGAAGAGCAGCGCATATGCTGCTGCCAGCCCGCCCCAGGTGGGGCATTGAAATACAGTAAAGGAAAAAAATCGGTTTTTAATTGTCCTGAGGCCAAAAACCGCATAAAAAGCCTCAATCAAAATCCAAATGGATTGTTAATTTCAATGTAACTGCCGCAAAATATGTTCAGTATGTTGTCCACCGTTTTCTGTAACAAGATGAAATCGAAAAACACCATTTTCCTCAACTGATCGAAATGTTTCCGGGGTCAAGTTCAGAATGTGTTGCGCAATGCGTGCCTTCAATGCAGCTAAGTTTTGAATCGGAACACTGAACACTACACCTTTCAGATAGCCCCACAGCCAGACGTCACATGGCTTAAGATCAGGTGATAGGGACGGCCAAGCTATAGGGAAATGGCGGCTGATTATCCTAGCACTTTCGAAATGGCGCTCCAGCAGCTGCTTAACTGGATTTGCAATTTGCGGAGGTGCACCATCTTGCGTAAAAATGATCCCATCCATACATCCACGCTGTTGGAGAGCTGGAATGACGTGGTTGCGGAAAAGACACTCATACCAGTGACAGTACAGGTAACATGACCGGAAGCACCTGTCTTTTCAAAAAAATTTGGTCCTATGATAAATGACGGCGTAAACACGCACCACACTGTAACCTGTCCAGGATGAAGTGGTACTGGTTGATTTACGTGTGAATTTTCCGTTGCTCATATTCGACAATTATTTGTATTGACATATCCTGTCACATGGAAGTGGGCTTCATCTGTCCACAAATCTTCCGCGGCCAATCATTGTCGACTTCCATGCGAGCAAGAAATTGTAAAGGAAAGGTCTCTCTTGCTGGCAGGTCAACAGGAAGCAACCCGTGCACATGGGTAATTTTGATTGGATAGGAAAGAAGTATTTTTCGCGGGATTTTCCCACCGTACTCAAGGGTATGTCCAAGGTTCGGGCAATTCTTCGTGCACTACACGTTTGCACACGACCACTCGTCTCCTCCTGCAATGCTGCGGCCACTGCTTCCACTGACGTCGAATCAGTTTGTTTCCTCCCAACTGGTCGCAGGTTCGACTCCTGCCTCGGGCATGGATGTGTGTGATGTCCTTAGGTTAGTTAGGTTTAACTAGTTCTAAGTTCTAGGGGACTAATGACCTCAGCAGTTGAGTCCCATAGTGCTTAGAGCCATTTGAACCATTTGAACTAATGACCTCAGCAGTTGAGTCCCATAGTGCTCAGAGCCATTTGAACCATTTTGAACCTCCCAACTCCATATAGTTAAGGCTAACGGACTATTGACCTTCTTCTGTGCGGATGCACAGGCATTGTCCGAACTCTTACAGGAGTCGATCAGATTGTCTGCCGCGATTAATGAGTGTAGTGGCAAGGGCACTACGATTGTAGTGTGCGGACATTAAGTTGGGAATATGGGTCTCAAAGGAAGCGTGCAAGGGATAAATACCTGCAGTCGCATTATTCTCTGTGCCCTCGGTGGCTCAGATGAATAGAGCGTCTGCCATGTAAGCAGGAGATGCCGGGTGACTTCCGTATCCCTATTGTCCTCCGTTTTAAATTGAAATTTACCATTCACATACATATACATGATTACTTTGCAAATCACAATTACGTACATCGCAGAGGATTCGCAGAACCACCTCCAAGCTGTTTCTCTAGCACTCCACTCTCGAACAGTGCACAGGGAAAACGAATACTTAAACCTTTCTGTGCAAGCTGTGGTTTCTGTTACTTTATTATGATGATCATTCTTCGCTATGTAGACTGGTGCCAAAAAACATTTTTCGCAATCGGAGGAGAAGGATGGTGACCGAAATTTTACAAGAAGGTCTTGAGTAACGAAAACCGCCTTTGTCTTAATGATAAAACGCCTTTGTTTTAATGATTGCCACCGCAATTCGCGTATCACGTCCGTGGCACTCTTTCCCCTGCTTCGTGATAATAAAAAACGAGCTGTCCTTCTTTGAACTTTTTCAATGCCCTCCGTCAGTTTTATCTGATGCAGATCGCACATTGCACAGCAGTACTCCAGAAGAGGGCCAACAGGCGTTTTGTAAGCAGTCTCTTCAGTAGATCAGTTGCACTTTTAATGTGTTCTGCCAACAAATCGCAGTCTTGGTTTTGTTTTCCCCAAAAATGGCTTTGTGATAGTTCCAGTTTAAGTTATTCGTAATTGTTATCCTTAAATATTTATTTGAGTTTACAGACTTCATATTTGTATGACCTATCGTGTAACCTTATGATTAGTCATCTGTTGAGCTCTGTGAACACTGAGAATATAGTAATACACAAATATTACCACAAAACCCTCATTACCGAATTAAGAGACATGTGGTGTCTTAGATAATTCGACACAAATGATCTATGCTTCCTAAGATGCGCAAATTAATGAAAAAACTGTATTTAAATACGAAACTTACATTTAGAATTGAAATGAGAAAGTAGATGATAAACCAATACTCTAAGTAAAGGTACGTAGAAAGTGCTCGTCCACGCCTCCCTAACAGCACCAGACGACAAGTACTAAAAAATGTTCAAATGTGTTTGAATTCATAACTGACCAAACTGCTGAGGTCTTCGGTCCCTAGACTAACACACTACTTTAACTTAATCTAACTTACGCTAAAAACAACACACACACCAATGCTCAAGTGAGGACTCGAACCTCCAGCGGGAGGGGCCGCCCAATCCGTGACACGGAGCCTCGAACCACGCGGCCACTCCGCGCGGCACGACGCGATCAGTGTGCTGCCTCCCCTTGATAAATTTTTCAAAAAATGTTCAAATGTGTGTGCAATCTTATGGCACTTAACTGCTAAGGTCATCAGTCCCTAAGCTTACACACTACTTAACCTAACGTATCCTAAGGACAAACACACACAGCGACGCCCTATGGAGGACTCGAACCTTCGCCGGGACCAGCCGCACAGTCCATGACTGCAGCGCCTGAGACCGCTCCGCTAATCCCGCGCGGCGATAAATTTTTCCTCTGCCTTCTTCTTTCGTAGAAACGTGCATGGTAAATAGCTACATCTACATCTACATTTATACTCCGCAAGCCACCCAACGGTGTGTGGCGGAGGGCACTTTACGTGCCACTGTCATTACCTCCCTTTCCTGCTCCAGTCGCGTATGGTTCGCGGGAAGAACGACTGTCTGAAAGCCTCCGTGCGCGCTCTAATCTCTCTAATTTTACATTCGTGATCTCCTCGGGAGGTATAAGTAGGGGGAAGCAATATATTTGATACCTCATCCAGAAACGCACCCTCTCGAAACCTGGCGAGCAAGATACACCGCGATGCAGAGCGCCTCTCTTGCAGAGTCTGCCACTTGAGTGTATTAAACATCTCCGTAACGCTATCACGGTTACCAAATAACCCTGTGACGAAACGCGCCGCTCTTCTTTGGATCTTCTCTATCTCCTCCGTCAACCCGACCTGGTACGGATCCCACACTGATGAGCAATACTCAAGTATAGGTCGAACGAGTGTTTCGTAAGCCACCTCCTTTGTTGATGGACTACATTTTCTAAGCACTCTCCCAATGAATCTCAACCTGGTACCCGCCTTACCAACAATTAATTTTATATGATCATTCCACTTCAAATCGTTCCGCACGCATACTCCCAGATATTTTACAGAAGTAACTGCTACCAGTGTTTGTTCCGCTATCATATAATCATACAATAAAGGATCCTTCTTTCTATGTATTCGCAATACATTACATTTGTCTATTTTAAGGGACAGTTTTCACTCCCTGCACCAAGTGCCTATCCGCTGCAGATCTTCCTGCATTTCGCTACAATTTTCTAACGCTGCAACTTCTCTGTATACTACAGCATCATCCGCGAAAAGCCGCATGGAACTTCCGACACTATCTACTAGGTCATTTATATATATTGTGAAAAGCAATGGTCCCATAACACTCCCACTTGCCATCCGAAGTTCAAGGAACAACATGTACGTATGAGACTACTTAGCCGAAAACCTATGGATTCTGTTTCTTCATTGTATGCTTAGCGTGTTAGCAGCTGCCTCTAAGTCTGTTTGAGATGGAAGAAAAAATAACTTTCAGAGTGATAAGGCGGAATCACGACATTTGTCACGGTTTACGAACCCACTCCTAGGCTAAAGCTATCATACTCCAAGATGATAAGTGGCAGGGAACACATGAAAACTTTGAAAATAACAGATATTACAAAAAAAATGGCTCTGAGCAGTATGGGAATTAACTTCTAAGGTCATCAGTCCCCTAGAACTTAGAACTACTTAAACCTAACTAACCTAATGACATCACACACATCCATGCGCGAGGCAGGATTCGAACCTGCGACCGTAGCGGTCGCGCGGTTCCAGACTGTAGCGCCTAGAACCGCTCGGCCACCCAGGCCGGCACAGATATTACACGAGATACCTTGTAGGTACGGTAAAGTCAATCTTCAGCGTTGAAAATAAACACAGTACTAAAAGTGAAACAATCTCGAAAAAAATTGCAGTACAGATACAGTGAAGAGTCTTTACTAAAACTTACCACTCAAAGGCTAATATGGTGGCCCTCAACGAGCCACAGATTGTATCAGGTAGTTTTATTTGACTTTGGCGGCCGGTTGCGAGCCATGCGCTTCTTCACATGGCTGCAAGGACCAAATTCGTCAGCAGCATGACGGTTCCTCCTTTATCACGTAAGAAAAGGTGCAGGAGCAGACCACATGCTGCCGACTGTGTTAAAACACGTGGAACCACTTGCAGATGGACATGACGGCCGGAAACCGGTCTTGGTAACACGATAAAGTTTCTTAAAAGTGTTTGTGGTCTTCATCAGCAATCTTTGGCTGATGAAATATTTAATGTTTTTAAAAACTATTACAATCTTCTAGAAAAGCTTTTGTTAGACATAACAGCTGTTAGCGGTTTCTTTATTACAGGATCATACACAACTGGCTTCCCGATGATTTCATCACTTCCTCAGGTGTATACGTCTATGAAAAAATATAATATGAATTAGAAGTTATACTAATGGCAAAAATAAGGCAATTCACCAGAAACACAGCGAAAAAATATCTACAAAACGAATTTAACATCGGATCGTTAAAACACACGGTCTCCCAACGTTGGGATGGCGTTCGAATCGCCAGAACCGCCTAAACTGGATGATTACAAGATGAACTATCAAAAATTCCAGTGGATAGCAGGTGCGGGCCGTAGCACTGTAGGCCGCGGGTATGGACCTACAAAAGGATTTGAAATAAGACCCCGGAGGAAAACGACATGGAATAAACCCTGTTTGTATAGAAAACATAACGACTCACCAGTGATTAAAAATCAACAGAAGCCCGCATGGTGGAGACGCGACTATGCCCGAAGCAGAAAGGCCAGGCCACCAAATAGCCCAGTTGACGTGGTGTTACTGAAACCGCATGCCGCAGTATGCCAGAGAGAACCGGCCAACAAGAAGTATGGGAATATGCCGCTATAGGGTGCAAGTATGGGGTTGGGAGAACCACGAATAGATACCAATCGAAGGATGGGAACCGTTACAAAATAAATTAACGAGGAAAAAGAGAAGGAGTAAAAAGGGAGCTCGGTTACAGGGTATGCGGTTAGAGCCGCTAAGATGAAAGTACAATAGGAACTTCCTGTGATAAAACATAGTCATCTGAAGTTTACAGTGTGAGCTATAAAAATCGTTAAAATTACAATAAAACCCACTAGAGCGACGTACTGAATAGAGACAAGTAATTGTTCCGCAGTCATAAAATGATACTAGATATAGATAGTACAAATACATACGTGAGCAGGCTGTGTAAGGGAACTAAAATATCTCGTAGTACAACGTGAGTAATATGAAATTGCAAGGTGATTTATAAACTAGTTAAAATTGTAAAAAAAACCTAGAGGAACAATTAAATGAAGACAAGTATCTGCTCCATATTCATAAGTCAATGCCAGACATAGTGTAATACAAACAGAGGCGGGCTGACAAGGGGCCATACACGGCAAGGATCAGTACACAAAAAGAAGAACTATACCTAATGGAAGAGCTTATGGTGCAAAACTGGGGCACAGGTGAGGGCACAGGCAACCGAAAATTGAGAGGTATGCGATCCAACTGGCCATTCAATATATGGTCGGCATACTGTTTTGAAGAGTGCAAAATACGGTCCTTCTCAAGTGCGCTGAGGATATTGCCTTTGTTACCGTTACATGAAATCCTTTGATTAGTGGCCGGATCGGTAATAGCACGCCCCGTTTCACGTACTCGTGTGATAAGCATAGATTTAGAACCATTAAGGCTCATCTATTTCTCAAATGGAATTCGGAAACTAAGTCCCTTTTGTACAACGTAGCGGGCCGGGCAGTCATTACAAAAAATGGGGCAGATACCTGTAGAACCAGATTTATTGAGATTGAACTGCTCGTTATGGTGGAATTTGAAACCCATACCCCTCGAAATAAAGAAGAATGGAGAAATGCCTTTTGCTTTTAACTACACTCCTGGAAATTGAAATAAGAACACCGTGAATTCATTGTCCCAGGAAGGGGAAACTTTATTGACACATTCCTGGGGTCAGATACATCACATGATCACACTGACAGAACCACAGGCACATAGACACAGGCAACAGAGCATGCACAATGTCGGCACTAGTACAGTGTATATCCACCTTTCGCAGCAATGCAGGCTGCTATTCTCCCATGGAGACGATCGTAGAGATGGTGGATGTAGTCCTGTGGAACGGCTTGCCATGCCATTTCCACCTGGCGCCTCAGTTGGACCAGCGTTCGTGCTGGACGTGCAGACCGCGTGAGACGACGCTTCATCCAGTCCCAAACATGCTCAATGGCGGACAGATCCGGAGATCTTGCTGGCCAGGGTAGTTGACTTACACCTTCTAGAGCACGTTGGGTGGCACGGGATACATGCGGACGTGCATTGTCCTGTTGGAACAGCAAGTTCCCTTGCCGGTCTAGGAATGGTAGAACGATGGGTTCGATGACGGTTTGGATGTACCGTGCACTATTCAGTGTCCCCTCTACGATCACCAGTGGTGTACGGCCAGTGTAGGAGATCGCTCCCCACACCATGATGCCGAGTGTTGGCCCTGTGTGCCTCGGTCGTATGCAGTCCTGATTGTGGCGCTCACCTGCACGGCGCCAAACACGCATACGACCATCATTGGCACCAAGGCAGAAGCGACTCTCATCGCTGAAGACGACACGTCTCCATTCGTCCCTCCATTCACGTCTGTCGCGACACCACTGGAGGCGGGCTGCACGATGTTGGGGCGTGAGCGGAAGACGGCCTAACGGTGTGCGGGACCGTAGCCCAGCTTCATGGAGACGGTTGCGAATGGTCCTCGCCGATACCCCAGGAGCAACAGTGTCCCTAATTTGCTGGGAAGTGGCGGTGCGGTCCCCTACGGCACTGCGTAGGATCCTACGGTCTTGGCGTGCATCCGTGCGTCGCTGCGGTCCGGTCCCAGGTCGACGGGCACGTGCACCTTCCGCCGACCACTGGCGACAACATCGATGTACTGTGGAGACCTCACGCCCCACGTGTTGAGCAATTCGGCGGTACGTCCACCCGGCCTCCCGCATGCCCACTATACGCCCTCGCTCAAAGTCCGTCAACTGCACATACGGTTCACGTCCACGCTGTCGCGGCATGCTACCAGTGTTAAAGACTGCGATGGAGCTCCGTATGCCACGGCAAACTGGCTGACACTGACGGCGGCGGTGCACAAATGCTGCGCAGCTAGCGCCATTCGACGGCCAACACCGCGGTTCCTGGTGTGTCCGCTGTGCCGTGCGTGTGATCATTGCTTGTACAGCCCTCTCGCAGTGTCCGGAGCAAGTATGGTGGGTCTGACACACCGGTGTCAATGTGTTCTTTTTTCCATTTCCAGGAGTGTATTTACTATTTTTTCGGAAATGTTCCCGTGGTAGGATCACTTTTGGAAAGATGGGTTTTTGGTTAGTTTTTTGTGTCGATGCGACAGTATTTCTTTCCAGGCAGGAGAGAGTACGGGGCTGACTTTCTTTTGGATTATCTTGTTAATGTTAATAACGAAATCGAAGCTATAGCCGTTAATATAAGTAAATTACTTACTCGTATTTAATTCTCGGTTAAAGGTTTCATCAGAAAGATGAACTGTATTGAGTCATGGAGGAGGGACCTGAAAGCAGGCTTTTTGTAGCTGAGAGGATGGTTGGCCGTTTGATGAATCACAACGTCTGTGGCAGACGGTTTTATGTAAATGCCAAATATAATACATATCCTTCAGGGAAATCAACAGATCCTGATAGAGAAATGAAAAATGGATATTCTATTGTTTCGTGACTTCATTGCTAGCATATAACTTACTTAGCCCATTAAACATGATCTCACAATCCCAGTTTGGACCTGTGTAAAGCAGCAGGACATCATCAACTTATCGATACCAGGAATTATTTTGTTTGATATTGCTGTAAATTAGGTGAATAGATCATTCTCCAAATAGGTAATGAAGGTATTAACAGCACATTAGGACAGAGGAGAATCCGTAGCAATACCTTGCTTTTGTAGGAAAAAAATCATCATCTAACCCAAAGTAATTCAATTTAAGAACCAGAGCCAGTAATGAACGACTTCATTAATCTCCTCAGCAGGACGGCCTGTAAGGGAGTGCAAATTATCATATATGATATTGTGGATCTGGTCAACAGATACTGATGTGCACGTATTTTTGATGTCCAATGACATTACAACAGTGCCGGTGAAAATCGTTAATTGCTACCTGTTATGGATATTTGAAATGCTGATTCAAATAGAAACTTAAAAAAGTTTCTCAGCTTGGAAACGCATCCTTTGCCTAGCATTAGCGACCGATTGTACAGGCAAGAGATATTTATGGAGCTTGACCATGCGCCGATATTTGCTGTAGAGGAGCACATAGGGACAATAAAGTTCTTTACACTGGGTCGAGGAAGAACTTTGAAGTTTTTAAAAACTTTTTTAAAGGTGCCAAAAATTTTGTTGTAGGAACGACACAGCAAAAATAAAATAAAAAAAAAACACTCGTGAACTTTGTGTACATACTGGTTCTCCTTCAACATAACTTCTGTCCCACCTTTATCAGCCGCACAATGATAGACTGCCTCTCTTTCTTCCTGGCTAATGTTTTTAAGTAATGATATTCAAAAAGAACTTGAAGATATCGAGTATGACAGAAGGCACTTTTATTTTGGTGTAATTTAATTGCAGCCAAATTAAAGACTTGTGGGTGAAACGAAGGACCTAATTTCCAGCCGGACGTAGAAATGTAAAAAGAATTTAAACTATGCAGCCGAAAATCTGGCAAATACAGCCGCCTGTTGAATATACGCCTGAGATAGCTAGGAATTGATTTGCGCTGGCGAGACAGGTCTTATTGAACTTAATCTTAGCAATAGTTTTAACAAGATGTTTGTTGAAATTGAAAACCTTATAAAAAGCCCATTTAGCCACGCAAGGCACCTCTGAATAAGTGATTTTTCTATTTGGGCATCCGAAGTTTAGATACACGATAAAATATTTTCATATATTTGTAAAAACCATATCGTCATCTGTTAGTCCCGGATAGGAAGAAAATGACAATCCGCTCATAAGAGAATACCGCTGTCTTCAGGTTACTGCAGGCAGTTAGCCTTCGTTCTGCAACTTGTCTTATAAGCCGTGAGTTAGATGACCGAAGCACCGAGCAACGAACGGGCAGTGCTCAAGATGCAGGCCACGAAATCTGGGCACGTACGTTCATGGTAAACGTCTTTCTCGCCGTGGCTTTGCTACCCCATTCCCCTCTCTCTCCCTCGTGACGCAGGTTTCGTTATTGTACGGCTCCAAGCTGACGTACCCCTCGGTCGTGACTAAAGCACGCCACTTTGTCTTAATCGCTGCAGCTTAACTTTTCACAAGTAATGACTCCCTGTGATGTTAATACTTCTGCTATAGGAATATCTAGCGGTGTAGCATTACGGACGTAAGATCTGCACATATAAGTCCTGAAAGTCGTATTTAACAAGGTTCTGCGTTTACATTTGTGAAACTACCCAGAATGTGTTTGTGTAGCAACACACGAGGAGCCTGATTTTATCGATAACGTACACTTTTCAACAAATGGAAACTTGCAAAGCGTGATTTGCAACCAGATTAGAGAGATTTCAGGTACAGCATACTTCCATTTATATTTCCTATTTTTCTTTTTGCGTTTAGACTGCCATATTTTATCTTAATTGAGGGAAAAAAGGCACAGCCACCATCTCTTTTATTCTAAGACCCTATTACTTCTTGATTTCTAGCATTTGTACAATTCTAGGTTTCACATATGATTTTCATCTCGTTTGTTATAACAAAGAATGCAGATGAAGTAATAAATGACAGAGAGAATGCTGTTTGTACTACTGTAAAAGCATAATATATGTATACGTGTTAAATTGATGTGTTTACTATTTTGTGATCTGAACTGTGTGTTTATGTTAACAGCCATTATTTTCGTTGCTTCAGCTGTTTATTTAATATATTCTTCTTTTTATGTTCGGGAATTTGATGAATATAAGGTCTGTTCAATATGCTTTCGTTATGAAGAAATTAACTTATCAACTTTAGAAATCACTAAGAAGTCACTTGTCGGTTATTCGTGTGATGATCAGGTGCTGAATTGTGCAGATATAAAATAGATGGTAGCAGCAAAACACTACCGGAAAGCAACACTCTTTACAAAGACTTTAAAAACAGCGGCGTTAAGTAATAAATGTTGGAAGCGATTAGGTTTTCGCTGGAGGGAAATGGCGTAATTGGTTTTGGCTACCGGCCGCTGTGACCGAGTGGTTCTAGGCGCTTCAGGCCGGAAACGCGCTGCTGCTACGGACACAGGTTCGAATCCTGCCTCGGGCATGGATTTGTGGGATGTCCTTAGGTCAGTTAGGTTTAAGTAGTTCTATCTAGGGGACTGATGACCTCAGACGTTAAGTCCCCTAGTGCTTAGAGCCATTTGAACCATTTTTTTTTGTTTTGGTTAGAGATTTTTAGGCAATACTCGAATCTGCAACCTTCTACATGAAGCTACTATCCTGTCTGTTACACCACACATGAAAGCTATGCCATTGAACTCCTTTCACGTTGTTGTCACAGAAAACTCCGAAATTTTTTTCGCAAATATTCGCAAATGTGGTCCCACCACGATGAATAGCTGCAGTGTGTGATACTGACATCTTAACATACATAACCGTATACACTGTTTCAAAACGTCGATCCTATCGCTGGGGACCTGTCCTTATAAGATTACCAGTCTATGAATTTGTAATAGTTGCACTACAATAGACAAGCTTTGTATATTTATCATCATATTTGCATGGAATAAAAGCATTACTCACGTATATGTATTTCTTCTCCCTAGCGCTTGTCCCGTCTGCTGTGGGGCCCACTTTCTTCAGGGTTTGGCAGCTCTTATGTTCTTTTTGAACTTCGCGACCGGATGCGCTTCCCGACGCTACAATCATCAAGGTAACCTAAACGAGGGAAGTCTTTCCCGCCATCTTGTCTGTCAATCGTATAAGCTTTGTTATGTGTGGCATCATATTGTAACTGTTTTTGTGTCATATTCTCTAAGTTGGAATTTCGAGACCAGCCAACGTCTCCCTAGACCAGCGAATGAGACATGGCTTAGCCACAGCCTGGGGGATGTTTCCAGAATGAGATTTTCACTCTGCAGCGGAGTGTGCGCTGATATGAAACTTCCTGGCAGATTAAAACTGTGTGCCCGACCGAGACTCGAACTCGCATGAGAGCTTCTGTAAAGTTTGGAAGATAGGAGACGAGATACTGGCAGAAGTAAAGCTGTGAGTACCAGGCGTGAGTCGTGCTTTGGTAGCTCAGATGGTAGAGCACTTGCCCGCGAAAGGCAAAGGTCCCGAGTTCGAGTCTCGGTCGGGCACACAGTTTCTAATCTGCCAGGAAGTTTCATATCAGCGCACACTCCGCTGCAGAGTGAAAATCTCATTCTGGAAACATCTCCCAGGCTGTGGCTAAGCCATGTCTCCACAGTATCCTTTCTTTCAGGAGTGCTAGTTCTGCAAGGTTCGCAGGAGAACTTCTGTAAAGTTTGGAAGGTACGAGACGAGATACTGGCAGAACTAAAGCTGTGAGAACCGGGAGTGAGTCGTGCTTCGGTAGCTCAGATGGTAGAGCACTTGCCCGCGAAAGGCAAAGGTCCCGAGTCTCGGTCGGGCAAACAGTTTTAAACTGCCAGGAAGTTTCATATCAGCGCACACTCCGCTGCAGAGGGAAAATCTCATTCTGGTACTCATTCTGTTAGGGCTGGAGTGGATAGGATTATAATTGCGTTTCGAATCACAGATTCGGACTCCTTATGCAGTTACGAATTCAGCAGTAGGAGGCAATTCGTTGAATTTAATCTACTTATTTATAGAATAAAAGAAATTTTCTTTAGCAACTGAAGAAGCCGGAAGCTTGCCTAAGTAGAGACTATTGAATGGTGAGGCCAGAGCAATTTTTATGCCCACCAAACATTGAATTCTTAAAATATTCAACACGATGTAAATCCGCAGAGGTTCCAATGACCATACAATGAAGGCTTTCACGACTGGATGTTTCAACTGCTGAGAATTCTTCCTGGTTGTATGGATGTGGTCCATGGAACTCTTCTGTCCCTGACGTTTCGTCCAAGGCTACGCTGGAAATCTTCGGAGGTGCTCCTGGTTGTGCTGAATCTTGCCGACTGACGTGTCGGACGCCGAAGAGCGACCTAAATACCGTGGAAAGTGGGAGTAGTTTGGAAAACAGACAAGTCAGCCGTGGCGGACACATGCACTTCAGTCAGGTGAAAACGTAGTGAAATTTTCGGAAGCAGAAGTTTTATTTATATGATTGGAAGGAGAAACAGCATTGGTAATATTTTTTTGTTTTATTATCTGCAAAATCTATTTTCAGTCGCTTAGTGACCATACTCAGTGCTGTAATATACAATTAAATTTTAATTGTATATTACAGCACTGAGGATGGTCACTAAGTGACCGAAAATCGATTTTGCGGATAATAAAACAAAAAAATACGACCAATGCTGTTTCTCCTTCCAATTATATCCACTATCTGGTCGTGGTGCACAGAACACTCCATGGAGTCGCCAATCAATAAAAAGAAGTTTTATGTACTATGACTAACTATTATCCACGGCTGTACAGAGAGGCCATCGAAATATATAAACATGGGGATAATTTTAGCAGAAAAAAAGAAGCCATGAAACTCAGCGATATATGGACAGTGGCGCTACAGAATCGATAAGTTTTTATCTTTGACGTACTATGATCGATAGTTATATTTTATCTTTGACAAGGTTTATCTCTGCTATCACGTGAAATCCAGACCACGCACACCTTCCACGGTATTTATGCCGCTCTTCGACGTCCGACTCGTCAGTCGGCAAGACTCAGCACAACCAGGAGCAGCCTTGGACGAAACGTCAGGGATAGAAGAGTTCCATGGACCACGGCCATACAACCCAGAAGAATTCTCAGCAGTTGCTCCAATGACCGTTAGTTTGAAATTCAAGCTAAGGTTGCGAGGTGCCGGGGCTAGTAGTGTATTTATCACTAAATTCTACTAGAATCCACATGTGTAAATCATGCTCTAAGCCCCCCCTATTCTAACTCCGACTTTTGCTGTTGCACAAGGATAAAACAAATACGCGAACTGACTCTAATCAACCCTGCTAGTGGAGTAGAAGAGAGTTTGGCACCTGCAATAATTTAATTTGATAAATAAGTTAAATAAACAAAGGTTTCATTAGCACAGTGAGGAATGATAGGGTTGCTCTATTGATTAACAGAAAGAAAGTTCTGTCCAAAATAACAATATGATTTATTAAGATTAAACGCAGAATAGTAAAAGAGACACAGGAAATATAAAACATCAAATTGGCTAAAATTGGAGATTCATACAAACACAGTAAAGGTGAAGTTGTCCCTAACTTAGATCGTGAGGTTTAAGACGAAGTGGTATGTGGAGCCAATTCCTTTCCACTCAAATCTCAAGAGAGACACACAGCTAACCCAATAGTAATTGCTGCTACTCGAAACTGAACAAAGTTAGAAAAGGATGAACAGGCGCGCTCTGCTGAGCTCTGATTATCACCTAGGAAAATCCCTATCTGCCGGTGCTGCGGACGTACATTACCAACAGTCTTCTTATCTCCCAGAACACGATCTGGCGTACCGCAGGCGAGGGCTGGTTGCTCCGACGTCCTCGACCGAAAGGCGACTACCGACTACCCAGAGCACCCGTACAGGCCGAACACACAACCTTCCCGCCCCCACGACAGTGGTCATGGTTACGTTCCAATCAGCAACACGAAAACCGGCGGAAATTCCACTCCATTGCCGGAGCACTACCATTCCACCAATGGAGATTCTTGGCGCCAATTTCTGTGCTGATTTTGCAGAAAGTGCGGGAATTTTCCCGCCACAACTGCGTGGGTACACAAGTCATTCCCACGCCTCGCTGGTAGCCCGCCAGAAAGTGTTTTCGCAAAGTTTCTCTGAAGTAACGGAACCTCTAGCCCAGCCGCTACTTCACACCCCAGCGGGCGTGTCTCTTGACAATGTCGGCGTCTGAAAAGCATTCACTCGACTGCCTCACACACGTCGGCTTAACTCTCTCCAGTTCCACAGAGCCCGCCTGTCACCGGCCCACCCGGGTGACGAGAGACGCTGCGTGGGAAGTACGCGTGTTAAGGAAAAGCAACCCTCCACCGCATGCAACTAGAGAGGAGAATCGTAAGATAGAAATATGAGAGGGGGCTCATGCCACCTCTCAAGGTAATGGTGGCACAGAGGGACACTGACCCCTCACGCGGTCAGAGAACTGGCACCATCGCAGGACCACCAGCGTACGTGTTGAGTGCACCAACCTGCCCCCTTGCAAAAAGCCGGCCGGTGTGGCCGAGCGGTTCTAGGCGCTTCCGTCTGGAACCGCGCGACCACTACGGTCGCAGGTTCGAATCCTGCCGTGGGCATGGATGTGTGTGATGTCCTTAGGTTAGTTAGGTTTAAGTAGTTCTAAGTTCTAGGGGACTGATGACCTCAGAAGTTAAGTCCCATAGTGCTCAGAGCCATTTGAACCATTGCAGAAAGCCGTAACAAAATACGCGTTGCCACCCCGAATCAAGTTGACTACAGGGACCATTCACTATCGGAGGAAGCACACTGTTCCATAGCGTCCGTGATAACAAAACTACTGAGAGACGCCCTCTAAGTCTCAGTCTGTGGCAGTTCCTGATAGGCATTACTTCATGGCTAACAGTAACGTCGGAAGCAACAATGGACTGTTATGTTCAGCTTTTCTCAAGACGTCCCCGGTAGAACGCTCGCAGCAAATCCGATCGTGATAAAGATGCAGATACTCGATTTGTACCACGAAAAATCATCGTTACGTTTCCACAAAAGCTAGGGCGATAAACTTTGTCTCGCTGTCCCTGTCTGTGTGCTTGCATCACGTGTCTGCTCATGTTTTATTATATTCCTTCATGATTCTGAATCGGAAAGATTCATATCTAATTTTCTTCTCAATACCCTCTCTAGGGACTGGACTAATTATCATTATTCCTAAAGTGTTTGTACTTTTCACTTGGCCCACAGAAAATCTGCGGATCGCCATTTAGTCTAAATTTGTCGACTTCCAAGCCCCGTTTTTTTGTAACGAGAGTGTCTCGCATTTCTATGTGCTGTCAATAATATAACTGGTTTAATTGTAATTTTCTTTCTGTCACTGGTCTGCAGTCTCCTCCAGTTCCCTTCTTTAATCAAGTATATTAACTTGAAATTCTACTACCTGTTGTATGAGAAGCAGCGGTGTACGCATTTTGCTTTTAAACCTGACCATGCTTGCCTGTTAACCAGGCAGGCTGGATGCCGTAAGCTATCGGCAGAACGGGTCGGCTGCTTTACTCCCAGCCAAGCCAGGTTGTGTCCAATCGAAGCACTCTTGATTGCCTGCCCGCTACGCTCCGTAACAGTTCATTCTGTACGCTTTTATAGTAGAGTTATGAATAGTGTTCGAAGTTGATGAAATCTCTTTTTTTAAACGAGTATCACAAGACGGGGCTCAATAAAACAAATATGAGTTCTGGGTTAGTATACGCCAGAAAATGTTGAAGATTATTTGTCCTTGTTTTCCCTTTAAGCGTATTTCGGGTTTATTTTTTTATTTTGATGTGAACGTTTTTTTTTCGAAACTTTACACTCTTTCGACTAGTACTGGCTTTTTTTTCAATTAGAACCAGCATCAGGTGACCTCTAATACATATTGAGCCGTGGTGCGCCTTTTCTGGACACCAGCTCTTTGGTACGACAATATCGATTACCCGGCTGTAATAGGATCTTCGCCCCTGCCGTGATCTCGCGGGTATTTCGCGCTCGCGGCAGTTGGTCTTGGACTCGCTACGTGGCGCAAGGACGGGCTTGCATGGACGAAAGAGGAAAACGCGCGTACTCGGCCAGCAGCTGCGCGGCGGGCCTACCTCGTAAGACGGTCGCGAGTTTGTGGTGGACCTGCCTGATGTCAACTCCTAGCGCTGTTCGTCGCATTGCCTTGGTGCCTGTTTTCTCGGAGCGACCCATCCGTGGAGACCATCTCGAACAACGCTCTCCATCGAAGGTGTAAGTGATATTGGTGTCTTCCTTTCGTTGAACCATTTGCGTTCCAGCGAGTGTACTTGTTGCTTGGTTGCCCTAATGTACGCGTTGTTAATGTAAGAGCAGCCGCAAAGTGTGTGACCGCATGGAGACCAACAGTTACTAATTCCTTTCAAAAATCCGCTGGTTGCATCACTATTAGGAAGGTGATTAGCACGAAGGTGTGTGTGTGATATTTTTTGGCCTTTTTGGACAGTATCCAGAAGTTTATGTATTGTCTGTATGAGATTTTCAGTATATTTTGATTGCCATCAAGTCGACGTCCCTTGTATACTGCTGTAAAATTTGAGTCACTTACATACGTGCATTTATTTGAAAGCACTCACTCAGTTAATAGTAAAGACTCGTATTTGGTAAACCTAGTCATTTATACGTAGTTCTTTTATATACGTGTATTTATTTGAATGCACTCACTCAGTATTAGAGCTATTGCTTCTTCATTTATATTGTTATTTATTGATCTCTTAACTTATATTAATTGATTTTTGGTTGGTTTTTGCCGTGTCTTCTCCGGTCTGTTTGTGTTTCAGTTTTCTGCGAGTTGCGGTGTGTGGCAGCGGCGCCACGTTTCGCTTCTGTGCACAGAAGCTGTGACGTGACGTCTAATGGGAAGTGACTCCCTGTTGGGCCCCGGCGTTTAGTTGTTGTTTTCGTCTGCTGCTTCAGGCATTTTAAGTTAAGTCACCTATTGAGCAGGGCAACCTGGCGTCACCGCCCGTTAGGTAAACTTTTAACGTGTTTCACGTATATTTCAAAAAAATAAGGTTTTTTTTTAATTTGCTTGGGAATGAATTGTATTAATTGGTAACCTTTAAATCACCTCCTGACTGTAATTTATTGTTCCTTCAACTATTGAAATCTTTGTGACTTATCTCTTTAAGTTAGTCTTAGTAATTATAATTTGCTGACATGCTTCAGAAGCAAGCTATATGACATTTTGGTATTGTCTTAAAGATGGCCACGTCCTGATTGCCTCTTTTATACATATTGTCTTGAATAAATTGTTAATTTATTGTTTTGGTAGTTGTTGTGTTTAAGGAGTGACATTGTAGGGGCTTTGACCTTTGATGCTAAGTGTACCCCTCATCCCGTCTTCCTGAGTCACACATCTTTCCTACAATAAAATGAAACATTTCTTCAAAGTTCAGAACATTACCATCTAAGAACCTCAAGACGTCTATTACACTGCAACGCCAACTAGACTAAAGTTTCGGAAATCTATTTGTGTAACCTTAGTGTGTTCCAGTCAAATATGATCCCAATTATACCAGCTTTATTTACTTTTTTCCACTATGTGTATAGCTGGTTCGCTGAACCCATTGTGGGTGTCCCAGATAGTTCATTTTAAATTCCCCAAATGCAGACACGAAGTTTGGTTTTCATATTATGTTAATCTAAAAAGTACATGTCTGAAAGAGGAAGCTTTTCTTTCGTACTAAGCCTTCTCCGCACTACTTTGCATGCCACCAGAATGTACCTTTCAACATTCTACAAGAGATTTTTTTTCTTTTTCAATCAATGTTTGCCCTAAATGGGGCACATTTCCACACACATGTCAGTCTCAAAGTCATTGTCATCTTTCAAAAAATTTGTGGAGTGAGGAAGCTTGTGGTCAAATTTGCAAACAAGCAACACAGCCGAGCTTCCATGACGAGTATTTAGTAACTTTTTATACATCTTACATTACGAGACACTACAGATTTATCTGGAGCTGCCTCATAAACATACACAACTTTTTTCCTGTTGGACTTGGATTCCGTATCGTGATTGGTATACAGGGTGGTCCATTGATCGTGACCGGGCCAAGTATCTCACGAAATAAACGTCAAACGAAAAAACTACAAAGAACGAAACTTGTCTAGCTTGAAGGGGGAAACCAGATGGCGCTACGGTGGGCCCGCTAGATGGCGCTGCCATGGGTCAAACGGATATTAACTGCGTTTTTTTTAAATAGGAACCCCCATTTTGTATTACATATTCGTCTAGTACGTAAAGAAATATGAACGTTTTAGTTGGACCACTTTTTTCGCTTTGTGATAGATGGCGCTGTAATAGTCACAAACATATGGCTCACAATTTCAGACGAACAGTTGGTGACAGGTAGGTTTTTTAAATTAAAATACAGAACATAGGTACGTTTGAACATTTTATTTCGGTTGTTCCAATGTTATACTTGTACCTTTGTGAACTTATCATTTCTGAGAACGCATGCTGTTATAGCGTGATTATCTGTAAATACCACATTAATGCAATACATGCTCAAAATGATGTCCGTTAACCTCAATGCATTTGGCAATACGTGTAACGACATTCCTCTCAACAGCGAGTAGTTCGCCTTCCGTAATGTTCGCGCATGCATTGACAATGCGCTGACGCATGTTGTCAGGCGTTGTCGGTGGATCACGATAGCAAATATCCTTCAACTTTCCCCACAGAAAGAAATCCGGGGACGTCAGATCCGGCGAACGTGCTGGCCATGGTATGGTGCTTCGACGACCAATCCACCTGTCATGAAATATGCTATTCAATACCGCTTCAACCGCACGCAAGACATCCATCATGTTGGAAGTACATCGTCATTCTGTCATGCAGTGAAACATCTTGTAGTAGCATCGGTAGAACATTACGTAGGAAATCAGCATACGTTGCACCATTTAGATTGCCATTGATAAAATGGGGGCCAATTATCCTTCCTCCCATAATGCCGCACCATACATTAACCCGCCAAGGTCGCTGATGTTCCACTTGTCACAGCCATCGTGGATTTTCCGTTGCCCAATAGTGCATATTATGCCGGTTTACGTTGCCGCTGTTGACGAATGACGCTTCGTCTCTAAATAGAACGCCTGCAAAAAATCTGTCATCGTCCCATAATTCCTCTTGTGCCCAGTGGCAGAACTGTACACGACGTTCAAAGTCGTCGCCATGCAATTCCTGGTGCATAGAAATATGGTACGGGTGCAATCGATGCATTCTCAACACCGACGTTTTTGAGATTCCCGATTCTCGCGCAATTTGCTACTGATGTGCGGATTAGCCGCGACAGCAGCTGAACACACACTTGGTCGTCATCATTTGTTGCAGGTCGTGGTTGACGTTTCACATGTGGCTGAACACTTCCTGTTTCCTTAAATAACGTAACTATCCGGCGAACGGTCCGGACACTTGGATGATGTCGTCCAGGATTCCGAGCAGCATACATAGTACACGCCCGTTAGGCATTTTGATCACAATAGCCATACACAAACACGATATTGACCTTTTCCGCAATTGGTAAACGCTCCATTTTAACGCGGGTAATGTATCACGAAGCAAATACCATCCGCACTGGCGGGATGTTACGTGGTACCACGTACGTATACGTTTGTGACTATTACAATACCTTCTATCACAAAGCGAAAAAAGTGGTCCATCTAAAACTTTCATATTTCTTTATGTACTACATGAATATGTAATAAAGAATGGGGGTTCCTATTTTAAAAAACTCAGTTGATATCCGTTTGGTCCATGGCAGCGCCATGTAGCGGGCCAACCACAGAGCCATCTGGTTTCCCCCTTCAAGCTAGGCGAGTTCCGTTCTTTGTAGCTTTTTCGTTTGATGCATATTTCGTGAGATATTTGGCGCGGTCACTATCAATGGACCACCCTGTATTCCCCAATTCTTGGTTACTCGTCTTTCTCCCTTAAGTTTGGTTTATTTGTTCCACTGCTCCCACCGTTGTGATAAGTGATCTGCAGGGAAACTACCTACTTAAACATGCGCATTGGACAACGCAACATGTTGTCAGGTGCTGCAGGCTGAACGGGTCCCGTGATTGGGAGGAGGAAACGATGACAGGCAGAACTCCTCGGTTTTCGCAATTCCAAAAAGGCAGCAACATCTAACGTGTGTTGTGTGTGACATACTGACGAGTGTGGGTTGATTGTCTCTATAGTGCAGAAGCTGGCAGAGAGCGACGAGAGGCAGAGTGGACGCACTACGCCAGGGCCGGGACGGGCTGCGCCGGTGTGTTCCGGGCCGGCCGGCTGTGGCAGCCAGGCGGGCGACCGCATCTAATTGAATGCGATCCCGGGCTCCCCCTGTTTGCTCGCTCCGCTGTTTGCGGGCGCGGCTCGCGTGACGACCCATAATCGGCGCAGACCCGCAGCACACAGCCGACTGTCCGCTGTCTGCGCCCCGCATCGCCCCGGGGTGGTCAGCGACCAATCCACCGGGGGTGGCACGGGCGCGCGATTGTTCTCAACTCCTTCGAGGGACACCAGTTACAGCTTTATTTCGCGATGGTTTCATTGTACGACTCAGTTATTCAGTTAATACATGGCCACTATATTTAAACGTCTATATTTTTCAAAATGTTGCGTGTACAAAGGTTTTTAATTTATTAATACAACCGTAAACCAGCCAAGTTTGCACTTTTCGCTTTATTAATGTTCTATGAGTGAGTCTGGTCACAAGACACACGTCTAAGCGGTAGTCATTCACTCAAAAATCGTCACAGCACCATTGACGCACACACTGGGCTGTTACAGCGTTCGCCGGCCACGGTGGCCGAGAGGTTCTAGGCGCTTCAGTCCGGAACCGCGCGACTGCTACGGTCGCAGGTTCGAATCCTGCCTTGGGCATGGATGTGTGTGAAGTCCTTAGGTTAGTTAGGTTTAAGTAGTTCTAAGTTCTAGGGGACTAATGACCTCAGATGTTAAGTCCCATAGTGCTCAGAGTCATTTTTGTTACAGCGTTCTTGGTAGTGAGGGTACGTAAACACGGTCCTTAATGCACACCAAAAAGGAAAAGTCACGAGGCATTAGGTCAGGCAACTTGGGGGGGGGGGGGAGGGTGGGGGCGGGGGGTAAGACTACACAGACATGTCATACTCACCATTAGGGCAAATCCAGCAATGCTGAAGTTCGCCGTTTAAGTAGTGAAGAAAATCGATTTTCCAATAAGGGGGCACTCCGTCTCGTAGGAAGACGAAATTCTCGGAATCAGTGGTAATTTGTAGAAACACCTATGACTGCAACATATCAAGGTAAGACGTACCTGAGCCGAGGTAAAAATTGCTGTTTTGAAGAGCGCACCGCAGCGCGTAGTGTGAAGCAGTCGCCATCCGTTTCTGGCGGTGGCGCCGCTGTGGCAATCGCAGCTTTGGTGTCTCCCTCTGGTGGGAAAGGGGGAAGGTTGCCTGTTCACGTGCATTTAAGGGGCGCTATGAGCGCGCCAGTCGGTCAGTGCGAGTCAGTCGGGGTCAGTCTGGGTGAGTGTGGAGTCAGTCTAGGGTCAATCTCTCGTCCCCAGCTTGCTAGTCTGTCTCTCGTCCGAATTTGTGGCGCAGTGAGAGAACTCAACGAGTGGTTGCCTGGTCGGGGGCTTAGTTCCAGCATCTGAGTCTGCGCGTTAGGCCGCCAGTCTGCTCGAGTTGCTCAGGCAATGGTCATTGGCGGTTGGATCGATCGGTTGGTCGGTCGCGCACTGAGACACAAAATGACTTGTCCGCCTTGAACGTCGGCGCATGTGAGGTCGCCACGTGAGTCCAGTGGGCCGCGCCGTATAGCGGGGGGTAGTGACTTCGTGGTCGACACGAGAGCAACAGGAGTCAACCCACGACATCGGGCGGGCCGGGGCGAGCTGCGACGCCGTGAGACGGGAGATCGGCGCGCCTTCCTGCGTCCGTTCAAGCGGCTGGCAGCGGACGGTTCGGGATAGCGTTTTGGGGGTGCTGCGCCAGGTCTTCGCCAGAAATCGCAGTTTATTAGAATATAAGTGATCGGTCAGCAGCCGCTTTGCTTTGGGGTCGTCCCATCATTCTTCTCCGTTTGCCCACCCGCGGCAAGGTGGTTATTTGTGAATTCGGTGGTCCGTTTTTCCCTTGTGGAATTGGGGAGGTTTAGAGCAATCTGAGGTTCGGGTTGTTTAATAACACCCCCCCCCCCCCCTTGTCAATCTGCCATACGTTAATAGCTGCCTCTGTCATGTTTGTCGGATTCGGTGTTAACGAATTTATTGCTTAACGGCCGAATACTTGAAACTGGTTTTTCTCTTGCCCATCATCTTCCGAGGTGGTATATGTGTAATGTAGAGCATGTTGTACATTTTATGTAAGTCTGCATTTTATGTCTTTTATTTAAATAGTCATTTTAGGTTATAAGGTTACCGCCCTTCCACCGTAAGAGTCCTTAAAAAAATATTGCACTTTCGGTGGCAAATAATTTGAGTGTTGTACCATTTCCATCCCTCTTACGGGGTGCATAGTTTACGTGTTTGTGTGAGTCGTTAAAATTTTTTTGTTTAAAGTCATCTGGTGTGTTGCAGATTTGCACCAGTTTACTCTTTCAGAGGTTGTTGTGAGCGGTCATGGCTACGGCTGTGTTGAAAGGGAGCAGGCAAGTTTCTCAGCCCGAAGGCTCCTATTGTTAATATTGTTCTTTCTGCCTCTAAATAAAATCGTAACTTGATATTTCGAGGATGCTTTTCTGCTTATAATTTTAAATCTGTGTTTGAAAATGCTTTTAGGAATAAAATTCACATTTGTTAAAAGTAATTTCATTTTCCATCAGTTTCTTCCTGGCAACTACTTCCACGCTCTCCTAGTGTGATTAAATGTGTTATTGTTCTTGATGAATCGCTAGTAAATAAAGTAAATTTTTTAAGAAAAGGTTTTCAAAGTAAATTTACGGTTCATTTGCGTGTACAAATGTTTTTGATTTATTAATATATTTGTAAACCAGCCAAGTTTGCCCTTTTGGCTCTATTAATGTTCCATGAGTGTCTCTGGTCACACGACACACGTCCAAGCGATAGTCAGACATTCTCTCAAAAATCGTCACATTTGTACTGACGTTCTCTCTGGGCTGTTACAGCGTTCTTGGCAGTGAGGGTACGTAAACACGGTCCTTAATGTACTCCCAAAAGAAAAAGTCACTAGGCGTTAGGTCAGGCAACTTGGGCGGTGAAGAGGGGGGGGGGGGGGGGGCAAGACTACAGAGCCATGTCATCTTCACCATTAGCGCCAATCCAGCAATGCAGAAATTCGCCCTTTAGGCAGCTAAGAAAAACGATTTTCCAATGAGGGGGCGCCCCGTCTTGCAGGAAGAAGAAATTCTCGGAATCAGTGGTCACTTGTAGAAACACCCACGGCTGCAACAAAAACCTGGTTCAAATGGCTCTCAGCACTATGGGACTTCTGAGGTCATCAGTCCCCCAGAACTTAGAACTACGTAAACCTAACTAACCTAAGGAGATCACACACATCCATGCCCGAGGCAGGATTCGAACCTGCGACCGTAGCGGTCGTGCGGTTCCAGACTGTAGCGCCTAGAACCGCTCGGCCACCCCGGCCGCCGACCGCAACATGTCAAGGTAAGACGTACCCTTCTTCTCTCAGAAGAAAACTGGCCCATACAGCTTCGTCTGTGATATTCTGAAGAAAACATCTACCTTCGGTGAATCTCGTTCATGCCTCACAATTTCATGAGGATGTTCAGTGCCACACCCTCTCACATCGTGACGATGAACCTTTCCAGACAAACGGAATATTAGCTTGCAGGCGAAATGTTCATCCTCAATTACTTCCTGCTCTGTGATGCAAAATTGAAGGCGCCGGCCATAGTCTTAGTGTTTTAATCATTCCCGAGCAGTAGTCAGTACGATTTGAAATGTAACCACCGTCTCAAAATCTTCCACACTGTTTGTTGCGGCATTCCTAGTTCCTGGTTTAAGCCGATCGTCGCTTATTTTGGACTGCGTACGAAACTTTGCCTCACCCTCTCCACGGTAGCACCTGGTACACTTAATTGATTGGTTCAAAAATGTTCAAATGTGTGTGAATGCCTATGGTCATCGGTCCCTTGACCAACACATTACTTAAACTAACTTATGCTGAGAATAACACAAGCCTCCATCCCCCAGGGAGGACTCAAACCTCCGGCGGGAGGGGCCGCGCAATACGTGACGTGGCACCTCTAACTTCGTGGCCACTGCGCACAGCAGTCGATTGGTACTTTTATGTTTACAGAGAAACTAGTCCGTAAACTGTCGATACCGAAGCATAATGTTCTATTTACATTGAGATTATTTTGCATAACTCACTCTCAATGCAATTTACAAATGGTTCAAATGGCTCTAAGCACTATGGGACTTAACATCTGAGGTCATCAGTCTCCTAGACTTATAACTACTTTGACCCGTGGCTGGCTCATGTTATGTGTTGGATTAAACTTTGGTTGCTATTCTGTGTTTAGTCTCCCGCGGTTATCGCGATTATGCTGTTATCCTGTCTCTCCATGAGTGGCAGCAGCGGTGTGTATCGATATTCGCACCTTTGACCTGGCGCTTATAGTTTCCGGCTGTGCTGTGTGCAGACAGTTGGTCGGTAGGCGTGGAGCAGCGAGGAAATCTCCCCGGCGCGTGGTCTGGCCGAGACCGCTGGCGGCGTCCACGAGCGGTCGGAGTGTGTGGTGCTGTTCCCATTACTACGAGGTCCGTGGCTCACTGATCCTGGACAAGAAAGTTGAGTTTTGACTTAAGCTACCAGCAAGTCACGACTGTTCACATTGTGTCGTTTGGATTTCGTTGTGGGCTGTTGGGACATTCCCGCGAGCAACAACGTGTGTTTTCAAGTTGGCAAATTTTACCCACCCTCCGGTGAAATTTAACTGTGCTTGATAATTTTGAATTGAAGTGCACCAGCGGAGTCTTCTGCCTTGTGGCCGTTAACGTTCCGGTTACCTGCCCTGGCCGTTGATGTAAATTCAGGCAGTGTATTTCCTCATAGTGTTGTTGCTGTCCAGCACGGTGTGTAGTTTGACAGCTCAATGTATAATTGGTTGTGGGCGCCAATACTTTCTACGTTGTTCCATTGAACTCCCTGTTGTGTGCTGGTCGGGTGGAGCGGAAGTTATCTTGTCGGTGGGTCCGTTGGCTGTCTGTCGGTTGGATTGTCGTCCGATCGAGAATGGTTCGGCCGACTGACTATCTCACCTAAGCGAGCGTTAGTGTTTGAATTCCAGGCCGACCCTCGGAAACTTCTGAGCGCCATTGTGTGTACTACCTTTTCTTATTTGTTCATGTTATTTGTATTTGTATGGCTTTTAGTCAGTTTTTAAATTAAGGTTGGTTTGCCCGGAAGACGTAAGATTGTTTGGGCCTTCACCTAATTTAAAGAACTGTTTTAAGTGAGGCCTTTGACCTTTTTAAAAATTTAACTTTGTTAAATCTTAAGTGATGAGCCTTCAGCCGATTTTGAATTAAAGTTGTTTTGCTCTAAGGTGTCAGACTGTTTGGGCCTTCAGCCTAATTAAAGAAATGATTTAAGATAAGACCTTCTGCCTTTTGAATTTCTGATTTTGGTTCGAGTTTTGAGTTACTGTCTTTCAGCCGATTTTTAGTTAAAGTGGTCTTGCCCTTAAGGCATGAGATTGTAGGGCGCATTCAGCCTGTTATTAAGTTCTAAAAATTAATGCTGTGTTTTTTTAATTTTCTTGGCTCTTGTAATGTTTGGTCAAATAAATCAAGTTGTATGTTCGAGTGTAACTGACAGCCCCTTATTTTGGCCCCTTTCCACAATTTAAACTACCTGTCCTGTCCTGTCCTGCGGGTTTAGTAGGGCGTTTCATACTTAAACCTAACCTAACCTAAGGACATTATACACATCCATGCCCGATGCGTGATTCGAAACTGCGGCCATAGCAGCAGCGCGGTTCCGGACTGAAGCGCCTAGAACCGCTCGGCCACAACGGTCGGCTGCACGCTAATCTGTTGTAACGCAAGAAAATCTTGCATATTCCAACACATAAAAATTATTTTCTTCCTTTGTCACCGATTTGTCACGGTGCGGCATTCGTAACTCCAGTTGGTGTGCATAATGCAAACTCGTTGATTTTACGGTTCTATTCATGCATCAGTCATATTTGTACACTTTATACCTTGGAAAATGTAGAACTTTGAAAACGAATAAATTATTTAAGGTAGCCCTGCTTAATCATTTGAGCATATCATATTTTTGTTTATACAAATCAGCAAACAGCATCACTTAACAGCTCGACGCTATAAGCAGAAGGATAACACATACTGAGCGTGTCCATTGCTCTTATGAAGCAGTACACTCATTCTGCAATGTACAGGTATTAGATTCATAGTGTTGCCTCTTGCTGCTCTGAATTTATGGTACTGCGTGTATCGCGCGGCTCTTTTGCATTTAATTTACAAGTCAGATCACGTTTCCAAATTGTTTTTCTGGGCCATTAGAATTATACGTGATGTATATCTTGAAAGTATCAGGGCCTGACCATCAGCACGTACGAAAGTAGTCTATCTTTTTAAACACACGCACAGCTTTCGGTTTGAAAACGAACCTCAAAACCAAATGCTATAAGACTAAAATAATGTATAAAAAACATTTTTAATGTAAAGTATTACGAGTTAACAATGAAGTCATGGAACCCGTTCATATGTTGCCGAATTCAGGGGGACTGAAGTCAAGTGGATGAACAACAAAGGAAATAAACAGGAAAGTAAAAATGGCGAAGAATGGTTTTGGTAAACAAAACAGAATTTTCAAAAGCAAGCTGCTGTCATAATCATCATCTGGTTGTTCATCATAGAGATTTGGTCTTTCAGAGACTATTTGCATCTGTCATACGCGTTACGTTTACTATATTTCGATTCATATATGGTCTAAATGTGCAAGAAGATATTAAGAACAATATTGACAAAAATAATATGTTGTTGTTGTGGTCTTCAGTCCTGAGACTGGTTTGATGCAGCTCTCCATGCTACTCTATCCTGTGCAAGCTTCTTCATCTCCCAGTACCTACTGCAACCTACATCCTTCTGAATCTGTTTAGTGTATTCATCTCTTGGTCTCCCTCTACGATTTTTACCCTCCACGCTGCCCTCCAATGCTAAATTAGTGATCCCTTGATGCCTCAAAACATGTCCTACCAACCGATCCCTTCTTCTAGTCAAGTTGTGCCACAAACTTCTCTTCTCCCCAATCCTATTCAGTACCTCCTCATTAGTTACGTGATCTACCCACCTTATCTTCAGCATTCTTCTGTAGCACCACATTTCGAAAGCTTCTATTCTCTTCTTGTCCAAACTAGTTACCGTCCATGTTTCACTTCCATACATGGCTACACTCCATACAAATACTTTAAGAAACGACTTCCTGACACTTAAATCTATACTTGATGTTAACAAATTTCTCTTCTTGAGAAACGCTTTCCTTGCCATTGCCAGTCTACATTTTATATCCTCTCTACTTCGACCATCATCGGTTATTTTACTCCCTAAATAGCAAAACTCCTTTACTACTTTAAGTGTCTCATTTCCTAACCTAATTCCCTCAGCATCACCCGACTTAATTTGACTACATTCCATTATCCTCGTCTTGCTTTTGTTGATGTTCATCTTATATCCTCCTTTCAAGACACTGTCCATTCCGTTCAACTGCTCTTCCAAGTCCTTTGCTGTCTCTGACAGAATTACAATGTCATCGGCGAACCTCAAAGTTTTTACTTCTTCTCCATGGATTTTAATACCTACTCCGAATTTTTCTTTTGTTTCCTTTACTGCTTGCTCAATATACAGATTGAATAACATCGGGGAGAGGCTACAACCCTGTCTCACACCTTTCCCAACCACTGCTTCCCTTTCATGCCCCTCGACTCTTATAACTGCCATCTGGTTTCTGTACAAATTGTAAATAGCCTTTCGCTCCCTGTATTTTACCCCTGCCACCTTCAGAATTTGAAAGAGAGTATTCCAGTTAACATTGTCAAAAGCTTTCTCTAAGTCAACAAATGCTAGAAACGTAGGTTTGCCTTTTCTTAATCTAGCTTCTAAGATAAGTCGTAAGGTCAGTATTGCCTCACGTGTTCCAACATTTCTACGGAATCCAAACTGATCTTCCCCGAGGTCGGCTTCTACCAGTTTTTCCATTCGTCTGTAAAGAATTCGCGTTAGTATTTTGCAGCTGTGACTTATTAAACTGTTAGTCCGGTAATTTTCACATCTGTCAACACCTGCTTTTTTTGGGATTGGAATTATTATATTCTTCTTGAAGTCTGAGGGTATTTCGCCTGTCTCATACATCGTGCTCACCAGATGGTAAAGTTTTGTCATGACTGGCTCTCCCGAGGCCATCAGTAGTTCTAATGGAATGTTGTCTACTCCCGGGGCCTTGTTTCGAGTGAGGTCTTTCAGTGCTCTGTCAAACTCCTCACGCAGTATGTTATCTCCCATTTCGTCTTCATCTACATCCTCTTCCATTTCCATAATATTGTCCTCAAGTACATCGCCCTTGTATAAACCCTCTATATACTCCTTCCACCTTTCTGCCTTCCCTTCTTTGCTTAGAACTGGGTTGCCATCTGAGCTCTTGATATTCATACAAGTGGTTCTCTTCTCTCCAAAGGTCTCTTTAATTTTCCTGTAGGC
This sequence comes from Schistocerca nitens, assembly GCF_023898315.1. Taxonomy (NCBI): domain Eukaryota; kingdom Metazoa; phylum Arthropoda; class Insecta; order Orthoptera; family Acrididae; genus Schistocerca; species Schistocerca nitens. The sequence continues at coordinate 918,815,579 of NC_064614.1, read as the reverse complement.
AGTATCTATCTTACCCCTAGTGAGACAAGTCTCTACATCCTTACATTTGTCCTCTAGCCATCCCTGCTTAGCCATTTTGCACTTCCTGTCGATCTCATTTTTGAGACGCTTGTATTCCTTTTTGCCTGCTTCATTTACTGCATTTTTATATTTTCTCCTTTCATCAATTAAATTCAATATTTCTTCTGTTACCCAAGGATTTCTATTAGCCCTCGTCTTTTTACCTACTTGATCGTCTGCTGCCTTCACTACTTCATCCCTCAGAGCTACCCATTCTTCTTCTACTGTATTTCTTTCCCCCATTCCTGTCAATTGTTCCCTTATGCTCTCCCTCAAACTCTCTACAACCTCTGGTTCTTTCAGTTTATCCAGGTCCCATCTCCTTAAATTACCACCTTTATGCAGTTTCTTCAGTTTCAATCTGCAGTTCATAACCAATAGATTGTGGTCAGAATCCACATCTGCCCCAGGAAATGTCTTACAATTTAAAACCTGGTTCCTAAATCTCTGTCTTACCATTATATAATCTATCTGATACCTTTTAGTATCTCCAGGATTCTTCCAGGTATACAACCTTCTTTTATGATTCTTGAACCAAGTGTTAGCTATGATTAAGTTGTGCTCTGTGCAAAATTCTACAAGGCGGCTTCCTCTTTCATTCCTTCCCCCCAATCCATATTCACCTACTATGTTTCCTTCTCTCCCTTTTCCTACTGACGAATTCCAGTCACCCATGACTATTAAATTTTCGTCTCCCTTCACTACCTGAATAATTTCTTTTATCTCGTCATACATTTCATCAATTTCTTCATCATCTGCAGAGCTAGTTGGCATATAAACTTGTACTACTGTAGTAGGCATGGGCTTTGTGTCTATCTTGGCCACAATAATGCGTTCACTATGCTGTTTGTAGTAGCTAACCCTCACTCCTATTTTTTTATTCATTATTAAACCTACTCCTGCATTACCCCTATTTGATTTTGTATTTATAAACCTGTAATCACCTGACCAAAAGTCTTGTTCCTCCTGCCACCGAACTTCACTAATTCCCACTATATCTAATTTTAACCTATCCATTTCCCTTTTCAAATTTTCTAACCTACCTGCCCGATTAAGGGATCTGACATTCCACGCTCCGATCCGTAGAACGCCAGTTTTCTTTCTCCTGATAACGACGTCCTCTTGAGTAGTCCCCGCCCGGAGATCCGAATGGGGGACTATTTTACCTCCGGAATATTTTACCCAAGAGGACGCCATCATCATTTAATCATACAGTAGAGCTGCATGTCCTCGGGAAAAATTACGGCTGTAGTTTCCCCTTGCTTTCAACCGTTCGCAGTACCAGCACAGCAAGGCCGTTTTGGTTAATGTTACAAGGCCAGATCAGTCAGTCATGCAGACTGTTGCCCTTGCAACTACTGAAAAGGCTGCTGCCCCTCTTCAGGAACCACATGTTTGTCTGGCCTCTCAACAGATACCCCTCCGTTGTGGTTGCACCTACGGTACGGCCATCTGTATCGCTGAGGCACGCAAGCCTCCCCACCAACGGCAAGGTCCATGGTTCATGGGGGGAAAAATAATATAGAAGTGACAAAAGGACAGAAAATACGGAAATGACAATGTAATGTATCTGAAAAGGAAAACTTACATTTTTATGTGGGGAAAGTGTTCTGTCGGCGATCAAAACAGAGATTAACGTTGCTGTTTAGTAGTAGAGGTAGGAATATAAACAAATACGGTATTGCAGTGCCTGTGTTATTCTAATTACGATGCAAAGTTCCTTTGGTCATGCATGCATGTCGGAAGCACCCGTTCCTGCGGCGATCACAGCCGTTGCGAAACACATCAATGTATTCGAAATTGCGAATAAGGACTAACATGAGCTGCAGGATGGGTTGACGACAGTGAAAGTTTGTACCGGACCGGGAATCGAACCCGGATTTCCCGCTTATCGGGAGCGATCGCCTTACCATTTGGGTCTGGCCGTGAGTGGTGCACGAATTGCCAAATGGCCCTTCACAATTAAAAAAAATAAAAAAAATGGATGGACCAACAATGAACCCAACAGGTGTCAGGGGACGTCCGCCCCGAACAAATGCAACGTATAATGACAAATAAAAATGAGATTAAAAAAAAGAAATCGTAAAGCGATAGCTCGCAACAAGCAGGAGTTCGAGTAGCGGTCCGGCACATATTTTCACTGTCGTCATTCCATTGTACAGCTGATGGTAGTCCTTATTCGCAATTGCAAATTCATTTGATGTCTCAAAAAAAATAGGTAAAACTAGAGCAGAAGACGTTTTTATGACTGTTATGAATATTAAATTGAGGCGGGCAAGATACGTAGACAACGCAGTGCAACTGTTTCTTCAAACGTGGGGTTGTTAGAATTTTGTATAAGAGTAGTGTGACGGCGTACTTCCCACGTTGATCTTCCAGACTTCATTACCAAAGCTTTAATAACTTCTTGAAATCCAAAACACACCATCTCACTCACACCACATCAGAGAAATAATCTTTCCACAGTATTTGTGACTTGATATGTAATATTCATTCACTTTAACTACATCAACAAGTCTTAACTAATCTAACAGCTTAATACTCCCGTGTACAAGGTCCGTATTCAAATCAAAAGTGAGTCTTACGTCAATCAAAAAAAAATGTTTGATGTTAATGTAAACGTTCCTGGCAGGACGGCGACGCATGGAATGACTAATCATTGCCTCGTCCGAGCAGGTATTTTCTCTCGCAAAGTCGGCGCTACCGCCGTTCCGTGCTAAAGACGTGCGTCATCTCTTAGTATGGCTCACGACACGCACAAAGGAAATGAACCCAACGTACGACAGGTAACAGGACCAAACGAAGTGTCTAAAATATCTATAAGTGTGGTCAACGCGAGACTGTCCCTGTCCACTGATGTTTTATTAATGGACTTATATATGAAGATGGTACCTGTTATTTCGAACATGCAGCTCGTTAGAATGAAATTACAATTAAATCAATACAATGAAATGAATACCCTTAGCTGCATACAGGCGTTGATATACGTCAACGGGGACAGTTGAAAATTTGTGCCCCGCCCGCGACTCGAACCCGGGATGTCCTACTTACATGGCATACGCTCTATCCACTTTTCTTTTTGACACAGGAAACACACAGAAATATACACTCAAATTGCAGTGTATTCCTTCAAAAAACGAAAATATTCTCGTTTTTTCCAAAACACTTATTGAAGGCAATCAATTAAAATAAAAGAAGTCATTCGACAAAAACAAAAGGGTGAAATCAGAAAAACGTATAGGAAGGAATGGGGCGTCAATTTTAACGCGCCCACACATTCTTTCTTCCGTCACTTCTACATCGTGGAACATTTAAATCCATAGAAGTGTCCACAAAAAAAAAAAAAAAAATAAGAAAGGGGGCATGGCAACTCATCCAACGCCTTGGCGATGAAAAACAAGATACAACACATTAGAAAAAAATTCACGATAGCGGGGCATCCGGAGCCACGTCCAATGTGCGGTGGCCATATAGTGGGAAAAGGCACACTGGTCTGCGTCATATCCACTCACCATCACGTAGTGGACATAATGCCAAACAAGCCACATGACGACATTGTTCTTCGATCGAGGAAAGAAGGTTGAATCGGGACGCACGAAAATCTCCCCCGAGATAGCCGCCTCCAACGTCCTGAGGAGAAAAGCCAATTGTCGGCGAAGCCATCTCCAATGGTCATGACCGCAGGAAATCAACCGATGAGATAATGTATCAGTTTCATGGCAACGATTGCAGCGATCCGTTACACTGAGGCCAATACGAAAAAGTTGCACGTTTCTAGGTATAATATCATGAACAACTTGGTACCACGAGGACGCCACTTCCATCGGGAAAATCGGGAGGCTGATGTTAGACCAAACAATCTTCCAGTTCGTTTCTGGCGACAGGGCTTCCATAGATGGAAGACTATAAGGAACTGGCCAGCGGCTTAACAGCATTTTTAGGGAGAGATTCGCTTGGGAAAGGATATTCACTCCTAAATAACTGACCTGAAGAAAAAATTTCTTAACATGCCGTAATTTATAACTAATATCTACTGGAAGTGTTAAACTCGCCGGTCGGATACAGTCATAAAGGCAAGCTGTAAGTGACTGGGGGGGCGCGTTGACACGTTAACACGGTGCGACGGATGAATAAGGCAGAAGCCTTAACCCGAATGTCAGGGAGGCCCAAACCTCCCTGCAAATGGCGGCCGCACCATGACCCCATAACGCACGCGAAATACAGAGTGGCGCCAGACAAACCTGGCAGTTAAACTTCGCAACTTGCGGGACATCATCGCAGGAAGTGGAAAGATTTGTGCAATAAAATAAGCCTTACTTAACACATACGTTTCCAAGGCCCGAACCTTGTGAAGAAGTGAGAGGGAGCGACGTTCGTGTTCAATGATTGCACCCTGAATCCGTGACAGACTTCCAGTTTATCGTAGCCATCTTTAGCGGACAGCTGTCAATTATAACACCCAATGATCGATATCGGGTGACCTTCGAAGCCCATGGAATTTCAACAGCGTCAAATCCTCGCAATTGGGTAAACGACATTTCTGGTCATTAACCCGCGCTCCCGTTAAGTCGACAAAAGGCATCCAAAACTTCCTTCAGCAGTGGTATATCGTCATGGGTACGGAGAACAACCATAACGTCATCAGCATAAGCACGAACGGTAAACCTTTCTCCCAGCAGCGACCAGCCACTCAAACGAGCAGCTATATTTGCCAGGTGCCGGGGCTAGCAGTTTATTTAACACTAAATTCTTCTAGAATCTTCATATGTAAATGATGCTCTAAGCCCCCCCCCCCCCCTATTCCAACTCCGAATTTTGGTGTTGCACATGGATTAAGAAGAAACGCGAACTGACTGTAATCGACCCTGCAAGTGGAATAGAAGAGAGTTTGGCACCTGCAATAATTTAATTTGAATTAATTAAATAAAGGAAAGTTTCATTAACATAGTGAGAAATGAAAGGGTTGCTCTACCGATTAACAGAATGAAAGTTCTGTCAAAAATAAGAATTTGATTTATTATGACTAAACTCAAAATCATAATCAAAATACATGAAACAATTACAATACATCAAATTGGATACTCAAATAAATGATGTGAAGGTGAAATTGTCCATAAACTAGATTGTGACATTTATGACGAAGTGGTACGTGGAGCCAATTCCTTGCAACTCAAATCTCAAGAGAAACACACAGCCAACCCAACATTAATTGCTGCTACAGTAGTGAGAACTCAGACAATGAACACCCAAGACAGAACAAAGTTAGAAAAGACGGGAACAGGCGCGCGCTGCTGAGCTCTGATTATCACAGAGCATATTCGCTAATCTGCCGGAGCTGCAGACATAAATTACCAAGCTGTCTTCTTAACTTCAAGGACACGATGTGGCGTACCGGAAGCGGTGGCTGGTTGCTTCGATGTCCCGTCGTGGTGATGATAATGTCGCGGGTATAGTCCCAAACAAATTATCCTGCTCTGGTTGTTCCAGACTAAAGACTTCCTATCAATACAAATGCGCCTCTGAGGGCGACGAAGAAGGGTCGCCACACAATCACTGACGGTACAGTGATTGATTTTAACAAGCGAAGTCACACAGTAACTCCGATACAGTCAACTTTAGCCAAAACTGCTCAAGACAGAAAACATAGGCCGCTTGTACGCAGAACGCTCAATTGCCAACTGTATTCGGAAAGTTACGTTGAAGTCGAAACTTAAGCAACTTCGTCAAACAGTTACAATCAAATAAAAGTATATTAGACAGCCAACGCAAGGCAGGCTGTCCAGAGCATCGAGAGCTCAGTCTTGTGACCTACTCCGACCGAAAGGCGAGAGCCGACTCTCTCAAGAGCACCCGTACAAACCGAACACAGAACATTCCCGCCCCCACGACAGTGGCTATGGTTAAACGTTCCAATCAGCAACTCGAAAACCGGCGGAAAATGCCACTCTATTGCCGAAGCACTACCTTTCTACCAATGGAGATTCTTGGCGCCAATTTCTGCGCCGACTTTGCTACGTCACGGAGCTATGCCCTGAGAAAGCCAATCACAGTTACGATTTTGCAGAAAACGCGGGAATTTGCCCGCCAGGGCTGCCTGGGATCACAAGTCATTCCCACGCCTCGCTGGTAGCACGCCAGAAACGGTTTTCACTAAGTTTCTGCGAAGTAACGGAATCTCTAGCACAGCCGCCCCTTCTGGCCCCTCTGGGCGTGTCGCTTCCGCTCTTATGACAATGTCGGCGTCTGGAAAACATTCACTCGACTCCCTCACACCTGTCGGCTTAACCCTTTCAAGCTCAGAACTCGCCTGTCACTGGACCACCCGGGTGACGAGAGACGCTGCGTGGGAAGTCCGCGTGTCAACGAATAGCAACTTTTCACCACATGCAATCAGAGAGGAAAATCGAATTACTCAGAGTAAGATAGAAATGTGAGAGGGGGCTCCTGCTACCTCTCATAGTTCGCAATAATGTTTCCCGAAACAGCATGTAGAGCGACATTGATAATGGACTCCCTTGAAGGACGACCTGACACACCGCGATGGGGGAAGTAAGACGGCCATTTACGTCAATGGACGCCCGAATACCAGTGATTAGAGAGCTAAACAGCCGTCGTGCAGCATTGTTAAAACCAACAGTCGTCAATACTCGCGTAAGGAATCCATGACTGACGCGGTCGAACGCTTAGTGAAAATCAATGAAAAGCAAAGTGCTTGGCACGGGAATGGTGGAAGCAATCGAAATTAAGTCTCGACATTCAGCAACTGGAGTCAGGAGAGCAGGACCCGGAAGACAACTTTGATGACTCACGATGACGGTAGTCAACAATATCGATGGTCAGCTATTGACCGCTCGCGCCACTGTTTTATAATCATAGTTGAATCGGACCACCCCCCATGAACCATGGACCTTGCCGTTGGTGGGGACGCTTGCGTGCCTCAGCGATACAGATGGCCGTACCGTAGGTGCAACCACAACGGAGGGGTATCTGTTGAGAGGCCAGACAAACGTGTGGTTCCTGAAGAGGGGCAGCAGCCTTTTCAGTAGTTGCAGGGGCAACAGTCTGGATGATTGACTGATCTGGCCTTGTAACACTAATCAAAACAGCCTTGCTGTTGTGGTACTGCGAACGGCTGAAAGCAAAGGGAAACTACAGCCGTAATTTTTTCCGAGGGCATGCAGCTTTACTGTATGATTAAATAATGATAGCATCCTCTTGGGTAAAATATTCCGGAGGTAAAATAGTCTCCCATTCGGATCTCTGGGCGGGGACTACTCAAGAGGATGTCGTTATCGGGAAAAAGAAAACTGGCGTTCTATGGATCGGAGCGAGGAATGTCAGATCCCTTAATCGGGCAGGTAGGTTAGAAAATTTAAAAACGGAAATGGATAGGTTAAAGTTAGATATAGTGGGAATTAGTGAAGTTCAGTGGCAGGAGGAACAAGACTTTTGGTCAGGTGAATACAGGCTTATAAATACAAAATCAAATAGGGGTAATGCAGGAGCAGGTTTAATAATGAATAAAAAAATAGGAGTACGGGTAAGCTACTACAGACAGCATAGTGAACGCCTCATTGTGGCCAAGATAGACAAGAAGCCCACGCCTACTACAGTAGTACAAGTTTATATACCAACTAGCTCTGCAGATGATGAAGAAATTGATGAAATGTATGATGAGATAAAAGAAATTATTCAGGTAGTGAAGGGAGACGAAAGTTTAATAGTCATGGGTGACTGGAATTCATCAGTAGGAAAAGGAAGACAAGGTGACGTAGTAGGAGCATATAGATTAGGGCTAAGAAATGAAAGAGGAAGCCGCCTTGCAGACTTTTGCACAGAGCATAACTTAATCATAGCTGACACTTGGTTCAAAAATCATGAAAGAAGGTTGTATACATGGAAGAACCCTGGAGATACTAGAAGGTTTCAGATAGATTATATAATGGTAAGACAGAGATTTAGGAACCAGGTTTTAAAATGTAAGACATTTCCAGGGGCAGATGTGGACCCTGACCACAATCTATTGGTTATAAACTGTAGATTAAAACTGAAGAAACTGCAAAAAGGTGGGAATTTAAGGAGATGGGACATGGATAAACTGAAAGAACTAGAGGTTGTACAGAGTTTCAGGGAGAGTATAAGGGAACAATTGACAGGAATGGGGGAAAGAAATTCAGTAGAAGAAGAATGGATAGCTTTGAGAGATGAAGTAGTGAAGGCAGCAGTGGATCAAATAGGTACAAAGACGAGGGCTGGTAGAAATCCTTAGGTAACAAAAGAGATACTGATTTTAATTGATGAAAGGAGAAAATACAAAAATGCAGAAAATTAAGCAGGCAAAAAGGAATACAAACTTCTCAAAAATGAGATCGACAGGATGTGCAAAATGGCTAAGCAGGGATGGCTAGAGGACAAATGTAAGGATGTAGATGCTTATCTCACGAGGGGTAAGATAGATACTGCCTACCTTTGGAGAAAAGAGAACCACTTGCATGAATATCAAGAGCTCAGATGGAAACCCAGTTCTAAGCAAAGAAGGAGTATATAGATGGTCTATACAGGGGCGATGTTCTTGAGGACAATATTATGGAAATGGGAGAGGATGTAGATGAAGATGAAATGGGAGATATGATACTGCGTGAAGAGTTTGACAGAGCACTAAAAGACCTGAGTCGAAACAAGGCCCCCGGAGTAGACAACATTCCATTGGAACTACTGATGGCCTTGGGAGAGCCAGTCCTGACAAAACTCTACCATCTGGTGAGCAAGATGTATGAGACAAGCGAAATTCCCTCAGACTTCAAGAAGAATACATTAATTCCAACCCGCATCTCGTGGTCGTGCGGTAGCGTTCTCGCTTCCCACGCCCGGGTTCCCGGGTTCGATTCCCGGTGGGGTCAGGGATTTTCTCTGCCTCGTGATGGCTGGGTGTTGTGTGATGTCCTTAGGTTAGTTAGGTTTAAGTAGTTCTAAGTTCTAGGGGACTGATGACCATAGCTGTTAAGTCCCATTGTGCTCAGAGCCATTTGAACCATTAATTCCAATCCCAAAGAAAGCAGGTGTTGACAGATGTGAAAATTACCAAACTATCAGTTTAATAAGTCACAGCTGGAAAATACTAACGCGAATTCTTTACAGACGAATGGAAATACTGGTAGAAGCCGACCTTGGGGAAGATCAATTTGGATTCCGTAGAAATGTTGGAACACGTGAGGCAATACTGACCCTACGACTTATCTTAGACGAAAGATTAAGGAAAGGCAAACCTACGTTTCTAGCATTTGTAGACTTTGAGAAAGGTTTTGACAATGTTGACTGGAATACTCTCTTTCAAATTCTGAAGGTGGCAGGGGAAAATAAAGAAAGCAGATGGCAGTTGTAAGAGTGGAGGGACATGAAAGGGAAGCAGTGGCTGGGAAGGGAGTGAGACAGGGTTGCAGCCTCTCCCCGATGCTATTCAATCTGTATATTGAGCAAGCAGTAAAGGAAACAAAAGAAAAGTTCGGAGTAGGTACTAAAATCCATGGAGAAGAAATAAAAACTTTGAGGTTCGCCGATGACATTGTAATTCTGTCAGAGACAGCAAAGGACTTGGAAGAGCAGTTGAACGGAATGGACAGTGTCTTGAAAGTAGTGTATAAGATGAACATCAACAAAAGCAAAACGAGGATAATGAAATGTAGTCGAATAAAGTCGGTTGATGCTGAGGGAATTGGATTAGGAAATGAGACACTTAACGTAGTAAATGAGTTTTGTTATTTGGGGAGCAAAATAACTGATGATGGTCGAAATAGAGAAGATATAAAATGTAGACTGGCAATGGCAAGGAAAGTGTTTCTCAAGAAGCGAAATTTGTTAACATGGAGTATTGATTTAAGTGTCAGGAATTCATTTCTGAAAGTATTTGTATGGAGTGTAGCCATGTATGGAAGTGAAACATGGACGATAAATAGTTTAGACAAGAAGAGAATAGAATCTTGCGAAATGTGGTGCTACAGAAGAATGCTGAAGATTAGATTGGTAGATCACATAACTAATGAGGAGGTATTGAATAGAATTGGGGAGCAGAGGAGTTTGAGGCACAACTTGACAAGAAGAAGGGATCGGTTGGTAGGACATGTTCTGAGGCATCAAGGGATCACCAATTTAGTACTGGAGGGCAACGTGGAGGCTAATAATCGTAGAGGGAGACCAAGAGATGAATATACTAAGCAGATTCAGAAGGATGTAGGCTGCAGTAGGTACTGGGAGAATAAGAAGCTTGCACAGGATAGAGTAGCATGGAGAGCTGCATCAAACCAGTTGAAATGGTTCAAATGGCTCTGAGCACTATGCGATTTAATTTCTGAGGTCATCAGTCCCCTAGAGCTTAGAACTAATTAAAGCTAAATAACCTAAGGATATCACACACATCCATACCCGAGGCAGGATTCGAACCTGCGACCGTAGCGGTCGCTCGGTTCCAGACTTTAGCGCCTAGAACCGTACAGCCACTCCGGCCGGCTATCAAACCAGTCTCAGGACTGAAGACCACAACAACAACAGTTGAAGAGGGTTATTGGGCGGACCTGATCCACACGCTGAAACCTTCCCGTCCCCTCTATATCTCTTTCTTTTTTGTTACGCAACTTTGCCTTCTACAATAACTTATGCAACCTTTCCTTAGGATTTCTATCTCTTGCTTAATAATAACAAATGAAATCTTCCCTTTGAAATTTTCTTCTCTTTCTCAATCTTCGCATATAAATTTAATTGCTGCTTATTAAAAGTGATATTTGAGTATTTCGACGTAACATAGAATGTGTCGTCGTCGTGGCCCTCAGTCGTTATCTGCAGTAACCCAAAACTGTTCCTTACCTGCTAGCCATCTGACTGCTACATCGAACTGCGACATGAATATACTTACTCTGGTTTACTATACTCTATTAACTGCTGGTGGGCTGTCATAATAAGTGGCTGTATTTACTACCAAAGCTGACGTCATTCATTAATAACAAAGCTGACGTTATTCTTTAATTAATTTGACTGAAGTTACGTAATTCATAGTTGACAACAATAAAATTTTTATAAAGTTTTACGCTGATGGTTTTTGGGATGGATTATAATCAGTAATGCAACATTGATGGCAAAAATTAATTATATTCTAAAAACGTTTCTTCAAATATTTACTGCTGGTAATGAAATGATTTGTAAGATGGCAAGAACTATGCTCCTTACATGAAGTCATTAAAGATCATCGAACTCACGTTGAGCGAACAGTAGAGGGTATAGTATGGAAGTATTGGAATAATTAATGTTGGGTGATAGTTTTAAAGTTATTCACACGACATGAAAACTTTGTGGAAACGCGTCGATGTACTAGAGGCTAGTTCATCCCAGGGAAGTATGCAGAGTTGGCCTCGGCGGGCGGCTGGGGAGCGGCGAAGGGAAGCGACAATAGGCAGCTTAGGGCGGCTCAAACTCTTGAGAAAGCGGTAATGGGGCGCGGCCTCCAGTTGCCTTAAGATGAGTGACAGTGAGTGGGTGGTTGACCCCATGCTGGTGTACCGGGAAGCAGATGGAGAACTTGTATGCCTGTTGATAAATGTCCGTCGTCCTGTTTTCAGTGAAACATGCGAGAAAGCCGCGCAAAGCTATGGTGGAGTGGTCAAAAGAGGCCAAAATACGCGTGTTCATGACTATAGCAACTTCACACTGAATTCACGGTCTGTGGGGTCTGAAGTAAATCAGGTGAAGAGCAACAGAATGAAATACGCTCGCTTCCGATTGGAACATAGGATCAAGGAATTTGAAGTACTCTCCTGGGAGTCAGAATTCCGGAAAAATTCGTGTTTTGTGAAGACACTAACCTTGATGGGTGGCCTGGGAGGAGCTAAATAGCAGAAGTTGAGAGGAAGGGAAATTTTGTGGGAATTTGTTCACTTTGCAGAGCAGGCACTGGTCAGCGCTGGGAAGTGACGCATAATTAAGACGAATTGCGCTGCAATTGGCGTAAGTGATTTTGCTGGAGGGGAAACGGAGGCAAAGAGCGGACTGGGAGAAGTACCCATAGAGGTCTTCCGTTCCCAGCTTGCCTAGAGTGCAGACGTGGCGTTCTTTACTCAGCTTGCCTGAGAGAGAGTGAGCATCTCTGCAGTTTAGGACTTAGCAAACGGAACGATTGAGTTTGGAGATAGAAAGTTTTCGTTCAGCTATGTACTGAACAAGATAGCTAGAAGTGAATAGATGAGCGCAGCCTTGCTGCACGAAGAGGTCGGCCGATGTCCGCATAACGACGCCGCGCCGCCACGGTGAATTTGCTGATATTGCGCCTGTTCCGGCCACTGATTAATTTGTTGGATCACGTCGGCAAAGTTTCCACGAGGGTTTCATGGGCCGTGTATTGTAGAATTCTTCTCGCACTTCGTATTACGCTTGGGTCAGTCGATAGGAATTACTTTTGATTTATCGCGCTTTACTCCACGCAAATGCAATTTATTACCACTGCCCCTGTTAGGAGAGTCATGTAATGTGATGATTGAAGGTCGTGAGTTAAAATAAATCTGTGCTAATCGACTGCATCTGTTTTCAATCTAGTAGTTGAGATCCCAAGTCACTTTCTTAATTAATTTTATGTTCAACATTTGCATCTGGTGTTCAATAGCTGAATATAACATCGATGTGCACCCCCTTTAATTAAAAGGGATCAATTCTGTATCAATTAATGTCAACACTGCCACCGCAGTTCAATCAGGAGTTATAGGCCTTATTACTTTCTTTGCGTTAGCTGACATTGCGGCAGTTTTGCACTCTCGGTTGATCTGTTAGTCTATTACCTGGGGTGAACACACGCCAAAACCAGATAAGTGACGGGTAGAGTGTTACAGATTTTAGAAACGTTGAAATGGGACTTACTTTTTTACAATAATCTTACAACTAGCATTGCGCAAACATACCTTCAGTAGTGTTGAGTTTCGCAAAGAAAATAATTCACTAATATTAGTTCCTCTTATGATAATAGTTAGCTGATGTCTCTGTACATCCGTTTATAATCTCTTGTAAATCACAGCTGGTGGCTAGCAGGCACACTGCTCCTCTCAACCTCTCGCTTCAGACCTGCTACCAACTCGCTTCACACCTCGCTTACTACTGACTTCCTACGAACGCTAAAATGCGGTCTCTCCTGCTAACAAAGCTTTCTGGTGCAGAAAATCCCTGCTACCATTACAAAATGTATCAATGCGCGGTCTTTCCCGCTCTTTTCTTAAAACGTACCCATACGTGGTCTCTCCCGCCCTTTTTAAAATTATATCAATTTGCGGTCTCTCTTGCCAACAATACCTTGGTGCAGACATCCCCTGCTACCACAATTATTTCCAACATGACATACATTAATTATTCCCACTTAATCCTATTAATAAAATATAAATTGTGGGTTGACAATAGACAATAGAAATATACACGTCCTACAACGCAAACGTCCCGGCATTTTGTGAATCAGGACTATTTTAGCAACCTTAAAGCTGGGCGGGAGAAGGCCTCCGTGGAACACTTCATTCACCATGGAAGTTATCGTATCTCCTATTATGGGCCAAAATCGAATATAAAATTCTTTGGGAAGGCCATCGGGGCCAAGTGATTTGTGGGAGGGAGAACGAGCCACAATACCAAGTATATGATCGCGATGGAATACAGACAAAAACTCTTCCTGGAGAGCTGGTGTAACATCACGATCAAGGAGGGAGGTGAAATCAACAGACGGTGTACCATCTGAATCCACTTCAGCATAAAGCTCGGAATAGTGCTGGTACAGTTCACGTATGATATCAGATTGGGACGACCACTCACGCCCATCTAGAGAACGAATGGCAGAAAGACACGTCCTTTGAGATTGCTTGTGAAGCCGGAGAAGATGATAGAGAGAGGTCAACTCATCCTGTACGACTGAACGAGGCTGGGAACGCAGTCGGACCCCATCCAGTTGCTTGCGTTTGAGTTGGAGAAATTTTGCCTCCACACGATGGACGTCGACGACCCTCAAGGGGGCATCACGAGCATTATCGTAAAAATCGCGAAGGACTGCATAGTAAAATTCCGTAGTGCGCCTTATTTCAGCCGCTTTTTCAGCGCTAAAATGCTTGTGTACATTTCGAATCCGGGGTTTAGCAAAGGTAACCCACCATTCGAGAAGTGAGGAATAACGCGTCTGGGACTGGGTTGTCCGCCGCCATAAGACTGCGATGATGCCTTCCAGAGAGGGGTCTGTGAGATGTAGAGTGTTTAGCTTCCATAAAGGGCGCGAAAGATGGACCCGCTGCGGGGCGTGGTTAAAAGTCATGGAAACAGCACAGTGATCAGTGAAACTGGCAGGAGTTACATCAATCGATAGAAGCTGACTACATATGGGGGCAGATAAATAAAAGCGGTCCAATTGGCTACTTGAAGTAGCTGTAAAAAACGTAAACCGCACCAATGTAAGATATCTGCAAACCCAAGCATCCTGGAGATACAAGGACGTCACCATATCATTAAGTTCACGACAAAATGTATAATTGGGGGTCTGATCAACACGGCGTAAGACGCAGTTAAAATCGCCCCCTAACAAAACCTTGTGCGGGTTCCGTCGGAGTAAATAAACAACTTCTTCCTTATAAAACCGCGCGCGATCGGATGAACGACCGGAACCAGACGGAGCCTAAAGAAAAATTAAGGGAATGTCATAAAAACTACAGCCTATACCGCGACGATCATCTAGCGTTTCGAAGTCCGTCAGCGGGATTCCATCTCGATAAAGCAAAGCCATACCGGTAGAATTTTCAGGCGCGACATTGAAAAACATAGAATATCCAGGAAGACAAAACACAACAAATAATACCTCTTGTAAACACACGATATCAGCTTGGGAATCGTAAATAAACTGGCGTAACGCAGCAAGCCCTAATTGGTAACGTATCCTATTAACATTGAGGGTTAGAAATGGATACGCCTGCATCCGTTAACACATGTGAGGTCAATAAAACAACATTAAGGAAAAAGCACTATCACGTCCGTCTCTCCCCAACGTCCGGAGGCGGGTAGAAGAAGGTATAATGCTAGTCCTCGCCACCTGACGCCGAGGAATCCTCGCTTTTCTTTTTACGACGCGCCACGGCACGGTCAGGTTGAAAACGCTGTTTCACACCACTCCATGAAAATATACACTCCTGATGTGGAGGGGTTGGGGGCACGTCAAGCTCCGATTTGACAGAGGAGCCATCGTCAACGCACTTATCGGAAATCGGGGAACACAACTCAGAACGACCAACAGCAACATCAGGTACAGAAGAGACAGGTAATGCAGTGCCGGTGTCGGGTGGCATCTCCTGAAAATCAGGAAGGGAACCCGTCGAATCCTGTTGCTCGACCGTCTCAGCGTGGAGGAGGGCTGGTACAGCACTAGAACACTGTAAGGGCTGGCCAGCAGGCGACGTCTCTGCGAGAACAACGGAACCCACGGGAACCGTCACATCGACGGGTGAAGTGGGTGATGCAGATTGAACGCACATTTCAACAACAGAAGCAGCTACATCCTCTTTGGTAATACCGGAATCACAATTAACATCAGTAGACAACGCATTACCGCCAGAAGGTACACCGTCTGTCAACGCCGTGTCAGAAGAACGAGACTGGAGTGGGGCGTCCTCGAAATCTGTACCGTCCTCAGTCCGTTGGCATTTGACGTGCGCTGCAGGAGCCGTCGTACCCTCGTGGACAGAGGCCGCGCTGGTACGCGTCGGTAGCGGTGGAAATTCGCGAGGAGTAGGGGGTAATGTTGCCCCTACATCGCTTAAAGCTGGAAACTGACTGACAGCTGACTGCGAAGTTACTATGTGTGCTAAGGTTAAGGAAAGACGTTTTTGATAAGACGAAGTCAGAACAGTAGTACGGCGAGGGCAATCAGATCTGAGATGACCGCCTTCGTTACAGAGAAAACAAGTTCCTTCTTGCCCTGTATACGTAACATGCATGCGGTAACCACAAACAGTTAAGTGGGAAGCAATATTCTTTATAACGTACACGTCCACAGTCCGGATACCATTATAACACTGGAAGCGATGTTGTGCTTACCAGCGTTCCCATCGGATATGCCGTATGATTCCAAACGGAAGCAACGTTGTTTTAAGAAATGAATCGTCCACTTCAGGGGGAAGGCTATAAATTCTAACCGGAGTATACTCGAGTGCCGTATTTTCAAGGAGGACTTGACTAACAGAACCATCGCGATGTGTAAACAACACATTAGAACCAACCCGGGAGAGAAGTCTTTCTAGTTGAACAGGATCATAAAACTTCACAAAGATTGCATACAAATCAGAATCGAAGTAAGCAGTATCTGCTTGATCAGGTGTAACACGGATAACATCTGCCAACCAATCGTTAATTTCTAAGGAGCCAGGTTGAACACGACGCGTACTCTTATCAAAACAGAAACGAACAGTAGCTCGACGAGGAACAGATTTAGGAGACTCGACAGACACCATGGCGCGGCCAGAAAACACCGCCACCAAGAGGAAAACAACAAGCTCCGCTACGCAACTACGATGTGACTCCGGCCGATACACCAACAAGACTGAGTAGCTTCGACCCAAGCGGCGGCGCTGCGGTACAGGCGGAAGTTAACGACAACCTGCACGCTCGACGCGCAAGGCGACACTGATCTGAGCCACTGAGAACAGAGAGGATAGTGCGACTGCAGGGACTTATCTCCGGCACGCCTCCCGTGAGACCAACTTTCCCTAACTTATTGTCCCGCACTATTTTCATAGTGCCCCTGTCCATTGCACCCATTACTCGCGGCTTTGCCGATTCTCGTAAGAGTTCGGGCAATGTGTGTGCATCCGCACAGAAGATGGTCAAATGGCCGGTGAGGCTTAACTATATATATGAAAATGGTATCTGATCTTTCGGACAAGTCCGATTTAATTGTAATTTAATGGACTTACACTGTGGTACATCACTTTCGCCATGCAGCTTTTGTGTGAGTGCTATTCCTGTGCGTTTCCCTCGACGCCTGGAGGCCAGGGTAGGTGATACGGCGCCTGCAGGCGGCCCTGGCTTCGAGTTTCGAGTGCGGGGTATCAGGCTTACAGCAGGCCAGCGGCGGCGTCCGGACACTCAATACGGTTCCGGTGTTTCTCACTTTCAGGCCAGCCGCGGCTGCACCGGCGTCGTTATTACCTAGACACTGGCGCTGCACGCGCAAGTCAACACCGGCCGTAAGGTGACACCGCGACCGGCCCGGGCGGGCGCACGTTTCAGTACGCAACACGCCTACTCCTTCCTGCCTCCCCGCAGCACCTCCCCCCCCCCCCCCTATGTGATCGTGCCCCCAGGGTCTACAGCCTCCCAGAGAGCGCTAGCTGCAGGGGGACAAAAAAAACCGTAAAAAGTACTCTCATAAGAAGAGCAGCAGCATCAGGCGCGGTCTGAGACGCGCGGCGCAGCTTGTCGGCTTAATCTACACGACATAATGCGTCCCGGCAGTAAAACCGCGGCACAGCGCAGGCCGTACTACTGCCGCGCGCGCACGCTGCGGCTGCTGGGGAGAAACGGGAGGGGGGGGAGGATTTAGCGACGGTCTGGGTGGAGGAGGCCGGGGCTGAGGCAGGGATGATGTGATTACACGAGCTAAGAGGATTTGCCTTGCCTCGGCTCGCTGCGGCTGCGGCTGCGCCGGTGCCGGCGCTGGTGGCGGCGGAGCGCCTGCGCTGCCAGCAAGAACAATAATTGGCCCTCCCCGCGGGGCGCGCCTTCTCCGCTCTGCCCTGCTGTGCCGTCGTATTGTGCGGTGTGGTGACGCCGGCGCACTGCCGCTGCCCGACTGGCTACAGGCGCTGCAGCTGACGACGGACTCTGACGGAGCAGCTGCTGGTTAGCTACTGCGTGCTGCAGCGTAGCGGACCTCGTATGTTCAAGTGTATCGCTATGACGAAGGTTCACTCATTTCTTCTCAGTTAAGTTCGCGTCGTGCGAGGTTG
This sequence comes from Schistocerca nitens, assembly GCF_023898315.1. Taxonomy (NCBI): domain Eukaryota; kingdom Metazoa; phylum Arthropoda; class Insecta; order Orthoptera; family Acrididae; genus Schistocerca; species Schistocerca nitens. Next base: position 918,797,523 of record NC_064614.1, on the reverse strand, counting down.
TTCCAGTAGAGGGCACATGAGCATACAACTGGCGAATACTACCTAATTGTAGAAGAGCACTAACTAAAGCAAACACAGTGTAAAATGTAAATGTGTGACTAGGGCCTCGCGTCGGGTGCAAGTCTTTCGATTTGACGCCACTTCGGCCACTTGCGCGTTGATGGGGATGAAATGCTGATGAGTAGGACAACACAACACCCAGTCCCCGAGCGGAGAAAATCTCCGACCCAGCCGGGAATCGAACCCGGGCCCTTAAGATTGACATTCTGACGCGCTGACCACTTTTTTTTTTTTTTTTTTTTTTTTTTAGTGGCGACGGTGGGGGCTCGGGGGGCAAAGTGGGCAGGGGTCGAAACCTGAGGCCTGGCCACAGTGTCCCCCTCACCACCACCGAGCCTGTGGTGCTTAGGGAAGTGGGAGACACAGGAATCAACAGTAGTGGAAGGCGATGTTATTTATTTATTTGCATGTGTTTTTGTAAGATTCACTAATATCATGAAATTATGGGAACACATCGGCGAAAAAGAAAAGAAATATAAATTCTGGTTAAAGAAAAAGAAAGGAAAAAGGAAAAGTAAAAAGAAATAAAATCCGCGCAATCTGCGACGCGCTCTCCCATCCGCGGAGGTCAGAAGTAGAATAGATCGTAGGCGGTTGAAACTCAGACACCGCCAGGGGAGGAGGGGTGTGTGCCCTCTGAGCCAGGCACCCCCCCCCCCCCCCCAACTCAGTGGAGGTCTAACAAAGACCGCTCGAAGATAGTTAGCAAATAATGTTCGGTAACGTGGCGTGTTTTCGAGAGCTGCATGGGCTGTTCGTAAATAGGTCCAGAAGTCGAGGCGGGATTTAGGTCCCTCATGAAAGAGATAAGCTACCGCCCACCCTTTGACCCACGTAATAGCATGACATTTGGCGGCGGGAAAATGTCGGTCCTCTGGGTGTAATGTCTGGTGGCACCCGGAGATAGCAGGCAATGATTTGTTGCACGAAGCGCCATACATCTTGCGATGAGGCGCATGTCAGACGGTGTTCACCAGTGTCCAGTTGCTGGCAAAGGAGACAAAGAGGGGATTCTGACAAGCCAATGTTGTGCAGGCGCTGCTTCGTGGCAAATTTCCTGTTGACTATGTCATACCACAGTGCCCGGACGTTCGTAGGGAGGAAGGGCTGGTGGACGGCAGTCCACACTATGGGCCACTGGATGGAGGGATGTTTGGTCTCCATCACATTCCGGGGAACACAGCGCAGCAACAGGCTGTAACATCCTTAGTCCTAGGTGGGCGTGTATCTGGGAGGCTGGTATGTATGTAACTGTAGTCGACGAAAAAGGTCGAAATATGGGACAAATGAGGCGCGATATGGCCGACAGACACCGGTGGTCAGGTGGAAGCAGGTAGGAGGACCTCAAGCAAGCTGCGTGTTAGAGATGTACCCTGGCCCATCCACTGTTTTCTCATGGTACTCACGTACAAGGCTGCAGCTCGCATACGGACATTGACGAGCCCGACGCCACCATACCGTGGGGGCAGGGTAAGTGTCTCATAACTGACTTTAAACATTGAACCAGCCGTGAGATAATAGCCAAAAGCCGCCTGAAGGTTGCGCCCAATTGCAGTTGGCAGAGTGAAAACTTGCGCGATGTGAACCAATTTTGATGCCACATAAAGATTAATAAACTCAACCCGTTGAAGTGTGTCCTGGCGGCGCAAGAGGTTCTGGCGGACGTCGTTGCGGATGACGTGTAACAGGCAACGGAAATTCGTTGCCGCTGTGCGTGTGACTGTGGGGGTAAAGGTAATGCCCAGGTACCGGAAAGTCCGCACAAGCGGCAGGGGTGCCACTTCACCCTCCTGGAGGCCTCGTCCAATGTGCATTGCAGACGATTTGGCGACATTCATGGCACTGCCAGCGGCAGCCCCATAACGGGTAATCAATTCGAGGACTTCCCGAATCTCAGAGCCCAAGCGAATGAGGAGGAGGAGGAGGTCATCAGCATATGCCCGACAGTGAAAAGTGTGTTGGCGTAGGGTGAGGTCAGAGAGCTTGGTCGTCAAGCCACCAATAAGGGGCTCAAGGGCAATGGCATACAGGAGGGTAGAGAGGGGGCACCCCTGTCGTATCGAACGACAGATAGGTACCGGCCCTGCTAAACGTCCATTGACTTGGACACATGAACTGGCACTGTCGTAAAGACGCCGGATGACGTCGAGAAACGGAGGGGGGATGCCCATTCGGGCTGCCACCGAAAACAGGAAAAGATGACGCACTTTATCGAAGGCGCTGTCGAAATCTATAGCGACGACCGCTGCCCGGAGTCTGCAGGCCGCCGCTATCGCAATTGAGTCGCGGCATTCCCCTGTGGCAGTCTGTATGTTAACCTGTCCGCCAGGCGTCGTTTGCTCTGGCGAGAGGATATGAGGGAGTGTAGTTCGGAGCCGCATTGCCAGTAAGCGCGCGAAAACCTTGTAATCGGCATTGAGTAGGGTGAGCGGTCTGTAACTAGTGACCATCGAACCTCGGGCTGGTTTGTGGACTGGTATAATGATGCCCTCAGCAAAGGCGGGTGGGATTGCTTGGTCAGATGTTATCAGTTCTTGATAAATAGTCGTCCACCGTGGTGCCATGAGGTCCCGAAAGGTACGGTAAAACTCAATCGGTAAGCCGTCAAAGCCGGGCGATCTGTTGACTGCACCCTTGGCGATGGCGTGGTTGACTTCGTCTAGCGTGACCGGCACTGTCAAAGTATCCGCCTCCGTGTGGGGGAGGGTGCGCGTGATGTAATGCAAAATGGAGTCGTCTGCTGCACTTTCAGCGTCTTCATCACTATAAGTACGACGGTAGTGCTCGACGAATGCGTGGGCGATGTCATTCTGAGTGGTCACCTGCGATCCATGAGGCGTGGTCAGAGTGCTGATGATCTGCCGAAGACGTCTTCGTTTGTCGGACGCTATATCATGCATGGATGGAATTTCTAAATACGCGTGATCGTGGCGCCGCGTCCGTATCACGACCCCTTGCAGTTTCCGGCGTGCCAGCGCAATTATCTTCGCCTTAGTCCTTTGCCGTTCCAACTGGTTGTCCGGGGTTGGCGGTTGAGCATCCAGATCTCTGAGAATCGCGTAATAGAAGTCAACAGTGGTGCGATGCCAGTCGGCCATGTCCTTCCCGTATCTCATCAGTGTCCTCCGTATCGCCGGCTTAGCACAGTCCAACCACCATGACAATGTCGAGCGGTAGCGGGGAAGGCGTCGTTCGCAGGCTGTCCACGTTTCAGTGGCTTGTTGGCGACACGCCAGGTCATGCAAGTGTGAGGTATTGAGTTTCCATGGCGCACGGCTGCGCCGCACTGATTGCGGCGGAAGGAGGACCGTACAGATGTAAGCACAATGGTCGGAAAAGGCCAGCGGCCATCGTTCGGCGCCCCGTATCGCAGATCTAAGAGTTTGTGAGACATATATCCTGTCTAGTCGGCTTGCGGAATGACTTGTAAGAAACGTATGGCCAGAAAGGTCGCCGTGTTGTACTTCCCAGGTATCGTGAAGCAGGAGGTCTCGCACCACTATACGTAGCTCCTGGCATGTAGTATAGTGGGGAATCTGATCTTTAGGATGCAGAACGCAGTTAAAATCACCTCCTAGTAGGCAATGGTCATAACGTGCTAAAAACAGGGGAGCGATTTCCTCGGAATAAAACTGGGCTCTTTCATGCATGCCGTCGGTCGGTGCCTGAGGGAGCGTAGACATTAATGATGCGTGTCCCCATGGCAGTGAGTGCCATGCCCCGAGCTGATGGAAGGAAGGCGGCATCGGTCACAGAAATCCCGTGGCGGACGTAGATGGTCACCCCGCGGCCCATAGGATCACTCGCGGAGGCGTGGGCGGTATAGCCATTGATATCCGGGAGACTAGCCAAGTGAACTTCCTGCAGAAGGGCGAAATCAATATCCGAAGCCCAGAACATCTCCTGCATAAGGCGGATTTTCACCCTGGAACGGATGTTGTTGGTGTTGATGGTTGCTATCCGGTAGGCCTGGTGTCGGATTGCTGGAGGCTGGTCCACTCCGCCGTCCGCACAAGGGTGTGGGCGTCGCAGCGGAACGTTATCCCGCTGGCCTGCAGGGGAGTCTGGGGAGAGTATGATTAGTGGTGCGGCCGTGACGGCGCAGGGTCCCGTAACGGGTCCTTCTCCTCGACCTCCTCCTCGTGCCACGCCGTGGAAGCGGACACTGGTGTATCGTCCATTTTGTCTGCAGAAGATGTTTTAATTGTGCGTGGTGTAGTGTCGCCTGTGTTACGTTCATGATTTAGTTCAGCGTCAGCACGGGGCGCAGGAACACCGATAGATGTCTCCGCGCTCATTACGTCTTCGTCAGCAGTAGCGGGTTCTGAGGCCTCGTGCTGGTCGACGGTTACGTCCTCCTCGACTTGTAACGTCTCCTCTTGGCCGGAAATGGTGCGACGTCTTCGCTTGCGACGTTTCGGGGAACGTTGTTTCCTTGTGCGACCCTCCGTGTCCGACGACGCAAGGGAGTCGCGTCGTTCTGGCAGAAAGGCCGCTGTAGGAACGATGAGCGAGTCGATCTCCATCGTGTTTCCGAGGCCAGGGTCAGCGTCTGGTTGCGCCGGCATCTTCGGAGCGGCGTCGATGGCCGGCCGAGGTGGCGGGTCGTCCGAGGCGCTCCCCGTCGGTGTCTGGTCGGGCTCGTTGGTGGCGTCGTTTGTGGTGACCGGGCGACGTTGCAAAGCGGTAGGAGAAGCTAGAGCAGCGGCATAGGTCACCGGTAGCACTATAGGTTGCGACGTGGGTGGTTCTTCGGCAGCTGGAAGTTGCGTAATACGCCGTTGTAGGCATTCAGATCTAAGGTGGCCTTCTTTGCCGCACCCGGAACAGGTCCGAGGCTGGCCGTCGTATATAATTATTGCACGGCATCCGCCGATCTGTAAGTAGGACGGGACGTGGCTTCGGAGATCTATGGTGACCTGTCGGACCCCGTTTAGGACAGGATACGTCCGAAACTGTGTCCACTTCTCCGCAGTGTGGCCATGGACTGTGCCGTATGGGCGTAGTGCCGCGACGACTTCCTCAGCAGGAAGTTCGAATGGCAATTCGAAAATGCGTATCGTTCGCATACCTAAGCCTGCGTGGTCGACGGTTACCTCCCCCACATTGCCATCAGCGTGAGAGAAGCGGAGCCCCTGTTTGGTCTCACGTAATATGCGTTTCGCACGCCGCGTCGTTAATGATTTTCACATAGACCGTGCTGCTCACGATGGACAAATGTATGCCGATAATATCGGTCGCCGGGATCTTCACTTCCTCTCGCAGAAAACGCTCCACCTCGAGTGCTTTGGGTCGGGCATAATCGTTGCGGAAAGTAAATCGGAGTGTTGATTTACGGTAACGGTTCGCCATGGATCTTACAAGGGAAGCCGGCACTTAAGCAACGGCCGTCAGAAAATAAACAAGGCGAGCTCGCGCGCCGCACGAAGTCAACACGTACGCGTCCGCTCTGTTGCCCTGCCGAAGGCAGACTGTCCACTCAGCTACCGGGTGCGGACGACAAGTACAATAACAAAGCGAAACAAAGCGAAATATGCTCCTGCGTTCTGTAAGGGCATATAAGACAACACCGGGACAATGATGTTCAGATGTCTGTGAAATCTTATAGGACTTAACTGCTAACGTCATCAGTCCCTAAGCTTACCACTACTTAACCTAAATTATCCTAGGGAGAAACACAAACACATACCCGAGGGAGGACTCGAACCTCCGCCGGGACCAGCCGCACAGTCCATGACTGCAGCGCCTGAGATCGCTCGGCTAATCCAACTCGGCAACACCGGGAGGGGCGGTACTGGATATCACAATCAGGCAACAGGCTGCATGGTATTGGGTTAAAAAGGGAAAAAGGGATAAAATAGTTGAAATAATGGGGACACATTTGGGCACTACATCTGAAATTAAACATTTGGGGGGGGGGGGGGGGGACGAGGAGCTATGCTATGGCAGGAGCAATGGGATAGTGACGAAGCAGGTCGTCGAACACACGAACTGCTGCCCAATATCAAGGAGCGACTCCAGCTCAAACATCTCAAGTCATCAAGAGGACTGCTGCACTTTCTTACTGGACATGGACCCTACGCGGCATACCTATGCCGGTTTGGGAAACGGGCTACACCAACGTGTCACTGTGAGGCCGGTTTCGGAAACGGGCTACACCAACGTGTCACTGTGAGGCCTCACAGGGCACACCGGACCATGAGGTGTATGAGTGCCACTTCTTCGACGACGGCGCATCACAACTAAGATTTCAATTACCAAATCATGACACGTACCACCTGCTCAGGCACGAGGACCATTTACAAATCTTAAACAACTGTACTTACGAGATATCAAGCAAAGTTTTAAAAGAATATTTAAGGAAAAATCAATAAAATACTAAAACAGATTAAACCCGATCAGACTCTGTGCACCTGTCCCTTTCCGCCGGGCGTGGACTTGGCCAGCCATTTCACGGCTGGGATCCGCCACGTCTAGGACTAGGAGGAGGGTGCACACTCAGACCGAATTGGACACACTCAGTATTTGGCAGTAGGATTAGAATTAGGTTAAGACATAGGATAATGTAGGATAACACCATCAGTATATACTGCAGCGACTCAAACATCTTGAGCCAGCCTGGTGCCAGGGGCATGCCCACTGGGGCTAGCTCGGTGGGCACGGCCGGAAAAGTAGGTTTATAATACGCTGGCACGCATGTAACGCTGCAGGTAGAGTAGATTAATAGTAGAACTAACACCAGTAGGACTTACAATGCCCACAGTGGAAGTGAAACAACTAACATTCATAGTAACTAATTAACAATTGCTGCACTACTTGTAATCATTAGTATAAATTAGGACCCACTAATGTATTAGGTGTAGGGTTATCGTGTATCATGTTGTTGTTGAAATAAAGACTAAAAAGAAAACACAATAACAAATATGACATTGACAGGGAAGCTCATGTTACGAGGGGCGATCAAAATGTTTCCCTTTCAGAGTGTTATTGCAGCGCATATACAACTTAGCGCGACTCTGATGCGGGGCACACAGTGTGAACATTAACGAAACCGACAAACTGCAGGGACGTACTCGTATTCCTGACTTCACGTGGAGGAATAAAGGTCCTATGAACACGTGTCCGGGAACGCATCTTTGCCACGGTAGACGGCGCTGACGAATGAGAGATCCTCTGACCACTTGCCGTGTTGTTCCTCGTGTGTCCAAGGCTGTGCGATTGACGCAACATACTGTAAGCAGCAGAATGGTCCGCTGTTCATGTCGGGAACAAGCCGAGATGGTGTCTGCGTACGGCCAAGCAGATGGAAAACAACTACCCTCACAGACATCAACTACATCACACAACGTTTCACGCCGTTTTTGGGCATTTGAGTGATCACGCGTGCTTTCGGACTAACGAACGTGCAAGGAGGCGGCGTATTACGTATACACTACATCTGGAGCTCCAGGCAAGTGGCCCGCCAACAGGGTGCAAGCCGAATTACGATTACGTGTATCCTTCATGGCACCATCGAGTGCAAGGTTTATCAGCAGCGGATTTATCTCTACGGGAACGATTTTGACGGTGGTTTTTGCACCAGACCATCACAGCTATAGGATTTAGGCCATCAGTGCTCTTTATAGACGAAGCAACCTTTACTAGAAATGGTACCATCAGTCTGCATAATCGTCATCTGTGGAATGCAGACAAACCTCGAAGAATGATTGAGACGTCTCATCAATATCGGTTCAGCATCAGTGTTTGGGCAGGGATTCTTGGCGACCACCTACTTGGACCAGTTATTATTCCACAACGCATCGACGAAGAAACAAACTTAGTATAATGGATCATAAATGGTGAAAAACTTTGACTCCGTGTGAAGCGATTACAGAGATCGGATGTGTTTTATGTCGGAGAGATTTTGCTATTGTTGTGCGACGCTAATTAAGCTCCATTGTGACTGTTTAGTTAGTCGATGGCACGAAACACAAATTCAAGAAGATAATACGCATTCAAGGTTTGTATTTATCAATTTATAAAAGATTTGACAAACATTCTTCAGATATCACGTGACGTAGATCGATCGGAGGTGCAGTGTGGAATGACAGCGCGAGCCTACATCCTTTCATGGTCAATATTCTTCGAGAGAATATCTCAGAAACAAAAACCCTTCGTTGATAAAAATGTTAGACACATCAGTCCATATGCATCATACAACGTAGCACCTAGTAGTGCTGAACGATCTTTGTAGCGAAATAAACATTTTAGAGATTTCAGGTGGAGCAGTTCCGACGAGGAGTATCAGCGAGATCGACGCTGCGGGACATATATCTAGCTCTCCTGTGGTATTTAAAAACAAAGGCTTATATTCTTTAGCTTTATGAAGACTGGAGCTAAAACGTGAATAAAACCACTGGAAATCACAACTAAATATTTCTTAAATAAATTAATTAATTATATAATATATATATAAATTATATAATATTAATTATATATATATATATATATATATATATATATATATATATATATATATATATATATGTATGTATGTATATATATATAGGTTGAGTCACCTAACGTTACCGCTGGATATATTTCGTGAACCACATCAAATACTGACGAACCGATTCCACAGACAGAACGTGAGGAGAGGGGCTAGTGTAATTGTTTAATACAAACCATACAAAAATGCACGGAAGTATGTTTTTTAACACAAACCTACGTTTTTTTAAATGGAACCACGTTAGTTTTGTTAGCACATCTGAACATATAAACAAATACGTAATCAGTGCCGTTTGTTGCATTGTAAAATGTTAATTACATCCGGAGATATTGTAACCTAAAGTTGACGCTTGAAACCTCCGACGTTCAGTTGCGTGTTGTAACAAACACGGGCCACGGTCGGCGAGCAGCATCTGCAGGGACATGTTTACGATGACGACCGTGTTTACGAGTGTGGCTGTAGTGCACTGTTGTGGTTTGGTCTAGCTGTTGCAGTGTCCGCATGTAGCGCTTGCTGCTATTGTTATTCTGCATTCGTCTCCGCACGCAGACCAACTGTAGTACGAGTACATCGTGTTACCAGACGTCTGTGATAGTGTAGTGTTGTAGGAACTGTGACCATGGTGTATTCGAACTCTGAAAAGGCGGAGATGATGCTGATCTATGGCGAGTGTCGACGAAATGCAGCTGAAGCCTGCAGGGTGTATCCAGAACGGTACCCGGACAGAGAGCATCCAACGTGCCGCACATTGCAAAACATCTACCGCCAACTGTATGCAACGGGTATGGTCGTAGCACGCAAACGGGTCCGTAACAGGCCCGTCACAGGAGAAGAGGGTGCAGTTGGTGTGTTAGCTGCTGTTGCCATGAACCCACACATGAGTACACGGGACATTGCGAGAGCCGGTGGACTGAGTCAAAGTAGTGTCATGCGCATACTGCATCGTCACCGCTTTCACCCGTTTCATGTGTCGCTACATCAGCAATTACATGGTGATGAGTTTAATCATCGAGTGCAATTCTGTCAATGGGCATTATCAGAGAATGCGTTGCAGTTCTACGTGTTTACCGATGAAGCGGGTTTCACAAACCACGGGGCAGTGAATCTACGGAACATGCATTACTGGTCCGTGGACAATCCTCGCTGGCTCAGACAGGTAGAGCGACAGCGACCGTGGACTGTAAATGTATGGTGCGAAATCATTGGCGACCACCTCATTGGTCCTCACTTCATTGCAGAGGCCCAAACAGCTGCAACATACATCGCGTTTCTACAGAATGATCTGCCAATGTTGCTCGAAAATGTCCCACTGGAAACGCGTCGACGTATGTGGTATCAGCATGATGGTGCACCTACACATTCCGCAATTAACACTAGGCTGACCCTTGACAGGATGTTCGACGGGCGTTCCATAGGACGTGGATGACGCATAAATTGGCCAGCCCGTTCTCCTGATCTTACACCTCTGGACTTCTTTCTGTGGGGTACGTTAAAGGAGAATGTGTACCGTGATGTGCCTACAACCCCAGAGGATATAAAACAACGTATTGTGGCAGCCTGCGGCGACATTACACCAGATGTACTGCGGCGTACGACATTCATTACGCCAGAGATTGCAATTGTGTGCAGCAAATGATGGCCACCACATTGAACATCTATTGGCCTGACATGTCGGGACACACTCTATTCCACTCCGTAATTGAAAACGGAAACCACGTGTGTACGTGTACCTCACCCCTCATGGTAATGTACATGTGCGTCAGTGAAAAAGACCAATAAAAAGATGTTAGCATGTGGACTGTTCCAGTCTCTTCTGTACCTAAGGTCCATCACCGTTCCCTTTGGATCCCTACGTAATTCGGTGCCCTCCGATACACACGATCGAACAGCGGAGGAGTGGTACTCAAGCGTCAACTTTAGGTTACAATATCTCCGGATGTAATTAACATTTTACAATGCAACAAACGGCACTGATTATGTATTTGTTTATATGTTCAGATGTGCTAACAAAACTAACGGTGTTCCATTTAAAAAAACGTAGGTTTGTGTTAAAAAACATACTTCCGTGCATTTTTTTATGGTTTGTATTAACCAATTACACTAGCTTCTCTCCTCACGTTCGGTCTGTGGAATCGATTCGTCAGTATTTGATGTGGTTTACGAAATATATCCAGCGGTAATGTTACGTGTATATATATATTATATATATATATATATATATATATATATATATATATATGTGTGTGTGTGTGTGTGTGTGCGTGTGTGTGTGTGTGTGTGTGTGTGTGTGTGTGTTTAATAAATTTGTGAAATTTGTGGATGTACTAATCCATATATTATGTGTATGTTTCATGTACAATGGAATTGGTGGAGTCCGGTCGTTTGAGCTGAGCAGTCCCAATCGCCACCGCAGAACTTCACATCGCTGCAAACTAGCATAAGGCAAGCACACACAACTATCAGCGATCTCCGCTCAGTCTGGTCTTTTAAGCTGAATAGTCTCAATATTTATCGTTTAATGTAGTTGTATATTTTCCCTTCATTTCCGTATTTTCTTCAGAAGTAGTCACAGACACTTACTTGGTGCATTCTTTTGAGGAGGAATTTTTATATGAGACAGTATAATTAAGTGCGTACAAACATACAGGTATTTTATGTTTTCTAATTTTGTTATGGTCAAAACTAGATGAAAATTTAATATGGATAAAGAAAGTGTCAAATGTTCAGGAAATTCGTGAAAATACGAGTGTATAGGAGGTAGCAGCTTCGTCTCAACAGGAGACACATCCCATGGCTCAAATCTTAGAACAACTAAGACTTTTGTCAGTATCGGTAACGACTATGTCAGGTGTGGTACAAGCAGTATCACAAAAGCAGGAAGACATGTCACAGAAGGAAACTGATGAGTCATTGGTGGTACAAACAGTATCACAAAAGCAAGCAGAGTTGTGTCAAAAGCAGACAGACATGTCAGCTGCAATTCAGTCATTAGTTAGCCAGCAACAAAAAATGTGATAACCGAGTTGCGAGATGCGCAAAAGCAGTTTCCTTCGAAAATCAAAATGATTACCTAAGAAATGCAAAACATGAAATCGAAGCAGGAGGAAGCAGAAACTACCGTAGTCGAATTAACAGAAAATATGACTACCATAGCTTCTGGATGTGATCAACTGATACGAGAGAATTTCAGTAAACATCAACAGGATTTCTCAATTAAATTAGATGAATGGGCATCCGGTAAGGAAAACCAGGTGATGCTATGTGTAGATGCAAGTGTAAACGAAGCGGTAAGCAAATTGCTTATTGATAGCTTGCCAATTGCAGAAAATATTAAAGAAGACATTAAAGAGGTATAACAACAATTTGGGGCGAATTTTAAGCAATGCAAGGATGAAATAGTCCATTCTGTTGAAAATATGTCCAGAGACATGTAACAGATGCGAGGGGCAGTAAACGACTGTAGAAACGAGCTGCGTGAAGTAGAACGAACGCTGTGCTCAAGCCATGTTATGGTAACAAAAATGCTTCGCCGGACGGAAATATAAATTATAACGGAATGCATGCAGAGCTGCAAGCTAATAATGTGTACATTGCAATGCTAATGGAGGAAAAATTGTTGAAACATAGGCAGTTTCAGATGTTCTTGCCTGACCGAAAATCCATGAACCCAATGGTATTTACCCGAGGATTTCGTGGAGTACTACCAAGAGCATAAGGACTGAAGCGCAAAACATCAGTTACTTTTCAGAATATATCCAAGGTGATGGTGCGTTATGGGCCACGGATACGGTGGATACATACGAGACGTACGAGGAATTTGAGAAGGCGTTTCTTGCTAAGTATTGATCACGGGATGTGCAAGAGCGATTAAGAAAAGAGGTCTTTAACCCGGAGCCGCTCTGTGTAAAAACAGGAAGTCTACGACGATGCTTTGAGAAGTATTTAAATAAAGCAAGATACTGGGATGAACCTATAACGCACAAAGATATTTTGCTGATTTTGAAGGCGAAACATCTGGCTGAGACGAGAGAGAAGTTAATACACGCATTGGAGGAGAATTTAGAAGAATTCATGTCAGTCTTGGACTTCACTGATTTAATCCAAAAAGATATTAAGGCACGACCAACTAGACACAGCGCGTACTCGCAGTCGAATGATGCATACGGCAGCCGAGCGAGCAATCAGCTGATTCAGGAGGCAAATGCAAATCGCGCTCCGCCACACTGCAATAATTAGACCGACATCGTAATCCGCGTAGCGGTAATGGAAACAATTTCAGATACGGAAAAAACAGACAGAATCGACATGACAGAAGGTAGAATCCAGGTTATAATGTAAACTCGAATTCTACGAATTGGCAAAACAATAATAGGCAGACACAATCTTCTGTGCCGATGGATAATAACTGGAGGAAACGAACACCAGTTATTACAGAAGTGAGAGAGGGTGCGGTTCATGCAAATGAATCGCACCCGGAGAAGCGGTCGAGGAAAGGTATGGGGGCTGTGAGCAGAATGTAAATACACTCCTGGAAATTGAAATAAGAACACCGTGAATTCATTGTCCCAGGAAGGGGAAACTTTATTGACACATTCCTGGGGTCAGATACATCACATGATCACACTGACAGAACCACAGGCACATAGACACAGGCAACAGAGCATGCACAATGTCGGCACTAGTACAGTGTATATCCACCTTTCGCAGCAATGCAGGCTGCTATTCTCCCATGGAGACGATCGTAGAGATGCTGGATGTAGTCCTGTGGAACGGCTTGCCATGCCATTTCCACCTGGCGCCTCAGTTGGACCAGCGTTCGTGCTGGACGTGCAGACCGCGTGAGACGACGCTTCATCCAGTCCCAAACATGCTCAATGGGGGACAGATCCGGAGATCTTGCTGGCCAGGGTAGTTGACTTACACCTTCTAGAGCACGTTGGGTGGCACGGGATACATGCGGACGTGCATTGTCCTGTTGGAACAGCAAGTTCCCTTGCCGGTCTAGGAATGGTAGAACGATGGGTTCGATGACGGTTTGGATGTACCGTGCACTATTCAGTGTCCCCTCGACGATCACCAGTGGTGTACGGCCAGTGTAGGAGATCGCTCCCCACACCATGATGCCGGGTGTTGGCCCTGTTTGCCTCGGTCGTATGCAGTCCTGATTGTGGCGCTCACCTGCACGGCGCCAAACACGCATACGACCATCATTGGCACCAAGGCAGAAGCGACTCTCATCGCTGAAGACGACACGTCTCCATTCGTCCCTCCATTCACGCCTGTCGCGACACCACTGGAGGTGGGCTGCACGATGTTGGGGCGTGAGCGGAAGACGGCCTAACGGTGTGCGGGACCGTAGCCCAGCTTCATGGAGACGGTTGCGAATGGTCCTCGCCGATACCCTAGGAGCAACAGTGTCCCTAATTTGCTGGGAAGTGGCGGTGCGGTCCCCTACGGCACTGCGTAGGATCCTACGGTCTTGGCGTGCATCCGTGCGTCGCTGCGGTCCGGTCCCAGGTCGACGGGCACGTGCACCTTCCGCCGACCACTGGCGACAACAGCGATGTACTGTGGAGACCTCACGCCCCACGTGTTGAGCAATTCGGCGGTACGTCCACCCGGCCTCCCGCATGCCCACTATACGCCCTCGCTCAAAGTCCGTCAACTGCACATACGGTTCACGTCCACGCTGTCGCGGCATGCTACCAGTGTTAAAGACTGCGATGGAGCTCCGTATGCCACGGCAAACTGGCTGACACTGACGGCGGCGGTGCACAAATGCTGCGCAGCTAGCGCCATTCGACGGCCAACACCGCGGTTCCTGGTGTGTCCGCTGTGCCGTGCGTGTGATCATTGCTTGTACAGCCCTCTCGCAGTGTCCGGAGCAAGTATGGTGGGTCTGACACACCGGTGTCAATGTGTTCTTTTTTCCATTTCCAGGAGTGTATGATGAGGTACAACGAAGGAAGATTAACAGAAGAGGAGCTTTGTGCTGACACAGCTAAATTTATGGAGGAATACTCATCGGAACCCATTTCTGCAATGACAGTTGAAATAGAGGGTATTCCAGTAACGGTAGTTTTGGATATGGGACCATCAGTAAACACAATATCAATGAAATTATTTAATAAAATAATGAAGAAGATCCCGTTACCGACATTTCCTGCGCAACATTGTAAAATACTAGGAGCGTTTGGCACGCGATCACAACCTGTGAAAACTCAGACGATGCTAAAATTGGATCTATGAAATGCAGCGATAATATGTGCGTTCCCAGTAGTGGATAAATTAATAGTCGACTGTGTTCTGGGATTAGAAACTATCCGGGAGAAGTACGCAAAATTATACTTCTCTACCGGGAAAGTAAATTTTTGGATCGACGGAGCCCTAGCCCAGGTATATTCGCTAAGGAAAGATGGAAAACATGGAAGATACTGCAGAGGGGCAAAGTTGCAAGTGATAATGAAACAGCGCCGGGAATGCAAAAGAAGTTTGATTAAAGTCATCCAAGTAGTAGAAATATCCGAGCACATAAAACAGAAGTTGAGCGAGCCAGAGCACCTTACGGATGAGCGTAGGACACAATTGTCTATCCTATTAAGCAAGTATGTGAGAGTGTTTGAAGAAGAACCCGGTATCATTAAGGAAGCCACACAGAACAAACTACCATAGTTTCTATCCCGTTCCTTGGAAGCAACTCAATGCAGTGGAGCAAGAAATACAGAGGATGCTAGACAGGAATATAACTGAACCTTCAAACAGTCCTTACTGCAGTCTGCTTCTCGTTGCGCTGAAACCAGGTGGAAAGGTACGTCTTGTACTCGATGCCAATGTAATTAACACAATTATTGTACCAATATGTACTCAGTCTTAGAGAAAGCTTTTGGCAACGTTAACTGGAATACTCTCTTTCATATTCTGAAGGTGGCAGGGGTAAAATACAGGGAGCGAAAGGCTATTTACAATTTGTACAGAAACCAGATGGCAGTTATAAGAGTCGAGGGGCATGAAAGGGAAGCAGTGGTTGGGAAAGGAGTGAGACAGGGTTGTAGCCTCTCCCCAATGTTATTCAATCTGTATATTGAGCAAGCAGCAAAGGAAACAAAAGGAAAATTCGGAGTAGGTATTGAAATTCATAGAGAAGAAGTAAAAACTTTGAGGTTCGCCGATGACATTGTAATTCTGTCAGAGACAGCAAAGGATTTGGAAGAGCAGTTGAACGGAATGGACAGTGTCTTGAAAGGAGGTTATAAGATGAACATCAACAAAAGCAAAACGAGGATAATGGAATGTAGTCAAATTAAATCGGGTGATGCTGAGGGGATTAGATTAGGAAATGAGACACTTAAAGTAGTAAAGGAGTTTTGCTATTTAGGGAGTAAAATAACTGATGATGGTAGAAGTAGAGAGGATATAAAATGTAGACTGGCAATGGCAAGGAAAGCGTTTCTGAAGAAGAGAAATTTGTTAACATCGAGTATAGATTTAAGTGTCCGGAAGTCGTTTCTGAAAGTATTTGTATGGAGTGTAGCCACGTATGGAAGTGAAACATGGACGATAAATAGTTTGGACAAGAAGAGAATAGAAGCTTTCGATATGTGGTGCTACAGAAGAATACTGAAGATAAGGTGGGTAGATCACGTAACTAATGAGGAGGTATTGAATAGAATTGGGGAGAAGAGAAGTTTGTGGCACAACTTGATTAGAAGAAGGGATCGGTTGGTAGGACAAGTTTTGAGGCATCAAGGGATTACAAATTTAGCATTGGAGGGCAGCGTGGAGGGTAAAAATCGTAGAGGGAGACCAAGAGATGAATACACTAAGCAGATTCAGAAGGATGTAGGTTGCAGTAGGTACTGGGAGATGAAGAAGCTTGCACAGGATAGAGTAGCATGGAGAGCTGCATCAAACCAGTCTCAGGACTGAAGACCACAACAACAACAACATGTACTCACCCAAAACATATAGATGAGTTGATCCAAAAGTTCAATGGAGTGAAGAATTTACCACAATCGATTTGCGTACTTCATATTGACAGGTCAAGTTAGATGAAGAGTCGAGAAACTATACTGCATTTGTATATGCCAGACGTAGTTATCATTTCAGGGTTCTTCCGTTTGGTTTGAATATCATTGCAGGAGTATTCATATCCACATTGGTTGCACCATTAGGACCTGAACTAAGGAGTCAACTAACATTGTTTGTGGATGACGTCTTGACAGCTAGAGGATACAGCTGGAGGCATGCATTAGCTCGAGCCAACATCACACAAATATTAACATCGAGATATAATCCAGGCTCGCACCCGATCGAGAGAACTTTCCGCGAATTAAATAGATTTATGCAAACATATTGTCATGCAAAGCAGACAAGTGCCTCTACAACATATTTGAAGCGCATCAAAATCCGTGATTTACAATATGGAGGGTCCCCTTGTGAATAATATTGTAGGAAACAGTAGTGTCATTTTGTTACATTTTTGGCCCCGTATTGTCTTATAAAGAAAATCCGCGCCCGAAAAGGGGCATTGTAATGGATCGTTAATCGTGAAAAAGTTTGACTCTGTGTGAAGTAATTACAGAGATCGGACGTGTTTTATGTTGGAGAGATTTTGCTATTGTTGTGCGACGCTATTAAGCTCCATTGTGAATGTTTAGTTAGTCGAGGGCACAATAAACAAATTCAAGAAAATAATACGCATTCAAGGTGTGTATTTATCAATTTATAAAAGATTTCCTATTCTTCAGATATCACATGTCGTAGATCGATCGGAGGTGCAGTGTGGAATGATAGTGCGAGCCTGCATCTTTTCATGGTCAATATTCTTTGATAGAATATCTCCGGAGCAATAAACTTCTCGTTGATAAAAAAGTAAGATACATCAATCCATACGCATCATACAACGTAGCACCTAGTTGTGCAGAACCATCTTGGTAGCGAAATAAACATTTTAGAGATTTCAGGTGGAGCAGTTCCGACGAGGAGTATCAGCGAGATAGACGCTGCGGGACATTAATCTAGCTCTCCTGTGGTATTTAAAAACAAAGGCTTATATTCTTTAGCTTTTAAAAGAGTGAAGCTTAAATGTAAATAAAACCACTGGAAATCATAACTAAAAATACTAAGAAAAAATAAGAAGCAGAGAATTTTCCTGAACAAAATTTCTTAAATAATAAATAAATTAAGTTCTTAAATAAATGAATTAATTAGTTTAAGAAAATTAAGTTAATTAATTAATTCCGTCAAACCCGGTCCCTAGCCCGGTTGAGAAAGGAGAAGGGGGAGGAGTATCACCTCGCAAAGAAACCTTGGTCCAACTAGCCCGGCTGGTAGTAGCTTATAGGGCCCCCTTGCCAGGGTACAGGTGAAGAGGATCAACGGATCTGATGGCGAATGAAGATGAAGGCCTCACCGGCAGAGCATGCGGAAGAATTCTCTTCTTAAAACCCAAGCGGCGTCTGTTGTGGAAACCACCGGAAACTTGGTCAGTGCCTGTTCATCCAGCTGTAGCAACTGCTCCAGGAACTAAGAATGCCTGGTTCTACACAACCAGTCTAGCTGGACAAAATTTAATAACAAGTACTATGGTTCGTGAGAGCAACAACAACATTACCCCAGATGGTAGTCAATCCACCCGTCGGCAGGCGACAACCTGACATTCGGATTCTGGGGGACCCAGGCAACCACGAACTCAGAGAAAGTCGGAGTTCTCTGGCAAACTACCCACTAAAACACCAACATTCATTGCCACACTAAAGTCTTATACAGAACTCGACAGACAAAAAATCCCTTTACTAGCACTTCAGTAAACACGATACACTGACGATGATACCACAGATAAAATATTATAAACTAGATTTCTGCGGAACACTCTGCCTTTGGCAATACGACACCCCTGGTTTTTTACCACTGGTGGCATCTAAAACGCGTTGTGTATGCTGAACCAGCTCCTGCTGTGCAGACCGTTGAACAGTGTGTTCATGACGCCTGTGACGCTCCTCGGAGAGAGGCCGGAAAATGCGAAAATGTGTGGCAATCCATGATACGACATGCGAACGTGTGCACTGCATGCCATGGAAGCTACTTTGAACATATATTGTGACGACGATGCTATACAGTTCTGCATTACGTTCCGAAACGATCTGTTGTCGTTGCACGCACACCGTCCATTTCCGGTCACATATTCACACGACCTTTTTTTGCTTCATTTCCAGTCAAGAAGCACCGACATGTACGAAAGAGATTAGAAAAGCATTCACGTGTCTTTCCGAAGTGCGTGTGCTAAATGGCGAAACATGAACTGTGGGGACGTTATTATCAGGACCAACGCGCTGTTATTCTCTCCTTGGCTGCCGAAGGACGAACGCTGGTAGACATCCATCGCATAACGAGAAAGTTGTATGGAATTAAGGCGAGACTTACAGGAAAACAGCGAGAGGGGGTGCTGCTGCTTGATGATAACGCACGTCCCCATATCGCAGAAATTACGCCAGCTCAAGTGGGAGATACTCGAGTACTCACCCTATTCTCATTAACTCTCCATATACATCACGCCTTCGGTTCCTTAAAAAAAGTCTTGAAGGATCGACAGTTCCTGTGGGATGGCGATGTGCAGCTGGCAGTTGTGGACTTCTTCGGGCAGCAGGACACCGTGTTTTACCAAAGGCGTGCCTTCAACCTGGGGCGTCGGTGGGATGATTCCCTCAATGCTCACGGCGATTTACCTAACTGGTACCCAGGTTCTGGACTGTACGGCGTTCAAACGGAAACTGTTTCATCAGACCTGTAACAAACGTATACAGGCGCCGGAGCTGACAAAGAACCCTGACGGAGCAGCTGTGGTCAAGTGTCTTGCTATGACGAAGATTCATCGATTTTATTCTGCAAGACGCTTTTCAGTCTTGCCACTGACATGCTCTGTGTATCCCCTCTCAAGGTGCAAGTCCTACACTACGATCCAGGTGTATGTAAAAGGATTGTGCATACAGAAACCTTAATACGTGGAGTGTTCTTGTGAGCCCTTGATTAAACATTAATAATTACTAAGTAGTGATGATGACTATCAGCTACCGCAGTGAAACAACGGTTACAAATCAGGTACATTTATTGTTATGGCTTTTGTGATTACTTAGGACGTAGAAGGATCAAATACTTATCACTGGAAAATAAGCGTATATATACATATGAACATGCGATAATTGTGGATCTTCAGACGGAGTTCGGAGAGAAACGACTGAAAAAGTTCTCATAAAATAGATGAATGAACAAGAAATCGTGGTAACTGGCTGCTAACTGAAATGTTGGTGACGATTGCATCTGACGGTTAGTGAGTAAATAGAAATAGAACTGCAAAGAGTAAAAACATGCTCGGAAGGTCAACACGGTGACAGACCGAACAATCTGAACCAACACACCTTTCATCCCCTATGAATTTCGCTCGCCGTTGCTGCGACATTTATACCATTCGCGCAAGCCGAGGCACGGTGAGGTCGCAGGTGGGGTCAGACGCTAGCATGGAACGGGCCCGTCCGCTCGTGAATTACCTTCTCCTCTCGTGGTGAAGAAGACTGTTCTTCCTTCTCTACCATGGCTCCTGGTGAAGAAGAGTTTCCGGTGGCTCCTAGCAAAGAAGTGTTTACTATGGCTCCCAGAGAGGAAGTCCTGATGCTTTAAACTCCTGTTCCTTCTTGGCTTGAGCCCCCGAAAACTAGAATTTTGGCCAGTCTCAGATCACCTACTTTATTTTGTTAATCTGAAACCTCCTAACAATTTTGTTCCTGAAGGTTCGGCGTCGATTTTTTGGGAAGTTCCAAACAACGACCTATCCGAACTATTTCCAGCAACTTGCGACTGCCGCCCTGTGGCACAACGCCGATCCGAAATATTCCAAGTTTTGACATATCAAATGGCTTCCATCGAAAAACTCTTCCTAAATTTGTCTTCTCAGTGTTTACGCTAAAGGCGTAAGCGGACCTTAGGCACTAAACAAAAGAATCGCCTGTTATCGCATAGGATGTGCTACTTGCGTGGGTGGTCTGTCGTTCGGAGAAACCTGTGTATTCGTATTCGTCAACTGGCGAGGACAAGGCGAGCTTGCTGAACTCAGCACGCAAATGCATTCTTTCCCGAGCGTGGCTAATTTTGTCAAAGACGTACGCTGCCAAAGACGTACGTGAATACGACAGCGGGCACCCATACACCGGTCTCCGATGGCCGGCTTTCCCCCCCTCCCCATCACCCTGCGTCCAGTCAGCTGCCTTGTCCGCTGATGGCTGCCTAAGGCGGACCCAACCGTGAGGGCTATGTTTTCATTCCCCGCTAACTACGAGAATGAATTCAGCATGCTCTTTAGAATTAAGAGAAGTCAAAGGAAATCCTCTGCAATCATCACCCACTCTCACATGTAATACTGCTCTTTTGCCTAGGAATTTATTGATTAATACACCTGTCTTATCAATGGATTAAGTGTGCTGAGTAACAGGGAAAATGAAACATGAGGCTGACTACAGCCTGAACATTTCAATTTCCATGTCCGGTCAGTACAGCCAGAACGCAGCAACACTGATGGCCTTGTTATTTGCCTCGATTAATTTTTAGTTTAAATGTATTGGCTTTCTATTCGTACCCACGCAGCCATCTCAGTGGTGGAAAGACGATACGCAGTGTGTTCGAGACGATTTTCTCGTCAATAGAGACGGTACGAATGTATGGACAGCACAGCACCCAGTCCCCGAGTGGAGAAATCTCCAGTCCGGCTGCGAATCGAACCCAGGCTCCTTTAGTTAGCAATCTGCCACGCTGCCTCTGCAGCAGCCGATTATTTGCCTCGGTCAAGTCCTGCTTTGTGCAACGTTGTTCCAGCAGCTTACAACAGACGAACAAACACATAAGCGGCAATCAAAGGAAAACCAGACAGACTATACAGGGTGCAGCGTATCTAAGTGCAGATATTTCTTTTGGTGTACTGAACAACATTACACGAGTATTTAAGTCATTTGCAGTCTAGTAGCTATAGCCATTACAAGTTGTATGGTTTTAGGTTGGTTAGTACCTGCAAGAACATTTGATAAGAGCAAGCTAATAACGCTTAATTTTCTCTGGGCAGCAAGTCATGTTCTGAAGTGTGCACTCGTGGACGCAAACCGGTTAGTCTGCACTGACAGGCGTAATCAACTTATTGCAGTATTTGCGACTGTGCTGAAAACGTCAGGTCGTTAAGTTTGTGACGTGTTTGGGAGGAGACTGTTTGCCTCAGAGAAAAAACAACCAGCACCCTTATGTCTGTCCCTATTGAGGTTTCACATATAAAAATATCTGCACTTATATCCGTTACACCCTGTACAACGAGCGTGGCGCGAACGGTGGTAACGCAGCTAGGTGTCTACGTACTGAAGAGCCCTCTATTGGCAGTCTGGAAGGAACACCATCAACGTTCACTGCTGGGCCATTTGTCTGTTAGACGTGCTCGAGGTATGAGGTCAGCCAGCTGTGAGTGCCTCTAACATCACTATGGAGTCGAGCAAAGAGGAACAGCGAGGTGTAGTGCGGATTTTCACAGCAGTAGAAGTGGCAGGAAGCGGAATTTATGCGCGAATATCTAGTGAGTATGACGAACACAGTATGTTATGTGCATGTGTATTTGCTGGGAATAAACGATTCTGTGAAGGTCGGGTTTCACTGAAAGACGGCAGTGGGTCAGGACACTGCACTGGATGCTGCCATCAGAAATGACCGACGGCGACAGAAATTCACCTCATGTTGGGAATCGGTCATGGCACCGCTCATTCCATCATGATAGGGCATCTGAAGTTTCGGAAAATCTGTACACAGTGCGTTCCACATAGCCTGATAGACGGGTGGAAGTTCAACACTGCAGCATCTGGAACGGTACCACAATGAAGAATATCGTTTCCTGTCCCTTACTGTCGCGGGAGATGAAACATAATGTCACCATTTAGAGCGGGACACCAAGCGCCAGAGCCAGCAGTGGAAGCACATGTATTCACACCAACCGAAAATAGCCAAAGCCATACATGCCATCTCCGGCGAAATCATGATGACCTATTTCTTTGACTGGAAGGACCCGCTAGTAATTGACGTTCTGGAACACGGCGTGGCAATAGCGCACAGCGGTACGTGGACACTTTGCAAAAACTTACGGGCGCCTTAAGTCCACACGCCAAAGGATGTTGACGGGAGACTCCATTCTGTTGCAGGATAATGTACGCCCACAAGATGTCAAAGTTGTTTCGACTACGGTGCACTCCTGATGTCTCCCCCACGCCGTTTCCATTTCTGGAGCCCCGAAGAGAGACATTCGTGGTCATCGATTTGCTTCGGATGAAAATGTGCACGCATGGGTTCAGTCGTGGTTGCATAGACAATCGCAAATATTTTTCCAGCAAGACAGTGATCGTCTTGGGTCACAGTGGGACAAAAGTATTAACAGTTATGGCGATTACATTTGAAATAATAAAAAGTTTTCTTACTTTTTTCCATCTGTCTCGTTTTCATTTGATTTCCCCTTATATATTCTACCGGAGCACTAACTAAAGCAAACACAAAAAGAAAAGTGACACTGACAGAGAAGGCAAAGTTAATAAAAATATACTTCGAAGAGCCAAAGGAACTGGTACACCTGCCTAATATCGTGTAGGGCCCCCGCAAGCAATCGGAAGTGCCACAACGCGACGTGGCATGGAATCGACTAATTTTTGAAGTAGAGCTTTACGGAATTGACGCCATGAATCTTGCAGAGCTGTCCATAAATCCGTAAGAGTAGGAGGAGGTGGAGGTGGGTATCTCTTCTGAACAGGAAGTTGCAAGGCTTCAAAGATATGCTCAATCATGTTCATGTCTGGGGAGTTAGGTGGCCAGCAGCAGTGTTTAAACAAGTGGTCCCCTGTCTACATTGGCGTGGAGTCACAAATTTTGGTAGCATACACCAGAACACCCCCCCCCCCCCCCGCCCCCCACCCCACCCCACACCACACGGACCATGAACCTAGCCGTCGGTGGGGAGGCTCGCGTGCCTCAGTGATACAGATATCCGCACTGTAGGTGCAACCACAATGGAGGGGTAAGTGGACGTGTGGGGTGTCGCATTGTCCCGATGTAATAGCCCAAGTCCGTCGAAATGCACAACGGACATGAATGGATGCAGGTGATCAGATAGGATGTTTACGTACATGTCACCTGTCAGAGTCGTATCTAGACGTATCAGATGTCCCATATCACTCCAACTGCATACGCCTCACACCATTACAGGGCCACCATCAGCTTGAACAATCTCTCGCTGACATGCAGAGTCCATGGATTCATGAAGTGGTCTCCGTATCCCTACACGTGCATCCGCTCGATAAAATTTGAAATCCGACTCCTCCGACCAGGCAGCATGTTTCCAGTCTTCAATGGTACCATGTTGGTATTGACCGTCACAGGCGAGGCGTAAAGCTTTGTGTCGTGCTTCATCAAGGGTATACGAATGGGCCTTTGGCTCTGAATGCCCATATCGATGATGTTCCGTTGATGGTTCGCAAGCTGACAGTAGCTGTTGGCCCAGGATTGAAATCTGCAGCAATTTTCGGAGGGGTTGCACTTCTGTCACGTTGAACGATTCTCTTCAGTCGTCATTGCTCTCGTTCTTGCAGGATCTTTTTCCGGCCGCGGCGATGTCGGAGATTTGATATTTTACTACAGGAAAATTCCCATTTCATCGCTACCTCGGAGATGCTGCGTTCCATCGCCCGTGCGCCGTGTATAGCACAACGTTCGA
The DNA here is from genome assembly GCF_023898315.1 of Schistocerca nitens. Lineage (NCBI taxonomy): Eukaryota > Metazoa > Arthropoda > Insecta > Orthoptera > Acrididae > Schistocerca > Schistocerca nitens. The sequence goes on along the minus strand of NC_064614.1, from coordinate 918,773,200 downwards.
ACTCACTTAAATCTTGATAACCTGTCACTGTGGCAGTAGTAAGCGGTCTAACAACTGCACCAGACACTTGTTGTCATTTATAGGCGTTGCCAAACGCAGCGCCGAATTCTGCATGTTTACATATCTCTGTATTTGAATACGCATGTCTAAACCAGTTTCTTTGGCGCTTGTAATCTGGGTCTGCTATACAATCTACTGTCATATTTAGAAATCTCTGCCTGACCATAATGTAATCCAGCTACAATGCTACCACGTCCCCTGGCTATTTCGAAATATTGTCTCCTTCTTTTGTTATTTTTTAACAGTGTATTCTCTATTACTAGCTGAAATTTGTTGCAGAACTCAATATTTTCCCTCTCTAATTCCTGCTACCGAGCCCAAATCCTCCCGCACCTCTTTCTCCCGTTCGCTCACAAGGAATACGTAAGATTAGTGAGTGGTACGTTATGGACTGAAGTTTGAATTTAAACAAGGCTTGGGGCTTGGCACCATATTTCTTAAGATACGGGAATACGGGAATATATCACTATAAACCACTTAGGAACGAAATGAATACGAAGTGCAGGAACACAAAAACGAAATGGCTGCAAGAAAAACGTGGAGAAGAAGAAGAAAAGTGGTCGTCAGAAGGACAGATTCAGCATATGAAAAATTAAAAGCAAATGCGTCAACATGAAGAGTGGAAGACCAATTGCACTGTTAAAAGCGGAGGAAAGAGCAGATAGGTAGAAAGACTACTTTGAAGGTCTCTACTACGGGGAGTAACTATCTGACGACGTAGTAGAAGAAGAAATGAAAGTCCATACGAAAGATATAGAGCACCGAGTATTCGAACAGTGTTTGACAGAGCAATCCAACACTTGTGATCAAATAAGGGTTAAGGCATCACTCTATTAAGCGATATCCAAACGACTACTGAAGTCGGTTTGTGGCATCTAAGTGACTAGAGAGACACCAACAGATTTTCCGAAAATTATCATCCACGCAGTCCTGAAGATATCAAGGGCGGATAAATGTGTGAGTTATTATCACACAATCATCTTAACACGTCATGTTGCTGACAAGAATGATACACAGAAGAGTGGAAGAAATTTAGGAGGTGTTGGATGACGATCAGTTTGCTTTTAGGAAAGGTAAAGGCACGTTAAGAAATAAATACATCTTCAAAGCATATGTCGAAGTAGAAAAAGTGTTCGACAATGTAAAATGATGTACGGAATTCTCAGAAAAAAAGGCGTAATCTGTAATGAAACACAGGTAATACACCATATGCACAAAAACCTAGAGGGAGCAATAAAACAGAAGGACAAGGACGAGATGCTCGGATGAAAAAGTCTGTAAGCCAGCAAAGTAGTCTGTCGCCCCTAGCATTCAGTCTGTGCATCAAAGAAGCAATAACGAAAATAAAGGAAAGGTTCGCGAGTGAAACTAAAATTTAGGGACAACGGATATCAGTAACGAGATTCGCTTATGATATTATTATTCTCAATGAAAGAAAGGAACAATTGCAGGAAATACTGAACGGAATGAGTAATTATGTTACACATAGAATCTGTGCAGAGAGTAACGCGAAGAAAGACTTAGGTGATGAGGAGTAGCGGAAGTGATATTAATGGATATCTTCGCTTCAAAATTGGTGATAAAGAAGTAAAGGAAGACAGAACTGAAGTACGAAGCAAGGATACATAACAGGCAGCCTAGTACAGATGGAGATGGAATTTCTGCCCAAAAGAAGTCTGCTGGTATCAAACATTCGCATTAATTTGTGGAAGAAATTTCTGAGATTGTGTTTTGGAGCACAGCGTTGTATGGGAGTAAATCACGGACTGCGGGAAGCCTGAAAAGACAAGAATCAAATAATGGTGGACTAATAAGAAATGAGGTGGTTCGCAGGAGAACACAAGACCAGCACTCATTTATTGAATGTATTGTAATCTCAGCCTTAGCATACAGTTTTTACCTCTGCAGCTCTAGTACCTTGTACGTAATTCCCTGATATCCTACTAAGGGGAGGAACAGTCTGATTACGTGATAGAAGGAGAAATAAGAATTTAAACATATAGGGGATCCGGATATAGAGAATCCGCTATTCGAGTCAATTTTTAACAGATATTTCAGACTTGTTATTAAAATGGCTCTGAGCACTATGCGACTTAACTTCTGAGGTCATCAGTCGCCTAGAACTTAGAACTAATTAAACCTAACTAACCTAAGGACATCACACACATCCATGCCCGAGGCAGGATTCGAACCTGCGACCGTAGCGGACGCCCGGCTCCAAACTGTAGCGCCTAGAACCGCACGGCCACTGCGGCCGGCAGACTTGTTATTAAATAAGGCGAAAGGCATCATTATGGGAAGTGGAAACAAAACAACTATTCAAGTTCGTTTGTAACTGCTACGAGACTGGATGCATTCCAATAGATTCTCGGAAAAATATCGTCCACACGATCACAAAGATACAAGGGCGGATAAATGCATCAGTTGTAGCACAATCAGCTTAAGAACTCATGTTGTTCAAAAAAATATGGAAAACACAGAATCGATGACAAGAAAAGATAATACAATGACCACCGTAATTAATATTATTCTACACTTGGAACTGCTAGCGTAAAATTAGGTGGCAAAAATGTGGTATATGTATTACTTTCACAGCCGGCCGAAGTGGCCGTGCGGTTAAAGGCGCTGCAGTCTGGAACCGCAAGACCGCTACGGTCGCAGGTTCGAATCCTGCCTCGGGCATGGATGTTTGTGATGTCCTTAGGTTAGTTAGGTTTAACTAGTTCTAAGTTCTAGGGGACTAATGACCTCAGCAGTTGAGTCCCATAGTGCTCAGAGCCATTTGAACCATTACTTTCACATGCACTGAGTGTTGAGACGGCAAATCAGCCCTATAAGGATTCTTCTTCGTCTTTTCGCTTGGATCAGCTTGATACAACGGGGCTCGTTTGGACAGTTTATAAGAGTCTTCTGTTTCTTTTTAGCCCAGAAGTCTCATTTTCTGGCTGAGCAGCTTCACCTTCTTCGTCCACTTTGCTCGTTCCTACACTCTTTTTGCCCGTAAGGGGCAACGTGACTACCCCTGGCAGAGTGACCTGCTGGAATTTGAATCGGTTATGGACGGTTTCTGATGGAATTTTAATTTGCTCCTGGTCTGATTTCACTGTGGAGATCCATTTGTTTTCCAAGGTTCCTCCTCTACCTAGCTCGCTGAAGATCCTGTTTGTGAGGGTTCACGCGGATCAAATCTCCCTAGAAGGCCAGTCCCCTGGCCCTAGTATTCTAATCACGATTTTCCGTTCCTTCATATCTAAGTCTCCTGAGTGGACCACTCCAGTTAATCAAGACTTGTTCACAGGCGAACGGCACTCTAAAATAGGTCCCCCACATACTCTATTCGCCAGTTTTTGCCTTTACGACTTTCCTAAGCACGAGTTATTTTAGGGAAACAGGAATCTAACCTCAAGAGCACCAAATTATTTTATGTCACAAGGAGCACAAACGAAGTGCGAAATTTGCTCGTGTTGCAATAGGCTATAAGTCTTGTTATTTGTATTTATTTTAAGCGACTGTGTTTCCAATGTGAGATCAGTTTAACATGCTCGTTAACATTATAACTCATATCGTAATGTTTGTAGCATATAGGGTGTCCAAATATATATATAAGTTAATATATTATTTTATTCTGGTAAAAGGCATAGCAAACAGCAGTGGCCAAATCTTGGACAATTATCGTTTATATAAACTAGAAACTGAAAGTCTGCACTTGAATATACAGACTGAACAATATTTCTGTTCACTCTTTGGTCTAATAAATGAATAGTACAGTTTTATCCTTAACGAAAAGTTTCAAAAACAGAAAGTAGGACACTTGCACAAAAAAAAAGATTACGGGGTACTGAAATTTTTCAAGAGATACCGTTCAGTTGGAGAGAATATTGTCATTTACGTATGACATTTACCGCCTACAGACAAAATGTTTCACTCCATATAACTGATACACAGATGGCGACAATCTCCCCATCCGGAATAATTTGTGAATAGGAGTAAACAAATGGAGACAGTACAAACGTAGTAGATAGGAAGCCATGAATTTACTTGAAGAAAGAACAGGTGAAAGGAATACTGCAGTTACTGCTTGACGAGGTTACGAAATGAAATTTAGACACAATTTGAATTATGGTCAGAGGTAGCACAAACCCAAGGAAAAATATGTGCCCCTGAGCGGAAAGTAGAATTTTTTATTTCAAATTATAAAGGTATAAATCTAATGTTGGTGCTTTATAAATGATGATTAACTGACAACCTCAGCTGCCGACAGGTGTTGTTGTTATACCTCGATGTGGACAGCTGAAAATGTGTGCCCCGACCGGGACTCGAACCCGGGATCTCCTGCTTACATGGAAGACGCTCTATCCATCTGAGCCACCGAGGACACATGAATAGCGCGACTGCAGGGACTTATCCCTTGCACGCTTCCCGTGAGACTCACATTCCCAACTGCCCACAATTCTATATATGTAATGTACCTTATAGACATTTGCCCATTCACTCATTACTCGCACACGTTTTTGCGATTCCCGTAAGTGTTTGGACAACCTGTGCGCATTCGCACAGACGAGGTATATCAACAACACCTGTCGGCAGCTAAGGGTTTCAGTTAGTCATCATTTATTCCAGGGAAAAGCTGCACGGTCATCAACAGTATTCTGTTTCTTTCGAGAACAAGTTAGTGTCTTCGTATATAATGTTAAAGGCTACCCAGCCATTGACCTTCGTCTGTGCGAATGCGCACAGGTTGCCCAAACTCTTACGGGAATCGCCAAAGCGTTTGCGAGTAATGAGTGGGTGGGCAAATGTCTATAAGGTACAATACATATGTAGAAATGTGGACAGTTGGGAATGTGAGTCTCACGTGAAGCGTGCAAGGGATAAGTCCCTGCAGTCGCGCTATTCATCTGTGTCATCGGTGGCTCAGATGGATAGAGCGTCTGCGATGTAAGCAGGAGATCCCGGGTTCGAGTCCCGGTCGGGACACACATTTCAGCTGTCCACATCGAGGTTACTGTCTTCGTATATAATGGTGCTTTATAAGGTAAAAAGCGAATATACAAAGCCTCATAAACATAAAGAGATATTAGTTATGATTTTTTAATATAAGAAAAATGTACGGCAATTTTTGCCCCTGCTTGTTGGTTCTAGGGCTAATGAATGCTTATTGGTTCTAGGGCTAAAGAAGATGGTATGTGAACTGCTGACGAGTTTTATCGAGGTAAGGAAAAATCTTTCCTGAAGAAAATAATTATTGGTATCTAGCTAGACCGGATATATTGAGCTTAGAAAAAGAATTTTTTTCCAAAAAAAAAGGTATTTATTTCACTTATCAAGCTACCTTGGTAACATCCAGATAAATAAAAGTAAAAAAAAATATCGTCAAGAAAATGTTTTTCTGACGAATAAATGGTGTCCCAATATATATATACATTACTTAAAATATACATTTTTTGTACATCTTACTAAAAGTATAAATCTTATTAAATTATACATCTTATTAAATATATACATGTTAGTTTAAAAAATACATCTTAGTTAAAAAATAGGTTTTTCTTAAAAATTAAATCTCACTTAAAATATACTTCGAAAATATACAAGTTATTTAAAAAGCTAGTAACCGAGTGCTCGCTTGAAACACGTCAGTACGAGTAGCGCGGCCTGCGGCCGGGTAAGACCGCGACGTCGAGGAAGTCCCCCGGGCAGAACTTGGCCTGCGCCAGCGTCTTGCCGTCGTCCAGCCCCGCGACGCCGCAGCAGACGACGCCCACCTCCTTCATCGCGTAGCTCCCCGGCTCGCACTCCGGTCTCTTGTCAGGGAAGACGCGCGCGAACACCAGGTGAGTGCCCTCGCTCGCCACGTCCGGCATCAGCCGGGCCACGCACCTGTCGCACGCAACACACCCCACACCCACACGTCATTAAGGACTAACTAACGGGTGTCGAACGGGAACCTTAATCTGCATTTTAGAAACTGAGGATAGGCCAACGAGCAACGGAGCGATTCGTGCCGGTCGGAACAAGAAGAATCAGGAAATTTGGATATTTGTGGTAAGTTTCTATGGGACCAAACTGCCGAGTTCAATCGGTCCCTAGGCTTACACACTACGTAACCTAACTTAAACTAACTGACGCTAAGGACAACAGACACACCCATGCCCGAGGGAGGACTCGAGCCTCCGACGAGGGGAGCCACGCGAACCGTGGCAAGGCGTCCAAGACCGCGCGGCTACCCCGCGCGGCGAAGGGTCAGGAAAACAAACAAACGGATAAGAGAAGATAGGAAGAGAAGCTGTGTCAGTGACGCAGTTATAATGGAGATAGACTGGCCATGTAGTGAGACAAAATGATGAGCGACGGTTGAAGGATGTTCTCCTAAATATTCCTCGTGATAAGAAAGGACATAGTGGATGGGACTCCAGCTCCAGGAATAGACCAGTTGGCGTAACATTTCTCATCAGAGTTCCCAGACACCACTACGTAATGCGGTATTGGCCAGTAGGTGTCAGGAGTGGGGGACTGCCAGTGTTAAAGAAAGCTGGAAGTATTCTGTTGTAAGTAAAAAATAGTTCAGAGAGCTCTGAGCACTATGGGACTTAACATCTGAGGTCATCAGTCCCTACACTTAGAACTACTTAAACCTAACTAACCGAGGGACACACATCCATGCCCGATGTAGGATTCGAACCTGCGACCGTAGCAGCAGCGCGGTTCCGGACTGAAGCGCCTAGAACCGTTGTCAGTAAAGAACTAGTAATAGTGTAATTGGTTCGTCGGGAGAGCTCAGTGACTTCAAACGTGGACAAGTCATTGGATGTCATTTGGGTAACAAATTCACCAGAGACGTTCCCGCCCTTCTCTGATGTGGAAACGCGAAGGCACAACATCTGAACTAAGATCAGGCACACCTCATGTACTGACGGACAGCAACCACCAAACAATGCGAAAGTTGGTTGCAACAAGTCGCATGAAAGCAGTGGAAGGAATCACACGTGGGTTCAGAAGACCTATCAGGAGTCCAGATAGCACAATGATGGTGGATAGAGTGTTAAAAAGAATGGGCTACAATAGTCGGGCAACTCCTCATAAGCCGCACATTTCTATAGCCAGTGCCAACCAGCGACACAACGTGACGTGAAGAGAGAGGCCACTGGAAGGAGAATGGCTGAAAATGAGTGATTTGGAGTGATGAGTCGCGGTGCAGCCTGTGTCAATCCGATGCAAAGGTTTGGGCTTGGCGAGTGGCTGCAGACATTACATCTCATCATGTGTAGTGCCACCAGACAAATGCAGAGGAGCTGGTGGTAAGATACGTTTAGCGTATGCTCCCCTTATTACCCTTAAGAAAACGCTAAACGAAGAAGCCTATGAACACACTTGTGCACTGTGTACAGTAGAGTAACAGTTGGACGACGATGTTTATTTGTATCAGTGTCACAATGCACCCGATTATGAAGCAGCACGTGTAAGGCAATGGTCTGTGGACAACGTTCCTGAAATGGCCTGGCCTGTGGTAGAGTCCTGACCTCAAACCAACGGACCACTTGTCGGACGAGTTAAAGCGTGTACTTCGCTGCAGCAGTCACATCCATTAAATGTCTGGGAGTATAGACAATATAAGGAGCGATTTCTTGTGGATGAAAGACCTAATACAAATCTTATTAAAGGCAGATCACAGAGCCATAAGAGAGAATCCTCCTGAACTGTAATCCACTCATAAAGCCGATAGCTTACAAAGACACCGTTAGATCGATAGTTTAATATTTCAATGCAGTCTGGATACGTACCGAGCAGGATTGACCGTAGGAAACAGAGAAGACCAGCTCGTTTCGTCATAGGATCGGCTAGTGAGCGGGGAGAGCGCCTCGTAGATGCTCATCCAACACCAGTGGCAGGCGCTACAGGAGAGGCGTTGTGTATCATTTTATAATTTATTGTCAGTATCCTGCCGGAGCACATTCCTATGTACCTGTATATCTCTCCGAAACACCAAGATGGTAAAATTCGAGAGATTCGAATTCACATAGAACCTTACCAGTTATCGTCTTTCCCCATGCCATCAGCGACTGAAGTAGGAAAGGGCAGAATGCACAGCAGTACATGAAATACCCTGCGCCACACACCATACGTTGGCCCGCAGAATGTAGATGTAGATGAAGACTGATTGATGGTATACAAAGGAGGCAAATGTGACTGGACAGATGTAGGAAGGGGCCTATATCCAGCAATGGATGCTAAACCGGTCATGACGAGGAAGATAAGACACGCGAAATTACGCATCAGTATGTGAAGATGATGGTGACGTAGGATGTAGGAATCATAATGTGTGAAGTTTCCTACGCACTGCCACAGGACCGTGGCAGCAGAGAATCCGATGACACTGACTGATGACGTTGACCCTCTCTCACAACTAAAGCGAAACTCCGTCCGAGCAGTGCTTGAAGGCTCAACAGTACCGACCGATCGCCCTATCATCCTCAGCCCAGAAGCGTCACACACTGCGGATATGGAGGGGTATGTGGTCAGCACACTGCTCTCCCGACCATTATCAGTTTTCGTGAACGGAGCCGCTACTTGGTGACAGCTACTTTGCCATCAAGTAGCTCCTCAATTGACCACGCTTACCGACAGCGCTCAGCAGACCGGATGGTCACCCATCCAAATGTTAGCCAAGTCAGGCAGCGCCTAACTTCGGTGATCCGACGGGAACCAGTGTGACCACTGCTACAAGGCAGTTGGCCCTATCTCACAACCGAATGACAAAAATATATTAATCGTGCTATGCTGTACCAGTACCTCAGGAATACAACGCAAAATCCCCCTCCCCCACGCCTTGATCCGCTCATCCCAGAAAAGGCTCGAAGGACAGTTACACATGTCCTAAGACAATCGTATATGTCAATCTGTGTCTTTACATGAAATTTTGATTCAGCTGTCAGCAGAGTATAATGTTAGTGGTTTTTAGCACAGAGTATTCATAAATTGTTTAGAAATTCGCTTTGTCGGTAGATGACATAGGTATGCTGTAAAACAACTTACACCGTGAGCCGAAACTTCAGCAGGACCAGACGATAATAACTGGTCCATATTAAAATGAAAGACCTCGAAAATATGAAATTAATTCTAGATGAATTCGAAACTGAGATTTTAGCTGCATCGCAAAGTGACCAAGAAAAAAATACAGTCGAATTGTCCGAATAGATGAAACAAGCTTCGTGTTACATCATGTCTGAGGTTAGTAACACTTACTCAACGAATTCACCACGGGATTTTTACAGGCAAGCCATGGCTGTATTTTGCTGTAAGTAACATTAAGCCGGGCCTGGCTATAGCCTGTGTCTTCCAGGCAATGTGTGGAAACTACTGTTGACCAAATAATGTGGTATTTTTCCCCACTAGGCACTTAGTTTTTGAGGTGGCTAATTGCCTACGTCAAGTTAACAATATTGCTACAGATAATTTTAGAACATAAAGACTAATGGTAGCTTATATGTTGGTCAACAGCCTTATTAGATGATGGTGATTTAAAGCGACTTAACTACCAGGTAATCAGTTCCTCTTCCCCTTGAAGTCTTGTAGAAGATGGTGCAAATCAGTTATCAAAATGATAATCTTACTAGCCTTGATTAACATCTGTCTTGTTCGGCTTTCACGCGTTGGGTTAAAACGGAGAAGCAATACGTATAGTATTAATGGTGAAGATTGTAAGATGCACTTGGTAGGAGTGAGGGGAAAGGGAAGGGGCTGCCATCGTGTTAGCGAACGCTCTTCGGTGCTGTGCATTATCTACTGTGGGAGGCGTTCCCCTTCATGCTCGGAAAAAAAAAAAAAAAAGGCTCTGAGCACTATGGGACTTAACATCTTAGGTCATCAGTCCCCTAGAACTTAGAACTACTTAAACTTAACTAACGTAAGGACATCACACACATCCATGCCCGAGGCAGGATTCGAACCTGCGACCGGAGCAGTCCTGCTGTTCCGGACTGCAGCGCCTAGAACCGCACGGCCACCGCGGCCGGCCCCGCTAACCACCCGACCCCACTGACATCAATCCATAAATTACACAGAGCGCAAATTAATAGATATCAGTGGTAACTAACACGACTCTTATGCCAAAGTTTTTTCTTAGTCATTAAGAAATACATCCTCTGGTAAGAAATGAATTACAGAAATTGACGTTTTCAAATAAAATTCACGATTATCATGCTTACCTGTTCGCTGTACAGAAATACGTTTGGCGGTATATTTACATCAAACTTAACGAACAGTCAGCTACTGGTAACGCCTAAAAATTAAGAATGAATGATGACAGTGGAGGGGCCTCCCTCATTCAAGAATGGACGAACCAACGATAGAGCCGTATTTGTGGTACGTAGGTATACCTTGCACTTCGACGATAGGATTATGCAGCCGGCCGGAGTGTCCAAGCGGTTCTAGGTGCTACAGTCCGGAACCGCGCGACCACTACGGTCGCAGGTTCGAATCCTGCCTCGGGCATGCATGTGTGTGATGTCCTTAGGTTAGTTAGGTTTAAGTAGTTCTAAGTTCTAGGGGACTGATGACCAAAGAAGTTAAGTCCCATAGTGCTCAGAGCCATTTGAACCAAAGGATTATGCAAAACAACCATGGAAGACTAAGTACTCTAGACAATTTGTAATAAGTGCTTTAATATGGTGCTTCCGATGGCGTTTTACGTTAGGCTGTCTTACTAAAGTTAATTCAAACCTTTCTGGATACTCCAAAAACCCGGATAATATTGGCAATACTATTTACGTTAAAAATAAGTGTGACCTCAAAATGACATCTCCTACACAGAATATCACTGCTGTCAAACTATATGAACATCAATTAAGCCTTTACGAAATTACTTATAATACACAGTAGAGCTATGCCAGTACCATAACTTTCTGGTTCCAACAATATCTTGGTGTGCGCTAATACAGCAGATTACCTAACTTTGCTGATCAGATGAATCATTTCCTCGTGTTATATGGTCTGGTCAGAGAATGCTGTCTTCGTGAAGAAGACCTTCTCGATACATAGGTTCAGAAAGCTATACGATTCGAACTGTAGATTTTGATCCATGACACAATGAACATGTCAATGCTTTATCTCACAGTTTTAAGATAATAACACAACGGCAAGAATGAAGTTTCATAAAATTATATTTTCCGAATTTATGACTGGTTAGAAAGAAAACTCACCTGAAGTCATCGAGAGGCTATTATGATCCGTAGTGCACATTTGATCTTATCTTTGTGAATTTTATATAATAAATGTGTTTCTGAATGTTGTGGTCAAATTCATGTTCAACAGGTTTTAGTACAGAGCTCCAGTTGAGCCTAACAGTATCGGGAGACAAAGTCAATAATTGGACACGATGGTGCAGGGATAGTATATCTAGTCGACAAAACAGATGTTATTAGGGAACTCTTGTGGAAGTTTATGACTGTATGTAAATCCACACATGAGCTAGGCAAATATGCTTCTGCATTTTATCAATGACATAACTTTCAGTGCTGTAGATTGTCCTGCATATCTTTAAACATGACATGCGCCTTTGTCCGTTAATTACACAGATCAAAAAAAGTTTTTGCATCACCCCAGTTCCCAGAACTCCTGAAGACAGACGTTGACTGTGGATATCGTATCACAGACACAGTCACTTTGACTCTTTAGAGAAGTCACTAAACTTGCCCAAAGATGTAAACAACCATGATTGAGCAGCGCCTATTAGACGGAGGGGGCCCGACATCCTATCAGTTCCAGTCATTTGACCAGGAAGGAGGTACACGGCTCGTGTTATCTGTAGTTCAAGCATGCCTAGACGTTCAATACCACGGTCGATCACGTCCGCATTATTACTTTGTGCCAGGAAGGGTTCTCAACAGGGGAAGTGTCCAGGCGTCTCGGAGTGAACTAGAGCGATTTTTTTCGGACATGGGGGAGATACAGAGAGACAGGAACTGTCGATGACATGCCTCGCTCAGATAGCCCAAGGGCTAGTATTGCAGTTGTTGACCGCTACCTACGAATTATGGTTCGGAGGAAACCTGACAGCAACGCCACCATGTTGAATAATGGTTTTAGTGCAGCCACAGGACGTTGTGTTACGACTCAAACTGTGCGCTATAGGCTGCATGATGCGCAACTTCACTCCCGACGTCCGTGGGAGGTCCATCTTTGCAACCACGACACCATGCAGCGCGGGACAGATGGTCCCAACAACACGCCGAATGGACCGCTCAGGATTGGCATCACGTTCTCTTCACCGATATATGTCGCATATGCCTTCAAACAGACAGTCGTCGGAGACGTGTTTGGAGGCACCCCGATAAGGCTGAAAGCCTTGGACACACTGTCCAGCGAGTGCGGCAAGGTGGAGGTTCCCTGCTGTTTTGGGGTGGCATTATGTGGGGCCGACGTACGGCGCTGGTGGTCATGGAAGGCACCGTAACGGCTGTACGATACGTGAATGCCATCCTCCGACCGACAGTGCAACCATATCGGCAGCATATTGGCGAAGCATTCGTCTTCATGGACGACAATTTACGGACCCATCGTGCACATCTTGTGAATGACTCCCTTCAGGATAAAGACATCGCTCTACCAGAATGGCCAGCATGTTCTCCAGACATGAACCCTATCGAACATACCTGGGATATATTGAAAGGGGCTGTTTGTGGACGACGTGACCCACTAACCACTCTGATGGATGTGCGCCGAATCGCCGTTGAGGAGTGAGACAATCTGGACCAACAGTGCCTTGATGAACTTGTAGATAGTATACCACGAAGAATACAGGAATGCATCAATGCAAGAAGACGTTCTACTGGTTATTAAAGGAACCGGCGTGTACAGCAATTTGGACCACCAACTCTGAAGGTCTCGATGTATGGTGGTACAACATGCAATGTGTGGTTTTCATGATCAATAAAAAGTGTGAAAATGATCTTTACATTGATCTCTTTTCCAATTTTCTGTACAGGATCCGGAACTCTCGGAACCGAGGTGATGCAAAACGTTTTTTGACGTGTGTCTAATTTTTTTCTTCTCAGTGATTTAGTAGTTCATGTCCGGGAATATCCAGTTGCTGCGGGTTCCCCGATTGCTGCACTTGGTAATGTTCATCTGTCTCTTCATTGCAGTTGACATTCCGATAGATATTTGAACATTAAAGTCATCCACCTACGTTACTTTGCTTTTTTTACAAATGTAATACTATTCTTTACTTCGCTCACATTATTTCCATTTTCAGGGTAACCTTTGTTTGATTTTAAGTAGAATCTCATGAAGTGAAGGAGGTAATGTTAGAACATCGGTGAGTGGCAATGAGCGCCCTTAATGCACATCATAAATTGAATTTTTATGCAGATTACTAAACATGTAAAACACGACAGAGGCACGGCTCCCAAGATGAATGAGAGGGTCTCAAAAAGGTTACAGATAAGATAGTAGCGATTAAGTATTTCAAAGGAATTGGAAAGCTTCCAACACGGATAATGAACATTTGCTAATGGTGTTATAAAACAATGAAGTGACATCAATATCTGATAGATGCCACATACAATTTTGCAATGGCGAAGGAAGGAAAAAATCTTTAAATCGACAAGCTTCACATTAGGTGAACAATGTCTGGACCCAAAAATTAGCTTGCCACAGCGTGAGTGAGCAATAGCTTGGTTTATACCAACATGCGACAGGTTTGAACCTCACAACAGCTCGTTATAAAGCGCTAACTTGTTGCGGTGAAAAACAACAAAATGAACAAACGACTCATAGCTGCCGTGTTTTATCAGATTTTGATTAGTATCTGGTTTGAATAGAAAGTGCCTACATTAAGTTAATTTTTAGCTTTTCCGAAGTTCATTGGAGAACATTATTCGTAAAACACCTAAATTATCCATCAATTATTTTAGTGTTTCCGATTGTTTTTAATAATGAAGAAAGGTGCATAACGCACAAGGAATATCACAAAAATACAGAAGAGCAGAAGAATCGTGTTGGAATGTGACGGTGCACCTTACACTTAAACCACCACCAGCTTCCGAAATCTTAGTTATGGTGACACATTGACCCTTAGCGCAATCAGAGGTCTATCTTCGTTGGTAACACGTTTAATGCGAGTCATCGAGACGCGTTAACCATTCACGGGTCATAAGTTCTGCGATTTCTAATTCTGTGATGAATCCTTTGTTGTCGCCATGCGCTTTAAATCTAACTAGCTTTAAGCATAAAACTGAAAACTCAGAAAAAACATTATATTAAACGGAAAAATTTTCATCGACTTTTTTGGTGCGTATTACACACAAACAAAATGAAAAGTATGAAGGTGTGGGAAGAGTGGGTTACTATCAAGTAACTTGTACCCAAAAGTTTTGCGGGTAGGTGCCGCCAGGAACGTCGAGGTAAGGTGGACATGACGCTCTACAGCGTCTCTTGTTTGATCTGTGGCTCAATGAACGAGGCGGCGCGCGCCAGCATCAGGGAAACAACGTCATATCGTCGTGCGTTTTCTGCGTTTCGTAACCCATCACGACCCCTGTAGGGATTAGTAGGGTATTTGGCAGGGATTTTCTTATAATAAAATCTAATATTTGCATAAATGTCGCGTCATTCATAACCATAATACATACCTAGCATAGCGCCCGTTGCTTCCCTCGCGTAGACAGTATGCCCTGCAGAGATATTTTTGTTTTTGTTTTTATTTAATCCAATTTTATGTTGTTCGCATGTTGCAACATCTCCTAAGCAAATCACGCTAATTAACGCCATACAAGCACGGTCTTTTCCTAATGTGCTTCTGACCAAAAAGGGATTCTGATATCTGGAGTTCAAAGTTTTTGTTAATCATGTCATTTGGGTTCTTGTGTAGATATTTCCATAGCATCCTTCATCCCCTAACAAATTTTCCCCTAAAAAATGTTTCTTTATATCGAACCGAGAAGTGAAATGTTAATCTTCATAATTTAATTTTAAGGTTTTTTGATGTAAAGAAATATTTTATTAAAAATTTTCATCCCCTGTTGGATGGACTCCATTAGGGGTTGAATTTCCAGAAACACCGAAACAAGTATTTTTTAATTTTTAACCGAGAAGTCAATACCAAATGGCAAAGATGTAGCCTTAAAAATCCTTTAGTAGTTCCTAAAAAAAGACTTTCATCCACTATTTTATTTAGTGGCTGATTTCCAAAAATGTTGAAACACGTACTTTTCATTTTCTGACAGAGAAATCCAATACCAGTTTTTGTAGTTCTATCTTCAAAGTTTCCTTAATAGCGACATACTTGCCAAAAGCCGTTCATCCCCTGTTTGTTCCACCTAGTATTAGAATTTCGTATAATCCCTTGTCAAACGAGGCCTACACTATAAGATTCGCACGCTCCCCAAACTTCAAGTTTCTACCCTTAGCGATTTTGGCTGGGCGATGACGAGTCAGTGAATCACTCTGACCCTGTTTCATCCCCTTACGGGTTGAATTTCCAAAAACAGTAACAAGAGTGTGTTTTATTTCTAATAGAGAAGCCAAATACACATTTTCATAACTTTAGCTTTAAAAATGCTTGCACAGTGAAATATGTCCATAGAAGGTTTCATCCCCCCGTTTAACCACCATAGGGGCTGAATTTTAAAAAACAGTGAACCATGTATATTTTTGTTTCTAACTGAGAAGACAAATTCAAATTTTTACAGCTTCATCCTTAAAAATGCTATCATAATAAAATATTTTGATTAAAAATCTAATTCCCTATTTCATGCCCCTTAGTATTCAATTTCCAAAAACACTGAAACATGTACCTTTTATTTGTAACTGAGAAGCCAAATATCAATGTTCATAGGTATAGCTTTAAAAATAATTTAGTAGTTCTTTAATAGGTAATGATGTATTTTAAAAAAAGAAACTTTTACCCCCAGGGATTTAAATTTCCAAAAATGTGAAGTCATATTTCCAAGGAACCAGTACAAATTTCGTAGGACTGGCTTGAAAATTACATTAATAGCGACGTTTTTCTAAAAAACCCTTGATCACCTATTTCACCCCCTTACAGTTGGAATTTCGAAAAATCTATTCCTAAACGACACCTACAGTATAAGATCCACACCTTCTCCAAATTTCAAGTTTACATCCTTATCGGTTTGGGATGGATGATGACGGTCAGGCAGTCTGTCTGTCAAGGCATAGCCTTAATATACAGAGATTGCCGGCTCTGTAGCGGGACTACGAAGTTATCAGCTGGAAACATTTTTAAGACATATAGCTTTAGTGTACATGTAACAGGCAGATTTGCTCCAAGAAAGTCTGCGAATCTCAAGTTAAAATCTATAGCCATATTTCTCTGCTTGATGTACAGTTCATTGCTTGACTACAATGAAGGAAAAGTCTACAAGTATATTTATACACAGAAGTATATTGATAAGAAATGTTTTTACAAAATGACTATTTCAGTAACGAAATCGTGCATTTGTATTTTCGGTTACTTAGTTATTAATTGCGTATCACGGTAGCCACTTGAATTACTTGTAATAGAAAGTTAAGCGTGCCCCAAAATCGTGGTAGTGGTGACAGCCTGATCGGTAACGTAACCAGAGCTCCAACATAGGTTTGGAAGGTGAGAACTTTGTTGTGAGATGGTGAATGTAACGAAACTGAATGCAAAATGAACGTTATTGTAAATTACCAGTTAGTACAGAACCGGAAAGCCATCGTTCGCGCCATATTTAAAGAGCGTTTCTTTATAAAACGTAAAACTTTAAAGAAAATTTAGAGAGGTTTAATTAGATAGTCGAATCTCTGACAAGTATTTTGTTGCTTACTGTGCGTATAATGCAGTGAGTGGGTAGTGAGACGGCATACGTCCTACGTAACTCTTATCCGCAATAGTGCTATCGTCGTTGAGAAGAAGAAAGGACGTAATGCATATTACTTCGCCATCCTCACTGAAAACTTCTAGTTCTAAATATCAGGTGTGGAATGACACAGTGGCATTGACGCTGCGCAAAACCGACAGGTTGTATTACAAAATCCTTTTGACCTGAACACTGCATTTATCAGAGGGGGGGGGGAAGTATACCTAGGAACAAATATTGTTTCCTGGTCGGTGTTTCTTTTGGTGATCTGTTTTAGAATCGCATTAAGGAACGCGCAGTAGAGACCAGCATAAACATGCTTCCGAAGTTTTCTAAATTTTTTCTTGTTGTTGTGAGGCACGGGTTGTGTTTTGTTCGGCGTTTGTAAATATTACGAGTTCTACACATGTAAGAACTGCATAGTATATTAAACGTAGAAGTGTACTTGCGGTGTCGGTGGCTTTTTTTTTTGTCGCGTGCGGCTGTTGGTAACTGTTTACGGGGTGAATGACTGGAAGTGAACACGACGAATCATGAATCGGAAACCAATAAGAGAATATCGATATGTAAATTTCATGATCCGTACTGTATCAAATTACAAGGGGGATAAGGAATATATTGTGCGGAATGTTGTCATATAAAAGAGTATTCCACAAAATTTGCACTGTACTCTTAGGTTCCTGCCTAACCGCGACTTCGGAAACAGGGGAACGTCGAAAATGCCTAACAAAACTGCAAGTGCACTTTTATCACTTTAAATCTATTTTTTTCGGGAGGACAACACTTAAAACATGCATAGAGCCATCCAGATTTAGGTTTACCGTGATATCCCTAAATCGTCCGATACAAATGCCGGGATGTTTCCTTTAAAAGGGTGAGAACGATTCCCTTCCCCACCCTTGTCGAAATTTGGAGGAGGAGGAGGAGATTAGTGTTTAACGTCCCGTCGACAACGAGGTCATTAGAGACGGAGCGCAAGCTCGGGTGAGGGAAGGATGGGGAAGGAAATCGGCCGTGCCCTTTCAAAGGAACCATCCCGGCATTTGCCTGAAGCGATTTAGGGAAATCACGGAAAACCTAAATCAGGATGGCCGGAGACGGGATTGAACCCTTGTCGAAATTTGAGCTAGTGCTTCGTCTCTGACAACCTCGATGTCGACGGGACTTACCATTAAATCTATTTTGAGGATATTGTAGTTTCTTTATTGTAGTATATTTTTAAGATTAGGTACATAATGTGTGGATGGTTGAGACATACTTAACCGTCCCTGCTCGCAATTTTACCTGAAACGGAAGGTGTTTTTTACCGAGGAACACGCGATATTTGCAAGTTAAATGAATTTCTTTAATGTCTTAACAATTTTCTCTCTGTCGAAAAGGGAAATCTGAATTACTGTCGATAGCTTCTATTTCAAAAAGTAATTTGTAATCGTTTTTGTAGAGCTTCTGCTTAATTTGATTTCACGTATCGATTATTGGTTTGTAGCACAGTAATAATGTAAAACACGGACTATTAAATTTGAATAGAATATTTGCTCCTAGGTGCAAGACTATGTTGCATCTTGGAAATTTTCAAAATCTACTAAAAAGTACATTAAACTACCATTATAAGCCTGGTAAGAGGTGAAGTCTAAAAAGTGTAACAAGGTACGACAACCGCCCCTACGCTGTTCGTGAGCTTTCCGGTGAATAGTTAAAGTTCTTCTTGTTATATTCCAATTTCGATTTATTACTGATAAGTACATCTATTTGGAACTACGTATCGCTGTCTCCATTTTAGCTCTATACTTCAAGAGTATTTTCCAATACTAGCTACGATATCTGTAAGATACATACTGTTTTTCTTTCGTACGCCGTATCTGTGGCTCCACTACATCTGCTGAACTACTTTCTACGGTACATGATTCGTTACGGTTCGAACAAATGATTCTCTTATCTATATGTAATTGATCAGAACAGTTTTAATTTGAACTGTTTTTCCGATGTAGTAAGTTCTCGGGAGAAATTCTAGTGTCCAATTCCATTCGTCTGCTTTGAGCAATGACGTCATAGCAAAGGCAAGGAAGGATGCTACAGAGAGGCAATCTTTGAAAGCAATAGATTATATTCATAAACAATCAAATGAAGCATACGATAAAATTACAATCACAATTCACGCGATTATTTATTTAACCACGAATTATATTGAAATGACGATATAGAAATAAATAAGAATAAAACGAAAGATTATATATATATATATATATATATATATATATATATATATATATATATATATATATAAAGTGTGTGTGTTAAATAGATATGAATTGTAATTTATGCGAGTAAGAAAAGTATAGTGAATCTTTAATTCTACTACAGTATAACGCACAGTGAAGTCGTAATATTATAAAATAGTGTTGATTGATGATAATAATTATTGAATCTAACGAGACAACTGGGGGCAAGTGCAGGTTTTTGGCGGGTAGAAACTGAAATGCAACACAATAACGGGAAAATGAAGTAAATAATAACGTATATGAAACGGAAATATGAAATGTGGAAAAACCGACACAGGAGTCCTAAAAAAAAGCCCGTACACAGATAACCAAATTTCACAAAAAGTAACAAATATTGGAATAGGTAACTGTAATTGTCCTATATACATTGATTCTAGTTACCGATTTCGCATAAATTCTAATGCCCGATTCCACTTGTCGGTTTTGACCAATGACGTCATACGTAAGGCAAAGATGCTGCATATCGGCAATCTATGAAGGGAATGAATCATACTCGTAAACAATCGAATATAGCACGCGAAAAATAATATTCACATTTAACGCGATTATTATTTACGCACGAATTACGTGTAAACGAGTTGAAGATAACCGTAATAAACAAGAACATGAGTGTAGAAAATTTGTGTCTAGTTTTATTATCATAATTTACGCAATTGGAGGGGCACAGAGCACCATAAACTGTGTTACAGTATAGCACTTGGTGAAATCGTCTTATTGAAAACTTACCTTAATTCTACTATTGATTATTCATTCAAATGGGAGAAGCGTAGGGAAGTTGGGGTTTTGGGCGGAGAGAAATTAAATTAGAACAGAACAGCGGGAAAATGAAGCGAATTATAACAAATACGAATTACTAACACAAAATATGGAGGAGCGAACACAGTAAATCCTAAACAAGGCAGGAACTCAAGTAACGATAATCCGTTTAAAATTAGCAAATATTGGAATCTGTAACTAGAGTTGACCTATAGAGGAGGCAATTTCTAGTTACCGATTCCAATATTACTAACTTTACTATAGAAGCTCAGAGAGCAGCTCCGAGTGCAGAAATTGTATTATATTTAACACAGAACCTGGAAAAACGATATTCTTAATGAAATAGCGAATAAGTGGAATCGGCAACTAAAATTGACCTATATTAGCCTGTTATCGATTCAGATGTTTGTATCTGTTTTGCGGTAAATCAGAGAACAATTACGAGCGGAATAATCTTATTACATTTGAGACACCTGCTAGAAAAAAACGATCCATTTATGAACCATCGAACAGAAAAAAGGATGTAATGAATGAACTATCGAATATTTGGAATCGGTAACTGGCATTGACCTATGTCAGAGGTGAATTCTAGTTATCGATTCCAATGCTTGTAGCTGTTTCGCGGTAATTCAGAGAGCAATTACGAGCGGAAAACTGTAATTACATTTGAGATAACTGCCAGAAAAATAAAGATCCAATTAATGAACTTTGGAATATTCGGAATCGGTAACTAGCCTAGAATTAATCTTATACGTCAATTCTAGTTACCGATTCCAATATTACTAACTTTTTCGCAAAACTTTTGAGAGCAATTACGAATGCAGATATTGTATTATATTTTCCACACGCACTGCAAAAAGGATCTAAGTAATAAACCATCGAATAGCTGGTATCGTTAAGTTGAAGTAACGTATATAGGAGTCAGTTCTATGTACCGATTAAAATATTACTTTTTCGCGGTAGTACAAAGAGCAATTACAAGCGCAAAAATCTTAAATGAGAAACCTGCTTAAAAAACGATCTTGTTAGTAAACTACAAAATACGACTAGATTTTCAAAAAATTAAAATCTTTACAAACATTACTGCACACTCAAAAAATAAAACGCAAAAATGACCAAACCTTTGAACCGATAACTATACTACACGAAAGTCAGACCAGCTACAGTAGCTCCAAAATAACATTCAGTTAAATTGATACATCAGGAATGAAAGTAAAATTAAGAGAAATATAGCAAAAACTTCGAAAAGGAAAACATAAAGGTAGCTACAAAAAAAGAAACTTACCACATATGATCTTCCAAAGGAGTGAATGATAGAGGGTGACAAGAAGAACAAAATAGGAACATAACAAGAAATAATAATGTCAGGAGGTCAAACTGTAACGAAATACGCAAAATCTAGAATAACTAATCAAAAAATTAATGAGAAACACAAACTGCGAGGCATGAAAGAGGCACCACCCAAATCAGTTCTTCCCTACCACCGGTCCTCAACTACACGCAAAATTTTAAAATAATAAAAAAAATGATATCACAAGTCAATCACAAAAACCCACCGGCACAAGACACAGCAACCCCCTCTCCCCAACATTGTAAGCAAAAAATATTAAAATGACAGATAACTTCCCCCCCCCCCAAGAGTAAACAAAAAAGTAGCAAACCCATAGTAGGCTAAAGTAACAGAAAAAAAACGCAACGTAAAACAAGAAGATAATATCAGACCCACCAACACCTAACTAACAAAACGTGGCTTCTATATTTTGCTAACTATTTTCATAAATGGAAGAGATACACAATAACCTTTAGGAATACTCTTGCTCCAACAGTATTCATTCAAATGGGCTTACCACACTGAAATCCTTCTCTTTCTCCGCCGAAACAGATTTTACAGCCTCCCAATACCCCTCGATAGTATTGGTACAAGACGGGGGTCTTGTGAGCTTTAAACTGAATATTGTGATTCAAGACCAAATGATAATAACCCTTTTCACCCAACCCCTTGTTCGAAGCAAACTTATTCGACATGACTACGGAACATTCTTCAACATATTCTTCTATTAATGATGTCAACACTTACTTAGTATGATTTGGTAAGACCCTAAATACAACATCAGCACAATCCCCTCCAGAAACTACTACTCCAAAAACCCGAAGCCCAACAACCTCGTGCCCCTTTTCATACCTTCTCTTTCCAAAATGTCACTCTTCTACTTCGACTGTAACCTCTGGCCCCCCAACGATCCCCTATACTTTACAAATTCCACGCAAACTACTTAACAAAATGAAAACCAGTCAACTACAGTGCCACACGAAACCCCTGATTCGTGGATGACAGATTTACAAGAATACTGATACCAAAAATAGTAGGTTAACATGACTATTACTTCTAAATTCAGCCTCGACCTTTCGAACCATGTCTCCCTGCGGATAGATCTCCATATACTATTTTTTCTGCACCTCTATATGTATTCGTCGGAAGTTCGTGATGATGGAAGCTTTGTCAAAACCATGTAATTTCCACAAACACTACACTTGCAAAATTCTGCAATAATTCCCAATGACTGCAAAAATCTTATAGTTGATTTACGGTCAGTCACTTTCCCACAGAGAATTTTCGCTGTAAACACAACTGATTCATCCATGATGAAAAGCAATTGCGTGAGAAATCAAGGCATTACAAATTACTACGACTTTCATACTTCGATAGGCAAACATTCTTCGATACTACCCACATATTCACTACGTCACTGGTCAAAGCTGTCAGCTAGAATCGCAATTTCCTAGGTATTTTATATTTTTTGCGTGCGCAAATAAATTTAAGGTGCAACAGCACTGAGTGTCAAAAATAGTGTGCCACGTAGTGTGGGCAGCTTACTTGGAGAGTTCGTCGAGCGTGGCGTCCATCCAGGAGTAGAGGTGGAGCTCTGAAACTGGGGTTTGGCCATCCTGGTAGTAAGCGAGGCTGTGGTGCCGGCCCTCGCTAGGAAAGACTCTGATCAGCATGGGGCACGTCTTCTCGCGGTCGACCCGCGTTTGCTGCTGCCCGTCCGACGAAGACCACGAGTCGCAAAGCTCCGTGCAACTGGTAGCCATCCTGCTCCCCTCAGACACACAACAGCTGCTCGCTGCTCCCACTCCTTGTACAGCCAAACAGCCAAGACAACGCTCGCCGAGTAACGCGGCGTCAAAGAGTAAAAGGGAAGACGCTACTGGTAATAAGAGTTCCATGAGCCAGTTTCAGGACTGATATTGTAAAAAAAATGGATATCTGCACCTACACTACATCCGTGCTCTGCAAACCACTGTGAAGTGCATGGCAGATGGTACTTCCCATTCTGCCACGTATTACGATTCCCGGGTCTAGTGAAGCAGGGTATACAACCACCACCACCTAAAGAGAAGGCCGCGGCGCGCTCTTGTGACGTCACGCTAAGCGGGCCAGGGTTGCTTGGCGCTGCGCTTAAAGAATCGAGACGCACGGCCTGCAAATCTTTGTCAAACGGTTTTACAGAACCTATTCCGTAAAAAATAATTAATTTCTGAAATACTTTTAGCTTTATATGACAGCTTCATGATGAAGTGCCAATCATTTCGATAATGGTCATAACTATTGTGGTATTTCACGGATGAGTATCAAATTTGAGAACGTTGCCATCAAAAATAGGGGTCGCTATGAATTTGTGTTTGATGCATATTACACATTCTATTGCTGAGTATGAAATACAGACGAGGTTTTGAAGTTTTCGTAAAACTTTGGATCAATATCTGCTTCCAATCTCGAAAAAATTGAGCGTCTGCAGCAACTTCACTTCCGATCGCAACGCGCGGGAATGAAATATTCATAACGCCTGTCATATCTCGTAAACCGCTGGAGATAACGAAACGAGATCTTGGCAAATGATACCACGCAAAGAGGAGAGTACTTTGCCGAATGGTTAAAATAAGCAACTTTATCAATCGCGATATAGCAGAAACTATAGTTCATAATTCTTTTTTACCGGTAATGTAATTGCATAAGACTTATCAATAGCCAGTGAAAACGTACGAGTGCGGCATGTAAATAATATTGCGATATACATGATAAAACAAGGTACATTTATGAAAAATGCACTGTAATAAAGTACATTCTTTCAGGACCAGACAACTATTATTTACACTCACTTGAAAAATTCTGCACTAATACAGTGTATAATATTAAATTCCTCTGCCTTCAGAATCCTAAATAAATATTGTGTAACTGTTTATAGAGCTCCCTCAGGAAAGCTGAGTACATTCCCCAAGCAAACAATCACTTTTAACTCACCTCACAAAAGCAATTATGCGTTGTTATTGTAATGTAAATTTTCTTTCCTGTAAAAATATGGCAGATTTTGAGCATAAGTCAACAGTGAAAATCTACAAACCTTCAGCAGACATTTGCAGCAGTTGGAATGAGACAATGTGTCAAGCTAAAAACGTCAATAATAAATTTAACCTATTTCTAGATTAATTTGTTCCATTGTTTGACACATCGAAAAATAACACAGATATGCTTCATACAGAGAGATCGCTTTTTAAACATGAAAACAGCAGTTTCAACATTCGTTAGCACTCATGCTAACTAATGCGAGAGTGAAAAACAACACCCCCTCACAAACAGAGAATAAAACGTATCGGTAATGCGTAACAAAATACGAACTGCAGAGAAATTTAAACACGAATAAAAAGTAACACGAGCCACAAATTTATATTTCGTTTTCAAAATCAAAATAAAGCCACTTGATAACGAATACTAGGCCTATTTACTGCGAACTTTTGCTCACAATTTTAGTCAAATGTATCCAAAATGCAAGATATTCCACCAGAAAAAAATAATAATTGTACTAGGTATATAGTTTTTACATACCTTCGTGTGCTCAGTGGGTTGGAAATTGTCCCGATGAATCGCTGAAAGACATTTCCAACGCAAATTCGCATCTTTCGGAAAGGAAAACAATATTACTTTCGGTCGAGTTCCGTAATTCCCACGACACCTTGGCACACAACACTTGTAAACCATGTTCACAGTAGCTTCACTACACGTAAACACTGTAATCGCTAGTTTTAAGCACGAATATAGCACTCGATCCAACAAACGTGTAGATAAACAAACGCTTCGAAACACAACATGGTGGCCCGCTTGGAGTGACGTCACGACCTGCTATGAATTTCGCGCCGCGGCCTTGTCTCTAGGTGGTGGTGATACAACCCGTCGGCTTTGACCAATGACGTCATACATTAGTCATAGATAGTAATGTCTTCACTTAGAGGCATAGATAATAAGACAGTTTTGTGTTCCGGATAAGCGGTATCATTGTACATTATAAATTAAATGTATGTGATTCTAAAGCCCGGACACGCAACGATCTGTCTGCGCAGATATCAGCGCAGATGTCTGTACATGCAAAAGATTGGTGCAAATGTAGTGTGTTCACACGACTCAAACCCCAATCTCCTACTCGCCCGCCATGTCGGTGTAGAAAAGAAATATTAGTGGCAAGCGACTACGCTCCCCGTAAACGTCAAAAATTTAATTCAGTTATTTTGAAATATAGAAATGGAGGAAGTTCTGTTGTATTCTGTGTTCGCAACTTGTGTTGCAGAAACCATTCAGACCAACCGCAGGAAACAGAGAAAGCGGTAAAAATGGTGTAGACAGTGGCTGCTAAAGCGAAAGCAGTTTTCTCACGTATATTTACTGCGAGATTGCAGGGCGAACCTTAAGAAAGCCAAGCAGATCAAAATACTATACCGTTGGCTGGTATACTTGATCTACTCCTACACCAGATCTTCTAGATTTCTGAACTTTGGATAACTCTCTTCGGTAAACAGTTCGCAACGAATTTTTTTTTATTACTGTTTCTCTGTTTGCCGAGGCGTCAACTGCCCCAATTTTTCAATTAGAGCATTGTATGCTGCTGTCTTTTTGTCTCGGTCACTACATTCTTTACTTTTAATCTTCCACAAACATGGGTGGTTTCTTTATATTTCAATGAATTCACTTACACACTCTCGAGAACACTGACGAGTATAAGCCATTTTAATGCCCTGTGCGCACAAATACAAACACTAGACTGAGCAAACAGCTGTGTTGCGCCAAATTTGCGGCGATCTCCCGTCCACACGCTCCAACTTGTCTGCGCAGATGTGGTTTGAACCCACAGATTTGAGAGGTTTCGCTCAAACCTCCAACTCCAACTTCCAGGATTGCACACACCTCAGGTTGGTGCAAATCTTCTGTCCACACGCAACGATCTGTCTACGCAGATGTGATGTGCGCAGACATTTGCGCAGACAGATCGTTGCGTGTGGACGGGCCTTAGAAGCGATCGCTTCGTATTGCTCAAAATATTCCTCGTGTGATTTAATTAAATTAATTGGTTGTTTCTTATTCATTCGGTACTTAATGTCATTCGTAGTGATATTGAGGTAATTTGGACTATTAGTCTCTTATTGTAGAACAATTTTTAGTGTCTTATTTTCGTTTGTAGGAATGGATTTGACTGTTGCAATAAACCTTGATGATTTACGACAAGCTATGGGCGAAGACATGTTGACCACAATTTGTTTCTTGCAAATGTGTGGTCTTACTGCTGAATACGTCCGATGTCGTGAGTGTGGCGAACATATGCGCCTCACCAGTGTATCTCGTCACCGTACTCACGACTTATTTGTATGGAGGTGCAGCAGAGATAGGTTGTGGCGATCCATTAGGAGGGGAACGTGGTTCGAGGAATCTAAGCTCACCCTGAGAGACATAATGAAAATATCACTTACTGTTGGTGTTTAAGATATACTGTGTGACTCTGCGTGCATGAATGTCGTGTGAGTAAGCGTACGGTAGAGGACTCGTACTCTTTTTGTCGGGAAGTTTGTGGGGAATAGATTAAATATAGGGGGCCGTTGGGGGAGAGGGGGCAGGTGTTATGGTCGAAATTGACGAATCACATTTTGGCAAAAGGAACTACAACAGGGGGGAACGTCCGGTGGGATTATGGGTTTGGGGGGCAGTGGTTACAGGTCAGCATTGTGACGATGTAGTGTTCAAAGTAGTACCGAATGGAAGTAAGGAAGTTTTGGTTAGCTTAATTGAAGATCACGTTGCAGAGGGTTATTTCAGACGGGTTTTCTTCATATAGGGATTTAGGGGATAGGGTTTATCAACATCTTGTAGTAAACCACAACATTGAATTTAGATCATTATCCACAGGGGCTTGCACAGACAATATAGAGGGTTAATGGTCAGCGGTGAAATCCCTTATAGGGAAAGGGAAACGTCAGATTTCGTCACTTCAAAGCCACCTAGACGAGTATTCGTGGAGACACAGTATTCCGTGGACATTTTGCCTGCTTAAATATTTTATTGAACATGTTGTCAAAATGCACCGTTCCAAATTTCTCAGCTAACTTCACATTTGGGGGGGGGGGGGGGTTGGTGAATGGATGTGTCTGTGTGTGTGTGATATATATATATATATATATATATATATATATATATATATATATATATATATATATATATATATACACACATCCGTCTGGTAAGTTCACTTTTCCATTTGCTTCTTTTACTGTATTTCACTATTTTGACGTATTGTTTTATTACACCAATATGTGTATTTTCGTGTAGTGAAGTACGTAATAGAAATTTCTCAGCTGTCGATCTTCTTTCGTTTCCCAGCACTAGTATCAGTTTAACTTTTTCGAATCTGTACTTGCTATATTAAAGGCGAAACCCCCGACACAACTAAAATTTGTATCCCGTCCTTCATCTTCACACTGACACTACATATGTCAGTTGGAGAGCAAGTTACAAATGTTGCTTATAGCTATATAGCTCAAGTAAAGAATGAGAGCCGGCCGAAGTGGCCGTGCGGTTAAAGGCGCTGCAGTCTGGAACCGCAAGACCGCTACGGTCGCAGGTTCGAATCCTGCCTCGGGCATGGATGTTTGTGATGTCCTTAGGTTAGTTAGGTTTAAGCAGTTCTAAGTTCTAGGGGACTAATGACCTCAGCAGTTGAGTCGCATAGTGCTCAGAGCCATTTTTTGAAGAATGAGATACTATTAGCGTCGAAGGCGAAAAAAAATTTACCCCATAGTGAAGTACGGGATACAAATTGTATATGTGTCGTCTTATTGCCTCTTCGTGTAGTTCAACTGAGGCACAGGTTGCAAATGTAACGTACGTCTATTTCTACCTTTTCGTTAGCAGTGTACATATATAGGGGGCAACGGAAGTATGGTATACAAATATTACGTACGTAGCTCCTTCTGTCATCGGTAGTACTGATATGTACGTAAGAATAGACTGTTAGTAATAGCGGAGACGAAATAAACAACACATCTACAATTTCTATCTCGTGTTCCATTTAGGGTTTAGTGAAGCAGGGGATACATAGTTCAAGTGATCAACAGGACAGTAATGCTAGTGAAAACGAAGAAATCGACGTACGCTAAACTTGAATCCCGTACTGCACTTAAGCAATACAGTTCGAATGAGCTTCGAGATAAAACTCACATACATTTGACGTGATGTATTCTTTGCTACTAACATATTTAATTAATTTCTTCATTTTTTTTTGCGGAGAAATAATAAGATGCAAACACGCGATATCGTTAACGTGAAAATACTACTGGCCCTTATATATGTGAACTATAGTTTTCGTCCCTCGCATTACTTTGTTTCTGAACATTCTTCTCAGCTCTTTCATCTTTGTAATAAATGCTCTCTGGCCAATTCTGACGTCATTGGTCAAAGCCGATGGGTTGTATTCCTTGCTTCACTAGACCCGGATTCCCGTACCATTCGTGTATTTAGTCCCTTAAACGCCTCTGCGCTTCGTGTATTAAGCTTGATCTACTCTTCACAGTCATTAAGTGAGCGATACGTAGAGGGTTGGCGCATATCCCTCAATTCCCCATTTGATAAAGGTTCTTGAAATTTTTTAAGCTTTTGGGAGCTAGTGACGTATATTTTGAATGGCCTGCCAGTCTAGATTTTTCCGAATCTCCTTGAGGTTCTCCAATGGAAACGATACGTAGCGAGTTGCTGTACATTCTTCACTCCATCATTTAATACTGATTCCAGAAATTTTGTAACTAACTTTCAGCGAGGTAGTGATGCATATTTTGGAGATTCAGTTTGTCGAGGTGTTTCAGCATCTCCATGATGCTCTTCCACAGGCCAAACAAACCCGTGACAGTTCGTGCTGCCCTTCCTTGTATGCGATCAGTATCCCCTGTTAGTCCTGTTTGGTACTGGTCCCACAGAGCAATATGACAAAAAGTAGGTATTTCTCTTGTATGTTACGTAGATTGCATTTACAGTGGCAGAAGGATCTGGAAGTGGTAGAAGGCTTGAAGACGTACACCTCCCCCTCCTCCTTTCAAAGTTTCAAGAGGTTGGACACAAATACGGAAACAGAAAATATAGCATATTACCATGTCGGATACTGTGGAGGGAACCTGCTGGCATACAAAGCAGCTACCAATCGTCTCGGAATGGATAAATACAGGTCCTAAATGCTCGGGACCTTTGCCTTTTGCGGGCAAGTGCTCTACCAACTGAGCTACCCAAGCACGACTCGCGCCCCGTCCTCACAGCTTTACTTCTGCCAGTACCTCGTCTCCTACCTTCCAAACTTTACAGAAGCTCTCCTGCGAAACTTGCAGAACTAGCACTCCTGAAAGAAAGGATATTGCGGAGACATGGCTTAGCCACAGCCTGGGGAATGTTCCAAAAGGGTGAAACGCGTCATTGATTATAAATAATTTCACAACCAATTTTATTCTGAAATGGTATTAGATTCCCTTTAAAACCATATAGGACCTGTATTTACCCATTCTGAGACGATTGGTAGCTGGCAGAACGAGATTTTCACTCTGCAGTGGAGTGTGCGCTGATATGAAACTTCCTGGCAGATTAAAACTGTGTGCCGGACCGAGACTCGAACTCGGGACCTTTGCCTTTCGCGGACAAGTGCTCTACCATCTGAGCTACCCAAGCACCACTCACGCCCCGTCCTCACAGCTTTACTTCTGCCAGTATCTCGTCTCCTACCTGCAAGTTTCGCAGGAGAGCTTCTGTGAAGTTTGGAAGGTAGGAGACGAGATACTGGCAGAAGTAAAGCTGTGAGGACCGTGCGTGAGTCGTGCTTCGGTAGCTCAGATGGAAGAGCACTTGCCCGCGAAAGGCAAAGTTCCCGAGTTCGAGTCTCGGTCGGGCACGCTGTTTTAATCTGCCAGGAAGTTTCATATCAGCGCACACTCCGCTGCAGAGTGAAAATCTCATTCTGCCAGCTACCAATCGTCTCAGAATGGGTAAAAATACAGGTCCTATATGGTTTTAAAGGGAATCTAATACCATTTCAGAATAAAATTGGTTGTGAAATTATTTATAATCAATGACGCGTTTCACCCTTTTGGAACATGATCAGATTCTATAAAAGTAGCTGGATATGTAACCCGTCCGTCGTAAAGCCATGTAAAATAGAAAACAGACGGAACAGTAACTGGACGGGTTACGTATGCAGTTACGTCCATTTTCCATTTTATATGGCTTTACGACGGATGGGTTACATATCCAGCTACTTTTACACAATCTGATGATGTCCCAAAAGAGTGAAATGCCTCTTTGATATTAAATAATTTCGCAAGAAAGACTGTTTTTATTCCGAAATAATTCGGAACTGGTTGCTGTAGCGCGCTGCTAGAATGGAATGGAAAATTTCTTAAACCATTCTACCTACGAATTAGTGCCAGGCTCAGAAAAAGATTATGGAGATGGATAGTGATCACGCACTCTTCTGTCCAAAGCAGATCACAAAGGACGAATGATATTCAGATTGCTGACTTTGGCGGCCATCCTCGTGTTCTTCGCAGAGTAACCAAAGGGTGCATGAAATACCACGATATGCTTGTCAAAATCATCACCGATGCCCCGCTCTGTTTCACTCTTGATGTGTAAATTCGACCAGAAGTTGGAAACGGTAGGACCATTTCGACAAATGACTTTCTTACATTTCTCCATAGCCGAAGATTTATGGCTTCGGCACATCTTCCTGTTACGGGCATTTGCTTCGCTGATACGTGGTTTTGGAATTCCAGCTCGCCCGGCTTATGAAGCTCTCTTCGAGCCGTTTTCGTGTTACCAGTGTTCGCGAGTGCGACATTCAGGTTTGTACCAGTCGCCCTCTTATGTTTCGATACAATCCTCTTGAGTGACCGTCTGTTATGATCACTCACTAGACACTTTTGTCCACCTTGTTTCTGACTTATCGGATGATTTTTTTCGGCTTTCCCTGTACGCCATATAAATCTTCGATACTGTACCTTTTGAAACATCATGCATTTCGGAAGCAACCACCATAGGAGTACCAACAGTTTGCCGACGGCCGCGCACGATTAGTCGAGATATACAAAAAATAAGTTTTAAGCTGAAACACATTAGGGAGTATTATCTTGAACTTAGTTATCTCAGCAAAAAGCTTTTAAACTCCAAAAACGTTACAGCAAAGGTGATTTTAGCTGAAAGACGGAAGCATGAAAGGAAAAATAACATAGAAACTATATATGCTGGAATAGCATGGAATGTGGTCTGGAAAAACATCAGTAGTGATGTTCTTTCGTCTGACGTGAGAACAGCGTGGTACAAGGTAGTCAATAACATCATCAGCACTAATGAGCGTCTCTTTGCCATCGGTTTAAGTGACACTAACCTCTGCAGCAAACGCAACCTCGTTGATAGTGTGCCTCATCGTTACACATGTGGAGATCGGATTATCAACTGGAGGTGGACCAGGGAGAAAATTGCTCAAGTAACAAGAACTTCAACAAACAATGTACCGACTAACATTTTCTTCAGACCAGAGCAAAGTTACTACCCTCAGGCAAAAAATAACGCAGTGATTTGGTTAATGGGCAAATATACAAGTTATGTTTTTAACAATATTGGGACCGATGAACATATCGAATACAAGATGTATATGGAAAATGAATTCGAGAAAACACTTAAATATCAGAATCACAATAAGAAATATGGTAACATGCTCCGAATAGTCTTCAACCGAATGGGTATAGGTTAGGAACTGGATTCCTAGTAGAGAGGGAATGGGTTGGGTCACGTTCCCGACCCTAACCTCACCTGCAAGTCACACATGAAAAATAAATCAGTAGTACAGCAGATACAAGAACATAGCGAGAAACATCTGGTGTCTGATATAAAGGAAGATCTTGAACTCCCTATGGATGCGTTTAGAAGGCTGGAACTGACAAAAATAACAAGCCAGTGAAGTATTTTGCGATGTCGCTGTTCGGGACATCTCTTCTGTCCATGTAATTTTCCCTGGAAGGAACACATATCAAGGATTTACTGAATGATTAATTTGGATCTGGGAAATGATGATGAGGAACCGGCTGCAGAAGAAGAAAATGTGCATGCTAATCTGCCACCAGTTGAAGGTGACAGTGAAGGTGCTAAATTGTGCTACTGCTAAAGACTCATTCTTTGAATGCTGTAGTTTATGACTGCAATTATCTGTCACCTTATTTATGTCATTTCATTGTAGCCATTTTTGTTACTGTTTTTTGTGAATAAAAAGAAAAAAAAAGCGGTCTAAGGCGCTGCAGTTACGGACTGTGCGGCTGGTCCCGGCGGAGGTTCGAGTCCTCCCTCGGGCAAGGGTTTATGTGTTTGTCCTTAGGATAATTTAGGTTAAGTAGTGTGTAAGCTTAGGGACTGATGACCTTAGCAATTAAGTCTCATAAGATTTCAAACACATTTGAACATTTTTTTTTTTTTAGTTTGCCCACGTTCGAATCCACTGATCTCCGACATGTCGCACTCACAAGTACGCAGAACACTGTCTGACCCGAACTTACACTTGCAACATATTGAGGACAATACACAAGTGCCGTTCTTAGTCAGATACAATAGCGCTACACGCAGGCTTGCCGAACAGCTGTATTCATGGTATTCATGTTCAAGCAGCCATTTCTAGTGCTGTTCCATTTTTTTGTCCACCCTCTGTGTTTTTTCCGAATAGCTCCCACTATATCAGCTGCAGCAATTGAGGACGTTCCCATATCCTCTTTCTGAAAACAATACAATAGAAATGAAACATTCAAAACTTTGTTCTGAGAATGCCTCATACAACAGCGTGACGCTTAGCGAAAATGGGCAAGTAAATACTTTAATATATTTATCAGAATGCTACGTGGACTATTCACAAAAGTTCTGTCTGCCTTTTCAAATCAAAGTTAGAAGTTACGGCTCTGTAGCGATATGTGTTTGCTGTTTCTAAATTCTTGTTTACAACACGCGTTGCCAGCTTACCGCTGTTTCGCGCTGCCGCCACTGGACCCAAGCATTAGGGACAGTTGGTTAGCAAGTTCCCCTCCCGGCCCTTTCTGCCTGCTTCCCCGAGTGAAATTTCTCGAGCAGGTAGCTTCTCAGATTTCCGCACGAGGCTCAGTGCACCCTGTTCTTATCCACCTGAGACGGAAAAAAACTAACCCTACCGGGATTTGAAACTGTGACCTCCTCCTGGAAATCAGAATTACTCACCATTTACACCAAGTAGTTTTCGGCAGTTTCTGCGCCATTAGCGTTAATGGCAAAAAGGAAGGTGAACAGCTTTGGTTCCAGGCATAGGAACGTAAGGGTACTGTCGTTCTGCTTTGGGATAATAGCGGTGACGACAACAATATCGCTGGCGGCAGAAACGTGCACGACTTTCTACACTCCTGGAAATTGAAATAAGAACACCGTGAATTCATTGTCCCAGGAAGGGGAAACTTTATTGACACATTCCTGGGGTCAGATACATCACATGATCACACTGACAGAACCACAGGCACATAGACACAGGCAACAGAGCATGCACAATGTCGGCACTAGTACAGTGTATATCCACCTTTCGCAGCAATGCAGGCTGCTATTCTCCCGTGGAGACGATCGTAGAGATGCTGGATGTAGTCCTGTGGAACGGCTTGCCATGCCATTTCCACCTGGCGCCTCAGTTGGACCAGCGTTCGTGCTGGACGTGCAGACCGCGTGAGACGACGCTTCATCCAGTCGCAAACATGCTCAATGGGGGACAGATCCGGAGATCTTGCTGGCCAGGGTAGTTGACTTACACCTTCTAGAGCACGTTGGGTGGCACGGGATACATGCGGACGTGCATTGTCCTGTTGGAACAGCAAGTTCCCTTGCCGGTCTAGGAATGGTAGAACGATGGGTTCGATGACGGTTTGGATGTACCGTGCACTATTCAGTGTCCCCTCGACGATCACCAGTGGTGTACGGCCAGTGTAGGAGATCGCTCCCCACACCATGATGCCGGGTGTTGGCCCTGTGTGCCTCGGTCGTATGCAGTCCTGATTGTGGCGCTCACCTGCACGGCGCCAAACACGCATACGACCATCATTGGCACCAAGGCAGAAGCGACTCTCATCGCTGAAGACGACACGTCTCCATTCGTCCCTCCATTCACGCCTGTCGCGACACCACTGGAGGCGGGCTGCACGATGTTGGGGTGTGAGCGGAAGACGGCCTAACGGTGTGCGGGACCGTAGCCCAGCTTCATGGAGACGGTTGAGAATGGTCCTCGCCGATACCCCAGGAGCAACAGTGTCCCTAATTTGCTGGGAAGTGGCGGTGCGGTCCCCTACGGCACTGCGTAGGATCCTACGGTCTTGGCGTGCATCCGTGCGTCGCTGCGGTCCGGTCCCAGGTCGACGGGCACGTGCACCTTCCGCCGACCACTGGCGACAACATCGATGTACTGTGGAGACCTCACGCCCCACGTGTTGAGCAATTCGGCGGTACGTCCACCCGGCCTCCCGCATGCCCACTATACGCCCTCACTCAAAGTCCGTCAACTGCACATACGGTTCACGTCCACGCTGTCGCGGCATGCTACCAGTGTTAAAGACTGCGATGGAGCTCCGTATGCCACGGCAAACTGGCTGACACTGACGGCGGTGGTGCACAAATGCTGCGCAGCTAGCGCCATTCGACGGCCAACACCGCGGTTCCTGGTGTGTCCGCTGTGCCGTGCGTGTGATCATTGCTTGTACAGCCCTCTCGCAGTGTCCGGAGCAAGTATGGTGGGTCTGACACACCGGTGTCAATGTGTTCTTTTTTCCATTTCCAGGAGTGTATATTTAAAATGCGTTTTCATGCTTCTGTGGTGATGTGCGTTTCATCGAACTCTCACTGCTGTCAATAGCGAGCACGGTAAATATTGGTTATACATCTAAGCCGTAACTCAGGAGAGAGGGACGAAGTGTTGAGACATCCAAGAGGAGCCACTGGATCTCAAAACAGTGGCCTTGGAAATTATAAAATTCTCTTATAGACAACCATTGATAACAGACGAGCCGACCGGGGTGGCCTAGCGGTTCTAGGCGCATCGATCTGGAACCGCCCGACCGCTACGGTCGCAGGTTCGAATCCTGCCTCGGGCATGAATGTGTGTGATGTCCTTAGGTTAGTTAGGTTTAAGTAGTTCTAAGTTCTAGGGGACTGATGACCTCAGAAGTTAAGTCGCATAGTGCTCAGAGCAATTTGAACCATTTTTTTTTATAACCGACGAGAGACTTATTTACGCAATACGATATTTTTCCTTCATTCATAGTGCGCAATTTGACTAGTCATTACAGCTTCAAGTATGTAGTACCCTGGGCTAACCGCAGATAGCAGAACGATCACTAGAAGTGCAATTCCTGCACTGTACACCGCACTTTCCCGGCGACTGTCATTAAATGAAAGGACAAGACGGAGTGGATCATCAAGTGCAGCGCTCTAAGACGTGATTTCTGTAGAAGACGAGTATAAACACTGTGAATATTTACAGGTGATTAGTGACAGTGTGCAGAGAGAGTGCACCGCCACTAAAAATGTTCTTGCAATGCGACAACTCTCGTTCCCATACCAGTCGGAAAACCACGACAGTCGTAGCTGAAAGCTGTAATGGGGTTCCAGGTACTGTCAGAGCTACCGCATTCTCCTGAGTTGACCCCTTTAACTTCTGCAGGCCCTTCTCCAACCACTCAATGCAGTACAGCTGCTCGAAGTTCCTGGACTACTGCAAAATGATGTCAGCATACAGGTTTCTTCATAGCCCTGGTGGTAATCAGAAAGAGCCAAGTCAGGGTAGTACGGTGAACCCTATTTGGGTTGGTGCACTCTGTCCTCACACTGCCACCAGACATCTCTCAACGTCCGCAGTTTTTATAGTCTCCCTCCACAGAAACCACGTCGTCCAGCGCTATCTTTGATTGTCACATTCCACGTTGTTCGCGCCGGCCGGTGTGGCCGTGCGGTTCTAGGCGCTTCAGTCTGGAACTGCGTGTCCGCTACGGTCACAGGTTCGAATCCTGCCTCGGGCATGGATGTGTGTGATGTCCTTAGGTTAGTTAGGTTTAAGTAGTTCTAAGCTCTAGGGGACTGATGACCTCAGATGTTTAAAGTCCCATAGTGCTCAGAGCCATTTGAACCATTTTCTTGTAAACTGATGCACGATGAGTCATAGGAAAAATGCTGTGTATTAACATGGAACGCCCCTTGTATTAGGCAGAACAAAATGAAGAAGATTTCAACGTCTTGTAGACGGACGAAGTACAAGTTTAGCCAACCAGGATGGAAGAAGGACTCCATAGCGACCTGAATTTTAAACACTTATCGATTTGAACAGTTCTTACCTGGACGACCAGAGGTTTAACACTGGTCAGCATGCCTGTGTCATTTCATAAAACTATATGATGTTTGACAGTTCTCTGTAATACATTACGAAGAGATATCGTGTCGCATTATCTTTGTTTATTCTATGCTCATTCCAACACCAATGGAAGACCTCATGACGACACAACTACAAATCACACATTAGCCACTGGTCGCAGGTAAGAGATAACGCTTCACCTTAACTATCTACATATTTATAAAAATCATTGTTTGTGTACATGTTTGTACGTGAATGTGTACATTATACATTTTCTCCTAAACCAGTAGACCTGTTTGGACCAAACTTGGTGCACATAACTCTTATTATCCGTAAAGAATCGCTGTGGGGGTAAGAAACACGTACGTCTTACAGGAGTCGGGATGAAGATGAAAAGAGCATGTAGAAGAGCACATGCGCAACTCAGCAATGTCTGGATCAATTTCCGCTAGATTTTGAAAATTCGCACCCATTATTTGTATTGCTTGCATAATTATTTTTATGAAAATACAATGGGGGTTAAGCGCGCGGCGTTAGCCGCGCGGTCTGGGGCACTACAGTCATGGACTGTGCGGCTGGTCCCGGCGGAGGTTCGAGTCCTCCCTCGGGAATGGGTGTGTGTGTTTATCCTTAGCATAATTTAGGTTAAATAGTGTGTAAGCTTAGAGACTGATGACCTTAGCAGTTAAGTCCCATAAGATTTCGCACACATTTCGACAATGGGAGTTATATACTAAAAGAAGCCTGTTATTAACGAATATGTGAATAACATCCTGGCCGGATGAGTTAAATGAAAGATGTCTACTGTTATTCTGGCTGGGTGAGCTAAATGAAAGAGTTCTACTATAACAGAATATATGGGGACGTACTAAGGATCCAGCTACTGTTACATTCTAATAATGAGTCAATACAGGGGTCGCCAGATGTCCGAGTCTGGGTGATTAACACAAAATAAACGAATATAATTATCCTATTGCCTGTAGGCTGATCTGAATCTCTTTGTTATTTAAAGGAAGATTTTCACCATGAATTGTCATAAGAAACAATGTCTCTCCCATAGAAGTTTAGCTAAAGGCCTTGGTTAATCTAAACTGACGGAGAAAAATGGCAAAACCTAGAAAGAGCTATGCGATATGAACGAAAGTTGGCAGGAGTGTTTCTACATCTGAAAGATATCTATTCAGATTTCGCATCATTCGCATAAGAGTACCGCTAGTAGTGCCACTATGAGGATGCAAATCAAGTTAGCTTTAAATACACGCTGTAACGTTCGTGAGCGTTAGTTACTTTGATTGGATGTTAGCAAAGAATGCTTTTAAGGTTACAATGATGCCATTATCAACACCTCACTGAGAGTGAACGAGGTCGTGTAATAGCGCTACGAGAAGCTGGATATTCCTTCTACGATACAGCAGAAAGACTCTGCAGGAATGCAGCCACTGTATATTATTGCTGGTGGTCACGAGAATTTAGAGTCGGAAGAAAACCACGCTCCTGACGATCACGTGCGACTACCGAGCGCAGCAATCTGAGCAGCAGTTGGCACCGCAGTGAAACAACCAACTGTTACAAATCCGTACTTTGAGGAAACCTCCGAGCCAGAGGCCGTGTAGCGTGCGTTCCACCGACCCCAAACCACAGCCATTTGCGACTTCTGCGGTATCAAGTGAGAGCTCATTGGAGGACAGAGTGGAGGTCCGTTTTCTGATAAAATGTGGTTCTGCGTTGGTGCCAGTAATGGCCGTGTGTTGGTTAGAAGGACGTCGGTTGAGGACCTGCATCCAATCTATCTCGTGCTACCTACACCCGGAGTTATGATCCGGGGTGCAATTTTGTACGACAGCAGGAGCACTCTCCTGCGTAATCCAAACATACTGACTGCAGATTGGTACGTCAGTATGGTAACTGCTGTGCTACCATTCATGAACAGCATTCCTGGGAATGCTTTCCAACAGGATAACGCTCGCCCACATACCGCTGTTGTAACCCAACATACTGTACTGTCGTCATATTGCCTTGGCCTGATCGATCACCAGATATGTGTCTAGTCGAGTACATATGGGACGTCATCGGACTACAGCTCCAGTGTCATTCACGAACAGCATTAACCATTCCTGTTGCGCCTGTACAAAACAATGCATACAGGTTTGCATGCTTGCATTGAATGGTCTTGCGGTTACAACGATTATTAATGTACCAACATTTCACATTTGCAGTGACCTCCTCGCACTTACGTTAACCTGTGGTTTTGCAACATTAACCACTTATATATGTTACGTAGACATTTTCCTACCAGTGTATATTCAAATGATATTAAGAAGACTAAGATTACCACATATTTATTTCAAAAAGATCTACACACGACGAAAGCTGAACATGGCGAACGTCTTCATTCAAAATAACTAGAAGTACTTGAAGTACTAAACAGTATCACCTACAAATACTGCCCGTCTGGTGTATCCGGAAGATACTGAAAACACAGTGCAGAAGAGGCTTTACGTCCAGATCGCGACCGAGGTGACGTGGCGGAAATAACTGCATCACCCATGGTATTAAACAGAGGTTAGACATGAACCAGAATTAACACGTGTACCAGGTGAATCAACGAGCAAAATTTTTCTTAAGGTTCCGAAACTTCGGATGATGTTGATCTCAGTTAGATGCAAATACAGCAGCGAGAATACTCACTACTCTGACTGCTAGCTCGGATCTCTTGAAGACCAGCTGCTCACCTTTGATTTGAGAACAAAGACTCTACTGTCCTCTTCTACTCTCCAGAATAGACAGCTCTCTCCGCTGCTGCCCGGAATAGGAAAGTTCTCTCCATCACTCTCTGGAACAGAATGTTCTTCATGTTTTCAGTTTCTCCAACTCTGGCATCTCAACATAAATAATTCTGCCAAAAACTAGCGTCAGCCAAGCGGAACTCATATGCATCTGTTTGACCAATCGGAAGGTTGAAAATTTTTGAAACGACGCCCTTCCTCTCGTATTATGACTCTCAGAATGATCCATGTCACATATTAGTAGCCAATGAGAGCTCTAGCCGTGGTGATAGCCTATGAGACACGAGAAAATACTCGTTTGTTCCCCTATAATAGTGAATATTTTCGAGAGCGTTGTAACTCTTCCCCACGATTTTGATAGCTTTGGCACCAGTACGTCTGCCGTGGGGGTAACTTAACAATCAGCAGGCTGTCATCTCTCCACTGGCACCAGTATGGAACCTGGGGGTGTACGGAATCATCACTTTCTGAGCAGCCTTTTCGACGCTTGAGCCATCATGTCTGCAAATGGCATGTCTCCACAGCTAATCAGTGAAATGTCCTCTCTGGTGCATAGTTCCAAGAATGGACCACGATGAACTCCTGTCGGACATGCGAAGCGATCCCCCTGGGCAGAGTGTCCTCTGAATGCGTCGGGCGGAGTTTCTGCAGTGTCTAGGGGACTAAAAGAGGTGAGGAGGGCGCGTGAATCGCGTGTGAAACTCTGCCATCCTAACATTACCTCAGATGAACGAAAAACTTTTATTTCGATAACATCTGTCTTGTTGTTCCTTGACCTGTTAAGAGTAGTGTCAGATTGACTATTTAGACTCTGTTAAAAGGAGGACTGCAATTCTTTCTGTTCTGTTCACCCTGAAATTATTAGTGGATACCAATCTTAGCCAACTTCTAAACAATGCAGGAGGATGTGTCGGTCAAAATGCAGATAGTGAGACACATGTCAGCCTTTTCCGATGCTCCTTTTATTAACCTACCTTTTTGTAGTTTGCTGCCAGTTTGGGTTTTCATGTTATTTGGATTAGGGAGGAAGTGGGGAGTGCCTGGTTCAAATGATTCAAATGGCTCTGAGCACTATGGGACTTAACATCTGTGGACATCAGTCCCCTAGAACTTAGAACTACTTAAACCTAACTAACCTAAGGACATCACACACATCCATGCCCGAGGCAGGATTCGAACCTGCGACCGTAGCATGGGGAGTGCTGACCCAGATTATTACTTATCAAACACGAAAACCTAAAGAAAACAATAGCATATCTTTTTTAGAGGTTGGTTATTTCGCAAAAATTTAGCAAGTGGCAAGAGCCAACGAACTGTTTAGAAAAGCACAACGATATGCGAAGAATCAGGGAAATCTCTCTCATCATGCCAATGTCCTGAATGGAAACAAGGTGCCAGAAGTATCTTCGCAATGCAATGGTAGTTTAA
The DNA here is from genome assembly GCF_023898315.1 of Schistocerca nitens. Classification (NCBI taxonomy): domain Eukaryota; kingdom Metazoa; phylum Arthropoda; class Insecta; order Orthoptera; family Acrididae; genus Schistocerca; species Schistocerca nitens. Next base: position 918,732,311 of record NC_064614.1, on the reverse strand, counting down.
AGTATTTTTTCTAGAAATTTTATTATTTGCTGCTCTCACAGTGCGGTCAAAATCGTAACAATTTAAAAAAGATGCGAATCAACTTGGCCTGTGAAAGTAAAGACGAACGCTTAATATAATTATAAGAATTATACATCAGTTACATGAGTAAGCATTTTCAAACCCAGATCGAAATAAGTTTAAAATCTCTATAACTAGTGTAGTTTAATCAGATCGCTGAATTGGCCCAGAAATGACGTAACGGAAACAAAAGGAAATCGACAAGCATTACTGCAAAAAGAAAACTGCAGCGCATAAAATGATATTAAAAAATTGACACCACAGATAGCTTATTAAGCAACAAACAACACAGTGAACAATAAATTTTAAGAGCATGTACGACAGAAAACTGAAATGGTAACTGATTAAAGGTCACAGTGAGAGAAGAAGCGTCAAACTTGTACATGTAATCAATGTCAGATACTGAAGCTAATGTACGAAGGAAACTGGCGTGCATGCAAAAAAAAAATTAGAGAAGCTCTTTATATGCAAATACCGTTCAACAATACGCGAGGAAAACGATGACAACAAATTGTTAATGACATAGTTAACAAGAAATACACAAGAGAAATGCTCACCTAAACTAAGTTAAAAAATCGCTAACCGTTCAAGAGCTGTTAATAGGCCACCTTTAGAGTCACCGACTGGAGTCATTTAACAGGAAAAAATTACAGAACATATGGAACACGATCACACAAAAGATAAAACGTAATTACACATCTACAAGACCTAATACAACGAAACAGAAGCAGTGACTTCGCAAGCTACATTTATACATGATCACACGAAGCTTAAATCTTACTACTAAAATCGTTATTTATACTTTACGATTTTCTTGCATCAGACGATCGGAGCGTGTCACAGGGCACTTAGAAGTGCAGGGAGGGTTTTGTGGCTACATGTCGGTATAGACGGACCGCTGATCCTCCATGACAGTGATCAGCTTGCGGCTTGTATCCGGCCTTTCTCCTCACATTTTATGCTATTTGCATAATGAATTTGGTTATGAGGCTCTCTGTCTTCGTTTACTTTTCGATTCAGTTTATTTGTCAATTTTCCACCAGTACCGCGTATTGTTAGCGATGTAGGTAACCCACCATTCTAACATTTCATTCTTGTAGTAGTTTCTTCCTTTAAATACGCATCTGGTCTTGACCAAGGGAACTCCTTTTAACTGGGGGTGAAAATAGGAGGAACTACGACACTTTCTGGAAGATCTGCCCGGCATTTAGAGAGCAGGAACTCACGCTAATGGGCTGCATGGGCGGACGAGCCTTTTGGAAGGAGGATCCTCCTGGTGAACGTTCCGGAAAGAATAAGTAGCAGAGCAGGTGTCCTCAATAGCAGAACCGGAAACCACTGGTGGAAGGGGCAAGGACTGTGTCATCATCATCATCATTTAAGACTGATTATGCCCTTCAGCGTTCAGTCTGGAGCATAGTCCCCCTTATAAAATTCATCCATGATCCCCTGTTCAGTGCTAACATTGGTGGCTCTTCTGATGTTAAGCCTATTACTTCAAAATCATTCTTAACCGAATCCAGGTACCTTCTCCTTGGTCTACCCCGACTCCTCCTACCCTCTACTGCTGAACCCATGAGTCTCTTGGGTAACCTTGCTTCTCCCATGCCTCTGTTCGCCCTGACTGCTACATCTATAGAGTTCATTCCCAGTTTTTCTTTGATTTCCTCATTGTGGATACCCTCCTGCCATCGCTCCCATCTACTAGTACCTGCAATCATCCTAGCTATTTTCATATCCGTAACCTCAACCTTACTGATAAGGTACCGAGCGAGGTGGCGCAGTGGTTAGCACACTGGACTCGCATTCGGGAGGACGACGGTTCAATCCCGTCTCCGGCCATCCTGATTTAGGTTTTCCGTGATTTCCCTAAATCGTTTCAGGCAAATGCCGGGATGGTTCCTTTGAAAGGGCACGGCCGATTTCCTTCCCCATCCTTCCCTAACCCGAGCTTGTGCTCCGTCTCTAATGACCTCGTTGTCGACGGGACGTTAAAAAACACTAACCTTACTCATAAGGTAACCTGAATCCAACCAGCTTTCGCTCCCATACAACAAAGATGGTCGAAAAATTGAACGGTGCACAGATAACTTAGTCTTGGTACTGACTTCCTTCTTGCAGAAGAGAGTAAATCGTAGCTGAGCGCTCACTGCATTAGCTTTGCTACATCTCGCTTCCAGTCCTTTCACTATGTTGCCATCCTGTGAGAATATGCATCCTAAGTACTTGCAACCGCCCACCTGTCCTAACTTTGTTCCTCCTATTTGGCACTCAATCCGTTTATATCTCTTTCTCACTGACACTACTTTCGTTTTGGAGATGCTAATCTTCATATCATAGTCCTTACATTTCTGATCTAGTTCTGAAATATTACTTTGCAAACTTTCAGTCGAATCTGCCATCGCAACTAAGTCATCCGCATATGCGAGACTGCTTATTTTGTGTTCACATATCTTAATCTCACCCAGCCAGTCATATTGTTTTCAACATATGATCCATAAATAATATGAACAACAGTGGAGACAGCTAAGGACACTGCCTTGTTAATAAATTTCGTGCGGAGTCCTGAAGCAAAATATATAGTCACTCGTGTGTCTGCAAATTTCCAAAGTGGGAAGTGTGTGCGAAGCCCAACAAAATTTCCAGACTTTCCGACAAACAAGTCTGGACGTGGGAACGGGGCGACACTCGTCTCCCGTTTCCATAAATACGTATCTTATTGGCGAACGCATTAAAACTTCTTGATGGGAACTGGGGAACGGACTTACATATCCCTGATTGGAATAGCATCTCTGGGATTGGCTAGAAAAGATGGTACGGAGAGCCTTTCCAAGGTCTGAAGGAAGGCTACCAAAAACTGAAAGAGGCATCCGTTGTCGTATTCCGATTCGCACGGATTCATTTTGAACTTGTGCGCACCCACGGCGAGCAATCAGGCGTATGATGAGACCTGCCATTCGTAGTCTCTTCACAGCGGCTCAGCCCAGCGACAGTCAACAGCGGCCGAAGTTTGGCGCACCCCGACTGGTCGTTAACCACCTCAGTGGCAGTCACGGTGAGATCGCATTTGCAGTGCACACTCCCGTCTTCGGATTCGCGATATATTGAGGGAAGAGGAGTTCAATACTGGTTTCGATTTTTTAGACTTCCTAACTTGGTCAAGCGCTTCTCGCATTGGTACGCAAATTTTCCTGCAATCTGATTCTTGCTCTTGCTCGTAACCACTCACGTTAACTCATTGGAGTTGGTCTAAAGTTATACTTTCTGATCGTATATTAACTGCTGTTGTAATAAAGTTTACTGCACCCAGAATTGACGATACACCTGCTAAGTGTCGTGAAAAAATGGCTAGATCTGCAGATGCACCCCCAAGTGCAATGGATCCTGCTAGAGGAGGGTAAACCGTCCATCCTGTACCACCACAATTATCTACTATAGAAGAGGGTTAATGAGGGCGGTAGTAACCAAAAACTTATGTTATTTATTTGTGGGAATGCTATATCTGGTGCTCCAATTATTAATGGTACAAGTCAGTTACCAAATCCACCAATTATAATGGGCATTGCTATGAAGAAAATTATTACAAATGTGTGAGCTATAATAATAACATTATAAATTTGGTCGCCTCCAATTAGAGATCCTGGTTGACCCAATTCAGCACGAATAAGTATTGTCCTTATGGTTTGTTGAGAATAATCATTTTTGCGGTAAGATGGCTGAATTTTAGGTGGTAGACTGTAAATCTACTTATGAGATACGTTCTCTCTTACCATATTTTGATCTTATATTCAATTATGATTCTTGACTGCAATTCTAGAGGTGTAAAGTTTTACTAAGGCCTAAAAGATTATTCTTTTAATTATAACCATGAAGGTTATCAGATTAATTAACTTAAGTACTTAGTATAATGAGATTAGGGTTGATGTTGAAAGCAATCCTATTGTTGAAATTATTACAGGTATAGGAAGAATATTTCTTGATTTTTGAGACTTTATCTTTATAGATCATGAATTTTCGGTATTTGATATAATTACAGGTGAGAATCTAATTTGTATGTAATAACAAAGTGTAACTGTAGTTAGCACAACTATAACTGTTATAATGGTTGTTATGTTGTTTTCTATTAGTGATTGTATAACAATTCATTTTGATAGGAATCCAAGAAATGGCGGCAAACCACCTAGAGATAAAAATATTATGAATTTAATTTCAGTTTTTATGTTTCTGGCTGAATAAATCTGGTTTATAAAGAACAGATTTATTTGCTTAAATAATAAAACTGTAATTAGTCTTAGTAATCAATAAATGATAAAATATAGTTCTCAAATTTTTTCTCTGATGGTTAAAGATCTGATTATTCACCCTAAATGTCTAATTGAGGAGTATGCCAGAAGTTGTCGTAATGATGTTTGATTTAAACCTCCTATTGCCCCACCCGCATAGTGATGTTTCCTATATTCATTGTTCTGTTGTAGGTTCTGTTCGAATTCATACCTTTTTGTGTAATTTTAAAGTTTTGCAATCACAGTTGAAAGCGTGTGTCCTTTAAGTGTCTGGGCACCGTCTCAACCATAGTTGGCCAGCGTCGTGCTGGTGCTGATCCAGACAGCCAAAAATTATTTTCTCGTAGTACTATTTTAATTACCTAAATTAATTCTCAAACTGCTTTATAACCTCGATGTTCCTATGCCCTGAGAAAGTTTTACGCACTGTTTGAATAAATATTATTTACCACATCTAACTCTATACAACAACCACTGAAGTTTATTATTAAATTGAAATGCGCAGGTCCTCCTGCCATAAACAATAGGCGAGGTCCCTGAGGAGTCGAGGAACTTATCAAATAACGTTTTCCGATATGCGCGGCAGTTGATTTTCCAAGTAACCTTTTAGCTTCATGGGGTAATCTATCATTTTATATGCTCTGGGGAGACAGATTCTGCAGCAGCCTACTCTGCATACCCACGGAGCAGCTGATGAGCAAGAGATCGTGTACATAGAGCACCAAGCTTCTGGCAACGTGCCAGCACGCAAAAGCTCACTCCCGTCTACTGTGCAGGGAGGTTCGCCCACATGATTCCCTCTCTTCGTTTGTTCGTACTTATCAAACAAAAATATCCTAATAACATATAGATATACGTAAAAATACAGTCTACTTATCGCTAGTTTTCCCTGTTAACTTTGTAAAACAACCGGAGTACCAATCCTAAGTCACAGAATTCATTACTAATTAATGTGGTAAACAAAGCCACACCAGTATCATGAATGCGTACATAACTGTACAGTAAGTAGGAATCCATTCACCATTTATTTTAGACAGGTGTTGCAAAGAAAATAAGATGACATCAGCTACTAAAATTCCATTCATAGCTTACATGTTCCCGCAATTGTACTTCTATCTGTTACCCCATAACCGTCTATAAACTACATCATGCAATATTTATTACGATCCTGGCCTAATTGTCATATCATTTCCCAAACTACACACCAATCTTCAAATCATGGAGTCACATTCCATTTATTACCAGGGGGTGCGCCCAAACACTACAATATTACGTCGAACCAACCTTCGGATAAACAAAACATCCAGTACTTTTAGCGCAAAGATCTTATTTGTTGACAAACAAAACATCCCAAAGAGACCTGCCGAGAAAGTATCATAATAAAATAAAATCCTTCCCCAGGAAAATTAATCCCCCTTCGCCCATTTGTTCTTTTACAGTCATCTTCCCGTCATTTTCTTCTTTGAGGATGTTTCATTCTTTTGTAGGGTTACGTACCCCAGTAAAACGAAACTCTTACAGGACCACTTTGAAGTTTGTCTGTCTGGTTGTCTGTATCTCCGACTGTTCAAAATCGTTTTTCTCAGTGACAGGTATCCATATATAACGTTGAAATTTGTGTCACATACTACGGCATAAGGTCCCTTGATGGTACAATAAACGTTAGCTTCGAAGTCATTGTAGTCAAAAGGTATGGCCCTATTTTGATACTCGCAAACTCACTCATGAAAAATTATAGGGTATTGCCCACTGACGTGGAATCATGAAATTTGACAACAAGAAAGGTTACAATGTACAAGTAAATGAAAAAGTATAAAATTGTTAATTCGTAATAATGTATCACACGAAAAAATATTACTTTTGGCATTTGTTATACGACTTTAAACTTGAAATGAAAACATTCTCGAAATCCGTGGCATTGTATCTTACAAGGGCAGGCAAAAATCGTCGAGATCCTCGTTTCTCCGAATGGATGAACTGCCCATTACCTTACACTAGGTGTGTACGGAACCCTGAACAGCTCTTTTTTTTAGGTTTCGTTTCTACTAATCATTCCTGTTCGTTTTTCGATTACCTTCGCTCCTGTTTTCTGCAACCTAGAAATCGTTTTAGCACCTACATATAAACCTCTGAGGAGAAAATAAAAATCTTTCCGTCACATAACTAATTCATATGTCACGACTTCACACATAAGAAAACATATACTTACTCGTTATTTACAATTTTACATTTAATGCGCAAGCCTAATCCTTCTTCTAAGTCACTGATTCTCTACTACTTTGCTCCACCACGGAAGCTAATTGTACGTTCTCTCTCTCTCTCTCTCTGTCTCTCTGTCACACACACACACACACATTGTCTGATTTCTATTTTAAGTTTTGCTTCCATTACTGAAAGTGATTCAAAACGCGTTACGCGATGTCATCTGCATTTCCTGTACCTTGTAAACTTATCTTGTTATTCAATCTGTATATTGAAAAGCAGTAAAGGAAACAAAAGGAAAATTCGGAGTAGGTATTAAAATCCATGGAGAAGAAATAAAAACTTTAAGGTTCGCCGATGACATTGTAATTCTGTCAGAGACAGCAAAGGATTTGGAAGAGCAGTTGAAAGGAAGATATAAGACGAACATCAAGAAAAGCAAAACGAGGATAATGGAATCTAGTCGAATTAACTTAGGTGATGCTGAGGGAATTAGATTAGGAAATGAGAAACTTAAAGCAGTAAAGGTGTTTTGCTATTTGGGGAGCAAAATAACTGATGATGGTCGAAGTAGAGAGGATATAAAATGTAGACTGGCAATGGTAAGAAAAGCGTTTCTGACGAAGAGAAATTTGTTAACATCGATTATAGATTTAAGTGTCAGGAAGTCGATTCTGAAAGTATTTGTATAAAGTGTAGCCGTGTACGGAAGTGATACATGGACGATAAATAGTTTGGACAAGAAGAGAATAGAAGCTTTCGAAATGTGGTGCTACAGAAGAAGGCTGAAGATTAGATGGGTAGATCACGTAACTAATGAGGAGGTATTGAATAGAATTGGGGAGAAGAGGAGTTTGTGGCACAACGTGACTAGAAGAAGGGATCGGTTAGCAGGACATGTTCTGAGGCATCAAGGGATCACTAGTTTAGTACTGGCGGGCAGCGTGGAGGGTAAAATCGTAGAGGGAGACCAAGAGATGAATACACGAAGCAGATTCAGAAGGATGTAGGTTGCAGTAGGTACTGGGAGATGAAGAAGCCTGCACAGGATAGAGTAGCATGGAGGGCTGCATCAAACCAGTCTCAGGACTGAAGACCACAACAACAATATTCATTGGTTTATTGATGACTGGAAATCGTACTATAATCATCACAAAATATGTGCACGAAAAAAAGGCATGAGCTAGGTTACACTCACCTTACTTTCCAAACGTCATTTTCTTTCGTTCCGACAAAATCTTCCTGTGGGATGATGGCAACGGCACACCTACACCTGTAGTCGAGTAATCCGTCATATTTCTGACTCCATCATGATCAACGTACTTAGCTGATGGGGATCCTTCATTAAACACATTATGAAGTGACATCCACCTGAAAACCATATCTCATTAATAGCCCTTCATTTACAGGTGCATAAAATCAGCATCTAATCAATGTCTACGCTAAACAATGAAATCCTCAGCAATGACCACGATCCTCTTATCTCAGGCAAGCAAAATCGTTCGTACATCATCAGTTACGTAACACCGAAAATAAATATGGATCCTGTGTAGCCCTACCTGCTTACTGGCTAACTATATCCACTAACCGAAATATCATATCACAACAACCTCTGATTGAAATAAAGTCGACAAGCTCAAATAACTCAGTCACAAGAACATCAACACAGCCATCAGAACCACTATGCTATCCTCACTAAGAAGGAATCAATATACATGAAAACTCAAATCATATAACCACCTCGAAGGATAATTATTCAGCATCACTACACTCTGCACGGGAATACTCATCACACAAAATAACACTCGCTGAAAACAAATTATCTCATTAAATCTTAATAACCAAAGCTTCTCCGAGTTTACAATTTATAAATCACCACAACACACGATATATATCTGGAAAATAGTTTATCCCTGAAATTTCTCAGTCACATAACACATTCATTATAAAACCCCATTTTTGCAATATTCTAAACACTAACATGAACACAGATTTAATTAGAGGACGACTAACTTTACGACACTTTCATGTCAAGCTAACGGGTAGTATAGTGTTCACACTCATAGATATAGAACAAAATAAGAATAGGAAACAATAAAAAAAGGAAAATACGAAATATATAGTTTCACGCAGGTTACCTCGTTTTAACGAAACACGTGAAGCAAACAGAAACATATGTCCTCTAAGTGTTTTATACACAAACGAGTGATATCGTCATACTTTCATATCAAACATGCGAATATACGCTGAAGCGCCAAAGAGACTGGTATAGGTTAGCGTATTCAAATACAGAGATATGTAAATGGGCAGAAAACGGCGCTGCGGTCGGCAACGCCGATATAAGACAACGAGCGTCTGGCGCAGTTGTTAGATCGGTTACTGCTGCTACAATGACATGTTATCAAGATTTAAGTAAGTTTGACCGTGGTTTCATAGTCGGCGCACGAGCGATAGGACACAGCATCTCCGAGGTAGCAATGAAGTGGGGATTTTCCCGTACGACCATTTCACAACTGTACCGTAAATATCAGAAATCGGGTAAAACATCATATCTCCGACATCGCTGCGTCCGGAAAAAGATCCTGCAAGAACGGGACCAATGTCGACTGAAAGAATCGTTCAACGTGACAGAAGTGCAACCCTGCCATCAACAAGTGTCAGCGTGCGAACCATTCAACGAAACGTCATCGGTATGGTCTTTCGGAGCCGAAGGCCCTCTCGTGTACTGTTGATGACTGCACAACGCAAAGCCTTACGCCTCGCCTGGGACGTCAGCGCCGACATGGAACTGTTGATAACTAGAAACATGTTGCCTGGTCGGACGAGTCTCGTTTCATATGGTATTGAGCGGGTGGACATGTACGGGTATGGAGACAACCCCATGAATCCAAGAACCCTGCATGTCAGCAGGTGAATGTTCAAGCTGGTGGAGATTCTGTAATGATGTGGGACATGTGCAGTTGAAGTAATATTCGATCCCTGATGCGTATAGATACGAGTCTTGACAGTTGACATGTATGTCAGCATCCTGTCTCATCACCTGCATCCATTCATGTTCGTTGTGCATTGCGACGGACTTGGACAATTCCAGCCGGACAATGCGACGCCCCACACGTCCATAATTGCGACAAAGTGCTCCAGAAACCCTCTTCTGAGTTTAAACACTTCCGCTGGCCACCAGCCTCCCCGTAGATGAACATTATTGAGCATATCTGGGATGCCTTGCGGCGTGGTATTCAGAAGAAATACTCTTACAGGCAGAAATACTTTTACAGACTGATGGACAGCCCTGCAGGATTCGTGGTATCAATTCCATGCAGCACTACTTCAGACATTAGTCCATTCTAAGTCGTGTTTAGGCACTTCTTCGTGCTGGCGAGGGCCCTATACGATATTAGGCGGTGTACCAGTTTCTTTGGCTGTTCAGTGTATATCTAGATACAGGACAGAACGAGAATAGGAAACAGCACACAAAAATAACTGTTTCAGCTAGAGATCCTAAGCTTGCCACGTCCATGATGAAAGCCACATACATCCTCCTGAGCGATATATTCATTGGCTGTAAGGGTTGGGGTGAGAAGCCGTGAAACGTAAAAATATTCGATAACGTCCGTTATTAGTATGTAATCCATAGATTGGTGATGGTCCCGATAAAGTTCCGCCCCTGGAGGAGCAAGTTTATTTACAAAGGGCAGTCAAATGAAAACGTGATGATCTCCTGGACATTAGAAAAAGAGGGACATGGTTATTAATTGGTTGTGTGATCACGACAGCCAGCAATGTGTGCACTGCAACGTGCTCCCATGCCAGCGACACGGTTGGTAAGAATTTGTTTGGTAGGGTGTTCCATTCCTCCAACAGCGCGCTTGACATGTGATGGATGTTCGTTGGTGTAGTGGTCGTGCTACAACACGTCTCCCCAACGCATCCCACATGTGATCAATGGTATTTTACGAGTAGGTGGGGGAGCGGGCAGGCCAGCCCTTACGCCGATGATCCTCTCGTTCCAAGAGCTCGTCCACCTGTTCAACGAGGTCGCCCACTGTCATCCAATAAAATGAAGTCGAGACCTACTGCGCCCCTGAAGACACACGCATGGCAGAGGACTACGAAGTCACAATAATGACAGTGAATGAACCGTGCCCTAAGGTTTGGAGTTCTTTACCTCCCTGTAATATTATGCTCTCCTCCTTATACCATAACAACTACACCAACGATAGATCACGTTCGATAGTGTTCCTCTCGCCAGATGAGGGTATGTAATGCACCGAGAAACACTGTCGAAAACTATCGTTTCGTTGGTTCAGATGTTGTGGTATGGAGAGGCATAATGTTGCATGCACGTACAAGCCTCCAAATCTTTTAACACATGACGCTCACCAGTCAACTTTATTGTGAAACTGCATTCCTTTCCGCGATCCTCTTTTCAGGGCTCCATTCGGCCTGAATTCATTATTATGGATGACACTGCCGGTATATCACTTCAGTAGGACGCTTGTACACAAAACTGCACTAACTGAAGCATGCACGGAGGCATTTAAGAATTCGTTTTCGTCCCACGCCCAATTGCAATGAGAAGAAACCCTAACATGCGATGGCACGCACACCACAGTGATTTATTAAGTATATATGTAACTGTAGGGGGGGTAGGCTTCTAAACATCCCGTTAGTTTTTAAATTTAATCTGAAAACATAACTGGTGCGATCTCAGTGGTAATGCCGTGAAGCTATTCCTGTTCGTACACAAAATTTTGCCCCAAGAATGACTATTAATGTGATCTGACTTTCATTAGTGAGAAATTTGGAGGAAATTTATGGAACTTAGACACAACAATCAGAGAGAGAGAGAGAGAGAGAGAGAGAGCTCGTGGAACGGAGATATAGATTCCACGTTGTATAACCTATCACCTACTTATAAGAAGCATTAATTACAATATTTATTCTCTACATATTCAGGAATAGCACGTGTCTCGAAGTTCTCAGCAACTCCGCTCCACCTTATACTTGCTGTAGTATACATGCAAAGAATTAAATACATCAGCTGGCGATGGCAACATGTCTGAATAACAGTTCCTCTTAAGACAGAACATATTCACTTAAGTCTGCTAACATCGGCTATGAATTTATACAAACGATATGTGAGTACATGGGATCTGACCATGAGGTGTGATACGTGGGGCTCCAGCATGGAAAACAGTTAAAGAGTATTTGATTATTATTCAAGAAATAAACAGGAAAGTTTATTATGGAATGAAATTACATATGTTATCCATGGAACCACGTCGCGTATAAGACAAATCATTAAACAAAGAGTAAAAAAGAAACCACATAATCCATAATTCCTGTACTAATTCTAAATACAGGTTGGGAATTTTCTCTGCCCGGGGACTGGGTGTTTGTGTTGCCCTCATCATTTCATTCCAATCATCATTCATGACAGTGGCTAAATTGGACTGAGTACAGAAATTGGACTGTGTGCAAAATTGGGACTTTGTATGGGCGCTGATGACAGCGCAGCTGAGCGCCCAACAAAACCAAACATCATCATCATCGTAATTCAAAATATATGGGATAGTAACACGAGCCATGACCTTTGTTCACTTATGGGTTAATCAACTGCCGATATTAATCCTTAAACATGGGACTGAGTCTCTCGTTTGGAGCAACGGCTTTAACCCTGGTCACAAAGAAAACACATCTATAAAGCTTAGAAGCCGTGTAAATGAAATTTTATGCCAAAGTGCAGTAGCAAACAACGTTCTCATCATAAATTCCAGTATGCTGCAGCATCCATTGAAGTATGGCATCCATGTTGCCGAATTCGAACCAATAGGCAGCGTCCACGCAATGTGACTACCCTAGCAGTGAGCAGAAACACGAGTGTGTTTTGTCTCTTCGTACACATGGACACACTAAATCAAATCTCAACCTTTCTGCTACCAGACAGGACAGTCAGGCACGACCTCCAAAGTACCGCGCACAGATATGCTTTCGCTATCCAGCCAAAAATTTTGGCATTACAATCTACCATAACAGTCGCGATGCTAGCAGCTGTGAAAATTATTACGGTCGGAACGACATTCGCGCCCCTAGTGGCGAGAAAGCCAGCTGTAAGTTTAATGTTTGTTTTTTAATTATCTTTCTACTGAACTGACTTAATAGCTGTTAATCTTATGTGTTCTAAGCGTTTATATATTATCGAGTGACATGAACTCCCATGAAATAGGTGTAGAAATAGCAGAACCTCACTGATTCAGCGACAAAAGCTATAGCTTACTCAAGAAGAAATACTTTAGAATATACAGGGTGATTCAAAAAGAATACCACAACTTTAAAAATGTGTATTTAATGAAAGAAACATAATATAACCTTCTGTTATACATCATTACAAAGAGTACTTAAAAAGGTTTTTTTTTACTCAAAAACAATTTCAGAGATGTTCAATAAGGCCCCCTCCAGACACACGAGCAATATCAACCCGATACTCCAACTCGTTCCACACTCTCTGTAGCATATCAGGCGTAACAGTTTGGATAGCTGCTGTTATTTCTCGTTTCAAATCATCAATGGTGGCTGGGAGAGGTGGCCGAAACACCATATCCTTAACATACCCCCATAAGAAAAAATCGCAGGGGGTAAGATCAGGGCTTCTTGGAGGCCAGTGATGAAGTGCTCTGTCACGGGCTGCCTGGCGGCCGATCCATCGCCTCGGGTAGTTGACGTTCAGGTAGTTACGGACAGATAAGTGCCAATGTGGTGGCGCTCCATCCTGCTGAAATATGAATTGTTGTGCTTCTTGTTCGAGCTTAGAGAACAGCCAATTCTCTAACATCTCCAGATACTGTAGTCCAGTTACAGTAGCACCTTCGAAGAAAAAGGGACCAAAAACTTTATTGGCTGAAATGGCACAGAAAACGTTCACCTTAGGCGAGTCACGTTCATACTGAGTTGTTTCCCGCGGATTCTCAGTGCCCCATATACAGACATTGCCGTACTCAATAACACAAAAAGCTTTCTGTTGAGCGGTCGCCATCTTAGCATCAACTGACGCTGACGCCTAGTCAACAGCGCCTCAAGCGAACAAATGTACAACTAAATGAAACTTTATAGCTCCCTTAATTCGCCGACAGATAGTGCTTAGCTCTGCCTTTTGTCGTTGCAGAGTTTTAAATTCCTAAAGTTCTGGTATTCTTTTTGAATCACCCTGTACTTTCAGCTTAATCCGCTGAAAGCAGGAGAATGTAAACACGTACGTCATGTCTGAGAAGCGTGTATTTCTATTTTTGTTCTTATATTGAGAGTGATTTGGTAAAGATAGCTTCAGCAACGAGACATATTAGTGTTGGGCTTGCATCTGTTCTGAGGTGCGATCACCGGCCTCATCTAAATCCTTCTGTTAGGAGAGTTAATTTAGATTTAATTTAGAGGTGGAACCATTGCTTGGATGATGAATGAGGTCTCATATCGGTGTGATTCCTGTTGACTCTATCACCAGATGGGACAATACTCGGCATGACCTTCACCTCAGCAGAAAAGGGAAGGGAAAACTGTCTGGTGTAATAGCAAATAACTATCACAATGGTTACAAGTGAAAGAACAGCAGTTTTTTAGGGTAGAGAGGAGAGAAACAAAAAACGTTCAGAGACAGGCTGAAAATGACTTTCGCACACACAAAACAGGCAGCCAGAAAGCAAATTTCAATGTACACAATTTATGCAGACAGCCTCTGATTTAAAGTAAAGATATTCAAAAGTTGACAGAAAAATTAGTTCCATCCAATTGTAATTCAGCCATTGCACAAAATCAGTTATCCTTCCTGCATCAGAATATCGGCGGACTAAGGGGTAAGCTTAACGAGTTGCTTATTTGTTTGGAGGAATTAAAGTTGAGCAAACCAGCTGATGTAATCTGCCTCTCTGAACATCATGTGACCACTGGTACAGATAGGTTAAATGGTATAGGATTCAAGTAAGCTTTTTACATCTGTAAAGAAAATATGGAGAAAGAAGGAGTTGCCACATTTGGCAGGAAATGTTTTGATTTCAAGAATTCTGATATTAACAAATTTTGCTCAGAGTAGCACCTAGAACCTTGTACGACAGAAAAGGTATTTCAAAATAGGTTCCTTATAATAATTAGTATATACAGAACACCTTGAGGAAACTTTAACATTTTCATAAAAAATCTGAAAGCTCTGTTGTACCATCTCACAGTAAAAAACAAGGAAATAGTAGTTGCTGGTGATTTTAATGTGGATTTATTGAAAACATCTGTCAGTGAACGTTTATTGGAATCAATAACACTGTCATTCAATTTAGTTCCTACTGTGAACTTTGCAACTAGGGTATGTAAATGATATGAGAGTGCTGTTGATAATATCTTTGTAGACAAATCTAGGAAAAAAGTCATATAACAAAACCTATAGTAAATGCGCTATCTGATCATGATATGCAGCAACTTGTGTCAAATTTGGTACTTGTCAATGTGGTGTCACCGTCAGACACCACACTTGATAGGTGGTAGCTTAAATCGGCCGCGGTCCTCTAGTACATGTCGGACCCGCGTGTCGCCACTGTGTTATCGCAGACCGAGCGCCACCACATGGCAGGTCTCGAGAGACTGACTAGAACTCGGCCCAGTAGTACGGACGACCTAGCAAGGCGCAGTTATCCATATCTGGAGAGAGTCTCACTTGTGTTCACCATAGAGATGTACAAGAAGAAATTAAAGATAAGTATATGAGAAGCTCCGTTCTTTTCCTTATAGCTTTTACCACATATCCTGTTTCAGATTTAACGCAAGACGGCGTGAGTTGACGCGTGCCCTATCGGCTACTTCATTGTGGACTGGCTGCTCTTGTCAGTCCACAACAGTCAAGATAAAAAACCTATTACATCTGAGTAAAGGAGGGTAATAAATGAGTCAAAAATTAAGAATTTTAGGAGATCGCTCAAAGACATGAACTTGATAGATGTTTACAATATATACGACTCAAGTGAAAAATACAAAGAATTCATTAATAAAGTTACTTCCACTTTTGAAAATTTTTTTCCACTAGAGATAAATCAAACAGAAGCAAAAAAATAAACCATGGATTACACAAGTAATAAAGATATCATGCGAAACAAGAAGGAGACTGTATCTACTCCCCAGGAACAACTCTGATGTTAGCATTGTAAGGCATTACAAAGAATACAGCAAAATACTGAATCAGCTTTATTATGAGAAAATGATAGTTATATCAGGCAACAAAATAAAAACTCTATGGGAGTTTCTCAAGGTTCCATCTTGGGTCCATTGCTTTTTCTTGTGCACATTAATGGTCTCTCGTCTGTTACGTTGCCAGATGCTAAGTTTCTTTTGTTTGAAGATGATACAAACTTTGCAATAAGTAGCAAGTAAAGTAAGATTTAGAAATAGCTGCTAATCAAATTTGCACTGACATTAGTAAATGGTTAAAAGCTACTTCACTGTCATTAAACTTTGAAAAGACTCACTATATGCAATACAGAACCTGTAGAAAATTTCCTTCCAGAATATGTATAACATATGAACACATGCAAATCGAAGAGGTTTCTTAGATTAAATTCAGTTGGCAAGCGCATACACAGAACTGCTGAAGCATCTAAACAAGCCTCTATTTGCAGTGAGAATGTTGTCAGATGTAGGAGATATAAATATAAAAAAAACTTTCATACTTCGTTTACTTTGATACTATTATGTCATACACGATCATTTTCTGGGCTAACTCATCAGACTGAGCAAAAGTTTTTAGTATGCAAAAGCATGTAATAAGAATCATTTGTGGTGTACATTCAAGAACATCACGTAGAAACCAGTTCAAGGAACTCTGCATTCTAACCATTGCTTCTCAGTACATTTATTCCTTAATGAAATTTTTTGCAAGTAGTATATCTCTATTTCCAACCAATAGCTCAATACATAGTATCAATACTACGAATAAGGAGAATCTATATAAGTACCTAAAAATCACTTAACTTGGTGCAAAAAGGAATCCAATATTTTCAATAGATTCCCAGCAAATATTAAAAATTTGGCTTCAGATAAAGCACAATTTAAAGAGAGACTTTTTGATAGCCAACTTCTTCCAGTCTATAGATGAATATCTTAACAGGTACTGTTAGACAAGCTTAACTGAAAATGTCTGTTAGATTTCAGTTTTGACAGCACTCTGTCACAACAGTAAGATTAGATATTTTGTTTGTGATAAATATATTAAAAGTTAATATCAATGTTTTATTCTGACAGTGTATTAATTCTGTAAATATTAGCATTTCCAGTATACTGTAATGTATTCACCTATTTTGGCAATCGCCTGACCAATGATCAGGATAGTAAGTATTATATTCAAATGTTTTAAGTTATTTTTATGTTCCACACCCCCGAGAATCATCTTGCTTTTGGATGTATGGAACGAAAACTGAATCTAATCTAATCTCTAATATGACAGGCACTTCCCTGACATATAAGGATTTTGTGTCAAGTCTAATGATGCATACATTCTCACACTCAGTCTAATTTTTCGTACATTCTTACATTTCACTCGACTTTATAATATACGAATATTTTTGTAAGTGTAATTAGTTTTGCTTCAAAAGCGAATACGTTGAAGATTTTTGCCGATTGGCCGGCCAGGGTGGCCGAGCGGTTCTAGGCGCTGCAGTCTGGAACCGCGTGACTGCTACGGTCACAGGTTCGAATCCTGCCTCAGTCATGGATGTGTGTGATGTCCTTAGGTTAGTTAGGTTTAAGTAGTTTTAAGTTCTAGGGGACTGATGACCTCAGAAGCTAGGTCCCATTTGAACTTATTAGTTTATTTTATTTTATTTTTTTTTTGCCGATTGTGGCTCTGGTGTTAATTGGCTTCTTTTGTGTTAGGAAACAGAGTTACTGCTTTTGACGATTGATTATCACTTCTGTGTCGTTTTCCTTTCAGCTACAGTTGCAGTTACTTATTTGGTACGTTAAATGATATAGTTATTGCATTCCGTACAAGCTTCCTAAGTTCCTCATTCACTGATTTCACTGGAAGTGTGGTAAAGAAAAAGCTCAGGCCATCTGCTGTTTACAAGTCATATTTTTGTTCTTAAGAAACGACATTTTTCGTTAGATATCTGGAAGTTATAAGAGATTCGTAAATAAACTGCAATGTAATGTACCGTTTCATATCTCCCAGAGTACTTAGAATAATAAAGAAAGACAAATATGGTGTAATTTTTTCGGAATTGCTGATTTTTATTGCACTATACGCGCCCCCTTTTGTTGCCGTCTATCCGCTTAACAGCACTACTGTCGCAGTGTGTAACAGAAGTAAATAGTAAAATCATGTTAGCTGCTTAGAGTTTATTATTCTTTAGTGCTATGAGCTTATTACAGCGTTATTGCCGTGTTCTATTACAACCAACAATCATTATACATAGTACAGACGTTGTCCATTTAATGGTAGTCTATACAGAATATGTACAATGGTTTATTTACGTCAGTTTGTTCACAACGTATGTGCATACTGCATCCATGTCTGGTTCTCATTTTCTTGCTGACTTATATTATGATCAATTATGTACTTTTCATAAAATTTGACAGTTGGTTCTGTTTTGACAGCTTATTAACCGGACCCAGGTTTACTTACGTTAGGTAGTTATAATGTATTTGTACACTGTACTTGTATATGGTCGTAACTTTTTTGCTGTCATGTATTGTGAATAATTAATCCGTAACATTTGACAATCGGTTCCATATTGACATCTTTCTAGCTTGATCCTGAGATACTGTATGATTAAATTTGTTTATGTATATCACAGATTTTGCGGTTTCAGTTGTTGTTTGTGTAATCTTTGGTGTATGTGTGTATTTGGTTTATTGCTTCGAAATTGTAGTAAAGTTTTCTAAATAGTGTTCAATGCTTTAGGTCTGTTTCTTCGTATAAAATACCTTGCGGGTAGTTTTTCTATATGTAGGTTAATTTATATTTCCTCAAAAAATAGGCTAGATGATTACATCATCATTAAACATACAACATCTCTGGATCAAGCTAGAAAGCTGTCAATACAGAAACAACTGTCAAATATTACCGAAAATACGTAATTATTCACGATATGAGACAGCAAGAAAATTACAACCCAATACAAATCCACCGTATACATACGTTGTAACAACCTAACATAAGTAAGCTTAGGTCATGTTAATAAACCGGCAAAATAGAATCGACTGTTGAATCTTCTGAAACGTACAAATTGTTTATATTATAGACAGCAAGAAAATGGCGACCAGACACAGTTGCAGTATGTACAGCGTTATGAAGAACTTAACGTAAACCTTTGGACGTATTATGTGTAAACTACCATCTAATTTACGAAATTTATATTGTTTATAAAGATTGCAAGATGTACTAGAAAATGAAAATAAAGCCGAAACAGGCCTTCAGTACTAAAGAATAATAAACTCTAAGCAGCCAACAGAAATTAACTATTCGTTAAAATGAAATACTGTGACCTATATTACGCAATTACGCAACAGACCTTACAATGCCGAGAAAATGACTGTATTCCCAGACCTCGAAAATCGTGCATAGTGTGTCTCTGTACTTCGTCAGCGACTTGCAACTCGATTAAAAATAAAGCATAAGGCAGACATTTTCTAATAAACATCTTTGAAACCGTAAGTCGACCTTATAATCTTATTAAGACGAACGTATCTCTCTTGAGCTACCACTTTGATTTGTGTCTTTTGAGTTTTGTCAGCATTGTAGATCATTCGTCTCTGTTCTACTTCCCTCGCATATTCAGTATTAAAGTCAACAAAAGAGTTACGTTTATGGAAAAACGTTCGATGCTACGACATTTCGCTGCGTCAGCCTGCTTTTATCTCGGTAGGCAAAATACGCCCCGTGACGTCTTCTTGCCCCCCTGTGAATGCAGCCGCTCTCTGGGGGCCTCGGTCTGAGCTTCGGCGCTAACAAGACGTTCCGCTCGGCGTGGAGCGGCTAGTGGTAATTGACGGGAAGCGAGCGGACTGTGTAAACGAAATTCCCGCCGCACTGCCTGGGCCTTTATTGTTCTTCGAGCAGAGGAAGAGATACGCCAACGTATGCAGCTGCAGCAGCCCACGCCGTGAAGACCCGTCGGCCTTTCACACCTACGTCAATTTACGCTTCCTTTCGAGGCAAACAAACAAACGCAGCATCCGCTTTGATCGTGACAGAACGTTTGTTTCGCCTGTTGGCCGCTTTAAACCGTGAAGCAAGCAGAGCTGAGGAGAAGGCTATGGCATGAATACAGTCTCTCGTTGTCTTTCCTAATGCTCGAAAGGAGACGTTAAACCGGCTGGCGTTAAGTGACGAGAACTATGGTAACTCTCCATTTTATAGCCTTTACCAACAGGTTTTTCACAGCAGAAAATTATTAAATCTGGATTTCAAGGAATGGTTCCCCACATGCTAGGTGTACTGTGAAAGACCGCCGCAGTGTGGACGTATAGCTCACAACTGAGACGCAGATGGTAATGCGCGTAGCAGGCCGGAGTGGCCGAGCGGTTCTAAGCGCTTCAGTCTGGAAGCGCGCGGTCGCAGGTTCGAATCCTGCCTCGGTCATGGATGTGTGTGATGTCCTTAGGTTAGTTAGGTTTAAGTAGTTCTAAGTTCTAGGGGACTGATGACCTCAGCTGTTAAGTCCCATAGTGCTCAGCGCAATTTTTTTTGATAATGCGCGTGATATTCGTCTTCTAGTTTTTTGCAGTTATACGCACATGATTCGTCGCATGCGCTCTGAGGTATTGCGTATTTCAACCAATTTTATATTCTATTTAATATCGAACAATGCTCTTCTAAATGATGCTTCACATTCATTTGTTTCCATAATTTTCTCTTCACTCCTACTAGAAATGCTTTCTCATCTGCAAATGGATGCGATATTCTTGAAGTTATTTTCGGTAATAGTGAATACTTGCCACGAAATTTCTGTCAAAATGCTGCTAATACCGTTTTTTTTGTTTTAAGTGTTTTGTCTTACAAGGGGAGGCCGCCAATTGTGAAATTGAGATTCGACTCATACTGCGCATAATAAAAGCTCATGGCCAGAGGTGTAATGTGGCAAAGCACCAAGATGCACTTCTCTGCCGTTGTCGAGAAAATCGACAGTTAAAAGAAACCGTTGTGGTGAAATACTCTCTACGATGGGTATTTTTCTGCAGCGTCGTGGCGCAGCGGTAAGCGCTCGGGTTCGTAATCCGAAGGTCGTCGGATCGAATCTCGCGCCATGCAATCTCTCTTTTTTTTTAGTATTTGTTTTTTGTAATTCATATATATATATATATATATATATATATATATATATATGCAACAATTATGCATATAATAAGTTGTTGGAAGTCGTTTGCCGTGGAAAAACTGGCGACTTCGAACATCATTATGTTTTCCGCAAACAAATTGTATTTCACAAATGTTATTAATCGTCTTCATAATGTTAACCACGTATAGTTAACGGAAGACGTAGAAACGATATTCCGAAACGAATATGTATAGCGTAAGTCAAACGTTCGAATTAGAATAGAGACCCCATGAACACAAATTTGCTGTGGCAGGTATGAAATATAAACTCCGTTACTCGCTCGTTACACTTGAAGGACAGATGTTGAATGGGTCGAAACGAGCCGCCGCATAACAGCGTAGTTGCCTGCTAACTTCGAAAGAAGGTAGATGCGGTCCCTAGCGCAACTTATAACATCGTCGAAAATCAGTGCGGACGGGATAGCTTTGGTACACCCTGGTGAAAAAACGGAAAAATGGAGGCGGTACAATTGGAGAGCGATCCGCCTTCACCAACATGCGTAAGCAATTCATTAATAGTTTATATATATATATATATATATATATATATATATATATATATATATATATTTGAATTACAAAAAACTAATAATAAAAGAAATTTGCATGGCGCGAGATTCGACCCGGCGACCTTCGGATTACGAACCCGAGCGCTTACCGCTGCGCCACGACGCTGAAGAAAATTGTTGATCGTAGAGAGTATTTCACCGCAACGGTTTCTTTTAACTGTCGATTTTCTCGACAACGGCTGAGAAGTGCATCTTGGTGCTGTGCCACATTACACCTCTGGCCATGAGCTTTTATTAAGCGCAGTATGAATCGAATCTGAATTTCACAATTGGCGGCCTCCCCTTGTTAGTGGAGTCCACTATAAAATCTCGTCGATTTCCCAAGCCAAGAAAGTAGTTGTTAGTAGAACGTATTCTAGCGGTTCTAGGCGCTCAGTCAGGAACCGTGCGACTGCTACGGTCGCAGGTTCGAATCCTGCCTCGGGCATGGATGTGTGTGATGTCCTTAGGTTTGTTAGGGTTAAGTAGTTCTAAGTTCTAGGGGACTTATGACCACAGATGTTGAGTCCCAAAGTGCTCAGAGCCTAGAACGTATTGATGATTACAAGTGCTGAATACCACGACTGGATGGAAAAATGTGTGTGTGTGTGAGAGAGAGAGAGAGAGAGAGAGAGAGAGATAGAGAGAGAGTTTTGTCTTATATCAGTCACGCTTAGCACCTAAATGCGCAAAATAATGCGAGATGCTTGATGTCAATTATAAGAAGATAGTCAGTGAATAGTTTAGTCAAAGAGCACCTAAAGAGTATCACTAGGGATTTACTGCTTTCACAATATACACTGAAGTGATAAAAGCGATGGGACACCTCCTAATATTGTGTCTGGTCTCCTTTTGCCCGGCGCAGTGCAGCAGCTCGACGTGACGTGGAGTCAACAAGACGTTGCAAGTCCCCTGCAGAGCTTCTGAGCCATGGTGCCTCTTTAGCCGGCCATAAACGCGAAAGTGTTACCGGTGAAGGATTTTGTGCACGAACTGATCTCTCGATTACGTTCCATAATCAAATGGTCCAAAGTGTTCTTCAAACCAACTGCGAGAAATTGCACCAAAGTGACATGGCGCACTGTCATCAAAGATTCCGTCGTTGAACGTGAAGTCCATGAATGACTGCAAATCGTCTCCAAGTAGCCGAACATAAACACTTCTAGTGAAAGTTCGGTACCGTTATGGGGCCAATACCAGCTTGGTTCAAATGGCTCTGAGCACTATGGGACTTAACATCTGAGGTCATCGGTTCCCTAGAACTTAGAACTACTGAAACCTAACTAAATTAGGACATCACACACATCCATGCCCGAGGCAGGATTCGAACCTGCGACCGTAGCAGTCGCACGGTTTCGGACTGAACCGCCTAGAACCGCTCGGCCACATCGGCCGGCCACGTCGCTATCCCGTGACCTCTGTCACCTCAGTGTATGCTACAGTATGTTATGAATATCACTAAACTACGATTGTAGTACTGTTGCTTGTATGTATTACGACGAGTTTGTGTTGCTTTATGTATTACAGACAGTTTGTGTTGCTTGTTCCAAGTTCGCTGAGGGAGATCTAAGGAGACTCGACGGCTAAACATCGTGCAGCTAGAGCATCACAACGTCACCGGATACAAATCATAGCTGGACGACAGCTATCAATCGCAAGAAGAAGACGACGCGACGCCAGATCTCCTGTGGCCATTGCGATGTGACGAATACGAAAAATGAATTCATATTGAACATGATATATGACTGAAAAATTGCGTTCACTCTCGTTTTGAGTCTTTTATTGTAGAGACATTTATTTTGTGAAGTCTGCTCTTGACCATTTGCCCTCAATACCGCCAAAACCATGGCTCTGTATTTCGCTAAACGCCGCCCTATACTGCGAAACAACATCTCAATCGGGGACGTCCGGGTCCCGTGGGTCCAAGCTACTAAGTATCTCGGGGTCTGGTTCGATAAGAAACTTTTCTTCCACCGCCACGCAGAATAGGTCACAGACAAAAGGTTAAAGTTGACAAAGACCTTGTTCCCGCTCTTCTCCAGCCGAGAGCTGAATTTAGTTACCAAGCTGCAGCTGTGTCACTCCGTTGTCCTACCCTCACTAACGTGTGGTTCCTCTGCGTGGGCCACGATTAGTAAGTCCCGGACGCAGAATAAAGTTCTCGGGTGGAGTCTTCACCCCCCTCCCCTCACCAGGATTGTCACTCTGTATGAGGAGACACATGCAGCTCTTCTCAAGACGACCATTCGCCGTAAGACTCACCAACTGTACAGAAAAGTGCAGTGGGTTTGTCAGAGGAAAATATACTAACACACAAGGGACCGATGGCCCCTGTACTCTGGTCCCTTCAATCCCATAAACCAACCAACCAACTAACACAAATTCTAGACTGATCAAAGGTGTCTTTTTTATTGCAGTTAGGCTAATACTAATCTAAATATTTGATATGAAATTATGTATGTAGCGTTGTTATTAGAACGGAGAGTAAAACGTCACTGGCTGTCTTGAACGCCTGTAAAAAAAAAACAGCGGTTGCCGTTAGGGCAAAATAGCTAACATTACGGTGATTGCCGCGCGGTGTTAGGCGCTGCAGTCATGGACTGTGCAGCTGGTCCCGGCGGAGGTTCGAGTCCTCCCTCTGGTATGGGTGTGTGTTTTTGTCCTTAGGATAATTTAGGTTAAGTAGTGTGTAAGCTTAGGGCCTGATGACCTTAGCAGATAAGTCCCATAAGATTTCACACACATTTGAACATTACGGTGATTACGGAGAATTAGATCTAAAAGTTTCTTACTTTTCCCATCTGTATTTACGATTGTACGAGCCGAACCTGCATAATTACAAAAAACTGTAGCCATGATATATGCAGTACAACAGCTGCTTCTGATAAAACAATCCTTATTACGTCTAATCTGCTTCGGCGCTAAATTTTATCGTTGGTGGTACACATTTTTCGTGGATCTGTGTATAAGAAGCACGTTTTACGCAACATATCAAGTATCAGACAAGTTTTATGTCGTGATTACGAGAAGACAAGCGGTTACAAATGCTATAAACTTACAATCACAAGTGACTTTCAGTCTAAGTAGCTTAGTGATCCCTCGTATCACGATAACAAACCAGAGTAAACTACATAATTGGAATCTGCTGGATTCCAAGGGGTACGAGACCGAAAGGACGATCAAGTATATGGTGCCTAAGACTACACAATATCACAATATTAGAAAGAATCACTAGGCGACGCGTATAGCTGAAAATCGTGTAATTACCCTCTGGAAAAAAGGAGAAAATGGGCAGTTGAATAACATTTCATTTACTATGAGCAAAAACCTAGAAGCTCTTGAGGACATTTACATCCACACAGAGAAGTCGGCAGCCTCGCGGGATTGGCGGATTGGATGATTAGATTTAGAAAGACGTGAGACTCTCTAATAGCAGTGCCAGCAACAGCAAGTAGCGAAGGCACTCCAAAAAGTGCTACCGTTGGAAAAACCAGAGCTTAAACAGCCTCGCGTACTAAACAAGAAAGAGAGCAGCTAGCTGCTGAAAAGCCAAAAGGAGCGGAAGGCATGCGCCAAAACAGGTATGCAGCCGGGGAGAATCTTTCTCTGTGCCTGTGTTCTGCTGGAAGCTAATGGCTAAAGTCCTGCAGCTCCGTTGTAGGGATATACTGAATACTGTTTGCCAGAAGTAACAGAAAAAAATTGTACTTTTAATCAACCAGTATCCTCTGCATTCCCGCTAGCAATATATAGGCCTATTCTAAGGTTGAAAGTTATCACTCTATTAGCTCTGAATTATTAACTGAAACATTCTTGCAGTTGTACCAAAATGAAAGTAATCTGGGCAACCTCCTGAATTAATTTAAAATCCTGACAGAATTTGTCGAATGAAACTCAACTGCAGCTAGCTATCTGGTTTAATAGTTGAAATGCGCTTGTGGTGGGAGAACGAAAGCTGATTCAAAAAGCTGAAGCCTGGAGGTGCATAATACGCGATTATATGGCGTCACAGCCGAACTTTAAAAATTCTTCCCCGGGATTTTATTAATGTAAATATGCAGAAACAGACACTGTAAAGTGCGCAAATGGAAAGTATAAAACTTTAGGGCTATGTGAACTGTATCAGAGATACCAGAGCTGTAACCATAAATGTAATTTGTATATGGACAAAATCATCACCATAAGTGATTATATAAACTGGTGTATGAGGGTCCTCGATCTCACTTTTTGATCTCATTTTTGCGTGTTTTGCTCGCCCTCTCTGTTAGCTCAGTCTATTTTGCACTGCATTAGCTTTGATCTCATGTTAATTTAGCTGCGTGTTGAGCTTTAATTCATATCTGAAGAATAATCAGCAGCCGGCAATAATTAAATGTATAGGAACGATATAAGAGTATTATGTTCATAGACATATTTTTTACCTTGCCCTCATAGCTATCGATCAGTCGCTGTGACGACCAAATGTAATTATGTGTGTGTCAACTATTTTTAACATATTGTTAAATTCATTTTTATTTCATTCACAGTACCACTCTTTTCCTTACAAAATTAGTAATTGTGGGATAATTAAATACAGAAGCTTTTCTTTTGGTCCGCGTAATTTTCAAGCGCCATTTCGTGCGCAGCTACCTACTGTCTTTAATATCCGATAGATCGTGCAATCACTTTTACATTACGAAGTCAAATTATAAATTAACAAATTCTTTTCCGAAAGGCAACAGCATTAAATTTCACGGTCAATTTATAGATTTCCAAAAGAATAATCTTCCAAACTAACTGTGGGCAATAGCAATTTAAAGTTGTTACTGAAATTGTTCAATAATTTACATAAAAGCATTAACAATAAAATCAAAGTTTTCGTAAATGTTGCAGTCATAGCTGATGATTTTAAGCCAGAATTTACAGAAAGCTAATATTTTCATTTCTCATTTGCTTTACATAACTTCAGTTCATTTAAAGAGGAGCGGTGAAGCTAAAATTACACTTTAGTTTAAATCGGCCATTCTTTGTAGGAAAAACTCATGCAATGCACTTGTTTGTAGTGTGTGTATTGAGTCAAAAACAACATAAAAGAATAACTTAAAAATTCACTCGTATATGACTACGAAAATATCTCCACTGTTTTGCCTACAAGGTCAAAGAAAAAGTAAACCATTGATGCACTATTGGTTACCTGCACGCGCCTTCACTGAATTCTACTTTTAACTCTCACAAAGCTTTTCACCGCTCGTATTCACAGCTCGATGAAACCACCTTAACGAAGTTGAAAAGCAACGTGCTTTGCTGCTTTCAGAAGTCCTGACAAAAGAGATGTGTGCGTAGTGAAGTTCTGAGAACAGTCAAGCATGACATAGGCTTACAACAGTCTCCGGTGATGGTTGGCGAGATGTTACTATGAGTCTGGGTAAATCACTAGTGAGACCGAAACTGATTTGCAAACAAGAAGTTAAATATGTGTCACCAACTGCGACATGGTTGCGTATACAAACAGTGATCCAAATGTCCTTATCACTTTAGGACATGGTGTAAAAAAGATCTGAGGATGGGTATTACGGACTGAAACCGGTCATCGTCTAAAGAATTCATATTGTGATCAAAGACTGGAATAAAAAAACATTTGAGTTAAGTATGTGGAAACTGATGATGGTCTCACCTCTCAGCAAAGGAAATTACATGAACTGTTCAGGAGCGTGCTATTCAAAATGGGTAATACAATCAAAACTCAGTCTCTCACAGACAAATCATAAAAACTATGATAATTTAGTCATGTATAGCTAATAACACTAGTAAGAATAGACAGGGGTCGGAATAAATATGGAAACTTCGCGAGATATGCATCCTCAGAGTCGTTAGCCAAGTTTTCAGGTTGCTCTTTTGTATCTGTGCAACATTCTCAACACGTTAAAGTTCCAGTCGAGGTCAGAAAAGTGTTCTGTCGTGATGTGACTGCATTATGTCGGAGGTGAGTGAATTCTAAAGTGCTTCCGCAATCAAGGCAGCGAAAGTCGGGTTTCGAGAGGCACCGTATCGAAGATTTAAACCGCATACAGGGAAAGCGGATAGAACGTCATCTGCTATATCACTACGCCGGCGAAAGTGTGTGCTGAGTTATCGTGACACATTGTCACTGAAGAGAATGGTGACGAAGAAAAGGGAATGACAGTTGCAAAAGTCACTGCAGCACTGCAGCACTCGCGAATACTGCCTGCACCAAAACAACACGAAGGGAGCTCCAAAAGCTGGTAGATGCAGGCCATCCTAGTATTGCAAAACCATATAAACGTGATGCAAATGCCCGTAACAGGAAGACGCGGTGCCGAAGCCATAAAACCTGGACTGAGGAGCACTGGAAGAACATAATTTGATGAGTCACACTGTTTCCGGCTTCTGACCGAGTTTAAGTCTCATGAGTGGAGCACGGCGAGGATTCGGTAGGGTAGCCTCATCGTGGTATTCCACGGGACCCACGGTTACTCTATGAGGTCGCATTACTTAAGATTATGTGTTATTGAGCGTTTTGGTTGCTCAGATTCCATGGTGCAATGTTTGTTCCACAATGCCGTGTCCAAAGACGACAGGCCCCTGTTCATGCGGCTTGCATTCCCCGCGACTGGTTTTCCGAGCAGGAGAATGAACTGTTGCCTCTTACCTAGCCACCACAGTCACCAGATCTCAGTATGATTGTGCCTTTGTGGTCTACGTTGGAGAGAACCGTGCGTGATGCTATCTACTTCCACAATCGTTACCCGAACGTGTCACTGTTAGGCGGGAAGAATAGTATAGTATACGACTCCCTTGGAAACAATGCAGACTCTGTGTTTATCCATTTCGAGATGACTGGGAGGTTTTTTGAACGTATTAGGTATGGTAATGTGTTACGTTTTTCTTCTTTTGAGGTTTTTGTCCACACCCTGTTGGTGTGGTATACAAACAGAAACAAAATTTTAATTCACATACCCTCCGGCCACCCTAACGAATGGACCTCACAGAATATCGTGACGAAAAATCCCAAATATCTTCATAAAATATCGTCCGCAAGCGAGACTTTACTCTCATTTCCGTCTGGGAGAGGTTTCTTACACTTTATACACGTGCGTATGGTCGAATATCGAATGAATGCCTTAGCCTACGTGGCCGCCTCGTACGAAAGCATCCAGAAAATCTACAAAGCCTTATTCAATATAAAACAGAAATCGTTACAAAAAATAATACGTAAACGAATATCGCAAAGAGCCACTGAGTAAAGAAGCCAATTATGTACGACAGATGAAAATAACTACAGTAGATCGTTTCACAGTCAAAGCATTCTAGAGGTCACCAAAGAAAAGCTCATATGAGGCCATCAAGATCTGCGTCCTTCATCTCCAGATACCGCAACAGAACCCCTCTGCTCAATGCGATTGCACTCAGTGCCTCTCCGTGGTCGCCCAAAGAACGCCCAAAAATACTATTGTCGCCGAAGTGAATGTCATCTCAAAGAGCATAGTGTATAATGGGCAAGGACCGATTATAGTGCGCATATTTGGAGATGCCGCCTGTACTAGGAATCATAAATACAAGTTGAAAACAGTAAACAGAAATCACCTGACGTAGTTGTTGGCAATAGGGCTTACGCAAGCGTAATCTGTAGTCCTCATGCAATCTGAGAAAATAGTTTCATCGGCGCCAGACAAGAAGTGTTTAAATTTAAGTAAGGGTCATATTTAAATACGACCATGCAGCACTGTGATAGCGATTCGATCACGTACACTGAGCTTCTGCATCTACTGGTTATCTACAGACTCCATATTGGATATTTCATGTTCTCCTGCTTGCGGTTATTTCAAATGTCTCAATTTAAAACGCCCCAGCTTCCTTACAGAGTTTTATGATGAGTAAAATTCTGTATTATTTAAAACTAGTTAATAACGTGTGGATGGTGAAGCTATACTTCCTCTGTCGTGTACCATCTTGCACCTTGAAACTGAAGGTCTTCCACCATTGCAAATTAAATGTTCATTTAATGTCGCAATAGTTTTCCCTGTCTTTAAAATGGAAATTTTTTTTTAGTTTCTGACAGATACAAACATAGCACATAGGCTAATAATTCAATATTGACCAGATTTTCTCGACCGCAACATTTTTACATTTCAATACAATATTTCTTCGTAGGTATACGATCATTTAGAGAAAATTTTCTGGAGTAATTTTTGTAATTTCAGGAAAATACTGTAGTGCACCTAAAGAGAATGCTATCATTTCAAAAATAATGATAAAATGCGTTACACTTCTTTTACAGGGCTGATAAGAGGCAACAGTGTTGCAAGGTTAACACTTTTGTAATCTTCTTTTCTTGTTGCAACGGGGGCCCTACGGTTGTCGCCGCATCCCGCATCTCGAGTTTTCCGGTATTTCTCATCCTCTTCTATTCCTCTTCTCTACATCGCATCCTGAATACCCCTACCCATCTTTTTCTTGGTCTTTGTCTTCTTCTGCTACCAGGAGGTTGCGATGAAACTGTGCTCTCTTTGACCACCTGTCGTTTTCCGTTCTTTTAACATGCCCTTGTCATCCCAGCTTCTTTTCTTCTATCTGTAATACTGTAATGGGTTTGTATCCTTTCGCTTATTCCCTCATTCCATACCGGTCAAGTCAGGAAATTCTAAATGCTCTTCTCCAATGGTTCATTTCTAAAGCCGGCCGAAGTGGCCATGCGGTTCTAGGCACTGCAGTCTGGAACCGCGGGACCGCTACGGTCGCAGGTTCGAATCCTGCCTCGGGCATGGATGTGTGTGATGTCCTAAGGTTAGTTAGGTTTAAGTAGTTCTAAGTTCTAGGGGACTAATAACCTCAGAAGTTGAGTGCCATAGTGCTCAGAGCCATTTGAACCACTTTTTCATTTCTAAAGCTCTAAGCCTCTCTTACTTTCTGTGAGTTCACGACACTCACTCCCGTAATTTGTTATTGTTTCCACGATTGATTTGCATAATTTCTTTTAAACCTTTAAACTAGTTTTGGAGGATATAATTTTTGAACAGTTGCTATTCCGAGCTAGATCCGTTGTTGGATATCTTTGTCACATTGTCGATCACGTAGTAGGAAACTACTCACCTACTTAAACTCCTTACGGACTTTATTCTGTTGTTCGACGAAGTCGAAGTCACTTCCCTCTACTCCGCAACGTAGATATTCCTTCTTGTCAAAATTAACTTTCAAATTCCAGTTTTTATATTCTCCTAACAACATCCTCCTCATCGTCTGATGCAAAGACCTGATCATCAGCACAGAAAAGAGTGCACATACGCTGGATCCCTACTTCAGTCCTGAAACCCATGCTCTTCTATCTGTAGACTAATTTCTGGTCGTCCGTGAAGTACAGACACACGTCAAGATAGATGCATGGGTCGACCAAACATCATCTACAGCCGAAATCTGGCACATGTTGCACATGCTGTGTCCTCAGGAACCACTGGGAAATGACTAGTTGCAGCAGGCTGCCACTGACATCACGATACCGCCGCTGGTGGCTACTTTGGTGTTGCGAATTGGTTGACTGGAAAGCGGAATGGCGCACTGTTGTCTTCAATGATGAGAGTAGATTCAAAAAATTTTCGATGGTGCTCAGCCACAGTCATGCTGTATTTTTAGAAAGAATAAACCGGCATTTGGCTGTATATTACTATAGTTTCGGTCTAGATTTCGGCTTTTGCTCCCTTACCAAGTTCTTATACCAATAACAGGTCACATCTCGTAAAGTCAGCCCAAAGCAGGTAAACAAATGTTAACCTACCAAGAACATTTACTACTGCACTCGATATAGACGTAAAAGACAAAAATCTATGTGGTATACAGGAAAAATAAAGAAAAAGAGTAGATTCTGTCTGCATGCGAGTGATGGACGTACACGTTGAGAGGCACCCACTTGCCTTACTCATACTGTGGCATCAAGCAGTCAGGCCTGCAAGATGTGTGGTCTGCCAAGCGAGTGGATTCTTTCTTAATTTATCGAGTAACATGAACTCTCGTATCTTACTATTTAGTTACAAATTATCCTCCTGTATGAATAATACGCAACGGAAACGCATATCTGACTATCAGTGAATTACAGAACTCTGACTGTACACTACGCATTGGCAATACCACATTTTCTTTTTTGTCTTTTATTTAACGGCTTTTATTAACACGTGGCCACCGCACTGAATGTGAATGGCGCACACATTATAAATTCGGGGCATCATGACAACATGCAATTCAATGGAAAAATTCACCAATCTTTTTCTTTTCACTATATTATTTATTCCAAAACACACAAATTCTATAACCTACACAATATCACGTGAGAAATTCCGCCCAGTGGGCCTGGCTTTACATTAGTGAATCTCTATATTATGGTCTCGTAATTTATTTAACGCTACAGTGCACTTTCTGGATAGGATGGTGGATCTTTTATTATACCTCACACTTCGACTCTCACAATCATCATCAAGAAACTTTCCTCCAGACCGAGCGATACAGAAGGAACTAGCATAACCCACAAATCTTTTGAAACTACCTTGCTACTCCCCCATGCAAACCACACATACCCAAATTACATGACATACACCACACAACAATGTGAAATACTACACAAAGAATGGTTACAACATTATCACTATCAGCTTTCCCACTTCAATCAATCAATGACTGCCATCGTTTATTTTATTTTTTTAAAAAAAAGAAAGAAAGAAAGATACAAATGGAATTGCCAAAGATCAAGTCTTTAAATTTCGGACGCTTGTCCTTCACCAAACTTAGGAAAACTATGTGATTAGATCACGAATTAATATAACAAACAGTATTTTAAAGATAATAATTAGATTTGATTGCATACTATTAAGTTCATTCAAAATGTACACAACACTAATGATTCACCCTGAGTTACTTATGAAAAGATCCCGACCGTTGTGGTGTTTCCTTTTTATTATTATCTTCTCATTATCTATTGAAACAACATCGCCTTGTAATGTAATTTTAATTTTTCACCAAAAGCACATTCAACACAGCGGGAAAATACACGTCTTTCGTATCAAGACAAGAGAGAGAGACATCCATTCGTTCTTAAAAACAAAAAAAAGCTACGCAAAAGTAAAAAAAAAGAACAAAATTATTTACAAAATCGGTCGCTGGCGCAGCGCTCTTCTGCGTGCGCGATCGTAAAATATAACTTTGTATTGGCGGAGGCGCGGAAGTCAAAGTACCATTACAATGCCTCCTCTACTGACACGCTCCGCAAGCGAGCGTGGCAGTATAGAAAATTTACATAGATACATACATATATGAGAAAATAAGAAATTTACATATTACAAAAAAAATATTTCTGAGCACAATGTTCTTTGCATATCAGTCTTTGTATACAGTCTTTTTGGTGTGTACCTTCTTTAGGAGTCGTAACATTAATGTCTTTGAATTGCAGCGTATTATCGTTGCTTAGCACAGCGTTTGAATTCAGTTCACATGATTTGTGTTTACAATGGAATTAATTCGAACAATAAATGTTTCTATTATATTGCTCCAATGTCTTTAAACGTAGTATCGGATTCTGAGTGTGTGTGTACTGCCTGGATCTCTTGCGTGTGACTTGAAAAAAAAATCCAAAGTTTGTTCAATGTGTCAACACGAAAATGTGATCTCCAGCAGTCGAATTTTGGTGGCGTCTACCGGGGTATAAATGGTCAATGAGGGCACAGGAAACACCTCACTGCCTACGACAGGTGATGAGCTTGTCTTTTACACCAACCTGAAGACCTGCCGGCTTCCACAACACCATACACTTCAAAGCATATTGACACTACGTAAATATTGCTTGACCAGTGTTCCATCATGTTGGTTTCTTCTTTGCATTTGCAGTTCCATTTATATGAATCATGTGCTACATGCACAAGTCCTTTGCAGCTCATTAACATCTCCTTAAAATACATTTCTTGATATAGGAAGTACATAAATATACAAATATTTACAATTAATCATTACATGAGATACATTGTTGTCATACAGTACATATACAGAATTAAATGAAAAATATAGTAAATTTTTACGTTACATTCAATACCATTGTGCTGACATGTGAATTACATTACATTCAGATTGCAATATACATTTTATTTATTTTATTTGTTAGCTCTTTTTTTTTCGTTACACTTGCAACATTTGAAGATAATTGTGGCAACTCGCTAGAATATTCAACTTAAAATTCATCTTGCCTCCTGGAATAAAATTTACACATATTTCAAGCTTCAAGACAGCCCTCTGTAGGAGGATAGGTTCATGGGATGGTTGCTGACTACTTCATAAATACTAGTAAAGTCATCCCCTACAATGGACTACACAAAATAAAATATGATAAATAAAATACATGTTAACTTAATATAGTGTAAAAGTTCCTATACCTAATACCGTTTCTAAGTGTGGTGTCCCCACTATTGCTGTTTCTAAGAATGATACCCCTCTATCACCATTTCTAAGAGTGGTGCCCCTCTAAATATCTTAGGATCCTACAAGTATGTACATCAGTTCAAGTCAATCATGTTCCTATAAAGTTTGTGTAGTTCATCTCCTTCCTTTCATGAGTATCAAGTAATATAAATAAATGTTTTACTTAATAGATAAATAAATCTTAGATAATTGCTGCTGCGTTCCATGCTGTATATCCATTCTGTATTTACCTTGTGGTACCTGTAAAATTCTATTCATAAATAAATATGTGTGTATGTCTCTCCATACTGTCAGATAATCACGAATTATATAATGTCAAATATTTTATCAACATGTATAAAT
The DNA here is from genome assembly GCF_023898315.1 of Schistocerca nitens. NCBI lineage: Eukaryota > Metazoa > Arthropoda > Insecta > Orthoptera > Acrididae > Schistocerca > Schistocerca nitens. The sequence continues at coordinate 918,698,082 of NC_064614.1, read as the reverse complement.
TTTTCTAAGGGAGGGATGAGAGTATGAGCCGCAACAGAGGACTGACGTTTTGTTTTCTCCTTATTCTCCTCTCTATTTAATGGTGCATTAGTTCAGTTCAGTAGACGAGCTTTAATTATGTCACTAGATGACTGCTAAATATGTTCTCTTAAATAATTCTTCCAATCTGAAGTGACAAGCCTACATAACTCCAAAAATTTCATTACAAGTTCCCATTAGATTAGTGTTAAAGTGTTATAGATTTAAATCTTCTGGTATATTTCCAACAGTGGCTGCTGTAAATAATTCTTTCCACATAAATCTATACTTTCACCTTTAGTTATAAGAATATATAAGACACCACATAAGTTATTATCTCAGGCACACCAATCTTTCAATAAATAATTTTCTTTCCACTACTTTCATTCTGTATTCCAAGAGTACATGTGATATAGCGTTCAAATCTAGTTTCTCTCCTCTCAACATATTCTCAATCACTCATAACATTCTCACCTATCCATTATTCATTCTTCACAAAATAACATACTTATTCCTCAGCATTATATATATATATTTTCCTCTTATTCATCACCACTTTACCTCTCTCCATATTACTATTTATCCTCTTATTAAACTAAAATTACATTCACTCATCTCATTCAGTCACTCACATCACTCATATCAACATTACTATTATCACATGCCTCCTAAAGAAAATAATTCTGTTCAGTTCTCTGCCTCCTCTAATGTGTATATGCCTCCTCTAATGTGTATATGCCTCAATAGCAACTCCTCTTATAACCAAATATCTTATTAGCTATTGGATGGTTCACATTGCTTTCTAGACTTACCTGCATTCATTAGATTGTAAGTATCTGTATAACTTAAATGTAGGCTCATCATAACTGTATATCATATTAATTATCTTCTTCTCATTGGCTAACATTTTACTGTATGTATTTTTTCAAATGTCTGTGTGGATGTAGACCTCTGGGTTTATGTGTTAATGGATATTCTAATGAATAACAGCCAGGGTGTGGAATATTTGCAATTCGGTATGGTCCAGAGTATAAGATCTGCCATTTCCTGTTTAAATGTTTCAGTTTTGTGGGTTTAGGATGTGTTATTAGTAAAACTAACTCATCAACTTGAAATGTTTGTGCTTTCCTGACACCTCTGTCATATTTCTGCTTTCTTTCCTTAGCTTTGTCACATAATGTTGTGTAAGCTTGTCTTACCTTTTCTTCTAAACTAACATGATTTGTTGTTGCTGTAAGTTTAGGTAGAGGGTCTGTCCATTCATTCCTTTCTGTTTTATCCATAATTAATTCAGTTGGTGTGTATCCAGTAGAAATGTGAGTTAAATTGTTCACTATTTGTTCAAATGGTGCTAGGTATTCTACCCATTTTGTGTGCTTCTCTGGTGTGTGTGTTCTCATAAACTGTCCAAATTCTCGAAATGTTCTTTCTACTGGGTTTGCTGCTGCGTGAAATCTTGAAATTAAAATATGTTTAACATTCTGTTCTTCAATAAATGTCTTCCATTTTAAACTGGTAAAATATGCTGCATTATCCGTGATCATAACTTCAGGTTTTCCTATTCTTACAAAATAATCTGTTAATAGACGTCTGATAATAGCAGTGGTAGAAACTGAACGTAAAGCATATAATTTTAAATACTTTGTGAAAACATCTAACACAGCAAGGATGTATTTCATTCCTCCACGTGCTTGTGGATAGGGTCCTGCAATATCTAAAGAAATTAGCTGTAATGGCCTCTTAGGTATGATTGGGTGCAATTCATTCATGCTTGTGCGATTAGAATATTTGGCTTTCTGACTTATGATGCATTTCCTAATATTACTCAATACTCTTCGCCTTAAATTTGGAAAGTAGCAATATTGTATAATCTTATCTGTACATTTGGTTACACCATAGTGTCCCCAAGTTCTGTGTGTAAATAAAATAAAATCATCAACATGAGCTTCAGGTAAGCAAACACACCAATGCTGTGATTCAGGGTTTCGTCGGTGGAATAATACTTCTTTGTGCAACGTGTAATATTTTTCAAGATGTGGGTCTGTTCCTGCACGTAATTTATTCTTTATCTGGATCCACCTGGGATCATTGTCCTGCAATATGGCTAACTTCCTGCACATGTTTTTGTAGTAAGGTGCAAATGTACCGTCATACATGAGTAAAATTTTAAAATCTGATGTTTGTTCTGTCACATCTGAAAATTCTTGTAGGCCTTGTGGCAAACGAGATAGAGCATCAGCTATAATGTTGGATTCTCCTTTTATATATATAATATCAAAATCATATTCTTGTAGTGATGCACACCAGCGTGCAAGACGTGGATGTAATAACTTGCATGATAGCAGGAAAGAAAGAGCTTGATGATCAGTATAAAGCTTAGTACGTTTTCCCCATAGAAAGTAGCGAAACTTGCGAAACGCCCATACAATGGCAAGTGTTTCGCGCTCGGTCACTGAATATGACTTTTCGCATTCAGTGAGCGTGCGGCTAGCAAAACTTATAGGTTTGATGACTGTTTGTTCATTTTCTACATGAATTTGGAATAAAAATGCTCCGAGCCCATAGGAACTTGCATCTGTTACTAGGCAAAAGTCTGACGTCATGTCAGGATGACATAACAACGGTGCATTAACTAAAGCATTCTTAATCGCTTCAAAATCTGTCTGACAGAACTCTGTCCATTTCCAAATATTATTTCTTTTGAGTAAAGATAGAAGATGTGGACTGTTAAGAAGGTGCTAGGGTACAAATTTCCTGAAGAATGAAGATAGACCAAGAAAGGCTTTGAGTTGTTTACGATTCTGTGGGGATGGAAAATTCTTTATTGCATCAATTTTTCTTGAGTCTGGATAAATTCCTGTTATGGGTTTTGGTATCACTGACGAACTTGGTATTACATTTTCTTTAAGTTTACGTACCTCTCTCTGAATATTATCTGTTTCTCCCTTTACTTGTTCCTTTGTCTTATCTAAAATGATCTGTGTCATTGTCTCAAACTTCTCATCTAAATAATCATCACATAATTTGCATTCATGTACAAGTTTTTCTGCTAGAGTTGTGTCATTCTTTAAAGATGCTACATCTGCTCTGTCTTCAAGCTTTTCTAACTTTTCCTGTAAGGATTTCTGCTCCAATGTTACATCATTTAATCTGTCTGAAAGGTCTGTAATCGTCAGGTCTAAGTGTTCTTGGTTTGTTTTTACGGAATTGTGTGACTGTCGTAATTCGTCAACTTGGGTACTGGTTTTCTGTTGTTCAAAAACTACTGTTAACAATTTCTCATTACATCGTTGTAAGTCAGTTTTTGTCTCGTCACTGAATTCCACAAATACCTTTTCTTGTCTCGTAACCTTGTCTGATAAATCAGTAAATTTCCTTCCAAGACTACTGGTGGTTTCTGTCAAGTCGGCAATTTGTCTCGATTGTTTTTCAAAATTTTGTTTTATGTCCCGTGTCAGTTCATCGAATTTAGTGTCAAATCTTTTGTCTAAAGTGTCAAATTTTTTGTTTTGGTCACCAAGTAACTTCAGGATCTGGTTGAGCATGTCAGAGTCCTGTGTCTTAGTTTCGTCATTTTTTCGTGCCTGATTGATGTCTGGTTCTGAAGTTGACGTTGTCAATGTCACGTTTTGTCGCGTAGTACTCACTCTCCATTCGCCTGTATATCTGTTTAAATATAGGGGTTGTTGTCTTAATCGATCCGGTAAAATTATGTCTTGAACATCCTCCCTATTAAGTTCAATATTCATTTGACTGTCGGACATGTTTTGCAATGTGTCACTTTCACTAAGCTCGTCCGCGGAAACAATTTCTACGCGTCTAGCGTCCATCTTGCGATTTTCATAATTAATTGCAAATAAAATTTTCCAATGGTAAAAAAAATTTTTTTTTAAATATGATATGTTGAAATCTGAAATTTCTCTTATGGAAATGGATATTTCTATATGATTTCTAATTAGAAATGGAATTATTAAACTGGTACTGAAATTTCCCTCTCACAAATAAATGACTGTGAATATGCTCTTCACTCACCATTTCCAATAATAGTAGTAAATCAATTTTAACTACAATTTGAAAAAAAATTTCGAAATAAATGGATCGGAATAAAGGAAGTACAGATGGCTGCTTGAAACTGGAAAAATGTAAATTTCTGTACTCACCAATTTTTTTCAGTCTTATGTTGCAAATGTAGCGTCAAATATAGTTTTCAATCCAAAATTTTTCTTTCGCGTCCGTGCAAATTATTTTATGGAACGTTATCCTTTTCCCATTTTTTTTACCAAATTAATTTCCTCAGCGTGAAAATGAAAATTAACACAAATTAATAACAGGGAAAACAATATTGTTGTAAATTTCATGCACGTAACATTACAATTGAAATGAATGAGACTTAGTTCAAATTCATTTTCTGATGCTATTAAGTGGTTAAAATTAGATAAAATGTCCAAAATTTATAATAACTGCACCTGTATCAAATCCAAACTGCACTTGTATCAAATCCGAACTGCACTTGTATCAAATCCGAAGATTGCAAGTCCTGTCACTAGGACGCCAATTGTGGTGTTTCCTTTTTTATTATTATCTTCTCATTATCTATTGAAACAACATCGCCTTGTAATGTAATTTTAATTTTTCACCAAAAGCACATTCAACACAGCGGGAAAATACACGTCTTTCGTATCAAGACAAGAGAGAGAGACATCCATTCGTTCTTAAAAACAAAAAAAAGCTACGCAAAAGTAAAAAAAAAAGAACAAAATTATTTACAAAATCGGTCGCTGGCGCAGCGCTCTTCTGCGTGCGCGATCGTAAAATATAACTTTGTATTGGCGGAGGCGCGGAAGTCAAAGTACCATTACACCGTCTCGGCGGACAGGCCGGATATGTAACTGAAGGATGGAAGCGCGGCTTATACGCGGTGGTACTCGGAACAAACGAGTGGAAAGCAAGCACCAAGCAATTTCGAAGATGATCAGGCTGCAAGCCAGGGCAGAAAACACGGCGAACACACACACGATCTCAGCCTGCCTGCCAAGGTGACAAACCCCATCTGCCCCACATACTAGCAAACAGCAAATAATTCACCCGGCAGACAAATTCAACTCGTGATTCACCTCCTTCAGGGCCATGCAAGGCTATTAATTACGTGACTATATGTAAAATAACTGCAAACTAAACTGAGATATTTTCTACATCTACATTTTCATTTATACTCCGCAAACCACCCAACGGTGTGTGGCGGAAGGCACTTTACATGCCACTGTCATTACCTCCCTTTTCTGTTCCAGTCGCCATTACCTCCCTGTCCTGCTCCAGTCGCGTATTCTTCGCGGGAACAACGACTGCCGGAAAGCCTCCGTGCGCGCTCGAATCTCTCTACATTCGTGATCTCCTCGGGAGGTATAAGTAGGGGGAAGCAATATATTCGTTACCTCATCCAGAAACGAACCCTCTCGAAACCTGGACAATAAGCTACACCGCGATGCAGAGCGCCTCTCTTCCAGAGTCTGCCACTTGAGTTTGCTAAACTTCTCCGTAACGCTATCACGCTTACCAAATAACCCTGTGACGAAACGCGCATCTCTTCTTTGAATCTTCTCTATCTCCTCTGTCAACCCGACCTGGTACGGATTCCACACTGATGAGCAATACTCAAGTGTAGGTGGAACGAGTGTTTTGTAAGCCACCTCCTTTGTTGATGGACTACATTTTCTAAGGACTCTCCCAATGAATCTCAACCTTTACCCGCCTTACGAACAATTAATTTTATATGATCATTCCACTTCAAATCATTCCGTACGCATTCTCCCAGATATTTTACAGAAGTAACTGCTACCAGTGTTTGTTCCGCTATCATATAATCTTACAATAAAGGATCCTTCTTTCTATGTATTCGCAATACATTACATTTGTCTATGTTAAGGGTCAGTTGCCACTCCTCGCATCAATTGCCTATCCGCTGCAGATCTTCATGCATTTCGCTGCAATTTTCTAATGCTGCAACTTCTCTGTATACTACAGCATCATCCGCGAAAAGCCGCATGGAACTTCCGACACTATCTACTAGTTCAATTATATATACACTCCCGGAAATGGAAAAAAGAACACATTGACACCGGTGTGTCAGACCCACCTTACTTGCTCCGGACACTGCGAGAGGGCTGTACAAGCAATGATCACACGCACGGCACAGCGGACACACCAGGAACCGCGGTGTTGGCCGTCGAATGGCGCTAGCTGCGCAGCATTTGTGCACCGCCGCCGTCAGTGTCAGCCAGTTTGCCGTGGCATACGGAGCTCCATCGCAGTCTTTAACACTGGTAGCATGCCGCGACAGCGTGGACGTGAACCGTATGTGCAGTTGACGGACTTTGAGCGAGGGCGTATAGTGGACATGCGGGAGGCCGGGTGGACGTACCGCCGAATTGCTCAACACGTGGGGCGTGAGGTCTCCACAGTACATCGATGTTGTCGCCAGTGGTCGGCGGAAGGTGCACGTGCCCGTCGACCTGGGACCGGACCGCAGCGACGCACGGATGCACGCTAAGACCGTAGGATCCTACGCAGTGCCGTAGGGGACCGCACCGCCACTTCCCAGCAAATTAGGGACACTGTTGCTCCTGGGGTATCGGCGAGGACCATTCGCAACCGTCTCCATGAAGCTGGGCTACGGTCCCGCACACCGTTAGGCCGTCTTCCGCTCACGCCCCAACATCGTGCAGCCCGCCTCCAGTGGTGTCGCGACAGGCGTGAATGGAGGGACGAATGGAGACGTGTCGTCTTCAGCGATGAGAGTCGCTTCTGCCTTGGTGCCAATGATGGTCGTATGCGTGTTTGGCGCCGTGCAGGTGAGCGCCACAATCAGGACTGCATACGACCGAGGCACACAGGGCCAACACCCGGAATCATGGTGTGGGGAGCGATCTCCTACACTGGCCGTACACCACTGGTGATCGTCGAGGGGACACTGAATAGTGCACGGTACATCCAAACCGTCATCGAACCCATCGTTCTACCATTCCTAGACCGGCAAGGGAACTTGCTGTTCCAACAGGACAATGCACGTCCGCATGTATCCCGTGCCACCCAACGTGCTCTAGAAGGTGTAAGTCAACTACCCTGGCCAGCACGATCTCCGGATCTGTCCCCCATTGAGCATGTTTGGGACTGGATGAAGCGTCGTCTCACGCGGTCTGCACGTCCAGCACGAACGCTGGTCCAACTGAGGCGCCAGGTGGAAATGGCATGGCAAGCCGTTCCACAGGACTACATCCAGCATCTCTACGATCGTCTCCATGGGAGAATAGCAGCCTGCATTGCTGCGAAAGGTGGATATACACTGTACTAGTGCCGACATTGTGCATGCTCTGTTGCCTGTGTCTATGTGCCTGTGGTTCTGTCAGTGTGATCATGTGATGTATCTGACCCCAGGAATGTGTCAATAAAGTTTCCCCTTCCTGGGACAATGAATTCACGGTGTTCTTATTTCAATTTCCAGGAGTGTATATTGTGAAAAGCAATGGTCCCATAATACTCCCCTGTGGCACGCCAGAGGTTTAATATCTGTAGATGTCTCTCCATTGAGAACAACATGCTGTGTTCTGTTTGCTAAAAACTCTTCAATCCAGCCACACAGCTGGTCTGATATTCAGTAATCCCTTACTTTGTTTATCAGGCGACAGTGCGGAACTGTATCGAACGCCTTCCGGAAGTCAAGGAAAATGGCATCTACCCTGGAGCATGTATCTAATATTTTCTGGGTCTCATGAAGAAAAAAAACGAGTTGGGTCTCACACGATCGCTTTTTCCGAAATCCATGTTGATTCCTACAGAGTAGATTCTGGGTGTCCAGAGAGGACATGATACGCGAGCAAAAAACATGTTATAAAATTCTACAACAGATCTATGTCAGAGATTTTCCGAATAAAACAACAATTAAAATTATACTGACTTAACAAAAGCTCTGCCCTTCATATTAAAAGAAATTCTAAAACCAAAGAGCACACTAATTAACATACTACATCAAATTATCACTGCAAGGAACCTTTAAAACAATAAGTAAAACTCTATTCCCTTTTGCATTTGCCGAAATAATTAAACTTGCTCTCCGCGGAAGCAACACTTGGCAGCCTTAGACTTCGTAAGTTCCGTATAACACTCTCTTACTCAGAACCATCTTTAACTGATCTCCAGTAGGTACAACAAGCCACCGTAAGTTTCACAAATCTTCGCAGGTTAACAGCGGAATATGAATCGTACGTAACTTCATTCTTCCAGATAAGCGATGAGATGACGGACCCGCCACCGTTTCACATCCAAACGCGTCGACTGATCAGCACCGTACACCCGGCGCGCGGCATAACGGCAACGACCAGGCACAGCGGATCGAGACGAGGGGCTGACTTCAAAACATGTTGCCTCACTGAACGCTGACCGGAGAGACCTCGTGATGACTGGGTGTTGTGTGATGTCCTTAGGTTAGTTAGGTTTAAGTAGGGGACTGATGACCTCAGATGTTAAGTCCCATAGTGCTCAGAGCCATTTGAACCATTTGACCGGAGAGAGCCCCCCCCCCCCCCCCTCGGCCACACGCCAAGCCGGATAACCAAAGGCGGAACAGTCCGACATACAAGACCAGACGAGTGTCGATATCAGCGAAGCAAGTGGAGCATAACTAGCGCCAGTCACCATGGCTCGGAAAGCATTCGTCCACGACACACAGGAGCCATCAGTTACAACTCGCGGTCACAATGTGTTTATGCAAGATAAAGCAACCCGCGCCCGTTACAATATAGACGTTGATATCCACGCTTTACTGCCATTTTTTCGACCGGAAAGTAACTGTTTTTCAATAGGACGATGAACATTCTGATACGGCTGCTCTGGCTGAACGTGCTGCATGGCCACGATCAGCAGATTTTTCGCGAACTGAACAACACTTATTTTTTCTCCAGTGCCTCAAGATCCTCGGGATAATTTTTCGCAGGATGCCATTCGGCACCTGTACAATCATTATATGCTGTGTATTTTTATCATATAGTGCTGGTAGTGCTGCAATGTTTACTACTGTCACCCCACTTCTAAATGACATTGTCTTTGAGAGCGTCGCGTTTTTTCAGTGTTTATTTATTTTATTTATTGGTTCAAATGGCTCTGAGCACAATGGGACTCAACTGCTGTGGTCATAAGTCCCCTAGAACTTAGAACTACTTAAACCTAACTAACCTAAGGACAGCACACAACACCCAGCCATCACGAGACAGAGAAAATCCCTGACCCCGCTGGGAATCGAACCCGGGAACCCGGGCGTGGGAAGCGAGAACGCTACCGCACGACCACGAGATGCGGGCTATTTTATTTATTATTTACATAGTTTACGCCCACATTGGAGCACTAAAGTCGAACATAATACAACAGAGTCTACAATGATTAAGTTTAGGTCTTAGCAGTCGGCAATTTCTTCGTTTCCCAAAACTTCTTCATTCGCTGTGATGTGGCTGCTTGTTCTTATGCAGATATGACATACTTCTTCCGTTTTGATGGTTTGAATGTCAGCCGTGTGTATTTGTTCTCCAGAAGCAGTTTCTCTTCTCTGTGTTGAATTTGGTGTGTGGTGATGTTCAGCTCATCCAGATCACTTTGTACTTCTTTAAACCAGATGAGTTTGGTTTTACTGTTCCAGAAGTAGTCAAAAAGATGCTTCAGGATTCTAGTATTTGGTAGGCGACATATGTGGCCGAAAAATGCAAACCTTCTTTTCCGCATTGTATCAATAATGGATTCACTTCCTTTACACACTACTGAATTGGGCAAACGTCTCCAGTGCCCATTAACTTGGTGTTTCTTACTGATAACTGTTCGGAGTATTCTTTATCAACTTTCTACAATTTGTCAGTTTTTGCTTGAGTATTTAGTCTGAATAGTGTTTCACTTGCAGATGTTGCTTCCGGTTTAACGACGGAGGAGTAATGTCGAAATTTAGTATTTAATGAGAGAGTTCGTTTTCTGTAGCAATTTTGTCATATGATGACATGATGGAGACCGTGGCTGTTGTTTGAAGACAAATGTTGATGGTGTTGGGACAGCAACCAGCCACAAATTTACTTTCAGTTCCTTTATTCAAAGGATACCGTTACCGGTTTCGAATCGTTGTGATTCCTCCTCAGACGGATTACACGCTTTCTTTATGACATGTGGTGTGTATTTTACAGATTAATTGTCGTGACATGTCGGTTTGGAGTGTTTGTTGGTTGGTTGGTTTTGGGGAAGGAGACCAGACAGCGTGGTCATCGGTCTCATCGGATTAGGGAAGGATTGGGAAGGAAGTCGGCCGTGCCCTTTCAGAGGAACCATCCCGGCATTTGCCTGGAGTGATTTAGGGGAATCACGGAAAACCTAAATCAGGATGGCCGGACGCGGGATTGAACCGTCGTCCTCCCGAATGCGAGTCCAGTGTCTAACCACTGCGCCACCCCGCTCGGTGGAGTGTTTGTTTTCATAACATTCGTCCAAGAGATGTGAATACATTCCCACTGCATACATCATGTTTGTAAGCTCTTTGTATGTATCAAAACGTGTGGTGCGTGATAGAAATCTCCTCAGTGACAAATCTAAAGTGTTCAGTGAGAAAAATTTACGTGTGCAACAATAAGAATGCAGTGGAAATGTATTCACATCTGTTGGACGAATGTTATGAAAAGAATTACTCCAAACCGACATTTCACGACAATTAATCTGTAAGAAAACACACCACATGTCATAAAGAAAGCGTGTAATCCGTCTGAGGTAGAATCACAACGATTCGAAACCGGTAACGGTACCCTTTGAATAAAGGAACTGAAAGTAAATTTGTGGCTGGTTGCTGTCCCAACACCATCAACGTTTTTTGTAGGTTGGTCACGTGATTCTCTGCGCTCGCTGAAGTTTTAATGTTCTACTATCTATTGATGCTCTTTCATTAACATTCACCAAGATTTTTCAGTGTTTATTAAATAACTTGCTAAAATATTCATTCAGAATATGGGCGATACCTCACTTGCTGTATTGGTGCATTTGCAGGCCATGGTGATTTCCCCATTTCCATTCTGTGCCTCTCGTAGTATACTGCTTAAAGTCTAGGGGAACGTCAGCCTCCAGTCGCCATGACGAAATAATGGAACTCTTGTACCAGAAGAGGAGAGGAGCGGAGGGGAGCGGAGGGGGTGGGACGGGCAGCTGTCGCCAAGACAAACCGCGCAGGCCTGGGAGTGTGCAGACCGCAGGCTGTAATGGCGTCGGCCGCGGTCAGGGGTCGCCTACGCTGCGGTAGGAGCAGGGCCTAGCCGAGCGGCCCTGCTGTCCCGCTCTCCTGCGGCTGCTGTCTCGCACGGCTGCCTCGGCTTGCCAGCCACATTCCGCCCACACTTCGCCGGCCGTCCACTCTTCCGGGCGACTAGAGAAGAGAGCTCAGTGTTGCGGGGCCCGACGACATCGACATTGTCAGAGTTCTACATCAAAGGAACAAGTACGGAAAAGAATAATGGCCGTGTTCTGCCACTACCTTGTGGTCTGTACCACGCAGGGGCACACTAAGGGCATGGCGAGATGGGCCACCGCAGAGGGCGCAGTCACAGAGGGCTCACAAGAAGTGACCAAACAAGAAAAAATCGCAGTTAAGAATTAGCTACGAGTGGTACGTGACTTCCCATGTCCCTAGCATTCTATTCAACCATTAGCATGGTTAATATGGCAACAGTACGCTTGGTTCGCATAGCTGCCGTCTACACAACTCTCCCGTATTCAGCAGAGGAGCTCATGTTGCGACTTCACTACAGTGCTCTAGGATCTCAAACGTCGGCAAGTGGATGTGGCAGATATGCTTTTCGACCGGAGGTTTCCGGTTTTTTTCAGTTCTGTCGATTCAGGACTGTCTAAATTTCCTTTATTTCACGTGTATGGTCCTAAATTGTTTTGTCAACTGACTACCGGTTTCGGTCTATAACGACTCTCTTCAGATCTGTTGTTATAGACTGAAACCAATAGTCTGATGACAAAAAATTTGTGACCATAGACGTAAAGTGAAGGAATTTTACACTATGGCTCCAGTTTGTTAGAACATGATTTTATGAAACAAATATGAAGATTTCTTTAAAGTCGGTACCGCCATTAGACGGTTGTTTATTTTCAGTGTTACATTTACGCTTGCACAATCATGATTTCGGCTTCAAAGTGCCATTATCAAATGTTTTAAGTGTTATGCAGCGCCTAAGATGGCATAATCTCGTATTTAAAATACACGATGCCATCTTAGGCACTGTGTAACACTTAAAACACTTGATAATGGCACTTTGAAGCCGAAATCATGATTGTGAAAGCGTAAATGTAACACTGTAAATAAACAACAGTCTAATGGCGGTACTCACTTTAAAGAAATGTATTACGACTGTGGCCCCGCACTATGAAAAAATTATTAAATATGAAGATGGTCTTTATAGACCAAAACTGGTAGTCTCATGACAAAAAATTTGTGACCATAGACATGAAGTAAAGAAAATTTATTCTCTATTCGGGTCACTGTTCAATTCGCGACCATGTCGCAGCTTGTAAATTTAGGACTGTAGCGTGGCTGTTAGAGCCAGAATTCTTCAAAGTGATGAATGAATATGTCAAATGGAAAACCGATCTCTTATACAGGATGGTCATAAACAGTCTGAAAAACTTGCAAGGTCAGGTTGCACTGAGAAAAAAAAATATTAAGACATATACGTCGCGCCGTTTCCGAGTTTTTTTAGCACTGAAGGTAGCCAATCAGGTCGTTGCGCGCGCAAATTCAGACACCTACCAGAGACAGTGTGGCCAAACGTGTTCTTTTCGTCTCGCTTCCTTAAACAGAGCCGGTCAGAATGGCCGAGCGGTTCTAGGCGCTACAGTGTGTAGCCACGTGAGCGCTACGGTCGCAGGTTCGAATCCTGCCTCGGGCATGGATGTGTGTGATGTCATTAGGTTAATTAGGTTTAAGTAATTCTAAGTTCTAGGGTACTGATGACCTCAGAAGTTAAGTCCCATAGTGCTCAGAGCCATTTCCTGGTTAGATGTAAGAGAGGGCCTCATGGCCCTAATCTTGCCAGGTTAAATAAAGCAATAAATAAAATAAATAAAAAATAAAATTTGAACCTTAAACAGAAAAATCGCAGCTTTTGCTCGCGTAGCTCTAATTTATCGCTTCCGAAAAGGGCACATTGTAACTGGTAATGAGAATCTGAGCAAGTGGTAACTCAAAGATAGATGTCTGTGCTTCACCGCATTTTAGCTCGTACAAGTATTTTAAAATGCGCTTGCAATGACCTAATTGCCCGACTTCGATGCTAAACAACTCGGAAACAGAGCAATGTATCGTACTTTTTTCTTAAGAGTTATTTCCTAGTACAATCTTACCTAAAAGACCCTTACGAGCTCTTCAGACTGTTTCCGACCACCCTGCATATCACAATTTTGGTGCTAAGTTTAGCACCAAAGAGCTAGCAACAAAATAGCTATTATCAAGTTCCAGATAAAAGAGCTGACGAGGCGTACTGACATTTGGTTATTTTGAAGGCTTTTTTCAAAGTGTGGTTTAAGAGGTACTTATCCAAACATCGGAATGGCTTGAAGTATATTTAAGACAATACCAGTGAAAGCACTTTCAACAAATCATAGTCGAGTACGGGTGTAAGGAGACTATCAAATTTTATTTTCCTGTGAGCTTTATATGAGCATTACTCGGTGGACTACATACACGTTAGTGTCGATATCACTGCCACAAACAAAGTTGAGACTCATGAATACTGTAAAAGCGGCACGGTTCGCGACTGGACATAAAATAGAACAACCCCCAGGATTGATAGCTATCTGTAATGTTCCCTTAAAATGGTTCAAATGGCTCTGAGCACTATGGGACTCAACTGCTGAGGTCATTAGTCCCCTAGAACTTAGAACTAGTTAAACCTAACTAACCTAAAGACATCACAAACATCCATGTCCGAGGCAGGATTCGAACCTGCGACCGTACCTGTCTTGCGGTTCCAGACTGCAGCGCCTTTAACCGCACGGCCACTTCGGCCGGCAATGTTCCCTTAAAATGAGGTTCAACAGCCGTAAAGTATTTTATAAAATTCATTTTAACCATCAGCTGTTTATTTGCCCCATTACTCACCTGCTGATTTCGTTTATTAACCACCATGCATGATCTGTAAACAAAACCACATTCGTCGGGAGCATAATACTGAATGGGAGCCAAGAATGAGGCAAAGAAAGTTCAGGTGCAATGGAGGATCCAAATCCAATAAGCAGGATGATGTGACTAATAGTAACTCACGCAATGGACTATACTAGATGGAAACAGGCCTGGTCCAATTACTGCGAGCTGGATGGCCCATGTTAAAAGCCACATTCGCCCTGGTGCTGATCGTCAGTCTCGAGCTGTAACTGGAGGCTAAATAGATATCCATATACAATTCAGGGTCCAAATCCAGTAACCATTGGACTGTACTAGACAGAATCACTGTTTTCTACCCGGTCTCATTACTGCAAGTGGCTAGCCCTACGTAATAGGCCACACAAGCTCCTGGTGAGCTCTAGCACGAACGCCAATCGACCAGTATTGCTGTGACCTTCCAGTATTGCTGCTATTTCACGTCTCCTCTCAGTTTCTCTTTAACCTGTTTCTTATATCTAATTTGTAGTCAGTACAATCTTCTGCCTCCGTAGCCGAGTGATCAAGTCAACACGACAGATCCTCAGGCGGGGGACACGGGCTCGATTTCTGGTACTGTCAGGAATTTTTTCTTGGTATGAGTGATGATGGTCGAAGTGGAGAGGATATAAAATGTAGGCTGGCAATGGAAAGGAAAGGGTTTCTGAAGAAATTTGTTAACATAGAGTACAGATTTAAGTGTCAAGAAGTCTTTCCGAATTATTTGTATGGACTGTAGCCATGTATGGAAGTGAAACATTTACGATAAATAGTTTGGATAGAAGAGAAGAGAAGCTTTTGAAATGTGGTGCTACAAAAGAATGCTGAAGATTAGGTGGGTAGATCACGTAACTAATGGAGAGGTACTGAACAGAACTGGGGAGAAATTTGTGGTACAACTTGACTAGAAGAAGTGATCGGTTGGTAGGACATGTTCCGAGGGATCAAGGGATCACCAATTTAGTACTGGACGGCAGCGTGGAGGCTAAAATCGTGGAGGGAGACCAACAGATGAATACACTAAGCAGATTCAGAAGGATTTAGGTTGCAGTAGGTACTAGGAAGCTTGCACAGGATAGAGTAGCATGGAGGGCTGCATCAAACCAGTCTCAGGACTGAAGATCAAAACAACAACAACAACAATCATTGTTTTATTGATGACTGAAAATCGTACTATAATCATCACAAAACATGTGCACGAAAGAAAGGTATGAGCTAGGTTACACTCACCTTACTTTCCAAACGTCATTTTCTTTCGTTCCAACAAAATCTTCCTGTGGGATGATGGCAACGGCACACCTACACCTGTAGTCGAGTAATCCGTCATATTTCTGACTCCATCATGATCAACGTACTTAGCTGATGGGGATCCTTCATTAAACACATTATGAAGTGACATCCATCTGAAAATCAAATCTCATTAATAGCCCTTCATATACAGGTGCATAAAAATCAACATCTCATCAATGTCTACGCTAAACAATGAAACCCTCAGCAATGACCGCGATCCTCTTATCTCAGGCCAGCAAAATCGTTCGTACATCATCAGTTACGTAACACCGAAAATAAATATGGATCCTGTGTAGCCCTACCTGCTTACTGGCTAACTATATCCACTAACCACTGATTCGAAATGTCATATCACAACAACCTCTGATTGAAATGAAATCGACAAGCTCAAATAACTCATTCACAAGAACATCAACACAGCCATCAGAACCACAACGACATCCTCACTAAGAAGGAATCAATACACATCAAAACTCAAATCAGATAACCACCTCGAAGGATAATTATTCAGCATCACTACACTCTGCACGGAAACACTCATTACACAAAATAAACCTCACTGAAGAAGTTTATCTCGTTAAATCTTACTAACCAAAGCTTCTCCGAGTTTACAATTTACAAATACTCACAACACACAATATATATCTGGAAAATAGTTTATTAGATTAGGAAATGAAACACTTAAAGTAGTAAAGGAGTTTTGCTATTTCGGGAGCAAAATAACTGACGATGGTCAAAGTAGAGAGGATATAAAATGTAGACTGGCAATGGCAAGTAAAGCGTTTCTGAAGAAGAGAAATTTGGTAACATCGAGTATAGATTTAAGTGTTAGGAAGTCGTTTCTGAAAGTATTTGTATGGAGTATAGCCATGTATGGAAGTGAAACATGGACGATAAATAGTTTGGACAAGAAGAGAATAGAAGCCTTCGAAATGTGGAGCTACAGAAGAATGTTGAAGATTAGACGGGTAGGTCACGTAACTAATGAGGAGGTATTGAGTAGAATTGGGGAGAAGGGGAGTTTGTGGCACAACCTGACTAGAAGAAGGGATCGGTTAGTAGGACATGTTCTGAGGCATCAAGGGATCACCAATTTAGTGTTGGAGGGCAGCGTGGAGGGTAAAAATTGTAGAGGGAGACCAAGAGATGAATACACTTAGCAGATTCAGAAGAATGTAGGTTGCAGTAGTTACTTGGAGATGAAGAAGCTTGCACAGGACGGAGTAGCATGGAGAGCTGCATCAAACCAGTCTCTGGACTGAAGACCACAACAACAACAACAACAGGAGGAGGACTGGACTGGGGTCGAACCAGCCACGTTATGCCAACGGAGTTGCTACCTGATTGACAAAGCAAGGGAAAAAGGATTGTCTTTATGCCACCGTATCAGCCTTAATTTCTCGTATCTTATTTTCATGGTACATGTTGGCCGCAGTAGAATCACTCGGCAGTCAGTTTCAAATGCCGGTTCTCTAAATTTTCTCATTAGTGTTTCTCGAAAAGAACATCGCCTTCTGTCCAGGGATTTCCATTTGGGTTCGCGAAGCATCTCCGTAACACTTACGTGTTGTTCGAACCTATCGATAACAAACCTCCTCTGAATTGCTTCGATGTCCTCCTTCCCAAACATTCGAGTAGTATTCTAGATTAGTTCGCACCGGCATCCCAAACACGGTCTTCTTTACAGATGAACCACACTTTCCTAACATGCTCACCTGCCGCTGTCCTCACATGCCCGTTCCATTTCATACTGCTTTGCAACGTAACGCCCAGATATTTAAGGGAAGCAATTTCTTGCGTTCCCCGGGGTGTTATAAGCCCTTTGCTGTTCCTTATCTACATAAATGATTTGGAAAACAATCTGAGCAGCCATCATAGGTTGTTTGCAGATGACGCTGTCGTTTACAGACTAATAATGTCATCAGAAGATCAAAACAAATTGCAGAGCACTGTAGAAAATATATGTGAATGGTCCGAAAATAGGCAGTTCACCCTAAATGAGTGGTAAAAGGCATCCGTTAAACTTCGGTTACACGATAAATCAGTGAACTCTAAAGGTCGTAATTTCCACTAAATACCTAGGAATTACAATTACGATTAACTTAAATTAGAAGGAACTCACAGAAAAAGTTCTGGGGAAAGCTAACCAAAGACTTCGTTTTATTGGCAGGACACTTAGAAAATGTAACAGAGCTATTAAGGAGACTGCCTACATTACGCTTGTCCGTCCCCTTTTTAGAATACTACTGCTCGGTGTGGGATCCTTACCAGATAGGACTGACGGAGTACATCGAAAAAGTTCAAAGAACCGCAGCACGTTTTGTATTATCGCGAAATATGGGAGAAAGTGTCACTGAAATGATACGGGATCTGGGCTGGACGTCGTTAAAACAAAGGCGGTTTTTGTTGCGACGGAATATTCTCACGAAATTCCAATCACCAACTTTCTCCTCCGAATACGAAAATATTTTGTTGACACCGACCTGTATACGGAGAAACGATCACAGCGATAAAATAAGGGAAATGAGAGCTCATACGCAAAGATATATGTGTTCGTCCTTTCCACGCGGTATATGAAGTTGGAATAATAGAGAATTATGAAGGTGGTTCGATGAACACTCTGTCATACACTTAAATGTGATTTGCAGAGTATCCAAGTAGATGTAGATGTAGATGTAGAAGTGACTGTGTCAACCAGTGTACTTCTAATGCTGTATACGAACATTACGAGTTTGTTGTTCGTCCTCATCCGCATTAACTTGCATTTTCCCACATTTAAAGCTTGCTGCCACTCATAACAGCAACTAGAAACTTTTTCTACATTATCTTGTATTTTCCTACAGTCACTCAACTCCGACACCTTCACGTACAGCAAATCATCGTAAGAAAAGAACCGCAGATTGCTGCCCACCATTTCCGCCAAATTATGTATGTATATAGAGAACAGTATCCGTCCTATCACACTTCTCTGGGACAGTTCTGATAGTACCCTTGTCTCTATTAAACACTCACCGTCGAGGACAGCATACTGAGTTCTATAAGTTGAGGACTCTTCGAGCCACTCACATATCTGCGAACTTATTCCATATGCGTTTTCCTTCGTTAACAACCAACAACCTGCAATGGTGCACCGTGTCAAATGTTTTGCGGAAATCTAGAAATATGGAATCTGCGTGGTGCCTTTCATCCATAGCTCGCAGTACATCAAGCGAGAAAAGGGCAAGCTGAGTGAGATTCGCCCCTGCGATGGTTTCTAAAACCATGCTAGTTCATGGACATAAGTTTCTCAGTTTCAAGAAACGTTATTATATTGGAACTGAGAATATGTTTAAGCAAACCGAAGTTAGGAATATTGGTCTGTAATTTTGCGTGTCCGCTCTTTTACTCTCCCTTTATACTGGAGTCGCCTGTGCTTTTTTTTCAGTTTGCTTGAGACTTCGTGTTGGGCGAGAGGTTCAAAACAAATGCAGACCAAGTGAGGGACCAGTGCTCTTTGTAAACCCGAATTAGGATTCCATCCGGATTTGGTGATTTATTCTGAAAGGGTCATTATAATTTTATTTACTTTCCAGTGATACATAACTCTCTGGCAGGCGTGAGTGAATGAATGTGGTGTGTTTCATGTAGCTATACGGTGGTTTAGTCTGCTGCAGAGAATCAGCGGTAGTCGTAGAGAATGGCCAACCCTTGTAGTTTTCAGGTAGGCAAAGAGGTTTTCTCTCCTTGCGTGAAAGTTACCGGTGTTAGGTTGGTGGCGGAAGCCACATCTCTGGGTTTTCCTGGCCACGGAATCGCGTGAGAGACGTTGGAGCGCGTGAGACGGTCAGTCTGCTTCCAGCGCGCCGAGGGTCTGCAGCCGAGCTCTCTTCGAAGGAGGGTGAGTTGGTTTAACCGCGTGGCGCGTTGTCTCGTAGCGAGAGGGGAGCTTTTAGCTTGTGGTCTCGCGTCTCGTCCAATGAAGATTGTTTAACCTTATCGCAGCAAGGAATGCAAGGCTTCTGCAGACTTTCAGTTTGATTCCTAATGCGGACTTTGATCCGCAAGAAGAACGTAACACAAAGGTGTTGCGTAATACGTAAGAAGTGCGCCCTCGGTTCAGTGTGAATGTTCGTCTGCCTGCAACTGCGTCTGTATACGTTCTAATCTTTCCTGAACCTCAATAATTTTGCCTCTTCGTGAATTTTCCTTGTCTCATTTACCTTACGTCCGTTGAAAGCCATCCACGTGGTTTAATATTAGAGTTTGTTGGCTCACTGCTATGACCCTTTGTCCATTCAAATGTGCCTTCTGAAAAATGTTAATTGTTCGCGGCTGCGTGGTTTAATGTGATTAAAACTTGGCCACTGTGTGTAGAAATTGTGTCTCCGCAAACTACGTGGGTACACGAGTGTGTTGTGAATCGTGTACCGTTTCACAAGAAATTGTACTTAGTTACCAGGCAACAGCAGTTGTGTGGATGCATTACATCAATATTTCGAGGAATAAATAATTTTGCCACCAATCTTATTCTGAGTACCGATGTTACGTCTCTATTACCTACACCATGCCGCCCGGGGTGGCCGAGCGGTTCTAGGCGCTACAGCCAAATTTTTCCGCAACTTACACATAGTGACCATGACGCAAGGTAACTTACAATTTGCTTTCAAATCTTTCATTTGTCTCTGTACACCAGGGATGCTTATTACATTACTAATCATTAAAATTGCTACACCACGAAGATGACGTGCTACGGACGCGAAATTTAACCGACAGGAAGAAGATGCTGTGATATGCAAACGATTAGCTTTTCAGAGCATTCACACAAGGTTGGCGCCGGTGGCGACACTTACAACGTGCTGACATGAGGAAAGTTTCCAACTGATTTCTCATACACAAGCAGGAGTTGACCGGCGTTGCCTGGTGAAAAGTTGTTGTGATGCCTCGTGTAAGGAGGAGAAATGCGTACCACCACGACTTTGATAAAGGTCGGATTGTAGCCTATCGCGATTGCGGTTTATCGTATCGCGACATTGCTGCTCGCGTTGGTCGAGATCCAGTGACTGTTAGCAGAATATGGAATCGGTGGGTTCAGGAGGGTAATACGGAACGCCGTGCTGGATCCCAACGGCCTCGTATCACTAGCAGTCGAGATGACAGGCATCTTAACCGCATGGCTGTAACGGATGGTTCATATATGTGTGTGAAAGCTTATGGGACTTAACTCCTAAGGTCATTAGTCCCTAAGCTTACACACTACTTAACCTAAACTATCCTAAGGACAAACACACACACCCATGCCCGAGGGATGACTCGAACCTCCACCGGGACCAGCCGCACAGTCCATGACTGCAGCGCCTGAGACCGCTCGGCTAATTCCGCGCGGCTGTAACGGATCCCTGAGTCAACAGATGGAGACGTTTGCAAGACAACAACCGTCTGCACTAACAGTTCGACGACGTTTGCAGCAGCATGGACTATCAGCTCGGAGACCATGGCTGCGGTTACCCTTGACGCTGCATCACAGACAGGAGCGCTTGCGATGATGTATTCAACGACAAACCTGGGTGCACGAATGGCAAAATGAATCCAGGTTCTGTGTCGGCCGGTGTGGCCGTGCGGTTCTAGGCGCTTCAGTCTGGAACCGCGTGACCGCTACGGTCGCAGCTTCGAATCCTGCCTCGGGCATGGATGTGTGTGATGTCCTTAGGTTATTTAGGTTCAAGTAGTTTAAGTTCTAGCGGACTGGTGACCACAGATGTTCAGTCCCATATTGCTCAGATCCATTTGAACCATTTGAACCAGGTTCTGTTTACAGCATCATGATGGTCGCATCCGTGTTTGGCGACATCGCGGTGAACGGACATTGGAAGCGTGTATTCGTCATCGCCATACTGGCGTATCACCCGGCGCGATGGTATGGGGTGCCATTGTTTACACGCCTCGGTCGCCTCTTGTTCGCATTGACGGCACTTTGAACAGTGGACGTTACGTTTCAGATGTGTTACGAACCGTCGTTCTACCCTTCATTCGAGCCATGCGAAACCCTACATTTCAGCAGGATAATGCACGACGGCATGTTGCAGGTCCTGTACGAGCCTTGCTGAATACAGAAAATGTTCGACTGCTGCCCTGGCCAGCACATTCTCCAGATCTCTCACCAATTGGAAACGTCTGGTCAATGGTGGCCGAGCAACTGGCTTGTCACAATACGACAGTGACTACTCGTGATGAACTGTGGTATTGTGTTGAAGCTGCATGGGCAGCTGTACCTGTACACGCCATCCAAGCTCTGTTTGACTCAATGCCCAGGGGTATCAAGACCGCTATTCAGGCCAGAGGTGGTTGTTCTGGGTACTGATTTCTCAGGATCTATACACCCAAATTGCGTGAAAATGTAATCACATGTCAGTTCTAGTATAATACATTTGTCCAATGAATACCCGTTTATCATCTGCATTTCTTCTCGGTGTAGCAATTTTAATGGCCAGTAGTGTACTATATCGTCCATACGGGAGTCTGTCCGATGGTCAAATGACGGTGTGTTTGTACGATTCTCCTGTGTGAACGATTTCTTGTACGCGAAATTTAAAACTTCCACTTTCGTTTCGCTACCTTCAGATGCCACATCAGACTGGTCAACAAGGGACTGAATTGAAGTCCAACACCCGCTTAGCGATTTTACTTAGGTCCAGTGGGCGACTATCGCGATATCTTCATGGCGCGATCGCAGGGTTTCCTTTTTTAATCGGCTCAATCTCCCGCAACGTCACGGACCTGCTCTGTGTGCAGTACGCTGCGTCAGTGCACGACTCCACTTGGTCAGCTGGCTGCATCCCTAGAATCGTCATGACGGCACCTGTACAGCTGTAAGGATTCCTTCTGGCTCCTCTCTGACCGGCCGTCACGTACCTGGCGTTCCGCCCTCCGGAGAGCCGGCAGTAAACCTGCGGCGGCCGGGTGTGACTCGGCCGCCGCGCCGGCGACTGCAAGGTGGGCGTGGCCGCCGTCGCAAAGACGGCCGTTTCCTCGGCGCGACGGCGGGGCTGGCGCAGCCGCAGCCTCCGGCCATTTGTCTTCGTTTCACGCGCCCAGCGCGGCTCGGCTCACCTCACAGGCCCGGCCGGCACAGCGAAATGAAAAATTACGTCAGCGCCCGTTCTCATCTCAGCGGCCGCCACACCGTCCGAAATACGGGCAGGACGACGCAACATCGCCGTTCCAGCTGCCTTCCACCCTAATTGATGTGCCGGATTATGCAACCGGCCGCCCCGTTTCCGCTCGTAACGCTCACTTTAGCGTTCATTTCATTCGTTTTTAGACACCTCACAGGCAAAAAAGCGGCGACGCTTCCTTCACTATGCGTATATCAAGGGAAACCACGTGATAGTTGGCCAGCCGTTAGTTGTTTCTAGTGGAAGGATTGGGCAATGGTGAATTCGTAACTAAAACACATTTTATTAAGCAGTAGGGTGCAGCGATACACTAATAAACAAGATAAGAATTACGACAATACAATAGCCAAATTATGTGGTTTGATGAGCTAAAATCGGCCCGCTCCCTAGCAACACATCGGCAGATAGGATTAAAACCCCGGCGTAGCCCACTAGCGTACACGAACACCATACACACTCGTCGAGTAACGCAAGCACCGGGCACTTCTGAAACACGTATATAAAATATTGTAAAACACATAAAGCAAGAGCAAATATACCTGGCAACTCTCACGGTTGAAAAAAAGAAAAGGAAAAAGGGAGAAAAAAAATCAAAAAATGTAGAAAGATACATGAGTACACCACCAGTGAAAAGGTACCTCAAGCTTTAAAAAAACAACACGGAATTAAGATGTAAACCCCTTTCAAAATAAGATTATACAATCGTATTGTAGTGGTGGTCTGGCGTCGAGGTAGCAAGGTAACGTCCCTCTCCACCACAGTTCAGTCGCTGCACAGAACAGTTTGACAACATGCGATATGATTCACATATACAGCAATTTCTTATTGCAGAAAATTTTCTCAGCGGTAAGCAAAAAATGGCTCTGAGCGCTATGGGACTATCAGTCCCCTAGAACTTAAAACTACTTAAACCTAACTAACCTAAGGACATCACACACATCCATGCCCGAGGCAGGATTCGAACCTGCGACCGTAGCAGCCGCGCGCTTCGGGACTGAAGGGCCTAGAAGCGCTCGGCCACCGCGGCCGGCTCAGCGATAAGCAAAGCGTACTTAGTAGGAGAACACTACGTGAGAAAATCCAGTTAACATTTGGCACACAATATCGATTTAAATACTCCCAAAACTTACTAACTGTAGAGGACAAGGCTGAAACTCCTTAATAAATGTACGCCGCGACAGACTGATGTGTATCGATGATCAAGACATTGAATTTCTGGTTTTTAAAAGCTTAGTAAATACAGAGAACAAGAATGAAACTCTTTGGTAAATGTGCACCACTAAAGACAGCTATACTGCTGAAATTCTGCACATTATAAAGAATACAACAATAAAATTCTTTAGCAAATTTACGCCACGTGAGATCTGTGCCACTGACCAAGACATTGAAGTTCTGCAAATTTCAATTTATCGCAGGGCTAACCGAACAGCACTTACAGCTAAGCACAACACAGCATGGCCGCCAATTTAGATGCCTGGGCTTCCTCATTTCAATCCAGTTCAAGCAATGCAGCAGACCAGCCCGAATTTTAACACATCAATGCTCAGTGGCAACTAAAGTTCCCAATGAATTTAAGAATAAATGCTGCCAACAGTGATAATGCTGTACACAGCTGAACTGTTGAAAGCAGTTAGGGTGACTTTTCTTTGTTTAACATTGGAAGTATCGGTATTCATTCCATTACTGTTCCTTATGAATATTAAATCCGCTGGTGTGTAGAGTGTTAAAAAGCGCTTCGGCGAAATATTTAAGTACAGGACAATATACGAATATTTGAAGTAAATTTTCTTTGCTGAATTGCAATAAATGGTCTAAATTATACACAGGATTCCTATGGAATTTTGTTGGGGAAAATATGTCTGGCACCTTCAGTTGTCCCTGGGCACTTGTGTAGTCTTTCAGGTGTGATGATAATTTTTGGATTGTGGACGAAATAATAAATTTTTTTAAGCAGATCGAAAGAGAACACTATAATCAGTAGGTATCATTCCTCCTTATGAAGCACAAGGTGGGGATATTGATCAAGATTCCGATTTATCAGATGATGAAGTTCAAGGAGAACCATGTCATCTCCCTGCACGTATGCTCAGTTCACCGTCACAAGTTCACAGAGCCTCCAGCCCCATCCAAACACTCGAGGACCAAACCTCGTATAAAACCCACCACCTCGACTTGGGATTAAATAAAGAAGTCACCCTGTAAACTAAAAGAAGAGAGTAAGTCTTATAGTCCACATTTATTAGATTTTCTTTCAAATACAATAAAATCTCCGTCGGATTCTTTTAAAAAGTTTATCTCTGAGGAATTACTACATTTTATTGTTTCTCAAACAAATTTATATGCTGCACGGAAAGGTAATCGTAATCTGAATGTTCCCTGTGATGAGTTGTGGCTCTATCCTTGGAATACTGATTCTCTCAGGTTATCATAAGCTTCCAAATAAAAGAATGTATTGGTGGGAGGAACCTTATTGCAAAATACCTTTAGGTTCTGAATTTATGAGGCGAAACAGATTTGAGAAATCTTGCTATATATACAATTGAATGACAACACAGACATAAGTAAAAATGAGTTTTATGATGTAAAGCCACTGTTCAACTTTCTCAGTGACGCTTTCAAGCAAGTTCCCTCTGACAATGCAGTGTATATTGATGAGAGTATTGTACCATATCACGGGAGGCATGTGGATAAACGGTTTATCAAAGGCAAGCCAATCAGATTTGGTTTGCAGCTATCGATTTTGGTAAATACTGATGGTTACATTATACATGCAGAACCTTACTGTGCACACATACGAAAATATCTAAAACTGTTCTTGGTCAGGTTGGGGATGTAGCGATTGGTTTGATTCAGAATGGTAATATTCCAGATGAAGCAAAAATCCACTTTGACATTTAGTTTACGTTAGTTCCGTTGCTGGAAGACCCGTATAGAAGAAATCTGGGTGGTACAGGGACAGTGCTAGAGAACAGAGATGGAAAGCAACTGAATTAGCCATCGAAGAATGAGTCTGGAAAATGAGAAAGAGGAAAACGTGTTTCAGTATCTTGCAGCCAGATGACAGCAATGAGACGGAATGACAGTGCAGTAGTTACAGTTCTTTCCAAATGTGATTATGTAGGACCTTTACGGAGTGTGAAAAGATTTCGCAGAACGGAAGGAAAGATGCCTGATGCTGTGAAACAATATGATCTGCATATGGGAGGGGTTCATTTGAATGAACAATGCACAGCTTTATATCGGAGGTTGGGAAATGATCATCTTTATCTTCAGTTTCGAATGCAAGTTGTTCTTCAGATTCTAAAAACCCATGAACCCCAAGAGCAAAATTTGATCCATCATCACGATTTCCTTCATTAGATGATATAAGGCAGAACACAAAATATCGTGTCGTTGTCAAATGACAATGTATCTTAGATATCAGGTATGCAACTGTGTATACACGTGTGAAATACCAGGTACCACTTCATTCGGACTGTTTTGAAGTGTTTCATAAGTTTTTAAACACCTTAGGAACCTAAGATTCAGATGATAATTTCTCTAATGATTCAAAACTGTTTTGAATGTTCAAAAATCTTCTTTTAGAATAAAGTAAGAATTTGTGATAAAACAATTTAAAAAATAAAAATTGCAATAAATCTGGAAATGTGTTTCATTCGTTAGAAGCATCCATTGGCAACTTCAGTAGCTATCAGTGTTCATAACTGTATAAGTGAAAATTGAATTGAAACAATGTTTTTCATGTAAAGCTCTTACCAAACAATAACCTTCACCATTTTTAAGCAGAAGATCCGTGCTTAATAATTTGGGTACTAATGGGTTAAATCTGTTCCAAAACGCCCTCACTCGGTATAGCCTTTTGTCTGGGGCCTGGCCCCTGGTAGCAGACTCGCACCGGTGTTGCGACCATCCCCACACGGCTGGAAGTTTCCTCCTCTGTGCTCTGTGGGCTGCTCTCCACATGGCCTTCTATCCAGCCCTCTGTATTTTGGAGGTACGTGGATGAAACTTTCTTAGTGTGACCCCACGGAGGAGAGAACTTAATGGAGTTTTTGCATCATCTTAACTCCATTCATGAGAACACCGAATTTACTATGTAACTAGAGAGAAAGATGGTTGTCTCGCATTCCTCGAAGTTTTGGTTAGACGGAAGAATGACGGCTCTCTGTCACATTGTGTTTACCGTAAGCTGATTTGAACTTGTACTCTTCAAGTTGCCATCACCCATCCCAAATCATGAGTGTGCTTAAAACTCTTGTACACAGGGCCCATGCAGTGTCGGATGCATACAGTTTACATAAAGAGTTTGCAGATTTAAGGGCAATGTTTAGAGACAATGGCCGGCCGTTGTGATCGAGCGGTTCTAGGCGCTACAGTCTGGAACCGCGCGACCGCTACGGTCGCAGCTTCGAATCTTGCCTCGGGCATGGCTGTGTGTGATGTCCTTAGGTTTAAGTAGTTCTAAGTTCTAGGGGACTGATGACTTCAGATGTTAAATCCCCTGGTGCTCAGAGCCATTTGAAACATTTCAGAGACAATGGATATTTGACCCGACAAGTTAACAGGACATTCTCAGTTAAAACCAAGAAGTGGGAAGTAGATAAAGAGGTGGGCACGCCAGCAAAGTCTCTAGCTTTTCTTTACTTCGTTGCAAATATTTCCTTCAAAATAGCAAGCATTCTGAGTAATTTTCAGGTGAAAGTGATTTCCCGCCCACCATCTAAGATATATGAACTGCTGGGATCAGTAAAGGATAATTTGTTATTATGGAAGGCGGGAATTTACAAAATACCTTGTCAGTGTTGTATGGCCTATATAGGACAAACAACACGCATAGTAGAAGAACGTTGCACAGAACATAAACGTTGCTTTCGCCTTCTGCAGCTCACCAAGTCTGCAGTAGCGGAACATTGTATCTCCAAAGGACATTCAATGGAGTATGACAAAACATTAATTTTGGCCACAGCAACATGTTTTTGGGACTCTATTATGAGAGAATCCGTTGAAATACGCGTCGCGGAAAATGTAATGAAACGTGACAGCGGCTATCAGCTGGAGAATGCATGGAATCCTGTCATCTGCGAGATTTCTCCAGACGAAGACGCCAGAATACTCCGATGACAGCAGAGAGTGGCAACGCCGAAGACAGCTGATCGTTGCAGTTCCACCAGCGAGGGCGCTGCCGCCGGCCGGTGTGGTTCTTCTGTCACCGTGACTGACCCATGCGCGGCAACACTATCAACGTGCTGTACAATAAGGCGGAGCGTAGAACGTCAGTTTTCGATGGCTCACCTGAAGATGAGTAGTTGGCGTCCAGTTGAAACATCGTGGAGTTAGGTTTACGACGACCGGCTGCAATTACGAACATTTAATTCGCTACGGTCGCAGGTTCGAATCCTGCCTCGGGCATGGATGTGTGTGATGTCCTTAGGTTAGTTAGGTTTAACTAGTTCTAAGTTCTAGGGGACTGATGACCTAAGATGTTAAGTCCCATAGTGCTCAGAGCCATTTGAACCATTTGAACCATTTAATTCGCCGTGAAAATTTTAAATTTCACAACATCGCTGCTGTGTATGGAAATCCTAGACGAGCAGTTTAATACAGGTCAATTATGTCTACCAGATCTGAAAACTACCTTAAACTGGACTAGAAAAACTACCTAAGTTCCAGAGCAGGGGCTTCGCGGGAGTGTTTCACTATTAACGCACTCTCTCCGCGCTATTAGTCCTAGAGAAAAAAGGGAATAGGACCTTTTCTGCTGGAAATTTAATCTAACTTAGTTTTGCACTGTGACACTTTTCCGCTGGAAGCTGTGGTTTTCAAGTTATTCAAGAAAAATGTACAATCTCGGAATCCATTCGGAAGACTGTTTTTGATAAGAAGTTTTTGTTCAGAATCGCTGATACTCCTAACTTGCAGCGTATGCAAAACCGTCCATTTTTCTACTGAAAATATGAAAAGGACGAAATTTTGTGACAGCTATTTTAGTACTGATAGTATACAATAAACCGCACTGTGGCGTCCGATTGGGCGTATTTTGGTTTACCCTGTATATTTTAAGAATCGAAACCGATTAATAGCCATAGATCCACAATATTCAATCAAGAAATTTTTGTACAAAACAGATTTTTCAAGCAACTCACGTCCTCCAGTCTGACAACGAAGTTTTTACCAGGCTACCTGTGTCTATAAATTCTTTTCCAACACCAAATAATAGATTGGGGGTTTCTAATCTGATCCGTCATGCACCGCTGGAATAGATCCATGTTCACTAAACTGCTGTTCACCCTGCACGTAGAATCCTACCAATGCCCCTTAGGCCACAAAATTTCTCTGAATACTATTTCTATTGATGTGAGGAGGTACTCTTTAGGGGAAACAGTCGAGCACCATTGATATGAAGACTACCTTTTGATCTTTTATTCCATCCGCTGGTGGTTGACGTAATCAGTTAGCGGTGAACTATTAACAAATCTTAGGCAGAGATCGACGACGAGGAGCTATTACCACAACGGAGGTGGTCTAGACCCTAAACTGAATCACCACCACGATGAGGAACATTTTCCAGCCACTGGCTGGTCCTTTCCTCTGGATACTCTCCTCCATTTTCAGTCAAACATCCATGGTTCTTTTTCTTGGCCTTTTCTGATTTTATAGCAGATCACGTTATGATGTCTTAAAATATACCCTGTCACCCTGTCACTTCTTCTTGTCATTATTTTCCACATTCAGCGATTCTGTGGAAACCTAATTTACTATCTCATCAGTTCACCTAATTTTTAACATCCTTTCATAGCACCACATGTCGAAGTCCTCTTTTTTGCCTGTTTTGTACAGTCCACGGTGAACTTTCATACAATGCTGTGCTCCAGACGTACCTTCTCCGAAATATATTCGTCATATTAAGGCAAATGTTTGATACTAGTGGACCTCTTATGGCTAGGGCTGCCCTCTTTGTTAGTCTGCTTTTTAGATCCTCGCAGCTTCGTCCCTCGTGTGTTATTTCGCTGCCAGGTCAGGAGAATTCCTTCACTTCATCCACCTCCTGATCCCAAATTTTGATGCTAAGTTTATCACTAACTTCATTTCTGCTACTCGTCCTTACCTTCGTCGTTCTTCGGTTTACTTTGTCCATATCCTGTGCTCGATGGACTGTTCATTCGATCATGTCTTGTAATTCTTCCATGCTTTTCTTCCTGTCATCAGCGAATCTTCTGATGAATAGTCCTTCACCTGGAATTTTACCCCACTTTTGAACTTATCTTTCATTTCCGTCATTGCTTCTTCGCTGTGCAGCTTGAAAAGTAGGTTGAGAAAGACTGCAACCGTGCACCGATATTCGTTGTCGTATTTGCACGTACATTTACACAGATGAAACTTTTTTGAAACTATTGTAAATTTATTTTGATCTTTAAGAGGATGTCTTTAAATTACGTCGACATATACACACTTTCAAGTTGTTACCGAGTCCGCAACGACAGTACCAGAAGACATGACATGAGGATGATGTGCAATTCATAAATGGTGATTAATTATTAAATAAATTACACAAATGAATGGTAAGCTACACAACTCGCTGTTAGCCTATAAACTAAAGTTGCCGTGACCAAATGAATACAGAAATAACGCCATTTTTTGTAACAGGGCTGTAACAGTTACGTTGCATTCTGTCCAATTTTCGTTTGACGCAGCGCATATGTTTTCTCATGCTGGAGATGGAATAAACAAAACTACAAGCATTTTCTTTCCATTGGACGAAAATTTTACGTTTTTCATCTGAAACGTGGACTATGGCATGAAACTAATTCCACATACCACTCGTCAAATGGAAGACATTTGCAATTTTGTTGTTGGCATCAGTTAATTTTCGTCTCACACCCTCTACAATCCCAGAAAACACAGCTTCGTCGAAGACCATCTAATGCTGACAATCGATCATTTCGCCTTGTCAGTGCTACTTCACAGAAGCGAGATCATGTATTCGTGTTCCGTGCTAACAATAAGTCACGGCTAGTGTTACACTCCCATGCTCTTCAGTAAGGAAGAACGAATCGACGAGTATGAAGCGACTGCAGCTACAGTTCTCACATGGGAAACTCCCGTAGCGTCCCCGTCAGATTTAGTGGCAAGATGGCCCAGAGGACAACCCGTCAAAAACAGAACAGAAATCAAGCATTAAAACAGGAAGAAGCTGACTGGACTGTGAAATAAAAAGCAAAGGAGAAACAGTGAACGATCCAGAAACAAGAAGTGCAATAAAGAGCAAATTACAAGCGAAATGGCGTCGTCGTTAAGTGGTTACGGTGTTGGACTGCCCACCGGGTGAACCGTGTTCAAACTTCCCTCGTACAGTTTTTTCTCTCCTGTTCGCTTTATTCAAATTTGTGTCTGTGTCGTGGTGTAAAGTCCGTTTGGAACAGCGAGGTGTAGCGTATGGACCTATAATGACAGTTGATCCTACACTACTACTCTATTAGCAGACGAAAGAAAGTGGCTTTCGAGGGGGGGAGGGGGGGGCGCGCAAACGTTTGACAAGAAGCGACTAGTCAACCGAATCCTCCACCGGAAAACACGTCCGGTGCCCCATAGGGAGTAAATGTGTCATATGAATCTCTTATCGCCGCACTTAATTCGTACGAATGGTAATGTGACTGACAGATGTACCCTTGCCCAATAGGGGTGTTCGTATGAATGTGGCTGTGATCACTCCCAAGGAAATGATGAAAACACAATAGTTTGTCACATATGGTGCAACAAATGAACGCAACAGTTTCACAATCACACAGTTCTCTGTGCTCTGTCAAAACATGTTTTTAACGGTTTTTGAAGCTGCGCTCTGTTTTGGAAGTCTTGACTCTTGCATTCCTCTGTTGTAACATAGTTCACATCCGTTTATTTGTTGTTTTCATTTCTGTGAGACGTCTGTGTGGTATCTCGCCTGCTATCACTATTCATCAAATTTACTTGCGACGGTAACGTGTTCTTACCACCTATCTGATATTCTATAACGAATTTATAGTATGACTACTGCCAAGACTACAGAAAGAGAACGAACATTTCAGTGACCGGACGGACAGTTGATAATCTTATGGGAAAAAAAGCACGAAGGAGTTTTGAGCACGGCTTGCCAACTTGGCAGCTCCACAGCAAGACGCCGTTGCTGTTTCAGGCTGCGCTTTATTGCACTTCTTGCACATAGACCCTTCACTGTTTCCATTTTGCCTTTTCTTCACAGTTCAGCACACCTTCTACCTGTTTTCATGCTTGATCTGGGAGCTCTTTTTTGACGCGCTATCCACTGGGTCACCTTGCCACTAAATCTGAGGGGGGTGCGTTGGGGAGTTTCCCTTCCAGAATGAGATTTTCACTCTGCAGTGGAGTGTCCGCTGATATGAAACTTCCTGGCAGATTAAAACTGTGTGCCGGACCGAAACTCTAACTCGGGACCTTTGGAAAAGATCCCGAGTTCGAGTCTCCGTCCGGCTCATATCAGGGAGTTTCCTTTGTCCGACTACTCATAGTCTCGGAACTACAGAAGGAAATAAGGATGCCCGTTACCACTGATCTAATGCCGGGGCCTTGATTATTGTACAGTGAACTCGAGTTCCTGCTGCTAATAAGGCGAGTACACTGTTTGTTTGTCACGTATTTTTACAAGCTTAAAACAGAAGCGACTTATTTTTCAATTATCTGTGTAGTTAATAGTTTATTTTTTTAATTTCTTGCGTGTTTGAGTGCTTACTAGAAACAACATTTTATTTTAATAACAGTGTAGCGTACGGTACCGCGGTTGTTTTCGACCCTTGTATCGACCCTCGTATCGCACAGGCTTTTGTTTGTTTTGGTTAGAACAGCTCATTGTCGTTTAGACCGTCAGTGAGAGAGCACCTCGTGTTCCTGCTGGTAAGAAGCCAAGTACACCGTTCTTTTGTTACATATTTTTACGGGCTTCAAACAGGAGCGACTTCAGTAATGGAACTGCTGTGTACAGATGCGAGCTGAGCTGGTGACCCTTAGCTCTCAGCTCCAGGCGGTGTTAGCTGCCGTCACACAGCTTGAGGCTGCTGCCACGGGGCATCACAGGGGCGGGGGGTCGGACATATGGATCCTAGGGACGTCGAGGGCGTCCCACGTGTCCTGCACTGAGGTTGACCCCTCACTCGTGATCGAGTGGGAGATAATTCCAAAGTCTGCTAAACAGGTTTTGGGCGTTATCTGTGACTGACGAAGTCTCTAAGTCGAGTGCATTCGTCCATCTGGTTCCAGATGAAGCTTCTCGCCCCACAAGGTCTGCGCATTCACAGAGGATGGGTTTGCTGGTAGTTGGGAGCCCCGAAGTTCGAGCCGGCGTTGTGGCCGAGCGGTTCTAGGCGCTACAGTCTGGAACCGCGCGACCGCTCCGGTCGCAGGTTCAAATCCTGCCTCGGGCATGGATGTGTGTGATGTCCTTAGGTTAGCTAGGTTTAAGTAGTTCTAAGTTCTAGGGGACTGATGACCTTCCAAGTTAAGTCCCATAGTGCTCAGAACTATTTGAACCATTTTTTTTTCCAAAGTTCGGCGCGTAATGGGGTCCCTTAGGAATATAGCTGCCAAGGAGGGGAAGGAAGCCAGTGCGCACTCCGTGTGCGTACTGGGGGGAGTTATTCCGGATGTGGAAAGGGTGCTTCCAGATGTCATGAAGAGTACAGCGTGCAGCCAACTGCAGATGGTCACTCATGTCGGTAACAAAGACCTGTGTCGCTTTGGGTCGGAGGAGATCCTCTGGTTTCGGGCGGCTAGCGGAAATGGTAAAGACTGCCAGTCTTGCTTGCGAGATTAAGGCAGAGCTCACCATCTGCAGCATCGTTGATAGAACCGACTGTGGTCCTTTGGTGCAGAGCCGAGTGGAGGGTCTAAATCAGAGGCTCAGGCAGTTCTGTGACCGTGTAGGCTGCAGATTCCTTGACTTGCGCCAACGGGTGGTGGGTTTCCGGGTACCGCTTAATAGTCCAGGAGTCCACTACACACATGAAGCGGCTAAACGGGTAGCGGGGGCTGTGCGGAAGGGACTGGGTTGTTTTTCAGCTTAGAGGGTCTCAGGGCGTCCGTCTAAAAGGGGGCACGTAAAACACAGTAAGGTAGTTGCAGAAACGATCGGTGTTGTAGTTGTAAATTTTCGTAGCTGTGTTGGGAAAGAACCAGAGCTCCAAGCCCTAATAAAAAGCAAACAGTTATACTGGGTGTTACAAAAAGGTACGGCCAAACTTTCAGGAAACATTCCTCACAACAAATAAAGAAAAGATGTTATGTGGACATGTCTCCGGAAACGCTTAATTTCCATGTTAGAGCTCATTTTAGTTTCGTCAGTATGTACTGCACTTCCTCGATTCACCGCCAGTTGGCCCAATTGAAGGAAGGTACTGTTGACTTCGGTGCTTGTGTTGACATGCACTCATTGCTCTACAGTACTTGCATCAAGCACATCAGTACGTAACATCAACAGGTCAGCGTTAATCACGAACATGTTTTTGCAGTCAGTGCAATGTTTACAAATGCGGAGTTGGCAGATGCCCATTTGATGAATGGATTAGCACGGGGCAATAGCCGTGGCGCTGTACGTTTGTATCGAGACAGATTTCCAGAACGAAGGTGTCCCGACAGGAAGACGTTCGAAGCAATTGATCGGCGTCTTAGGGAGCACGGAACATTCCAGCCTATGACTCGCGACTGTGGAAGACCTAGATCGACGAGGACACCTGCAATGGACGAGGCACTTCTTCGTGCAGTTGACGATAACCGTAATGTCAGCGTCAGAGAAGTTGCTGCTGTACAAGGTAACGTTGACCACGTCACTGTATGGAGAGTGCTACGGGAGAACCAGTTGTTTCCGTACCATGTTCAGCGTGTGCAGGCACTATCAGCAGCTGATTGGCCTCCACAGGTACACTTCTGCGAATGACTCATCCAACAAAATGTCAATCCTCATTTCAGAGCAAATTTTCTCTTTACGGATGAGGCTACATTCCAACGTGATCGAATTGTAAATTTTCACAATCAACATGTGTGGGCTGACGAGACTGCGCACGCAATTGTGCAATCACGTCATCAACAAAGATTTTCTGTGAATGTTTGGGCAGGCATTGTTGGTGATGTCTTGATTGGGACCCATGTTCTTCCACCTACGCTCAATGGAGCACGTTATCATGATTTCATACGGGATACTCTACCTTTGCTGCTAGAACATGTGCCTTTACAAGTACGACACAACATGTGGTTCATGCACGATGGAACTCCTGCACATTTCAGTCGAAGTGTTCGTACGCTTCTCAACAACAGATTCGGTGACAGATGGATTGGTAGAGGCGGACCAATTCCATGGACTCCACGCTCTCCTCACCTCAACCCTCTTGACTTTCATTTATGGGGGCATTTATAAGCTCTTGTCTACGCAACCCCGGTACCAAATGTAGAGTCTCTTCGTGCTCGTATGTGGACGGCTGTGATACAATACGCCATTCTCCAGGGCTGCATCAGCGCATCAGGGATTCCATGCGACGGAGGGTGGATGCATGTATCCTCGCTAATAGAGGACATTTTGAACATTTCCTGTAACAAAGTTTTTGAAGTCACGCTGGTACGTTCTGTTGCTGTGTGTTTCCATTCCATGAGTAATGTGATTTGAAGAGAAGTAATAAAATGAGCTCTAAGATGGAAAGTAAGCGTTTCCGGACACATGTCCACATAACATATTTTCTTTCTTTGTGTGTGAGGAATGTTTCCTGAAAGTTTGGCCGTACCTTTTTGCAACACCCTGTAGATACGGAAAGCAGCCTAAAGCCGGAAATAAGTTCAGTCGAATGTTTTTCAAACAATTGCAGTCTGTGGTGACTTCAACCTACCAATATGCTGAGAAAATTAGTTCATGAGCGCACTCGAAGCGTAAATGGTTGCGAAAGCATACGTGACCTCTTAGCAACAAATAATCCTGAACGAATAGGGAGTATCTTGACGAATACAGGGATTAGCGAGCACAAGGCAGTTGCTACTAGGCTGAATACCGTGACACCCGCAACCATAAAAAAGGAACGCAAAGTACATTTATTTAAAAAAGTTGATGAAAATGTTCCTAATGCCTTTTTAAGAGAGAGTCTCCTTCCGATCTGTTCATGTAAGCATAGAGAATACGCGGAATGATTTCAAAGAGGTACTATCGAAGGCAATTGAGAGATATGTACCACATAAACTAATAAGTGATAGTACTGATCCCCCATGGTAAACAAAACGCGCAAAATCCACAAGATTAGCAAAATTTTGCAGAAGTTCGAAATACATCGCGTACTTCAGTGTGAGATGCTTTTCGTAGTTTCCACAACGAAACTCTGTCTCGGAATCTGGCAGAAGACCTAAAGAGATTATAGTCATGCATAAAGCACAGCAGTGGCAAGATGCAACCAGTACCTTCACTGTGGGATAACAACGCTGAATTCACTGACGACAGTGCCACTAAAGCAGAGTTATTAAACTCGGTTTTCCGAAACTCATTCACCAAAGGTGACGAAGTAAATATACTTGAATTCCAGTCAAGAACAACTGCCGAGATGAGAAACGTAGAAGTAGATTTCCTCAGTATAGCAAAGTAGCTTAAATCACTAAACAAAGACAAGGCCTCCGATCCAGACTGTATACCAGTCAGGTTCCTTTCAGCGTAAGCTAATACAAAGGTCCATATTTAGCAATTATATACAACCGCTGGCTCTTAGAAATATCCGTCATGAAGACTGAAAAACTGCCCAGGTTACACCAATACCCAAAATGGGAAATAGGAGTAATCAGCTGAATTACAGGCCCATATCACTAACTTCTATTTGCAGTAGGGTTTTGGAACATATACTGTGTTCGAACAATATGAATTACGTCGAAAATAACGATTTGTTGACACATAGTCAGCGCGGATCTAGAAAATATCGTTCTTGTGACACACAACTCTTTATACTTATGAAGTAATGAGAGCTTTCGACAGGGGATGTGAAATTGATTCCATATTTTTAGATTTCCAGAAGGCTTTCGAAACCGTTCCTTACAAACTTCTTCTAACCAAGCAGTGCGCCTATAGTATATCACCTCGGTTGTGGTGCTGGATTCGTAATTTCCTGTCAGGAAGGTCAGAGTTCCCAATAATAGACGGAAAGTCATCGAGTAAAACAGAATTAATACCCGCCGTTCTACAAAGAAATGTTGTAGGCCACCGGCCGGAGTGGGCGAGCGGTTCTAGGTGCTACAGTCTGGAACCGCGTGACCGCTACGGTCGCAGGTTCGAATCCTACCTCGGGCATGGATGTGTCTGATGTCCTTGGGTTAGTTAAGTTTAAGTAGTTCTAAGTTCTAGGGGACTGTTGACCTCAGATGTGCTCAGAGCCATTTGAACAATTTTTTTTTTATGTAGGCCCTCTAGGGTTCGTGATCTATATTAACGGCATAGAAGAGAATCTGAATATCCCTGTTAGATTGTTTGCAGATGATGTTGTCACTTACCGTCTTGTAAAGTCATCAGATGACCAAAACGAATTGCAAAATGATTTAGTGGGAAAAGTGGTAATTGACCCTGAGTAAAGAAAAGTGTGAAGTTATTCACACATATCTAAAGGCCGTAAATTCAACTAAATACTTAGGGATTACAATTACAAATAATCTAAATTGGAACGATCATGTAGATAATGTTGTGGGTAGAACAAGCCACAGACTGCGATTCATTGGCAGAACACTTAGAAGGTGCAACTGGTCTATTAAAGAGACTGCTTACACCACACTTGTCCGCACTATTCTGGAGTATTGCTGTGCGGTGTGGGATCCGCATCAGGTGAGACTGACGGATGACATCGAAGAAGTTCAAAGAAGGGCGGCTAGTTTTGTATTATCGCGAAACAGGGGTGATAGTGCCACAGACATGATACGTGAATTGGAGTGGCAATCATCAAAACAAAGGCGTTTTTCTTTGCGACGGGATCTTCTCGTGAAATTTCAGTTACCAGTTTCTTTTCCTCCGTTAGCAAAAACATTCTGTTGGCACCCACCTACATAGGGATAAATGATCATCACGATAAAATAAGAGAAATCAGGGCTCGCACGGAAAAATTTAAGTGCTCGTTTTTCCCGGGCGCAGTTTGAGAGTGGAATGGTAGAGAGACAGCTTGAAGGTGGTTCATTGAACAGGCTGCCAGGCACTTTATTATGAATGGCAGAGTAATCACGTAGATGCAACCCGTAACATTGGACTCGTACCCACTCCGTTCCATACATTTGCTGAGGGTTGCAAGAACTAGCACACGTCTCCTTAAGGACGATTTCAGCGGCGCTCCACGGCAAGCTACCCCTAGCGCTTGCTTGCTCAAGCACGCATTCGTAACTCACTTCCATTCACCACAACTTGCAGACGCCCCGAATGCAGCGACAGTCGCCAGTACCGAGGCTGTGGGTCGCTCCATTTCCTGGTAGGAAACGGTGAATCACAGGCAGCTGTGCCACTGCCGGACCGCACCGCACCGCACGCCTTCGATCTCCGGCCAGCCGGGCTCGCGGGCCTGAGCAAGAAAGTTCCGCGCCGTCC
This sequence comes from Schistocerca nitens, assembly GCF_023898315.1. NCBI lineage: Eukaryota > Metazoa > Arthropoda > Insecta > Orthoptera > Acrididae > Schistocerca > Schistocerca nitens. Next base: position 918,659,831 of record NC_064614.1, on the reverse strand, counting down.
CGCGCCGCGCCCGGAAAGGAATTCCGCGCGGCTGGCCGCCACAGAAGCAGCGGCAGCAGCGCGCGTCCTGCCCGCCGACAGCCACGTCCCGTCCCGGCTGAGCAATTTCGGCGAAGACGGCCGCTCCGGATAAAAGGTCGCCCACAAAAGGCCGCCATTCTTTCGCGATGGCAGGCGAATACCCGCTGAGCCCCTGCGCGAGTAGGAGTATTCCGCCGGAAAAAATGAGTGGCCGGACACGGCGCTGCAAACGGTCGGATTTAAGCGGCACCTCTCAGCTCTCTGCCGGTGTGGCGTTTCTCCCCATAATCGCTGATGGCTTTGATGTACTGCTAGTGACGAACGTTCCTGGACTCAACAAAATACAGGGTGTCCCAAAAAGAATGATCCGATTTTGTGAGATAGCAAGAACTATACCCCTTACATGAAGTCATTAAAGATCACCTAACTCACGTTGAGCGAACAGTAGGGCTGAACAAAAATGACTGACAAGGCATAATGCATTTTGTAGATGGTATAGTATGGACGTATTGGAATAATTAATGTCAGGTGATGGTTTTAAAGTAATCCACACGACATGAAAACTTTGTGGAAACGCGTCGATTTACTGGAGTCTACTTTATCCCAGGGAAGTATTCAGAACTGACCGTGGCCGGCTGGGGAGCGGCGAAGGGAAGCGACAATAGGCAGCTTAGGGCGGCTCAAGCTCTGGGAAAGTGGTAACAGGGCGCGGCCTCCAGCTGCCTTAAGATGAGTGACAGTGAGTCGGTGGTTGACCCCACGCTGGTGTACCGGGAAGCAGACAGAGAACTTGTATGCCTGCTGATAAATGTCCGTCGTCCCGTTTTCAGTGAAACACGCGAGAAAGCCGTGCAAAGCTACGGTGGAGCGGTCAACAGAGGCCAAAATTTGCGTGTTCGTGACTATAGCAACATCACACTGAATTCACGGTCCGCAGAGTCTGAAGTAAATCAGGTGAAGAGCGACAGAATGAAATACGCCGGCCTCTGATGGGAACGTAGGACCGAGCAATTTGAAGTACTCACCTGGGAGTCAGAATTCCGGAAAAATTGGTGTTTTGTGCAGACGCTAACCTTGATGGGTGGCCTGGGAGGAGCTAAACAGCAGAAGTTGAGAGGAAGGGAAATTTTGTGGGAAATTTGTTCACTTCCCAGAGCAGGCATTGGTCGGCGCTGGGAAGCGACGCATAATTAACGTGACTTGCGCTGCAATTGGCGTAAGTAATTTTGCTGGAGGGGAAACAGAGGCGAAGAGCGGACTGGGAGAAGTCTCCGTAGTGGTCTTCCGTTCCCAGCTTGCCTAGAGTGCGGACATGGAGTTCTTTACTCAGAGAGAGTGAGCATCTCTGCAGTTTAGGACTTAGCAAACGGAACGATTGAGCTTGGAGACAGAAAGTTTTGGTTCAGCTATGTACTGAGCAAGATAGCTAGGAGTGAATAGACGAGCGCAGCCTTGCCGCACCATGAGGTCGACCGACGTCCGCATAACGACGACGCTCCGCCACGCTGAATTCGGTGATATTGCGGCCGCTCTGGCCACTGATTAATTTGTTGGATCACGTCGGCAAAGTTTCCACGAGAGTTTCATGGGCCGTGTATTGTAGAATTCTTCTTGCACTTCGCATTACGCCTGGGTCAGTCGATAGGAATTACTTTTGATTTATCGCACTTTACTCCACGCAGACGCAATTTATTACCACTGCCTGTTAGGAGAGTCATGTAATGTGATGATTGAAGGTCGTGAGTTAAAATAAATCTGTGCTAGGCGACTGCATCTTTCAATCGAGTAGTCGAAATCCCAAGTCATTTTCTTAATTAGTTTTATGTTCAACATTTGCATCTGGTGTTCAACAGCTGAATATAACATCAATGTGAACCCCTTCTTAACTAAAAGGGATCAATTTTGAACCAATTAATGTCAACACTGCCACCGCAGTTCAATCAGAAGTCACAGGGCCTTATTACTTTCTTTGCGTTATCCGACATTGTGGCAGTTTTGCACTCTCTGTTGATGTGTTAGTCAATTACCTGGGGTGAAGACACACCAAAAACCAAATAAGTGACGGGTGGGGTGTTACAATTTTAAATAGAATTATTTATTAGGAAGAAGTGCTTAACACCAGCCCGCATCTCGTGGTCGTGCGGTAGCGTTCTCGCTTCCCATGCTCGGGTTCCCGGGTTCGATTCCCGGCGGGGTCAGGGATTTTCTCTGCCTCGTGATGGCTGGGTGTTGTGTGATGTCCTTAGGTTAGTTAGGTTGAAGTAGTTCTAAGTTCTAGGGGACTGATGACCATAGATGTTTAGTCCCATAGTGCTCAGAGCCATTTGAACAAGCTTAACACCAACAAATTGCATATTAAACTACTCAGAAAAGACAGAAGTCTATAAAAATCCATCATAAATGTTCAATATGTCCTCTACTGGCTGCACGGACGACATCTAGCCGATAGCCGAATTCATCCCAAACTGAGCGTAAGGTCACTGATGCTACAGCAGGTGATATTCTGATTTTTAGTTCACCAATGCCACGAGGTAAGAGAGGAACGTAAACACGTTGTTTAACACATCCCCACAGGAGGAAATCACATGGTGTTAAGGAGGCCAAGAGTGTAAAGCCTGGTCTCGCGGTCCTGTACGCCCTACCCAACGTTGAGGCACGGTGGCATTGAGGAAACTGCGCACGTTGTTGTGCCAGTGCGGTGGTGCTCCATCTTGCTCCAGGTCCATGCTAGTAGCGACATGTAGCGTATTTTTCCTGAAACTCTAGACCATGTCGATTACATCCAGCGCTGTTTCAGTTACCTAGTGACATTTGTCTCAATATTAGTACAAGTTAAAATCGGGCCATTCTTTTTGGGACACCCTGTACTGCTATCTCCTCGTTCGTTGATACGGCCTATAAATGGAATTGATAATTATTAACTTTATTTGATCCTTTTTTTTTTAAAAAAAAAGGACTGTCTAGATCGCTAAACAAAATATCTTTGTTTATTACGACGTTTCGGTATCCCGCATCATCAGATATTATTCAAACATTCATGATGACTGCGAATTCTTACCGAAAATTAGCTTTCTTTATGAATTTAGTTGCTGGTCTCTATGTCTGCACTCGCATATCAGTAGTTTCGTTGTGCTGAGTGATCGTGAGTATGTAACCTACTGTTAGTGCAGTAACATCAGCTGCCGTCATGTGCCTGCCGGTTTCACTATAGGAAAAAAAAGACTCCAGTCCTTCCTTCAAACTCTTAGACGTACATGCTATCCTAATTTTTCTCAGGTTTCCATTCTATCTCCGTAGCAAATTTCATCGAAATGGTTCAGCTGTTTATTCATGTAAATGTAACTGAAAGTTATATTCATATTACATAACATTAGAATGGAAGTAAGAATGAAACACACTGTACAAGACCGTTGAACCGTAAAACTACTACTGGTTCACCAAAGGTTATTAATCACATTTGATACACAAAATGTAAAGTGGAAGTAGGTGCCAAAGAATAACTGGTGAAATTACACACAATTTTCTGTAGCACACTTTATTCAACTTTGGTGCAAGATTTTACGATATTTTTTTAAAAAAAAAACAATTATTTAACGAATAAGCCACAATTTACGATAGGAAAGGACTTTTAAATTATTACATTATTGTAAAAAATGTCACGCCAGTAAAAGGCAAGTACAGGCTAGCAATTTAACGTATACAACGCGACGCTGTATAATATTTCAAGCTCAGCTAAATTACAGGTGAATTTCACTCCATTAATAAATGAATACAATTTGAATATATGGCTTCACTTTTGGGCAGACAAATTTCCCATATGGTTACAATAGCCATAGCTACGGCCGGCCACAACAGCCTCACTCGCTCAGGCTCATTCGGAAGAATCAAGCTCAGCTAAATTACAGGTGAATTTCACTCCATTAATAAATGAATACAATTTGAATATATGGCTTCACTTTTGGGCAGACAAATTTCCCATATGGTTACAATAGCCATAGCTACGGCCGGCCACAACAGCCTCACTCGCTCAGGCTCATTCGGAAGAATCTGCGGAGAGAGAGAATATTCCGTGGTTTCGAGCATATTATTCGCCTTCTGCAGTTACGAGGGAAGGGAGCCGAGCTTTGTTAGGAAGCCAGCGATTGAGAGAAAGTGGTCTTCCGTTTAGGGCACCCGTGTTTAACGGTCGCTCAGTATCAGCTTTTGTTGATACAGACGGACTTGCTGTCTTTGCTCTCAGGAGATTTTATAGTTAGAACGGTTAGGCTTTGTACTGTTGCAAAGTTATACGACTCTGGACTTCGCCTCTGGATAGGGAGTTGTCGTTGAGTACGCAGCATTCAGTTATTGAGAGTACTTCTGGCTATACTCACGTTGAGACTTCATCTGAACTCCGTCGTTGTGGCTGGGAGTTCGCGTTTCTCGTCTGTACAACACAGATAGGAGAACACAGTTTTAGATTCTACTAGTCAGGGGGCTGTCTTCTGCCGTGCTAGTGTTTGAATGAGTTTTTTTTAATATTTTCTTGGCTAGAGTTCTTCCGTCGTCGCAGACGTGTACGAGAACCATCACTCCGACAGACCGGACGTAGTACATACGGTGACATTGCTAATTGGTTTGGCTTATTAGCGTTATAAGGCTAAACAGCTGTGATCACGTAAATGTTATATCCACTGAGGCTGCACAACACTGTAGATCATCTTTAAAAGTCAGTCATCTCGCATTATATATATTATATTGCGTAGCCAAGAAAGGGGCAGATTTGGGCAATTGATCAATCATTTCAGTTAGGAAATTCATTTGTGTCTCTTTATGTCCAATGGACACTGATATATAAACATTTGTAATATATAAAGGGGTTTTAATCTACAATAAATGTATAAGCAGAAGTAGCATTTATCATTTTGTAGTTACTAGTTCCCTTAATCATTGTTCTAGGCGCTCAGTCCGGAACCGCGCGACTGCTACGGTCGCAGGTTCGAATCCTGCCTCGGGCATGGATGTGTGTGATGTCCTTAGGTTAGTTAGGTTTAAGTAGTTCTAAGTTCTAGGGGACTGATGACCACAGATGTTAAGTCCCATAGTGCTCAGAGCCATTTGAACCATTTTTTGAACCTTAATCATTCATTTATGTTTATGTTGTAATTTATATGTTTAAGAGCAAGAAGGAGGAGATAATATCACCATTAAGAGATCCTAAGATCTGCTTCAGAGGGTAGTCAGACAGGGCCAAATCATCATTTTCGCGTTCAGTATTTTCCGTTGCGCACATTCATTTTACTCCCGCCTGGAGTAGCATGTTGGAATGTTAGTAATAAAGTCACACAAATAAGTTAAAAAATTTACTTATGTTGGTGAGTTGTTGAATAATGAAGTCTTGTAATATAACACAAAATAACGGCCCTCAATGGCTAAGTGCAAATAATCGTAGGTAGGCTTCACAGTATACAGCAAATGCAATTTACCACAGCTGTCTGCTCACTTCTAAGAGTTCACTAAACGACGTTCCCTGTATAAGTCAGCCCTGGCCGATGATCTATAAGCACGTGAGTGAGAGGTGCTCTTCTCTCTTCCGAGTAGGCTTCTGTCCGTTGTCGTTCGGTCACTGGCGGATAGTACTCGGCCGGCAATTGGCCGAGGCGAAGTCGATATCTTCACCCTCAGCGCCGATCTTGGCGCTGCTGGAACTCGCGCAAGTAACGAGTCTCTATGACACTGGCTCCAGCTCGCATCTTTGCGCCCGTGGCGCTTTTTCTCTACCTGGGTCTTGTTCGGACGACACAGCAAGAAGTTATTCGGCTTTGGTTTGATAGAGTCGTTGGATACCCTGCTGAGAGATATAGTGCTAATTTTGTCCACTTTGCACGATAGATCGGAAAAATCTCGAGCTGGTCGGAGGGCGCTGCCCATATTGCTCTAAACGTACTCAATTGGGGGATATCTGGCGACCTGTACTGAAATGCAGGAGGATTTGCAACGAATTGACGCATGGTGCAGGGAATGGCAATTGAATCTCAATGTAGACAAGTGTAATGTGATGCGAATACATAGAAAGAAAGATCCTTTATCATTTAGCTACAATATAGCAGGTCACCAACTGGAAGCAGTTAATTCCATAAATTATCTGGGAGTAGGCACTAGGCGTGATTTAAAATGGAGTGATCATATATATAAAGTTGATCGTCGGTATAGCAGATGCCAGACTGAGATTCATTGGAAGAATCCTAAGGAAATGCAGTCCGAAAACAAAGGAAGTAGGTTACAGTACACTTGTTCGCCCACTGCTTGAATACTGCTCACCAGTGTGGGATCCGTACCAGATAGGGTCGATAGAAGAGATAGAGAAGATTCAACGGAGAGCAGCGCACTTTGTTATAGGATCATTTAGTAATCGCGAAAGCGATACGGAGATGATAGATAAACTCCAGTGGAAGACTCTGCAAGAGAGACGCTCAATAGCTCGGTACGGGATTTTGTTGAAGTTTCGAGAACATACCTTCACGGAGGAGTCAAGCAGTATACTGCTCCTTCCTACGTATATCTCGCGAAGAGACCATGAGGACAAAACCAGAGAGATTAGAGCCCACACAGAGGCATACCGGCAATCTTTCTTTCCACGAACGATACGAGACTGGAATAGAAGGGAGAACCGATAGAGGTACTCAAAGTACCCTCCGCCACACACCGTCAGGTGGCTTGCGGAGTATGGATGTAGATGTATCTGTAAATGTAGACCTTCGCAAGCAACAAGACAAGCAGTGGAAACTCTCGTCGTGTGCAGGGGGGCATTATCTTGCTGAAATGTAATCCCAGAATGACTTGTGATGAAGAGCTACAAAAGTGTAGAATATCGTCAACATACGGTTGTGCTGTAAGGGTGTCGCAGACGACAACTAAAGAGGTCCAGCTGTGAAACGAAATAACACTCCAGACCGTCATTCCCGGTTGTCGGGCCATACGCCAGGAGACACTCCGGTTGGTATCTCATCACTGTCTGGGGCATCTCCAGACACGTCTTCGCTGGTCATCCGGGCTCAGTTCGAAGCAGGACTCATCACTGAAGACTATTCTACTCCAGTCATTGAGATTTCAGGCCCAAGACGTACACAATTAATCTAGTTGTTTTTAAATTGTAATCATTTGTTGGTACATATACATATCACTCTACCGATTTTCGTCCCATTCGGATAATTCTTTCGTGGTGTGTTCCTTCATCTTCTTTTTATGTCTTAGAGCGTGACTTGTAGTTCAGTGCAGTGCAAATCTTATAATATTTGTACATGAGTTGTCCTTACGTGTCTGCTGTACCCGTATGCGCTCGCTTAGCAGAATCAAATATAACCTCACTAAAACCCACCCACTTTCTACATGTAAAGGCACGACATCTCTGTGTTTATCTTACAGCATTTAAACGACGTCTTCGTTATTAAAAAAAGCGTTTTTACATAAAATTCAAACGTCAAAGAGCAAATAACCTTTAAAAAAGGAAGCATTGTTCCATATTTATGTTCTTAAAATTAATAAATATGTTGTACTACACACTTCATAAAGTATCCTACGTTCTTCCTCAGGGTTCTAGCTATCTTCATACAGAATTTCATCAAAGTCGGTTCAGTGGTTTGGTCGTGGAAGCGTAAGAGACAGAGTTACCTTTCCAGTTATAATATTAGTATACATTTTATCCATTTGAAATGGTTGGCGAAAGCCTGCAACTGTATAAACAATGGGTTTACTTGATCATACAGTGTAGGCTTTCATGGCCGGTATTATCTTCACTTGAAACTTCTGGGCTGCTAGGCTGTGGTCGATGTATAAAACTCTCCCAATGACGTTTCGTCTCCGACTGTGGGAGACATCCTCCGAGGTAAAGTGGTGAACTGCAAATAGAACTTTTTTATCCAATATTGAGTTTCGATTCCCCCCCCCACCCAAGGGGGCACCCTGGCAGCGGCTTAGTACGCCGCTCTTCAGACTACAGAACTTTTAAAACATAAGAAGAAGATAATAAATAATAAAAGCAGATGATAAAAACTGTGATTTAAATTGTAAAATGGCGGAAAATTGAGGAAGTTAAAACATAAAACAAAGGGTTGGCTATACTAATAAAATACACAGGAAGCAGACAGGTAAAATAGTAGACAGACAATTAAAAAAACATGGTAACAGTCTGGTTTCTGTTCGCAAGAGATATAAAAAATCACACCCGGCGAAAGTATGATTTCTGTTCGCAACACTTCAGAAAAGACGCACAACACTTAACACTCATTTAAAACACTGCACTAAAAAGTTGGCACAAAGATGGTACACCATATCCAAGGGCAGATGGGGGGGGACCTGGACAGATGAGGGGGAAAAACGGGGAAGGAGAGAAAAAACGAGGTGGGGGAGGGGGAGGAACCGATGGAGGAAGTGGACTCATAAAGGGGGCAGGGCAGACGCAAGAGGGAGTGGAGAAAGGCAGAGGAGGGGAATGCAAAAGGACTCTGGGGAGAGAAGGGAGTCAAAGAGAGTGTAGGCAGGGAAGACGGAAAAAAAACAGGATGGGAGGGGGGGAAGAGGGAGCCCGGGATAAGGACAGAGGAAGGGAGGGGAAGGTGAGAATTAGAGCTGATAGGAGGGGTAAATGGAGGGAGAGATGGCGTCATCTGGGAGTGGGAGTCAAGGGAAGCCACCTTGGGAAAAGAGATGAAGGGTGTAGAGGTGGAGGATAGGGGGGACAGAAGACAGGGGTTGAAGAGGGGAGGAGCAACCACGGGGTGACGGGGTTCAAGTCGGCGGGAGGTGTAGAGGACGCGGCTATGTTCGAAGAAAAGGAGCAGATGGGGGAAAGGAATCAGGTCGAAGAGGATCCGCACGGGGCTTGGGAGGCGTATAAGGAAGGCGAGGCGCAGTGCAAGGCGATCGAGGAACTGGAGGGACTTACAGAAGAGAAAACTTGAGGAAGCGCTGATTGTATAGGCAGTGCAGAGTACGCCACTGTCCATCAGGTGGCGTCGGCTATGAGAATGTCTCTGGTAATGCCAACATTCTCGATTGAAAGTAATCGATCGTCACGTTTCCTGTGCAACGCTGACATCCAGATTTTATTCAGTTTAGCACCTTCTTATTTCCTGTTAAAATTATGACGGTGTTTACCAGTCTCGATAGCCTCTCTATACATGCTCGCATAATAATGCGAGGTTTTAGATATGACACTGAAATTTATATCATGATTACTTCCCTGGTAAACATGTTTCGCTATGGTCGATTTATCCGAGTGACCCAGGTGGTAATTCCTCTTACGTTCAACCAGATGGGTGTTCACACTTCTCTTTGTGGTACTGATATAAACCTGTCCACAACAACAAGGAATTTATATATCCCTGGTGTAGCCAAACGATGTCGTGCATCGTTTGCCGATCTTAAATATGTATTCTTTTTATTTTCCTGGTTGGTCTGAAAATAGTTTCCGCCCCGTTCTTGCTTAACACTTTCCCAATGCGATCTGTGACCTTACTAATGAGCGGAAGAAAAATCTTGCTGTCAGGCGATTGTTGTTCATCATTGCACCTGGTTCTCTGCCTCGTGCGAAGTGCTTCATCTTTCTCCTTACTAGAACAGCCATTCCTCACGAAAGTCGGCCGTAAATGTTCAATCTCATCTTTTAAATAAACAGGTTCACAAATTCTGTACGCCCTGGCTACCAAGGTTTTGATTACGACTCTTTTTTGTCTAGGTTGGTGGTTTGAATCTTTATGCAAATAACGATCAGTATGTGTGGCCTTTCTATACACCTTACGGCCTAACGTTCCGTCCCGTCATTTAATCACAGACACATCCAGAAAATTCAGTTGCCCATTACTGTCGGTCTCCATAGTAAATTGGATTTTCGGATTAATGCTGTTTAGATGTATGCCTCATGTGTCCATACTACGAAAGTGTCATCGACCTAGCGATACCATCTGGCTGGTCTTTTACTGGCAGTCTGCAACGCCCCTTGTTCAAACGTCTCCATAAACAAGCTAGCCACAGCAGGGCTGCCCATAGCCACCCCGTCAATCTGTTCATAGAAGTCACTGTTGTATTGAAAGTAGGTTGTGGGGGGACAGTTTAATAATAACGCCACAATACTGGTAGCAGAAATATCCGCTATGCATGAGATAGCTTCGCTTACCGGAATCATGGTAAATAACGACACAATATCAAAACTGGCGAGGATACCACCCGAGCCCACGCTCGTTTCCTTTAACCTGTCAATGAAATGAGCTGAATTTTGAATATGACTGTCAGTCCTACAGCATAAAGCTGCATCAATTAGTCAAGGTGTCTAGCCAACTCGTGGGTGGGACTGCCTATAGCGCTGACAACTCGCCTCAACAGAACCTCAGGTTTATGCACTTTGGGTAATCCATAAAGTTTAGGTGGGTACGCTTCTGTTTTACAAAGCAGCTTCTTATCGTCGGAGGAAAATGAAGACGCTTTCACCAGTCGGAGGTCATTTTTAAATGCTTCATAGTCGGATCCGTCTGAAGTTTTTTGTACTTGAAGGGAACAAAAATATTATTGATCTTTCCATGATAGTTCAAAAATGGTTCAAATGGCTCTGAGCACTATGGGACTCAACTGCTGAGGTCATTAGTCCCCTAGAACTTAGAACTAGTTAAACCTAACTAACCTAAGGACATCACACACATCCATGCCCGAGGCAGGATTCGAACCTGCGACCGTAGCGGTCCTGTCCACGATAGTCCTCACTCTTAAATATGACGGTGGCATTACCCTTATCTGCAACGCGAACAATAATGTTTTTATCTGCGTTTTTAGCCCTCAGCAACGTCCTTCGTGCCTGTGACAAATTACTGTTAGGTGGCTTACGGTTACGTAAAATCCTAGCTGTTCCAATCCTAATTACATTAGCGGACTGCTGTGGAAGCTGACGGATACCTGACTCAATATTTGCTACAAGATCCTCCGTGGGTGCGTTTTGGAGCGTCACAGCAAAATTGCCTCCTTTGGCTAGTACATAAATGTCAACTTCTGACAAAACTTTATCGGATAGGTTAGTAACAATTCGAGAATTGTTCTCAACGGAACTTCTCGAAGTGTTCTTCTGTAAGTTAGCAAACTTCTTCTTCTGTCTATTTACTGATATTTCTGCACTAACTTCCATGGTTTTTAAATCTTTGACCGTCAGTCATATTCCAATCATCACACTGCATAGCATTACTAATAACCAAGTGGACATGAGAAAGCTTACTGCTGGTTTCCGCCAGTGCTCGCTGCGTCTGATGAATCCTCTCTCATAACATTGCAGATTCCACGCCGGCCGCGGTGGTCTAGCGGTTCTAGGCGCTCAGTCCGGAACCGCGGGACTGCTACGGTCGCAGGTTCGAATCCTGCCTCGGGCATGGATGTGTGTGATGTCCTTAGGTTAGTTAGGTTTAAGTAGTTCTAAGTTCTAGGGGACTGATGACCACAGATGTTAAGTCCCATAGTGCTCAGAGCCATTTGAACCATTTTTTTGCAGATTCCATACGTTTGTAAATACGATGAGCCTGATCCGAGTGAAACATCCTCTTCTCCTTCAGAAATTTCGGAACCATAGAAGTGTCCCTGCAGCATAACAGGAAGTTGAAGGTACATAGTTGTGCTTTCTTCTTGCGCATCGTCGAACCGATGTTGACATATCCTTCCCGTTGAGGCGTTTGACCAGAGAATGTGGGCTTTCACGGCTGGTACTGTCTTCACTTAAAACTTCCGGTTTGTTAGGTCGTGGTCGATGTATAAAACTCTCCCCTGACGTTTCGTCTCCGACTGCGGGAGACATCCTCCGAGGTACAGCGGCGAACTGCAAAGAGAGCTCGAGGAAGCGCTGATTAAATAGGCTGTGCAGAGGGCGCCACTGTCCACCACGTGGCTTCGGCTATGAGAATATCTCTGGTAATGCCTACATTTCCGATTGGAAATAATCGATCGTCACGTTTCTTGTGCAACGCTGACATCCAAATTTTATCCAGTTTAACACCTTCCTCTTTCCTGTTAATATTATTGCGGTGTTTATCAATCTCGATAGCCTCTCTATACATGCGCGCTAAATACTGAGCGGTTTTAGATATGGTGATCGTCCTCTCGCTGAATTTTATTTGGTACTAAATAATAATACAAGTCTCGCATTTCTGTGATGTGGCATGTGACAATTTGTGGCAAGCTCGGGATACGAACCTTGATCAACTGCTCACGAGGCAGAACACTAACATCTACGCCACCCTGGCATAACTGCACGGACTGTCCTGGCGTGCCTCTCTCCTCGATTCAAATTCCCATTCACTCCTCGGCCCACTTGGTAAATGCATCTGCAAAGTGGGCAGAAGACCCGGGTGAGTTCGAATCCCGCTGTCGATACAGATTATCACTCGTTGCTGCAGTTTGGATATATATATCATAGATGCCTGATACGACGTCAGTGGTGTAGGGGCAGTGCGTTTGTTTAGAAATCAAAACGTGGTTATTCCCGCTTGCCAGCGCGGTAGCTCAGCGTTTTCGGTCGGAAGGTTGCTTCGCCTCTGTAATAAAAAACTGAGTAAAGGAATCATCCGTTGTCCGCCCAAACCAAAAGCAACGAAGCAGACAGTTATTCAGGTCACTGTCTTGCACTTGAGGGGGAAGGGGAGGGGGGAGATGCCCCTAAAAGGCAGAAGAATGAGCAATGACCAACCGCAAGAGGATGCAGAAGGCAGTGGAAACTGTGAGCTAACGAGCATTTCGCTCTCATTTAAGTATGTGGCAGAAAGAGTCAGCCTTCAGGAACTGTGAAACGAACCCTGTCGTTCAGGACCGTGTGCCACAAAGAGCGCAGATTCGATACGAGATGGGGAATTTTACAAGCGTCTATTGTGCTGAATGAGGCGCAAGCGCTGTAATGTGCGAGTGAGACGGATGAAAACCTACGTCATAGGGATAGCCAGTAGAAGCTGTTTGTGACCAATGAGACGTAGCAGTGTTAAATATGGCGGACCTAAGATCGGCCCTAAAGTGAAACATTTATGAAAACTATTTAATTCTGTAGTAATTCAGGGAACGAGGCCACAGTAATTTTAATCTACCATTCTTCATAAATTTTCATGGTTATCCCAATAAAATTTGAATAGTGATCTATAATAGTTTATGATTTACTGCTGAAGTGAAATTAACAGATATGTAACAAAGACCTGAATGCTAAAATCTGAACGCTTTGGTCGATTTTAACGATCGACATTTCATATAGAGGCAAGTCATTAAAATGACAAAAGTTGTAAATATCAACTCTGTAACTTTATTTGTTTAAAAGATATAGTAATTTTAAATTATCATTATTTTCAGTTAAGCATCGGATCGTCATTTCCTCCACACAAAACACATAGAACGATGACAGCATGACACCTTATTGAATCATTAGGTGTTAGAATATTTGTTGTAAAGTTTAGTACATAATTGTTACTTTTGTTCTTTATTTATTTTTCAGAAGGCACATTGGTGCAAGGCATTCAAAGCTAAGAAGGAAATTGTACTGGTTCTATGCAAAAGAATTTAACGTTTATTATGTAATGGATATTATTGTTTCTTTATTTAGAACATGAAAGTGGTCAAGCTTTGATTATTTAAATATGTTAAAATGGAAAATAATGTAGAATAAGCTGTAGCCAATCAGATGAACGGCTTCTTGAAAGGGAACTGCATTAGCCAGTTGAGAGAGAATGTTCGGCGCGGGAAACGCGGCCGGGAACGGGCAAAGGGACAGTGCTGGTGGAGACAGGAAAGCAGACGGTCGGTCTTTAGGTACCTAGGAAGTGAAACGACTTGAAAACTTTCGCGTTGTGTGGTATCGCCGGACATAGTCTCTGAGCGGTGAGCAGCCATGCGCCTGGTGTGAACTCTAACTTTTCGCGTAGTTAACGAGGTGGAGTAATGGATTTGTAATCTGTGATGAGATTAGTGAATGATCGAACTGTAAAATGGATATGCGCTCGAGTGTAATAGTAATTCTAAATACGACCACTTTCGCTATTTGTTTGCTTTCTGAATAAACATTATTGTAACCAAATGTCATCTGTGTGGCCTACATCATTTATGGGTGGTTAATTCAGCTCCCGATATTATTATTACTGTTATTTTATGTTATATTAACGTTGTATGTTTCACACAATTTCGCAAACTTGCCATCATCCAGACAATTTAACCAAAGGCTCACAAGTGTCTAATTTAGGGTGTGTAATGCGTAATACGACACGTGCGGCTCAGCCCCTAGACGAGTTTGAGGCAAGACATTTCGACGAAGAGAAACCGCATGTGAGCGCGAACATCTTTGGGATGTTAGCTCGCAAAACCATTGCAGTAAAGACACATAATGTGTATTCACAGGATGTGTGTCTTGTAATTGCATAAGTGTCACGGTGATTTCTCTACTGGTAAAAGATTCCGGAATAGTCGCCTTTCGGATCCCAGGAATGGGACTGCCAATGGGGAGGCGACCATGAAAAAAGACTGAATAACCAATGAAAAGATAAAGTTCTATGAGTCGGGCCGTGGAATATCAGAAATTCGAACATAACAGGAAAAATATAAAATCTGAAAAGGGAAATGGAAAGGCTCAATCTAGATACAGTGGACGGAAGTGAAGTGAAATGTAAAGAAGACAAAGATTTCTGGTCAGACGAGAATAGGGTTAAATCAATATCAGCAGAAAACGGTATAAAGGGAGTAGTTATGTGTAGGCAGTTACTCCAAAGAGTGAATTACTGTAAACAGTTCAATGATAGGGCTTTCTTCGTCAGGAACGACAGCTAGCCAACACTGACCAAAGTAATTGAGGTACACATGCCGACGTTGCAAGCAGAGGATGAAGAGATAGTGTGTATGAGGATACTGAATGGGTAATTCAGTATGTAAAAAGAGATGGAAGTCTAATAGTCATGGGGGATTGAAATGCTGTTGTAGGGGTAGGAGCAGAAAAAAAGGCTTACAGGGGAATATGGGCTTGTCGCAAGACGAAGATGTGAACATGGAAAAGGCCAAGAGATGCAGGAAGATTTCAGTTGGATTCCATCATGGTGTAGCAGTAATTCCGATATCAGATACTGGATTGTAAGGCGTTCCAACGTGCAGATATAGGCTCAGATCACAATTTAATAATGATGAAGAGTAGGCTGAAGTTTAAGCGACTAGTCAAAAAAATGATTCAAATGGCTCTGAGTACTATGTGTCTTAACTTCTAAGGTCATCAGTCCCCTAGAACTTAGAACTACTTAAACCTAACTAACCTAATGACATCATACACATCCATGCCCGAGGCAGGATTCGAACCTGCGACCGTAGCGGTCACGCGGTTCCAGACTGAAGCGCCTAGAACCGCTTGGCCACTCCGGCCGGCAGCTGCTAGTCAGAAAGAACCAATGTTCAAAGAAGTGGGATACGGTATGAAGAGATACACTTGAAATTTTTTGAAAGACATCATGTTTACGCCATTGAGTGTTAAACTTTTTATTTCTACTAATGCAATTTCAGCCTTAGGCCATTATAAGTGCAGATGTTTTGGTTTTAAGCCATGTCAACTTTATACAGGCTGACACATTTATATGACGCTGTCATTTGCTGTTATATACATTCGTAACGCTGCTAAGCAGCAAATGAGAGCGACATATAAATGTGTCAGCCTGTATAAAGTTGACATGGCTTAAAGGCAAAACATCTGCACGTGATAATGGCCTAAGGCCGAAATTGCAATAGTGGAAATAAAAAGTTTAACACTCACTGGCGTAAACATGATGTCTTCCAAAAAAAATTTACATGACTGTGAATCCCAGTTATGAAAAGTTAATAAACACTTGAAATTCTCTAATGCCATAGATAATTCGATTTGAATAAAGAAATTCAGTTGAATAAGAATGGGCTTTTCCAGAAAGGGGAATCACAAAAGGTGAGGAGAAATACGTAAGTACAAAGAAGGTAACTGCGAAGAAACGATGGATAACAGTGAAATACTTCAGCTGATTTGCGAAAGCATAAAAAAGCTCAGGGTGGTTCAGGAATAAAGAAATACCATTCACTTAGGAATGAATTAAATGGGAGGTGCAGGGAGGTAAGACAAAATAGCTACATCAAAAAGTGAAGAAATCGAAAAAGAAATGATTGTCGGAAGACTGACTCAGCATATAGAGAACTCAAAACAGGTTTCGGCGAAATTAAAAGTAAGGCGGTAAGATTAAGAATACAATGAGAATTCCGTTGTTAAATGCAGAGGAGAGAGCGGATGGGTGGAAAGAGTACATTGAACTCCTGAATGAGGGGGGGACGTATCTCATAACGTGCTTAGGAGAAGAAACAGGAGTGTAGAGGTAAGACATAGTTAATCCAGTATTAGAATCAGAATATAGGAAAGCTTTGGAAGACTTAAAATCAAATAAGGCAGAAGACATAGATAACGGCATAGATAACATTCAATTGGAATTTCTAAAACCCACTGGGGAGAGTAGCAACGAAAAGATTATCACGTTGGTGTGTAGAATGTATGAGATGGCGACAATGTGTGAAATGGCTACATACCATCAGATTTTCTGGAAAACATCATCCGTATAGTTCCCAAGATTGCGAGAACCAACAATTGCGAGAATTATTGCACAATCAGCTCAACAGCTCATGCATCCAAGTTACTGACAAAAATAACGTTCTGAAGAATTGCAAAGAAATTTGAGGACCTGTTAGGCGACGATAAGTTCAGCTTTAGAAAAGGTAAAGGCACCAGAGAGGCAGTTCTCATGTTGGGGTTGATAATGGAAGCAACACTAAAGAAAAACCAAGACACATTATTAGGATTCGTCGACCTGAAATACTGTTCATGTATAGCGTATAACTAAAGGAAAACTGGAACAAGTTTTTATTCACAACTGTTCGTTTCATAGCAGAAAATCCACTATGTCCTAATTGACCACCCGCAACTCATGCAATCCGGAGGTATTTTGATGTTTAAAGTTCTCCTTAGTATGGAAGCATTAAGTAATGTTTTTGTAAATCTTTTTAAATAAATTTTAACAGTTGATAAAAATCATTCAGCAGCCAAGATTGCATAAAATCCTGTCATTTTCAAGGTCTTAAAATATGTTGTTGTAAAACAAAATGAACATGTTTTACAACAACAAAATATTTTAAGACCTGGAGATGACAGCACAATCTACTGAAACCGGCTGTCTTAAATTCAAAAAAACATATACTTTTTCTGCAATCTTTGCTGCTAAATGGGTTTTAGCAATCAAGACAATCGCGCTACACTTATCTCAAAACAGGGAAATTCTTTCACTTCACGGTGTCCATTACCACTGTGTTGGCCCTATATGTTTTAACTGCAGCCATTCGCTTTTGTTCTCTAGGTTTTTTATTACAGCATGAGTTTCGGTGCTTTCGAAGTTCACCTTACGGTGTGTAATTCCTAGTTCAGCCATTCGATGATCAAGCTTTTAAGAGAGTGCTCAAGTAATCGTTTTACAACTTCGTAATTGAGGCATATTACAGTTTCTCTAGCCTTACGAAGTGAAAAGTTGCGATTAAAGACTTGTTCCTGTTTTTTTCGCTATTGTACACTATATATTAACAGCATTTTATAAAAACAGTTTTGCATTCAGTACACGTTACCACCCAAAGAGGCACCTATAATTTTGTCAAACCAGATGTGTTGCCTAATAAAGGAACCTCTACACAACTAGTGCGGCCTGGACTAATGTTGCCGCGCCGGATTAGCCGAGCGGTCTTAGGCGCTGCAGTAATGGACTGTGCGGCTGGTCCCGGCGGAGGTTCGAGTCCTCCCACGGGCATGCGTGTGTGTGTTTGTCCTTAGGATAATTTAGGTTAAGTAGTGTGTGGGCTTCGGGACTGGTGACCTTAGCAGTTAAGTCCCATAAGATTTCACAGAATTTTTTTGACTAATGTTCATTCATTTTTTAAAAATTAAAGGAATTTAAAGTTTGTTCGAGAGTTTAAAAAAAATTTAAGCAACGATGTATAATCTAAGCTGTGATTGCCATAACTACAAAATAGTATGTTTCCTTCTTGTCAATAAGACACATAGCACGCTCAGTTCATTGTCACTGTTTTTAATTTTTCTCGTGTTGTGTTTCAATTTAAAGATATTCAATGCCAACTTTGTGAGGACTGCGCAGTACAAAGTATTTGCGGCAGCTCATCTGTTTACTCCATATAAAAATCATCCGTATAGCTTCACGCACATTTGCAATTTAAGTGCTTATTTCTTGTAGTATCCGTTTGTATGTTCAGCTACAGGCTTTCATATTTCTCGTGCATTTCAGCAAAACATAAGTGTAACAGCAACGTGGCCAGGCCTGAAGCTGGACCCTGCTCGGCTGGCCGGGCTGCAGCGGGCGGCCGCTGTGGAGCAGCGCGCAGTGCCCGCCCGGCCGGCCATTACACGTCACGGAGCAGACGTGCGGTTTTGCGGTTTCTCGTGCTGCTGCTTCTTACCCCCAGGGCGGGCACAGGCAAAGCCAGCAGACCACACCAGCCCGCAGACACGCCGTAGCCGGCTACAAAGTTGCTCTGCTGGCGTCAGCCGCTGTTGCCGATCTAAATGTAGCAGTTGCGAGGCCAGCATCCGCTAGCATAGTGTTCCTTTAGTTTTAGTGTTGCAATCCATTTCCAAAGACAATGAGAAATTCTGAAGAAGAAATTGTAGCAAGCAACTGCTAATTACGGTATCAAAACGTCGTCATTTTAATACTTTTAATGTCCTTTCTCCCCCCATGAACCATGGACCTTGCCGTCGGTGGGGAGACTTGCGTGCCTCAGCGATACAGATGGCCGTACCGTAGGTGCAACCACAACGGAGGGGTATCTGTTGAGAGGCCAGACAAACATGTGGTTCCTGAAGAGGGGCAGCAGCCTTTTCAGTAGTTGCTGGGGCAACAGTCTGGATGATTGACTGATCTGGCCTTGTAACATTAACCAAAACGGCCTTGCTGTGCTGGTACTGCGAACGGCTGAAAACAAGGGGAAACTACAGCGGTAATTTTTCCCGAGGACATGCAGCTTTACTGTATGATTAAATGATGATGGCGTCCTCTTGGGTAAAATATTCCGGAGGTAAAATAGTCCCCCATTCGGATCTCCGGGCGGGGACTACTCAAGGGGACGTCATTATCAGGAGAAAGAAAACTGGCGTTCTACGGATCGGAGCGTGGAATGTCAGATCCCTTAATCGGGCAGGTAGGTTAGAAAATTTAAAAAGGGAAATGGATAGGTTAAAGTTAGATATAGTGGGGATTAGTGAAGTTCGGTGGCAGGAGGAACAAGACTTTTGGTCAGGTGATTACGGGGTTATAAATACAAAATCAAATAGCGGTAATGCAGGAGTAGGTTTAATAATGCGGGTTAGCTACTACAAACAGCATAGTGAACGCATTATTGTGGCCAAGATAGACACAAAACCCATGCCTACTACAGCAGTACAAGTTTATATGCCAACTAGCTCTGCAGATGATGAAGAAATTGAAGAAATGTATGACGAGATAAAAGAAATTATTCAGGTAGTGAAGGGAGACGAAAATTTAATAGTCATGGGTGACTGGAATTCGTCAGTAGGAAAAGGGAGGGAAGGAAACATAGTAGGTGAATATGGATTGGAGGGAAGAAATGAAAGAGGAAGCCGCCTTGTAGAATTTCGCACAGAGCATAACTTAATCATAGCTAACACTTGGTTCAAGAATCATAAAAGAAGGTTGTATACCTGGAAGAATCCTGGAGATACTAAAAGATATCAGATAGATTATATAATGGTAAGACAGAGGTTTAGGAACCAGGTTTTAACTTGTAAGACATTTCCAGGGGCAGATGTGGATTCTGACCACAATCTATTGGTTATGAACTGCAGATTGAAACTGAAGAAACTGCAAAAAGGTGGGAATTTAAGGAGATGGGACCTGGATAAACTGAAAGAACCAGAGGTTGTAGAGAGTTTCAGGGAGAGCATAAGGGAACAATTGACAGGAATGGGGGAAAGAAATACAGTAGAAGACGAATGGGTAGCTCTGAGGGATGAAGTAGTGAAGGCAGCAGACGATCAAGTAGGTAAAAAGGCGAGGGCTAATTGAAATCCTTGGGTAACAGAAGAAATATTGAATTTAATTGATGAAAGGAGAAAATATAAAAATGCAGTGAATGAAACAGGCAAAAAGGAATACAAACGTCTCAAAAATGAGATCGACAGGAAGTGCAAAATGACTAACCAGGGATGGCTAGAGGACAAATGTAAGGATATAGAGGCTTGTCTCACTAGGGGTAAGATAGATACTGCCTACAGGAAAATTAAGGAGACCTTTGGAGAGAAGAGAACCACTTGTATGAATATCAAGAGCTCAGATGGCAACCCAGTTCTAAGCAAAGAAGGGAAGGCAGGAAGGTGGAAGGAGTGTATAGAGGGTTTATACAAGGGCGATGTACTTGAGGACAATATTATGGAAATGAAAGAGGATGTAGACGAAGACGAAATGGGAGATAAGATACTGCGTGAAGAGTTTGACAGAGCACTGAAAGACCTGAGTCGAAACAAGGCCCCGGGAGTAGACAACATTCCATTAGAACTACTGATGGCCTTGGGAGAGCCAGTCATGACAAAACTCTACCATCTGGTGAGCAAGATGTATGAGACAGGCGAAATACCCTCAGACTTCAAGACGAATATAATAATTCCAATCCCAAAGAAAGCAGGTGTTGACAGATGTGAAAATAAGTCACAGCTGCAAAATACTAACGCGAATTCTTTACAGACGAATGGAAAAACTGGTAGAAGCGGACCTCGGGGAAGATCAGTTTTGGTTCCGTAGAAATGTTGGACCACGTGAGGCAATACTAACCTTACGACTTATCTTAGAAGAAAGATTAAGAAAAGGCAAACCTACGTTTCTAGCATTTGTAGACTTAGAGAAAGCTTTTGACAATGTTAGCTGGAATACTCTCTTTCAAATTCTGAAGGTGGCAGGGGTAAAATACAGGGAGCGAAAGGCTATTTACAATTTGTACAGAAACCAGATGGCAGTTATAAGAGTCGAGGGGCATGAAAGAGAAGCAGTGGTTGGGAAAGGAGTGAGACAGGGTTGTAGCCTCTCCCCGATGTTATTCAGTCTGTATATTGAGCAAGCAGTAAAGGAAATAAAAGAAAAATTCGGAGTAGGTATTAAAATTCATGGAGAAGAAGTAAAAACTTTGAGGTTTGCCGATGACATCGTAATTCTGTCAGAGACAGCAGAGGACGTGTAAGAGCAGTTGAACGGAATGGACAGTGTCTTGGAAGGAGGATATAAGATGAACATCAACAAAAGCAAAACGAGGATAATGGAATGTAGTCAAATTAAATCGGGTGATGCTGAGGGAATTAGATTAGGAAATGAGACACTTAAAGTAGTAAAGGAGTTTTGCTGCTTAGGGAGTAAAATAACTGATGATGGTCGAAGTAGAGAGGATATAAAATGTAGACTGGGAATGGCAAGGAAATCGTTTCTGAAGAAGAGAAATTTGTTAACATCGAGTATAGATTTAAGTGTCAGGAAGTCGTTTCTGAAAGTATTTGTATGGAGTGTAGCCATGTATGGAAGTGAAACATGGACGATAACTAGTTTGGACAAGAAGAGAATAGAAGCTTTCGATATGTGGTGCTACAGAAGAATACTGAAGATAAGGTGGGTAGATCACGTAACTAATGAGGAGGTATTGAATAGGATTGGGGAGAAGAGAAGTTTGTAGCACAACTTGACTAGAAGAAGGGATCGGTTGGTAGGACATGTTTTGAGGCCTCAAGGGATCACAAATTTAGCATTGGAGGGCAGTGAGGAGGGTAAAAATCAGAGGGAGACCAAGAGATGAATACACTAAACAGATTCAGAAGGATGTAGGCTGCAGTAGGTACTGGGAGATGAAGAAGATTGCACAGGATAGAGTAGCATGGAGAGCTGCAGCAAACCAGTCTCAGGACTGAAGACCACAACAACAGCAACAACAACAACAACAATGTCCTTTCGGACACATGTTGTCTTTTTTGATGTTAGGCCTCTCTTCCGCAGTCGCAGTTATACGAATGATATGGACTATGTACAGCCTTTGGCGACTTCAGTAAAAGTCATATTTAGACCATACGCTTCTCGCTTTTTTGATGCATCGTCAACTGTCAGTGTTTTAAATTATTACTAGTAAATGGAGTTAAATAACTATTATTACGTACGTCATTTGCTTCCTACTTCATTCCTAACGTCCGCCTATGTAAAGGTGTTCAGTTGTAGTACACTACATTTCGTTTTCATACGTCCGCCTACAGCTCACGTAATGTCGTTTGGTGTTCTGGGATTTTTTTTTTGCGTCTCCTATTTCTCTTTGTGTTCATATGTTGCAATATACTGAGTGTTAAAGGTATAAGTGCAGATAGATATTGTGATCACTGGTATATTAACATGTACCAACTTCAGAATGTTAGCTGTTTTTTCTCTATATCTTGGAGTGTCCCCGCCGGCCGGTGTGGCCGTGCGGTTCTAGGCGCGTCAGTCTGGAACCGCGCGACCGCTACGGTCGCAGGTTCGAATCCTGCCTCGGGCATGGATGTGTGTGATGTCCTTAGGTTAGTTAGGTTTAAGTAGTTCTAAGTTCTAGGGGAATGATGACCACAGATGTTGAGTACCATAGTGCTCAGAGTCATTTGAACCATTTTAGAGTGTCCCCGCAGACACGTCATATGAGCTATCACCAGATGTTTTCTGTACGCTATTTACTGCACCACTATGTGGACTACACCTACCAGTATAGAGTAAACATTTTGTGCCTACGTGTCCCCACTTCAAGAGGACCTGTCGCCCAGCGAAAAATAAGTATTAAGGGATTGCTCTTGCAACATGTACCTGAAAGTATTAACCATTCTAAAAGCTTACCCGTACTACTCCTAATAGCTATAATTATTAGTCTCCGAAAGAAGTAAATGCCAATGTAATGTTGTTCAGCACGCTGTCCTAAGTTACCAACGAATGTACAGGATGATCAAAAAGTCAGTATAAATTTGAAAACTTAATAAACCAAGGAATAATGTAGATAGAGAGATAAAAATAAACACACATGCTTGGAATGATATGGGGTTTTACTAGAACCGCAAAAATATTTAACAAAATGTCCGACAGATGGCGCTGGACAGCAAAACTGCTACCGTGACGGGTGAGGGGTACGCCGACATGTTACAGAATCGCATCATCCCCAGCCTGGCTGATAAACACCTGTTGGAACTTACCATGTTTATGCAGGATGGCGCTCCACCCCATATTGCTAGACGCATGGAAGATCTCTTGAACGCGTAGGTTGGTGATGATGGTGTGCTCAGCCGCCACTTTCGTCATGCTTGGCCTCCCAGGTCCCCAGACTTCAGTCGGTGCGATTATTGGCTTTGGGGTTACCTGAAGTCGCAAGTGTATCATGATCGACCGACATCTCTAGGGATGCTGAAAGACAACATCCGACGCCAATGCATCACCCTAACTCCGGACATGCTTTACAGTGCTGTTCACAACATTATTCCTCGACTACAGCTATTGCTGACGAATGATGGTGGACATATTGAGCAGTTCCTGTAAAGATCATCTTCTTTCCTTTTCTTACTTTGTTATGCTAATAATTGCTATTCTGATCAGATGAAGCGCCATCTGTCGGACATTTTTGAACGTTTGTATTTTTTTGGTTCTAATAAAACCCCGTGTCATTCTAAGCATGTGTGTCAATTTGTACCTCTCTATCTACATTATTCCGTGATTTATTCAGTTTTCAAATTTATACTGACTTTTTGACCACCTGGTATCTGCACTTATACTCCCAACACTTTATATATACTGCGATATAATACGCGCAGTACCATGCAGCCACAGTCGTAGTACGTGTTGAAAAGAGTTTTCATGTGCCTCAACCATGCGTGTACGCGCCGTAGCGTGTTTACATCGGTCAGGCTGCATCCGAACATTGTCAAAAGCAACATGAATATGCTGCTCCGGTGTTTCCACATCTGAATGGGCTCTGCACACACAATGCTTTTGGCTAGCCCCATAACCAGAAATCTCACGGGCTGATATGCGGTGAACCAGCAATCCATGCAAGAGGACCCCTCTCGTCCGATCCATCGAGCAAGGAAGACACGGCCGCGCGTAATGGGCCGAGCGGTCTAGGACGCTGCAGTCATGAACTGTGCGGCTGGTCCCGGCGGAGGTTCAAGTCCTCCCTCGGGCATGGGTGTGTGTGTTTGTAATTAGGATAATTTAGATTAAGTAGTGTGTAAGCTTAGGGGCTGATGACCTTCGCAGGTAAGTCCCATAAGATTTCACACACATTTTAAGGAAGACTCGATTAAGATGCGTCCAGACGTTAACGGCGAAGTCGGCTGCAGCTCCATCATGTAGCAGCGACGTAGACCTTCGAATCGTCAATGACACTTCTTTCAGCAGGGGGCAGAGACGTCCACAAGAAACGCCGTTAATTCCGGCCTGTTAGGTGACGTGGAAGGAAGACTAAACCCAAAATACGTTCGCCATTTATCCCGGGTCACACATTCCGGTTGCACCGTTGTTGACGATTCGCTGTCATCTTACCATGGGGTTCTACAGGGTGTTTCAAAAATGACCGGTATATTTGAAACGGCAATAAAAACTAAACGAGCAGCGATAGAAATACACCGTTTGTTGCAATATGCTTGGGACAACAGTACATTTTCAGGCAGACAAACTTTCGAAATTACAGTACTTACAATTTTCAACAACAGATGGCGCTGCGGTCTGGGAAGCTCTATAGTACGATATTTTCCACATATCCACCATGCGTAGCAATAATATGGCGTAGTCTCTGAATGAAATTACCCGAAACCTTTGACAACGTGTCTGGCGGAATGGCTTCACATGCAGATGAGATGTACTGCTTCAGCTGTTCAATTGTTTCTGGATTCTGGCGGTACACCTGGTCTTTCAAGTGTCCCCACAGAAAGAAGTCACAGGGGTTCATGTCTGGCGAATAGGGAGGCCAATCCACGCCGCCTCCTGTATGTTTCGGATAGCCCAAAGCAATCACACGATCATCGAAATATTCATTCAGGAAATTAAAGACGTCGGCCGTGCGATGTGGCCGGGCACCATCTTGCATAAACCACGAGGTGTTCGCAGTGTCGTCTAAGGCAGTTTGTACCGCCACAAATTCACGAAGAATGTCCAGATAGCGTGATGCAGTAATCGTTTCGGATCTGAAAAATGGGCCAATGATTCCTTTGGAAGAAATGGCGGCCCAGACCAGTACTTTTTGAGGATGCTGGGACGATGGGACTGCAACATGCGGCTTTTCGGTTCCCCATATGCGCCAGTTCTGTTTATTGATGAAGCCGTCCAGGTAAAAATAAGCTTCGTCAGTAAACCAAATGCTGCCCACATGCATATCGCCGTCATCAATCCTGTGCACTATATCGTTAGCGGATGTCTCTCGTGCAGCAATGGTAGTGGCGCTGAGGGGTTGCCGCGTTTGAATTTTGTATGGATAGAGGTGTAAACTCTGGCGCATGAGACGATATGTGGACGTTGGCGTCATTTGGACCGCAGCTGCAACACGGCGAACGGAAACCCGAGGCCGCTGTTGGATCACCTGCTGCACTAACTGCGCATTGCCCTCTGTGGTTGCCGTACGCGGTCGCCCTACCTTTCCAGCACGTTCATCCGTCACGTTCCCAGTCCGTTGAAATTTTTCAAACAGATCCTTTATTGTATCGCTTTTCGGTCCTTTGGTTACATTAAACCTCCGTTAAAAACTTCGTCTTGTTGCAACAACACTGTGTTCTAGGCGGTGGAATTCCAACACCAGAAAATCCTCTGTTCTAAGGAATAAACCATGTTGTCTACAGCACACTTGCACGTTGTGAACAGCACACGCTTACAGCAGAAAGACGACGTACAGAATGGCGCACCCACAGACGGCGTTGTCTTCTATATCTTTCACATCACTTGCAGCGCCATCTGTTGTTGAAAATTGTAACTACTGTAATTTCGAAAGTTTGTCCGCCTGAAAATGTACTGTTGTCCCAAGCATATTGCAACAAACGGTGTATTTCTATCGCTGCTCGTTTAGTTTTTATTGCCGTTTCAAATATACCGGTCATTTTTGAAACACCCTGTACATACTATCCCATAGATGACTGTTACGTAGATTGAAGATACCACTCCACGTAAATGTGGCCCCATCTTAGAATAGGATGAATGACATATATCCCGGAATCGTGGTTGCCTGGTGAATAAACAGTGTCAAAACAGCTCCCGATGTAGAAAGACTGTTGCTAATAAGCCCTGCACACACTGTAAGTGATAAGGGTAGCAAAAATTCTCTTGGAGAACGTTCCACATGGTCGTCTGGCTTACCTCGTACTAGCATGCCAACTATCTGGTACTGACATGACGGTCACCTTCCACAGCGTTTATCACATTTTCCTCAAGTAGCATCTCGGGTACGTCCTTCATGGTTTCCTGCTTCCTGAAACGATCTTGTCTCAGACAAATGGCGAAACACTGTTGCAACGATTGAATTCTATAGTTGTTGTCGTCGGGGATAGTCTCCTGATACATTCTTGCTGCCCGTTGCCATTTGTCTTTCTGTAAGCAAGCACCATGTCGGCAAGCTCTCGATTCGAATGCTGAAACATTGTGTACAACGCTGCATCACATCCACAACAAGGTGAGTCAGCAAGAAAAGTGAATCGGGCGCAACATCACCAATTACTATGGCAGGAGCGGGTGCTAGGACATGACATATGAGGAACAGGACCACTCTGCGTACTGTAACTGCGGCTGCTTGGTACAGCGTGTATTAGGCCGCAGTCTCTGCAACGAAGTGTGACTGAATAAATGCTCTCTAGCATGAAAACCGTGCATTTCTGGACGTAAGTTCATAAGACCTGTTTTGTTCCGTATCCTCTCATTGACCAATCCCTGGAGTTTGTACACGATGGAAAAACTCACCCTGTATGTGGTGATGTAGTTGCTCCAACTGATAAGTTTTATGAAACCCCAATGCCTTTAAAAACCACTCAGGCGCCGGATTTTCATATTCTCTCCCTTGCTACACAAAAACTGTTAGACCTACAGGAAAAATTAATGGGACCTTTCTACAGGAAAGTTAATGTAGTTAAATTTTTCACTGGGATACGTTTTCGACGGAGGCCTCCGTTTCCGAGTTATTTAAGAAAAAGGCCTTTGAGGATGATTTTTGTAAGATTTTCTTGAATAATTCGAAAACTGTGGCCTGTAGTGAGAACATATCCCTGTACAAAATTTAAATTTACATTAAATGTTGTAAGAAACTGTCCTGTTAATTTTTTTCTGTAGGACTGATGGTTGGCTTGTAGCGACCGAGAGAACATGAAACTCGTGCCCATATCATTTGAAGGAGTTGTGGGTTGCATGAAACCTATGAGTAGGGGCTGAGGAAGCACCCTGTGTGTGTGTGTGTGTGTGTGTGTGTGTGTGTATACACAAGGAATTTCGAAGTCTTTGCATCAAACCTCTAGGTGTGACACTAGGCATGTTTTATTCAAGAGGTGGTGAGTCATAGACATTGTGTAGCATCGGTATGCAAAGTGTATTGTCTATAATCCTGTAATCTGGTCCGTGTGGAAGGGGGTAGGCTCAGCTTTTAAAATATGTTTCTCTGTTTAGTCACTCATTCTTAAGATATTCTTTCAGAAAATCGCTGTGCTTACTGAGGTAGGTAGTATACAGATGCAGGACATCTGGTTAGTAGACCCTGCTGGTTCAGTGAAATCTCGTCATCCCAGGGCCGGCGAAATCTATTAAAAATGCCTAAAGTTACCTGGAAGTGACAGCAAACATTTTGTCTCTAACATGTTGTTGCCCATGATGTGATTTATCATCCACAGACACTTGATGCAAAGATTATGAAACACCCTATACCTGTGATACGTGTGGTTACAGTGTTGCCAACTGCCTTTCTTTGATGTCCATATTCTGCCGAATTTGCCAACTCTGTACTAAATGTTATGTCAAATAACTTCATTGAACACACTGCAGGCACACTGCAAAGTCTGTGCAATGTGTACAGTTTAGCGTTAGAATAACCGAATTCAAAATTTCATTTCTATGCATTTTACAAATTTTATCTGCCCAAAAATGATGCAGTACACTGTTTCCCGAACGATACATATCCTACAAGTATGGGTGATTTTAACACCCTTTTATACGGTCGCTTTCTTGCCTATCTGTCTGTTTGTTACAAACTTTTTTATGGATTTTAAACTAACTTCCAAATCAGCTAGAGATTTGAAACTTTAAACATAGCTCAGGACAATATTAACGCACTTCCTCATCTGTCTGTTACACCTAGCTTCGATAGAGGTGGAGGCTGGGGTGAAAAGGGCAGGGAGGACATGCACTGCAGGACTGGTGCGTTGTGCGGTAGTATCAGAATGCTGCCCAGCCGGTATGTGTGGAACTCGATTACAACCACCAGATGGCACTTCTATATCAGTCAGCACTATTGTTGCCTCTACAGTGTTGGCTTTGCAGTGTTGCGGGACCACGCCCACCTTGTCAACAAATTAAATGTTGACAGCCGCAGTATAAGACTAGCTGCACTGCAGATGTTCCTTCAGTTGTGTATTCGCTGCACTCTAGTATCATTCTCGTTATAAACCATTGACTTTCTCACAGATTTTGCTATGCCATACTCTTTGATTACTCATCTGAACATTTTTATTCTGTCTTCCATCTCTGTTGTACGTTTTCCTCTTCTTCTTGTCTCATGTTCCTGCTTGGGTAACCGCTGTTGATGGCGTCTGGTCGGTCAGCCAGTCTCTGCTGATCCTTCAACCCGTTTGTGGTCCTTGTCATATTCCAGGCACAACAGTTTGTCACAAGACTGTGAACCTGAATATAATAATTATTCACATAAGTATTAGTTTGTAATATAAAACATTTTTAAAGTATACACTAATTTGTCCTAGTGGCATAAAAATTCCTAACCCCATACAGAGAGTTGTGAAAAGTTTCGACTGAGAATTTTTGACAGATGAAAAATGTTGAGTGCATTGAACAAATAGATAATACGAAATGTGATTGGAAAGTTTTAAGAATGGATCCACTACTGCTTACTGGTTTTGCGCGCTGATACACTGAGGATGGGGAGTGAGTCATTGCCTTGTCCTTGAACGCCCTCTGACAGGAAACTGCGTTTCCTTTATTCAGTTCGTTTTGGCAGCTGGTTGAGTGCGGGTCTTTTAGGGCCCCTTGCCGTATTCTGTCTGCATGAAAATGGACGTAAAAACGGAGCAACTATTTTGTGTGAAATTTTGTTTTAAAACAGGAAAATCAGTTTCTGAGACTTACAAACTATTAAAAACGGCTTTTGGAGATAATTGTATGAGACATTCAAATGTTTTTGTCTGGTTCAACAGATTTAAAAATGACCGCGAATCATTTGAAGGTGAATCACTCTCCAGCTGGCCTTCCACCTCAAAAACAATTGAAAATGTGGAACTCCGCGACTTGGTGGGCTCTGATCGTAGACTTACAATGAGGGAGATGGCTGATGAACTTAATTTAACTTTCTATGCAGTTCAGTGAATTTTAATTGAAGATCTGAAAGTATGTCCACGTCTGCAGAATTTATTCCAAAAGTGTTGTCAAGTGACCAGAGACCATACCGACTTCAAGTGTGTCAAGATTTGATTAATCGGACTAAAACTGACCCAGATTTGTTAAATACGGCAATTACGGGAGAAGAATCGCGGGTATATGGATATTATCCTGAAGCCAAAAGTGCAGTCTTCGCAGTGGAAGACTCCAGGTTCACCACGACAGAAAAAAGCACGCCAAAGTCGGTCGAAGGTGAAGACAATGTTGGTGATTTTTTTCGATTCTACCGGTATTGTGCATCATGAATTTACCCCTGGAGGACACACAGTTAACCAGGAATACTACAAATGTGTCCTTGAGCGTTTGCTCGAAAAGGTGTGGAAGAGAAGGCCTGCATTGTGGAAAGACAGGCTCATCGTGCCTTCTCCATCGTTGAATTTTAGACCAAATTCAAAATTCCTGCGCTTCCACAACCGCTATATTCCCCTAACTTGCCCCCTGAGGATTTCTACCTGTTTCCTAAACTGAAATTTTCATTGAATGGGAAGCGATTTGACTCGATTGAAGACATCCAGGCAAATACGGAGAGCATTCTTAACACACTTCAGGAAAAAATTTCCAGGAATGTTTCTGAAAGTGGAAACAGCGTTGGAGTCGGTGTGTTGAGTCAGAAGGGTAGTATTTTGAAGGAGATGCATCACAGTAGCATGTAAGTACCACCATTGTACAATTACAAACCCTTCCTAAAACTTTCCAGTCACACCTCGTATAAGTTGAAGTATTCACGCATCAATTATTTATTGCGTGTGGCCCAATGTATGTATTATAAATCTTACAAATATTTTCATAGTTCTTAAAAATTCACAGTCAAATATTCAGGATTATCTATGTGGGGATAGGAAAATTTTTTTTGTACTTTTTACTTTGATTTAAAAACATTCTGCATTAAAAATTTATTTTTTTAGTAACTAATGTTGAACTTACTAGTTAGATTGCCAGAAATATAACCAATTAAAACTTAATTACTTGTCATAGGACAGAAATAACTAGAAATCTGTGATGAGGCATGGGGTCTTAAACGTAGTAGTAAGGGTGGCCAGTTTTTTAGAGTGGTTATACCCAGAAAGGGAAATAGTGCTGGCGATAGAGTGGAAAGCAAAGAGGGTTGTAATTGTGTGCAAGAAAACAGTGTAAACACTTAAAAGTCAACATACGTCTCTCAAAGTCGAATAATTAAAATGCTTGTACTCTGATTTCTGTGTTGGCATTAAGTAATTTTTTTGTGTAAGAACTGCTTAGTTACAGCTTAGAAGCTAGAAATTGTATCATGCTGTCTAAAATTAGAAAATAAAAATGTAAGGACCAGCTAACTAATTAGATTATTCCAATACAAAATTCTATCCAGTGCACCAACCTGGCAACATACCTACAGTGTATTGAATGAAGATAATTGTAGCGCATTTGCTTACACTGTTGCCAAATTGCCTTTCTTTAACTCTCAAATTCTACCGAAAACATGCACGGGACGAAAGACTTGTTACAACAATTTTTGTAATCCCATTATGTAAGGACCCGCACAGTGGCACCCGAGTGCGTGAATTTCGACTCACCGAGTGTATATCCATGAGCGCACGCGCGCGCGCGCGCGCACACACACATGACAACCGCGTCGCACAACAACAAAACAGAGTTCATCTGGTATTAAGTGCTTTCACACTGCATTGAAACGAAAACAAAATTTGAAAAACAGCTTAGGCAGCTGTTTTATGTAATGATTTGTCTAAAATTGAGAAATAAAATACGTTTGTGTGCAAAAAAAAAAAAAAAAAAAAAAAACAAGATTACGAAAGTTTACTTTCGTATGACTGGTCATTAATCAGTAACAGCTCGATGAAACTTGGACCATACATGGATAAAACTGCTACAGTATAAAATAGAAAGTAACTGAGAGGAACAGAAATGACGCTTTTATTCAGAGACAATAACTGCACTGAAGTCACCACTATTTATTATGATCCACTGGACATTGCAAAAGGTGGGGCATGGTTTTTAAAAGGATGTGTGGTCATCACAGACGACGTACCATGTTCTGAAACATGCTTCCATGTTGAACACAATGTTAGTACGGATTCCTTGGGGTAGGGCTTTCCATTCCTCCAACAGCCCGGTTGAAAATTGCCGGATCGTCGTTATTATACGTGGACGTGCTCCAATATGTCTTCCCATCGAATCCCATGGGGTATCTTGTTTGAGTGGGGAGCAACAATTTGATTAAAAAAAAGTATATACATATATCCTGTGGTAGTAGGTGTGTGTGACTTTTGAGATTGAGAGGTTAACCCTTTATGGTGGTCCAGTATTAAATGGTATATTATAATGATTACTACGAGACGTTTTATATGAAATTTACTAAAATTTACTTCTTCATCACCACTGATAAATTTAATATTATACTGGAAAGCAGCCAAATATCTCTACTGTCATTTGACTAGCCTTTCGACGTGTGCAAGACTATCCATAAAATTATTAGTTACAGATGCAGCAATGTTTGAGATATTTTTCGGGATGATCACCATTAGAACTGAGACACTTGTCACTTCGTGGGGCCATAGAACTGTGAAGTGTCCACCCTGTCACAGAACATCGTGCGCGCCACTTTTCTGAGCGACGTACTATTGTCCTGGCGTTTGTTTTTAGAAATGTCAGTGATGCTCCACAATGATTCATTTTGCGTTGAGGTGTCAGCCGTTTAAAAACCAACCTGGTTCACAATTTCTTGAACAGCAGATGATAGTGACAATTTCGTGTAACAAGGATATCGGTGTTCGTGGAAAATGGCTGCGAAGATCCATAATCGAAAAGCGACGCTTCTCCACAATGCGCCGCCGCACCAGTTCCAAAAGGTGCGAGTGACACACCAACTTGGGAAGCGAGCATGAGGACTGCGTGCCAGGTGACGGCATGATGAAGTAGTAGGGGAGATGTTCTACCGTAGTACGCCATCTAATGGAAGTTTAATACATTTGCTTTTTCTATTTTGAAGTGAAGGCATTCATCTTTTTTGTGCTGCATCATTTTTCTAAAATTACAAAACTACCGCAGAAAATTAAGGTTTTTTCAAATGTGAAAACTTTTTTCAAGTTGAAACGTGGTCATGTACCTAGGAACAATATTCTATTGAAATTTAAAAGCTTTGCAATCGAGAAAATTTTGTCAGTGTTGTTTTTAATCGTCTATCTGTTACATTATTACTTTACTGCGTATCAATATCCAGTAAAGAAATCATATTTAGGAGAAATAATATAAAAATCTTTAACACTTAAAAGGATTGTTGCTACTAACCATATAGTGGAGAAGCTGAGTCGCAGAAAGTCACAACAAAAAGACTGTCGGAAAGTTAGCTTTCGGCCAACAAGGCCTTTATCAAAAATAGACAAAACACACACACACAAGCAGGAGCAGCTCACACACACATGACCACAGTCTCTGGCAGCTGGAACCAGACTGGCAGATAGAAACCGTCCTGTTCACTGTATTGTACATTCCGTCCTGATTTTCCACTGTTTGATTGTACCAGTTAAATACATTTTGGTACAGAAGCAATTGGAAACCAAATCCTGTTTCAATTTTCAAGACTGGTAAAATTATTGAGACATAATAGAAATTTAGTTTATTTGCAGATATCAAATGTTCCAAGGTAAAAAACCTTTTTCAAGGTACAACATGGTGTGCGACCAATGAAGTATAGCCTCACTGTCCAAATATCATGCAATTAGTTTTAAAAATATATAGCAGTTTATATTTATTTATTTATTTCATCTGATCTAAGTAAGGCCATCAGGTCCATTCATGCACCCGATCCATATGATTGTTTCTACATAGCACTGCCACACACGCGCTGCATTTCTGGCCAAATACATTTATTTGGAAACCCAATTTCTGGATGACCCTCGTCTAGTAAATTTTAATTTTTGACCAAAGTTAACTATCTCGTCGAAACCTTGATGACAACCTTTAACAAGTTCGTAGCGGCCGTGGAACAGAAAACAGAGAAGCTACAGTATTTTCGAGAACATGTA
This sequence comes from Schistocerca nitens, assembly GCF_023898315.1. Classification (NCBI taxonomy): domain Eukaryota; kingdom Metazoa; phylum Arthropoda; class Insecta; order Orthoptera; family Acrididae; genus Schistocerca; species Schistocerca nitens. Next base: position 918,626,083 of record NC_064614.1, on the reverse strand, counting down.
TTAAACTTCCCTTTGTAATTACCAGAGTGTTTCTGAGCAATCACTAGCAGAGTTCAGGTGCTTCGTTTTAACATGGGTGCAGCCCAGAAATGTAGCTTGGTCTGAAACGTAACGGGTGTTGACATCCTGTCAACAGATTACAGATAGCGGAACGAAGCCAAGTGGGAAGATAGGCGCAGAGTTTAGTCGCGTCTGACCCCATCCACAGCCTGTCATCATTCACCGATTACATTCAGCCTTCGGCCAACTGGTTAACTTCGTAAACAAACGTCTGGGGCAGTGACGGCATCACATCAATCTGTATATGATGCGTGTTTTGATTCCGAATCCGCCGTTTCTCGAAATTAGAAATTCATGACACCCATCACGTTATAAATGTACACTATGTTACGAAAACTGTCGCATCTTAATCTGCATATGTCATCTGCAATAATTTAACGATTATCTCTCCCGAATTAGAACAACTCATAGCAATAAAAACAGCGCAGAATCCTAACGTAATTCATGGTTGCGACAACACTCTTTTTTTATTTTTTTATTTATTTATTTTCTTGTTTCGCGACTGACCTGGACTCTAATATGATTACATGATTACCGCGAATGCTGTTCTTCCAGTTGAAGTCATCCAAGCAACCATTAAGAGGGGATTCACAGCACCGAGTTATAGAACTATAATTGGTTAATTTGATGAGTATTCTTTTCCGGTATGAAACCCGATTCAAAGTGTCACTGAAACGAACAATGAGCTCAAATGGTATCTCCTACAAAGAAAGGCTTGATGCATGGCTGGGAGATCTGGTCTCAGATTTCATAGAGACTAATTTTCATTGCGATTTAAAAGCATATTGCTTCCTCCAGCTTATACCTGATTCCATTGCCAAAAGGATAAAACGGAGATTAGATTAGATTTTAGATTAGATTTACTTTCATTCCAATTGATCCGTAGTGAGGAGGTCCTCCAGGATGTGGAACATGTCAGAAAAACAACAATACATGACAAATATTTACAACTAAAACAAATAAGCTAATGTACCATTCCACAGGTCCCAAGTGGAATGATCGTCATTTTTTAATGAACACTAAGAGTCATTTTACAAATACTAATGCACTGAATTTAAAATAAAAAAGTTTTTTATTTATTTATAAGGTAATACAACTACTGTAATACTTATTTACAATGAACACATTACTGCACTGAAATGGTGCAGAAGTTAGATTATACTAACACACACACACACACACACACACACACACACACACACACAGACACACAAATTTTCAATGAACACATTACTGCACTGAAATTGTGCAGAAGTTATGTTGTACTTATATACAAATCAGTTGGTTTTACTAAGAAATTCATCAATGGAGTAGAAGGAGTTGGCCACCAATAAATCCTTTAGGCTTCTCTTAAACTGAATTTCATTGGTTGTTAAGCTTTTTATGGCTGCTGGCAAGTTATTGAAAATGTGTGTTCCTGAATAATGCACACCTTTTTGTACAAGACTAAGTGACTTTAAATCCTTGTGAATATTATTCTTATTTCTAGTATTGATTCAATGAATTGAGCTGTTGGTTTGAAAAAGTGATATATTTTTAATGACAAATTTCATTAAGGAATAAATATATTGGGAAGCAGTAGTTAGTATCCCTAGTTCCCTAAACAGGCTTCTGCAGGATGTTCTTGAGTTCACACCACATATAACTCTCACTGCACGTTTTTGTGCCCATAAAACTTTAGCTTGGCTTGATGAATTACCCCAAAAAATAATCCCATATGACATTATGGAATGAAAGTAAGCATAGTACGCCAGCTTTTTCATTTTTATATCCCCTATGTCTGACAAAATTCGCATTGCAAACAGAGATTTGTTAAGATGCTTCAGCAGTTCTGTGGTGTGCTCCTCCCAGTTGAATTTATTATCAAGCTGTAATCCCAAGAATGAACACTGTCCACTTCTTCTATCTTCTTGTCATTGTATGTTAGACATATACTCTTGGGACACCCCTTACAAGTTCTGAACTGCATGTAGTGTGTTTTTTCAAAGTTTAGTGACAAAGAATTGGCTAGGAACCAGTGATTAATGTCCACAAATATTTTATTGACTGATCTTTCTAAGACTACACTTGATTTGCTATTTATTGCAATGTTTGTATCATCGGCAAACAAAACAAACTTGGCATCTGGTAATGTTACTGATGAAAGGTCATTGATATACACAAGAAAAAGTAAGGGCCCCAAAATGGAACCTTGTGGGACCCCACATGTAATTAGTTCCCAGTTGGATGATGCCTGATAGCTTGATACATGTCTCTTTCCTAATAACACCCTTTGTTTCCTGCCAGAGATATAAGATTTGACCATTTTGCAGCATTTCCTGTTATACTATAATATTCTAGTTTACTTAAAAGGATATTGTGATTTACACAGTCAAATGCCTTTGACAGATCACAAAAAATACCAGTTGCCTGCAATTTTTTGTCTAATGAATTAAGCACATTTTCACTGTAAATGTAGATAGCCTTCTCAATATCAGAACCTTTTAGAAATCCAAACTGTGACTTTGACGTATGTTATTTGAGATAAGATGGTTATAAAGACGACTGTACATTACTTTTTCGAAAATTTTTGAGAATGCTGGCAACAGTGAAATTGGATGGAAATTTGATGCTATTTCTTTAACTCCCTTCTTAAACAGTGGCTTAACTTCAGGATATTTCAGCCATTCAGGAAATATTCCACTAATAAACGACTGGTTACACAGATAGCTTAATATGTTACTTAGCTCAGAATCACATTCTTTAATTAACTTTGTTGATATTTCATCATACCCACCAGATGTTTTCGATTTTAAAGATTTTACGATGGACATTATTTCTGTTGGGGTAGTGAGGGTCAAATTCGGATTATGAAAGTTACTTGAAGTGTCTGGTCTAAGGTAATCCATAGCAGCATCTACCGAACCTGACAACCCCATCTTTTCAGTAACAGTTATAAAATGTTTGTTAAAAAGTTCTGCAACACTATATACATCTGTCACCAATGTATCATTTACTCTTAATGCTATTTGTTCCTCTTCATGTCTGTTTCTACCGGTCTCCTCCTTCACTATATCCCATATTGTCTTTATTTTGTTATATGATATGACTATCTTTTCCTTGTAATATATTTGCTTTGATCCGTATTACAGTCTTTAATATTTTGCAGTATTTCTTATAATGTGCTATAGCATCAACATTGGAAATGTTTCAGATTGACAGATACGGTTTTCTTTTTGTTTTACAAGATACCCCTATTCCTCGAGTAATCCATGGCTTCTTTGTAGACTTTGCTCTAACCTTGGTAAGTTTTGGGGGAAAACAGTGTTCCAATAAGGTAAGCACTTTATTAGCAAAAATGTTATATTTTTCATTCATGCCATGAACACTGTAAACATCAGTCCAGTGAATGTCTCTGAGGAGTGTCCTAAAATAATCAATTTTTGGCTTACTGATTACCCTCTTGAGCTCAGATTTAACAGATTTTATATCCTGTTCAATATTAACATTTAACAGAAGGAACTGCATGTCATGGTCTGAGAGGCCATTGACTATTGGTTTTGTAATATAATTTTGTTCATTGGACTTTTCTATAAAGATATTATCAATGGCTGTTTGTGAGCAAGTGGCTATCCTAGTGGGAAACTTTACAGTGGGAATTAAGTTGAATGATAGTGTTACTAACTCAGATAAGTTCTTATTGGGAGAGTCTTTAAGGAAATCTACATTGAAATCACCAGCAACCACTATTTATTTGTTTTTGGTTGTTAAATGGGCCAGTACAGCTTCAAGGTGGTTGACAAACAGATTAAAGGTACCTACAGGTGCTCGATATACACTTAATATTATGAAGGATTTTTTAAGAAATTCTAATTCTGTTGCACATGCTTCCATATGCTGTTCTAGGCAAAATTTATGGATGTCTATGTTCTTAAATTTATGACAGTTCCTGATGAATGTGGCAACTCCTCCTTTCTCCATTTCTGATCTACAAAAGTGAGATGTTAACCTAAACCCTGTAACACTTAAAAGTGTTACAGGGTCGGAAACCTTTTGAATTCTTTTTTACACCCATAGTGGAATAGGAAGGGGACAAACTAATTTTAGTGCACTACATGTCCTCCGTAACATGTAGTATAAGTGTATGTAAAATAAAACTGTAGATAAAGAAACAGATGTCGATGAGAGTATAATCAGTTTTATTACGTACAGCAGTGGTCAAATCATAAGGACTGATTGTAACCTTAGGGCGAGATATATCTGACAGTAAAACTTGTTCAGACCTTCATGTGTTGGTAGGATGATAGATCCTCTAAGCAAGGACTTCTCGGCGAATACCTATCGGGGCTGGCTATTCCCCACAATAGTGTGGTTGGCAGTTACTGCAGCCTTTTATCCGTAGACGCTGGTAATATATTTATGACCTGGTGAATTGTTGATCTGGTAGCAAATGTTCAAAATATGTCATTTCTTGGTGAAACGTTGTAAATTAACTAAACGAACACTGTTTTTGGCCTTGTTTCATAATTTTATTATTAATGTTATTGCACAAGGTAGGTTTCGGGTTATAAACCCATTTTCAAGTACATTACCACAATTGTAGTGTAACTGCTGAATATCTTGTAATATATGTAATTCGTTAAAAAGTGATCATTGTACATCAAACTATGGATCTATACCTTAAGAAGTTGAGATGATATCTTTGCCTTGTCATCATGTTTATCTGTGCATTATCGTCTTTGGGAAACAGTAACGTACTTGAAAATGGGTTTATGACCCGAAACCTAGGTTGTTCAGTAACATTAATAATAAAATTGTGAAACAAGGCCAAAAACAGTGTTTGTTTAGTTAATTCAAAATATGTCATTGTGTAATTAGCCGCCTTTAAAGAAAGCGTGCACATGGGAGAGTGCAAATATCACTGCGAGTTCCATGAATTAGTGTGAAATGCCTTAATATCTTACCTAACTTCGCCGATAAACAGTGAACAGAATTTCGTCCTCAACTGAAGATTTGACAGTTGGCTATTGTCAGTTGGGAAGTGGATGTGATAGCATCCTTGTGAGAAAAACAAAATAACAGTTATGCAAAAGATTACAGGCTGTACATTATTGATGTTGATCATTCACACAACATACACAATCGATTTCGGAATACACATTCCATCATCAGATATACCTGGGAAACTATACTTAGAAGGAGAGACAGCATTGGTCGTATTTTTTTGTTTTATTAACCGCAAAATCGATTTTCTGTCACTTAGTGATCATCCTCAGTGCTGTAATGTACAATTTAAACTGGTAGGCACTGGTGTCAACAAGCTTAGAGCGATCACATAAACTAATCACATCTACACTGACAGAAAAAAAGAATTGCAACATCAAGGAGGAGTGGTATGACATAAACGAAAGTTAATAGGCGTGTTTCGCACCTGCAAGATGATACCTATTCAAATTTCTCACCATTGGCATAAGAGTGGCGCCAGAAGCACCACTTTGAGGATGCGAATGAGGTTTGCTTTAAATACACGCTGTAACATAACGGTCGTGAAAGCTAATAACCTTTGAGTCTGGACTCGATGAGTTGATGTTAGCCAAGAATGCCTTTATTTAAGACGCCATTGTCAACACCTCACTCAGTTAGAACGAGGTAATTGTAGTCGGGCTAGGGGAAGTTGGGTGTTCCTTCTGCCATATTGCAGAAAGACATGACAGGAATGTAGGGACTGCACATGATTTCTGGTAGCGGTGGTCAAGGTAATGTACTGTTGCAAGGAGACCAGGCTCCAGGCGGCCACCTGGCACCACCGAGAGGGAGGTTCAGCGTGTGGCTCTGGTGCTTCGTACAGCATATCCAGCAGCAATTCGAGCAACAGTTGGCAGCACAGTAACACAACGACTGTTACAAATACTTTGCTTCAGGGACAGCTCCGAGCCAAACGTCCTATAGCGTACGTTCACTGACCCCAAACCACCACCAACTGCGACTTCAGTAGAATCAAGTAAGAGTTCATTGCAGGACAGAGTGAAGGTCTGTTGTGTTTTCTGATGTGAGCTGGTTCTTCATCGGTGCCAGTGATGGTCGTGTATTGGTTAAAAGGATGCCAGAAGAGAGCCTGCAACTAACCTGCCAAGGGTTATGCACACTGGACATAGACCTGGAATTATGGTCTCGGATGTGATTTCATATAACAGCAGGAGCACTCTTTGGTTATTCCACGAGCCTTGACTGCAAATTTGGTCAGTCTGGTGATTCGATCTGTTAAGCTGCCATTCATAAACTGTATTCCAGGGGTGTTTTCCAACAGGATGACGTTCGTCCACATACCACCATTATAACCCAACATTTTCTACAGAATGTCGACATGTTTCCTTGGCCTGCTCGATCACCAGATCTGTCTCCAATCGAGCACCTATGAGACATCATGGGTCGACAACTCCAGCGTCATCCACTAACAGCATTAGTCGTACCTACAGGGAGAAAAGTATTTAAACCGACAAATTCTGGGAGGTTGTAGGGGACATCAAAACAAATATTTTTTCCTAATGTCATTTTGTCCTATGAGGGTTATTTAAACTGGTGGAGGCCGTACTACGCTCGTCAGTTGTTAGAGGCCGTATTACGATCTTCAGTTGTAGGCAACTGCTCTCCACCAGTGTAGTAGTGCATTGGCTCTGTTTACTAATGGAGCGATACACCTGGAGTGAGTACACTGATATGGTTGGTCTGTACTACGTAGCGCACCACAACGGACGAGCTGCACAGCGGGTTTATCAACAACAATATCCTAATCGGCGTATCCAGCATCATACGATCTTTGCTGCTGTGTACCAACGTCTGCGTGAGACCGAGTCATTTAGCAGATTACCTGGACAGGGACGCCGTCGCACGGTAAGAACGCTGCAATGTGAGGAAGCTGTCTTGCAGCATGTGGAGTGGGATCCTTCAGTCAATGCGGTTCTTCGTTAATGTGTGGGTCGGTATTGTTGGGGAATCTTTAATTTGGCCGTCTGCTACCTAGGCCATTAAATGGCAGCCATTATTACAATTTTCTCGCCAGAGCTTTGCCAGAATTGCTGGAAGACGTCCCGCTCCCTACAAGACAACGCATGTGGTTCCAACATGACGGGGCGCCGGCACATTTCGGTCGTCGTGTGCGTCGATTCCTGGACCGATGGTTCCCAGAAACGTGGATTGGCGGAGGTGGTTCTGTACCATGGGCTGCTCGATCACCAGATATGTCCCCTCTGGACTTTTTTGTCTGGGGCTAGATGCGCAAAGCTGTTTACGCAACTCCTGTTGCATCAGAAGAGGATCTGGTTGCCCGGATAGTAGCAGCAGCAGGAACAATTCAGGATACTCCTGGGGTTTTTGCCCGTGTCAGACAGAACATGATCCGAAGGTGTAACCTTTGTTTAGGTGTCAATGGAGGCATTTTTGAAAATCTGCTGTAATTGAAATTGGGTTGTGTTAAGGGGCTCCGGAAAGGATCAAAATCATGAAAAGTTCAATTTTTACTTTTTTGCGTTTTCTGAATGTGCAGACTATTACCTTTTAATAGATATATAATTTATTCAATTCCGAAGACTACAACTATTTTTAAATTTTTTTTGAAATGTTTTCTACATGGGCGTGACCCACTGTGGCGCTGTTAAACTGCTGTCAAATGGTGTTATTATTAACGTCCTTGTTGATCAGGTACATTTTAGTGATGTGAGATAAAGTATGTGTTGTGGCTAACCTGTGATGGTTCAATATATATCGCTGGTGTGATTGTCGATTGTTTCATGTTTATTTACTCTGTCGTTATCTCGAAAATATTCGTAATTAATTCTGTTTCTTGAGTCTCTGTTTTGTAGAAGTATAATAATGAGTAAAAGTAAAGTTATTAGAAATCCTCTGAAGGCTTTTAAGAAAAGGAGAAATGTTGGAAAGCCAAAGGTATGTGTTATTACTGTAAACAATAAAGACGATAACCAAGTGAGTGAACCTAACCTCTCAAGTACACCTGCCCATTGCAGTCAAAGTGGGAAAGAAAATACTTCACAGAAGAAGCTTGGTTCAATGAGTGAAAACTATGAATGTTTTATGGGCGAATCGGATGTGAATGAAATATTTGATATGTCGGTTCTCAAAGGAATTTTTTCAAACTGTGTAAGATGTATTCATTATAGTGAAGTTGGTCTGGAACTCTCCATAATAAAGCACGTAGGACTTGCTAGTGAAATACAACTGAAATGTCATAAGTGTTCATACATGACCACCTTTTGGAACAGTGTTGCAGTAACTGCAACTGAAGAAAATGGTAGCAAAATCTACGAACACAACATTAGATTTGTTTATTCCTTGCGTTCAGTTGGTAAGGGTGCTACTGCAGGTGCAATTTTCTGTGGCATCATGAATCTTCCAAATCCCCCAACGAAGTTTACGACCTATAATAAATTAATAGGGTCTAAAGTAGAAGATGTCTGTATAGAATCTATGAAGAACGCTGTGGAAGAGGCAGTAATGGAAAATAATGGTAACAGAGATTTGACTGCAGCGTTCGATGGTACCTGGTATAAACGGGGACACACATCTCTTCATGGTGTAGTATCTGCCACCAGTATGTATACAGGGAAAGTTTTAGATGTAGCAGTAATATCAAAGTATTGTAGATGTCCACAAAATATAAAGGTACACATGAAAATAATTGCAAAGCTAACTATAGTGGCAGTAGTGGAGGAATGGAAGTGGCTGGTGTTGCCAGTATATTCCAGCGTTCTGAGGCGTGTGATAAAGTGCGATATGTTAATTACCTTGGTGACGGTGATTCTAAAAGTTTCAAACATGTTCAAGGACTGAAGCCCTATGGTGATGATGTTGTAGTGCAGAAATTTGAGTGTATTGGACACGTACAGAAGCGAATGGGAACAAGACTTCGGCGACTGAAAGCTTCGTACAAAAAACAAAAACTCAGTGATGGTAAAGGGTTGGATGGGAAGGGAAGGTTAACTGACAGTGTAATTGACAAAATACAGAACTATTATGGAATGGCTATTAGGCAAAATACACAAAGTGTCGACGAAATGAAGAAGGCTGTTTGGGCTCTTTTTTTTTTTCATACTTCTTCAACCGATGAAAATCCCCAACATAGCTTGTGTCCCAAAGAAGAAGACAGTTGGTGTAAAATAACAAAGGATTGCTAACTGGTGAAGTGTACACTCATAAGCATAGTCTGCCTCATGCAATAATGGAGGTGATAAAACCTATTTTCAGAGACTTAGCAGCACCTGAACTGTTGAAAAAGTGTATTCACGGAAAAACTCAAAACCCCAATGAAAGTGTAAATAGTGTTATATGGTCGAGAATCCCCAAGACTGTATTTGTTGGAATAGAAACACTTCACTTTGGTGTGTATGATGCTGTTGCGACTTTCAATGATGGCAACATTATAAGGTGCAAGGTATTTAGAAATATGGGAATGAAGATAGGTTCTAACATGGTACGAGCGATGCTTGCTTTAGACAAGGAACGCCTTCGGGCTGCAGACAGGGCTGTAAAGAGTCTAGAAATACAAGCAAGAGTAAACAGGAGGAGGAACAAGAGGAAGCTGGAGGAGGAGTTTGCAGAGGATGAAGATAATCCATCCTATGGACCTGGAATGCACTAAAAAGTTAATCCAATCTTTGTCGCTTGATTCCCAAAACTTTTATTTTCTCATACTAATTACATGTTTTCTAAGGATCTTTCAAACATATTTGTTTCAAACTTTCAGTAAATGTTACACAGTACCTTCTGCATAATTTAACACAGCCTTTTTCCAAAAAACTGTATATTTTTGAATATATAAATAAAAAATTGCAAAAAATGTTGTGAATTTTCATTACAATTGAAAAAAAATCATCTTTAATAACTGAACTAAAATTTTGTAAAATCCCTGTGTTAAGTTGTAGCCCATATTCCAATAAATAATCTGTAAAAAGTTCAACTTCCTACCTCAAATACTTTGTGAGGAAAGATGTAATTTATAAGCGTTATTTTAACATTGCAAGTATAGGGCGTTCCGGAGCCCCTTAATGTGTTGTCTCTTGGTCATAAAAAAGTGTAAAAGTTTTTGTTGGTTTAATTAATTTGCGACCAGAGAAATCTTCCTCTAACGGTTTAAATATTTCTCATAGGAAAAAATGACATTAGAGAAAAATATTTGTTTTGGTGTCCCCTACCAGTTCCCAGAGTTTGTCGGTTTAAATACTTTTCACCCTGTATATTGACCGACCAAGTGTCACAGGCTTGGAACTCCAGCCCACAAACTGACATTCGGCACCTGTACAATACAATGCATGCACGTTTCCATGTTTGTAGTCAACATTTGGGCGGTAACACCGGTTATTAATGTACCAGCATTTCATATTTGCAATGGCTTATCTCGCACTTACATTAACCTGTGATCCTACAATGTTAATCACTTAATTATGTTACCTAGAGAGATGTCAACACTCTAAATTTATTATTTTTTGCTCCCGCTGTTTTTTCCGTCAGTGTATGACGATCCACTGGAATAAGTCCACGAATGGATCGCCAAAATCCCTCCAGTATCCTCCCATACCACTTAGTTGCAGTTTACTACTCATACGAAACCCAAAATAACTGAATAACGTACCAACAAAAGTTGAGGTCCACAAACAGGCAAAAGCAACCCACACAGTGCATCATAGGGAATGTAATGTAGAACCAAGCTATTTACCAACTAAACAAGCGATTCTAATACGTAACTGTGTATTATAACATGAATCTCTATCAAACAGTTCTTACAAATGTTAGAAGAAATCTTCTGCTTGTACGATCAATGGAATGAGGATCATTGGAATCTAAGTCCAGATAGTAAATACCATTTCAACAACGCCTGTATAAGAGAACGACATTACACACGTATAACACTCAATAACTTAAATTCAGGTTTACAGCCGCGTGGGGTAGCCGCATGGTCAAGGGTGCATTGTCACGCTTTGTGCGGCTCCTCCCGACGAAGGTTCGAGCCCTTCCTCGGGCATGGGTGTGTGTGTTGTCCTTAGCGTAAGTTAGTTTAAGTTAGATTAAGTAGCAAGTAAGCCCAGGGACCGATGACCTCAGCAGTTTGGTCCCATAGTCCTTACCAAAATCTTCCAAGCTTTTTCTGGTTTACGATCGGAAACCGAGCTGTTAGTAGTCTATAATTACCCTACAGGATTCGATTTAAGTGTTATAGTAATTTTGTTGACAGCAAAACAACGATTATATAGACGACAGTTGTAAGGAGTTTGAAAACGTTCCTTTTTCTTTTGTTTATTTGAAATGAGAAATAACGTTTCTGGAAAAGGAATGACTTCGTTTACGGGAATACGAGACCTTATTTCTGACTCCCAGCATGCCATTTTTCGTCAAGAACGGTGGGGTGTAGGTTTTTTGTACCAACCATAAACAGGATTACTTAATCTACTCTCTGAGATTAAAAAGAACATCGGACTCGCTCCAGCAGTAAAATACTCTATGAACTATGTATATAAAGTTCTTTTAACAATCAGTTTAGTAACGAAGAGTGTCCCATTAAATCAGTAAGTAATTTTCCTCAGTTTTTTCCTTGAGTCATCAGCGTTCAGGCTGGGTCGATGTGGCCCGCCACGTATTCTTCTGTGCCAACTTTTCACCTCAGAGCAGTAACTACAACCTACGTCCTCAGTTACATGTTGGATGTATTCCATCCTCTCTCTTTACAGATCTTACCGTCTACAGCTCCCTCTAGTACCATGGAAGCTATTACCTCGTGCCTTAACAGATGTCCTATCGCCCCGCAGTGTTTGCCAAATACTCGTGCTCATTTCCTCGTCAATTCTGCGGATAACCGCATTGCTTACCTTAGTACTACACCTAATTTTCAACGTTCGTCTGTAGCACCACCTCTCGTATGCTTCAATTGTCTTTTGTTCCGGTTTTCCCACAGTTCATTTTTCACTACCGTACAGTGCTGTGCTCCAAACCTACTTTATCAGAAATTTCTCTTTCAAACGAAGGCCAATTTTTGATCTTCCTCCTCATAGAGGCCTTCAATTTACTCTTTCCTCCTTTCCGCTCTCTCCTCTCCATTTGACAATGGAATTCCTACTGCACGCTTATTCTTACCGCCTTTCCCTTAATTACACTGAGGGTTGTTTTGACTTTTCTACACGTTGAGTCCGTCCTTCCGATAATCATTTCTTCTTCTATCTTCCGACAATCATTTCTTCTTCGATTTCGTCACATGTTTCATTCATCCACTTCGCCTTAGCTTCCCTACACTTCCTAGCTATTTCAATCTTAAGTTACTTTTATTTCTGTGTTCCTGAATTTCCCTGAACATTTTCGAACTTTCTTCTTTCGCCAATCAACTGAAGTTCCTCAACAGGAATGCCTAAAACAAAAATATTTATGTGTTATCGTTTGGCACAGATAAAGAATGTAATCTACATCTACATCCATACTCCGCAAGCCACCTTCCGGTGTGTGGCGAAGGGTACTTTGAGTAACTCTATCGGTTCTCCCTTCTATTCTAGTCTCTTATTGTTCGTGGAAAGAAAGATTGACGGTATGCCTCTGTGTGGGCTCTAATCTCTCTGATTTTATCCACATGGTGTCTTCGCGAGATATACGTAGGAGGGAGTAATATACAGCTTGACTCCTCGAATCTTCAACAAAAGCCCGTACTGAGCTACTGAGCGTCTCTCCTGCAGAGTCTTCCACTGGAGTGTATCTACCATCTGCATAACGCTTTCGCGATTACTAAATGATCCTGTAACGTAGCGCGCTGCTATCCGTTGGATCTTCTCCATCTCCTCTATCAACCCCATCTGGCACGGATCCCACACTGGTGAGCAATATTCAAGCAGTGGGCGAAAAAGTGTACTGTAACCTACTTTCTTTGTTTTCGGATTGCATTTCCTTAGGATTAATCTTAATGTGCTCAAAATTACACGGAAACTTGGTCACTGAAATCATGAATTATTATGAGAGTAAAAACTGCCGTCTTGATGCAGCATTTCCGTAACTTTCTTAGATATCTTTCATTTCAACCAGAAGATGATGAGTATGAAAGCCGTGGACGACCAGACCATTAGAGACGTAGTATCAGGTAGGATTAAGGATTGTTGAGGGTGGCGGGATTGCTGCGTTGTTTAAAGGAATATTTCATTCGCCTTTAGTGATCCATAGGACCAGAATCGCTATCCTACAGAATGCAAGCTTTTCCCGTAATTGGCCGGTAGTGGTGGCCGAGCTGTTCTAGGCACTACAGTCTGGAACCGCGCGACCGCTACGGTCGCAGGTTCGAATCCTGACTCGGGCATGGATGCGTGTGACGTCCTTAGTTAGGTTTAGGTAGTTCTAAGTTCTAGAGGACTGATGACCTTAGAAGTTAAGTCCCATAGTGTTGAGAGCCATTTGAACCATTTTTTTTCCTCGTAATTACTGCGCCATCTCAGTCGGTACGTTGCTACAATTCGACGCTATTACTCAGTCGATTATCAGAGTAGGAGTTACAAGTGAAAGTAACAGAGAAACCCGGAATTCGGGTACAGTTCATAGGTATTTCTGATTATGGGAGTAATTCAAAATTTACGTATTTTCGTCGGGGTTTTCAGCGAAAAAAAGTCTTATCTTTTTGGACGTCGGGTCTAACGGAATGTGGAGGTGCGGGGTGAAGTAGGGTTCATGCGCAATGCGAAGGAAGGCTATCGGCGCGATTTATGGGCGCAATTCCCATGAATCGCGTTCGGGACGGCCGGCCGGCGTGTACCGGCGCAGCCATGACGGCGGCGTTCCGTATCGAGAGCTGGCGGAGCCAGCGCGCCGGCGTCAGGCCTGAATCTACTGCCCGCGCCGCGCCGCTCGTAAAATCGATTCTCCGCCATAAATCGCACGTATAATTTAATACAATGTAGGAATCCGCGATATGAGAACAAGCAGAACGCTCAAATGGATGCTGAATGGGACTTAATATCCGAAAGCCATTCCGCGAGATACGAAATGTAAATGCTTGTTTCTAGCCCATTACATAAATCAGGCGTTGCGAGGGAGATTGGGAACGGCGGCGGCGGGTGGTGGCTCGACGGTCCGAGGGTGGGTGGCTGGAGGTTTGACGGCTGGGGAGGGGGTGGTGGGGGGTTGAGGGTGTCGGGAGGATGTGAGGCGCACCAGAGGGCCGCACAGTGTGCCGCTGTGCGGAGAACTGCCTCGCTGTATCTCTGCGCACTCAGAGATTAACCGCAGCTGGCGCGGCTGGCGGGTAGCGACCGCAGCCAACAACCGCCCAGTATGTGGGGCCCTACCCGCGCTAGGCTGGCCTCCCTGTTAAAATACCAGCCCGCAGCACAGGCAGACTGCCTGCAGTTCTCGTCCCGCTGCTCGTAGCAACATTGCTGCTAGCTCTCCGTTAGTGCCTACAATCCTGTAACCTCCCTCCCTTTGCTCTTTGTTGCTAGTGTTTTCTCATCTTCACCTTGAGACATGCAAGTAGAGAATGGGATTACTAATCGGTTGGCGCATAAGGTCGTAATGTTTTTGTTTCGCGTGTTCGTATTCCAGTTGCTTTATTTATCGACTTTCATTTGTAGTTCACTGGTCCTCTTTGTGTTTACATATTGTCGTTTTCTCATTCAGAAATAGAGAGCGCGGCTGTGGACAGTAGAAAATGAAGTGCCGAGTGGAGAAATCGGAACTTTTCCGACATGTTCTTCTGTTTGAGTTCAATAGAACCATCACAGCAGCGGAGTCAGCCAGAAACATTTGCGCCTTGTATGGGAACAATGCCATTGGACATAGTACAGTTTCTAGGTATTTCTGATTATGGGAATAATTCAAAATTTACGTATTTTCGTCGGGTTATTCAGCGAAAAAAAGGCTTATCTTATTGGACGTTTTCACAGTATATATAAATGACCTAGTAGATAGTGTCGGAAGTTCCATGCGGCTTTTCGCGGATGATGCAGTAGTATACAGGGTAGTTGCAGCATTAGAAAACTGCAGCGAAATGCAGGAAGATCTGCAGCGGATAGGCACTTGGTGCAGGGAGTGGCAACTGACCCTTAACATAGACAAATGTAATGTATTGCGAAAGAAGGATCCTTTATTGTATGATTATATGATAGCGGAACAAACACTGGTAGCAGTTACTTCCGTAAAGTATCTGGGAGTATGCGTACGGAACGATTTGAAGTGGAATGATCATATAAAATTAATTGTTGGTAAGGCGGGTGCCAGGTTGAGATTCATTGGGAGAGTCCTTAGAAAATGTAGTCCATCAACAAAGCTGGTGGCTTACAAAACACTCGTTCGACCTGTACTTGAGTATTGCTCATCAGTGTGGGATCCGTATCAGGTCGGGTTGACAGTGGAGATAGAGAAGATCCAAAGAAGAGCGGCGCGTTTCGTCACAAGGTTATTTGGTAAGCGTGATAGCGTTACGGAGATGTTTAGCAAAGTCAAGTGGCAGACTCTGCAAGAGAGGCGCTCTGCATCGCGGTGTAGCTTGCTGTCCAGGTTTCGAGAGGGTGCGTTTCTGGATGAGGTATCGAATATATTGCTTCCCCCTATTTATACCTCGCGAGGAGATCACGAATGTAAAATTAGAGAGATTCGAGCGCGCACGGAGGCTTTCCGGCAGTCGTTCTTCCCGCGAACCATACGCGACTGGAACAGGAAAGGGAGGTAATGACAGTGGCTCGTAAAGTGCCCTCCACCACAGACCGTTGGGTGGCTGGCGGAGTATAAATGTAGATGTAGGGTGACAAGAAAATGATTTTCTGGTTTTTACGTGGGTCGTTTTGACATTGGTGACTCTCCTTCAGAAAGACCTTCGGCGTTTGATGAACGTTTAAACGAATTAATCTACAACCATCCACCTCAGTCTACTCGAGAACTGGCAATTGTGAATTGTGATCATTTCAACATCGCGAAACATTTACATGCAGTCGGGTTGTGGGTACCGCATGCTCTAAGCCAAAATAAAAGAAAAAAAATTTTAAAAAATCGGCGGGTGGCTATATGTGCATCTCTTCTTGCTCGTCATCAATTAGCTCGTGAACAACACCAACTATTCCTATCCTGTACCGTTCACTGGTGACGAGAAATGGTGTCTTCAAGCTAACATAAGGAAAAGAAAGGAATGACTGAGCTCAAACTAAGCAGCAATTCACCCTAGAAATATCTGCATGCATCCACAAAAGCTGAAGTTATGCATCTGGTGGAACAGTGACCGTTTGGGTACTACGAATTCCCCCCCCCCCCCCTTCCGACCGTGGTGTAATCATTACTGCTGTCATTCAGTGTCGATAACCTAAGACGTCTTGCAGACACAATCCTAGAGCAGCGACCAGGAAGACTGCGTGAAGTGATGCTGTTCCACCATAACGCTCGCCTGCGTTGTGCTAGATTGACAACAGACACTATACAGGAGTTCGGTTGGGAAGCCATTTCGCACTCACTTTATTGCCCTCAGATTTTCAACTTTTCCTCTCTCTACCCAACAACCTTCAAGGAACTTAATTTCCAGATGAAAATGCATTTCGAACGTGGCTCGATGAGTTCTTCCCTTCAAAACCACGTGATTTCTACATTTGCG
The DNA here is from genome assembly GCF_023898315.1 of Schistocerca nitens. NCBI lineage: Eukaryota > Metazoa > Arthropoda > Insecta > Orthoptera > Acrididae > Schistocerca > Schistocerca nitens. Next base: position 918,609,435 of record NC_064614.1, on the reverse strand, counting down.
GAATCGAAGAGTTACCCCAGCCTTGCCACGCTGTTGTAAATAGTGAAGGAGAATATATTATTGACGACTAAAGTCTCTATTATATGTATCTTATAGATAAAGGCTACGAACTTAAGCACCAACCTAATAGATTTGGAACTCGTGTGCAATCAGGCACTTTTCATTGCGTGTATTCATGAGAGCGTCGATAGGCAATTGCCTTTTTCAAAGAATCTGCAGTAGCTTCATGGAGCTATAACAAGGGAATTGTCTTGACGTACTAAACTTGAAGCTGACGTCTGCCATGTCACTTGACCAAACATTAGCTGTTGGTGACAGTGTTTTGATAAAAAAATGCTAAAATGTTTGTGTCACCGGTGTTTTTTTTTGTTATGGTTTTAGGGCGCAAAACTGCTACGGTCATTAGCGCCCTGTCTGTGACTTAGGAAAAGCTAAAAAACGAAACTGTAAACCAGCAGCAATGGGAGCAAAACTCAAAAAGTATGGAAACCAAAAACAGAAGGAAAGCTTAAAAAACCACTATAGAAGGGGGGTTGTTTGTCCCCAAAAAGAGTGGGGCAGGATCGCCGCTTAAAAGATGTCGATGGCTAAATAGTCAGTGCCCTAACCGGAGTCAAAATTACCTCCTCCCGACGACGAGTTCGGGAGGAAGAGGTCCAAGCACAGGGAAGAGCTTTCACGTCCCGCAATTTATTATTGGGAAGTGTTGACCAATGTGCGTGCCATAAAAGAGCAACACGACGACATAAAACACTCCGTAGATCGGTGAAGGGAATCATGTGAATAGCTGGCCGAAGAAGAGAGACTGCAGCCATGGCCGCTATATCGGCCGCCTCATTTCCACAGATACCAACATGTCCTGGGATCCAGAGGAACGCCAGAGATATTTTGTATAATTAAATGTCTACTCCTTGAGAGGGTCCTCATAAGGAAGGAATGATCGTAGGACATTGAACATTTTTGGAAACATTTGTAAGACATATGGAAGAGAAATAACAGTTAAACTATTAAAAGAAACGCATTTTAATTTCAACATGAGAGAGAAACATTTGTTAACTGCGTATCATATTTACGTTCCACGTTACAAACATTGGTGAATGTGACGACCGTCTGTATCCACGACAGCCTGGAGCAGCACTAGAGATTGCTCCACTGTTGATCTGAACAATGGTGGACCATGGAAACAACGCGTCGATACCCGTCAAGAGCAGCTGCGGTATTGCTGTTGTCTTCATACAACAGCTTTACGAGTAAAGCCCTGTTCATCTTGTCCAGACCTATCTTGAGAGTCTGCGAATGTAGTGCACACAGACGTATGTGTTTCAACTCCACTAGTGCCGATACCTAACGGTAACTCATGATACTAACACTAATAACAACGCAAATTCTGCAGCGCACAGTCTGAACATCATTCCTATAAAGTTGGGTATCCACAAGGTAAATAGTTTCCCCTCTACACTGGCTAAAATAGCGAAATTTTAATTATAAGTACCCTGCACTAATTGTCCTGGTTTCAGTGTAAGTTGTAAAAGAATCACCTCCCATTCACAATTAGACTCGTTCAAGCAATATTTTCTTTCATGTACACGAACCTTGTTTACACTGATTTTATTTCTATCAATCGACTTCAGATTTTCTGTCAGTTCAGCTCTAAAAGCTCCCTGGATTAGCGCAGTGAGAAGACTTCAGATTTTCTCTTTGGGTGAACGCTGTGAGAAGAAAATATTTGAAACCCACCAAACGTAACAAAATATATTCTCAGATTTGAAACCAACCAAATATATTCTCAGTATTTTAGGGAAGGAGACATGACCAAATATCTTTTTCGTCAGCCCGTATTAACGAAAATACTTGATTACAAAATCAGCCTTATCACATTATATACTTTTCTTTGAAACGTATAACGGGGCTAAATGCGTCGTATTGCTGAATGAGATATGCATTTAACACCAGAAAAACATCTAAAATTGCTTTCCCGACACTATCCTATTCACAAAAGCCCTGCAATATTTATCATTTAAGACAAATGTTTCGTGCACATGCCAGTACATGTTCTAGTTCTTGTGCTCTTCAGTCCAGAGACTGGTTTGATGTAGCTCTCTATGCTACTCTATCCTGTGCAAGCCTCTTCATCTCAGAATAACTACTGCAACCAACATCCTTACCGCGTTGCTGCTACGGTCGCAGGTTCGAATCCTGCCTCGGGCATGGATGTCTGTGATGTCCTTAGGTCAGTTAAATTTAAGTAGTTCTAAGTCTAGGGCGTAGAGCCATTTGAACCATTTGAGCCTACATCCTTCTGAATCTGCTTCATGTCTTGGTGTCCCTCTACGATTCTCTCCACGCTTCCCTGAAATATTAAACTGGTGACCCCTTGATGCCTCAGAACGTGTCCCACCAAACGATCCCTTCTTCTAGTCAAGTTGTGCCAGAAATTCCTCTTCTCCCCGATTATACTCCGTACCTCCTCATTAGTTACGTGATCTACCCACCTAATATTCAGCATTCTTCTGCAGCATCACATTTCGAAAGTTTCTACTCTATTCTTGTCTATACTCTTTATCGTTCATGTTTTCACTTCCATAAATGGCTACAGTCCATACAAATACTTTCAGAAAATACTTCCTGACTCTTAAATCTATACTCGATGTTAACAAATTTATCTTCTTCACATATGCTTTCCTTGCCATAACCAGTCTACATTTTATATCCTCTCTACTTTGATCATCATCAGTTATTTTGCTCCCCAAATAGAAAAATTCATTTACTACTTTAAGTGGCTCATTTCCTAATCTAAAGCCCTCAGCATTACCTGATTTAATTCGACTACATTCCATTATTCTCGTTCTGCTTTTGTTGATGCTCATCTTGTATCCATCTTTCAAGACATTGTGCGTTCCGCTCAACTGCTCTTCCAGGTCCTTTGCTGTCTTTGATAGAATTACAATGTCGTCCGCAAATCTCAGAGTTTTTATTTCTTCTTCATCGTTTATAGTTCCTACTCCAAACTTTTCTTTTGTTTCCTTTACTGCTTGCTCAATATAAAGATTGAATAACATCCACGATAGGCTGCAACCCTGTCTCACTCCCTACTCAATCACTGCTTTCCTTTTATGCCCTTCGACTCTTATAACTGCCATCTGGTGTCTTCACAAATTATAAATAGCTTTACGTTCCCTGTATTTTACACCTGCCACCTTCAGAGTTTGAAAGAGAGTATTCCAGTCAACATTGTCAAAAGCTTTCTCCAAGTCTACAAATGCTACAAACTTTGGTTTGCCTTTCCTTAACCTAGCTTCTAAGAGAAGACGTAGGGTCGGTATTGTCTCGGTGTGCCAATGTTTCTACGGAATACAAACTGATCTTCTCCGAGGTCAATTTCTACCAGTTTTTCCATTCGTTTCTAAAGAATTCGTGTTAGTATTTTGCAACCATGGTTTATTAAACAGATAGTTCGATAATTTACACACCTTTCAACACCTGCTTTTTTGGGACTGGAACTATTATATTCTTCTTGAAGTTTGAAGGTATATCGCCTGTCTCATACACCTTGCTCACCAGATGGAAAGTTTTGTCAGGACTGGCTCTCCCATGGCTATCAGTAGTTCTAATGGAATGTTGTCTACTCCCGGGGCCTTGTTTCAACTCAGGTCTTTCAGTGCTATGTCAAATTCTTCACGCCGTATCATATCTCCCATTTCATCTACGTCCTTTTCCATTTCCATAATATTGCCCTCAAGTGCAATATTTAAGAACAAGAAAAAATGGTAAGGCGTTGTCTGCTAATCTTTTCGGACATCCGCAATGGCGGCGCCGGCTGCAAAGCAACGTACAGCGTAACTCGATAGCGCCTGCTCTGCCTGCTAGGAGAGCTTATCTTTGGGCGAATAGTGTCCCAGCGAGTCGCCTGAACTTTGACGGAAGCCAAGCATTAGTATAGGTCCGCGGTAGAAACAGTAAATGTTGCAGCGCATTTGTGACTAACACAGTGTCGGGAAAACATTTTCAGACGTTTTTCTAGTCTTAAATGCATATTTCATCCAGTAATACGAAGCACTGACAGCGGAAAATTTGACACTCTCTTCATCTGCCTGGCGCCATGAGGACGTGCTCATCTGTTTAGTACAGACGTTTCGTCTCGTGACGATGAAATCGGCCCATCGCAGCGACTTTATTCTGGACTATGGTAAGATGATTGTCGGCTGTTTGGGAGTTCTGCATTTACGTAGTTATACGTTTGGTGAAAAAATTCAGCCACCCGAGCTATCATGTTGTTTATCTAGTTGTTCTTCCACTCATCAAGTAATCTTTTCGGCGTTAATATGAATATACAAGATACGCCAAAACATTATGACCACCTGTTTAACAGCGTGTTGTTCCATTTTTCAAACACAGGACAACAGGAATTTTGATTCGCATGTATTCTACAAGTCCTTGAATCCAGAAGTATATGGTAACCAGATGTCTGCCCATAGGTCAAGCAATGTCCGCAAATTACGGGATGATGATTTACGGGCAAACGTTCGCCGACATGTGTTCTAATGGGTACTGATCAGCCACATTTGCTGGCCAAGATATCAATAGGAGTTCACTATAATGACGCTCAAACCACTATATCAAGATTTTGACCTTGCAGCACGAGGAGTTGTCCTGCTGGAAGATATCATCACCGTAAGGGGAACTTAAAGCATGAAGCGAGGGAGGTGGTCCGCAATAATGTTCACATAGGTCACTGCTGCCACGATGTCTCCGATTACCAACACATATCCCATGGATGCCCAATTTACCTGCGGGATTCCAATGCACCATATTATTCCCCAATCTTTTGTCTACAAAATTATTTTTCAACATAATCTCCGTTCAGTGCGACAGCTTTACGCCACCTTATTGCGAGTGCCTGTATGCCAATATGGTACCACTCAACTGGTCGACATCGTACTGCGTCAGTAACCACCCCGTCATCTTCGTGTTGCTTCCCGTGGAGTGCATCCTTCACTGGGCGAAACAGATAGAAGTTGGAAGGTGAGAGTCCTCGACTGTGGACGTGGAAGAATAGTCCAATGAAGATCTGTGAGCTCATCTCGGGCGCGCAGACTTTCATGAGGCCTTGCGTTGTCATGGAGAAGGAGAAATTCCTTTGCATTTTTGTGGCGACGAACTCGCGGAAGTCGTTTCTTCATTTTTCTGGAGGTAGCATAAAACACTTTAAAGTTGATCGTTGCACCCTGAAGGAGCTCTTCAAGCAGAATACCCCTTCATAGTCCCAGAAGATCGTCGCCATGAAATTATGGCTGAGGGTGCAGCTTTGATCGTCTTCTTCGGAGGAGAGGTGGTATGGAGCTACTCCATGGATTGTCAGTTCGAAGTGATGAGCCCATGTTTAATCGCATGTGATGATGTTCGGCAACATGTTATCACGATCAGCAATTTTGCACAGACGGTCCGTCGTTGCTCTTTATGGTCATCTGTTAGGCAGCGAGGATGTCAGCTGGCACACTGGTGGACAGCAGAGACGCCGAGTTGTGCAGCGAGGTGTTTGTGATCCGTCTATCACCTCGAATGAGAGTTTCCGCACGTTCCGACGCTGCAGGAATCACAGCTGTGTGCGGACGGCCGGCGCGCGTGAGATCGGGCAGGATTGGGCGACCTTGTTGTGATCATGACAGACGCCTCGCCCATCTGCTCACAGTGCTTTTGTTCACTACCAGGTGGCCGTAGACATTCTGCAAGTGTTTACCAAAATTTGCGATCTCTGGTTTACCATCAAAAGAGACTCAATGACAGCTCTCTGCTTCGAACGCACCTCGGCTACAGACGCCATTTTGAAGGGTGTCCATGGCGCCTCCACCTATCCAAACTTAATGGAATTGGAGCGGCTGAAGATGGAGTATTCCACAATGTCGCACAACGAATTCCGCATTTTTTCAACCGGAACTGGCCGAGAAAAATACGTGTTCCATTATTATTGAACGTCCCCGTACATCCACCTTCTATTTTCACCTCCCTAATTGAATGTGGCCGAGCGGTTCTAGGCGCTTCAGTCTGGAACCGCACGACCGCTACGGTCGCAGGTTCGAATCCTGCCTCGGGCATGGATGTGTGTGATGTCCTTAGGTTAGTTAGGTTTAAGTAACTCTAATTTCTGGGGGACTGATGACCTCAGATGCTCAGAGCCATTTGAATCATTTGAACCTAATTGAATATGCAGTCACATGTCGGCCTACGGCGTTAAATTTCGGCGATAAAACGCTTTGTGTGCATAACCATGTTCAGAAAATCACTCATAAAACCCTGGTATCCTTGTGGCTGGTAAACAGAGGGCCCACACATTGTTTACCTCAAGCCACCGCGCTGGTCGCCCCCCCCCCCCCCCCTTCCTTGAACACCGGAACTCTTGCTTTTGTCGTCGCCAGCAACCCCCTCGTAGTACCAGCGAAGTGCGGAACCACCCATACTTTCTGTAATATCTCCTGGTTGTTGTCAATGTGGTTGTTAGCAACTAATCGACAGAGCGTAGGACTTTTAATAGCAGTCAGTAACTGTAGCGAGAAGAAAAGTGACGCTGCAAATAGGAGGTCACAGAAGTCTCGTCTGCCTCTTAGTCATTAAAGATGGAGCCCTAACTCAAATTTAACAAAGACATGAATGTAATAATCCCAAAGAAGGCGGGTGCTGACAGGTGTGAATACTGCCGAACCATTAGTTTAACTAGTCATGGTCGCAAGATACTGAAACCTATTATTTACAGAAGAATGGAAGAACCGGTTTCATGTAAAATTCTGAAATGTATGTTACGTCGTAAAGGTAAAGATACGTGCGTCAACATTATTTTGAATTACATTGAAGTTACTAGATTGTTGCTGATGTACGATTCTCAATGGTAGACAGAGAATATAAACGGAACGTCACTGTAAGGGTTTACGAGAACATAAAATGGTGTTAAACTTAGCTGTTGATGATTTGTAATTGTAGTGGAACCTCGGTGATACTCCAAGGGATAAATTTAATGATATACGTGTCCACATGCCTTCTGGATCATGAAACACGTTGTAAAGTTGATGCATTATGTTGCTCTGATAGCGGTGCTGATATTCAAGACAATAAAACCGGGTTAAAAGCTGTGAGCTATCTGGGGAAGTTAACCTTGCATTACTGAGCAACTGTTTCACCAGGTATCCAGTCTAGCTTACCAAATTCCCAACCAGACTAACATTAATTATAATCTCTTAATAGTCATCTTACAACAACCGGTGATACATATATATATATAAACAGAATTTAAATAAAAAGAAATAAATCTGTTTATATTTGGACATTTGTTTTAAAATTGATCATTGTTCCGTTAAAATTTCAGCATATTAAACTTGATTCATACCTAAACTGGTGCCTTATTTAGAATTGTGAAAATGTGAGTTTGTAATCTTACGGAACACATCAAATATGGAGCCAAGATTCGGAGACTGCATACAACACTGCATTCATAAAATAACACACGAAGAACATTGAAACATATGCAAGAGGAAATTAACCACAACCAACCGATTCAATTTTCACCCAAAGAAGTTACGGTCGTAGCGCAATCCTGTCCGTCATGAAATTACCACACACTGGTATACTAAATTCATAATAATTGTCTGTGAAATCTTCTCGAAAAGAATAGCTGAGGGCTACTTTGACGATTACACCACATGCTTCACGTGGTCAGCTTGGTTTACACAAAGAGTATAACTCCACAATAATTTTGATAATTAAAATAAATTACATCGAAATGCAATTTACAAAAGAAAAACCTCGAACTGGTTACTATCGTCTTACTATTAACCTGATGGGTCAAACAATTGTATAAGCACGAGGTACTGGTCTCACAAAGTACACCCCAAGTGGGTTGAACATAAAGAAAAGTTGCTATATCGAAAAATATTGTCAAGACGAGACGTTACCATCTCACGCACATTCGCATTTAAGATTGATGATCTTAGTCATAGTTACGGATCATCAACATGTGGTTCCACTTTACTCACAAAGTAGTGACAAAGCAACTACTGGAAAACTTCACACTCGAATTACACTGCGTTGCAATTTAAGATAACATAAGATATTATAGATCTAAACCTGAAATAAAGGTGATTAAATTTTCAGTTAGGCTGAACTTAAGAAAGCCATTGTCCTACGGACGTGGCAGAGACGCGCTTAGCCGGAGATCTTACCACTAAAGACGCTCGCCGCGGACAGACTTCCGTGGGCCCCTCCTAACGGTGCCTCACAGATACAAACGGAAGTGACCAGAGATGCAGCTTCCTATACCAACATGACAAGGGATGGACAGGACCATACCTAGAATAGAAACCTCTTTGCTTTTAGAAAGCGTAGCTACCTGTTCCAACGTTGGTCCTACTATTCTCTAGCAGACGGGCTTGTCTGCTACCATCAAGCATGCAACTAGAAATACATTTGCTCATTCATCCTTTCACACTGAAGGGAAGGGGGATGAGAGTATCTTATCATATACAGTATATAAAAGAAAGCGGATATAGGTTCCGTATGAGACTGTGTGACATGAATTACATATAAACTGTGTTTTAAAGTGTAGTAGTGTGACAGATCGTTCTTGTTTATGTGTAAAAGTAACACTTTCCACTGCTCAGTCTCCTCCTAGATAGAGTCAGAAACACCACAGTAAATTTAGAAGCGGAATTTATGCCGTAAATGACAACCGATTAAGAAATTAACATGAAAGGAATCCAACAGAGACCTTTCAACGTTTTTAGGAAAGTGACACATAATTTAATCTTCGACTGAAAGTTTCTCTGAGAGTTTCAAATTTTTATGCTGGTGATTGCCCCTAATGATTGAGGCGACACGCCACAACGGGTAACACTCATTTCAGAGGACTTTCTGCAAAGGAGACGTCATTTTGATGTCAGACGCAATATAGACAACCGCAAAATCTGCTACTGACTTTCGTTAGCGTTCGATGCGGGCATCTATCTCACGGGCAACAGCTCACAAACTTCGTGCACCCATGATGTTATTTTGATGACATACGCAATGTCGAAGATTTATAAAAACACATCGTTCTTGGTACGATGCACCATGATTATAATTCAACATCAGATAATGATTATCGGGTTTAAATCTTTTAGAACGCAACGCAGAGAGTCTAAAATTCGGCAACGACAGTGTGACGTAGTGGTTATGGGTGGGACATTGTTCAGTGGAAGAACGGTGGTGCTGGTCCGCGTTATGCCACTTCCAGATTTTACCGTCTTTCTAAAGGATTCTATAACTTGCAATTTTTTTGAGTCATTGGTCTTCTAACTAGCTTGATGCAGGGTCCATCGATATATAAGGTTGTCTCCATACCCGTACACGTCCATCCGCTTGAAACAATCTGAAACGGGACTCGTCCGACCAGGCTACATGTTTCCATTCATCAACATTTAAATGTACCCAGGCGAAGCCTAAAGTTTTGTGTCGTGCAGTCATCAAGGGTAAACGAATGGGCCTTTGGTTCCGAAAGACCATATCGATGATGTTTCGTTGAATGGTTCGCACGCTGACACTTTCTGATGGTCCAGTATTGAAATCTGCAGCAATTTCCGGAGGGAGTGCACTTCAGTCACGTTGAACGATTCTTTTCAGTCGTTGCCGGCCAGTGTGAGCGAGCGGTTCTAGGCCCTACTGTCTGGAACCGCGCGACCGCTATGGTCGCAGGTTCGAATCCATCCTCGAACATGGATGTGTGTGATGTCCTTAGGTTAGTTAGGTTTAAGTAGTTCTAAGTTCTAGGGGACTGATGACCTCAGAAGTTAAGTCCCATAGTGCTCAGAGCCATTTGAACCATTTTTCTCAGTCGTTGTTGGTCCCGTTCTGGCAGCATCTTTTTCCGGCCGCAGCGAAAAGGGAGATTTCATGTTTTGTCGGATTCCTGATATTCACGATAAACTTGCGAAATGGTCGTACGAGAAAATCCCCAGTTCATCGATATCTCGGAGATGCTGTGTCCCATCGACAGGTTCAAACTCACTTAAATCTTGATAACCTGCTGTCGTCGCTGCAGTAACCGATCTAACAACTGTGCCTGACACTTGTCTTATATAGATTTTGGCGGGCGCAGTGCCGAATACTGTTTCTTTACATTTCTTTGTATTTGAATATGGGTGCATATACCAGTTTCTTTGGCCGGCCGCGGTGGTCTAGCGGTTCTGGCGCTGCAGTCCGGAACCGCGGGACTGCTACGGTCGCAGGTTCGAATCCTGCCTCGGGCATGGGTGTGCGTGATGTCCTTAGGTTAGTTAGGTTTAAGTAGTTCTAAGTTCTCGGGGACTTATGACCTAAGATGTTGAGTCCCATTGTGCTCAGAGCCATTTGAACCATTTGAACCAGTTTCTTTGGCGCTTCAATGTATATACACTGTCAGTATGTTCTGCTTTATCCTGGTGAATACCTTCTGAAATTTTGTCACTTTTTAAAATATTATTTTTAGATATTGTATCAAATCCATGTAAGCCATTCGCTAAATAAATAAATAAACCTACCCCTCGGGATCTTCCAGTCAACCATGCCATATGATTTCATGTTTTAACGAGATGGAGAGCTTTGCAAAAACAGACATAATGTCTGATGGGATAACCGCAATCAGTGGTTTTACAATGTTACTTATAATCCGTCTCGATTGCATAAAATGGTTATTCACATGAGCGGTTTCGGTTCCTCTAGAACCATCTTCAGATCTGCAATTTCGGTTACAGGAGTAACCCGTCCACACACAGCAACCTTCACAAGCTGCGTCACATAAAATTGCCCAACCAATTTTACGTGACGCAGCATGTGAAGGTTGCTGTGTGTGGACGGGTTACTCCTGTAACCGAAATTGCAGATCTGAAGATGGTTCTAGAGGAACCGAAACCGGTCATGTGAATAAACATTTTATGCAATCAAGACGGATTAGAAGTAACATTGAGATGGAGAGCTTTTCCTCTTCATTGTTTAATAATTTCTAAACGCATTTGAAGTTGAGAGAACGGGACAACTGTTCCACCGTTGTTGTATAGGTGCGGGGACAGCATCTCTGGGCCTCACTGCAGAGCGAGAGAGAGAGAGAGAGGGAGAGAGAGAGAGAGAGAGAGAGAGGGAGAGAGAGGGAGAGAGAGAGTAGTCGGGGAAAACGGCGATGGAGATGGAGAACCGAAGCCTGTGGCTGCGACCGGCCGGCAGCAGCAGCACGGGGCTTTTGTGGGCGTCGTGAGTAATGCGCGCTCCGCTTCGCTTCGCCGTGGCGTGGCGTGGCGCGGCGCGGCGCGCCCCCAAGTTTTAAGCGCCGTGCGGTGTGGGGCTGTGTGGGGCTCTCCGCCCCCGCGAGTGTTTACGAAACTTTATTCGCGGCGGGCGCGGCAAGGCGCGCATTCTGGCTGCGCGCCGCCGGCTCGGCCGGGCCGGGCCGGGCTGGGCTCGTTTACATAACTTGGGAGTTTGGCGGGGCTTTGTCCCCCGCCGGGCGCCGCACAAAGGCAGCCGCGGCGCGCCGCCCACGGCGCGGGACCGCCGCAGGCCGCAGCGTGCTGCCGCGCCACGTCTCGTCACCGATCCCAGCAGCAGCGTCTGCCGGGCACAGCGCCTCTGCGCGGGCCACCAGATTTCAGCAGCAGCCACTCCTGCACTACGCTGTCACCGCTCTCCTCTTAAATGACAAGTAACTAGCACGCCTACGTTGAGTGATGTATCATAGTGATCTAACGCAAAACTCCTCCTAACCATTCTGTTAGTTAATGGTCCTTACGTTGTTTCCGTGATGTTTACACACTGAAGCGCTAAAGAAACTGTTCTAGGCGTGCGTATTCAAATACAGAGATATGTAAACAGGCAGAATACCGCGCTGCGGTCGGCAACGCCTGTATAAGATAACAAGTGTCCGGTGCAGTTGTTAGATCGGTTACTGCTGCGACTGTTGTAACGGCGACCGGAACAGTCGCGCGGTTTTGGTGATGGAAACGCGGCGGGACCCGCGGATCGGCCCGCGAACAACAACACAACGGGAGAGGACGGACACGACCAAGGAAGCACCTTACGACACAACGAGGACGAACAACAGAGTTACGAAAACCAAACAAGACAACCACACCCACTCGTAAAGAAAACACGAAAGTCAATACGCTGTTTGAAGGGAGGCGATATGTCCTGAGACGTACACAAGGTTAGACTGGCAGGCTGAGCTTTTTTTTTTCCTTTATTGTTATTTTGCACCCCATACAAGGTGGGCTGGCAGCGGAAAATGTAACTCCGCTCTTCAGCCACAAGCAGTACAATAAAAGAGAAAGCCAATGAAGATGGAAAAGTAAGACAATGGCGGTTAAAAAACAGTAGATACAATAATTAAAAAAAAACAAGAAGCCGTTCACACTCGACGAAAAACAAGAAAAACTGTTGGCACTATGCACAAACACTGATGATTTAGTCGATACACGTGAACGAAGGAGCGTGGGGGGCGAAAAACACTGAATCACAAACACGACGGCACACACATGAAAAACTGATGGCGATGATCTCCGGCGCGCGAACATCCACTTAACGTGTGCGAGTCCGGGGTCCTGCCAAGAGGCGAAGACGGTCTAGGGGAAGAGAGAGGGGAGAGCAGAGATGCCAATGGCAGGGGGGATGGTGGGAGGAATGAAGGTATGGGAAGCCCAGGGGTGGAGGGGGGAGGAAGGGAGGCAGGAGGGAAGGGAGAGACAAGGGAGTGGGAGGGGGGTATCAAAGTTGATAGGAGGGATAAATGGAGGGGAGGAGGGCATCGAGGGGGAGCTGGCGTAAGCCACCTTGGGAGAGGGTATGGAGAGATGGAGAGCAGGTGGGACGCGGAAATACAGGCCCGGCAGTGGACGGGGTTTGAGAGGATGTGAGAGACAAGTGAGTGAGGTGGATCTAGTTTACGGGAGGTGTAGAGGATTGCAGGCTGAGCTTTTTTTTTTTCTTTATTGTTATTTTAACACGTGAACAATCAGGTAGGCCGGCAGCGGCATGCTACGCTGCTCTTCAGCCATAGTGTTGACAATAACAGTACAATAATGGAGAACGAAAATGAACATAGTGATGGGCAAAAAATAGTGGTCACAGATACACAAAAAACACGGAGCCGTTCACACTCGACGATAACGACACTGAAAACACGTTGACACGGCGCACAGAACACTGATGAATCCGACGGCACAAGTGAACGTAGAAGCGTGACGGCGGACACTAAAAGCACAAAACGACGTCACACACATGAGACACTGATGGCGATGATCTCCGGCGCGCGAAAGTCCACGTAGCGTGTGTGAGTCCGGGGACCTGACAAGAGGGGAAGAAGGGTGAGGGGGAGGGTGGAGAGGGCGGAGAGGGGAGAACAAAGACGCCAATGGCTGAGGAGATGGGAGGAGGAGTAGAGGGACAGGGGAGGGGAGGCCCAGGGGAGGAGTGGGGAGAAGGGGAGGAGGGACAGAGGGTGGCCAAAGGAACAGACACAGGAAGGGGGAGGGAGGATCAAAGTTGGTAGGAGGGGTAGATGGAGGGGAGGAGGACATTATCAGGGAGGGGAAGCTGGCGGAAGCCACCTTGGGAGAGGGTAAGGAGGGTGGAGAGATGGAGACCGGGTGGGACGTGGGAATACAGGCACGGCAGCGGGCGGGGGTGGGAGAGGACGGATGAGACAAGCGGATGAGGAGGATCGAGTTTGCGGGAGGTGTACAGGATCCGTATCCTTTCAAGGAAAAGGAGGAGGTGGGGGAACGGAATGAGATCATACAGGATCCGCGTGGGGGAGGGGAGACGGATGCGATAGGCGAGGCGGAGAGCATGGCATTCAAGGATTTGTAGGGATTTATAAAAGGTAGGGGGGGGGCAGAGATTCAGGCCAGATGGGCGTATCAAAGGATAGGGCGGATGAGGGATTTATAGGTGTGGAGGATGGTGGAGGGGTCCAGACCCCACGTACGGCCGGAAAGGAGCTTGAGGAGACGGAGTCAGGAGCGTGCCTTGGCTTGGATTGTCCGGAGATGGGGAGTCCAGGAGAGGCGACGGTCGAGGGTGACGCCAAGGTACTTAAGGGTGGGAGTGAGGGCGATAGGACGGCCATAGATGGTGAGATAGAAATCAAGGAGGCGGAAGGAAGGGGTGGTTTTGCCTCCAATGGTCGCCTGGGTTTTGGTGGGATTGACCTTGAGCAACCACTGGTTGCACCAAGCGATGAACCGGTCAAGATGGGAGTGGAGAAGGTGTTGGGAGCGCTGCAGGGTGGGGGCAGGGCAAGGAAGGCGGTGTCATCGGCAAACTGGAGGAGGTGGACGGGGGGTGACTGCGGCGGCATGTCTGCCGTGTACAAAAGGTAGAGAAGGAGGGAGAGGACGGAGCCTTGGGGCACACCGGCGAAGGGGAAAAAGGTGTAGGAATCCGTGTTATGGATGGTGACGTAGGAAGGACGGTGGGAGAGAAAGGAACCGATCAGACGGACGTAGTTAATGGGAAGGGCGAAGGTTTGGAGCTTGAAGAGGAGACCGGAATGCCATACACGAAGCACGTTCGAGGTCCAGGGAGAGGAAGATTGCGGAGCGACGGGAATTAAGCTGTTCGGAAACGAGATGAGTGAGGTGAAGGAGAAGGTCGTCAGAAGAGAAGGACGGCCGAAAGCCACATTGGGTAACGGGGAGGAGGCGGTGCTGGCGGAGATGCTGGTGGATGCGTTGGGAGAGGATAGATTCCAGGACGTTGCTGAAGACCGAGGAAAGGCTGATGGGACGGTAGGAGGAGACAGCGGACGGCGGTTTGCCGGGTTTAAGGAACATCAGAATACGGGAGGTTTTCCACAGGTCGGGGTAGTAACCGGTGGACAGGATTACATTGTAGAGCCTGGCCAGAGTGGAGAGGAAAGCGACAGGAGCTTCACGGAAGTGACGGTAGGTGACACGATCGTGACCAGGCGCGGTGTTGCGTTTCGTGCGGAGTGTAGCAATGAGATCCTGTGTAGTGATAGGGGCATTGAGTTCCGTGTGTGCAATGTTGTCCAAGTACTGGAAACCAGGAGCGAGGGGAGGGACAGAGGTGTCAGTTCGATCGCGGACATCCGGGAAGAGGGGCAGGCTGAGCGACACGCAGGCTCTTTAGGTACTCGATCGGGGACGCCGCTATTGGCCGCTGCAACCACGTGTTCCACTGCGGCGCCCTCGCTCTAAATGCGGGCCAGGAGGCGCGCGCCGCCACAGCTTACGGCGCGCTGGTGCAGAGACCTCTAGGGGTCTTCGACGTCCATGACGTCTGGCGGGGATTCAGATTCGGCGGCGCGCGGTAGCAGAGCGAGGACAGCAGGTTATCAGGATTTAGGTACGTTTGAACGAGCTTGAAACGTGGGAACAAGGGAAAGCAGGGAAGGTATGGACGGGGTCTAATCAGTTACCGTTGGTAGCACAGAAAACACATATACTTCATTTTAACTCTCAACAATCAATTTAAAAGATTTTACTACACTGACGTCTGAAGGCCTTACTAAGAAGGAACTCATAATTTTTGTCGGCTGATGGCCACAAGCGATGTTACACACAATCAACAGCTGAAGACGTAATTGAGAAAAGTTCCAGATTATTAGTTGGCTGAATTCCACAAGCAATTTCAGAATACACAACGGCTGAAGACCTGAATTACCAATAAGGTGGACAGTTATACGTTAAAAATATTAAAACTCCTTTAACAATCTTAATAAACTGTAACAAGTTAAGGTGATGGCTGAAGGCCTTACCAAGACGGAAGTGAAAACTATTTGTCGGCTGAGAACCACAAGCAATGTTACAGACAATTAACGACTGAAGGCCACAAGCAAAGAAGTGACTTCTGGCGTTCCCCAAGGTAGTGTTATAGGTCCTTTGCTGTTTCTTATCCGTATAAACGGTTTGGGAAACAATCTGAGCAGCCGTCTTCGGTTGTTTGCAGATGACACTGTCGTTTATGGAGTAATAAAGTCATCAGAAGATGAAAACAAACTGCAAAACGATTTAGAAAAAATATCTGAATGGTGCGAAAAGTGGCAGTTGACCCTGAATAACGAAAAGTGTGAGATCATTCACATGAGTGCTAAAAGGAACTCATTAATCTTCGGTTACACGATAAATCAGTCTAATCTAAAAGCCGTAAATTCAACTAAATACTTAGGTATTACAATTACGAACAACTTAAATTCGAAGGAACACGTAGAAAATGTTGTGGGGAAGGTTAACCAAAGGCTGCCTTTTATTGGCAGGACACTTAGAAAATGTAACAGACCTACTAAGAAGACTGCCTACACTACGCTTGTCCGTCCTCTTTTAGAATACTGCTGTGCGGTGTGGGATACTTACCAGATAGGACTGACGGAGTATATCGAAAAAGTTCAAAGAAAGGCAGCACGTTTTGTATTATCGCGAAATGGGAGAGAGTGTCACAGAAATGATACAGCATTTGGGCTGGAAATCGTTAAAAGAAAGGCGTTGTTCGTTGCGGCGGAATCTTCTCACGAAATTCCAATCACCAACTTTCTCCTCCGAATGTGAAAATATTTTGTTGACACCGACTTACACAGGGAGGAACGATCACCACGATAAAATAAGGGAAATCAGAGCTCGTACGGAAAGATATAGGTGTTCATTCTTTCCGCGCGCTGTACGAGATTGTAATAATAGGGAATTGTGAAGGTGGTTCGATGAACCCTGTGCCAGACACTTCAATGTGATTTGCAGAGTATCCATGTTGATGTAGAATTTGGGAATACCCAACGGCGGAAGGCCTGAATTACCAATTGAGGCAGGCAGTTACACATTAACAAATACTAAGATATTTTCTTCTTAAACAATCAAACTGTAACAAGCTATAGTGATGGCTGAAGGCCTTATTAAGTAAGAATAGCAAATTATTGGTTGGCTGAAGGCCATAAGCAATTTCAGAATACACAGCTGCCGAAGGCCTCAGTTGCAAGTGAGGAATACAGTTCCACATTAAAACATTAGAGTAAATTTTAAACAACTATGACGAACAAGTAAGACGGGGTGATCCACAGACAGTGCTCCGTGGATCGACCTGAGGAAGGTGACTACAGCTGTGTAAGCGGTGAGACAGGCAGCCAAGAGTAATGTTCACCTAAGGACGGCAACCCAAACTAGAGACGGTTTAAACGCCGATCAACCTTCTTAGCAAATCCACCTGACGCTAGATAACCAGTACAACGACGGAATAATTCAGGCGAAAGAGAAGTGACAGACAGCACTGCGTCTCCATAATCCGGTGTTTGAAACACCAAAACGCAGAAGGAACCACTATAACCCAGGTGGACAAGGAAAACAATTGTCCATACCCTCAATCAAGGAAGCTGTCAAATTACACGTCATGCTGGACAGCATCGGCAAGACGAGGAAAGTACGCAGCCGCAAAATACGCTAACCTCCAGGGCAGGTAACTCGGGCGTTAGCGGCCATTAGGCATCAATCAGTAGAAGGCACCTAATAGCTTCCGCCAACCTGACAGACACCACTTTTTACGGTTAGTCTCACCGACCCAGGGAGCAGCAACATGCACACAACAGCAAGATATCAAACAGTGGAGGTTTCACTGCTGGATTAGGTTCACTCAACTTCAAACGTCCTGGGTTCGGTCGTCGGCTACAGCCCCTCAATCCGGCACTGCCTGCATGTCGCCAGCGGTCCCGACCTGCCCCTACGCTGCGGACCTCATTGCTGATCCGTCCGAAGCCGAACTACCGACTCCAGAACGTAGGCAGCGTTTAAATAACTCGATATTAAAAACCACACAGGATGTACAGGGATCCGTGAAGACAATTCCACAATCTCTCAAACAATACTACAACTAGTCACTGTGAAACAAGGGACGAATTATAAGTCGGCACAAACACAGAGAAGCCACAAGCGGTCGGAAAACCCAATGCACGTCTTCCGCTGCGACGACCTACCGAACGACCAACCAACGGTCGCCCCACTCAAATCAGGCACGGTATAAATTGTCGACTGACAACTTACTGCCATGAGGGCACTTCGACGGGCGGACACACACACACACACACACACACACACACACACACACACACACACACACAGGTGAAAGTTGCACTACTCGAATATCACGGTCCATTCAACTAAAACTCGTTGAATGCGGTCCTTGACGTGATCGTGCGCTCTCGCGACCACATCCTTCCGTCGGAGAGTGCAAGTGCGTCGCCACGGTCGGGTGAGTACTGGCTGTCCGGCCCTCACTGCTGCTTCGTCCCAACTCCTCCGCCTGACACACACGACGATCCGGAAATACTAGCCGTGACACCGAAGATAGTACCACAGTACGCGCTATCGATAAGCGCTGCTGCTGCCACTCACGGACAGACAAGGCTAGCAAACATAGTGACGCCAGTGAACACACTAAGAAGACGAGACGCCACTATAGCTATTACAAGATGCCAAGCTACTAGCGGCATCAACGCGAGCCGCACACTGCTCTGTGCTGTTATAGCCGGCGCACGAGCGATGGGACACAGTATCTCCGAGCTTGCGACAGAGTGGGGATTTTCCCGTAAGATCATTTCACGAGTGTACCGTGAATATGAGGAGTCCGGTAAAACATCAAATCTCCGAGATCGCTTCGGCCGGAAAAAGATTCTGCAAGAACGGGACCAACGACTGCTGAAGAGAATCGTTCAACGTGACAGAAGTGCAACCCTTCCGCAGATGGCTGCAGATTTCAATGCTGGGCCGTCAACAAGTATCAGCGTGCAAACCATTCATCGAAACATCATCGATATGGTCTTTAGGAGCCAAAGGCCCACGTGTACCCTTGATTACCGCACGACACAAAGCTTCACACCTCAGCTGGACCTCTCGACACCGATATTGGACTGTTGAAGACTGGAAACGTGTTGCGTGGTCGGGCGAGTCTCGTTTCAAATTTTACGGGCATGGAGACAACCTCATGAATCCATGGATTCTGCATGTCAGCAGGGGACTGTTCAGGCTGGTGGAAGTTCTGTAATGGTGTAGGGCTTGTGCAGTTGGAGTGGTATGGGGCCCCTGATACGTCTAGATACGACTCTGACGGATGACACGTACGTAAGCATCCTTTCTTCACCTGCATCCGTTTACGTCCATTGTACATTCCGACGGACTTGGGCAATTCCAGCAGGACAATGCGAAACCCCACACGTCCAGAATTGCTACATAGTGTCTCCTGGAGTTTAAACACTTCCGCTGGCCACCAAACTCCTCAGAAATGTACAGTCGTGCTCAAAAGTATCCGAATGACCTGAATTTCATTTCGCCTGATTCGCATGCAACCCACATAACGCAACTGTCTAGCAGGTCCTCTAATCGATCCTTGGTACAGTCGTTTGACTATTGAAAATTCCAACAAGTCACCACTAGAAAACACTGCTCTGTATCGCAATAACTCAAGACGTAAAGTTATACCACGACACTAGAAATATCAGGGAACACCTTGTAACAGATAAGACTGTCCTTAAGGCTTGTCAGCTCACATTTATTACAATAAATGGCATACCTGAAATGTTACCACTCTCATTATTATGTCAGGTAGGTAATGCACGTAGTAAGTTCGTCGTATTCATGATTTCCTCTTCAAAGAAACATACCGTACTTGTTATTTAACACAAAGTGACATTAATAAGTTATTCACGAGCAGCTAGTTGAGAATATGTGTGAACTTCAAATGACACGACGAACCGTCTCGTTCTGCATATGGATTCAAACCCAGGTCATGCAGACTAAGATTTCGTGACTGACGGAAACTAACAGTCATTCCTGACTAGGCATACAGAGAGTGATATACACCTCGATTTTAGACAGTATCAGTTAACAAATATCAACTTTAAATTACATAACGTAAACATTTTTAACAGACGCGAATTCCTACCCAGCATCTATAGTCCCTGTTAACGAACTACGAGAGATGTTGAACATTGCTTCTTCACAAGTAACTTACTTGAAACGTCGTCAGGTAAAGCTTTGTGTTGGACAGGGATATGAACCCAGAACCTAATCGGATTGTTATCGAAGCACAATCAACTGTGACATATCGGATTTTCTCGGCAGTAGCTAGATGTTTTAACTGAAATGACGAGACGAAAGATTAATATTTTCCTTCCCAGGACTCCCACCCGGGACCTATCGCTGTTATATTCTAGAGAAAACGAACGTTAAATATGGGTTTGTTACACCAGTAGCGACATCTGAGCATGTTTGAACTAGAAATAATATGACGAAGAGTTCATTGCTGACTGGGAATCGAACCCCACACATATCGTTGTTGACTACACACAAAGAGACGTCAGCTATGGAATTTTTCTCCACCAGCAGTTAGGAATAACATCCTTGAACTTACAGGGATCTCGCAAATAGTTCTGTGTCCCACTGGGAGTCAAAAACTTCAGATATCGCTAGTGTTGACAACGAATGAAAATGCATTAAAAATCAAAATTATTATCCACCAACAGATAGGTGTTCTCATGCTAGAGCTTGATAATACATAATGAAAACCTTAGTGCCAGGCCAGGATTCGAACCCATTCACGCGCAATATGTGGAGATGTTGAGGAATCTGCAGTTTTGAACAAACAACAAATAGTAGTAGAGCTGTATTGTCACGAAGGGATCAAATTCCGCTTTAAGGGCGGTCTGAGTTGCATTCCAAGTTCAGAACCGATTTTATCGACATACAGAAGCTCAAATAAAAGATGGAATAAGTGTCCTGTAACCCTACATAGCGTTTGTTTCGTCACTAGAAATAAATAACTAGTATAAGAAAGGTTCCCACATTTCGCCACTCCTGACTTTATTGTGGTTCAACCTAACATCTACTTGGTAGAGAAGGAATATCATGTTTAATGTGAATTTCAGACCACAATGCCATTATACCATCTTCACTTGGCGTAGCCAGAAGAGAATAGAATCTGTCTCTCCGTATTAAAAACCATAGGGAGAAGTTGGGATCGAACACAGACCATCATCATAGGAACCTATCATCAATCCAACAGGCGACGAAATCCTCTTTTCTGAGACAAATTTTTCTATCATAACACCGTTCCTGCACATTCGATGGGAATTCTGAAACACAGGCTCCCTGTAGTGGTTTGCAATATGTATTTACTTGGTTGACCGAAAAGCCATCAACTTGCTGCCTCGGCTACCCAGTGCATACATTCGACTCTATTTTGTAATCACCGAAATAAAATCATATTAACAGAATCTTCCGTCGGTTCTTGGTAGAACAACATTATAATAATTGAAATAAAATCACATAACTGCCACCTACACAGAATTGCCAATAGTGTAGGATGCAGAAATTTAAATAGGAAGTGTTCCTTTCCATTTGAGCTACTCTATTGTGCTATCTGTTGAAGACGTCATGCAGTGCAAAAGAAAAGCTGTAACTGTCTGTCTCTCAGAAGTCTAGATCCGGCCATACGCATTATCTGACAGCACTGTGGAATGCAGAAGTTCTGGAGGAATTGTTGCTGAGTTCTGGAGCTGCTCTAACTATGTGATAGCTAGTAGCTTAACGATAAGTATCGCGCACTGTAGATAAGACGTCGCGAGTTCTATTACATTCGCTACTACATTTTTTAAAACGCAAGTCTGCTGAAGTTATCTATTTAATGGAACTTTGAACATCATTCCCTTCACTTCTCAACCCAAAATAGCTAGAATCATTATATTCTTCTTGAAGTCTGAGGGTATTTCGCCTGTATCATACATTTTGCTGACCAGATGGTAGAGTTTTGTCAGGACTGGCTCTCCCAAGGCTGTCAGTAGTTCTAATGGAATGTTGTCTACTCCCGGGACCTTGTTTTGACTTAGATCTTTCAGTGCTCTCTCAAACTCTTCACGCAGTATCATATCTTCATCATCTTCATCATCTTCATTATCTTCATCTACATCCTCTTCCATTTCCATCATATTGTCCTCAAGTACATCGCCCTTGTATAGACCCTCTATATACTCCTTCCTTCTTTCTGCTTTCCTTCTTTGCTTATGTTGTGGTTGGCAGGAGAGCCAACACCGTGTTACTAGAGGAGGCCGAAAGGCACGCGTTTTAGCTCACGCAGGCTGGCGTGAGGTCTGGAACAGGACAAGGAAATTAGAATTTAGAAAAACGGACGTAGCTGGTGGAATACTTAACTTTAATCCATTAATGATTAACGTCGCTCTTGGCAGTACATGATTCACAATCTCAATAGTAAGTGAATATGGCGCCTTACTAGGTCGTAGCAAATGACGTAGCTGAAGGCTATGCTAAACTATCATCTCGGCAAGTGAGAACGTAAGCAGGCAGTGAAGCATCGTTGGAAAATTCGGCTGTACAACTGGGGCGAGTGCTAGGAAGTCTCTCTAGACCTGCCGTGTGGCGGCGCTCGGTCTGCAATCACTGATAGTGGCGACACGCGGGTCCGACGTATACTACCGGACCGCGGCCGATTTAAAGGCTACCACTTAGCAAGTGTGGTGTCTGGCGGTGACACCACATTCCTCCCCCGCAAATCGGCGGACGGTTGTGGCATAAGGCTTCTGCCCGCCGTGGGGAGGACCCCATGTTGACGTATGCGACGAGGTGGGGAGCCTAACAACAGGCGAGGCTGTGCCACCCGCACCCTGCCATTCGGTCCGCGGGGAGCTAGGAAACGCCTGAAAACCTGCTCCAGGGTGCACGTCAACATGCGGTGTATGCGCCCGCAGAGAGACAGGAGGGGCCGAAGGGTCGACCTCCATCGGGCCGGGGCACTCGACGGGCGAAGACGATATTTGGTCCGGAGCGGACAAGAGTTCCATGTCGGAGGACAACTGGTCACGGGAAGCGATCGGCGGTGCGTGACCCAGGGAGGCGCCCTGCGGTTGCGGCGACGCGTCCACTGCGGGCGTCGCCGGCGGGAGAACAGATGGCGGCGGCGGTGGCGGCGGCTCGTCGCCATGGGGCAAAATGGAAGGCAGCGTCGGTAACACCTGGGGCTGAGGCGAGCCAGTAGATGGGACCCCAGGGCGCTGACCGGACGGCACCATCGCTGAAAGCAGACGGGGAGCGGCAGATCCCGTGCGACGACAGAGGCGCAGCTGATTGAGATGGCGACGCACCTCACCAGAGGCCCCCAAAACCAGATACATAGCGCGGCCGAGGCAGCGAAGAATGCGCCCTTCGAGCCAACGCCGTGAACCTCGACAGTGGCGATAGTAGACAACGTCACCTGGAGCAAAAGCAGGTGTCTGCCACTTCACAGGAACCTGATGCGGCAGATGTAGCAAAGACATCAAGGTTCGATGATGACGACCGTGGAACAACTCAGCTGGAGAGCGACCATCTCGGGGCTGAGAGCGATACGAGGACAAACAGAGCAATAACGCGTCCTCCTGAGAATGCGACTCTTTCAACTTCAACATCTGTGACTTGAAAGTCCTGACCCAACGTTCAGCGGCACCGTTTGACTGTGGCGAAAACGGCGCGGACGTTAGATGTTGAATACCATTGGCCTTGCAGAATGACTGAAATTCTGCAGACATGAATTGTGGGCCATTGTCGGAAACAATAGTCTGTGGAAGACCTTCAATGCAAAAGATAGCAAAAAAAATGGCTCTGAGCACCATGGGACTTAACTGCTGAGGTCTCAGTCCCCTAGAACTTAGAACTACTTAAACCTAACTAACCTAAGGACTTCACACACATCCATGCCCCAGGCAGGATTCGAACCTGCGACCGTAGCGGTCACACGGTTCCAGACTGTAGCGCCTAGAACCGCTCGGCCACTCAGGCCGGCAAAAGGATAGCAGATAACGCTTGGATGGTGGCAGATGACGTCGTGGAAGACATCCGGACAACAAAAGGAAAATTACTGAATGAATCTACCACAACCAACCATCGAGCATTCTAGAATGGACCAGCAAAATCGATGTGTAAGCGTTGCCAAGGGGAAGGGCTTTTGGCCATGCAAAAAATTTCCGCGGTGGTGCTGATTGTTATTCGGCACACACCATGCAAGAAGAGCACATATTCGTAATCGCGGCATCGATTCCGAACCAAGTACAGTGCTGATGAGCAAATTGTTTCGTTCTCACTATACCCCAATGTCCTTGGTGGAGTAGCTGTAAGACAGAGGACTGTAACGAACGTGGTACCACGACCCTGGACTGATCATTATCAGAACGCAACAGCAAAACACCACGTCGTACAAAAAGTCTCTCCTGGTGAGCAAAAAATTGGCGAACCAACGGATCCCCGATCCGTGACTTTGACAAGGGCCATTGCGTAGCTACAAAACGCAGAACGGTAGCAAGAACAGGGTCGGCAGCTGTGGCTGTAGCTACACGTCGAAAATCAATCTGGAACGATTCGACCACGTCAT
Organism: Schistocerca nitens; assembly: GCF_023898315.1. Taxonomy (NCBI): domain Eukaryota; kingdom Metazoa; phylum Arthropoda; class Insecta; order Orthoptera; family Acrididae; genus Schistocerca; species Schistocerca nitens. The sequence continues at coordinate 918,585,036 of NC_064614.1, read as the reverse complement.
CGGTTTCCGAATCAATGAACATGCAAGCAAGTTCGGAGAAATCGAATGCTCTATCCTCAGCAACAGGCAAACGGGACAACGCATCGGCGTTTCCATGCTTACCAGTGGACCGATACAAGGTATCGTAGCGGTACTGCGAGAGGAAAATAGACCAGCGAATTAATTTCTGCGCTGTACGTGGAGGTACATGCTTGTTCGGATGAAAAAGCGATGTCAAAGGTTTGTGGTCTGTGATGATGATAAAGTGACGACCATACAAGATATCATGAAACTTTGTAACACCAAATACGAGAGCCAATGCTTCTTTCTCGATCTGTGAATAATTTCTTTGCGCATACGAGAGCAATTTGGACGCAAAGGCAATAGGGCGATCGTGCGATCCATCTTTGTGCGCAAGCACATCACCGATCCCGAAATCCGATGCATCCCATCAACAAAAGGTGCTTCTGGGGATCGAATGGCAAGTATTGGAAAGCAACGCCGATTTCAACTGGCGAAAGGCGCGTTCGCATTCCGTCGTCCAAACGAACGGAACACCTTTACGGCGTAAGCGATGAAGCGAAGCTGAAATGGAAGAGGCATGTGGCACATATCTGTTATAGTAATTTATTTTTCCCAGCACACTCTGTAGCTGCTTCAAATTCTGCGGCGAAGGCAAGTCTTGTATGGCACGAAGGTGCGTGGGACTGGGATGTATGCCTTGGGCATTGAGTACATGTCCCAGGTATGGCAAATCACGAGCAAAAAACACACATTTGTCCTTCCGCAAGCGAAGACCATTTTGTCGCAAGACCTGAAATAATGTTCTGAGATTGGCTAAATGTTCTTCTTCCGTCTTTCCGTAGATCACAATATCGTCCAGATAGTTTGCTGCAGTAGGGACCGACGCAAAACAGTTTGTAGATATTGCTGAAACAATGCAGGGGCGGATGCACACCCGAATGGCAGTCGTTTGAATGGATACAACCCAAGATGCGGGTTAACCACCAAAACGCGCTGGGATTCTTCGTCCAGCGGTATTTGCAAGTACGCATCTGCTAGGTCCAACTTCGAAAAATATTTACCTGGGCACAGTTTGTCAAAAAGATCTTCCGGGCGGGGTAAAGGATAAGTTGCAATCACTAGTTGTGGATTCACCATTGCCATGAAGTCCACACAAAGTCTCAATTTTCCGGAGGTTTTGGCAAAATTACTAAGGGTGATGCCCAGAGAGAAGCCTGCACACGTTCAATCACACCTTGTGATTCCAAATCGTGTAATGTTCTTGCGACCTCATCACGCAATGCGTGGGGAACATTGCGCGCTCGGAAAAATTTCGGTTGCGCGTTTACTTTCAGTTCCAAATGTGCTTTATAGTGCTTCGCGCAACCAAAATTGTCTGCAAATTCTTCACATAGACGAGAAACACTCTCTTAAGGCACAGTCTGGTTCATTGATAGGACCTGATTTACTATAGAGAAGTTAAACAACTGAAATAAATCGAAACCAAACAAGTTCACTGCAGAAGAAGAACGAAGGACGTAAAATGACACCAGTTTTGTTTGTCCTTTGTATGTTGCAAGAAGGCTGCACTGTCCTAACACAGGGATCTCTTGACATGAATAGCTAGTTAACTTAACATTTGCGGCACGCAACGGAGGTGTGCCCAGCAGTTTCTAAGTGTCTTGATTGATCAGTGAAACTGCAGCCCCGGTATCGAGCTGGAATGGTATCACTTTGCCATTAATGTCCAAGTCCACAAAAAGTTTATTGTCCTGCTGACGACAAGAGCGACTGTCTTGTGCAAGGTGAACTGACAATGGTACATAATCACTTGCAACTTGACGGGATTTCTGGCGATGTCGATGCACACTATTTGTGGGATGAACACAGTCACTGCTAGAGAGAGTGGCACTGAGCGGAGTGGAATGAACTACATGAATTTCCATGGGCGAAGTTTCACGAGCCTGAGTATCCTTGGTTCGATTCCGATTCCAGCGCGAAGCAAAGGGCCTGGAATGGTTGTGAGTTTCCGATCTGAGCTTTTTCTGGCAAACACTCTGAACACGTCTTTTTTTATTACAGAAAAAGCAAATAGCCTGGCGTGACGGGCAATTCTCACGCGAATGTCTAGTAGCGTACCGCAGGCATGATTTTAGCACTGCATTTGCTTGCCGGCGCGGCACACGTGGCTGGGAGCCTGGCGGCAGCGGCGCGGCTGGGCGCGAGGACTGTTTACTGTTCCGTGCAGCTCGCCCGGCAGGCCGGTTAACCTGACACACGGGTGGCGAAGTTTCAAATGATTCCTGAGCAAAGTCAAGTGTGTCCTGCCGACCCAATATGTCCATCACTTGTTGAAGGGAGGGATTGACTAGTTTCAAAATCTGTTCCCTTATACGAACATCATAAACGTTCTGTGCAATTGCATCACATACCATAGTATCTGAATAAGGGAGTCCATATTGACACTCAAAAGCACAATCCCTAGTAAGGCCTTGCATGGTTGCAACCCACTCCGGATTAATCTGACCTGCCATACGTTTTATACAAAAGAAGGTATACCGTTTCGCAACTACATTGACTGATTCTTTGAAATATGCATCTAATGCAGACAAAATTTCGTCGTAGGACAGATTTGCTACGTCTCGTCGGGGAAATAATTTGACTGTCACACGGTACGTTTGTACGCCGACCGATGATAACAAAAAAGGCTGTCGCTCGTTACCTCGAATTCTGTAGGCGGCGAGATGGAATCCAAATTGGCGTGACCACTCCGTCCAGCTTTCCAGTGCAGCATCAAAATGTCGAAAAGTTGGTGCAACAGCGTGTTGTGGCTGCGTTAGCGGTGGAGCGGCTGCTGCCGCATCGTTTTGCATCGCACGTTGACCCTGGACGAGCTGTCCAAGGGCATCCAGTAAGGCCTGCGTCTGCTGATTCTGTAAGTGATAAAATTCGGACAGTACATCTGGAGATTGTGGCGAAGCCATTACACAAGTAAATCAGGGCAGTTTAGAGAAGAACGCGGTTTTGCCTCGTCGCCAATGTTGTGGTTGGCAGGAGAGCCAACACCGTGTTACTAGAGGAGGCCGAAAGGCACGCGTTTTAGCTCACACAGGCTGGCGTGAGGTCTGGAACAGGACAAGGAAATTAGAATTTAGAAAAACGGACGTAGCTGGTGGAATACTTAACTTTAATCCATTAATGATGAACGTCGCTCTTGACGGTACATGATTCACAATCTCAATAGTAAGTGAATATGGCGCCTTACTAGGTCGTAGCAAATGACGTAGCTGAAGGCTATGCTAAACTGTCGTCTCGGCAAATGAGAACTTAAGTAGGCAGTGAACCATCGCTAGCAAAGTAGGCTGTACAACTGGGGCGAGTGCTAGGAAGTCTCTCTAGACCTGCCGTGTGGCGGCGCTCGGTCTGCAATCACTGATAGTGGCGACACGCGGGTCCGACGTATACTACCGGACCGCGGCCGATTTAAAGGCTACCACCTAGCAAGTGTTGTGTCTGGCGGTGACACCACAGCTTAGAACTGGGATTCCATCTGAGCTCTTGATATTCATACAAGTGGTTCTCTTTTCTGTGGTTCTCTTTTCTCCAAATGTCTCTTTAATTGTCCTGTAGGTACTATCTATCTTACCCCTTGTGAGATAAGCCTCTACATCCTTAAATTTGTCCTCTAGCCATCCCTCCTCAGCCATTTTGCACTAAATGTCGCTCTCATTTTTGAGACGTTTATATTCCTTTTTGCCTGCTTCATTTACTGCATTTTTTTATTTCCTCCTTTCAACAGTTAAATTCAATATTTCTTCTGTTACCCAGGGATTTGTACTAGCCCTCGTCTTTTTACCTGCTTGATCCTCTGCTGCCTTCACTACTTCATCCCTCAAAGCTAATCATTCTTCTTCTGCTGTATTTCTTTCTCCCATCCTTGTCAATTGTTCCCTTATGCTCCCCATGAAACTCTGTACAACCTGTGGTTCTGTCAGTTTATCCAGGTCCCATCTCCTTAAATTCCCACCTTTTTGCAGTTTCTTCACTTTTAATCTACAGTTCATAACCAATAGATTGTAGTCAGAGTCCACATCTGCTCCGAGAAATGTTTTACAATTTAACACCTGGTTCCTAAATCTCTGTCTTACCATTATATAATCTAGCTGATACATTCTAGTATCTCTAGACTTCTTCAATGTATACAACCTTCTTTCATGATTCTTGAACCAAGTGTTAGCTATGATTAAGTTATGCTCTGTGCAAAATTCTACCAGGCGGCTTCCTCTTTCCCTCCTTACCCCCAATCCATATTCACCTACTACGTTTCCTACTCTCGAATTCCTATCACCCATGACTATTAAATTTTCGTCTTCCTTCACTACCTGAATAATTTCTTTTATCTCATCACACATTTCATCAATTTCTTCATCTACAGAGCTAGTTGGCATATAAACTTGTACTACTGTAGGAGGTATGGGATTCGTGTCTATCTTGGCCACAATAATGCATTCACTATGCGCTTTGTAGTAGCTTATCCGCACTCCTATTTTTATGCATTATTAAACCTACTCCTGCATTAGCCCTATTAGATTTTGTATTTATAACCCTGTATTTGCCTGACCTAAAGTCTTGTTCCTCATGCCACCGAACTTCGCTATTTGCCATTATGTCTAACTTTAACCTATACATTTCCCTTTTTAAATTTTTCTAACCTACCTGCCCAGTTAAGGGATCTGACATTCCTCGCTCAGATCCGTAGAGCGCCGGTTTTATTTCTCCTGATAACGACGTCCTATTGAGTAGTCCCCGCCCGGAGATTCGAATGGGGGACTATTTTACCTTCGGAGTATTTTACCCAAGAGGACGCCATCAATATTTAACCATACAGTAAAGTTCCATGCCCTAGGGAAGAATTACGGCTGTAGTTTCCCCTTGCTTTCAGCCGTTCGCAGTACCAGCACAGCAACGCCGTTTTGGTTATTGTTACAAGGCCAGATCAGTCAATCATCCAGACTATGGCCCCTGCAACCACTGAAAAGGCTGCTGCCCCTCTTCAGGAACCACACGTTTGTCTAGCCTCTCAACAGATATCCCTCCATTGTGGTTGCACCTAAGGTACGGCTAGCTGTATCTCTGAGGCACGCAAGCCTCCTTACCAACAGCAAGGTCTGTGGTTCATGGGGGGATGGGGGGGGGGGGGGGAGCATAAGTTGCGTACTCTATGGTTAAAGACTAGTGGAACATACAACAGAGATCAATAACCGGGATGGTTCGCAATGCATCATATACGCGACGCAATGGAAGCTGTTTTCTTCCTTTTTTTATATGATATAGTACTATCTTATAGATTTAAGTGTAAGTTTATGCGAGTTCTATAAGTCGTATACAGAGCCACAACAAAGTTCTGAATGCTTGCTTGTATGTGGACAGGATGTAAGATGTGAGCGGCGCGCTACAAAAATAATTCTAAACATTTGATCTCAGTGTCACGTCAAATACATTTTTTTTGTGTCAGTTTTACTATTTCAAAAATGAAACTTGGTAGCTACATAGTGTGAAGGATTACCACACTTACTTATCATACTGAAGAGTGGACTCTTGTTTGCACTAATCTGCAAACAGGAGTGTGTACACGTTTATAAAAGTCAATTGTTTTAAGTAGTCTATTATTAGTTATACAGCAATGCTATATAAAAGTTATGTAAAATTGATACTTGGAGCAACAAAATGGGGGTAGGGTATCCTGTCGGCAGCCCTCATCCAACGCCGTTACAAAACATCAAAAATATGGCATTGCCTCTAATTCAGCATCATCACCCTTGCACACAGCGCCTTTATGAAGGATCTGTACGTAATGATAGAGTTTTAAGTAATTATATGATTTTATGAAATGTGCAGGGCACGACAGAAATGTACAAACAGAACAAAAGGAACTGAAGTTTATCATTATCTGCCCAACAAAAAACCGGCTGAAAAAGTGAGCAGAATTATTTATGCTAATGCATAGAAACGCCTCCCATCGTTGTCTGTGCAGGTCCTGTCTAACACACTGAAACTTTCTGGTAGCTTTTTGCACACCTGTGTAGTGCAAGTGTCCTGCAGACTGTGGACGAACTATTAGCTGTAAGCAGCTCCTTTTTCTACTTTGGTGAAATTTATGAACCGTGAGTAGATGAAACCCCGTATTCAATGCTTACTTAACAATGAGTGACTGGTGACCGATTAACAGCAGCTACTGTAGGTTTAGTTTGTAAATTTTGTACAAATACAGCGTGAGAAAGCGAAGATAGTTCACATACAATATTACAGAGGCGACAAAAGTCTTGAGGTAGCTCTAATATCGTGTCGGACCTCCTTTTCTTCCGGCGTAGTGTAGCAACTCGACGTGGCATGGACTCAAAAAGTCGCTGGAAGTTCCCCGCAAAAAATACTGTGCCATGGTGCCTCTATAATCATCCATAATTGCGAAAGTGTTGCCGATGTAGGATTTTGTGCACGAACTTACCTCTCGATTATGTGTCTTAAATGTTCGAAGGGGTTCATGTCGGGCGCTATCGGTAGCCGAATCATTCGCTCGATTTGTCCAGAAAAGTCTTCAAACCAATCAGGAACTATTGTGGCTTGGAGATATCATTTCGGAACAAAAAGTCCATGAATGCAAATGATCTCCAAGCAAGCGAACGTAAGAGTTTCCTGTGAATGATGGGTTCAGTTGGACCATCCATTCCATGTAAACAAAGCCCGCACCACCAGCCAGCAGAGTGCCTATCGAAAAGTTAGGTCCATGACTTGGAGTGTTCTGCGCCACACTCGAACAATACCATCAGCTCTTACCAATTGAAATCGGGACTCATCTGACCAGGTCACGGTTTTCCAGTTGTCTAGAGTCCAGCCGATATGTTCACGAGCTCAAGAGAGGCGCTGCAGGTGAAGCGCTGTTAGCAAAACCACTCGCATCGGTCGTCTACTACTATAATACATTAATGCCGAATACGGACAGATACATTCATCGTTACGTCCCACATTGACTTCTGCGGTTATTTCACGCGGCGTTTCTTATCTGTTAGCACTGACAACTCTATGCAAACGCCGCTGCTCTCGGTTGCTAAGTGAAGGCCTTCGGCCACACGGTGAGAGATAATGCCTGAAATTTGGTATTCTCGGCGCACCCTCGACGCTGTGGATATCGGAATACTGAATTCCATTACAATTTCCGAAATGGAATGTCCCATGCATCTACCTCCAACTACCATTCCGCGTTCAAAGCCTGTTAATTCCGGTCATGTGGCCACAATCCCGTCGGGTATTTTTGGCATGAACCACCTGAGTAGAAATGACGGCTCTGCCAACGCACTGCTGTTTTATACTTTGTGCACGCGATACTACCGCCATCTGTATATGGGAATATCGCTATCCCACGACTTTTGTCATCTTAGTGTATATCCAGAACAAGTGGATATATGGAGGTGCTATTCTAAGTTACAGCACACAACGTCGTGATATTCTGACGAATGCAAGTAACTTTTAATGTTTATAGTAGCCGAATTATGCTACACACTTTAAAAAAATAGAACTGTATTGTGGTTTCGTAGGCATTGGAAAGTATATGTGAAGAGGACCTTCGCCTACTTAGCACGTAAAATGACAAAGTTGAAAGGTCAAAACAGGACAGTGCAAGCGAATCTACCAGGCAAAGGCTGTTTTAACAAGAGAAGAAACCTGTTCACATCCAGCTACATAGACAGACACCTAAGTGAAGAAGTCATATAGACGTTTTTGCCTCTGTACGGAAGTGAAGTATGGACACTCGAAGGAGCAGGGGTGGAAAACACAAAATGGTAGCCTTCGAGGTGTGATGATACCGTAGAATGTTGTAGATTGTCTGGGAAACAAGACATCAAATGAATACGTACTTCACAGAATGGAGGCACAGCATCGTTCTTTTGGTTGCTTACCCAACACAGAAGGAACACATAATCAGCCATCTGCTTGGACATTAAGCGACGATAGAAGCGGAGAACACAGGAGGCAGACCAAAACTGAAATACGTCAACCAGATCACGGAGGATAACAGCTGCATCACGTATAACACTCTCAAGTGGAAGGTGGAAGACAGAAAATCATGGTGAGTTGCTGCAAACCAAACCAATGGTTGAATACCTGGGAAGAAGAGATCAAGCGGATGCGAATGGAACTAAAATCTCGAGGTCATTTGTAGAAGACAACATAATCTTAACTGCGGCCATAGCATAGTTGAACAGGTTCTGAAAGCTGAAAATTGTGATGAATATATTTTGTGTTTTGGGTCACAGAACCCGTAAATGAAAACTTTATTGATTGGCTCTGATTTTTCAGTTAATGTTACCTATTGTTTGTATCTTGCAAGACGAAAGAAATATGAAATAGCTCAAGGGCGTCCTTTTCTTTGGCTCGCATCAAATACACATTTGCACAAGTATCTCCCTTTGCCATCCAGCACTCCACAGCCGTTTTTTGTCATTGCTGCATCAGTCAAATATCCTGGTAAAAGCAATTACAATGTTCACTCATGTCATCCCTATCTGAAAGGATGAAATAGAGTTGTGATTGCAAAAAGTACATTTTTAGGGACAACTCTTCATGGAAAACAACACAGAAATAACACTCATTAGTATCGTTGATGAACTCCCCTCAAAGCATCAACAGTCCAAATAGCATAAAACTCCCTCTTTCATTTACAACATATTGAAGGTACACGACCAGATAGTACGCAGTACGTGAGGAGTCTATTTCTGCCCTGCTTTTCTACTTTAAACACAAAATGCAATAAATACGAGGTTTGTAAGAAAAGTAATGAGACTGTCTACACTGCGAGCGATCTGGCAATGGTATGTTGTTCTGCTTGTGTAGACCGGTATGTTCATCCCTTCCAGATGCTCATTCCGAGATACAGCTCCGTACAGCCATCACGTAATTTTTGAGACCGCCAAGAACGAAGATTTGGAACAGCGGCGTTTAGAGCATCGTCAATTGTTGTGTTAAGCACGAATAATCTGCAAGTATGACCTTTGAAAGGTTGGAGCTGGCACAAATCAGTTTTGGGAGGCCGGGAACACTTTGAAAATGAACCTCGCTCAGTGGCACCTGCAAAAAGCGACGAAAGCTTGGAACGCGTGCGTGCTCTTATGAGAATGTTACTCCGGGGCAAACTGTCAACTATGTCTTTTGCAAAGATGTCCTTGAAAGGTTAGGGACAAGACCAGACATTAAAGTTAAAGCAATTACAGCTCTCGGTCACAAAAATTAAGTCTTCTGACCTGGTTACGACACTTCTACGAGTGGAATTTTCAGAAATTAAATATTCAAATTGGCCTATAACTTAAGTACAAGATTACGCGAAAATTTTTTATATAAAAGTGTAAGTACCGACTAACAGTAAAGGAAGAAACAGTACTTACATGTTAAGTTTAAGATAAGGCTTTAGTCATCAAAATATAAAAAAGGAATCCATGGAAAGCGAGCCACTATGGGCTGCTCATACATATCAGGCCACAGGTGGCAACAGTGACTATAGCTTTATCGCTTGATATTTATCTTATACGTGATATGCAATGACTGTTTCTTTCTTGTACTGTTAGTCAGTACGTACATTTTTATATAAAAATTTTTTCCATAATCTTGTACTTACGTTATAGGCCAACTTGAAAATTTAATTTCTGAAAAAGCCACTCATAGAAACGTCGAAACCAGGTCAAAAGACTTAATTTTTGCGACCGAGGGCTGTAATTGCTTTAACTTTAATTTGTAAACAGTCGCTGACTACGCAGCCACGTTTAAAACTTTAAGATTTTTGCCTGACCAGTCGTCTTCACCCCTTCCAGATGCGCAGTCAGAGATACAGCACCGTACAGCCATCAAGTAATTTTTGAGATAGCCATCCATTTTGTTGCGTGCTACGAAAATGGAAATGTTGCATCATGACAACGCCTCGGTTCACAGGGACACTTTTATCAAGGAATTTTTTACTTCAAAAGACGTTCCTCTTGCTCCACAACTCCCTTATTCGTTTAACCTGAGTCTTGTGACATTTTTCTTTTCCTAAAATTGAAAAAATGTCTGAAAAGGACGTCATTTTGGAACTTTGGAAAACATTCAAAATAAGTGTATCGACGTACCAGTTACAGCTGACTCCGCTGGAATATAGTTGCCGAAGGACTACTTTGAAGGTGACAATGTTGTTGTTTGAAGGAAATAAGAACTTCGGTAGATAAAAAATCACTCTCATTACTTCTGTCACACACCTCTCAAACTTTTCTTGTAGGTGTGTATAATTAAGCTCTTCCTACTTCGTTGAAGCTGTTATCACTTCACTGCAAGTTTAGAATGGCGTTATTAACATGTTTAAAAGTAACTGCAGGCGTCTGATGAAACTAGATTGCTGACATAAGTGTATCACTACACAGTTCTGATGAAGGCACTTCGGGAGCAGTGAAAACAAAACAAAATTTATAACAACAATTCTTAAGGACTGAAGATGCTTATGTGGCCACAACGCTACTGATTACGTATTGAGCACGTGTAGAGCATGTACCCATCACGTGATGACAAGATGGCGTGAAAATTACATCGACAGTCCTTGCTGCCTACTGCTTTCACAAGGGACTCGTATTTAATGAATAATGCGTAATTGCAGGAATCAGCTGACAGTAAAAAACAGAAACAAATGAGCGAATTTTGATGTCAATGTCGAATTTAGTGACATCAAATTAAGGGGGGTAGGACGTCAAACGGGCCGACCTGGAGCAGGAGAGGCACCACAGGACATTTTAATTTCCACTGTCTATACTTTTACAAATAAGTTCATAAAAGTTTAACAGCATGACCAGGAAGGATTCAGGATTCATACTCATAGCAGTGGAAGCTCAAAAACGTAACAAAATACATTTTTTTTCATGTGAAATTTCATCATTTTTTCACTTACTACTGGCTGCATTTGTTGCTATGGGTACACTTTTCTTCCTAAGTAAGAGAGATTCTTCGATGACTTTTGCACAGCATACAAACCATAGTTACAGGTGTATGAAACTCTAGAACTTATTTAATTTATGAAAAAATGAATGAACTGTTACATTTTAAGCTTCATGTTTAGAAAAAAACTCAAGTTTTATAGTTAATTATCTCAATTTTTTCCACAGCTTTTTAATAGATTTGGAAAATTCTAGAGTTTCATACACCTGTAACTACTGTTTGTATGCTATGAAAAATTCATCGAAGAATCTCTCTTACTGCCGGCCGGAGTGGTCGTGCGGTTCTAGGCGCTACAGTCTGGAGCCGAGCGACCGATACGGTCGCAGGTTCGAATCCTGCCTCGGGCATGGATGTGTGTGATGTCCTCAGGTTAGTTAGGTTTAATCAGTTCTAAGTTCTAGGCGACTGATGACCTCAGAAGTTAAGTCGCATAGTGCTCAGAGCCATTTGAACCATCTCTCTTACTTAGGAAGAAAGTTTCGGAAATGTATATTACTCAACACTGAATTTGTGGATGTGAGGCTGGTAAATGGAGAAAACGATTAATTTCCTCGCGCTGTCCACGAAACGCACTGCGCCTGGGGCGTGTCGTCACCGTCGAGCAGGAAAACACGTTGAGTGCTGATGTGGGAGCAGGTGGGTAGGCCACCCGCTGAGCTGTCAGCGCGCCGCGCCAGCTGAATCACCAGGGCGAGCGAGTGACGCACAGCGGAAAGCGGACGCTCGGCTTACCGCGGAAATCTCATCGTGTCACACGCAGAGCGCCCTCCGTAAGTAAGCACCGAACATGGGAAATACCAGAACACCATCTGACGCATATCACTGACAAATTTGGGGAACGTATACTGTATTCGAAGATTATGAAATACCTCGAAGAAAACGATCTATTGATATATAATCAGCACCGATTCAGAAAATATCGTTTTTGCGAAACACAACGCGTTGTTTATTCACACAAAGTAATGAGAACTGTCGGCACGCGGCCTGCAAATTATGCCATATTTCTCGATTTCCAGAAGCCTTTCGGCATTGTTTGTCTTAAGCTGCTCCTAAACAAATTGTCTATGGAGTATGTCTCAGTTGTGCGACTGGATTCGTGATTTACCGTCAGAAATGACACAGATCGTGGTAACTGATGGGAAGTCGTTGAGTGAAACGTAAGTGATAGCTGGTGTTCCCTATGAAAGTGTTATGGACCTTCTGTCTTTTCAAATCTCTACACCGTGTCCCAGGAGGAATGGTCAATATTCAGGGCTAGGATAGGAATCATCATTGGAAGCAAGAAGGTCTAGTAAACGGGGGCTCTTGAACGAATTTGCTACGGTCGCAGGTTCGAATCCTGCCTCGGGCATGGATGTGTGTGATGTCCTTAGGTTAGGTAGGTTTAAGTAGTTCTAAGTTCTAGGGGACTGATGACCACAGATGTTAAGTCCCATAGTGCTCAGAGCCATTTGAACCATATTGAACGAATTGCAAAATATGAAAAGCAAATAACTTGCAGAAGAAGAGATTTTTATCATATTATCGACGACGAAGAAGGCTCATAGCACTTCACGTATGCATTTTAGAGCTAATGTTTACTAGACTTTTTTGCGTCGAATGATCGTTTCTGTCATCTCCCTGAATACTAACCATTCCTAATGTGACCAGGCCTGCCGGAGTGGCCGAGCGATTCTAGGCGCTACAGTCTGGAACCGCGCGACTGCTACAGTCGCAGGTTCGAATCCTGCCTCGGGCATGGACGTGAGTGATGTCCTTAGGTTAGTTAGGTTTAAGTAATTCTAAGTTCTACGGGAGTGATGACCTCAACAGTTAAGTCCCATAGTGCTCAGAGCCATTTGAACCAATGTGACCAGCCCCTCAGATTGTTTGCAGACGATGCTGCCGTTTGTTGTTGTTGTGGTCTTCAGTCCTGAGACTGGTTTGATGCAACTCTCCATGCTACTCTATCCTGTGCAAGCTTCTTCATCTCCCAGTACCTACTGCAGCCTACATCCTTCTGAATCTAACGTATTCATCGCTTGGTCTCCCACTACGATTTTTACCCTCCACGCTTCCTTCCAATACTAAATTGGTGATCCCTTGATGCCTCAGAATATGTCCTACCAACCGATCCCTTCTTCTAGTCAAGTTGTGGCACAAACTTCTCTTCTCCCCAATCCTATTCAGTACCTCCTCATTAGTTATATGATCTACCCATCTAATATTCAGCATTCTTCTGTAGCACCACATTTCGAAAGTTTATATTCTTTTCTTGTCCAAACTAGTTATCGTCCATGTTTCACTTCCATACATGGCTACACTCCATACAAATACTTCCAGAAACGACTTCCTGACACTTAAATCTATACTCGATCTTAACAAATTTCTCTTCTTCAGAAACACTTTCCTTGCCATTGCGAGTCTACATTTTATATCCTCTCTACTTCGACCATCATCAGGTATTTTGCTCCCCAAATAGCAAACCTCCTTTACTACTTTAAGTGTCTCATTTCCTAATCTAATACCCTCAATATCATCCGACTTAATTCGACTACATTCCATTATACTCGTTTTGCTTTTGTTGATGTTCATCTTATATTCTCCTTTCAAGACACTATCCATTTCGTTCAACTGCTCTTTGAAGTCCTTTGCCGTCTCTCACAGAATTACAAAAAAATGGTTCAAATGGCTCTGAGCACTATGGGACTCAACTGCTGTGGTCATCAGTCCCCTAGAACGTAGAACTACTTAAACCTAACTAACCTAAGGACATCACACACATCCATGCCCGAGGCAGGATTCGAACCTGCGACCGTAGCAGTCGCACGGTTCCGGACTGCGCGCCTAGAACCGCGAGACCACCGCGGCCGGCACAGAATTACAATGTCAACGGCGAACCTCAAAGTTTTTATTTCTTCTCCATGGATTTTAATACCTACTCCGAATTTTTCTTTTGTTTCCTTCAGTGCTTTCTCAATATACAGATTGAATAACATTGGGGAGAGGCTACAACCCTGTCTCACTCCCTTCCCAACCTCTGCTTCCCTTTTATGCCCTTCGACTCTTATAACTGTCATCTGGTTTCTGTACAAATTGTAAATAGCCTTTCGCTCCCTGTATTTTACCCCTGCCACCTTCAGAATTTGAAAGAGAGTATTCCAGTCAACATTGTCAAAAGCTTTCGCTAAGTCTACAAATAGTAGAAACGTAGGTTTGCCTTTCCTTAATCTAGCTTCTAAGATAAGTCGTAGGGCCAGTATTGCCTCACGTGTACCAATATTTCTACGGAATCCAAACTGATCTTCCCCGAGGTCGGCTTCTACCAGTTTCTCCATTGGTCTGTAAAGAATGCGCGTTAGTATTTTGCAGCTGTGACTTATTACACCGATTGTTCGGTAATTTTCACATCTGTCAGCACCTGCTTTCCTTGGGATAGGAATTATTATATTCTTCTTGAAGTCTGAAGGTATTTCGTCTTGCTCACCAGATGGTAGAGTTTTGTCAGGACTGGCTCTCCCAAGGCCGTCAGTAGTTCTAATGGAATGTTGTCTACTCCCGGAGCCTTGTTTCGACTCAGGTCTTTCAGTGCTCTGTCAAACTTCACGCAGTATCGTATCTCCCATTTTATCTTCATCTATATCCTCTTCCATTTCCATAATATTGTACTCAAGTACGTCGCCCTTGTATAGAACCTCTGTCGTTTACCAGCCAGTAAAGTTGTCAGACGATCAATACGAATTACAAAATTATATAAAGATATCTGCTTTTGCAAAAAGTGACAGTTGAAACTGAACATTAAAAATTGTGTAGTCCTCATGACTACTAAAAGTAATAAGTCAAATTTCGGTTACACGATAAATAAAGCAAATTTAAAGGTTGTCAATATAACTAAATACCTGAGGCTCATAAGGACGAACGACTTAAATTGGAACAATCACTCAGATGACGTTGCGGGGAAGGCAAACCAAAGTCTGTTTTTTATTGGCAGAACACTTAGAAGACGCAAAAAAATCTACTAAATAGGCTGCTGCAGTTCTATCCAACGTCACAAGTGTTACTTCACGAATGTGTTATAGCTTGTCACTGGATTCATGCATTTTATCCCTACTTTAAATCGTTTTTTAGAAACATCTATATCTTCTGATATCACCCTTGGAGGCGAAAGAATAATTAAGATATTTCGTAAATCAGCCAGGAAAGTAATGCAAAACAAACATTGTGCTTACGACGCATCTGAAGTTCTCCTTTGTCGCCGCTTGGAGAGCTGGAGTCGCTCCAACTGTCAAACGGTAACAACTTTTATAGCAATGAGTGTCGCGACTATGTTAGACTGTGGTCTAGTACAATCTTTGGCGGGAGAAGTCAGCTGCGTTGATGCCTTTAGTTTACAACTGAGCTATGTTAGAGTATCTTATTTATTTATTTTTTGACGCCGTCTAATCGCGTAGAAACTTTAAGGTATGTTATACTATAGAACAATACAGATATTTACATGATCAGTACGTGTAGTATTGCGATGTATTGATTTCCTTCCTTGTTTTATAGCAGTTGATAATGGGATAACGTAATCCCGAGACATGCTGTGGTAAATACATCACACATTTCACAACTTTTGCGTAACATTCTCAGTACTAATTGGTAATCATCGTGTTCGTTCAGCATGCTAACTGTCACCAGTAGCAGCAAACAGTGGGGAAGCCGCAGACATCGCAAAGCCGTCGCCACACGGCACGAGGCAGCTAACGTTGACGTGCACGCAGGCGGGATATCCCACGCCACGAGACACAGAGGACGGTCTGGTTAACGTGATCATGCGCTCTAAGCGTTCTCCAGCGGGATTTGTCAGCTTTATTTGACTCGCAAACCATACAGTTTGTTCACGAAAATGGACGCGTAAAATTTCTACACTAGCTCTGGTAGAACGCACATTTCCTCCTTTGCCCATGCGCTAGTCATGTTGTTCTGTCTGTGGTATACATAAATAAAACCTTCAGTATCCATGAACATGTAATAAGACAAGAAGAAAAGACACATGTCCAGGCAGTAAAGATATCAGCTTATAAAAGTTCACCAAATCGCACAAACTGACTACTGATAGAGAATGTACTTATTCGTTCATAACATCGAATATTACAGAAATTATTTCTATTAATTTCGAACAAAGTCGCACAACCTTTCAAAAATAAAAATAAATAAATAAAAATAAATAAAAAAAGGAAAAAAAAGTGTAGCGGGCGGTGAACTCCCAACCGATCTAACTCTGTTCCATAATCCTACAGAGTAGGCTATACCTTCAAAAGCACGCGACTTTGTATTTTATATGTTATAGTCCATCACAGGCTTAAATCATCTAAATGTTATTAATTTACATTTAATTATAGCAAATTCTAACAGAAACGATAGGTTTTTCATAAATTTTCACTGTGCCGTTGCCTTAAAACTGCTTACTGTCATAAAACGCGAGTTATAACGCAATAATAACTAAATACGAAAATTCTTTAACCACCAATATGACGTTTCCCGTCGTTTTATTACAACAAATCGTACCAATAACGAATCGTTCTCGAGACATTTAATGTGCTGGTGCTTAAGACACAGCATATATTCACGGAGTTTCAGGTGTAACACAAAATAAAAAGGCGCAACATAAAGCAAAAACGTCGGTAAAGCAGATGCCAGACTGAGATTCATTGGAAGAATCCTAAGGAAATGCAACCCGAAAACAAAGGAAGTAGGTTACAGTACGCTTGTTCGCCCACTGCTTGAATACTGCTCAGCAGTGTCGGATCCGTACCAGATAGGGTTGATAGAAGAGATAGAGAAGATCCGACGGAGAGCAGCGCGCTTCGTTACAGGATCATTTAGTAATCGCGAACGCGTTACGGAGATGATAGATAAACTCCAGTGGAAGACTCTGCAAGAGAGACGCTCAGTAGCTCGGTACGGGCTTTTGTTGAAGTTTCGAGAACATACCTTCACGGGGGAGTCAAGCAGTATATTGCTCCCTCCTACGTATATCTCGCGAAGAGACCATGAGGATAAAACCAGAGAGATTAGAGCCCACATTGAGGCACACCGACAATCCTTCTTTCCACGAACAATACGAGACTGGAATAGAAGGGAGAACCGATAGGGGTACTCAAGGTACCCTCCGCCACACACCGTCAGGTGGGTTGCGGAGTATGGATGTAGATGTAGATGTAGAAAATGAGCTTGTACTGGACACGACAAGTACAATGCGGCCTGTCGCTTTCTGCGGATCGTTAGCTTCCTGCTTGTGACGTAGGGAGCGTTCTTGCTTTCTTACTGTCAATTGTACGTGCCACGTCGCCGAAATATCGCCGAACTTATTTTCAAAAAAATGGTTCAAATGGCTCTGAGCACTATGGGACTTAACATCTACGGTCATCAGTCCCCTAGGACTTAAACCTAACTAACCTAACGACATCACACAACACCCAGCCATCACGAGGCAGAGAAAATCCCTGACCCCGCCGGGAATCGAACCCGGGAACCCGGGCGTGGGAAGCGAGAACGCTACCGCACGACCACGAGGTGCGGGCAAACTTATTTTCAAACAATGGGAATTCCAGGTAGGAACTGCCGTAGTTGGCGGTCATGTGTACTTGCGGTGTGCTTGACTGTGTGTATGAATGGTGAGTTTTTTTTTTTTTTTTTTTTTTTTTTTTTTTTTTTTTTTTTTTTTTTTTTTTGCTGATGAAGACTGTGGCCGAAAGCTTTGTGTGTCTTTTCATTGTGACTGTCTCCAACTTAATGTGTCTTCTTTGCGGTAAGTAGCAATCTATCTTTTCCTACGTGGCTGAACTTATTTTGCGTTTCACGTGACGAAATGGCTCCTGAACGTGAAATAACAGGAAGTGACGTCATAAAACTCGTCGAGCGTCGCGTCAAGCTAACTCGTCACGTGTGTCCACGGCTTAAGCGCACTTTAATTTTATGTCACGACGCTTCAAAATAGGAGGATCACTTTAGCTCCCTAGGAGAAGGTGCCTAGGAGACGCCACTTTGGTAACGAGACAGGGTCGGGCTACAGCGTGGGTCGGTGGGCGCGGCGAAGGGGTCGCCCCAGTTTCGGAGGGCGTCCGCCTCGTCATAATATTTGTCTGCAGGCCGGCCCCGAGGGAGGCGGCCCACCCAGAGGCGGCGTCGGGGGCGTAATGAGCCGTGCGGCGGCGTCACGTGCGGGCGACGCCCCTCGTGCCCCTCCTCCCGGCCTCCTCTCTACGCCGGGATTAAAGTTTTAGCGTCGCCGGGCCGCGCCGCGCGGCCGCCCACGGAAGCCCACGGTCGCCCGCCGGCTGCTGCTGCTGCTGTTGCTGCTGCTTCTGCACCCGCGTCAATAATGAGTGCGTGATTGATTGCCGCGGAAACAGCGGCGCCCTGCGCGATCAATCAACCAGCCGGCGACTCGGTGCGCATTAATCAGCCCGCCCTTACAAGGCGCCCTGGCCTGCCCGCCGAGTTGTGCGCCCAACTCTGCTGCTACTCTCTCTTTCTCTCTCTCTCTCTGTCTCTCTCCCTCCCTCCGCCCCTCCCTTGCCCCTCCTTCCCCCTCTCCAACCCACCTCCCCCACGCAAACACACACACACAGCACGTTTAAGTGCCACCGGCTCTTGGAAAAACTTTTTTTCTCTTCTTGCGTCGGAAGTTTGGGAACTAATAAAGACTCTCGCAATTTACAAGTGTCCGCCTCAGTAGCTGAGTGGCCAGCGCGGCTGACTACCCTGCAGGAGTCCCAGGTTCGATGCCTGGTACTAACAGGCATTTTTTGTTGGTGAGAGGTGTGGAACATGGTGCACGTTCCCTTGTGATGCCAGCTGACGACTTGCCTGATCCAGTAGCAGCAACGTCACCTACACTGAGAGGGCGTCTGCGTTGAGCATCCCACTTAGCAACAGTAGTCATTCAAGTCTCGTCCACCCAAGACCAGTTCCTATTGGTAGCGCCACTATGAGAGTGCAAATCAGGTTTGCTTCAAATACGCGCTGTAACGTTAGTAGGCGTTAGATAGGACGTGGTGAGGTGATTTTAGTCAAGGATACCTTTTAGGGGACAAAGACGCCGTTATCATCACAAAGTTTGAATGAGGTAGTGTAATACTCCCTCGAGTGTAATACTTGCCTACGAGAAGCAGGATGTTTCTGACGATATATTGCAGGAAGAGTCGGAAGCATTGTCGGGTACACGACTGTTGGCAGCGGAAATGTACGGTCGCAAGAAGACCGGGCTCTGGACCGCCGTGTTGCACAACCGAGAGGCAAGATCATCGTGTTCGGCATATACGAGGGTCACTCCAAAAGAAATGCACACTATAATTGTAAAAATACAGTTTTCATTCTGCATGTGTGAAAGTTTTTCAATGTGTAGATTCATCCTTCCTGCTTGTTTTCAAACTTACTTCAACCTGTACCCGTGAGTGGCGCCGTCACAGCATGTCTTCAAGATGGCTGCTACACTTGACGTTCGTCAGAAGCAACGTGCTGTCATAGAATTCCTGTGTTGTGAAAACGAGACAGTGGGAAACATCCACAAGAGGTTGAAAAAGGTATATGGAGATGCTGCTGTCGATCGCAGTACAGTTAGTTGGTGGGCAAGCAGGTTACATGATGAAAGCGGGCCGGCCGAAGTGGCCGTGCGGTTAAAGGCGCTGCAGTCTGGAACCGCAAGACCACTACGGTCGCAGGTTCGAATCCTGCCTCGGGCATGGATGTTTGTGATGTCCTTAGGTTAGTTAGGTTTAACTAGTTCTAAGTTCTAGGGGACTAATGACCTCAGCAGTTGAGTCCCATAGTGCTCAGAGCCATTTGAACCATCTGATGAAAGCGGGCACGGCAATATTGAGGATTGTCCTCGCAGCGGCAGGCCTCCTACTGCACACACTCCAATGTGCAGAGAGTTAATGAATTGGTGACTGCTGACAGACGCATCACGGTGAACGAATTGTCACGCTCCGTTGTGATAGAAGAAGGAAGTGTTTGCAGAATACTGAAAGTGTTGGCGTTAAAAAAAGTTTGTACCAGGTGGGTTCCAAGGATGTTGACAGTGGCTCACAAAGAAACAAGAAAAACGGTATGCAGCGAACTTTTGGAACAGTACGAGAATGGTGGAGATGAATTTCTTGGAAGAATTGTGACAGCTGGTGAAACATGGCTTCATCATTTTTCACCAGAGACGAAGAGGCAATCAATGGAGTGCCATCATCCAAATTCACCCAAGAAAAAAATTCAAAACCACACCTTCTGCTGGAAAAGTTATGGCTACAGTGTTTTTCGATTACGAAGGACTTTTGGTTGTGCACATCATGCCAAGTGGAACCACCATAAATTCTGATGCATATGTGACGACACTGAAGAAACTTCAACCTCGACTGAGTCGTCTTCGACCACATCGGCAAAAGCAGGATGTTTTGCTGTTGCACGAGAAAGCACGGCCACATGTCAGTCAAAAAACCATGGAAGCGATCACAAAACTCGGATGGGCGACACTGAAACTCCCGCCTTACAGTCCTGACCTGGCTCCATGTGACTATCATCTCTTTGGGAAACTGAAAGACTCTGTTCGTGGAACAAGGTTTGAAGATGATGACTCCCTTGTGCACGCTGCCAAACAGTGGCTCCAACAGGTTAGTCCAGAATTTTACCTTGCGGGTATACAGGCGCTGGTTCCAAGATGGCGTAAGGCAGTTAAGATGGATGGAAATTATGTGGAGAAATGAAAATATTGTTCCTAAAGGCTGTATCTATACACTGTAAAACTTTCAAACATGTAGAATAAAAGATGGATTTTTAAAAAATTTGTGTGCATTTTTTTTTTTTTTTTGGAGTGACCCTCGTAGCTTTCGCGCATCGCACTACATTTGCAGCAGCAATTTGAGAAGCACTTGGTAGCATAGTGACACAACGAACTGTTACAAATCGGTTATGTCAAGGACAGCTCCGAACCGGACGCCGAGTAACATGCATTCCACTGACCCCAAACTCCAGTGATGTTAGCATGAGCATACTGGAGGGCACGGTGGAGGTCTGTTGTGTTTTCTCATGAAAGCTGGTTGTTCCTCGGTGCTAGAGATTGCCGTGTGTTGATTAGAAGAAGGCCAGTTTATGGCGTGCAACCAATCAGTCTGCTTGCTAGACACACTGGACCTACACCTGGAGTTACGGGCTCAAATGTTTCAAATGGCTCTGAGCACTATGGGATTTAACATCTGAGATCATCAGTCCCCTAGAGTTAGAACTACTAAAACCTAACTAACCTAAGGACATCACACAGATCCATCCCCGAGGTAGGATTGAAACCTGCGACTGTAGCAGCCGCGTGGTTCCGGACAGAAGCGCCTAGAACCGATCAACCACAACCGTCAGCGTTATGGGCTCATGTGCGATTTCATACGACAGCAGGAGCACACTCCCGTGGTTACCCCACACATCCTGACTAAAAATTTATAGGTCAGTCTAGTGATTCGACCCGTTGTGCAGCCATTTATTAATTGTGCAGTCATTTATTAACAGCAGGCCATGGGGCGTTTCCCATCAGGATAAAACTCGGCCATTTACCGCTGTTGTAACCCAGCATCCCCTACAGAGTGTCGACATGTTGTCTTGGCCTCCTCGATCACCAGGTTTGTATCGAATTGGGCGCGTAGGGAAACCATCGGACGACAACTCCACCATCATCCACGAACAGCATGAATCAGCTCTGCTTTGACCGACGAACTGCAACAGGCGTGGAACTCCGTCCCACAAACGGACATCAGGCACCTGTACAACACAACGCATCCATATTTGCACGCTTACATTCAGCATTCTGGCGGCTATACCGACAGTTAATGTACCTACATTTTACATTTGCAACGGCTTATCTCGCACTTACATCAATGAGATATGAATCCAATGTACAGGGTGATTCAAAAAGAATACCACAACTTTAAAAATGTGTATTTAATGAAAGAAACATAATATAACCTTCTGTTATACATAATTACAAAGAGTATTTAAAAAGGTTTTTTTTCACTCAGAAACAAGTTCAGAGATGTTCAATATGGCCCCCTCCAGACACTCGAGCAATATCAACCCGATACTCCAACTCGTTCCACACTCTCTGTAGCATATCAGGCGTAACAGTTTGGATAGCTGCTGTTATTTCTCGTTTCAAATCATCAATGGTGGCTGGGAGAGGTGGCCGAAACACCATATCCTTAACATACCCCCATAAGAAAAAATCGCAGGGGGTAAGATCAGGGCTTCTTGGAGGCCAGTGATGAAGTGCTCTGTCACGGGCTGCCTGGCGGCCGATCCATCGCCTTGGGTAGTTGACGTTCAGGTAGTTACGGATAAGGTTTCATAACTAACCTTTTTCGTAGGACTCTCCATACAGTTGATTGTGGAATTTGCAGCTCTCTGCTAGCTCTGCGAGTCGATTTTCCTGGGCTGCGAACAAATGCTTGCTGGATGCGTGCTACATTTTCATCA
This sequence comes from Schistocerca nitens, assembly GCF_023898315.1. NCBI lineage: Eukaryota > Metazoa > Arthropoda > Insecta > Orthoptera > Acrididae > Schistocerca > Schistocerca nitens. The sequence continues at coordinate 918,562,575 of NC_064614.1, read as the reverse complement.
CTCGTTCTCGGCCGTCCAGAACTTTTCCCTTTGCACAAACACCCATTCTCTGTAAACTGTTTATACCAACGTTTAATACACCACCTATCAGGAGGTTTAACACCATACTTCGTTCGAAATGCACGCTGAACAACTGTCGTCGATTCACTTCTGCCGTACTCAATAACACAAAAAGCTTTCTGTTGAGCGGTCGCCATCTTAGCATCAACTGACGCTGACACCTAGTCAACAGCGCCTCAAGCGAACAAATGTACAACTAAATGAAACTTTATAGCTCCCTTAATTCGCCGACAGATAGTGCTTAGCTCTGCCTTTTGTCGTTGCAGAGTTTTAAATTCGTAAAGTTGTGGTATTATTTTTGAATCACCCTGTATAATGCTTCCGACTTAAATTCTTTAAAATGGCCCAAGACCGAAAATGTACAATCGTAAATGAAATAAAGAGAACAGCTTCTGAATGCATCACGAAATCATTAAAAAAATTCATCGCAGTTGCACACCCTGTCGCAGTGAAAATTATACACTCACTTAATATGTTACCTAGATAAATAGATTAACGAAATGTCATTACTATACATTAATTATTTTTTGCTGTTGCGATTTTTTCCCGTCAGTACATTGCTAGTGACATACATCACTTTCATATTTGTAAATTCTGAATATCACATTTTATAACTATTTTTGGTAGAAAATTATGAACTATTCGTTCAGTTAGCCTCACCTCAGTGTCTGAGCATTCATATTAGGCTATCAGTTGTTTCCAAAGTCACAAAAGAATAAAACACCATAATACAGTCCCTTCTCTTATCACTTCGACAAGACGAAAACTACTCTTTCCGCCTTCCCTTCAACTGACATTCGAGAACCTTTCTGTCAGTCTGCTGAACTAGTAATACAATAGCTGCTAGACACAACGCTTTCTTAAATTTGTACGAGCAGCTCGCTTGTTGGCATAGTAATAACCCCCACGTACTCATATACAGGATGGCCCATTAATCGTGACCGGGCCAAATATCTCACGAAATAAGCGTCAAACGAGAAAACTACAAAGAACGAAACTTGTCTAGCTTCAAGGGTAACCCAGATGGCGCTATGGTTGGCCCGCTAGATGACGCTGCAATAGGTCAAACGGATATCAACTGCGTTTTTTCAAAATAGGAACCCTCATTTTTATTACATATTCGTATAGTACGTAAAGAAATATGATCGTTTTAGTTCGACCACTTTTTTCGCTTTGTGATACATGGCGCTCTAATAGTCACAAACACATGGTTCACAATTTTAGACGAACGGTTGGAAACAGGTACGTTTTTTAAATTAAAATACGGAACGTAGGTACGTATGAACATATTATTTCAGTTGTTCCAATGTGATACATGTACCTTTGTGAACTTATCATTTCTGAGAACGCATGCTGTTACAGCGTTATTACCTGTAAATACCACATTAATGCAATTAACGCTCAAAATGATGTCCGTCAACCTCAATGCATTTCGCAACATCTGTAACGACATTCCTCTCAACAGCGAGTAGTTCGCCTTCCGTAATGTTCGCGCATGCATGTTGTCAGGCGTTGTCGGTGGATTACCATAGCAACTTTCCCCACAAAAGGAAATCCGGAAACGTCAGATCCGGTGAACGTGTGGGCCATGGTATGGTGCTTCGACGACCAATGCACCCGTCATGAAATATACCATTCAATACCGCTTCAACCGCACGCGAGCTATGTGCCGGACATCCATCATGTTGGAAGTACATCGCCATTCTGTCATACAGTGAAGCATCTTGTAGTAACATCGGAAGAACATTATGTTGTAAATCAGCATACATTGCACCATTTAGATTGCCATCGATAAAATGGGGGCCAATTATCCTTCCTCCCATAATGCCGCACCGTACATTAACCCGCAAAGGTCGCTGATGTTCCACTTACCGCAGCCATCGTGGATTTTCCGTTCCCCAAATAGTGCGTACTATGCCGGTTTACGTTACCGCTGTTGGTGAATAACGAACGTTTCGTCGCTAGATAGAATGCGTGCAAAAAATCTGTCATCGTCCCGTAATTTCTCTTGTGCCCAGTGGTAGAACTGTGCACGACTTTCAAAGTCGTCGTCATGCAATTCTTGGTGCATAGAAATATGGTACGGGTGCAGTCGATGTTGATGTAGCATTCTCAACACCGACATTTTTGAGATTTCCGATTCTCACGCAATTTGTCTGCTACTGATATGCGGATTAGCAGCGACAGCAGCTAAAACACCTACTTGGGCATCATCATTTGTTGCAGGTCGTGGTTGACGTCTCACATGTGGCTGAACACTTTCTGTTTCCTTAAATAACGTAACTATCCGGCGAACGGTCCGGGCACTTGGATGATGTCGTCCAGGATACCGAGCAGCATACATAACACACGCCCCTTGGGCATTTTGATCACAGCAGCCAGACACAAACACGATATCGACCTTTTGTGCAATTGGTAAACGGTCCATTTTGACACGGGTAATGTATCACGAAGCAAATACCGCCCGCACTGGCGAAATGTTACGTGATACCACGTACTTATACGTTTGTGACTATTACAGCGTCATCTATCACAAATCGAGAAAAGTGGTCGAACTAAAACATACATATTTCTTTACGTACTACACGAATATGTAATAAAAAATAATTTAAAAAGCGCAGTTGATATCCGTTTGACCTATGGCAGCGCCATCTAGCGGGCCAACCATAGCGCCATCTGGTTTCCCCCTTCAAGCTAGACCAATTTCGTTCTTTGTAGTTTTTTCGTTTGACGCTTATTTCGTGATATATTTGGCCCGGTCACGATCAGTGGACCATCCTGTATAGTGCCCTAAATCAATAACAAAACAATGTCTCCAAACACATTACGTGGAGCACGCCGAAGCTGATAATGACGCACTGGCACCCGTGGTGCAAAAATGCGTGAGCAGACCAGAGCTGCTGATTGCCATCCCAAGTTAACTGCGTCAGATAGCCGTCGGCGCATATACTTACCGACAGGCAAAATCTAGAAACGTGTGGCGGTCACGGGCGCTGGTCAGGGAAAAGCAAGAGCAGTGTGATCTGAAGCGCCGTGCAGTACAGAAGCGGTTTTCCAGAGTGTGTAACTGTAATCCGCGAACCACGTGGTTCGAGCTTAACAGGAGCCCCCCACCGGTGCGTACGACAGTTTGTTTGGCGCTCTCCGTTCATTTTCGCTTTCGCTTCGTCGCGTCTGCGAATTGCACGGCGCCCCGCTATCGCGTGGAAAGTTTGTTCGTCCCGGACACGCGACCATTGTTCTCCCGTGCTCACGCAGTCGGACGACGCGCTCCACGCGGAAGAGTGTTCACCCTCCGGGGCCGGTATTCCTCTGGAACTGTAATGCAGATAGCACTACCGCGATCGTCGGTTAACATTTTTGTTACTTGTTCATTTACTCCTTTGTGCAGTATAAATACATTTTCGTCAAACATACACTAATGAATTCCCGTCACCACACGGTCACAATAGCCTACACTCTAACATAGCGCATGGGTGTGTTGGTAAAGTCGACTCATTGCACGACTAAAATGTAAGCGACAATATCCACACGTTCCCACTTCAATATGCTCTTGTTCCGTATCGGACTTCACTTTCAGGGCAAGCAAACGACTAAAATCGGACAGCAAACAATAACGGGTTACAAGCACGTGTTACACGCATGACCTAACAAGAAATTGGCTTGTAGTATCCTGTAGCTTTTGTGAATTCAACGACAAGATATTTAAACATTTGTGGAAAGTCAAAAGCCGGCCGGAGTGGCCGTGCGGTTCTAGGCGCTACAGTCTGGAGCCGAGCGACCGCTACGGTCGCAGGTTCGAAACCTGCCTCGGGCATGGATGTGTGTGATGTCCTCAAGTTAGTTAGGTTTAATTAGTTCTAAGTTCTAGGCGACTGATGACCTCAGAAGTTAAATCGCATAGTGCTCAGAGCCATTTGAACCATTTTTGAAAATCAAAATTGCGAACCCGCAGCGTTTAAATCCTTACGTAGAGTTTATCTACAGCAATGGACAAGCTTCGCGCACGGTGTTCAGTTTTAATCTCTCATTACAAAATTTAAGATACATTAATGATGATCACATAACTAATGAGGAGGTATTGAACAGGATTGGGGAGAAGAGAAGTTTGTGGCCCAACTTGACTAGAAGAACGGATCGGTTGGTAGGAAATGTTCTGAGGCATCAAGGGATCACCAGTTTAGTACTGGAGGGCAGCGTGGAGGATAAAAATCATAGAGGGAGACCAAGAGATGAATACACTAAGCAGATTCAGAAGGATATAGGCTGCAGTAGGTACTGGGAGATGGAGAAGCTTGCACAGGATAGAGTAGCATGGAGAGCTGCATCAAACCAGTCTCAGGACTGAAGACCACAACAACAACAACAACAGACAAAATTTAAGATATATTAATGATGATAATAATGATACAGTGCTTCCAAAGCAGTAACATATAAGTTTAAGGTTAAGCTTACTTTGTTAATGAAATTACAATGAAATCCAGACCATCAGCTGCTTACAGGCGTTGATAAACGTAAACGGGGACAGTTGAAAATGTACTCCCCGATCGGGCCTCGAACCCGGGTTCTCCTACTTACACGGCTGTCGCTCTATCCGACTTTTTTTTCTAATCTTATTTTGTTCGTCGTTGTTCGTTGCATTTGTTCGGGGCGGACGTCCCATGACATTTGTTCAAATACATCGTTGATCCGTTCACCTGGTTTTTTTCTTTTTTTCTACAGAGGTTAGCTAACCCTCTGATCGAACACGCTGAGCTACGGTGCCGGCTTGAGCCATCGAGGATACAGAGGATAGTGTGACTGCAGGGACATACCTCTGGCACGCTGCCTGTGAGACCCACATTTCCAGCTTACTGGCCACACATTACATATGTAGTGCCCCTACCCGCTATAAAAATAAATAAACAATGAAGTTTCCGTCGTGAAATCGGCACATTTCTACTCTCGACAATTGCAATTAGCTAGCTCTGGGATGACCAACTCTACATCTATAAACTTGACACATGTTAGGAAGAAATATTTGTACACTGAAATTCTAACAATGCTAAACTCTTACGACTAGCAGTAATGGGAGAAGTTCCTATGCTTTTTACCATGGTGGAATTACAAAAAAACTAAGGAAATGATTTTTTGTTTAACACTATTATAACTAAAAAAACTTATGCTACTATGCTTACGTTCCATGGCCGCTGTCACATGAAAACCCGTCGCTTCACGTGTTTTTGTGGCGATGCGCTGCTCTGTGTCATTTTGCCGCTTTTGAACACCGCATCTCGTCCTTACAGTCCTACGCGATTATTCGCTTTCGATACTTCAGCTGTTACTCGTCTTGCGAAACTTGCAACTGTCTTGGCACTCTCTGCCGTTTCCTTAGCATCATGTGCAATCCTTAAACCTTTCATTGCTTTGGTGTTTACTTTACGTATGTTTTCCTGGAGTTTATTTGCCCATGACTCGTGTTCCTCTCGCATCTGATTTATCAGAGCACCGATAGTTTTGATTTCCGTCCTTGTCTCACAATTATCTCGTACTAACGCATTAATTTTGTCCTCCAATTTCCTCTCCATACGCATTAAAATGCCACCAGACTGAAGTCCTCTTCCTTTTTCTCAGTATCGTGATCGTCCGAGCTCATGTATGATTACTGCGGTGTTGTATCCACAATTGCGTTCTGATATTGCCCTGCCTTCTCTGTCCGGATTTCTAATAAGCACCTCTGCTTCAATGTGTTGTGGTACGCTACATCTTCTATCATAAGCGATCTGACACTGTCTGTCATCTCAAGAAAAGGCATATCGCCTTCGTCTCCCTGATTTCCTTGTTGCACGTCATCGTTGTTGCTTAACACTGCTCAAACAGCAACGCCTCCCTACTTTCAAACTGTGCCTCATCCGTTTCATTGCGGACTTCCTCCATGACGTACGCTTTATTTTCCCGCTCCCAGTCTGCTTCTCTAGCCCTTCTTCTCTTTATCATTCAAATTCTCTCTCAAGAACAAACTTTAATTATCCGTGCAACACGCGGACAATCGTATTATCTAACTCACAAGATACACGCAGTACAATACAACGACAATAGTACACGAGATTCACAATCAAAAATAACCAAATACAAAGAAAATACAAAAGTAAACACCACAAAATAATACGACAATGCCGTTAGAAACGACAGGAAATCGGTCGAAAAATGACACAGAAGTCGCTGACACAAATGCACTATAAATAAAACAAGTAAGCACATAAACAACACAATCAGAGCATTAAATATCTACAGAATACTAATGAACCGCCGGCCGAAGTGGCCGTGCGGTTAAAGGCGCTGCAGTCTGGAACCGCAAGACCGCTACGGTCGCAGGTTCGAATCCTGCCTCGGGCATGGATGTTTGTGATGTCCTTAGGTTAGTTAGGTTTAACTAGTTCTAAGTTCTAGGGGACTAATGACCTCAGCAGTTGAGTCCCATAGTGCTCCGAGCCATTTGAACTAATGAACCATATTTTTCGTAAGAATGTGCACCTGTTCGGCAAGTATGCAAGCTGACAGCATCACAGAAGTGCCAAGGACCAAGATCCTGGTAGCGGTTCGCCAACTGAAAGCCTTCTACTTACGTATCAAATCTACGCTTTAATAATAAAATGGGAAGGTACTGTTAATCAGAACTCGGGGATAAGTTGTGATCTAAATGACAATAGATTTATTCAATCTTAACATAACAAGACAAAAAAATGACTAAAGAAATGTCTCACAAACATCTTTATTTGACAAACGCTTTCACTAACATGGGCTCCATGGTGGACAAAGTGATCAGCTGGGGGTCGACATACTACACTAACCGGAACACTAATCGCTTTATCTGACTTCATACACGTGAATCCGGGATATGGCACAAAAACGATGTCACCATCAAGCATCTACATCTACATCTACATACATACTCCGCATTCCACCATACGGTGAGTGGCGGAGGGTACCTCGTAGCACAACTAGCATCTTCTCTCCCTGCTCCACTCCCAAACAGAATGAGGGAAAAATGACTGCCTATATGCGTCTGTACGAGCCCTAACCTCTCTTATCTTATCTTTGCTGTCTTTCCGCGAAATATATGTTGGCGGTAGTAAAATTGTACTGCAGTCAGCCTCAAATGCTGGTTCTCTAAATTTCCTCAGTAGCGATTCAAGAAAAGAACGCCTCCTTTCCTCCAGAGACTCCCACCCGAGTTCCTGAAGCATTTCCGTAACACTCGCGTGATGATCAGACCTACCAGTAACAAATCTAGCAGCCCGCCTCTGAATTGCTTCTATGTCCTCCCTCAACCCGACCGGATAGGGATCCCAAACGCTCGAGCAGTACTTAAGAATAGGTCATATTAGTGTTTTATAAGCGGTCTCCTTTACAGATGAACCACATCTTCCCAAAATTCTACCAATGTACCGAAGACGACTATCCGCCTTCCCCACAACTGCCATTACATGCTTGTCCCACTTCATATCGCTCTGCAATATTACGACCAAATAATTAATCGACGTGACTGTGTCAAGTGCTACACTACTAATGGAGTATTTAAACATTACGGGATTCATTTTCCTATTCATCTGCATTAATTAACATTTATCTATACTTAGAGTTAGCTGCCATTCTTTACACCAATCACAAATCCTGTCCAAGTCATCTTGTATCCTCCTACAGTCACTCAACGACGACACCTTCCCGTACACCACAGCATCATCAGCCAACAGCCGCACATTGCTATCCACCCTATCCAAAAGATCATTTATGTAGATAGAAAACAACAGCGGACCTACCACACTTCCTGGGGCACTCCAGATGATACCCTCACCTCCGATGAACACTCACCATCGAGGACAACGTACTGGGTTCTATTACTTAAGAAGTCTTCGAGCCACTCACATATTTGGGAACCAATCCCATATGCTCGTACCTTAGTTAGGAGTCTGCAGTGGGGCACCGAGTCAAACGCTTTCCGGAAGTCAAGGAATATGGCATCCGTCTGATACCCTTCATCCATGGTTCGCAAGATATCATGTGAAAAAAAGGGCGAGGTGCGTTTCGCAAGAGTTATGCTTTCTAAAGCCGTGCTGATGCATGGACAGCAACTTCTCTGTCTCAAGGAAATTCATTATATTCGAACTGAGAATATGTTCGAGAATCCTGCAACAAACCGACGTTAAGGATATTGGTCTGTAATTTTGAAGATCCGTCCTTCTACCTTTCTTATATACAGGCGTCACCTGCGCTTTTTTCCAGTCGCTCGGGAATTTACGTTGGGAAAGAGATTCGCGATAAATCCAAGCTAAGTAAGGAGCCAATGCAGTAGGGTACTCTCTGTAAAACCGAATTGGAATCCCGTCAGGACCTGGCGATTTATTTATTTTCAACCCATTCAGCTGCTTCACAACCCCAGGGATGTCTATCACTACGTCCTCCATACAGGAAACTGTACGAGACTCAAACGGCGGTATGTTTGTACGATCCTCCTGCGTGAAAGATTTCTCAAATGCTAAATTTAAAATTTCGGCTTTCGTTTTGCTGTCTTCCGTTGCCAGGACAGACTGATCAGTGAGTGACTGGATGGAAGCCTTCGACCCGCTTACCGATTTTACGTAAGACCAGAATTTCCTTGGGTATTCAGCGAGATCTTTTGCTAAGGTATGACGATGGTAGTGGTTGTATGCTTCGCGCATCGCTCTTTTTACAGCAGCACGAATCTCTACTAACTTTTGCCTGTCCTCATTCTCCCGATCTTTCTTGTACCGCGAGCGCAACTGTCTTCGCTTCCTGAGCATTCTCCGAATTGCGCTGTTAAACCGCGGTGGGTCTTTTCCGTTCATAATCCACTTTTTCGGCACATACTTCTCCAATGCGTGATTTACAATGTGTTTAAAATTTGCCCATGATTCTTCCACGTCCATCGTACTCCATCGTACCGGAAGTAAATGAAGTCGATTCATTTACTAAGTGGGATGCTAACAACTGTAAGAATACTCTCCTATTTTATTTATTTATTTATTGTTTCGTGGGACCAAATTAAGGAGAAGTCTCCATGGTCATGGAACGAGTCAATACATGAAATTATAACACGATAGTAGAAACAGATAAAATGAAATATGAGAAACATACTCAGGCGACAAGCCGTAAGTTTAAATAAAGAAAATCAACAATGTAACACTAGAATTTGCTTAATTTTTTATCTCTTCCAGGAGCTCCTCGACAGAATAGAAAGAATGAGCCATGAGGGAACTCTTGAATTTAGACTTAAAAGAGTTTGGGCTACTGCTAAGAGTTCTGAGTTCTTGTGGTAGCTTATTGAAAATGGATGCAGCAGAATACTGCACTCCTTTCTGCACAAGAGTCAAGGAAGTGCATTCCACATGCAGATTTGATTTCTGCCTAGTATTAACTGAGTGAAAGCTGCTAACTCTTGGGAATAGGCTAATATTGCTAACAACAAACGACATTAAAGAAAATATATATTGTGAGGGCAATGTCAGAATTCCCAGACTATTGAATAGGGGTCGACAAGAGGTTCTCGAACTTACACCACACATAGCTCGAACAGCCTGTTTTTGAGCCAAAAATACCCTTTTTGAATCAGAAGAATTGCCCCAAAAAATAATACCATATGACATAAGCGTATGAAAATATGCGAAGTACACTACTTTTCGTGTTGAACTGTCACTTATTTCAGATATGTTCTAATGGTAAATAAAGCAGCATTTAGTTTCTGAACAAGATCCTGAACATGGGCTTTCCACAACAGCTTACTATCTATCCAAACGCTTAGGAACTTCAACTGATCCGTCTCGCTTATAATATACCCATTCTGTCTGATCAAAATATCGGTTCTTGTTGAATTGTGAGTTATAAACTGTAAAAACTGAGTCTTACTGTGATTTAGCATCAAATTATTTTCCACAAGCCACAAACTTATATCATGAACTACATTATTTGATACTGTTTCAATATTACACACAAGATTCTTCACTACCAAGCTGGTGTCATCAGCAAACAGAAATATTTTTGAATCACCTGTAATACTAGAAGGCATATCATTTATATAAATAAGAAACAGCAGTGGCCCCAGCACCGACCCTTGGGGAACGCCCCACTTAACAGTGCCCCATTGGGACTGAACATCACTACCACTCTCAATATTGCGGAGAATTATCTTCTGCTTTCTGTTCTTAAAGTAAGAGGCGAACCAATTGTAAGCTACTCCCCTTACTCCATAATGGTCCAACTTCTCCAGTAATATTTTGTAGTCAACACAGTCAAAAGCCTTCGTTAAATCAAAGAAAACACCTAGCGTTCGCAAACTTTTAGTTAATCCGTCCAAAACTTCACAGAGAAAAGAGAATATAGCATTTTCAGTTGTTAAACCACTTTTAAAACCAAACTGAACATTTGACAGCAAATTATGTGAATTTAAATGCTCCAGTAACCTTGTATATACAACCTTCTCGATAACTTTAGCAAACACCGATGGCATAGAAATAGGTCTAAAATTGTCAACATTATCCCTGTCTCCCTTTTTATAAAGTGGCTTCACTACCGAGTACTTTAATCGGTCAGGATACCGACCACTCCTAAAGGAAAAGTTACAGATATGGCTAAGTACTGGGCTAACATACATAGAACAATACTTCAGTATTCTGCTAGATACCCCGTCATATCCATGAGAGTTCTTGGTCTTTAGTGATTTAATTATTACCTCAATCTCCCTCTTGTCGGTATCATGGAGGAGCATTTCAGGTAACAGTCTCGGAACTCTTTTTTCTAAGAGCGCTATATGATTCCCTGTTGGGACTAGGTTTCTATTTAGTTCACCTGCTATATTCAGAAAGTGATTATTAAATACTGTACATATATGCGACTTACCAGTAACACGGACATTCCCACTACGCACTGATTCTATATCCTCGACCTGTCTCTGCAGACCAGCCACTTCCTTTACGACTGACCATATGGTTTTAATTTTATCCTGAGACTTAGCTATTCTATCTGCATACCACATACTTTTTGCCTTCCTAATAACATTTTTAAGCACCTTACAATACTGTTTGTAATGGGCTGCTACATTTAGATTTTGACTGTTTTAACGTTTTGATATAATTGCCACTTTGCTCTACAAGATATTCTTATCCCTCTAGTCAGCCACCCAAGCTGCCTGTTTGTGCTAGTACCCTATTTTGAACGTTCTAACGGAAAGCAACTTTCAAAGAGCACGAGAAAAGTCTTGAGAAAAGCATTATATTTATCGTCTACTATATCAGCGCTATAAACATCTTGCCACTCTTGTTCCTTGATAAGGTTTACAAAGGTCTCTACAGCAACTGGATCAACTTTCCTAAACAGTTGATGACTATATTTAACACGTGTTGCAGCACAAAAATGTTTTAGAGTTAAAATTTGTGCATCATGATCTGAAAGGCCATTCACCTTTTTGCTAACAGAATGCCCTTCTAGTAATGAGGAATGAACAAAAATGTTGTCTATGGTTGTTCAATTGTTCCCTTGCACTCTCGTTGGAAAGAATACGGTTTGCATAAGATTATATGAATTAAGGAGGTCTAACACCATCCTTTTCTTTGCACAATCACTTATACAATTAATATTGAAGTCACCACATATAACTAACTTTTTGTAATTCCTATAAAGTGAAACAAGTACCTCCTCTAGCTTTAGCAAAAATGTTGTGAAATCGGAGTCTGGGGATCTATAAATAACAACAGTTAGCAGTTTAGCTCCATTAAATTTAACCACACCTGCACAACATTCAAACACCTTTCCAGTGCAGTACTTTGAAACATCCATTGACTCAAATGGGATGCCGTTTTTCGCATACATGGCTACTCCCCCACACCGCAAAGAGCTCCTAGAAAAGCTGCCAGCCAACCTTTATCCTGGTAAAGGAAACCTCTGAATTATCTCCTTATTTAAGAAGTTTTCAGATATACCAATAATTTCAGAGTCAATATCTATAAGCAGTTCACTAACTTTATCTCTAATACCTTGTATATTTTGATGAAATATACTAATTCCCTCATTACTCGGATACCTAAGCTTTTCGAAAGTGGTTCCTTTGTTAGAGAGACTTCCCTTAAGCAGGAATACCTATCAGCTGACTTCAGTCTAAAAAAGGTGCAGCTCTAACACCCACTACTGCAGGATATTTCCCATGAGTGATCCCACCAACCCCACCTATGCTGTCACCTATAAGCTTTGCCAACCTCCCCTTCCCACACCTGTTGAGGTGATAGCCTTCTTGACCGACTTTTTAACTTTCGTAACCACAGTCGTAATGACAACATCATGATCACTAATCCATGTCTCAACACTGGCGCCGTCAATGAGATCTGGTCTGTTCGTGGCTACCAGATCTAAAATCTTTCTATTACGCGTTGGCTGTCGATTTAGCTGCTCAAGACAGTTTTCGGATAATGTGTTCAAAAGTAATTCACACGACGGCTTGTCTGTATCACCTGTATTGAATCCATAGACGTCCCAGTCTAAACTAGGTAGGTTGAGGTCGCCTCCGACTAATATAGCATGATACGGGTACTTCTGCGATACAGAGTGTAGACTCCCTTTGAATGATTCTAGAACTGTCGCGGTGGAACCTGGTGGCCGGTAATAACACCCAACAATTAACTTTACTTCTCCTAGCCCTGTTAAACGTGTCCAGATAACTTCACAATCACACTCTACTTCGACCTCAGTAAACACAATATTTTTGTCAACTCAATGAAGACACCACCTCCTACGGTGTTTAATATGTCTTTCCGATACACGTTCCACCCCACACTAAATATTTCAGAACTTCCTACTCAGGGTTCAGCCAGGTCTCAGTCCCGAGAATAATTTGCGCGCCGCACGCTTCCTGGAGGGCAGTAAATTCAGGAACTTTATTCCGAACACACTGAAAATTTACTGCTAATATCTTGATAGGTGAAGTGTCTTTACACTGAGCGCGTCCTGATTTCCCTGTCTGCACGTCGACTGGTGAGTGTTCATCAGGACACCTCGCACTACTGCCTAGCCTAAAAAAAAACCATGTGCACGTCACAAGTACTCTGCTACCCGAGTAGCCGCTTCCTTTGTGTAGTGCGCCCCTGACCTATCTAGGGGCGTCCTACAGTTCCCCAACCAATAGCGCAAGTCTAGAAATCTGCAGCCAAGACCGTCACAGAGTCGACGAAGCCTCTGGTTGAGACCCTCCACTCGGCTCCAGACCAAAGAACCCCGATCCACTCCGGGAACGATGCTGAAAATAGGGAGCTCAGCTTGTATCCCGCGTGCGAAGTCAGCGGTCTTCATCAAATCCACCAACTGCCTGTACGAACTGAGGATCGCCTCAGAACCCAAGCGACAGGCATCATTGGTGCCGACGTGAGAAACTACTTGCAGACGACTGCACCCCGTACGCTCGATAGTCGCAGGCAAGGCCGCCTCCAAATCTTGGATAAGGCCCCGCGGCAGACAAACCGAGCGCATGTTGGAATTCTTTCCAGTCAATTTGACTCTGACCCATGACTGCGCATGACAGAATATGTCATGTGTTTAGACGGCCGACTCAAGACGAATAAGTACCACCCACGTATAATTCGTTGTATGTGTGATGCTAGAAGCATTATATCTCATTATATCTGACGGTTCAGAAGGTGACTGGCACAGTCTCTAAGTGGCACACTAGCGAAAGACACAAGTCTCACCGTTTTGGTAGAGACCTGCAGTTCTTTTCTAGCGAAGTGCCAGTACAAGAGAGACTCTTCTCTTACTGTCCACTTCCTCCTCAGCTCGGTAGAAAAGCACGTTTACATCTTAGACTTTCCCCACTTTAGCACAAGCCAATCAGAGCTGGAGCCCAGCATTCGAAGATGGGAGAGCGGCCTTTGCTCTGCATACACCGATTTGACCAATCAGAGACTTTAAAGTTAACTGGGAGAAAAAGAAAGAAGATTCAGCTTTGCGGCCTCTTTCCCACATGTTTGCCATGTCTTTTGCTAACAACATGACCAGGATGGAACTACATCCCTCCATAAAAGCTTGTTATCGCCCCTGTTGTGTCCATTTCAAAGTTTCCAAAGAACGGCCATAAACTCGCTTAAAGCCTTTTGTTTTCACAAATATGTTTTGTAACAGAGTCTGGACGTCTGGGCGCCAGTGGTCCTGTCCCACGGAAATTTTGCAGAATGCTCACAGTTGTTTCGTCAGCTCCCTCCCTAACAAGGGCCCATCCTCTGCTTTATTGCCGGTCTACAACGCAATGCTCATTGCAGCGGCGACTTCTCGGCGCTAGTCAGCCTACCTGGACGTGGCTGCCTCCCGACTTTCGCCAACCAACGTGCCAGCACAATGAGACTGCAAAACTTTGCCGCCCGGAAATGTCTCCTCTCAGGTTCCGCAGAATAAACGCGCTGCCCTCAGCCCAAAGTCACCGTGCACTTTTACTGCAGTCGTTTAAATCGGCACCCTATTCCTTTGAATGCAGGAAAAGCTTACCATTATTCCTTCCCCAGAGCATGCAAGCAAGAACATTAACTACTGCCCACCATTTCGTCATGATGTATGAAGTCAAAATTGCAATAAAGATCATTTTCCCTAAGAACATGAAGTGGCATAACACCAAATTAGAAGTGAGAGTGCCCTGCAATCTCTCAAACTCTTTCACCAATACGTATCACAGACAGCCTTATACAACATCTGGAGTGGCCGAGCGGTTCTAGGCGCTTCAGTCTGGAACCGCGCGACCGATACGATCGCAGGTTCGAATCCTGCCTCGGGCATGGATGTGTGTGACGTCCTTAGGTTAGTTAGGTTTCAGTAGTTCTAAGTTCTAGGGGACCGATGAGCTCAGATGTTAAGTCCCATAGTGCTCATAGCCATTTGAACCATTTGGAATAATTATACTGTATTAGAACAAACAGTGTAATGCAATCAACTCTGTAAATATGTTCTAATCTGTTCTAGCTCAAGTATATACAGCAGGCATATCCATCCCGCAGTAAATATACCGCTGTTGGGCTGTAACAGTTCTAAATGAACTCTTAATATATGTGCAACATAATCAGTAAAATTGAAGACACATAATACTGGAACTGAAGGTTAATAAATAACCCCAAGAAATAACATACTTAACACTCACACACCAATGCTCTTTCCTCAATATATGTAATAGTTATAAAGTTTTTGTAAATAGTGTTAAGAAATATTAATCCATAAACTGTAGCGAACAGGGACTGCAAGACTAGTAGTAGTTTCAAGGCTTTCAGACCAGGATGGCTCAGGTAGGGTAACATGTCCCTCTGTATCTCTTTCTATCCTTTCTATCCAACTCTTTCGTATCATCTATCATAATATCTTCTCAAAATTTGAATATTTTTGTTGTTTTTCTCTTTCAACTTCTAATGTACTTTTAATTTATTATTACTTCCATTGTAAATGCTGAAAACAATAACTGCTGTTTGTAATATGGAGTATCTTTAGTAATCTATATGAAAACCTGTAAAATGAACGACCTGTTATGAAATGTAAGGCAACAGGCCTCTAAACGAGCAATAAATCAAATCAAATTAAATCAAATCACTGAGAGAGAATCTGGAATTATATCGATGGAGGGTCACTGATAGGTTAGACCCTGAGCAGTATCGAAAAACGAAATTAAAAATATGTAATGTCTTTGTTGTCTTATTTGCTTAAATATAATGTAACCAGAGGCCAACAACTTAAAAAAAAGTAAACTGTAAAGCAGTAGTAACGTTATTACACAATATAATAAAGATGCTGATGCGTTGCCCTCCAAATGTATTCATCTGTGATGAGCGCTTTTGGCAGATAAAATATCTATTTATGCATAGTAAACGCCTCCAGTCTTCTCCAGCTGTGTTATGTTTCCTCTTGTATTTTTTTCTTCTCAGAAACCGAGTATATACTCGTACGATATACCAATCTGCAGATGTGTACGCTATTTTTCTTGTTTTATTGTGTCTAAAATAGGGCAAATTGTTGTCAGGGAACTCTGTGCAGTGATTAAACTGTATATTATCTCCGTACACCAGTAGTACGGACTATCACCATTGTGTTGAAAATCTCTTATGAAAGTTCTGTGAATTTCTCTCCTTTTCTGTATATCTTAGGAATACTATTCCCCTACTTCGTACTTTTCTGTCTTGTTTATTGCAGCCGCGCGGAGTGGCCGCTCGGTTAGAGGTACCATGTCTCGGATTGCGCGGCTCCTCCCGCCTGAGTTTCGAGTCCTCCCTAGGGCATGCGTGTGTGTGTGTTGTTCCTAGCGTAAGTTATTTTAATTAGGACCGATGACCTCAGTAGTTTGGTCCCTTAGGTATTCACACACATTTGAACATTTCACGTTCTGTAGCACAACAAGTACTAAATTTTCATCCGTTAGTTGAGATGAACGTACGCTGCTGTTATAGAGTTGAACAAGAAAGGAAAGTAGTGGTTGAGAAGGAAGTGACACAGGGTTGCAGTCTATCACCGATAGTAGTAAAAGTACTGGACTAGTTTTGCTGTTTGGGCAGCAAAATAACTGATAAAGACAAGCATTTCTTAAAAAGAGGGATTTGTTAACATCGAGTGAAAATTTAGACGTTAGAAAACCTTTTCGGAGGGTACCAGTAAACCCCTGCTCTTCAAAGAATCTCTCATCTATAAAACAGGTTCAAACGTCTGATTAGTTTGCAAATGAGTTAATGTGTTAAATATTTATTTTTAGGCATGTAAGCGAGGAAAAGCCTGGGAAAGATTTGAGATTATGCTTATATGTTATGTTAGAAGCTTCTAAGAACTCTCATAATAAACACTGGATGAATGTAAACTGCGTAATTTGGGCACAATTTGAAGCAAAAACTAGTTTTTCACGCATCTCAATGTTTATAACGTCATACCTCCTGACGTATGCGTTGTAAAATTATATAACTTCGCAGGTACATTAAGTGATATATCTAGATACCTTGCGCAAAGTGTATTGTGATTAGAGTTGGTAGTAAAGAAGTAATAAATTAAAACGTCTTGACCGTTGCTGAAGTTTAACAACATGAACACCAAAATAGTAGTAATCTATCAACTTTTTTTCTTTCTTCATTTTGCTGCAGTGTCGCCGAGAAAAAGGTTTTTAAAAGTGTGTAAACTTTGTTGGATGTCTCTAAGTGCTCTCATTCTCAAATACTGGGTGAATAAAGTCCACGTATTCGTGCTCCATCAGTCACACTGCCTCGAGGTAAACACACAGTTTCTAACTGCAGTACTTGTCTTTTTGAGTTAAGCTTTAACAGAAGATTATATCATTTAATGAGCAGAGAACGACATGATTTTAAATTTGACCAGTAACAATCGAAAGACTGAAATCGAATTTTTGATGCCTCTGCGCTGCAACAGGTAGCGGATCCCGTATCCCAGGTTCCGGGATAGGGTTTTAGTAATACAAAGTTGTCTGGAGCATGGAGTTTATGTAGAAGTGAAACGTCGTCAATAAGGAATTCAGACAAGAAGAGAATAGAAGCTGTTGAAATATGCTAAGAAGAATGCTAAAGATTGTCTCAGTAGATCGAGTAATTAACGAGAAGACACTTAATCGCATTGAGAAAAGAAGAAATTGATGGCACATAATTCTGTTGATGGGACACAACTTGAGGCATCAAGGAATCACCGTTGTGGTAATGGAGGGAAGTATTGGGGAGCTAAAACAGTAGATGGATACCAAGCACAAATTAATATCGTTGCAGTAGCTTTTCAGAGTAGAAGACACTTGGACAGGATACACTTGTATGGAGAGCTGCTTCAAACCAATCTTCGGACTGAAGTTCACAACAACAACAACAACAACAGCAACAACTGAGATGCTTTCTGAGTAATCCTTTCTTTAATTCATTCACTGTCTTCACTGACTTCGTTTCTTTTTTTTCTGTAATTAATACAGGCGCTTGCGAAACACGGTAAAAAAATGGAGGAATCACTGCTCAGAATGACGTCAAATTTGAGGGGAATGTTATCGAGGAACGAAGAAGAGGGATACGTACGAGTGTTTTTGGATAGGGTCCGTCTTTAACAAAACACAGTTTTGTTTTTTAACCCAAACATGTTTCACTGTAGTTGCAGCATCTTCAATGGGCTTTTATTTTCCATCTGTTAAAGCTAAAGAGTGTTCTTTCCTAGTTGTATACATGTAGCTATTAGTTTTTAAATCGTAATTACAGATATTTGAAAAAACACATAAATTACGAATTCATACCTTTTACCACATGGTGTGGTTTTTATGATGTGTTGTGTTTCTACAGTGACCGTTTTTTTCACAGTTTGTCATGTGCAACCACTTATACCTTAAAGCAGATAAATTGTTTAAGCCAAAATTATGATTTGAAAAAAACTTGTTATTTCTATGCCTGAAATTATATAATTCTGTCTGTGTGTGTCTGTGTGTGTGTGTGTGTGTGTGTGTGTATGTGTATGTGTGTGTGTGTGTCTATTTACATAATGTTTCAGGACTGACAACTCAACACAGAGAAAACTAAGGACAACCAACACATTCGCAGACAAACACAACACATCTAGTGTTTACCAACTAACATGCCAGGACTGCAAAGCAATTTATATAGGGCAGACAAGCAGAAACTTTAATACCAGATACACAGAACACAGAAGAGCATTAAAAAGTAACAGCTGTCATTCCACATTTGCTGAACACCTCATGGACAAGAAACATAACCCAACGAACATAAATACGGATTTGAAAATTCTCAAATGCAGCAACAGTCCCCCCACAAAAATTAATAATTGAAGAAAATTATCAGCCATAGTGGAAGGCAAACAAGTGATAAATGAATACACAGCTCTCTGTAATAGCACTCTGTTCTCTGCCCTCAAAGAATTATTAGACAAGACCAGCCAATAGAGCTCTCACCTCCCCCCCACCCGCCCCATCCCAGCCCCTCCCCCCCACACACAAACACACACACACACACACCACACAAATATCTAAAACCTACTGTCACACTCACTCACTCTCTCCCTACCTGCTTTTTCACACACAAAGCCTAAAACCTATGTCTCTCTCTCTCTCTCTCTCTCTCTCTCTCTCTCTCTCTTCCTTTTCACACACGCACACACACACACACACACACCAAAATCCTGAAACCCACTGTCGCTCTCTCTCTCTCTCTCTCTCCCTCCCTTTTCACACAAACACACACACACACACACACACACACACATGCAGACGCACGCTAACAGACACACACACACACACACAAAAAAATGAAAAATAAGAAATAAAAATAAAAATAAAATAAATGGATAAATAAAATAAAACACATCCCTAAACCTACTGTCACCTTCTCTCTCTCTCCCACTTTTCACACACACACACACACACACACACACACAAAATCCTAAAACCCACTCTCACACTCACTACTCACTCTCGCTCCCTTTTCATGTACACACACACACACACACAAAATAAAATAAAATAAATCCCTAAACCTACTGTCATTCTCACTGTCTCTTTCTCTCTTTCTGCGGACAGACTAAGCCCATTTCCATCTCCGAGGTCATGTCAGTACACAGAATTCCAGAATATGGGCAACGGAAAATCCGCTCGCGCGTCGGCTTCATTCTGCAAAGGTAACTGTGTGGTGGGGGTTGGCGGCATCGTTTATAATATGGCCAAATGTTTTTCGAGGAGATGACTCCTGCGCGTCCTGTTACCTGTACCTTCAGTGGTAAACATTTTGAGAGTCCTCAATTCAGAAGCTCTGAATACTGTTTGAAATGTCCTGGACTTCGATCTACATATGCATGCATTTATTGGATCATTTACTTACGCACCCTTCCAAACACGACTGGACGATGGGGAGTGTTTACTCATGACGCTTTGATTAAACTGTAGAGCTACGTAATGTTTCATTCTTACGCATTCTGACGCTTTCTGAAGAACAAAAGTCTCCTCCATATAAATCAATATGGATTCAGTAAGCAGAGATCCAGCGAATCACAGCTCACTCTGTATGTCCATGAAAACCAGAATGCTATAAACAGAAGCTAACAAGTTAACGCCATGTTCCTTGACTTCCGGGAGGCATTTAATAGAATTCCATACCGTCTTTCAGTGATCAAAATGGAAGTTTGCCGTTTACCTTAACAGGACGAAATCGACTAACGTGAAGGTAATTTCGGGAATACCCCAACGGCGTCTTATTTAGCTACTGATGCTTACTGTCAACGTAAATGACCTAATGGACGAATTCGAGAGACTATTCGTAGAAGATACAGTTGCCTATAAGGATGTTACATCTCAAGAAGACTATAGCGAAATGCAGGAATATCAAAGGTGCACGGACTGGCAGTTGACGCTGAACGAAAATAAATGTAGCGTATATCCAAAGAAAAATCAACCGTAACTGTAACAACTGTGAAGAAGCCCACCACTAACCGTCCAGAATGTTTAAAGTGGACTGACCACGTAAAACTCATTAAGTTGTTCTGAAAGCGGTGCTGATATTCAAAATAATAAAAGCGGGTTAAAAGCTGTAAGCTATCTGGGGAAGTTTTCCTTGCATTACTGAGCACCTGTTTCACCAGGTATCCAGTCTAGTTTACCAAATTGCCAACCAGGCTAACATTAATTATGATCTTTTATTAGTCATCTTGCCGTTTACCTTAACAGGACGAAATCGACTAACGTGAAGGTAATTTCGGGAATGCCCCAACGGCGTCTTATTTAGCTATAGCTGCTTACTGCACACACACACACACACACACACACACACACACACACAAAATAAAATAAATAAATCCCTAAACCTACTGTCATTCTCACTCTCTCTTTCTCTCTCTCTGCGGACAGACTAAGCCCAAGTGACCAGAGAGGCAGCTTCCTATACCAACATGACAAGGGACAGACAGGACCATACCAAGAAGAGAATTTAAATAAAAAGAAATAAATCAGTTTATATTTGGACATTTATTTTAACATTGATCATTGTTCCGTTAAAATTTCAACACATTAAACTTGATTCATAACTAAACTGGTGCTGAGACACACTTAGCCAGAGATCTTACCACTTCAGACGCTCGCCGCAGACAGACTGGCGTGGGCCCGAGGGTACCTCACAGATACAAACGGAAGTGACCAGAGAGGCAGCTTCCTATACCAACATGAAAAGAGACGAACAGGACCATATAAAGAATATTAACCTCTTTAAATAGAAATTAATCAGTTTATATTTGGACATTTATTTTAAGATTGATCATTGTTCCGTTAAAATTTCAACACATTAAACTTTATTCATAACTAAACTGGTGCCTTATTTAGGATTGTGAAAAGGTGAGTTTGTAATCTTACGGAACACATCAAATATGGAGCCAAGATTCGGAGACTGCATACAACACTGCATTCATAAAATAACACACGAAGAACGTTGAAACATATGCAAGAGGACATTAACCACAACCAACCGATTCAATTTTCACCCAAAGAAGTTACGGTCGTAGCGCAATCCTGTCCTTCATGAAATTACCACACACTGGTATACTAAATTCATAATAATTGTCTGTGAAATCTTCTCGAAAAGAATAGCTGAGGGCTGCTTTGATGATTACACCACATGCTTCACGTGGTCAACTTGGTTTACACAAAGAGTGTAACTCCACAATAATTTTGGTAGTTAAAATAAATTACAACGAAACGCAATTTACAATAGAAAAACCTCGAACTGGTTACTATCGTCATACTATTAACCTGATGGGTCAAACAATTATATAAGCACGTGGTACTGGTCTCACAAAGTACACCCCAAGTGGGTTGAACATAAAGAAAAGTTGCTATATTGAAAAATATTGTCAAGACAAGATGTTATAATCTCACACACATTCGCATTTAAGACTGATGATCTTAGTTAAAGTTTCAGATCATCAACACGTGGTTCCCCTTTGCTCACAAAGTAGTGACAAAGCAAACTACTGGAAGATATTCTAAACTTCACACTCGAATTTCACTGCATTGCAACTTAAGCTAACATAAGATATTTTAGATCTAAACCTGAAACAAAGGTGATTAAATTTTCAGTTAGGCTGAACTTAAGACATCTATTGTCCTACGGACTTTACTGAGACGCGCTTAGCCGGAGATCTTACCACTTCAGACGCTCGCCACAGACAGACTGGCGTGGGCCCCTACCGAGGGTGCTTCACAGATACAAACGGAAGTGACCAGAGAGGCAGCTTCCTATGCCAACATGACAAAGGACAGACAGGACCATACCAAGAATATTAATCTCTTTGCTTTTAGAAAGCGTAGCTACCTGTTCCGACGTTGGTCCTACTGTTCTCTAGCAGACAGGCTTGTCTGTTACCATCAAGCACGCAACTAGAAATATATTTGCTCATTCATCCTCTCACACAGAAGGGAAGGGGGATGACAGTATCTTATCATATACACTATATAAAAGAAAGCGCATGTAGGTTCCATATGAGACTGTGTGACGTGAATTACATATAAACTGTGTTTTAAAGTGTAGTAGTGTAACAGATCGTTCTTGTTTATGTGAAAAAGTAACACGTTCCACTGCTCAGTCTCCTCCCAGATAGAGTCAGAAACACCACAGTAAATTTAGAAGTGGAATTTATGCCGTAAATGACAGCAGATTTAAGAAATTAGCATCAAAGGAATCCAACAGAGACCTTTCAAGGAAAAGCAGATGCCATGATGAGACTGATTAGAAGAATCTACGGAAATCGCAAACCATCCTTAAAATACGTGTCTTGCACACTGCTTGTTTGATCTATTATGGTGTATTGCTCATCGTAATGGGACCCTTACCAGGCTGGATTAAGAAAGGAGACAGAGAAGAGCCAACGGAGAGCGGCTTGTTCCGTCACGGAATTGTTTTGCAAGCAAGGGAGCGTTAAGAAGATGTTCAATAAACTTCCGTGCCAGACGCTACAAGACAGGCGTTGTGTAGCATAGAGAGGTTTACTGTTGAAATTTCAAGAACGTACGTTCCAAGAACGGAAGGGCAAAATGTTGCTTCCTCCCACATAAGTCTCGCGTAAAGCAGAGAAATCGGAGCTCTTAACACAGCTTTATCGAAACTGGTTCTTTCCAAGCATCATTTCCGAATGGGACAGGCACAGACGGCAAGGTAGTGCGCGAACTGTAAACATATACGTAGATACAGATGTGCGTTCTGTACCAGAAATATCTCAGGAGTAAGACAGTTATTTTGTGTGAGCCAACAGATAATTATCCAAAGCACTGAGATATGAGGAAAATCTAGGCCAACTAGCTGTTTCTTCCGTAACAACGCATGTGTCTTCTGTGTGTCTCGAATAACGTAGCTGAAATTATCTCGAGCCCTGTAATGCCTAAAGTATATTCTTTCTCTTTTGTGAAGGAGACCACCCTTTAGCAGTTTCGGAGGTGTTTTCTAAGTGGCTTCATTGTGGATAACACCTATAAGACATCTGAGGAGAACTTCTCTTTTTTTTACCATTACTCTTCTGACTGGTTCTATGCACCCCGCCCCGAATACCACTCTTGAGTCAACCTCCTCATCTCAGCGAGCACCACTTGCACCTTACTTCCTCAGTTATTCTTTCAATGTGTTAGAAGCTCTGTCTTCTCCTTCAGCTTTTACCCTCTACTATTTCCTCTAGTACCATGGAAGTCATTTCATGATGTCTTAACACATGTCCCACCATCCTGTGCGTTTCTCTTGTCAGTGTTTTCCATACGTCCCTTTCTTCCTCGATTCTGCGAGAACCTCTTCGCTTCTTATGATTCCACCAAATTTTCACCATCCTTCTGGAACACCGCATCTCAAACACTTCAATTCTTTTCGAGTTTTCCCAGTCACCGATTCACTACGATGCAACGCTGTACTGCAAACGTACAATCTCTGAAATTACTTCCTGAAATTAAGGCTGATGTTTGATATCTGCAGACTTCTCTTCGCCAGGAACGTTCTAATTGCCCGTGCTATTCTCCTTACTTCTTCTGTCTTACGATATTTTCTTGGCAAAGTAGGGGAATTCCTCGACTTTGTGTTTCGTCTTTCTTCGAGTTACTCTCAGTCCATATTCTGTGCTCATTAGACTGTTCATTCCAGTCATTTTGTCTTCACTTTTATTGAGGATAGCAATGTTACTAGTGAAGTTTTTATTATTGATATCCTTTCACCTTGAGTTTTAGTCACACTTCTGGATCTTTCCTTTATTTACGTCATACTTATAGTCCTAAGAGAGTCTCCAACAGCCCTTGCATTAAACTGTCGCCGGTAGTTCAGAAAGGAAAAGGAAAGGGGGGGGGGGGAGTGTTAGTCCGCCCACAATTCATCGTTGTGAAAATCTGTTACACGCTTTTCCTCCATATGAAGTTTCATCAATTGAATCAAGGCTGACGATACGGAAAAGAATCTGCTCCAGTTTTCGTTCCTTTCATCACCTCGCACTTCTTTACAGCATACGTGTATTAATGTTTCATCGGTTTCTTACCCGTTCAGTCATATGTAAAATATATCCCTGGTCACTCAACTACTGTAATTTTTGTATTCTGAGACTTGCTTGAGTAATCTTTGGCGGCGATATTCCGTCAGCGGCTGAATGAGTAAGTTCGTGCTTGATCATTTGTCCTTTGGAGCCTGGTAGAGCTCACGCATCCGGACTGACATCCTGAACTGCATGTCTCCCACAAAGATTGGTATAAAAGCTGGTAATGTTACTTCATTCGTTCTTGTTTCTAAAATTTGTTGGATCAAACGATGAGGCAGTAAACATAGGTTTATTTTAAAAAAAGAAAGTGTCACATATTCCAACAGAAAGCTAGAAGAAAGGCATCTAAAATTATATGTCCGGAGACTAATACCTGTTGGGATATGAACCTCTTTATTTGTGACGAGTAGTGTGTAGTATTCACAGCCTGCGTTTTATTCACTGATGCAGAATTCACAAGACATGGCAATCATATTACCATAATACGCACGTGTGGGCAGAAGCAAACTCGAGTAGTCACGGTGGTGAAACAGCGGTATCGCTTCAGTGTCAATGTGTGGGTGGCAGTTGTCGGTGACAGATATATAGGGCAATACTACCGAACAGATTAACAGGTAGACTTACTAGTGATAGTGGAGGACATTGTTCTTGCGGGAAGACAACTACTGTGGTTTTATGGACGCCTGCTTTCTGTGGATCGTGCGAGGGTACGTCGCCGTGATGTTTCGTGGGTGGTGTATTGTTTGAGTAAGTCCGGTAGCACTTGTGGCTATGGGGATCTTTAATCGCATTGGTGTGCGCCCAGCCCATCGACAATGTGGAGACGCAACAGGAGCGCGTCACCAATGGAGGTGACGCAGTCCGAATGGAGCCAGGCGTATTTGAAAGAATGCGTGATTCACTTCGAAGAATGCCTGAAGGATGTTTCAGTATGCGCGGCAACCACAGACAGCATTGCGTATGGTGTCTGCTTCTACGTAACAAATAGATGGGAATGAGAGGACAGAATGCATCATATGTCGACAGGTAATGATTTCCAAACATGTCATTATTGAAACTTTTCTCCTAGTTTTGAGCTCTCTTAGGAACACGTGACACTTTTTTTTTTTCAAACACCCTGTATATATTAATATTCTAGTGGTTAAGGTCACTCTTGTTTCAGTTGTTTGATTCATATCAAAGCAATCAGGTGTTAAAAGTCACTTTTTACCCCTTTGATTATTTTTTATTGTCCTTATTTCTGTTATAATAAAAAGTTGTCCTTTTGGTGTTGGTACTTAATTCTTCATTCCAGGAGGACATTTGAACTGAATCTGGGTTTCACGTGAAGCTTCGGTCAGTTGATACTGATATTGTTTAAGAATTATAAATTCAAACTGATGCTTGTCTATGTTATATGTAATTTTTTCTAATACGTCTTTGCAGATCTGTTCTACACAGTGTGTCCCAGTTCCGTTAGGAATGTGGCTACGAAAAATAGAAGTTTTGGATAATGTTCACAAAATCACTGTATTTATTGAAAATAGTATCCTCCTGACTCAAAACACTGATCGTTTTAAAAATATTTACAAACAGTCACTGGAGTTCTTTTTTGGAGTTGCGTCTAGTACTACGGTACAATTTTCTTGGATGTCCTTAACTGCCTGGTAACGGTGTCCTTTCATTGCCAACTTCAAATTTGGTGAACAACCAGAAGTCAGCCGGAGCCAAATCCGGCGAGTACAGAGGGTGATCTAGGACTATGATCCATTTTCTGGCCAGATCGTGCAGAGTCTTCGCTTTATGGATTGGGTGACGTCATGGATGAGCAACCGGAACCTGCCTCTCGGTATTCGGGTCGTATTCGACTAATTCTCTCTCACGAACGCTGGAGGACGCAAAAACTTGACGCTGCCTCAGTGCTCCGCTGTAATCTTGCGACGTGTGTCGCCATGGTGCCTGCCGCAGCAACGCTAGCGCTTTGTCTTTCTACGCAGTTGTTTTTAAAACTTTAGGGATAGTAATGTCGCAACTCGCCACAAGATAGCATTGCAGTTCGCATTTCCACACAAGCAATCGTAACGAAACTGGGACACACTGTGTATGTGTATTTCTTTCCTTAGTTACGACCACGTGGGTCGCTTAATGAATACTCTTATAATAAACCTGCTTCTTGAATATTGGCTAGTCTGAGTTGCAGTCACTAAACACGTCCCATGTAGCCCCGACTATTCCCTGTTTACATATTTAAACGCTCATCCAGTACCCCGGTTCGAACAAAGAACACCTCTACCTGCACAGTTTAGGGATCTAAATCCCTCAAACCCCTAACAGCATTCATTGTATGCGATGTTTCAAAATTATTGTAGAGAGAAGCGACGATATAGTTTCAACAGAAAAATGGATTTGATGTTTTTGAATAAATCTTCGACGAAAGTTCTCTTGATGACGAACAACAGACGGAAAATCCAAGGTATCACTGTATCGATATGTGACTACAATGGAGCCGCTATACGTGCTCAGAGAATTGTAATTACTATTATCTCTGCATCGTAGTATATAACAAAAGATTTCATTGTCTTCTCTTATATTCTTCTTTGTCTTCCGTGCCTGGTTGGTTCTGATGTGGCATTTAGATTAAGATCTGTAAGGAATTATTTCTACTATATGTAATGTATTTAGAATTTCTGATACATATATATGTCAGTATTTAATATAGTATGTGTTTTTGTTAGTAGCAATAAATTACCTTCACTGTCCCCTTTATATAATCAATTACATAACAATTAAATGTTGCCCTGCCCATTTGTAATTGCGTTGTTGAAGTGGCATCATTGCTGTTAAAATTGATAAAAATTTCTTAATAGCTATTTAATTCTGAAAGTATTGAATGGATTTAATCCCAGGAAATGTAAAACGGCGTCTCATAATAATATCCATTTCATTTTAGGCCAGAGGTACAGTTTTATTGAATGGAATTATTTTAATTGTGTACGCTGCCATTGCACGCAGGCAGTTATACTGGAGCATCAAGCCTCACTGAGAAAAATAATTGTTTGAATATTATATTAAATTTGCTTATCGCGTAACATTAAAGAAAGATAATTTTTTTATCCATCGTAAGACGGATGTTTTCACGTTGAAATACGCATGATATTTCTGGCCATAGCACCCTGAGAAAATTAAGCCTTGGATTTTAATGAACGTAAAAGAGATTTTCTTTAATCAAACGTTTTCATTCCAAATTAACGGAACATTTTTTCTCTCTTTCAAAAAAGTAAGTTACGCGATACCTGGCTCCCAACGTGGGACTCAATGTTCCAGAAATTTATGTATGTATAAAGAAAATATTTTAAGATAAGAAAATTAATGCTTATATATGTAATCTGTTTCATGTGTACGATGATTATTTATTTAGATGTAAAGAGAAAACTGAAGACCTGGAACCCAATACATGAATAAAAAGAATAAAGTCGACAATAAGGACGACGGTAAGGGCTTCTGAAAATATCTTTTGCTTTCGAGTGTCGTGTTGTGTGCCAGTATTCATGGTTCGTATCGAGCGGTAGTGTTTGGCAAAGCGTGATTCCAGTAGGCAAGGAAATTTGTTGTAGATTTTGTGTAGAATTAGAAATTGTAGATTATATTATTATTAAAATGATTATTATTATTGGTGATTACCCTGTGAAGATAGTTGTGCTAAAATAATGTCTCGTTCAGAATCCATGAGATTATGTAGCAAGACTAGGAGAGAGGTCGATGTAGAAACAGATTCACGAGAGTATAGTGATAACGAATTAGAGGATATCCCCATGGGATCTATCTCGCATAGAAATATGCGAGACAATATCACGAATTATGATACAGAAACTGCACATCAGCACGCAGAGATGAAGCGTACCGCTGATGGCAGTGTGTTGCCAACTGTTGCGGGTGAAACTGCCGCGCCCGCAACTAAGCCAACAGTTACGTGCGCCGCGCAAGGTTACGACGCCGTAACTGCTATTTTGATGAAAATACATCAGTTCCAAAAGCAACAGGAGGAAAGAGAAAGAGAGAGGGAGAGAGTACAGTTTGAAATGTGGAGACAGTTGGAGGAGAGAGAAAGAGAGAGAGAGGGAAGGGAAAAGGGAAGGGAAAATAGAATATGCGAACAACTGAAAAGTTTCAAAGTCATGAAGGTGCGAGGTGCCGGGGCTAGTAGTGTATTTATCACTAAATTCTACTAGAATCCACATGTGTAAATCATGCTCTAAGCCCCCCCTATTCTAACTCCGACTTTTGCTGTTGCACAAGGATAAAACAAATACGCGAACTGACTCTAATCAACCCTGCTAGTGGAGTAGAAGAGAGTTTGGCACCTGCAATAATTTAATTTGATAAATAAGTTAAATAAACAAAGGTTACATTAGCATAGTGAGGAATGATAGGGTTGCTCTATTGATTAACAGAAAGAAAGTTCTATCCAAAATAACAATATGATTTATTAAGATTAAACGCAGAATAGTAAAAGAGACACAGGAAATATAAAACATCAAATTGGCTAAAATTGGAGATTCATACAAACACAGTAAAGGTGAAGTTGTCCCTAACTTAGATCGTGAGGTTTAAGACGAAGTGGTATGTGGAGCCAATTCCTTTCCACTCAAATCTCAAGAGAGACACACAGCTAACCCAATAGTAATTGCTGCTACTCGAAACTGAACAAAGTTAGAAAAGGATGAACAGGCGCGCTCTGCTGAGCTCTGATTATCACCTAGGAAAATCCCTATCTGCCGGTGCTGCGGACGTACATTACCAACAGTCTTCTTATCTCCCAGAACACGATCTGGCGTACCGCAGGCGAGGGCTGGTTGCTCCGACGTCCTCGACCGAAAGGCGACTGCCGACTACCCAGAGCACCCGTACAGGCCGAACACCGAACATTCCCGCCCCCACGACAGTGGCCGTGGTTACGTTCCAATCAGCAACTCGAAAACCGGCGGAAATTCCACTCCATTGCCGGAGCACTACCATTCCACCAATGGAGATTCTTGGCGCCAATTTCTGTGCTGATTTTGCAGAAAGTGCGGGAATTTTCCCGCCACAACTGCGTGGGTACACAAGTCATTCCCACGCCTCGCTGGTAGCCCGCCAGAAAGTGTTTTCGCAAAGTTTCTCTGAAGTAACGGGACCTCTAGCCCAGCCGCTACTTCACACCCCAGCGGGCGTGTCTCTTGACAATGTCGGCGTCTGAAAAGCATTCACTCGACTGCCTCACACACGTCGGCTTAACTCTCTCCAGTTCCACAGAGCCCGCCTGTCACCGGCCCACCCGGGTGACGGGAGACGCTGCGTGGGAAGTACGCGTGTTAAGGAAAAGCAACCCTCCATCGCATGCAACTAGAGAGGAGAATCGTAAGATAGAAATATGAGAGGGGGCTCATGCCACCTCTCATTGCCCCTATGCCATTTTAGATTGTAATTGGTGAGCGGTTGGCTCACTTAGGAGCAAGGTAGTGAGTCAATCGCCCAAGAACAATCTTACAAAGTGACTCCACATACCGCACTCTATAAAAAAGATCACTGCAACTGAAAAATGCAACTCATAGAGGGAGGATTATTTATGATGTAGCCAACTTCACCTTCTTAATATGGAACACTAACACTCACATCACACATCCATACCCAGGGAGCCCCTTCCAAACACCGATTCACGCAGACATTCACGCTCTAAACATGGC
The DNA here is from genome assembly GCF_023898315.1 of Schistocerca nitens. NCBI lineage: Eukaryota > Metazoa > Arthropoda > Insecta > Orthoptera > Acrididae > Schistocerca > Schistocerca nitens. Next base: position 918,532,291 of record NC_064614.1, on the reverse strand, counting down.
CCGGGCATCTGAGCCAAATATGGAGCAGTTTATTCTTTACAATCAGAGTTGGAGTGCTCCGCAATTAAATGCCCAAGATGTTACAACAATTTTAATCATTAAACTAACCTGAACTCACTCACACATGATACTATATAAGTTAACAATCTCTTTGTGAGCTTTCAGAATCTAATTACAACCTCCGATTCATTCTGTCTCCCTGCAGCAAGAATAACCTTTACAAAATGTTCCCTGAACTGATGGTCCATTCACAATGACAGTGGTGGTATCTGCTTCAGTTTATGGGGACTTCAGGCACACTGTTTGCATACACACAACAATAAACACAAAATACAAAAAAAACATGGTGTGGAGAACAATACAGTAATCTGTAATAAGAATTACAGTGTAAAACACAAACGCATACAAGGTATAACATACATTACAAAAACAACATAAGAAAAAGAAATTTAAGAAAAAAAACAAGGTTCATGGGGCATCAAATTGTGCGTGCACATTGCACAAAGTTCACGACTGTGCTGAGAATGAGGCACTAAATCACATTGTTTGAAATATCCGTAGCACTTCACAAATTCTACAGTACTGACATCACATAAGGCTAAACGTCGGGTGTTGTTGCTACGTTGTGGCAACAGCAATAGGGAGTTCTGGAGTGTCTGCAGTACGCTGTTGAGATTGTAGTCAGACCCACGCATATGATCACGGCAGTACGGTAGGAAGACACAGTGATAGGCTCTCCTCACGTCGATTAATTGTCTCTGAGGTCTACTCGTTGGGATACATCACTAGTCTAGGTCTCTTCTCTCGCTGGACAGAACTTTATGTTTCCCAATATTGCGGTTCGACGAGGGATGATGGCACGTGGAGTGACTCCACAAGTGTGTGAGGTCATCCATACAGGATCGAACTAGGAGCGACTATTGTTAAAAACTGCTCTCTAATAGAGAGGAGAAGTAAGACATGAGACCATACATTTGTTAGTGTGGCACGATACTGCTTTGTGTATGCAGATCGGCCAATGCTAGTGAGTTGTAAAAACCCAAACAGGTGAGTATAGAGCGTCCCTTTCTGTCCTGAGGCACATGAGGCGCAGGTTCTGACACGATATGTGATCTTCTTCGTGTACTCACGACAACGTGGTCTGCCGCAGGGAATCCCTCCAAGCGGCTGCCGCGTCCGGAGAGCTAGCAGGCTGTCGCGTGTCAGGGTCAACGGCCAGCCCCACTTTCGCTTGTGGCGGGGCAAGGGTCCCGTGTAATCCCTCAGGTAGGCAGCCGGGTGACTGTCAGCGTGTAGGACGGGACGCTCGCCCTCTAGCAGGTAGCCGAAGACCTCTTGTTTTTGCGCTGGCTGGCCTCTGCATTGCCACGTTCCTCGTCATCTGTACAATTCTTACAAAAGTCTTATGCCTAACTTTTTCCCATGACCTTCTATGTTATAATAAATTTACCTAATGAAACATTGATGGTCTGTCATTTCAGACACTCTTATTTTACTTTTATAGTTATTAATCTATGGCAATCATTATAACATCTAATCTAGACATGGAAATAATTTATTTTGATATATGTGTAGAGACCGATCTCAGTATGTACATGGTGTGTGATAACTGATGCTTTGTAATGGATGAACAACTAAATGTGCGGGCCCGCACTAATATTACTATTAATTATATAGATCGACAGTAGACATGCTTCAAGAATTAACTACCATATCCCAACGATCTACATTCTACGTCTTTTAATTAAATTATGTTGTTATGCAGGTCTAAGTTTTACTGTGCTATAAAGAACATGCAACTACGCTACTTTCGCTCGCCCGTCGTCCCTCCATCTCGGGTCTGTGGTTTGGTGACCTGAAAAATAGCAACTCAACAGGCGCGCGCCACACTTGTGGTAGAAAACCCCCACAATATTAATCTAGTTATTGTTAAATCCTACAGTTTAACTTATCCTAGTATCGTACTTTCCCTTTTATTTATTTATTTATTTATTTTATTTTATTTTATTTATTTATTTATTTATTTATTTATTTTTTTATTTACCTTATACAATACCCTTACATAGTTCCTGTTACGCTGAGATGTCTTGCTGCTCGCCGCTATTGACGACAGTGATGTGCGCGCCGTACGACATGACCTCCGAGTTTTCATTACGCCTCACTGAAACTCCAGAGACTGGGTTAGCCATGGCTATACACGACAATAAATTTATAGTTGCAACTTCCTTCTCTATGTGAAGCGGTTTTCGCGATCGAAGTACACCTTTCCAGAAGCAATGTAATATGACCAAGCCAGGACTGGTTCCTGTTGAGGATTCAGACACCCAACACACGCCAGCTACACAGTATGTCACGAATATCCAAGTACAATTCCTTGGTGATTCATCTGTGACAAAAACGAGCAGCACGCTAAATCCCCAACCAGCACATTAGCATGGTAGGCTTTTATGCCCTCATTTCTCTCGTCTAGGGCACCATTAGAGTCAAATGCTCACAGGTTCACCCCGACTTGCAAGACAACGATACCGGCGCAGCTCTGCAAAAACTATACTGCCCATATTCACCCTCGAAATCGCGCAATATACCACAATCGTGCAGTGCACTGACGCGTGCCTGCAAGCATTGGTATGAACGTCTCACGAACTGGTTGTGGCCGCTATGGAGCGTATCACGACCTCTCAGAACGCTTCTAAGAGCACGTTCTTGTATGCGCCCGTTTGTGCGACGTCTCGTCACTCATCCTTATCCCTTAACATGGACACCAGATAGGAAAGGACAAAAACATTGCTCATGAAAAGGTAGTGTCTCCTACTCCATCGACATTGGAGATCGCAAACATAAACAAAAAGAGGATAGCAGCAGTAAATTCTTATGCAAGACAACGCAGCGTGTTAATACTTTAGCAGTCTTAATCTATTAATGTAACGATTATTGTTCCCCGAACAAAGGTTCATATATTTGCCTATTCTACTATGTACATTTCTTACACTACTACTATTCTACGAACTCCTTTATGTGAGATATGTGGTGGAGTCCTATGGACTTCTTTCCTTTCAGCGTCTCCAATTCATAAGCATTGTGGTGAGCTGCTCTCCTTATACGGTACGGGCCGTTGTAAACAGAATAGAATTTTTGGCATTTCATTTTTTGTTTGTTCGAAAGTCGGAAAGACTTAACGAGCACCTTTTGTCCAACTTGGAAGTGTCGTAGACGAGCTCCCCTGTCGGCACGTCTCTTCCTGACCTCTGCTGCAGCCCGTATCCTCTTGAGAGCCAAATCCACTATGGCTTGGTGCTGCGTTCGCGCCCTTGGTGGGAAGTTTACGACCTTGGTTATCAAGTCCTTAGGAATCCAGTTTTTTAGTACTGTAATGGGTGCCAATTTTGTTATCCCATGGGGTGCCTCATTGATCACCTCCTGGAAGTCTTTAAGGAAAACGTCCCATGTCGTGTGCTGTTTGTTACAGTACAACCGGCACAAGTTTCCGAGTTCTTTAATAACCCGTTCTGCAGCATTCGAGCTCGGATGGTGTGAAGATATAAAAATGGGATCAATTTTACATCGACGCAACGTCTCCTTCCATGTTTTTGACTTAAACTGTGGCCCGTTATCAGAAATGATTCTACTCACATGACCAACCTGTGGTAGGAAATCCCGGATGAGGGCTCGTGATACAGTTCGTCCTGTCGCCCTCTTCAGTGGCGTAAAGGTAACGTATTTGGACGTTAGTTCAACAAACACTAATACGTAAGTATATCCTCTTCTTGTTCTTGGCAAAGGTCCCATCAAATCTGTTGCTGCTAATTGTCTTAATTTGGTCGGTACGATTGGGTATAATGGTGCCTGCATGCTCACAGTGGTGTGCTTAGCCTTTTGGCAGTCTTTACACACCGACAGTACCCTCCGAATTCGACGCTCCATGTTTCGAAAGTAACACATGGTCCTTAGCTTGAGATTGCACTTGCGTGGTCCGAAGTGTCCATAGCTAAGGTGAGTATGCCATATAACCTTGTTTATTAGGTGTTCAGGGATGCATACCCCCCATTCAGTGTCATTGGTATAATTTCGGTGGAAAATTATGCCTTTACGCAAGAGGTAGAACTGCCTGATGGTGGCGTGTCTTCTGTCTATCCATTTCTGCTTCAATAACACTAGGGCAGGGTCCTTGTCTTGCTCCTTCTTGATGTCCTGCATACTACAGGTAATAAAATTCTCAAAGGCTACTTTCTGCATATAGTAAAGGCAGTAGTGATTTTCCTCTAGATCTTCTTCCATGTTGTGCTCAAATCCGATCGGTGACCGTGATAAGGCGTCTGCAATAATGTTCTGACTGCCGGGGATATATTCTATCGAAAAGTTGTACTGCTGTAGATATGATGCCCACCTAATGAGCCGCCTGTGATTAAGCTTTGCAGTCATCAAGAACTCGAGTGCCTTGTGGTCTGTGTAGACTTTCGTCTGGCGACCAAACAGAAGGTATCTGAATTTTTCAAACGCCCATACAATAGCCAGCGCCTCTAACTCGGTTACTGAGTAATTCCTCTCACTCTTGGCTAGTACTCTGCTAGCAAACGCAATTGTCTTCCACACCCTGTTTCCTTCATGTACATAGTCTTGGAACACCATGACACCCAGACCGGAGTATGAACTGTCCGTTATTATGCAAAGCTCTTCAGCTAAATTAGGGTGTGATAGGATGGGTGCTTGTAATAATGCGAATTTTAATGTTTTCCATTCGGATTCGGCCGCCTCATCCCATTCCCAAGGAATCTTCTTTCCTGTAAGTTGATGCAACCGAGGGCTGCTCTGAGTTTTGACATGTATAAAGCGGTTGTAAAAATTTATGATCCCCAAGAACCCCCTTAACTGCTTCTTTGTCGTAGGAATGGGAAACTTTTCAATCGCTTCGATCTTTTCGGGATTTGGCGCAATGCCCTCACCCGTGATGATATGTCCTAGAAATTTCACAGAGGACGTCCCAAAATTCGATTTTTCGATATTGATAGTCACACCGTATTCCTTGAATGTCGCTAGGAGTTCACCGAGGACCGCATTGTGCTCTCCCCAAGATTTCTCCGCGATCAGCAAATCGTCCACATAGCTGGTGACATGACGTTTCAAATTATCGCTTAGTATGCCGTCCAGCCCCCGAATGAATGCGGCAGATGAAACGTTCAAACCAAATGGTAGACGACGAAACCGGTAACATCTTCCAAATGCTAAAAAGGCTGTGTACTGTCTGCAATTTGGATGGAGCTCGATCTGCCAGAAACTCGATTTTAGATCAACTGATGAGAAGATTGATATTCCATGGAAGTTTTGTAAGAGTTCCTCTAATCGTTCCGGTCTGTCTGTTTCGGGTTCTATTATGGTATTAATTTGTCGCGAGTCCAAGACTAAACGAATACTACCATCTGCCTTCTCGACTACTCTTAACGGGTTATTATAGGCTGAAGCCGTAGGTTCTATTATTCCTTCACTCAGCATTCGCGTAATTTCAGCTGCTACTTTCTGTCGATATGCCAAGGGGATTGGATAGGGTGGCACACGAAACTGGTTGTGCGGACGTACACGAAATTCATATTGGAAGTTCTTTATTGATCCTGTCTTGGGAAGGAAGACCTCCGCATGTTCTACTAGTAATTTATGAAGTCCTTTGCGGTGTTCGCCCCTTATATTCTTTATTGCTTCCACTTTTTCTCCTATTTTCTCCTTTATTTCTCCCATTATTCCGACTTCATTCTCATCCGTGTCCTCTCCCCTATCCGCAACGTCGTCCTGTTCTTCCTTTCTGTCTTTCAGACACGCATAGTTTATCCGAACACAGTTAGACGGTAGTTGAGCTGGGATCAGCTGATCGTCGAACTTAATGTGGACGGGATTCCCTTTCCTCAAAACCACTTCACCTCGTCCTAGATCAACTATCGCTTCATGTTCATTTAGGAAGTCCGTTCCTATTATCATGTCGATCGCCAGATTTGGCACGATCCAGAAGTTAGACTCTATTTTGTGTCCTTGGCAGGAGAATTCCAGTCTTGTTTGTTGGGTGACCTCCGTACATTTACCCGCTAATGCCCCTTTTATTTTGGTTTTCTTAACCGATAGGACAGGCCAGTCCATCTCCTGAGAGCACCTCTTGTATGCTGCCTCAGATATTGCTGTTATGTAGCTTCCACTATCTATTATCGCATTCAGACTCTTTTCAGCTATTGCTACTGTGATAAGAGGCTGCCGATCATGTCGAGGAGTTGCTTTATGTTCCTCGAGCAGGATTTCTGATAAATCTTCGTAATGTATCATCCGTAGTTGGCCAGGTCCGAGATTACGTGCGAAATTCCGGCGGCCTGTGTTCGCACTAGTCTGGCGTCAATCCCTAGTTAGGCTCCCCCTCCTCTGACGTGCATTAGGATTTGCGGGTCTGGTTTCAATCTCCTGGTTCCACCGTTGTCCTTGGTTTCGCTCTCTCCAATTACGGTCGCTTTGCCGTTCGTTATTCCTTCTATCCCAGATTCCTTGTCTAGATTGACCCTGCTCCCTGACGTTCTGGTTTCCGTGTCTTTGGTTTCCATAACCTTGAATAGCGTAACCTTGACTTCCGTAACCCTGGTTTCCTAACTGACCAGTGCGATTATGCAATCTGCTGTCGTCTTCTGTTCCTGGCCGGTGGTATTTGTTACTTTGCCCCTTCTTCCTGTCCTCTGCGTCTTGTTTATCAAAGACTACTTCGAGTTCGCGCAATAGAATCTTGAATGCTTCTATGTCAGCTCCACACTTGCCGACAAGTGTCTGTTGGTACCTAACTGGCAATTTGGAAAAGCAAAATTTAATGATTTCTCCGTTACTATATGGACTATCTAAAAATTGATTCTTCTTGAGTAAATCATCAAGAAATTTGGTTGCGCTCCTATGCCCGGACACTTCCAGTTCAGGACAAAATATTATTTCCTCTTTAATCCTATCTTGCGTTTCCTTTGACCAGTAGGTCCGCAGGAATGCACCAACAAATTCCTGATAAGTCCGACACGTCACTGCCACACCCCGCATCTTTTCCGCGGCTTGGCCTTCGATGTGTCCACACATGAATTCTAATTTTGCCTGGGTTGGCCATGATGCCGGTAATGAATTTGTAAACTGCATCACCCAGCTCTTCGGATGCATCGACCCTCCATTTTCTTTGAACTTCTGGAATTTCAGTATCGACAGGAAGTGATTGTGATCAAAATCCTGTCTGATCCTCGCACTGGTGTTGTCACTCGTTTCCGATACTTGCACGTCTGCTGAGTGTCCTGTTCTATCTTGCTGATAACTGTGATGTGCAACCTCTGTATCACAGTGGAAGTGGCACTCAGAATTCACTCTCCTAAGTGGGCTATAATTATTGGAGCTATTACTTGCTGTTTCTGCGTGTGCATTGTTAGTTCCGCACTCTGTCACTGGGCTAGAGCACGGCGGGCTTTTCCTCGGAGACACAATTCTGTGTACTCCATCATGGGTATCCGAACGCGCAGTGCTCGTGTGCCCGTTTTGCTCTAGTTTTGCTATCCGACTCTCTACTTCTTCCATTCGTTTCGTGGAGTTCGCAACCGCGATATTACCTTGAGTTTTTAAGAATGCTAGGGATTTTGAGTGGGATTGTGTTGTACGTCGCAAGCGCCCTGCGAGTTTAGAAGTTGCTTCCGCGACTTTCATTGCCCCTGTTGCTGCAGTTTTGGCAAGGCCTGCTACTTTTTGTGCTACCGTTGACATTTGTTTTGCTTCTCCACATTCTTTCTTTATTGTTAATAATTCCCCACGAATTTCCCCTATATGCGAAATTATTGCCTCCGTGTCCTTCTTACGCTGTTCGTCAGCTTCTTCCTTCTCCTTCTTACGTTGTTTCTCCTCTTCTTCCTTCTCCTTCTTACGTTGTTTCTCCTCTTCTTCCTTCTCCTTCTTACGCTGTTCGTCAGCTTCTTCCTTCTCCTTCTTACGTTGTTTCTCCTCTTCTTCCTTCTCCCTCTTACGCTGTTCGTCAGCTTCTTCCTTCTCCTTCTTACGTTGTTTCTCCTCTTCTTCCTTCTCCCTCTTACGCTGTTCGTCAGCTTCTTCCTGCTTCTTACGCTGTTCGTCAGCTTCTTCTTTCATTGATCGTAGGAAGCTCAGTATTGGGTTTACGTCATCTTCTTGATCCTCTTCAAACATGGGCGATGTAACTCTGGACACCTGGGCGCTAGAGCTCTGACGTGACCGAGCTGGCCTCTGTCTGCACTCGTTCGTTTGACTATAAACTTCTGCTACCGTCTCGACCTGTGTGCCTGTCTCTGTTTCATCCTCTACTTCACTATCATAATCACGGCCGCAACGCAGCTCTGAGATCGCGTCCAAATCACCTTCCTCATCAATGCCCCTGGCGTCCTGTCCTGCTAAAAATGTGCCCATCTCATCTCCGAACCTATTCCCGTCAGTAAACTGCCCCTTATCCATTATGCTATCCTCTTTTGTTTTAGCTTCGCCCGATAATAGTCGTGCCTTACTTCTCGTTATCATTCATAAAAACAAATTCATCTAAAATGCACAATAAAATTAATCTACTCCATATATTTTTTACACATAAACATAAAATTTCAACAACGCTGTTCCAACGCTGTAATCACAAACACAATTTGATGTGGTACAGAAACCGCACACAAATCCGACAAAGTGCGATGCGGTACAGACACCACATCAGCGAAACACAAAAAAAACAATGAACAAAAAATATATACACTGAAAACAAAAACTGTAGTCATGCGCCGCTACTTAAAACTAAACGCGGAACTACCAAAAAAAACTTGGGTATTAATCATTAAAAAAAATAGAGAGAAAAAAAATTGAATGTTCCTACTAAGAATCCTGTTTGTTTATCAGAGATTCACAGGAAAGATCCGAGGCCAAGGGTCGCCATATTATGCGAGGTGCCGGGGCTAGTAGTGTATTTATCACTAAATTCTACTAGAATCCACATGTGTAAATCATGCTCTAAGCCCCCCCTATTCTAACTCCGACTTTTGCTGTTGCACAAGGATAAAACAAATACGCGAACTGACTCTAATCAACCCTGCTAGTGGAGTAGAAGAGAGTTTGGCACCTGCAATAATTTAATTTGATAAATAAGTTAAATAAACAAAGGTTACATTAGCATAGTGAGGAATGATAGGGTTGCTCTATTGATTAACAGAAAGAAAGTTCTGTCCAAAATAACAATATGATTTATTAAGATTAAACGCAGAATAGTAAAAGAGACACAGGAAATATAAAACATCAAATTGGCTAAAATTGGAGATTCATACAAACACAGTAAAGGTGAAGTTGTCCCTAACTTAGATCGTGAGGTTTAAGACGAAGTGGTATGTGGAGCCAATTCCTTTCCACTCAAATCTCAAGAGAGACACACAGCTAACCCAATAGTAATTGCTGCTACTCGAAACTGAACAAAGTTAGAAAAGGATGAACAGGCGCGCTCTGCTGAGCTCTGATTATCACCTAGGAAAATCCCTATCTGCCGGTGCTGCGGACGTACATTACCAACAGTCTTCTTATCTCCCAGAACACGATCTGGCGTACCGCAGGCGAGGGCTGGTTGCTCCGACGTCCTCGACCGAAAGGCGACTGCCGACTACCCAGAGCACCCGTACAGGCCGAACACCGAACATTCCCGCCCCCACGACAGTGGCCGTGGTTACGTTCCAATCAGCAACTCGAAAACCGGCGGAAATTCCACTCCATTGCCGGAGCACTACCATTCCACCAATGGAGATTCTTGGCGCCAATTTCTGTGCTGATTTTGCAGAAAGTGCGGGAATTTTCCCGCCACAACTGCGTGGGTACACAAGTCATTCCCACGCCTCGCTGGTAGCCCGCCAGAAAGTGTTTTCGCAAAGTTTCTCTGAAGTAACGGGACCTCTAGCCCAGCCGCTACTTCACACCCCAGCGGGCGTGTCTCTTGACAATGTCGGCGTCTGAAAAGCATTCACTCGACTGCCTCACACACGTCGGCTTAACTCTCTCCAGTTCCACAGAGCCCGCCTGTCACCGGCCCACCCGGGTGACGAGAGACGCTGCGTGGGAAGTACGCGTGTTAAGGAAAAGCAACCCTCCATCGCATGCAACTAGAGAGGAGAATCGTAAGATAGAAATATGAGAGGGGGCTCATGCCACCTCTCAAAGGCAGACATCGCTAGCTTAAAACAAGCATACCAAGAACTACCAAATCTGGTAGCCAGTGTAACGACAGATGTACGAAATCTGCAGATAGACCAAAATAGTATAAACGAAGATATCCAAAACATAACAGAAAGAGTAGAAATCATACGAATAGGGAATGAAGAAAAAATACAGAATTGCTTAGCGGAACACACTAAAAGGGTCGTAGACAAAGTAGAAAAATGTATCGACGACAAAGAGGGACAAACAGATGAGAAAATACAGACAGAAGTGACACGCGCTATCCCGCAGTTCAGGGGATACGGAATCGGATTTTGGGTTAAAAAATCGAATTTTTTTTTATTGGCGTATTATATTCTGCCATGTTTCCTCTTTAAAATGACGTATCATACATAGCTCTACTACAATTATAACTATTTTATTTTTATACATTTGTGAGATCGGGTATTGCGCTTTAGTTATACACGTCTCTCGTGGCTGACCATGAACTTTTTGGCAGTACCTTTAAAGTGACATGAATTCAAATATCCCGGTTTCCAGCGACTATTTATACACTAGTTGCCCGAAAATGTTTCTCTCTGGTTTCCTCAAGTTACTCTTTGACTTTGTGGCGGGACTGTTTTGTAAACAGTGTGATATAAGAAAGTAGTTGTTGTTGAGTTATTTCGTATTTAGTGCTTCATTTTTCGCAGTGAAAATGCCTAGAGCTAAAGCAAAAGTATTTAAAAAGCGTGTGAACTGGCAAAAGAAAAGAAATAATGATTCATTAGCAAAGCAAAGCAGTTCATCATCATCACTGTTGGAAAATGTGAATCCACTTATTACTGATTTGCCGAACGAACTTACACCAAATGAAAACAGTGCTTCTCATAAAAAACTAAGAGATTTGGAAGAGAAATATAATTTACTTGATAGAGGGAATGAAGTTTTTGAACTCATTGATACGAATATATTGTGTGAAGCTCTTGAAAACAGTTTGTGCTGCAAAAAATGTCATGGAAACGTTTCTCTGAAAGTAGAATCCCATGTTGGCCTGGCTGCCCAGTTTAATTTAATATGCAGTGTTTGTAAATACAGCTGTAAGTTTCCAAGTTCGGTTTCAGTAACTGTAAATAATGGATACAAGAAAACTGAACTTTATAGTGTAAATATTAGGTTAGTTTATGGATTGCGAGCAATTGGTAAGGGCAAAGCAGCTGGTGATATGCTATGTGGTGTTCTAAATCTTCCAAGTGCACCTTCAAAGTTTGAAGCTTACAATTATGTACTAGGATCTGCAGTTGAAGATGTAGCACAGAAGTCAATGCAGGTTGCTGTGGAAGAAGCAGTGGAAGAAAATGACGGCAGTCGTGACCTCACAGTGGCGTTTGATGGCACGTGGCAGAAAAGGGGCCACACCTCCAACAATGGTGTTGTAACAGCAACTAGTGTTGATACTGGCAAGGTTATTGATGTTGCAATAATGTCTAAATACTGTAGGTGCACAGGCAGGCTGAAAAATGAACACAGTGATGACTGTATTCCTAATTATTATGGTAGTAGTGGTGGCATGGAGGTTGCTGGGGTGAAGAAAATTTTTCATCGCTCTTCACAGTGGTATAATGTTCGCTATGTCAAATATCTGGGAGATGGTGACTCTAAAGCATTCAAAGAAGTTTTGGAAAGCAAACCATATGGGAACAGTGTAAATATAAGCAAACTTGAATGTATAGGACATGTGCAGAAGAGAATGGGTGCCAGGCTGAGAAAGTTAAAATCAGTTATGAAAGGGAAAAAACTAGATGATGGGAAAACCTTGGATGGCAGAGGAAGATTGACTGATTCCATAATAGACCACATTCAGAACTGCTATGGCCTTGCAATCAGGCAAAATACAGGCAATCTTGAAGAAATGAGGAGAGCTATATGGGCTTTATATTTCCACACCGCATCCACGGATGAGCATCCACAACATGGTTTGTGCCCCAAAGGTGAAAACAGCTGGTGTAAATACAATAGGGGACTAACAACAGGAGAGAAATACATTCACCACCACAGTCTACCATCAGCCATCATGGCAGAAATAAAGCCCATTTTCAGAGATCTGGCTGACAGAAGTCTTCTGATGAAATGTCTTCACGGAAAAACGCAGAACCCCAACGAGTGCTTGAATAGTGTGATGTGGCATCGTCTCCCAAAAACAGTGTTTGTCGGAATTAATACACTACATTTTGGTGTGTATGATGCTGTGGCAACCTTCAATCTTGGAAATATAACTAAATGCCAGGTCCTTCAAAAGTTGGGTATGTGTGTTGGTTCCCGTACGGTACGTGCTATGTTCTTTTTAGATCAGCACAGACTAAGGCATGCTGATAATATAATCAAGACATTAGTGAAAAAAGCAAGACAGGTGCAGAGGGGTGCCAAAAGAAGACTTGAAGATGATTATGAAGACTGTGAAGGGGGTATTAGCTACGGATCAGGAATGTTTTAATCTTCTTTCTCCGTTTCCCGTAAGTTTACTTTTTACTTCATCTAGGAACATTATCTCAGGTACTGGTCAACCTAGAAGTCTGAAATTTTTATGACGTAGTGACATAGGTCCCTATTACATACTGAAACAACGATTTTTTAATTACTTGATTTACAAAAGACTTAGGGGTGATAGTCTAGTAAAAAGCGATGGAAAAAATTTACTTAAAAATAAATGTACAATATCTCTGTAAGAAAATACTTTGACAATAAACTGTTGTTTCAGTATTGTTGTAACATATGAATGCACATACAGTAAAATTTTTACCTCTCTGTCTCCAGTAGTTTGTGAGAAAATGTTCCCTATAGTAGGCATATATTAACATTGCGGGGATAGGTGATTCCGTATCCCCTTCAGTCAACTGGTCGGATTAATCAGACACAACAGGAAAGGATAAACCACATGAGAAGGGAGGACAATGATACACCTGCTTCTCATGTTTCGCACGATAATCCACCGTTCGCTGCCACCTATAACACACTTTGTGGGGCACCGGCAGGAACGTGTAGTCCTAGCAGTGAAATATTGAATCAAACACCGCCAGTTTCAAACCTTCTTCACCGATAAGAAAAACATTCACCCTGTAGTATTCATAAAAAGCTTTCGGAATATACTGCCCAGAGCATGGACCGAGAAACAAAAGATACAGTTTATTGTTTTGCACATAGTAGGAGATGCTGCTCCATGGGCAGCAGATGCAGCCCAAACTAGCTACACCTGTGAACCGTTTGAGAAAGCATTTCTAAATAAATGCTGGTCACCTGTATTCAAGAAAGACTTAGAAAGGAAGTAAATCCAGAGGCATATAGTCCCAAGGAAGCTTAAGGAAATATTTCGAAAAATATGTTAACAAAACGCGATATTGGGACGAACCGACTCAAATTGTGATGTGATTATTTTATTAAAATCCAGACTTCCACATAATATTAGAGAAAAACTAATCCATGTGCCAGACAATGATTGGGATGATTTTTATCTGTCTTGGGTTAGATAGACCTAATCTAGGAAGACTTAAAGTAGCAAAATGCAATGGAAATGGTTACGAATATAAAGAGAAGAATAATAATAATAGACAAAATAATTGTGGTAATTGTTCTAATGGGTGAAACCACAATGGTAAACCTATGAATGGAAATCAGTCATTTAACAGTCATCCGAACAATTGCAAAGCTAATAATAATAGGCAGGCTTGGGGAAATAGTTCACCTCAATATAGACGAAAACGAAGATAAGGGGAAGAGTTTGGCCCAGGAGGTGGCAATCAACGGCCAATGCGAGAAGCAGAGCCTCAGGGACAGAATAGGTTTGCAGTGCCATGGTATCCCAGACAGGATAATCAGTATACCCCGAGAGATACGCAAACAATAATAATAACAGGAACGAACACGGTCAAGCAGGTACTTCAATCAACTCGGCTTGGCAGAACCACAATCAAAGTGTGAGAATCGTTGATGTGATGAATGATAACAGTCCTACATCAACTGTTCGCTGTGGGACGGAGGGAGTGCTCAAAAAACAGAGTAAGGAGAAACAGGATGTAGTCAATATTTTAAGATATAACGATAGTGTTGGAATGAAGGAGGAACTTTTATCTGACAATAAGAGACGCAAACAAGTAAATAGTTAGTTGATACAGGCTGTCGCTGTGGCCGAGCGGTTCTAGGCGCTGCAGTCCGGAACCGAGCTGCTGCCACGGTCGCAGGTTCGAATCCTGCCTCGGGCAGGACATGTGTGATGTCCTTAGGTTAGTTGGGTTTAAGTAGTTCTAAGTCTAGGGGACTGATGGCCTCAGATGTTAAGTGCCATAGTGCTTAGAGCCATTTGAACCATTTGATACTGGTTGTGGTTCAAGCAAAAGTTATTTTTGTGCCTGTTAATACCATAATTCATACAGGCGCCACTGTAAATATGATTAGTTATGATTTCTATAGGAAGTTGTATCAGTTGCATAAAGTGCCAGTGTTGCCAGTTCAGAATTGCAAAGTGTCAGGTGCCATTGGTGCCCAAACACAGGTAGTTAAGAGCCAGGTACAGGTGGACGCATTTATGGGAAACGGAGCATTTAATTGTACGTTTTTGAAGGGATTGAGTGTCGCCTGTGTACTGTGTTGGGAGTTTTTGAGAGAAAGGAATGCCTATGTGGACTTCTCTCAAGGGATTTGCAGTTTAGAGAATGGAGAAGTAAGAGTCCAACTGGAATTCCTGCGCACTAAAGCTATACATGGCAAATATTGTCACAATGTTAAAGTGTAGCCTGCCAAAGATACTGCACATGCAGCAGTGTTTTGGGGGGCAAGATTATAACCATCACAGTGGAAAGAATCTTAGTAGCACAGAGCCTTACCAAGCAGTAAAAGATAAAGTAGAGGAATCCACATATCTGACACCAGAGCATCAGTTGCACTTATCTAACCTATTGATCGAACACATAGAAGTATTCTCTGAGAGACCAGGGGTCATCAGAGGCTGTACGTACAATATTGATGTTGTTGTTGTTGTTGTTGTGGTCTTCAGTCCTGAGACTGGTTTGATGCCGCTCCCCATGCTACTCTATCCTGTGCAAGCTTCTTCATCTCCCAGTACCTACTGCAACCTACATCCTTCTGAATCTGCTTAGTGTATTCATCTCTTGGTCTCCCTCTACGATTTTAACCCTCCACGCTGCCCTCCAATGCTAAATTTGTGATCCCTTGATGCCTCAAAACATGTCCCACCAACCGATCCCTTCTTCTAGTCAAGTTGTGCCACAAACTTCTCTTCTCCCCAATCCTATTCAATACTTCCTCATTAGTTATGTGATCTACCCATCTAGTCTTCAGCATTCTTCTGTAGCACCACATTTCGAAAGCTTCTATTCTCTTCTTGTCCAAACTATTTATCGTCCATGTTTCACTTCCATACATGGCTACACTCCATACAAATACTTTCAGAAACGACTTCCTGACACTTAAAGCTATACACGATGTTAACAAATTTCTCTTCTTCAGAAACGATTTCCTTGCCATTGCCAGTCTACATTTTGTATCCTCTCTACTTCGACCATCATCAGTTATTTTAGTCCCTAAATAGCAAAACTCCTTTACTACTTTAAGTGTCTCATTTCCTAATCTAATCCCCTCAGCATCACCCGATTTAATTTGACTACATTCCATTATCCTCGTTTTGCTTTTGTTGATGTTCATCTTATATCCTCCTTTCAAGACACTGTCCATTCCGTTCAACTGCTCTTCCAAGTCCTTTGCTGTCTCTGACAGAATTACAATGTCATCGGCGAACCTCAAAGTTTTTACTTCTTCTCCATGAATTTTAATACCTACTCCGAATTTTTCTTTTATTTCCTTTACTGCTTGCTCAATATACAGATTGAATAACATCTGGGAGAGGCTACAACCCTGTCTCACTCCTTTCCCAACCACTGCTTCCCTTTCATGCCCCTCGACTCTTATAACTGCCATCTGGTTTCTGTACAAATTGTAAATAGCCTTTCGGTCCCTGTATTTTGCCCCTGCCACCTTCAGAATTTGAAAGAGAGTACTCCAGTCAACATTGTCAAAAACTTTCTCTAAGTCTACAAATGCTAGAAACGTAGGTTTGCCTTTTCTTAATCTTTCTTCTAAGATAAGTCGTAAGGTTAGTATTGCCTCACGTGTTCCAACATTTCTACGGAATCCAAACTGATCTTCCTCGAGGTTGGCTTCTACCAGTTTTTCCATTCGTCTGTAAAGAATTCGCGTTAGTATTTTGCAGCTGTGACTTATTAAACTGATAGTTCGGTAATTTTCACATCTGTCAACACCTGCTTTCTTTGGGATTGGAATTATTATATTCTTCTTGAAGTCTGAGGGTATTTCACCTGTCTCATACATCTTGCTCACCAGATGGTAGAGTTTTGTCAGGACTGGCTCTCCCAAGGCCGTCAGTAGTTCTAATGGAATGTTGTCTACTCCCGGGGCCTTGTTTCGACTCAGGTCTTTCAGCGCTCTGTCAAACTCTTCACGCAGTATCGTATCTCCCATTTCATCTTCATCTACATCCTCTTGCATTTCCATAATATTGTCCTCAAGTACATCGCCCTTGTATAAACCCTTTATATACTCCTTCCACCTTTCTGCCTTCCCTTCTTTGCTTAGAACTGGGTTGCCATCTGAGCTCTTAATATTCATACAAGTCATTCTCTTCGCTCCAAAGGTCTCTTTAATTTGCCTGTAGGTAGTATCTATCTTACCCCCAGTGAGACAAGCCTCTACATCCTTACATTTGTCCTCTAGCCATCCCTGCTTAGCCATTTTGCACTTCCTGTCGATCTCATTTTTGATACGTTTGTATTCCTTTTTGCCTGCTTCATTTACTGCATTTTTATATTTTCTCCTTTCATCAATTAAATTCAATATTTCTTCTGTTACCCAAGGATTTCTATTAGCCCTCGTCTTTTTACCTACTTGATCCTCTGCTGCCTTCACTACTTCATCCCTCAGAGCTACCCATTCTTCATCTACTGTATTTCTTTCCCCCATTCCTGTCAATTGTTCCCTTATGCTCTTCCTGAAACTCTCAACAACCTCTGGTTTTTTCAGTTTATCCAGGTCCCATCTCCTTAAATTCCCACCTTTTTGCAGTTTCGTCAGCTTCAATCTGCAGTTGATAACCAAGAGATTGTGGTCAGAATCCACATATGCCCCTGGAAATGTCTTACAGTTAAAAAGCTGGTTCCTAAATCTCTGTCTTACCATTATATAATCTATCTGATACCTTTTAGTACCTCCAGGATTCTTCCATGTATACAACCTTCTTTTATGATTCTTGAATCAAGTGTTAGCTATGATTAAGTTATGCTCTGTGCAAAATTCTACAAGGCGGCTTCCTCTTTCATTTCTTCCCCCCAATCCATATTCACCTACTATGTTTCCTTCTCTCCCTTTTCCTACCGACGAATTCCAGTCACCCATGACTATTAAATTTTCGTCTCCCTTATCTACCTGAATAATTTCTTTTATCTCGTCATACACTTCATCAATTTCTTCATCATCTGCAGAGCTAGTTGGCATATAAACTTGTACTACTGTAGTAGGCATGGGCTTTGTGTCTATCTTGGCCACAATAATGCGTTCACTATGCTGTTTGTAGTAGCTAACCCGCACTCCTATTTTTTTATTCATTATTAAACCTACTCCTGCATTACCCCTATCTGTTTTTTTATTTATAACCCTGTATTCACCTGACCAAAAGTCTTGTTCATCCTGCCACCGAACTTCACTAATTCCCACTATATCTAACTTTAACCTATCCATTTCCCTTTTTAAATTTTCTAACCTACCTGCCCGATTAAGGGATCTGACATTCCACGCTCCGATCCGTAGAACGCCAGTTTTCTTTCTCCTGATAACGACGTCCTCTCTAGTAGTCCCCGCCCGGAGATCCGAATAGGGGACTTTTTACCTCCGGAATATTTTACCCAAGAGGACGCCATCATCATTTAATCATACTGTAAAGCTGCATGTCCTCGGGAAAATTTACGGCTGTAGTTTCCCCTTCCTTTCAGCCGTTCGCAGTACCAGCACAGCAAGGCCGTTTTGGTTAATGTTACAAGGCCAGATCAGTCAATCATCCAGACTGTTGCCCCTGCAACTACTGAAAAGTCTGCTGCCCCTCTTCAGGAACCACATGTTTGTCTGGCCTCTCAACAGATACCCCTCCGTTGTGGTTGCACCTACGGTACGGCCATCTGTATCGCTGAGGCACGCAAGCCTCCCCACCAACGGCAAGGTCCATGGTTCATGGAGGGATATTGATGTTATACCACACAAACGTAGGTTTGTTATTGATGTTATACCACACAAAGCATTTTGTAATTCTACTAACTGCATTCCATGGTCGAAAAAGGATGTAGTAAAATTATAAACACATAAGATGGTACAATGGGGAATGATTGAGCCGTCAATGTCACCTTACAGCAACCTCTTACAAAACATAGCGGGAAAATACGTCTGGTGTTAGATGCTCGTGATATTAATAAACTTATTGTGCCGGTAAGGAGAACAGTTACAAGAGTTCATTGGCGTAAAATATCTTTCTTCCACTGATTTACGATTTTCGTATTGGCAAATACCCTTGACAGAACAGTCTAGAAAGTATACAGCCTTTATTTTCGCTGGTCGGAGTTACTAGTTTAAAGTACTCCCATACAGTTTAAATACTAGTGCTGGAGTATTTTCAGCATTTCTTGATTCAGTGTTAGGCACCGAGTTGTTTGATAGAGTAACCGAATTTGCTAACGACTTCTTAATTGCGACTCCCACATGGGAAAAAAATGTGGAAATAATAAACAGAATATTGAACAAATTCGAGCAGGCTGCAGCCACTGCCAGCCTAGGAAAATCAAGGACATTGTCCGAGACCACAAAAGTATTCAAGCCCATCACCCCGAACGAAGGGGCAATTGGGAGCGTCCTTGGGCTTAATGTCTTTCTTTCGGCCCTTTGTAGCCGACTAGCGACGTGTTGTTAAAGTTGCTTAAGAAGAATATAGTTTGTAAAGCCACCTGTGAGAAGGAGTTCAACAGAATCAAACAAGCATTAATCAACGCAGGTATCCTCTATCACCCCGACATGGAGAAAGATTTTTGCATTGCTGCCGATGAGTCTTTTACATGACTAGGAGCTTGTCTGTTCCAAGTGGATGAAACAGACGGTTAACAACAAATTAATTAGTTTCGCGACTCGTGTCTTAACAGAATGTGAGCGATCATAGCCAGTAACAGAACTTGAAGCCATGGATGTAGTTTGGGCTTCCAAGAAATCTCATTTTTACGTTTATGGTAAAGAAGTAAAAGTGTTCTGTGACCACCAATCATTAAATTATTTGTACTGTTACAAGCGCGCTTAGCGAGATGGGCTTTAGCGTTGCAAGAGTATCGCTTTCAGATTGTATACATTAACGGAAAAGCTAACATTATTGCTGATGCCTTATCTAGCTTGCCACAGGGCATGTCAGAAAATGCAGAACTTATTAAACAGGCATCAGAGTACAAAGTAGTGTTGGTTAAAGATCTGAAGTGCGGACGTAATTTTCTTGATATGTGTAAACGTTTGTCGGAATTACAAATGACTGACACTAAGTGGAAAGTGTTGTGGACTGGCCAGACAGCCAATCCACTATGACCGGTAGCCGAAAGGCACGCGTTAAGCTCACGCAGGCTGGCGTGGGGTCTGGAACAGGACAATGTGTTGAGACTAGCAAAAAAGGTACGTAGCTTCTGGAATACTTAACTTTAATCCATAATTGGTGAACATCGCTCTTGACGGTACATGCATCACAAGATAAATAGCAAATGATAATGGCGCCTTGCTAGGTCGTAGCAAATGACGTAGCTGAAGGCTATGCTAACTATTGTCTCGGCAAATGAGAGCGTAATTTGTCAGTGAACCATCGCTAGCAAAGTCGGCTGTACAACTGGGACGAGTGCTATATATAGGAAGTCTCTCTAGACCTGCCGTGTAGCGGCGCTCGGTCTGCAATCACTGATAGTGGCGACACGCGGTTCCGACGTATACTAGCGGACCGCGGCCGATTTAAAGGCTACCACCTAGCAAGTGTGGTGTCTGGCGGTGACACCACAGAAAGACATTATGCAATTGGTCACTCAGAATTCGAATTCGAAATTAGCCAAACTATTCAAAATATAAAATGGCATTTTATATCATAAATCTAAGAAGGAGGAAGAATGGTGGTGTGTATGTATTCCGGAAAGTTGTCTAAAAGATTTTATCTGGTATACACATAAAACTATTGCGAAGATCTAATGGTTTTGTTATTACCAGAATTTAGGAAGGAATGTTCAAAGAATTTTGAGAACATGAATTACATGCAACCATACCGACGCACCCATAACAGCTGGTTTCGTTGGATTTTACTGGACGACTCCCCACTGCGCGAGGAGAGTGCAAATATACCTCAGCAGTTAACGAAGTATTTTCTAAGTACCTAAAGATGAATCCGCTCAAATGTCCCACAGCCACAGCCATAAATAAGAGTATAGAAAAAGGATTATATACCCACAACTGGTAAACCGGAAACAGTCATTTCAGACAATGCTTCATATTTTAAGGTTTACAGGTGGAAAAATTTTCTAGGAATCCATAGGATAAGACATATTCTGATAGCCAGGTTCCATCCCGAAGCCAGTCCGGTGGAACACATATTCAAAGATTTCAATAGATTCATGCGGACATGTGCGCCAAACAAGCATACAAAACGGATTGAATAAATGAACCTTTTTGGAAACATATTTAACCATTTACCACATTCGGCCACCCAATACACGCCAGCAGAACTGATGTTATTTGGAGATGAAAGCGACGAGTGGATAACTTCATTGCCAAGGCTAGACTGTCGGCAGCAGATTAGAGAAGAGAAGATCGAGAAAGCTTTGACCTCTCTTCAGAAATGTGCAGAAATTAGGAAACGAAAGTATGACATAGAGCTAAAGAAAGTACAAGATTTTGTAGTAGGAGAGAAGGTACAGCTAAAGAACCATCTGAAGGCCTCTCTGATAAGTAAAAGAAAAACGAAGTGACAATTGTTGTACAGTGGACCATATGTCATCAAGAAAATACCTTATGAACGTAGTTATTTTCTGATTAATCCTGAGAACCAGAAGACAGTGGGTTTATACCCATACAAGGATTTGGAAAAAAAATTATGAATAATGTTTATATATGTTAGAGATATAAGTTTAGATTTAAGAATGTTTCATTTCATTAAAGAATTTTCACTTTGTTTATAGTCACAATGAGAGGCTTTTTTTCCTAGTATATAGTCAAAGTTATATGCACTAAATATCACAATAGAATTTCTTAAAAATATGTAATGACAAATGCAAGGGCATATCTATAATTTTTGAAGAGACTAAAAAAATCATTAATCAATCATGAGCATAGTGTACCTAACGGTAAGAGCCATGAATCAGTCGGAAAAGGATCAATAGGTAGAACCTAGATAGTTTTACCTACCTAGTGTATAAAGATACGATGTCACTAGATCCATTCACATTTTCAGTGAACCGAACTGTCAAGAACAGTTGTTTTAAAAAAATAACTCAGAAGCAGAAACATATTCAGAAGTGCTGTATTCAATAATATGCCTATTTATTTGTACATATCGTAAGATGTGACAAACTGAGTAATTGTAGAAACCCCAACAGTATCGGAAAGTAAAAAAAAAAGAAAAAAAAATCTAATTGACCCAGCACATGTAACAGGGAGATACTTCTGCTACCAATACCCAATGTGCATCTGAATACACTGTGTGTATATTTCGTAATATAAACCAAATGTTAGAGTTTTCATGAACAGTTCAATGTACCACAAAAGACTGTAAAGGACAGTGACTGTGTGTGCATAAGCCTGAATGAACTGTCAATAAACTGTCTTCAGTGTGACAAAGAATAACGTCATTCATGGGAAATATAGTGATGAACAGTATTCATGAAACAATACGAACGGTACAACGCCAAAGACATTGGTTTCATTATAGTGTATAAAGTTTAATTGTAGTGAATAGTTTACAGATCGTGACGAACTAAAAAGTGTGATTCGGACAGAGACGTTATTTAATGTAGTCGAGACAGAGGTGATTTAAACGGACGTCAGCAAATCAATGAAAGGACTGGAGGAAGTCAGCAATGGGAATCCGCTCGCGCAAGCGAACAGAACAGCTGATCTGTGCAAGCGTGTCTGGAAAGACATGTTTGTTACCATAGAAATAGTATGGTGTGTGACCGAAGTAGTGACACTGTACAAACAGCCTACACTGGGACATAACAACTGTGCAAAGCTAAAGTTTGACAAACTGTGCATTTGAACAGTGTAATACAGCAACACGAAACTGAAATATAAACTTCATCAAAAGTGTGACAAACTGTGCTTAAACACTGTCATACACTAGACATCGTATGTCTTAATAAATAAACAATTAATTCATACGTAAACCGACATAAACTGGTGCTGGAAGACACAATAAAAAATGGTTCAAATGGCTCTGAGCACTATGGGACTCAACTGCTGTGGTCATAAGTCCCCTAGAACTTAGAACTACTTAAACCTAACTAACCTAAGGACAGCACACAACACCCAGCCATCACGAGGCAGAGAAAATCCCTGACCCCGCCGGGAATCGAACCCGGGAACCCGGGCGTGGGAAGCGAGAACGCTACCGCACGACCACGAGATGTGGACGAAGACACAATAAAACAGGACGAATAATCATATGTTTTCCCACATCCACAGGAATAAACACCTATTGATTTGTAATGAACTGATGCGGCTGTTGTTTTTTGGATTCCATTCAAAAAATGGTTCAAATGGCTCTGAGCACTATGGGACTTAACATCTATGGTCATAAGTCCCCTAGAACTTAGAACTACTTAAACCTAACTAACCTAAGGACAGCACACAACACCCAGCCATCACGAGGCAGAGAAAATCCCTGACCCCGCCGGGAATCGAACCCGGGAACCCGCGCGTGGGAAGCGAGAACGCTACCGCACGACCACGAGATGCGGACTTGAATTCCACTGAATTTTGCTGTGGATCGATGGCGAAACATACCGGCACGGAGGGGCAGAAGACGATGCACGTCAGGTACGCGATTGTGTGCGGCCTGTCGCTGTCGCGCATCAGCTGATCGCTTTCCTCGGTGACGTCACAGCTTGCGCACTCCAGCGCCCACTCCGTCACCGCCTCACCAGCTCACCGCGGAAGGAGATTAACAATGAATATTTTGATATTTGTACACCGTTAATGAACATTCTCATCTTTGTAAAACAATCAACAATGAACTGAATGACACTTCATATCCTTAAATGTTTGATAAGAGTACAGACTTGTAGCTCTGCCCTGGTTTTCCCTCGGTTTCCCAGTGGTTTTTACCCGAATGGGAAACATAAATCAAATTATTCCGAAGAAAGATAATAAAAGACTGCACTTCACTTCACAATAAAAATCGTCTATACAGGGTGGTCCATTGATAGTGACCTGGCCAAATATATCACGAAATAAGCATCAAACGAAAAAACTACAAAGAACGAAACTTATCTAGCTTGAAGGTGAAAACCAGATGGCGTTATGGTTGGCCCGCTAGATGGTGCTGCTATACGTCAAACGGATATCAACTGCGTTTTTTTTTTAAATAGGAACCCCAATTTTTTATTACATATTCGTGTAGTACGTAAAATAATATGAATGTTTTAGTTGGACCACTTTTTTCGCTTTATGATAGATGGCGCTGTAATAGTCACATTCGTATAAGTATGTGGTATCACGTAACATTCCGCCAGTGCGGACGGTATTTGCTTCGTGATACATTACCCGTGTTAAAAAGGACCGTTTATCAATTGCGGAAAAGGTCGATATCGTGTTGATGTATGGCTATTGTGATCAAAATGCCCAACAGGCGTGTGCTATGTATGCTGCTCGGTATCCTCGTCGACATCATCCAAGTATCCGAACCGTTTGCCGAATAATTACGTTATTTAAGGAAACAGGAAGTGTTCAGCCACATGTGAAACATCAACCACGACCTGCATCAAATGATGTTTTCCAAGCAGGTGTTTTAGTTGCTGTCGCGGCTAATCCGCACATCAGTAGCAGACAAATTGCACGAGAATCGGAAATCTCAAAAACGTCGGTGTTGAGAATGCTACATCAACATCGATTGCACCCGTAATATATTTCTATGCACCAGGAAATGCATGGCGTCGATTTTGAACGTCATGTACTGTTCTGCCACTGGGCACAAGAGAAATTACGGGACGATGACTGATTTTTTGCACGCGTTCTATTTACCGACGAAGTGTCATTCACCAACAGCGGTAACGTAAACTGGAATAATATGCACTATTGGGCAACGGAAAATCCACGATGGCTGCGACAAGTGGAAAACCTTGGCGGATTAATGTATGGTGCGGCATTATTGGAGGAAGGATAATTGGCCCCATTTTATCGATGGCAATCTAAATGTTGCAATGCGTGCTGATTTCGTCCGTAATGTTCTTCCGATGTTACTACAAGATGTTTCACTGCATGACAGAATGGCGGTGTACTTCCAACATGATGGATGTCCGGCACATAGCTCGCGTGAGGTTGAAGCGGTATTGAATAGCATATTTCACGACGGACTGGTCGTCGAAGCACCATACCATGGCCCACACGCTCACCGGATCTGAGGTCCCCGGATTTCTTTCTGTGTGGAAAGTTGAAGGATATTTGCTATCGTGATCCACCGACAACGCCTGACAACATGCGTCAGCGCATTGTCAATGCATGTGCGAACATTACGGAAGGCGAACTACGCGCTGTTGAGAGGAATGCCCTTACACGTATTGCCAAATGCATTGAGGTTGACGGACATCATTTTGAGCATTTATTGCATTAATGTGGTATTTACAGGTAATCACGCTGTAATAGAATGCGTTCTCAGAAATGATAAGTTCACAAAGGTACATGTATCACATTGGAACAACCAAAATAAAATGTTCAAACGTACCTGCGTTCTGTATTTTAATTTAAAAAACCTACCTGTTACAAACTGTTCATCTAAAATTGTGAGCCATATGTTAGTGACTATTACAGCGCCATCTGTCACAAAGGGAAAAAAGTGGTCCAACTAAAACATTCATATTTCTTTACGTACTACACGAATAGATAATAAATTGGGGGTTTCTATTTGAAAAAACGCAGTTTATATCCATTTGACCTGTGGCAGCGCCATCTAGCGGGACAACCATAGCGCCAACTGGTTTCCCCCTTCAAGCTAGACAAGTTTCGTTCTTCGTAGTTTTTTCGATTGACGCTTATTTCGTGAGATATTTGGCCCGGTCACGATCAATGGACCACCCAGTATACAAAAACTACGACTCCACGAAAGAATATATGTTATCATTAATCTTATAAACCTGTCGTCACCTGTTTGGACACAGGCATACTTGAAACTTGCGTCACCTGTTTGTACGCAGATGAATTCAATAACTCAATAATAATAAAAAATAGATCAAATAAACCTGCCGTCACCTATTTGGACGCGGAGAACCTTAAAATCTAGTAACACCCTGATTAAACCAAATACGTTACCATCACCTGTTCGGACGTAGACCTACTTAAGAGACATATGCTATCGTGGTATGCCATTTACAGAACTGTATGCAATGATGCAAATGGCATTTCAGAGGGCATTTATAGCATCGCTTCTTGAAATATGTAATGAACTTTATCGATATGTGTTTGTAACGGAGCCACTATACATAATTAGAGAATTCTAATTACTATTATCTCTCTATCGCAGTATATAAGAAAAGATTTCATTGTCTTCTCTTGTCTTCTTCTTTGTCTTCCGTTTCTGGTTGGTTCTAATGTCGCATTTAGATTACGGTCTGTAAAGAATTATTTCTACTATATGTATTGTATTTACAATTTCTGCTAAATATATATGTCAGTATTTAATATAGTATGTGTTCTTGTTAGTAGCAAGGAAGTACCTTCCCTGTCCCCTTTATTTAATTAATTACATAACAGGTAAATGCTGCCCTGGCCATTTGTAATTGCATTGTTGAAGCGACGCCATTGCTGTTAAAACTGATAAAAATTTCTTGATAGCTATTTAATTCTGGAAGTATTGAAAGGATTTAATCCCCGTAAATGTAAAACGGCGTCCCATAATAACTTCCATTTCATTTTAGGCCAGAGGTACAGTTTTATTTAAAGGAATTATCTTAATTGTGTACACTGACATTGCACGTAGGCTGGAGCACCAAGGCTCACAGAGAAAAATAATTGTTTGAATGTTATATTAAATTTGCTTCTCGCGTAACATTAAAGAAAGATAATTTTTTTATCCTTCGTGAGTAAGACAGATGTCTTCACGTTGGAATACGCATGATATTTCTGGCCATAGCACCCTGAGAAAATGTAGCCGTGGGTTTTAATGAAGGTAAAAGAGATTTTCTTTGATCAAACATTTTCATTCCGAATCAACGGAACATTTTTTCTCTCTTTCAAAAAATTTAAGTTAAGCGATAATGTGTAGATGAACTGCAGGAGCACGTGCATCTTTAGATGGAAACTGAGGAGAGTTTAAGTGTTTTTATGAGTTACTGAGAAGAGAACATGAAAGATAAAGAGAACATGGAAGACACTTGTGCTGCTATTAGAACTCTAATCCTGGCAGAGACTGCTGAATGAAACTGGACTACCCTGATCTGTTCGTGTGCAGAATCGCTATGTGACAAAATATATTCTGGAAACGACTATAGTGCGATCTGCATACTGTTTTCATGTTCACATTATTATGAAATATATTCAGTTCATATCTCGATTAAGGGAGCGCCTCAGACGCCTGAAAAAGACCTACGTGCCCTTGATTTGCCACTGCCTCTTTCTCTCTGTCTCCATCTCTCTCTCTATCTCCCTCACTCTCTCTCTCTCTCTCTCTCTCTCTCTCTCTCTCTCTCTCTCCCACTCACTCACACACATACACACACACACACACACACACACACACACACACACACACACACACACACAATCGAATACGCAGGGACATACGAAGGTAAACCTAAATGACCAGCCGTAGGAGTACTGTTGGGTTGGAAGAGAAACTAAAGAAAGTATTTCAGAAACTCAGGCATTTATTTATAAGATAAAGTCCTGGTACAATATACACTGAGCAGCCAAAATTTCATGACCACCTGTTTAATAGCATGTTGCCCCAACTTTGAACGCAGTACAGCAGCGCCTCTTCGTGGCATGGATTCGACAAGTCCTTGGTAAATCTTTCTGGTCCACAGTACAGTCTCGCTCCCTTGTATTGATGCAAAGCGAACATGACGCTGCACTGTACAAGGACCCATCACAAACATGCACACGACACACATGCACATTTGACATTTCATAGAAAGTCTGCGATGGCAACGGTATATCACTTCCCCTAGGACATTGCCCAGAATGGCACGGTGGTATTTCAGCATCTGCCCCCCCCTCCCCCCCCCCCCTCCCCACCCGCCCAACGGTAATTTCCTGAATATGAGGCTAATTTTCACTTGATCTCATTAGGAACCGCTCAGGCCCGAAACGGGCAATTATTGCGACTGGTAGCTGACACTTGAAATGGGAAGATAAGAGGAGACCTAAAAAAGTAAACTGCACATTATAATTGTAAGCCAAGTAACTTTAACCGAATCCTGCATTATAGTCCAAACTCACACGAATTTGTTTTTATTTGAGTTTATTATTGCAGGGAGACAGTACCGACGTGGTCTTAGGCCACTATTTCCCGTACCTAAACTGAGTTTCCTTGTGAAATGAAATGTCGTGTGGCTGGGGCCTCCCGTTGGGTAGACCGGATGCCTGGTGCAAGTCTTTTTTGCTGACGCCACTTCGGCGGCCTGCGTGTCGAAATTTCCTTGTGATACTAGTAAAGTCATCCGGTACCCTTAAGAAGTAGTACGAGACCCATTACCAGTAACTTACTAGCAAGACTTTTTCAGGCTCTAATAGCCAGAATACTGTGTCTTTTGCCCTGCAGAGCTTCAATTGGAAGTTTAGATGTGGTGTGGTTTCATCCTCCTCACCACATTGTCTACAGTTAGGGATTTCTTCCTCTATGCCCTTTATGCGTAGGTGTTTCTTAAAGTTCCCGGAGCTATCCATGAGTCCTACCACGAGCTTAATTTGTTTCCCGTTCAAGTTCCGAATTGCAGACCTTCTCTCGAAACACGGCTTCGGCGTAATTAGCTTGTCATGTTTTTGATTTTGGATCGTAGTCCAATATTCGACATGCTGGCTTTTGACCCAAATACGTCGTTTTGATTTTGTTATAGGTGTGACATTAAGTCAGTTAAGAGATATGCGCTCATTTTTGCTTAATTTTGAAGCTTATGTCAGTGTTATAATGGACGCTATTAAACATACATATAAGTCACAGGTTGTGCGGTGACTACTTTCCTTAATGACGCGTTTTGATTTACACAACATCAGATTACTCAAGGTTAGGAGAACAAGCCACACTTAGGTATGCATTCAAAGATCTCATCCATAAGATAATGCGGGGAAAGTAGTCATCGCGCAACCTGTGACTTCCATGTATTTTTATAGCGTACATTATAGCACCGATGCAAACTTCATGTTTTGATTTTAGCAAGTTTTGATGTATGGTTAGGATAGGTTCCGGGCCATTAAATGGATCCGTCGAGCTTGTACACGCTAGTCTAACAGTTTCTTCATTGCCAATAATTTCTGAGTGACCAGGGAACCACAGCAGGTTTATTGCTTTCTTCTAGTCTCCCAAGGGTTTCTTGGCGTCCTGCTACGTTCTTTGATTTCGTTACAGGGCCTGATTGAGATTTCAGAGCTGCTTGGCTGTCTTAATGAAGGTAGACGTTACGATCCTCGTAGCATCTTGGTATATTCTCCCCTGCGGTCACTGCAATAGCTGATTTTTGCTACTGGACAGCTACCCTAGAGAGCCTGTCTAGTCTGTACGCCATATAATGTGGCCCCAGCGCCATCGTCTGTTTTCAGCCCGTCAGTAAACCACACTATATCTCCTGAACGGCTGGCCGGTGTGGCCGTGCGGTTCTAGGCGCTTCAGTTTGGAACCGCGTGACCGCTACGGTCGCAGGTTCGAATCCTGCCTCGGGCATGGATGTGTGTGATGTCCTTAGGTTAGTTAGGTTTAAGTAGTTCTACGTTCTAGGGGACTGATGACCACAGAGGTTAAGTCCCATAGTGCTCAGAGCCATTTGAACCATTTTTGAACCTCCTGAACTGTGTCGTGGTTCGTCGTTCAACAGCTTCTCTGCATCGTTGAGTTCTATGTACACAGAGTTGTAACGAAACTGTGAAACCAAATATCGCTTTCAATATGGCATTCCCACAATTTTACACAAGTAACTTTTATTGAATTCTGCGCTGACTTAAAAGCGAGACAGATACACTATGTGATCAAAAGTATCCGGACATCCACTAAAATATACGTTATTCATGTTAGGTGCATTGTGCTGCCACCTACTGCCAGGTACTCCATATCAGCGACTTCAGTAGTCATTAGACATCGTGAGAGAGGAGAATGGGGCGCTCCGCTGAGCTGACGACTTCGAACGTGGTCAGGTGATTGGGTGTCACTTGTGTCGCACGTCAGAACGCGAGGTTTTCACACCCCTATACATCCCCAGGTCCTCTTTTTCCGATATGATACTGAAGTCGAAACGTGAAGGGACACGTACAGGCCGACCTGGTCTGTTGACTGACAGAGACCGCCGACAGCTGAAGAGGTTCGTAACGTGTAATAGGCAGACATCTATCCAGAACATCACACAGGAATTCGTAACTGCATCAGCATCTACTGCAAGTACTATGAGAGCTAGGCGGGAGATGAGAAAACTTGGATTTCATGGTCGAGCGGCAGTAAATACCAGACGATGCGTCGGTTGGTGTAAGGAGCCTAAACATTGGACGAATGAACAGTAGAAGAACGTTGTG
Organism: Schistocerca nitens; assembly: GCF_023898315.1. Classification (NCBI taxonomy): domain Eukaryota; kingdom Metazoa; phylum Arthropoda; class Insecta; order Orthoptera; family Acrididae; genus Schistocerca; species Schistocerca nitens. The sequence goes on along the minus strand of NC_064614.1, from coordinate 918,502,069 downwards.
TGGAGTGACAAATCGCGGTACACAATGTGGCGATCCGATAGCAGGGTGTGGGTATGGCAAATGCCCAGTGAACGTCGTCTGCCAGCGTGTGTAGTGCCAACACTAAAATTCGAAGGCTATGGTGTTATGGTGTGGTCGTGTTTTTCATGAAGGGGGCTTGCGCGCTTTGTTGTTTTGCGTGGCTGTATCACAGCACAGTCTTACATTGAAGCTTTAAGCACCAACTTGCTCTCCACTGCTGAACAGCAATTTGGGGATCAACACGATCGAACACCTGTTCATAATGCACGACACGCCAATAACATCCCTGCAATGGACTGGCTTGCACAAAGTCCTGACCTTAATCCTATAGAAAACCTATAGAACGCCGACTTCGTGCCACACCTCACCTACCGACATCGATACCCTCTCCTCTGTGCAGCGCACCTTGAAGAATAGGCTGCCATTCCCCAGGAAACCTTCCAGTACCTGACTGAACGTATGCCTGCGAGAGTGGAAGCTGTCATCAAGGCTAAGGGTGGGCCAACAGCATACTGAAGTCCAGCATTACCGATGGAGGGCGCCACGAACCTGTAAGTCATTTTGAGACAGCTGTCCGGATACTTGAGATCATGTAGAGTACATGACATTATTTTTCAGCAGAGCCACTAAGTATCTGTAAAAAGCGGTCAGAACGTTCTACCAGCTGTTCAGGTCCTCGGCGGTAGAATGGCTCTGAGCACTATGGGACTTAACTGCTGAGGTCATTAGTCCCTTAGAACTTAGAACTACTTATACCTAACTAACCTAAGGACATCACACACATCCATGCCCGAGGCAGGATTCGAACCTGCCACCGTAGCGGTCGCGCGGTTCCAGACTGTAGCGCCTAGAACCGCTCGGTCACCAAGGCCTGCTCGGCAGTAGAAATTCGTTCCTTTGTCACGGAGCTGTTCGAGAACCGCTGTGTGAACGTCCTCGCTGTTGGAAAATCTCTTTGCGCCACAATGACCATTCAGCTTGCCGAATTGCTGAAAATCCTATGATGCTAGTTCTGGACGTCGCAACCAGCACCACCTACGTTTATGTGGTTTTGGTCAAATTATTGGCACCATTTCCCTACGACTGGTCGTGACATTGCATTTGTTCCATATAGCGCCAGTATTTCGAAGCGAGTCTGTGAGAAACTTCGACGTTTTGCCGACAAGAATCGTATTGTCGCGCGTACTTCGACTTTGGAGTAACTTTCCAGTTGCCGCACTATTCCAGTCTCGCACTGTGATGCACCTGTTACCCGTACCCCTGCAATGGACTGGCCTCCATAGAGTCCTGACCTGAATCCTACAGAGCACCTTTAGGATGTTTTAGAACGCCGACTTCGTTCCAGGACTCACCTACCGACATCGATACCTCTACTCAGTGCAGCACTCCGTGAAGAATAGTCTGCCATTCCCCAGGAAACCTTCCAGCACCTGATTGAACGTATGCCTGCGAGAGTGGTGGAAGCTGGGAAGCTGTCATCAAGGCTAAGGGAGGGCCAACACCATATTGAATTCCAGCATTACCGATGGAGGGCGCCACGAAGCTGTAAGTCATTTTCAGCCAGGTGTCCGGATACTTTTGATCATATAGTGTACATGGCATTATTTTTAAACAGAGCCACTAAGTCTCTGTAAAACGCGGTCAGAACGTTCTACCAACTGTTCAGTTTCTCGGCAGTAGAAATTCGCTCCTTTGTCACGGAACTGTTCGAAAACCGCTGTGTGAACGTCTCTAAGGCGCTGCAATCATGGACTGTGGGGCTGGTCTCGGTGGAGGTCCGACTCCTCCCTCGGGCATATGTGTGTGTGTTTGTCCTTAGGATAATTTAGGTTAAGTAGTGTGTAAGCTTAGCGACTGATGACCTTAGCAATTAAGTCCCATAAGATTTCACACACATTTGAACCTTTTTTTTTTTTTTTTTTTTTTTTGCGAACGTCGTCTTTGTTGGAAAATCTCTTTCCGCCCCGATGACCATTTAGCCTGCCGAACTGCTGCAAATCATATGATGCTAGTTTTGGACGTCGCAACCAGCGCCACCCACGTTTATGCGGTTTTGGTCAAATTATTGGCACCATTTCCCTACGACTGGACGCAACATTGCATGTGCTCCATATAGCGCTAGAATTTCGAAGCGAGTCTGTGAGAAACTTCGACGTTTTGCCGACAGGAATCGTATTGTCGCGAGTACTTCGACTTTGGAGTAACTTTCCAGTTGCCGCACTATTCCAGTCTCACACTGTGATGCACATGTTACCCGTACCCCAGCACACCTGAGTTTACAGGAAATCAGGAACATGTTCTCTCTCTTACGACAACGCGCTACTCTTGTCGCGCATTACCGTTAGACGACACGTGTAACTTCCCGCTACGTATTTACAGGGGAAGCGGCACTGCGATTGTCGCAGGTAGTGATTTGTAGCGCACAGCTTAACCTGTTGGACGTTGTGGACCTGTCTGTTTGAAACTATGTAGCAGGCAGGCCGCCTGCCTGTTTTATTGCGCTGCTCAAAGACGGGCGCGCTGCGCAAGGCCTGAGTCAGAAGCGGCGCTGCGGCGGGGACGAGTTTATGCCGTTAGGCTGATGTCAGCGCGCGACATGTGGCGGGCCCCTTCAGCGTGCGGCTCACGTCCGCTGTCAGCGCTGACAGAGATAAACTGCAGCGGCCGCCGCCGATGAAGGAGCAGACTCTGAAATTGCTGCGAACTTTACGAAACTGGATACCCCGCTACCGGCGGCGATGAGAGCTAACTACTACGACATACCGTGGGATTACCGGCACTCCAGTCTGCAGCTGGTATCCGCAGAAAATGAGCTCTCCTTCTTTTTTGTGAGAGAAGGTGCTGGCTGCTGTAAGTAGCACACTGGAAGTATTTCTGAAGAGGAGTCTATAAGCGCAGGTGGTTGGTAATTGGCGTTCGAAATACAGATGGATGCAACGGACTATAAAAGGCATTTAAGGGGGGAGACCAAGATGACGCTCGATTCTGGAACCGGTTACAAGACTGACCTTAGATCTTTGTTTTACACCCTTGGAATTGTATTCCGGATTTTTTAAAGTAAAAAATTTGCACACAGAGGGCTCTGTGCGGCATCGACGAAATACCTTCGTGGAGAGCTGGGGTGGTCGGTGACCTCTGAATGCCACAAATTTCAACCTAGAACAAAATTGTAAAAACTGATTTGAAACGAATGACATTGTCAAACGTAGTGCGCACGGATATTTGAAAAAAAAAAAAACTTGGCAGTTGATGGTTGGAGTGCTGACACTGAAGTTTTCAGATAGTCTGCATAATCAGTTATGTTAGCCCCTGAAGCGGTATATATAGGGATCGTGTCAACCCCTTCAGCATCAACTACAGCCTGTACACGGCGCATTGAAGCGCCGATACTGGTAGCTACAGAGCAAATAAAATCATAAGGACGGGTGTAGGCGATTCGAGTGGTTGAAATCGTTCTAACCACACTGGCACTTAACATCTGAGGCCATCAGTCCCCTAGACTTATAACTACTTGAGCCTAACTAACCTAAGGAAATCACACAACCATGCCCGAGACAGGATTCGAACCTGCGACCGTAGCAGTTGCGCAGTTTCGGACTGAAGAGCTTAGAACCGCTCGTCCACAGCGGCCGGCTTAGGCAATTCCTTTTTCTCACAATTTGAAAAAAAATGGTTTTTAATAAAATGGCGGCACTCCAAAATAAAAGTCGTTATAGAAACGTACACCAAAATCGAAACTAAAATATTTCACAATAATCCTACGAACTGCAGTGGAAAAAACGCCGCACATGTACAAAAAGGTATAATGTAATTTCGTGTATACAGGGTGAAAATTAATAAAACTGACGAACTGCAGGAACGGATTCCTGACCGTAAATGGAGGAAAAAACATCCTATGAACATGTGGCCGGGAATGCATCGTTGCCTCGATAGGTGGCGCTGACGAATGAAAGTACCCCTGACCATGTGTGTTAGTTGTCTGTTACAAACTGTGTGGTTGACGCATCGTAATGTAAGCAACAAAATGGTCCGGTATCCATCTCGGAAACAAGCCGAGATGATCTTTCTGTACTGCCAAGCACAGGGTAACGCTCGAAAGGCAGCACGGCTATATCGAAACTAGTACCCTTACAGACATCAACCACATCACACAACATCTCAAACCGTTTTTTGGACGTTTGTGTGATCATGGTTCCTTTCCGAAAGACGAACGTGCAAGGAGTCGGCGGACTGGCGTACGCTCTATTTAGAGGACCAGGTTCTACAAGATATTGAGAGGAACTGTAGTACAAGCTCCAGGCAAATGGCCCGCCAACATGGTGTAAGCCGAAGTACGATTACGGGTAAGCTGCATGACAACCGCTACTATCTCTATCACCTGCAACGAGGGCAAAGATTATCAACAGCAGATATCCCTCTTCGGAAGGATTTTGTCAATGGTTTTCGCTCCTGACCGTCAAAATTATGGGATTTCCGCCATCATTCCTTTTAACCAACGAAGCAACCTTTACCAGAAATGGCATCATCAGTCAGCATAATAGTCATCTGTGGGCTACAGACAGTCCTCGGGGAATGGTTCAGACGCCTCATCAGAATCAATGTGGGGGCAGGGATTCTTGGCGACCACAAACTTCGACCAGTTTTTCTTCCACAACGCCTCGGCGGAGGAACGTACCTGGACTTCCTGCGGAATACCCTGCCAGCGCTGCTTGAGAATATGCCTTTGGCAGTACGATTGGTTACGTAGCTTCTGCTTGACGGCGCACAACCCCACTTCCGCATTACAAAAAAAATGGCTCTGAGCACTATGGGACTCAACTGCTATGGTCATCAGTCCCCTAGAACTTAGAACTACTTAAACCTAACTAACCTAAGGACATCACACACATCCATGCCCGAGGCAGGATTCGAACCTGCGACCGTAGCAGTCGCACGGTTCCGGACTGCGCGCCTAGAACCGCGAGACCACCGCGGCCGGCTTCCGCATTACATTTCGCCGACGCCTGAACATGACGTTTTCCTTGGATAATGGATAGGACGCGGAGGCCCTGTAGCATGGCCGCTGGATTTTTACCTCTGGGTTCATATGAAAGGCGTTGTGTATGCTGAACCACTTCCTCATGTGCAAAAAAATGGTTCAAATGGCTCTGAGTACTATGGGACTCAACTGCTGAGGTCATTAGTCCCCTAGAACTTAGAACTAGTTAAACCTAACTAACCTAAGGACATCACAAACATCCATGCCCGAGGCAGGATTCGAACCTGCGACCGTAGCGGTCTTGCGGTTCCAGACTGCAGCGCCTTTAACCGCACGGCCACTTCGGCCGGCCCTCATGTGCAGACCCTTCAACAGCTTGTTCACGATGCCTGTGACATTATTCGGAGAGAGGCAGGAAAGAGCAAAAGAATGCGGCAATCCAAAATGCGAGGTGTGAACGGGTGTATTTCATACCATGGAGGCCACTTTGAACAAACACTATGTGATCAAAAGTATCCGGACACCTGGCTGAGAACGACTTACAAGTTAGTAGCGACTTCCATCGCTAATGCTGGAATTCAATATGGTGTTGGCGCATCCTTAGCGTTGATGACAGCTTCCACTCTCGTAGGCATACGTTCAATTAGGTGCTGGAGGGTTTCTTGGGAAATGGCAGCTCATTCTTCTCGGAGTGCTGCACTATCTCTAAAGGCGTCCTGGTTGAGTGGCAAGCCGGCACAGTTGCTCAGAGCGTTCGATCGGAGGGTCATCTGACCTCTGTAATAAAAAACTGAGTTAATAGATAGATGGTGAACTTGAACGGGTGTCATGGGCCGTCCGTCCCGAACAAATGTAACGACCAATAAAGAACAATATGAGGTTAAAAAATAAATAAATGTGATTACGGCTTCAGACTATAAAGCGGGACCGTGTTCAAACTTCCATCATGCTTTATTTTTCGCTGTTCGATTTATTCAAATCTGTCTCTGTATCGTGGTGTAACGTCCGCTTGCAACAGCGAGGTGTTACGTTGGCTCCTATAATGACTTTTTATTCTGCACAACTACTCTCTTAGCAGACGCGCACGTTTGATGACAAGGAGACAAGTCAAAGAACTACAAGAAGTCAGAATACAGAGCTGGGAGAGATTCATATTAGACCAATTATCCTTGGACCCTTGGGGTGTACCCTATTAACTAGTTAGGGAAAAGATCCGCTCCCCAATGATGTTATCATCGATCAGGCATAGGGACGGGATGACGGTATCCTGGCAGGAGACTGCCGAGGTCCTTCTCCGGTCCCTGCTGCCTGATGACGAAGTGGCTAGTGACACCGAAGACCAGTCTCAATTTTGAAACGAAGATCTTGACAGAATAGCAAACGATAGGGTAGTCTGCCCCTTTTCTGAAGAGGAGGTGGCTGCCCACATTTAAGCGCTGAAGACAGGGAAAGCCCCCGGCCCAGACGGCATTGTGGTGGAGGTAGTGCAGTTCCTAGCGCCCCAACTGGTAGCTCCACTTACCCACCCATACAATGTCTTAGGCAGGAAAAATTCCCTAAAATTTGGAAAGTAGTCAATGTAGTGATTATTAAAAAAGGACCCAATAAAGACTCAGCTGAAGCTAAGTCTTACAGACCGATATGCCTATTAGACGTCTTTGGGAAGTTATTCGAAAAATTACTAACTGACAGAGTGACTGCACACCGAGTGCTGTGCGGGATGAGCGGCAGGCAGTTCGGCTTCAGGCCGGGGCGATCGGCAACTGACGCAATCGCTCTGGCGGCCGAAATCTGTGGTTCTACCCCCGTACCCCGTACAAGTACGTTGTCGGCATCATGGTTGACATCAGTGGCGTCTTCGACAACCTGTGGTGGCCTTCGCTCTTCTCCTGCCCGCGGGAGAAGGAGTGTCCAGGGTCGCTATATGGTTGCCTGATGAGCTATTGTGAAGGTCGGGAGGTCTGGCTGTCATCCCCTAGCGGTAAAGTTGGAAAAACCTTGAGGGATGTCCCCAGGGTTCCGTCCTAGGTCCCCTGTTTTGAGATATCCACATGGAACCACTTCTAGACAGTTTGCAACAGAGCGAAGAGGTGCTAGAGGTGATAGCCTATGCAGATTACCTCCTTCTGCTGGTCGGCGGCCGGAGCCGCGAAGACATAGAACCAAAAATAGAAAGAGCTATGGCAAAATTGCAACTATGGTGTACTAATACTAAAATGTCAATTTCACCAACCAAATCAACATACCTATTGCTGAAAGGACAGCTAGTAAGAAACACGACAGTGAGAATTGGGGGCTCACCAGTTCTTAGACGACAAGAGACTCGTTACTTGGGTGTCATCATCGATGAAATGTGGAACTTCGGAAGGCACATTGAGTCTGTGACCCAAAGAGCATTACAAGTGCTCAATAACCTCATCTCCATAGGACACAAAAGATTTCACCTTCCACCACTCCTAATAAAGTTGTATCATAACAGTATATTAACTTCAATAGTGGGTTACGGATCGGGAGTCTAGGCGCACAGGCTCACATGGGTGGTGCCTGCCATGACAGTGAGAAGAGTACAAAGGAGCATGCTGTTAAGATCTGTGGGGGCTTACAGAACATCCCCAGGAAGTGCCCTATCAGTGATAATGGGGCTCTGTCCTGTAGATATTAAAATTCGAGAGCAAGCAGCATGGTACTGGGTTAAGAAAGGGAACGACATGAAAATAGAGAATATACTGGGAGCTCTCGCTAGGGACAAGGGAGAGATACGGAGAAGGGGTGAGGACTTACGGCAGGAATCTTGGGAAATGGATGAATCTAGCAGAAGAGCCTTCAGACTCTTGCTAAATGTTCAACAAAGGTTAGGCATGAAGTATTTCGAACCAACCCGGGGTCTAATGCGTTTTCTCACTGGTCATGGGCCCTACCCGACATACCTATGTCAGTTTGGAAAAAGGGCTACACCTGATTGTGACTGTGGCGCTTTGGAGGGTACTCCCGAGCATGTGGTTTACGAGTGCCCCCTTTTCGATGAAGTAGCTGCTACCTTAAGACAACAACTTCCAAACAGCAAAACATACGACTTATTAAGACACGAACAGACTTTTGAAACCTTGAACAACTTTGCAAATGAGATATCACGAAAAGTTCTGACTGCATACCTGAGGGACTTCCGCGATTAGAACCAACTGCTGAACGTGTCCTAGTACCCTAATACTGTACCGCCTGTGCGTGGACACATCGACTTGTTAGTTGGAATCCGCCACGTGCAGGGCTAGGAGAACTGGGGTGCACGTATTCACGATTATGACAGCACCGGATTTGACGTAGGTTAGTTGGTAGTTGGTAGCATTAGAAGTAGATCCTAAACTAGGAACCTGCAGCGACAAGTAGTTTTGGCCTGCTCAGTGTCAGGGGCACGCTCATCGGGATTAGCTCCATGAGCAAGGCCTTGAAGTAGGTTTATATCTGGGCTGACACACCTGTAACGCTGCAGGCAGTTAGGAATATTAACGAGTAGGTAGGAAAATTAACAAGTAGGTAGTAGTGTATAGATTAACAATCGTAATCTGCCTATTAACATGTACTGTGTCACGCTGTCTGTAGCTCACAAATTAACTGTAATATTGTAATAACTGTAACAGCTGCAAATAACATATAATATTGTATTAACATTAGGACCCACAAATCACTAAGGTGGTGGGTTAATTTGTATAATTATTATTATTGCTGTTATTGAAATAAAGAGTGTCATACACGGCATTAGTGACAGTACGTGTGTCACATGACAGGAATTTCTTATCGACGTAGATAATTTGTACGACTGGTAAGTAAATAAGATACGCCTCATTCCCTGATGTAGGCGTTCGTATGACTGTGAATGTGATCACTTACAAGGAAATGACGAGAACATAGCAGTTTGTCACATAAGGTGCAACAAAGCTCTCCCGGTTAGCCGTGCGGTCTAACGCACTGCTTTCCGGGTCGGCCGCGCGGGGTAGCCGCGCGGTCTCTGGCGTCTTTCCGCCGTCCGCGCGGCTCCCTCCCCCCCGCCCCCCCCGCCCCCTTTCACCCGTTGGAGGTTCGAGTCCACCCTCGGGCATGGGTGTGTGTGTCGTCCTTAGGGTAATTTAGTTTAAGTTAGATTAAATAGTGTGTAAGCTAAGGGACTTATGACCTCAGCAGTTTGGTCCCATAAGACCTTACCACAAATTTCCAAATTTCCGGTCGGGAAGGAGTACCGGTCCCCGGCACGAATCCGCCCGGCGGTTTAGTGTCGAGGTTCGGTGTGCCAACCAGTCTGTGACACTATGTCGGAGATTGCTGGGCGAACACCATCTCCACGTACGGGTACACCATAATTACTCTACCACGCAAACATTAAACTGACACACAATATCTTTAGCTCAACGGAATCTGACTTTCAAAAATCCCTACAAAAGAATGGCCCTGACTAACAATAACCTACACCTTTAATGAATCACTTAACTCACAAAAATCTTCGTTCCTCAAACTACTGCAATACAGCGAGCGCCAAAACTGCCAGCTACATAAAAGATTCTAACTACTGAAGGCACTAACTACTGATAGGCAGTAAAGGAAAAGGAAATTTGTAAGACTGGATGTAATACATATGATGACTTTTGAACACTGTTAAGATAAATACATTGTTTGTTCTCTATGAAAATCTTTCAAATGGCTCTTTGCACTATGGGACTGAACTTCCGAGGTCATCAGTCCCAACTAACCTAAGGACATCACACACATCCATGCCCGAGGCAGGATTCGAACCTGCGACCGTAGCGGTCGCGCGGTTCCAGACTGTAGCGCCTAGAACCGCTCGGCCACTCCGGCCGGCGAAAATCTTTCATTTGCTGACTATGCCTATCAGCAGTCAGTGCCTTCAGAAGTTAGAATCTTTTATTTAGCTGGCAGTATTGGCGCTCACAGCTAAATAAAAGATTATAACTTCTGAAGGCACTAACTACTGATAGGCATAGTCAGCAAATGAAAGATTTTCATAGAGAACAAACAATGTATTTACCTTAATAATGTTCAAAAGTCATCATATATATATATATATATATATATATATATATATATATATATATATATATATATATATATATATATATATCAGTTCATGATATCCAATATTACAAATTTACTTTTTCTGATGGACACACGTCCAGAACGTCCGCTCTCAAAATTCTGCCATCTCTCTCCCCACATCCACCACTGCTGGCGGCTCACCTCCAACTGCGCAACGCTACGCGCTGTTCACATCCAACTGCTCAACACTACAATAGCGAATATTCCAACAACGCTAACCAGCCACAGACTGCACACAGCACAGTCAGTGATTTTCATACAGAGCGCTGCGTGGCGTTACCAACATAAAAACCTAAACAGCCTACTTACAGATATTAATCCATTTCAACATGACTACAAGCTGTTTTCAATGCCAACGGTTTTCTTATACCGTATTAGGCATGCTAACGGGCTGTGTTTCTGGTGTTTTCATGTTTTTGTGCAGCCCCTGTAGAGACTCCGTCCGCTGGCCCAAAGGTATCGACCGACCGCTGCGTCATCCTCAGCCGTTGGGCGCCATTGGATGCGGACTTGGAGGGGCATGAGGTCAGCACACAGCTCTTCAGGACGTGGTCAGTTTTAGTGGACAGTGCCGCTACTTCTTAGTCAAATAGCTCAGCTGGCCTCCTAGGGCAGAGTGCTACCCGCCTGCCAACAGTGTTCGGTATACCCGAACGGCCACCCACCCAATTGCAAGCCAACCCCAGCGGGAACCGGTGGCAAGGCCACTGGCTTAACCTCTCGCAAGGACTTGTTTAAATACATGAGATCAGTTCGCAATGGCTGTCACTCGTTATTTCATCAGCTTCTGGATTTTAGTTATACTGCTCTCTTTTTGTGTGGGCTGGGTGTAACGGCTCATCTTCCTTCATCTACATCTACATCTACATTTATACTCCGCAAGCCACCCAACGGTGTGTGGCGGAGGGCACTTTACGTGCCACTGTCATTACCTCCCTTTCCTGTCATTACCTCCCTTTCCTGTTCCAGTCGCGTATGGTTCGCGGGAAGAACGACTGTCTGAAAGCCTCCGTGCGCGCTCTAATCTCTCTAATTTTACATTCGTGATCTCCTCGGGAGGTATAAGTAGGGGGAAGCAATATATTCCATACCTCATCCAGAAACGCACCCTCTCGAAACCCGGCGAGCAAGCTACACCGCGATGCAGAGCGCCTCTCTTGCAGAGTCTGCCACTTGAGTTTATTAAACATCTCCGTAACGCTATCACGGTTACCAAATAATCCTGTGATGAAACGCGCCACTCTTCTTTGGATCTTCTCTATCTCCTCCGTCAACCCGATCTGGTACGGATCCCACACTGAGGAGCAATACTCAAGTATAGGTCGAACGAGTGTTTTGTAAGCCACCTCCTTTGTTGATGGACTACATTTTCTAAGCACTCTCCCAATGAATCTCAACCTGGTACCCGCCTTACCAACAATTAATTTTATATGATCATTCCACTTCAAATCGTTCCGCACGCATACTCCCAGATATTTTACAGAAGTAACTGCTACCAGTGTTTGTTCCGCTATCATATAATCATACAATAAAGGATCCTTCTTTCTATGTATTCGCAATACATTACATTTGTCTATATTAAGGGACAGTTGCCACTCCCTGCACCAAGTGCCTATCCGCTGCAGATCTTCCTGCATTTCGCTACAATTTTCTAATGCTGCAACTTCTCTGTATACTACAGCATCATCCGCGAAAAGCTTCATGGAACTTCCGACACTATCTACTAGGTCATTTATATATATTGTGAAAAGCAATGGTCCCATAACACTCCCCTGTGGCACGCCAGAGGTTACTTTAACGTCTGTAGACGTCTCTCCATTGATAACAACATGCTGTGTTCTGTTTGCTAAAAACTCTTCAATCCAGCCACACAGCTGGTCTGATATTCCGTAGGCTCCTACTTTGTTTATCAGGCGACAGTGCGGAACTGTATCGAACGCCTTCCGGAAGTCAAGAAAAATAGCATCTACCTGGGAGCCTGTATCTAATATTTTCTGGGTCTCATGAACAAATAACGCGTGTTGGGTCTCACACGATCGCTGTTTCCGGAATCCATGTTGATTCCTACATAGCAGATTCTGGGTTTCCAAAAACGACATGATACTCGAGCAAAAAATATGTTCTAAAATTCTACAACAGATCGACGTCAGAGATATAGGTCTATAGTTTTGCGCATCTGCTCGACGACCCTTCTTGAAAACTGGGACTACCTGTGCTCTTTTCCAATCATTTGGAACCCTCCGTTCCTCTAGAGACTTGCGGTACACGGCCGTTAGAAGGGGGGCAAGTTCTTTCGCGTACTCTGTGTAGAATCGAATTCGTATCCCGTCAGGTCCAGTGGACTTTGCTCTGTTGAGTGATTCCAGTTGCTTTTCTATTCCTTGGACACTTATTTCGATGTCAACGTGTGCATGAATCGCTGAATCGCTATGGAGGAATCTACGATCGATGCGACCAATTCGAATATGAATTTCCACATGAGAATGGCAGTGTGGAGACGAAACACACAAGAGGCAGAGAAACCATCACTGGGCATGAAGGTAGACAGTCGCAACTGGCCTCGGCGGAGACTGGCCGCCAGTGAGTGTGCAAGGGTGCTGGCAGCTGGCCTCCCGTAGAATCCCTGAACAGAGGTCCGCAGCTCGAAGCGCTAATGGACAGAGAGCCCGAGTCGCGCATCGATCAGATAATCTTCTTCGCAGTGGCCGGGGGTAAGAAGCGCGCCTAATGCTCGCGCCTCGCCGGCACGAGGGGGCGGGCCAGATAGGCCGCGCGCGCCGGGTGGAGTGGCGGAGGAGCCCGGAATTAAGATAAGCGCCGGGCGGGTCGGACGCCAGAGAAGCACTGCGTCTGGTCACGGCACGGCCGCCAGCTCTGCGGAAACACTCTGCCCGCGTCTCGGCTCACAGGCGCTCACCTTTTTCTACGAGGATCGTTCGATAAGAATGCTCCACATTTTTTAAATGTACATAGACAAACGCCCTCGTTGGTGCTGCACAGTTGATGTCTGTTGTGTGCGCCAGTGAAGTTTCAAACCGTTCTGGCAGATGGCGGAGCTGTAGTACAGTGTCGAAATGGCGTCTACAAACGACTCGCGTTACAACAAGTGTTCTGTTAATGAATTCTTGTGTGCAGGAAAAGAAACCGTGGTGAACATCCATAAACGTTTGTGTGCAGCGAATGGCGATGCTGCAGTTGATAGGCGTACAGTCGAGCGATGGATAAAACAAGTTTCAGCCTCAGAAAATGCAGAAACAGAGCTCCATGATCAGCTACGCTCGGCACCTCCTGTCACAACCACAGCTCCAGACATGCTGAATCGTGCGGATGCCACTATTCTTGCCGACCGGCGCATCACAACTCGACAGTTGGCTCTAGAGTTGTCGGACAGTATTGGAAGTGCGTCTGCAATGATCGACACTCTCGGATATTCAAAGATGTGCTCACGATGGGTTCCACGAATGCTCACAGCGGACCACAGGATTCAAAGAAAGGCCACTTCATCTGACTCGTTGGAACTTTTAGAGGCCGACGGAGAGGCCTTTTTGTCACGGATCGTTACGGAGACAAAAGCTAGGTGCACCACTTTGCACCGGAAACAAAAAGGCAGTCCGTGGAGTGGCATCATCTTCAATCACTACAAAAGAAGAAATTCAAGACAACCCCGCTTAAAGATTCTCTACGGGTAACACCCTTTGAAGATGATGATGCTCTTCCACGACCTTGGCGGCCGGCCATAGAACGTGATGGAGACTACGTAGAAAAATAGGACATGGACAACACAAGTTGATGTATATTGTCACCAAATTCTAACTCTTAACAATAAAAATGTTGTGAGAAAAAATGCGGGGCACTACTTACTGAACCACCCTCGTACATCAGGGTTGTTACGGACCTGAGCTTATAGCGTTCCTGCTATTATTTTTTTCCCAAAATTTTATGTACCGGGTGATCAAAAAGTCAGTATAAATTTGAAAACTTAATAAACCGCGGAATAATGTAGATAGAGAGGTAAAAATTGATACACATGCTTGGAATGACATGGGGTTTTATTAGAACAAAAAAAACAACCCCATATTAATAGACGCGTGAAAGATCTCTTGCGCGCGTCGTTTGGTGATGATCGTGTGCTCAGCCGCCACTTTCGTCATGCTTGACCTCCCAGGTCCCCAGACTTCAGTCCGTGCGATTATTGGCTTTGGGGTTACCTGAAGTCGCAAGTGTATCGTGATCGACCGACATCTCTAGGGATGCTGAAAGACAACATCCGACGCCAATGCCTCACCATAACTCCGGGCATACTTTACAGTGCTGTTCACAACATTATTCCACGACTACAGCTATTGTTGAGGAATGATGGTGGACATATTGAGCATTTCCTGTAAAGAACATCATATTTGCTTTGTCTTACTTTGTTATGCTAATTATTGCTATTCTGATCAGATGAAGCGCCATCTGTCGGTCATTTTGTGAACTTTTGTATTTTTTTTTTTTTGGTTCTAACAAAAACCCCTGTCATTCCAAGCATGTGTGTCAATTTGTACCTCTCTATCTACATTATTCCGTGATTTATTCAGTTTTCAAATTTATACTGACTTTTTGATCACCCGGTACTTAATACTGGCGCGACGCCTCTTAGGAGGTACAAAGAAGGATACATTCGATTATTTTTTGCACAGCACTCAGTATTAGAGGGGCGACTTTCATTCAGCCCAAGAAGAAACATGCCACTGATCGGCACATTAAGGAGCAGATTTAAGCAACTGAACTTTTGAGTCCTATTAGTCCATCGGTCTTCTGCCCCTCATCGGCTGTTGAAACTCGTACAAGCATACCGTCGTTTGACTATTGCACTGAATCCCGTATGGAGGACACGGTAATATGCATCGCTGGTGTAGAGAAACAGATGAAAGAATTGAAAACATAAATCGAAGGGTCCTGATGGAATTCCAATTCTGTTATACAAAGAGCACTCTAAAGCATTGTCCCCTTACTTAGCTAACGTTTATCGCGAATCTTTGGCCCAGTGCAGAGTCCCAAGCGATTGGGAAAAGCGCAGCTAACTCCTGTATACAAGAAGGGCAGAAGAACAGACACGCAAAATTGCAGACCAGTATCTTCGATTTTCTGGAGGATCCTTGAACATATTCTCAGTTCGAATAAAGTAAATTTCTTTGAGAAGGAAAAGCTTCTATCCACATATCAGCACCGTTTTAGAATGCGTCGCTCGTGCGAAACTTCTTTCACATGAGATCCTGCGAACCATAGATGAAGGACAACAGGCAGTGTCCCTATTCCTACATTTCATAAAGTATTTGACACAGTGCTACACCGCCAGCTGTTAACGAAGGTACAAGAGTATGGATTAGTTTCCCAGGTATGTGAGTGGCTCGAAGACTTCTTGAGTAACAGAACCCAGTATGGTGTCCTCGGCGGCAAGTGTTCATCAGAGACAAGGGTATCTCAGGAGTGCCCCATGAGAGTGTGATAGGACTGCTGTTATTTTCTGTATACGTAAATGGTCTGTTAGAGAGGTTCAGCGCAGTATGCAGCTGTTTCCTGATGATGCTGTGGCGTATAGGAAGCTGACATCAAATGGTTCAAATGGCTCTGAGCACTATGGCACTTCACATCTGAAGTCATCAGTCCCCTAGAACTTAGAACTACTTAAACCTAACTAACCTGAGAACATCACACACATCCATGCGCGAGGCAGGATTCTAACCTGCGACAGTAGCGGTCGCGCGGTTCCAGACTGTTGCGCCTAGAACCGCTCGGCCATCACAGCCGGCAAGCTGACATCGTTGAGTAACTGTAGGAGGATACAAGATGACTTAGACAACACAAGCCGTGGCATGGTCGCGAATAAAATTTCTAGGTGGTGTGATGAATGGAAGCTAGATCTAAATGTTCAAAAATTCTATCCGGATAAGTAGGAAAAACAACCTCATACTGTTCGAATATAGCATTAATAGTGTGCTACTATACACAGACATGTTGAGTCAGTATCTGGGCCGGCCTTGGTGGCCGAGCGGTTATAGGCGCTCAGTCCGGAACCGCGCGACTGCTGCGGTCGCAGGTTCGAATCCTCCTCGGGCATGGATGTGTGTGATGTCCTTAGGTTAATTAGGTTCAAGTAGTTCTAAGTTCTGATGACCACAGCTGTGCTCTGGGCATAACATGCAAAGCAATACGACGTAGAATGAGCATGTAAGTGTTGCAGTGGTGAAGGCGACTTGTCGACTTCATTTTGTTGCGAGAATTTTAGGAAAGTATGGTTCGTATTGTAACACGTATGTATTCATTACCAGCGATGGCGAGGCATGACAGAATCTCTGACCAGAGAGTTATTTATCGTGGCTAGTCTGCGCTTGACCGCGCGAGTGTTCAGTTGCGAGTTGTACTCTGTCTGTAGTAGAAGTCGGATACAGTAGTGTGTGGCGAGTGGGCAAAGAGAGTAGAATGTTAGAGAGTAGTAGCAGTCTGGAACAGTTGCGTGTAGCGAGTGGACGGTTGTACTGAGCGGGCGTCGGCATGCGTCGACGGCGTGCTGTTCTTCCAAATCTGGTCAGGATTGTGGTGGACGATATGTATTATTGTAGAAGGTAATGAAGCAGCATTGCGCTCAGCTAATAACGTATGTTAATTGTAATTAATTTGTTCAAAAAATAATGCCGCAATAATAACCTTTTTATAAAGTAACTCATTTAAAGAAAAAGATTCATTTCAAGTTAAAGAATATTTCCTATGCATTTCCTCCAAGAATCAAAATTAAATATAGGCCAGCATTGCACGGAGCTGTGCCGAAAAATAAGAGCAGATATAGATGCAGTTTTACTGAGGTAAGAATTTTGGTTTAATTATTTCACAGGGCCATAGGTCAGCGCTGCTGTCCTTGTAAAATTTGTCAGGTTTAATTATTGCTGTTGAGTTGTTACATTCAGTTCATGGTTCTTTATTTAATTAATGTTATTGTGGGTTTGTGATCAATCTTCATTCCTTAACGTTAACTTTTGTTAAGGAGGTTACGCTTGACACATTTTTATTATTCAATTTTGTGGGAAGACAACATTTGGCGCACAACATTTTTATAATCCTTGACTAACAAATTTCTTGCGGGGAGGTTATAATATGAAAAGGAGACCACATGTGAGATACTAGTGCGGGCCGCTGTTGAGAACTGTGCATGGGGGCTTAATTAAATGAAATGAAAATAATTTTAATTTTTGGTAGCTGTATGTCCGATTACGCTATGTCTCGTAAACGGTAGGCCCTGACTAGTATTATTACGCTATCTGACTGCATAGAACAACAACAAAGAATGAAATGGAAATTTTCATTAACACAATTAATTAATTAAGTCCCCAGCAACTATAAAACCTACGAAACCAAGGCACAAGTGTAACTGTTCTGTGTGTGGAAGTATGACTCAACGTACGCATCTGGCACGGTTCTTCTTCAACAACACAAGAAAATTTAAATATCATTATACTGAATTAATTAAAGGAAATAGAAATACCATAATTACTCAAGAAAACCAGAATTGCACTCTAATCCAAGAACACAAGCCAGATGCTTTGTTGAGTGAACCTGTAATGACGCATTATTTAAGACACTGAAATAATGAAAAAAAACACATAATATTTTACCTTCATATATATTGACGAAAAGCACTCTGATCATTACAGTATTTCCATTCGAACCATCTGCTGTCTATCCCATCAAACAACTGCATAAAACATGGAACAAGCACTCCTTACTACAACATCTCGACAAGCACTGCCCACTAGCACATCTCAACACGAACTCTCGACAGGAACTGACTACTACGAGTCCTCGACAAGCACTGACTACTACGAGTTCTCAATAATCACTGCCAGTGGAGGCGGCGGAACAATACTCTCTAGCGCGATCTCTGGCGCTGTGGCTCAGTGTAGCCACCTTTCATATGCCCTTCCTCCACAGGCTAGAATTTGATGGTATTTTTGCCAGCATTGGTGGTGAAAATACCACCAAATTCGTCAAAAAAATACAGACAAAAATAAAAGATGATATTCATGCGTAAATATCATATAACTAGATAAAATTTTGGCTTTGCACTGACCTTTCAATAACCTAATACATAGAATACAGTAAGCAATACAAATTCTTTCATACATGTGACTTTACATAACAGTTTACACAAGTATTATGTGGTTAAACAGTTCAATCAATAGCGTCAGCAATGACGAATATGTGCAGGTAAGAGTCTCATAACTTTTCACAAACAGTAATACACAAAAAATCAGTTTATACAAATATTCACATAAACGCTTTCCATAGCCCAAGAAACAAGTAGTTGACAGTTCCAGCAGTAGCACCCAGCCATGGTCAACAGATGCAAATACCAACAAGTGACATTTTTTCAGTAGAAACAGTCCATCAGTGGCACCCAGTAATGTTGAATAGGTGCAGACACCAACAAGTAACACCATTTCAGTATAAGCAGTTCCATTAGTGGCACCAGCAATGTTGAGCAGGTGCACACAGCAACAGGTGACATCTTTTCAGTAGAAGCAGTCCATCAGTGGCACCCAGCAATGTTGAGCAGGTGCAGACACCAACAAGTGACATCATTTCAGTAGAAACAGTCCATCAGTGGCACCCAGTAATGTTGAATAGGTGCAGACACCAACAAGTGACATCATTTCGGTAGAAGCAGTCCATCAGTGGCACCCAGCAATGTTGAATAGGTGCAGACACCAACAGGTGACATCTTTTCAGTAGAAGCAGTCCATCAGTGGCACCCAGCAATGTTGAGCAGGTGCAGACATCAACAAGTAACACCATTTCAGTATAAACAGTTCCATTAGTGGCACCAGCAATGTTGAGCAGGCGCAGACACCAACAAGTGACATCATTTCAGTAGAAGCAGTCCATCAGTGGCACCCAGCAATGTTGAGCAGGTGCAGACAGCAACAGGTGACATCTTTTCAGTAGAAACAGTCCATCAGTGGCACCCAGCAATGTTGAACAGGTGCTGACCGCAGTCCATAATATTCACTTTCACTAATCACACTGTTCATCAGCAGAAATTAAACATGACTAAATGTCACACATCATGTTGAAAAGTGCAGCACCATCACTAATCAGACAGTTCAGGCATGAACAATAGTTTGAATACACATACAATGCTTTTACACTAAACATACAAATCATAATAAACACACAAATGATATCAGATAATTGTCATATTAAATATTACAAATACACAAATATCAGTAAACCTATAATTTTTATGGGTGTCAGTGCAAGCCACAACAACAAGTAAAATAATATTTAGGAGATAGGTTGGGATCACTTCTCTGGGATTATAAAAGGAAAACACACAAAACACACTCACTCATCTTTCATCCACATTAGTGCTACTGTGTAATTGAATAGTGTTAACTGTGTAAATGCAATTCTGTCAAAATTTTATGTTCATCATGTGTATCAAGTAGTAGTGGCAGCAATGTATAACAGTCAATAATAGTTAGTCAGCGTCATAGTCATCATGTCAAGACCAATGTTTGCCAAGCTAGATCAAATTGTACGGTTGCTGAACAACTGTCAGTGAGCCAAGATATGCAATTACTTCCTCTCTCCAAAAAAAAAAGTATATACTGCTTAGTGATTTAACAAAGTGTTTGTGTAGACAATCTTCCTGCTACTTTAGTGTTCTAGTCTGCCATCTTTATCCTCCTTGTTCCATATAGACCAACGAAAAAAAAAAAATATGCTCCTCACTTACTTCACCTCTTATCCACCAAAACTCCAATAATCATCAGCATCACATAATCTCAATACTTCAATAATACCTCTTCAATACGTCGATCATCAATATCATTTACCTTACCTCTTGTCCACGAAAACTCCAATAATCATCAACTTCACATAATCTCAATACCTCAATCATACCTCTTCAATACGTCGATATATATAAACCTCAGCACCAATATCATTTCACTTCCATAACAACTCTTTCCTCTAGTCAGTCTCCTCGAACAAGTACAGACAAAATCCTAGTGCAAACTTCAATTCAGCATCCCATACAATCCGAAGACACAGTGTCCACACACAACCTCTGTGTAATCCATCTGACCCAAATTTTCTACTCATTATAAATTATAAGATACATTTTGGTTCCTTGTCCATCATTAAATAAAAGAAATGCATACATGACCTCTAACAGCCTTTAGTTTGAATAACTTTCAGTAAGTAAGTACGATTATAAAGTGTGAATGATCACAATATTTCACAGTGTGTACACCACTTCAAGAATTATGGCAAACAGAAGCAAACATGTGGAGTATTTCTTGTGTCAAGTGTCACTTCCTATTTCAATTACTCACGAAAAATGCAGTGTAATAACTGTCAATGGTCTAACCTAGTGTTGGTATGTCATGTCGTTCGCTTCCTTCCTATTAGCATAAATTTATACAGCTTCCATAAAACCTCCAGCTCATGTGACTTCTATGCAGTTTCTTGTACTAATGTCGTTCGTAGAATTATAGTAGTTCATTTTCTTATCTTAAAAATATAAGGCACTGAGCGTAAGCAAAACATGCAATAGCGAGTAAATATACCAGTAGAGAACAGAATGTCAACAAGTGGATGCAGCACAATCCCTATAACGAGTCTCCGTCAAGCGAACAATCTATAATTAATACCATAGTGTGGCCTAAACTCCATGTACGTACACCTCATATCAGCATTTCTATATATAGCAAATTAAAGAATAGTTATGACAACAAAACAGAAATGTGTAAATATGCAAACCATACGCAAAGCAGCAAATATATATCTCACACAATAAACAGGTCATTAGCATCATATCAGCATAAGCAAATAAATGTTCATACGTAACCTTAATAAGTAAATATGAAGGCGCAAGCAGATAAATCACAAAGTATATCTTACATACATAACCACAGTCAGCACAATTAATCAGGTGACAATTATAACTTAAATAAATAAGCACAACAGGCACATAATAAAAAAATATGACGTCAATGAAAAAGCAGTGCAGCCAAGCGATGCATAATATACACAAGTAACAACCCTATTCATTAATCAATCATTGTCAAAATCAGTAAATGTACGCAAGCACGTCGCTTCACAAGTAAATTCATAGA
Source organism: Schistocerca nitens (assembly GCF_023898315.1). Taxonomy (NCBI): domain Eukaryota; kingdom Metazoa; phylum Arthropoda; class Insecta; order Orthoptera; family Acrididae; genus Schistocerca; species Schistocerca nitens. The sequence goes on along the minus strand of NC_064614.1, from coordinate 918,480,811 downwards.
ACATGAAATTTAGCACAAAGTATGAATCACGTAATCGCAAGCAGCAAATTACGTCTAAAGTACGTACCTAAGTGGAAATATGTTACCTGAAAAATAAACTCAATTAATAGTTACCCTTTTTAGTTTATTACTTTTTTCTTCGAAATTACATTCTTCCTGAAATTTTCTCCAAAGCAAGTCGTCTTAACGTCGGACACGCACAGAATTTACCTGAAGGTCTTAAATATTTTACACAACCGTATCCTGAAAAATACTGAACGTTAATAACATAATTTATAAAGTCACCATAGCTTTATACTGAATTTAATCCGAGAAATTAGACTGTGTATTTGTTTACGTCTGTCAGTCCATTCGCACTGAGCGCTCGATCAGCTGTAGGCGCGTGACGTAGGGAGTAATTGTTTGCAGTCAACGACTGCCTTGTGCGGCGCGCAGACTGACTGTTGCTTTGAGTATGTGCCGCCGCCAAAACACGGCGCGGTATCCTTGCATTCTCCGTGTGTTTACATGTAACTTTTAGTTTCTCAAAAGTATGTCATTCCACAAAAATTTTTACGTTCGATATATGATGTATTCCCTTAGAGCGTCGAGATTTAAGAGTTTCTACTTCAACAGTGTTATCATGGATAATTTTGCGAACCCTATATGGACCGTTATAAAGTAGAAAAAAATTGCGACACAAGCCTTTTCCTTTATGAGACAAACGATGAGACTTAATTAAGACCTTTTGGCCAACTGAAAAAGTTTTTAAACAACCAGGACGCTTAGCTGATTTCTCTCTTCTAGCAGCCGCAGATGCAATATTTTGCAGAGCCAGGTTCACAACTTCGGAATGCCGCAGTTTCCGTGAAGGCGGAAAAGGAACGATTTCAGAAATGCGATTTGTTGGTACTTTATTTTTTAATATCAACAGAGGCGGTAAAGAAGTTGAGTCATTAGGAAGTTCATTCAGAATGTTTTGAAAAATATGAAGATACTGATCCCAAGTTCTGTGATTCTGATGACAATAAAGACGGCACAATTTATTGATTTCCTTCATCCATCTCTCTGAAGCATTAGATTGAGGGTGAAAAAGTGAAATAAAAATTGGTTTAATCTTCCGACGCCGTAGAGTACGAAGCCAAATTTTAGAGCGAAACTGTAATCCATTATCTGATATAACCTTATCAACATGACCAACTTCTTTAAGAAAATGTTTGATGAAAGCATTAGATACTGAACGAGCTGTTGCTTTGCGTAAAGGTGTAAAACACACATATTTTGATGTCAATTCCACTGCTACGAAAATGTACGCAAAACCATTAGTAGAACGAACCACTGGACCGAACAAATCGACTGCAGCCATGTCCTTTAATTTCGCTGGAATGATAGAAAACAACGGTGCTCTGTGAGAAACAGTTGGCGGCTTAGCCTATTAACATAATTTGCATAAACGAGGTGTGGCCAAATCATCCAATCTAACACAGCGTCTAAGAAAATTACAGACACCAAGGAAACTACGAACATCACGTTTTGTGGTAGGAACAGCATAATTACGAATAGCGTCTAGTTTCTCTGGATCAGGAAGAATACCTTCTGTAGAAATAATGTGACCGAGAAATTTCACCTGAGAACGACCAAATTCAGATTTTTTCCAAGTTCACTGTAATGCCAACTCTTGCAAAAATACGTAATAAGTAATCCAAAATTTTGTTATGCTCACTCCAAGAACGTTTAGCAATAAGAATATCGTCAACATATGAAGTAATATTGTCACGAAGATAAACAGGTAAAATTTCATTTAAGCTACGAATGAATGCTGCAGAAAATATAGTAAGTCCAAACGGTAATTTCCAAAGTCACTTTAGGGGAAAATCGTCATATCCGGTTAATCTTTACCTACTGTCTAGATAGATGGATAGTAGAAGAATTGTTTTTTTTTTTTTATTTTTTTTTAGATGCAAAGAATAGTGAAAGAGTAGGCAGCGGTGCAGAAAACTAAAAGGGAAATAGCACCACTACAGCTCGGGGCCCTGTGAACGCTACGGCACATATTCACTTGGTATAGTGAATCCCCTGAGGACATTAATAGCTGCACATAAATTTCAGTTTGTGACTTAGTGGCACATCTGGCGGAAGTGCGTACGTAAATTGATCTAACCATGAACATGGATGTATGTCATTCTTAGAATTGCGGAAGATCTTAAATTTCCGAACAGTCAAAAAGTGTTTATAGTCAAAGTTTTCGCCTCGTGGCGACAAAGACCTACCGCGTCTGTCCCAGTTTGAATGTCGATTATTGTCAAGTTCGCGCGCCTTGGGCTCTCTTGTTGCGTCCCGTAAATGAAACAAATTATTTTCTTCAAAGCCCTCTGCTATCTGTGATTCTAAATTTCTTCTGCTGTCTTTTCCTACGATTTCGCCTTCAATTTGTTTGACTTGCTTTCGTAATGCCTCAACTTCCCTTTTAACGCGTTCATTAAATTTTCCCTGATTTTCAACATGCTTATTTATGTTCTGGTAGTCTTCGGTTTCTGCAAATGGTAATGGAGCTGTATCATCCGAATCTCTGTCCCCATGTAAACTAAGATTTGTCAATTTATCTGAAATATCCTCAACTCTTTCCGATAAGTCACCTATTTTTTCTTTCTGTTTACCTACGTCTTCCGTAAGTGTCGCGACTCGGGTTTCAGTGTTGACACATTTGGTAGTTAACTGTTCATATTGTTGTGTTAGGTTATTTAATCTGTCATTTGGTACGGATTCCTCGATTCTCTCAAATATTTCTTCCTTATCATGTGCACGTTGTAAATTTAACTCTGAAAATTTTTGTACTATCACGCGATCTCTTTCTTCCTGTTCTCTATCTTGTTCCCTTTGTCTAATCTCTACTGCAATTAATCTATTATTGTGAGACTTCAAAATCGGTTGTACTTCTTCTCTAATTTCTTTCTTTAATTCATCTTTCATGTTTTTGAAACATGTCCCTATTCGTGAGTCTAACCGTGTTTCCATTGTTCCCATCTCAGTTTTAATTGTTCCTATTTGTGAGTCTAACCGTGTTTCCATTGTTCCCATCTCAGTTTTAATTGTTCCTATTTGTGAGTCTAACCGTGTTTCCATTGTTCTCATTTGTGATCCCTGTGAGTCTAACCGTGTTTTTAATTCAGATCCCAAATTTAATATTATACCCATCAACTGCTCCATTTGATCTGGTTCGAAATTCTTTTCGCCCCTAACATTTCTCGCAAAACCAGTTTCCTTCGTCATAGCTGTAAAGCTATCTGTGTTCGATACTATTTCAGAACCTTCTATCGTTAATCTCGTATTCTGTGAATTTTCTGATTGAGAAAAATTTTGAAATGGTTCCGGACTATTTTCCCGACTTATTAAATTGTTTTCCACTTCATTATTCATGATACTGTTGTCCTGTGTTGGCGAGTTCGCCATGTCGACAATTTCGTCATTCTCACTATTCATCATTTTCGCCTTTTTCATCGATCGCGTAATCATTTACAAAATATACAAAACTCGTCACTATATGAAAATTACACACAATGACACTTTATCTCCAACAATACCATTTACACGAAATGCTTCCCTCAACCACGATTAACGAACAATTGAAAACTTCCTAACTGCACAAAGTTGTCAAACCCGTATACAAGATAACAAAATTAAATTCTGCAAAAAATATACCATTAGAAGAATGACAAATACCAAATCTACACATGCAATATAGACTACAATTACTAAACTACAAATTACTACAACAATACTAATGTCTACTATTTTTGGAATCAGAAGAAATCCAAGGGACGATCCGAAGCAGCGGTCGCCACGTGCATGGGGGCTTAATTATAATAGAATGCAAATAATTTTAATTTTTTGCTTCAGTAGCTGTCTGTTCGATTACGAAGTCTCGTAAACGGTTGGCCCTGACTAGTATTATTACGCAATCTGACTGCATAGAACAACAACAAAGAATGAAATGGAAATTTTCATTAACACAATTAATTAATTAAGTCCCCAGCAACTATAAAACCTACGAAACCAAAGCACAAGTATAACTGTTCTGTGTGTGGAAGTGTGATTCAACGTACGCATCTGGCACGGTTCTTCTTCAATAACGCAAGAAATTTTAAATATCATTTATACTGAATTAATTAAAGAAAATAAAAATACCATAATTACTCAAGAGAACCACAATTACACTCTAATCCAAGAACACAAGCCAGATGGTTTGTTGACTGTACCTGTAATGAAGCATTACTTACGACATTAAACAATGAAAAATAAATCAAGTTTCGTTACCTTCATATATTGACCAAAATCGCTCTAATCATTACAACATATCTCCACACCGACTCGCTATTACCACATCTCAACAAGAACTTTTCAGTATCACATCTCAGCAAGCACTCCCTACTAGCACATCTCAACAAACACTCTCTGCTACGAGTTCTTAACAAGCACTGACTACCACGAGCTCTCCCCAAGCACTGACTACTACGAGTTCTCAATAATCACTGCCAGTGGAGGCGGCGGAACAATACTCTCTAGCGCGATCTCTGGCGCTGTGGCTCAGTGTAGCCACCTTTCAACTGTTCGAGTGTTTGGGATCCGCACTAGGTCGGATTAAACGAAGACATCGAAGCAAGTCAGGGGTGGGCCGCTAGATTTCTTGCTGGTCGGTTAGAACAACACACAAGTATTACGAAGACGATTCGGAAACGCAAATGGGAATCGCTGGAAGGAAGACGACATTCTTTCCGAGGAGCACTACTGAGAAAATTTGAGGGTGACTGCGGAACGATTCTGCTGCTGGGAAAGAACATCTCGCATAGGCACCATGAAAATAGTATTAGATTAGAGTTCGTACGAAGGCTTACAGATAGTCATTTTTCCATCGCTATATTTGCCAGTGGAACAAGAAGGGAAATGAGTAGTAATGGTTCAGAGTACTCTCTGCCACGCACCATACAATGACTTGTGGAGTACGTATGTAGATTTAGATGTAAATATAGATGTAGATCTTTTTTCCGATCTCTTCAGCCGACTATGAACACAACAGGCGTTCTGAAGAAGATCCGAACAGAGGAGTCGAAAAGTATGCTATTGAAGAAGAATGTGAAGAGAAACATGATGTAAGCTAATAGACCAGAACATTTTACCATTAATTTGGAGTTACTGTTGAACATTTAAAGAACTGATAAATAAAAGTAGGTAGCGCTGTTGTTGTTGTTCTTGTTGTGGTCTGCCCGCATCTCGTGGTCGTGCGGTAGCGTTCTCGCTTCCCACGCCCGGGTTCCCGGGTTCGATTCCCGGCAGGGTCAGGGATTTTCTCTGCCTCGTGATGGCTGGGTGTTGTGTGCTGTCCTTAGGTTAGTTAGGTTTAAGTAGTTCTAAGTTCTAGGGGACTTATGACCACAGCAGTTGAGTCCCATAGTGCTCACAGCCATTTGAACCATTTTTTTGTTGTGGTCTTCAGTCCTGAGACTGGTTTGATGCAGCTCTCCATGCTAATCTATCCTGTGCAAGATCCTTCATCTCCCAGTAACTACTGCAACCTACATCCTTCTGAATCTGCTTAGTGTATTCATCTCTTGGTCTCCCTCTACGATTTTTACCCTCCACGCTGCACTCCAATGCTAAATTTGTGATCCCTTGATGCCTCAGGACATGTACTACCAACCGATCCCTTCTTCTAGTCAAGTTGGGCCACAAACTTCTCTTCTCCCCAATTCTATTCAATACCTCCTCATTAATTACGTGATCTACCCACCTACTTCCCCCATGAACCATGGACCTTGCCGTTGGTGGGGAGGCTTGCGTGGCTCAGCGATACAGATGGCCGTACCGTAGGTGCAACCACAACGGAGGGGTATCTGTTGAGAGGCCAGACAAACATGTGGTTCCTGAAGAGGGGCAGCAGCCTTTTCAGTAGTTGCAGGGGCAACAGTCTGGATGATTGACTGATTTGGCCTTGTAACATTAACCAAAACGGCCATGCTGTGCTGGTACTGCGAACGGCTGAAAGCAAGGGGAAACTACAGCCGTAATTTTTCCCGAGGACATGCAGCTTTACTGTATGATTAAATGATGATGGCGTCCTCTTGGGTAAAATATTCCGGAGGTAAAATAGTCCCCCATTCGGATCTCCGGGCGGGGACTACTCAAGAGGACGTCGTTATCAGGAGAAAGAAAACTGGCATTCTACGGATCGGAGCGTGGAATGTCAGATCCCTTAATCGGGCAGGTAGGTTAGAAAATTTAAAAAGGGAAATGGATAGGTTAACGTTAGATATAGTGGGAATTAGTGAAGTTCGGTGGCAGGAGGAACAAGACTTTTGGTCAGGTGATTACAGGGTTATAAATACAAAATCAAATAGCGGTAATGCAGGAGTAGGTTTAATAATGAATAAAAAAATAGGAGTCCGGGTTAGCTACTACAAACAGCATAGTGAACGAATTATTGTGGCCAAGATAGACACAAAGCCCATGCCTACTACAGTAGTACAAGTTTATATGCCAACTAGCTCTGCAGATGATGAAGAAATTGATGAAATGTATGACGAGATAAAAGAAATTATTCAGGTAGTGAAGGGAGACGAAAATTTAATAGTCATGGGTGACTGGAATTCGTCAGTAGGAAAAGGGAGAGAAGGAAACATAGTAGGTGAATATGGATTGGGGGGAAGAAATGAAAGAGGAAGCCGCCTTGTAGAATTTTGCACAGAGCATAACTTAATCATAGCTAACACTTGGTTCAAGAATCATAAAAGAAGGTTGTATACCTGGAAGAATCCTGGAGATACTAATAGGTATCAGATAGATTATATAATGGTAAGACAGAGATTTAGGAACCAGGTTTTAAATTGTAAGACATTTCCAGGGGCAGATGTGGATTCTGACCACAATCTATTGGTTACGAACTGCAGATTGAAACTGAAGAAACTGCAAAAAGGTGGGAATTTAAGGAGATGGGACCTGGATAAACTGAAAGAACCAGAGGTTGTAGAGAACTTCAGGGAGAGCATAAGGGAACAATTGACAGGAATGGGGGAAAGAAATACAGTAGAAGAAGAATGGGTAGCTCTGAGGGATGAAGTAGTGAAGGCAGCAGAGGATCAAGTAGGTAAAAAGACGAGGGCTAGTAGAAATCCTTGGGTAACAGAAGAAATATTGAATTTAATTGATGAAAGGAGAAAATATAAAAATGCAGTGAATGAAGCAGGCAAAAGGGAATACAAACGTCTCAAAAATGAGATCGACAGAAAGTGCAAAATGGCTAAGCAGGGATGGCTAGAGGACAAATGTAAGGATGTAGAGGCTTGTCTCACTAGGGGTAAGATAGATACTGCCTACAGGAAAATTAAAGAGACCTTTGGAGAGAAGAGAACCACTTGTATGAATATCAAGAGCTCAGATGGCAACCCAGTTCTAAGCAAAGAAGGGAAGGCAGAAAGGTGGAAGGAGTATATAGAGGGTTTATACAAGGGCGATGTACTTGAGGACAATATTATGGAAATGGAAGAGGATGTAGATGAAGATGAAATGGGAGATAAGATACTGCGTGAAGAGTTTGACAGCGCACTGAAAGACCTGAGTCGAAACAAGGCCCCGGGAGTAGACAACATTCCATTAGAACTACTGATGGCCTTGGGAGAGCCAGTCATGACAAAACTCTACCATCTGGTGAGCAAGATGTATGAGACAGGCGAAATACCCACAGCCTTCAAGAAGAATATAATAATTCCAATACCAAAGAAAGCAGGTGTTGACAGATGTGAAAATTACCGAACTATCAGTTTAATAAGTCACAGCTGCAAAATACTAACACGAATTCTTTACAGACGAATGGAAAAACTGGTAGAAGCGGACCTCGGGGAAGATCAGTTTGGATTCCGTAGAAATGTTGGAACACGTGAGGCAATACTAACCTTACGACTTATCTTAGAAGAAAGATTAAGGAAAGGCAAACCTACGTTTCTAGCATTTGTAGACTTAGAGAAAGCTTTTGACAACGTTAACTGGAATACTCTCTTTCAAATTCTGAAGGTGGCAGGGGGAAAATACAGGGAGCGAAAGGCTATTTACAATTTGTACAGAAACCAGGTGGCAGTTATAAGAGTCGAGGGGCATGAAAGGGAAGCAGTGGTTGGGAAAGGAGTGAGACAGGGTTGTAGCCTCTCCCCGATGTTATTCAATCTGTATATTGAGCAAGCAGTAAAGGAAACAAAAGAAAAATTCGGAGTAGGTATTAAAATTCATGGAGAAGAAGTAAAAACTTTGAGGTTCGCCGATGACATTGTAATTCTGTCAGAGACAGCAAAGGACTTGGGAGAGCAGTTGAACGGAATGGACAGTGTCTTGAAAGGAGGATATAAGATGAACATCAACAAAAGCAAAACGAGGATAATGGAATGTAGTCAAATTAAATCGGGTGATGCTGAGGGGATTAGATTAGGAAATGAGACACTTAAAGTAGTAAAGGAGTTTTGCTATTTGGGGAGTAAAATAACTGATGATGGTCGAAGTAGAGAGGATATAAAATGTAGACTGGCAATGGCAAGGAAATCGTTTCTGAAGAAGAGAAATTTGTTAACATCGAGTATACATTTAAGTGTCAGGATGTCGTTTCTGAAAGTATTTGTATGGAGTGTAGCCATGTATGGAAGTGAAACATGGACGATAACCAGTTTGGACAAGAAGAGAATAGAAGCTTTTGAAATGTGGTGCTACAGAAGAATGCTGAAGATAAGGTGGGTAGATCACGTAACTAATGAGGAGGTATTGAATAGGATTGGGGAGAAGAGGAGTTTGTGGCACAACTTGACTAGAAGAAGGGATCGGTTGGTAGGACATGTTTTGAGGCATCAAGGGATCACAAATTTAGCATTGGAGGGCAGCGTGGAGGGTAAAAATCGTAGAGGGAGACCAAGAGATCAATACACTAAGCAGATTCAGAAGGATGTAGGTCGCAGTAGGTACTGGGAGATGAAGAAGCTTGCACAGGATAGAGTAGCATGGAGAGCTGCATCTAACCAGTCTCAGGACTGAAGACCACAACAACAACAACCCACCTAATCTTCAACATTCTTCTATAGCACCACATTTCGAAAGCTTCTATTCTCTTCTTGTCCAAACTATTTATTGTCCATGTTTCACTTCCATACATGGCTACACTCCATACAAATACTTTCAGAAACGACTTCCTGACACTTAAATCTATACTCGATGTTAACAAATTTCTCTTCTTCAGAAACGCTTTCCTTGCCATTGCCAGTCTATATTTTATATCCTCTCTACTTCGACCATCATCAGTTATTTTGCTCCCCAAATAGCAAACCTCCTTTACTACTTTCAGTGTCTGGTTTCCTAATCTGATTCCCTCAGCATCACCCGACTTAATTCGACTACATTCCATTATCCTCGTTTTGCTTTTGTTGATGTTCATCTTATATCCTCCTTTCAAGACACTATCCATTCCGTTCAACTGCTCTTCCAAGTCCTTTGCCGTCCCTGACAGAATTACAATGTCATCGGCAAACCTCAAAGTTTTTATTTCTTCTTCCTGGATTTTAATACCTATTCCGAATTTTTCTTTTGTTTCCTTTACTGCTTGCTCAATATACAGATTGAATAATATCGGGGAGAGACTACAACCCTGTCTCACTCCCTTCCCAACCACTGCTTCCCTTTCATGTCCCTCGACTCTTATAACTGCCATCTGCTTTCTGTACAAATTGTAAATAGCCTTACGCTCCCTGTATTTTAGCCCTGCAACCTTCAGAATTTGAAAGAGAGTATTCCAGTCAACATTGTCAAAAGCTTTCTCTAAGTCTATAAATGCTAGAAACGTAGGTTTGCCTTTCCTTGATCATTCTTCTAAGATAAGTCGTAAGGTCAGTATTGCCTCACGTGTTCCAACATTTCTACGGAATCCAAACTGATCTTCCCCAAGGTCGGTTTCTACCAGTTTTTCCATTCGTCTGTAAATAATTCGCGTTAGTATTTTGCAGCTGTGGCTTATTAAACTGATAGTTCGGTAATTTTCACATCTGTCAACACCTGCTTTCTTTGGGATTGGAATTATTATATTCTTCTTGAATTCTGAGGGTATTTTGCCTGTCTCGTACATCTTGCTCACCAGATGGTAGAGTTTTGTCAGGACTGGCTCTCCGAAGGCCGTCAGTAGTTCTAATGGAATGTTGTCTACTCCCGGAGCCTTGTTTCGACTCAGGTCTTTCAGTGCTCTGTCAAACTTTTCACGCAGTATCGTATCTCCCATTTCATCTTCATCTACATCCTCTTCCATTTCCATAATATTGTCCTCAAGTTCATCGCCCTTGTATAGACCCTCTATATACTCCTTCCACCTTTCTGCCTTCCCCTCTTTGCTTAGAACTGAGTTTCCATCTGAGCTCTTGATATTCATACAAGTGGTTCTCTTTTCTCCAAAGGTCTCTTTAATTTTCCTGTAGGCTGTATCTATCTTACCCCTAGTGAGACAAGCCTCTACATCCTTACATTTGTCCTCTAGCCATGCCTGCTTAACATATTGTACTTCCTGTCGATCTCATTTTTGAGACGTTTGTCTTCCTTTTTGCCTGCTTCATTTACTGCATTTTTATATTTTCTCCTTTCATCAATTAAATTCAATATTTCTTCGGTTACCCAAGGATTTCTACTAGCCCTCGTCTTTTTACCTACTTGATCCTCTGCTGCTTTCACTACTTCATCCCTCAGAGCTACCCATTCGTCTTCTACTCTATTTCTTTCCCCCATTCCTGTCAATTGTTCCCTTATGCTGTCCCTGAAACTCTGTACAACCTCTGGTTTAGTCAGTTTATCCAGGTCCCATCTCCTTAAATTCCCACCTTTTTGCAATTTCTTCAGTTTTAATCTACAGTTCATAACCAATAGATTGTGGTCAGAGTCCACATCTGCCCCTGGAAATGTCTTACAATTTAAAACCTGGTTCCTGAATCTCTGACTTACCATTTATAAACTATCTGATACCTTTTAGTATCTCCAGGATTCTTCCATGTATACAACCTTCTTTTATGATTCTTGAATCAAGTGTTAGCTATGATTAAGTTATGCTCTGTGCAAAATTCTATCAGGCGGCTTCCTCTTTCATTTCTTACCCCCAATCCATATTCACCTACTATGTTTCCTTCTCTCCCTTTTCCTACTTTCGAATTCCAGTCACCCATGACTATTAAATTTTCGTCTCCCTTCACTACCCGAATAATTTCTTTTGTCTCATCATACATTTCTTCAATTTCTTCGTCATCTGCAGAGCTAGTTGGCATATAAACTTGTACTACTGTAGTAGGCATGGGCTTCGTGTCTATCTTGGCCACTATAATACGTTCACTGTGCTGTTTGTAGTAGCTTACGCGCACTCCTATTTTTTTATTCATTATTAAACCTACTCCTGCATTACCCCTATTTGATTTTGTATTTATAACCCTGTATTCACCTGACCAGAAGTCTTGTTCCTCCTGCCACCGAACTTCACTAATACCCACTATATCTAACTTTAACCTATCCATTTCCCTTTTTAAATTTTTTAACCTATCTGCCCGATTAAGGGATCTGACATTCCAGGCTCCGATCCGTAGAACGCCAGTTTTCTTTCTCCTGATAACGACGTCCTCCTGAATAGTCCCCGCTCAGAGATCCGAATGGGGGACTATTTTACCTCCGGAATATTTTACCCAAGATCATTTAACCATACAGTAAAGTTGCATGCCCCCGGAAAAAATTACGGCTGTAGTTTCCGCTTGCATTCAGCCGTTCACAGTACCACAACAGCAAGGCCGTTTTGGTTGGTGTTACAAGGCCAGATCAGTCAATCATCCAGACTGTTGCCCCTGCAACTACTGGAAAGTCTGCTGCCCCTCTTCAGAAACCACACGTTTGTCTGGCCTCTCAACAGATACCCCTCCGTTGTGGTTGCACCTAGGGTACGGCTATCTGTATCGTTGAGGCACGCAAGCCTCCCCACCAACGGCAAGGTCCATGGTTCATGGGGGGAGGTAGGTAGCGCTATAATGACGTAACTGCGTGCGAGCTTAACATGCTAATTTCGCTGTAGGAACATGAACCACGCAAGGAATTAATTTATTAAATGAAAATTGCAACTAAATCAGGACATTTTTTCGTGGGATGAAGAGGTGAAAGTAACTTCACTGAAGACATCTTTGTGTGTAGTGGGACAGTCGCCTGTGAGAAAGTTCTATGACTCCATGGTTACATGATTTAAATTTATACGTACAGTATGCAGCATATATTGATATTGTCTGCGAATTTTATTGCGACTAGGGTTAATAGCACGGAAGCAACAAATTTAAAGTCATGCTTGGTTCTTACCTCCATAGTGATTGTTGTCTGACAGTGAGGGGTATGTATACCAAGTTAGGCTGAAATCGGTCCAGTGGTTTAGGTGGAGGTGTGTAACATACAACTGAGAGGCAGCACGCCACTCTCTCACTTTAACAACACTGTCTGTCAGATCAATATCCATATTTTAGGTCATGATCATGGTTTCTCCAGTACTCCATATGGTACGTATGGTTTATGGCTCTTTACATGAGGAAACTGTGGGCAGAATATTCAAGTAACTGCATCTGTAGCCTGTACAGAACTAGTACCTGAGGGACCATAGTGGAGGCGGTGGAGAACAGGGAGAAAGATGGATTGCGGGCCATAAATGCTGTGTTCATCGACCTGGCTGTGCGAGTGATTCTGTGAAGCTGCTCTGTAGATTGTACCTGCAGTGGGACTTCAGGCTGTGGCACTTCCCTCTTCCCACTTAGGGTCGGAGCAGGAGGGCACCAGTTCGGAAAACATTTTATCTAGGTCAGGTGACAGACCGTTGCGATGGCTGTCAGCTGGTGGAAAGTGGGTGGAGGAAGCCATTTAACAGAGACTGTGTAACACCATAGCTCTAATACTCTACTGATTTATTTTGCTTTTGTTTTATTTAAAATTACATCGTTGATCTTCTGTAAATGTGAGTGATTGAACCGATAACACAAAATTGTATACTCCTTTCTTTGTTTAAAATTTCGATGGTGTGGCTTGATTCTATGCAAAGTAGTGTATCTGTCATTTAAATTCTTTGTCCCATTTGGAGGGAACAAAACTCACAATATATAATTGTAATTTTGTGTAAAAATTTTTTATAGAAATGTCAATATGTGCAAATGTTCCTTTTTATTTAATGCATTCGGTTTACTGTTATGTAAACTGCTGATCCACACTTAGGGCTCTTAGTTATTCTGTATGTAAAAGTTGTTGTGGTTCCCCTTGGGAACGGAACTGTGTAGCGCGCGCAAATTGTGGTTGGCCTAGGTAGAAAAGGTGGAACAAGAGTCAGTCGGGGACAATTACGAGTCGGGGACAAACTACCAAACTGTGCACTGCCATGTAAAAGATGCATATTGTGCTGGTTCCGAGAGAGGCTTTTTCTGCTACTTTCCAATGCCTCGGATGGATGGATAAATAGCTGGAACTATTCTGGAATTTGTATCTATCATCGCCACCAAGAAATGACAGAGTCCAGCAATTCTACCTGCAATTCCACCTACCAACATGCAGTTGCCACCACATTGCGCAATCATTGCATCGGAATACTACAATGATGTATAGTGAAGGATCAGCTTAATGGATGTGTTAGTGTGCTCAAATATAAGGTAATTTATATCTGAATTTAAGTACCTACCTTGAATTTTTCCTTATGATAACACCTCTCAGGTTCCTCTCCGTTTGAACTAAAGTGATTACCGAGTGTCCCTACTGAAAGAACATTAAAGACCAGTTTTTTTTATTAGTGCCTCTTGCACACAGTAAAAAGAAAGTTAAAGTTAATGTAACTTGCTGAAAATAATTTTCCTAGTAAAACTGCTTATTAATGTGCTGATGCCAACTTTAAAATTAAAAGTTCTTAAGATTGAGGCTTATAAAGTTTTGCTTGGTGAATGATCACATTACTGCCTGTTGTAAATCGCAGAAGGTGAGTCAGTATCTTACATATATGTTAATTCTGTGTCTCACTGTAGTAAAAGTGGAAAACTGCAGTTGTGAAACGTTTGTCTCTCTTGTGTATTATAAGTGCATATTAACAGTATAACAGGATCCACAGTTTGTCTAGTGTGTTAATGTTCGGTAACAAGTAACGGAAAGACTACTAATTATGAAAACCATAATTTCTTTATTCAAATGATAGTGAGAAGCAACCTGTTAGTGGATTCCAATTAACTTTCATTTTTAATGGTAAAGTATTTAACTGAAAGAGGCTTAACCTATATCCAATTAAGTATTCTGCAGTGAATAGTAATAATAACTTTATAAAGACCATTCAGTTTGTATAAGCCCTGAAAGTGATAGTGTTTTTCTGTGCCTGTTATAATTTTGCAAATAATTTGTGCTGCTCTAACTGTTAGTTTCAATCTTGCCGTAAACATATGTATGTGTCAGAGTTCACTGCACTCGCGTGTGACAAAGTATAGGGTGTGTTTATCGAATAAAGTTACTAATAACTATTTTCTTGAACGAGAATGTTAATCATTCTCTTGCCTAGTTAGGCTGGCGACCGTTTTCGTTATCCGTTGAACAGTGCAGATAGGCAAAATTTTGTTTGTTACTGTTCAAATATTTACGTAATCCTGACTTTCATTTCCAGTAAGCCACCTCCGTTAGGAACAACACGGTCAACATAACAAAATTCCTCTCAGAGGGTAACACTGCTCTGTTGGTTTATACCATAATTGCTTTAACAAAATAGTTTTATTTCAAAACCTGTTTCCAGCTTTAAGGTTATGGTACAGCAGTAGCAGACAGGAGTGTTATACGTGGCTTTTCCGTGACAGGACTAGTTGTTCTGTTGGGGCATCGTATGTACTAAGCCTAACTTGGTATTTGATTGAATAAGCTACGTAAATGCTGTTGCAGTGTTATTCGTGGCGCCGCGTGTCAGGACGTTGTTCAATTTGCACCTAGAGCCGAAAAAAATTATAAGTATTTAGCATTTTACAAACAAAGAGTGAACATAAAACGTCCAGCGGCACGAAACTGTACATTATTTGACAGAACGGATAGTGAAAGTTCAGCTTAACTTGAAAATTAAAGGTATCAATACTTAATAGCAACTAAAATGGACAGGAAACTAGAAATAAATGTAGACACGCGAGAACAGAATGCAATCGAGAGCAATTCTGGCAGTACACCAACAGATGGCATTACGCGCGAGTTAAATTACGTACGTTATCACACAGACGTCAATAAACAGATCGAAGCTATGTGTGACGCGCGTACTAAGCAAGACAATATGAGCGACGTTGTGGAAGACAGTGGCTATGCAAATGAATCGAGGGATATGTTTGAATCACCAAAAACAGAAAGGGGTGTAGGATTTGAACACGAAAATGCAGTAGAATGTAAAAGTGAAAAGATACTAGATCTGACTGACTTGCTTAGAATACTGTCTGCGCAAAATGACAATATTAAGGCACAAATTGCGGCACAGGGACAGCAAAATGCAGCAGAAAATGACAATATCAAGGCGCAAATTGCAGCACTGGGGCAACAAAATGCAGCACAAAGGCAGCTAATTGCAACACAGAGTAGTGATATTAGTAAACAAATGCAAGAGCAAGGTAAGAATCTTAGTAAACAGATTGAGAAGGTTGATGTAAAAGTAGACAGTGTGAGTAATGAAATTAAAAACCTCAAAAGCGAAATTACTGTCATCAATGGCAATATTGCCAACATACAGGGACAAATTGATGACATTAACGAAAGATCAAATAGAACCCTTAGTCTGTACTAAAGTGGATGAAAAGGTATTCGGTATTAAATCCGAAATACAAACAGAATGTAATGTGGAATTTGCACAGATTAAACAATCTGTAACAGAAACAAGTAGAGAATTAACCAAACAGATTGTTACTTGCGAAAAGAAGTGTGAACATAACACTTCACAAATCCAAGGCAAAATGTATGACTTGGAAAGAAAATTACAAACAGGACCTACACATTTTACAGAAAGGATCCCTTTTAGTAAAATATTAGAGGGCGAGGAAAAATTCGACCCTGCAAAGATGCATAACGGATGGCACCCCCTTGATTTTGTAAAGAATTGCGAAAGGAACTTTCCTGAATATTTATCTGACCAGGAAAAAATTAATGTTGTTATCAGTGCCTTAACGGGAGAAGCAAAAAGGTGGGGGTTGAATCTGGATACTAAACAGATGTCTTTTGAAAATTTTAAGCAAAAATTTACTGACGAGTACTGGTCAGAACAAAAACAAGGCCAGTTGTGGCGTGAGTTTCTCATGGCCAGGTTGTATGATATCAGAGGTAGGCAAACCATGAAAGAGTTTTGTGAATCATGGTACAGAAAGTTGATACATCTGAAGGCTAGAAGGACTGAAGCCGAGATCGTTTGGGTTCTTTGGCAGAAACTGCCTGAAGATTTTAAACGATATGTTGGGAGTACCCATAAAAGTTTTTCTGCCTTTATGGAAAGGGTAGAGGATGAAGATCACTGGCGAAGAAATCGCGAGTCTCGTCTCCATAATAACAACAATTATTCGCGAGAAACCAATGACCAAAACGAACAACCTGAAAACTATAGATTTCGTGTAAACACGATTGAAAGAGGTCGTGCGAGAAGTAGAGGAAATTATATGACGCGCGGCAGAGGATACATGGCGCGGAATTTCCAAAATAGAGACAAAATGTAAAACTGAAAACCGCGTGTGTTACGGGCCGGATTCACGCGGAAACCGGTTTTGGGCCCAAAGAAAAGATGTCAAATCATAAATCCGAGAAGGAAAGATGTAAAATACGGGGCAGGAATGTTAAGACGCGCCTATGGAAGACGGGCGCGGAGTGATACATAGTGGCGTTCCCAGTGCAAAGTCACGTGACCGTTTGTGCTCCGGGCAGCGCTTGCGGGAGCACCGTACATTGCACTTGGCAGCACACACAAATGGCAGACGTCAGAACAAGATGGCTGCCGTAGAGAGAAACAGAAGAGGCGGTATCGGACACTTCCGTTGGCCGGTTTCAGTAGTAGATGAATGTAAAAATGGAAATAAAGTTAATATGTCATATGATAAGGATAACTCAGTATCGGAATCGTGCGAAAAGACTTCATTAAAGAATGAAATGGAGACAGAAAAGGCGAGTGAAAAAGGGAATATTGGTACTGTTAATGATGTATATGAGGTAAACGACGTAGATGTGGGGGAGGTTATGATGAATAAAGAGGAAAGAAAGGTAGAATATGCCACGCAAAAGACGTGTGCACAATTAATAATAGGTGAAAGTAATGTAAAGGACGACGTAAGTAAACATGACATTATAAGCAGTGCAGGTGAAGTTATTGTTGATGGAAAGGTGTTTTGTGATTTTAATGTAGAAGGGTCTAGTAGTAATTTCGCACGATTGTCTGAAACTGACAGTAAGGAAGAAAATGAAATGAAGGTTATCGAAGTATATGACGATTATACTAAGTATGAAGCTAAGGCTGAAATCGTTCAAAGTGATACAACAGAAGAACCTGAGTGTCCAAACGATGCGCATTGTGTAGAAAATGAGTCGAAAAACGAAGTGGCTCAGGCATCTAGTGATAATCTGCTCCACTGTCTAAAAGTTGCTTTCCTGCTCGAATCTGATAACGAAATAGAATCTATTGATAGCTCAGACGAAGGAGAGACGACAGATTCAGATACAAATGGGTTTTTGGAGGTAGACAAATATACTCATACCTTTACTGAAAGAGGGTATGAGAAAATTAGTGACATTTTTCCAAAGCAAGATACAGAAAGTAGAACTGGGCCAAAACCGAATGAATTATTCAGTAATGTAACACAGGGGCATAATCTGCAGGAACCTCCAGATGATACTATACTGGGGCAAGCCTTAACAAATGTTTTGAAGGAGTGTGAATTACAGGAACAAAAAGAACCACCTGATAAAATGATAGCAGAACAGGAAATGTTGTACCTTGCTAAGGACTTTGAAATTTCAAAACCTAGAAAGCCACCTGATGAAACAAAACGTTGGCAAGACCTGAATAGGTTAGTGAAAGATGTAGAAAATAGGAGGCCTAAAAAGCCACCAGATTCCAGGGACTGTTTTATGAACCATAAAAGACTGCCTTGTTAATTGAGAGACTGGGGGCAGGATGTATGTATATACTCTGTTAATATAATGCACGACTTTATTATTATTGTATCTGAGTGTTACCTGAAAGTTAATTATTGTTTTGTTGACCTTGAGGCCTGTGGCAGGTTGTTTATTTATTGTAGTGTACTGTTTGACTTTGCTTAGGAGCTGTTTATTTTCAATTGAATACTTATTGTTGCCAGCCTAACTATGAAATAGGGCCATATAGTGTGACAAACCTGAAAACTTGATGAATAATGATGCTTATGGTAACTTTATGGAAGTGCAAAGAACTCCACAAGATAATAATTAATTCATAATATACTTAAAGACCAGAAGGGGCTTCTGTTTGCAATATGTGGTTTACTTAAAGCTACATGTCCTCAGATGAGGGCTGTTGAACCCTCAGGGGACATGCACTCTTTGCATTGTCAGGTGCCTGACGAGCACCAGGAACCCGAGTCGTTGCCAGTACTCCTTCCGTTTCTTTTCGTGCTGCCAACCTTCCTCTTCATCATTCAGAACTTTTACTATCTTCTTTCCTTCTTGTCTATCAGAATAAACTGAAAAGTGTAGAAGTAATGTAAGATACTGTGTATTGTTTGTGGACAAGTAAATGAATAATTAAATTGGGTACACTATAGTCTGATTTAAAGTAGTTGTCACTTGACGTTTGCGCTGCGAAGTTGCGGCGTTGTCACGTCAAGTACTGGCTGGAGGCAGCCGCCTCAGCGCATCGCAACCCCCGGCGATAGAAAATCGTTTTAAAGCCTGTATCTTCTACAAAAAGTAAGTAAAAAATTTCAAACCCACATATGATGTATATCTCTACAATGTCTCTCAATCTGTCAAATATCTATTCTTAATTTTAATTAGGACAAGAGTTACGTTAATTTGTTTGAAACCATTTAAATTCTCGATTTCGCAAACAGCTTCTAACTTATCACGTCATTACTGAAAAACTATTGGTGTCACAGCAAAATATTTTTTCCATTCATTAACAAAATAATGCACTCGGCAAAGAATCCTTAAAAGTTTTCGTAGTGCATCACGTTTCTTGTATATAAATTTCTGAAAACAGAATTTTTAAGCAACCCTATCAGTACTGAACTCGAAACAAGTATGACGTTTAAAATCTCTCTCTCCTATACATATTATGTAAATATTTTGAAATTTACGTACAGTGTCGGTCTCAGTGGTATCTATAAGCAAATCAAATATCTTTTCTTAATTTTAATTAGGGCCGTTGTTACATTAACTATTGAAGTGTGAGAAATTTTCGCGTCCGGAAAAGTTTTCTTCTTTAGATTGCAAATCTCGAAAACTATTACACACATTGAATAACATCTTCGTGTATATACAAAATGAAATAGAATTAAAATTCAGTCTAACTTACCGTATGGAGATGTCGAGAGCTGGCCAAACAGTATTTCTTAGTCTCACAACAAGAATAAGAATTAATCGAAATAAATTCACAAACACACTATTTAATGGCAGTAAGTACACTACACACTAATCAGACAATGCGAAAACACCGCGTAATTCAGAGTCAGAGTCAGTGGAACTATCCGTGTCGCTGCTCGTATTGACAGATATAATCAAGTCTTCGACACTTTGTTGTAAGATACCTTCATTGTTCCATGCGTCCTGTATCACTCCTTTCACGTGATGCACTACCTTCTGCCAGTCTTCCGATGTCACAATTGCAACTGCCTCTTTCAAAAGGCGTTCCACTTCGGTTAATGTGTATTTCTTATTTTCTTCAGCAATATGCCGCTTAACCTGAGCCCAAATCAGCTCTATTGCGTTGAAATGGCAATGGTAAGGAGGCAATCTGAGCACTTTATGCCCGTATTTTTTTGCTACTTCATCCACAATGTAAATCGGTTTCTTTGGCTTGTGTTGCGATACAAGTTCTAATAATTCTGCCCTTGTAAAATTACTGTCGAACTGCACCTTATGTTTCTGTAACCAGCTAACAATGTCGTTTTTCCTCGTTGCCTTTGTGGGTGCTTTGTCTTGTATTACTGAATGATAAGGAGCGTTATCCATAACAATGACAGAGTTTTTTGTTAAGTTCTGGAGCACACAGTCTTCAAACCATTTCACAAAAGTATTGTGGTTCATCTCTTCGTGGTAGTCGGAGGTCTTATTTGAACTGAATAGTAGCAGACAATTTGGAATGAAACCTTTTGAATTTCCGGCATGTGCTACAATTATCCTTTTTCCTCTGCCGATCGGAGCTGCCATACTTCCGCTGATGGTACCGTCTGTCCAGCCTTTTTTTAAACTGTGTCCTGCATTCACCCACGTTTCATCAAGCCAAACGATATCATCAAAATTTGTCCCCACTATTTCTCTAAGAAAGCGGCATCGCCAGGCTGCAATATCTTGGCGTTCCATTAGTAACTTTCTGCCAGAGATGGATTTATAGCGGAATCCTAACATTTTCACGACTCGTAACAAAGACGATTTACTACCCTGAAACAGGTCAGCCGCTGTGAGGGTAGTATGTAGTTTTTTGAGTGTTGGATACTCCTTCCTCGAATAAAATGCGTATATTTGACGACGAATGCCATCTTCCTGAAAAGAGTCAAGTTTTGTGACCCTCTTCTCCAGTCGCCTCTTTTTCCCAGGTGTCTCCAATTTAGTTGATTCACTTGAGCCTTCTTTCGTGAATTTCTCCTTGCAGATTCTTATTACTGATCGTTCGCTAACTTGCAGAGCAGCTGCAGTTCGCTCCACCACCTTATCCAAAGGAACGAGAGGCCCTCCTGCCTCCCTCTCTCTCTCAAAATACTCCCTTAAGGAACACACGTATTCACGCGCCTGACTGCGTATAACGACGCCATGTCCGCCACTTTTTGGAGGTTTCCGAGGAGTGTGCAGCCTCGGCCTCCCTCTCTTGCGACTGCTTCCATCAGACATCGTAAACACGCGAAGCTACAAGTCACTCAAATCTCTCACCCGCACGTCTACAACGGCTCGCTGAGGACTGGCTGGCACAATGCCTTAGTCAGCTCGGCAGAGCGAAGTGGCAACGCAGTGGCAGCCGACAGCGCCGGCTGCCATTGGTTTATTGGTGGCGGGAGCCCTGCAGCACGTTGCCTGTCAAGTGACAACTACTTTAAATCAGACTTTAGAAAATGACCAATATGAATGTAAGTATTGTGGATATTGTAAAGAGAAAATGTAATGGAAAAGTAATTGGAAAGAGAAATATGGATGTGAAAAGATAAGAATACTGAAGACAAGGTAAATGAATACTGTAATATGACTGAATGTAAATGTGTTTCTGAAAATAGGGATAATTATGATGTTGAAAAAATATGTGTGTTTAAATCTGAGGAGATAAACCTGACTAATGTATGTGAAAATAGGTATGAGAGGCATGTGTCT
The DNA here is from genome assembly GCF_023898315.1 of Schistocerca nitens. Taxonomy (NCBI): domain Eukaryota; kingdom Metazoa; phylum Arthropoda; class Insecta; order Orthoptera; family Acrididae; genus Schistocerca; species Schistocerca nitens. Next base: position 918,459,244 of record NC_064614.1, on the reverse strand, counting down.
AGTACCACAAAAGGTAGGCAGAAATCACTTGCAATAGGATTTAAAGTTATTGTTCTGATCTTGACATATCTGATGACCTAAATGTGAAAAAAATAATTAAACTAAATACTGACTTTAAAAGAAATATTACTGAGTAAGAAAGTGGGGAGAAAAATCACAAATCTGGAATTCTCAAATAACTCCTGAACATTGTCATTATACCAAAAACGTCATTTAAAATGTACTTTATTAATGTATATGTTACCTGATATTGTCATTTGAAAAGAAATGGTTTTGTTACCAGTGTCTAATTGCTGTTTCAAAGTTGCAGGTTTTATGTTTTATACCATTAATGCAATTGGTAACAAAGATGTGACATAATTATGAAAAACTTAAAGATGATGACAATAAACTGCTCAAAAATATGTTGTTGGGCAGCAAAACAAGACAAAAGAATAAAAATGTTGTGGTCCTGAAGTTGAGGGCTACCAAATATGCTGTGTTGAGAAGTAGCCAAAGGATTTGCTATTGTGGGGCAAGAAGTTGATAAGTGGTCACGAACTGCCAAACCTAGAGGATGGGATAGTGAATTAATTTAAAAATGTGTTTTATGTGTGTTCTTAATCTAAATTTGTTTTTGTGTCTAAATGTTTATATATAAAGGCTGCCAAACCAATAATGGGCAGTATGAGTAATATGGACTGCTTATGCTGAGGCAAGCAGTGAAGTAAGTTAGGTTTTTGATCAATGTGTTATGGACTGACTATTATTGTTGGAGTCAGTGAAAAGTTATTATAAAATGTATAAGGAATCTTATTCAAATAGTTGTAGATGTTTTGAGATTAAGTTTTCTGGTGTAACTTAAAGTTTTGGACTGCCTTGTTTTAAAACACAGCAGTGATAATTAAAGATAGGTTCTGGATAGGTTAGTGTGTTTATGTGCAACAAACATTTTGCACTGCTATTAATGAAGAGCAGCATTAAAGTTGATTATTTTGAAAAAAAAAATCTTGAAAAGTTACTTTTATATTTAAAGAATCAGTTGGAAAAGGTTCTCATAGCGGTTTGTTTAAATATTTGTACATATGTGAATGCAAACTGAAATTTTCAACATTTCATTTAACGCTGAACCTTGTAAAATGTACTGTGATCATGATTATGCTTGTGTGTCTGCGAAAATTTACATTCCTTTAAAAATATTGAGAGAAAAACTTCTGTTTTGCTAAGTTAAAATGTACTGTGTTGTTGTATATGAGTATTATTTTTTGTTTGTTTGAAGACCATACATATTCCACTAATATGCAGATTATTTGTGTACTGTTTGTCTGTTTCTTGAACTGTATGTGTATGAAATGAACATGCTTAAAGGTATCTTGTGTAACGAGGAAAATCAGTTTCCGTAAACAAGTGTGAAATTACTGTAAATGTAATATTTTTGAAGATGTTTTGGAAGAATTGTATGAAATTTCTTAGTGTATATACTGTATGTATGTAATATGTGTATTTTTTTCGTCCCAACTTAAGTTGGATGGAATAATTTTTTTATTTTTAGCCAACACCACTTAGGTGTTATGGATGTTTCCTTGAAGTATCCCTTACAGGAAACTTCAACGAAACATGGGGCATGTGTAACACCATACCTCTAATACTCTACTGATTTATTTTGCTTTTGTTTTATTTAAAATTACATCGTTGATCTTCTGTAAATGTGAATGATTGAACCAATAACACAAAATTGTATACTCCTTTCTTTGTTTAAAACTTCGGTGGTGTGGCTTGATTCTATGCAAAGTAGTGTATCTGTCATTTAAATTCTTTGTCCCATTTGGAGGGAACAAAACTTACTATATATAATTGTAATTTTGTGTGAATAATTTTTTGTAGAAATGTCAATATGTGCAAATGTTCCTTTTTATTTTGCATTTGGTTTACTGTTATGTAAACTGCTAATCCTCACTTAGGGCTCTTAGTTATTCTGTATGTAAAAGTTGTTGTGGTTCCCCTCGGGAACGGAACTGTGTAGCACGCGCAAATTGTGGTTGGCCTAGGTAGAAAAGGTGGAACAAGAGTCAGTCGGGGACAAGCTACGAGTCGGGGACAAACTACCAAACTGTGAACTACCATGTAAAAGATGCATATTGTGCTGGTTCCGAGAGAGGCTTTTTCTGCTACTTTCCAATGCCTCGGATGGATGGATAAATAGCTGGAACTATTCTGGAATTTGTATCTATCATCGCCACCAAGAAATGACAGAGTCCAGCAATTCTACCTGCAATTCCACCTACCAACATGCAGTTGCCACCACATTGCGCAATCATTGCATCGGAATACTACAATGATGTATAGTGAAGGATCAGCTTATGGATGTGTTAGTGTGCTCAAATATAAGGTAATTTATATCTGAATTTAAGTACCTACCTTGAATTTTTCCTTATGATAACACCTCTCAGGTTCCTCTCCGTTTGAACTAAAGTGATTACCGAGTGTCCCTACTGAAAGAACATTAAAGACCAGTTTTTTTTATTAGTGCCTCTTGAACACAGTAAAAAGAAAGTTAAAGTTAATGTAGCTTGCTGAAAATAATTTTCCTAGTAAAACTGCTTATTAATGTGCTGATGCCAACTTTAAAATTAAAAGTTCTTAAGATTGAGGCTTATAAAGTTTTGCTTGGTGAATGATCACATTACTGCCTGTTGTAAATCGCAGAAGGTGAGTCAGTATCTTACATATATGTTAATTCTGTGTCTCACTGTAGTAAAAGTGGAAAACTGCAGTTGTGAAACGTTATATACTCATGTTTACTAAGTGTTTGTCTCTCTTGTGTATTATAAGTGCATATTAACAGTATAACAGGATCCACAGTTTGTCTAGTGTGTTAATGTTCGGTAACAAGTAATGGAAAGACTACTAATTATGAAAACCATAATTTCTTTATTCAAATGATAGTGAGAAGCAACCTGTTAGTGGATTCCAATTAACTTTCATTTTTAATGGTAAAGTATTTAACTGAAAGAGGCTTAACCTATATCCAATTAGGTATTCTGCAGTGAATAGTAATAATAACGTTATAAAGACCATTCAGTTTGTATAAGCCCTGAAAGTGATAGTGTTTTTCTGTGCCTGTTATAATTTTGGAAATAATTTGTGCTGCTCTAACTGTTAGTTTCAATCTTGCCGTAAACATATGTATGTGTCAGAGTTCACTGCACTCGCGTGTGACAAAGTATAGGGTGTGTTTATCCATTAAAGTCACTAATAACTATTTTCTTGAACGAGAATGTTAATCATTCTCTTGCCTAGTTAGGCTGGCGACCGTTTTCGTTATCCGTTGAACAGTGCAGATAGGCAAAATTTTGTTTGTTACTGTTCAAATATTTACGTAATCCTGACTTTCATTTCCAGTAAGCCACCTCCGTTAGGAACAACACGGTCAACATAACAAAATTCCTCTCAGAGGGTAACACTGCTCTGTTGCTTTATACCATAATTGCTTTAACAAAATAGTTTTATTTCAAAACCTGTTTCCAGCTTTAAGGTTATGGTACAGCAGTAGCAGACAGGAGTGTTATACGTGGCTTTTCCGTGACAGGACTAATTGTTCTGTCGGGACATCGCATGTACTAAGCCTAACTTGGTATTTGATTGAATAAGCTACGTAAATGCTGTTGCAGTGTTATAACTGCTGTGCAAATAGCGGGACCGTCATACAACTCTGGGATGATACAGACAGAGCTGCTGGCGAACTTGCTTTGTGGAGGCAAGACTGTAACTCTCCTGAAGCCAGGAAGTCGCCAAGTTCTTTTAGCGAGCGGCAAAAACATATATTTCACAGCCTCGACTGTCTGGAATGCTTAACAGCCTTCTCTCAGAGATTGAAAATGATTGGCCTGGAAAGATTAGATCCCTAGATAAGTGACGAGCTGTGATCACATTTAGGTAGACGTTTTTTGCTGAAACATGGCCGTGCTTACCATGAAAAGGACGCCCCATTAGTCTAAAATTTTCTTCTTTCAGACAAGAGAGATCTGGAGTCGCTGATTGGCTCCCCTCAGGATATGCAAAGAAGAGGCTTGCTCCTCCTGTGTGGGAACCCTGGTGCTGTGTCAACAGAACAGTGAACACGGGAGAATCCATGAGCAGAATATAGTTCGATTGGTTTGTACAACATGATGGTGTTTTGGTCCTCCCCTGGTAGAGAACCTTAGGTTTTTCCCTAGTGGGAGAGACTTGTGGTCTGCAACTTGTAATGGGCTAAGAGCCATAGGCAATTTTCAACTGTACCGACAATGGAACTGCATATAATCTCGGACACGAAAGTGAACTTACGTCCTGAGTCGACCGTCTGAAGTTTGACAATTACAGCACGCACCGTCGTGCCTCAGAGTCAAATTGTTTTGGTCAGACCAGTGAACGGGTGCACCTCATACTGAAATCTGCCGGGATTTCAGGGCTCTGATAACGAAGTTTCCCACGTTCTAATAATCAGAATGCCAGTCTGTGTAGTTTGCAAATTTTTGTGGACACGTCAGAACATTGAAGCTGCCGCAGCGCGCCGCTCCTCGCCCACAGCTTGCCGTTTCCTGCTGCCTGAAGCAAGGCGGAAGGATGAAGTATTGCTGCACCGGCGTAGAGCTGTTAAATGAGATTCACAGCGCCCTGTTCTCCGGTGAACCGTAGTTCGTGGTGTACTTGGTCGTAGGTCATTCCGTTTGAAACTAATTGAGTCTCACAGTGGATTCATGTAAATCAAGTCAGATTGCAATGTAAAAGGGATTACTTCAGGGGGGAATTTGTATACTTTTCAGCCCAATGAAGGTTTTGCCAGCCAGTTACCATCCCTCTTCTGATTTGTTTTTGTCATATTTCTTTTTTTTTTGTACAATTTATCAGCTCGTTGTAGTTATAAGATGATGAATGAAATCTTGTCATTAAAACTCTAAACTCTTCACCCACAGGCCATGAAGGCCCAAAGGTACCGACAGGCCGCCGTGTCATCCTTAGCCCACACGCGCCATTGGATGCGGATAAGGAGGTGCACGTGGTCAGCACACCGCTCTCCCGGCCGTATGTCAGTTTCCGAGACCGGAGCCACTACTTCTCAATCAAGTAGCTCCTCAGTTTGCCTCCCAAGGGCTGAGTGCATCCCGCTTGCCAACAGCGTTCGGCAGACCGGGTGGTCACCCATCCTAGTGTTAGCCCAGCCCGACGGCGCTTCACTTCGGTGATTTGACGAGAACCGGTGTTACCACTGCGGCAAGGCCGTTGGCAAAATCTTGTCAGTATCTTTGTAAACTTAAATGCGTCACTGTTTTCATCCATTCTCCCTCAACTATTCACCACTTCTATATTTTTGTGGTAAGGCATGTGTACAGCAGCAATTCACTGTTCAGTCTTATGCAGTCAGTTAATTTGATTATTAGTTTGAGCTCTGAAAGTGACCACAGATATAGGCAACAAAAGTGTCATGAGTAATTTCAGAATTTGAAAGAGAGTATTCCAGTCAACATTGTCAAAAGCTTTCTCTAAGTCTATCAGTATAATATTTCCTTGAAATTAATTTGATAAATTTGCATAATAATTTTGACGTTCCTGTCCATTTAATACTATTCACAGTCTCTTTTTTTAGTCATTTCATGTGTATTGTCCTTAATATTTCAAAAGGGACACTACATTTTTTATTAATCCACCCTGATAATTGATGATTAATAATGAAGAATCGACTGAACAAATGATTTGTAAGCCACTTCTTCGTGGATGAATGAGATTTCTTTAAGATTCTTCCATTGAATCTCAGCCTGGAATCTACTTTTCCTGAGGTTTGTTATATGTGGTTGCTCTGGATGGTTACTCGTAGGTATTTTGTGTTAATTACTGTTTCCAGTGATTCGCCGCCATTATTGTAATCGTAAAGTAACGTTTATCGAATATTTATGCGTAACTTGTTACATTTATTCACGTTCATTATCAGCTGCCAGTCCTACAAATCACCGATCCTCTGCTGTTTTTCTTACATTCGTTACAGGCTTCTGGTGTTAGAACCCTCTTATTTACCGCCGCACCATTTGCCAATGCCCTTATGGAGCTTCAGATGTTATCCACTGTCCTACACACGGTGTCGCAGGAGGAATAGTCAATAGTCAGTGATATCTCAGGAAGGATCGTTTGAAGTAAAAAAGACTGATACAACATCTCTAATGATCCAACCGTCCACGCACTTTTAACACTTTTTTTTCTCCTTAGTCTTCTGGCTAATTTGATGCAGCCCGTGTCATAAATTCCTCTCCTGTGCCAACATCATCGTCTCGGAATAACACTTGCAAACTATGTCCTCAATTCTTTGCTGGGTGTATTCCAGCTCTGTCCCCTCTACAGTTTTTACCCTCTACAGTTTCCTCTAGTACCATGGAAGTTATCGCCTGAGGTCTTAACACATGTTCTACCATCCCGTCCCGTCTTCTTGTCAGTATTTCCCATACATTACTTTCCTCTATAGTTCTGCGGAAATCCTCCTCATTCCGTACCTTATCAACCCACCTGATTTTCATCATTCTTCTGTAGCACCACATCTCAAACGATTCGATTCTCTTCTGTTCCAGTTTTTCCACAGGCCATGTTTCACTATCACACAAGGCTGTTCTGCAAACGTGTATCCTTAGAAATTACTTCCTCAAATTATGGTCTGTGTTTGATACTAGCACACTTCCCTTGGCCAGGAATGCCCTTTTTGCGAGAGATAGTCTGCTTTTTATGTCCTCCTTGTTCCGTCCGTTATTACACTGTTCATTCCATTCAGCTCCTGTAATTCTTCTTTTGGATATGGCAATGTGAGCAGCTAATATTGTCATTTATATCTTTTCACCATAATTTTCAATTCCACTTTAAATCTTCTTTTATTATCGACATTGCTTCTTCAATGTATCAATTGAACAGTAGGGGTGAAAGACTACATATCTGTCTTATAACCTTTTTTAATCCACTCTTATTGATCCCTCTTTGTTCTCGTACGTATTGTATATTACCGGTCTCTCGCTATAACTTACCCCTATTTTTCTCAGCATTTCGAACATCTTGCGCCATTTGACATTTCAGAATGCTTTTCCCAGGTCGACAAATCCTATGGAAGTGTTTTGATTTTTCTTTAGTGAAGCTTCCATTATCAATGGCAACGTGAGAATTTCGTCTGTCGTGCCTTTACCTTTCCTAGAGGCAAACTGATCGTCGTCTAAAACATCCTCGAATTTCTTTCCATTCTATATATTATTCTTGTTAGCAAACTGGATGTTAATCTGTTAAGCTGTTAAGATGATTGTGCGATAACCCTCGGTCTTGTCAGCTCTTGCAATCTTCGGAAATGTGTAGATGATGCTTTTCCAAAAATCAGGTGGTATATCGCCAGTCTCGTACATTCTACACCAACGTGCATAGTCGTTTTGTTGCCACCTACCGCAATGATTTTAGAAATTCTGATGGAATTTTATCTATCCCTTCTGCCTTATTTGGTTGTAAGCCCCCCAAAGCTCTTTTATATTCTGATTCTAACACTGGATCCCCTATCGCTTCTAAATCGGCTCCTGTTTCTTCTTCTATCACATGAGACGAATCTCCCACCCCCCCCTCCCCCCATAGAGGCATTCAGTGTACTCTTTCCATCTATCTACCTCCTCCTCTGCCTTTAACAGTGGAATTCCCATTGACCTCTTTATGTTAGCGCTGTTGCTTTTCGTTTCACCGAATGTTGGTTTTCACTTTTTATAGGCTGAGTCAGTCCTTCCAATCATCATTTGTTGACATTTTTCATGCAGCCATGTCGCCCTAGCTTCCATGCACTTCCTATTTATTTCACTCCGAAGTGACTTGTATTTCTGTATTCCTGAACTTCCATGATTACGTTTGTACTTCCTCTGTTACCCATTGTTTCCATGCAGTTACCTTCTTTGAACCTATGTTTTTCTTTCCAGCGTCTGTGATTGTCCTTTTTAGAGATGTCCATTCCTCTTCAACTGAACTGCGCACGGTGTTATTTTTTATTGCGGTATCTATAGCCGTGAAGTAATTTAAGCGTATGTTTCATTCCTTAATACTTCCGTATTCCACTTCTTTACGCATTGATTATTCCTGAATAGTCTCTTAAACTTGAGCCTACTCTTCGTCATTACTGAATTACGATCTGAGTCTATCTATATCTGCTCCGGGGTATGCCTTACAGTCCAGTATCTAATTTCGGAACCTATGTCTATTGCAAAGAGTAACGATCGTATCACGCTTCCTTGGTTTACTCCTGAAATTACCTTTACATATGTGGTTTTTTTTGTGCCTGTGTGTGTGTGTGTTTTACGTGAGACGTATTGAGTTCAATCTCCAAAGAAGTTTTGCAGTCCAGTCACAAATCTGGCCTGATACTCGCCTGAGCTTGTATTTTGTTTACTATACGACAGGGAGGAACTCTATCAAAGGTTTCCTAACGTCAAGGACCGCGGCATCAACCAGAGCGTCGATGTCTGAGGCACTCTCGATCTCATGGACGAGTAGAGTGGGCTAGTTTGTATGGATCTCTGACTGCGTAGTCCATATTCATTTTTGCAGAGGACATTTTCGTTCTCGAAAACTGTCGTCTTCCGTGACTATAAAAGACATTCCATAGTTCTACAAGCAATTCATGTCAGCTAAACACGCCAAAAATGTTGTGCATTTATACTATTGTAATCTTTATACTTCTAACGGCCGATATGTAACCATTACGTAAGCGTATGTGAAACTTTAGTATTTGTACTTCTAATGTGTTTAGTTGTGTACACTTTATACAGTCTCTGTGAAATCTACAGATCTGGTCTTCTAGATATAGTTAGTGTACAACTGTATTAAATTTATGCGTGAACTTCTAAAACAGACATTTATATAGTATTTAAAAATTACAAGATTGGTATATATGTTAACTAGACCAACATTTACGTACGAAGCTATGCAAGATTCTTGAATTATAATGAACTAATCACTAAATGCAAAGTGCACCTATCCACTGCTAAGAGTATAGAACAGCACTTTATTTTTAACACAGTACTCTGAATACGATAGTACCTCTGCCCTAAAAACTGTAACTGATAAACATGCAGGATGAACATATACTTTTGCTGAAGTAATTTGAATATTTGTAAAATGAATAAACACGTACTAGACAGTGAATCCGGCGCTAAGAAGAACACGGCTTACCTATGGCTCTACTGTGCAATTCCTGCCTATGTTGGTTATAATCAACTGCAACAAGATGAGCTGGAAAAAAATCACGCTCTTTTTGATGCTACAAAAATAAAACTAGTTGCAGTGCGAATAAGCCGAGCTTCGTTAAACCGTTCACTAATAACCGGATCGCGTAAGCAGCAATGCGTGTCCAGATAATCGCACTTGAAAACTCTTGAGTGGGCAAGTGGGATGTGAAGGCTCACTAGGAAATATCTTGAAAACTACTGCGATGTAGTTGTGTATTAATTATGAACGGCTAACACACACAGCATTAGAAAATTCTCACGAAGTGAATACTTTTGACAAAACTCCCTCTTACATCATATACTTCAAAAACAAAAAATGTAAATATTGATGTACTGCTTCCATGAGTCCACGCGAATTATGAAGTACTTAAACCGTCAATGTTCTAATAGCGAACACGAATTACATTATTGGAAAAGTTTAAACTGAAAAGTCCCCTGCAACATTAGGGCACGCGAATGCATAGCCATATGTTATATCAACTGGTTTCTTCCAGTCTGCAGCAACCGCATTCCAAAATCAAGACTCCATACCAGCACGATCGAGACAACATGCCCGATTCTATCAACGCTCGATGAAGAAGCGCTAGCCTGTGTGGACTGACGATGCGACAGTAAAATAAACTTTGGTATCATGTAACATGTAAACAGGAAATACGCGCTCTGTGGCAAATATTACAAACAAAAATGCCACACGGGATGTTTACAACTGAATGTTGCGGTTTTGGAAATCAACAATAAATCGATTTGTTCCTTCAAATGGACAAACCTTACAGCATAACCAGCGGAGAATATCCGAGTTTTTGATGCACTGCCCGCTGTTCGCTTGTTATGCTTACTGCGCAGGCGTAGCGTCTATTTCAAACATGGCGTCACAACAGAAGAAAAGCTTTCTGTGAGCTCAGTTTTGAGGTATCCAGATCTGTGATTAAAGTGCAGCGTGAGTTTCATGCAGGGTTTAGGAAAAACTCATCACACAGGAATAAGATAAGTAGGTGATAGCGACAGTTCGTGGAAAGCGGATGCCTTTGGAAGGGGAAGAGTCTGTTGCAAACATCGAAAGAGTGCGCGAGGCCTTTCACCGTGGTTCTTGCAAGTAGCTTGGTAATGGAAGCAAGGAATTGTTCATGCCAAGGACTACAGTGTGGAAGGTGTTGCACAAGCGACTATGTTTAAACCGTATAAAGTGAGAGTAGTGCGAGACATTATACCAGCAGGCAGAGAAAAGCGTGACTTCTGCGGAGAGCTACAATTAAAAACGCAGGACGCTGGTTTTGTAGAAAGGCTCATCTTCTGCCATGAAGCCACTTTCCTTGCAAGTGCCAAAGCGAACACACAAATAATATACACTGATAGAGCGTCAGTAGTGACTCTCAAAAAGCCAACGCTTTCTGTACGGGGTTGCGCGAGAAAGTGCAAGGCCCATTTTTTCCGAACATTTTGTGACATGCAGGAAACATGCTTGTTAACCCAGCTGAACACCGGTTATGATTACATTTTGCAACTGGACGGTGCTCTGTCCCATTCTGACAGGAATACACGAGAGCTTCTTCAAAATGGCTCAAATGGCTCTGAGCACTATGGGACTTAACATCTGAGGTCATCAGTCCCCTAGAACTTAGGACTCAGGACATCACACACATCCATGCCCGAGGTAGGATTCGAACCTGCGACCGTAGCAGTCGCGCGGTTCCGGACTGAGAACCGCTCGGCCACAGCGGCGAGAGCTTCTTAATCGTGTTCTTCATCAACGCTGGATTTGACGTGCTGCAACACCAGACATCAACATTGCCACCTGAACACCCAATTCACCAGATTAAAACCCTGTATTTTTTTGTGGGCGTTTGGGGAAGATCGAGATTATGAGCCGCCAATGGCCGTGTTCCTTAAGGAATTGTGTGATCGGATAAAGCATTCACTGCAGACCACCAAGGGGAACATGCTACACTGAGTATTCGAAGAATTTTTTATCATGTATATGTGTGTCTTGTGACCAGTGGTGCACCTACCGAAGGATTGTGATTAATGCGTCAGAAACTTGAACAGTTGCTGCCGCTTATTCTGTAACGTTTGTCCATATAAAGGAATAAATCGATTTATTATTAATTTTTAAAAACCGCACCAATGATTTATAAGCACCCTGTATAGGAATTTTACACTACGGCCCTTCTTGAAAGCTAGAATGACCTGCGCTTTTTTTCCTGTTAATAGCTACCCTTCGTTCTTCCACAACCTACGACAAACTACTTTTAGAAGGAGGAGACAATGGCATCGTCCGTACGCAGAATTAAGGAGTTACCAGCGCTAGCCAGTAGCTAGCGAGAATGGACGAAACTAAGTTTCTTTCAGTTTCCGCAGTTCGTAGTTGCTTTTGATTTTTACGCGGTGACAGCTTCCATTCTGTCTCTTCCCTATGTAATAATGTAAATTGCTTGTTGGAATGTGTGTTCTTACAGGACAACTGTCCAAGGATTTCCACCCAGGAATATCCTAACAGCAGACTCTGTACACCATTTATTAAATTGCCAATACTAAAGTCTTTTAAATAACAACAAATTCATATTACAGAACTTAACAGATGGTTAAAAGAATGAGCTTTAAAAACAATAACGGCGGCTTGCCACCATAAAATCAAAGAACCTTTTACAATAGTGCTTTTAGAGTTTACCCAAGAGACAAAACCAATAATAAGTTAACTTGGCAATACAACTTAAGATCATTTACAAAAACCTTTAAGAATGATAATGACACTTGGCACCATAAAATCGGAAAACATTAAGAGCAGTAATAAACTAAAAAAATAATAAAAATGGAAACCTGGCACCATAAAATAAGAGAAATTTCTTCTGCAAGAACAAATTACAATGGTCCTTTAAAAGATTTTACTCCGTAGACCAAGATCCAATAATAAGTTAACTAGCCATTACAATTTAAAATCATTTATATGAAAAAACTGTGCAGACCTGTGGTCTAGGGGTAGCGTCTTTGATTCATAATCAAAACGTCTTCGGTCCCGGGTTCTATCCCCGCCACTGCCTAAATTCTGATAAATAATCAGCATTGGCGGCCGAAGACTTCCGGCATAAGAAGTCAGCCTCATTCTGCCAACGGCCTTGTCAAAGAGGGCCGAGGAGCGGATAGAGGTTCAGGGCACTCTCTTGTCCTAGGGGTGGGAAATTGCCCCTAAAGGCGGAAGAATCAGCAATGATCAACGACATGAGGATGCAGAAGGCAATGGAAACCACTGCATTACACGCAACGTGTACCCACAGGACATGTGGCCTGTAATTGAAGAAGTGTCATGATGATCTCTCCATTGGCAAAAGATTCCGGAATAGTCCCCCATTCGGATCTCCGGAAGGGGACTGCCAAGGGGGAGGTTACTATGAGAAAAAGATTGAATAATCAACGAAAGGATTACGTTCTACGAGTCGGGGCGTGGAATGTCAGAAACTTGAACGTGGTAGGGGAACTAGAAAATCTGAAAATGGAAATGCAAAGGCTCAATCTAGATATAGTAGGGGTCAGTGAAGTGAAGTGGAAAGAAGACAAGGATTTCTGGTCAGATGAGTATCGGGTAATATCAACAGCAGCAGAAAATGGTATAACAGGTGTAGAATTCGTTATGAATAGGAAGGTAGGGCAGAGGGTGTGTTACTGTGAACAGTTCAGTGACCGGGTTGTTCTAATCAGAATCGACAGCAGACCAACACCGACAACGATAGTTCAGGTATACATGCCGACGTCGCAAGCTGAAGATGAACAGATAGAGAAAGTGTATGAGGATATTGAAAGGGTAATGCAGTATGTAAAGGGGGACGAAAATCTAATAGTCATGGGCGACTGGAATGCAGTTGTAGGGGAAGGAGTAGAAGAAAAGGTTACAGGAGAATATGGGCTTCGGACAAGGAATGAAAGAGGAGAAAGACTAATTGAGTTCTGTAACAAGTTTCAGCTAGTAATAGCGAATACCCTGTTCAAGAATCACAAGAGGAGGAGGTATACTTGGAAAAGGCCGGGAGATACGGGAAGATTTCAGTTAGATTACATCATGGTCAGACAGAGATTCCGAAATCACATACTGGATTGTAAGGCGTACCCAGGAGCAGATATAGACTCAGATCACAATATAGTAGTGATGAAGAGTAGGCTGAAGTTCAAGACATTAGTCAGGAAGAATCAATACGCAAAGAAGTGGGATACGGAAGTACTAAGGAATGACGTGATACGTTGGAAGTTCTCTAACGCTATAGATACAGCAATAAGGAATAGCGCACTAGGCAGTACAGTTGAAGAGGAATGGACATCTCTAAAAAGGGCCATCACAGAAGTTGGGAAGGAAAACATAGGTACAAAGAAGGTAGCTGCGAAGAAACCATGGGTAACAGAAGAAATACTTCAGTTGATTGATGAAAGGAGGAAGTACAAACATGTTCCGGGAAAATCAGGAATACAGAAATACAAGTCGCTGAGGAATGAAATAAATAAGAAGTGCAGGGAAGCTAAGACGAAATGGCTGCAGGAAAAATGTGAAGACATCGAAAAAGATATGATTGTCGGAAGGACAGACTCAGCATACAGGAAAGTCAAAACAACCTTTGGTGACATTAAAAGCAACGGTGGTAACATTAAGAGTGCAACGGGAATTCCACTGTTAAATGCAGAGAAGAGAGCAGATAGGTGGAAAGAATACATTGTAAGCCTCTATGAGGGTGAAGATTTGTCTGATGTGATAGATGAAGAAACAGGAGTCGATTTAGAAGAGATAGGGGATCCAGTATTAGAATCGGAATTTAAAAGAGCTTTGGAGGACTTACGGTCAAATAAGGCAGAAGGGACAGATAACATTCCATCAGAATTTCTAAAATCATTGGGGGAAGTGGCAACAAAACGACTATTCACGTTGGTGTGTAGAATATATGAGTCTGGCGACGTACCATCTGACTTTCGGAAAAGCATCATCCACACAATTCCGAAGGCGGCAAGGGCTGACAAGTGCGAGAATTATCGCACAATCAGCTTAACAGCTCATGCATCGAAGCTGCTTACAAGAATAATATACAGAAGAATGGAAAAGAAAATTGAGAACGCGCTAGGTGACGATCAGTTTGGCTTTAGGAAAAGTAAAGGGACGAGAGAGGCAATTCTGACGTTAAGGCTAATAATGGAAGTAAGGCTAAAGAAAAATCAAGACACTTTCATAGGATTTGTCGACCTGGAAAAAGCGTTCGACAATATAAAATGGTGCAAGCTGTTCGAGATTCTGAAAAAAGTAGGGGTAAGCTATAGGGAGAGACGGGTCATATACAATATGTACAACAACCAGAGGGAATAATAAGAGTGGATGATCAAGAACGAAGTGCTCGTATTAAGAAGGGTGTAAGACAAGGCTGTAGCCTTTCGCCTCTACTCTTCAATCTGTACATCGAGGAAGCAATGATGGAAATAAAAGAAAGGTTCTGGAGTGGAATTAAAATACAAGGTGAAAGGATATCAATGATACGATTCGCTGATGACATTGCTATCCTGAGTGAAAGAAGAATTAAATGCTCTGCTGAACGGAATGAACAGTCTAATAAGTACACAGTATGGTTTGAGAGTAAATCGGAGAAAGACGAAGGTAATGAGAAGTAGTAGAAATGAGAACAGCGAGAAACTTAACATCAGGATTGATGGTCACGAAGTCAATGAAGTTAAGGACTTCTGATACCTAGGCAGTAAAATAACCAATGACGGACGGAGCAAGGAGGACATCAAAAGCAGACTCGCTATGGCAAAAAAGGCATTTCTGGCCAAGAGAAGTCTACTAATATCAAATACCGGCCTTAATTTGAGGAAGAAATTTCTGAGGATGTACGTCTGGAGTACAGCATTGTATGGTAGTGAAACATGGACTGTGGGAAACCCGGAACAGAAGAGAATCGAAGCATTTGAGATGTGGTGCTATAGACGAATGTTGAAAATTAGGTGGACATAAGGTAAGGAATGAGGAGGTTCTACGCAGAATCGGAGAGGAAAGGAATATGTGGAAAACACTGATAATGAGAAGGGATAGGATGATAGGACATCTGCTCAGACATGAGGGAATGACTTCCATGGTACTAGAGGGAGCTGTAGAGGGCAAAAACTGTAGAGGAAGACAGAGATTGGAATACGTCAAGCAAATAATTGAGAACGTAGGTTGCAAGTGCTACTCTGAGATGAAGAGGTTGGCACAGGAAAGAAATTCGTGGCGGGCCGCATCAAACCAGTCAGTAGACTGAAGACAAAAAAAAAAAATAATAAAAAAAAACTTTGAGAAAGATAATGGCACTTGGCACCATAAAATCAAAGAAGCGCAACACACAACCAATAAATATAATAACAAAATAATAATTTGATACAACCAAAGGGCAAGGGCAACTCCCAACGCAATCACAGACGAGCGAGCTCTTAACACTTCGGAGCCTTCCCACTAGAAACTTTCCCCGAAATAAACCGCTGAGAGCTCTCCGACATGCCTCCCGCAACTGCCCATCACTTACGCACCTTGGTTATGTTCTGTAACACACGACGGATAATATCAACACAAGATAAAATTCAAAAATCAAA
The DNA here is from genome assembly GCF_023898315.1 of Schistocerca nitens. Lineage (NCBI taxonomy): Eukaryota > Metazoa > Arthropoda > Insecta > Orthoptera > Acrididae > Schistocerca > Schistocerca nitens. The sequence continues at coordinate 918,443,414 of NC_064614.1, read as the reverse complement.
TAACAATATAACATCCCGACAGCACATGATAACCACAGCGCCGCTAACTCGGGCGCTCTTAACAAGTGCTGGAAGCCAACATACACAAATCTTAATAAACAATTCTCGCTTCTTAAAACAAAACAATAAAAGCCAAGCGCACATGAATAGTCAAACCAAAGTCTTAGAAGTGCCTTACGACACCAAACGCGACTATTCCACCAAGTTAATAATAATACAGTGAGATAACAATACAGAACATACCACTAAATGCTGTTACACAAACCAAATTGACGAGATTGTGTTGTTCAGGTCCCAGAAGACCGCATATACCAAGCAGCAGTAATTCACTAGGCATATACAGTCCAAAACCGCCTTTCTTAGGCAGACTTTACCTAACACATCTAATGCCAAATATACCATACATGAACGCAACTCCGGGCAGGTTACAGGAACCACATACGTGAATTCCTTCAAAAAGGAACAAACAGGCACCACCAAAGGTACGCTGAGCAGACCGGGTGGGCAACGACCCACTCCGCGGGATAACCAAAATATACTCCAGTTGAGCAAATAAATTAGTACCAACAAATATCGCAACGTGCCACACACACACAGCAAAAACTTCCAACAACGCCGTTCCACATCAGAATGAAGTTCAGAAGCCGCTGCTGGAGCTTCCAGCGGAAAATCTCACGAGCCAACCGAGCCCACACCCTAACCTGCAGACGCCTCCAAAATTCAGCAACTAGTTGTCTCTGGGCCAGAGTATCACAGGACCCCACCGGACCTCCACATAAGACAGCCAGGCAGATCAAGTACGCCGACTCCAATTAGTTAGCACCACATGGCCAGCACAGCGGCGAGTCGCCTCCGCCCCAGACCACACTCCTCATATTGCGAGTCACAACAACTTCAGCGCTAGTCACCAGCAGGTCAGGCATAGCAAACTTCACGTTCCGTACAATACTGGGAAACCGACTACCCTCTCGTTTTCCGCCGGCCACCACAAACACACGCCAGCGACGTAATAGCAAATCACCACCGGAGCGCCACCCGCACCAGAACAGTGAACTATAATCGGTTATCGCGCTCGCTCTAAACAAGATCACAGGATAGCGGCTCGCACCACTCGTATTTACAGATTTAAAAATAAGTTGGGTACAGTCCAAAAATTGCCCAGGTGCGAATATGACTCCCGAACTGAATGTTCCGTACGAATATCATTAAGGATACATACCAGATGTAGAAGTATGAAACGGGAATTTCCCTACAGACGGTGCTGGCCGTCAGTGTAGGGCCCGTGACACCGCGTCTGCAGCGCCATCTGCTTCCTGTAACGGCTGACGACGAATGTCAACACACTGTAACCCAACGTCCATACATCGGTATCTATTTCAAAGCCGTAAAAATGTCGAGTTTTGTACCTAAGAACTAAGATTTGCGGGCAGCATTGGTTTCCTATTATCATTTGAAGAAAACTGCTGCCAAATCGCATCGAATGCTTGTCGAAGCTTTCGGCGAAGACGCTCTTGGGAAAGCAGAGTGTTTCGAGTGGTTCAAAAAACTCAAAAGTGGTGAATTTGTCGTGAGAACGACGAGTTCGGGAAACCACAAAAAAAGCTCGAAGACAACGAATTGCAGGCCTTATAGGATGAAGAGGATAGATACTCAGACTTAACAGGAACTCGCGGAGGAATTGAATGTGACGCAGAAAGCCGTTTCTCTTCGGTTGAAAGCTATGGGAAAGGTGCAAGAAAGTGGGAAAATGGGTTCCACATGAACTGAATGAAAGAGAGCAAATCGAAAGACCACTTGTGAAATGCTGCTCGCCAGACACAAAAGAAAGTCGCTTCATCATCGAATAGTGACAGGTGACGAAAAATGGATATACTTTGAGAATCCTAAGTGTCGTTAAGTCATGGGTGAATCCAGGCAAACCATCGACACCCTTCCAAGTCAACACTTTGCGTTTGGAATTGGAAGGGTTTCACCTACTATGAGCTGCTAAAACCTGGTGAAACCGTTAACACTGATCATCGCTACCAACAGCAAATGATCGATTTCAATCGTGCATTACGTGATAAACGACCGGAATATGGAAAAAGGCAACACAAAGTCATGTTGATCCACGATAACGCCCCATCACACACAGCAAAACGGGTCAGAGAAACGATCGAGGCTATCAATTGAAAGATACTAGGGCCTGCGGCTTATTCCCCTGATTTGGTTCCGTCCGATTATCATCTATTTGCATCAATGGGACACGCTCGCGCTGAAAAACGCCTCAGTTCGTACAAAAATGTATGAAAATGGCTCGCTGACTGGTTAGTTTCAAAAGAAGAAGTTTTTTTGGAGCGTGGCATTCACAGCCTGACGGGAGCTGGAAAAATGTATAAATACCAATGGAGATTTTGAATAAAATATTGTTTATCATTTTCAAATATCAGATGTGAAATTATTGCAACGAAATTCCGGTTTCATACTTGTACACCTGGTACAGTTCATTCATTCCGAGAATCTGGAATCTGTACGGTTTTTCCTTATTATCGACATTGATAGTTGCAAGGTATCTGTCGCAGGGATCGCAAACCTTTCGAGAATATTTTCATTTCAAATCTGATGTCGGATAACTGATGCAAAATATTTCCTGTGATATAATCACTAATTCATCGTTTTTTAAATTTTTGTCTTTTGGATGTGTTGTGAAATTTTGCTTCTTGCCGAATTTCAGGATTCTACGTCAATGAAGAATATCCTATAGCTTCTGACATAAATGGCCGTACCATCGGATTGCACTGACTTAGAATACATTTATTAGACCGTCAAGGTACTATAGACATTAGTATGTGACATAAATTTCAACCTGATACGTCTATCCGTTCCTGAGAAAAAAGGTGTCTTAACAGATGGTCAGACAAATTTTATTTTCGTGTAATGTAATTCACAGATTAACGATTTGCATATCTTTTTCCTTTGATTGTTCTGCGAAACCTTGCTTCTTGACAAATTTCATGATTCTACGTCAACGGAAAGAACCACATTCGTTTTGACAAGTAAGTTTCGATTATCAAAATAGGTGACATACGAGGGGGGTTTGAAAAGTCCTTGCGAAGTCCGAGAGATGGCACCATCGACGCGTATCGAGGTCTTGTTTATTTAGTAGCATCTTTGGAAAGAACGCACACCAAGTTTCAGCCATATTGGTCTATTTCTTTCTGTTTAATATTTGTGTGAATCAAGGAAGTCAGGTGATTGTCAAAAAATGGACGAAAATGAATTTCGTGTGGTGATTGAACATTACTTTATGAAACGCCTCAGGAAACTAAATAGAAGCTTGATAAACAGTACGGTGACTCTGCACCTTCGATTAGAACAGTTTATAAGTGGTTTTAAAATTTTCATAGTGGCCATATGGGCACAAGTGATGCTGAACGTTCTGGATGCCCTGTAGAGGTTACGACTCCAGAAATCATTGATAAAATCCATGATGTTGTGATGGATGACAGAAGAGTTAAGGTGCGTGAGATTGCTAGTGCTGTGGGCATCTCGAATGAACAGATACACAATATTTTGCATTAACGCTGGGACATGGGAAAGCTATCCGCAAGATGGGTTCCGCGATTGCTAACGCTTGACCAAAAACGGAATCGTGTGAAGTGTTGCAAGAATGCTTTTGCAGCTGTTCAGTAAGAATCCGCAGGACTTTAAGCGTCGTTTCGTCACTGTGGATGAAACACGGATACATTAATATACTCCTGAGACCAAACAACAATCTAAACAATGGGTTACCAAGAGACAATCTGCACCAAAAATGGCGAAGACCATTCCTTCGGCTGGAAAGGTTATGGCGGCTGTCTTTTGGGATTCGCAAGGGATAATCCTCATCGACTATCCGGAAAAGGGTAAAATTATTACAGGTGAATATTATACATCGTTACTGGACCGTTTGAAAACCGAGCTGCAAGAAAAACGCCGGCGATTGGACCGCAAAAACGTCCTCTTCCATCACAACAACGCTCCAGCACACACCTCAGCAGTTGTGGTCGCAAAATTAATGGAAACAGGAGTCATATCCCCCCTATTCTCCAGACTTGGCTCCCTCGGACTACTGTCTGTTCCCCAACTTGAAGAAATGGCTGTCGGGACAAAGATTTTATTCAAACGAGGAGGTGACTGCAGGAACTAATAGCTATTTTGCAGACTTGGACATTTCCTATTATTTGGAAGGGATCAACAAATTAGAGTAGCGTTGGACGAAATGTATAAACCTAAAAGGGGACTATGTCGAAAAATAAGAAAGATTTACCCCAAACACGTAAGTATTTTTTTATTTTTGTACGGACTTTTCAAACGCCCTTCGTAAATAACCGCATCTGTTGATTACATTGACTTAGCGTCCGTATTTTACGCTGCCAAGGGATTATATTCCTTAGTATGTGACATACATTTCAACTTGATACGTCTTCCCGTTCGTGAGGAAAAATGTTTCATAACAATCAGAAAGACAAAAATTGTTCCAATGTGTGTGAAATCTTATGGGACTTAACTGCTAAGGTCATCAGTCCCTAAGCTTACACGCTACTTAACCTAAATTATCCTAAGGACAAACGCACACACCCATGCCCGAGGGAGGACTCGAACCTCCGCTAGGACCAGCCGCACAGTCCATGACTGCAGCGCCAAAGACCGCTCGGCTAATCCCGCGCGGCTCGAAATGACAGAGAGAGACGGACAAGAAAGTGATGCTATACGGGTTTTCACCGACTGAGGTCCGGAACCCTAAAAATGAGAAGGAATGCTTCCACTGTTGTACTGAGAAGAGAAATCCAGTGAGCTTAGCAAGAACGGCTGCGATGTACACGTTGGAATTCTCGTACCATACAACACGTCGGACGGGTCTCTGGAATAGAGGCTGCTTAGTAACCGTAACAATAGCTTTGAAATGCTGGCAAGAAAGGCGCCCCGCGGCCCTACAATCTGGGAGGCGCTGCAGCGGCTGGCAGCTGTTTTCCGCCTCCCCATTCACTGACCCGCCAGAGATAAATGACGTGACGTGGCAGTGGAGAGGGGGGGAGGCGGTGCGGTATCCGGGGCGTAACTCGTCCATTCGTTCTGCTCGCGGCGCGGACCCACTTTCAAATCTTCCTGATATGTTACGCGGGAGCGGCATAAGGAGAACCAGCCCGGAGAAGAACGGCGCGTCATGTTAAGTTTTATTGTTCCGCAGGAAGAGAGGCGCGTGATTAATTGCCGCGCGAAACCGAGAGTGTGCTGCTGCGGGCCGGCGCTCATTTAACAGCCAGAAGCCCGCGGCGTCTGCCAGGTCAGATTGCGATCGATACAGACGTAGAGAAATGAACAGTTGCTATACCGACGCAGCTGGAACGACGCCATCCATGAATATTGAGAGAGATTGTCCGACATTCATATCTCTTTGCTCAGTCATTCATCCCCAGTGTGTGGGCGAAATTTAAAGAAAAAGAATACTTTTATCCGCGCGGGATTAGCCGAGCGGTCCCAGGCGCTGCAGTCATGGACTGTGCGGCTGGTCCCGGCGGAGGTTCGAGTCCTCCCTTGGGCATGGGTGTGTGTATTTGTCCTTAGGATAGTTAAGGTTAAGTAGTGTGTAAGCTTAGGAACTGATGACCATAGCAGTTAAGTCCCATAAGATTTTCACACACATTTGAACATTTGAATTCTTTTGACTGTCGCCATAGTAAGTGCCAGACGATATCCACAAAACAGGCAGCTTTAATATTCTTGAGTTAACTAGGAAAAACAGCTTGATACACGAAAATCTTTAAAAAAGTACAAGAAGTCACTTTTTTGGTAGGTTCACAAGACTTTGATGCGGCCCGCCACGAATTTTTCTCCTACGCCAATATTTCCATCTCAGAGCACCACATGTATCCAACGTTCTCAATTATTTGTTGGATATACACTGTGGAAAAAAAAATCCCTACACCAAGATATAAAGTAGAGAAATAAAATTTGGCCTATAGATTCGTCTCGGTAACATATCTGAGTGATTTACACAGCAAGATCACAGATTAATGCTAGCGCTATATATGCCGTTGCAAATGCTGGTACATTAATAACCGGTGTAACCGTATGAACACTAAATGCGAGCATCAACGTACATGCATTTTGTTGTATGGTTCAAAATGATTCAAATGGCTCTTAGCACTATGGGACTCAACTGCTGAGGTCATTAGTCCCCTAGAATTTAGAACTAGTTAAACCTAACTAACCTAAGGACATCACAAACATCCATGCCCGAGGCAGGATTCGAACCTGCGACCGTAGCGGTCTCGCGGTTCCAGACTGCAGCGCCTTTAACCGCACGGCGCATTTTGTTGTAGAGATGTCAGTTTGTGGCATGGAGTTCCATGCCTGATGCACTTGATTTTTTAATACAGGGACGGTTATTGCTGTCTGTGAATGACGCTGAAGTTGTCATTCATTGATGTCCCACATGTGCCCGATTGAAGACAGATCTAGTGATCGAGTAGGCCAAGAAAACATGTCGACACTCTGTACAGCATGTTGGGTTGCAACAGAGGAGTGTGGGTGAGCATTGTCGTGTTGGAAAACACCATCTTGATTGCTGTTTATAGCCGGCCAGTGTGGCCGAGCCGTTCTAGGCGCTTCAGTCTGGAACCGCATGACCGCTACGGCCGCAGGTTCGAATCCTGCCTCGAGCATGGATGTGTATGATTTCCTTAGGTTAGTTATGTTTAAGTAGTTCTAAGTTCTAGGGGAGTGATGACTTAAGATGTTAAGTCCCATAGTGCTCAGAGCCATTTGAGCCATTTGATTGCTCTTAATAATTTGTAGCACAATAGAACGAACCACCAGATTGACGTACAAATTTCCAGTCAGGGTGTTTGGGATGACAACGAGAGGGCTCCCGCTGTCATACGAAATGCCACCCTAGACCGTAACTCCAGGTGTAGGCACAGTGTGTCTAGCACACAGACGGGTTCGTTGCACGGCCTCAGCTGGCCTCCTCCTAACCAACACCTGGCCATCATTGTCACCGAGACAGAATCAGATTTCATCAGAAGACACAACAGACCTCCACCCTGCCCCCCTTTGAGCTCTCGCTTTACACCACTGAAGTCGCGAAAGGCGGTGGTTTGAAACCAGTGGAATACACGATAAAGGGTTTCTGGCTCGGAGCTGTCTTTGAAGAATCGATTTGCAACAGTCCGTTGTTTCACTGTGATGGCAACTGCTGCTCAAATAGCTGCTGCAGATGCGGTACGAAACGCCAAAGCCATATGCTGAACACGATGGACACAGGGGTGTCCGGAGTCCGCCCTTCTAGCGAACATACATTCTCGTGACCACAGTGCCAGGAATAATGTACAGTGGTTCCATTCCTGCCAAGTCGTATTGCAGCGTCGCATAAGGAACATTCAGTTTCTCGTAACCAATGCCACTGACAAGAAGAAGGGACAGAATGGTAGGACATGTGTACAACATCGCGAATGTACTTCCATGGTACTAGAGGGAGATGTAGAGGGTAAAAAACTGTAGAGAGAGACTGAAATATATCCAATATCCAACAAATAATTGAGGACGTTGGTTGCAGCTGATTATCTGAGATTAAAAGCATGGCATAGGATTGTGGCGGACCGCATCAAACCAGTCGGAAGACTGATGACAATAAAAAAAAAAAAGATGAAGATGAAGAAACTCCACTGTAATCTACATCTTTGATTTCATGTTGCCATTATTCTCTGCATCCTCCATCGCACGTGAAGTAGCTCAATTTCACAGGCGTGTGTAATGTGGATGGGATACGTCCTGCCATGGAGCCCGAAGGAAAGAAAATAAGCTTAATAGAAATTGCTTTCATCTCAGTATCAGATGTTGAAATAAAATGCTTAATTTCCGCAGCTAATATGGAGTTCCTTACATGGAAATGTTTCATTGCTCAGCTAATAACAATACATTGTTTCTCTGTTCTGCACTGCTATATATCGTCTGTAGTTAATAGTCTCATCTGCTCAAAGACTATTACGAAGTTCTAGTATTTCGCGAAGTATAAAATGAACGAAGAACTTCATTAGCAACTATGATGAGGAAAGTTTTAATTAAGCAGCCACTAAGCCAGCGTAAATTTTTAACTGTGCATTACAGACAAATGAGTTACAGAACATTTAAGAGCAGTAACGCACATAAAGTGTACCTGACTTCGGGCCTGGTACTTCCAAAACATGTAGAGCAAACCATCGACTTGAACAGATGCTCAATATATTCGTACATAACCAAGCCCCTCTGATAAACAGAGGTAGGTCTAGTGTTCTGATTGTGACATCTCAAATACCGAAATATTCCAGCTTACAACCACGATTCACAACTTACCCGTCTTTGACTGAAAAGAACCGAAGCTCTACAATTGCTCATCTACCTGAATGCGTAGAGAAGAATATATTAAACGAAATAAACGTTGAAACAGATGGCTGTGAAGTACCGCTATCGGTGGCGTTTCATTATGAGACGGTCAGCTTTCTGGACCTCCGCCATATTACTCCGTAATAACGGCTACTAGCGCGAAACATTATTGTCCATTACGAAACGTTATTGTTCTGTTTCGTGAGGTCATAGCAATTATATTCAAGTCTTGTTTTGTTTGTCATAAATTACGAAAGCTAATAATTTCCTACTACAAATGGTTCAAATCGCTACATCAAGAAATAAAGTAGAGAAATAAAATTTCGCCAATACAATTTTAAGCACCATGGGACTTAATATCTGAGGTCATCAGTCCCCTAGACTTAGAAGTACTTAAACCTAACTAACCTAAGTACATCACACACATCTGTGCCCGAGGCAGGATTCGAAGCTGCTACCGTAGCAACAGCGCGGTTCCGGACTGAAGCGCCTAGAACCGCACGGTCAAAGCAGCCGGCCATTTCCTACTACAAAGCAATTGTACCATAAAAACACGGGAGAACTGCCGGATATCAGTAATTTCCTGCCACGATATTTCGGCGCAGAGTCTTCTGGCCATCTTCAGGTGAATGCCACTGTAGTAGTACTGGCGAGTACGCGCTGAGCTCCGCTATTTAAAGCCTTCTGAGGTGACATTGCGCATGCGCTGCTCAGCGCGCGCGTTCATAACGGCTCCGTGCGCTGCGCCTCGCGCCCTCCACTGTGAAAGCCTGGCGTATCGGTGTCAGGTCGATTTCCATCTTTATGCAGATAACTACGTCGACTACGAAGTTTCTCTATAACAGGATTCCAAGCAGAGTTCAGCTGATAACCGCTATCTCTTATTTCCACAGATTCATTGATAATTGAGCTCGAAAAGTTTGATGTATGGGCCAAAATTTTTGTGTCGTTGTAATTCATGGAATGGTCTGTGGAAATACAATGTTCGGCGATTGCGGACTTGGTGGGTTGGAGAAGGCGAGTATGCCGTTGGTGTTCCACAATGCGTTCCTGCACAGTTCGTGTTGTTTGCCCTATATATGATTTGCCGCATTCACACGGAATTTTGTAAACACCTGGTTTACGCAGGCCCAGTTCGTCTTTAACGGATCCCACCAGTGATGAAATTTTGGAAGGAGGGCGAAAGATGACTCTCACTTGATACTTTCTCAATATTCTGCCTATCTGTGAAGAAATATTCCCAATAAATGGTAGATAAACAGTCGACCTGAAGGCCTCTTCCTCTTCCTTGTTCCGTCGTTTGTAGGTCTTCATCACTCTGTTCACTTGCCTAGGTGAAAAGCCATTCTTCAAAAATACTTTTTGCAGGTGTTCCAGTTCCGCTTGAAGACTGTCGGCGTCAAAGACAGTATGGGCACGGTGGACCAAGGTTTTGAGAACGCCCATTGTTTGTGCTGGATGGTGGCAACTAGTAGCTTGTAGATACAGGTCTGTATGAGTGGGCTTTCTGTACACCGAGTGACCAAGTGTGCCGTCACTCTTCCGTCGCACCAAGACGTCTAAAAATGGCAGACAACCATCTCTCTCTATCTCCATGGTAAACTTTATGTTTTCATGTATGGAGTTCATGTGACGTAAAAATTCTTGGAGACGGTCCAGACCGTGAGGCCACACTATAAAAGTGTCGTCAACGTACCGCCAAAATACTGTCGGTTTAAAATTGTCAGAGTCGAGTGCTCTCTCCTCAAAATCCTCCATAAAAAGATTGCCCACCAGGGGAGACAAAGGACTCCCCATGGCGACACCATCAGATTGTTCGTAAAATTCGTTGTTAAATATAAAATATGTAGAGGAGAGAGTGTGCTCAAACAACGCTGTAATGTCTGCACCAAACATATTGCCAATGAGGTGTAGTGAGTCCACCAGAGGCACCTTTGTGAACAGTGAAACCACATCAAAACTGACCAATAAATCACTACTATGCAGTTGTAGTGACTGAAGTCGACTGATAAAATCACCAGAATTCTTTATGTGATGTGCATACTTGCCTATCAGTGGTTTGAGCAAAGATGCCAAGAATTTTGCTAGGTCGTAGGTGGCTGCTCCAATGTTACTCACAATTGGACGTAATGGCACATTTTCCTTGTGGATCTTAGGCAGTCCATATAGCCTAGGTGGAACTGAACTGTTTGGTTTCAGTCTCTTGGTGACCTCCTTCGGTAGAGAACTATTTGATAAAAGTTCTGCTGTTTTTCGCACTACTCGACTCGTGGGATCCTTATCGATTTTGCGATACGTTGAATCACATAATAAAACATTGATCGTATTAATATAGTCACCCCTTGGTATGAGGACAGTAGCGTTTCCTTTGTCAGATTTTAAGACTACTGTATCCACATACATCAAACTTTTGGAGCTCGATTATCAATGAATCTGTGGAAATACGATTGTCTGACAACGAGACTCTCATCAATCGAGATAGCGGTTATCAGCTGAACTCTGTTTGGAATCCTGTTATAGAGAAACTTCGTAGTCGACGTAGTTATCTGCATAAAGATGGAAATCGACCTGATACTGATACGCCACGCTTTCACAGTGGAGGGCGCGAGGCGCAGCGCACGGAGCCGTTATGAACGCGCGCGCTGAGCAGCGCATGCGCAATGTCACCTCAGAAGGCTTTAAATAGCGGAGCTCAGCGCGTACTCGCCTGTACACATCCCGCAAACTCGATCCTCTTCACCCGCTCGTCTCCCCAATCCTCTCCCACCCCCGCCCGCTGCCGCGCCTGTATGCCCACATCCCACCTGGTCTCCATCTCTCCACCCTCCTTACCTTCTCCCAAGGTGGCTTCCGCCAGCTCCCCCTCCCTGATGATGTCCTCCTCCCCTCCATCTACCCCTCCTATCAACTTTGACCCTGCCCCCCCCCCACTTCCGGTGTCCTTTCCTTTAGGCACCCTCCCTCCCTCCCATCTCTTCCCTTCCCTTCCCTTCTCTTTCCTTTTCCCCCGTCCCCTCCCTCCACCCCTCTTCCCCCCGGACTTGCCCTCCCCCTTCCTCCCTCCCCCCTTTCTCCCCTGCCCGTGGCATCTCTGCTCTCCCCTCTCCCTCTCCCACTCCCCTTCCTCCTCCTCCTCTCTTGGCAGGTCCCCGGACTCGCACACACATAGTGAACATTCGCGCGCTGGAGATCATCGCCATCAGTGTCTAGTGTGTGTGTGCTTCGTTTTGTGTTTCGTGCAGTTACAACTCAACTGTTCACATGTGCTGTCGCCGTTCTCCGTGTTTTGTGCGCCGTGTCAACAAGTGTTAGTGTTTTTATCGTCCAACGTGAACGGCTTCTTGTTTTTTGTAACTACTTTCTTTGCCCGCAATTTTTTGTATTGTCTGTGTCACCTATATCATATTATTGTACCCCATAAGGCTGAAGAGCAGCGTATTAAGCTGCTGCCAGCCCGCCTTGTATGAGGTGATTAAAATTACAATAAAGAAAAAAAAAAGCGTACTCGCCAGTACTACTACAGTGGCATTCACCTGAAGATGGCCAGAAGACTCTGCGCCGAAATATCGTGGCAGGAAGTTACTGATATCCGGCAGTTCTCCCGTGTTTTTATGGAACAATCAGTATGCCGGGAAAGCTTTAAACACCACAAAGCAATTATTTTTAATCATAGGTCCCCACCACGTAGTTATAAACGCAGAGAATATTCGGTTAAGACCTTTATCATTTTATAGTTGCTGTTTACAATTCTGACCATGTCTGTAGAGGCGCACAAGCCTTATAATTCTCTCGGAATATATGTTCTGAAAACTCTCATTAATGTTATGCTGAATTTCCTCCTTACTTACGTGGAGATATAATAAAATTCAGCTTGTGTATGTTTGTGTTCGTAAAACACGAAAAGTAGTCGGTCGATTGAGTTTAGACACAATAACGCACGCGAATACGAACGTGTTTTTAAACATCAATTTTTCAAATATGTGTATTACATAATCAATAATCAAATGTCCGACTGCTTAGCTGGGTGGTAACCTGCTCGCCTCCCCTGCAAGCGGACCCGGGTTCGATTCCCGGCCGGGTTGGAGATTTTTCTCGTGGACTGGGAGTTGTGTTGTCCTCATCACCGGCGCACAAGTCCCCCAATGTGGCGTTGACTGAAGTAAGTCTCGCACTTGGTGGCCGAACTTCCCCGAATAGGGGCCTCCCGGCCAACGATGACACACACTTTTTCAACGGAAAACGTTATTACCAAAAAATTTCGAATTCTTCACCGATCGAATTCAAATTCTTACAGAAAATTCCAATATCTGTGAGTGTTTGTTTGAAGTATATAAGCAGGTAGCACTGTTACCAAAAACCTGTAAACGTTTTTAACAAATTTAATTAAATTCTTACATATTAACTGTTACGGTGGACCGTAGGGTTTATAATGACATGTAAAACAAAATCCCGATTACTTCTTAATTACTTCTTTAACCGAATGTCACATGCACACCCATATTCTGTTTCAACTAATAATGTAGAGGTTTTCTTTTAACAGCGAGAAAGAAAACGCTCTGCTGTACTCTACTGTAAAAATGTACGATTTTGTTTCTTTCGTCACAGCCAGTTTTACCTACGATAGTGGGGCATTTAAATCATTAGACCAGTTGCATCTCCCATACACATTCTTCCTCATTACGTATATTTGTAAACAAAAGGTGTATTCAATGTGCTATTTTGTTTTCTTCTTCACAGACGGTTTTTACCGAAACCGGGACAGTTGTATTTCTTGCCTATCGAAAAAACTGGAAATTTGTGGTAAGGTCCTGTGGGACCAAACTGCTGTGGTCATCGGCCCCTAGGCTTACGCACTACTTAATCTAACTTAAACTAAGTTACGTTAAGGACAACACACACACCCAAACCGAGGGAGGAGTCGAACTTACGACGGGGGAGCTGCGCGAACCGTGGCAAGGCGCGGCTGGCCTACGAGCTTATGATCAGAATACTACTATAGAATTTGAATTTGCAATAACGATAAACATGGCTCAAGTTGAGTGGAGGAGGAGGGGGAGCGAAGAGGAGGTGAACGGAGGGATGGGACGAAATGGACAGGGAAAAAGGGGAGGAGATGGACAATGAGGGAGGGGTGGGGGGTTGGCAGGAAGAGATGGAGAGAGAGAAGGGGAGAAAATGGAGAGAGAAGTAGGAGATGACAGATAGAGAGAAGGAGACAGGAGAGGAGATGGACAAAGAGAGAGGGAGAAGATGGACAGGCGGGAGAAGGACATTAGGACGTATATTCAATTTCCATACACATTAGAAACTGTGCTTCCTCTTTTTTTTTTTTTTTCGTTTCCATTTAATCAGATTAAGCTACAGCAACGTGTGGTTAGGTGCAGCTAGTCGCTTCATATTACCGGTATGTTTTTTTGATGATTCATCGAGAATTTACGTTATTTTACTTTCTAAAGTTCTTAGAAGCAATTTTCATTTGAAAATTCAATTACTTTGCAACCCTTAATATAGACGAAACATCTGTGAGGATGAAACTGGAAACTCCATAACAACGTTTTAGCTGTGTTCACCCTACTACAACATTAAGTCTGACTTCTGAGTCAGGATGTTGTCTCCATAGCTCCATCCCACTGCTAGTTACACGTGGGGGCGAATGAAATCTTCTTTGACTAAAGTATTAGCTTTCATACTTTTTTCTGTCGTTTCAAAATAGACTCATTTTTCCACATACTGCGCTGTTATGGTCTTCAGTGCGAAGATTGATTTGCTGCAGCTCTCTACGATAGTCTGCCCGTGCAGGCCTCTTCATCTCTGCATGTCTGCCATAATGTACATACACTTGAACTTGCTTACTCTGTTCAAGCCTTGCTCTCCTCTGCAATTTTTGTCCCCCCACACTTCATTACGTTACCAAACTAACTATTCCTTGATGCCTCAGGACATAAATTTATTTTTTCCCCAATTCGTAAATGAATTTTCAGTACGTATTCCAGATATTTTTTCCCATTTAATATACAGCTGTAGTCTGGCTACTCCAACAAACAAAATAAATAAATAAAACTATTCATTTTCTGCCTCAAAATACTCTAATTTTCCTTTCTACCAGCTCTATTCAAAATTTTTGTTCTTTGAGAGAAAAAAAGGATTACTAAGTTTTAATATCCAGTCGACATCAGGATCATTAGAGACGGCGGAAAAGCTCAGATCTGAGAAAAGCGGCGTTGTTGTCCTCAAAAGAACAACCCCCGTATTTGCCTTAAACCATTTTCGGGAAGTACGGAAGACATCAGTCTAGGTGACCAGACGCAGATTTGAACTGGCACCTTCCCAGATGCGGGTTCAGCTTCCACATCTCTACCAAAGAAGCAGGTTTTACACAATAATATGTTATGAAGTTGCCCTCTGTCATTTAATAAAAATTCATTTCCATTAAGACAACTGAGCCGTGGTAAAAAATTGCTGTTTTGAAGAGCGCGCCGCAGCGCGTAGTGTGAAGCAGTCGCCCTCCGTTTCTGGCGGTGGCGCCTCTGTGGCAATCGCAGCTTTGGTGTCTCGTGGGAAAGGGGAAAGGCTGCCTGTTAACGTGGATTTAAGGGGCGCTATGAGCTCGCCAGTCGGTCAGTCTGGGTCCGTTTCTCGTCCCCAGCTTGCTCGTCTGTCTCTCGTCCGCATTTGTTAGGCAGTTAGTGTCTGTCTGTCGTTCGGAGTGGTAGCATGTCTATCGTTCGGATCAACCTTTAAAGCCGGCAAACTGAGAGGAGTCTTTCCACTCCAACAGTAAGAGAACTCAGCGAGTGGTCGCCCAGTCGGAGCTTAGTTCCTGCATCTGAGCCTGTGCGTTAGGCCGCCAGTCTGCTCGAGTTACTCAGGCAATGGTCATTGGCGGTTGGATCAATCGGTTGGCCGGTCGCGCACTGAGACACAAGATGACTTGTCCGTCTTGAGCGTCGGCGCATGTGAGGTCCCCACGTGAGTCCTGTGGGCCGCGGTGTATAGCGAGGGGTAGTGACTTCGCGGTCGACACGAGAGCAACAGGAGTCAACCCATGACATCAGTCTGGCCGGTGCGAGCTGCGACGCCGTGAGACGGGAGATCGGTGCGCCTTCCTGCGTCCGTTGAAGCGGCTGGCAGCGGACGGTTCGGGAGAGCGATTTGGGGGTGCTGCGCCACATCTTCTCGAGAAATAGCAGTTTATTAGAAGATAAGTGATTGGTGATATCTTGTTTGATTTACTGTTGTTAAATTCTACTTGTTTTCTTGGTGAGGTCATCAGCCGTTCGCTTTGGGGTCGTCCCACCATTCTTCTCCGTTTGCCCACCCGCGGGAACGTGGTTGTTTATAAACTGGGTGGCCCGTTTTTCACTTGTGGAGTAGGGGTAGGTTAGAGCAACCTGCGGTTCGGGTTGTTCGGTAATCTCCCTATCAATCTACCGTACGTTAGTAGCTGCGTCTGTCACGTTTGTCGGATTTGGTGTGTTAACGAATTTATTGCTTGGAGTGTAACGGCCTAATACCTGAAATGTGTTTTGATCTTTGGAAACTTTGATATTATTGCCTATGATCTTGAGAGGCGGTATCTGTGTACTGTAGAGCATCGTAAGTGTTGTTTGGCCAACCTTGTAGAATTTTATATAAGATTGCATTTCATGGGCTTTTATTTAAATGATCATTTTAGTATATAAAGTTGCCATCCTTTCACGGTAAGACTTTTCTTAGAAGTTAAAATCAAGTTGCACCTTTGGTGGCAAGGTTAATATTTTAATTGTTAGTGTTTTGTACCATTTCCATCCCTCCTACCAGGGGTGCATATTTTGTGTCCATGTGTAAATTGTTAAAACTCTTAGTTTAAAGTTATCTGGTGTGTTGCAGATTTGCACCAGTGTAGTCTTTCAGAGACTGTTGTGAGCGGTCGTAACTACGGCCGTGTCAAAAGGGAGCGGCAAGGTTCTCTGCCTGAAAGCTCATACAGTAAAAACTTGTTTCTTTCTGCCTCTGAGTAAAATTGTGACTTTGATATTTAGAGGGTGCTTTCTGACTATAATTTTAAATATGTTTCTTTTAAAAAATGCTTTTAGGCTCTATTAAAGTGAATAAAATTCCCATTTGTTAAAAGGAATTTCGTTATGATTTCATCAGTTAGTCCCTGGCAACTACTTCCATGCTTACATAGTGTGATTAAATGTGTTAACGCTCTTGATGAATCGCTAGTAAATAAAATAAATTCTTAAGAATATTCTTTGAAAATAAATCACGGTTCAACAAGATTTCAAATTTCGCAACCAGAGGATCCGTATGGAATCAGTTCAAAAGCCAAATGTTACATTTTCGTCACTGTGACTGCTGCCGCTTTAGCTGGAGCGATGTGACTCTGAAACTGAACATTGCTTGATAATTTTTTGTTTTTCTGTCGGCTTCTGTTCCAAATTATTCAATTATAAAGCACAGTGGAGACCGGTTATAGTTTTGTCTGTTTTCAATTAACCATCAAGCACACGATGAAATGGTTTTCTTTTTCTTAGCCAAACTTATAATAGGTTTTCCCTTGGTTTTGATTTTTCAGGGGACTGCAAGTTTCAGAGCAAGTCACGAATCTCGCAAAGAGTCGGACTGCGTCTAAAAATCCCCTCATTTTCTGATGAAATATTTCCTGAAACCAATGCTGTTGTAACACTGTAACACGGCTGTGGTACTTTTTCAATAATGTCCTCAAGTTCTATGTAATTTTGTACAAGCGAAAAACTTGTTTTTCCGTAATTTCGAATTTGATCCGTAAATGAAACAAAATATTTTTTACGTATTTCATATGAATTTTGTAAAACAATCTTTACTACTTTTTGTAACTGTATGTAAATTACTATGACACTGTTTCCTGTTGGTAGGGAAATGTTAGAAAAAGCTTGGTGTTTTTATTTTTGTCGGAGAGTAAACAGTGACGTGAGACGTTTGGCTCTGGACAGGAGCAAGTAGAGGAACTATGGAAAAACTACTGAATAATAAGTGTAAAAGAAAGCATAGGGCTACAGACAGAGAGACGATGAAGAAAACGTGTTTGGCTGTCAGGAGTCTAATGCGGGAAGTCGTCAGTGACTAGCGTAGCAGAATATTATCGAAAGATCGTTCACAATATCCGAAGAAATTGTGGTCATTCGTAAACGCTGTCATTGGCACCAAAGTTCGTCTACCGGCACTTTTGAATAACATAGGAACTGAAACTGAGAGTAATAAAGCAAAACAGAAAAGAATGAAACGTTTAACTCCGTTTTCAAATGTGCCTTTACAAAGGAAAACCCATAATAATCCCCCAGTTTAATTGTCGTACCTATGCAATGATGAGAGAATTAGATGTTAGTGTCAGTGGCGATGAGAAAACTAGAAGTCTTTAAAACTTAACAAGGCTGCAGTAGCTGCAGTACCTGTTAGAGTCTCTACCGAATCAGCGGCTGAGTTACCCCCTCTTTTGATTGTAATATATCGAAGATTCCTCTAACACAAAACAATACCTAGCGGTTGGAAGAAAGCATAGGCCACACTCATCTACAAGAACTGTAACAGAAGTAATCGATTAAACTACAGTCCAATGTCGCTGACATCAATTTCTTACAGAATCTTGGATCATATTGTGACCTCAGATGTAATGAGGTACCTCGCACAAATGACCTGCGTCATGCCAACCAGCACGGACTTCGAAAACATCCGTCACTTGAAACAGCTCGTGCCCTTCTCACATGAGATCTTGACAGCCAAAGATGAAGACAGCCAGGTAGATGCATTCCTCACGACATTTCACTGAGTACTTCACACACTCTGCATTTAGAGTGTTCTCGTAACGACTAGAGGTACTAGTACATTGTTCTACACGCCGACACCGTCAGCTCACCAGCATCTACAACCTGTGAGACTGTTCACATCAGATTAGCTTAGTAGGCATTTTCTTGAAAATTGGTAGTTGAATAATTACATTCACATTTAAAATTGTACCTCCTTGATCTTGTCATTCACCGCAGCCATTGCCACCCGAGCCGGTACCCGCATCTTTTTTATTGTAACAGAAAAGAGCGTAGTTAAGGGATATCGAATTTCTCAAAGAAAGAAATATACCCTCCCTCTAGAACAAAATAAACGTTGCACTACGAACAAATTATCCGATGGAACGGAAATCCGTGAATGTGATGTACATGTACAGAAAAACAAATGAATATCGTTTCATTAAAACTGGATGATTTATTAAAGAGAAAGAGTTTCACAAATTGAGCAAACCAATAACAAGTTGGTCCAACTCTGGCCCTTAGCAGTTACCTGGCCTGGCACTGATTGATAGAGTAGTTGGATGACCCCCATAGGGATGTCATATCAAATTCTGGCCAATTGGCGAGGTACATCATCAAAATCCCTAGATGGTTGGAGAACCCTGTCTATGATGCTTCAAACTTTGTCAACTGGGGAAAGTTCCTGCGACCTTCCTGGCCAACGCCGGGCTTGGCAAGCACGAAGACAAGCAGCAGACACTCTCGCCGAGTGTGGGCGGGCGTTACCTTGATGTAATGTGAAATGTAAACCCAGGATTGCTTATCATGAAGGGCAACAAAACGGGGCGTAGAATATCGTCGACGTACAGCTGAGTTGTAATGGTGACGCGGATGACAACCAAAGGGGTTCAGCTATGAAATGAAATAGCACCCCATACCGTCGCTCCTGGTTATCGAGTCATGTGGTGGGTAACAGTCAGGTTGGTATCCCACTGGTTTGGGCCGTCTCCAGACACGCCTTCGACCTGGAATCTCATTGGCAGGAGTAGAACTGTCTTCAGTGATGAGTCCCGCTTCGAGCTAAGCCCCGATGAGCAGGAAAGATGCGTCTGGAGATGCCCTGGACAGTGATGGATACCAGCCCGACTGTCACCTGTCATATGGACCGACAGGCATGAGTGATGGTCTGCGATGCCATTTCTTTTTATAGCAGAACCCCTTTGGTTGTCATTTGGAGCACCCTTGTAACACAGCGGGACGTCGCCAATATTCCAGACCCATTTTGTTGTCCTTCATGATAAGCCATTCTGGGCTTAAATTTCAGATTATATCAAGATAATGCATGCCCAAACGGCGAAAGTTTCTTCTGATTTTGTATGAAAGACTGTGGAAAGAAAGGGAAAGGGGAGGGATGGGTGAAAATACCTCACTTCCAGTCGCAAAGGCTTTGTGGTAAAGCAATGCCGAAAGTTGAAAAGCTTTTGCCAGACCAGTACTCGAACCCGGTATTATCGCTTCTGATGTGCGGTTATTTATACCGCTACGGCCATCCGGCCACGGAACCTGACCGACTCAAATTTCCAACTTATCCTGTGCTAAATATCGGCGCCGCTTGTCCGTTAACCTCCTACTCGAAAATTATTGAGTCCCATAGCAGTTACTTCTCAGTAAAGAGATACCACAGAAGATAATGCCGTAAGACATTAGTGAATAGAAACAAGAAAAGTAAGACAACACTGTAACATTTCATCTTCAAAGCCTAATATTACCTGCATCGCAAAAGAGGGTAAAGAGCTGTAACAAGTGATTTTCAGTTAAAATTATCACTTATGTAATTACTTAAGACGTTAGAATATTCTATTTCAATTATTAATCTGCATTATTTCTAATGCTGCGATGAGGCAATGTGCACTACAGAATTACACGTATTTTTTCTGTGCATATTTGCAGGTAACCAGTTCTTAATTTTCAAACATATTTTGGTGACATTTTCACGTATTGTAGTTCCTGTATTGAGCTTAACTGTAATACTTGCATCGTAATCAGGTAGATTATTTCTTGGCCATATGATGGCAGATCATTTATTCTCGTATAACAACAAGAACAGGAGCTGACACAATATCGATCCATGTGGTGTACTGTAGGTACTATTCCCCACTCTGAAGATCCTGCTTCGTTGTGCGACTTTAGTTAAACTAATCGCCAGCAAGGACTCTGCAGCCATCGATTTCAGCTTCCTTAGGAGAGTACTGTGAACTGCGCCGTCATGTCCAGAAATAGTTGCCGGCCGGTGTGGCCGAGCGGTTCTAGGCGCTTCAGTCTGGAACCGCGCGACCGCTACGGTCGCTGGTTCGAATCCTGTCTCGGGCATGGATATGTGTGATGTCCTTAGGTTGGTTAGGTTTAAGTAGTTCTAAGTTCTAGGGGACTGATGACCTCAGATGTTAAGTCCCATAGTGTTCAGAGCCATTTGAACCATTTGAACCAGAAATAGTTCATTGTGCTAGTTAATATCGGTGGTTCTTCTTCTAGGATTCACCGCAAATCAAAGATACTGAACTCGCTTTGGTCCTCCTATTGACACGTGGCTGGATGATGGATTCGGAAAATAGCTCTAAGAACTATGGGACTTAACATCTGAGGTCATCAGTTCCCTAGATTTAGAAGTACATAAACCAACTAACCCAAGGACATCATACACATCCATGCCCGAGTCAGGATTCGGACCTGCGACCGTTGCGGTCGGGCGGTTCGAGACTGAAGCGCCTAGAATCGCTCGGACACAGCGGCCGGCTAATGGGTTCTCATTAAAGTCTACTAACACAGCTAGGGGCAAAAATGATTCTGTTCTTGACACCGCTGGATTAAAACGTGGTTGACCAGTCTGCGCTTTAGTTAAATAATTACAATTCATTAGGGAATTACATCCATTAGCATCACAGTAGAGACTGTTCTGTAAATATTTAAGCGAATTTTACCGACGCACACAAACTACACATTGTCACTGCCGTGTACAGAAGCGCAGCTCGTCAGCAGGGAGAGCTGAATAAGCGAGCCAGCTGCGATTAGCTTTTATTTCTCGTTTAAAATCAGCTTTAGACTGTGTCACAAACAAGTGAACTATTCGACGATTCAGAAACGTGTAATTCGTTCTGTGGAAGTTGTTGAGTAAAAAGGAAAACCAGAAATCCGATAACATGATACGTAGCAGCTATAACATTCTGCTGACGCTGCAACTCAGGCTTCCAGTGATTCAGCATGACATTTTCTTTTTCTTTGCAGATCACAACAGTGTAAAGAGTTCCTCTTCACCTCCAGTGACTAGCTACTGTTGAACGAGTACATGTTACGGAAGGTTTCATCCAGTTGGTTATTTATTTCGACGAATATCACGTATCTACAGCTGGAGATACGGATGTTTCGCGAAATATGCCTGGAAATCGGAGAGAACATTATGGAAAGTGGGGCTTGATAATCGGTTCGAAGAAGACATAATATCTGTGTAAAAAAAAGAAAAAAAGCATTGGCACCGAGAGTATCTGTAGATATAATAAATTAGTCCCGCGAAACGTTTCTTTTTCTTTTTTTTTGTACCTGAAGGCTGATCTCAGTAACTACTATAGAGATTTTGATACGGCTTTCACTAATAGATAGACTGGCTTACGGGGAAGATTTACGTCCATAATATATTACCGCTACGTCAGACAAGTCGTCTGCCCGCAGATGCTAAATGGCAACAGTGCGAAGCTGCGGAAGGTTACGAGTTGTAAATCCACTTCAGCAAAAACAAAAGAAAAAAGAACCATAGATGATATAAACTGCAAGGTTAGCCTGGGTAAGTGAACCACACGCCAAGTGAACTGACTACTTCGGATCAGAATTTAACGAAGTTTAACTACACTCCTGGAAATGGAAAAAAGAACACATTGGCACCGGTGTGTCAGACCCACCATACTTGCTCCGGACACTGCGAGAGGGCTGTACAAGCAATGATCACACGCACGGCACAGCGGACACTCCAGAACCCGCGGTGTTGGCCGTCGAATGGCGCTAGCTGCGCAGCATTTGTGCACCGCCGCCGTCAGTGTCAGCCAGTTTGCCGTGGCATACGGAGCTCCATCGCAGTCTTTAACACTGGTAGCATGCCGCGACAGCGTGGACGTGAACCGTATGTGCAGTTGACGGACTTTGAGCGAGGGCGTATAGTGGGCATGCGGGAGGCCGGGTGGACGTACCGCCGAATTGCTCAACACGTGGGGCGTGAGGTCTCCACAGTACATCGATGTTGTCGCCAGTGGTCGGCGGAAGGTGCACGTGCCCGTTGACCTGGGACCGGACCGCAGCGACGCACGGATGCACGCCAAGACCGTAGGATCCTACGCAGTGCCGTAGGGGACCGCACCGCCACTTCCCAGCAAATTAGGGACACTGTTGCTCCTGGGGTATCGGCGAGGACCATTCGCAACCGTCTCCATGAAGCTGGGCTACGGTCCCGCACACCGTTAGGCCGTCTTCCGCTCACGCCCCAACATCGTGCAGCCCGCCTCCAGTGGTGTCGCGACAGGCGTGAATGGAGGGACGAATGGAGACGTGTCGTCTTCAGTGATGAGAGTCGCTTCTGCCTTGGTGCCAATGATGGTCGTATGCGTGTTTGGCGCCGTGCAGGTGAGCGCCACAATCAGGACTGCATACGACCGAGGCACACAGGGCCAACACCCGGCATCATGGTGTGGGGAGCGATCTCCTACACTGGCCGTACACCACTGGTGATCGTCGAGTGGACACTGAATACTGCACGGTACATCCAAACCGTCATCGAACCCATCGTTCTACCATTCCTAGACCGGCAAGGGAACTTGCTGTTCCAACAGGACAATGCACGTCCGCATGTATCCCGTGCCACCCAACGTGCTCTAGAAGGTGTACGTCAACTACCCTGGCCAGCAAGATCTCCGGATCTGTCCCCCATTGAGCATGTTTGGGACTGGATGAAGCGTCGTCTCACGCGGTCTGCACGTCCAGCACGAACGCTGGTCCAACTGAGGCGCCAGGTGGAAATGGCACGGCAAGCCGTTCCACAGGACTACATCCAGCATCTCTACGATCGTCTCCATGGGAGAATAGCAGCCTGCATTGCTGCGAAAGGTGGATATACACTGTACTAGTGCCGACATTGTGCATGCTCTGTTGCCTGTGTCTATGTGCCTGTGGTTCTGTCAGTGTGATCATGTGATGTATCTGACCCCAGGAATGTGTCAATAAAGTTTCCCCTTCCTGGGACAATGAATTCACGGTGTTCTTCTTTCAATTTCCAGGAGTGTATATTATGTTGAACAAGAGGACTCACGAAAGATTCCTCTCACTAGATATTGATTTACCGAGGGAAAACAGATAGATCTTTCTCATGGATCGTGTGCGAAATGACACCATAACTGAGTGTGTGGTAATAAAGCAGGCATTTTTTTTTTCATCAGTCTGCTGCCTGGTTTAACATGGCCCGCCACCAATTTGTCTCCTGTGTCAACCTCCTCAGTTATCTGCTGGGTGAATTCCAATCTCCGACTTCCTGTACGATTTTTGCCCTCTACATCTCCCTCTAGTACCATAGAAGTCATTCCCTCATGTTTTAACAGATATCCTCTCCGCTTCTACCCAGAATCCTCATTCCTTACCTTATCAGTCCACCTGATTTTCAACATTCGTCTGTAGCATCACATCTCAGATGCTTCCATTCTCTTATGTTCTTGTTTTCTCATAGTCTATGTTTCACAACAGTGCAATCCTGTACTCCAGACATACGTTCTCGGAAATTTCTTCCTCAAATTAAATCCTATATTTGATACCAGTAGTCTTCTCCTGGCCAGGAATTCGCTTTTTGCCAGTGCTAGTCTGTTTTTTATGTCCTCCTTGCTCCATCCATCTTTGGTTATTCCGCTGCTTAGGTAGCAGAATTCCTTCACTTCATCTAATTAGTGACCGTTCTGACACTCTACTCCTTTTCACATTTGTCAGAGTGCGTTAGCGTCATTAGAATAAATTACTTGGATTAGAAGTGGACCCTTATTCCATTGCAGAGCACATCGGTGTTTAGCTGCAAAATTTGTTTAATTTCTCTGTTGTTGTCAAAGAAGCGCACGGGTTTACATTGATTGTGACATGACTGTTTCAGGACAGTGGTCAAGATAACATATTAAGTCCTGTTTAGCAGAAATAACAGTGAACACAACAATATCACATTTCAATAGAAGGTTCTCTATAAGATTTTTCTTACTAATAGACAGTGAAATACTGTCTGAGTTGAACAATATTACGACAAATCATCCGATTGCGGTCCTCAGTTCGGTACTGTTTAGGATGATAATCAAGTCTACGGAGATTGGTTAGATTTTGTGACAAGATGAGGAAAAGACTACTCAAGGCTGCTCAAGTTCACAGTGGACGCAAGTTGGTGATCCAACAATTTTTCGCCTCTGCCAGTGGGAATTACCTTTAGCTGCGACGAAGTGTCGGCTGCATGGCTGCTCTCGCCCTCTGAAAATCCTATAAAAGACTAATCAAAATCTTTACTAATTTTATCAGCTGAAAGTGTCCTATGTTTCTCGTTAGGTGAGAAAATTTGCATTCATCTCCAGTCTGGAAAATATGGCGATACACATGTGCATAGATGAAGCAGAGTATATACTTCAACGTCCCTTCAGTTCTCGCAAGAACAATTAACTAGATCGACGTTTCGTTTCTCTGCTATTGGAGCTCAACGACTCTTCAGCTAAGTTCTAGATGAATGTCAGCCAAAGTGAACGCAGTGTTCACACAAAAATTCCTCTTTTCGCGTCGTACTAAACGTGATGCGCCCTGTTCTACACTTGACGCTGGTTCAGAGGGTCCCTGAAGTTTTCAGTATTGCGTCTTTCATAACAAACTGTGCCCCACCTGTGTCCTTTCGTGCTTCACGTCACAGCTTTTTCAGACCAATGTGAGCGTTTCTTTCATGTTGTTGAAACTACCCTACGAATCACAAAGGGCCTAGATTTAAACTACGTCGAAATATCGCCGCTTTTACTCCTTCCGAGTTTGTTTCAGCCAATCGGACATTTGTGCTTGCTCCTGCAGCATAACATATACATCTACATCTACGTATACATTTGTACTCCGCAAGCCACCCAACGGTGTGTGGCGGAGGGCACTTTACGTGCCACTGTCATTACCTCCCTTTTCTGTTCCAGTCGCGTATGGTTCGCGGGAAGAACGACTGTCTGAAAGCCTCCGTGCGCGCTCGAATCTCTCTAATTTTACATTCGTGATCTCCTCGGGAGGTATAAGTAAGAGGAAGCAATATATTCGATACCTCATCCAGAAACGCACCCTCTCGAAACCTGGCGAGCAAGCTACACCGCGATGCAGAGCGCCTCTCTTGCAGAGTCTGCCATTTGAGTTTGCTAAACATCTCCGTAACGCTATCACGGTTACCAAATAACCCTGTGACGAAACGCGTCGCTCTTCTTTGGATCTTCTCTATCTCCTCCGTCAACCCGATCTCGTACGGATCCCACACTGTTGAGCAATAATCAAGTATAGGTCGAACGAGTGTTTTGTAAGCCACCTCCTTTGTTGATGGACTACATTTCCTAAGGACTCTCCCAATGAATCTCAACCTGGCACCCACCTTACCAACAATTAACTTTATATGATCATTCCACTTCAAATCGTTCCGCACGCATACTCCCAGATATTTTACAGAAGTAACTGCTACCAGTGTTTGTTCCGCTATCATATAATCATACAATAAAGGATCCTTCTTTCTATGTATTCGCAATACATTACATTTGTCTGTGTTAAGGGTCAGTTGCCACTCCCTGCACCAAGTACCTATCCGCTGCAGATCTTCCTGCATTTCGCTACAATTTTCTAATGCTGCAACTTCTCTGTATACTACAGCATCATCCGCGAAAAGCCGCATGGAACTTCCGACACTCTCTACTAGGTCATTTATATATATTGTGAAAAGCAATGGTCCCATAACACTACCCTGCGGCACGCCATAGGTTACTTTAACGTCTGTAGACGTCTCTCCATTGATAACAACATGCTGTGTTCTGTTTGCTAAAAACTCTTCAATCCAGCCACACAGCTGGTCTGATATTCCGTAGGCTCTTACTTTGTTTATCAGGTGACAGTGCGGAACTGTATCGAACGCCTTCCGGAAGTCAAGAAAACTAGCATCTACCTGGGAGCCTGTATCTAATATTTTCTGGGTCTCATGAACAAATAAAGCGAGTTGGGTCTCACACGATCGCTGTTTCCGGAATCCATGTTGATTCCTACAGAGTAGGTTCTGGGTTTCCAAAAACGACATGATACTCGAGCAAAAAACATGTTCTAAAATTCTACAACAGATCGACGTCAGAGATACAGGTCTATAGTTTTGCGCATCTGCTCGACGACCCTTCTTGAAGACTGGGACTACCTGTGCTCTTTTCCAAACATTTGGAACCTTCCGTTCCTCTAGAGACTTGCGGTACACGGCTGTTAGAAGGGGGGCAAGTTCTTTCGCGTACTCTGTGTAGAATCTAATTGGTATCCCGTCAGGTCCAGTGGACTTTCCTCTGTTGAGTGATTCCAGTTGCGTTTCTATTCCTTGGACACTTATTTCGATGTCAGCCATTTTTTTTGTTTGTGCGAGGATTTAGAGAAGGAACTGCAGTGCGGTCTTCCTCTGTGAAACAGCTTTGGAAAAAGGTGTTTAGTATTTGAGCTTTACGCGTGTCATCCTCTGTTTCAATGCCATCATCATCCCGGAGTGTCTGGATATGCTGTTTCGAGCCACTTACACGAGTACATCACGAGAGCTCCACAGGCCTTTCACATGATTAACTGTGTCTCTGGCCTGTTTATATCCATCTGCAAATTCCCCAATGCAGTTTTCTAAAGAATTTCTCCTTCGCAAGCAGCGCTGGACCACTACTTGCTCCCCTCGATGTACGATGTACGTTTCACGCAGAGTGTTCGTTGTGTCGCCACAGGTCACCAACTCCTGTTAGAAGCCTTTCGTTGTATGTGGGCCGTGACGGCACAACTCGCGTCTGCCCCAAAAATAACGCATTTCTTCCAGCAGCGTTTTTCATCTTTTGTTCATTGATATGCTGGATTTGGGTTCAGTGTGTTAATACCATCGAATCGAGTGTCATCCCTTTGCATTAGATACTGTACGTTTTGATAGACAAATCTGCTCACTACCGCCGAAGTATGTTGGGTGACATTCATCTACTTGTTAAGAGGTATAAAATCTCATATCAAGTGCGAAATTGACATTCATTCAAGCTGCCACCTTACACAGTCAATCCTGATGTTAAGTTTCTCGCTGTTCTCATTTCTGCTACTTCTCGTTACTTCCGTCGTTTTTCGACTTACTCTCAGTCCATATTCTGTACTCATTAGATTGTTCATTCCATTCATCATGTCACGTAATTCTACTTCACTTTCACTCAGGATAGCAACGTCATCAGCGAATCGTATTATTGATATCCTTTCATCTTGAATTTTTATTCAACTCCTTAACCTGTCTTCTATTTCCATCATTGCTTCTTCGATGTGCAGATTGAACAGTAGCGGCAAAAGATTACTTCACTGTCTTACACCCTTTCTAATTCGAGCTCCTTGTAATTGTTCGTCCACTCCTATTATTCCTTCGTGGCTCATGTACATTTTGCATTTTACTTGTCTCTCCCTACATTTTATCCCTATTTTTCTCAGAATTTCTATCACCTTGCACCACTTTACATTGTCGAATGCTTTCTCCAGGATGACAAATCCTATGAACTTGTCTTGATTTTTCTTTAGTCTTCCTTCCATTATCAAGCCCAACGTCAGAATTGCCTCCTTGGTTCCTTTACCTTCTCTAAAGCCAATCTGCTTGTCAGGTAGCATATCCTCAAATTTCTTTTCCTTTCTTCTGTATATTATTCTTATCAGCAACTTGGATGCATGAGCTGTTAAGCTGACTGTACGATAATTCTCGCACTTTTCAGCTCTTGCAGTCTTCGGAAATGTGTGGAAGGTATTTTCTGAAAGTCAGATGGTGTGTCGCCAAACTCATACATTCTACACACCAACGTGAATAGTCGTTTTGTTGCCAATTCTCGTAATGATTTTAGAAATTCTGATGGAATGTTATCCATCCCTTCTACCTTATTCGATCTTAAGTCCTCCGAAGCTATTTTAAATTCTGATAATGGATCTCTTACCTCTTCCAAATCGATTCCTGTTTCTTCTACCATCACATCAGACATATCTTCTCACTCATAGAGGCCCTCGACGTATTCTTCCCACCTATCCGCTCTCTCCTCTGCATTTAACATTGTAGTTCCCAGTGCACTCTTAATGTTACCACCCTAGCTGTCAATGTCACCGAAGGTTGTTTCGATTACCCTGTATGCTGAGTCTGTCCTTCCAACAATCATTTCTTTTTCGATTTCTTCACATTTTTCATGCAGCCATTTCTACTTAGCTTCCCTGCACTTCCTATTTATTTCATTCCTCAGCGACTTTTATTTCTGTATTCCTGAGTTTCCTGGAACATTTTTGTACTTCCTCCTTTCATCTGTCAATTGAACTATTGAAATATTTCTTCAGTTACCCATGGTTTTTCGCAGCTACCTTCTTTGTACTTATGTTATCATCATCATCATCATCATCATTTAAGACTGATTATGTCTTTCAGCGTTCAGTCTAGAGCATAGTCCCCCTTATAAAATTCCTCCATGATCCCCTATTCAGTGTTAACATTGGTGCCTCTTCTGATGTTCAGCCGAATCCAGGTACCATCTCCTTTGTCTACTCCGACTCCTCCTACCCCCTACTGCTGAATCCATGAGTCTCTTAGGTAACCTTGTGTTGTGTCGATTCCCTAAGGTCTCGACACAATGAGTGGCTAGGTGCACGCGAAACTAACGCAGACGGGCGTAAATTCTGAAACAGGAGACTGGATGAAAACTATAAAGAAAAGAAGAGAGATTTTAATATACTTAACTTTAATGTAGTCTTGTTCTTGTGGAAATACATCTCTTGCATAGTAGTAAGCAATTAGCAATGATACACATGGCGCCTTGCTAGGTAGTAGCGATGGACTAGCTGAAGGCTATTTAATCTGTCTCTCGGCAAATGAGAGGAATACTTGGTAGGTCTAGTCGCAAGCTATGTCGTCCGTACAACTGGGGCGAGGTGAAGTCCGTGTCTTGTGACCTGCCCTGTGGTGGCGCTACGTTTGCGAATACACAGTGGCGACACGCGGGTCCGACATGTACTACAGGACCGCGGCCGATTTAAGTTACCACCTAGCAAGTGTGGTGTCTAGCGGTGACACCACATTCCTCCCCCGCAAATCGGCGAACGGTCGTGAGATAAGGCTTCCGCCCGCCGTGGGGAGGACCCCATGTTGACGTATGCGATGAGGTGGGGAGCCTAACAACAGGCGAGGCTGTGCCACCCACACCCGGCCATTCGGTCCGAGGGGAGCTAGGAAACGCCTGCAAACCTAGTCCAGGGTGCACGGCAACATGAGGTGTATGCGCACGTAATGAGACAGAAGGGTCGACCTCCATGTGGTCGGAGCACCCGACGGGCGAAGACGACATCTGGTCCGGAGCGGGCAAGAGGTCCATGGCGGAGGACGGCGGGTCACGGGAAGCGAGCGGCGGCGCGTGACCCAGGGAGGCGCGAGGCGGCTGCAGCGAAGCGTCCGCTGCTGGCGGCGCCGGCGGCGGCTGCGGCGGCGCGACGCCATGAGGCAAAATGGAAGGCATCGTCGGTAACACCTGGGGATGAGGCGAGCCAGTAGATGGGTCCCCAAGGCGCTGACCTGACGGCTCCGTCGCTGAAAGCAGACGGGGAGCGGCAGAACCCAGGCGACGACAGAGGCGCAGCTGATTGAGATGCCGACGCACCTCACCAGAGGCCCCCAAAACCCAATACATCGCGCGGCCGAGGCAGCGAAGAATGCGCCCTGCGAGCCAACGCTGTGAACCGCGATAGTTGCGATAATAGACAACGTCGCCAGGAGCAAAAGCAGGAGACTGCCGCTGCACAGGAACCCGATGTGGCGGATGCAGCAAAGACATCAGAGTTCGATGAGGACGACCATGGAGCAATTCAGCCGGCGAGCGACCATCGCGGGGCTGAGAGCGATAAGAAGACAAAAAGAGCAACAAAGCGTCCTCCCGAGAATGCGACTCTTTCAACTTCAACATCTGTGACTTGAAAGTCCGGACCAATCGTTCCGCGGCACCGTTTGACTGAGGCGAAAACGGCGCGGATGTCAGATGTTGAATACCATTGGCCTTGCAGAATGACTGAAATTCTGCGGACATGAATTGTGGGCCATTGTCGGAAACAAGAGTCTGCGGAAGACCTTCAATGCAAAAGATAGCAGACAAGGCTTGGATTGTGGCAGAAGACGTCGTGGAAGACATCCGGACAACAAAAGGAAAATTACTGAAAGCATCGACCACAACCAACCATCGAGCATTCCAGAACGGACCAGCAAAATCTATGTGCAAGCGTTGCCAAGGGGAAGTGGCTTTCGGCCATGCAAAGAATTTCCGCGGCGGTGCGGATTGTTGTTCGGCACACGCCACGCAAGAGGAGCACATATTCGTAATCGCAGCATCGATTCCGAACCAAGTACAGTGCTGTCGAGCAAGTTGTTTCGTTCGCACTATACCCCAATGTCCTTGGTGAAGAAGCCGTAAGACAGAGGACTGTAACGAACGTGGGACCACGACTCGGGATTGATCATTATCGGAACGCAACAACAAAACACCACGTCGGACAAAAAGTCTCTCCTTGTGAGCAAAAAATCTGCGAACCAAAGGATCCTCGATCCGTGACTTTGACAAGGGCCATTGCGTAGCAACAAAACGCAAAACGGAAGCAAGGACAGGGTCAGCAGCTGTGGCAGTAGCTACACGACGAAAATCAATCGGAAACGATGCGACCACGTCAGCGGCTTCCGAATCAATGAACATGCAAGCAAGTTCGGAAGAATCGAATGCTTTATCCTCAGCAACAGGCAAACGGGACAACGCATCAGCGTTCCCGTGCTTAGCAGTGGACCGATACAAGATATCGTAGCGGTACTGCGAGAGAAAAAGTGACCAGCGAATGAATTTCTGCGCTGTACGTGGAGGTACAGGCTTGTTCGGATGAAAAAGTGATGTCAACGGTTTGTGGTCCGTGATGATGGTAAAGTGACGACCATACAAGAAATCGTGAAACTTTGTTACACCAAACACAAGAGCCAAAGCTTCCTACTCTATTTGTGAATAATTTCTTTGCGCAGATGAGAGCAATTTGGACGCAAAGGCAATAGGGCGATCATGCGAGCCATCCTTGTGCGCAAGCACAGCACCGATCCCGAAATCCGATGCATCGACCATCAACAAAAGGGGTTTTCGGGGATCGAATGGCGTAAGGCAAGTATTTGAAAGTAACGCCGATTTCAACTGACGAAAGGCGCGTTCGCATTCCGTCGTCCAGACGAACGGAACACCTTTACGGCGTAAGCGATGAAGCGGAGCGGAAATGGAAGACGCATTGCGCACAAACCTATGATAATAATTTACCTTACCCAGCACACTCTGTAGCTGTGTTAAGTTCTGCGGTGACGGCAAGTCCTGAATGGCACGAAGGTGCTCTGGACTCGGATGTATACCTTGGGCGTTAAGGACATGGCCCAGGTACGGTAAGTCACGAGCAAAAAACACACATTTGTCCTTCCTCAAGCGAAGACCATTCTGACGCAATACCTGAAATAATGTCCGGAGATTCTGCAAATGTTCGGCTTCTGTCTTTCCTGAGATCACAATATCGTCCAGATAGTTCGCAGCAGTAGGGACCGACGCACAAATAGTTTGTAAATATTGCTGAAATAAAGCAGGGGCGGATGCACACCCGAACGGCAGTCTTTTGAAGCGATACAAGCCAAGATGCGTGTTTACCACCAAGACGCGCTGGGATTCTTCGTCCACAGGTATTTGCAAGTACGCATCTGCTAGGTCCAATTTTGAAAAATATTTTCCCGGGCACAGTTTGTCAAAAAGATCTTCCGGGCGGGGCAAAGGAAAAGTAGCAGTCACTAGTTGTGGATTCACAGTTGCCTTGAAGTCCACGCAAAGTCTCAATTTTCCGGAAGGTCTTGGCAAAATTACTAAGGGTGAGGCCCAGAGAGAAGCCTGCACACGTTCAATGACACCTTGAGATTCTAATTCGGCTAATGTTCTTGCGACCTCATCACGCAATGCGTGGGGAACATTGCGCGCTCTGAAAAATTTCGGTTGCGCGTTGTCTTTCAGTTCCAAATGCGCTTCATAGTTCTGAGCGCAACCAAGGCCCGGTGCAAAAATGTCTGCAAATTCTTCACAAAGACTAGAAACACTGGCGGAAGGCACAGTCTGATTCACTGATAGGACCTGATTGACTATAGACATATTAAACAATTGAAACAAATCTAAGCCAAACAAGTTCACTGCACTAGAGGAACGAAGAACATAAAATGACACAAGTTTTGTCTGTCCCTTGTATGTTGCAATAAGGCTGCACTGTCCTAACACAGGTATGTGCTGTCCTGAGTAACTAGTTAACGTAGCATTTGCGGCACGCAATGGCGGGGCGCCCAGTTGTTTGTACGTGTCGTGATTGAGCAATGAAACAGCAGCTCCGGTATCGAGCTGGAATGGGATCACTTTTCCTGCAAAGTCTAAGTCCACAAAAAGTTTATTGTCTTGTTGACGACAAGAGCGACTGTCTCGTGCAATTTGAACTGATACAGGTCCAGAAGCACGTGCAACTTTACGGGCTTTCCGGCGACGTCGACGCACACGTTGGGTGGGACGAACACAGTCACTGTTAGCTAAAGCGTCACTGGACGGGTGGGAATGAACTACATGAATGTCCATGGGCGAAGGTCCACGAGCCTGATTGTCCTGGGTTCGATTCCGGCGCGAAGCAAAGGGCCTGGAATTTGTGTGATTGTCTGATCTTAACTTTTTCTGGCAAACACTTTGTACATGTCCTTTCTTTTGACAGTAAAAGCAAATAGCTTGGCGTGACGGGCAATTTTCACGCGAATGTCTAGTTGCACACCGCGGGCATGATTTCACTGCATTTGCTTGCTTACGCGGCGCACGTGGTTGCAAGCGAGGCGGCCGCAACGAAGTCGGGCGCGAGGGCCGCTTAGCGTCCCGTGCAGCGGGCCCGGCGGGCCGATTAATGGGACACACTGCTGGCGAAGTTTCAAATGATTCCTGAGCAAAGTCAAGTGTGTCTTGCCTGTCCAATATGTCTATCACTTGTTGCAGGGAGGGATTAACTAGTTTCAAAATCTGTTCCCTTATGCGAACATCAGAAACGTTCTGTGCAATTGCATCACGCACCATAGTATCTGAATATGGGAGGCCACATTCACAGGCAAACGCGCAGTCTCTAGTAAGGCCTTGCAAAGTTGCTACCCACTCCCTGTTAGTCTGACCGGCGGTACGTTTTGTACGAAAAAACGTATACCGTTTTGCAACAACATTAACTGTTTCTTTGAAATAGGCATCTAAAGCCGACAAAATTTCCTCGTAGGTCAGAGTTGCTACGTCGCGTCGGGGAAACAATTTCACTATCACCCGGTAGGTAGACACACCGACACAAGAAAGCAAAAACGGCTGCCGCTCTTTACCTTGAATTCCATAAGCAGTGAGGTGGAAGTTGAACTGATCGGCCCACTCAGTCCAGCTTTCGGTTGTGGCCTCAAAGGGCCTAAATGGCGGTGCGACAGCGTTGTGTGGCTGCGGTAGCGATGAAGCGGCTGCCGCCGCATCGGTTTGCAGCGCACGTTGACCCTGGACGAGCTGTCCAAGGGCTTCCAATAACGCCTGCGTCTGCTGATTCTGCAAGCGAAAAAATTCGGACAGTACATCTGGAGATTGCGGCGAAGCCATGACACAAGCAAATTAGAGCAAGTATAACACAAAGACTGCAACGTGGGCGCGGCACCACTCCTCGTCGCCAAAATATTGTTGTGTCGATTCCCTAAGGTCTCGACACAATGAGTGGCTAGGTGCACGCGAAACTAACGCAGACGGGCGTAAATTCTGAAACAGGAGACTGGATGAAAACTATAAAGAAAAGAAGAGAGATTTTAATATACTTAACTTTAATGTAGTCTTGTTCTTGTGGAAATACATCTCTTGCATAGTAGTAAGCAATTAGCAATGATACACATGGCGCCTTGCTAGGTAGTAGCGATGGACTAGCTGAAGGCTATTTAATCTGTCTCTCGGCAAATGAGAGGAATACTTGGTAGGTCTAGTCGCAAGCTATGTCGTCCGTACAACTGGGGCGAGGTGAAGTCCGTGTCTTGTGACCTGCCCTGTGGTGGCGCTACGTTTGCGAATACACAGTGGCGACACGCGGGTCCGACATGTACTACAGGACCGCGGCCGATTTAAGTTACCACCTAGCAAGTGTGGTGTCTAGCGGTGACACCACACCTTGATTCTCCCATACGTGTAACATGAGCCCACCATCTAAGCCTGTTTGCCCTGACTGCCACATCTATAGCGATCATTCCCTGTTTTTCTTTGATTTCCTCATTGTGGACACCCTCCTGCCATTCTTCCCATCTACTAGTACCTGCAATCATCCTAGCTACTTTCATATCCGTAACCTCAACCTTATTGATACGGTATCCTGAATCCACCCAGCTTTCGCTCGGTGGTCGAAAGATTGAACGGTGCACAGATAACTTAGTCTTGGTACTGATTTCCTTCTTGCAGAAGAGAGTAGGTCTTAGCTGAGCGCTCACTGCATTAGCTTTGCTACATCTCGCTTCCAGTTCATTCACTATACTGCCATCCTGTGAGAATATGCATGCTAAGTACTTGAAACCGTCCACCTTTTCTAACATTGTTCCTCCTATTTGGCACTCAATCCGTTTATATCTCTTTCCCACTGACATTACTTTCGTTTTGGAGACGCTAATCTTCATACCATAGTCCTTACATTTCTAATCTAGCTCTGAAATATTACTTTGTAAACTTTCATTAGAATCTGCCATCACAACTAAGTCATCCGCATATGCGAGACTGCTTATTTTGTGTTCACATGTCTTAATCTCACCCAGCCAGTCTATTGTTATCAACATATGATCCATAAATAATATGAACAACATTGGAGACAGGTTGCAGCCTTGTCTTACCCCTGAAACTACTCTGATCCATGAACTCAATCTACCGTCAACTCTAACTGCTGCCTCACTATCTATGTAAAGACCTTTAATTGCTTGCAAAAGTTTGTCTCTTATTCCATAATCTCGTAGAACAGACAATAACTTCCTCCTAGGAACCCGGTCATATGCCTTTTCTAGATCTATAAAACATAGATACAATTCCCTGTTCCACTCGTAACACTTCTCCATTATTTACCTTAAACTAAAGATCTGGTCCTGACAATCTCTAAGAGGCCTAAACCCACACTGATTTTCATCCAATTTGTCCTTAACTAATACTCGCACTTTCCTTTCAACAAAACCTGAGAAGATTTTACCCACAACGCTGATTAAAGAGATACCTCTGTAGTTGTTACAATCTTTTCTGTTTCCCTGTTTAAAGACTGGTGTGATTCTTGCTTTCGTCCAGTCTGATGGAACCTGTGCCGACTCTCACGCCATTTCAGTTATCCTATGTAGCCATTTAAGACATGACATTCACTGAATTTGATGAGTTCCGACTTAATTTCATCCACCCCAGCCGCTTTATTGCACTACAATCTATTGACCATTTTCTCCACTTCCTCAAATGTGATCCTACTTCCATCATCATTCCTATCCAATTGTACATCGAAATCTGAAACATTACTGATCATATTTTCACCTACATTGAGCAACTCTTCAAAATATTCCCTCCATCTGCCCAAGGCATCAACAGGATTCACCAGCAGTTTTCCTGACTTGTCCTAAATACTTGTAATTTCCTTCTTACCTCCCTTTCGAAGACTGCCAATTACATTCCAGAATGGTTTTCCAGCAGCTTGACCCAAAGTCTCCAACCTGTTTCCAAAGTCTTCCCAAGATTTCTTCTTGGATGCTGCAATTATCTGTTTGGCTTTGTTTCTTTCTTCAACATAACTTTCTCTGTGTACCTGAGTTCTAGTATGTAGCCATTTTTAATACGCCCTCTTTTTCCTTTTACAGGCTGCCTTGACTGTGTCATTCCATCGAGCTGTTTGCTTCATCGTACCTTTACACACTACTGTTCCAAGACATTCTTTAGCCACTTCTAGTACTGTGTCCCTGTACCTTGTCCATTCCTTTTCCAATGACTGTAACTGACTACATTCAATGTACTGGTACCTTTCTGAGATCACTGTTATGTAGTTGTGCCTGATTTCCTTATCCTGAAGTTTCTCCACTCTTATCCTCCTACATATGGACCTGACCTCCTGCACTTTCGGCCTCACGATACCAATTTCACTGCAGATTAATTAGTGATCAGTGTCATCAAAGAATCGCCTGAATACACGTGTGTCCCTCACAGCCTTCCTGAATTCCTGATCTGTTATTATACAGTCAATGACAGATCTGGTTCCCCTGCCTTCCCAAGTATACCAGTGAATGTTCTTATGTTTAAAAAAGGAGTTTGTGATTACTAAGCCCATACTGGCACCGAAATCCAAGAGTTGTTTCACGTTCCTGTTGGCCTCCATATCCTCTCCAAATTTACCCATAACCTTTTCATACCCTTCTGTTCGATTTCCAATCCTGGCATTAAAATCACCCATGAGCAAAACACTGTCCTTGTCCTTTCCTCTAACCATTACATCACTGAGTGCGTCATTAAAACTATCCATCTTGATCTGTCCGTTCACAATGCGAATATACTGACACAATCCTAATTTTCTTGCTAGCCACTGATAAATCTATCCACATCAGTCGTTCATTTACATACCTTATTGCAACTACGCTGGGTTCCATTTCTTTCCTGATGTAAAGCCCTACACCCCATTGTGCTATTCCTGCTTTGACTCCTGACAGGTAGACCTTGTATTCTGCCACTTCCTCTTCTTTCTCACCCGTTACTCGAATGTCACTAACAGCTAAAACGTCCAACCCCATCTTACCTGCAGCCTCTGCCAGCTGTACCTTCTTCCCAGAGTAGCTCCATTGATATTAATAGCTCCCCATCTCGTTACCATTCGTTTGCCGAGTCGTATCTTAGGAGTCCCTGGTTTGTCAATTAGAGGTGGGACTCCGTCACTTCCAAAGGTCCGAGGAATTTTGCTCTTATAGTGGCCAGCACCGTATTTAAAGTACCAGGGAAGCAAGTTGCTAGCCTTACTTGCCCCAGGTCCCATTGAGTTTTACCCCTAACGGTTGAGGGACTAACCGGTGGGTTCGGTAGTCTTTGCCGTCTGAGCACAAAAGTGACCACGACTCAGAATATGTCCGAGATGCCCAGCCTTATTCCAAAGTAACTGGTATCCCGACTGTGAGGACCACTTATTTGGCCACTCATACGTTGCCCGTGGTTCATGAACTGGGACATTACTGCTGTATCTATAGCCTTCGAGAACTTCAAACATATCTCGTCATTCCTTAGTACTTCTGCATCCCACTTATTTGTGTATTGATTCTTCGTGACTAATGTCTTGAGCTTCAGCCTACTCTTCATCACTACTACATTGTGATCTGAGTCTATATCTTCTCCTGGATACGCCTTTCAATCCAGTATCTGATTTTGGAATCTCTGTCCGACCTTGATGTAATCTCAGTGAAATCCGGCCTTTTCCAAGTGTACCTCCTCTTCTTGTGATTCTTGACCAGACTATTCACTATTATTAGCAGAAATTTATTACAGATATCAATTAGTTTTTCTCCTCTCTCATTTATTGTCCTGTAATCATTTCTTCTACACCTTCACCTACAACTGGATTTCGATCTCCCACGACTATTAGATATTCATCTCCCTATACGTACTATATTCCCCTATCAATATCCTCATACACTTTCTCTATCTCTTCATCTTCAGTTTGCGACGTCGGCATGTATACTTCAACTTTCGTTGTCGGTGTTGGCTTGCTGTCGGTTCTAATAAGGACAGCCCTATCACTGAACTGTTCACAGTGACACATTCTCTGCCCTACCTTCCTATTCATAAGGAATCCTACTCCCGTTACACCATTTTCTGCTGCTGTTGGTAGTACCCTAAACTCATCTGACTAGAAATCCTTTCTCTTTCCTTTGCACTTCACTGACCTCTACTATATCTAGATTTAGCCTTTGCATTTCCCTCTCCAGATTTTCTAGTTTCCCTACCACGTTCAAGCGTCTGACATTGCACCGCCCGATTTGTAGAACGTTACACATTCGTTGAGTATTCATAGTCACCTCCCCTTTAACAGTCCTCTACCGGAGATCCGAATGGGGGACTATACTGGAACCTTTTGCCAATGAAGAGACCATCGTGTCACTTTTTAAATTACAGGCCACATGTCACCTGGATACACGTTGCAGGTCTTTAATGCAGTGGTTTCCATTGCCTTCTACATCCTCATAGCGTTGATCGTTGCTGATTCTGTCGCCTTTAGGGGAGCTTCCCACCTCTAGGACAAGAGAGTGCCCCAAACCTCTGTCGATTCCTCCGCCCTCTGTGACAAGGTTGTTGGCAGAATGACGGTGACTTCTGATGCCGAAGTCTACGGCCTCCATTGCTCACTATCAATCAAAATTTAAACATCTGGTTACAAAAATGAAGACAATGGATTTCACAGATGATGTATCAAAGGAAGATTGGGGGTGAACGTGTCATCGAGAGACGAGGTCTTAGAGACTGAGAATGTGTCGTGACAGACGGAGGCAGCAGGTAAATGTACAAACTGAGCTGGTCCAGAAGGACGCAGTGTCACCGTGAAAGGGCAACGAGCGGGGCTGAACAACGAGGTAAGTGAATAAATTGAGTGAAACCGAAGACCATTACCAGAGTCAGCATTTGAGGTTTTTGTTCCCTGCTAGGTCCTCTGGACGAAGAAGGTGGAGTTCTGTAAGCATGGCCCATGGAAAAATTGTCGTTTCTCACCTTCTGTTGACGGCTGCACTTTGTGAAAGAATCTAGTTTTGTGTGATCAGTTGATAGTAGAAGAAATCTGAGCATGCATTTCATTTGTGTCAAAGAAACAAGCTCATCAACACTTCAGATAGGCCACACATTGAAAACTAGCAAACCTACAACGAATAAACTAAATAAATCATTACAATAATCAATTAAATTTTAATTACTGCTACATCCATAAACCTACAGAGACGCACACCAACACCACATCAAACATTAGTTATTGTCAACACCTTCACCTGACTGAATTACACTATGTGATCAAAAGTATCGGACACCCCTAAACAAATGCCTTTTTCATATTAGGTGCATTGTGCTGCCACCTACTGCCAGGTACTCCACGTCAGCGACATCAGTAGTCATTAGACATAGTGAGAGAGCAGAATGGCGCGCTCTGCGGAACTCACGGACCTCGAACGTGGTCAGATGACTGGGTGTCACTTGTGTCATACGTCTGTACACAAGATTTCCACACTCCTGAACATCCCTAGGGCCACTGTTTCCGATGTGATAGTGAAGTGGAAACGTGAAGGGACACGTACAGCACAAAAGCGTACAGGCCGACCTCGTCTGTTGACTGACATAGACCGCCGATAGCTGAAGAGGGTCGTAATGTGTAATAGGCAGACATCTATCCAGACCATCACACATGAATTCGTAACTGCATCAGGATCCACTGCAAGTACTATGACACTTAGGCGGAAGGTGAGAAAACGTGGATTTCCTTGCCGAGCGGCTGCTCATAAGCCACACATCATGCCGGTAAATGCCAAACGATGCCTCGCTTGGTGTAAGGAGCGTAAACATTGGACGATTGAACAGTGGAAAAACGTTTTGTGGAGTGACGAATCACGGTACACGATGTGGCGATCCGATGGCAGGATATCGGTATAGCGAATGCCCAGTGAACGTCGTCAGCCAGCGAGTGTAGTGCCAACAGTAAAATTCGGAGGTGGTGGTGTTATGTTGTGGTCGTGTTTTTCACGTAGCGGACTTGCACCCCTTGTTGTTTTGCATGGCACTATCGCAGCACTGGTCTACACTGATGTTTTAAGCACCTTTTGCTTCCCACTGTTGAAGAGAAATTCGGGGATGGCGATTGCAACTTTCAACACGATCGAGCACCTGTTCATAATGCATGGCCTTTGGCGGAATGGTTACACGACACTAACATCCCTGATCCCTGTAATGGACTGGCCCGCACAGAGTCCTAACCTGAATCCTATACAACACCTTCGGGATGTTTTGGAACGCGGACTTCGTGCCAGTCCTCACCGACCGATGTTGATACCTCTCCTCAGTGCAGCACTCCGTGAGGAATGGGCTGCCGTTTCCCAAGAACCCTTCCAGCACCTGATTGAACGTATGCCTGCGAGAGTGGAAGTTGTTATCAAGGCTGAGGGTGGGCCAACACCATACTGAATTCCAGCATTACCAATGGAGGGCGCCACGAACTTGTAAGTCATTTTCAGCCAAGTGTCCGGATACTTTTGATCACATAGTGTATTTGGGTTGTTCGTTAAGTGGTTCATACACTACATTTTGAATTAAATGCAAGTAATAAGCAAATCAAGACAGAATGCAGTAACTCAGGCATTTGCATGTAGCAAAACGACAGTGCGAAGTAACCATAGACATTACCTATCACTTATTATACTTGAATTGGAGGTATAGGGTAGGAAAAGGGAAGGAAAGCGAAGGGGTTACTGATGTTAGCTGCATCGGGATATTATGCGGAATCAGCAGCGACGACTGAATGTGTGTCAAGCGCAACATCAGAAAACGCATCAAGAGGACACGTCTCAGATTTTTGTTCAAAGGTCTGAGACAGCACATTGGGTTTTAGAGCTCCAGAAGGAGATGTCTCCAGCTTAGAGCAGAATACAGAGACTGAGCTGAACTTAGAATTCTCAGCCACTGCTGGAATCTGCTTCTAGCCTTGCACAACGTAAGAATTGTAAACATGTACCGTCATTGCAGCCATCGAGACAGGGCGGGTGCAAAGGTAAATAATTTCTATCAGGCTTTCATTTCGCAAACGTAATTCTCACACATAGCTAGTTGCGCTCATCGTGCGTTTAGGGAGGAGTATTCATGTTTGTTCATGATTTTCCGGGACCCTTCTTTAAATCACTAACCTTTTCCGCAATTGTTGGCGGTGTTCCCAACACAGTTTTATATTGTTGTTTTATCTATCCACCCACCAGTGCCAAGGCTATAGTTCGTATTTGCCAATCCCTTATCCACACGTTAGGTCTTTGTACTCATAATTCAGGGGGTAAAAGATTTTTTTATGTCTTTTGGTAATAGATCACCATCTTAAAGAAACCATCAGTTTCCTTTCGTAATTTGCTGGATCCTTTCGTTAATATGTCCATGTGAGGTCCAGTATGCACACTTCCATTATTCATTGGGGTATCCCTAGTAACCATCAGTTACTAACATGTTATCCGTCGAGCCACCTTGTTTCTTTTAAGGGGAGTCAGAAAGGTTTTTTTTTTTTTTTCAGTGAACACATAGTGTTGGATATTACGATACATGAGGCAGACCAGCTGATATAAAGTCATAGCCAGTAAACAGTATTTAAGCAATCTTGTCTTTTGAATTATTTATAAAAAAGTTTTCACGTTTTCGGATTTTTATCTTATTATGAAATTTGCAATTTTCCGAATAAAATGATATATATACCACTTACAAACTCACATGGGAAGTATTTTATTTTATTTCTTAAATATAATGTTAAAATTTTTAAATATAATGTTAAAATTTTTAAATATAATGTTAAAATTTTTACGTGCATTACTTCAAGATCTAACAAAATTGGTAATTTTTTATGTGTGGATTTCTGTGTTATAAAGGTCATGTCCAGAAGCGGATGGGCAGCAGGCTGAGGAAGGTGAACCAAAGTTTGAGAGACAAGAAACTTTCTGATGGTAAAACCATAAGAGGCAGGCTGACAGACAAAGTGATTAATGAACTACAGAACTACAGCAGTATTATGGGATGGCCATTAGAAATAATACTGAGGATTTGTTGAAAATGAAGCAGGCAGTATGGGCTACCTTCTTCCACAGACTGTCAACTGATGAAAAACCAATATACCACCTTTGCGCTCCTGGACCATGGTGCACTTACCGCAATGCCCAGTTCTCAAACAGTTCATACAGCCATAAACATTCCATCCCAGCAGCTATCATTGATATCATAAAACCTGTTTACAGAGACTTGACAAATCTTGAATTACTGAAAAAGTGTCTGCATGATCAGACTAAAAATCCCAATGAGTCGTTCAGTAATCTTATATGGACTAACTTACCAAAAAATGTTTTTGTTGGAATTAAGACACTAAAGTTGGGTTGGGGTCAGTGATGCTGTTATTGCTTTTAATGATGGCAACTTTGGTAGAGTGAAAGTCCTACAGCATACGGGAATTAATCCTGGAGCAAACTGCTTCAGAGAATTTGAACGGATGGACAAGGTTCGCATTGATAAAGCAGAGTATGCTGCACAGTTGACCACTAAGGAGATCAGAAAGAAGAAAAGAAGAAAAGACTTAGAAAACGATTAAGAGGATGATATACAATATGGTGAAGGGTGCTTCTAAGTGACTGAAAATAAAAATTAAGCATATATTAAGTGAAACTTTAGAATGCGTTACTGAACATTTACATTTTCTGTTGCATTTTTCCCCTAAATCTCAGGAACCACTTCGAGTAGAGTATTCAAATTTTCAGGGAGTAATACCATACATATCCTGAGTCTACTGAACTAAAAGAAGAACATAGTGTTATGTATAATTAAAATGATTTAGGATAACGTACAAAAAAAGTGAGCTAAATTTTAACCGTGTAATTAGAAAATTGTATTTCCGAAAGCAGTAGCTGAAATGCAATTATTGTAGTTCAGTAGACTCAGAACATACAGTTTAATGTCCTGTAAAAGTTTCATGTGAATGGCTACAGTGGTTCCTGAAATACAGGGAACCCAAGTCACTAAATTTAACATTGTCGGGATTGGGCGTTCCAACTTCCCTTAAATTGGCATGATCTTATGGGGAGCTTCCCATCATGCAAGTCACAGGTGAAACGAACTGTAGCATTTTGGGGGTTTGCTAAACAGCTCAAACGATACCTCACACTCTGTAGAATTGTTGGATGTAAAAGATTTATTTCACGGTAAAATCAGCATCCAATTGAAAGCTGGCTTTAACTCAAAAGTGGCATGCAATAAATGAAGGGTAGAACTAGTAAATAGCGCAAAAGAGCCACTTTGAAGCGACAAGCCCTGTTAATCACTGTAATAGTATTTCCGTATATTATCTATATTTGGTCTACTTTTGATAGAGTAATGCATTTACCATCTTGAGGGTTAACATAAGTGGGCACAGAAACTGCTGTAAAATCTCAAAATATTAGGTCTACAACTTTGTTTCCGCCGTTTTGCAATAGACGGCAGTAGCGGCAAGTGGGGTCCGGGTGGTTGGTCGTAGTTGTAATACGATAAGCTTAGGCATGTGTAAACATAATGCCATAAAAGTATTAGTCGATTTGTGATTGCATCATAAGTTTGTTCTCGATTAAGTAAGTCAACTTACGTGCCCATTTCTCGTCATTTGCGGGAAGTTTTAATTTTCTGCTTTAACATGAAGAAATCTGACGCTGTGGCTCTTAAAATGCTGGGTAGGACCAATGGTGAGGGAACTGTTAGCGGAAGAACGTGCAGAGAAAGTTTCCAATCCCTTAAGAACGGTGATTTTGATGTCGAAGACCGGCATGGCGGTGGAAGACAGAACGTTTTCGTAGCTACCGAAACAGACGAAGACCGTCACAGGACATCATTATCGAAAGCAATTGATGCGTTCGAGCCCAGCACTGGAACACAGACGGCCACAATACAGCGATAGACACGTAAAGGTAATTTTGCA
The DNA here is from genome assembly GCF_023898315.1 of Schistocerca nitens. NCBI lineage: Eukaryota > Metazoa > Arthropoda > Insecta > Orthoptera > Acrididae > Schistocerca > Schistocerca nitens. The sequence continues at coordinate 918,399,216 of NC_064614.1, read as the reverse complement.
GCAGGTCAGTGCTCGACACCATGTCGCATAACCCGTCAAAATATACATGGAAACGTATTCTCCATTCGTTGCTCTCTCTGACTGCCACCTTCTTTGATCAGTGGCATACAGTCTGGCTGACCAGCACTTCCGATCATATGAACAAGCGCAAAATTAAATCGATTCATGGATCCCCATAAAAGACGCCCAGTTCTTCCGCCATGGGATTCGTATGCTTATCCGAAAGATGGGAGAATGTAGTGGCTAGCGATGGGCAATACAATGAATCATAATCTTTTTGTAAGTTTTTCACAATAAAGACCCGAACTTCGAAAAAAAAAAACGGCGGAAGCAAAGTTTTAGATCTAGTAATTGGCGTGGAAAGATGAACTATTACAGTATTCTTAATGTAATGATTATGTAGATTCAAGGAGATGTCATTTAATTTTTACATTTTTCGATCGATTCAAGTCAGCAGTGTGCCATTACGTAATGTAAGCACCATGCCTTGGCTGAAAGGGACATTGGGACAGGAGTGTAACCATTGATCCAAACATAGCACCCATTTTATTTAACACATATATAAAATAGTTTATTGATTCCAAATAATTTCAAATTATCATACGTCTATATATTCTTCAAGAGAGGATATCGTTACTGACAAAAAATGAAGTTAAAAGTTTTTAAAATCAATGTATCAGCGCAATTCACAGATACTGACTTCTGTCTGTAACAATGTATTTCTTCCCAAAACTCACAAAAATTCCCACAATGGTTCAAAACTATAAAACAGTTTCCCCAGATGTACGAGTTACAGTAGACTGCTAACAAAAGTTTTAAAACAAGAAGCATATATATATATATATATTATGTAAATATGCAAAAACAAGAGGCAAACCCTGATCAACCCTGTTGATAAAAAACAGAAAGCCATTGAGTAGAACAATAACAAGTTTACAAAAAACTGACAGACTGGCTGGAAGATAATTTGATCTGTCGAAGATGCAGCACACTTTACGTCATACATTCCACATACGATTGGCATCACAAACAGAAAACAAAAACTTTTGTAACACTGAACAAATAAGCACCGCACTATTCGAGCATCAACTCCGACGAAATACCCAATCCCTCGTGTAGATCTAAGCAAGCAGAAATAATTACTATTTAGCTTGCGCCGGCCGCGGTGGCCGAGCGGTTCTAGGCGCTTCAGTCCGGAACCGCGCTGCTGCTATGGTCGCAGGTTCGAATCCTGCCTCGGGCATGGATGTGTGTGATGTCGTTAGGTTTAAGTAGTTCTAAGTTTAGGGGACTGATGACCTCAGCTGTTAAGTCCCATAGTACTTAGAGCCATATTTAGCTTGCAGTATCCGGTGGCATTAATCATTAGACTAAGGTGCACCAAAAAGAGCGTACACAGAAGAATGTCAGTGGTATGTAACCGCAACGTTCCATGGAACACCCTCCGAACACGGGTTCCATCTTCATAAGATCATTAACTTCAAAAACGACCAGACAAACATCACATGAGAGCGGAGCATTGTTTGTCGAATGTGTCTGTTACTTTCTTTAGAATACGAACACGAACACACGCACACACACACACACACACACACACACACACACACACACACACACAAACAGGCATACTCAACCGTACGCCGTAATACGTATCTAGAGAGACTTAGGCCTACTCCCGCCCGGGAAGCACTGAAACGTCACTGCACCACCAGCAAATATTAACCAGGAAACCGTTACCACAGTGCAGCTAAACGCGGCACTGTTGGACGCTGCAGGAACTACTTACCATTCCCCCAAGAGCTAATAGCCTGCTCTCAGCACCATTTCGTCGAAGCGACTCGTAAACACATTGCTCTCTCCCCACTCGGAAAGTCTATCTCCGTTCGCTGCCTGTCCGTCACTTCTCATTACTCAGATAATGTGTCAGAGAGGTCATTTGACCACGGGATACATTTGTCACAGCCGCTATCGACTGCAGTAGTACCTACCATCGCCACAATAATGGGTAGAAAACATAATTAAGGTAGCACGCCCCATCTGGAAAACCCACGCAGAGGAGGCAGAGGTGTTCGGTCCCGGGACTTTGTAAAATCCACGCAGTGTGATACTGACAGGAGAGTGCATTGTAGTATCGACATTTACATGAGTGTTGCATTTCAACTTAGAATATGACACACACACATCAAAAATGTTTTGCATCACCTCGGTTCCGAGATTTCTGGAACCTGTTCAGAAAATTGGAATAGAGATTAACATAAATATCATTGCCGCCCTCTTTATTGGTCATGGAAACCGCACATTGCACGTTGTACCACCATACAGCGAGACCTTCAGAGGTGGTGGTCCAGACTGCTGTATACACCGGTACCCCTAATACCCAATAGCATGCTCTCTTGCACTGATGCATGCCTGTATTCGTCATGGCATACTATCCACAAGTTCATCAAGGCAAGGTTGGTCCAGAATGTCCCACTCCTCAACGGCTATTCGGCGTAGATCCCTTAGAGTGGTTGGTGGGTCACGTCGTCCATAAACAGCCCTTTTCAATCTATCCCAGGAATGTTCGAAAGGTTTCATGTCTGGAGAACATGCTGGTCATTCTAGTCGAGCGATGTCGTTATCCTGAAGGAAGCCAGTCACAAGATGTGGACGATGTGGGCGCGAATTTTCATCCATGAAGACGAGTGCCTCGCAATATGCTGCCGATATGGTTGCACTATGGGTCGGAGGATGGCATTCATGTATCGTATAGCCGTTACGGCGGCTTTCATGACCACCAGTGGCCTATGTCGGCCCCACATAATGCCACCCCAAAACAGCATGGAACCTCTTCCTTGCTACACTCGCTGGACTGTGTGTCTAAGGCGTTCAGCCTGACCGAGTTTCCTCCAAACACCTTACGTTACGGCGCCTTTCATGACCACCAGTGGCCTATGTCGGCCCCACATAATGCCACCCCAAAACAGCATGGAACCTCTTCCTTGCTACACTCGCTGGACTGTGTGTCTAAGGCGTTCAGCCTGACCGAGTTTCCTCCAAACACGTCTCCGACGATTGTCTGGTTGAAGGCATACGCGACATTCATCGATGAAGAGAACGTGATGCCAATCCTGAGCAGTCCATGCGGCATGTTGTTCGGCCCATCTGTACCGCGCTGCATGGTGTCGTGGTTGCAAAGATGGACCTCGCCATGGATGCCGGAAGTGAAGATGCGCATCATGCAGCCTACTGCGCACCGTTTGAGTCGTAACACGACGTCCTGTGGCTGCACGAAAAGCATTATTCAACATGGTGTCGTTGCTGTCAGGGATCCTCCGAGTCATAATCGATAGGTAGCGGTCATCCACTGCAGTAGTAGCCCTTGGGCGGCCAGAGCGAGGCATGTCATCGACAATTCCATTGTTGAGAGCCCTTCCTGGCACAAAGTAACAATGTGGACGCGATCGAACCGCGGTATTGACCGTCTAGGCATTCTTGAACTACAGACAACACGAACCGCGTACCTCCTTCCTGGTGGCCCCCTCCGTCTAATAGTCGCTGCTCATGCGTGGTTGTTTACATCTTTGGACGGTTTTTATGGTATCTCTGTACAGTCAAAGGGACTGTGTCTGTGATACATCGTCCGCAGTCAACGTCTATCTTCAGGACTTCTGGGAACCGGGGTGATGCAAAACTTTTTTTGATGTGTGTATTTTCGCTAGGCTCTGACGGTGTACAGAATTTTGTGGTCTGATAGGGTAATTTGGAACCAGTAACATTCTCAGACGCTGACCATGATTTATTTTAATACAGGTTAAGTTCTAGTGTACTTCAATAAATGAGCACTGGTGCTCGTGAAGTCGTAGTATATGACACATGAAGATCAGGTACGTTTCTATATCAAAAAATTTATGCAATAATACGAAAACTATGCTTTCTATGCTTTCTATTTGGCAATAAGAAGTAAACAATAGTTATTAGTGATCGCTCTTTCCAAGCAAATCAGTGAATATGATATCGGTACGTACATAACTGTTTGATGGAAGTTGTCTTCCTAACGGCGCGTTAAGTCTCAGATTTGGAGGCTGTAAGAAGTACGTTAACTGGCATAATGTTAACAGTTATTATCATAACCGATGTTTTTAATAATTGCCAATACTACGCATCATCTGTTCACCGAAGTGCGTACGCCAGGTCTACCATACCTGAACACACGGTATTCATACTCTCATACTTGACACGGCGTTATAAAACACGGAAATGCGAAGCAGTTATGAGAAGAAAGACATAGATTAGAACATTCCTCTTTAACTACAACGATTTGAGAATGTTTAAAAAGGTCAAACTTCGTTAATTTTAATTCAAAACACTTTTTCCTTCTTTTTCTCGCGGCATCAGTGGGCGAGTCTTCATTCTTCTAAATTTTTGGATGTGAAGTACGTACGAGTGTGTAATTTATCACTTGTTGTATCTTACCTCACGTTTCTTTTTTATTTACCATGACTACCGATCCAGCCTTTTTTTTCGGGCTACACTAAATGTAGAATTTCACACAGGGATATTACATATCGGATTTTTAGGAGAATCCAAACATTTGAAAAGCATAATACATGCTAAAATGAGAAAGTCAGTGTATCCTACCTGTAACAGTGTTTCTGTGTGGACCTTGCCGGTCTTTTCTTTTCTTACATTTGATGTTCGTCCGCCACACTGGTAACAACGGTTCCCATCAGATCACCGAAATTCAGCGCTATCAAGCTTGGCTAGCACCTGGATAGGTGATTGTCCGAGTCCACCGAGCACTGTTGGCAAGCGGGCTGCACTCAGCCCTCTTGAGGCCAATTAAAGAGCTACTTGATTGAGGAGTAGCGGCTCGGTCACGTAAACTGACAGCGGGCGGGAGAGTGGTGTGCTGATCACGTGACCCTCCATATCCGTACGCAGTGACGCCTATCGTTTGAAGATGACGTTGTGGTCGGTCGGTTCGTTGGTCCTTGCGATGCCTGTTTAGAGAGTCTAGGTACCGGCCTCCGTTAGGCTACAAATAAAATATTGAAATAGTTGAAGCAAATTTATTAACATAATATACACTGAAGCGCCAAAGAAACTGCTATAGCCATGCGTATTCAAACGCAGAGGTAACGTAAACAAGCAGAATACGGTGTTGCGGTCGGCAACGCCTATGTAAGACAACAAGTGTCTGGTGCAGTTGTTAAATCGGCTACTGCTGCTACAATGGCAGGTTATCAAGATGTAAGTGAGTCTGAAAATGGAGTTACCCCATAGTCGGCGCACGAGCGATGGGATACGGCATCTCCGAGGGAGCGATGAAGTGGGGATTTTCCCGTACGACCATTTCACGAGTGTACTGTAAATATCAGGAATCCGGTAAAACATCCAATCTCCGACATCGCTGCGGCCGGAAAAAGATCCGGCAAGAACGGGACCAACGACGTCTGAAGAGAATCGTTCAAAGTGACAGTAGTGCAACCCATCCGTAAATTGCTGCATATTTCAGTTCTGGGCCATCAACAAGTGTCAGCGTGCGAACCATTCAACGGAACATCATGGATATGTGTTTTCGGAGTGGAAGGCCAACTCGTGTACCCTTGATGACTGCATGATACAAAGATTTACGCCTTGACTGGGGCCGTCGACGCCGATACTGGACTGTTGATGAGTGGAAACACGTTGCCTGGCCGGACGAGTCTCGTTTCAAATCGTACACCTCATGAATCCATGGTCCTGCATGTCAGCAAGGGACTGTTCAAGCTGGTGGAGGCTCTATAATGGTGTGGGGCGTTTGCAGTTGGAGTGATATGGGACGCCTGATACGCCTAGATACGACTCTGACAGGTGACACGTACGTAAGCATGCTGTCTGATCACCTGCATCCATTCATATCCATTGCGCATTCCGACGGTCTTGGGCAATTCCAGCAGGACAATGCGACACTCCACGCGTGCACAGTTGCTTCAGAGTGGATCCAGGAACACTCTTCTGAGTTTGAGCGTTTCCGCTGGCCACCAAACTCCTCAGACATGAACATTATTGAGCATATCTGGGATGACCTGTAACGTGCTGTTCATATCTCCACCCCATCGTACTGTTACTGATTTGTGGACAGCCCTCCAGGGTTCATGGTGTCAATTCCCTCCAGAAGTACATCAGACATTAGTCCAGTTCATGCCATGTCGGGTTTCGGCACTTCTGTGGGCTCGCGGGGGCCCTACACGACATTAAAAATCTAAACTGAACTCCTCCCGAAAAGGCCATGAAGGCCCAATGGTTCCGAGAGGCCGCCGTGTGATCCTCAGCCCACAGGTGTCACTGGATGCGGATATGGAGGGGCATGTGGTCAGCCGTATGTCAGTTTCCGAGACCGGACCCGCTACTTCTCAATCAAGTAGCTCCTCAGTTTGCCTCACAAGGGTTGAGTGCACCCCGCTTTCCAAAAGCGCCTGACAGACCGGATGGTCACCCATCCAAGTTCTAGCCCAGCCCGACAGCGCTTAACTTCGGTGATCTGACGGAAATCGGTGTTGCCACTGCGGCATGGCCGTTGGCCCTACACGATATGAGGCAGGTGTAAATCTACATCTGTGTATTCTCTATAAAATTGCCATTCAGATTAGGCTTTAATCATACCTCTTAACGAACTGACATATTGTCTATGCATTAAATTTCACTCTGCCTGCCATAAAAACCTTAAAATTCTTTGTAGGGAGCCGTACCACTCTTCATGTGCTCGAAGAGTTGGAAATGATTTGGGGCCACTACTGGCCCACAGACCGGATGTACGAAAACGGTGCTTATTAAATACCTCAGCAATTCTTGCATTTGCCACGAATACTGTGGACGAGCATTGTCGTGCAAAGCACCACACCGGCTGTCAAGACACAGCATGGTCATTCTCAGGTTTGTTAATATAGCAGACCTCAGAACTGATTATTCTACCGCGTTCCATGAAATCCACAAACAACAACCTTTCATCGTCCCAAAAATCAGCAGCACTAAGAAATGTTATCATCCGCTGAGTTTTAGTGTTCCCTAAAAGGAGATGAACGACCCAACAGCCTCAAAACATGTGAAAACTCAGTTGTGTTGTGTGACTCTGTTGAACTCTCCGCTCTTTTCGTAAATCGAAGATCAGTTTGTGAGAATTCAATCTACACCTGAACTGATCGTCACAACCTAATTTCGCGTAATAAAAATTAGTTCTTCACTTTCGGTTATTATATAAATTTGCTTAAAGTGGTCTCCTTCAAAATCGATGCTTTAACTTGCATTTACGTTGTAAACTTTCTTTGAGTGATTCAAGTTTTTATATTTGGTTATATGATTTCTCATTTACATGTAATTTTTACAGCCACCTCCATAATCCTCTGTGGTTCCCGCCCTTCAGTATGTGAGTTCTTCCTAGTCTTGATTTGACTGTGGTTGTTCCTTCACGTTGTCTCTTGAATCACACCACCAACAGCCGACTCGGGCAGATTTTGAACGTTTGACTTGGATTTTCTATCCAGATGGCATCTAATGTCTACTCCACGTTCGGAGTCAGTGAGCTCTTCTGAGTAATCTATTCTGCTGTCAATGCTCCTCTACGGACAGCACGATATTAACCGCCTCTCGTGACGTCTAGTGGTCAGTTGCGCATTGCAAAGGAGATTCCGTGTAGTTTTGACCAGACAGTGTACATATAAATGAAGAAAAATTACAGTCTCTGTCGAATGAAATTAACGGTCTAATGAGTACAGCATATGGATTGAGAGTAAATCGGAGGAAAATAAGAGTAATGAGAAGCAGCAGGAATGGGAAGAGCGAGTAACTTACCGTCAGTGCTGGGGATCACAAAGCAGACAAAGTTAAGGAATTCTGCTATCTGGGCAGCAAATTAACCTGTGATGGTTGACCCAGGATGGACGGACCAAGGGGGACTAAAAAGTAGGCTAGCACTGGCAAGATGGGCATTCCTTGCCATGAGAGTTCTACTAGTATCAAATATAATTTTTAATCAGAGGAAGAAATTTCTGAAAATGTACGTTTGGAGCACAGCATTGGGTGGCAGTGAACCACGGACTTCGGGGAAACCGGAACAAAAGAGAATTGAAGCATTTGAGAAGAATTCTGACAATTTGGTGGACTGATAAGGTAATGAATCAGAAGGTTTCTAACATTCTGCGTGGTGTCTGTTTGTTCTATATCGTGTCTCCCTTTTCTTTCTTGATACTTCTCGCGTTGCAACTTGTGGGTCGTTGCATCTGGTCTTTGCTGGAGTTTTTACAATGGTTCTTACAAAAAGTTTTTCTTATATTCATCTAACATATGTCTAGTACCTACATTGTTTTACGCCTTTTTGAAAAGCTTTACATATTTCGGCGCCCTTTCCATGTTACAATTCTAAGATACTGTATTTTGAGTCTTAACTTATACGAGAAACCTCAAATTCGTTTTTTTATTTTTGTGTAGTGTTGTGGTGTATAGCATTTTAGTATTTCATGCTGTTAGACTATCTACGCTTTATCCCTTCACCTTAATCTATGGTACTATTGGTGTTATTTTTGTTTTTGTTTTTATTGAACTACTTTCTTTTTCCCACCTTCCTCTCTCTTCATTCTTCTTTCTCCTGACGATCTTATCTGCAACATAATCTTGAAATATGGTGCTGATTATTTACCAGTAATAAAATTAATCTTCAAACTTGTACTGAAAGTGTTTAATACTGCCAGTCTTAGATAAAAATACCTCTGCTTTAACTCGTAAAATACCCTGTAATTCTCTTTTACTGTGTTCCGAAATACTTGAACTTCTTGCAATTGTTCGTCGATTTCTTTATGAACTTCCAACATGAGTTGAGGCGATTCCCCCTTTTGTGCATACCATTCTAATTCTTCATCCTCTTTATCTCGCTTCATTCTTAATTGTTTGTTTATAACTGGTATTTCTTCTAATTTTAGCTTTTGCTCAAAGAGAAGTGTGACACTCCCGAATGTTACGCTACCTTTCCCCATATCTATTATTGCTCGTCTCTCATTTAAAAAATCTGCACCTATAATCAAATCTACAGTTATTATATTTTGACTAAAGTTCAGTATTCATCACACCATTTATGTTTCAATGATATAGGTAACCGGTTTCGGTTATTTTTACATAACCCATAACCATCATCAGGCCCATGGCTCCCTTAGGATGGTAGGCGGAGCTCTCCTCAGCTGCTACGAAGCAGCTGTACAGTGTCAAAAGCCTTCCGGAAATCCAGACATACGGAATAGATCTGTAATCCCTTATCAATAGCACTCAGAACTCAGTAGAAAAATTAGTCATCCTGACAGTGACGGCAGCTACTGACAGAGTTCTCGCTTCCCACGCCCGGGTTCCCGGGTTCGATTCCCGGCGGGGTCAGGGATTTTCTCTGCCTCGTGATGACTGGGTGTTGTGTGATGTCCTTAGGTTAGTTAGGTTTAAGTAGTTCTAAGTTCTAGGGGACTGATGACCATAGATGTTAAGTTCCATAGTGCTCAGAGCCATTTTTTTGCAGCTACTGACGACCAAATTTACACTTGTGATAATTTGATCAACAGGAATGTCATGTGAATAATAATATTTATCGTGAAATAGAGACTGAATGAAAGAATATGATAGGATACGCGACAAAAACATCAAAGAAAGAATTGCAAAATAATTAGTAACGAAGGATAAAGCCCAGATGGTAAATTGACCAAAGATAACATTTACCATAGAAGGGAGTTGTAGCCGCATAGAAAAGGAAGTTCGATGTGACTACAATGTTACTCGAAAATGGAAATGTTAGCTTCAGTTGCTATGTAGTCGCTCTCTAGTACTACTGCGATCGTAGCATGCATGTAAGCGCTACGAGATTGTTCTAAGCTAATCGGAAGTTTCAAAGTTTTGCGATATAGGCTGAAGTATTATTCAGAAGTCATACTAAAGCAAAGTCATATTTACCGTTAGCGAGAAAACTAGATGCGGAGATTCGCGACGAAGTTGAATCGTGTGTGATTTGTGATGGGACTTGGCCTTCGTTATACTGAATAAGCACGAACATTCAAGGACGTTGAAAAAGAAAGAACGACGACAGAAAAACAATTATTAGTCCCGAGTAGGTAACAGACAAACGCAAACACGAAGAACTTACAATTGCGCCGAGTTGTCAGAAGTTGCCGTCAACGACAGGATTACTGATGCAAACGGAAGCAATTCCCTGAGTGAGAAATAGGCGTGCGTGCTCAGCCTAGGGACAATTAATTACAAGGAACAATAAAATTCGATTCAAACTTTAACTCTTAGTGTTGCCTACATAATTGAGTAGACATCATCATGTGTATTAGTGAAAATTAATTGACTATTAGAATATTACGAAGTGAAAGTGAATTCATGCTTATTTAACAGTGAAAGGCCATCGATTTGTCCCAAGATTACGACGCATCCTGAACATTGCTTAAGTATATGTAATCTCTGGAATTACGTCGTGTAGTTATTGAACACGCGACGTAGCGACGTCTTGACGACGGAATAACAATTTATCAACTTAACATCCTCCCAATTCCATAATGTGGCCCGACTTGGGTGATGGACTGAAGATTCAAGACATTATGTTATTAATAATCAACATCCATTAGCTAACTGGGCATAAGAAGAACTACAGTTGGCCTGTTCGGGCAAGCTGAAAAGTCTGTGGCGGACTCACAACAAAAGAAAATTGGTGGTCATCCTTTCAGGTCGAGGGAGTCATCGCGTCATCGCGTGGTGCAATCGCCGCGTTTATCAGTGTAGAAGCAAGAGCGGCTTACACATTCTGACGCGCTGATCGATCGAAATATTGACATTAACCACGAAAGACAGTATCTGACATATGACCAAACTACGCGAGGAGTTTGTGTTTTTCTACTAGTTTCCGGGTGGTGTTGTCGTGAGCGACGGACGCCGTTCCACGTCGTACCGACTGGGACAGCCATCACCACTGAGTCGTGTTAACTGTAAGGAGAGCTGACGCCACAATACGGTAAACACCAACAAGACGGAGGGACAGGATGACAGCACATCTGTTAAGGCGTTAGGGAATAAGTTCGTTGGTAGAGGAGAGATGGGGCGTGTTGTAACAGGGGTAAGTAGTAACAGGCTCTTTTCACTAGGATCTTAAACTTTATTATCGTATTTCTTTGACTACATTTGACCTATAAACCGCGCCGCATCATGTTGCCATAGCCAGTGTCCCGCCGGCCCGCGCAGTGAGCGGAAGTGTGCACGCGCTTCACTTTTGCCAGGTAATATAAAATTGTACTGTCGTAACATTTTGGTTTGCGTTATTATTATCGACTAATTGCAAACTTTCTATATCTTATTTACATTCAAATTTATCTATCTCTGATAATGTGTAACAGTTTTTAGGATTGGTAAATTGTTTAAATAGTTATCTTGATAAATGTTAAAAATCATACCATGGGGTTAGTTGTAACAAAATCCCGGGGCTTGTAACGTGTTACAACATGCCCCACGTTATGATGTAGATACCTACTTTTTTTTTCCTTTCTACTAGAATGAGGGTGTATAAAAGAAAGTCAGAGTGGGCAACACAAAGCCAAGAAGTGTACGAGTCAGCGGCAGCTGAAGTTGTAGGAAAAAAATGCAGTATTCGGAAAGCTAGTCAAACTTTCGGATTATGTCACGTCTCTCTTTGTAAATACATAAAGAAAAAGAAGAATAATGAATGTTTAAGAGTTGGTTATGTTAAGCCTAGACAAGTATTTACTGCAGAAGAAGAGGGTAGGATGGCTTCCTACCTACTCAAGTGCGCCGAAATATATTTTTGACTACTTCCTATAGAAGTAAGGAAACTAGCTTACCAATGCGGTGTGCAGCTTAATGCTAAAAACATTCCTCCATCTTGGCATCAAAATAACATGGCTGGTACTGACTGGTTCCAAAATTTTATGCGCAGAAATCCACAGTTATCTTTAAGGACACCAGAAGCCACGTCTTTAAGTCGAGCTACGTCGTTCGATAAGACTAACGTTAATTTATTCTTTGCAATATATCAAAGACTTCTCCAAAAATATCAGTTTAATGCTTCTCGAATATGGAACATTGATGAAACAGGGGTCATAACGGTTCAAAAAGCTAAGAAAATAGTAGCGGCTCGTGGCCAAAAGCAAATTGGAGCTATCACATTGGCTGAGAGGGGAACTCTTGTAACACTTGCTTGTGCCTCTAACGCTGCGGGTAATTTTATCCCACCGATGTTCGTTTTTCCCAGACTCAAATATTCTGAAATTTTTATTCGTGGTGGACCTCCAGATTGCATTGGAGCTGGTAATTCCTCTGGATGGATGACCGAAAAAGAATTTATAATTTTTATGGATCATTTTATCAAACACGCCAAACCCACCAAGGAAGAGCCAGTTCTGTTGCTACTTGATAACCATAGCTCACACGTGAATATTGGAGTTGTTGAAAAAGTCAAAGAAAATAATGCCATCATGTTATCGTTTGCCCCGCACTGCTCCCACGATTTGCAACCTTTAGACATTGGAGTCTCCGGCTCTTTTAAAAATTACATAAATAGGGCACAGGCAGCATGGATGCACAACAATCCGGGGAAAACGATGACAATATATGACATCCCAAATATTGTGAAAGAGTCGTTACCGCTTACCTTAAATCCTGCTAATATTATGAGTGGATTTAAAGCTTCTGGTGTGTGGTCTGTGAATGCCGATATTTTCCAAGACTCCGGCTTTGCGCCATCTTATTTTACTGATTGTCTAGATCCTACAGAAGAGCCAGATGTCGTAAATGTCATAGAAAATTTATAATTGAATCTTGAAAATCCAGAACTATTAGATTCTGCCCCTGAATTAGATATCAGCACCACGGAAATTATAAGCCAAATAGAAACGGTGAACGAACCAACTCCGGGTTGCTCCAGTCCACAAAAACCTCTACCAAAGGCGCCACCAAGAAAAACTAATATAAATAGCAGAAGTAAAAGAAAATCTACAGTATTGACAGACACTCCTGAAATAGAAGCTATACAAAATAATATGAGGAAGATGAAGAAACAACAGAAAAAGATGACAAAATTAAAGGAAACAGTAAAGGAAAGGGGAAGGGAAAAGGCAAATCAACAAAACATAAAACCTGAGTGGACAGAGCTAAAAAAAAAAGATTTTATGTTCAGATTCAGAATCTGAATCAGAAGAGTGGTATTGTCTAGTATGTGGTGAACCTTACACAGTTTCAAATAAAGAAGATTGGGTCGAGTGTTGCATTTGTAAGATGTAGGATGTGTTACAGGTGACACTATATCTTTTATTTGTATTAATTGTAGATCAGATGAAGACTGAATTTAATTATAATGGGACCCACCAAATGTTGATTCGTATATAAGTGCAATACTTTGTCAGATAGATATTAAAAAGAGATAATTACGAAGCATACCTTAGATATAAATGATTTAATTACTTACTGTGATTGAAAAGTGCCATGATGATTATATTTAGAATATAAGAAGATGTCAATTTTGTTAACAATAAACAAATAATAAATGATTAGATGTATTATTGTTGTTTTTTTGTCGTTACTACTTGCTCCGGTAGACGTTACAACTTGCCCCAAGCACGAGGTAAGTTGTAACACCGCACTTCTTCTAGCAAATAATTGATTGTAAAATAATGACCAATAGTTTATGGTATTAGTTTTACTTGATTTGTTAGAGGAAGAGTTACAGCATCCATCCTTCTTTATTCAGTAGCTATTTCATCAATGGATCTCAAGATATATTAGTTTTCATGAAAACTGTTACAACAAGCCCTCACTCCCATAGTAGAGGGAACTGTAGAAGGTAAACGCTGTCGAGGAAGACAGAGATTGGAATTCAAGAAGCAAATAATTGAAGACTGTGTTTGCACATGCTGCGCTGAGATGAAGAGGTTGGCGCAGGAGAGTAATTCGTGGCGGGCCGCAGGCACCAGTCAGACGGCTGATGACTCAAAATTAGAAAAAAAAATTAAAAAAATTATATGCAGTATATGAAAATACGCCCTAGTGAGTTAACACTTTATTCCGTGACCCCTTTATACTGTGTGCAGAACAGCGTAGCGTAAGCTCTCCAGGGCAAGAGACGCGAGTTGCAACGTAAATGTGTTGTGATGTTTGCGCTGCCAGAGTAGCCGAGCGGTTCTAGGCGCTACAATCTTGAACCGCGCGACCGCTACGGTCGCAGGTTCGAATCCTGCCTCGGGCATGGATGTGTGTGATGTCCTTAGGTTAGTTAGGTTTAAGTAGTTCTAAGTTCTAGGGGACTGATGACCACAGCAGTTAAGTCCCCTGTGCGGCTGATCCCGGGAGAGGTTCGAGTCCTTCCTCGGGCATGGGTGTGTGTGTTTGTCCTTAAGATAATTTAGGTTAAGTAATGTGTAAGCTTAGGGACTGATGACCTTAGCAGTTAAGTCCCTTAAGATTTCACACACACAGTTAAGTCCCAAAGTGCTCAGAGTCATTTGAATCAATTTTTGTTGTGATGTTTACGCAGTGCCCTGTGGAACAGAAATGCGCCACGACAGCCAGGAGAACACAATGGTTCCGTGCGTAGTGACACGTACACGTCAAATTGTGTAACCTGCTACTGGCCTGGTTGCGGAGCCTCTGAAAGAATGTCGAACTGGTGATGGGCTGCGAGATCGGCAGCTGTCAGAGGGCCGAGGGTCAAGCAGCGCTGGGACGGACGGGCGTCCGGCCGCTTCTTGAACGGCTGGACACGCGGGGCCCGGACAGCGGCACACGTGTCGCAGCCTCTCCGCCTCCGCCGCCGCCGGCAGTAATCATACGCACAGCTGCCCGAGGCGTTCGCCTCGCGGCCGCGACAATGCCGCGTAGCGCCCGCCAGCTGTGCCGCCAGCCCACGACTGCAGGAAACGGGGTGGCGGGGACGTCAACTAGCAGGGGCCACGAGTGCAAGTACTGCAGTCCGATAAACAATGCTTACGGGTCGTTACAGATCGCCTCCGGGTCGAAATTAATGGGTGGAAGGACAATCTAATTTAACGCTAGCATCTACCATACCGGAAAGGGTCGGTGGCTTCGGTAGGGCGATTAAGTCGGGCTGTTTCGTTGTAGAAAGAGCACCGTACGTCTACGTCTATACCCCGGAAACCACTGTACGCTGCGAGGGAGAGGTTACTTTTTGCACCACTGTTACCTCCCGCGTTTCCTGTTTGCTTCACGAACGGTTCGTGGGAAGAAACGCTGTTGATAAACTCCGTGAGAAATAGAAACTCTCTAATTTTACGTTCATGGCCTTTTACTCAGGGTGAACCGCAGTTCCACCGACAAACTTAACGAGCTGTCTATATGAACTAAAACAAGAAGAAAATGTCTAGTAAACGCGGTGCGTACCTTAACAGGTGGAGCACTCTTTTATCTTCGCAATAGTGGGACGCACCTACTGAAAGGCGAGGATGTAACATGAACAAAAACAAGAAAAAAACGTCCGGGGGAAATTGCCTATAAAGCGCACAACTTAAGAGCTATGAGCAGTTATTAATTTTCAAAAATGTTCAAATGTGTGTGAAATCTTATGGGATTTAACTGCTAAGGTCATCAGTCCCTAGTCCGCCCCCCGGTAGCTGAGTGGTCAGCGCGACAACTGTCAACCCAAAGGTCCCGAGTTCGAGTCCCGGCTGGGTCTGAGATTTTCTCCGCTCCGGGACTGGCTGTTGTGTTGTTCTAATCATTATCATTTCATCCCCATCGACACGCAACTTGCCCTAGTGGCGTCAAATCGAAAGACTTGCACCAGGCGAGCGGTCTAGCCGACGGGAGGCCCTCGTCACACGACATTATTATCAGTCCCTAAGCTTTCACACTACTTAACCTAAATTATCCTAAGGACAAACACACACACCCATGCCCGAAGGAGGATTCGAACCTCCGCCGGGATCAGCCGCACAGGCCATGACTGCAGCGCCTTAGACCGCTCGGCTAATCCCCCGCGGCTATTAATTTTAGCTACTGTGAAACATACGTCTTCTACTGAACAAGTACCCATAGCTCATAGGGCATGCCATGTTTACTACCACCTTCGAAAGGTTGTCGGTGGAGTCGACCTACACTATGTGATCAAAAGTATCCTGACACCCCCAAAACCATACGTTTTTCATATTAGGTGCACTGTGCTGCCACCTACTGCCAGGTACTCCACATCAGCGACCTCAGTAGCCATTAGACATCGTGAGAGAGCAGAATGGGGCGCTCCGCTGAACTACTCTGGGGCGCTCCGCTGAACTAAAGGACTTCGAACGTGGTCAGGTGACTGGGTGTCACTTGTGTCATACGTCTGTACGCGAGATTTCCACACACCTAAACATCCCTAGATCCACTGTTTCCGATGTTATAGTGAAGTTGAAACGTGAAGGGACATGTACAACACAAAAGCGTACAGGCCGACCTCGTCTGTTGACTGACAGAGACCACCGACAGTTGAAGAGGGTCGTAATATGTAATAGGCAGACATCTGTCCAGACCATCGCACAGGAATTCCAAAGTGCATCAGCATCCACTGCAGATACTATGACAGTTAGGCGGGACGTGAGAAAACTTTGATTTCTTCGTCGAGCGGCTACTCATAAGCCACATATCACGCCGGTAAGTGCCACACGACGCATCTCTTGGTGTAAGGAGCGTAAACACCGGACGATTGAACAGTAGAAAAACGTTGTGTGGAGCGACTAATCACGGTACACAATGTGGCGATTCGATGGCAGTGTGTGGGAATGGCGAATGCCCAGTGAACGTCATCTGCCAGCGTGCGTAGCGCCAAGAGTAAAATTCGGAAGCGGTGGTGTTATGGTGTGGTCGTGTTTTCCATGGAGTGGGCTTGCACCCTTTGTTGTTTTCCGTGGCACTATCACAGCACAGGCCTACATTGGTGTTTTAAGCACCTTCTTGCTTCCCACTGTTGAAGAGCAATTGGGGGATGGCGATTGCATCTTTCAACACGACCGATCACCTGTTCACAATGCACTGCCAGTGGCGGAGTAGTTACACGACAATAACATCCCTGTAATGGACTGGCCTGCACAAAAGTCCTGACCTGAATCCTATAGAACACCTCTGGGATGTTGTGGAACACCGACTTCGTGCAAGGCCTCACCGACCGACATCGATACCTCTCCTCAGTGCAGCCCTCCGTGAAGAATGGACTGCCAAAAAATCTTCCAGCACCTGGTCGAACGTATGCCTGCGAGAGTGGAAACTCTCATCAAGGCTAAGGGTCGGCCAATACCATACTGAATTCCAGCATTACCGACGGAAGGCGCCACGAACTTACAATTCATTTTCAGCCAGGTGTCCGGATACTTTTGATCACATAGTGTATGTACAGAAATAGAGCTCCAGGATAGACCACGGTCGAGACCGGCTGTCACAGCCAATGTGCCGTCAAGGTGAGTAGCGTGGATGCTGCTTCACAACTAGAAGGTAACTTCCGGCGTACATCAACGACGTATGATTGGCCCGTCACTGTTTACAGTACATATAAATGACCTAGTCGAAAGCGTCGGAAGCTCTTTAAGACTGTTCACAGCTGATGCGGCTGTCTGTAAGAAAGTAGCAACGCCAGAAGCCAGAACTGATTTACAGAATTAACTCCAGAGGACTGATGACTGGTACAGCCTCTGGCAGTTAACGCTGAGCGTAAGTAAATGCAACACTTACTTGTACATAGGAAAAGAAAGCCAGTACTGTACAGTTACACTAGTGATGAGAAGATAATGGGAACAGTATCTACCGTAAAATGTCTAGGAGTAACTTTCCAGATTGTCTTTAAGTGTACGACCACGTAAAACGAATAGTCGACAAAGCAGATGCCAGCCAGATTCATAGGAAGAATGTTAAGGAAATAAAATTCGTCCCCGGAGGAAGTGGCCTACAAAACCTTTGTTCTACAAATTCTTCAATATTCTTCATCAATATGGGATTCCTACCAGTTAGGACTGACAGCGGAGATAGAGAAGACCCATCGAAGAGCGGCGTGTTTCGTCATGGGTTCGTCCGACGCGAGAGTGTTACAGAGATGCCCAACAAATTCCAGTGGCAGACGTACCAGGAGAGGCATTGTGCATCACAGAGAGGTTTACTAATGAAATTTCGAGTGACCTCTTCCCTGGAAGAGTCGTCCAACATATACTCATTTTCAGCAAAAACACAGAACACCTCGAACGACTAGAGTTCAAAAATGGTTCAAATGGCTTTGAGCACTATGCGACTTAACTTCTGAAGTAAACAGTCGCGCCGGCCGCGGTGGTCTAGCGGTTCTAGGCGCGCAGTCCGGAACCGCGCGACTGCTACGGTCGCAGGTTCGAATCCTGCCTCGGGCATGGATGTGTGTGATGTCCTTAGGTTAGTTAGGTTTAAGTAGTTCTAAGTTCTAGGGGACTTATGACCACAGCAGTTGAGTCCCATAGTGCTCAGAGCCATTTGAACCATTTTTTTAAACAGTCGCCTAGAACTTAGAACTAATTAAACCTAACTAACCTTAAGGACATCACACACATCCATGCCCGAGGCAGGATTCGAACCTGCGACCGTAGCGGTCGCTCGGTTCCAGACTGTAGCGCCTAGAACCGCACGGCCACTCCGGCCGGCCGACTAGAATTAGGACGTTCATATTCACAGGACATGTACATTAGTATGTTCTGCAGAAGTGATTAGCAATTGGACGATGTCAAGCAGCTGGTTCAACGTCAACACAGATATCGCGCTGCAACACCAACTACCGGTAAAACGGGCCTGTAGCTGTAAATCGAAAGTAATGGATCAGTGTGACTTGCGCAGGGTGCCTCACAGACATATGCGTGAAACGTAGCGTTAAACCAGTGAGTTTGAAAGAGGGATTGAGAAATGTGCTGCATCCATCCGAGAAATTGCTGCTCGTGTGAGACGAAGTGTGCAGAATAGTTCACGGAAGGCCGTAGAATACGACGAGATGGGTCAGGGCATACCACCCAGACCACTCCCCGTGAATATCGAACCTCATTCGAGTAGCATTACACGAAAGATCTGCTTCCTCCTCGGCTCTGGCGCAACAGTGAAATAGTGTAACACGTGGTACACTGTCAGGGGTGACAGTCCGTCGCTGTTTATTACGGCATGAATTACGCGCGCTTCTTCCACTTCTGCGACTACCTTTGACGAATGCGCAGAAACATACTAGACGGCGATGGTGTAGTGAACGACATCACTGAGGACAGGAACGGCATCAGATGGTGTTTCCGGACGAAACCAGGTTCTGTTTGTTTTTCAAATGATGGCTGCATTTTGGTTCGCAGCGTACAGGGGAGCGGCATCACAGTGACTGCATTTGCACAAGACATACAGAGCCAACTGAAGGCCTTATAGTGTGGGGTGCTATTGGGTGCAACCACGTGTCACAGCTGGTGCGTGTCCAGGGCACTGTGGCCAGTGTGACCTAGGTGAATGACATCCTGCGACCCGTAGCCAAACTTTTCTGCATAACACCAGAAACGCCATTTTTCAGCAAGACAATCCATGACCACACGTTGCTGCACGAACAACCTTCTTGATATCACAGAATGTCAGGCCTTTGGCATTGCCCGCAAGATCGCCAGACTTGCCGACAATCGAAAATGATGTGTTGTACACGGTGAAACGATGGAGGCAGCGTTGTGACCCAATGCCAACCACCACATATAAACTTTGGAACCAGGTGAATTCAGCATGGATGGCCATCACACAGGACGCCATTCGCGACTTATAAGCGTCAGTGTCATCACGCGTGGAACAAATTATCAGAGTCCGCGGCGGACTGTGTGCCAACTAGGCAAAATGCTGTACCGAGGTGACAAGTTCTGCAGGACATACTGATGTACGTGTCCTGTGAATATGAACGTCCTACCTCTAGTCGTTCAAGGTGTTCTGTTTTTTTCTGAACATGAGTGTATTACTTCGTCCCACGAACATCTCGCCTAATGAAACTTCCTGGCAGATTAAAACTGTGTGCCCGACCGAGACTCGAACTCGGGACCTTTGCCTTTCGCGGGCAAGTGCTCTACCATCTGAGCTACCGAAGCACGACTCACGCCCGGTACTCACAGCTTTACTTCTGTCAGTATCTCGTCTCCTACCTTCCAAACTTTACAGAAGCTCGTCTGCGAACCTTGCAGAACTAGCACTCCTGAAAGAAAGGATACTGCGGAGACATGGCTTAGCCACAGACTGGGGGATGTTTCCAGAATGAGATATTCACTCTGCAGCGGAGTGTGCGCTGATATGAAACTTCCTGGCAGATTAAAACTGTGTGCCCGACCGAGACTCGAACTCGGGACCTTTGCCTTTCGCGGGCCAGTGCTCTACAATCTGAGCTACCGAAGCACGACTCACGCCCGGTAATCACAGCTTTACTTCTGCCAGTATCTCGTCTCCTACCTTCCAAACTTTACAGAAGCTCTCCTGCGAACCTTGCAGAACTAGCACTCCTAAAAGAAAGGATATAGCGGAGACATGGCTTAGCCACAGCCTGGGGGATGTTTCCAGAATGAGATTTTCACTCTGCAGCGGAGGGTGCGCTGATATGAAACTCCCTGGCAGATTAAAACTGCGTGCCCGACCGAGACTCGAACTCGGGACCTTTGCCTTTCGGGGACCAGTGCTCTACCATCTGAGCTACCGAAGCACGACTCACGCCCGGTACTCACAGCTTTACTTCTGCCAGTATCTCGTCTCCTACCTTCCAAACTTTACAGAAGCTCTCCTGCGAACCTTGCAGAACTAGCACTCCTAAAAGAAAGGATATAGCGGAGACATGGCTTAGCCACAGCCTGGGGGATGTTTTCAGAATGAGATTCTCACTCTGCAGCGGAGTGTGCGCTGATATGAAACTTCCTGGCAGATTAAAACTGTGTGCCCGACCGAGACTCGAACTCGGGACCTTTGCCTTTCGCGGGCAAGTGCTCTACCTTTTTATTTATTTATTTATTTATTTATTTTCAAGAAGGATCACTCTGTTAAAAGGAACATATAGACCATTTCATCGTATAGTATGTGCATTACATAGTGAGTGGTGAGAGAAGCGTGAGGTTCATCATCAGCTGTCAAATGTGCACACCGACTGCACCCGGCACATTCCAACTGCGTGGGGGGTCAAGGAAGACTGCCTGAAGATAATTGGCAAAGGTTTTCCGATAGTGGGACCATCTATGAACCTCACTGTGGGCTTGCTGCAAGAAATACCAAAAGTCAAGTCGCGACGTGGCAGTATCCACATAGAGGTACGCGATCGTCCAACCTTTGATCCAGATGATCGACTGTGATTTAGTCGCCGGAAAGTAGTCACTCTCCGGATGTAAGAAGGAAGCAGGTGTAATATGTTACGGGGTCACACGGAGGTAGCAAGCCACCATCTGTCCTCCTAGGAGCCAGACGTCCTCCACCGCGATACAAGTTAAGCGGTGATGGTCGTCATCCACTTGGTGACATTTCGGGCATAGTGGAGTGTCCACTAGTCCAATTGCATGGAGCCGTTGGTGGGTGTTGAACTTGCCACAGGCGACAGAGAACCACAGTGCCCGAACGAAGGTAGGAAAGAATTTTTGGTGCACATGTCTCCAAATCTTCGGCCAATGCAACCTGGGGTGTTTCAGTTCAATTACATTACAACTTATCCGTCGTAGCAGCCAAACATAAAAATCCTTCGCGCATGGCGGTCTCGTGCGCGGAAGCTCGTCTCTGATATAACTAAGTTCCACGATAAATGTTGAGACATGCGCAAAATGTGGCGTAATGTTGCCCACCGCCACCGGAGGTGTGAGGGACGCTGGAACCAGGAGATCCAGTAGGCGGGATGTAAGGGAATCACGCCCGCTACGCCATTACTTATACATTGTGGCTAGAAGGAGCGCCGTCGCACGGCAGTGAACATTCGTAAGTCCGAGTCCCCCCTTGTCCGTAGGGAGAGTGAGCGTTTCGTATCGCACCTTGAGGGGCGATCCAATCATCACGAAATAGCCTAGTGCTGATTGAAGTCGACGTCCGAGCGTGAGTGGTAGGGGCAGGATTTGCGAAATATGCACCATTCGAGAAACCACATAAGTGTTCAGGTACTCGACTCGCTGCAAAGGATCAAGGCGCCGTAGGAGATGTTGTCGGACCATGGTACGTGTTGTCTGTAACATACGTCGGTAGTTAACTGCTGCAGTATGTTTTGCAGATGAGGTAAAGTCTATGCCGAGATAGCGGAATCGTGGCACATAAGGAAACGGACTGATTTCTTCCGGCGTAAGGCCCCTTCC
This sequence comes from Schistocerca nitens, assembly GCF_023898315.1. NCBI lineage: Eukaryota > Metazoa > Arthropoda > Insecta > Orthoptera > Acrididae > Schistocerca > Schistocerca nitens. The sequence goes on along the minus strand of NC_064614.1, from coordinate 918,376,912 downwards.
CACCGGCATTGCCGCCGATTTGTTCATGTTCACTGCACTACCCGCCGTCACACTGTGGTCCAACAACAGTTCAAGGACCGTCTTCACCTCTTCCTCAGAACGAACGAGCAGCAGGAGGTCGTCCGCATAGGCACGACATTTGAAGGTGTAGCCCCGTAGTTCCACCCCAGAAAGAGAATTGGTGAGCCTCCCAATTAATGGTTCCAACGCTATCGCGAACAGCAGCATCGAAAGAGGGCAGCCCTGGCGAATGGATCGTCGAATTTGAATGGGCCCTGCTATACGCCCATTAACCTGTATCAAGGATTGTGCGCCCCCGTAAATCCTTCTAATGAGACCAGTAAAACGGTCTGGAAAACCCATTTGTTCCAGTACAGCATACAGATAGTTGTGGCGCACCTTATCAAAAGCACTGTCAAAATCAACCGCCACCATCGCCGCTTTAAGACGGCACTCCTCCGCCAGCGCTATCACATCACGGCATTCGCCAGTAGCTGTTTGCACATTCACCGATCCACCCGGTGTCGTCTGTTCCGGAGAGAGAACGCTACGAATTAACATACGACATCGGGACGCTAGCAACCGTGCAAAGATCTTATAGTCGGCATTAAGCAGGGTGATGGGGCGATAATGTGTGACCGTAATTCCTGGCTTCGGTTTATGTACTGGCACCAGGAGGCCTTCCATAAAAGCCGGTGGAATAGGCGCATCGGAATTTAACATCTCATTGTACATTTCCGTCCATCGCGGTGCCATTTCGTTGCGAAATTCTCGATAGAATTCAGCAGGAAGCCCATCAATGCCTGGGGACCAATTCAACGCACCTTGTGCGATCGCATCATGTACTTCCTCACAGCTAATGGCTTCCAATAAGGTTCCCGCGGCTTCCACTGTCAGTGTACGGGAGACGGAAGTGGCTATACGGTCGAGGTCATCGAAAGAGGCTGCTTCTTCCCGATAGATGTGTTGGTAATGGTCGACGAATGCAGAGACAATGTCCGCTTGACGCGTCATTCTTCGGTCTTCGCGGGTGATTAACTCCCGTACCAAAACGCGTCGTCGGTGCTTTCGTTCATTCACGACGTGGTGCATGGAAGGAATCTCGTGCCTTACCGTATCGTAACATCTGGCGCGCACCATGGTTCCCTGAAGATGTTTCCGAGCTAAAGCCACTAGTTTAGCTTTTATCCTTTTGCGTTCGATCCAGATGTCCTGTCCCGGCGGGCCATCATCCAGGTCGCGCAGTGCTGCAAAATAAAAGTCGGTGGTACGGCGGCGCCATTCTGCCATTTCCCTACTATATGAGATGAACGTACGGCGAAGTGCCGGTTTAGCACAAGTCAGCCACCAATCAAGCTTCGTCGCATACCTTCCAACCCTTCGCTCGCACATCGTCCATGTCTCAAGGATCCGTTGACGGCATTCCGGATCATGTAGATGTTGAATGTTTAGTTTCCACGGGGCCTTACTGTTCCACACCTCTCTACGGGGAAGAAGCACCGTACAGATGTAAGCGCTGTGATCGGAAAATGCCAACGGCCAGCGTTCCGCGTCCTGGACATCATTTGCATGAGCCCGTGAGATATAAATGCGATCTAATCTGCTCGCCGAATGACTTGTCACATAGGTGTATCCCGGTGCAGCTCCATGTCGTAATTCCCACGTGTCACTAAGTACAAGGTCGTTGACAACGATTCGCAACTCCTGGCTGATGTTTGCTTGCGGCCATTGGTCTTTCTGGCTGAGAACACACTTGAAATCTCCACCAATTATTACACATTCAGAACGTCCATGGAATAGTGGAGCAATGTCTTCTGCATAAAATCGCGCCCTTTCCCGCCGCCGATTGTTTCCCGACGGTGCATAAAGATTGATGATGCGTGTCTCAAACGTCGTGAAAGCCATTCCCCTGGCCGACGGAAGATAACACACGTTTTCCACTGGGAAGCCATCTCGCACGTAAACTGCCACCCCACTCCCATTGTGATCTCCATGTGATGAATAGGATTGGTAGCCTGCGATGTATGGGAGTGCAGCTATGTGGACTTCCTGCAGCAAAGCAATATCCACATCAGATGCCCAAACCGTTTCCTTCAATAGGTGTATTTTGGCCGGTGAACGCACATCATTGATATTTAATGTCGCAATACGGTTCGCATGGCGTTGAATCCCACTCTGTCGAGGCGCAAAAACATCTCCCTGCACCGGCGCCGGAGGTTGAGTTAGAAGACGTTCTCTCGCCCCTCTCCCTTCACCTTCAGCAATTATTAGTCCGTCTTCGTGAGTGCCGGCTGCCTCTGTATGACGTCCGGCGCCTCCTCAATATCCTCATACCACATCTTTTCAGGCTGTGATATATTCGTGTCCATAGCCACAGCATCTGCGTCTGGAGAGCCAACTGGCTGTGATTTCTCTTCAGCATCACCACGTACCGGTACCGTCAATGTGACAGACCGCTGTGGGTCGGATCGAACAGTTCCCAGTGCCTCATCCTGTTTCGTAGAGGCTGTTGTGTCGTCTTGGTCCACAGGCACATCGTCGTCGGGGCAAGGGGAGTCATCCCGAGGAGATGTCGTGCGACGCCGCCGTTTCCTCCTTTTCGGGGAACGCTGTTTGCGTGATCTTCCGTCCGTGTCCTCAGATTGCCGGGAATCACGGCTGCCCGAAAGAAAAGCATCCGTAGGAACTGGAAGTGTTTCGAGTCCCATCGTTGAACTTGGCGGGAGTTCGGTCAAAACTAATGACGTCGTCTCAGAGTGCGTTTCAGACGGAACAGCATCCGTAGTGGCTGGAACTGCTTCTTGTACTATCGGTGTGCTTGGTGGGAGTTCGGTCTCATCTGATGTTGTCGCCGGAGATTGTATGCTCGACGGAGCAGCATGCTCTGTCATCCCGACGTCTGCGACAAGGTTTCGGAGAGTGCCATCTTGATCTTCCACCGGGGCTGTGTCCTTTCGGTCATCAGCGGACGCAGTGAGGGCTTTGGCATAGGTGATCGGTAGTACTGTCATCGCCGGCGACGGCTCCCGCACATCTGAAGGCAGTTGCGTAATCCGCCGTTGCATACAGTTCGACCTGAGGTGTCCCTCCTGGCCACATCCAGAACATGTACGTGGTTGACCATCGTAAATCACCACCGCCCGACAACCACCAATTGTCAGATAGGACGGTACATGCTTCTGAAGATCAATAGTGATCTGCCGCACTCCATTAAGAACGGGGTATGTGGCGAATTGTGTCCAGCGTTCTGCTGTGTGACCATGTACTGTGCCATATGGCTTAAAAGCCTCGATAACTTCGTCAGCCGGGAGCTCAAATGGCAGCTCAAAAACACGTATTGTCCGTATACCCAGACCAGCATGTTCTACAGTTACCGTACCGACATTCCCGTCAACATGGCTAAATCGGAGACCCGCTTTTGTCGCCTGTAGAATTCTCTCACACGCCGCGTCATTTACCATCTTAACATACACCGTGGGACTAACGATGGATAGGTGAATTCCGATAATATCGTTTGGCGGTATCTTGACGTCCTCTCGAATGAATCGTTCCACTGCTAAAGCCTTTGGTCGTTCGTAGTCTTTGCAGAAATTGAATCGTAATGTAGTTTTCCTGTACTTGTTCGCCATGATCGTTGTTACTAGCCCGCGTGCAGACTAAGTCCACAAGTAAACAAACACTCGCACACGCCGCACAGGCGGAAGTATCGGACCTCCGCTTCGCACGGCTGCTAGCGCCGAACTGTGTCCATCTGAGCTACCGAAGCACGACTCACGCCCGGTACTCACAGCTTTACTTCTGCCAGTATCTCGTCTCCTACCTTCCAAACTTCACAGAAGCTCTCCTGCGAACCTTGCAGAACTAGCACTCCTAAAAGAAAGGATATAGCGGAGACATGGCTTAGCCACAGCCTGGGGGATGTTTCCAGAATGAGATTTTCACTCTGCAGCGGAGGGTGCGCTGATATGAAACTTCCTGGCAGATTAAAACTGTGTGCCCGACCGAGACTCGAACTCGGGACCTTTGCCTTTCGCGGGCCAGTGCTCTACAATCTGAGCTACCGAAGCACGACTCACGCCCGGTACTCACAGCTTTACTTCTGCCAGTATCTCGTCTCCTACCTTCCAAACTTTACAGAAGCTCTCCTGCGAACCTTGCAGAACTAGCACTCCTAAAAGAAAGGATATAGCGGAGACATGGCTTAGCCACAGCCTGGGGGATGTTTCCAGAATGAGATTCTCACTCTGCAGCGGAGTGTGCGCTGATATGAAACTTCCTGGCAGATTAAAACTGTGTGCCCGACCGAGACTCGAACTCAGTCCCGAGTTCGAGTCTCGGTCGGGCACACAGTTTTAATCTGCCAGGAAGTTTCATATCAGCGCACACTCCGCTGCAGAGTGAGAATCTCAATCTCGCCTAATGACCGCGACAAGAAAATTCGAGAAATAAAGTCAGTACAGAGGCTTGCCGACAGTCATTCTTCCCACGCGCCATTTGCGAGTGGAAGAGGGTAGAGGGCGTCAGTTAGTAATACCAAAAGTACCCTCCGCCACGTCCCATAAGGTGGCTTTTGGAATATGATATATATCTACACAATAAGCTCTGTAGCTGTCAGTGAACACTGGCAATGGTGTGTGTGTGTGTGTGTGTGTGTGTGTGTGTGTGTGTGTGTGTGCAATGACTGAGACGAAAGATCACAGCAGGCCACAAGATTCAGATGAAAGTTACCTCAATTTAATTGCTGCTGCAGTTTGGAGCCAATGGAGATGCCTTTCAGTCACGGATGGTTACAGGTAACGAAACCGGGGTGCATCGCTTTCAACCGTAAAAAAAAAGGCAGTCATAGGGGACAGGCATCATCCGCAATCATCAAGGCAGCTCGCTCTGCTGATAAAGTCATGATGACAAGTCTTTTAGGATAGTGATGGTTTCTTTCTCAAGTGCGTTTGGCAGTAAAGATTAATCACTAATAGAGAGACATTTGTGAAGACTGAACAAACTCAAGATGCTTTTCCGTCGCAAAATTTGGTCTGACGAGAATACAAAAGAAATCCTGTTCCAGGACGGCGATGCACGCCCAACCACAAGTCTCAGAACCCCGGAACACTTCGTGAAATTGGGTTTGTCGTCATCGTGTCACCCACCCGATAAGGCCAATTCACTTTGAAGATGGTGGCAGCATCGGTCATGCATCGCAAACATGGCTAGAAGCACGAGCGTTTCACAGTAGGGACTACATATTCCTATGCAACACTGGCGTAAGGTCACTGAACGTGCTAGAGACAATGTATTAAAATAGTTGTTGAAAAACAAGTGTTTACTGACTGTCACGAAATTTCCTGAAGGGTGAATACGTGCTGAGAAAAAAAAATTGTGATGTAGTATTTATTTAACGACGGTCGTATATTTGAAACCTCACTGAATATTCTACGCCCTCTCCCCTGTATCTGTCGTAGAAAATACTAATTTTACTACGGAAGAGAAATATCTGAAGATGTATTAAACTTATTAATCCTTATATTACAGCGTGGTCAACTCTTGTTTGCTAGTTACATAACTTTCTGTTAAACATCTTCGTCGTCTTTAGTATTCTTATTTTTAACTGTATTGTTGCTGGAGCTCATATGACGCGGCGTGATCTTTTTCCTGAAGTCAGGTTCCCGCTCGATTTTCGGGGGATGTTGATGGCGCCATTCAGCCTATTTACAGTTTGACGGTACGCTCACTTGGCGGATTACTATTACTATACCATAAGACAAAAGAAAGACACACCACAAAGAATTATCCGAATGGGACGGAAATCGATAGATGTGATTTACAGATAGAGACAAACAGATGATTATAATTTCAGAAAAATCGGATGATTTATTTAAGAGAAAGAGCTTCACAAATTGAATAACTCAATTAAGTGTTTCCTGCTCTGGAAGGTACCCAGGCATGTATTCAGCTTCACACTGATTGACAGAGTTGTTGGATGTCCCCTTCAGGAATACGTGGCAAATTCTGCCGAATTGGCGAGTTAAATAGTCAAAATTCCGAGCTGGTTGGAGGGACTCACTCATAAGTCTTGAAACGTTCTCAGTTGGGATGAGATCCGGTGACTTAACTGGGTTAAAACAACAGTCTAAATCGCAATAAAACTTTATCCATGACAGATTTCGACCTCTACATGACTTCGAAATCGATCAGTAAGAGAATATTATTGCCGTATAGACAGTTGTTTTAACCCAGATGTATCACCAGACCGCCGCGGATGGCAACCAAATGCGTCCTGCTATGAACGGAAGTGGCAACCCAGACCATCACTCCTGGTTGTCGGAGCATATGAGGGGCTACATTCGGGTTGGTAGCCCACCGCTGTCCGGGTCGTTTGCAGTCTCGTCTTCGGTCTGGAATCTCACTGAGAGGAATAGAACTACCCTCACTGCCGAGTGCCGCTTCCGCTTCGACCTGAGCCCCGATCACCAGCGAAGAAATGTCTGGAGATGACCCTGTTACGATGGGAAACAAACCTAACTGTTTTCCGCCGTAAGGCCCGGGGTGTTGTTTCATAGCAGGACCCCTTTGCTTTTCATCCACTCGTTATTGACTTGCTGATTTTGTGAAGCTCCTTCTGTTGAATAAATCATTCATTCTTTTCTCAAAATGTAATCATTTCTTTGTTTGTACACGTACATTTCGTCTAGCGATTTCCGTGCTATTCGGATAAATCCTTCGTATTGCGTATTTTTTTTATGTGGGTAGTGAATCTTCTGTCCATTCGCATATTTGGATCTGATATGACGTAATTTATACACCTACCTGAGGATGAGGCTTAAACTACGAAACCGGTTGTGGGTCCAAGTAAAGGCTCTTTTTTACAGCTGTTCGTGCATGTCATTCCACAAGATGTACATTCACAGCTCCATTTGCCCTGAAAAAAAGTTACTCGCAAAAATTTAAGATGTTAAATGGCTGGGTTGTATCGTATTGTATTGAACTAGGGACCTAGAAACGATGGAGAACCTTCGTCCCCACCGTAGCCCTCATTGGTTCACAACAGGCCACAGCAGTCCACTCACCCCACCGCCGCCCCACACCGAACCCAGGGTTATTGTGCGGTTCGGCTCCTAGTGGACCTCCCCAGGAACGTCTCACACCAGACGAGTGCCACCCCAAATGTTTCTCTGGTAGAGTAATGGTGGGTGCGTGTACGTGGAGACAGTGTTTGCGCAGAAATCGCCGACAGAATGTACGAGGGCAGTTCAATAAGTAATGCAACACATTTTTTTTCTCGGCCAATTTTGGTTGAAAAAACCGGAAATTTCTTGTGGAATATTTTCAAACATTCCCGCTTCGTCTCGTATAGTTTCATTGACTTCCGACAGGTGGCAGCGCTGTACGGAGCTGTTAAAATGGCGTCTGTAACGGATGTGCGTTGCAAACAACGGGCAGTGATCGAGTTTCTTTTGGCGGAAAACCAGGGCATCTCAGATATTCATAGGCGCTTGCAGAATGTCTACGGTGATCTGGCAGTGGACAAAAGCACGGTGAGTCGTTGGGCAAAGCGTGTGTCATCCTCGCCGCAAGGTCAAGCAAGACTGTCTGATCTCCCGCGTGCACAGCTGTGACTCCTGCAATGGCGGAGTGTGCGAACACACTCGTTCGAGATGATCGACGATCACCATCAAACAACTCAGTGCTCAACTTGACATCTCTGTTGGTAGTGCTGTCACAATTGTTCACCAGTTGGGATATTCAAAGGTTTGTTCCCGCTGGGTCCCTCGCTGTGTAACCGAACACCATAAAGAGCAAAGGAGAACCATCTGTGCGGAATTGCTTGCTCGTCATGTGGCTGAGGGTGACAATTTCTTGTCAAAGATTGTTACAGGCGATGAAACATGGGTTCATCACTTCGAACCTGAAACAAAACGGCAATCAATGGAGTGGCGCCACACCCACTCCCCTACCAAGAAAAAGTTTAAAGCCATACCCTCAGCCGGTAAAGTCATGGTTACAGTCTTCTGGGACGCTGAAGGGGTTATTCTGTTCGATGTCCTTCCCCATGGTTAAACGATCAACTCTGAAGTGTATTGTGCTACTCTTCAGAAATTGAAGAAACGACTTCAGCGTGTTCGTAGGCACAAAAATCTGAACGAACTTCTCCTTCTTCATGGTTCAAATGGCTCTGAGCACTATGGGACTCAACTGCTGAGGTCATTAGTCCCCTAGAACTTAGAACTAGTTAAACCTAACAAATCTAAGGACATCACAAACATCCATGCCCAAGGCAGGATTCGAACCTGCGACCGTAGCGGTCTTGCGGTTCCAGACTGCAACGCCTTAACCACACGGCCACTTCAGCCGGCCCTTCTTCATGACAAAGCAAGACCTCACACAAGTCTTCGCACCCGAGAGGAGCTCACAAAAACTTCAGTGGACTGTTCTTCCTCATGCACCCTACAGCCCCGATCTCGCACCGTCGGATTTCCATATGTTTGGCCCAATGTAGGACGCAATCCGTGGGAGGCACTACGCGGATGATGAAGAAGTTATTGATGCAGTACGACGTTGGCTCCGACATCGACCAGTGGAATGGTACCGTGCAGGCATACAGGCCCTCATTTCAAGGTGGCGTAAGGCCGTAGCATTGAATGGAGATTACGTTGAAAAATAGTGTTGTGTAGCTAAAAGATTGGGGAATAACCTGGTGTATTTCAATGCTGAATAAAACAACCCCTGTTTCAGAAAAAAAAGTGTTGCATTACTTATTGAACTGCCCTCGTAACTGAGGCCGAATAAGGGGAACCAGCCCTCATTCGCCGAGGCAGATCGAAAACCGCCTTAAAATCATTCACAGACTGGCCGGCACACCGGACTTCGACAATAATCCGCCGGGCGGATTCGTGCCGGGTACCGGCACGCTTTCCCGCCCGGAAGTCAGTGCGTTAGACCGAAGTGCTAACCGGGCGGGCAATGGCTAGCTTGCAGGAATCGTGAATCACTTTAGACATGTGTGGAATTATTACATCTGCCTTAACTATCTTAAATGTTTGGAACATGAGTGACATGGGTATGATTACCACGCGTGTGGTGACTCTAAGCCCTACCCAGTTCCATAGTGGGTGTTTGAAAGATGGAACTTGGTAGGAATACGTTTGTTTGCTCAGTAATATACGCAAAGTGCTCAGTCGTGCTACAAATCTGTGGACATCCGGCCTTGCTGTACTAGTGCAGGAACGACCGTGCACATGAAGCTCTAACACTGCGTCGCCACCAACGCTAGCGATTAGCACAAGCTCGTTTACTTTTGCTGAAGTACTGGTATCTACGGGGTAAGCTTTAACGAAAGGACATGGCTGTCGTGAAAGTGAATATGAAACTTTTATTGATTTTTATGTGTTTTATCTTTATAAAACAATGGCATTATTGTGAGAACTTCGGGTAGATGAAGTGTGGTGTCACCGCCAGACACCACACTTGCTAGGTGGTAGCCTTTAAATCGGCCGCGGTCCATTAGTATACGTCGGACCCGCGTGTCGCCACTGTCAGTGATTGCAGACCGAGCGCCGCCACACGGCAGGTCTAGAGACACTTCCTAGCACTCGCCCCAGTTGTACAGCCGACGTTCATAGCAATGGTTCACTGACAAATTACGCTCTCAATTGCCGAGACGATAGTTAGCATAGCCTTCAGCTACGTCATTTGCTACGACCTAGCAAGGCGCCGTATTCAATTGATATTTATATTGTGAAGCATGTACAGTCAAGAGTGATGTTCTACAATTATGGATTAAAGTTAAGTATTACAGCAACTGCGTCCGTTTTTCTAAGTTCTCATTTCTCTGACTTGTTCCAGACCTCACGCCAGTCTGCGTGTAATTAAACGCGTGCATTTCGGCCTCCTCTACCAATACGGTGTTGGCTCTTCTGCCAACACAGCATGAAGGTTTGTAAATATACTCCACGTCATGAAGATTTTAGTGTGCTGATATTTCTGATGTTGAAGGCATGATATATTTTTTTGCATTATGTGCGGCGAATCTACATTTTAGTTTCCAAAGCATTATACCTTGGTTGTGTTATCCACAAGACAATATTTGTGTAGTCTAAAACATCCGTATTTTCGTAGTTGGAGAAGGGTTGAGAAAAACACTTTCACAAGTGTGGGACCGACGTAGCATATGGTCTAAATGCCAAAAAGGTGAGACCTGCCGACCGGAACGTGCCTGGAACCTCGACGCTAACTTTTCCCCTTTGTATTCACACTGGCTTCGTCGCAAGGGGTCGATGTCCGGCGCTGATAGCAGGGGCCCTCGCCGGGATTCGACACGCGCGCCCCTTCCAGATAGCATCTCAACACGACGTGCCGATTACGCATGCGCCAACGTGGGCCAGCGTGTAACGTGCAGCCGTGAAAACGAACCAGCGACGGCGGCGAGATACGGCATTCACTGATGCCAACGGGTCTGTGTTCAGGATGGCACGTCTTCCACCTCCCTCTAATGTCTTATCTGACAGCACCTGAATCTTGCCACCCCTGAATCTTGTACTTCTCTTCCGTAGCAGCTCACCGAAGACGTTCTACTCTGTACAAGTTTATGGAGATAACGTCAATCGAAATTAGCACTGAGTCACACTGAATCCTATAATTTGGCCTTGATGAAAGAATGTAAGACATAATTGGTAGCTCTTAACTTCTAAAGTTACACATTCATTAAGTTTTCATGCTTCTGCTTCGAAATATTGTCCTAAAACTGAAAATAGTTTACAATCCTGATTCTGGTCAGTGTTTTCGAGAAGTTGATAAGAGATATCTATTCTGTCGTACATGTCCGACAGTCCAACTGGTGGTACAGCAGCCATAAAGAAACTATATTAGGAGAAACTAGAACTTCATCTGCCTACAGGCATGAAAATAAATCGATGATGAAGGTTGAAAATTTGGATGGTGAAGGTTGAAAGTTTGTGCCGGGTCGGGACTCCAAATAGAAGCCCTGCTTCTTTGGAAGAGTTGCCTTATCCGCCTCGCCAATCCAAACACGTTACCCGTCTAACCAAAATTCTCAACCTGTCAGTGCATGTAGGGTTTCAATCCATTAGCCCTACTGCTCGTAGCTTTCGTTAAGTCCCATATGGGTTCGAAAGGTATGGAGATGGAGCATGTGCACTGAAAGTACCTAGAGCCGTCCATGCTCACACATACACTGACGAAAAAGAAAAACGGCAAAACAAGACACCGAAAAATAATAAAGTAAACTAATGAAATATCCTGATTACATTTGTCAAGGTAACATATTTAAGTGATCAACAATGCAGAATCGCATTCTCTTGTACAAGTGCTGGATGTCAGTTTGTGGAATGGTTGATCGACACAGGGACAGCTAATGCTGGTTATGGATGACGCTGAAGTTCAAAACGTCTCTGTGGAGTCGTTTCATAGACGCTTGTCTCACTGGCTATTCTGTCCAGCGCCTGATTGCGGTTTAATTTATTAACTCTCCCAGAAAGACTGAGCAATCAAACTAAGGCTTATTAAATAATATGACGTTCGATTTTTTTGTGGTCCATAGGAAACCATGACCTGTATTTATTACGTTTTCCCTTCACCCTACTCTATGTGTGCGTGAAGGTGATTAAATGAGTGTTTTTACGAGTGGTTTCGGGTTTCTTTTGTGGGGGACGCTGAGTTGGTTGTCGTATGCTAGGAGCAGGTGATGTTTGCTTCTCGTCTGAAGGGTAGCACAGGATGACCAACTTAGGATCCCAGTACCTGGACAGAGAGGTTTAACCCCTTTAGTCTGAGGTTAATTTGTCTGTCAGGTTGGTGGCGGAAGCCTACCCCTCTGGTAGCTTCCGTTGTACCGGTAGTTAGGCGAAGCTCGGTGGAGAAAGGACACTCTGCAGCTAGCGGTTGCTGAGTACAGTTCGTAGCTCCTAGAGAAGGTTTCTGCTGATAGGAAGTAGGTCGAATTAGAACTTCCCTATGTTAAATTCATGACATATTTAAGAAGTTTAGCTTAACTGAAGCGTTTGTAGTTATGTATTTTCGGAATGTGGCATAATTATTTTGTTAAAAATCGGCGTCGATGGTGGTTGAAATTCAAAGTGCGGAAGTTGCTTTATTTCTTTCGGACAGTCATGGGAATGTAGGTGGAATGATTGAATTATTGTGTTCCATTTCCCTTTTGTGTGTTTTTGCTTTTTAATTGCGCGATTCCACTATTTTTTGCGAATTATTTAGTTGAACTTTTTTATTCAGGCACCAGTCATGTGTATTCATAGAATTTGCATCAAATTCAGTAATTAAATAAATGTGCTACGTAAAAGATAAACTCTGCGCCGTTTATCTTTCTCATTGATGCAAGTTTTCAAATTAATTTTCTTTTCTGATGTTTTTAATATGCGACATACAATGATGTTCATCTTGTTAGTTTCTTTAAAAAAATTATTAATTATAAATACTAGATTTAATTAAACTGATAATTTCCAGTTCGGTCTTTTCTTAATTGTTATGAAGGGCTTGGGCTGGTGGCGACCCTGTAATTTTTAAATTTGTGATTGTCCTCGTGAAGTGGCTTAACCAGAAATTGCGCACAAGGATTAATCCCCATTATTCTTGGTACATAACGTATGTGGAGCCTTGGCTAGGATCCGTTTACAGTTCTGTATACATACTTTACAAGTTGTCGTCTGACGATGTCTCATGTCTGCTGGATTGGAGACAGATATCGAGAAGGCCAAGGCAACATGCCGACAGCCTGCAGAGCATGTTGGATGACAACAGCGGTATGTGGACGAGTGGGAGTTTGGGAAACACCCACTGGAATGCTGCTCGTGAATGGCAGCAAACAGGTCGAACCACCAGACTGACGTTCAGATTTTCAGTGAGCATGCGTTGTACAATCACGAGAGTGATTCTGTGTTACACGAAATTGCACCCAGGACCCAGGTGGAGGTCTAGCGTGTCTCGTACGAAAATGGGTTGGTCGCAAACCCTCAACTGGGCTCCTTCTAACCAGCACACGATCAAGACTGGTACCGAGACATCATCAGAAAACGCAAGAGACCTACACCTACCCTCCAGTGAGTTCTCTCCTGACCCCACTGAAGTCGCAAATGGCGGTAGTTTGGAGTCATTGAAATGCGTGCTACAGCGTGTTTGGCTCGGAGCTGTCCTCGAAGTAACCGATTTGTAACAGTTCGTTATATCACTGTGGTGCCAATTGCTGCTCAAATTGCTACAGATGCAGTAAGATGAGCCATAGCCGTACGCTGAACACGATGGCCACGTGGTCGTCCGGAGCTCCGTCTCCTTGCGACCGTACATTCTCGTGACCAACGTTACCAGCAGTCTTGCCAAATCTTCCTAGAGTATCGCGGAAGGTACACCCTGCCTCTCGTAGCCCTATTACACGACCTCGTTCAAACTGAGTGAGGTGTTGATAATGACGTCTTCGTCGCCTTAAAGGCATTCTTGACTGACATCAACCCACCACGTCCAGTATCAAAGGTAACTAACGCTCATGATCGTTACAGCATGTATTTAAAGCAAACCTCAGTTGCATCATCGTAGTGGGACTACCATCGCCACTCTTATGCAACTGACACGAAATTTGAATGGCATCATGTTTCAGACGTAGAAACATGGCTACCAGTTTTCTTTTATGTCGCACGATTCCTTCTTGGCGTTGTGGTTTTATTTCCGTCAGTGTATATTGATATGTTGTCTCTATCCAGTTCGGCATGTCGGCACTGAGTCCCTAAGGTCGTCCTCACTCATACACACTCGTATAATGTCCAACAGAAGCTAGGTAATTTCAGTGCGAATACACCATATCTTCCGAAAGCTGATGGTTCAATGAGTGCCACAAGCAGTGGGGATAATGGATGCGAGTTCTACTTGCGCGAGACGGAAATTGGAGTGGACGGGAAATGTGTCCGGATGGCTGACGCAGTTGAGGTAACCCTTCTGGAGAAGCGGAGCATCCAGGTCCGACTCCCGCTCTGGTACAAATTTTCAACCTACACCACTGATATATTTCAAAGCCTGTAGGCTGCTGAAGTCTTGATTTCGTGTAATATAATTTCCGAGAACTCTCTCTAGGTTGTAAACCAACTGCAGGAACTGGAAATCCCCTAACGAGTATTCCAGAGTGAGAGTCTCATTGCCTCTGTTCGTTCCTGCAATGTGAGAACGGTTCGCCTGGTATTTGCCTGATAAAACTCCTGACACTAAGACACTTCAGAACTTTTTACCTGTAGCGCTAGAGCGTAAAACATACACAGAAAATTAAGAAATATTTAACTTAATTAGAGGGCACGTACTCAGTGATCAGCATGTCCGGCTGCTGTGCGGTCGGACGTGGTTCGATTCCCGCTATTGCCAAGGAATTTTCCTCGGAGGAGGGGGTTGAAGCACTCACTCTCTTGTTCCCTACTGAGAAGCTATTTGAGTGAGAAGTAAGTAGTGGCTCCAATGTCAATAGACCTGAAAATGGCCGGGAGAGTGGTATGCTGATCCCACGCCCCACCACACCACATTCAGTTGCTCCATTGGCAGAGGGCGACACTGCGGTCGTTCGGTTGCGATTGGAACGTAACGGTCTGAACGCGGAGCTTTGGTTCTTGCTTTAATGTGATGGCCATGTCCAGCACGACTGATTTTATAAGCTAGTAGAAGGAATCATTCTGAATGTGAAGATGTTGTAATGCATCATTTCCCTCGTGTATGGATATTTGTTGTTTTTAAATTCATATATTATTAAACAAGTGACATACCACGTTTCCAACAAGAAAAGAAAACATGCAGTTATAAAATTTGAAAGAAGATATTAGATCTTTCAATCCTTTCTTACTTCGTAAAATTTCTCTGTAGAAGATTATGTCTTTAACCATGACAGTTTGATATCATTCTCATAAAATAGTTTACTGCAGGCCCAGAAGTCATCGTTGGAAAGTAGCGAACTTGGTGGTGTGGAACGGTGTTATTGTTAATTGTCAATGCAAAGAAATACTTTCCACAGTAATAATAGTCACAATCGGACCTCGTTAAAAACATAGACTGCAGGATCGAGATACAAATACTGAAACGGGAAAAAAAGGTATGGGGCTATTATGGCGCGCGAGCGTTGGGTCACCAGTCGACTACTTCTAACTAATTTAGAGGCAAAGAATTAAACAAAATAAACTTCATCACTGCGGAATTATAGGGTTTCGTTACATGCTGCGGGCCCGGTTTTAATTCCCGGCCGAGTTGGAGATTTTCTCCGCTCGTGGACTGCGTGTTGTGCTGTCCTGCCCATCATCGCCGACACGCAAGTTGCCCAGCGTGGTGTCACCCGCAATAAGACTTGCAACTCGACGGCCGAACTCCTCCGGATGGGGCCTCCCGCCCATCACTGCTATACGATCATTTCATAGGGTTTCGTACTATGCTACCTACATAAAGAGGAAATAGTCTTATTGAACTCACAATCCAAGTTACAGAAATGATACAACGTTACATCACAGAGTTTCGGGGAAGAAAAGGGAAGGAGTTACAATTCTACGATTTTAACAAAAAAGGATCGAAAAGGTCTCTTCCACAGATGTCTTCGATACCAAGATTAATTTGATTTTCTGCTTAATTTTTTTTTGTTTTTTTTCTTTTTTTGCTATAGAGTGTGGATAAATGAATCATTTTCACGTTTTAGGAACGAAAATGAGATGTAGCGCAATGGATATGCATGGTCTTGTTGACGAGTCGATACCTTTACAGGATTAGATTGTAAAGTTAACGTCGTGGTCACGTACTACTTTATTGATATTGATTGCTGCTTTTGCCTTGTAGTGGATTGAGTGTAACTCGGAAAAAGACAAAAGTAATGAGAAGTAGCAGAAATGAGAACTGCGAGAGACTTAACAACAAAATTGGAGATCACGAAATCGACGAAGTAAGGGAATTCTGCAAAATAACATATGACGGATGAAGCGAGGAGAACATAAGGAGATAAAGGAGTCTACCACAGGGAAAGATGACATTTCTGGCCAAGAGAAGTTTACTAGTCTCAAACAAAGGCCTAAATTTGAGTAAGGCATTTCAGAGAACGTGTGTTTGGAGCACAAACTTGTATTTCAGTGAAAGATGGGCTGTGGGAAAACCGGAACGCAAGAGGATCGAAGCGAATGACAGATGGTGCTGCAGACGAATACTGAAAATTAATTTTACTGATAAGGTAAAAAATGAGGAAGTTCTCCGCAGAATTGGCGAAGAAGAGAACATACAGAAACCATTGACAAAAAGAAAAGACGGGATGTCAAGGCAGATATTAAAACATCAACCAGCATGGTACAAGGAGGAGCTGTAGAGGGTAACAACTGTAGTAGAAGACAGAGATTGTAATATCTCTAACAAAAGGACGAATGGTGGAAGTGCTAGAGTAAAAAGGTTAGAACAGAAGAGGAATTCGCGGGCTTCATCAAATGAATTAGAGGACTCAAAAGACAAAAAAAGAAAGAAAAGACTGGAGTGATGTCGAATAATGCTACATTTACTTAAAAGATAAACTAATTAACTTTTTTCAGTGGTCTTCTACATTAATTCAAATGAATGCTGTATAATTGTCTGAAAACTGCAGTCGACGTTCATTAGTCGCAAATAATACTATCTAAATATGAATTCATGGTTTTGAAATTCTTTTATCATTTATCACTGATTGCTGTATCATCCCAGCATGAATAGGAAAAAGTTCTTATAAAATTCTCTCTAGCTACCTGCCGCGTCAGCCAGTTTAAAATCCACGAGTTTTCGGCCGAGTACTCTTCGACCATTGTCAGGTGGTGACTGTCTTTTTGTTGCTGTTACCAACTTTGTTCAGCCTCACTGCCGTCTGTGACGTGACTGGTGCTCGTTCCAGCGCTGGAGGCAGAAGGCAGCATGGCTATATAAAGATGGTAGCAGAATCAAAACGACAGTAACCGTATGAAAATGGTCGAAGAGTATTCGGGCTAAAGGTAGTGACTATTAAACTACTTGATACAGCTGGACGTTTGAGAGCATTTTTTCAATAGTATTTTTGGTTGTTACTTTATTGACACGCGTCAGCTTGTGCCTTCAGCAGACCTAACGCACCTGTTCAGTGTAGATTTCATTGGAAATAAGTCTGAGCTTCGTTTCGCAAGTTGTGAGTTTCAACCTAATGATGGCAGTAGCCAAAATTTGTCAGTAATGATAAAGATAAAAAACATTACCACATTTTTCTGTGTTGAGCACACGGAATGGAGGTCCTGCTGATTGCCGAAGTGTATTCCACTTATAGGACTGCCTATGCGCATTGTGATCTGTAACCAACTAGATCCAAATGATGCGACAATCTGCATACCTTGCGGTGTGCAGAACTTTTATACAGACGTCACAAGCATCTAGCGCTAATTTCAAGCCAGACATTTCAAACTCCTCTGTGTCCAGGATTCCATCGACGTCGTGCGGTGTCCTACGGGTCTAATAATATTTGGGCAACAATCAGCGGCGGCGGACGCTGTGTAACTCTGCTGCACTGTTGCAGACATAGCCGCCTCTACGTCTTCGTCCGTTAAACTTTGTACGCTCATCAGCTCGTTACAATGTCCATCCGCGGAGGCTGGGAGCGCGCAGTAATTGGGGAAGTTGGACAGGCGCTGGATGGCGCGGTCTGCGCTGCGGTCGGCTGCCGCCGCAGCTGCAAGAAGAGCCGCGTCACTCCGGCTGCGGCAGCCGAGGTTGCTGGCCACGTCGCTGCAGTTGGGAGGCGCCTCTGCAGGCACCGGGAGCTACCCTGCGCTCTAACAGGTTGCCCTGTGCTCAGGGACCAGGTCTGTCTAATGGCTGTCTTCCTCGTGATACAAATCAAACGGGAGTCGACAGGAAAACAAGTTTCCGTAGGTCCGTAGAGTGGCGGATCTGGTAGAGACATAGTTTAGGGAAGGTTATAAACGAAGAAAAACACGTCGTCTTTCAAGAAGACTATATCTACATGAATGAAGGTGAGCCGTGTACTGCTCGTGTTCATGCTATTTATTATTTGTCTTCTTCTATTACGGCACTGCCGCCTCGTTTTCTTATTCCATTTTCTGGCGTCACTAACTTCCTGTCTTACTTGACCATGAGCGGTAGCAGCAGCGCTTGTCGATAAACGCACTGTTGTACCATCTCTGGAGCGACCGATAGTATTTCCGGGTCGTCGTGTGTCTGACTAGTCAGTTGGAGACGGACCTGCAGTGCAGTCGGGACGCAGCAGCAGTGAAGTCGGGGACGGAGCCCCGGTGAGACAGCCACTGCTCACCGACCGCTGACGACATGCAAGCACTGTCCGACGGAGGGAGATTAGAGTGGGACGACCCTTGGCTGGTCGTTCGGTTGGTCGTCTCATCGGCCGACGTACATTTGGTCTTTTCACCATTTCCGGGCCTGGAATTGGTCGGTTGCGTGGAGCAGCGAGGAAATCTCTGCGGCGCGTAGTTTGGCCGAGGCCGCTGGCGGCGTGCACTCGCGGTCGGAGTGTGTGGTGCTGTTCCCATTGCTTCGAGGTTCGTGGCTCACCGATCCTGAACATGAAAGTTGAGTTTTGACTTAAGCTACCAGCAAGTCACGACTGTTCACATTGTGTCGTTTGGAGTTCGTTGTCGGCTGTTGGGATATTCCCACGAGCAACAACGTGTGTTTTCAAGTTGGCAAATTTTAGCCACCCTCCGGTGGAGTTCAACTGTACTTGGTTATTTGAATTGAAGTGCACCAGCGGAATCTTCTGCCTGTGACAGTTAACGTTCCGGTTACCTGCCCTGGCCGTTGACGTAAATTCAGGCAGAGTATTCCTCATCGTGTTGTAGATGTCCAGCACGGTGTGTAGTTTGATAGCTCATGTACGAGGGCAGTTCAATAAGTAATGCAACACATTTTTTTTCTGAAACAGGGGTTGTTTTATTCAGCATTGAAATACACCAGGTTATTCCCCAATCTTTTAGCTACACAACACTATTTTTCAACGTAATCTCCATTCAATGCTACGGCCTTACGCCACCTTGAAATGAGGGCCTGTATACCTGCACGGTACCATTCCACTGGTCGATGTCGGAGCCAACGCCGTACTGCATCAATAACTTCTTCATCATCCGCGTAGTGCCTCCCACGGATTGCGTCCTTCATTGGGCCAAACATATGGAAATCCGACGGTGCGAGATCGGGGCTGTAGTGTGCATGAGGAAGAACAGTCCACTGAAGTTTTGTGAGCTCCTCTCGGGTGCGAAGACTTGTGTGAGGTCTTGCGTTGTCATGAAGAAGGAGAAGTTCGTTCAGATTTTTGGGCCTACGAACACGCTGAAGTCGTTTCTTCAATTTCTGAAGAGTAGCACAATACACTTCAGAGTTGATCGTTTGACCATGGGGAAGGACATCGAACAGAATAACCCCTTCAGCGTCCCAGAAGACTGTAACCATGACTTTACCGGCTGAGGGTATGGCTTTAAACTTTTTCTTGGTAGGGGAGTGGGTGTGGCGCCACTCCATTGATTGCCGTTTTGTTTCAGGTTCGAAGTGCTGAACCCATGTTTCATCGCCTGTAACAATCTTTGACAAGAAATTGTCACCCTCAGCCACATGACGAGCAAGCAATTCCGCACAGATGGTTCTCCTTTGCTCTTTATGGTGTTTGGTTAGCCAACGAGGGACCCAGCGGGAACAAACCTTTGAATATCCCAACTGGTGAACAACTGTGACAGCACTACCAACAGAGATGTCAAGTTGAGCACTGAGTTGTTTGATGGTGATCGTCGATCATCTCGAACGAGTGTGTTCGCACGCTCCGCCATTGCAGGAGTCACAGCTGTGCACGGCCGGCCCGCACGCCGGAGATCAGACAGTCTTGCTTGACCTTGCGGCGATGATGACACACGCATTGCCCAACGACTCACCGTGCTTTTGTCCACTCCCAGATCACCGTAGACATTCTGCAAGCGCCTATGAATATCTGAGATGCCCTGGTTTTCCGCCAAAAGAAACTCGATCACTGCCCGTTGTTTGCAACGCACATCCGTTACAGACGCCATTTTAACAGCTCCGTACATCGCTGCCACCTGTCGGAAGTCAATGAAACTATACGAGACGAAGCGGGAATGTTTGAAAATATTCCACAAGAAATTTCCGGTTTTTTCAACCAAAATTGGCCGGAAAAAAATGTGTTGCATTACTTATTGAACTGCCCTCGTATAATTGGTTGTAGGCGCCAATACCTTCTCGTTGTTCCATTGAACTCCATGTTGTGTGCTGGTCGGGTGAAGCGGAGGTTATCTAGTCGGTGGGCCCGTTGACTGTTTGTCGGTTGGGTTGTCGTCGGACCAACAATGGTGGGGCCGACTGCCTTTCTCACCTAAGCGAGTGTCAGTCAATTCCAGGCCGACCCTCGCCAGCTTCTGAGCGCCCTTGGGTGTACTGCCTTTTCTTGTTTGTGCTTGTATGGCTTCTAGCCGATTTTTAGATTGAGGTTGTCTTGCCCTTAAGGCGTCAGATGTTTTGGGCCTTCAGCCTAATTTAAGAGCTGTTTTACGTAAAGCCCTTGGAATTTTTAAAATTAATGTTATTGCGTCTTAAGTGTTGGGCCTTCAGCCGATTTTGAATTTAAGTTGTTTGCTCTTAAAGTGTCAGATCCTTTGGGCCTACAGCCTAATTAAGGAACCGGTTTTAAGATAAGGCCTTCTGCCATTTAAATTTTTGATTTTGGTTGAGCTTTAAGTTATTGGCTTTCAGCCGTTTTTAAATTAAAGTGGTCTTGCCCTTAAGGCATGAGATTGTACGGCGCATTCAGCTGCTAATTAAGTTCCAAAACTAAAGCTGTGTTTTTTTATTTTTCTTGGCTTTTGTAATGTTTGATCAAATAAAAGTTTGTAAATTCGAGTGTAACTGACATCCGCTTATTTTGGCCCCTTTCCACAACTTCCTGTCCTGCAGGTTTAGAAGGGCGTCTCAGAAGGTATAAACACGGTATGAATTTTAACCTGGGCACAAAGCTCTCTTCTCTGTTTTCTCCTGAAGATACGCATATAGCCGTACATAGAAGAGTGCTGAGCTGCCTATTAGACAGGCGCAAGTGAGTTCAAGACAGTCTGCAGTGTGTGCGCCACTCGATGACGTCATTACATGCTACCAACATAAGTCATTCAGCAGTCCTCAAGTGGGCATCCATCCGCCAAAGCGGATGAACGCCGATGGACGCTATCGACTTAGCGTAAGTGGCAGTATCAACAGTACCTCAAGACAGAATTAGAACCATGTCTACGATCGTCACTTAAATATGTTTCACTGGATTCAGACCAGAGTTAAAGTCAGCTCAGCGCAGGTGAACTTTAAATATTACCCATGCACCACCTTCATATTAAAGTTAAGTAGTGTAATCTGAGACGCCGTATTAAACCCGCAGGACAGGACAGGTAGTTCAAACTGTGGAAAGGGGCCAAAATAAGCGGCGGTCAGTTACACTCGAACATACAACTTTATTTATTTGACCAAACATTACAAGAGCCAAGAAAATTAAAAAAAACACAGCATTAATTTTGGGAACTTAATAACTGGCTGAATATGCCATACAATCTCATGGCTTAAGGGCAAGGCCACTTTAAAATCAGCTGAAAGCCAATAACTTAAAACTCAAACCAAAATCAGAAATCTAAAAGGCAGAAGGCCTTGTCTTAAATCAGTTCTTTCAATTAGGCTGAAGGCCCAAACTATGTCACACCCTAAGAGCAAAACAACTTCAATTTTTAAAAAAAATCGGCTGAAGGCCCAACTCTTAACACTCAAACCAAAATCACATTTTTAAAAGGCAAAAGGCCTCATCTTGGAACAGTTCTTTAATTAGGCTGAAGGCTCAAACAATCTGACACCTTAAGAGCAAAACAACCTTAATTTAAAAATCGGAATGGGAACAGCTCCACACACTCCGACCGCGCGTAGACGCCACCAGCGGCTCTGGCCAAACTACGCGCCGCGGAGACTTCCTCGCTGCTCCACGCCAACCGACCAACTGCCCAGGCCCGGAGGCGGTGAAAGGACCAAGTATACGTCAACCGATGAGACGACCAACCGAACGACCAACCGACGGTCGTCCCGCTCCAGTCTCCCTCCGCCGGACATCTCACGTGTGTCGCCAGCGGTCGGCGAGCACTGGCTGTCGGCGCCTCACCGGCGCTCCGTCGCCGACTTCACTGCTGCTGCGTCCCCACTGCGCTGCTGGTCCGTCTCCAACTCACTGCCAGACACACGACGACCCGGAAATACTGTCGGTCGCTCCAGAGATGGTACGACAGTGCACTTATCGATAAGCGCTGCTGCTGCCGCTCGCGGGCAAG
The DNA here is from genome assembly GCF_023898315.1 of Schistocerca nitens. Classification (NCBI taxonomy): domain Eukaryota; kingdom Metazoa; phylum Arthropoda; class Insecta; order Orthoptera; family Acrididae; genus Schistocerca; species Schistocerca nitens. The sequence goes on along the minus strand of NC_064614.1, from coordinate 918,354,578 downwards.
TAAGGCAGGAAGTCAGTGATGCCAGTAAATGGAATAAGAAAACGAAGCGGTAGTACCGTAATAGAAGAAGACAAACAGTAAATGGGACAAACGCGAAGTGTGCACGGCTCATAATTTTTATTTTAATAAAGTGTAATATTTATTTTAATAAATTGTCATAAATTGTTGCCAAGTTATGTTGCCATATGCTCGTATTTTTGTTTACCTGTTGCCTAATTCTATTTGGCGCTGTGAGGAGGCTGTATAGCTGCTGTGTGCATGCAATACACCTTTATACTGTAGGTACTTTCAGAGAGGTGGGGGGGGGGGGTTATGTTTGGCACTAAGGGTATTTGGTGAATACAGCATTTTCGAAAGAACCACACCCAGTTATAAACTAGTGAACAGTAGATAAGGACAAGAAAAGTTTCGATAATGTGTCACTGCCAAGTAAGACAACTCGATGAAACCTGGACCAAACGTAGAAAGAACTGCTGCAATATAACACATAAGGTAACTGAAAGAAATACGCATTGAGACGAACAAAAAATGACGTTTTCATTCAAAGCCAGAAATTACAGTTTGATTGAAATGCCTGGGCTAGCAGGCCAGAGAGGGTTAGGTTGTGGAAAGGGGCCAAAATGAGTTGCTGTCAGTTGTGCTCAACATACGAACTTTATTATCAACACACAATATTACAACAAGAATGCAAAACACTCAAATCTTTAATCGATCACCTTCATTAACCTTAAATCCGCTGAAGGCCACATTTAAAATGGAAGACACAAGGCCTAAGCAAACATTGAAATACAAGGTTCTTCTGGGGGTTTCACCCAAGAATATTTTCTAAATCTTCATTCTAATCGGCTGAAGGCCCTAGCAGTTCTATTTTAATGGAACTTGGCTGGAGGTCGCATATTAAGCAATGAGAAGAGTTTCAATCAAAAGGCAGAAGGACTTATCTTAAAACAGGGAACGCAAAATTCGGCTGAAGGCCCATACAAAAGCATCAAAATCTTTTGCCTTAAGGGCAAGACAAGAACATTAATTTAAGAGATAGTAAAACTCGGCTGAAGGCCACACATCAACACAATAATTTAATGGCTTCAGGCCTTAAAGATTTGATGTAAAATTCGGCAAAGAGCCCCCATGTAAGTAGTAAGAATCTTATCCCTAAAGGGCAAGAGAGAAACATTAATTCAGGATATATAAAAACTCGGCTGAAGGCCAACATCAACCAAATAACTAAAACTCACACAGGGAAGTTACTATATAGCAGACATGGAACAGCGCTCAGAAGTTTCCAAGGGTCAGCCTGGGATTGTGACACTAACGCCCGTTTAGGTGAGACAGGCAGCCTGTCCAACGACTTCTTAATCTGGAGGCAACCCAACCGACAGACCGCCGACAGACCAATCAACCAAATTAGTTCTACTCCACGCAACCAGCAAAATGACCACAAAATTTCAATACAATGACACACAGAATATTGTCGCCCACAACGACTAACAACACCTCAACTGTCGAACTACACGCCGCGCTGGACAGCAACAACGCGACGAGGAAAATACACTGCCTAAAATTACGTCAACGACCATGGCAGGTAAACGAAACGTCAACGGCCACAAAGCAGAAGATACCGCTTGTTAACTTCCATAACAGGGAATAAGTTAAATTTCACAGCAAGACGGCTGGAATCTTAGCCGACTTAAATATACACACGTTGTTGTTCGCGGCAATGTCTCAAAAGCGACAACCAGGATCAAACGAAGAAATGTAAAAAGTTGAGGATCGATAGTACGTTAAGTGAGGACTCAAATTTCATGTCCAAGATCGGTGGGCGACGAACTTCGTAGCACTCGCAAGCACCACCTCACACTCCAACCGCGCTTGCATGACGCCAGCGCCTGCAGCCCGACTTCGCGCGGCGGGCTCTTGCTTGCTGCTCCACGCCAACCGACCGACTGGACTGCTGGTCCGTCCGCGACTGCTGCTCCGTCGTGACTGCACTGCTGGTGCGCCTCCCACTCACTCACTTCCTTTGGATGGACGACGTCCGAGAGACACTGGCTCGGACCCAACCATGCAGAGGGAACACAACCGACATCTCTACACAGGAAGGAACCGACCAAATACACGACGTCGATGAGACGACCGACGGAATGACCAATCAACGGTCGTCCCCACTGGTACTGGCTGTGCGGGCTCCGTGCCCGACTGTACTAGTGCGCCGGCCGCTGTGACCGAGCGGTTCTACGCGCTTCAGCCTGGAACCGAGCGGCCGCTACGGTCGCAGTTTCGAATCCTGCCGTGGGCATGGGTGTGTGTGATGTCCTTAGGTTAGTTAGGTTTAAGTAGTTCTAAGTTCTAAGGGACTGATGACCACAGATGCTAAGTCCCATAGCTCTCAGAGCCATTTTAACCATTTTTTGCACTGGTACTGCGTCGCAACCGCCCTGCTGGTCATTCTCCGACTGACTTCCAGACACAGGACGGCCCGGAAATACTATCGGTCGCCGGCCGGTCTGGCTGAGCGGTTCTAAGCGCTCCAGTCTGGAATAGCGCGACCGCTAGGGTCGCAGGCTCGAATCCTGCCTCGGTCATGGATGTGTGCGATGTCCTTAGGTTAGTTAGGTTTAAGTAGTTCTAAGTTCTAGGGGACTTATGACCACAGATGTTGAGTCCCATAGTGCTCAGAGCCATTTGAACCATTTGAACCTCAGATGTTAAGTCCCATATTGCTCAGAGCCATTTGAACCATTTGAACCTCAGATTTTAAGTCCCATAGTGCTCAGAGCCATTTGAACCATTTGAACCTCAGATGTCCCATAGTGGTCAGAGCCATTTGAACCACACTATCGGTCTCCCAGAGATATGTGCTGCTGCTGCCGCTCACGGGCAGGCGAGGCAGCAATTCGGTGACACCAGTAATTGAAATTAAAATGACGAGGTGACCGACCGTATGGTAAAAACAAGATGTTAAATAAAGATGGCATGAACATGAGCCACGCAGGGCTGATGATGCTTTCCTGGACACTAAAAAAGGACTGGACGGGTGTGTCTGATCACGGAAGTCTATGCATGCAGCGCAACGCTCCACCATACTGGCCACAAAGTTGGTTAGTTATTGTGGTAGGGCGTCCCATTCTCCCACTAGTGCGACAACCGCTGGACGGTCGATGGCGCACACAGATGTGCTGCAACATCCCTCTCCAACACATTCGATAGCATTTAAACCGGGAGAACGGGTTGGACAATTCATTCGCTGAATATCCTCTCGGTCAGAGGAAACCTCCACCTGCGCTGTTCGATTCTGTCGCGCATTGTCATGCATAAAAATAAAGTGAGAGCCAGTTGCTCCCCTGGAAGGACGCACATTGTGCAGTGACATAACAAGGTTTACCGTCGAATGTATTGTGTTCAAAGATATGCAAGTCAGTACGATAATGCAGTGTTATGACTCCGCACACCACTACACTTGGACAATTTTCCGTCAAGCATTACGTGTCCCCTACTCTCATCAAATGATGGAACGTCGATAATCAGATTGAAACTGCCCTCCTCCGAGAAGATCACGCGAGCCCACCCCTCGCTGATTCAGTCCCTACGGTCTTAGCGGCATCTCAAACGGTATCGCCGATGTGCTGGCGGCAGCGGAACACAACGTACTGATCGTCGGACAAAGAGATCACCGCTCTGCAGTAGCCGTGAGGTAGCACGCCTTAGAGTCCAGTTAAATGTGGTTTCAATTGCAACAGGTGTTTGACGTGGGTCCCTCCTTGCTTGTTGAACAACGTAGTGCTCATCTCCTGCTATAGTTATCTGTTGTCGACCATATCCGGCCAGCAGTTTATGTGTACGGAAGGCTCCCTATGCAGGCGAAATAATGCTGTGAGCACTACCAAACTCCTGGGCTACACTTGTCACGCTTCGTCCTTCATCCAGTTTCCCGATGATTCTTCTCGTGTGAAGTCATCCAGATGTAGTCTCTAAGCCATTCTGTATTAAACAACATTACCACAGAGTACCCTAAGTGCACGCATTTTTACACACACAGTCTTTTTCCCGTTCATTCAACTGCCTCGTGCTGCGGGGCCAGCCACATTTAGCGCTTCAGTCACGCTGACCTCATGCCGTGTGAAGCCCAGCTTTATTTGCACGACCGAGAGACCTCTGGCAACGAACGCCCGCACTTTCATTCATACCCACCAACTTGTTAACATGGTATGTCACTTGATCGGTCTCGTTCTGAAGTTTTGCAGTGCAGTGTAGTGTTAGGATCAAAATTTTCATTTGCCTTTTGGTAATGTTCAGTGTGCTCTCCAATGGACGCACGGCAAACACCCAGACGATAGACAAACTCCGTCCCAAACTCCTGTGAAGCTGGCAGGAGCTACTGTTTCCACTGTTGACAATATACTGACACTGTCCAACCAAAGTTGTTGGTAGGTGAGGCATATACAATTTTCATAAACAGCTCTACCCAGAAAAAAAAAAAACAAATACAGTGAGATCGGGTGACATGGCCAAGGCCAGTGATGCAATGCGAGACCCGTACGTCGCTTGCAACGATCCATCGTTGGGGGAGCTCACTATTAAGCAATGCTCTTACATGCAGCTTCCAGTGCAGTGGGCCTCCGTCCTGTTTTAAAAATGAAACACAAGATTCCTTTTGTTTCTGTGTTATCGCCAATCGCCTTAATGCCATTGAGTAATGAACGAGCGAGAGAGTTGACAGCACCAGGCAGATTCCTTACCAGCAACAAAATGAATTTTTCATTCATCTTGATGTCTCTGGTTTCCAGAAAAGGTACTATAGATAAAATGAGAGACAGCTAAAACAATTTATTTATGAAGAACTGCAGAATATTGACTATTTGATCGATTGTTCCATGGGAAAAATAGTAAAAATGTTACCGGATTAGCAATTCCACAAGTAGAAGCACAGCTTCAGGTGATGAATCCCTTATACGAAACAAACAATTGCACTCCTGTGAGTCACAATACAGTTCAAATATATTTTTTGTATATTTTAAATTACTGAAATCTTTCAGTGAAAAGTTTGCTGCTAAACAGCAGATATCATTGTTGTGTAAGAAACTAATGCTTATAACGCTCAACTCCGAAGTACTTTTCAAACTTTACAATCGATTACAGCAAACAGTAGTGCTGCCGTGCAGGTAAGCTGTATACACTCCCTCTTTACCCTTTTTTAATGTTACTACTTACCCTGAACAACACCAGGTGACTTCCAATTACTGTATACTGAAAATGGGATTTTCCAGGAATCAAATCATTTCACCACTGTGTTTATGTTGTTCTGCTCTTCTGTCCACAGACAGATTTTAGTATTCAAAGAAATGTGACAGACACCCGAGCAACAGGTACTTACATTCATCGAGAATAAAAAATAGTGCACTGAGAATGTCTAGTCACTAGCCGAAATCTGGATCTGCATAATAAAATATAAAAAATACGACTGATTGCTGCACTCTATAATTTATAAGCCACATACACAAACACAGTCACACACACACACACACACACACACACACACACACACACACACACACACCTACTTCAACCGAGCCCTTCTTTCAGTCAAATTTTACCTTCTCATTAGTTATCCGATCTACTCATTTAATGTTCAGCTGCACCACATTTTAAAAAAGGCTATTCTCTCCTTGTCTGAACTGTTTATTCTCTAGGTTTCACCTCGGTACAGGACTACGCTCCTGACATATACCTTCAAAGTAACGTTGCTAATATCTAACTTAACTGATTATTTTTGATGATATCTTGGTCTGGAAAAACTAATTTTTCTACGTGGAAAAACTGGTGTTGTACGTCACTTTCTGAAATATGATTCATGTACAGAAGTTGTTCAATGTTCTTTTTTTAAATTTTATTTGTTGTTTGGAAACGTTCTCGTGAATTGTGTCCTTTCTCACATCTACAGGACGAATGTACTTGATGCGAACTGTTTTAAAGTTCGTAAGGGACTGTGCCATTATGGCCTATGTAACTCAATGCAATAAAACAAACATAAATTCTATGTAATATTAATACCGCTGCTACTTTGCTGTGAGAATAATCCTCATGCGCAATTAATTGTATTTGCTATTCTCTTTGCACTACAATTTAATAACGCACAAGTGCTAAATAATTTCCCAATGTCGACGTTAACAGTTCTCGATAACAGCAACAGCGTAATTATTTCAGCGCCAGCGACACTTGAATAATTTTCTACTTGCTTCCCACAGTTTGACAAAATTATTTACAGCCTGGTAAACATTTATATTCCAGCGTGACAATAAATAATATTTGTAAAAGAAACAGCAATTTAAAAACTTTTGTTTCTGTACATTGCACGTAATTTTGTTGCATTGAATCGGAAGTTTGTTGAGATGCTGTTGATGTAATCCCGTTGACAAAAAGAAATCTCTCAGAAATGAGATTAGTATATAAACTAGCGAACGACGAATTGACGGGGTTTTACCAATTTTCATATAAAATAACGTAGAACAGATAAAAAAAGGAGGACATAAGCAGCAAACTAGCACAGATATTCCTGGCCAAAAGAATGCTAGTACCAAACACTAGCACTGACCTCAGGAAGAAATATATCAGAAAGTACATTTGGAGAACAGTAAGGTGTGAAGTGAGTCATGGACTGCGGGAAAACAAGAAAAGAACGGGACCGAATCGTTTACAATATGGTGTCATAGATGCGTGCTGAAAATTAGGTGGACTGATAATAAATGAGGAGCTTTTCCGCAGAATCTGTCGGAAAAGGGACATACGGAAGACAATGATAAGAAGGGACGGAGTAACAGAGACATATGTTAAAACATCGATAGATATCCTCCATGGAACTTGCAGGAGCTGTAAAGGGTAAAAACTGTATGGTAAGACAGAGATTGTGAACGTTGGGTGCAACTAGTAGCCTTAGTTGAAAATATGGCGCAAGAGAGGAATTCGTGCAGGTCAGCATCACACCTGCCATACGATGGTGAACCTGTGCCCCTCCCCCTTCCCATTGCCCTCTTCATACCCATTCTCTATCCCCCCTCCCCAAAAAAAATCGTAGTCAGTTCCTGGATTTAGCTTATATGTTTTCGAATAATTTTTGGAACATTCACAAATAAGCGGTGTAAACAAATATAAACGTATAAAATTGCAAAGTTTAGGTGTTCGTATCGCTTTGGACATACGGCTATGCGTCCTATGATAAAGAAAGATAAAGATCACTCTCAAATTGAATTGGCATTAATTCACTCCAATCCATGCAAATTTATTTTCTGATGACTCGTGTTGTCTATTAGCGTATTACATCACATCACATGATGTCATGGCCGAAAAACTTGGTACTGACGCATCATTTAAGCCGGGTAATCCCCTATTGCAAAAATTGACACACAAGAAGCTTCCCGTAGATGGATGTACAGCAGTAAATGTTTCCTAGTCGATGAGGTTGTCTGAGAAGACAGACCACCTTCGTACATGACTTTCTTCTCAAGAATATAAACACACGCGTTTCGCTTCTCTCTTGAGGCTCCCCTCACGATTCCAGAGCAGGTCGAGAAAATTTCCGTTCGAGATACGTTCGTCGAAGAGATATGCCGCCTGGAAATATATATCACAAATATTAAAGAAAAGTCTGCTTTGCGGATGGAGGTGAGGAGAATATTTCTTGTGAATCTTCTCTCCTCACAAATATTGCATGGCTACATCTTCAGACAAGATCCTCTTCGAGGCCTTTCATTTGAAGTCACGCATTGTGAGAATGCTTGCAGAAAAGGCGTTTAGGTGCATGTGTGTAATTAACAGTTTAAAGCGACATCTTTCACATGGAAACTCTTTTAGAATTTTGATCGTATCACCCGAAAAATATATCTATTCTTGTACATTCAGCTCATAGTCACGGGCAATAAAAAATTTCCATTTGGAATCTAATAAATTACGTCCTTTTTGCGACTGGAGAAATTATTTTTCACCTCATTGTTATGACGAGAGCTGCAATTTTCGTTGTAACTGAAACTCTAATACAATTTATATATCTATCTCTATCTCTCCCTTGAGAGAACTTAACATGGCGCAAATAATTTCGACTCGCTTGGGAACCTAGGCACATCCACGCGCTTACAGAAAATTAATTTTGTATTGGTTGTAATTTCTTTTATCACGCGTGCTCTTTGAAAGAACCAGAAGGCTCGGAAAACGTTTCTGTCAACTCATTACTACTGCTGCTATATGCAGGGGAGCGGCTGTTTTCGAACAAAAGTTTGTCGGTCCGTTGCAGCAGACAAAGTTTTGCCTGTCTGTGAGCAAGGAAGGTCTCTCCGACATCAGAGCAGTTCCGTCTTACAGAAAGATGAGGTTCCCTATTCTGTACATCTGACCGTTATTGGCTTAATTACAAACATTAATACGGCCGACTGATCCGGAATTCTACTGCATAGATGTTTTCTCTATTAGGTAACCAGCTGATAATCACGAGGCGCGACCAAAGATAAAAAAGTGTCCACGTCTGCTTAACAGTGCATCTTTGTCAGTTAGAAGTACTGTCAACAAGCCATACAAACAGCTCGTTTATTGTTACCATTAAACATTTATAGAGCTTTTATATGGCATCCACTAAGTATTATTTTGGATGGGAATTCATATGTGCAGTGACTTATAATTTTATTTATATTATTGGCAACACAATGGGGGTGAATCCATATAGGCTGCGATGGTAATTTTGTTCTCCGATGATGAAGCTTTCAATCGAAACTAAAGTAAAAACTTTCGGCTCTTAGCGCTACATGGAAGTCACTTTCGCTTTGATATCGTTGACGTGCTACAGGTATAAACACGCAGAATAATGAATTTCAATTTCTCATATCTGCTCTGTGATAGGGGAGCTAATTCTCTTTAACATTGTTAGTTATTCCACTGTAAACCACTAACTAATCTGGTTTAAATACCCCACGCTAAGGAACTTTAAAATGTACACTGTTCGAGCTGTCATTCCTTTCTCCACTGATGATTCTCATCCAGTTCCACTAACTAGCACTGGCCATAGTCCTCACATTAATTATTTGATTACAAATGTAATAACTACTGGTACGTCCCGGAACATACGTTCCCGTAGAAGACTGGTCTGATTTGATAACATGTAGTAATGTGTATTTGAACGCTTAGAAACAACCTTATTAACGTAATCACAGGACATTCTACAAAGAATTGTTTCCAGTTCAACATTACAAAGCATGTTTAAAGTAAAAGACTTCACAAACGTTGCTGTTGCTCAGACCACCAACGAGAGGCCGCATCTAGAACGATTTCTTTCGTCGTCGCTTTGTGGTGGTTATTATTCCAGAATATGCGTTATGGTGCTGTTACTGGAAGACTGCTCTTACTCATCCTCCGTGAAGAGCCGTAAAACGGTTCTTCCAGATACTAGCCGGAATGCTGATTCGTACCCAGTCGCCATAAAATGAAGGCACTGTGCTATGAACAGTAAACGAACGCGCCATTTCGAAGTTTTTTCCAGATATTCTCGATGCCACAACTGAGAACTGGCAATGAGGGCATAACTCGGGCCAGTCACCAAGCAGCCCTATATTCTCTTTTTACTACAGGGGCAGCAAACTTCCCACGCTGCACGCTTGTGTGACTCAGCTTCACATACGCTCGGCAAACTTTTGCCCCAGACATTGTTTTGCTTCCATTTCCCTGATTCAGTCCCATCTTTGGTGACTTCCACGGAACTGAAATTAGTCATCAATTCCGACTTTCAAATGCATTGTCAGTTCTGAGTATTTTTGTGAGTACATGAAATCATGGTGGAGGCCTAGCGGCTGGAGCATTATTAGACTCTGGCTATGGAGGTTTAGGATTCAGTCCTGGACAGGGGCGGTAATTCATCCTCGTTCCAATGGCTCCAGGATGGCCCCAAGTCCACCCAGCCTCCTATAAAATAAGTTTTGGCGACATTTTCCGGTAGTAAAAGGCGACAGAGGGTGGGCGCGTCACCCTCACCTTTCTAGAGAAGAAAGACTACATTCTATCTGCAATCAGGGCAACAGCCCAGTCACGGTGTAAGTTCCTCACAATGTGGTTCTGTATGAAATTTAGCTCAGCTTTACCTCCCACTCTATAAAAAGCCTACGTGTTACTAAAGCCATGTTCCCACAAACTATTATGTAACTTAAATTCTTAAATTTTAATTGAACTGAATACTACTTGGAGACGAGGTATTGGCCGAAGTAAAGATGTGAGGAGAGTGCGTGAGTATTTATACTAAATACTTAACTGAAGTAAAACAGTCATCTGGCCCTAATCAAAATTTCCACTTATCACGCATCTTGGCAACATTAATCGCAAATTTCTAGAAAAGACAACAGCAAACAGCAAACAGGCACCGGCTACGCTAGATTTCTATTTTTAAATAAAATTTACAAACAGTATTCATACTGTTGCATACCATTTGGTGCAATGTGGTAATGCGTAATGATAAACCTTGGCATGCAGTGAAAGAGCATTGAAGCTTAATATTGACGGCAAGCAAACAGGCATATTTTTCTTGTCATACTGTTCTGACAAAAGTAATTCACAAAGATATCTCGCACATTTTTCACCGCTAGTCACGTTAGATGAAGCTGGTTAAATTGTTTAATACATTGGCGTGCCAAAGAAGTTGGTATAGGCATGCGTATTCAAATATAGAGATATGTAAACAGGCAGAATACGGTGTTGCGGTCGGCAACACCTATATAGGACAAGTGTCTGGCGCAGCTGTTAGGTCGGATACTGCTACTACAATGGCAGGATATCAAGATTTAAGTGAGTTTGGACGTGGTGCTATAGTCGGCGCACGAGAATTGGGACACAACATCGCCGACGTAGCGATGAAGTGGGGATTTTCCCGTACGACAATTTCACGAGTGTACCGTGGGATGCCAGGAAGTTTCATATCAGCGCAGAGTGAAAATCTCATTCTGGAAACATCCCCCAGGCTGTGGCTAAGCCATGTCTCCGCTATATCCTTTCTTTCAGGAGTGCTAGTTCTGCAAGGTTCGCAGGAGAGCTTCTGTAAAGTTTGGAAGGTAGGAGACGAGATACTGGCAGAAGTAAAGCCGTGAGTACCGGGCGTGAGTCGTGCTTCGGTAGCTCAGATGGTAGAGCACTTGCCCGCGAAAGGCAAAGGTCCCGAGTTCGAGTCTCGGTCGGGCACACAGTTTTAATCTGCCAGGAAGTTTCATATCAGCGCACACTCCGCTGCAGAGTGAAAATATCATTACTGAGCGTGTCTGAGATACCTTGCAACGTGCTGTTCAGAAGAGATCTCCACCCCCTCGTACTCCTTACGGATTTATGGACAGCCCTGCAGGATTCATGGTGTCATTCCCTCCAGCGCTACTTCTGCCATTAGTCGAGTCCATGACAAGTCGCGTTGCGGCACTTCTGCGTGCTCGCGGGCTTCCTATGCGATATTAGGCAGGATTACCAGTCTCTTTGGCTCTGCAGTGTGCTAATTTCCTTTAAAATAAAATTAAAAAGAAAAATGTTGAATTCACTTATGTCAATTTAAACTATAGGTTTTTCCTCTGGCGAGAAAGGTGAATGAAAATTAGCCTAGCGTTTTTCTTTGACTACTCTCAAATTCCTTTCTCTACTAAATTACCCCACCGGATTAATTTGACAATGACTCCACACCGTCCATGCTAACTGTGGTTAATAACGGAAACATTTGATGTGCAGACACTTGTGTCACGAAAACCAGAGTAGTTACGCTAGATGCGTCGCGAATGCCAGGATTTGAAACGATTGTGGCTGAAACCATTCAAGTCCACAGCTGTCATGCATTCGTTACTACCACTGATCCCATGGAAGCCAGGGTTAATGTTCTCCAATCACCAGGCGACACGTTTCCATCGATCCGCGGTGCAGCCCCGCTGATCCCGTGCCCATTGCAATTGCAACTGGCGATGTCGTTGTGTCAGTATATGACAATTATACATAGTGATCGTCTGCTGCGATGAACGGTGTCCTCAGGTCGCCACCTACCCTGCTTTAAAGAACGGGCAAGCTTCTGGTCCTACGTTCTGAGGCGTGGACGTCCAACCCCTCGTCGGTCGATCGTTTTTCACCGCCCTTCATGTGGTTCCCAAACATGCTCACGACTTTAGCATGTGGCCTAGTGACCAGCTTCGCAGTTTCTGAGGCGCAAGTTGCCAAGCGTCGGCCATTTGTCAGAGTCGTTTAGGGCAATGGATTTCCCCATCTGTAGCCCATATCGTCGCTATAATCACTCTCTAGTCGACTCTGCTCCTCTTGTATACTTCACTTAATGTGTCACTTGCCCGTATGGCATCCAGGCGGCAGTCAATCCCGCGGTGAGCAGCGGTCGTAATGTTTTGGCTCATCAGTGAATTCAGAGACTCATTCAAAGCCTATTCTCCTTACCGCAACATCTACATCTATATCTACATCTCTTCGAAGTCACCGTATGGTGGCGGAGGGTATCTTGTACTACTGCTCGTCATATATGTACAGGGCGTAACGGGTATACGCTGATCAACCAAAACATGAAAAACTGCCTACAAACAATCTGCTTTCCCGCAGTAGTGTGGCTCTAAAGTCTATATGCATAATTTTTTGATGGAACAACATCCAGGCTTTTACGCTCCTCTAAACAGTACCTATCAGGAGACGTATTATGGAACTACTGCCATTAATACAGGTTTGGATACCTCGGAAACAAATATGATCGCACTGAAACGTCAGAACCACGGGAACATTACGTCTGCTGCTAAACAGCTTAGAAATGGGTTCACTTCATACTTCATGAATGAAGGCAAAATTCCATGGAAAGACAATAGGGTTCATCGAAACAAAAATTAGACTAAAAGAAGAAATTTGGCCGCAGTATGTTATTAATTCATACAGTAGAAACATTTTACATTAATATTAATGAAAATGTGGACTCTAAATATAACCTTTCCATTTGTAAATGCAAAATGTAGTTTAATTAAATAAATTGTATGAGTATTATAAATAATTTGAGTACTTACTTCATCGATCTCACATCCATCCTCGTCATCCACGTTTGACACAGACGCGCAAGGAGTATCATAATCGCCAAGAAAATCGAACAAATCTAAGTACCACAATTTTGATGTGTAGATGTTGTCCGTTGAAGCTCCAGATTTCATTTACATTTGACGTATAACGTTTCTTCTTTTCTTTACGTACATTACTTCTTAAATTATTTATTTTTTTCGCTACAGATTGCTTTGTAGCGTCAGGTTGTAACTCCTTCAATTTAATAACAAGTCGTTCATAGGCTGAATCTCTCTTTTCACGGTCTTGGTACTTTTTACTTTTCACCTGCGACAGACAAGGCTCCAACCGATACATTTCGATAAACTCTTCTATCACTTGGTTCCGTTTCCGATTTGACATGTTGAGTAGAAGAGTAAAGCAGTACCGCGCATGTAGTCACTAGTTAACACTGTTGTGCACGTAAATACAAAGACAACTGGCGCTCTCTACTCAAGGAGCTAGCCCCAGCTAACCATACACCTGTACAGGCGTGTCGGAGTGACTCACACACACGCTCAGGTCCACACGCCTGCACAAGTAGAAAAAATTGAATTTTGATTCTTCTCCGGTCGCCTGCGCAGGTCGCTATGCCTGTACAGTTTGGCCTGAACCGACTAGTACACACGCTCCGGTTTACGTGCACAGGTGACCTGTACAGGTTTACCTGACAGGTAGGTATACCGGAACGTGTGTGGCGGTCCTAAGAGAAACTTTAAAACCAGTTACTGAGTCTCTCGATCAACTCGCAGCGAAATCACACAACAAAGACTATTATGCTATTGCCAGTTTTATTAACAGTCACAGCAATGCTAGGACAGACCAAACATTCGGCGTCAGTTGTGAAAACCACACGTGTTGAGCATACAGTCTGTAAGTTTAAACGAAAAAACAGTACAGATAGGGGATAGGGAATTTAAAAGAACGCCAGATCTACTGAACCTCATTCTCCAAAAACCCTCAAAAACAGTAAAATTTTCAACCAAAGATCGGGAGATGTATGATAAAATACCACAATTGACCGATGTACTCAGCAGAGCAGGAAAAGCCAGCAGCTGTGGCTTCAGTCCGGAACCGCGCGACCGCTGCGGTCGCAGGTTCGAATCCTGCCTCGGGCATGGAAGTGTGTGATGTCATTAGGTTAGTTAGGTTTAAGTAGTTCTAAGTTCTAGGGGACTGAGGACCTCAGATGTTAAGTCCCATAGTGCTCAGAGCCATTTGAACCATTTGAAAGGAGGAAACCAACGCAGTGCGAAACACAGAGACATTATAAAACCATTACTATTAGACGGTTGGTATAGCAGTGGTGATGGTATTGAAATTCAGCATGAAAGAATCAGCAATCATCCCCCTTGGTAAAAAAATGGAAACGAGCGTTTGGCGTAACTGGCCGGGAGGCCCCTTGCGGGGCAGGTCCGGCCGTCTTTGTTCACGTCTTATTACATTCGACGCCACATTGGGCGACCAGCGCTCCGTATGGGGATGAAATGATGAAGACAGCACGACACACAGTCCCTGAGCGGAGAAAATCCCCGACCCAGCCTGGAATCGAACCCGAGCCCGTAAGACGGCAGTCCGTCACGCTAACCACTGAGCTATCGGGGCGGACATCCTTCTTACTATATACTCTATGACGACCACAATGAGAAAATAGATGGACTACGACTGCTCAAGGCGTCAGCTGGTGCAGGTAATACCGCTCATTCTAGTGAATGATGGTGTCTCAGTAATTTCTGAGCTTAGAGAGAGAGGGAGGGGGGGGGGGGATAATCGAATGAGTATGGAGACGGTAGTTGGGGAGCTACACAGACCAGCGAGCAAAGCATACCCTCGTAAGCATGTTATGATTAGAGGTTTCGATGGCTTACGCCAGGCCGATCTTGCAAATATGAAGGAATATTCACCTGAGAATAATGGATTCAAATATATTTTAATGGTTATTGATACATACTCCAAATTTGCCTTGGTATTACCTGTTAACACAAGAACTTATATAAATGTCTTGGGGTTGTTTGAGCGTTTGCAGACAGGGACGAATCGGTGCTCGAACTACTTCCAAATTGATCATAGTGGAGAGTTCTGCCATAGGTATTTCAGGACCGTGATGCAGCGGTATGGAATACATCAACTACTCAACATTCAGCCACCTGAAGGCGAGTATCGTGGAATATCTGTACAGAACAATAAAAGGACATATGTGGATGCATTTTAATCTTCGCGGCTCATACAAATGGACAGTTATCCTCCCAGAAATAATGGCAAAGTGTAATCATACGAAACATAGTACACTAAAAATGAGACCAATCGATGTTCGTGATGATGCAGTCATGGAGACGGTGTACTAACGTATTAAAATGCTGGATCCACGTAAACAGAAATTTAATGTGCGTGATTTGGTACGTACCTCAAAATACAACACAGAAATTGAGAAGTCATACCTACCAAACTGGTCGAGTGAGATATTCACAGTTGGCAAAGTCTAGAGTACAAATCCCAGGACTTACATCTTAGATGATAGCAATGGTGCTGATATTTCAGGATGCTTTTGTACCGCGGAAATGTTGAAGAGTTCAGAACCACACATGTTTCACATTGAGCGCCTCATAAAACATCGAGGGAATAGAGCACTAGTTAAATGGCTTGGTCTTCCCACAGCACAAAACAGCTGGATTGACGCTGACGATTTGCTATGTAATGGGGTGCACAGAGTACAACCAGCACAGTAAGCGTAACATGGTCGATAGGAAACACATTATAAAAGGAGGTGGTATTCTCGACAAACTTCCAGCAAAATTGCACATAAGGGTATTACTGCGAAGTTGGTACACAGCTTCAAACACATTTGACTTGTGATGATGATGGGTTTAATCTGCTTAACGAGGCATGCTTGGAACGTAACATTACATACGCAAAACATAAATATCTTCCAGGACGTCACGTATTTTAGCTGATAAAACCAAGACAATACGTACAAGAAAGGATATTGGTACTGGACAGCGCATTTTAGCATTTGTAGTAGATAAAACCATGCATGGTAAAATTAAGTTGGGCTTGGTTGTAAATTTCAAGCAATTATGAACCTGCACGTATTGAAGTGAAGAAGAAGAAGAAGAAGAGGGGGTGCTTAGGAAGCTGTACCCTGACAACGATGTATGCGGCCTAAAAGTGCCTTGAAGCATAAAGGACCAGTTAAAGCACCCCAGTTTCTGGCGATACCCAAGATATCAGGCGAAATTATTCCCTTGCTCCTTCCAGCCCTCGCAGATCTCTCAGTGATTCGTTCTCTGGCTCGTGGCATTGGCGTTATTGCCAGAACAGTGAAGAACGCACAGAACTCCCAGGAGCAGCTAGAGGAAGCAAGAAGACGTAACCTCATGATGGAAGCAGTAGCCATCAGAAAAGGACTGTCCTGAAACCATACAAGAAAGGACTAGATCTCTTCACAACTAAAGTCCGTTAGCTATTCTACCGGATAGGCCGCTTAAAAACTCAGATCCGCTCACGTTTGTTAAGAAAAAAGTGAGCATTCCAAGATTCTGTAGTGTCTATGCGGGATGCATTATGGAAGACTACCATATGTGGAAATCTGGAGAATGTAAAACTGTGAATTTAGATGCTGCTAGGAGACCAGGAATCCACTGGGTGGTGTATATTTTATGAAAAATACAACTGACGTCTACTATTTCGACGCATTTGGAGACTTGCAGCCACCAGAAGAGTTACAATAATACTTCACCGGCAGAAGACGTGTGTTAAACAATTTTCATATAGGTAAGAAATGGGTGTTTCTATATTTTCGGCTATCTCGTTTCGACTACCCACTTCACCATCTGAAATACATGCACATGGATCATTGTAAATAGGAAACGTCTTAGAATTTTTTGGTGGTTAGCGTATAAGACAAGCAACTATTCTAGCACAAAATCTTTATTGGTTTCTACATATACATTCACACACAGAAACCACTCTTTCTTTATGTTTGTTTGGTGTAGTTTTAATTACATCCGGCTTAATTTTTATCTTATAATTTAAACCACATCTGAATCAGCTACTTCTCCTTCCAGCCAATAATTTGACAAGTAAAAAGAAGGCATGTTCACGAATTGCAGTACATATCTAACTTATTTCCTGTAAACTCCATCTTTTACGGCTTTAACAATTAGTTCCATTCTTTCCAGCAGCTCTTAAAGAAGAGAGCATTCAGTGACTTTAATTTTTCTTCTTATTTCTTGCATAACACTGTTGTTATAACACTCCACACCTTCCTAGGCGTTGGCTGCCAGTTCTTCTGCTGCACGTTCCTGTGGAATTTCGGTATAGAATAAGTTTACAACTTTTGCAAAGAAATTGCCATTAAAGTTTGTTATTCCGTTGGTTTTAAGCTCTGCAGACGGTCGCTCTATTGCTAAGTGTATGACATAAAGTCCACTACATTTCGATAGCTCTACCCACATTTTTTAAACGGATCCCGAGAGGAATGGAATTTGACAAACAGATTTTTCGTGGGTCTTTCGAAAGTGAAGCGTTCCAATCGTCCAGGACTCCAACATATGGCCACTTACCACTGCTGTCACAGTAAATGCTATTATCTTTTATTCACCAGTTGTAGCCAGATTTCTCCATACACTGTGTTTAAAGCCATGTGTAAATCATGCTTGCACATCTACAATAGTTTGCTCTTTTTCAATTTGCAGTTTATATTCGGCTTTTATGGCAGTTGCCTTCGCCTTATACTCTAGTTTTTGTTCCTTGACTTCGATGTCCTCCATTTCCAGTTTTCTTTTGCTTGCGCACAACTCATTAACTGCAATTAAAGGTGTAATTTCCTTAATCGGGAATAGTTTATGTAATAGGTTCTTTTTCTTCGGACTTGTATAACACTGTCTGTACCAACCAATCCCAATTCTGCAAGCTTTCTATATGACAGTATTGCTGGGACCTAAGTTATACACTGAGAAAAATAAGTTTCTCCAACTTCAGAATAACGCTCCTGTATAGTATTTATACCTTCTTTATTGGAGTCAGAGCTAACCTCCATGTAGTTTATAGGTGGATAATTAAAACTGTATGCAGACAGAACATAGCTGATAAGCTTTTCTCGGTATTGAGTATCTGGAAGACTTACTTGTACACCTGTCCATTTTCAGGAATTCTATTATCCCAGTATGCAAACTGCAGAAAGTTCTTAAACACAACAGTTGTTCTGTAAGTTATCTGTTAAGTGACACCACATGGAAGCAATTGGCACAGATTAAAATGGAGCACATTGTGAGTACTGCTTGTTGGCGTCTAATATGTTCAATAAGAGCACCAGAGAAGTCGACGAGATGCTGTACAGCGCCAGATTTGCACTTGGTCTTCAAATCTGGAACTAATTTTTTGCCAGCATAAATCGGTTCCACAATAGTGCATTAGCATTTGTACCAAGTTTTGCTACCATACGACAATTACAGCCTACACTGGATCTCTGTGAGTAGCCGGACTTTAGTCATAATCGCTCTGTACGACGCCAGTCACCAGTCAGGCAAGGGTAAAGACTGTGGCACAACTAGATGGTCTGAGCTACTGGCCTGACTGCAGGTGGACTGCAGCCTAACTTCTGCATGGCACCAGGAGGGAAAGTGCGGCCAGCCATTATCCCCAGTCATCCTTCACCCTCGGAAAAGAATCCCAGAGCTCATTCACTTGGGTCATAGTGGACGGACTGGAATGGGGAAAATTCCTCATACATCTGATATTGAATGTGAGTCCTTCCAGGTTGATGAATGCACTGCTTAATAGACCACCTGGCCACAACCAGAAAATCGTTAGAAATTGAATAGACTACGTTTGGTGTTAAGGTTCACAGTCTTTAGAAATGCGTGTATTTATAATGATAATAATCATGCTTCTCAAAATTCTTTTTTTTATCCAGCCTCCAATCGGTCACGAGATTGAAACTATGGCCAAAATCGAATGAAGCTTTGTGTCGCGTCTCTGTTTGCCTGCCGATCGTGTTATGTTGCACTTTCAGTTCTGAGTGGACAGTGATTAGAACAATAGCGTCTGCCGAGAGGCTCAGCCTAATTTCCCGCAGCCCACATAACGTAACTGTCGTGCCCTTCCCCCTTCATGTGCTCGACTACACACTGCAGGTGCAACAACGACGCTCCTACAGCGTTGTCGATGGGAAGTGTTTGCTCACCCAGCGTGCAGCCTGGACTAGACTACCTCTGATTTTCATAGCTCACATGAACGGGTTGGTACGAGGACAGCACTTTGTGAAGGACTGTGAGCTGCAGAGTGCAGCGAATTGGCTGAAAGCACATGCGGTTGTCTTCTATGACGGATGTATTGGACAGTTGGTACCATGCTGCGATAGATGTAGGAGCAGCTACTATGTAAAGAAGTAGCTGAATGGTGCATCTAGATTTTACAAAGAGAACGTTTTTGATTTTGAGTGTGGTTTCCATTTCGCGACCGATCCGAAGTTAAAAAGAAATAACCCTCGGATTTTGATCACCTGTGTTAGACTGACATTTATGAAAACCGCTCCTGTCTCGCCCCACATTTACGACAGTAAAACGAATAACATTTTGATTAATAGAGAAGCGTACTGGCTACCGTTTGATATGATCTCGACAACAAACTTCAGCAAAATTTGCGCAGTACAATTGCAGCTGCTGCTGAAGTCACGCGGCAAAACAGCTCTTATGCTAATTGCGGCAGAGGGAAGAGCAACAGTGACAGGTGAGCGGGGGAATCGGAGGTCGGCACTCGGCAGCTGTGTGTGGGCCACCTGGCGGTTCCGGTCGTGCGCCTCGGAAAACACTCGCCAGCACGCAGCCGCCGCCGCCGCCGCCGCCGCCGCTTCTGCCTGCTGGCCGCTTTTTATGGCACGTAGTAGCGGAACGCCGCGGAACCACGGGCATTCCTCGGATGTTTATACAGAGGCAGCCCCCGGCCCTCGCCCCAACTTCAGACAACAGTCGAGGGCGTAAAAAAGGAAGCCGCCAGGATACCGCCTCTGCCGCTTGCTAGATACAGTCCGGGCCCGCCTTCAGCTAACAATGGTAAGAATCCTTGGCTGGCGCTTGCCTCTGCCCATTTGGTAATCTCCGGTGTGATTAAGGAGCGGCAGCTGACCCATCTGTATCTCTACAATTTCGCTTCACAAGCCGCCGTATATGTGTGACGGAGGGCACATGCTGTATAAAAAGCCATTCTTATCCCTCCATTCTCTCTTCTTCCCGTTTCCGTTCGTTAATGGTTCACAGGAAGAAAACTTCTTAACCTCAACCCCAAAAAAAAAAAAAAAAAAATGGTATAATGTTTCTGGTGAAACGGCATTATCTGGTGCATTTTACTATAATGTTTAGTCCCATTATATTGGAGACTTTTACATCCGCGTGCACGCTCCGCAACCCACCATACGGTGCGTCGCAGAGGGTACGTTATACAACAGCTGGTCATGCCCTTTTCTGCTCCACTCGCAAATGCAGAGAGGGAAAAACCACTGTCTATATGCTTTCATGCGAGCCCTTACTTTTCTCATTTTGTCTAAGCGGCCCTTACGAGAGATGTATATTTTTGGCAGTAGAATCGATCTGCGGTAAGCCTCAAATGACGGTTCACTAAATTTTCTCAACAGTCTTTCTCGAAAAGAACTTCTCCTTCCCCCCAAGAAGCTCCGTTTGAGTTCTCTTGGCGTTTCCAGAATACTGTCGTGTTGATCGAATCCGTCGGTAACAAATCTAGCAGCGCGGCTCTGAACTGCTTCGACGCCTTCCTTTAAACCGACCTGACGGGGATCCCAAACACTTGAACAGTATTCAAGAAAGGACGGCACAGCTGTTCTGTATGCGGTCTCATTTACATTCCTACACTTCCCTAGAAATCTTCCAATAAACCGGAGTCGACCATTCGCCTTCTTTGCAGATATTTCGTTTCCTTCAAAAATGGTTCAAATGGCTCTGAGCACTATGTGACTTAACTTCTGAGGTCATCAGTCGCCTAGAACTTAGAACTAATTAAACCTAACTAACCTAAGGACATCACACACATCCATGCCCGAGACAGGATTCGAACCCGCGACCGTAGCGGTCGCTCGGCTCCAGACTGTAGCGCCTAGAACCGCACGGCCACTCCGGCCGGCTCGTTTTCTTCCGTTTCACGTCACTTCGCAACGTTATTTCTAGACATTTGATCGACTCTTAGTGTGTCCAGCTGCTCATCACTAATACGGTACTCGAGTAGTACAGGACTGTTACTCCCACTCATCTGCATTCACTTGTATGTGCTTCCACATTCAGAGCAAGGTGTCATTAATCAGACCAAGTAGAAAATCTATCAAGTCATTCTGTATCCTCCTACAGTCACCCAACTGCACTTCCTTTTGCACTACAATGTCATCGGCAAACAGTTGCATATTGTTTTTAAAAACTATCATCAGCCAAGATCGCATAAAATATTTCTTTACGTAAGACAACCGGTTGCAATTGACTTTGCTGCCATTCATTACGCTGAACCTCACGCACAAGATGTCAAGTGGATTTGTCACCGCTAAAATATTTAAAAACGTAAGGCACAAACCTTTCATAATATGCTGATTTTTATCCAGCTTGTGCGTGAGGTTCAGCATAAAATAAACGTGTTTTACAACAAAAAGATTTTTTAAGACCTGAAGATGACAGAAAAATCTGTTGAAACAGGGTTGTCTTAAATTAAGAAATATTTTATGCTAACTTGGCTGTTGAATGGTTTTTAACGATTAAAACGGATCGTTCTTCGGTATTTTCAAAATCAGAAAATTCATTCGTTTAGCCGGCCGGTGTGGCCTTGCGGTTCTAGGCGCTTCAGTCTGGAACCGCGTGACCGCTACGGTCGCAGGTTCGAATCCTGCCTCGGGCATGGATGTGTGTGATGTCCTTAGGTTAGTTAGGTTAAAGTAGTTCTAAGTTCTAGGGGACTAATGACCATAGATGTTAAGTCCCATAGTGCTCAGAACCATTTGAACCATTTTTTCATTCGTTTATTGTTGCTCACCCTATCCGTCAGACTGTTTTTGTATACCGTCCGTCCAAAAAGTTCCGAAACTGATTTTATTCCTGGCGGATAATCGAAGTCAGCGAAGCAACTAGGATGGCATCTTGAGGCAACAACTGAAAAAAACAGAGATGCGAGTACATTCGAACAGTCGCTTTTGAGCAGGCGCTGTTAAGTGGTGTAAGTGCGGCTGTAGTATGTCTCTATTGTTGTGTTACGAATTACAATGGAATAACGCACTGAAAATCTCTGAATCAATGTTGAAGACGTTCTCTAGAACATTTTGAAGAAGAGGAAAGTGTGTACGAAGTCTGTCTCGGACAGTTTGATTTCCAAATAAAAATAGAAACGTGTGTACACCTGCTGCGACTTGATTGAAATGGAAAATCTGTGCGGCTCTTTTCTGAAGGAAATCATCATGGGTGGAGAGACTTGTTATCAGTATCAACCTACCACAGAAGGACGAAGAGCAGAATGGGCCTTTTATGGTTCGAAAAGACCGAAGAACGTGCGACTGTGACGCTCGAGTTGAACAACATCTCAAAGGAAGGCTTGTCTGATAGTTCCACATGATTGTGTGACCGTTCTGTGTGTTGAACTCAAGTGGAGAGAGACTATATAGAAATCCTGAAGCGTTAAAACCACAATCTTAACGTTTCTGCGATTTTTTTACTCCAGTCTCTAAACATTTAGGACTGGCGGGGGAATGTAGAGAACAATAGCGGTCCTATCATACTTCCCTGGAGCACACCTGACGACACCTACGACTCCAGTGAACAGTTCCGTCCAGGAAAACGTACTGCGCTCTATTACTGAAAAAGTCTTCGAGGTACGCCGGCCGGTGTGGCCGTGCGGTTAAAGGCGCTTCAGTCTGGAACCGCGTGACCGCTACGGTCGCAGGTTCGAATCCTGCCTCGGGCATGGATGTGTGTGATGTCCTTAGGTTAGTTAGGTTTAATTAGTTCTAAGTTCTAGGCGACTGATGACCTCAGAAGTTAAGTCGCATAGTGCTCAGAGCCATTTTCTTCGAGGTACTAACATATCTGAGAACGTACAACGTATGCTCGGACTTTCGTTAACAATCTCCTCCAAGGCTATAGAGACTGAGCTTGCATATAAAGACTTAGTGAGCGTGTTTCATATCTGAAAGCAACTACCGAAGTTTGTATAGGCTGTAAAAATGTCTCCAGTCTTAGGAAATGAAACGGTAGGCATGAAAACATACCTTAGACGACGTCCTAATGCCCGTAGAACTAAAATATAAATACCGACCGTAAAAGCCTACAATGATTAAGTGGGAAGTAGTTCGTATAATCATAGTCTGCGTGAATGATCTGATATCTGGTGGCCATAAAACAACTGGCCAGGTGCGAGTACGATTCACACACTGAAGGTTCCGTACAAAGTTAATCATGTATATAGACAGAATGAGATTTTCACTCTGCAGCGGAGTGTGCGCTGATATGAAACTTCCTGGCAGATTAAAACTGTGTGCCCGACCGAGACTCGAACTCGGGACCTTTGCCTTTCGCGGGCAAGTGCTCTACCAACTGAGCTACCGAAGCACGACTCACGCCCGGTACTCACAGCTTTACTTCTGCCAGTACCTCGTCTCCTACCTTCCAAACTTTACAGAAGCTCTCCTGCGAAACTTGCAGAACTAGCACTCCTGAAAGAAAGGATATTGCGGATACATGGCTTAGCCACAGCCTGGGGGATGTTTCCAGAATGAGATTTTCACTCTGCAGCGGAGTGTGCGCTGATACGAAACTTCCTGGCAGATTAAAACTGTGTGCCCGACCGAGACTCGAACTCGGGACCTTTGCCCTTCGCGAGCAAGTGCTCTACCAACTGAGCTACCGAAGCACGACTCACGCCCGGTACTCACAGCTTTACTTCTGCCAGTACCTCGTCTCCTACCTTCCAAACTTTACAGAAGCTCTCCTGCAAAACTTGCAGAACTAGCACTCCTGAAAGAAAGGATATTGCGGAGACATGGCTTAGCCACAGCCTGGGGGATGTTTCCAGAATGAGATTTTCACTCTGCAGCGGAGTGTGCGCTGATATGAAACTTCTTGGCAGATTAAAACTGTGTGCCCGACCGAGACTCGAACTCGGGACCTTTGCCTTTCGCGGGCAAATGCTCTACCAACTGAGCTACCGAAGCACGACTCACGCCCAGTACTCACAGCTTTACTTCTGCCAGTACCTCGTCTCCTACCTTCCAAACTTTACAGAAGCTCTCCTGCGATACTTGCAGAACTAGCACTCCTGAAAGAAACCACTTGCCCGCGAAAGGCAAAGGTCCCGAGTTCGAGTCTCGGTCGGGCACACAGTTTTAATCTGCCAGGAAGTTTCATGTATATAGACAGTTCATCCACCTTGGAAATCGAGAATCTCGACAATTTTTGCCTGTTATCGATATTGATATCGACAAGATATCCGTCCCAGGAATTCCAAAGCTTTCGAGAATGCTGCTATTTTAGGTTTGAAGTCATGTGTGATGCATGGTTTCGCGGCGATATGAATTAATAAAATTTTCTCGGGCTTCCAGCCGCGTCAGACGGTTAAAATCACACGAGCTTTCAACCGAGCTCTCCTCATTGTCAAGTGGTAAGAATGACTGCAGTGTCACCGTGGCCGCGTCGTTATGTAGCCGCACTGCTGGCTGTGACGTCACTGGTCCGTCGCGACCATTTTAACCTCGCGATGGCCGGATCCCAGGCCGTGCTGAGCTGCAAACCGCCGTCCTTGTTGATGGTGTTTTCACAGGTTCTTATTTCAGAACACGCCTTAGAAAATGGCACCGAATCCTATTAGACGAAACATCTGTCATTATGAGGACGAAGGGATTTTGGAATAGCGCGATAAAAGAAGCTATTGAAATAAGAACCTCTGAAAACACCACCAACAAGGACGGCGGTTTGCAGCTCAGCACGGCCTGGGACCCGGCCATAGCGAGATTAAAACGGTCGCGACGGACGCGGGATGAAAACATTACCATATATGGCGAGGAAGAGAGCACCAGTGACGTCACAGCAAGCAGTGCGGCTATACAACGACGCGGCCACGGTGACACAGCAGTCAGTCTTACCACTTGACGATGACTGAGGAGAGCTCGGTTGAAAGCTCGTGGGATTTTAACCACCTGACGCTGCTGGAACCCCTAGAAAATTTTATTCAGTTTGAAGTCAGGTAGCAGATGATAAAAGTACTTCTTTCGTGCTGTATGATTATAAATTAACACTTTCCGGAATTTTTTCTTTTGTTTGTACTGTTAAACCTTGCTTCTTGCCAAATGTCATGACTGTAAGCCAACGGTAAGGACACTACAGGTTTTGATGAGTGAGTTTTCGAGTATTAAAATTAATATATGATATAAATGTCCGTATCTTTTGGTTGGGTTGATTTAGAAGCTTCAATTTTTTACACCGCAATGGGACCATAGACTTTAGCGTGTGCTATCAATTTCAACTTTCTACTTCTACCCGTTCCTGAGTAAAAGGGCTTTAACAGTCGGATAGACGGACAGGTAGACGCAGTGGACAGATTGACATACGGACAAGAAAGTGATCTTTTAAGGGTTCCGTTTTTACCAATTGAGATATGGAACCCTAAAAAAAGCGTCACTTTCGGTATGCCCAATTTTCTTCCAATTTTACGGACGTACTTTTCGCAAGATGGATGTATTACGAAAGGAAAAATAACACGTTTCTCAAATCCTGCTGGTGAGGGTTTTAAAGACTCTTCCACACAGGCATGTGACAAATAGCACAGGTCTTTTCCTCCGTTAATTCATTTTGGTAAGAGTGCTACATGTTGCGAATAATACTAAAGAAACCGTCGAACGAGAACATTGAAAATGACCACTATAATTTAGGAATTACACTTCCATAAGTTTCTTCCAGTTAATGGCATCTGCCACCACTGTATACCAGTACGAGTATGTTTACATGGTTTTAGTGATAGTTTCACTTAGACATGCGACGAATTTGGGCGATTATATCGATTGCAGATGACCTACTCAAGCAGTAGCATTTCTTCTCATCAAGTTATGCGCCTTACGGTGCATTAGCTTGTGTTGCGGGAAAAGTGCCACGTTCTGCGTCAGACGTTGATCGTCTCCCTGTGTTTTCATGAATTTCGGAACGATTATCTAACGATACAGTTCCCCTTTATGCAATAGTGACACACGTGAGGAGCCATGAAATTATGAACAGTATCTACCAAGTAAATAATGAAGAAAGATTGGTGTTTATTGTGCTTTCGACGACGTCGCCATTCCAAGACGAAACTCATGTTCGGGTTAGGAAAGAATGGTAAGGCATTTGTCATAAGAGATTTAGTGACAGCATGGACGATGTGGATCTATATGATCTGGCTATAATTTGAACGGTCTTATTCCCGAATACCAATCCATTTTCTCAACTGCGGCGCAACCTCGGACTACCGAAGTAATTAAATGTCGCACATTATAGCTGCCTCGTCGTATTTCTTTGAGGGGTACAGTACCTGATTCAGCTCATGCTGTCTCTCCGTTGAGAAAGACGCGCTTTGTCAACATATCTGTGACATTTTTCGCTACGCCATTACTGGAATTAAAGGATCACGAAACTTTTCCACCGTAAAGAATATACACTCTCTATATTATTCGTATTCAGGAACTGTAGACTCACGATAGCCCGTGTCGATTACTCCCCATCTGAAGTGCCTATCTTCATTGAAACCTTGGAGGATTTGTCCGTCGCAAAATGACACCGTGAAGTCTTTGCAGTAGCCGATACCAGCAGTTCTGTAGCAACAGCACAAAGCTGGGATAAAAGTTCGGGGATGAGGTATCAGAAGGCCCCTTTCGCCCGCATCGCCTCTGGTCTGGTATCAGTAGACGCGCCTGGGACATGCTTGGCCTTCAGATACCCGTTATTTTCTGTGGTTGCTTCAAATTAGTTCAGGAGAATGTTGGACCGATTCCCTTCACTGTATTTGTCTAATTGAGCTGTTGCTCCATCTCCAAGGACCTTCGTAAACCATCAGGCTTTTCGAGGTATAGTGAAAATTTAGAAGACTTACAACTTAAAACCGCCGTACACGACAGTAACACAAAGTCTATCAAAAATATACTTTGAAGGAGAATACCTCGCGACAGAATAACGGAATACATCCGTAAGGCCCATAACGTAGTTCTATTTATTTGTGTTGCTTCGTGAGTTTATAAAATGTATGAACCTCAGTCTGTGTGGAAGGAAGGAATGACGATTAGTGTTCAGCGTCACGCCGACAGTTAGGTTGCGGTCATGCTGGGATAGGGTGCGAGGAAGGATATCAGTTGCGTTCGTTCAAAGGAACCACATTGTGATTCGCCTTAAGCGATATAGGTAAAGCACGGAAAACACATCAAAATGGCAGAGTTACAATTTGTTGCGACATCCCCCCTAATGCATTTACAGTGTCTTACCACTCGCCTCCTGACCAGGTCTCACATCGGAGGGGTCGTCTTCGAATGATAACGAATTCAGGTGATACTGATAATGAACTGCTCGTGTAGTATCACGTGCTTTCGGGTCACCATTTAATCAAGTCAGTTATTGATCGGTCAAACAATATATTTACAATTGATATTGGAAAGACATTAATTGGAACGAAAGAATAAAAGTACCTGCGAGAGAAAAATGTTAGACTGATTGTAAAATGATCAAAGTGAGTTTCACTTCTTGACACTGGCGTGTTTCACGTGACTAGGTCATACCTATGATTGATAGAACATTATTATGCGATGTTTATAATAGTGTTTTTCTTCTCACTCGAATGTTAGTGACTGATGGTTGCGATAACGGTTATAATAATAAACAATGACAGTGGTGTTCTAACTGCGCGGGGATACTTTTTGTGTGATTGTTCTTATATTAATTTCACAAATAATTTTTTGTGGTGGGAGCCACATTAGCGATTGCCCCATGGTAGAGATGTAGGAGGCTTCCTATTGAGTTCGGTGTCCGAACTTCACAGTTTCCTTGTAAACTGAGAAAATGTACAAAAGTCAGAACGTTTAACGGCGTTTTGTTCAAGGTACCATGCTGATTAAGCAAACAATATTCAAGCTATTCAATTAAAGGTGCAGCAACGTAAATAAAAAAAATAAAAAAAACATTTCGATTTTAACGGATTGTAGAAGCTTGCTTCAAGATATGCAGACAATTCTGAAGAAATTAATCCACTGGCAATGGACATTGTGGCACTAAACAAAACGAAAATCTCGGGAACAAGGTAAATTTTATGTGGATCACGGGACACGATAACATTAAATGCAAGGGGGTGATCAGAGAGTTTCCGGCTGAGGGCGTTGCTGCAGCGTATATGCCACCCAGCGCGACTGCGATGCGGGTATATAAACACCGACATGTAAGGAAGAGGTTAGTATGACCTTCGAAAGGAAGCTTTCTAATCCGTCCATATATAATAAAGTAGTCAATATATAATAAAGTAGTCAAGTAGTAGCCACACAAAACGGCACGTTTAACCCTCGCAATACAAGTTTGGGGGTGCGGGGGAGGGAAGGAGGCGTGCTTTATGCCAATTTCTGGAAATATTGTAATCTGCTAGTTTCTTTATATTGTAAAATTCTGAAAAAAAATTTCCATATGGATGGTTTTAGCGCATTGACTGTCATACCCAATATTTTCATGTTCTGGAGCTTACTTGACAATATACACTCCTGGAAATGGAAAAAAGAACACATTGACACCGGTGTGTCAGACCCACCATACTTGCTCCGGACACTGCGAGAGGGCTGTACAAGCAATGATCACACGCACGGCACAGCGGACACACCAGGAACCGCGGTGTTGGCCTTCGAATGGCGCTAGCTGCGCAGCATTTGTGCACCGCCGCCGTCAGTGTCAGCCAGTTTGCCGTGGCATACGGAGCTCCATCGCAGTCTTTAACACTGATAGCATGCCGCGACAGCGTGGACGTGAACCGTATGTGCAGTTGACGGACTTTGAGCGAGGGCGTATAGTGGGCATGCGGGAGGCCGGGTGGACGTACCGCCGAATTGCTCAACACGTGGGGCGTGAGGTCTCCACAGTACATCGATGTTGTCGCCAGTGGTCGGCGGAAGGTGCACGTGCCCGTCGACCTGGGACCGGACCGCAGCGACGCACGGATGCACGCCAAGACCGTAGGATCCTACGCAGTGCCGTAGGGGACCGCACCGCCACTTCCCAGCAAATTAGGGACACTGTTGCTCCTGGGGTATCGGCGAGGACCATTCGCAACCGTCTCCATGAAGCTGGGCTACGGTCCCGCACACCGTTAGGCCGTCTTCCGCTCACGCCCCAACATCGTGCAGCCCGCCTCCAGTGGTGTCGCGACAGGCGTGAATGGAGGGACGAATGGAGACGTGTCGTCTTCAGCGATGAGAGTCGCTTCTGCCTTGGTGCCAATGATGGTCGTATGAGTGTTTGGCGCCGTGCAGGTGAGCGCCACAATCAGGACTGCATACGACCGAGGCACACAGGGCCAACACTCGGCATCATGGTGTGGGGAGCGATCTCCTGCACTGGCCGTACACCACTGGTGATCGTCGAGGGGACACTGAATAGTGCACGGTACATCCAAACCGTCATCGAACCCATCGTTCTACCATTCCTAGACCGGCAAGGGAACTTGCTGTTCCAACAGGACAATGCACGTCCGCATGTATCCCGTGCCACCCAACGTGCTCTAGAAGGTGTAAGTCAACTACCCTGGCCAGCAAGCTCTCCGGATCTGTGCCCCATTGAGCATGTTTGGGACTGGATGAAGCGTCGTCTCACGCGGTCTGCACGTCCAGCACGAACGCTGGTCCAACTGAGGCGCCAGGTGGAAATGGCATGGCAAGCCGTTCCACAGGACTACATCCAGCATCTCTACGATCGTCTCCATGGGAGAATAGCAGCCTGCATTGCTGCGAAAGGTGGATATACACTGTACTAGTGCCGACATTGTGCATGCTCTGTTGCCTGTGTCTATGTGCCTGTGGTTCTGTCAGTGTGATCATGTGATGTATCTGACCCCAGGAATGTGTCAATAAAGTTTTCCCTTCCTGGGACAATGAATTCACGGTGTTGTTATTTCAATTTCCAGGAGTGTATCTTTAAAAAGCATGTTGTGAGTAAAAGTCAACAACAATTAAAGAAATTTCCGTTTTTGAATTTTTTTTGGAATGAGTATAAATTATTCTCCTGCTCCCCTCACCGCCACATCCCCCCCACCTTGGGGTTAACAACATCTTATTACAACCATTAGGCCTGAAGGCCAGGCGCCAGCGGGAATGGAATATCAACCGTCGATACGTAGTAAAGGGAAACATTTTGGACAAACACAGCCAAACATTCCGTCGAAACCCCGCTTCCACACAGTTCCACAATTCACATGTTTAATTACGAATCATTCCCTAACCTTCTACATCAAGTAAACTTTTGAAATAATCCTTGCTGTGCATCTGATGGAGTGGCAGTAGCAGATATCGACCACATTTTTCTTTTTTTTCAATTTAAACTGTGTGTAAACAAGAAAATGGATTTTATATAACAATTAATCAGACCTCACCAAGCATTACCAACTAATATAGGAGCTCTTCTTCGCCAATAATACATCAGTTTCAAGACTAATTACTAATTTTTAAACAAGTGCAAACTTACCCTGTAAACTCTTAGAGAAATGCCTAAATAATTGGGGTGGCTGTATGGCCTTCATGCTATAAGCACATAAGAAAGGTAGGTGCAGATAAGTTTCTGCATTGAGTCATATGTATACATTTTGGTGGCTGCTTACGCATTGTTTCCGAATTTCCTTAGACAGATTATGATTTTGTGTATCTAACTCGGGTTAAGACACTCTCTCAATAAGAAAATTCTGTACTTGTTTCAAAGAAAAAGGTCAGCATTGCCTTGCCAGTGAATAATTACAAAATGCCACCTCAATTTTTTTTCCACGAAGTGAAATACTGACCGGCTTGCTACCCGCATTCGGTGGTGCGTCGAATTTCGGACTCGTAGAACAGAAAATATGACACAGCAGATAAATGAAAAACGAAAATGCGCGGCGACATTACTTGAAATTCAGGGAGCGACGCTAAAGACGGAGCACGGCCGTTCTGGAATAAATCCCGGGGGGCAACAAACAAGTTGTGTGCCGCCTTCAACTTTTATCAGTTCGGGACGTCTCGAGCCACGGCGAAAAATGAAAGGAAACTCTCTTTGCTGTCGTTCCCAGAGGATAGTGGGCGCCTGTTCTCTTTTTCGCAGGCGGACCGCCGAAGTTGGTCCGCGGACTGAGGGAACTTTTGTGCGCCCGCGTGGCGCGCCCGTATTTCATAGATGAGGGCCCCGTGCTCGGCGCTCGGCTTTAGTGGCCCCGCTTCCAGGACGGGGCGCTCGGCCCTTTTTTTCAGAGCCGGGAATAAATCGGGTCTCTTTGTCTCGGTCTCTGAGTTATTTGTTACAAAGTACCAGCACCGGTCTGTACGGTACACGTCAGGTGCAGCTCTTGGTCCTACCGCTGGGAAAGGCAGCAGATCTGCTATCAGTGTGTACCTGGGTCTTGTTTTGGCATTTAGGGCCGAGGCACCACTTATGGTCATTTAAAAAGATCTAGATAGACTGTATGTTTACTACAGGAAAAATCATATCTGTTGTTATTTCAAAGTATATACATTACGACACTATGTGGGAACAAATGTTCTAACAGAAGGGGAAAAAAAGGATTGAATACGAAATGGCGTATTTCCCCAGCTTTGGCCACATTATCTCTAGCTATGTCTAGTCATTTCCCCCACTTCCAGCCACTGTACATTACACTAATAGCCATTAAAATGGCTACACCACGAAGATGACCTGCTACAGATGCGAAATTTAACCGACAGGAAGAAGATTCTGTGATATGCAAATGATTAGCTTTTCAGAGCATTCACACAAGGTTGACGTCGGTGGCGACACCTACAACGTGCTGACATGAGGAAAGTTTCCAACCGATTTCTCATACACAAAGAGCAGTTGACCGGCGTTGCCTGGTGAAACGTTGTTGTGATGCCTCGTGTAAGAAGGAGAAATGCGTACCGTCACGTTTCCGACTTTGATAAAGGTCGGATTGTAGCCTAACGCGATTGCGGTTTATCGCATCGCGACATTGCTGCTCGCGTTGGGCGAGATCCAATGACTGTTAGCAGAATATGGAATCGGTGGGTTCAGGAGAGAATACCGAACGCCGTGCTGGATCCCAACGGCCTCGTATCACTAGCAGTCGAGATGACAGGTATCTTATCCGCATGGCTGTAACGGATCGTGCAGCCACGTCTCGATCCCTGACTCAACAGATTGGGACGTTTGCAAGACAACAACCATCTGCACGAACAGTTCGCCGACGTTAGCAGCGGCATAGACTACCAGCTCGGAGACCATGGCTGCGGTTACCCTTGACGCTCCATCACAGACAGGAGCGCCTGCGATGGTGTATTCAACGACGAACCTGGGTGCACGAATGGCAAAACGTCATTTTTTCGGGTGAATCCAGGTTCTGTTTACGGCATCATGATGGTCGCATCCGTGTTTGGCGACATCGCGGTGAACGCACATTGGAAGCTTGTATTCGTCATCGCCATACTGGCGTATCACCCGGCGTGATAGGTATGGGGTGCCATTGGTTACACGTCTCTGTCACCTCTTGTGCGCAATGACGGCGCTTTGAACAGTGGACGTTACATTTCAGATGTGTTACGACCCGTGGCTCTACCCTTCATTCGATCCCTGCGAAACCCTACATTTCAGCAGGATAATGCACGACTGCATGTTGCAGGTCCTGTACGGGCCTTTCTGGATACAGAAAATGTTCGACTGTTGCCCTGGCCAGCACATTCTCCAGATCTCTCGACAATTGAAAACGTCTGGTCAATGGTGGCCGAGCAACTGGCTCGTCACAATACGCCAGTCACTACTCTTGATGAACTGTGGTATCGTGTTGAAGCTGCATGGGCAGCTGTACCTGTACACGCCATCCAAGCTCTGTTTGACTCAATGTCGAGGCGTATCAAGGCCGTTATTACGGCCAGAGGTGGTTGTTCTGGGTACTGATTTCTCAGGATCTATGTACCCAAATTACGTGAAAATGTAATCACATGTCAGTTCTAGTAAAATATATTTGTCCAATGAATACTCGTTTATCATCTGCATTTCTTCTTGGTGTAGCAATTTTAATGGCCAGTAGTGTATTATAAAGCTGGGGCTTTAAATAAATGTAGAAGCTATTTGCTAGACAGTTGTTATTCATACAAGCAATTAAGAAACTAAATATGCCTAAAGTAGATAAACGTTACAGCAATTGAGCGGAACAGGAAAATAATTAGCAAAAAATATTGTAGTGATTGGCCGAGGAACAATCTGCAATTAGTTCCCCTTTAGGATATGGTAAAAAGCGGTTTCATCCATACTGAAAATTTGTTAGGGTCTTTTGATGGACGCTTATCATTCCGTCTTCCTGGAACCAATTTCGTATTTTTTGTTGTAGTAACAGAACCTCTAGCCCCACATTCAGCATCCTTTGGTGACAAAACTTTTTGCCTCTTAAGACGGCTATGAAATAACTTTTTCCAGTTTTATTGTTGCAATATTGTCTTAGAACTTCACAAATCTGCCTTTTTCGAGAATTTTTAGATAGCTACATAGAGATTTTCCTTCGAAACTGGAAACGTCTTGTTGGGACAGCCCAGAGCCAAGTCCATCAACATTTATTTTTCTTCAGTCTGGAACCGCGTGACCGCTCCGGTCGCAGGTTCGAATCCTGCCTCGGGCATGGATGTGTGTGATGTCCTTAGGCTAGTTAGGTTTAATTAGTTCTAAGTTCTAGGCGACTAATGACCTCAGAAGTTAAGTCGCATAGTGCTCAGAGCCATTTGAACCATTTGAACCATTTATTTTCTTCCCCCCCCCCCCTCTCCCCTCCCCATTCCCTAACACAGAATGTGAACCACAGTGCCCAGTAGATCCTAGGGGAGATAGGGCAGAAATTTACATTCTTTACGTACTTTACGTACTTAAGGCATTGTTAAACTTGCTTCCCTTCGCATTCCCTCAGCAACAGCCTCTAGTGCTTTTTTATCTTTGCTGGGATAATACTAAAATCTCGTATTCTCTGCTAAACTTAAGAAACCTGAGTTAAAAAATGTTACTTTTTCACAATCCGTACTGAATATTTTGCTATATTAAATGGATAGATTAATATCAGATGTTCAGGCAAGACCTTTGGTTTATCTTGATATAAAAATTACCAGAAATGTTTTACATAAGTCTACTTAAATAAAACTAGCGTAGTTACAATGCAGACCAAATCATTATTTTAATAGTAGATATTTGAAAGTAGCCTAAACAGGACAGCCATATGTCTCCACTTGCAGCCACAAGCATGGCGATAACAGGGAACCAAGATTAAATTTTTTTCTGCTAATGGCCAAAAAAATTAAGTGGTATGTTTTCCGGTTGTCCCATATTTGGCTTGTAAAAAATGAAACTATAATAGTTACCCTTACCTCCCAAAAGATTAAGTTCCTTCTGATGTTTTATTTAAACGTGTAGAATGAGAAAAACCTATTACGCGTTGCTTCAAGAAAAAGTCTACGCAACTCAACTTCTTCAACATAGCTGTTTTCACGAAATTATGCCTCAAAACAGGAATAAAAAAGAAATGGTTATATACCTAATTCAATAGGACATTTCATGTTGTTTAAAAATAAGCTATTGTAAGATTGCCTGGTATTCAAAAGAATCTTAAAAATTCTCTAATTGTCTCAGAGTGGCGTAGCCAACACTGGAGCCTTAACCCTAATTTCCAATTAACCACTTGCAATTCATTCGCTTTCAGAGCTCTATATTTTCCAATACCTGATACCTGAGCACAACAGTAAACTCACCAATTTTGCATTTTGCACTTTACGAATGTTCTCTGGTCACACGACCCACGTCCAACCGGTAGTCAAATTCGTAGCAACATCCTGTTTATGGTCGTCACAACAGCGTTGATGCGTTCTCTTATCCGTTGCAGTGTTCTTGGCGGCGTTGGTATACAAACACGTTCCTTAAAGTACCCCCAAACATAATCGTCATAAAGTGGTAGACCAGACGACCTGGGACAAGGGAACAGAGCCACGTCATCATGTTCACCACTATTCGTCGGTTGCGTAGCAACGAACATCGATACTGGAATGAGGTAGCTGAATTGAAGTCAGTAGCCGGTTGCGAAAACAAA
Source organism: Schistocerca nitens (assembly GCF_023898315.1). Classification (NCBI taxonomy): domain Eukaryota; kingdom Metazoa; phylum Arthropoda; class Insecta; order Orthoptera; family Acrididae; genus Schistocerca; species Schistocerca nitens. The sequence goes on along the minus strand of NC_064614.1, from coordinate 918,319,211 downwards.
AGCAACCACAACTGCAATATATCAGTGTAAGATGCAAGCGTCACAGCTCTTCTCACAGAAGGTAAACGGCCCATGTAGCTTCGTGTGTGACATTGCACAGGAGACATTAACCCTAGCATTACCAACGTATTTTTTGTTACATGTAATACCAACGGGGGGGCCTCAAAGGCCCAGAAAGAATACCACAATTTATTTTATCATAAATCAAGTTTATTTACTTCTGATACCTCTAATAACAATTCAAAATGCTTAGACATTGTTTTTGTATACTGGATAATAAAAGATGTTATTATAATAGGAATAAAATGAACAAATCACGAGATTCAGTTTATATATTTTTTGGAATAATGTTTCAAAATAGTGTTTTCTTATAAAAACGACTTTTTTAATTCGATACACTACATGAAGCAAACAAAATTTACTGTCTCATTCTGCAACGCATTTTTCACACAACACTGTCTTCCTGCAGTGTTTCCCACAGACGTGTTTGTGGCACTGAGAGCAGGTAACAGTTGACTTTCCCAGCTTGTTGTACTTGATCTTTTTAGATGCAGCTTCTTGGCAGCATAGGTGGCACCGTCCACGTGTTCCTGGTTCTGCTGTTGAGGGTGATGGTTCTACAGAGCAGCTGAGCTTCCGTTGTGTGATGCTTTCCATTGCCATTATTACTGGCTTCTGAAGTCCATACAAATTTTGTGCCCGTTTATCTACTTGAGATCTTATTAGTTCGAGACCTAAGTTAGTGATAAAAACTCTTCTGCGGTTTAGCAAATTCTTTTTCCAATTCGGAAAGTTGAGGAGGAAGAGTGAATATGCATTTATTGCTGCTATGTCAATGAGTGTGTAGAAGAGGGACAAAGGCCATCTTCTTGTTCCTCTCTTTGTGCTGTAGTGTCTTGCCATCTGGTCTATGGTGTCCACGCCTCCCTTTGTAGAATTATAAAAAAGATTTATGTTAGTCTTTTTTGAGTCTTCATTCAACACCCCTTCTGAGTGATAAGTTGAAAGCATTAACAGCAGTCGTTTTGGCTTCTCGCGGACTAGCGTTGATGCAAGAGTAACTGGTGGCCTCTGTGTCTGAGGGTCAGTATAAGCAAAGATGGAAGAGTGTAAACTGCGGCCAGTTGTAGTCTTCAGCTCTTCAGGTATGTGTCGTCTGTTAGACTGTAGGGTGCCAACAAGTGTGAGGTGAAAATCATTCCATAGAGTCTCAGCAAGCTCCACTGAAGTATAGTACCGATCTGTGGTAACATTACGGCCTGATTTTTCAATAGGTTTTATTAGTCTCTTTACAATTTCCATCGGTCCATTTGAATGCTGTGTATTTCCTGACTTGCCTGTATAGATGTCCATGCTGATCACATATCTAGTCTCAGAATCAGACAGCATTCGAATTAGAATGCCGTATTTTCCAGGTTTTTCTTTTAGAAACACCTTGAATGGACAGCGACCACGGAACAAAGACAACATCTCATCCACTGTTGTATGTAGACCAGGAATGAAATACAATGGAAGTGAAGAATTGAAGCTTTCAAAAATTTCCCTCATTGGAGCAAACTTGTCAGTCTGGCGACGAATTTCTCTTGTGTTCTTATCACCAAACCTCAATATTTTAGTCAATTCGAAAAATCGGGTCCGACTCATTGATCCATAGTACACTTGTCGGCCCTGAAGCAAAGACCATAAATCTTGGACAGGTATCTTATTGTCATGATTTGAACCCATGATTAGCAAGAGTCCTATATAACAAAATAACTCATCTTCATCTGTGTGCTGAATACCTAGTCGAGAAGCCTCTTCATTTGAGTGTAGTTTTATTAGATTCATAATTTGAGGTGTAAAAAAGAGCTCTATAGCCTCTTTCGGAGACGCAATTCTTCCTTGTTGTCCTAGCCCCATTCTTTCTCGCACTATATTTTGTACAGAACGCCGATATTGTCGAGATGGCTTCGTAATATACTCTCGTCCACTTTTTGCAATGAATTTATCACATTCCGTATCATTATCATCTGGTGGATTGGCTTCAACCTCATCTTCATTCTCAGACGATGAATCAGTTCTAATTTCTTCCACATCATCATCCACTTCACTTTCCTCTAAATCTGATTCGTTCAAAACTTCTTCTAGCACTCTTTCAATGGAACTATCACGTAAACGATGTCTACCCATGTTGCTGGTTCAACAGCAGCAGAAGCACTGAAAATAACAATGGTCCGTTTCATAATAATATGTCTGAAGGCAACAATGCCAAAATTCGTTTCATGGTAAGAATTTGAAACGAGAGACTCAACTTCGTAAATCTTTCCTTGCTATTACCAACGGGTGGGCTTCTAAGACCCACAGAGAATTAAATCAAGTAAATGAATTTTAATTACATTTTTATTCCGAAATTCTGTAATGACTCAATAGTACATTCAATAACGAACAATTACCTTTGCTTTCAAGTTCATATATCAAAGGGTGTGGATACAACATAGAAAAACTGAGTCAGTGGGCCTACGAGGCCCCCCCGTTGGTAATGCTAGGGTTAACAGTTGGCGAATCTCGCTCTCGCACCACGATTCTGAGGGATTTTAGTGCAGCACACTCCTAGACTTCGGCGACTAACGTTAACAGTTGCTTCTTCACTGAGTATTAGCTTGGAGGCAGGAGAAACGTTCATCCTTAAGTGCTTCGTGTACTGTCATCCAAAACTGAAGGCGCCGACCATAAACTTTTTGTTTTAATTGTTGTACCAGCTTCAAACAATATGGTTTGACGTGCAACTTTGGCCCAAAATCTTGCACGCCGTTTGTTGCGGTATTCCAAATTCTTGGTTTGCGCGGACCGTCCTTTTTTTTGGACTTCGTCCGAAACCTTCCCTCACTCTCTCCACGGTTAAATCTGGCGAACTTGCTCGAACGGTACCTCTTGTTTACAGAGACAACCAGTGCCACTAAATTGTCGGTACCAATGCAAAATCCTCTGCTTACGTGGAGATTCTTTTCATAATTCATTTTGGATGCACGCTGCACTGTTGTAACACGTAAATATTTCACATATTCCAACACAAAAAACTCTTTTCTTGCTTTATCGCCATTTTACCAAGGCACTGCAGTCGTAACGCCATCTAGTGGACATGAAGCAAACTCGGTGTTTATGCAACGATCATATTTGTACATGCAATATTTAGGAAAATAAAGAACTCTGATAACGAACGAATCACTTATAGTAAACGTGTATTTTCATATCTTCTCTGATGTCGAAGTAGCGTAGTCTTTAACTTCCAAGAGGTCTTCTCCCATGAGGATGTCCTGTACTTGACAGATTTTTCCTGTTTTCTGGAGGGTTGAAGTGTGTCAAATCCAAGGAAGTCTTCTAGCTATAATTTTGGATACAATATCTGGTTCTTCATATAGACCACATACGTCTTTGTTCGTAATAGTCTAATTCCCGCTGTGTTATCTTTGAAGTTTACAAAATATATTCCTCAAAATTTGCGTTTCCGAGATTCGCAACTTTGTTTCTTCTTATTTTGTTGATGTCCTTGTCTCACAAGCGTATATCAGAACGTGTATAAGTTTCACATATGAATGCAAAATAACATGTATTGGCTTTTTGTATTCTACTGTTTATTTATTCTTTGACATTTTTGTCTGTAATTAGCAATGTTCCAAGATAAGTGAACTGAGTTACTGTTCGATTTTCCCTACACCATTTTTAAAGCTATGATCAGATTTAGTTGCAGTGAGACAAGGAACTACTTAGTTTTGCTGATTCTAATTTCTGATCCTGTTCCAAGTCAGCCGTTATATAACATCGTGTTGACTAAATTAATTTCTTGTTCATTTTGTCGTAAGATTACATTGTCATCTCAATATGCCAGTATATGAAAACTGTGCTCTAGTTTCGTTCCGAGCTGTAATGATATTATTTTCCTGATGGTCTGCTCCACAACGAGGATGAAAAGTCATCGTGAAAAATAATCTTCTTGTTTGACTCGCGAGCTAACATCCCAAAGATGTTCGGGCTCACATGCGGTTCCCCTTCATCGGGACATCTTGGCTCAAACTCGTCTAGGGGTTGAACCGCACGTGTCGCATTACACACCGTAAATTAGACAATTGAGACCCTTTGGTTAAATTGTCTGGCTGATGGCAAGTTGAAATATAAATATAACATATACACTCCTGGAAATTGAAATAAGAACACCGTGAATTCATTGTCCCAGGAAGGGGAAACTTTATTGACACATTCCTGGGGTCAGATTCATCACATGATCACACTGACAGAACCACAGGCACATAGACACAGGCAACAGAGCATGCACAATGTCGGCACTAGTACAGTGTATATCCACCTTTCGCAGCAATGCAGGCTGCTATTCTCCCATGGAGACGATCGTAGAGATGCTGGATGTAGTCCTGTGGAACGGCTTGCCATGCCATTTCCACCTGGCGCCTCAGTTGGACCAGCGTTCGTGCTGGACGTGCAGACCGCGTGAGACGACGCTTCATCCAGTCCCAAACATGCTCAATGGGGGACAGATCCGGAGATCTTGCTGGCCAGGGTAGTTGACTTACACCTTCTAGAGCACGTTGGGTGGCACGGGATACATGCGGACGTGCATTGTCCTGTTGGAACAGCAAGTTCCCTTGCCGGTCTAGGAATGGTAGAACGATGGGTTCGATGACGGTTTGGATGTACCGTGCACTATTCAGTGTCCCCTCGACGATCACCAGTGGTGTACGGCCAGTGTAGGAGATCGCTCCCCACACCATGATGCCGGGTGTTGGCCCTGTGTGCCTCTGTCGTATGCAGTCCTGATTGTGGCGCTCACCTGCACGGTGCCAAACACGCATACGACCATCATTGGCACCAAGGCAGAAGCGACTCTCATCGCTGAAGACGACACGTCTCCATTCGTCCCTCCATTCACGCCTGTCGCGACACCACTGGAGGCGGGCTGCACGATGTTGGCGCGTGAGCGGAAGACGGCCTAACGGTGTGCGGGACCGTAGCCCAGCTTCATGGAGACGGTTGCGAATGGTCCTCGCCGATACCCCAGGAGCTACAGTGTCCCTAATTTGCTGGGAAGTGGCGGTGCGGTCCCCTACGGCACTGCGTAGGATCCTACGGTCTTGGCGTGCATCCGTGCGTCGCTGCGGTCCGGTCCCAGGTCGACGGGCACGTGCACCTTTCGCCGACCACTGGCGACAACATCGATGTACTGTGGAGACCTCACGCCCCACGTGTTGAGCAATTCGGCGGTACGTCCACCCGGCCTCCCGCATGCCCACTATACGCCCTCGCTCAAAGTCCGTCAACTGCACATACGGTTCACGTCCACGCTGTCGCGGCATGCTACCAGTGTTAAAGACTGCGATGGAGCTCCGTATGCCACGGCAAACTGGCTGACACTGACGGCGGCGGTGCACAAATGCTGCGCAGCTAGCGCCATTCGACGGCCAACACCGCGGTTCCTGGTGTGTCCGCTGTGCCGTGCGTGTGATCATTGCTTGTACAGCCCTCTCGCAGTGTCCGGAGCAAGTATGGTGGGTCTGACACACCGGTGTCAATGTGTTCTTTTTTTCCATTTCCAGGAGTGTATAATTATAGTAATAATAATATCGGGAACTAAATTAACGACCCATAAATGATGTAGGCTACACAGTTGGGGTTTGGTTAGAATAATGTTTATTCAAAAAGCAAACTAATAGCGAGAGTGGCCGTATCCGTTTGACACAGTTCGATCATTCACAATCTCATAGCGAAATACAAGTTATCTACGCCAGAAGTTAGAGTTCACACCAGGCGCGCGGCTGCTCACCACTCAGAGACTAAGTCCCGCGATAGCACACAACGCGAAATTTTCTTAGTCGTTTCACTTCCTAGCTGCCTAAAGACCGACTGTCCGCTTTCGCGTCTCAATCCGAACTGTACCCTTTGGTGCCTGCTGCCGAACTGTCCGCTTCCGCGTCTGCACCAGCACCCCCTCTGCCCGTCCCCGGCCGCGTTTCCCGCGCACCTAATATCGTCGGTCAACTGACTAGGGCAGTTTCCTTTCCTGAAGCCGTACATCTGATTGGTTACAGCCTGTTCTACATTACATTTTAACATATTTCAATAAAGAAAGATCGACCACTTTCACGTTCTAAATAAAGTAAGAATAATATCTATTACATAATAAACGTTAAATTCTTTTACATAAAACCAATACAATTTCCTCCTTTATTTTGAATGTCACGGCCAGTAGTCCTGCACCAATGCGCTTTCCGATAAATAAGTAAAGAACGAAAGTAAGTATTATGCACTAAACTTTACAACAAATATTCTATTACTTAATAATTCAATAATGCTGTCATCGTTCAATGTGTTTTGTGTGGTGGAAAAGATGATCTGATGCTTAACTGTACATACTGATAATTTAAAATACTATTTCTTTTAAACAAATAAAGTTACAGAGTTGATATTTACAACGTTTGTCATTTTAATGATGCGCTTCTATACGAAATGTCGATCGTTAAGATAGATCAAAGCGTTCAGATTTTAGCATTCAGGTCTTTGCTACAAAACTTGTTAATTTCACGTTAACAGTTAAGTCCTAAACTGTTGTAGATATGATCAATATTCAAGTTTTATTGGGATCACCATGAAAATTTATGGAGGTTGGTAGATTAAAATTACTGTGACTTGATTCCTTGCACTACTACGGAATTAAATAGTTTTCATAAATGTTTCCCTTTATGACCGATCTTAGGTCCGCCACATTTAACACTGCTACGTCTCCTTGTCCACAAAAGGCTTCTACTGGGTTTCCCTATGACGTAGCTTCTCGTCTCACTCGGACACTACAGCGCTTAGGGCTCAACAGACAATAGACTCCTGTGAATTTCCCCATTGCATGTTGAATCTGTGTCCTTTGTGGCACGCGGTCATGGACGACAGGGCTCGTTTCACAATCCCTGTAGGCTGATTCTTTCGGCCATACATTTAAATGAGAGAGCAATGCCCGTTAACTCACAGACTCCGGAAGTGGCGTGAAATATTTGTGGGAGAGTGTTTCGTACGTTAACTATAAAATTTAAATTTTTAATGCACTTTCGAAGCAGCTGCATAAATTTGAGTTGGATTCTAAAAATCTTTCAAATGATCCACAGATAATTTCTGTTAATACTGTCAAAGGTTTTTTTGTAAAGTCTATCAAAAGCACGTGTACATCCTGAGCATATTTAAATTTCAAGTAGGACTCGAAAATGAAAATATTGTCCACTACAGATCTATTTCTACCTAACGCTGACTTTTCGCATACCATCAAAATGGACCTCTAATGGCAGCAGAAAAACTGTCATAAATCGTACACTTTATCAAACAAACGCAGCAACCAAGGAACGTGTTTGCAACCCTAAATAAAGGCGCGTCCTTCGTCTAATCGTTCGTGAAACACTCGCTGCAGTGTTCCATGTATCGTCCTTACGTGTGCATGGAGTACTGCGTTTGCAGTGAATTACATTTTTGTTTTCAAACACCCCCGGTTCGTCTCCTTTAGCTCGACAAGACTGTACAATTCACTGCTTGAACCACAATCAACAGGAGTTCTGTCTACCCCTCTTGACGCCAGGCAGAAAAAAACCCAGTGTACTCAGGTGATCTGGGAGGTTGAAGGACAGACCCTGCACGACATATCCATATTGTAGGATACTGGTGCGTCAGACCGAATTCACAAAGAAATGGTGTGGCGCGAAGCCTAGCGGCGGCGAGTCACGGATGTGGGTCGGCTGGGACGTGGGCAGTTCACACTGAAGCGGAGACGCGGGACAGTCGTGCTACGAATGGATGACAACATTTCGTGTTCATCAGACGAAGATACTGACGCACTGGATCCCTTGTAACTCGTAAATGTTGAGCAGCGAAGAACATATTGGGTACATCCGTTATGGTTCAGAAAAGGGAAGAAACATCGCACATTCGACGTTATAAGGGAACTGAACATACACTCCTGGAAATTGAAATAAGAACACCGTGAATTCATTGTCCCAGGAAGGGGAAACTTTATTGACACATTCCTGGGGTCAGATACATCACATGATCACACTGACAGAACCACAGGCACATAGACACAGGCAATAGAGCATGCACAATGTCGGCACTAGTACAGTGTATATCCACCTTTCGCAGCAATGCAGGCTGCTATTCTCCCATGGAGACGATCGTAGAGATGCTGGATGTAGTCCTGTGGAACGGCTTGCCATGCCATTTCCACCTGGCGCCTCAGTTGGACCAGCGTTCGTGCTGGACGTGCAGACCGCGTGAGACGACGCTTCATCCAGTCCCAAACATGCTCAATGGGGGACAGATCCGGAGATCTTGCTGGCCAGGGTAGTTGACTTACACCTTCTAGAGCACGTTGGGTGGCACGGGATACATGCGGACGTGCATTGTCCTGTTGGAACAGCAAGTTCCCTTGCCGGTCTAGGAATGGTAGAACGATGGGTTCGATGACGGTTTGGATGTACCGTGCACTATTCAGTGTCCCCTCGACGATCACCAGTGGTGTACAGCCAGTGTAGGAGATCGCTCCCCACACCATGATGCCGGGTGTTGGCCCTGTGTGCCTCGGTCGCATGCAGTCCTGATTGTGGCGCTCACCTGCACGGCGCCAAACACGCATACGACCATCATTGGCACCAAGGCAGAAGCGACTCTCATCGCTGAAGACGACACGTCTCCATTCGTCCCTCCATTCACGCCTGTCGCGACACCACTGGAGGCGGGCTGCACGATGTTGGGGCGTGAGCGGAAGACGGCCTAACGGTGTGCGGGACCGTAGCCCAGCTTCATGGAGACGGTTGCGAATGGTCCTCGCCGATACCCAAGGAGCAACAGTGTCCCTAATTTGCTGGGAAGTGGCGGTGCGGTCCCCTACGGCACTGCGTAGGATCCTACGGTCTTGGCGTGCATCCGTGCGTCGCTGCGGTCCGGTCCCAGGTCGACGGGCACGTGCACCTTCCGCCGACCACTGGCGACAACATCGATGTACTGTGGAGACCTCACGCCCCACGTGTTGAGCAATTCGGCGGTACGTCCACCCGGCCTCCCGCATGCCCACTATACGCCCTCGCTCAAAGTCCGTCAACTGCACATACGGTTCACGTCCACGCTGTCGCGGCATGCTACCAGTGTTAAAGACTGCGATGGAGCTCCGTATGCCACGGCAAACTGGCTGACACTGACGGCTGCGGTGCACAAATGCTGCGCAGCTAGCGCCATTCGACGGCCAACACCGCGGGTCCTGGTGTGTCCGCTGTGCCGTGCGTGTGATCATTGCTTGTACAGCCCTCTCGCAGTGTCCGGAGCAAGTATGGTGGGTCTGACACACCGGTGTCAATGTGTTCTTTTTTCCATTTCCAGGAGTGTATATCCCAAAAGTTTCCAGAATTTTTACAGAGTGCTTCGAAAATGTTTTTATACTGCGTTAGACAAAGTGAAGGACAGCATTCGGAGAAAATCAACGAAACTGGAATGTTTTGACAACAATTCCTATTTTCCACATGATTTTCTTTTGAAAGTAAGCCTAGCTACAAATATTTCCCAAAATATGATCATCCGTAAATATTTCACTGATGTATAACAGAAATTCCTAGTTGCAGGGCATAGTTTTCTATTACCGCGTTAGAGATTTTGCCAGTATAGAAAGGAACAAAATATTGTTTCACCCAGAAAACTGATTCCAGTCGTTGCCAGCCCCAAGAACAACGGATTCCTTCTGCGCAAGATGGAACCAGAGGATTTCAGGGAACTTACCGTTCTAGTGAACGGGTTGCACAGAGGCTCATCCAAAACAACTGCGTAAGTCGTGGGTACGCATTTCATCTGACGAACGTCCTAACGTACTGCATTTTTGGATCTGTCAAAGCATCGCAAAGAAACCTATAGGTCCTGGGAAAAGAAATCTGCCGCTAGATAACGTCACAGTTTCTCCTGTATTGTGTGACAAAATTCTGCCAGTAAAAAGTGGCAACCAGAAACCCTTACTTCACGTGTGACGGTATTTCCCAACTGAAAAAAAGAATTATATGAGCAAGTATCAAGTGAATAGTGGATTTTCACGTCTGCCTGGCAAAACCAATTGACTGAAAACAGAAAATGTAATACTGGCTGTACGTGTTTAGTGCAATTTCAACAGGAATAGTGTTAACTTTTCTCGTATCTTCTGCTGTTACTTGTGAACATTTATAGTGCAGTAACCATTACATGCTTTGAACTGTGTTGTTGTTCTTTCTCAAAATAAGGTTTCTATTTCTGCAATAAGTAGAAATGAAAAACCAGACCATTTCAGCAGCGCAACGTTGAAACCTTGCTGATTCAACACGCTCGTCCAGTTAAATAAAAAAAAAAGATAATTCTATTTTTCAAAAATAACGTAAGTAATTATATAATGTGTGTTAAAAAAATTTGCCAACTGGAGTTTTACCTGATGAAACGTCCCCTTTGAACAATTATACAGGACTGTGCTTAAACTGACACACAATATTTTTAGCGCAACGCAATCTGACTTTCAATAATCCCTACAAAAGAATGGCCCTGTCTGATATTAACCTATACGTTTCACAAATCACTTACCTCACAAAAATCTTCGCTACTCGAACTACTGCAATACAGCGAGCGCCACTACTGCCAGCTAAATAAAAGATTCAAACTACGGAAGGCACTAACTACTGATAGACATAGTTAGCAAATGAAATATTTTGATAGAGAACAAACAATGTATTTACCTTAATAATGTTGAAAACTCATAATATACATAGCAGTTCATGACATCCAATTTTAAAAATTTCAAAACTCCGCCATCTCTCTCCCCACATCCACCACTGCTGGCGGCTCACCTCCAACTACGCAACGCTACGCGCTGTTCACAGCCAGCTGCCTAACACTACAATGGCGAGTATTACAACAATGCAAAGCAGCCACAGACTGCACACAGCACAGCCAGTGATTTTCATACAGAGGTGGCGTTACCAATAAAAAAAACCTAAACAGCCTACTTACACTGATAAACACAACCTGCATCAAGGTAACCCAAATACACTATGTGATCAGAAGTATCTGGACACCCCCAAAAACATACATTTTTCATATTAGGTGCATTGTGCTGCCACCTACGACCAGGTACTCCACATCAGTGACCAAAGTAGTCATTAGACATCATGACAGCAGAATGAGGCGCTCCGCGGAACTCATGGACTTCGAAAGTGGTCAGGTGACTTGATGTCACTTGTGTCATACGTCTGTACACGAGTTTTCCACACACCTAAACATCCCTATGTCCACTGTTTCCGATATGATAGTGAAGTGGAAACGTGAAGGGACACGTATAGCACAAAAGCGTACAGGCCAACCTAGTCTGTTGACTGACAGAGACCGCCGACAGTTGAAGAGCGTCTATCCAGACCATCACACAGGAATTCCAAACTGCATCAGGATCCACTGCAAGTACAATGTCAGTTAGGTGGGAGATGGGAAAACCTGGATTTCGTGGTCGAGTGGCTGCTGGTAAGCCACACATCACGCCAGTAAAGGCTAAACGACCCTCGCTTGGTGTACGGAGTGTAAACACTGGACGATTAAACAGTGGAAAAAAGTTGTGTGAAGTGACGAATCCAGGTACACAATGTGGCGGTCCGATGGCAGGGTGTGGGTATGGCGAATTCTCAGAGAACGTCAGCTGCCAAGCTTATGTAGTGCCAACAGTAAAATTCGGAGGCGTTGGTATTATGGTGTGGTTGTGTTTTTCATGGAGGGGGCTTGCACTCCTTGTTGTTTTGCGTGGCACTATCACAGTACAGGCCTACACTGATGTTTTAAGCACCTGCTTGCTTCCCAATGTTGAAGAGCAATTCGGAGATGGCGATTGCATCTTTCAACACTATCGAGCACCTGTTCATAACGCACGGACTGTGGCGGAGTGGTTACACGACAATAACTTTCCTGTGATGGATTTGCCAGCACAGAGTCCTGACCTGACACCATATTGAATACCAGCATTACAGATAGAGGACGCCACGAACTTGTAACACTTTTTCAGCCAGGTGTCCGCATGCTTTCGATCACCAAGTGTATATAGAAGCATAATATAGGTTAAGAAACAGATAATCATAAAATACCCAGGACACAGAATACGTCAGTTACATCAGTAGATAATTCCGTTCTTCATTCATTGCTGGCTGTGACTCCCGCCATTTATTCGACAATATGTGAACGAAAATAGTTATTGAATAGTTCATGAATGAAACTGTTAGTGTGCAGTATACAGCTAACTCTGCCGTTGTATCTGCTATTGTCCACCTCTAGTAACTAAAAATAACTCTTAACGCAATATTAAGTTAAAATGTGACTGTAACTGGCTTCATGAGCCATTTACGAAAGAGCAATACGAGCGTGAAATCCACTTAGCGTGCGGCCATAAAATCGTAGCTTGTCGCTGCGAACTTCCAAATATATCACTTTTTTACTCGAGGCAGGAAATAAGTATCGTTCTTCTTCCGCTGTTGAGAATAATTTCGATATATTAGCTATACAGGGTGATTCAAAAAGAATACCACAACTTTAGGAATTTAAAACTCTGCAACGACAAAAGGCAGAGCTAAGCACTATCTGTCGGCGAATTAAGGGAGCTATAAAGTTTCATTTAGTTGTACATTTGTTCGCTTGAGGCGCTGCTGACTAGGCGTCAGCGTCAGTTGATGCTAAGATGGCGACCGCTCAACAGAAAGCTTTTTGTGTTATTGAGTACGGCAGAAGTGAATCGACGACAGTTGTTCAGCGTGCATTTCGAACGAAGTATGGTGTTAAACCTCCTGATAGGTGGTGTATTAAACGTTGGTATAAACCTGTACGTCAACTACCCGAGGTGATGGATCGGCCGCCAGGCAGCCCGTGACAGAGCACTTCATCACTGGCCTCCAAGAAGCCCTGATCTTACCCCCTGCGATTTTTTCTTATGGGGGTATGTTAAGGATATGGTGTTTCGGCCACCTCTCCCAGCCACCATTGATGATTTGAAACGAGAAATAACAGCAGCTATCCAAACTGTTACGCCTGATATGCTACAGAGAGTGTGGAACGAGTTGGAGTATCTGGTTGATATTGCTCGAGTGTCTGGAGGGGGCCATATTGAACATCTCTGAACTTGTTTTTGAGTGAAAAAAAACCTTTTTAAATACTCTTTGTAATGATGTATAACAGAAGGTTATATTATGTTTCTTTCATTAAATACACGTTTTTAAAGTTGTGGTATTCTTTTTGAATCACCCTGTATTTCGTATGCAGCAACCTATGTCCTAAAAGTCACCAAACGTAAACTAGTCAGCGAGTAAGTTCTTCACTGCAAACTGTTCAAAATATGCTTGGTGGTTTACTTATTTCGAAATTTCGGAAGTATCACAACAACTATGGCCAATAACGAAAATGAAACCGATACACTATCAAGCTTTGATATCAGACAATAAGATGTCGAATAATGAATTTTTTACAGAATATGGCCGAGAGATGCTATTTTATCTAACCATACGTACAGGACGGGCAGTATACGTAAAACGCACACCCCTAGCAATCAAATCACTTTTCTGAGCAGTGTCAGGTTCTAGTCAGAACTGCTGATCGTCCACGTCTCACTTCTGCACAGGGCTGAACACGAGAAATGCCTTAAGAAATACCTTAAGAAAAGACTTGGTAATATTTAAATTTGTATTCGATGTTAAATTTCTCTTTCTCAGAATTGGTTTTCTTGCTATTTGCAGTTATTGTCTTATATCGTCGCTTCTTCGACGATTGTCAGTTATTTTGCTGCCAAAATAACAAAACTCATCCAATACTCTTAGTATCTCATTTCTGAATCTAATTGACTCAGCTTCGCCTGCTTTTCTTTTCAAGACTATCTATTCCTTTCAACTACTCTTCCATCTCCTGTGCCTTCTCTTAGAGAATTGCAATGTCATCGGAAAACCTCAAAGTTTTAATTTCCTCTCCGTAAAATTTATTTTTCTTTTCAAATTTCTCCTTTATTTCCTTCACAGCTTGCTCAGTATCTTTTAAACTCCTATAACTTGAGAACGCCGTTTACCGCAATGAATTTCTTGGCCAACTGTTTCTCGAATTTCTTGCCGCGTCATGTCTGTAAGTCACCTAAAGTTTTCGACGACTTTATCATCTTCGTCTCAAGGCAAACGATTTGTAATTTCTCTTTATTTTCTGCCTCTAACGTAGTTTTAAAAGCAGTTAGTAATGTTCAAGTATGTAAAGCACTAACTGAATTTTGCGTCATGTTTGGCAGAACATGACAACAATATTAAAAAGAAAATACTTCCTAATGTTCAGCAAATTTTACTTATTTGGTCACGAACTGAATTTCGCCTTTTTGGGTCATCTGCAGGTTACAACTGAACTTCACAAACAGAGATGTAATGACATGCGAAAAATGATGGCATGTAGAGTGTTTTCATAGGAAAGCATTACATTTTTTGTCACATAGAAATAGTTGCTTCAACTGAAACAGCAAACTATGTCTTCTAAGTGGACATACATTTAACAGCTGATGAAACATATAGTTGAATTTACAATTTTAATCTACTATTTGTAACTAAAACTTAATTCAGCAGAGGGGATAAAGGAAATTGAGACTTGTCATTTAATACTAAGCTGGTATTCTTTGTAATATGTCTGTTGATTTCCGTTATTTCCAATAGAGTCATCTTAATGCTTTTCTTCAAAAAATGTAAAACTTGGCATTCTACACCATATGAATGGTTTGCTGTTAGAAGAGGATCGGCAAACTAATTGTCATATCTCTGCCTGTCTGACGAATATATACATTTTCACAGTGCTTGCATGTGATTTTATGCACAACACTCTCTACCAAAGGCTGCTGTTTGTCTTTACTTTTGAATAAAATTTTTGATATGCTGTTTGCATTATAAAGTGGAGGTTCTTAGTTGCTAGACTAACTTTTCCCGAGTTTATCTGAAATTATGCCAATCTATGGGAGATTCTAGAAATAAAAAAAAATACACGTAGTATTAAATGACCAAACTCTCATCTCCGTATAAAAAAATTTGTTTCGTTTTTTAGTAAAAGTAGATCAGTTGGCAGGACATGCTCTGAGGCATCAAAGCATCGCCAATTTAGTATTAAAGGGAAACGTGGAGGGTAAAAATCGTAGAGAGAGACCAAGAGATGAACATACTTAGCAGAGTCTGAAGGATGTAGGTTGCAGTAGTTACTCGGAGATGAAGAGGCCTCCTCAGGATAGGGCAGCGCCGAGAGCTACATCAGACCAGTTTTAGGACTGAAGACCGTTACTACTACAATGCATTCCTAGGTAAACACTGTACAAGACATCTTTTTGTATCTTTTGTATTTTCTCTATAAATATTACTTGTGTAAGAAGCAGTCATTTTATCTGTATTCCGATGTTTGTTGTCACCTGAAGATTGCCTAAGACGCCAATTATCGGTTCGTGAGCAAGTAAATATAAGTTGTGGAACATAACAAGTGTTTCTAATTTAATATTATAAATAAAGCTGTAAATACAATCTGCGATTATCTAGACAAAAATAGTGATAATAATAATAATCATGTTATTATCTGTGCATTCCTTTCTTTTGTCTCATTCTTTCCGAAGACGGAGACAATGAACAAAGGTAGATACTTCTAGTACGTCACTCAAAGACATGAGATGCATTCGCCTACTCCTCCGCTATTAACAATAATTCAATGAACGGAAACTATAATGTGGTATTACGTGCAAGCGTCTCGATACGTCGGCATATTTAATATTAATGCTGAGGCAAATTGATTAATGTCTAGTCGCACACATGAATGTAAAGTGATACAATTATCTAAAGGTTATCACTAAAATTTATTCAGTGCCCTCTATTCATTATTAAGTCATAATGAGATTTTCGTTCCCATACCTCTATTCTCGATTGTGTTAATTTGTTTACAATATTCCTCACCCCAACCCAGAGAAAGAAAGACTATGTGATCATAAAAAATAAAAAATTTTTAAGGTGAAAAATTAAAAGAACCATATAAAATTTCGCAAAGAAAAAATATTACAGATTTCAAAAGCCTGCACAAACAGTGATGCTACATTAAATGTCGGGATAACGATATATCTGCCTTGTAAACAAGCGTACTGTTTGATGAAACGAAAATCTTTTCCAAGCATCTGCCTACTGGGATCTGAGATTGTCCGTCCCGTTACTAGTCATGATACTATCTTCCACTGGTTACGTACTCTCTTCTGAAATACGAGAGTGAGGCAATAAATAAGTCACATATGCCGTAATACCGAATTTCGCTCCTAGTAGGTGGCAGCTCACGTTGCATGGAGGTTAGCCAATACACAGTATTCCACGGCCCATGGTTAACGATCTGCAGTCAGAGCAAGATGGCAGGCATGTTACGAGTGTGTATTCGAGTGGAACAACGGGATTTTTTCTGAGCCGGGGCACCGTCCGCAGAGAAAGTTCACAACAAAATTCGTCCTGTATATGATTACAATTGTTTTTCATAGGAACCCGTGTTCTATAGGACACAGGAATTCTGAAAAGAAGAAAAGAAAGTAAAAAAAAAGGAGAATCGTAGCCGCCCCGGTTATCCAGTGATGGCACATTTCCCCGGCAAGGAGTACTTCGCTATCCCCATTACACATACGTCTTGTGGGTTGCAGCCAGTTAAGGAACCAAATAAAATTGTTATACCCCGAGAGGTCGCACATTAAGGCCGAAAACTGCCCCAAGAATTCTATGCTGCAGGCTTTTAAAGCCTTGTCGAACGATAAATTTTCAAATTAACACGGGGAGTATGTTGAAAAGGAAATAAATTTCAGCCTAGTACACGGCGGCTCTGACTCTCTCACAGTTTGCGACTTATTAATCGACCCACCATCGTACAATCTTAATAATTAAAACCCTCTCTGTCTTTAGTCACTCACAGACACATGCCGGTATTTTGCGATACCGTAAAATATAGTACTCTTTCTTGAGAGGTACCAACCTTTCATTAAAAGTTCTCTGGTAATATAAATGACCGTATTTATCAGCGGAACTACTCCTCATACGTATCTGTCAGGTTCCATTTTATTTGCCTAGATGAGAAATAACTTCTTTTAGATTTTTAATAAATCGTCTTCGTTGTGTAAGAACAGGTTTTTCCTGCGCTGACACGTCGACACAGCGGCTTGACGAAATTCGCTTGTCCACAGATATTATTTTATAGTTCTGTTGCATTGTAAGTAGGCTGTTTAGGTTTTCTTATTGGTAACGCCACGTAGCGCTCTGTATGAAAATCACTGGCTGTGCTGTGTGCAGTCTGTGGCTAGTTTGCATTGTTGTCTACCATTGTAGTGTTGGGCAGTTGGCTGTTAACAGCGCGTAGCGTTGCGCAGTTGGAGGTGATTGGTTGGTTGGTTGGTTGTTTGGGGGAAGAGACCAAACAGCGAGGTTATCGGTCTCATAGGGTTAGGGAAGGATGGGGAAGGAAGTCGGCCGTGCCATTTCAAAGGGCAGTTGGCTGTTAACAGCGCGTAGCGTTGCGCAGTTGGAGGTGATTGGTTGGTTGGTTGGGGGAAGAGACCAAACAGCGAGGTTATCGGTCTCATAGGGTTAGGGAAGGATGGGGAAGGAAGTCGGCCGTGCCCTTTCAAAGGAACCATCCCGGCATTTGCCTGGAGCGATTTAGGGAAATCACGGAAAACCTAAATCAGGATGGCCGGACGCGGGATTGAACCGTCGTCCTTCCGAATGCGAGTCCAATGTGCTAACCACTGCGCCACCTCGCTCGGTAGTTGGAGGTGAGCCGCCAGCAGTGGTGGATGTGGGGAAGTGAGATGGCTGATTTTTGAGAGCGGATGATCTGGACGTGTGTCCATCAGAGACAGTACATTTGTAAGACCGGATGTCATGAACTGCTATATATGTATTATGACTTTTGAACACTATTAAGGTAAATACATTGCTTGTTCTCTATCAAAATCTTTCATTTGCTAACTATGCCTATCAGTAGTTAGTGCCTTCAGTAGTTTGAATCTTCTATTTAGCTGGCAGTAGTGGCGCTCGCTGTATTGCAGTAGTTCGTGTAACGAAGATTTTTGTGAGGTAAGTGATTTGTGAAAGGTATAGGTTAATGTTAGTCAGGGCCATTCTTTTGTGGGGATTATTGAAAGTCAGATTGCGTTGCGCTAAAAATATTGTGTGTCAGTTTAAGCACAGTCATGTATAATTTTTGTAAGGGGACGTTACAGCATAACGTCAAAATACTTTTTTCTTACTGATCATTAACTGATAGAAAACTGTAACAATAATTATTAGTCTAAGTTCCTATGTTCACCTGCCCGTGAAACTCCTCTTTAACTTAAATGTTCATCAATAAGGCTCACATATTTTAATGCAAAAGTAACTTCGCGTAGCGATATCGATTACTTAAATGACCACCAAGTTCGAATTTGAAGTCATGCAATCGAATAAAACTATTTCGCTCAATGTTCATAGTTATTTTATAGAATATTTTATAGAAAATTATTGTTTTTTAGTTATACAACACTTCCTAAACTTAATTCAGGAACTTTTCACAGAAACACCCTTCATTATACATCCCGTGGAGCAATAATTTACTAAAAGTATCTTTTCCAAGTATTGAATCAAAATTGCTTTCATCGGTTACCATCAGATTATAATGGAAGAACTACACTTCCAATAAACATTAATTAGAGGAGTTTCAGAATTTTCCTGTAAGAAATCCCGCTTCAGTAGGCTTTTATCGTACAATTGCTGTGTTGAACAGTAGACGTAGTTGCCACATATTTAGTTAATACTCGGTTTATTTTACAAATATTGATAACATTCGATGGTAATACAAGTTAAAAAACTTATGTAGAACTGATATATTTTTATATATTCGTTTCGCACACTAGTTTTTAACAAAGTGCAGAGATGATGCTGACAGCGTTGGCCCAATGTTCACGTCACCGCAGACCGTCGGAGCTATCGCGATAGGTTAGTGTCCCGTACTGCCGACTGCTGCATCGGTGCAACACAGAACTCACAGGATCTTCTCCGTGCAACATGGAACATACAGAAAACACAAGCATTTCAGTATGAAAATCACGGAAATAGATATACATATCTAAAATATGTACTGTCATGGCTTATACATGTTTTCGTATTTGTTTTTAGCCTCTTTTTTCCTCAGTTGAACATATATATGTTGTATAGATTAATTACCGCCTTTTGTAGCGGAAATAAAAGTGTTATTAAGGCCAGACGCGTTTTGCTTTGTTCCAAAGCATCAGTGGTCAGGTTTTTAGTTGTTTACTGCATTCTTCTTCGCCTTCCACGTGTATATGTTGAGTTTTTTGACACAGCACTTTCACTGCAATTAATATATTCAAATTCCCGTGTTGGGAAGTACACTATGTGATCAAAAGTACCCGGACACCGGGCTGAAAATGGCTTACAAGTTCGTGACGTGCTCCATCGGCAATGCTGTAATTCAGTATGGTGTTGGCCCACCCTTAGCCTTGATAACATTTTCCACTCTCGCAGACATACGTTTAATCAGGTGCTGGAAGGTTTCTTTGGGAATGACAGCCCATTCTTCATGGAGTGCTGGACAGGGAAGAAGTATCGATGTCAGACGGTGAGGCATGGCAAAGGTGACCTGTAGGGTTCAGGTCAGGACTCTCTGGGCAGTCCATTAAAGGGATGTTACTATCGTGTAGCCACTCCGCCATAGGCTGTACATTATGAACAGGTGTTCGATAGTGTTGAAAGATGCAATCGCCATCCCCGAATTGCTCTTCAACAATGGGAAGCAAGAAAGTGCTTAAAACAACAATGTAGGCCTATACTGTAATAGTGCCACTCAAAACAACAAGGGATGCAAGCCCCCTTCATGAAAAACACAACCACACCATAATATACTATCGCCTCCGAATTTTACTGTTGGCACTACACACGGTGTTAGATGGCGTTCACCGGAAATTCGCCACACTCACACCGTATCATCGGATCGCCACATTGTGTACCGTGATTCATCACTCCACATAACGTTTTTCCATTGTTCAATCGTCCAATGCTTACGCTCCTTACATCAAGCGAGGCGTCGTTTGGCGTTTACCGCAGTGATGTGTGGCTTATGAACAGCCGCTCGACCATGAAATCCAAGTTTTCTCATCTCCCGCCTAAATGTCATAGTACTTGAAGTAGATCCAATGCTTACACTCCTTACATCAAGCGAGGCGTCGTTTGGCGTTTACCGCAGTGATGTGTGGCTTATGAACAGCCGCTCGACCATGAAATCCAAGTTTTCTCATCTCCCGCCTAAATGTCATAGTACTTGAAGTAGATCCTGATGCAATTTGGAATTCCTGTGTGATGGTCTGGATAGATGTCCGCCTATTACACATTACGATTCTCTTCAGCTGCCGGCGGTCTCTGTCAGTCAATAGACGAGGTCTGCTTGTACGCTTTTGTGTCCCTTCACGTTTGCAGTTCACTATTACATCGGAAACAGTGGACCTAGGGATGTTTAGGAGTGTGGAAATTTCGCGTACAGACGTTTGACACAAGTGACATCCAGTCACCTGATCACGTTCGGTGTCCGTGAGTTACGCGGAGCGCCCCGTTCTGCTCTCTCACGATGTCTAATGACTACTGAGGTCGCTGATATGGAGTACCTGGCAGTAGGTGGCAGCACAATGCACCTAATATGAAATCGTATGTTTCTGGGGGTCGGATACATTTGATCACGTAGTGTATCACTTTCCTCCTCCCATTTCGTGGCGACAAATGTGAATATAGTAAGCACACTGAAAGTGCTGCGTGAAAAAACTCAACATATGCACGTCGAAGACGAAGAAGAATGCAGTAAATAACAAAAAAACCTGACCACTGAAGATGCTTTAGAGTAAAACGAAACTCGTCTGGTCTTAATAAGATTTTTATTGCAGTTGCAAAAGGCCGTATTTAACATATAAAATCTTTGTTATGGGTTACCTGATGTCTCTCAAGCGGAACATAACAGCAGTGTCGTTCACCAGGTTGGAGCACTACAGATTCTGTCATCAAAGAGCTCATTGACATCTGACTGTGCAACATCAGCTTTAACCGGGACAGCGGCTGTACCCTTAGCAGTGCATGGAAACAGGTATTTCTTGCTGAAAGACTACATGGTAATAAGCGGCATTAACCACCGTGTAAAGAAATCAGCATCGCTACCAATGTTCCTACATCATAGACATCGATGTAATCTCTGGTGGCTTATGGAAGTTCTGTGACTTCGTGCCGTCTCCATGACATATTTCGGCCACCTACCATCAACATCATCTAGGGACTAGGCCAAACAACCTTTTCGTGATGTCATAAAAAGCGGCGATCATAATGTAAAACCACCAACATCAAAAGAATTGTGCGACTTGTAACATTTGCGTTATTTGATTTGATACTCGAATGAAGTTAGTAAACATAAAAAATAAATACAGTTATGGAAATGGGACAAAAACCAATAAGGACGCATAACGGTGGGTAATTTCGTACATAGCATGTACAACATAATTAGTAAATTACTAAACAAAGCTGCTGACGTCTTTGACAAAATGGGTGATTTTCGTGCCTAAGAACTGTTGGGAACATCTGAGGAGGCATTTTTAAATGCAACCCACAGTAGTCATTTAGTAAAGCATTCACACATTTCCAAATAATATTTTCATACAATACGTAACACTGAGGCAGGCGCATCGCAGTCGCCTGTATACATACATGTTTCTGTTAGCAGTACAACACCAAGAATAAGTTCATTGTCTGGAATTTTTTAAATGAAACTCTTTTTGAATAGACCTCCGCTTTCAAATGATTATCAGTCACAATATAGACAAAGTAATGGTATTGCACAGATAGATCGATACACATAGTACACCCTTCTTTCACTATTTTCGCCCATTTCTTCCGTAAAGATATTAGATTAACTAGATCTTAAAGTTCCTGAATGCTGTTAGATGAAATTCTTTTTAAATACTCATTATGGTTAGCTGCATTAATCTTCATGCGTTTCTGGAATACTGCTGTCTCCAACATAGTTTTTCTTCTGCTCCCTCTCTGGATAGTCCTGCAGCTGGAGATAGATAGGCTGGACAGACCGGAAAAATGCCTGGCACGGTATTTGAATAAAGCCGTGGTTTCGAAAGTAGAGCAGTTATGGTTTGCTCGTCTGTGACTGGTACTTCTCAAATAGCGTACCTAGCTTTGAAATGCTCGTGACACAAATGAAAAATGAACAACAAAGTACATTAATCGTAATATACTCAAGCCCAGTGATCCGGCAAATAAGAATACGAGTATATCTTAATCTAAAACACACATTACTAAATTGCTTTCAAAACGAAACTTATCACTGAATAATTAGTAACTACGAGATCCTGCCTTGGGATTTTGTGAAGCCATTTCTGCCTCATTACACCGTCCTCAGGAAAGTTAAACACATGTAACTTTTTTTCTGCTGTGTAATTTCCATTTGTTTTGGCGAGCAACACTTCACAAATGGTTCAAATGGCTCTGAGCACTATGGGACTTACATCTTAGGTCATCAGTCCCCTAGAACTTAGAACTACTTCAACCTAACTAGCCTAAGGACGCCACACACATCCATGCCCGAGCCAGGATTCGAACCTGCGACCGTAGCAGTCCCGCGGTTCCGGACTGCAACGCCTAGAACCGCACGGCCACCTCGGCCGGCGCAACACTTCATAATATTTGTTTATGCAGTGTAATCTTTATTACGATTATATTGTGTCAAACGCACTCAAACACAATTTTCTAACGTACTGTATGACTTCTGTGTATTTAAATAACATTCTCGTAACAACCGCAGAGCAGAACGAGTTCTTGCGCCCAACACGTTGTTGATACAACAGAATTCGACCTTTCTATTTAGTTGGTGTCGCTACCGCTAGGCCTGCATATGACGATGACGAAAGAGGATGTCGTCGAAACCTTGCGATTACAAGCAAATGCAATGCGGCAAGCATCCGCGAAAAATTTGTTCACTCTCTAACTTGTCACAGTGTATTTTGTTTGCTTTAACACCTTGAGCGGCTGGCGGCTGACATAGCACTGCAGAGATTTTATACTTGGATCACCGGTCCAGCCATTAACGTAACCGGTCGCACTAGTTACAAGATTTTTGACCAAAGAGTTATTAGGGCAACATTGAGGAGTATCGTGGGCGCTAGTATCCGTTTACTGCTGGGCGTAGAGCCCCGCTGGCACCCGTAAAAGAAGTGCTTCGCCAAAGATACGTGGAAACTGAACGCGCCCTGGAGGGCCGGGGAGACGCCGCTGCAGTGTTTCGCAGAGAAACTTGGTCGTTTAATCTCCGAGTTATAGTGCAGAACGTAAAACATAAAACTTCCCGCATCGAAATATAAAACAGGACCTTAACTGCCGCGCAGTGCTCCGTTTTCTGTTTTAATGGCAACTGTGTTGCGTTACGGCGCCGCCGGCGATATCTCTTCCCCCACACCCTGCTCCAGCTACCTTTATGGTGTTCCAAAGATCCGGCGCCATATTGTCTGCCGCGACCCGCGCATGCGAAATTGCGCGCGCCGCGAATAAAGCTCCGCGCCGCCTGCCACTGGAATATTACTCCGAGCGCGACTGGAATGGAATTACGTAATTAACCCTCTGTTTCTCTAGTAATTCCAAGCGGGCCCTAATCAGTGCAGACTATGTTTTTCCGTCGTCCGCATAAGGCAAAGCCAGCGAAATCTGTCTTATTCCCTCGCCTTACCTGTTCCTCCCATCTTGTCGCCTATCCATCTAGTAACTGAGAACTCTACAGTGGCTCCGGACCCGGAGGTAGTGGTTCGAACCCCATTGGTGGAAAGAATTTTTCGACGTAGTTGAAGGCAGCATCAAACGTACAAATATTACTGTGAGGGTGACTGGAATGTCATTATGTCTTTAACCTCCTGTTTTCCCAGATATATCAAGCGAACCATTGTTCAAATGGCTCTAAGCACTATGGGACTTAACATCTGAGGTCATCAGTCCCCTAGACTTAGAACTACCTAAACGTAACTAACCTAAGGACATCACACACAACCATGCCCGAGGCAGAATTCGAACCTGCGACCGTAGCAGCCGCGTGGTTCTGGACTGAAGCGCCTAGAACCGCTCGGCCACAGCGGCTGGCCCCTACTTGGAGCACTTTTTTTTTCACTGTCCGGACAAGACAACATTGAACATCACCAAATAAAAGTGTATTGCTGCCCGTGACCAATGATGTAGTTGAACTCGAAACCAGTTTGATCAAGAAAAGCAAATATTATCTGAATCGGAGAGAGAAAATAATGGTGATAGGTTATATGTATGCAAATCATTATTTAAATAGGAATAAAAATGTGAGAGGACGACCTGTCACAGGCTGATATATACACACATCAAAAACAGTTTTGCGTCACTTCAGTCCGAGAGATCCGGAACCTCCACAGAAAATTGGAATAGAGATCAACATAAACATGATTTCCGCCCTTTTCACTGCTCATGAAAACCACACATTGCATGTTGTACCACCACACAGCGAGATCTTCAGTTGTGGTGGTCCAGATTGCTGTACACACCGGTACGTCTAATAACCAGTAGCACGTCTTCTTGCATTGATGCATGCCTGCATTCGTAGTGGCATACTATCCACAAGTTCATCAAGGCACTGTTGGTCCAGATTATCCCACTCCTCAACGGCGATTCGGCGTATATCCCTCAGAGTGGTTGGTGGGTCACGTCGTCCATAAACAGCTCTTTTCAATCCATTCCGGGCTTGTTTGATAGGGTTCATGTCTGGAGACCATGCTGGTCACTCTAGTCGAGCAATATCGTTATCCTGAAGAAAGTCATTCACAAAATGTTCACGATGGGGGAGACAATTGTCGTCCAAGAACACGATTGCCTCGCCAATATGCTGCCGATTTTGTTGCACTATCGGTCAGCCTTACTGGGTTGGCTCCAAACACATCTCCGACGATTGTCTGGTTGAAGGAATATGCGGCACTCATCGGCGATGAGAAAGTGATGCCAATCCTGAGTGGTCCATTCGGCATGTTGTTGGGCCCATATGTACCGCGCATGGTGTCGTGGTTGCAAAAATGGACCTCGCCATGGACGTCGGAGGCGATGTTGCTCGTCATGCAGCCTATTGCGCACAATTTGAGTAGTGACACGACGTCGTGTAACTGCTCGAAAAGCATTATTTAACATGGTGGCGTTGCTGTCAGGGTTCCTCCGAGACATAATCTGTCATCCACTGCAGTAGTAGCTCTTGGGGGGCCTGAGCCAGGCATGTCCTTGATAGTTCCTGTCTCTCTGTATCTCCTCCACGCCCGAACAACATCGCTTTGGTTCACTCTTAGACGCCTGGACACTTCCCTTGTTGAGAGCCCTTCCTGGCACAAAGTAAAAATGCGGTATTGACCATCTAGGCATGGCTGAATTACAGACAACACGGGTCGTTACCAACTTCCTGGAGGAATGACTGGAACTGATTGGCTGTCGGACCCCTGCGTCTAATAGGCGCTGCTCATGATGCAAGGCTCTTTATATCTTTGGGCGGGTTTAGTGACTGAGATACGATATCCACAGTCAACGTCTATCTTCACGAGTTCTGAGAACTGGTGTAATGCAAACCCTTTTTTTGATGTGTGTACATATTCCTAGGGAATAAAACTGCAGATATTGTTATTGGTGACTGAGGACACTGTATTGAACAACATTACATCACTATTTACTTTATTTGCAGACTAATAATTGTATCTGTTAGGAGTAGTATGCTTTTAGGTTCTTTAGTACCTCCAAGTACATGTGGTAAGAGCAAGCCATTAATGCTTATTTTCCCCTGTCCAGCAGGTCAGCTGTTGAAGTGTGGATGCATGGAGGCAAAACAGTTGGTCTATAATGACAGGCGCAATCCACCTAGTGGTGCAGTTACGACTGCGCAGAAAACGTTAGGTAATAAATTACGTGACATGTTCACAGGAAGACTGTTAGATGCAGTAAAGAAACAACTGACACACCGAAGTGGGTATATATTAATGTACCAGTGATGACAATATCTGCACTTATACGCCAAACACCCTGTACGTATGTCATTCTATTCTGATTCAGCTCCATATCAGAGTTCACCACACCTATTGGAAGGCGAATTGTGGCGAGCCAATGTGTCAGGAACCCATCACCAGATGGTTTCAGTTGGTGAGAGATCTGTAGAACGTGCTGGGCATACCAGTAATTGGATAACCTCTGTATCGATATAGCTTAACACAGCAAGGGCAACGAGTGACCTCGTGTTCTCTTGTTGAAAGATAACATCACAGAGACCACATTCACTGCTCTCAACACCTGAGACATGCCTGCAGTCAAAATTACTGCATATATAAATATACACAATATAATCATGCCAGGTGCACGGCCCATAATAGGATGACCAATGCAGGCTGAAACGTTTTCTCCCCTCGGAGTCTCCACACACATCCTGATGGTGCACGTTGTCGTCTGAAAAGACGACGAGGTACCACTCCTCAGCCAAGTGCTCTCGATAGGTGTACTACTGTTAGCCACTCCTGTTTGCTGTCAAGGGAAGCTGCAACAGCCGTCGTCACGCTGACAGACCATGGTGAACCAGACCTTGTCACACTGCATGTGTGAGTAGTTGTCTTGCTGCAAAGGAGACTATTTCCCGACTCAGAGTCTGTGATATTCCTTTACCATCATGCACATCCGACGGAACGGCATTTCTGTCTGGTCGAGTCCTAATCACCTTGTGTCGTCGCGATTCTGCCTATCATTGAGTGTGGCTCTCCTGATTCCATCCATTCCGTAAGTACATGGCAATCGTGGAATTCTGAACAACACCATCAGCAAAGCCGTGGTACGATAAACCGCCGTCTCGACAGGCCACAATTCCTCCGCTGTCAAATTTCGACTCATGCTGGTAGACGTTTCCTGTTATTGCACGATCTTCTCAGAAAAAGAAATATTCAGTCGCGATCTTTGTATGAGAAACCGCTATTTAATCTTTCCCTATACAGAGCGTCCCAGAAATAATGTGACAGACTTTGAGCGTTTGTAGAGGTTGTCTTGAGGAGCAAATCGAGGATAGGAACCTGTGTCCAGAAATATCTAACGACGCTACAGGGCGTCGAAGTTGCAAGCGCTGGCGCCTGCCACTAGGCCACCCTTTTGGCAGCAAACGTGACTCTGTAATCTGACAGACTGTGGGCAGAATATCTTGAAATATTGTTTGATATTCAGTGATAGCGTCTAACTGCCACAATTGCCATTGGAAAAGATGAAACTAGCTGCTAAGCTGAAAGGCCTGCATCCTGAGAATTTTATAGGTTTTAGAGGGCTCCAGGAGAAATACAGGGCTATTACAAATGATTGAAGCGATTTCATAAATTCACTGTAGCTCCATTCATTGACATATGGTCACGACACACTACAGATACGTAGAAAAACTCATAAAGTTTTGTTCGGCTGAAGCCGCACTTCAGGTTTCTGCTGCCAGAGCGCTCGAGAGTGCAGTGAGACAAAATGGCGACAGGAGCCGAGAAAGCGTATGTCGTGCTTGAAATGCACTCACATCAGTCAGTCATAACAGCGCAACGATACTTCAGGACGACGTTCAACAAAGATCCACCAACTGCTAACTCCATTCGGTGATGGTATGCGCAGTTTAAAGCTTCTGGATGCCTCTGTAAGGGGAAATCAACGGGTCGGCCTGCAGTGAGCGAAGAAACGGTTGAACGCGTGCGGGCAAGTTTCACGCGTAGCCCGCGGAAGTCGACGAATAAAGCAAGCAGGGAGCAAAACGTACCACAGCCGACGGTTTGGAAAATCTTACGGAAAAGGCTAAAGCAGAAGCCTTACCGTTTACAATTGCTACAAGCCCTGACACCCGATGACAAAGTCAAACGCTTTGAATTTTCGGCGCGGTTGCAACAGCTCATGGAAGAGGATGCGTTCAGTGCGAAATTTGTTTTCAGTGATGAAGCAACATTTTTTTCTTAATGGTGAAGTGTTTAAACCTCCTCTACCAAGAAACGTGCCAGAACTGCGAGCTCGCATCAACGATGCTTTCGAACTCATTGATGGGGACATGCTGCGCCGAGTGTGGGAAGAACTTGATTATCGGCTTGATGTCTGCCGAATCACTAAAGGGGCACATATCGAACATTTGTGAATACCTAAAAAAACTTTTTGAGTTTTTGTATGTGTGTGCAAAGCATTGTGAAAATATCTCAAATAATAAAGTTGTTGTAGAGCTGTGAAATCGCTTCAATCTTTTGTAATAACCCTGTATAAATTGTAGACAGAGTCCCATGTCTTAAACCATCATCCACTGAGGCAACAGAACATCGCATTCATAGGAGACAAGGCCTGTCTATGCAACAGCTCGCTCCACTAGCGATCGTGGGAATCAGTGGCGATCAATGAATGACAAACAACTTTGCGAGACGTTCGCCTATGGTCCGTCAGTGCACAAAATCACGTTTGCTGCTTTAGGGGTGGCCTAGTGTTAGGCGCTGGCACCTATAACTTCCAAGACTCGTAGCGTCGTTATATGAGCTTTCCAGACTGGTTCCTATCCATGATTTGTTCATCAAGTTTATCACAACGTATCTGGGACACCCACAACACAAAATATAAATAGCAATTACTACCTACCCTGATCAGCTGGCGCTTGAATGCTAATCATTGCATACTCAAGAGTACTACAGTTTATGCCAAAGTGACATTTGTTGCAAGACGCCTTCATAGAGGTGCAGTTTAATGGCCACCAACGTATTTGGAAGCGGAGCTATGAGGAGGAAAACGCGGGAAGGGTCCCGAGCAATGGCGAACCTCTTGGGCCAGAGTCACTGCAGTTTCTTCGGCGGTCGTTGCGCTCAATGGCCGGCAGTTACAGGATTGGGTGGGCAAGCTGCGGAACCCGGCTGTTACGCGCGGCGCCGTTTTAGAAAAGAGGGCGCTCTCGCCTCCAGCCCCGCCACCACCCCTGCATTTCTGCGGGCGTGCCGCGAGCACATTACAGGCGGCGGGCCAGCCGGTGAGTGGCCGGACGTAAAGTGTAGACCTGCACAGCGAAGCTGCGAAACAAGAGCAACGCTGTATCTGAGCGACACCAAAGTAAAAGGCTTAGATGATCCATCACTGAAAAATGATTCAAATGGCTCGGAGCACTATGGGACTTAACATCTGTGGTCATCAGTCCCGTGCGACCGCTACGGTCGCAGGTTCGAATCCTGCCTCGGGCATGGATGTGTGTGATGTCCTTAGGTTAGTTAGGTTTCAGTAGTTCTAAGTTCTAGGGGACTGATAACCACAGCAGTTGAGTCCCATAGTGCTCAGAGCCATTTGAACCATTCATCAGTCCCCTAGAACTTTGAACTACTTAAACCTAACTAACCTAGGGGACTGATGACCTCAGATGTTAAGTCCCATAGTGCTCAGAGCCAATTGAACTATTTTTGCATTAGGATTTTGAAACATATACTGTGTTCGAACATTCTGAATTACCGCGAAGAAAACGATTTAGTGACAAATGGCCAACACGGATTCCGAAAACACGACTAGCTGTTTATTCTCACGAATTAATGAATGCTATTGACAGGGAATGTCAAATTATTCCGTATTTCTAGATTTCCATAAGGCTTTTGGCAGCGTTTCTCTCAAACGACATATAATAAAATTACGTGCCTTAGTTGTGCGACTCCATTCGCGATTTCCTGTCAGGAGGGTGACACTTCGTAGTCATTGGCGGAAAGTCATCGAGTGAAACAGAAGTAACATCTGGCGTCCGCCAAGGAAGTGTTCCTGATATACATAAATGACTTAGGAGACAATCTGAGCAGCCCTCTTAGATTGTTCGCAGATGACATTTCCATTTACCGTTTTGTAAAGTCATCAGATGATAAAAACTAATTACAAAATGATTTAGATAAGACATCTATACTGTGCGAAAAGTGGCAATTAAATCTAAACAATGAAAAGTGTGACGTCATGCACATGCGTACTAAAAGGAATGCGTTAAATTTCAGCTACACAATGAATCACGCATATCTAGAGGCTGTAAATTCATCTAAGTACTTGAGGATTATAATTACGAATAACTTAAATTGGAACTATCGGATACGTAATGTTGTGAGGAAATAAACACAAGGACTGCAGTTTATTGCCAGAACACTCAGAAATTGCAACTGGTCTACTAAAGAGACTGCTTACACCACGCTTTTCCACCCTGTTCTGGAGTATTATTCGGCAATGTGGGATACGCAAGGGATAGCATTGACGGAGGACATCGAAAAAGTTCAAAGACGGACAGCTTGTTTTCTTTTATCTCGAAATAGGGGAGAGAGAGGCACGGATATTATACGCAAGTTAGTGTGGCAATCGTTAAAACAGAGGCGTCTTTCGTTGCGTCAGGATCTTCCCATGAAATTCAGTCTCCAGCTTTCTCGTGGTGAACGGTATCCGTAAACTGAGTAATTTGCAGATAGATTGTGCTTCAGAAGTTTGTAACATCGTTTTTAATATTCTGTGCTACGATGTTGAATGGGATTGTTAAACGGTTGCATGCGATACTTACATTATTCCATGAGGAGTAACCTTATGTATGTTGCGTTTGCAAACATTATATTGCATTTTTCATACATTTCGTCTTCATCCGTTTATTATCTTACACTTCTTTGTTCATGAATTTCGCAACTTCTTCAACATCTCTGTTTCTGAAAAGTTAAGGACTGCTTCATAAAATGTACTCCATTGATTCTTATTACTATCATGTTACGGGACTACAATATGAATACATCACTCTCAAGGACAGTGCTCAGTGGCACCACTGTATAATAAGGGCATACTGACGGTTTCTCGTGTCAGTAATTCATTCGTCGCAGTCGCGGATCAGATGGCGTTCGGGAGGGCTCTTTGTGCGCCCTCTGTTTTGACCCTGCAGGTAGAAACTGTGCTGTATGTAAAGGTGAACAGTATTTGCAACATTCATTCTAGGACACAACCGTGCCCTACTAACGAGTAGGCCTACATACCCTGTAAAACAGTTTCATCCATTGGAACGGGATCGCATTGTGGAACTGCGGGAAGCTGGATGGAGGTACCTACGGACTCCTGCACAAGCAGGGCACAATGTATTGATGGTGTGACGCTGCTTTCATCAGCGATCTGTGAAACAACGAACGTTGTGCAAGCGGTGGTCGTCGACAAAATGTCATACAGGGACGAAATCCGGAGTTGCACATATTCTGTCTGACAGGGATCAGTGGGAAATGTGTTTTTGCAGCAGCATTAGGATGGCGTGTACCTCTGTACAGGTTACCACTGACTCGACTATACCGCCGAGCATGGCTGTTGTGGTGTAATGGAAAAGTTGACTGGAGAGCTGAATGGCGCTCTTCAGTGATGAGAGTGGATTCTGTCTGTATGCCGGTGACGAACGTACACGTGTATGGCATGCACCTGGCGAGCTTCCTATTCCAGAGGTTCCACCACAGACTTCGTGGTGTAGAGGACCATCAGTACAACTCTTGATTACATTTGGTGTATCTGCAGGATAAAGTAACCAGTGCCATTGCATTACACAGGTTGTTATCCCAGTGCTACTGCCATTTTCTCGACAGGAAGGTGTACTTTTTCAGTAGGACAATGCACATCCAGATACGGCTGCTGCGGCGCAAAGTGCTCTTTGTGATGTACAATAACTACCCTGCGCAGCACCATCACCAGATCTCTCGTCAGTTGAAAACGTATAGGACATGATGACGCGGTATCTTACTCGTTCTCCAGGGCCTGAAGGGACCATTGCCGAATTTCCAGGAACGACGCAAGATACTTGGCAGAGTTTATGGTAGGATGATCGTTTGCATGCGTGAATACACGCCTACGTTGTTGCCAAATGGGGATACACAGTGTATTGATGCTATTGTTTGGGCACCCTTTAGTGAGACATACGTGTTTCATTTAGTCTGCATTTGTTCTCATTTAGCCCTAGAGTGATGAACAACTCATCGCGTCACTTGTCAATAAAATGACCCTGTTCTTGATTGTGTTGCATTTTTTTTCTCGGCAGTGTATGTAAACAGCACTTGAATTATCTTCCATAAGACCTTTACAGAACATCAGGTAACGAGACGTAAATGCAGTGCTTTGAGACAGGCTAGGGCAGAGAAGGCATCATTGAAAATTACCTCCTCCACTACGCAGAGACATACTTCAGATTACTAGGCGGTGTGGGTCACAAATGACATATTTGTCTAGCACAGTTTGAGGCTACCTGGCACTGTTTATAAAAAAAAAAAGTTTCAAATGTGTGTGAAATCTTATGGGACTTAACTGCTAAAGTCATCAGTCCCTGAGCTTACACACTACTTAACCTAAATTATCCTAAGGACAAAAACACACACCCATGCCCGAGAGAGGACTCGAACCTCCGCCGGGACCAGCCGCACAGTCCATGACTGCAGCGCTAATCCCGCACGGCTGTTCATTACACTTTGAGGCAGTGCAGTAAGATGTTTGCAGTAAATAATATTCTACTCTAAATATCAGCTGTGTTACTGCTAAGTAACGCCCCCCCCCCCCTCCCACCCCATCTCCGTCTTCTTTTCTTCGTTGCGCTTTGCGAAAGTTTTGCCAACTCCGAAATTTACTGTAGGAGTCAGATAGCTTCATTATTTGGTCAAGTTCAGTGTATGTTTGGGTAGGAAGTAGTATTAGATGAATAGTTAATAGATGTCTTTTATCATCTGTTAGATTGCTGTATTAGTTTTGAATATGAAAATGACGCCTATAATAAATAAAGAAGTTTCAAACGGTACGTGACACTAGACACAGTACACTGGCTGGTGTAATGGCTGATTCTATTGGCATATATAGAAGCGAATCTTTGACATTAAGAAAGACAAAACAGTCGGCTGAAATGAAATTTTTGAGGACTGTTAAATGATGTACCCTATGAGATCAAATAGAAACATATCTTTGGAGAAAAACATGTATTCTATGAGAATATACATCGTATCTCCTAGAGTCGTTGGGCACGTTTTCGCAGGTGTTTCGGCAGATATTTGCAATTTCGTTTTTGCAGTCTATGGCTGTAGGCAGCACAAACAAATTCTGCCCATTGCATCTTTCATGCGGCGCTCAACATCGATGAAAATAGTCGGTTTGTTTACCGTTAGAAACTAAATGATTTTGTAGAAAGGAATTTTATGTACCCATTCGACAGAGAAGTACCAAATTGGTCTTGTGCGATATTTGTTTTATCGGATGTGTCTTAACTGGAACAGTGATACACGGAGAATAACCACTACGCCTGACTCCTACCACAAAGCATTACGGCTGTTAAGCCGCTGCTGGCGTATTGAGAGTTCTTCGTGTTTTACTGTCCATGTTAACACACATCGATACAACAAATATCTGTCGAGTGCGCACGTAAAAAACCGGTCTAGAAATCATTTTGTCTGTAATGAGAAACAAACCGACGCTTGGTGTGGTCATTGGGTGTCGTATGAAAGATACGATTAGTGGTGCTCGTTTGACTTGACTCCAGCTACACATTGCAAAAACGAAGTTGCAAATGTCTGCAGAAACACCAGAGCAATGAAAAATAGAGCAAGCATGCATAAAATGGAAACAATATGTCAGCAAAATTAGGGAAGAGATTAATTAATGAACTCTACTATGTATCAGTAGGAAGGAGAGGCGTGAGAAACAGATGACTTCAGTGAAAACGGGACAGGTTCAAGCGAGAAAGAAGTTCAGGAAGTGTAACCCAGTTGCTTATAAACGGTAGAAATTGATACTTATGTTTATGCAATACGTATTGTGTTTCGCTAATTGGACACCATCTTTTTTTTTTCATTTTTCAGCCATGCAGAGAACGACTTACAAGCGCCGTCTGGACCGTCAGCTGGTTCCGCTCCCCCGCAGAGAACGTTCTCTCCAGCGGCCGCCCGGTGTGTTTATGTTTTTCATTGTGACCGGCTCGGGGCTGGAGTTCCAGAAAGTTTTCCAGTCCCGAATGTTTGTAGTTCCGGGAAAAATTACGGGCGCTAATGACGGGCCGCGGACGCTGCCGGGTCCTAAGCTAACAGCGGGTGAGGGGGATGGGGGGGGGGGGGGGGTCGGACACGGAGTGTTGGGGGCTGCATAAATATTTGGCTGCGGCCGAGCTTCTTCCAGCAGCCAGAGCCCCCAATAGACTCAACTCATTACCGGTTGCTCCGCCGTCAGGAATGCGGGGCTAAATCCAGAACTGACCTGGCGACTAAAAGCCCCACGACTCTTAGCATACTGATGTAGACTACTCTCTAATTACTAGTCTTTTTCCCCACGTAATTTACCACAGCGCATTTAACGTATATTTTAGAATTCTTGCTTCGTGTGTCACTTTGTACGATAGGTATAGGGTGCCGCCACAGCTGAAAAATGTTAATGTTAATAAAAACCATCACAGTGGCAATACAGTTACGTTTGTTAGGCAATAACCGATTTCGTTATACATTTTCAGGTGAGGAAAACTTCACCAACAGTGTTCGTAGCTAATTATCATAAAGTGGTAGAGTTCCGTGATGATACCAGCCTATTTCAACCACTTTCAAGCGAAGTGGGCCTACTTGCCATCACCGTTATCTCCCAGATTGTGGTGCATGCAGGGCTGAAGCACGTTTGTAGTAAAAACGATTCGCTTAGACGAACAGATCGTCGTAAATGTTGAAGTATGCGTCTGAAGATAAAAAGGAGCGAGAAACGGCAGGTAAAACCGACATCCGAAAAGGATAAGTACGCCACTACGAAATATGTAGGCAAAACATCAGATAAAATCGAACATATGTTCCAAAGAAATGGGGTTAAAATTGCATTTAGGACTTCCGATAATTCAAAGAGACTAGTTCGTCATAACTTGCCATGGAAAAGTACTAAATATAGTACATCGAGGGTCTACAAAATATCATGTGATGAAGGCGAAAAAAGCTATATCGGACAGACAGGCAGGTCCTTTGATGAAAGGCTTAAAGAACACACGTATCCGAGTAATAAGACGGCGCTATGCTTACAAATGCAAGAGGAGGGCCATATAATTGGTAACATCAACGAACAGCTTCAAATTCTACATGAAGTTACAAAAAGTAAACGAATAGACATTTTAGAACAACTGGAGATTTATGTTACGAGACGCAGAGAACCTGACAAACTCCTCAATGAACAGAATGAATTTGCAACAGACGCATACTTCAACATTTACGACTATCTGTTCACCTGAGCGAATATTTTTTACTACATACGTGCTTCAGTTGAGAATGGTCCCTTCCGAAGATCGAGTATTGCACTGTCCAGTGCGGGCCACAGCAGATGTCAACAACCTTTAAGGCGGAGGAGCGTGCCAGCCACCTGCAGCAGAGCACTACACTCGTCGTCCTGCCTGTGTCGTCCCTGCCATACTAATGGGCAACGGCGTAAACAGGCAACAGCCGGAACTACAGCGCCATCGGGCGTCAGAAATACACTCGACAAGTGTTACTACTATTTTCATCTATAGCTATGTTTTCTCCTTGTTCTGAAATGTTATTTTACTGATTTAACAATCTGTTCTGTAACCTTAAATTTTATATACATTTGATCTAAATATTAATAGCAAATTCGTATATTTTAGGCTTTTGAAAAATTATCACTACCTCATAGAGGACGCGCGCATCTAGTGCAAAGAGGGTGAGCAAAGTCCAACAAAATTTATATATCTATATAAGACCGGTGTTTTACATTTTACAGCTAGGTCGACCACGCATGAACCTGTGTTCAGTGTATGCAGCCTTTAGGTCTGAACTATATGTACTTCGCATAAATGCAGTTAGGTTACTAATAAGCGTGGTTAAATATTGCACTTATTTTGAGGTTTAAATATAAATTTTCTTTTGTATTGCTTTAGAATCTGAAGATGGTCACTGTACGGCCGAAACCGGTTATGACTGTCATAAACATGTGATTGCGTCTATAAATAAACAAAGAATTCGAAGTGATTCTCACACCAGCAGTGGACGAAGCGTCACCTTAGTTTCTGCTGTCTTCCCTCGGAACGTGCGCCTCTTCTCCAAGAGCCAGTTCCAGCCACTCACGAGCAGTCATCCAGTGACAAATGTCATTTCTCCTGGAGTGTCCTACCATTTCTCAATGGCCATCTCGCGCAGGATTCCAAAAACTAAACGGCAGCAATTCGGATGTACACGACGTTATGTTCTGTCTGCATTGTATCGGCTCATGACGGGCATCCATTCATCTTTTCCAGTACACACAACAGCCTTTGCCGAATGCTGTCCTATCTGGTGTTTGCATCATCTTTTACAACACTGTGTTAAGTTAATGGTGCTCTTCAGCTCATTTCGACCTGATGTCTGTCTGCTAAATTACCAGCCCAGCCAAATATAATTTTCAAGAATAAAACTCCTACAAATACTTCATGCATTGACAATCGCTATTCGATAATCTTCAATAAAAATAAAAGAATACACTATATATCGATAAGGGACAGTTGAAGAAACCGTTAGTTTCGCCATCTTTTAACACATCACACCCCAAGCCAGAAACTGTTTTGGTGGAACTGAAACCAGTACGAAGAGATATTTCAGATTCTGAACTCCTGGAAAATGTTAACGGGGTAAAACAAGAAACCAAATGAACTTTTCAGTAGTTGCATCTGGGAGCAGTTGCCAGAAACCATTTTTGTTGCCACGTCAACTTTTCAGATTGATGTGATTGACGTCATCATATGTTTTAAAGTTGAAGTAACAACCAGATTAAAAACCATCATCAGTCTAGGCATCAGAACTGGGTACATGATTTGACATCTTGTCGCTGAGAAGAAAATGACACGAAAATTTTTATTTTCAATTTCCCAATTTCTTTCATTCAGTATTAAAGCCAGAAAAACAATCTTTTCACTAATAACAATACAGTCTTTGCCTACACATGTTTTAAGCTGGAGCATGTGATTTGATCTTCAATCATTAGGAGCAAAAATTGGCTCTTAAAAACATATTTCGTTTAATACACAAACAAGAAATTGGTAAATATTCCTGTTTTAAGTTAATAATTAAAAGAATACATTTTGTTTTCATTTTTATTTTTAATAGCATGGAATCGCAGTGTACCCAAAATAAAAATTAGACATAATTCAGTATGTAAGATAAAAACCAATTTTCAATCCATTATGAATTCCACAGTATTTAAATTTTTGTCACGTACAGGTCACAATGTATCAGTTATTTTGTTCAAAATGGTTCAAATCGCTCTGAGCACTATGCGACTTAACATCTGAGGTCATCAGTCCCCTAGAACTTAGAACTACTTAAAACCAACTAACCTAAGGACATCACACACATACATGCCCAAGGCAGGATTCGAACCTGCGACCGTAGCAGTCACGCGGTTCCGGACTGAAGCGCCTAGAACCGCTCGGACAACGAGGCCGGCAGTTATTTTGTTAAAGTTTCATTTCAATGCCTGTTAAAGTTACTGTGTTATTTTATTTGAAATTACTAGCAAAAAATACAGACCATGACGTCCAGGTCCCTTAAGCATTTTTGTTAACAATGAGCAGCCTCAGTGTGTAACTTCAGTTTCTCCCAGTGTAAAAAATATTCAGACAACTTAAAAGGTCGCCACTGGGTGGCGTCTTCAACAACACCCGATATTTGGACAAGTGCATATGTCACCATTTTTAAGTCACAAAAGTAACGAGAGAGCTCTGCAGAATGTAATTTAAGACCTCGGCATGTGACCAATAACCATAATATGGCATGTATAAGAAGACAATACACATACTAGAAACATTTAGCGCCGCCACAAAAAAAAAAAAAAAAAAAAAAAAAAAAAAAAAAAAAAAAAAAACACGACCAATGTCGAAAGTTATCGACAGTGAATATTAATTACTAATGGGTGAGCGAGTAATATTAACACCTTTCCTTAGCTGTATGGCCAAGGAGAAAGCAGGATTACAAGCAGAATCTAAGCCACAAAAAAAGGCGTCGTTTGTAATTTTGACTGACTTGCTAATTTAATCTCAATTGCTTCGTTGATAACACTATGCCAGTAGATTATAGTGTCATCAGAATTTCTGTGTTGTTATATCTTAGGATGATCAGTGGAAGGCAATGTTCTGCAGTAGTAGATTTGCTCAGCTGTTCTAATTGTATGTGATGCCTACGCTCAAACTACTGTCTCCCACACTCCTGATGGTCTGACCAATGAACCTGCCAGTTGAGGCAAGTGTAACACTTACGCAAACTGAAATCATCCTTTACAGTCCCTAAAGGCATCCCAATCTTAGGAGGTGTTTGAAAAACACACTTCACCACGTTTTTCCGCAAAATGCGACGAATCTTGCTGGAAATGTTACCAGCGTAAGGTAGAATTATTCATAGTTGGTAGATAGCACAATGCACGTATGCTCTGTCTTTCACTGTAATCATTATGGCAGAGGGTGACTTCAAGATGAGCTATACTCGAGACTGCGTAAGGGATAACCATTCAGTTCGAAGTGCTTCTGCAAGCTTTCAGATGCAAAGGGCTAACGGTTGCAGGCGAAAACAGCAGCAGTCTATAGACCTGTGACAACACTGAGGAGTTGCCAGAGACATTTAAAAAATCGTGCTACACTACTGGTTGAGATAGGCCCGGGAAGTTACCTTGCCGAACCCACTGCAACTGTGGGGGACAACCATACTCAAGTATACGTTGGCTGACATACTTTCTGGGTTTAGTAGACTTCTCTTGCCTGTGCTAGCCCCTTTTTATGTCCTTGCTTCGTTGGTTCTCGTTAATTTGCTTCCGAGAAAGAATAATTCCTCCACTTGATCTACTTCTTGATCATCAGTTTTGATACTTATTTCAAAAATGGTTCAAATGGCTCTGAGCACTATGGGACTTAACATCTGAGGTCATCAGTCCCCTAGAACGTAGAACTAATTAAACCTAACTAACCTAAGGACATCACACACATCCATGCCTGAGGCAGGATTCGAACCTGCGACCGTAGCGGTCGCGCGGTTCCAGACTGAAGCGCCTAGAACCGCATGGCCACTGCGGCCGGAGATACTTATTTATCGCTAATCTCATTTCTACTGTCTTCCATTGCTTCTGTCTTTCTTCGAATTACACTCAGTTCGTAATATGTACACGTTTATTTCGCTATTCATTCCATACGACAGACTGTGTAATTATTCTTTAATTTTTGTGACGATAGCAATGTCATCAGCGAATCTTATCACTGATATCCTTTCACTCGAATTTTAATCCAACTCTTCAACTTTTTTTAAATTTCTGTCATTGTTTCTTCGACATTTAGAGTGTCCAGTAGGGGCTTTCAAGACTGCATCTGTATTTTACACCCTTTTCATTCTTTGTCTTCCGTTCTCGATATTTGTTTTTGGTACGTCTACAGATTATATAGAATGGTCAGAAACAGTCTGGAGAGCTTTTAAGGGTGTTGCAGGATAGTTTGTGCTGAGAAGTAATTGTTAAGAAACAAATTCAAAGCGTTACGCCGTGTCCTAATAAATTAGCATTGAAGTTAGCCAATCAGGCCGTTGCAGGCGTTAATTCAATCTGTCAGCCATGGACGGTGTCGCCAAATGTGTTCTTCGCTTGGCTTCCTAAAACCGAACAAGAGAGCGATACTACAATTGGGTATGAGACTGTAGTAAAGATCGAACCGAACCAAAAGCTGAGCAGTATCGTTCGTTATCACCTGCCCCACGACAACAATTGAAACTTATTGTTTCTGGCGGGCCGGCTGAGTTTTTACGCGCGCAACGGTCTGATTGGCTAATTCCGTGCTAACTGACGTGGAATCGGTGCAGGATATTGAAATTCTTTGTTGGCAACCCTGCTAGACAGTTTTTTCAGACTCTTTCTGACCACCCTGTATATTACCCGTCTTTATCTATAGGTCAATCCTATTTTTTTCTCAGAATTTCGAGCATCTTGTACCATTTTGCATTGTCTGGAGTCTGTTTTAGGTCGACAAATGCTACGTATAGGTGCTTGTTCATAACTGCGCGTTTTCACAGCGGGGGTCACAGCGTGCTGAGGGAGGAGTTTTGCAAGTGTCTGGAGAGCAGGAAGCCAGCGGCAGCACGTCAGCGCCGCCCACCGCCCACCGCCCACCGCCGCCCCTGGCGCCGCCCGCAGCTGCGGTGGTCGCGAGACCGCAGCGACGCGATGGTCCATTAGACCTCCCATTACGCCGTCACCGAGGCTTCGCATGGGGCCGACTACCCACACTGCGATACTGAGCCCTACGTACCACTCTCGCGCACAGTGTCCAAAGAATGGCTTAGGATTCCTGCTCAAAGACATCCTGAACTACAAATGCTTGTACATCTGCATCTACGCGTAGCATTTATCGACACAGAAAATAGTACTGCACTATAAAATCAAAATATCGATTCTTCGAAACCCCGTTATAGAATCCTGCTGCGACGCAGAAGTTTGCAGTTTGATTCAGAGGTGCCTACAACCTCCCTCCGTAACGATGCAAAAGCGCGGCGCGCTGCGACGCCACCCTCGGATACGGCGAAGCTTCAAACAACGAGGTGTCGACACAAGCGAAAAACAGACCGCAAGTCAAAAATTCATGTGAGCTGTAAGATGGGGTAATGATGTCATACTGGTACCAAATTCCACCACATTTCTGCGCGTCGACATCGTGGACGCGTCATACGATGAAAAGGCCTTCACAGTCCTCCTTACCTCCGTCTCACCCCCTTCGTTTGATGCGATGGAAGTCAGAACTGCGACACCGAGCGCTGAAATAACACGATTTTCTTATGAGTGATCGAGTAAAACGTATGAGACATATCGGCGCTCCCAATCGACACGGAAAGACCTTAGCGGGTGGCATGAAAGGCGCCAACGAGTCCCCACCTTTCCCTGGGACGTTGATTCCCACACATTTCGCAAACGCAAACGACATTTCACGGTGTAGTGTGCAACAGTGTGAGTTAACCAGCATTGCGCTCTCATTTAAATATATGGCCGAAAGAGTCAGCCTACAGGAATTGTGAAACGAACCCTGTCGTCCAGGACCATGTGCCACAAAGGGCGCTGATTCACCATGAGATGCGGAAACTCACATGCGTCTATTGCCTACTGAGACCTATGCGCTGTAGTGTGCGAGTGAGACAGACGGGAACCTACGTCATAGGGAAACCCAGTAGAAGCCTTTTGTGGCCGAGGAGACGTATCAGAGTTAAATATGGCGGACCTAAGATCGGCCATAGAGGGAAACAGTTATGAAAACTATTTAATTCTGTAGTAGTGTAGGGAATGAAACCACAGTAACTGTAATCTGCCATCCTCCATAAAATTTCATAGTGATCCCAATAAAACTTGGATATTGATCGTATCTATTATAGTTTAGCATTTATTGTTAAAGTGAAATTAATAATAATTACTATTAAAAACAGTCTTGATCACAATTTATTTTGCAAGGTGACCGGTTTCAACCACTACTGTGGTCATCTTCAGACCATTGAGTAGGAGCCTCTATGTGTTGAAGAATCACTACTGATTGAGTAGTGATTCTTCAACACATAGAGGCTCCTACTCAATGGTCTGAAGATGACCACAGTAGTGGTTGAAACCGGTCACCTTGCAAAATAAATTGTGATCAAGACTGTTTTTAATAGTAATTATTAGTAAAACATTGATCACTGCTGTGCCCATAATGTATTCAAAAGTAATGAAATTAATAAGTTTTGTAACAAAGACCTGAATGCTAAAATTTGAACGTTTTGGTCGAGCTTAACGATCGACATTTCATGTAGAAGCGCATCATTAAAGTGACAAATGTTGTAAATATCAACTCTGTAATTTTACTTGTGTAAAAGATACAGAAAATTTAAATTATCAGTATTTTCAAATCATTTCCTCCACACAAAACACATTTAATGATGGCAGCATGACACCTTATTGAATCATTATGTAATAGAATATTTGTTGTTGTTAAGTTTAGTGCATTATAGTTACTTTTGTTCTTTGTTTATTTATCAGAAAGCACATTGGTGCAAGGCTACTAGCCGTGACATTCAAAGTTAAGAAGGAAATTGTATTGGTTTTATGTAAAAGAATTTAACGTGTATCATGTAATGGATATACTTGTTACTTTATTTAGAACGTGAAAGTGGTCAAGCTTTGATTATTTAAGTGTGTTAAAATGTAAAACAATGTGAATAACCTGTAGTCAATCAGATGGCCGGCTGCAGGAAAGGGAACTGTAATACTCAGTTGAAAGAGGAAAAGCGGCCGGAGACGGGGAGGGGGACAGTTCGGCTGGAGACACCAAAGGTTACAATTAGGATGCAGACGCGAAAGCGGACGGTCGGTCTTTAGGCAGCTGGGAAGGAAAGGACTCAGAAAATTTCGCGTTGTGTGGTATCGCGGGACTTAGCTTCTGAGAGGTGAGCAGCCGCGCGCCTGGTGTGAATTCTAACTTTTCGCGCAGATAACTTGTATTTCGCGATGAGATTGTGAATGATCGAACTGTGTCAAATGGATATGCGCTCGAGTGTAACAATAACCCAAATACGACCACTTTCGCTATTAGTTTGCTTTCTGAATAAACATTATTCTAACCAAATCGCAAATGTGTGGCCTACATTATTTATGGGTTGTTAATTTAGTTCCTGATATTATTATTACCTTTATTATATGTTATGTTAGCTTTGTATTTCGCAAACTTGCCATCAGCCAAACAATTTAACCAAAGGGTTCAACCCCTAGACGAGTTTGAGCCAAGACGTTTCGACGAAGAGGAACTGCATGTGAGCCCGAACATCTTTGGGATTTGATGTTAGATTGCAACAGGAAGATGTTCTTCACAATTGACATTGCTGACACATTCCAAAATTTCTTAAGGGCATTGTGAAGCTGCAGCCTCACTGAAGGTGATAGTAGCCCTTTGGAGTGCAGCACGACCGCTGTTATTGCTCTCGTTTACAGGCTGGAACCACTAGGGACCTTACTGAAACATTCATCGTAATCTGAAAGTGATCCGAAACATCAAAGAGTATCTATGCTATTTCAGCCTCCCCTGCTTTCCACTCTCCTTTGGAGTTATCGTGCTGGAGTGCAACATTAACATGTGCATGAATATAAGAGCAAAGGGCCCTCTAAAGACCCCCCCCCCCCCCCCGTTTCAACAACACCTCCGGTGCTACCCACGCAACTTCGATGAGCACATTTCAAATGTATCTACCAATCAGGAACGTCGAATCATATTCTGCAAGGTGGCACCCCTTGCCCTAGGAGGTAGACAAACCGCACAAAAGGGATGTCGAAAGGAATAAGTTCCGATTGGTCGCGAAATGGAAACCACAGTGAAAACCGGAAACGTTTGATTTGCAACAGTTAGGTACACCTTCCAACTACTCTACATAGTCGCCCCTCCAACGTCGAGTTTTGTCGTAGTGTTGTATTAACTTTCCAATATCCTCGTCATAAAAAGCAGCTGCCTGTGCTTTCGGCTAGTTATCTGCACTGGTTTGCAGCTCGTTGTGTGTGGAAAAATTTTGTCTTCATAGCCAGCGGTTTTTGTGAGCAGAGATGAGACTTAGGAGGAGCCAGTTACGGACTGTACTGTGGGTGACCAAATACTTCTCATCGGAAACGGTGCATTGCCCCTGCAGTGTTCGGCCGAGAACTGGCATGAAGAAGGAACTGCTCGACAGTTGTGTTATGCGGGCTGCATGACACAGGCGAAATCTCTAACCAGGCCCTCATACTTGGCGGGAGACGCTATTCCCTACGCATCTTTACTTGCTCACTGTTCACTCAAAACAGAAAAGAGCGACGCGACAAGATCGACGGGCATACTAGAGACACTGCCCAACACATATGTGCAAAGCTTTACAGGATTTTCCCAGTGGTTTCCATTTCGCGACCCATCGGAACTTACTTTCTGGACAACCACCGTACATTTGTAATGTGCTCAACAAACGTGCGTGGGTGTCATCAAGAGTGTTGCCGAACTAGGAGAGGGGGAGGGAGTATTAGAGGGAGCCTCTACGTTTTATTCACGTACATGTTAATGCTCAACTTACGCGTGATGACGCCACAGAAAGACGGAAAACAGGAAGCCTGAAATAGCTTAAGTAACCTTTGATGCTTTGGATCACGTTCAAAATTTCGACGAGTGGTTTTCAATAGCCCCTGGAGGTTCCAAATTAGCACACGAGAGGAAAATTGTGGTTGCGTTGCACCCCAAAGGGATACGGTCAGTTTCAATGGAGACGCAGCCCCAAAATGTCCTTAGAGAAGGGTTGGAATTTCAGAGGGTGTCAGCAGTATCAGAAGTTGTGAAGAACATCTTCCTGTAGCCTATCGCCCTGTGAACTGTTGTTATCGACCACGAAATGTGTGGGAATGGAAACGGGCGTTTGGCGTCATTGGCCGGGAGGCTCCTTGCGGGGCAGGTCCGGCCGCCTTGGTGCAGGTCTTACTACATTCGACGCCACATTGGGCGACCTGCGCGCCGGATGGGGATGAAA
Source organism: Schistocerca nitens (assembly GCF_023898315.1). Taxonomy (NCBI): domain Eukaryota; kingdom Metazoa; phylum Arthropoda; class Insecta; order Orthoptera; family Acrididae; genus Schistocerca; species Schistocerca nitens. Next base: position 918,274,570 of record NC_064614.1, on the reverse strand, counting down.
TTATGATGAAGACAACACAACACCCAGTCCCTGAGCGGAGAAAATCGAACCCGGGCCCGTAGGACGGCAATCCGTCACGCTGACCACTCAGCTATCGGGGCGGACAATGTGTAGGAATGAACGCCCCAAAGGATAGGTGGTTTCATTTACACCCTCTACGTGTCGATTCTCAGCGTCGGTGTGTCTGAAATGATTTCCTCGGCCTCCCATAAGAAAACCAGGCGATTTCAACGCTGAGTGGCGCTGTTCTGACCTCCATGGCACGTCGAACAAAGAAGTGAGATGCGGGTAAGAGACGGCGTGACGACCTTCCCATCGTGCGGAACGTCCACGGTGGAGCTCCGCAGAACTGTTAGTGAAATTTTGTGCCAACATAACATTAACAACACCTTACAGCGCGCATAAATTTTTGAGCTGCTGCTTTTTTTTCTCGTGTGTTGACACCTCGCAGTCTGAAGCGTCGTCGAGCCTGAGGGCGACGCCGCAGAAGGCCACGCTTTTGCACCTTTACAGAGGAAGGCTGTAGGCACGTTTGAACCAAATTTCAAACTTATGTAATTACGGGGTTTCGAAAAAGTGATAACGTAATTGTGCTATACAGTGCATTACGGAAATGACAGGAGCTGAACTGTGTTAATCTGATCCATTTAGTAGTAAATGCCTCTACTTCTAAAGATTCAGTTTATCAAGTCTGAAATTTCCTGGCAAATGAAACTTGTGTTGTTCAAATGGTTCAAATGGCTCTGAGCACTATGGGACTCAACTGCTGTGGTCATAATTCCCCTAGAACTTAGAACTACTTAAACCTAACTAACCTAAGGACAGCACACAACACCCAGCCATCACGAGGCAGAGAAAATCCCTGACCCCGCCGGGAATCGAACCCGGGAACCCGGGCGTGGGAAGCGAGAACGCTACCGCACGACCACGAGATGCGGGCAATTGTGTTGTTGACAAGGACTCGAATTCGGATTCTTGGCAGATTTGAAAGTAGGGAACAGATGGTGACAAAAGCAGGGTTATGAGGGCGTGTCGAGGGTCGTGCCTTGGTAGCTCAGTCGCCAAACAGCATTGCCCGCGAAAGGTTTCGGGCCGACTTCCAGTCCGGCGCGCAGTTTTTATATGCGAGGAGATTTAAATACAGTGCACACTCCGCAACAGAGTGAAAGATTCATTTTTAACCCTTTTTTCACTATATGACTCCATGTAGAAGCACGTGGTAGTAGTGTCTATTCATGGCGTCACATTGTAAGTAGGCTGTTTAAGTTTTTATGTTGGTAACGCCATGTAGCGCTCTTTATGAAAATCACTGGCTGTGCTGTGTGCAGTCTGTGGCTGGTTTGCATTGTTGGAATTTGCTATTGCAGTTTTGGGCAGTTGGCTGTTAACAGCGGGTAGCGTTGCGCAGTTGGAGGTGAGCCGCCAGCAGTGGTGGATTTGGGGAGAGAGATGGCAGAGTTTTGAGAGCGGATGATCTGGACGTTTGTCCATCAGAGACAGTAAATTTGTAAGACTGGATGTCATGAACTGATATAATATAATGACTTTTGAACACTATTAAGGTAAATACATTGTTTGTTCTCTATCAAAATCTTTCATTTTCTAAGTATGCCTATCAGTAGTTAGTGCCTTCAGTAGTTAGAATCTTTTATTTAGCTGGCAGTATTGGCGCTCGCTGTATTGCAGTAGTTCGAGTAACCAAGATTTTTGTGAGGTAATTGATTCATGAAAGGTATAGGTTATTGTTAGTCAGGGCCATTCTTTTCTAGGGATTATTAAAAGTGAGATTGCGTTGCGCTAAAAAATATTGTGTGTCAGTTTAGTGATGATCAGAATAAGTAAAGAGAGAAATGTCTGAGTACGTTCAGTTTTTCTCAGCTGTTTGAAAATCAAATAACGTAAGGGGTTTATCAGCACAATCATTCATAAATTTTTCTAAGGGGAAGTTTCAACATTATCAGGTAAATTTTCTGCCAATGTTCATTACGTGATCAGTGGCGTTGTAACAACACATTGATCCTTGATCCTCACGTTTAAAACAGTGGAAGCCTCTAACCGACCCCGTAAAAGCGGGCGCTTTTCGCAACTGAATATTCAAACTGAAGATCATCTCAAAAATTGCAAAAAAATGGTTCAAATGGCTGTAAGCACTTTGGGACATAACATTTGAGGTCATCAGTCCCCTAGACTTAGAACTACGTAAACCTAACTAACCTAAGGACATCACAATCCATGCCCGAGGCAGGATTCGAACCTGCGACCGTAGCAGCAGCGCGGTTCCGGACTGAAGCGCCTAGAACCACTCGGCCACAGCAGCCGGCCTCCGTGCGTTTATGTGCCATCTCCAGCCATATTCCTGCATAAAGGCTTTCCGAAGTGTCATCATGAAAAGCCATGACAAGGGGGGTGGGGGGTGGGGGGGGCGGGTTGCCGACGGCCTGCGCAGTGGCCTTGGCGTCCCATTGTGTCTGCTGGATATCCGGCTGCGAAGGTTTCAGCCAAACATGGAATGGGCGTTGCCATCATAAAATTCTCCTTTCCTCAGAAATGCATTTCGTAGCTCGGTTGTGAAAAATTGCTTACGTGTAGTTTGTGGGGTGAGTGTTAGTGGAGTATCTACTCAAAATGTCGGCTTGTTTATTCGATTTGCTTATCAATAAAATTCGTACATTTTCATGTAACTAAGTCCTGTGATATAGTGATTTAACTGTAATTGTTTCGGAATTGAGTGTAAGGTGTGTTATTTGTTTGACACCTCACATGCTCCATTAATTGTTTTAAATGCAATTTTTTATTTCAAATTCTTCGCCACATCAATTTCACCATCGTCCTGGGTTTTTTGTTTGCCCTTATTTTTCTGCCTATTATTCTTTTTTTGTCTGTAATCTGTCTGTGTCGTCTATGATCTGCAACCAAGTGACAACGATGACCGCTCAGCGGTTGGTAATGTGGCAGCTCTTGTAGGCAGCGAGAGGATAGCTGCAGGTTACCAATAATGGAAAGAAATTACAGTTTACTTTTAGCGCTGAAACTGAACTTTTTCTGTCTTGAGATTGCTCGTAGAGAATAGGTTTAATAATCCTGAACAAAGCAGTCGTGATTTTAGTTCTGTCGATTGTTGACCATCGCCAGGTTAGCCGAGAAAGCTAATGCGCTGCTTCCTGGACTCGGGTAGGCGCGCTGGCCCTGGATCGAATCCGCCGGGCGGCTTAACGACGGAGGCCGGTGTGCCGGCCAGCCTGGATGTGGTTTTTAGGCGGTTTTCCACATCCCACTAGGTGAATACCGGGCTGATCCCCAAGTCCTGCCTCAGTTACATGGCTCACCGACATCTGAACACATTCGCACTATTCCATGAATTACACTACACACAGACAGTTGGGGTACACTAATTCCATCCTGGGGGGTACGGAGTGGTGTCAGGAAGGGCATCCAGCCACCCCTTGATTTCACCTTGCCAAATCCGATTAAGCATGCCGACCCTGCGTCATTGCGGGAAAAAGGCGCAAGCAAAAGAAAGAAAGAAAGATTGTTGACCATCGCTTTCTCAGATACACTACATAGGGTATCACGAGGTTGTGGTTAGCTTCAGACATGAGTTTAAATTCTGGGCTGCAAAGAGGATCTCCTGACACAGTTCAGTAATTGGTCAGCTGTCAACAGAGCATCTCACATTTCTGACATACCTTGCTGGGGCCACATAGAACGTTGTTCCGTGTTACACATTAACAGCATTTGTGAAGTCACTGTGTTTGTGTGATTGGTACCTATGTGGCAATATGTTAGTGGTATGTGACAGACGTCAACTATCAAGTACTTTTAAATGAATTATAGTGGACTACTCATGGCCAATAATGCCCTTTTTGCCATCGCCTTTTTGCTTTTGATGTCCTCCTTGCTCCATCCGTCATGGGTTATTTTACTGTCTATACAGCAGAATTGCTTGACTTCATCTACTTCTTGACCCCAATCCTGATGTTAAGTTACTCGCTGTTCTCAGTTCTGCTACTTCTCATTGCTTTCATCTTTCTTCGATTAGCTCTCAGTCCATATTCTGTACTCATTAGACTGTTCATTCTGTTCAACACATCCTGTTATTCTTCTTCATTTTCGCTGAGAATAGGAATATCAGCGAATCTTATCCTTGGTCCATGAATTTTAATTACAGTATTGAACAATTCTTTTATTTTCCTCATTCCTTCTTTGTTGTGTAGATTGAATAGTATAGGCCAAACATACATCCCTGCTTTACACCCTTTTTAATTCGAGCACTTCGTTGGTGGCCTTCCTATCTTATTATTCCCTCTTGGTTCTTGTACATTATCCATCTTTTCCTACAGATTACACCTATTTTTGTCAAAATTCCGAGCATCTTGTACGATTTTACATTGGCGAACGCTTTTTCCAGGTTAACAAATCCTATGAATGTCTTGATTTTTGCTTAGTCTTACATTATCAACCGCAACGCCACAACTGCCTCTAGGGTGCCTTTGTCTTTCCTAAAGTCAAACTGATCGTCATCTAAGACATCCTCAGTTTCCTTTTCCATTCTTCTGCATGTTATTATTGTCAGCAACTTTGATGAATGCGCTGTTAAGCTGATTGTGCCGTAATTCTTGCACTAGTCAGCTCTTGCAATCTTCGGAAATGTGTGTATGATGTTCTCCCGGACGTCAGATGATATACCGGCAGACTCATATTAGCCTATTCTACAAACCAACGTGAATAGACGTTTTGTTCCCACGTTTCCCAAAGATTTTAGAAATTTTCTTGAAGTGTTGTCAATCCCCTCTGCCTTATTTGATCTTAAGACTTCAAAAGCCCTTTTAAATCCTGATTGTAATAACGGATGCCCTGTCCCTTCTATGTTGACTCCTGTTTCTTCTATCACGCCATCAGACGAGTAATCGCCCTCATAGAGGCCTTCAGTGTAAACTTTCCATCTACGAGCTCTCTCTCCTCTAAATTTAAGAATGGAATTCCCATGCTCTCTTAATGTTACCACCCTTGCCTTTGATTTCACCGAAGGTTGTTTTGACTTTTCTATTTCCTTGGTCAATCCTTCTAACAATCATTTATTTTCCTGTTTCTTTACATTTATAATGTAGCTATTTCGCCTTATATCGCCTTTACTTCCTAGTTATCTCATTCATAAGTGACCTGTGTATCTGTATTGCTTCACTGCTCGGAACGTTTTTGTACTTCCTTCTCTCATCGATCAACTGAAATATTTCTTCTGTTACCCATGATTTCTTCGAAGTTACCTTCTTTGTACCTATGTTTTTCTTTCCAGCTTCTGTGATTGCCGTTTTTAGAGATGTCCATTCCTCTTCAGTTGAACTGCCTACTAAGCTGTTCGCCAGACTCATATAGGCCTGTCCTACAAACCAACGTGAATAGAAGTTTTGTTGCCACGTCTCCCAAAGATTTTAGAAATTTTCGTGGCATGTTGTCTATGCCTTCTGCCTTATTTGATCTCAAGCCGTCCAAAGCCCTTTTAAATTCTGTAAGTATACTGAAACGCCGGCTAAATCACGCAGGGCAAACATGTAATTAGGGTTGTGGAAAGGGCCAAGGGAGTTGTGGTCGGATTCATTTCACAATTGCAATTTATTATCATTTAGTTCACAAATACACTTCTGAAAGAAAGAAATTTGCTTCGCGGCTAAAGGCCTCCAAACAGATGCTTTAGAACAAGTTCAATTTTGAAAAGACATGACACAACTAAATTTACGAATAAGGTAAATCGTATACATATATGAGATCGGCATGCGGAGCGGCTGAAGGCCGCCAAAATCTTCAAAATTCCAGGTATGCTATGATGATTACTGAAGGCAGACGTCCACAATGTTTTAAGATGCTAAAAGGGCTGATGGCCTCCAAGGTGCACAGAAAGAGATAAACAAACGCAATACGATGGATGAAGGCCGCAAAGTTAAATTCTGAAAATTAAGGAAATATATATATTGCAACAATCGGTAAAACAATACATTAAGTTTACAAAGTTCCTTTTGCAACACCAACATCGGAAGGCCCACAATAGCTTGTAAAATCTTTCCGATAAAATTACAATAACCTTTCAAGAGCAGGAGGCAATAATGTTTGGACTTGAAGGAAACTCTGAGAACATGTTTCCAGGGCTGAAGGCCCTCAATTAACTTTGCCCAATTGAAAATATAAAATACAGTAAAGCCCTAAAAACCTTTTAAAATAAATTACAACAACATTCACACTGCCAAAGAATAATTAAGGGAACAGCACTCAGGAGCCTCCAGGGTATCGGTCTGCCCTCCTTCACTTAGGCGAGACAGGCGGTGAGCCCAACTACACTCGATTCGTCCGAACCCAACCAAGGGACAGTCACGGACCGACCGATCAACCGCTTGCTTGCCACGACGGAGTACACGAGAATTCAAGGCCCCAAAAAGTTGCAAAGTATCACTACCCCAAACAAACGCGTATGTGAACTGAGCTGCCAAAACTACACACCCTGTTTGGCAGCAACAACCGGTGAGGAAAAGACACTGCCTAGCCAAGCGATCTAAGGCGCTGCAGTCGTGGACCGCGCGGCAGGTCCCGGCGAGGGTTCGAGTCCTCCCTCGGGCATGGGTGTGTGTGTTTGTCTTTAAGATAATTTAGGTTAAGTAGTGTGTAAGCTTAGGGACTTAGCAGTTAAGTCCCATTAGATTTCACACATATTTGAATATTTGACACTGCCTAAAAATTACGTTGGCCGCCAGGGCAGGTAATCAGAACACTAACGGCCACAAGGTAGAAAATTCCACTGGTTTACTTAACTAAGAAAGACGATAATACGGTTAACTTCACCCAAAATGAACACTGCCTGAATTTACGTTAGCGGCCAGGGAAGGTAACCAGAACACTAACTGCCACAAGGAAGAAATACCGCTGGTGCACTTTACTATTGATAAATTAATTTAATCAATTCCACCTGACGGCGGCTGTCTCGAACACTCACACGTTGTTGTTCACAGAAAAACCTCCATAACAGCAACGCCGGAACAAACAACGTAATGCTCAAAACCACTCAACCTTCAGGTCCTGGGTCGGCGAGCGACGATGCTCGTACCGATCGGTCAGCTCCAGACAGACTCCGACACTGCGCAGAGACCGCCAGCGGCCCAGTCGGCTACGCCGCACGGAGATGTCCTCGGACCAACCGACCGACCAACGATCCTCCAAAGGTCAGGCCCGGCTTAAGTGATGCGTGGCGGCAACCGTCGGGCGGGCGATGTCCACGCGGGGCTCACTGCTGCTGCAAGCTGGCGACTGGCTGGCCCGGGCTGCGCTCCAGACGCGATGCAACTCGCTGGCAGCGCCCAACCCACGACCCGAACTGCCGCCGTGAACTCTCCTCATCGCACGTTCCGACTCACTCCACGACAGATGACAACCGGGAAGTCATAGCAGCCGAGCAAAGATCCTGTCCGAGCGTATATATCGATACACGCTACTAGCGCCGATGACGGTCAGGCAAAACAGTAACTCAGTAACTCCAGTAATTTAAATCAACGTGGTGAGATGGAAATACATTAAAACAGGGTGACGTCGGCATGTATACCTGAACTATCGTTGTTTGTGTTGATTGCTGTCGATTGTGATGAGAGCAACCATATCATTTAACTGTTAACAATACTTACTCACTGCCCTACCTTTCTGCTCGTAACGAATCCTAACCCCATTATACCATTTTCTGCTGCTGTTGATATTGCCCTATACTTATCTGACCAGAAATTCTTTGTCATCTTCCCATTTCACTTCAATGACCCTCGCAATGTCTAGAGCCTTATAATTTCCTTTTTTATATTTTCTAGCTTCCCTGCCACGTTCTGGCATTCCACGCCCTGCCTCGTAGAGCGTTATCCTTTCGTTGGTTATTCAGTCTTTTTCTCACAGTCACCTCCCCTTTAGCGGTCCCCTCCCGGAAAGCCGTATGGGGGACTATTCCGGAATCTTTTGCCAATGGAGAGATCATCATGACACTTTGTCCTGTACATCTGCAATTTCTGCTGCGTCACCAGTCGCACCGAACACCTCTGTGATCAACGGTACCGGTATGTTTTAGACGTTTTGTACGTAATGCGGTTCATAACGAAAGTAACGAGTAACGAATACATTGTACATATATATGTCCTGAGAATATCGAATTCGTCCGGAATAAAGTGTAGCTGTTTCCTTTACTGCCTATACGTGAAAGTTAAGTAGCGTCTTTAACGTTTAGGAAGCTCACAACAACCGGGACAGACGTGTACTGATCCCGTGGTATTTCGTATCACATCCTAACGACGTCGTATTGCAGAATATTATGACACTGCAGCTTTTGAGTTTGCGTTAGGTGATTGTGTAGAATGTAATTCTCTTTATATCAAATGATGAAATGTCGTAGGCGGCTGGAATTGGTATTATTTGCGGGGAGCGAGAGCGAGTTGCTGAGATACCTACAGACAGAATGAGTGGACCGTGTGACGGACAGTGAGAGACGTGGGGTAGTGTGGGGGAGGGGGGATGGGGGAGGTGGTGGTGAGATGCGTAGTAGGCGAGCAGCGAACTGGAAGCAAGTATTGCATGCATAGCCCAGGTTTGGGGAGGGCGGCCATGGCGGTCATTGGACTGCAAAGAATAATATAAGTGCTGATAAATTCTTTATGAGACGATTTCCGATTTTCCCAGCTAACTTTCGGAGAACAATTCAGCATTCCATCTAAGAGTCTAGAGACTGTAAGCTGATTTTAGTATTTATCTTTTGAGAATGCTAATATGGCTCATTATGTTAGGACATCTTCTAGAACAGGTATGCCTTGTCATATTTTAAGCTCACGTTCTCCATCGTTATGATCCATTTTACTGTTTTAAGATGTAGACAGTCCAATAGTTGCAATTGTATTTTTTTCATGGTTTTCTGCAGATCTGAAGAGGGTTGTCGCTGATCAAAACAGGGAGTCTATGGACCTAATAATTTTGTGGTCATGGGGTTGTAAGTTGGCTGTTTAGGTTTTTATGCTGGTAACGTCACGTAGCACTCTGTATGAAAATCACTGGCTGTGCTGTGGGCAGTCTGTGGCTGGTCGGCATTGTTGGAATATTCGCTATTGTAGTGTTGGGCAGTTGGATGTGAACAACACGTAGCATTGCGCAGTTGGAGGTGAGCCGCCAGCAGCGGTGGATGTGGGGAGTGAGATGGCGGAGTTTTGAGAGCGGATGATCTGGATGTGTGTCCATCAGAGAGAGTACATTTGAAAGACTGGATGTCATGAACTGATATAATATTATGAATTTTGAACACTATTAAGGTAAATACATTGTTTGTTGTCTACCAAATCCTTTCATTTGCTAACTATGCCTATCAGTAGTTAGTGCCTTCAGTAGCTAGAATCTTTTATTTAGCTGGCAGTATTGGGGCTCGCTGTATTGCAGTAGTTCGAGTAACGAAGATTTTTGTGAGGTAAGTGATACATGAAAGGTATGGGTTATTGTTAGTCAGGGTCATTCTTTTGTAGGGATTATTGAAAGTCAGATTGCATTGCGCTAAAAATATTGTGTCAGTTTAGTGATGATCAGAATAAGTAAAGAGAGAAATGTCTGAGTACGTTCAATTTTGCTCAGCTGTTTGAAAATCAAATAACGTAAGAGGTTTTCGGGCACAGTAAAATATACATTTTTCTAAGGGGTTGATGTTTCAGGGTGACATTATTATTATTATTATTACAGAATGCGTCTGCGGCACATTAAATGTGAGGGTGACGGCAAGTAAAATTTGGAGCAAGGGTGGGGGGCGGTAGAGAGACAGAACCTTGGAATCACGCGTAAACGCATGTTCTGTAATCCCAAAATTTATTATCACTACAGCTTCCCGATCTCAGAGATATGTCCTATGACTTTTTCACAACTATTTTGTTTTTAAGACAAAAGCTAGTGAGTGAATACTGTCTCGCACTCTAATCCGTCGTAGCCGCCCTAGCGGACGGATGGAATAAAGTGGTGTCTTATGACGTTATTTTAAATAAGCTGAACGACACTAGTATGAAAATTTAATTTACTCATCTGCATCATGAAATTTACTCCTCGTCATCTGATAACTTTTAATGGTTTTCAGCAAATATTAGTTGTTGGTCGTCTCAATTCGGTAATGCAAATCGACCGCCACTGTCGCAGTCGCAAGTGCTCACAGTATCTAACATTCTGCGTGGTGTCTGTTCTATATCGTGTCTCCCTACCACTTTCGCGCAACGACGGTCTGAGCGTGTTTTTTAGGGAATTGACTAGTTTGCACCTGGGACCTGTTGCTGGTAAGGAGACGCCAGGCCACACATGACATGTAGAGTTCAGAAGAGTTCAGTGAGACTAGCGATGATATAACCAAATACTTAATGATTTCAGCGTCAGCTCCACTGCACTCCCTGTAAAAGAATCTTAATACTAACTAAATTTAGTGGAAGGGGTTCAAGGCTTTCCTATTTTTAGTTAGCTGGTAAAATAACGTCGAAAAAGCAGTTAAGTTTACCATTGGAAATTTTATTCTACTCACAAAACATTGTTTATAAATTGCACTATTGATGAAAGGAAATGTTTTAATACAGGACGATAAAAACCAACTGCGTTCAACAAAAATGTGAACGTATATTCCATGAGTGGGTTTCCAAGTTCTACAATGGATCGAAGGATGACCTATGGCATATCACATCTATAATCTAGGTTTAAATTAAGCTTCACAAAAGAGAAAACTATCAAAATGGTCTACAGTGACCCTCAATTATCTTTAATTACTTATCTAACTTGTCGTAAATTACAGTGGCTGATGTGGCTTCTCAATAACTATATAACAGAAAAATCATCGCGTTTCAGATTTTTACTTCAAGTGGCAAATGTGAACACTATGAGCTTTAATTGACGATCGACACTAGTATTACGCAGAAAGGCGGTGTAACAGATGAGACTTCTGCAGTTCTGAGTGAAGCTTTATGCGCTGTTATACGGCATTGCGTGCGTTCATTACCTTGTCCGTGTTCGTCAGGGGACGGCGGACAGCACAGCTCCGCTCACCTCGCCGTCTCTGAAGCAACTCTCTCCTAACTTCTCCTTACTACAATTTACCGAAGTTGGTTTAAAAAAACTATCTGGCTGTGTTTTCATCTGACCAATCAGGGTCTCAATGTTAACCTTAAGCTCCGCCTACAAAAATTCTGTCTATCCAATGAGAAACGTTATACTTTTCATGGTGGGGCAATGTTTTTAAAGTTTGCAACGTAACAGAGACAAGAAAAAGTCTCACGCTGAAACTTGCAGCTGGTATGGTCCCTTTAGTTCAAATTTTTCAAATGGCTCTGAGCACTATGCGACTTAACGTCTGAGGTCATCAGTCGCCTAGAACTTAGAACTAATTAAACCTAACTAACCTAAGGACATCACACACATCCATGCCCGAGGCAGGATTCGAACCTGCAACCGTAGTGGTCACTCGGTTCAGGACTGTAGCGCCTAAAACCGCACGGCCACTCGGGCCGGCGTCCCTTTAGTGTTATCGTAAGATCTATACTGTTCTTCTTAAGGGCTCTATCTTTTAAGATGTGCTGGGGGGTGGTCCTGACGTAACAGAGACGCGAAAAAGTCTCACGTTAAAAGGGTGGCCCTTTTTGTGTTATCGTAAGATCTATACTGTTCTTCTGGAGGGCTCTACCTTTTAACATGGGCTGGGGGGTGGTCCTAGCGGTTAGCTGGCGACGTGGGTGTCTGTCCCTTATCGTAGGGCCTTCCAGCTTAACGCGGTTCTGCTCTCGGCTTCTGTTCTCGTCTCTCCCCTCAGAACTGCGTCTGTCTCACGGTGGGAAGGTATGACATGCATTTAGGCATTCTTGTGTTAGTCTGTGGTATTCCATTTGCTCACTCGTTACTCGTATTACTTTGGTTAATTTAATGTCACAATTTATTCGGAGCTATGTGACATACTACTGGATTTGCTTATCATGTCAGGGTTTTCATGGAAGGTGTTGGATTTGCCTGACACCTTACATATCACCACCCTTCGAACTTAATTTTTGCACTGAAGTTAGGCAATGATTGAATCGTTGTCTAAGTCAGTCAAAAATTATTCCGTTATCTCAATTTTGTTGCCTACTGATCAGCCACGTTATTCTGGTTCTATGCCAGTTTGTATTACTAATTTATATTTTTATATTCTTCCACATTATTATCAAAAATATGTTTATATTGACGAGGGAAGAATATTTTTATTCTATTATAATTATTATTTTTAATCATTTTCTTTCTTTAATTGTGAAGTTTGTTTTTTAAGAAGTTTGCTATCGAAAGTGAGGAGTCGACCACATCGATTTTCTTAGAAATATTGTTTTTATAAATGTAGTAATTAAGTAAAATCTATTCCTAACACATTTTCTAAATATCATGTACAAGTAAAATTTTTTTGTTTCTAGACACTCATTTCAACATTTAACACTAACAAATAAGAATTATTTCCAAGAATTGCTTTGACAAAGAAATATACATACATATGTATTGAGATATTATCCTAACAAATGGTACAAATGTTTAAAAAAAAGGGAAAACATCCAACAAGATAGTTTTTTATTCTTTGTTTTTATAAGGAGAAAATAAGTAAAATATAGTTTTTCTTTTATTTTTATGAAGAGACAATAAGTGGCATATAGTTTTAGTGTTTATTATGCCTTACTTTTGCTGGCCGCGGTGGTCTCGCGGTTCTAGGTGAGCAGTCCGGAACCGTGCGACTGCTACGGTTGCAGGTTCGAATCCTGCCTCGGGCATGGATGTGTGTGATGTCCTTAGGTTAGTTAGGTTTAAGTAGTTCTAAGTTCTAGGGGACTAATGACCACAGCAGTTGAGTCCCATAGTGCTCAGAGCCATTTGAACCATTTTTTTGCCTTACTTTTATTCTTTATATACTGTCCATTTCAGAACTAAAGACTTATTTTTATCGATAGTCTATTTTTTACTCAAGTCCATAGTCAATGACTGTTATTTTGTAGTTTATTAGCTGTCTGGTGTGCTTAACTTACTTAGTTATTCACACGTTTCTTTTGCACAATTCCTACATCACATAATTTGATTTCACACATTCACACAATCCTATGAATGTTTAAGCATGAGGTTGGTGAATGTTTTTTGCACGAAGGTGATGGACTTGAGCGAGATTGATGTGGGCAAGTATTTGATGTACAGCTTCGATCGTCGTTCCTTGTTGGCTTTGCAAGTGTGTGTTGCTGTTGTGGAGGTCCCGTAATGGAATGGAGCTGTGAGTGCAGAATGTTGTGGTTTACTGGCTTTGTACGCTTCAAAGTCATCGTTATGTGTCGCTGAAAGTGGTCGTTTTTCGTTATAATACTTCGCAGATGACTAGTTTACATTAGGATAGGGATTTGGGAAGGTATGTCGTCTATTCTTCACCCATCTTCTTTCTTGGTCTCAATCTTGCGAATCTTCAACTTCTGTTCTTCTTGCTTTTTCTCTGCTTCTTACTTGCTTCTTGGTTCTTCTCTGGGCAGGATATGGAAATATTTATTGATAACTAGTCGCTTTGAAGTTCTCCTCCTAGTAACAGTTTGATAAATGGTTGGGGCATGTCATTTCTACTTTGTGGATGTTTTCTTCAGTTTCGTGCATCAGCGTGCTGTTTAATAGCGGTAGTGTGACTTTTACACATATTTTTTTGCCAGTGGTGGCTTGTCCAAGCCGTCTTCTTGTCGGGCCGTTTTTGTTCTCTCCGCTTATTCGGGGCGTCCCGGGGTTTACGAGCGGTGAAAGTCTGGTGTTTGCTTATCAGTCCCTGCACCAGTCCCTTCCGTGTTCCGCCACTGTGTTGTTCCCTGTTCTGTCCCAGCAGGGTTCCGCCACCCTGTGGTTCAGCAGATTTACTGCCCACTTCAGCTACCCTCTGTTGGTCTCGCTGTCCTTTGCCTTCTCTTGACGCTTCTGCCTTGTAGGAATCGTGTCTTGCTAATTACGTCCTTTTCTTTCTTGATACTTCTCGCATTGCAACTTGTGGCCGGCCGCGGTGGTCTCGCGGTTCTAGGCGCGCAGTCCGGAACCGTGCGACTGCTACGGTCGCAGGTTCGAATCCTGCCTCGGGCATGGATGTGTGTGATGTCCTTAGGTTAGTTAGGTTTAAGTAGTTCTAAGTTCTAGGGGACTAATGACCACAGCAGTTGAGTCCCATAGTGCTCAGAGCCATTTTGCAACTTGTGGGTCGTTGCATCTGGTCTTTGTTGGAGTTTTTACAATGGTTCTTACAAAAAGTTTTACTTATAATCATCTAACATGTGTATAGTACCTACATTGTTTTACACCTTCCTAAAAAGCTTTACAAATTTCGGCGCCCTTTCCATGTTACAATTCTAAGATATTTTGAGTCTTAACTTCTACAAAAATCCTCAAATTCGTTTTTTTGTTTTTTGTGTAGTGTCGTGGTGTATAGCATTTTAGTATTTCGTGCTGTTAGACTACTACGCTTTATCCCTTCACCTTAATCTATGGTACTATTGGTGTTATTTTTGTTTTTATTGAAACTACTTTCTTTTTCCCACATTCCTCTCTCTTCATTCTTCTTTCTCCTGACGATCTTATCTGCAACAAAATCTTGAAATATTGTAGTGATTATTTACCAGTAATAAAATTAATCTTCAAACTTGTACTGAAAGTGTTTAATACTGCCAGTCTTAGGTAAAAATACCTCTGCTTTATCTCGTAAAATACCCTCAAATTCTCTTTTACTGTGTTCGGAAATACCTTGAACTTCTTGCAATTTTTCGTCGATTTCTTTATTAACTTCTAACATGAGTTGAGGCGATTCCCCCTTTTGTGCATACCATTCTAATTCTCCATCCTCTTTATCTCGCGTCATTCTTAATTGTTTGTTTATAACTGGTATTTCTTCTAATTTTAGCTTTTGCTCAAAGAGAAGTGTGACATTCCCGAATGTTACGCTACCTTTCCCAATATCTATTATCGCTCGTCTCTCATTTAAAAAATCTGCACCTATAATCAAATCTACAGTTAGTTTAAGTATAATCACAAAGTTGGCTTCGATCTTTTGACCTTGACACGAAAGAGTTAACCTTGTTTGTCTCGTAACTTCCGCAGCATTGTTTCTAATAGGACCTCTTACTTTAATCTTACGTGTTTTCAGAACTGGCAATTTCTCATTGGCATTACACTGCATGAATAAATTTTCTGAGATCGCAGTCAGTTCACTTCCGCTATCAGTTACAATATTGACTGGGATATGCTTTACCATGGCCTTCACAATTGGTTGAATTTGAAAGGGTTGGTTCCGTTCTTCTTGCATCAACGAATCCTCCACTGAATCATACATGAGTCTTTTTAGGAATTTCTCTTGTGAATTCGAACTTTCTGTAGGATAAGCTTCGACTGCTACTTCTCTCTCTTTTATTTCCTCTTCTCTATTTCTTCCTTCATTTACGCTTTCTTCAACATCCTCTACTTTTTCCTCATCCTCGTCTATCTTCTCCCTCTTCGTCGCTACTTCCACATAATCGCATCTAAATGCTCTAATTATCGCTTCATAACTTCCTTCATTATATACGTTGGGTTGTGTGCCCACTAGTAATTTATTTTCAACCTCTGTCGACTGCGCATTATCCTCATTGAATTCGCTTTCCCTGGTTTCCATCTCAAATAGCTCTGCAATACTCATTACTTCGCCCTTTCTTCCTACATTCGTTGTGCATGCCTCAGGTAATTCATCTTCCTCGTCAGTATTCTCCCAATTAATTTCGTCCCAACACGTTATTGCTATTTTCCTGTCTTCGTTTTCATCTGGTCCCTGCGGATTTGTTTCTTCCTTCTTCTCTTCTCGTGATAAGGTTTTTACTTCACTGTTCAAGGTGTTGCAATTGTCCTGGGTCGGTGTGTCATTCTCTTTGGTATGGGCGCTTAGCTGTCAATTCGAACGTTTATCGGGGTTTGGTGGTCTTACCTCCACCTCTTCTACCTGTATTCTCTTTTCTTGTTCAGCTTGTTGATAGTGGTTTCTTTGTTGATAATTTGTCGGTCTATTGGTTCTCCAGTACCCGTTCCGGTTGTCGTTATTCCCTCTGTAATAGTTGTTGCCGTTCCTGGGTGAATTATAGTTATTGCCATAATCTCTTCTAAATCCATAACCGGTTCTTTGTTGAAATCTATTGTCTCTTGGTGTGAAGTTATCACGTGGTTCGTAATTATTGTTTCTTCGTACTGTGTCTTGTGGATTCCACTGCTTTTTGCTTTCGTTTTCACGTGCGCTTCGTCTTTTTCTTGCGTCATCTTCCGAAAATATGAACTCTAGTTCCCTTTAAATGCTTCGACGTCATTGCCTCCGCGACCTACTAATGATTGCTGGTATTTCAATGGTAGCTTCATCGCGCATAATTTAATCAACTCTCCGTCACTGTATGGTACATTTAAGCATTGATTTTTCTTTGCCATTAATTCGAAAAATTTCACGGGACTCTTCTCTCCTGAATTTTCAAAATATCGGTTCTGTAATAATTCGTACTTCACTCTGTTCTGTGCTTCGCTGGACCAATATCGTGAGAGAAACTTCTCTCTGAAATCTTCGTACGATCGGCATGTCGCTGCAACATTCTGCATGGTTTCTGCGACTGTTCCTGACATGTGTGCACACATAAAGTCTAATTTGTGTGCTAGCGTCCAGTGTTCTGGTAATCCTACTCGGAATTGATCAATAAAAGTTCGTGGATGTAATGAGTTTCCTTCTCGAAAGTGTTGAAATTTTCTGACTGTGAGGAAATGATCGTTGTCGTACTTCGTCATAGTTCCATATGAAATTCGCGATTCTTCGCCACTTTTGTTTCTGATCATTTCTCCCGTCATTCTTTCCGGTTGTCGTAGATCCATTGGATATTGTCCACTGTAACTTTCGCCTACCCTTGCGTAGTATCGTTGGAGTGGTACGCAATAATTTTCTTCCATCGGTTGTGAACGTGTAGCTGAATGCATTGCACTGTACTCTTCGCGACCTGGCTTTCCATTGTCAGGTATAGGTTGGGTATCTTGTCTGGATAACGTTGCTGCTTCATTGCACGATCCAGACTGCCTTGAAACATACATTTGTGGTTCCGCATGTGTTTGTGATGTCGTTTGTTCATCAAGAATTTCGAAACGTGTTTGTTGCTGTGCAGGCTGTCTGATTTCACGTATGTTGCTTTCCGCCTGTAATTGGAATCGCAAATGCGTAATATCTTCGTTAATTGCTTGTTTTTCCGGTGCTGTTACAGATACGGATGTGGTTGCAGACTCTGTGCTTGTTCGATCCTGTTCACTACGCTCTTCAATGGTTTGCAACAACTCTGTTCGCAATTTCTGAAATTGTCGCTTCGTTTGCGCTTCTATTTTGACTATGCGGTTATCATATCTTTTCAGCGCTGCTTTTGTGATACGTTTGTGTAACACACTGTTTTCAACAACTTCACGCGCTGTACCTGCTGCTTGTCTAGTAATTTCGATTATCTGTTTCTCTAGCTTCTTGACTTCTCCCTGGGTGTTGTTACGTAATGTTTTGATCTCGTCCTGAATGTCATTACGCAATGTTTGTACGTCCGCTTGTACCTTGTCAATGTCTGTTCTCAATTGATTGTGACCTGTTATTAAGTTTCCTATCACTTCTCGAGATTCTTTTGCCTCGTCTTCAATATGACTTAGGTGTAACTGAATTTTTTTGTTTGTTCTTTAATCGCACGCATTTGTCTCGTGGTTTCTGCATTCTGAATTTGAATTTGGTTCGCTATGTCTTTATTTTGCCTTGTCATGGTTTCCGTAATTTGTTGTAATAATTCTGCCAGATTGGTGGGTCCTATTGCGTTTTCTTCCGACGTCCTACGCTCTGTGTTTTCGCCCAAGTGTTGGTTCGCAACCGATTGCATTGAACTGTGCTGTGACACGTTTCTGCTCGCATTCCTTGTACTCTGTGGTGAGGGAGCTCTGATTACTTGTACTATGGGTTCTGCGTATTCAAGACGCAAGTTAGAATCCTCATCGACTGTCTCTCTACATTCCTGCTCCTCTGTCGTATGCTGACTTACGTTTTCTATGCCTTGACGTACATTATCCTCGTTATGGTGCGTTATGTCCTACTTCTCGCGATACTGCATCGTCTGTTGTACTGTCCTCTATTCTCTGTCCATTTTCATGCTGGATCTCTACCTCAATTCGGTCAAGGTCTCTATTTGCCATTGCTAATCTTTCCGAATCCCTTATTTTCTGTTTTAAAAGCAATTCACGCGCCCTACTTCGAGTCAACATGCGCTCATACGATCTCACGCGTTTCATAAACTTTTTGTTCACACGACTTGACACTTATTATACCCAAGACTGACAATCCATTCACTTGCTTGTTGGGTCAGAACCAACTTGTCAACGATGTATCCGCCACCTGTGCCCTTGCATTGAGGAGAAAACTTAATTCTAACAATTTTTAAAATTCATAACTTAATTATGCTATTGTCTCTGCTAGAATGTCTCACTATCTATCGCTGCAGCTACTGTTATCAACTATTTATGCCTTTCAAAAAAAATTTTTTTTATTACGAAAATTTTTTAACAGGATATTTTTCTGACGTAGTTAGGCACGTGGTCGACCTTCAATCATGGTATTTTACCATCCTGGCAGGGTCGCCATTTTCTAACATTCTGCGTGGTGTCTCTTTGTTCTATATCGTGTCTTCCTACCACTTTCGCGCAACGACGTTCTGAGCGTGTCTTTTAGGAAATTGACTAGTTTGAACGTGGGACCTGTTGCTGGTAAGGAGACGCCAGACCACACATAACATGTAGAGTTCAGAAGAGTTCAGTGAGACTAGCGATGATATAACCAAATACTTAATGATTTCAGCGTCAGCTCCACTGCACTCCCTGTAAAAGATTCTTAATACTAACTAAATTTAGTGGAAGGGGTTCAAGGCTTTCCTATTTTTAGTTAGCTGGTAAAATAACGTCGAAAAAGCAGTTAAGTTTACCATTGGAAATTTTATTCTACTCACAAAACATTGTTTATAAATTGCACTATTGATAAAAGGAAATGTTTTAATACAGGACGATAAAAACCAACTGCGTTCAACAAAAATGTGAACGAATATTTCATGAGTGGGTTTCCAAGTTCTACAATGGATCGAAGGATGACCTATGCCAAATCACATCTATAATCTAGGTTTAAATTAAGTTTCACAAAAGGGAAAACTATGAAAATGGTATACAGTGACCCTCAATTATCTTTAATTACTTATCTAACTTGTCGTAAATTACAGTGGCTGATGTGGCTTCTCAATAACTATACAGGGTGAGTCACCTAACATTACCGCCGGATATATTTCGTAAACCACATCAAATACTGACGAATCGATTCCACAGACCGAACGTGAGGACAGGGGCTATGTAATTGGTTAATACAAACCATACAAAAATGCACGGAAGTATGTTTTTTAACACAAACCTACGTTTTTTTAATGGAACCCCGTTAGTTTTGTTAGCACATCTGAACATATAAACAAATACGTAATCAGTGCCGTTTGTTGCATTGTAAAATGTTAATTACATCCGGAGATATTGTAACCTAAATTTGACGCTTGAGTACCACTCCTCCGCTGTTCGATCGTGTGTATCGGAGAGCACCGAATTACGTAGGGATCCAAAGGGAACGGTGATGGTCCTTAGGTACAGAAGGGACTGGAACAGCACATTACGTCCACATGCTAACACCTGGTTATTAGTCTTTTTCACTGACGCACATGTACATTACCATGAGGGGTGAGGTACACGTACACACGTGGTTTCCGTTTTCAATTACGGAGTGGAATAGAGTGTGTCCCGACATGTCAGCCCAATAGATGTTCAATGTGGTGGCCATCATTTTCTGCACACAATTGCAATCTCTGGCGTAATGAATGTCGTACACGCCGCAGTACATCTGGTGTAATATCGCCGCAGGCTGCCACAATACGTTGTTTCATATCCTCTGGGGTTGTAGGCATATCACGGTACACATTCTCCTTTAACGTACCCCACAGAAAGAAGTTCAGAGGTGTAAGATTAGGAGAACGGGCTGGCCAATTTATGCGTCCTCCACGTCCTATGAAACGCCCGTCGAACATCCTGTCAAGGGTCAGCCTAGTGTTAATTGCGGAATGTGCAGGTGCACCATCATGCTGATACCACATACGTCGACGCGTTTCCAGTGGGACATTTTCGAGCAACGTTGGCAGATCATTCTGTAGAAACGCGATGTATGTTGCAGCTGTTTGGGCCCCTGCAATGAAGTGAGGACCAATGAGGTGGTCGCCAATGATTCCGCACCATACATTTACAGTCCACGGTCGCTGTCGCTCTACCTGTCTGAGCCAGCGAGGATTGTCCACGGACCAGTAATGCATGTTCCGTAGATTCACTGCCCCGTGGTTTGTGAAACCCGCTTCATCGGTAAACAGGTAGAACTGCAACGCATTCTCTGTTAATGCCCATTGACAGAATTGCACTCGATGATTAAAGTCATCACCATGTAATTGCTGATGTAGCGACACATGAAACGGGTGAAAGCGGTGACGATGTAGTATGCGCATGACATTACTTTGACTCAGTCCACCGGCTCTCGCAATGTCCCGTGTACTCATGTGTGGGTTCATGGCAACAGCAGCTAACACACCAACTGCACCCGCTTCTCCTGTGACGGGCCTGTTACGGACCCGTTTGCGTGCTACGACCATACCTGTTGCATACAGTTAGCGGTAGATGTTTTGCAATGTGCGGCACGTTGGATGCTCTCTGTCCGGGTACCGTTCTGCATACACCCTGCAGGCTTCAGCTGCATTTCGTCGGCACTCACCATAGATGAGTATCATCTCCGCCTTTTCAGAGTTCGAATACACCATGGTCACAGTTTCTACAACACTACACTGTCACAGACGTCTGGTAACACGGTGTACTACAGCTGGTCTGTGTGCGGAGACGAATGCAGAATAACAACAGCAGCAAGTGCTACATGTGGACACTGCGACAGCTAGACCAAACCACAACACTGGACTACAGCCACACTCGTAAACACGGTCGTCATCGTAAACATGTCCCTGCAGATGCTGCTCGCCGACCGTGGCCCGTGTTTGTTACAACACGCAACTGAACGTCGGAGGTTTCAAGCGTCAACTTTAGGTTACAATATCTCCGGATGTAATTAACATTTTACAATGCAACAAACGGCACTGATTACGTATTTTTTATATGTTCACATGTGCTAACAAAACTAACGTGGTTCCATTTTAAAAAACGTAGGTTTGTGTTAAAAAACATACTTACGTGCATTTTTGTATGGTTTGTATTAAACAATTACACTAGCCCCTCTCCTCATGTTCGGTCTGTGGAATCGGTTCGTCAGTATTTGATGTGGTTTACGAAATATATCCAGCGGTAACGTTAGGTGACTCACCCTGTATAACAGAAAAATCATAGCGTTTTAGATTTTTACTTCAAGTGGCAAATGTGAACACTATGAGCTTTAATTGACGATCGACACTAGTATTACGCAGAAAGGCGGTGTAACAGATGAGACTTCTGCAGTTCTGAGTGAAGCTTTATGCGCTGTTATGCGGCATCGCGTGCGTTCATTGCCTTGTCGGTGTTCGTCAGGGCACGGCGGACAGCACAGCTCCACTCACCTCGCCGTCTCGGAAGCAACTCTCTCCTAACTTCTCCTTACTACAATTTACCGAAGTTGGTTTAAAAAAACTATCTGGCTGTGTTTTCATCTGACCAATCAGGGTCTCAATGTTAACCTGAAGCTCGGCCTACACAAATTCTGTCTATCCAATGAGAAACGTTATACTTTTCGTGGTGGGGCAATGTTTTTAAAGTTTGCAACGTAACAGAGACGCGAAAAACTCACACGCTAAAACTTGCAGCTGGTGTGGTCCTTTTAGTGTTATCGTAAGATCTATACTGTTCTTCTGGAGGGCTCTAGCTTTTAACGTGGGCTGGGGGGTGGTCCTAGCGGTTAGCTGGCGACGTGGGTGTCCGTCCCTTATCGTAGGGCCTTCCAGCTTAACACGGTTCTGCTCTCGGCTTCTGTTCTCGTTTCTCCCCTCGGAACTGCGTCTGTCTCACGGTGGGAAGGTATGACATGCATTTAGGCATTCTTGTGTTAGTCTGTGGTATTCCATTTGCTCACTCGTTAGTCGTATTACTTTGGTTAATTTAATGTCACGATTTATTCGTAGCTATGTGACATACTACTGGATTTGGTTAACATGTCAGCGTTTTCACGGAAGGTGTTGGATTTGCCTGGCACCTTACAAGTACGTTCACCGAGCGAGGTGGCGCAGTGGTTAGCACACTGGACTCGCATTCGGAAGGACGACGGTTCAATCCCGCGTCCGGCCATCCTGATTTAGGTTTTCCGTGATTTCCCTAAATCGCTCCAGGCAAATGCCGGGATGGTTCCTTTGAAAGGGCACGGCCGACTTCGTTCCCCATCCTTCCCTAACCCTATGAGACCGATAACCTCGCTGTTTGGTCTCTTCCCCCAAACAACCAACCAACCAACCAACAAGTACGTTCCATAAAACGGACCTGTTCTCACTCAATCGCGTGACAATATAGTCCGATGTCAATTTGTGAGTGTCATTTCATTACAAAGTTAATTCTGACGCTCAAAAATCATCTTTCCACGGTCACGCACCATCATGTTAAAGATAGGCCTACAACACAGGCTTCGCCGATTTTCGTCGTTCATCGCACCATTATAGGATTTCTTACTGCATAATGGTCACCCACCACCTTTCCAACCATCGATAGACTGCAGCTGATTTTGGAATTTACAATACTGTGTTGTCGCAGCTTGTAAACTTTGCGTTCGCATGTGTTATCTAGTATCTCTGCCCGCCTGTAACAGTTCAGCAGAATTGTATCGTCGACTGTGGATGATCGTGACAGTCTTTTCTCGACGCTAGACGGTGGAATGCTTGTAGGATGACTCGGCGACCGGTGGGCATCGCGTCGCCCCTTTACGGGCATGGACTGTCAAAAATGTACACGTCCGGCTTTTGTCAGGCGTTGTCAGGCTTTTCAGCGACGGAGTAGTGAACACATTACTAAGGCCCTTTCCATGCTAATGATGTAAGTGCAATGAATAAGTATAAGGAGAAGTAAAGAGATATAGTACAAGAATATATAGATACAACACGTAATGATTTTCTTTTCTCTGTGTCCTATGTTTTTCTTCGTAGGCCGAACGAGCCTACTTAGCTTATGAGCAATTAAAAAAACTCAGTTGGTTGCTGTCATAATTTCCAAATTCTCACAGTTGTCAATTTATAGGACTGTTTACTGATTTTTAGGTTGATCTCGCAAAAGAGTGTTTTTAATTAATTATTAATAAACAATCTAAAATACTCAGTTGGCTATTTCTATTTAAAATAGGTAATCCTGCTTTTAGATCAAAAAGTCCGGATAAATACAGAGGGATCCAAAGAAATGTATCCAATGTTTAAAAGTCCATAACTGGCAAACTTATTGACGGAGTTGTCTCATTTTTGGTGAAAGTGTAGCTTAAAGTCCAACTTAAAGATATCACTGTAGGTGTTCGAAATGGTCACCGTTAACATCCACACACAAACGATGCCGCCGAAGTGCAGCACGAACTACTGACTGCAACGTGTTCAGTTGGGTATTTGCACATGAATGTACGATGGAATCTCGAAGTTCATCCAATGTGCGTGGCCTTTGTCGATAAACGACATCCTTTAGTGTTACCCACAGGTAAAAGTCCAGAGGAGTTAGATCTGGGGAACGTGGTGGATACTCCACAGCACCTCTACGGCCTATCCATCTTCCACCGGCACAGTTACTGGTGAGGTGTACCTTCAGAAGCCTCAGACATCCATTTTACTTGCCGTCCGAGACTCGTATGGAGACGGAAGAGTTTACTTTCAATAATATGGTGACCCAGGGCACTACCGAAATCGTGTTAGGGCGTATCTCGACGAAAATCTACCAGGAAGATGGATAGGCCCTAGAGGTGCTGTGGAGTATCCACCACGTTCCGCAGACCTAACTCCTCTGGACCTTTACCTGTGGGGAACACTAAAGGACGTCGTTTATCGACAAAAGCCACGCACATTGGATGAACTTCGAGAATCCATCGTACATTAATGTGCAAATATCCATCTGAACACGTTGCAGTCAGTAGTTCGTAGTGCAGTTCGGCGGCATCGTTTGAGTGCGGATGTTAATGGTGACCATTTCGAACACCTACAGTGATATCTTTAAGTTGGACTTTAAGCTACACTTTCACCAAAAATGAGACAACTCCGTCAATTGGTTTGCAATTTACGGACTTTTAAACAGTGGATACATCTTTGTGTTAGCAGAAGAGCCAACACCGTGTTGCGAATGGAGGCCGAAATGCACGCGTTTTAGCTCAAGCAGGCTAGCGTGAGGAGGGTAGAACTATACTGACGTGAGGTCTGGAACATGACAAGGAATGAGAATTCAGAAAGAGGACGTAATTAGTTTGATACTTAACTTTAATCCATTAATGATGAACGTCGCTCTTGATGGTACATGATTCACAATATTATCTGTTCAGAATACATTCTTGAAGTTATTATAATAACTGAATATGGCGCCTTGCTAGGTCGTAGCAAATGACGTAGCTGAAGGCTGAGCTAAACTGTCGTCTCTGCAAATTGGAGCGTATGTAGACAGTGAACCATCGCTAGCAAAGTCGGCTGTACAACTGGGGCGAGTGCTAGGTAGTCTCTCTAGACTAGACCTGCCGTGTGGCGGCGCTCGGTCTGCAATCACTGATAGTGGTGACACGGGGGTCCGACGTATACTAACGGACAGCGGCCGATTTAAAAGTTACCACCTAGCAAGTGTGGTGTCTGGCGGTGACACCACATAAATTTTTTGGACTCTTCTATATAACACTGAGTTGGTCTTTCCTATTTTTGGACGTGGCAGTCTTACCCGTAGGTCTTAACTCCGGTCATATATTTTTTACGGTCGAGATAAGGCAGCAATATTAGCGCTGTTCCGCTTAGTTTCCATGCTCCGGTCTTCCTTCTTGTAATTTACCGAATGGACAATCAAAAAAGAAAGAGGGGTGAGACACAAGTTTCGAAGTGCCTTTCAGTATGTCAGTTATTCATTTTGTTTGAAAAAGCGTATTGCTTTCTAGAATGAACAGTCGTAAAACCTTTCACAGAAAAGCACTGATTGGCAAGCTATTCTGTAACAGCGTGGCAGGTTCCAAATGTACCTTTCTTTCTCGCCTGAATGACTGGTGCTTATTCATGGATATATAAACTTCGGCACGGAAAAAAAAATCTAGATACTTTTTTTTTTTACGCTGGAGCCCTCTTTTTCCGTTCCTAGCCGCGAGAGAGGAAACACAAAGCGAAGCAGAAAGTAAGAAGGGTGGAGAGCGGAGGGAGGCGTAGCGTGAATGGGGCGAGCGCAGTTAAGTTGCCTTTGTGCGGCCGACATATTGTTTCAGCTGCGGCGGCGGCAGCCTTCCTCAGATGTAACGAATCGGGCGCGCGCGCGCAGTATTAGCGAACGGCCGATCACAAAGGCCTGCGCTGCCTCGCGGGCCGAGCGCGGGCTTTCGCAGAGAACGTGCAGGGCGGACTGGCTGCAAGGGAGTCAGTCGCGCTATCGCAGGGGCGGCGGCTGCTGCTGCTGCCGCGGTTCCCCCGGCTTATCGTTATGAAACGAAACGCCGCAGCCAGCGAGGAGATTTGCGCGCTGAATGGCCGTGTCTGGCGAGGGTCGCACAATGGCCGAGCAGCGCGCCTCGACGGGTTCTCAGGGCGACAGAGGAGGCGGAAGCGCGGCCGCCGGGCCCCAGCCAACGGCTCGGCTGGGACAGGCCGGCTGCCTGCCCCCGGCACCTCAATGTGGCCGCGGGGTGGCTGGGCGCCGCTCGAGAGCTGCCGCGAACCACTCGCCGAGCCCTTTCCTTGGGCCCTGATTACGCACAATGCTGCTCGCCGGGACGAAACGTCACCTGCAGAGGCTACCCGTGCCGGCTTTGTCGCACCACCGCTTGGAAAACAAATTGTGTGCTTACCACACATCAGACCCGGTATGCAACTCGACACAGAGGCAGCGGTTTTGCGCAAACGGAATTTCGCTTTTTAACGCGTGTCTGTGTGCTGACGTTACAGTAAGAAATGGATACCGATTTGAAAGACGTACTAGAGACATTACGATGAGGTGACAAAAATCACGGCGTAGACAAGGTATAAAATTTTCAAATAACTTCCGGGAATTTATCCAGGTACCACTTTCAGCGACCGCCGATATTTCGGCGGGAGAACACCCCGCCATTTTGAAGGCAAACTGCAACGGACAGGCGGCGTACATGCAAATTTAAAACCTCGGTTCTCGGACTGAAGCAGGAAAGATAACACACACACTGAACACTAGTGCCACCAAAGATGACCAAAGTCAGAGCTATCGATAGTGATACTATGATCTCGCAGGTGAGGTAGCATTGACTCTGTCCCTCTGTTTTTTGATAAGGGAGAGAGCCGGATTCCAAACAGAGTTTAAGCAGAAACCTCCATCCCTGTTAACGAGGTTGCTCGCTAATTTAATCTCAGCTGCCTCCCTAATAACACTGTCCCAATAGCTGGACGCAAATTTGTTTATGGAAGACTTCGAGGAACGTGCATTGGAGTCGGCGCCTTTGAAACCCGCCTGTTTCTTTAGATAAGTTGACGATACCTTCGTTGTATGTCCTCATGGTAGAGAGAATTTGAATGTCTTTCTTGAACATCTGAACTCGATCCACCCGACCATTCGTTTTACGATGGAGGTGGAAGAGGATGGTTGCCTTCCCTTTCTTGACGTGTTGGTTAGGAGGAAGGATGATGGATCATTGGGACATGCAGTCTACAGGAAACGTACTCACACCGGCTTGTACTTACAGGCTAATAGTTGTCACCATCGGGCTCAGCGTGAAGGGGTACTTCGTACCTTGGTACACAGGGCACATGTCGTTTCTGACGCTGAGACTTTGCCAGCTGAGCTGTCCCATCTTGAAGTTACATTTCGTCAAAATGGTTATAGTGATAGACAGATTGAACGTGCGTTGCGCTATCGACCAACTGTACATCGGGTGATTGATGATAATTCTGAGTCAACACCTAACTCTACTGCCTTTTTGCCTTACGTAGCAAACACGTCCAACAAGATCGGTCGTATTTTACGGAAATACGATGTGAAATGTGTATTCCCACCTCCATCTGGCCACTCTGTACAGAAGTACCTGGGAGTAGCATAATGTTGCAAATAAAACCAATTTCGTTTATTTTCGCTGTGCTTTCCATTTCGTAACCGATGCGACCTGGGAAAGAAGAAAACAAGTAGTAACCCTCGTGTGTATAGAAGAACAGCAAAAATCCCTTATTCAGAGAATATACCAGCAATCGTACGCAGTAGTTAAAGTAGGGAGAAAGTTGAGCGAGCCATTCCAAATATCAAAATGTCTTAGATAGGGCAACAGTATGTCCCCGGTGCTGTTCAAAATAAACTAGGTGTCCATCCTAAGAGTCGTCAGGTGCTTTATCCCTAGTGTTTCGATAGATATTTGTAATTTCGTTTTCGCAAAGTGTCTCCATTGTCAGCCCAGGCATGTGCTGCTCATTACGTCCTTCAACTCAACGGTCAGTGTCAGTGGACAGCGTCGATGTGTGTCCCTTTACATCAAATTATTTAAAGCGCGATTTCACGTGCGCTTTCGACAGAGTGGAACCATACTAGACTAGTCCGATATTCGTTTAATCCGCGTGTTTTAAAACGGTCAGTAAAACACAAAGAAAAAACTAAGACTGCCGCTATATTCATTTCATTGACATGCATTAACAGGGACAGTAAAACGCGACGAATAAACAGTATTCCAGCAGCGACTGACCAGCGCTGCTGCATGGTTGAAGCAGTGATCGCGGACCAGTGCGATGCCGTCGCTGCTGCTGTACTGGTTATTCTTTGTGTGTTACTGTTCCTGTAAATACAAATCGACTAAATGAATATCTGACTAGTCTTGGTAATTCTTCGTAGTTTACTGTCCCTGATGATATAAATCGATGAAACGAATCTCGCTCAAGACTAATTCCAGACCACTCTGAATGCGTACGTAAAATTCCGCTTTAAAAATCATTTGTCTGTAATGCGAAACAAACCGAGGTTGTTCGCTTACAACCTACAATTATCGTCGCATGAAAGACGTGATGAGCAGTATTTTTTGGGTCGACTCCAGAGTTTTATCATTATTTTTTATTTTTATTTTTATTTATTAGAGTTACCAGTCTTCTCACTGATTGCAGCCCGCCACAAATTTCTCCTCTGTGCCAATGTTTTCATCTCAGAGTAGCAATTGCACCTAACATCCTCAATTATTTGTTGGATGTATTCCACTCTCTGTCTTCCTCCACAGTTTTTACCCTCTACAGCTCCCTCTAGTACCATGGAAGTTACCCCCTGATGTCTTAAAACATGGCCTATCATCTTGTTCCTTCTTCTTGTCAGTGCTTTCCATGTGTTCCTTTCCTCGCCGAGTGTGCGGAGAACCACCTCATACCTTACGTTTTCAGTGCATCTGATTTTCAACATTCGCCACTAGCACCACATCCAAAAGACTTCGATTCTCGACTTATCTTGCCCAGGAGTGCCTTTTCCACCAGTGCTAGTCTGATTTTTGTGTCGCCCTAGCTTCGTCTGTCATTGGTTATTTTGCTGCCTAGGCAGCAGAATTCCTTAAATTTCTTTCTTCTATTTACCCTCAGTCCACATTCTATACTCATTAGATTGTTTATACCACTCAACACATCCTGCAGTTCTTTTTCACTTTCACTCAGGGTAGCGATGTCATCAGCGAATCTTATCACTGATATACTTTCACCTTAAATTTTGGTCCCACTCTCGAATCTTTCTTTTATTTCCCTCATTGCTTCTGCAATGTGTAGACTGGACAGTAGGGGCGAAAGACTGCATCCCTGTCCTACACCCTTTTTAATCTGAGCGCTTCGTTCTTCGTTTTCCAGTCTTACTGTTCCCTCTTGTTTCTTGTACATATTGTATATTATCGGCCATTCCCCATGTTTCTCAGGACTTCGAACATCTTGCACCATTTTACGTTATCCGATATACTTTCGGTTGGGTGAACTTAAATTAATGTGTTGGGTATAGTCACGGAGTTGCAGGCAGCTTAAAATATGGTATACACGCGGAAAATGGTCAAGTCCATCCAATACACAGACAGAAAGGGTGAAGTCCAGCAAGTGCCGATTTCTGAGCTTTATTGATTTTTTCTTTTTTCGCCTGCTTTTATGGAAGTCTCATTGTTGACATTGTTAAATGTAATGTCATTGTTGATCTTTATTATGTATTATCGAAGCTAACACAGAGCGGATTTGACATTAGCTTCTTTGCTTTGTACTGTGGTGGAACTGAATTTCGTACCGTGATTTGTGCTAAAACAGAG
The DNA here is from genome assembly GCF_023898315.1 of Schistocerca nitens. Taxonomy (NCBI): domain Eukaryota; kingdom Metazoa; phylum Arthropoda; class Insecta; order Orthoptera; family Acrididae; genus Schistocerca; species Schistocerca nitens. Next base: position 918,245,031 of record NC_064614.1, on the reverse strand, counting down.
CAGCCTGGACAATCACTTCAGCGCTTTGTGGTGTGGTAGATAGAATTGAATTACGTGTAAAATCCCACTGAGGTCTGTGTTCCAACTGGTGATGGAACATCCAGAGTTAAGCTGCAGTGGTAAGTTTAGAAAGAGACAGAGCTAGACAATCTGAAGCATCTAAACAGCTAAGAACAATGTCACAGGAAACAGGAGAGCATTGTAACTGCAAGAAGAATTGTACTTATTTGCTAACTGATGCCGAGAAGCCTACATCAATATCTAATTTCAGTTTTCTGAAGGACTGGAATGAGCAATGTTGTCATCTGACAATGTACAACGCTGAAGGTCTCGCAGAGATGAGACACTAGCTACTTTGCGTGATTATACATTTCATTATAAGGTCAGACTAATGAGAGACAATACTGTGACAAAATTATCTGTTTGTCAAAAGGCCTTTATATCACTGCATGGTATTTCAAAGAAAAGATTAGAAACTATTAGGAATTCCTTAAAAAATAAAGGCATGGCGACAGTTGATAAAGGAGAGAAACACGGAAACCAAGTTCATAAACTTTCAACAGAAACACAGCAAAACATCTGCGCTCACACAAAGTAATTTAGACGACAGCCCAATCATTAGAGCATAAATAAAACACAGAAGCAGTATTTGCCTGAAGAACTCTCAATCAATAAGATGTTCAAGATGTTTCAAGGGACACATTCTACTTGTTCCATATCATATGAAACTTGCCGTAAAATATTTAATATCTCATTCGGTTTCCCTCGAAGTGAATACATGCAGTACTTGTGATGAGTTTTCTGCAACTTTCAAAGATCTAGAGGCACAACTCACACATGCAACAGATGGAAATGAAAGATCAGACGTTCAAAGTAATATTGAGAGAGAGAGGATTGAATATGAACTGCACCGCCGTAAAGCTGATGCAGTCTATCAGCGTGAAAGACAATCTCGAGAGAGAAGCAGAAAGTTTAAAAACACAGAATCGGTATGTGTGGATTTCCAACGAAATCTTCCATGTACAAACATCAGCACCAACATTGTCTGTTATAAGCGACAGTTTTCTGTATATCTATTTCACATACATCGACTCTCAGACAGTGTTTTATGTTATTTCATTTCTGGATCCTGAGGTAAAAATTTGGAAATCTTTGACTCATGTGGTGGTCAAAACAAAAAATACACCCTTTTCGGGTTCATCCATTATCTTGTCCATCATGCAAAGCGATTTGAATCAATTCGTGTGACGTTCGCAGTAAGAGGACATTCATACCTGGAAAGCGACAAAGACATGGGCCCCATCACACATGAAACGAAAGCTGAGCTCCCAAAAGACTGGACAGACGTAATTAAAGATGCGCGTGCGAAACTCACTCCTTTTCAGGTTGTTAAAGTTGATGGCTCAGTGATACGTGACTGGACTGGTTTCTTGCAACCAAGATACCGGCCAACATGTCCATTCCCGTCGCGAATTATTAAGGAGATGAAGATAGAACGTCGCCATTCGAGGCTTATCATACATCGTGACAAAACGGACCTCGGATCACATCAGTTGTTACTGCTCCTACTGGACGAATGGAAGAGGAACCAGAACTTTCAGAAGGAGACTTTTTGTTCCCTTCACCCTGTTACAGAGGTAGGCTGGTAAAGACTTTAGTCACAGTAATTAAATGAAACTAGATGATATCAGTATGAGAAACAGCAGGTCCTGCTTTATTATAACAAACCTATTGAGATATCATGCTAATAAAAGGTCGCATGTCCAATGTTTCAGGACTGCTATATATCACCAAAGAAAATTATCGTGATCTGCAAGAACTGAAGGTGCTCTGTGACACAGGGACTAAGAGCACTATACATAAACTCCTGGAAATTGAAATAAGAACACCGTGAATTCATTGTCCCAGGAAGGGGAAACTTTATTGACACATTCCTGGGGTCAGATACATCACATGATCACACTGACAGAACCACAGGCACATAGACACAGGCAACAGAGCATGCACAATTTCGGCACTAGTACAGTGTATATCCACATTTCGCAGCAATGCAGGCTGCTATTCTCCCATGGAGACGATCGTAGAGATGCTGGATGTGGTCCTGTGGAACGGCTTGCCATACCATTTCCACCTGGCGCCTCAGTTGGACCAGCGTTCGTGCTGGACGTGCAGACCGCGTGAGACGACGCTTCATCCAGTCCCAAACATGCTCAATGGGGGACAGATCCGGAGATCTTGCTGGCCAGGGTAGTTGACTTACACCTTCTAGAGCACGTTGGGTGGCACGGGATACATGCGGACGTGCATTGTCCTGTTGGAACAGCAAGTTCCCTTGCCGGTCTAGGAATGGTAGAACGATGGGTTCGATGACGGATGTACCGTGGATGTACCGTGCACTATTCAGTGTCCCCTCGACGATCACCAGTGGTGTACGGCCAGTGTAGGAGATGGCTCCCCACACCATGATGCCGGGTGTTGGCCCTGTGTGCCTCGGTCGTATGCAGTCCTGATTGTGGCGCTCACCTGCACGGCGCCAAACACGCATACGACCATCATTGGCACCAAGGCAGAAGCGACTCTCATCGCTAAAGACGACACGTCTCCATTCGTCCCTCCATTCACGCCTGTCGCGACACCACTGGAGGCGGGCTGCACGATGTTGGGGCGTGAGCGGAAGACGGCCTAACGGTGTGCGGGACCGTAGCCCAGCTTCATGGAGACGGTTGCGAATGGTCCTCGCCGATACCCCAGGAGCAACAGTGTCCCTAATTTGCTGGGAAGTGGCGGTGCGGTCCCCTACGGCACTGCGTAGGATCCTACGGTCTTGGCGTGCATCCGTGCGTCGCTGCGGTCCGGTCCCAGGTCGACGGGCACGTGCACCTTCCGCCGACCACTGGCGACAACATCGATGTACTGTGGAGACCTCACGCCCCACGTGTTGAGCAATTCGGCGGTACGTCCACCCGGCCTCCCGCATGCCCACTATACGCCCTCGCTCAAAGTCCGTCAACTGCACATACGGTTCACGTCCACGCTGTCGCGGCATGCTACCAGTGTTAAAGACTGCGATGGAGCTCCGTATGCCACGGCAAACTGTCTGACACTGACGGCGGCGGTGCACAAATGCTGCGCAGCTAGCGCCATTCGACGGCCAACACCGCGGTTCCTGGTGTGTCCGCTGTGCCGTGCGTGTGATCATTGCTTGTACAGCCCTCTCGCAGTGTCCGGAGCAAGTATGGTGGGTCTGACACACCGGTGTCAATGTGTTATTTTTTCCATTTCCAGGAGTGTATATCCCTTTCCGACTTTCCGGCAGTGAATTTACAAGCACGTTTTGTGTTATTTGTTTGTAATAAGTAGAAAGGGAGAAATGAAACCTGTGTGTTACAAAAACTGTGTTTTATGCTGATAACTGAAACTGCGTCCTATTAACTACATTCTTAATGATGTGTTGTAACTATTTATTGAATAATTGTTGGTAGTTGTATGCCAGGTGGTTTAAAGATACAAAAGTTTAGACATGGGCTTATTAATCATTATAATTTACATAAGATCAATGAAAATAAAAAAAGAATATTGATAAATTGTATTGTTTCTAAAACCTGATTAGTCATGAACATCCTGTACAATAATGACTGGACTCAAATGTGAATTGCTCTTTGTCATTGGAGTTGCAGGCAAGTTTTATAGTGAAGTATCATCCCAATATCACATTAAATTCTGACTTTTACAATCTAATTAGTGCATTATACAAATAAATTAAAAAACAGACAGATTAAAAAGACACACGGGGTCCAATTTTTGATAATATTTTTTCCACTTTTAAGGTAGCCTAAAGAAAGGGTACTTGAATGTACTGTATAAATTACAAAAGCAATTTCACTTTAAAATTGCTCTCCTGAAAACTATATAAAATGGACTCAACCCTTTATTTCCGTGTGGTCTTCATATATTATTATTGTCAGCAACTTTGATGCATAAGCTGTTAAGCTGATTGTCGGCTCTTGCTATCTTCGGAATTGTGTGGATGATGTTTTTCCGTTAGTGTGATGGTAGATAGCCAGTCTCATACTTACTACACACCAACGTGAACAGCATTTTGTTGCCACGCCCCCCAAATGGTTTATCAAATTCCGGTGGAATGTTATCTATCTCTCTTCCTTATTTGATCCAAAATATTCCAAAGCTGTCTTAAATTATGATTCGAATACTATATCCTCTATCTCTTCCCTGTCGACATCCTGTTCTCGCCTTTGTTCTCGACACACACACACACACACACACACACACACACACACACACACAGAGAGAGAGAGAGAGAGAGAGAGAGAGAGAGAGAGAGAGATACACACACACGCACACACAATACGAAAAGTTATTGTCATTGTTTGGAAAATTATAGCTAGAGTTTACTTCTGAAAATTGTTTATTTGTTCTGTTGTGTCTAAAACGTTACATAAATCACATTTTGATGTAATAAACCAGTACCACAAGCTAGTTAATCCGAAATTTCAGTGACCAGTTGTATTCATTATTTCGTATATATGCTTTAATTTATTGCAAGTTTCCAATAACTCATATGAATATCCAACCTCAACACAGTTCTAACTGAATTTCACTTTTATTGCGATGTGGAAATTCTAATGAACTGCTAATACTCGGAAGATTCGATTTTTATTATGAATCGCCAGGTTTTATGCTCCACGAAATGCAAATGGACATTTAAAAGTCCCTGTATCACTGCGGGAATTGTTTGTGACAGTTTCATAATTCTCCGTAAGAAACTAAATAACCTGGTAGAATTCCAACCCACAACAGAAGAGGCATTCTGAAAACAGATAAATACATGACAAAATAAAGATGTGGGCATTGAGCCTATACGGAGGCAAAAGTACTGTACAATGCGAGAGGTGTAGGGATCCAACTAAAGTGATTCGAGATAAATATACCGAACTGATTAAGTAGATCACTGGCCTGAGGCTAGGTGAAGAACAAAAGGTAAAGGGCGGAGGGTATTTATATTAGTAACAGTAATCTGTTTCACGTAAATAAGGTTACATAGTATTATATATAATTATTTAAAAAATATATCATCATGTATTTTCATTTTTGATCGTGTAAAACCTACTAACGTACCACAAAAATGTTAAATAAAAGTCTTATACTAAATGAAATATTGCAGACAGTTTCTGAAATACCTGTTGTCGCAACTATGTGACATACCCAATTACAATAGAGAGGTATAACATATCTTACATTTCCTCTCAGAGAGGTCACAGTTCGTAGTGATAGACGGTAAATCATCGAGTAGAACAGAAGTGACTTCTGGCGTTCCGCAAGGTAGTGTCATAGGCCCTCTGCTGTTACTGCTTTACATGAATGATCTACGTGATAATCTGAGCAGCCCCCTTAGATTGTTTGCAGATGATGCTGTAATTTACCGTTTAGTAAAATCATCAGACGATCAATTCCAGTTACAGAATGATCTAGAGAGAATTTCTGTATGGTGCGAAAAGTGGCAACTGGCACTAAACAAAGAAAAGTGTGAGGTCATCCACATGGGTACTAAAAGAAATCCGGTAAATTTTGGGTATACGATAAATCGCACAAATCTAAGGGCTGTAAATTCGACTAAATACATAGGAATTACAATTACGAGCAACTTAAATTCTATAGACCATATAGATAATATTGTGGGGAAGGCGAAACAAAGACTGTGCTTTGTTGGCAGAACACTTAGATGTGACAAACCCACTAAAAAGGCAGCCTACATTACACTTGTCCGTCGTCTGCTGGAATATTGCTGCACGATGTGGGATCCTTACCAGGTAGGTTTGAGGGAGGACATCGAAAAAGTGCAAAGGACAGCCCGTTGCGTTATCGCGCAATTGGGTAGGGGAGGGGGGGGGGGTACGCCAGTTGGAGTGGCAGTCACTGGAACAAAGGCGGTTTTCCTTGCGGCGAGATCTATTTACGAAATTTCAATCACCAACTTTCTCTTCCGAATACGAAAATATTTTGTTGACACCCACCTACGTAGGGAGAAATGATCATCATAATAAAATAAGAGGAATCAGAGCTCGAACGGAACGATTTAGATGTTCCTTTTTCCCACGTGCCATTCGAGAGTGGAATGGTACAGAAGTAGTGTGAAAATGGTTCGATGAACCCTCTGCCAGGCACTTACGTGTGAATTGCAGAGTAACCATATAGATGTAGATGTAGCCTTAACGTACTCTGCAACACTTCATTACTAGCTACAAAACTTGATATTAGACATTTTTGTTTCAAGCAGAAATTTATTCAGGAGTTATGCGGTTAACAAAAATGAAAGACACATTCATAGGAATTGTCGGCCCACAAACAGGATTCATCAACGTAAAATGGGGCACAAAATTTTCGAAAAATAGGTGTAAGATGTAGGAGGTGACGGAAAATATACATTATGTACGAGAATCAAGAGAGAGCGATAAGGAAGAAAGACCACGAGAAAAGTGCTCGGGTAAGAAAAGACGCAAGGAAAGGATTTCTCTCTCCCGCTGTATCCAATCTGTATGTAGAAGAAGCAACCTCAGAAACAGAAGAACGATTTTTGAGAGTCTGTTAGGAAAGCACACCAGTGATAAAATTCACTGATGAATTATGGGTCCTGTTAAGTAGAATGCACTGTTTAGTGAGGAGAGTATATGGACTGATGATAAACCAAAGAAAGATGAAGGAAATGAGGAGTGGCCCAAATGTGATTAGCCATGTCAAGGTTGGTAACACAACGTGCTAGACAAAGTGAAGGAACTTTGCTAGATGAAGAGGCTAGCAAAGGAGAAGAAGTCATGTATGGTCTCATAAGTCCGGTTGCATGAGTAAAATAACTGAAATTCCTTACTGTCTTCTTCCGAACGATTCCACATTTCTCAGAGTGCTTAATTACATGTCGGTAGCGCACTATTTCCTAAGAAACATAGGATGCGTACGCGAAACCAACTGTGTGACGTGTCTCACATAAAGTTCTCGTTTGTTACAGTGGATCGGAAGTTTCCCACCACTGCAGTCTCCCAAGTTTATGCAGGTGTTAGCCAGCAGTTCATATCCATTCACAGAAGAAGTGTCTTACAAAACACTCGTTTGACCTGCTTCCGGACATTACTCGGCATTCTGATACCGTTATAAGTCGTTTCTTCATATGTTGTTTATTACGTTGGAGAGGATTACGCTTTACGCAGATGCTCAATAAAGTCCAATGTCAGACACTACAAGAGTGGCGAAGTGGGCCAGGGACAGATTTACTGTTATAATTCCGAGAGCTTGAGTTCCAAAAACAGTCTTCCGCCCGCATCTCGTGGTCGTGCGGTAGCGTTCTCGCTTCCCACGCCCGGGTTCCCGGGTTCGATTCCCGGCGGGGTCAGGGATTTTCTCTGCCTCGTGATGGCTGGGTGTTGTGTGCTGTCCTTAGGTTAGTTAGGTTTAAGTAGTTCTAAGTTCTAGGGGACTTATGACCACAGCAGTTGAGTCCCATAGTGCTCAGAGCCATTTGAACCATTTTGAAAAGTCTTCCAACGTCTTAAATCCTTCCATATACGTCACCTGAAATGAACATGACGAGAAAATCAGATAAATTTCAGCTTATACGCAGCTCTAAAGTCATCGGGGAAAGTGGAAACCAAACGACTATTCAAGTTGGAGTGTAAGTTGTATGAGACTGCGACATAGTATTAAACTTTCGGAAGTATCACATCCATTCAATTCCGCAGATAGCAAAAGCGGGTAAGTGAGAGAAATACCGCACTTCAGCTTACCGTCTCATGCATCTAAGTTGCTGACATGAACATATACAGAAAAATGGAAGCGACAGCTGAGGTACTGTTTAATGACGTTTGGCTTTAAAAAAGGTAAAGGCTGAACTTTCGAAAAACTCGTTCGACAGTGTGAGATGGTGCAAAAGTTCGAAAGACTGAGAAAAATAGGAGTAAGCTTTAGGGGTAGACGAGTAATGTGCAATATGCCCAAGAAGCAAGAGGGAACAATAAAATTCCCAGACCAAGAACGAGGTCTTTCGCCACTGCTGTTCAACGTATGTATCGTAGAAGCAATGACGGAAATATGATAAAGGGTGAAGAGCGGTATTAAAATTCAGGGTTAAAGTGTGTCAACGTTAAGATTCCATGATGACTTTACTATCCTCAGTGAAGGTGGAGAAGAATTACAAGATTCTTTGATTAGAATGAACTGCCTAATGAGTATAGAATACCGATTTTAGAATAAATCAAAGACGAAAGTAATGAGAAACTTAACAACAACAAAATTGGTGATCACGAAGTTAACGAAATTAAGAAATTCTGATACCTTGGAAGCAAAATAGCCCACAATGAACGAAGCAAGGAGGTCGTACAAAGCAAATTAGTGAAGGTAGAGAGCTTTACTAGCCAAAAGAAATCTAATAGTATCAAACGTAGGCCTCAATAGAAAGAAGAAATTTCTGAGAAGGTACGTTTGGAGAGCAGCGTTGGATGACAGTGAATAACGGGCAGTGGGAAAACCGGAACAGAGGCATTTGAGATGTGGTACTATTGAAAGAATGTTGAAAATCAGCGGACTGATAAGATAAAGAATGAGGAGGTTCTCCTCAGGATTGGCGAAGAAAGGAACGTATGGAAACCACTGACGAGAAGAAGCGACAGATGACAGGGAATGTGTAAATACATCAAAGAATAACCTCCCTGGTACTAGATGGAGCTGTAGAGGGTAAAAAATGTAGAGGAAGGCAGACTGGAACACATCCAGCAAATAAAGGCTTATTACTGACGCTCGTTCTTCCTATGCTCCATTCTCGAATAGAACAGTGAAGCACGCCTCATCACAACCACAAACAGTAGGCTGACATGCGGAATTTAGATGTGGGTATACAGACAATATCATGAACAGGGTATGTCGCAATATGAAAAGAACATTTTATTTTATGCCAGTTTCGATTACAGACATCATCATCAGGTCCATAAAAAAATGAAGGCAAGCACTATTAATACGGGTAACACTATGACGTCAATAATATACCACGTAATTCGTGTTGTTCTATTAAAAACGTACGTGCTGACAGAATATCTTATTGTGTTTAACTACACTACTGGCCATTAAAATTGCTACACCAAGAAGAAATGCAGATGATAAACACGTATTCATTGGACAAATATATTATACTACAACTGACATGTGATTACATTTTCACGAAATTTGCGTGCATAGATCCTGAGAAATCAGTAACCAGAACAACCACCTCTGGCCGTAATAACGGCCTTGATACGCCTGGGCATTGAGTCACAGAGCTTGGATGGCGTTTACAGGTACAACCGCCCATGCAGCTTCAACACGATACCACAGTTCATCAAGAGTAGTGACTGGCGTATTGTGACGAGCCAGTTGCTCGGTCACCATTGACTAGACGTTTTCAATTGGTGAGAGATCTGGAGTATGCGCTGGCCAGGGCAGCAGTCGAACATATTCTGTATCCAGAAAGGCCCGTACAGGACCTGCAACATGCGATCGTGCATTATCCTGCTGAAATGAACGGTTTCGCAGGGATCGAAAGAAGGTTAGAGCCACGGGTCGTAACACATCTGAAATGTAACGTTCACTGTTCAAAGTGCCGTCAATGGGAACAAGAGGTGACCGAGACGTGTAACCAATGGCACCCCATACCAGCACGTCAGGTGATACGCCAGTATGGCGATGACGAATACACGCTTCCAATGTGCGTTCACCGCGATGTCGCCAAACACGGATGCGACCATCATGATGCTGTAAACAGAACCTGGATTCATCCGAAAAAATAAAGTTTTGCCATTCGTGCTCCCAGGATCGTTGTTGAGTACACCATCGCAGACACTCCTGTCTGTGATGCAGCGTCAAGGGTAACCGCAGCCATGGTCTCCTAGCGGATACTCCAAGCTGCTGCAAACGTCGTCGAACTGTTCGTGCAGATGGTTTTGTCTTGCAAACGTCCCCATCTGTTGTCTCAGGGATCGAGACGTGGCTGCACGATCCGTTACAGCCATGCGGATAAGATGCCTGTCATCTCGACTGCTAGTGATACATCTACATCTACATGATTACTCTGCAATTCACATTAAACTGCTTGGCAGAGGGTTCATCGAACCAAAATCATACTATCTCTCTACCATTCCACTCCCGAACAGAGCGCGGGAAAAATGAAAACCTAAACCTTTCTGTTCGAGCTCTGATTTCTCTTATTTTATTTTGATGATCATTCCTACCTATGTAGGTTGGACTCAACAAAATATTTTCGCATTCGGAAGAGAAAGTTGGTGACTGAAATTTCGTAAACAGTTCTCGCCGTGACGAAAAACGTCTTTGCTTAAATGACTTCCATCCCAACTCGAGTATCATATCTGCCACACTCTCTCCCCTATTACGTGATAATACAAAACGAGCTGCCATTTTTTGCACCCTTTCGATGTCCTCCGTCAATACCACCTGGTGTGGGATCCCACACCGCGCAGCAATATTCTAACAGAGGACGAACGAGTGTAGTGTAAGCTGTCTCTTTAGTGGACTTATTGCATCTTATAAGTGTCCTGGCAATGAAACGCAACCTTTGGCTCGCCTTCCCCACAATATTATCTATATGGTCTTTCCAACTGAAGTTCTTCGTAATTTTTACACCCAGGTACATAGATGAATTGACCGCCTTGAGAATTGTACTATTTATAGAGTAATTGAATTCCAACGGATTTCTTTTGGAACTCATGTGGATCACCTCGCACTTTTCGTTATTTAGCGTCAACTGCCACCTGCCACACCATACAGCAATCTTTTCTAAATCGCTTTGCAACTGATACTGGTCTTCGAATGACCTTACTAGACGGTAAATTACAGCATCATCTGCGAACAACCTAAGAACTGCTCAGATTGCAACCCAGGTCATTTATATAGATCAGGAACAGCAAAGGTCCCAGGACGCTTCCCTGGGGAACACCTGATATCACTTCAGTTTTACTCGATGATTTGCCGCCTATTACTACGAACTGCGATCTTCCTGACAGGAAATCACGAATCCAGTCGCACAACTGAGAAGATACCCCATAGGCCCGCAGCTTTATTAGAAGTCCCTTGTGAGGAACGGTGTCAAAAGCTTTCCGGAAATCTAGAAATACGGAATCAACTTGAGATCCCCTGTCGATAGCGGCCATTACTTCGTGCGAATAAAGAGCTAGCTGCGTTGCACAAGAACGATGTTTTCTGAAACCATGCTGATTACGTATCAATAGATCGTTCCCTTCGAGATGATTCATAATGTTTGAATACAGTATATACTCCAAAACCCTACTGCAAACCGACGTCAATGATATAGGTCTGTAGTTAGATGGATTACTCCTACTACCCTTCTTAAACACTGGTGCGACCTGCGCAATTTTCCAATCTGCAAGTACAGATCTATCGCTGAGCGAGCGGTTGCATATGATTGCTAAGTAGGGAGCTATTGTATCAGCGTAATGTGAAAGGAACCTAATCGGTATACAGTCTGGACCTGAAGACTTGCCCGTATCAAGCGATTTGAGTGGCTTCGCAACCCCTAAGGTATCTACTTCTAAGAAACTCATGCTACCAGCTGTTCGTGTTTCAAATTCTGGAATATTCCATTCGTCTTCCCTGGTGAAGGAATTTCGGAAAAATGCGTTCAATAACTCCGCTTTAGTGGCACAGTCGTCGGTAACAGTACCATCGGCACTGCGCAGCGAAGTTATTGACTGCGTCTTGCCGTTTGTGTACTTTACATACGACCAGAATTCCTTAGGATTTTCTACGAAACTTCGAGACAATGTTTCGTTGTGGAACCTATTAAAGGCATCTCGCATTGAAGTCCGTGCCAAATTTCGCGCGTCTGTAAATTTTAGCCAATCTTCGGGAATTCGCGTTCTTCTGAACTTCGCATGCTTTTCCCGTTGCCTCTGCAACAGCGTTCGGACCTGTTTTGTGTACCATGGGGGATCAGTTCCATCTCTTACCAATTTATGAGGTATGAATCTCTCAATTGCTGTTGCTACTATATTTTTGAATTTGCGCCACATCTCGTCTACATTTGCATAGTCAGTTCGGAAGGAATGGAGATTGTCTCTTAGGAAGGCTACTAGTGACACTTTAACCGCTTTTTTAAATAAAATTATTTTGCGTTTGTTTCTGGTGGATTTGGAAGAAACGGTATTGAGCCTAGCTACAACGACCTTGTGAGCACTAATCCCTGTATCAGTCATGATGCTCTCTATGAGCTCTGGATTGTTTGTGGCTAAGAGGTCAAGTGTGTTTTCGCAACCATTTACAATTCGCGTGGGTTCGTGGACTAACTGCTCGAAATAATTTTCGGAGAAAGCATTTAGGACAATCTCGGAAGATGTTTTCTGCCTACCACCGGTTTTGAACAAGTATTTTTGCCAACATATCGAGGGAAGGTTGAAGTCCCCACCAACTATAACCGTATGAGTGGGGTATTTATTTGTTACGAGACTCAAATTTTCTCTGAACTGTTCCGCAACTATATCATCGGAGTCTGGGGGTCGGTAGAAGGAGCCGATTATTAACTTAGTTCGGCTGTTAAGTATAACCTCCACCCAGACCAATTCGCACGGAGTATCTACTTCGACTTCACTACAAGATAAACCACTACTGACAGACACAAACACTCCACCACCAATTATGCCTAATCTATCTTTCCTGAACACCGTCTGACACTTCGTAATAATTTCTGCAGAACTTATTTCACGCTTTAGCCAGCTTTCTGTACCTATAACGATTTCAGCTTCTGTGCTTTCTATTAGCGCTTGAAGCTCAGGAACTTTCCCAGCACAACTACAACAATTTACAACTACAATTCCGACTGTTCCTTGATCCAAGCACGTCCTGTATTTACCATGCACCCTTTGAGATTGCAGCCCACCCCGTACTTTCCCGAGGTCTTCTAACCTAAAAAACCGCCCATTCCACGCCACACAGCCTCCGCTACCCGTGTAGCCGCCAGCTGAGTGTAGTGAACTCCTGACCTATTCAGCGGAACCCGAAACCCCACCACCCTATGGCGCAAGTCAAGGAATCTGCAGCCAACACGGTCGCAAAACCGTCTGAGCCTCTAATTCAGACCCTCCACCCGGCTCTGCACCAAAGGTCCGCAGTCGGTTATGTCAACGATGCTGCAGATGGTGAGCTCTGCCTTCATCTCGTAAGCAAGACCGGCAGCCTTCACCAAATCAGATAGCCGCTGGAATCCAGAGAGAATTTCCTCAGATCCAAAGCGACACACGTCATTAGTGCCGAAATGTGCCACCACCTGCAGCTGGCTGCACCCTGTGCTCTTCATGGCATCCGGAAGGACCCTTGCAACATCAGGAATGACTCCACCCAGAATGCACACGGAGTGCACACTGGATTTCTTCCCCTCCTTAGCCGCCATATCCCTAAGGGGCCCCATGACGTGCCTAACATTGGAGCTCCCAACTACCAATAAGCCCACCCTCTGCGATTGCCGGACCTTGAAGGCTGAGAATCATCCTCTGAAACAGGGCAGGCAGCTGCATCTGGCTCAGCCAGAGACAGTGCCTGAAACCTGTTTGTCAGACGCACCGGGGAGGCTTTCTGATCAGCCTCCAGGGACGTCTTTCGCTGCCTGCCACGCCTTGGAACGACCTACCAATCAACCACAGGCGAGAGCTCAGCCCCACTGCGGACAGCAACCGGGGCAACCACAGCGGCAGACCGATCTGGGGACAGACGGGACGAGGTTGACATCCCCGTGATACCAAAGTCCGTCTCCCCACAGTGGTGCCCATTGGCAACAGCCTCAAGCTGCGCGACTGAAGTCAGCGCCGCCTGCAACTGTGAGCGAAGGGATGCCAACTCAGCCCTCATCCGAACACAGCAATCAAAGTCCCTGTCTATTCTAATCGATGTTGAACAACAGTTACTGAAACACGAGTCCGAGTCTAGATAGCGCAAGGGAAACACGCAAAGAATGTATGGACTAAACTGTACAAATGCCTAACGACTGCGCTACAAACTGCCTGAATTTACGATTACAGTAACTAAAACTCGAAATTACACCTCCTATACGAAAGTATGTAACAAATAAGTGAGCTAGGAGTATACGACTTGCTGTTGGCAACTGCTTATCCAACGGCGGTAGGGAGCACACTGGCTGTGACCAACCGACACTGGCCGTTCAAAACAAAAACAGAAGACAAACGACTACGCGAGTTTACACTATTCAGGTACTAAAGCGGAATGCTACAACTCTCAACTACTATAATACGCCCGAAATTTATGAATTAAACAATGCAAGTACCCAAAAACACGCAAAGAAATTAAGAATTAAACTATGTAACAAATAAGTGAGTTAGGAGTATACGACTTGCTGCTGGCAACTGTTTATCCAACGAGGGCAGGGAGCACGCCGTTGGGATCCAGCACGGCGTTCAGTATTACCCTCCTGAACCCATATTCCATATTCTGCTAACAGTCATTGGATCTCGACCAACGTGAGCAGCAATGTCGCGATACGATAAACCGCAATCGCGATGGGCTACAATCCGACCTTTATCAAAGTCGGAAATGTGATGGTACGCATTTCTTCTCCTTACACGAGGTATCACAACAACGTTTCACCAGGCATCGCCGGTCAACTGCTATTTGTGTATGACAAATCTGTTGGAAACTTTCCTCATGTCGCCACCGGTGCCAACCTTGTGGGAATGCTCTGGAAGGCTAATCACTTGCATATCACATCATCTTTTTCCTGTCGGTTAAATTTCGTAGCACGTCATCTTCGTGGTGTAGCAATTTTAATGGCCAGTATTGTGTAATGATCAAAATATTCACATTCCACACTTAGTGTTCGGTGGAGGTGGCGGGGGAGAGACGAAGAGAAGGAGTGGAGAAGAGGGAAAACAGGGAAAAACTAACGAGAATTTTTCCTTGTGGCAGCGGGGTGAGCGATACTGTATGGTTATCCTGTTAGGTGTCTCTACTGCACTGTGTTTTTAAACTGATGAACTGTCATCCATGTGTGTTCTTGGGTTAAAATGATGTCCTACCATCTGCTTAGAGAAATCAGTAGCGGAAACCGTCGCTCTGCTTCGCCAGGCGTATGGGGAGGAATCCTCCTGCCTCATCACCGTGATGAAATGAAACGTATGAGAACCGACGTAGAAATAATGTTAACTAGCATTAATACTTTGATGTTCCCTAGTCAGTGCAGAAAAAACTACCTGCACTGTAGCGATCAAAGGACTGGCTGAACCCTCCGCTAAAACGCTTCCCTTTACACAGCGATGAGGGTCACGCTGTTTGACAAAAGCAGAGCAGCGTGTGTCGTACCCATCCCACACACCTAACCCTCTCTGTGTTTCCTACGCTGAAAAGAGGGGGGAAAAGGTGAAAACGTTTTCATAAGAGCGGAAACAAAAATGCTTTTCTGGCATCGAGAACCGAGCTACCGGATAACATCGAAGGGTATTAACGAGGTCGAACGAGGTGACGGACCAAGTTTTGACTACATAAAGCGGCAGCTGCCGAACATATCTTAAAATAATCATACCACACTATGACACTAGATTGTCTTGCAGTTATTTTATGCGTGGTTACGCCATGCTGAGTTGTTCTATATCATTCTATTCGCCTCCGGAAACACATATATGTTTACATAAAATGAAAGATCTCTCGATGTACTTGAATACACTCAGATGGCAATAATAATAATAATAATAATAATAATAATAATAAAAGACTTTTGTCTTTTATGTGCCAATGTAGACTTTCCGTCGTTAGTACAGATGGAAATATCTCGGGTTTTCAGCCCGAATGGTATACTTCATAGACAACGACGTTTGAAACAGTGCGATTTACTGGTAAAACGTTAAGATACTGAAGACACGTATAGGAGCATGTGCAGTACCTCGACTCCTTCGCATATAATCATATCAACACGGTCACCAGGCTGGAAACCCGTAAGCTTTTTATACTATGGACAACAACAAAAAACTGTTTCCTTCAATGAGTGAAACACTGGAACAAGTCCGTTGGATGTGCTAGAGACTATTTACAAGATGACAAGCTATAACATGAAAGGAACTTAATGTATTCCTTTTTCAGTTTCCACATGTCGTTAGTACAAAACCAGCAACCTTTTTTGATGTTTCATGATGCGTTCAGTAATAAATCTGTCACAGCTGCAGTACATATGTTTGGCGATTGGGTTGGAACCAAGCAAAGCAATAGTCGAAATTTTTAAGGACGCATTTAGGCGAGACGAACGCTTAACCACAGGGCAGCGACAACGGCTCTAGTCACTCACATAAAGAGACAGAGTGGGCAAGCCGTAGGGGGCAGCATGACAAAATAGACAGTTGACAAATAATTGACAGAGGGCTAGTTAAAAGACAGCAAAAGGCAAGTAATAGGGAATTAAGGTACGCAGCTGGCCAGCTGCGTTACCAAAAAAGATCTCTTTTAACAAATGAGTTACCAAATGTTTGGCGACTGTCACAGCACTAACTAAGGCATACAGTTAGGTCCCCACTAACGAAGTTTTATGTAATGGTTAATGTGTCCTGCAACATGCACATAGGATTAAACTGTATTAACTTCAAAGCCAGTGCTTGAAGTATGTTTAACAAGCACTGAACAAACACTACTTTTATAAAACGCGAGACACTGGATAACATAAGGGGCAAGCAAATTATGTGTGACCTTAACTATACTTGCCTAGAGCACTGTTTAGAAAATAGCAAACTTAAAACACTCGCAAAATTGAGACAAAAGAACAGGGCAGGTAATCTACAAAAGGTTATAGCAGAAAGAGCATCTTATGCATACCGCTAGGCAGCCACGCTGCTCAATAACGTGGGGAATAGATAAGAATTTTTTAAAAAAAGTACGTTTGTCACAATTCGCGAAGAATAGCTTGGCATCAAATACAAAAGAGCTCCTCTGAGACTGGAGCAATGAGACATACCAATAAGGCTCAAGAGAAACGAGGATGCACGAAATTAATGTCTGTTATGGAAGGATCTCACCATAGCCCACAATATGGGCGGGCAACAGTTTCGCAAGCAGGCTGGCTTCCTTCAACGGTCAGGTTGAAGATAGTCACGTTCCCAAGCAGCGTGATAGAGCCAATATCGCGGATAAATTCTCGTGCCCTATTCCACTCGTCGGCTTTGAGCAATGACGTAATACCGGAGGCAAGGACGCTACATAGAGGCAATCTCTGAAAGCAGCAGATGATACTCGTAAACAAGGGAGTATAGCATACGGTCGATAAAACTACAGTAACAATTCACGCGACTATTTACTTAGCCACGAACGATACGGAAACGCACTTACAATTACGGAAGTAAATAAGAACAAAATAAAAGCGAAATACGGGTACATATGTGTGAAATAAACTATCGTCGTACTTAAAAGAGTAAGGAAAGCACAGAGAACCTTCCAGTATGGCAGCTGGTGAAGATGTTATAAAACTATATTAATTTATAATGATAATTATTGCATGTAACGGGACTATCGCGCGAAAGTGGGGTTTTGAGTGGAGCGAAATTATGATGTAACACAACAACGGGAAAGTGAAATAAATAATAATGTATATGAAACAGTAGCATGCTCGCGGTTCTAGGCGTGCAGTCCGGAACCGTGCGACTGCTGCGGTCGCAGGTTCGAATCCTGCCTCGGGCATGGATGTGTGTGATGTCCTTAGGTTAGCTAGGTTTAAGTAGTTCTAAGTTCTAGGGGACTGATGACCACAGCTGTTGAGTCCCATAGTTCTCAGAGCCATTTGAACCAAGCAGTAGCATGAAATGTGGTACAACCGACACAGAAATCCTAAAAAAAGGTAGTACACAAATAACGAAATTTCGCAAAAAGTAACAAATATCGGAATCGATAACTAGAATTGACCTATATACCATAATTCTAGTTACCGATTCCAATATATGTTATTTTCTCGCAGCAGTTCAGAGAGCAATTACTAGAGCAGAAATCATGTTAAATTTCAGTACACACATCTGCTGCAAAAACGACCTAAATAGTGAACGATGCATTGGTTGGAATCGGTTTCTAGAATTGACTTCGTGTACAACTTAATTCTAGTTCACGATTTCAACATTTGTCACTTTTTGTGAATTTTCATTACTTGTGTACTGCCATTTTACAAAATTTATATTTCGTATATCTTATTACTATTTTCATTTTCCCGTTGTTGTTGTGTGTTAGTTTTTCCCAGCTCCAAACCTCCAATTTTCACCTGGTAGTTCCATTACATTCAATAATAAGTATTAAAATTTAACGCTATTTCACAGTAACGTGACTTAGCTATGCGCTGTCATGTAACGGATTTCAAGGTTCTCTATGCTGTTCTTACTCGCATAAATTACGATAATAACTTATTTCAGAGATGTATATTTCTCCTGTTGTTCTTATTTTTGTTGCCTTCAATTCTTTTCAACATAATTCGTTTCTAAGTAATTAGTCGTGTGAACTGTGTTGTAATTTTATCATGTGTTACATTCATTTCTTTACGAGTATGGCCAGTTGCTTTCAAAGATTACCTGTATGTAGAATCTTTGCCGTAGTTATGACATCATAGCCAACGGGTAGAATCTGACACTAGAACTGACCCAATAACTCCCCACAGGAGAGGCTGTTGCCTCCTAGCAATGTTCAGGCAACGCGGAGTGCCCGCACGTCCTCAGTCCACAGGCATATACCCGTCGGAAGGCATTCAGGCGCGCACACTGGCGGCCCAGCTTCGGCGCCCTCTTGTCGCCCAGCAACGGGCCAGAGGCAAACCTAGCACGAACACAATCGATTCTAGCAAAGCTATCACGCACACGCGATACTGTAATGTCTTGTGGAGCTGTTGTTATCCAGCTTTCAGGAACTGAAAACTGGACGTCAGCCAGAGAGAGTTTTTGTTGCCCTCTGGTTATGGTGGTGTGGCTGGCTCGGCTACAATTTGTTGTTATAGTGGTTCATATGCTCACCGCAGCTGGTGACGTAATCCGTTACTACAGTTAATTGATTTTATCTCCTTTGCATTGGAGAAGGCTGAGGTCTTGACTGCCTCACAAAATTTACAAAACTTCAGCATTTCTCATCCATTGTAAGTAGGCTGTATAGGTTTTTATGTTGGTAATTCCATGTAGTGCTCTGTATGAAAATCACTGACTGCTCTGTGTGCAGTCTATGGCTGGTTGGACTCATTGTTGGAAAATTTGTTTGTGTAGTGTTGGGTAGTTGGATGTGAACAGCGCGTAGCGTTGGGCAGTTGGAGGTGAGCCGCCAGCAGTGGTGGATGTGGGGAGAGAGATGCCAGAGTTTTGAGAGCGGACGATCTGGACGTGTGTCCGTCAGAAAAAGGAAATTTGTATGACTGGATAATGACTTTTGAACACTATTAAGGTAAATACATTGTTTGTTCTCTATCAAAACCTTTAATTTGATAACTATGCTTATTAGTAGTTAGTGCCTTCAGTAGTCAGAATCTTTTATTTAGTTGGCAGTACTGGCGCTCGCTGTATTGCAGTAGTTCGAGTAACGAAGATTTTTGTGAGGTAAGTGATTCATGAAAGGTATAAGTTATTGTTAGTCAGGGCCATTCTTTTGTAGGAATTTTCATAGTCAGATTGCGTCGCGCTAAAAAATATTGAATGTCAGTTTAGTGATGATCAGAATAAGTAAAGAGAGAACTGAATGAGTACGTTAAGTTTTGCTCATCTGTTTGAAAATCAAATAACGTAGAAGTTTACCAGCAGAGTCGTTCTTAATTTTTGGAGGCTAAGTTTCACCATCACTTTTTATTTCTGATATTTGTTTGCCACAACACGCGTCAATTTCGGTGCAAAATTCCTCACATGCTCATCTGTAGGAGAATATATTACTTTCGTAGCACATTAAGTAATGTATAAATACAAACAAAATTATGTTTAACAATTAATCTGTGCAGACAATTTTCTATTTACACTACTACCACTATAAGGAGTAATTATATTAAAATCTGTCAAAGTGTAACTTTCATACGATGTCTTCGCATTGAGTGCACCAGGAATCTATACTATTTCATAAAGACAAGTCATAGTCAACGTTGTCACCAAATATCTCGAAAATTTCTAGAATAATTTATTTCAGATTTTTACATAATACTCTAATAAACGTTATGATGGACACGGACTACACATTTTTTAAATATATGTGGTATATAAATATGTGACTACTGCATGCATGGAAAAGGTTTATAGCAAAAAATCGTGAAGTTCTACACTGATGTGCTTCAAATTTTCTCGCAATATTCTGATAAACTTCCGTATTAAGATAAGTTGTAGTTTAACATTATTACCAAAAATCTCAAAAACTTCTTGAACGATTTACTTGAAATTTTTCAGTGATTAATAAATGTTTGGACAGATATAGGCTACATATTTTTAATATTATATTGTGTAAGGTTGTTAACCAAAATTCTGGAGAAGTCCTTGACTGACGTACTTCAAACTTCTACACGATACTCCAATAACCGTAAAGATAGACATATTCAACATATTTTTAATGTATATGGTATACTAAACATATAGCTATACAACAGAGAACTGTTGTACCAAAGATCTCGGAAATCTCTTGACTGGTTTACTTCAGAATTTTTATATGGTAGTCCAATAAACGTTTGGATGAACATAGGCTACCTATTTCTAATATATATGATATATAAAAACATACATTACATTATGCAAAGGGGAAATGTAGGTAGAAAAAAATTTTAAAACGTTCCCGACTGATTTACTTCAGATATTTATATGATACTGTAATACACAATCAGATGGAATATGTGTGGTGTATAAATATCTATATCTCTACTACTATATAAAATAAGTTGTAGTGAGAGGCTGTTATCGAAAATTTATAAAAGTTCTTGACGAATTTACTTCATATTTTTACATGGCACTCTAATAAACGTTCGGATAGACAGAGGCTACATATTTTTAAAAATATGTCGTGTATATAAATGTGTATACTATGTAAATGGGAAACGTAATTGACAAAAAACTCGAAATGTTCCTCACCGATTTACTTCAAATTTTTACCCAATACTCTAATAACAGTTTGGATGGAAAAAATACCTATTTTTAATATATGGAGTATATAATTACATATACCCTATATAGAGGGATAAGTTGTTGGGAAAAGCTTCTTGGCCGATTTACTTCAAATTTTTAAATGATACTTTACAAAACATTTGGAAGGTGCAACATATATATTTTAATATAAGTAATATGTGAATACAAATGTATAAAAACAAGACCTTGTTTAACGTTATTACCTATAATCTCGGTAAGTTCTTGACACATTCATTTCTATTTTTTCGCAATGTTTTATTAAATATTCAAATGGGCATAGGCTACATATTTTTAATGCATAAGTTATATATATATATATATATATATATATATATATATATATATATATATATATATATGTATATATATATATATATATATATATATATATATATGTATATATATATGTGTGTGTGTGTGTGTGTGTGTGTGTGTATAACATATAATAGAATACTATTTAAAGTATGTAGTAAATCGGTGAAGAAGTTTCAAGATTTTTCTAACAACTTTTACCTTTTATATTTTATACACGCTTATATATATATATATATATATATATATATATATATATATATATATAAGTGTGTATAACATGTAAAAGGTAAAAGTTTTTAGAAAAATCTTGAAACTCCTTCACTGATATACTTCATATTTTTAAATAGTGTTCTAGTATTGGACAGACACATGCTTTATATATATATATATATATATATATATATATATATATATATATATATAAGTGTGTATAACATATAAAAGGTAAAAGTTAGAAAAATCTTGAAACTCCTTCACCGATTTACTTCATATTTTTAGACAGTATTCCAGTATTGGACAGACAGACACTTTATATTTTTTTAAATGTATGTAGACTTATATATATATATATATATATATATATACTATTGCATAAAGACAAGACATTGTTTAACGTTGCTACCAAAAATCTCGAGAAGTTCTTGACTGGTTTACTTCAAATTTTCACAAAATTCTCTAATAAAATTTGGATGACCATAGAAAACAAATCTTTAAATACGTACATGAATATGTGTAACATGTAACAAGCAAACGTTGTTGTCAAAAATTTTCAGAAGTTCTTGATCGATTTACTTCATATTTTTGCACAATATGCTAATAAACATTCAGATAGACTTAGACCATTTC
Organism: Schistocerca nitens; assembly: GCF_023898315.1. Taxonomy (NCBI): domain Eukaryota; kingdom Metazoa; phylum Arthropoda; class Insecta; order Orthoptera; family Acrididae; genus Schistocerca; species Schistocerca nitens. The sequence continues at coordinate 918,222,712 of NC_064614.1, read as the reverse complement.
TTTTTTAAACAAAACTGTGCAGGTTTTCTTTTTAATATCGACTGTGAGAAGAAAACCGCTGTTCTGCCATGTGCTCTGAAAAGGTGTGGTTTAGTTTTCTTTCTCGCATTCAGCTGTAACTACGGTATCAAGGCATTTGCGAGATTAGAAAAATGGTTTCTCCTGTATATATGAACGGTCTCTAGGAGGGTATGGCTCGCACTGAGATCGGAGACTAGAGTAATGACAGTGAGACCGGGGAGGTGAAACGGGTCGCTCGGCCGAGATGGAACCCGGCGGCGAGGCGAGTAGTGTGGCGGCGATTGATGGCTAGTGCAAGTTCGGCAGAGACCGACAATGATCGTAGCAGCGGTACGAGGAAGAGACACTCAGGCAGGTCCTGGACTGCGAACCATAATTACCTGTCCTAGGCTGTGGCAGGCTGCAAGTTTCGTACGTGTGGGGCACGTGTTGCGTGCTTCAGTGACCGACCGGCCCTGGAGGCGGATGGCAGACCGCCGCTGTGTTGAAGCTGTGTGTCGGCTACATGCTTTTCTCAATGGATTGTTGCACGGATATGTCTGCTGAGCTTCCGATTTGGTTTATCGGATGAGAGTGAGCCGAGTATCGGCAGTAACCATAGCTGTAACTTCATTATCTGTATCAGTAATGTGGGTGATTAGTTCGGTTGTTTGCTGGTTGTTTGTTCGAGGTTCACGCCCGGTTCCGTATCAGACTTCTGGTAACTGAACCCGCTTCTGCCTCTAGGCAGGAACGTTGTTCAAGCACTCCTATAAAACTACTGAATTTGTTCCTTTATTTAATGCCCCAATATGAGAGTTATTTGCTAAGTTCGATCACAACTCTCTAGTTGGCTGCTGTAATACGTCGAATTTCTGGCGGCAAGCATTTATACAGAATGAGTCACTAGCTATTGCCACCAAGAATAAATCCGAAAGTATGATAGGAGCCGAAAAGTTTGTGTGATAAAAGTTGCATGGGACAACGGGGGCCAAAACATGACGTTGGTTTTTTGTTGCAAGGTGGGGTCGCTTCACAGATGTGGTCAACTTTGTTTTTTTTTAAATGGGTTGTTGTAGTTTGGTCCTTATTTTCTTATAGCTGCTATCGAGACGAATCCAATGGTGTGTAACAGTAAGGTCCTTGAATGTCAACGAAGGTCACAAAGGTGGCATGAACGTCCATTTACAGAAGGTGGTCCAAGTGATGACCATTGGTATCAATGCAGTGCTGCAATCTTCTTACCATGTACTGAGTGGTACCCCTTATCATATCGGCACTGTTCGAAGCATATGCTCTGACACTGCTCTCTCGCATATCTTGAGGTGTATTTGGAGCGTCTTTATAAAAAACGTTTCTTACGAATCCTCACAAGAAAAAATCCGGAGGCGTCAAGCCTGGCATACGAGACGACGTCGACACATCTCCTCCGCGTCCAGTACGACGATTTGGGAATTGTCTCAGCAACTCAGTTCTAGCCAACAGCGAAAAATGTGCCGGACACCCATCGTGTTGATACCACACTCTGTTCCTTGTTCCTAAAGGTATTTCTTCCAATAACAGACCCAATTTTTCTTGCAGCAATGTGGTCTACTTCCTATCATTAAGATTTCCTTCGACGAAATAGAGGCCTATAATTCTATCCTCCAGAATCCCGCACCATATATTCACCGACCATCGTTTCTGGTGTGCAGCTTGACGCAGCCAACATGGATTTTAAGTTTACCAGTGATGCATGTTATGCAAATTAACATTTCCGTGGTTCGTGAATGTAGTCTCGTCAGTAAATAGAATCAAATTGATAAATATGTCACCCCTCTGAATCTGAAGTTGAGCCCATCGGCAGAATTCAATGCGACGCATACAATGCGTACCGGTTTATTCTTGGTGGAGACTGACATGGTAAGGATGATATTTATGGCGATGCAGAACACGAACTACACTACTCTGCTCATGCCAGATTCCCTTGGAATTTGACGCGATCTAACGCAAGGATCTCGAACCACAGTGGCAAGAACACCAATTTCCGATTCCTCGTTAGTAACTTTCCTTTGCCGGATATGTTTCCGATGAGTTAAAGATCCAGTTGTTTTCAATTTATCAGACACACATTTAAATGTACGACGTATGGGGTGAATATGGTTAGGATTTCTTTCAGCGTATAAGACTCTGGCTCTTACTGAATTTCGTTGGAATTCTCCATAAACGAGAAGTACATCGACTTGTTCTTCGAAGGAATACATCATTCACATTGGCGTGATACGACGATACTAGTTCCTATTAGTATTGAATTGCGAAACCGTCGAATGGTGTTTACATGTCAATGGCACGTTAGATGGATACGCCGTTTTCGGCGAATATTTAATATTTGCACTATATACGAGTCCATGATAAGAAGATTGCAGCACTGTATGCATACCAATGGTCACCACTTCCAACACCTTCTGTGTTTATGCCACCTTTCTGACCTTCGTTGACCTTCAAAGACCTTACTGTTACACATCATTGGATTTGACTCAATAGCTGTTATCAGAAAATAAGTACCGAACTATAGCATCCCATTAAAAAAAAACGAAGTTGACCTTCATATCTCTGACGCGAACCCACCTAGCAACAAAAAAACAACATCATATTGTCTCCCAACTGTCGCATACAACATTTGTCCCACGAACTTTTCAGCTGCTATCATACTTTCGGAGTTATTCTCACCCTGTATATATGAAGGCGAAGAGAATTTAAATTTTAATTTTTTTGGTTTATTTTTAGGTGAGACTGCAGCACTGCACAGCAAGTCATGCATTAACACATCAACTGATTAGGCTGTTTGGTTCTTATAGAAATTCTCTTTAAATACTGTACCCATTTTAAATCATGTTAAACATAGTATTGTTCACACCAATACCGTGTGTGTGTGTGTGTGGATGAAGATTTCGCGAAATGTGCGTGTGAAGATCTCGCGAAGCTTTACTCTGCCTTTTTGAATACGTACTTCATTCTAAAATGGTTGTCTTGGAATATCATTTCACAGGAATAGTTACTCTACCAATGCCACTGTTTAAAGGAGGGTTATCATTACCCATTACCATATTGCACCTTTTGATATGTAACAGGTTGAATGTTATTTGGAAATTTTATTTGAAAATGGAAATCTAGTTTAGCTGATGCATGCTTACTGTTTTGCTGTTTGTGCTGTCGAGAAATCTGCAACAATGTTGTCAAGATGTGAGGTAAGTGAAAATTTTGATTAGGGTCAGATAATTGTTTTACTTCAGTCGTGCATTTAATACAAAGACAAATTGTATTCAAACCAGTTACAGTCCAGTTCAAATTAGGTTTTGTTTAGTCAAAGGTTAGCATACGAGTTAAAGTTGGATAACAGTTTGTAGCTACATAGTTTTGATAGTACGTAGACTTTTCATGTAGTTGGAGGTACATTTGGGCTAAAATTCATCCAGAAACACATAGTGGGGAACTAACAAAATATATACATAAGAATGCAGATGGCATTTCGCCACCGTAACTCAAATTGCACACCCAGCAGGAGCATCAGATCAGTGTCTACAATACAAAATAATATAATAACGTATGGGCACCAGAAATGGAAAACATGTGAGGTTTTCTAAATTACAAAAGTTGCCTTTTTTTAATGGCCTTAGAACAATTTTAGAACCAAACTTACTTTCCAGAATGTATGGACAGATGGTCATAAGTGGATTAAATATCTTGAATTCTGGCTTTAATAATGAGGTAATTTTCGTTGGCTCTCCACAACAAGCAACGGCGGAATGTCGTTGTTTAAAACTCAATAATACTCCCATTATTTTCTTTTCTCTTTTTTAGTACTCGCTGTAATGGGTATAAGTGAAAATATTTTTATATGTGGTACTTTAGTATGTACACACATCAGTGCGTTGGTTGTTTTTTATCTGCACCTAACAGCCTTCCCACAAACACGTCACCAACTTTACGACGTGATGTTTCCTGCGCAGCCGAAACTGTGCGGCAAAGTGGTCTATGCCTGTCACTATAGACTAATCGTTTTGGGTCCAAGCATCCACACTTCAATATCTGACATGGTGAACAGGGTAAAAGAAGATTAATGGCTTGGTTATGACACGCGTATGTGGAGATACTACCAAACCTAAAAATATGCGACTTGTAATAGCTATAATTATTAGACTGCTAATAATGTAAATGGCAACGGCCTTGCCGCAGTGGATACACTGGTTCACGTGCGATCACAGAACTTAAGCGCTGTCGGGCGTGGCCGGCACTTGGATGGGTGAACATCCAGCCGCCATGTGCTGTTGCCATTTTTCCGTGTGCACTCAGCCTCGTGATGCCAATTGAGGAGCTACTCGACCGAATAGTAGCGGCTCCGGTCAAAGAAAACCATCATAACGACAGGGAGAGCGGTGTGCTGACCACACGCCCCTCCTATCCGCATCCTCACCTGAGGATGACACGGCGGTCGGATGGTCCCGATGGGCCACTTGTGGCCTGAAGACGGAGTGTTTTTAATGATGTAAATACTGTTGTGAAGTTGTACAGTACACCATCCTCAGTCAACAATAGAAATATCGGCACTTTTACTGATTACAAGCTGTACATAGCCGTTAATATGTACAGGACAGCGGTTTTTTGGGTGCTTGACGTCTGATGTTTCTCATGTACGTGAGTCAAGTTTCGAACAGATTCCCACAATTAGTGAGGTGTAGTAATCCATCAGCCTGACGTCTACGCAAGAGATTTGCTACAAGCAACGTGCTGTATTTTAATACTTCTTTGCAGAAAATAAATTGTAAGTGAACATCCATAAGACTTTGTGTGCTGTGTATGGTAATGATGCCGTTGGCGGTACTATTCGGCAATAGGTAAAGGGAGTTAAAGTGTCAGGAAATGCAGACTGAGCTCCATAATCGGCCACGATTGGGACGTTCTTTAACAGTTACTGCCCCTGACATAGTGAATCGCGTGGATGCCGTTATTTGTGCAGACTGGCACATCATTTCTCGACAGTCAGCTCTTTAACTACCAGTGGGCATTGAAAGTGCGTCTGAATATACTACAGTGTTCTCGAAATGGGTTCCAGGAATGCTCACAGCAGACCACAACATTGAAAGAAAATCCATTTCATTCAAAGAAAATCCATTGCTGGAGCAATTTGAGACCAACGGAGAGGCCTTTCTGTCACGGATTGTTCTAGGCATCGAACCTACGGTGAATAATTTTGAGCCGCGCGCGGTTTGAAGCGCCTTGTCACGGTTCGCGCGGCTCTCCACGTCGGCGGTTCGAGTCCTCACTCGGCCATGGGTGTGTGTGTTGTCCTTAGCATAAGTTAGATTTAGTAGTGTGTAAGACTAGGGACCGGTGAGCTTAGCAGCTTGGTCCCACAGAAGCTTATCACAAATACCCCCCCCCACCCCCCGCCATACCCCACCCCCCCACCCCCCCAAAAAAAAAAATTGAACAGGGAACGTAAAGACAGTCACTGGAGAGAGGCACCACCCGCAATCACTAAACGAGAGGAAATTCAAGGCAGCTTCTTCGGCAGGTAATGTCATGATGACAGTCTTTAAGGTTAGTCATGGTGTTAGTCTCGAGACTGTGATGCCATAAGGTTCAACCATCATTATTCAAAGCCATAACGGAAGAATCTGAACGAATTCAAGAACTGTATCCGAACTGCTCGGCCTGATGAGAATCGGAAATAAATCTTGCTCCAGCAAAACAATGCGTACCTACACACAAGTGTGCTCCCTGCCGCCGTTAGATAAGCAGCTGCAGCAGCAAGTCGTATACTCCTAGCTCACTCATTTCTTACATAGTTTAATTCTTAATTTCTTTGCGTGTTTTTGGTACTTGCATTGTTTGATACATAAATTTCGGGCGTATTATAGTATTTGCGAGTTGTAGCATCGCGTTTTAGTACCTGAATAGTGTAAATTCGCGTAGTCGTTTGTCTTTTGTTTTTGTTTTGAACGGCCAGTGTCGGTTGGTCAGTCAGTGTGCTCCCTGCCGCCGTTGGATAAGCAGCTGCAGCAGCAAGTCGTATACTCCTAGCTCACTCATTTCTTACATAGTTTAATTCTTAATTTCTTTGCGTGTTTTTGGTACTTTCATTGTTTGATACATAAATTTCGGGCGTATTATAGTATTTGCGAGTTGTAGCATCGCGTTTTAGTACCTGAATAGTGTAAAATCGCGTAGTCTCCTTCCGCTGCCGAGCAGTGTGTCAGCAGTGCGTTAGTAGCAGCATTACTGCATTTGCTAGGCAATCTTGTATTTTAATAACCGTTTAAATTTTGTCGATTTGTTTGCGCTCTCTGTAGATTAGTTCAGACGTTGTTTGCAAAACAGTTTTTAGCATGGATAGGGACTGCAACTGCTGTGTTCTGATGCAGGCTGAGTTGGCATCCCTTCGCTCCCAGCTTCAGACAGTGTTGGCTTCGGTCACACAGCTTGAGGCTGTTGCCAATGGGCATCACTGTGGGGGTCCGGATGGGGGTTTGTCGGGGACGGCCAGCTCGTCCCCCGATCGGACTAAGACTGTGGTTGCCCGGGATACTGCCCGCATTGAGGCTGATCCCTCACCTGTGGTAGAGTGGGAGGTAGTCTCAAGGTGTGGCAGGGGGCGAAAGACATTCTGGAGGGCTGAACGGAAGGCCTCTCCAGTTTGTCTGACGAACCGGTTTCAGGTTCTGTCTCAGGCTGATACTGATCTTCGGCCTGACATGGCTGCTTGTCCTGTTCCAGAGGTTGCCCCTCAGTCTGCAAGATCCGGGCGGTCGCAGAGGGTGGGCTTACTGGTAGTTGGGAGCTCCAACGTCAGGCGCGTAATGGGGCACCTTAGAGAAATGGCAGCAAGAGAGGGGAAGAAAACCAATGTGCACTCCGTGTGCATACCGGGGGGAGTCATTCCAGATGTGGAAAGGGTCCTTCCGGATGCCATGAAGGGTACAGGGTGCACCCATCTGCAGGTGGTCGCTCATGTCGGCACCAATGATGTGTGTCGCTATGGATCGGAGGAAATCCTCTCTGGCTTCCGACGGCTATCTGATTTGGTGAAGACTGCCAGTCTCGCTAGCGGGATGAAAGCAGAGCTCACCATCTGCAGCATCGTCGACAGGACTGACTGCGGACCTTTGGTACAGAGCCAAGTGGAGGGTCTGAATCAGAGGCTGAGACGGTTCTGCGACCATGTGGGCTGCAGATTCCTCGACTTGCGCCATAGGGTGGTGGGGTTTCGGGTTCCGCTGGATAGGTCAGGAGTCCACTACACGCAGCAAGCGGCTACACGGGTAGCAGGGGTTGTGTGGCGTGGACTGGGCGGTTTTTTAGGTTAGATGGCCTCGGGCAAGTACAGAAAGGGCAACAGCCTCAAAGGGTGCGGAGCAAAGTCAGGACATGCGGGGACCAAGCAGCAATCGGTATTGTAATTGTAAACTGTCGAAGCTGCGTTGGTAAAGTACCGGAACTTCAAGCGCTGATAGAAAGCACCGAAGCTGAAATCGTTATAGGTACAGAGAGCTGGCTTAAGCCAGAGATAAATTCTGCCGAAATTTTTACAGAGGTACAGACGGTGTTTAGGAAGGATAGATTGCATGCAACCGGTGGTGGAGTTTTTGTCGCTGTTAGTAGTAGTTTATCCTGTAGTGAAGTAGAAGTGGATAGTTCCTGTGAATTATTATGGGTGGAGGTTACACTCAATAACCGAGCTGGGTTAATAATTGGCTCCTTTTACCGACCTCCCTACTCAGCAGCGTTAGTGGCAGAACAACTGAGAGAAAATTTGGAATACATTTCGCATAAATTTCCTCAGCATGTTATAGTCTTAGGTGGAGATTTCAATTTACCAGATATAGACTGGGACACTCAGATGTTTAGGACGGGTGGTAGGGACAGAGCATCGAGTGACATTATACTGAGTGCACTATCCGAAAATTACCTCGAGCAATTAAACAGAGAACCGACTTGTGGAGATAACATCTTGGACCTACTGATAACAAACAGACCCGAACTTTTCGACTCTGTAAGTGCAGAACAGGGAATCAGTGATCATAAGGCCGTTGTAGCATCCCTGAATATGGAAGTTAATAGGAATATAAAAAAAGGGAGGAAGGTTTATCTGTTCAGCAAGAGTAATAGAAGGCAGATTTCAGACCACCTAACAGATCAAAACGAAAATTTCTGTTCCGACACTGACAATGTTGAGTGTTTATGGAAAAAGTTCAAGGCAATCGTAAAATGCGTTTTAGACAGGTACGTGCCGAGTAAAACTGTGAGGGACGGGAAAAACCCACCGTGGTACAACAACAAAGTTAGGAAACTACTGCGAAAGCAAAGGGAGCTTCACTCCAAGTTTAAACGCAGCCAAAACCTCTCAGACAAACAGAAGCAAAGCGATGTCAAAGTTAGCGTAAGGAGGGCTATGCGAGAAGCGTTCAGTGAATTCGAAAGTAAAATTCTATGTACAGACTTGACAGAAAATCCTAGGAAGTTCTGGTCTTACGTTAAATCAGTAAGTGGCTCGAAGCAGCATATCCAGACACTCCGGAATGATGATGGCATTGAAACAGAGGATGACACGCGTAAAGCTGAAATACTAAACACCCTTTTCCAAAGCTGTTTCACAGAGGAAGACCGCACTGCAGTTCCTTCTCTAAATCCTCGCACAAACAAAAAAATGGCTGACATCGAAATAAGTGTCCAAGGAATAGAAAAGCAACTGGAATCACTCAACAGAGGAAAGTCCACTGGACCTGACGGGATACCAATTCGATTCTACACAGAGTACGCGAAAGAACTTGCCCCCCTTCTAACAGCCGTGTACCGCAAGTCTCTAGAGGAACGGAGGGTTCCAAATGATTGGAAAAGAGCACATGTAGTCCCAGTCTTCAAGAAGGGTCGTCGAGCAGATGCGCAAAACTATAGACCTATATCTCTGACGTCGATCTGTTGTAGAATTTTAGAACATGTTTTTTGCTTGAGTATCATGTCGTTTTTGGAAACCCAGAATCTACTATGTAGGAATCAACATGGATTCCGGAAACAGCGATCGTGTGAGACCCAACTCGCGTTATTTGTTCATGAGACCCAGAAAATATTAGATACAGGCTCCCAGGTAGATGCTATTTTTCTTGACTTCCGGAAGGCGTTCGATACAATTCCGCACTGTCGCCTGATAAACAAAGTAAGAGCCTACGGAATATCAGACCAGCTGTGTGGCTGGATTGAAGATTTTTTAGCAAACAGAACACAGCATGTTGTTATCAATGGAGAGACGTCTACAGACGTTAAGGTAACCTCTGGCGTGCCACAGGGGAGTGTTATGGGACCATTGCTTTTCACAATATATATAAATGACCTAGTAGATAGTGTCGGAAGTTCCATGCGGCTTTTCGCGGATGATGCTGTAGTATACAGAGAAGTTGCAGCATTAGAAAATTGTAGCGAAATGCAGGAAGATCTGCAGCGGATAGGCACTTGGTGCAGGGAGTGGCAACTGTCCCTTAACATAGACAAATGTAATGTATTGCGAATACATAGAAAGAAGGATCCTTTATTGTATGATTATATGATAGCGGAACAAACACTGGTAGCAGTTACTTCTGTAAAATATCTGGGAGTATGCGTGCGGAACGATTTGAAGTGGAATGATCATATAAAATTAATTGTTGGTAAGGCGGGTACCAGGTTGAGATTCATTGGGAGAGTGCTTAGAAAATGTAGTCCAGCAACAAAGGAGGTGGCTTACAAAACACTCGTTCGACCTATACTTGAGTATTGCTCATCAGTGTGGGATCCGTACCAGATCGGGTTGACGGAGGAGATAGAGAAGATCCAAAGAAGAGCGGCGCGTTTCGTCACAGGGTTATTTGGTAACCGTGATAGCGTTACGGAGATGTTTAATAAACTCAAGTGGCAGACTCTGCAAGAGAGGCGCTCTGCATCGCGGTGTAGCTTGCTCGCCAGGTTTCGAGAGGATGCGTTTCTGGATGAGGTATCGAGTATATTGCTTCCCCCTACTTATACCTCCCGAGGAGATCACGAATGTAAAATTAGAGAGATTAGAGCGCGCACGGAGGCTTTCAGACAGTCGTTCTTCCCGCGAACCATACGCGACTGGAACAGGAAAGGGAGGTAATGACAGTGGCACGTAAAGTGCCCTCCGCCACACACCGTTGGGTGGCTTGCGGAGTATGAATGTAGATGTAGATGTAGAAGTGTCAGAACCCGAGACACCATCGACAGATTGGGTTGAATATCATTGCCCCACACACCCTATAGCGTAGACCTGGTACCCTCGGACGTGCACCTGATTCGACCACATTCTCTACGTGGTATAAGCTTTGAGGATGAGAACATAAGAGAAGTAGTGGAAACAAAAATTGTTCAAATGGCTCTGAGCACTATGGGACTTAACATCTGAGGTCATCAGTCCCCTAGAACTACTTAAACGTAACTAACCTAAGGACATCAGACACATCCATGCCCCAGGCAGGATTCGAAACTGCGACCGTAGCGGTCGCGCGGTTCCGGACTGAAGCGCCTAGAACCGCTCAGTCACAGCGGCCGGCGCAGTGGAAACAGGCTACGATCATAGAAGAAGAACTGTTAACAACAGGGAATATATCCTCTATTCAGCGCTGGTGTAAGATCATAGAGCGTATTGGAATGAAGAGAAACAGTACATGTTAAAGAAATGTTAATTGATACTGGCATCAAATTCTAAGTCTTGAGAAAAATGTGTTCTGAGAATAAAATATGGGGCGTTATTTATTGTATGACCCTCGTACAGTCGAAGCAATGTAAATAAGGAAAACCTTTCCCCAGTCATTCCAGTTGGATAAGTTACTCTCAGTAAATGTCTGAAATATTTTTTGTTCGTTATTCGTGAGAAGGGGGAAAAAAAAAAAAAAAGAAAACGAAGATGAAAACTCTCCATCAAAGGTGACAATTGACTAAACCAATCAAGACAATGTAAATAGCATATCTGTTGCTTAAAATTACAAATTTTAACCACTTGTTGGATTCACTAATGCGGACGCTACAATGGCTTGTCTATCAAATGTAAGGATGAGCATCATCAATGTACTAAAATTTTCCGAAATGTGTCATTTACAAGAACTGTAGCACAGTCGCCTCAGATTGCAGAATTTACGTAAGACTATAAAAGCTGAATCGATGAATTAGTGAGAACCTGGAACCGAGGTAAGGCTTTTCTGCTTATAAAAAGTTGTAATGGGAGCTGTTCTAAGCCGGTAATCGTTCGTGACAATCGTGTTATAATTTTAGAAAATGAGGATAAGCTCAAAATTACTGTGTTTAACATACATACGCCAGCATAACTGCGTAGGCTTTCCTGGCCAGTGCCAGTTCAAATGAAATCGACTTGGGTATTAGCCGGTCTCATTTTGTAGTTCTAAAAACAAACACAAAGAAAGCCGGCGTTTCTGTCGTCTTTCAGTGTGTCCTATTCTAAGATAAGCTCAAATTAAAACTTAAAAGTTTCAACAATGATCTCTAAAGCAATGGCGTTCTTCGGAAACGTATCAGTTCGTACAAGATCTTCATCATCATCATCATCATCATCATTATCATCATCAACAACAATTTCAATGAGATAACATTAGTGAGCATCAATTATCTCGGGTCTGACTCACGAGGTTGTCAAAGACAAAATTAATAAGACCAGCAGATAATATGCACGCGATTGTATGACACGGACGACAAAGGAAAAAAGACAATCTACGAATTTGTATGATGTTATGGCACTTACTATTTTATTAATTAACTAGCGTACTGTGCCCCAAGTAAGAAAGAGATGTGACACATACAAACATCTGAAGTTTATCGTAATGTAAAGGGTTCCTGCAGAGTCGAGAAAACCAATTGTGTTTGTAAGGAGACTAAAAAATGTTTTGCCAGTAACAGAAGCAAAAATCTGGATTGAATGTAAATAGGACCAGTCAGTAACGAAATAGTTATTTATTTCCATGAACTAGTTCTTGAGGTATGCAGAAGCTTAAATAATAACTCAACTAAACTTGTAAGTGTTTCATCGGAAGGTGGACCTGTAAGGCTCGAAAAATATTTCATAAAAATAAATATTTCGTAAGTTCATGGTAGCAATTGTCTGTATTTGCATTCAGTTGACACATAATCACGGTATTCTATAATAGCTTTGAAAGGGTACAGTACCGCCCGACATTGAAAATAGGTACAACATACTTCAGTATTCTTGTAAGAACAACACATTTTTTTTTTTGTAAAACTAACACAATTTCAATTAATACAGCGAAGCCGGATACCAGTGTGGGAAAGAATGACAATTTATTTATTTAATTGATCACATGTGCACTCCCACAAAGTAAATCCCTACATCCAGTTTGGTGAGATCTGTGATATGAATGAATGTATGGTCGTCTGCTAACCGCAGATAGTGAATGTGAATATATCATCATCTTTGAGACGATCCTTTGGCCACCTTTGGTGGGACCAAAGACATGAAATTTACCTGAGCTTTGAGCGCTTGTAATGTGGCTGACCAATACAGTAGCAAGGTGCTCCCCCACTTCGACAGAGGTGTGAGAGGACATGAAGAACGGCCATGTTTCAGCACTCTGCCGCTGGATCTTGTGCTGTTAAGACCTTTTTTAGTTGTGCTCCGTAATGACAAAAGAGTGGAGACATGGTATGCATGTGGAATATTTAAGAGTAGTTTGAAATAATAATTTATCTATTTCAGGAACTTTTGTGGGGAGAATTAAGTGCCAGGCAGGTAATATTAATGGGATTGTAGTAATCTTCGGAAGTGACCAACGGTCACAATGAAACCACGTGTAGCAATAAGTTGAAATACTTCCGTGTGCTTAAGATAAGCTGAATTACTAGCGTGTGTACAATAAGTTGAAATATTTAAGAAATAGCGTGTGTACCATAAGTTGAAATATTTAAGAAATGGCGTGTGCAGGACTTGAAATTAGAGACGAGTACTTCCACGTGGTGAGTACTGTGTGAGTCTCAAACTGTGTATGAGACAAAAGATAAAGAGAAGTACTCGTCCATGGTATCAGTTGAGGACTCGCGTGTGTGATGAATACGTTCTTAATATTACTTTGCGTGATATGATTCCGTGTGACGCTAGATTCAAACTCTGAGAGAGAAGCAAGGTGAGTCGGCCGTCTATCCAGCAACGCCACTTGGCTTGCATTGCACAGGAAGACGTGCATATGTCTCCAGAGTTCATAGTAGGAAAGTAGAATTGCGAAGTGGGGCAGTGTCGTGTGAAACTGGGATAAATATTAATTGAAGTGGGAAAGCTGAAAGTGATAGTGTTGTGACTATTTAGTGTTTTGTATCTCATATTGTAGTGTGATGTATGTCATGTAATTTGGGTATGTGTGGTTTCCACGGGAGAGTAGCAAGGTAGTTTCAAAAGATTAGTGGGTTATGCTTGTTCCTTCTGTACTGCTCGGTCTGGAGGATAGTTTCGTGATGATGATTGTGAGAGTCGAAGTGTGAGAAATAATAAAAGATCCACCATCCTATCCAGAAAGTGCACTGTAGCGTTAAATAATTACGAGACCATAATATAGAGATTCACCAATGTAAAGCCATGCCCACTGGGCGGAATTTCTCATGTGTTATTGTTGTAGGTTATAGAATTTGTGTGTTTAGGTTAGAAAATTTATCGGAATAAATAAGATAGTGAACAGAAAAAGATTGGTGGACTTTTCCTTCGAATTGTATGTTGTCATAATGTCCCGAATTTATAATGTGTGCGCCATTCATATTCAGTGCGGTGGCCACGTGTTGACAAAAGCCGTTAAATAAAAATAGAAAGAAAATGTGGTATTGGCAGTGCGTAGTGTACAGTCAGAGTTCTGTAAATTACGGATAGTCAGATGCGTGTTTCCGTTGCGTATTAATCATATAGGAGGATAACTTGTAACTTAACTGTGAGTACGAGAGTTCATGTTACTCGATAAATAAGAATGAATCCACTCGCTTGGCAGACCACTCATCTTGCCGGCCTGACTGCTTGATGCCACAGTATGAGCAAGGCATGTGGGTGCCTCTCAGCTTTAGTGGTTAAACTTAAAGAGAAAGAGGGCTATGTCGCTATAGCTATATGATATAACAAATGAAAAACAGAGTACAGCGAAAATTTAAAAAAAATGTACTTCGAACGTCAGAAAGAAGGATTCTGAAGCAAATCCAGAATCACTCTTGAGGAATAAGATGTGTAGGAAGACTGAGAACGAGTGATGAAATCAAAATGTAGCAAGTCGGAAGAAGAGCGAAGAATCGTAAAACTGTTTAAATGATAATCCGCCATTTGACTGTGTAGCTCACTGTCTATACGATCAAACAGTATTATATGATTTTTTTTGTTTTGTTTTTGTGGGGATCAACAGCCTCCGAATGTAAAAGAAAATATCGTCCGTAGTAGGCTGTAAAGTGGAAGACCTTCATTTAAAGAATGCGATTAGCTAATTTCGACTACTTTTCATTACCAGACAGATGTGTAATATTACGAAGTATATGTCGTAATTATCAAATTATTTTTCACTTTCTATGAGTAATGAAAAAAGGTCGTCAACATTACGACCTAGTATGGACCAGGTCTTCTTTTATTAAGTACTATATGATTATGACCCAAGACAATGGAAAGATTGTCCTCTATAATAGTGTTTACACTGTATGACGAGGATCACAATAATTAAGTTGCATCGGCGCTTTGTAAAATATTTCAGGCTGATAATGCGGCTTAATGTACCCAGTGGCTAGTGACAGTTCACAACATTGTGTTACCGTGCGCACTGCAGTACGATAATGGCACCCGAAAAAGAGGAAGCATTTTAGTCCGTCGTTAAATTTTGGCACTTCACTTACCCTTCCCGCATACTGCACCTTCGTTACTGTCTCTCTGCAAATCGTACCAAAGGCGCGTTCTGAGTACTGTTTACTCCACGCAGGTTATTGCATATGGAGACAGCGTAAGGACTTCTCAAGGTTCAATTGTTGATAGTTGTATGGGTCTTGGATACCTTGAATACGGCGACAGTACGAAAGCTATTCTGAAGAAGAGAAATTTGTTAACATCGAGTATAGATTTAAGTGTCAGGAAGTCGTTTCTGAAAGTATTTGTATGGAGTGTAGCCATGTATGGAAGTGAAACATGGACGATAAATAGTTTGGACAAGAAGAGAATAGAAGCTTTCGAAATGTGGTGCTACAGAAGAATGCTGAAGATTAGATGGGTAGATCACATAACTAATGAGGAGGTACTGAACAGAATTGGGGAGAAGAGGAGTTTGTGGCACAACTTGACTAGAAGAAGGGATCGGCTGGTAGGACATGTTATGAGGCATCAAGGGATCACCAGTTTACTCGTAGTATTGGAGGGCAGCGTGGAGGGTAAAAATCGTAGAGGGAGACCAAGAGATGAATAGACTGAACCAGGGCTTCCCAACCTTTTCAGCTGGTGGACCCCTTCTTCGGTCGAAAATCCATGGCGGACCCCTAGTCTGTTCCCAATGACCCACCCCCCCTCCCGCCCCCCCACCCCCGAAGTATCAATAGTCTTTGGTTTAGAGATGAATGAAAACAACTTGAAGATCAAAAATCGACTTATGAAATAGGTAGTGCACTGACAAAGCAAGTTTAACATTTAATGATGCCTGGGGCGGCATACGTGCCAGCGAGTGCTGTGATTGGTTGACAAAGCTCGCTCCGCACATGCGTAAAAGGTTTCAGCGCATCTACCGCCGTGGGCCGGCGCACAAACGAACCCCGTATTGTTGCGAAACAGTTCATCAGAGTAGCACTAAACTGTGTATGCGTTCTCACTTAGGAACCGCAAAGGCTGCTTTGGAATACGACCTGAAGTAAAAGTACACATTTTTTTCACACGAAGAAAAGACAGTGATGAACTTGATTTTCACATTTTTATTCAATAATTTTACTCATTATTTTACGCGATTTGGTAAAGGGTGGCGGCGGACCCCCTAGAAAGAGCCGGCGGACCACTCGTTGGGAAGCCCTGCCCTAAACAGATTCAGAAGGATGTAGGCTGCAGTAGGTACTGGGAGGTGAAGCAGCTTGCACAGGATAGATTAGCATGGAGAGCTGCATCAAACCAGTCTCAGGACTGAAGACCACAACAACAACGAATTCACGGTTGAAGGGTATTTCTCGGTGGCGTGAAAGCGTGAAAGTATGCGCGTAGTCTGCTCATAATATATTATACCAGAACCTGAGAAACGTGATTGTGCTTTGAACACACCATTCGTCAATGACACCCAGATGTTAAGTTCGGAGCGCAATGGTGATCCGTGACAAACGAGAGCTTGGTCTGTTGAGCACATTCAGTCCTTTCCCAGAAGGAGCAGCAATAAACAGCTTTAGCTAGCGACGCATTTCTCGCACGTTTGAAGCTGAGTGAGGCGGAGCAGGCCGTAACGTTTTGTCCTAGCATTGCGAGGCCAGGTAGACAGACGCCCGCGGCGCGCTGCCGCAAAAGAACTCTCGCCACCGCCGGACCCAGACCGGGGCAGGGCAGGGCAGGTTGGTGCCCGCTGCTCTCGAGCGCTGCCTGCAGGAGGCTCCCCCTGGCGGACAATGCAGACAGTCGGAGCCAGCCAGCCGGCGGAATAATGAACGGCGAGGCGACTCCGCGCCGCCGAAGCACAATGCGGGCCGCCTCGCCGCGGTGGTCCATTGTCGGCCGCGGGTCGTGCTGGCGGCCGAGCCCGCGCCGCCTCCAAACGTGATTCGCCGCGGTGCCTCGGCGCGTCCAAAGCCACAAATCCTTATTTGTCTATTGCCCTTCAGTGACGGCACGGTACAGTTACGCAACTGTTACTCTTACTGGTGGCTGCAGCTCGCGGAAATCCGACAACGAACCTTGCCACCCACAGAACTCACGTCACGCAGGGATCACGTGTGAACTGCGACTTATAAGAATGCCGCGAAGGAACGTTTCAGCCATACGGCGCACGTATAATATTTGATCAAAAGTATCCGGACACCCCTATGTAATGCGAAATTGACCACTGGACGTCACTTAAGGCGAATCTGCCAGTGTATGAGAAGGGGAGTCTAGTATTTCGTTAGAGGGACATTACAGCACAATGTGGTGGTCAGGAAAGCTGAGTTATTTTGAACGGGGATTAGTCACTCGATACTCCTCAGTAACAAATACACGCCGTCCGGTGTGGCCGAGTGGTTCTAAGAGCTTCAGTCTGGTACCGCACGACCACTACGTCGCAGCTTCGAATCCTGCCTCAGGCACGAATGTGTGTGATGTCCTTAGGTTAGTTGGGTTTAAGTAGTTCTAAGTTCTAGGGGACTGATGACCATAGATGTTAAGTCCCATAGTGCTCAGAGCCATTTGAACCATTTTTTGGCTTACCATGAAGGGCAACAAGATGTGACGTAGAATATCGTCTACGTACCGTTGTGGTGTAAAGTGCTGCGGATGACAACTAAAGGGGCCTTGCTATGAAAAGAAGGAATACCCAAGACCATCATTCTTGGATTTTATGTAATCGTATGGCTATGGGGCCCCCGTCGGGCAGACCGTTCGCCGGGTGCCGGTCTTTCAATTTGACGCCACATCGGCGACCTGCAGTGGATGAGGATGATAGGATGTGATGAGGACAGCAGAACACCCAGTCCCTGGGCGGAGAAAATTCCCCGACCCAACCGGGAATCGAACCCGTGCCCAGAGGATTGACAATCCGTCACACTGACCTTTTTTTTTTACCGAAATTCGACCTCGGATCGCTGGATTCAGAGTCCAGAGTGCTAACCGTTACACCATTTTTTTTTTTTGGAAACCCAAAATTTGGTTGTCAGCGCGGAAAGAGGCGTTACCTGTTGTGCGGCATTGTAAGATTTTCACCATTGCACTATTTTTTTTAGGAAGGGAAAATAAACATTTGCTCCGATTTGTAATGAGAATAGAATGAACATAGTATATATCATCTAGGCTGCCGTTGCGCAATATAAGAAATGAAATGTCTTCTTGAATTGTTTTTTTTTTTTCCAAGAAGTAAACAGAAAATTTTATGGTGCACAAAAGACTATCACTTCATTGTTGAAGGAAATTTGCTCCGCTGCTCTGCGAGAGAAGGAAAATGTTAAGACCAAAATGGGAAAGAAAAAAATGCCTTCTGCATTGGTGAGCATCTGAATAGTATCTTAAAATTCCGACAAGAACTGAAGTCCCAGGAAGAAAATAGGATTCATACATTCAGGTAACTGGCAACCTCTGATATCCAAAATATTGTATTTGAAGCATTTAACCGTTAATTATGATTTTCAGCATATTTCCAAATATCCTCCTGTAGTCACAATGTTGGCTTATTTTAAAGTGTTCAATTTCTATGTGAGAATAATAGTCTAGGAAAGTAGCATACCTATTCTGCATAATAAACGATGCTGTGTGGCCCATGATCCACGTTGCAGAGTTGTTTTTTGCTCGTGGATATCTCAGTTTTTGTGGCTGAATGATCTCTAAAAGGTCGACACCACTGGGCGTCGTACGGTCCATCACTGACAATCATTGACGAAGAAATGTTGTAGTTTCTTCTGCATGCCCGCACATGAACCTATGAATAAGCGTATCGACTCTTCCGCATACGTCACAGTTGGGCGTTGGATGAAGGCCTATTTTATGTAGCTTTTCATTCGTTGTTACTTTATCGTTGACAGTGAGATACCAGTCGGCTATGACGCGTGATGGTAACATGTCGCTGTGCACATTCCGCCATACTATATTCCAATGTGTATGTGGATGTTTTTCTTCGAGACGATTCCTGTGGTTTGTTGTCATGAGAAGGTCATAAAGCTTCCTGTTCGTCAGGCTTTCGTTATCGACGATGTTGTGTCATATGTAGCTCATTTCCATGTAGTACAGTCGCACATGTCGGTAATAAAGTGGAATGGCGGCGATATTAACGGGTGGGTCAAAGCTATGAGGCTTCCACCGCTGAATGAGGTTTCTGATGATACTGGTCCTCAGGGTAACACATTTTTTGTGTACTTTAATGAAGTTAAGGCCACCTTTGGACGAAGGTAAGGTTAAGGTATCGAATTGAACTTTGAAAATATGCCCCCTAAAAAGAAACCAACATAACGCTTGTTGTATACTCTTGGCTAGATGGTCGGAGACTGGAAGAATTTGCGCCAAATAATTCATCTTGCTCGTAATGGCGACCTCGATGGTCTTAGCTTTCTGTAGTATGTCCAAGTCACGGTCGGAGTGAAGTATCAAAGCAGCACGTCAGGAATTTGTCTGGTTTGGCCTCAAAGGTAACACCGAGGGCTGTGTGATAATCCTTTACCTTGCACCAGGTAACATGGGATATGTCTCCGATACCGCCACCGATCTGCAAAGCTGTGGTTTTAGTTCTATTGAGTATCGTTCCTGAATGAAACGTGAATGTTTGTAGAAGAGTTTCTGCTGACAGAAGTTGTTGCGATGATGACACAGTTACGCATATATCGTCAGCATACGCAATGCATGGGATAGTGACAGACTCGACGCTAAGCCCGATCCTGCTATGCGCTAAGTTGTTCAGTAGCGGTTCTACTGCAATGGCGTACAAAATCATTGACAGAGGACATCCTTAGCGGATGGATTGCTCAATGGAAACTTTTTTTGTAAAATAGCCATTAATGAGAATCCGTGAAGAGGCGTTTGTAGGAAGTTTGCGAATTAATTCTATGAGATGAGGTCCAAATCCTAGTTTCTTCATGCTTTTAAAGAGGAAATCGTGACATACACGGTCATAAGCCTTCTCAAAATCTAGAAAGATCAGAGCGCCCTGTCCTTTGGTTTCAGCATATGAACAGATGATGTCCCTCAAATCGCAGGCAGCTGAGATTGCACTTCGGCCTGGCACTGCACTGTACTGGTAACTGCCCAAAACCTTGTACATAACGGTTTGCATCCTTAGCTTAATCGATCTGGTGATGATTTTGAAATCGGCATTCGGGAGTGTGATGGGTCGCATGTTTTCGACCTTCCTGCTGTTCCCTTTTTTCGGTAAGGGCAGGATGATACCTTCCGTAAATGCCTTGGGTATAACGTCCAGGTGCCAGAGTTCATTCGCTATCTCGAGGAGTGTCGCGCCGAGGATGTTCCAGTAACGCTGGTAAAACTCAGCGCTGAGACCGTCGGGTCCTGGGGACTTCCCTTTCTTTGCACTGTGGACCGCCAGTCGGATTTCGTCCTCTGTGAAAAGAGATGCCAGATTTGCATTATCCTGTTGTGACAAGCGACAGCTCAAGGTCCTAAGAAAATCGTCGCACGAGTGTTCATCAACGGGTTGCTTCTCGTAAAGTTGACTATAATAGTCGTAGACGTGCGAGATGATGTCACGTTGCTTCGTGATGGCATTCTCAGCGTCATCAACGACGGCTTCAATCAACATGGCTTTACACCGTTTCGTCGTTCGCAGGATGAGGTACAGAGAAGCCCGTTCTTCGGCGGCAACGTCCTTGGGGTGGGCTCGCACGATGATGCCTTGCATTCGTTGGCGTTGTATCGCCGTGATTTTCGCTTTATATCGTTTGATCTTTACGTCGATGTCGCGAGAAGGATTGTTAGTGCGACTGTACAGTTCTCTCAAAGAGCGATAATAAAATTCAATAGTCTGTTTCTGCCAAAAGCGTTTTTGTCGGGCGTAGCACATGAGGGTGAGGCGTAATGTAGGCTTAGCACACTGAATCCACCACTGGAGAACGCTAGCGTAACGACGTCGGTGCCGCTGGAGCTGTTGCCACGTTATGTTCGCCTCCTCTTCAAGTTGGGCATCCTGCAGAAGGCTGACATTCAATTTCCAGTAGCCCTTCCCGCGGTAAATTTGCTGGCGTTGTAGGTTAAGGTAACACTGATATGCACAATGGTCGGAGATGTTGACAGGAGCTATGTCATAGTTCACAGTGTGTCGCTGGAGGGCATCGGACACATAGATCCTATCCAGCCGACTGGCAGAATGACTGGTTACGAAGGTATACGCTACCCGTTCAACGTGCAGTTGTTCCCATGTATCGTGAAGACGCATGCCATGAATTAAATGTTCAAGTTCGATACATCTGTTCGTGTTAGGAGTTTGGTCTCTGTCGTTAAGCACACAATTGAAGTCACCACCAAGGATCAGATGTGCACGATAAGCGCTAAGAAGAATGGGAACCTCGTTTTTATAAAATTTTGAACGATCTCTCTTATGAGTGCTACCTGAGGGGGCGTACACGTTAACAATCTGCACACCATTCACTCGAAGAGAAATGCCATGACCACTGGGCAGCCGCTGCACATCCGTAAAGGGTATACCGTCTCGCAGAAGTATGGCAGTGCCTACAGCATCCTGGAGATTGATGTTATCAATAAGAACGTAACCGGGAACTTCTAAGACTGTGACTACCTCCTGTATGAGGGCAATGTCAACGCTGGTACCATACAAGAAATCAGTTAGCGAACGGAGTTTCACCGCACTTTGAATTCCATTGACGTTAAGTGTGGTAATGTTGTAGGTTCGGCTGTCACACATGATGGTTCAGAGGACAATAAGCTCTGAGTTTCGGATCGTTCTTCTCGCCGGCTTTTAACCAAACTCGTTGGTAACGTTTGGAGTACGAAACGAAATGTCAAAACCAATAACGGGTCAGGGAGGGGAAGGTCGCAGCGCGACGGTCATGCGCGAGAGCAGCTACTGCTGCATCTCCTCGTTCTGCTGCCACCACGGCTCATTGCTGTCGGGGGTGCTTCGCGGTGCGCGCGCCGCCCTGCCCGCCACCGCCGGCTGAGTCTGTCAACGTGGTCGCATCCGCCTGGCCACCACGCGGGGCTGTGACTGACGTCAGGGAGTTCCTGCGGAAGCGCTGCTGCAGCTGCTCGCTGATCTGCTCGCTCTTCCTCTTAGCCGTTACGGTGCTCTGTTCCCTCTCAGCGCTCAGTAGTGCCTTCAGGTGTTTTTTGGATTGTTCACGGATGCGTTCTTGCCTCGCGGTGTCCTCGCAGCGCACGGAGCAAGAAGACTGAGGTTCAGTCTCGCTGCCACTTTCTGACATGTGTACGGGTCTCAAATCATCCGACTTTTCCTCTTTGCTACTATTCCCTTTGCTCCTCCTTCGGCGGCCTTTCTTCGTTTCTGCTGCAGTCTCTACCGATAGGGGTGGTTCAGGCAAACTGATCTGCACCCGCTCCTGTATCTCACACGGCTTAGTGTCAGAGGTGGCTGGCGCATCGTTGGTATCCAGCGGTAACTGCCCCGGTGACGATGACGGTGCCGAGTCGACGTCCGTCCTACCGCGAATGTCTTTGGCACTGCATTCCACCTGAACTGGCATCTCCGCCTCGCTAACGCGTTCCGGCTGCCGGGGTGGTGGTACAGTCGCCGCGACTACCTCACTCAATAGTGGAACAAGCTTTTCACTACCGTCTGCAGGACGTTCCCGTGGAAGTTGAAATGGACGTCGACGTGTACAGTTCATCCGCAGATGTTCTGTTGAATGGCAGATCGAACAGGTAGGGGGTTGTCCAATGTAAGTTACCTGTGCACGACAGCCGCCAATGGCAACATACGAAGGTATATGCTTTTTTAAGTCTACACGTACACTTCGCACCCCGCTGTTAACTTGGTAGCGATATGCACTCGACCATTTTTCGTTTGTAACTGACAAAACAACGCCGTACAGCGACAGAGAACGTGCAATCAGGTCATTAGGGCACTCAGGTGGCACATTAAATACCCTGACGGTTCTCACTCCGTATCCCGAAGGCACGATTTTGGACATTACTAATACTGCCATCAGTATGACGGAATGGTTTCACAACAACATGCTCCTCAACGAATTTCTCATAAATGTCACTCGAAATAAATTTGATAAATAACGAGTACTGCACAAAGTCCAACTGGAACGTGTGGACTATATCTTCAGGCAATTTCAAATCCTCAAAGATCCACTCATGAATTTCAAACGCCGTCGGTCGCAAGGCAGCGCGATCGAAAACACACTGAACGCTGTTCGCTCTGTTAATTGTCGACATCTTACTTACAACAGTTATACAGAAACAAACGTTACCAGCGCTCGCACTCGCTGCTCAGCTCTCCACCCCAGCACTGCTCGCGACGTAAACACTGGCCCGCGCTACCGCCCGTCACCGCGCGATGAGCACTGGCCGAGTGCCGGAACACGACTATCAGCTGCCGGAGGCGGACATGTCTTGGTAATGGGGTCGCATGCTCGGCGACTGTCAGACTGGTATCTGACCACTGTCCGGGTCGTCTCCAAACGCGCCTTCACAGGTCATCGGGACGTAATTGGAAGCGGGATTATCACTGAAGGCAGTTCTACTCCAGTCAATAAGATTCCAGGCCGAAGGTGTCTGAAGATAGCCCGAACAATGATGGGATACAAAACTGAGTTTCATCCGCCAGACGGCCCGATAACCAGTAGTGGTGGTCTGGGGTGCCATTTATTTTCCTTGCAGGACCCTTCTTGTTGTCATCCGTGGCATCTTTACAGCAAAATGGTACGTAAACAGTATACTACACGCCCCATTTCGTTGCCTTCATGACATGCAATCCTGGGCTTAAGTTTTAGCAAGATGAGGCCCGCTGGCAAACGGTGAGAATTTCTACTCATGTCTTCCTGCTTGCCAGTGTCATCGTGCCTGCCAAAACTCTACCTCGGTCAGCAATTTCGTCGGATCTCTCCCAAACTGAGAACGTTTGGAGCATTATAGGCAAGGCCTTCGAACCATCTCGAGATTAGACGATCTAATGCGCCAATTGGAGAGATTTTGGCACGATATCCCGCAGAAGGGCATACAACAATCCCGTCAGTCAATGTCAATCCGAATACCTTTTCTCATAAATGCCAGAGTTGAACTAACGCATTACTGAGTTGTTCATTCTTGAAACTCTTTTTTTTAAATAAATCATGCATTTTTTCAGTAACTGTACTCATTTGTTTGTCTGTACATGTACATCACGTCTGTTGATTTCCGTAGCTCTCGGATAACTCCTTCTGGGTTCATGAGGCACACATTTATGTAGTGGTGCTAAGGGACGCTTCAGGTGGTATAAACAGTGACTCCAGCGGACAGTAGAAGAGTGGAAACTCTCTCTGTCAAGGTTCAGCCTAGTGTGGAAAGCCCGTAAGTAGAGCTGCCACATCAGTATTAAAAATACTGTAATTTGCTCCTTTGTGTCGGTGCTTTATTTCTAATTTCATACTTCTTCTTCTTACAGCTTATATGGCGAAAATGCAGCTTGAGGCTGAAAAAATACACCAGCGACAGACACACTGTGGAACAGCCTCCAGCAGCGAATACATAGCACCAACAGTCGCGTAGGTATAGAAAAGAAGAGAAGTATCTATGTAGTAGTAGCTAGGTAATTCAAATAAAAAAATTGTTTTGTCTTCTTACAGCAGCAATTCTAGAGAGGCTAGACCTCTCAGACAGGCAACTGGACGCTATTCACCAACTGCAGCAACAGACTCCTGCACCCAGTGGGACAGGAGAGCAGTCCCATTGACAGGCACCCACATGCCTTGCTCATACTGTGGCATCAAGCAGTCAGGCCTGCAAGGTGAGTGGTCTGCCAAGCGAGTGGATTCATTCTTATTTATCGAGTAACATGAACTCTCGCACTCACAATTAAGTTACAAATTATTCTTCTGTATGAATATTACGCAACGGAAACGCACATCTGACTATCAGTAATATACAGAACTCTGACTGTTCACTACGCACTGGCAATACCACATTTTCCTTTTTTTTTTAACGGCTTTTATCAACACGTGGCCATCGCACTGAATATGAGTGGCGCACACATTATAAATTCTGGATATTATGACAACATACAATTCGAAGGAAAAGGCCACCAATCTTTTTCTTTTCACTATCTTATTTATTCCGATAAATTCTATAAACTAAACACACAAATTCTATAACCTACAACAATAACACATGAGAAATACCGCCCAGTGGGCATGGCTTTACATTGGTGATTCTCTACCTTATGGCCTCGTAATTATTTAACGCTACAGTGCACTTTCTGGATAGGATGGTGGATCTTTTATTATTTCTCACACTTCGACTCTCACAATCAGACCGAGCGGTACAGAAGGAACGAACATAACCCACTAATCTTTTGAAACTACCTTGCTACTCTCCCACGCAAACCAGACATACCCTAATTACATGACATACACCACACTACAACATGGAATACAACACAATAAATAGTCACAACACTATCACTTTCAGCTTTCCCACTTCAATTAGTATTTATCCCAGTTTCACACGACACTGCCCCACTTCGTAATTCTTCTTTCCTACTATGAACTCTGGAGATATATGCACGTCTTCCTGTGCAATGCAAGCCAAGTGGCGTTGCTGGATAGACGGCTGACTCACCTTGCTTCTCTCTCAGAGGATTATAGTTTGAATCAAGCGTCACACGGAAACATAACATGCAAAGTAATATTAAGAGCATATTCATCACACACGCGGGTCCTCAACTGATACCATGGCCGAGTACTTCTCTTTATCCTTTGTCTCATACACAGATTGAGACTCACACAGTACTCGCCACGTGGAAGTACTCGTCTCTAATTTCAAGTCCTGCACACGCCATTTCTTAAATATTTCAACTTATTGTACACACGCTAGTAATTCAGCTTAACTTAAGCACACGGAAGTATTTCAACTTATTGCTACACGTGGTTTCATTGTGACCGTTGGTCACTTCCGAAGATTACTACGATCCCATTAATATTACCTGCCTGACATTTAATTCTCCCCACAAAAGTTCCTGAAATAGAGAAATTATTATTTCAAACTACTCTTAAATATTCCACATGCATACCATGTCTCCACTCTTTTGTCTATACGGAGCACACCTAAGACAGGTCTTAACAACACAACATCCAGCGGCAGAGTGCCGAAACATGGCCGTTCTTCAGGTCCTCTCGCACCTCTGTCGAAGTGGGGGAGCACCTTGCTACCGTATTGGTCAGCCACATTTCAGACGCTCAAAGCTCAGGTAAATTTCATCTCTTTGGTCCCACCAAAGGTGGCCAAAGGATCGTCTCAAAGATGATCATATATTCACATTCACTATCTGCGGTTAGCAGACGACCATACATGCATTCATTTCACAGATCTCACCAAACTGGATGTAGGGATTTATTTTGTAGGAGTGCACATGTGATAAATTAAATAAATAAATTGTCATTCTTTCCCACACTGGTATCCGGCTTCGCTGTATTAATTGAAATTGAGTTATTTTTACAAAAAATTGTGTTGTTCTGACAAGAATAATGAAGTATGTTGTACCTATTTTCAATGTCGGACGGTACTGTGGAAAAAAAATAATTCTAATTTTATTTGTTTGTTTGTCTCTGTAGAACAGTAGGTTTTTCTTCTTCCTCTCTTAGAAATCAATATATACACTCCTGGAAATGGAAAAAAGAACACATTGACACCGGTGTGTCAGACCCACCATACTTGCTCCGGACACTGCGAGAGGGCTGTACAGGCAATGATCACACGCACGGCACAGCGGACACACCAGGAACCGCGGTGTTGGCCGTCGAATGGCGCTAGCTGCGCAGCATTTGTGCACCGCCGCCGTCAGTGTCAGCCAGTTTGCCGTGGCATACGGAGTTCCATCGCAGTCTTCAACACTGGTAGCATGCCGCGACAGCGTGGACGTGAACCGTATGTGCAGTTGACGGACTTTGAGCGAGGGCGTATAGTGGGCATGCGGGAGGCCGGGTGGACGTACCGCCGAATTGCTCAACACGTGGGGCGTGAGGTCTCCACAGTACATCGATGTTGTCGCCAGTGGTCGGCGGAAGGTGCACGTGCCCGTCGACCTGGGACCGGACCGCAGCGACGCACGGATGCACGCCAAGACCGTAGGATCCTACGCAGTGCCGTAGGGGACCGCACCGCCACTTCCCAGCAAATTAGGGACACTGTTGCTCCTGGGGTATCGGCGAGGACCATTCGCAACCGTCTCCATGAAGCTGGGCTACGGTCCCGCACACCGTTAGGCCGTCTTCCGCTCACGCCCAACATCGTGCAGCCCGCCTCCAGTGGTGACGCGACAGGCGTGAATGGAGGGACGAATGGAGACGTGTCGTCTTCAGCGATGAGAGTCGCTTCTGCCTTGGTGCCAATGATGGTCGTATGCGTGTTTGGCGCCGTGCAGGTGAGCGCCATAATCAGGACTGCATACGACCGAGGCACACAGGGCCAACACCCGGCATCATGGTGTGGGGAGCGATCTCCTACACTGGCCGTACACCACTGGTGATCGTCGAGGGGACACTGAATAGTGCACGGTACATCCAAACCGTCATCGAACCCATCGTTCTAC
The DNA here is from genome assembly GCF_023898315.1 of Schistocerca nitens. Classification (NCBI taxonomy): domain Eukaryota; kingdom Metazoa; phylum Arthropoda; class Insecta; order Orthoptera; family Acrididae; genus Schistocerca; species Schistocerca nitens. The sequence continues at coordinate 918,195,296 of NC_064614.1, read as the reverse complement.
CATTCCTAGACCGGCAAGGGAACTTGCTGTTCCAACAGGACAATGCACGTCCGCATGTATCCCGTGCCACCCAACGTGCTCTAGAAGGTGTAAGTCAACTACCCTGGCCAGCAAGATCTCCGGATCTGTCCCCCATTGAGCATGTTTGGGACTGGATGAAGCGTCGTCTCACGCGGTCTGCACGTCCAGCACGAACGCTGGTCCAACTGAGGCGCCAGGTGGAAATGGCATGGCAAGCCGTTCCACAGGACTACATCCAGCATCTCTACGATCGTCTCCATGGGAGAATAGCAGCCTGCATTGCTGCGAAAGGTGGATATACACTGTACTAGTGCCGACATTGTGCATGCTCTGTTGCCTGTGTCTATGTGCCTGTGGTTCTGTCGGTGTGATCATGTGATGTATCTGACCCCAGGAATGTGTCAATAAAGTTTCCCCTTCCCGGGACAATGAATTCACGGTGTTCTTATTTCAATTTCCAGGAGTGTATATCTTTTTGTTGTGAATGGGATGGATCAGAGGTACCATTTCGATTCTGATAAGGAAATGCAAAGGCAGCGTGACCTGGCCCCTTAAGAGGATGAATTTCCTGAAGGGGTAGTAATCTGACAATGTCGATGAAATGCTCACGCTGGGAACCCAGACCGTGAAAGGTAATTACTCGCTCTACTTACAAATAATCAGTGTTCCTTCTTTCCTTGCAGCAGCAAGCAATGTGTAGAACGTTGCACTTAATTTTTTTCCTTATTCTACAGCGGATGTGCCTGGGGGACAATTCACGCAGTATGGCGTGGATCGGATAGTGGTAGCGGCGAAAGTAACATCGAAACGGGATCCTGTGAGCTATGCTTCGCCAGAGGGCGTCGCTAGTCGCCACGTGGGAAGCTACCGCTGCCCCTCCCCCCTCCCCCCGCTATGGCCGCCACAGTCACCCCAGCTCTGAGTCGAGCAACAAGCTGTCGTCATTCCGGCTACCAGGTCAGGCCTTTGGCAGCAGCAGCAATAGTGGTAGTGGGAACTGTCGCCACGGTTAGGCTATTCCCACTGGCTTGACACGTAGTGTTTCTCTGCCTCGTGATGACTGGGTGTTGTGTGATGTACTTAGGTTAGTTAGGTTTAAGTAGTTCTAAGTTCTAGGGGACTGATGACCGTAGATGTTAAGTCCCATAGTGCTCAGAGCCATTTTTTTTAGACACGTTTGCGAATTTGTTCATGGTGCAGCGTATACTGATGTACTCACCTCTCTTACCGCGCTATATATACAGAAACTCTTGGGAGTTTCGCCTGTACCTACTGTCATTTAGCTTTTTTGTTTTATCAATAACCAGAAACCCATGATGTGAATGATTCCAGCAAACGGCACATATCCTTACAAAATCATTGAAAGACATGTCATTTCCCGCATGTGCTTGGTAAATGTGTTTTAAATTCAGATCGTCTTGTTTGAAGGCTATATAATGAGGTTTGCATTATCCTTACCCAACTTTTTCGGGATTCCGAAATATGTTTGGCTTTGATAAAATACATCAGCACCGATATGACGACCGAAACAGAAATATTGATCCTGGTTTTTCACAGCAACATCGTCAAATATGAGACAGTGTTTGGCTTTACTTTTTCAGGGGGGGGGGGGCGATATCACCACTGAATATCGTGTATGTAACGCCTTTTACACCGCACAATATCTCCTGAACAGCAGATACTTGGGCTGAAATAGTGTTTTTGAAAATACACAAACATTTTCAAATCGGTCTCCATCTACATGTGTTAGAAGCGTCTGGAGGTCGTTAGTCTTGCCACAATTGGATGGACCTACAATATTTGCCCGTCTATTATCAGGAACAAATATGCCATTCTTTTTCTTCTTCATCAGGTCTTCTTTTGCATCTTCACAGGACCAGTCAACAACAACGAAGTCCTTGCGACAAGGGTATTTCACCCATCCCACCTTAATGCCGCCTGCTTAGCTGGGTGATAACGTGCTTGCCTCCCATGCAAGCGGGCCCGGGTTCGATTTCCGGCCGGGTTGGAGATTTTCTCCGCTCGGGGCTGGGTGTTGTGTTTCCCTCATAATCACTGCATCCTCATCATTGGCCGCAAGTCGCCCAATGTGGCGCCGACTGAAATAAGACTTGCACTTGGCGGTCGAACCCGAATGGGACCTCCCGGCCAACAATGCCATACCATCATTTCATTTTTTCACCGACTACGTTAGGTGCTGACAAGTAGTAGGCATGTAAGGATGGTAATGGTGTGTTTAGCCACTATACTTCTGTCACATAACCAACTGAGCTACATTGGCTACACAGAGAATTCAGCTACATATTTACCCATGGTGAGTAACTTCATCATTTATTTTGACAATGACTGGTGAGAGGGTGTTTGAGGAAATTGTCTGCTGCTGCATGATTATGGGTGCCACATTGAAAATAATGATATTAATAAGTGTAATACTTGGACTATAATGAGGGAGGTATGAAATAAAACCAAACACAGTTTTTGAGATTGTATATACACTTTATTTATTTGAATATCGTACATCAGATGCAGTATTTCAAAAAACTCATCAGACTCTTTCTTTATCTTCTTCTATGCACCTGTACAGTATTTCCCAAATAAAGCTATTTGATATGAAACAAATTCCACATGTATCTCCTTCAAGCCGACAGGTAACTCACAATACTCTGATTTTTCACACGCACATTTAATATGTTTCTCTCTTGGCTCTGCATTCATAAACAAACTAAGATACTGCACCAAATCATCAACTTGTACACTATGGACACTTAGAAAGTCTGCAACATCACTGTATGTGGAGTCCATGCTTGGCAACCAACGACTTAGCCTCTCCAATGCAGGTTATAATGCAGTATCCATGTTCTATAATTTCATAACTGTGGCATGTCTTAGATAAACACTCTTGTCACCCAATTTCGCACATAGTGCAGTCATCACACACTCTTGTAATAGATAGCGTCACACCAGTAAGGCGAATGTCTGGGGTGGTACGAGTTGTACAATACTTTGTGCCCATCTGCTGATTTAGCGCTCTGCACTACATATTTCGGCCCAGTCGGACTCAGAATTAGGCACTTTAACACCCTTCGATGCATTTTCAGTTTCTATTCTCACATGCAAGCCCTAGTCATGATGTGCTTCTATACCCTCACGTAACTGTTTCATTCCACTTGGAATTAAATCTTATGTAGAACTGAAAAGCATGGGCACACTTGATACTTTCTTATCCACAGCATATGTACTCTGTCGCTGCACTATCACAGGGATGGTCTGATGGTATGGGTTGTATCTTGATGACCAGCACTGAGCTCCATCTTGCTGTTGTTTAGGACCTCCAGCAGCATTCGAGATGTCAGAAACAGACCGCACATCCTCATTGCCCAGCTCGATGAATGGGACAGACAACAACAGCTTCATATCCTCCTCCAGCAAGTGGGCTATGTGCGCTACATGAACCAGCGTGATCGCTATAGGTTCGGACATGCTGGAGGTTGTAGCTGTCGTAAGTCCAGAGGTTGGATAAAGCCTCGATAAGGTGCAGCTAAGGTTGCTCCAGGTCTGAATGCAGCAGAGGTCGACATGTTGACACTCGCTCCTGCGGGCTTTGACGTATCGAAGGCTATTGCTGAACAAAGAGGAGGAGGAAGTGTTACATACAGAACAAGACACAAAAACAACAAATAATAATAATAAAGGTAACTAGAAACAAAAAAGTGATATGGGATACTTACATTTCCATTTCTTCCTTTCCTGCAGGGCTGTGCTGGAGCTCAAGTGCTGCTGATGCCGCACAGCTCTTCCTCTTCTTCTTCTGCTGCTGCTGTTGGCTGACTGAGTGACACCGATGCCTTGGAGCTGCTGAGCCTGTTCTATATCCCCTCTGATGATATCACCACATACTGCCATTCTATTGGCCAAAGCCTATCATGTGACCCATTCGGGGCTCCTATAGATCCCCGCCCTTTTTCTAGACCGCCATCATGGGTTACATCATGGAAGAGGAGTGAGGGGGGGGGGGGGGGGGAGGGCCAACAGTGCACCTCTCGTGGCGGTGTTGTGAACTAGGCCAGTTGGTCTCCAAACCTCAAGGTGGTCACCTATGGCTCATTGTGAAATAGGGCGAAGCCGAAGTGGGGTGTTAGGCAATTTCAAAAAAGATAGGCAGTTCCAGCACAAGCATCTATTTGCTTTGTTTTGTTTTGTTTTAGAGCGCAGAAACAACTAGGGTCATATGTGCCCATGTCAAAACTCTAGAACACGAAGACAAAGAGAGGAGTTAAAAATGACTACACCACACCCCAATCGATAAAAGAGAGGACAGCTACAAACAGGGACATGGAGAGAGGTCTATAAAATACGTCACAGGGTAACTGAGGTCCAGAAATAAAAATTAAATGGTCTTTGGCAGTTTGCTACGATGGATAAAAAGTAAAATCCGCTCGACAGCCCAAGCGTTGTTCGCTAAAACGGCCGATAACACAGATGGCAAACACATCTATCTGTGTGAGTACTGAAATGGATCTTCACACCATCCAACTGCACTGTCATTATTTGTCGAAAAGTATTCACCAAACGCTCATCCCTTTTCTTTCCACTCATTGTATAGGAGGCTATGAATACAGTGCTCAGCCGAGTGTCTGCATGTAGTACACTTATCAAATTCATTCCTGCTCATCATCAGCATTTCCTCAATTGCACACATTGCTTGCACAGGAGTGGGTGAACGTATTGCTTCTTGCATTTCGGAAGACTGACTGGACTTTTATCGAATTACCTACAGTTACAGCATATGCATTTGTCAGCATGAGTTGCAAAGTGTAATTTAGCTCCATCCTGCTGCATCTTCATTATTTGATGAAGCATATTCATCTTCACCAAATATCATTGCTTTCCAAACATAGTGCAGGTGGCTATCAACACAGTTCTTAGCAGCAAGATTACAGCTAATATATCCATTAAACTCCTCCTTGTACAGCACAGACATCTCATCCACTGAACACAGTAAACAATTATGTCTATCCTCCCAGTCCAGCAGCTAGACACGGACTGAGTCTGTTTCCCACCATTGTTGCCCAGACCACCATCTTGGATTATGTCAGAGGAGGGGAGAGGGGGAAGGCCAACAATGCCCTCTGATAAACCAGGTAAGTTGGACTCCAGACCTCATGGTGAACACAGTGGATGGAGCTGCTGTCTACGACAACTCAAATTGTTTAAGTAAACAATGCATACAAATTAAAGTCCTAAGTCCATCCTATCCAGCAGCCCAGCACAGACTGAAGCCAATTTCCTGTTGGGGGAGGGGTGGGATGGGAGAGGAGGGAAGGGGGGAGGGCGGGAGTGGAGGAGAGAGAGGGTGGGGTAAGTTAGTGGAGGTAGACCAATTGATCTATTTTCCAGCCAAAATTTGAACTTCCCAACATGACGTCGCTGCAACTTTGCCACATCTATGGTCGACATCTTGAATAAATTTGGCAACAGTTCAGAGTGAGGTAGCGCTGTCTGCGCCCCAATATACACGTAAGACGTAACAGACCATTTATTTAGTAAATTTGTACACATATTGAAACGCGGTTTTCGGCAAACGTTAGTGTGTCGAGGACGCTATATTTTTGGTAATGTTTATTAGTGCGACATTCTGTGGTTCTCCGACATGTCTACATCATTTGAGAGCTTGTCATCGTGAACGAGCACTTGGACTGCTCGAAGCCAGTCAATAAGTAACTACGTTGGCCACACTAATGGCTGTGTGAAAAAGAGCCGCCGAAGGTCGAAATGCTATGCGAAAGCATGCTCATGGTCATACACGGACCACCACACCGCAAGAGACGAAAAGGAAAGGACATTCATTCCGCGGCAGATCACTGCAGATCCTGCAATCGTTTGATGGTTCAAATGGCTCTAAGCACTATGGGACTTAACATCTATGGTCATCAGTCCCCTAGAACTTAGAACTACTTAAACCTAACTAACCTAAGGACAGCACACAACACCCAGTCATCACGAGGCAGAGAAAATCCCTGACCCCGCCGGGAATCGAACCCGGGAACCCGGGCGCGGGAAGCGAGAACGCTACCGCACGACCACGAGCTGCGGACAATCGTTTGATGACTACAGTTCCCGCCAACAAAGGACCGCTGAGGTGTCGGACACACTGGATAGTGAAGATAAGGAAAGTATGGGATGGAATGTGTACTTCCTGGACCTAAAGCCTATAGAGCTTGCCTGGGATGATCTTGGCTATGAACAGCCCCTCCCGGAACCGTGAAAGAACTGAAAACCGTGAGACAAAACGCCCGAAAGACTCCTCGACAAATTGGTAGCCAGCATGAACAAAATATTCATCAGTGCCCGAGGATGGCATATTTCCTTACGGAGAGTCCGACATCGACCTTTATGTTGGGAGTTTGACCTGTGTCAGACACGAATGTTATACTGTCTGTTACACTGCTTTTCCATGCGGTGAAATATTTATCATTTTTCATTATAAATAAACAGCTCCGTATCTTTAAATGAAACAACAAGTTTACTGTTAGCAGTCACTGTTTATTTATCTCCAGGACGCGTTTCAAAGGTTTAAACCTCCATCGTCAGGTGGATTTACATTTGTTAGTATAACTTGTGTGTGTGTGTGTGTGTGTGTGTGTGCGTGTGGTGTGTGTCGGTTGGTTGTTTTGGGGAAGGAGACCAGACAGCGTGGTCATCCGTCTCATCGGATTAGGGAAGGATGGGGAAGAAAGTCGGCCGTGCCCTTTCAGAGGAACCATCCCGGCATTTGCCTGGAGTGAGGTGTGTGTGTGTGTTGTGTAACGATTTTATGGAGGAGTCGTAACACAACTCACACACAGATGTCATACTAACAAATGTAAATCCAGCTGACGATGCAGGTTTAAATCTTTGAAACGCGTCGTGGAGATAACTAAACAGACTGGTAACAGTAAATTTTTTGTCTAATTTAATGTCAATAACAGTCACGGTAAAGCCTAACATAAAATGTTCGGATTTGAAGCTCCATATCTATTACGTATGTACTGTCGATCATTGCCTGTGATTATCCCTACCGAACAACGCCTCTGTTCCATGGCAATAGTCACGCAGTGTAACTGAGGTGTATTACAGCATCTACGAGGCATAATAATATTACCACTCACATTCAGAATTCTCTTCGCAGTGTCATGTTTACTAATACTGATACGAAATTATTTGCTGTAACATTTTCGTTTATAAAGATTTTTAATATTTTAAAATCACCATAACTCTCGGTCGGCAATTGTTAACTATGGCTGACGTAAGACGAACACTAATTCGTACTAGAAGTAAGTATGATGGTCTGTATTTCAAAGGGTCTGCATTTTTCTGTCTCAAAATAATATTTTTCTTATATTTTTGCTTCGCATTATACGGTAATAAAAACTGGAGAATTACGGAAAGTGGTTCCATAAATGTCAATCGGATTCGAATAGCGCCAGGTGTTCTTTATGGCCCTACCACAAAGAAATGGAGCGGCGATTTGTTCGCCGTCTTCCCACCATTCATCTAACTGAATGTCTACGTGGACTGGTTCTCCGGGACGGCATAAATATGAAATAAGTAAATATCCGATGTTTTATGTATGAAAGCACAGAGTACAGAAAGGAAAACTTCTGGTCGTTTGTCTTTTAAAGATTGCTCCTAAGGAATATCTGATACAGTCTCTTTTCTGGCGAGCAGGGAAGAAAAGTCGCGAGCAACTTTGAGGAAATAATGTGTTCATTCATAATGGCGTATTCAGACAGGCAGCAGTAAAGCGAATTGTTACGAACGAGCAATTGGAAGGCGGGCGCTCGAGCCGGCTGCAAGAAGAGTTATTTGCGGAGGACAATGCCTTGCTGACTTCCGGGAGACAATTCACCTGATTTCTTAAAGAAAACTGGAGCTGTTCTTCAAAAACCGACGGATTCTGTGAGAAACCGTAGGTCGGAAAGTTGCCAGTACGTAAAGCTCTCTTGTTACGGCGTATTCTTTTTGTGTGAGAGATACAAAGGCGTACGTCTCTTAGCACGAACTACACTTTAGGCTGTGAACCCTGTTATTTCACTGACAGAAAACTATCCGCGGTCAGATCAAAGTTTGGAGTCACACAGAGCTTTACTTGCTACTTTGTTCAAAGAACGTCAGGGAAAATGTAAGTCCGTAACAGACATTCAGAGTGCGTTTAGGAACTTCAGATTGGTCTAAAATATAAAGTGTTTTTATAGCAGACGAATATGGGATTAGATTTTTTTCTGTTCACAATACAAGTCCGAATGAACAGATACCATATATATATATATATATTACTTCTCTTCAAATCACATTAATCATGGAATGGAAACACACAGCAACAGAACGTACCAGTGTGACTTCAAACCCTTTGTTACAGGAAATGTTCAAAATGTCCTCCGTTAGCGAGGATACATGCATCCACCCTCCGTCGCATGGAATCCCTGATGCGCTGATGCAGCCCTGGAGAATGGCGTATTGTATCACGGCCGTCCACAATACGAGCACGAAGAGTCTCTACATTTGGTACCGGGGTTGCGTAGACAAGAGCTTTCAAATGCCCCCATAAAGGAAAGTCAAGAGGGTTGAGGTCAGGCGAGCGTGGAGGCCATGGAATTGGTCCGCCTCTACCAATCCATCGGTCACCTAATCTGTTGTTGAGAAGCGTACGAACACTTCGACTGAAATGTGCAGGAGCTCCATCGTGCATGAACCACATGTTGTGTCGTACTTGTAAAGGGACATATTCTAGCAGCACAGGTAGAGTATCCCTTATGAAATCATGATAACGTGCTCCATTGAGCGTAGGTCGAAGAACATGGGTCCCAATCAAGACATCATCAACAATGCCTGCCCAAACGTTCACAGAAAATCTGTGTTGATGACGTGATTGCACAATTGCGTGCGGATCCTCGTCAGCCCACACATGTTGATTGTGAAAATTTACAATTTGATCACGTTGGAATGAAGCCTCATCCGTAAAGAGAACATTTGCACTGAAATGAGGATTGACACATTGTTGGATGAACCATTCGCAGAAGTGTATCCGTGGAGGCCAATCAGCTGCTGATAGTGCCTGCACACGCTGTACATGGTACGGAAACCACTGGTTCTCCCGTAGCACTCTCCATACAGTGACGTGGTCAACGTTACCTTGTACAGCAGCAACTTCTCTGACGCTGACATTAGGGTTATCGTCAACTGCACGAAGAATTGCCTCATCCATTGCCGGTGTCCTCGTCGTTCTAGGTCTTCCCCAGCCGCGAGTCATAGGCTGGAATGTTCCGTGCTCCCTAAGACGCCGATCAATTGCTTCGAACGTCTTGCTGTCGGGACACCTTCGTTCTGGAAATCTGTCTCGATACAAACGTACCGCGCCACGGCTATTGCCCCGTGCTAATCCATTCATCAAATGGGCATCTGCCAACTCCGCGTTTGTAAACATTGCACTGACTGCAAAACCACGTTCGTTATGAACACTAACCTGTTGATGCTACGTACTGATGTGCTTGATGCTAGTACTATAGAGCAATGAGTCGCATGTCAACAGAAGCACCGAAGTCAACATTACCTTCCTTCAATTAGGCCAACTGGCGGTGAATCGAGGAAGTACAGTACATACTGACGAAACTAAAATGAGCTCTAACATGGAAATTAAGCGTTTACGGACACATGTCCAGATAACATCTTTTCTTTATTTGTGTGTGAGGAATGTTTCCCATTACCTTCCTTCAATTAGGCCAACTGGCGGTGAATCGAGGAAGTACAGAACATACTGACGAAACTAAAATGAGCTCTAACATGGAAATTAAGCGTTTCCGGACACATGTCCAGAGCCGGCCGGAGTGGCCGAGCGGTTAAAGGCGCTACAGTCTGGAACCGCACGACCGCTACGGTCGCAGGTTCGAATCCTGCCTCGGGCATGGATGTGTGTCATGTCCTTAGGTTAGTTAGGTTTAAGTAGTTCTAACTTCTAGGGGACTTATGACCACATCAGTTGAGTCCCATAGTGCTCAGAGCCATTTGAACCATTTGAACCATGTCCAGATAACATCTTTTCTTTATTTGTGTGTGAGGAATGTTCCCTGAAAGTTTGGCCGTAACTTTTTGTACCACCCTGTACATTTAAGGCTCACCGGCCATTTGACATCTTCTTGCGTGCAGGTGCGCAAACAGTGCCCGAATTCTTACGGGAATCGGCTGTAAAGCCGCGAGTAATGGGTATAATGGGCAGAGGTACTATGAATATAGAGCGAGACCATACGTTGCGAATGTGGGTCTCACGGGAGGCGTGCCAGAGATAAGTCCCTGTAGTCGCACTATCCTCCGTGTGCTCGGTGGCTTAGATAGCTGGCACGGTAGCTCAACGTGTTCGGTCAGAGGGTTTAGATACCCTCTGTAATAAAAAAACTGACTGCACGGATCAACGAACAAACTGAACGAGCGTCATCGGACGTCCGCCACGAACAAATTCAACGAACAAAATAGATCAAAATAAGATTTAAAAAAAAAGGTAAGGCGAGTGCTCGTGATAAGCGGGAAATCCGAGTTCTAGTAACGGTACAGAACGAATTTTAAATTTCCGGCACGGTAGCTGAGCGTGTTCGGTCAGGGAGCTGGTTGGCCTCTGTAATAAAAAACTGAGTGAAAGGATCAACAACGGACTTAAACGGATGTCATGTGACGTCCGCAACGACCAAACACAATGATCAACAACGAACAAAATGAAAAAAAAGATGGCCAGAGCGTCTGCCATGTAAGCAGGAGATCCCGGATTCGAGTACCGGTCGAGGTGCAAATTTTCAACTGTCCCCATTGATTTATATCGACGCCTGTATGCAGCTAGGGGTATTCATTTCATTCTAACAAGTGAAAATGTACGATTATAATTTGTTCTTGTTTGTGTATTTATTTCCTATGAACTACATAATAAAGCTCGGCTGAGTTTGTATGTGGCGTAAAAGTTTTACTACAAACGATGGGCATTCAATAAGTAATGCATCACATTTTTCTTCTTGGCAAATTTGGGTTGAAAACGTGGAATTTGTTGTGGGGCATCGTGGAATATTCCCGCTTCAGCTCCTATAGTTTTATGAAGTTCCGATAGGTGGCGGTGTTATCCGTAGAGTAGAAAATGTCGTCTTTAACGGTGGTGCGTTCCGAGCAGAGTTTGTTATGGCGGGAAACCAGAGCGTCGCAGATATTGGTAGACGCCTGCAGGAAGACCTGGCAGTGAACAAAAGCGCAGTGAGTCGTTGGGTGGGCACCTGACATCATATTGGACAAGCCGTCTGTCGTCATCGCAACGAGGCGGAGTACACCTGTCCGATATCCCTCGTACTGGCCGGCAGCACACAGCTGTGACTCATGCAATGTTGGAACGCCCGGCCACTATCATTCATGGTGATCGACGGATCACGAACAGATACCTGGCTGCTCAACTGGACATCTCTGTTGGTCGTGCTGACACATTCGCCCACCAGATGGGGTGCTCAGAGGCGTGTGTCCTCTGCGTTCCTCGCCGCCTAACAGGAGACCATAAAGGGCAACGAAGGACTATCTGTGCGGGAGTGCTTGCGCGTTACGAGGTTGATCGTGACAATTTTTTGACAAACATCGTCACAGGCGATGAAAACCTCGAACCGGAAAGAAAACGGCAGGTCATAGAGTGGCTCCACACAACCTCTCCTCTCATACACTCAGCCGGTGAACATGACGAATGTCTTCTGGGACTCTGAAGGGATTATTCCGGTTGATTTTCTCCCTCATGGTGCAACGATCAACTCTGAAGTGTGTTGTGCTACCCTCGAGAAACTGAAGAACCAACTTCAGCGTGTTCGTTCTCTCCATGACAACGCAACGTGTCACGCAGGTGTGCGCATCCGAGAGGAGTTCACACAACTTCAATGGACTGTTCTTCTTCATCCGCCCCACAGCCCGGATCTCGTGCCTTCCGACTTGATCCAAAGTAGGATGCACTCCGCGGAAAGGAATACTTGGATGATTGAGATGTTACGGTTGCAGCAAGACCAGTAGAGTGCTACCATGCGGGCATACGGACCCTCCCAGGGAGGTGGCGTGAGGCCGTCCAGTTGAACGGAGATTGTGTTGAAAACTACGGTTTTTTAGCCAAAAGAATATGAAATTCCACAAGAACTCGAACAATCGTGAAAGCAATCACTGAGGAACAACCAGGACGAATGACAAGTCGACACACACAGAAAACCCGAAGCGGTCTGCGACCAAATATACGACGTCCGATGAGACTACCGACCGAAAGACCAACCAAGGTCGTCCCCACTCAAGTCATGTGTGTCAGCAACAGCCGGGCGAGGCTTGGCTGTCCGGACCTCACTGCAGCTCCACCCCGACTCAACTCTTTGTCCGTTCGGAACTGGGAAACACGGCGACCCGGGCACACCAGCTCGGACCCAACCATGCAGAGGTAACACTTGGCCATTGGCCACCTGACATCTCTGCACAAGGAAGGAGCCGACCCACGTCCGGCAGGATGACCAACTGACGAGGCCTAGAAATGGTCAAAAGACCACACACGTGGTCCGATGAGACGACCGACCGAACGACCAACCAACGGTCGTTCCCGCTCCAGTCTCCTTCCGTCGGACAGTGCATGTGTGTCGCAAGCGGTCGGCGAGTACTGGCTGTGCGGACCTCACTGACGCTGCGTCCCGACTGAAATCCCGACACACGACGAGCCGGAAATACTAGCGGTCGCTTCAAAAATAATACGACACTGCTCTTATCGATACGCGCTGCTGCTGCCACTCACGGGTAGGCAAGCCAGCAACTTAGTGGCGCCAGTAAATCGAATAAGAAACGAGGCGACAGTTCCGTAAAGAGAAGCTGTCAAGAAAGAAACGGCATGAACACGAGCCGCGCACGGCTTAGAAATAATATTCTGTATTGGAATCCTGAATAAAATCAATTGCTTTCAGAAAGAAAATGTGTTGCATTAGTTACTGAACGTCTCCCTTAAGTGGATTCTGCACTCACTCCACGGAAAATGACGTCAATTTTATCCAAGATCCATCGAAAAGTGCTGGAAAAGACTATAGATGATACGATAATTGCTCAATAACACAAGGGGCTGATGACATGGAATCAGTTTTCATTCGGATGTACCGTTGATGTGGAATTCAGAATTTGATGAAGCTCCCCTTCTCTAGTCTATCTGATGCAATCCTTTTCATGTCTGCATACCTATTGCAATCCACATCCTTTCGAAGATGACTGTTGTAGTCGAGCCTTGGTATACGTACTCCACACACCTACCTTATTGTTATCTAAGAATAAGCTGGAAGCGATATTTCGTATCAACAGTGTTTTGTTCCTTCGACAATGGCGAAATGCCGAAATTCGTAAGGAAGAAATAAAATAAATATTTTGTGGCCACGACAAGAGTACCATTGTAAGAGCAGAACGGGAACACCTCAATTCAAAGCTTTTATACAATACTAGCTGTTACCGGCAAAAATAGTTCAAATGGCTCTGAGCACTATGCAACTTAACTTCTGAGGTCATCAGTCGCCTAGAACTTATAGCTAAATAAACCTAACTAACCTAAGGACATCACACACATCCATGCCCGAGGCAGGATGCGAACCTGCGACCGTAGCGGTCACGCGGTTCCAGACTGAAGCGCCTAGAACCGCACGGCCACACCGGTCGGCTGTTACCGGCAACTGTGCTCGTATAGCAGTAGTTTTGTTGTGATGATTGATGCTGAGTAAGGAAGATGGTGTGTGTCTGCAGAGTCAGTTACCGTCAGGTGCCTACCTGTTCGGGTGAGCATAGCACGTGATGTGTGCCACACCCTCCCTGCACCCCGCCCCTCACTCCACGAAACTGCTCCAACGCATGCACGGCGGCAAGTGCAGAGTCGTTGCCGAGCAGTGTGTGACGTGAGCAGAAACGCTCATCTCTGCATCCTGCTATTGGAATAGCTCTACATTACACAACGTGGACATCACACAAGAAGTTTAATTAATTTTTTACGTGATTCACTGATGTATAAAAGATGCCCCATTTCTTGCTTCATCCTCTTAAGAGTCGATATTCTCTGAACTTTATAGAGTTGTGTATGTTCTTCCTCAGGGATAACGTACCTCCATGCCAAATTCCATCTAAATCGAGCCCTGGTTTATTTGTGAGAACATACCAGACAGCAGTTTCAAGACACTGAAAACATCCTCACAACTGACCTAAACAAAATGCGTGAGTATATCACCAAATGGAGGCTGATACCAAATCCCACAAATACTGAAGTCAGCTGTTTCCATTTGAACAACAGAATGGCAGGATATGATCTGAAGGTTCATATAAATAACAGTCAACTGCGATATCAGCCCCATCCAAAGTACCTGGGAGTCACTCTAGATAGAACATTATCCTCCAAAAAACACCTGGAAAATGTATCCAATAAAGTAAGCTCACGGAACAGCCTCATTCAGAGGCTCTGCAGCACTAACTGGGGAGCAGCAGCAGACACACTACGACCCTCTGCACTCGCCTTAGTGTACTCTGCAGCCGAGTACTGTGCACCAGCGTGGTTAAACAGAAAGCATGTAAACAAGGTGGACAGCCAGTTCAACGCTGCTAAGAGAGCCATAACTGGATGCATAAAGACTACCCCACTATATTGGCTTCCAACACTTACAAGGGAACCTCCCCATCGCATCCCCCTCAGATTTGGTTATAAGTTGGCACAGTGGATAGGCCTTGAACAACTGAACACAGATCAATCGAGAAAACAGGAAGAAGTTGTGTGGAACAATGAAAAAAATAAGCAAAATATACAAACTGAGTAGTCCGTGCGCAAGATATGCCACAACAGGTAGAACGTGAGCTCAGGAGCGCCATGGTCCCGTCGTTAGCGTGTGCAGCTGCGGAGCGAGAGGTCCTTGGTTCAAGTCTTCCCTCGAGTGAAAAGTTTACTTTTTTTTCGCAAAGTTATGATCTGTCCGTTCGTTCATTGACGTCTCTGTTCACTGTAATAAGTTTAGTGTTTGTGTCTTGCGACCGCACCGCAAAACCGTGCGATTAGTAGACGAAAGGACGTGCCTGTCCAATGGGAACCGAAAACATTTGATCGCAAGGCCATAGGTCAACCGATTCCTCCACAGGAAAACACGTCCGATATATTCTATACGACACTGATGACGGCATGTGCGTCACATGACAGGAATATGTTGTCGACCCACCTAACTTGTACACTTGGCGAATGGGTAAAAAGATTCTTCTACCTTGCCCGATTTAGGTTTTCTTGTGGATGTGATAATCATTCCCAAAAAGTGATGAAAACATAAGAGTTTGTCATGGACGGACGGACAGAAAATAATTGTCTGAAAATAAAAAATTAAACTTTTCACTCGAGAGAAGACTTGAACCAAGGTCCTCTCACTCCGCAGCTGCTCACTCTAACCGCGGGACCACGGCGCTCCTTATCTCACATACTCCTTGTTGTTGTCTATCTTGCGCATGGACTACTCAGTTTGTATATTTTGCTTATTTTTTTCATAGTTCTACACAACTTCTTCCTGTTTTCTCGATTGATCTGCGTTCAGTTTTTCAAGGCCTATCCACTGTGTCAACTTATAACTAAATCTGAGGGGGGTGCGATGGGGAGGTTCCCTTGTTAGTCATATAGCTCCAACCTCCCTGCGAAGACAGGAAGCTCTGATGAAGGAATACACAAAAATAATGAATAACGCCTACTTCCTATACATGAAGATGTCCCAACTTTGGAAAGAATACGACTCCGCTCCAGAAATCCCCCTTTAAGACTGGCCCAACAACTGTCACCTGCCAACTTCAGTATGGATACTAAATGGCACGAGAGCTGTGGTGATAGTGTCTCCCCTGACAACCGTGAACTTATCTGTCCATCAGAGAAACCTAAGGGATTTGAACTTCCACGACAGCTATGGAAAAGCCTAAACAGAATCCGAACACACAATCTACACAAGTGGGGAAAGCTTCCCAGCCTTAGCTGTGACTGTGGGGCACCTAATCAAACAATACAGCACATCACCCAGGACTGTGTATTAAGACCCTACCAGGGTAGTCGGGCTGACTTCTCCAATGCCACACCGCCCTGCCTCGAATGGATCGCCAATTTGGACGTCAGAATTTGAAGACTTGTGTAACGCAAAATATCTGCTGTGATGTTACTTTTTATTGTGTTTATGTATTATATTTTATCTGAATATGTATCCTTCTGTATTTTATAGTGTATTTTATCATATAATTTCATAATGTAATAAGTGTAAACCATGTGTGTAGCGCCATATGCTAAATAAATAAATAACCAGACATAATCTCTCACTTTCGCATTTAATAATTTTAGTATGGAAATATGTATTAAACACATTGAGGATTGTAAAAAAAATCATTGCGTTAAATAGTATTACGTGGAACATTTTCTTATGCCATTCCAGGGTTAGGCCTCGGGCCTGATCTGGTCCCACCATCTCATCCTCGGTCTTCCCCCACTTCTCTTGCCCCACGTTCAGTTGCACGTTTAGGAAGTCTTTTTGGCGACATACGAAGCACATGTTTTCTCTTTTCTTCTTTCTATTGGATTGCCTTTTGGATTACTGGTTGCATCCCGAATTCTTCTCTCATTACTTCATTTATGATTTTGTCTTTCCTAGTACAGTCATTCACTGTGTTAGAAATTTAATTTATGATGCTTCCAGTTGTAAATGTTTATTTCTCAGCGTCCAACTTCCGGCATCATGTGGTAAAGTAGGGACTGCCTTGACTTTAGAAAATTTCAGTTATTTCACTTTCCTTATTTTAGCCTTAAGTGTGCTCATTATGGGCCACATGTGCTGGTAAGAAGTCCATAATGACAAATAACAGAATTTGCACAAATATTATGAAGTTCAAAATTAAAAGAGGAATGAGGTTTCTAAGGGAGTAAATATTTTTCCCTGATTAGCATAATATTCTTCAAATCAATAAGTGACTTGTAGTACACGCTCTCTAAAGTTGCGAGTATTCTTTCTCAGCGCACAAGCTATGTCCACACAAAATTTCATCAAAATTGATTCAGCGGTTTACTCGTGACAATATTAGTAGGGATATATTAAGAGCTGGGGTTTGGTTCTGGCGAGGGGAAGCGATCAGAGTTCGTTACGGTGTCTCCTTCCCTGTCCCCCCACACCCCACATCACACTTGCTAATGAAACTCACTGTCATGCCTACCATACTCACGTTTAACGAGTGACAGATGGGTACGACAACATAACATAAAACGTTTAATATCTACATCTACCTAAACACTCCACAAGCCACCGTACGTTGCGTGGTGGAGGGTACCCTGTACTACTACGTACTTGTCATTTCCCCTCTTGTTCCTCTCGCAAACAGAGCAAGGAAAAAACGAGTGCCTGTCGCCTCCGAATGCGCCCTAATACCTCGTAACTTGCGCGTGGTTTTACGCGGCAGTAGAACAGTTCGGCTGCCAGCTTCAAATGACAGTTCTCTAAATTTTCTCACTAGTATTTCTCGAAGAGAACGTCGCCTTCCCTCGAGGGATTCCTATTTGAGTTCCCGACGCATCTCCGTAACACTTACATGTTGTTCGAACCTACCTGTAACATCATAGCAGCCAGACTCTGGATTGCTCCGATATCTTCCTTCAATCCGACCTGGTACGGATCCCAAACACCCAAGCAGTACTCAAGAATAGGTCACTCCAAGTGAGCAACTCTTTCCTAAAATTCTCCCAATAAAAAGACGTCCAGTTTTCAAATGGTTCAAATGGCTCTGAGCACTATGGGACTCAACTGCTGAGGTCATTAGTCCCCTAGAACTTAGAACTAGTTAAACCTAACTAACCTAAGGACATCACAAACAGCCATGCCCGAGGCAGGATTCGAACCTGCGACCGTAGCGGTCTTGCGGTTCCAGACTGCAGCGCCTTTAACCGCACGGCCACTTCGGCCGGCGTCCACAGTTTTCACACGCTCGTTCCATCTCATATCGTTTTGCAAAGTTACACCCAGATATTTAAACGACTTGACTCTGTCAAGCAGGACACTAGTAATACTGAATCCGAACATTACATGTTTATCCTTCCTACTCATCCGAATTAACTTGCGTTTTTCCAGATTTAGGGCTAGCTACCATCCATCACACCAACTGGAAATTTTGTCCGAGTCATTTTGTATCTTCCTACAGTCAATCAACTTCGACATCTTACCGTAGACCACAGTACAATCAGAAATCAATCGTAGATTGCTGACTACCCTGTCCTCCATATCATTTATATATAGAGAGAACAACAGCTGTCCTAACACACTTCCCTGGGGGCTTTGACGATATACTTATTTCTGATAAACAGTCGCCGTCGAAGGCAACATACTGGATTCTATTATTTAAGCAGTCTTCGAGCCACACAAATATCTGTGAAATTATTCCATATGCTCGTACCTTCGCTAACGGCCTGCATTGGGGCACCTTGTCAAATGCTTTCCGGAAATATGGAAATATGGAATCTGCCTGTTGCCCTTCATCAATAG
The DNA here is from genome assembly GCF_023898315.1 of Schistocerca nitens. Lineage (NCBI taxonomy): Eukaryota > Metazoa > Arthropoda > Insecta > Orthoptera > Acrididae > Schistocerca > Schistocerca nitens. The sequence continues at coordinate 918,176,709 of NC_064614.1, read as the reverse complement.
TTCTCTGTATATCATGTGAGAAGAAAGCAAGCTGAGTTTCGCACGAACAATGCTTTTTAAAACCGTTCTGATTGCTGGACATAAGCTTCTTCGTCTCAAGAAAGTCTATTATATTCCAACTGTGAATATGTTCAAGAATTATGGAGCAAACAGAATTAGGGATAGTGGTCTGTAATTTCGCGGGTCCGTTCTTTTACGTTTCTTATATAATGCAGTCGCCAGCGCTTTTTTCCCAGGTCGCTGGGGACTTTTTGCTGGGCGGGAGATCCACGATAAATGCGAGCTAGGTAAGGGGGCAATGCCGTACACTCTGTAAAATCGAACTGGGATTCCGTCCGGACCTGGTGATTTATTTGTTGTCAAATCTTTTAGTTGTTTCTCTACGCGAGGTGTGCTTATTTCTATGTCGTCCATAAGAGAGTCTGTCCGATGGTTCGGTTCTCCTGCGTGAACGACGTGTAATTTATAACTAGGCTTTCGTTTTGCGCACAGATCTTTCCACTGACGTACGAATCTCTACTAACATTCGCTTGTCGTCATTTGTGTGTCCCCTTTTGAACTTAGAGTGCCACAGCCTCTGCTTCCTGAGCATGCGCCTTATTTCAGTATTAAACCATGGTGGGTCTTTTCCATCCTTTATCCACTTACGAGGTACGCAACTCTCCAGACCGCGATTTACAATCTACTTAAACTTTGTCCAGGATTCCTCTACCTCCATCTTATTGGAACTGAGTGATGCCAGTTCAATGTCTAAATGAGACGTTCATAACTGTTTATCTGCTTTATCTAGCAGAAAAACTCTCCTAGCCTTCTTGACTACTTCATTAATTTTCGTAATCATAGTTGCTGTAATGACATCATGATTGCTAATCCCCGTTATTATACTACTATTGTTGATAAGGTCCGACCCATTGGTAGCTACAAGATCATCAGACAATTGTTTTATTACAGTAAATATATAACATATTTTAATACATTAATAATATGTTTACGTGAGCGAATGGTACATTGCTTCAGTGAAACATCCAAGAAATTTCAGTTCAGTAAAATATAGCCTTTGCAAGGTGCTGAGGCTAGCAGTGTATTTAACACTAAATTCTTCTAGAATCTACATATGTAAATGATGCTCTAAGCCCCCCCTATTCTAACTCCGACTTTTGCTGTTGCACATGGATTAAAAAGATACGCGAACTGACTGTAATCAACCCTGCAAGTGGAGTAGAAAAGAGTTTGGCACCTGCAATAATTTAATTTGACAAATAAGTTTAATAAAGGGAGGTTTCATTAACGTAGTGAGAAATGATAGGGTTGCTCTACCGATTAACAGAATGAAAGTTCTGTCCAAAATAACAATATGATTTATTAAGACTAAACACAAAATAATAAACAAAAACACACGAAACATTTACAATACATCAAATTGGCTCAAATTGGATACTCAAACAAACGCTGTGAAGGTGAAGTTGTCCCTAAACTAGATTGTGACGTTTATGACGAAGTGGTATGTGGAGGCAATTCCTTGCCACTCAAATCTTAAGAGAGACACACAGCTAACCCAACATTAATTGCTGCTACATTAGTGAGAACTCAGACAATGAACACCCAAGACAGAACAAAGTTAGAAAAGACGAACAGGCGTGCTCTGCTGAGCTCTGATTATCGCCTAGCAAAAATGCCTGCTTTGCTGGTGCTGCGGACGTACATTACCAAGCTGTCTTCTTAGCTGCAAGGACACGATCTGGCGTACTGGAAGCGATGGCTGGTTGCTTCGACGTCCCGTCGTGGTGATGATAATGTCGCGAGTATAGCCCGAAACAAATTGTCCTGGTCTTGTTGTTCCAGACTACAGACTTCCTATCAATACAAACGTGCCTCTGAGGGAGACGAAGAAGGCTCCCCACACAATCACTGATGGTACAGTGATTGATTTTCACAAGCGAAGTCACCCAGTAACTCCGATACAGTCAACTTTAGCCAAAACTGCCCAAGACAGACAACATAGGCCGCTTGTACGCAGAATGCTCAATTGCCAACTGTACTCGGAAAGTTACGTTGAAGTCGAAACTTCAGCAACTTTGTTAAACAGTCAATCAAATAAAAGTATATTAGATAGCCAACGGAAGGCAGGCTGTCCAGAGCAGCGAGAGCTCAGTGTTGTAACCTACTCCGACTGAAAGGCGAGAGCCGACTCCCCACAAAAGCACCCGTACAAACTGAACACAGAACATTCCCGCCCCCACGACAGTGGCCGTGGTTAACCGTTCCAATCAGCAACTCGAAAACTGGCGGAAAATTTCACTCTATTGCCGGAGCACTACCATTCCACCAATGGAGATTCTTGGCGCCAATTTCTGCGCTGATTTTGCTGCGTCACGGAGCTATGCCCTGAGCAAGCCAATCACAGTTACGATTTTGCAGAAAGCGCGGGAATTTGCCCACCACAACTGCCTGGGTACACAAGTCATTCCCACGCCTCGCTGGTAGCCCGCCAGAAAGTGTTTTCGCTAAGTTTCTTGCGAAGTAACGGAACCTCTAGCCCAGCCGCTACTTCAGGCCCCTCCGAGCGTGTCTGCCGCTATTCTACAATGTCGGCGTCTGGAAAGCATTCACTCAACTCCCTCACACCCATCGGCTTACCCTTTCAAGATCAGCAGAGCCCACCTGGCACCGGACCACCCGGGTGACGAGAGACGCTGCGTGGGAAGCCCGCGTGTGAAGGAATAGCAACTTTTCACTGCATGCAATTAGAGAGGAAAATCGTAAGATAGAAATATGTGAGGGGACTCATGCCACCTCTCACCTTTAAAATGCATCTGAAAATTTGTCTCGTAACCGATGTAGAAAATGTCATAGCAAAGAACTCTCACAAATTTTAGGTAATAAAATGGCACTCCGGTCGCTAATAAGAAATTTATTAAGAAAACGATAGGTTTCGGCCTTTACAATAGGCCTGGACCCGAAAATTGTGCTGCAGAGAAGCGAAAAATTTTGATCTTCGATAAAGTCATATTTTACACAACATAAAATATATGTGTTCATTCACAATCATCAGTATTTCACTGAATGCCATGACTGTGGATACTGATCTACAGACCATGACTATACGAGCGCGTAAATCAGGGGAATGGTGTTTCTCTCAATTGCTTCTGGCTGTGTGTGAAAAACCAGTATAATTATGCGCCTTTTTTTTCTTCGTCGACTGTTTTTCCTTTTCCGTTTTGCCTTAATCGACCTCATATGATTTGCTGCTTCTACCTATAGATTTATGAACTGTGTCCGACATGTTGGTGACTGCAGGTATGTCAGGCTGTACACATGCGCCTCTTTATGCTGAAAAAAAAAATGGATCAAATGGCTCTGAGCACTATGGGACTCAAAATCAGAGATCATCTGCCCCTAGAACTTAGAACTACTTAAAACCTAACTATTAAATGAAACAACAAGTTCACTGTTACCAGTCACCGTTTTATTTATTTCCACGACGCGTTTCGAAGGTTTAAACCTCCATCATCGGGTGGATTTACATTAGTAAGTATTACATTTGTGTGTGTGTTGTGTTACGATTTTTGGAGGAACTTGTGGCACTGCCTAGTGGAGAAACGAGACGCTATTTCAGAATATGGTTTAGGATTACTTTTGACGAAAAAGTAAACTGATATCTAATGGTAAACATTAAATAAGTAAACTACAGTACCTTCAGTGATCACAGGTTCCTTTTGCTGTCGTAACACATCACATGTATACTGCCACATTTGTAAACAAATATGGCGTCTGGAATCAGCTAGGTGCAAGGTTCGTATAGCAGAAGTGAAGACATAATCGCAAAGTGCAAAGAATATACATCATAACAATATTATTACAGAATAATTGCTTTAAGCATTTAGCGGTGTTTGTTTTGAGGTGTCAAATATATGTGTGTGTACTTCAGGTGGTATATAAATCCAATTCTGACAAGTTAAAACAGCAAAAATTCGTACTTGTTTATACAATCAGGTGAAATGTTAAAATGGCTTAAAGTTCATACTTATTGATAACGATTAGGTGAAATGTTACAGACTATAATTACAATGATCATATTGGCTACAACAGTAAAATCATACATACATTACACTCTTTGATTGGGGTTAATAAACAGATGTGAAGTGAGGGGCTGGAGGCAGAAGGAGAGGTAGAGAGAGAGAAAAAGTGTGTGTGAGTGAAAGGGAGAGGGGGAGGGAGAGGGAGAGGGAGAGGGAGAGAGAGAGAGAGAAAGAGAGGGAGAGAGAGAGAGAGAGAGAGAGAGAGAGAGAGAGAGAGATAGAGAAAAGAGTGATTATATGAGAGGAAACATTTACATGGGAAGGAGTCTTAAGATTGCATGTTGCATATATTAGCTGCCTAAAGGTTGGGATAATACATTGGTTAATGCTATAAAATATGCAGATAGATATACATTTGTGCCAGTAGTTGATGTACATACAGTTTTAAGCTGACAAGGGGTACAAGCTGTTGGTGTGATGAATTATCTGTGAATGAAGTCAATCTCTTGTAGTCTTGGCAGCTGTCAATATTTATGGTAAATGTTAGGTGTGTGTGTGTGTGTGTGTGTGTGTGTGTGTGTGTGTCTGTGTGTGTGTGTGTGTGTGTGTGTGTGTGTGTGTGCATTTTCATGAGTGTAGGCAGTTGCTGAAAACGGAGATGATACTATTCTAAATATTGTCATTTTTGTCAAGATAAATTCTGGTTGTTTCATTTGATGTTTGTATATTTGGAGTGTTTCAAGGATGTCTAGTTTTCTGCCTTTTGGTTGGATGTGTAAGATGCTAATACTTGTGTTGTTAACATGGTGTTTTGTTTCATGCAGGTGGGTAGCTATTGCTGATGTTGATATTTTTTGTTTTTTAGTGCTGCCATGTGTTCCTTGAACCTAATCTCAAATGATCTGCCTGTCTGGCCTATGTAGAAGCAGTCACAGTCCAAACATTCAATTTTGTACACACCTGTGTGATGAAGTGCGTGTCGTGTGCCGATGTTGTGGGATAACTTCTGACCAATCTTGTTGTCTGTTGTAAAGGATATGCTTATGCCTTTCTGTTTGAAGACATTGGCAATCTGGTATGAAATGTTACCCAGAAAGGGGATTGTATGGAAGATGTTATTTTCTTTTTGTTTTTTGTGTTGTGATTCCTTTGCCATTATTGAGTGTTTTAGGGTGGCTACTATGGAGCTGTTATAACCATTGATGGAGTTTCGGTATTTTACATCATGAATTTTTCCTACTCGGGTTTACACGTAACACATCCCACTCAATGGTCAACATGAGAGAGAGATTCCTGCTCGTTTACTCTGTGTCTCAATCAAATACTTTAGAGTTTGTCGGATAAATAATTCAATTGAAACTAAAGTAAACCTGTGAGACATTATCTCTCAGATTAAAATCTGATCAAAATCGAAACAGAGATTCTTGTGTTAAACGCATAAAGCAAAATATTAAAAAATCAAATAGCTAGAGAGTCTGCTGATAAGTGGATGGATTTGAAAAACCCTTGCTGGACAGTAGGATGGACTGCATGAAACAACATTAGGGTCACAACTAAGAAATAACTGAACATTTACTTTCTGGATACGAGGTCTTTTCATAAAATTTCGGAACATTTCTAATTTCGCGCCAATGGTATGTTGGAGCAAAATGCTGTTGGCATCCCTGCATACGCCTGTGTTTAGTGTGTAACTGCTGGACGTTTCACTGTTGTATGTCCGTTACTTAGTGTTCAGTGCTGTATTGAGTACAACGTTGTGTCGCACACTTTGCGAATTTGGAGATGGCAGAGTTAGAGTTGTGGTAAACTCAAGAAAACCTTTACAGAGACACACCGAATGATTAGGAAGTCTACGGTGATGTGTGCTTATGCCGTACTCGGTGTTACGAATGGTTCACAAGGTTTCAAAATGTTCGGACGAAAGTTAAAGATGACCCTCGCTCACGACGCCCTTCGACATCTGCCAACGACTCTCATGCCAGGAACGTCAACGAAATTGTGCGTGCCAATCGAAGACTGATTGTACGAGAGATTTCAGGAGAATGTAGACATTTCAGTTGGATCATGTCATGAAATCCTGACCCAATATCTTGGAATGCATCATGTTGCCGCCAAGTTCGTCCCACGGCTCGTGAGTCAAGACCAGAAGGAGCTTCACCTCGCAATCTGTGAAGAGCTTTTGGATCGCGCAAATGAGAACGACATCTTCCTTAACAGAATCATAACTGGTGATGAGGCGTGGGTCTACTGTTATGATTTTGAGACCAAGGTTCAATCTCCACATTGAGTCGGGAAAGACCGAAAAAAGCTCGTCAGGTCAAATGTCAAAGCCGTGCTGATAGTTTTCTTTGGCTTTGAAGAATTAGTTTATCATGAATTCGAGCCACAGGGAAAATTGTTAATCGATGTACTATCAGGATGTGTTACGATGCCTGTTACAAAATGTGAGAAAGAAACGGTCTGAAATGTGGCGAGACAGTTCATGACTCTTGCATCATGATAACGCATCCGCAGATTCATTCCTGCTGGGCGTGACTACTGCACATAAAAACGAAATCCCTGTGCTGCTTCAGCGTCCGTACTACCAGACCTGACCACTGCGGCTTTCTTTTTTATTTTCAAAGTTGAAAACGTCGTTGAAAGGACGAAGATTTGCAATGATAGATGAGATAAAAGAAAATTCGCTGCTTCCGGAAGTGCAGACGGCGTTAGGAGCGGTGTATCAATTGTGGAGAAGAGCATTCCAAAGGAGCCCATGTACAATAAATATAAGGTGAGCGGAGAAATATTTTGTGGACAGAATTCCGGAATTTTCTGAACAGAGCTCGTAGATTGTCCAGAACATAAAAAATATCAAATTAAAATCGTAATCGCAAGGCAACGAAGGTGCCTGAGAGTCATCACAGAATACAGTATGCACTTCGTGAATTTACCCCAACACGTGGGAAGTACCCAGAATGAGAAAAAGGAAGGATTTATCGAAGCACGCGCACATTCATAGTAACAATGGACACCGAGAGAGGAACAGAGTCTATAAACGTACTTCAATACAACAAACTGTAAGTAGGCTGTTTATGTTTTCTTATTGGCAACGTTACATAGCGCTCTGTATGAAAATCACTGGGTGTGCTGTGTGCAGTCTGTGGCTAGTTTGCATTGTTGTCTGCCATTGTAGTGTTGGGCAGCGGCAGCTGGATGTGAACAGCGCGTAGCGTTGCGCAGTTGGAGGTGAGCCGCCAGCAGTGGTGGATGTGGGGAGAGAAATGGCGGAGCTTTGATATTTGTAAGAATGGATGTTATGAACTGCTATATATATATTATGACTTTTGATGACTATTAAGGTAAATACATTGTTTGTTCTCTATCAAAATCTTTCATTTGCTAACTATGCCTATCAGTAGTTACTGCCTTCCGTAGTTTGAATCTTTTATTTAGCTAGCAGTAGTGGCTCTTGCTGTATTGCAGTAGTTCGAGTAACCAAGATTTTTGTGAGGTAAGCGATTTGTGAGACGCATAGGTTAATGTTAGTCAGGGACATTTTTTTGTAGGGATTTTTGAAAGCCAGATTGCGTTGCGCTAAAAATGTTGTGTGTCAGTTTAAGCATAGTCTTGTATAATTGTTCAAAGGGGACGTTTCATAAAACGTATACGCATTTTTTTATTTCTTCTTGGCTTTCGGGACGTGCCCCTATGGCCATCTGAACAGTCGAATGTCATTTATGACGATACGAACGTCGGACAACACAACACCCAATCTCCGAGCGAAGAAAATCTCCGAATCGGCTGAAAATCAAGTCCGGGCCCCTTCGGTTAGCAAGCCCCTGCACTGACCACGCAGCAACCGAAGCGGACGACGTATGCGCACTGGGCCAGAGCGTAACTAGTTTTAACAGTCAACCGCACCCGATCAGTGATTTACACAGAAATTTCAACTTTGGGAAATCCGAAAACCACAGAAGCATTTGGAACTAAAAACATTTAGCGTACGATATAGAATTTATACAATACAATTTCAATTGACCAACAACTGTCCGATTCAGCAATGAACAAAGTCCTTTCACGGTAAACGAGCGTAAAAACTACTGGACTGTCGATAAATTCTACCAGAAAGAAACACATTTACCAAGTTTTAAAAGCTCACAAGTGGTCTCACTCAGACAAGAGGCAAAATACTGGACTCGCGAAGGATGTTAGTGTTTAGTGAAATTACACTGACATGAAAGGTTATTGCGAGGACGTACTGAATAGTAACTCCCCGGATTTTTTATGTGAATACATTTAAAGCTTTTTAAATTAAATAAACGATGCTCACATTTTATATATTCATTCTTCTGGTGGCGAACACATTTCTGCCAAGGAGAGACAAGTTCGTCGGTACAGTCACTGCAGAGTGTTTGACTTTGCTCAGGGAGCTGCAGCCTCACCTCTCCTTGCACCCCTTCATCACCATCAAGGTAATGTCCTCGAAGGGTTTATTTAAGTTCTGGAAACAGATGAAAATCGAATGGTGCCAAGACGAGACTTTATGGAGGATGATGATCACAGCAAACTCAAGGCGTCGGATTGTTGCCGATATCGCTGCAGTCGTGTGTCATGCCGAAGAAAAGGCTGCTCCACGTGCTTGCGAACTTTTCGAATTCCACTCCATTCCACTACGGCATACTCTTTCTCACGCGCTGACGTAGTTACTCCACGATGACACACGCTACAATTGGAATCCCTCTAGCGGCAGAGGCTCCAAATAAGCACACGAAGGATAAAGTTTTAGAATGTGTACCGCACTTGTTCTATTTCAAATATATTAAGAATTTCCAGAACAAAAGGAGACGGGTTGCAGGAGCTGGAGGATCAGTGGGTGCGACCACACATTCTCGCATGCTATGAGAAAACCAAATTCGCGAAAAGAAATGAAATCAAATACCAGGAAAATAAATCTATTACAAACATATAGAGACCATACAATGGTTTCACACACAGAGACAATAACTGAATTTAGATACAGGTTGTTAAACTACTCTCCCACAGCTAAGTTCCGGTACGACAAAGGATCAAAATAAAGAAACGAAATACAAATAAACATGGTAAACATGGAACCACTCCCTAACTGAAATGAATTATACGGCTCGTTTTTCAGTGCTTATCCCTGGAAGAAAAGCATTTAACCTCAAACTAAACTAAGTCTCACCCATTTTTCAAACTTGAGAAGGCCTGAAAGACATCTTTATTTACCGAAGGCCCAGAGGACAGAGACCACCACACTGCCGGACCGGGGTCGACACGTTAGCAGCACAAATGGCCAAAGAAAATACTGTTGACCAGTGCCCACTAATGTCTCTTTGGCTCAGCTTAACAGCAGTTTTCATCCAAGTTGCTGACAAGAATGACGTACACAAGAACGGAAAAGAAAATTGAGGGTCTGTTAGATGACGTTCGGTTTGGGTTTAGGAAAGGTAACGGCACCAGAGTAGCAGTTCTGACTTAACGGTTGATAATGGGAGCAAGAATGACGAAAAATCTAGACAAGTTCATAGGAATGAGATTTCACTCTGCAGCCGAGTGTGCGCTGATATGAAACTTCCTGGCAGATTAAAACTGTGTCCCGGACCGAGACACGAACTCGGGACCTTTGCCCGAGTTCGAGTCTCGGTCCGGCACACAGTTTTAATCTGCTAGGAAGTTTCACGTTCATAGGATTTGTCGACTTTGAAAAAGCGTTCGACAATTTACAGTGGTGCAAGATCTTCGAAATTATTTGGAAAATATGGTTAAGCTATAAAGAAACACTATACAAAAACCAAGAGGGACCAATAAGCGTGGAATAGCAAGAACGAATTACTTGAATTGATGAGGGCGTTAAGAAAGGGATATATAAATGATAAGAGTGAAAGTGAAGGAGAATTATAGGATCTCTTAATGGTATGAACAGTGTAATATGTGCAGAATATGGATTAAGAGCAAATCGAAGAAAGACGAAAGTAGTGAGGTAGAAGAAACATAAGAATTGGTGACAACGAAGATGAGGAATTCTGCCACGTAGGCAGAAAAGTAACCTGACTAACGGGGCAAGGACATAAAAAAGACTAGCAGTGGTAAAACGGGCATTCCTGGCCAAGAGAAGTCTAATAGTATCAAACATTGGTTTCAATTTGACGACGAAAGTACTGAGAATGTAGTTTTGCAGCACAGCATTGTATGGTAATGAAACATGGACTGTGGGGAAACCAGTAAAGAAGAGCATAGAAGCATTTGAGATGTGGTGCTACAGGCGAATGCTGAAAGTCAAGTGCACCAGTAAGGTAAGGAATGAGGAGGTTCTCGGAAGAGTCGACGAGGAAAGGAATATGTGGTAAGAATGATGGGCAGGCTGATAGGACCTCTATTAAGACATCAGGCATAGCTTTCATGGTGCTTAAGGGAGCTGTAGAGGGCAAAACTGTAGGGAAAGACAGAGGTTGGAATACATGCAACAATTAAATGAGGACGTAGGTTGCACTTGTTACTCAGAGGTTGAAAAGTTGGTACAGGTGAGAAATTCGTGGCAGGCCGCTTAAAATCATTCAGAAAACTGATGACTCAAATAAAAAAAAGCGAAGTAAGCACAACAGAACGAACGAACATTATGGCTCACGTGGAGACGTTTCAGTAAACCAGCTTACGGTCAAAGGGTGTCATACAAAGGTTATGGAATTTACGTATCTACTAGGGAATATGTTGGCGTTTGTTCAAAAATGGTTCAAATGGCTCTGAGCACTATGGGACTTAACATCTTAGGTCATCAGTCCCCTAGAACTTAGAACTAGTTAAACCTAACTAACCTAAGGACATCACACACATCCATGCCCGAGGCAGGATTCGAACCTGCGACCGTAGCAGTCGCGCGGTTCCGGACTGCGCGTTGGCGTTTGTTATGAAGAAATTCTAGTACAGTAACTGATCTCGTCGGAGGGTTAACAGCTCGACGTATTTATCTGTGAGCAGTTTGCATCGGGGTGCCACTTCCGTGCGCCACTAAGAGTATAACAGCTCTGCAAGTCACAAGAGTTCTTCTGCAGTCTCATCTCAACCTCTACCTTCACAACAAGTTATATGTGATAATTATGCATATTATGCTACAACTTTTTCTACAGCTGCTGGTGCATACTCGTACACACTATATTCTGTGTTTCTCAGTTTTTTACCTCCCAATGAGGCCGATGGAGCGATTAGTGCACTTCCGTGGCAAACAACGAAATAATCTGTTGTAGCATTTTAAATTCCTTGCCTGTGTAGTAAGAAATTCTGCCGATTACTAAAGGCAAGCATTAACTCAATAACAAACCTCTGCTTATTGCCCAAAGTACGATCCTGTGAAGTGTGAAGCGAAATAAGTGACAAGACTGAATATTTCTTAGTATGGAGGATGCAGCATGTAATTTTAGATAGTCGTCGACAGGATGTATTAGGAGTGTGTTCTATCGAAATCTATTGAGAACCTTACTGTTCATGTATACAAATGACATTGCAGATAATGTCAACAGTAACCTCAGGCTTTTCGCAGATGATCCAGTTGTCTATAATCACGTACTGTTTGGTTCAAAATGGTTCAAATGGCTCTGAGAACTATGGGACTTAACATCTATGGTCATCAGTCCCCTAGAACTTAGAACTACTTAAACCTAACTAACCTAAGGACATCACACAACACCCAGCCATCACGAGGCAGAGAAAATCCCTGACCCCGCCGGGAATCGAACCCGGGAACCCCGGCGCGGGAAGCGAGAACGCTACCGCACGACCACGAGCTGCGGGGTCGTACTGTTTGAAAATATTGAACAAACATTCAGTTAGGTGCTGGTAACTGCGAACGCAGACTTTTCCGGCATATAGCATTGATGAATAGGTCCCGAGTTTCTATCCGGGTGGCAGTATTACAATAGCGCAACATTTAGATGAGCGTCATACTTATCACCTCGGTCAGAAGACGAACACAATGACACTCTTTTAACACTGCCACCTGGATGAGGACTCCAGAACTTTTCTCCAATCAGATCTTGATAAGATTGCAAAGTCGTGCAAATACTGGGAACTTATTTTAAATGTTCAGAAATGTAAAATTGTGCACTTCACAAAAATAAAGAAACATAGTATCCTGTGACTGGCATATCAGTGAGTTACCAGCGGAATCAATAAATGTATAGAAATACGTAGGTGTTATGATTTGTAGAGATTTGAAATGAAACGATTACATAAGCTCAGTCGTAAGTAAAGCAGACTTCGGGTTCTTTTGTAGAAGCCTAGGAAAATGCAACCGCTGTATGAAAGACATTGCTTTCAAAACCTTCGTGTGAGCCATCCTAGAACACTGCCCAAGTGTGTGGGACCCGTACCAAGCGGGGAATATTGGGCATGTACAGAGAATGGCAGAACAAACGGTCACAGGTTTGCTTCACGCGATGATGAGCGTCACGGAGATGCTGAGAAAACTGAAATGGCAGACACTTGAAGATAGACGTCAACTTTCAAACGAAACCCTTTTACAAAGTTTCAAGAACCAGTTAGGAATATACTAAAATTCCCTACGTACCGCTCCTGTAGGGATCGCTAAGATACGATTAGGCTAACTACAACGAGCGCATAAGTATTAAGGGATCTTGGCTCCCCCTCCTGCTCCACAAAAATGGCTCTGAGCACTATGGGACTTAACATCTTAGGTCATCAGTCCCCTAGAACTTAGAACTACTTAAACCTTACTAACCTAAGGACATCACACACATCCATGCCCGAGGCAGGATTCGAACCTGCGACCATAGCAGCCCCGCGGTTCCGGACTGCAGCGCTAGAACCGCACGGCCACCGCGGCCGGCCCAGCTCCACACGTGAATGCAACAGGAAAATCTCTAATAAATGGTACAGTGCCTTGCACTGCACATTGGTGTTGGTTTGATTGCTTGGTTGATTTGGGGGAGGTGACCAAACAACGAGGTTATCTGTCCCATCGGATTACGGAAGAAAGAGTAAGGAAGTCGGCGGTGCCCTTCCAAAGAAACTATCCCGGCATTTGCCTGAAGCTATTTAGGGAAATAACGGAAAATCCAAAACAGGATGTCAGACGTGAGTGTGAACCGTGAAACGTCCCCTTTTGACAATTATACACAGGACTGTGCTTAACCTGACACACAATATTTTTTAGCGCAACGCAATCTGACTTTCAACACACAATGTTTTGTTAGCGCAACGGAATCTGACTTTCAAAATTCTCTACAAGAGAATGGCCCTGACTAACATTAAACTATACCTTTCACAAATCACTTACCTCACAAAAATCTTCGCTGCTCAAGCTACTGCAATACAGCGAGCGCCACTACTGCCAGCTAAATAAAAGATTCAAACTATGCAAGGCACTAACTACTGATAGGGATAGTTAGCAAATGAAAGATATTAATAGAGAACAAACAATGTATTTACCTTGATATCATGACAAATTACAAAACTCCGCCATCTCTCTCCCCACATCCACCACTGCTGGCGGCTCACCTCCAACTGCCCAACGCTACGCGCTGTTCACAGCCAGCTGCCTAACACTACAATGGCGAGTATTACAACAATGCAAAGCAGCCACAGACTGCACACAGCACAGCCAGTGATTTTCATACAGAGGTGGCGTTACCAAAAAAACCTAAACAGCCTACTTACATAGCCCCCATGCTCCCCACAAAAAATTTTACAAATTTTGTTGGGCAGTGGGCAACACATATTTGTTAAAATTTTTCATAATCGTAATTACAATAACAAAGAAATCAAATGCACACACTTATTGATACAATGTTGGTCAAAAGCTAAAATTTTTTCTCACAGTCCATAAAGACAGTCCTGATCATTCATCACATTGCAGTGTTTTTCTCAAAGTCTGAGCAGTAAAAGAAAATGCACACGGAAGTAGTGGATTTCCATGCAGTCTTGAAGAAGTAGTGTTGCCCTTCCAACGGAAAGACAGTGCTGACTCTTGACATGCTGACAGGTAATGGGCCACAACAGAGCAAACCCACAGCGGAGTCAGTCGAAGTTTTGAAGAGTATTGGTGGGTAGGTCATCACAGAGCAGACCCACTGTAGTCCTGGTAGAGATTATGGTATTGGTGGGCCACCAGAGGCGCAGACCCACTGCAGTCCTTGTAGAAATAATGGTACTGGTGAGTCATCAAAGGTGTAGACCCACTGTAGTCCTTGTAGAAATAATGGTATTGGTGGGCCACCAGAGGTGCAGACCCACTGTAGTCCTTGTAGAAATGATGGTACTGGTGGGCCACCATAGGTGCAGACCCACTGTAGTCCTTGTAGAGATGGCCAGCAACCATCTGTTGTGACTGTGCAGGTGCACAATCACCATCGAAGAGTCTTGCGGATAATGTAGCAAGTCCATAACCACCACTTGTGCACTCACAAAGTTTTTGGAATTGTCCTCAGAACCAGCAATGCTGTTATCCAGTCCCTTGCTGAATCATTAAATCACATGCAAACACTATCACTCCCTACTTCTCACATATTGTCCATATACTATGACCAACAGAAACGTGTGCAGTGAAATGTAACTTACAAGTTACTTAATTTGATGACCTGGTGTCAATTACAATTTTATAACATAAGAATACAATTACAAAGGTACAAAATACATCATTAAAGAACATAACAATACAGATAACATTTGTAGTACAGGCTTTACAAAAGAATCAAAATAACATATACAACAGTGTTACAGGAATTATGACATAAGTAAATACATAAAAGATCAGAATAACTTTTGAAACATCAACTTTACACATGAGCATTAAAACAAAACAGAACAAATAATGTTTAAACATCTTTACAAAGTAAATAACTTATTATTAATGCAAATTATATTTGAGGATAACAGTATTCCTCATCATAGTGAATGTAGCTTAGTATGAGAAAAATTCTACAACATAAGTCTTATCAGATAAACATATAAATACAGGAAAAACATAAATACCCAAGGGTACTCAAAAACATAGTGGGATAACACAAGGAAAGGACAGGGTTTGTTTTACTGCAGTATTTTGCAAACAAAACTTTCTTTACTTCTTGGAGATCTCCCTTCATTCTTCATTATTTCCAAAAAGTCCTATCTATACCTGCTTTCTGTATTCTATTCATATTTCTTTCAAAATAATTATTTCTCAGTGCAAAATACTCATTTTTGCCATATCTGTTTCTTGTGGCTTCTCAATGCATTTCTTCCAATTCATCATAGTTAGTTTCTTATATAGTCTACCCCCTCTCAAGCTAACTTATATCTACTGAGCTCAGATGCTAAACTAAGGGACGAGGCAATGCAGCATCACATAAAACAATTAATATAAACAACAATAAAAAAACGCAGATTTGCGAAGCAAGCAGCATTAAGAAATTAGCAAAGCAATTGTAATACTACAACTAATCTAAGGCAATGTGCAGCAAACAATAAAAAGAAATCATTAGTAAAACTGGCTTAACAGAATAATACAAAGTCAAATTCAATAACACTATGCCTGGCAAACAGCAGAAGCAAAAGCAATAAATTATATCTAAACATGACAACGCTCAAGCAGAAAAAATATTACAGTAAAGACAACAATGCAGACAAGGGAAATGTATATTCACATCTTAATGACTATGTAATTAAAGTGGTGCACCACAACAACTTATTGTAAAAAAAATATTACCATATACTTGAGAAGAAAATTATGTGTGCAGTTACTGTTACTAGTCCCTTCTTATTGTCCTTTCCTTTCCAAGTGCTCCCTTTTTTTTTTTTTTTTTAAGAATGTGGATTACAAAATTATTATTTAATAGATCTGTAGACAGAAAATATTTATATTAGTACATCTATAAAATTTTATTTTAACCAGTGCTGCAGTGCAGCTAGAAACTAGATGTTAAACAAAATGGGCAAAGCAAGGCGTGAAACGTCATTCACTAGCCATATGGCATTTCTCTCAATTAGCACGACAATAGCCGTGAAATGTTTCTCATCGTTTTCAAGTTCGACCCTGTCGTTTTTGCAATGCTTTCTACAAAGGAACGTCAATAGCGAGGATAATGGCCTCCCTTTTTTTTCTGTGCCGCTGAAAAGGGCTCGCAATAATGGCTTTTTCTCCAGGCGTCTGACACACCTGGCCGCTCAACTGGGTGCCCACAACGCATACGTGCAGGTGGTCACTGAACTTTCTTACCGAAATATTTATGACACCAGTTTCCGCTACAGTGACAGTTTCATAAAAATATATTTCACAGGTCAAGAATTTGGGTTAGAAATCTGTAGAAACAAAATACTATAAATATAACAGCGTCCAAAAAATTTTCGCCAGCATTGTGATACATTCACACATATACACACATTTCATAACTCTTAAAGTATGATTCTTGGTTTCCAACAACCTTTTTCACAAACCATAGTCCCTAACTTCTATTCATTATTCATATACATATAAACACGTAATCACATTCCTTATATAGCATCAGCTTATTGATCATAAACATACCTCAACAGCATAATACACATCGTCGTCGTAAAAATAACATCATAACACCTCAGTCAAATCTCAAAAACGTCATAGCTTTCTGCAATAATTTCAAACCCTAAAAAATATTCTCTGCTCATTTCAATAGTAACATCTACCTCAAACGTACCTTAAAAATCATGATCTCATACCAAATACATCATTCAAAGCTCTCATAGTATCACAATGGTTCTGAAAAAATATGAACAGTTCACAAAGTACTGACAAAATGCAATTTCATAAGTGTGAAGTTATCCAACGGTATAATTACGTAAACATCTGTCACTGAGGTAGTAAAAAAAATGTTTGTTTCTTTGTTAAATAATCAGATAGCTGTGTAATTTATGTGTTAGAGAAATATGGTACCGATGTGTAAAGTTGTATAAGCAAATACCATATTAGCTAGGGCTCCTTGTGCTTGCCAAACACATGGTACACAAAGTAAGCGTGTATCCCCCTGAGGATAAATGTAATTATACCCTCAGGTGTTACAAATTACATCAATGGAATGAAATGTATCTCGGAAAACTATCTTTGTAATTCAAAAATATTTAAAAATAAATGTTTTAAGTACAAAATTAATCACTCAAATACGTGTCCTGTAGCGCTAAACTGTGCGTCATGTTGTAAGATAATCTCTGTGGAAGTCTCGTAGTTATCGTCCTCCGAAAGCTAAGTTCTACAGAAGTCAATGTACTTACCTGATGATACACAAAAGTGAAATGCTTTGCGTATAGATATCTTAGTTATTACGCTTATTGTTGTGATGAAGAAAGTACTGTGCTGTAACGTATTGTTGTGCTACGGAAAAGGCTGCCTCATTGTTGCTATACCACAAAAGTTACTACTAAAACATGTTTTACTTTCCAGAAGAATTCAGAAAAACTGTGCAGATATAAAACAGATACACCGCAAAAGCAACAAGGTGAATTGTGTCACACATTAGTAGCGTCGTGATATAGTCGTGTAGCTGTCAAATAGACTAACCACTGTGTCAGTGAAGGCTACAGGTCTTGTGTCATTCAGATCATCATCTACCTTTGTAGATAAGTTAGTGACCTGATCCGAAAGTTCGCCTACTTTCTCCGATAGTGAACACATTTCCTCAGTGTGTTTTTCTGAACCAAGTTTCAGAGTGTCCATTTGTGTTGAAATCAAATCTACTGTGTCCTTCAAGTTTTCCTGAGTTTTTGCAAGTTGCATAACCGAATCGGTAGATGCAACTGAGTCAAATTTAGCTTGCAAGGTCTCATGATTTTCATGAACAGTAGTTTGCAGTTCTTTTATGGCTGCTTCGTGATTCTGTAGTGCATTTTCATGACGCGAAAAAATAGGTTGGAAATGCTCACAAATTTGTGTTTTTACGTCATTACAGACTTTTTGACATTTCGATTCAATGTTATGTAACTCAGTAGTTAAATCCTCACGTGTTTGTTCAAGAGTTTGCTCCAATGAGTCTAACTTTTGAAGATTTTGTTCCATTGCGTCTAACTGTTGCTGTGTTTGACTCTGATTTTGTT
Source organism: Schistocerca nitens (assembly GCF_023898315.1). Classification (NCBI taxonomy): domain Eukaryota; kingdom Metazoa; phylum Arthropoda; class Insecta; order Orthoptera; family Acrididae; genus Schistocerca; species Schistocerca nitens. Next base: position 918,158,635 of record NC_064614.1, on the reverse strand, counting down.
CCATTTGTTTCTGATTTTGCTCAATTGTGTCTAATTTTTGAAGCTTTTGCTGTGTTTGTCCCATTTGTTGTATTAATTGTAATAACAATGCATTGGTGTCTGAAACATGTTCCTCAGTGGTTTTCGGCAGTGAATTTGCACCGGCAACATTCACATTTTGACAAGCAGAAAATGTGTCTTGACTTATTTGAGAAAACGGTGAGGATCCAAAACCTGAATCTACAGTATTTGCGAGATCGTGTCCTGTCATTTCGGATTCCTGAGGCGAGCTGTTGCCGACCGACCGATCGATAATGCTTCCCTGCTCACTGATTGTTTCACTGTCTACGCCATTGTTTGCAGCCCGCTCCATTTCCCTATGCACAGCTACCAAATTATTACTTTGAACATCTGTTAATTCATTACACAGTGGTGCTGGCAAGCTACGCTCGTCGTCACTATTATTTCTCAGTTTGCTTTGGAGCCTAGTGTTACGTTTTTCACACGCCATTATTGTCACAGTATTTCACACGACAACACAGAAAAACACAATTTGAAGAGCAAAAATAAGAAAACACATTAACATAGCACTGAAAATAATATCTAGTTAATTGCAAGCGCAGCTGCGAAATACTTGCTGCAAATCTACATGCATGCCACAACTGTTTTACTGTACAACAATGAAAAACTACAACTACAAAGGAAATTCTCTCTATAATTACGCGCTAGCAATAAACAAAATCTACACTAATTACACAAACTACAAGGAAAAAATCAGAAGATTCCAGTGAGGTATCCTCGGCTAAGGGTCGACATATGAAACGTCCCCTTTTGACAATTATACACAGGACTGTGCTTAACCTGACACACAATATTTTTTAGCGCAGCGCAATCTGACTTTCAACACACAATGTTTTGTTAGCGCAACGGAATCTGACTTTCAAAATTCTCTACAAGAGAATGGCCCTGACTAACATTAAACTATACCTTTCACAAATCACTTACCTCACAAAAATCTTCGCTGCTCAAGCTACTGCAATACAGCGAGCGCCACTACTGCCAGCTAAATAAAAGATTCAAACTATGGAAGGCACTAACTACTGATAGGGATAGTTAGCAAATGAAAGATATTAATAGAAAACAAACAATGTATTTACCTTGATATCATGACAAATTACAAAACTCCGCCATCTCTCTCCCCACATCCACCACTGCTGGCGGCTCACCTCCAACTGCCCAACGCTACGCGCTGTTCACAGCCAGCTGCCTAACACTACAATGGCGAGTATTACAACAATGCAAAGCAGCCACAGACTGCACACAGCACAGCCAGTGATTTTCATACAGATGTGGCGTTACCAAAAAAACCTAAACAGCCTACTTACAACCGTCGTCCTCCCAAATGCGAGTCCAGTATGATAAAATGGTTCAAATTGCTCTGAGTACTATGGGACTTAACTTCGGAGATCTTCAGTCCCCTAGAACTTAGAACTACTTAAACTTAACTAACCTAAGGACATCACACACATCCATGCCCGAGGCAGGATTGTGACCGTAGCGGTCGCGCCGTTCCAGACTGTAGCGCCTAGAACCGCTCGGCCACTCCGGCGGGCCCAGTATGATAACCACAGTGGTGTGCGGAGTAAAACTGTACGTTATACTACTATCATAGAATCAATTACAACTGACAGCATTCGACAGTGACAAAAGAGAGAGTGACCGACAGAGTGATTTGTACTCTAGTATATCGTTTGAAAATTAAAATATATATATATATATATATATATATATATATATATATATATATATATATATATATATGAGAAAGCCGTCGCGGAAAAATAAGTTCCTGCTACAGAACTACGGCCTGTCCCTTCTACAGATAAGACACGCAACCACGGATGTTTGTATCTGGCGAGGAAAGACTCTGGGGCCCTAAATAAATCCACGTTTAGCGATTTTAGTTATTATTTCGACGTCAGAGGAAGCAAAACAATCTTTGAGAGGGCACGAAGCAATATCCTGAACGACGCTGAAAAGTTTATTGCAGGAGCAGGCAGAGAGTAAACAAACGGAAATAGCGCCAGCCACCAGCGGTGCACAGCGGCGGGATGGATAATGGCCATCCGGGTGGCCTAACATTAAGGCGAATTAATAGTTGGCAGTCACAGTCGAAGTAGCAGCGTACGCCGGGTGACAAAAATTCGTGGGATAACGATACGCTTATATACAGATGGCAGTAGTATCGCGTATACAAGGTATAAAAGAGTAATGCCCTGGCAGAGCTGTGATTTGCACTCAGGCGATTCATGTAAAAAGGTGTCCAAGGCGATTATGGCGGCATGACGGGAATTAATAGACTTTGAATGCGGAATCGTAGTTGCAGATGGACCCACAGGATATACCATTTCGGATATCGTTGGGGGAATTCAATAGTCCGGGATCCATAGTATCAAGAGCTTGCGGGGAATACCAAATCTCAGGCATTACCTCTCACGACGGACAATGCAGTGGCCGACGGCCTTCACCTAACGACGCAGAGCAGCGGCGTTTGAATTGTCAGTGCTGACAGACAAGAAACACTTCGTGAAATAATCTGAGAAATCAATGTTGCTCATGCTTCAAACGTATCTGTTAGCACAGTGCGGCGAAGTTTGGCGTTAATGGGCTATGGCAGCACACAACGTACTGGAGTGACTTTGCTAACAGCACATCGTCTGCATTTGGGTTGTAAACTATACGACTGGAAACCCCTGGCCTGGTCAGATGAATCGCGATTTCAGTTGGTGGGAACTGATGGTAGGGTCCGAGTTCGCTGCAGACACCACGAACCCATGGACCCTAAGTGTCAGCAAGACTCTGTGCAAACTTGTGGTGGCTCCATAATGGACTCGTTCTTCTGGGTCCTCTGGTCCAAGTGAACCGATCATTGACTGCACATGGTTATGTTCGGTATGCAGCCACTCGTGGACGTAATATTTCCAAACAATGACGGAATTTGTATGGATGACAAAACACCACGTCAGAACATTCTGGATAGTTCGAGCCAGATCACCCGATATGAATCCCATCGAACAGTTATGGGATATAACCAAGAGATCAGTTCGTGCATAAAATCTTGCACTGGCAATACTTTCGTAATTATGGACGACTAAAGAGGCAGCATGACTCAACATTTCTGCATGCTACTTCCAACGACTTGTTGAATCCACGACACGTTGAATGATGCACTACGCAGGGTAAAAGGTAGCCCGACAAGGTTGTCGGAGGCATCTAGCGACTATTGTCACCTCAGTGCAGGTATCGGATGCCCATCACGAAACTGAAATAGTGAAACAGACGGTAAGCGGTTACGAAAGTGAAAATAATGTCGTCAGAAAGAAAAGCTAAAATAAAGTTCCAAAAATTCCATTTGTTGTACATTGTATGGGTTCACTATTTCCCAACCGTGGAGATGAATCTATAACCCAAATTTTCAAAGATGATCTGACAGAATGCTTAGCTCATCTCGATTGTTTGACAGTACGATACATGATCGACTAAGCTGTACTTCATTCTTTACTTTTTTACAAATTTTAAGATAATCTGTTTTATTTCACCTTCATTAGTAGCACTGTTAGACAATAAAGATATTTCTCCCCTTACACTATGTCTCACCACCCTCTACCCGTTCTGATAAATATCTGGGCGCGTGCCCCCTCCTACCCTGACATCAAACAAATCTCATCTTTATTCTATAGACGTGGCTGTGCAATACCTAATAGACTTACACGTGGTATTTTCTCTGTAGTTCAGTTGCAGATTTGCCAGTGCTGTCTGTCGTTGGCTTTCATCTGACTGGAATATTATTGCTTCGTGCCCATCTCTTCCTCCTCTCCCACCATCTCTTGCTAATACGTATTACATCTTTTAACCACGTATATTAGTAAATTCACGTTTAACTTAATTTTGTTATTTAATGCTTTTGCACTTGTTTCTGATACTGTTTTTAATTAGTAATTACTCGTTGAATTTTAATGAAACGCATTGCAATCATAGTGGTAATTAGTGACAGGTAGTTTTTGTAACGGCAAGATGCAATCAGTTGACCACCAGTGTTAAGGAAGAAATTATTTCACACGAGACACTATGTTTAATTTTTTATTTTCTTTTTAAACTTGTTTGACAATGAATGTAGGCAGATATTTAGAATAAAAAAATCATCAGCAGTGGCGGTCATAGACTTTCGGCATTAGAAATCACCCTCATACAGTCAACGGCCTCCTCGAAGGGCGGAGGAGCGGACAAAGGTTCAAGGCAATCTCTTGTCCTAGGGGTGGGAAACTGCCCGTAAGGGAGAAAGAATCACCAATGACCAACGGCGTGAGGGTGCATAAGGCAATCTAAACCACTGCATTAAAGACAAATAATGTGTATCCACAAGAATGCGGCCTGTAATTGCAAAAGTGTCATTATGATATCTCCTTTGGCAAAAGATTCCGAACAAGTTCCCCGTTCCGGTAGGAGCTCCTGGCGGGGAGGTGACCATGAGATAAAGGATGAATAACCAACGAAAGGATAACGTTCTACGTATCGGGTCGTGGGATATCAGAGTTTGAAACTGGTAAGGAAGCTAGAAGGTCTCTAATGGGAAACGCTGAAGCTCACTCTAGATATAGTGGGGCTCAGTGAGGTGAAATGGTAAGAGGACAAGGATTTCTGGTCAGATGAGTATAGGGTAATATCAACAGTAGCAAAAAATGGTATAACGGAAATAGGAAGGTAGGGCAGAGAGTGTCAATAGCTCACTGATAAGGTTTTTCACATCAAAATCGACAGTAAACCAACAACGACAACGATAGTACAGGTACACATACCAACGTCGCAAGCCGAAGATGAAGAGGTAGAGAAAGTGGATTAGGATATTGAACGAGTGGTTCAATATGTAAAGCGAGATGAAAGTCTAGTAGTCATGGGGGAACAGATTGCGGTTATAGCGATATGAGTACAAGAAAGGGATACGGGAGAATATGGGCTTGGGACAAGGAATGAGAGACGAGAAAGACTAATTGTGTTCCGCAATTTTGAAAGTCAGATTGCGTTGCGCTAAAAATATTGTGTGTCAGTTTAAGCACAGTCGTATATAATTTTTCTAAGGGGACGTTTCATATGTCGACCCTTAGCCGAGGATGCCTCACTGGAATCTTCTGATTTTTTCTTGTAGTTTGTGTAATTAGTGTAGATTTTGTTTATTGCTAGCACGTAATTGTAGAGAGAATCTCCTTTGTAGTTGCAGTCTTTCATTGTTGTACAGTAAAACAGGTGTGGCATGCATGTAAATTTGCACCAAGTATTTCGCAGCTGCGCTTGCAATTAACTAGATATTATTTTCAGTACTATGTTAATGTGTTCTCTTATTTTTGCTCTTCAAATTGTGTTTTTCTGAGTTGTCGTGTGAAATATTGTGACAATAATGGCGTGTGAAAAACGTAATACTAGGCTCCAAAGTAAACTGAGAAATGACAGTGAAGACGAAAGCAGTGTGTTAGCGCCACCATGTAATGAATTAACTAATGTTCAAAGTAGTAATTTGGTAATTGCGCATAGGGAAATGGAGCGGGCTGCAAATAATGGTGTAGGCAGTGAAACAATTAGTGAACAGGGAAGCATTATCGATCGATCGATCGGCAACAGCTCGCCTCAGGTTTCTGAAATGACAGGACACAATCTTGCAAATACTGTAGATTCGGTTTTGCGTCCTCACCGTTTTCTCAAATAAATCAAGACACATTTTCTGCTTTTCAAAATACGAATATTGCCAGTTCAAATGCACTGCCGAATTACAATGAGGAACATGTTTCAGACACCAGTGCACTGTTATTACAGTTAATGCAACAAATTGGACAAAGGCTACAAAAGTTAGACACAACGCTTGAACAAAATCAGAAACAAATGGGACAAAATCTTCAAAAGTTAGACACGATGGAACAAAATCAGAGACAAACACAGCAAAAGCTTCAAAAGTTAGACGCAATGGAACAAAATCTTCAAAAGTTAGACACAATAAAACAAAATCTGCGGAAGTTAGACACCACACTTGAACGAACACGTGAAGATTTAACTACTGAGTTACGTAACATTGAATCGAAATGTCAAAAAGTCTGCAATGACGTAAAAACACAAATTTGTGAGCATTTTCAACCTATTTTTTCGCGGCATGAAAATTCATTACAGAATCACGAAGCAGCCATAAAAGAACTGCAAACCATTGTTCATGAAAATCATGAGACGTTGTGGGCTAAAATTGACTCAGTTGCATCTACCGATTCGGTTACGCAACTTGCAAAAACTCAGGAAAACTTAAAGGACACAGTAGATTCGATTTCAACACAAATGGGCACTCTGAAACTTGGTTCAGAAAAACACACTGAGGAAATGTGTTCACTATCGGAGAAAGTAGCCGAACTTTCGGATCAGTTCACTAACTTATCTACAAAGGTAGATGATGATCTGAATGACACAAGACCCGTAGCCTTCACTGACACAGAAGAGTATGAACAAATTAGAAAATTCAAACAAAATCAAATCAATACACAATACAAAAGAGAAATCTGGGAATTACAAGATCAGTTGACGCAGGTAATACAAGAATTACATATTTCAGTGGCCACTCGCGCTCCAGTGCGGGAAGAGGGACATAGAAATACGGAACAACCACAAAATAATAACACAGGACACTTCGGAAATTATGAAAGAAATTGGCAAGGCGCATTGGATTTTGAGATGGAACCGCCGAAACGACGTAACAATGACCGACATGCGACTCGCCGACATGATGATTTTGACTATAAGCTGTTCATTACTACACGTAAATTCAAAACATTTAAGAATTCTGACAACGACATTCATCCACAAGCATGGCTTCATCAATTCTCTCATTGTTTTCCTCCCAACTGGTCATTGGAGCACAGGTTAGAATTTATGTGTGGCTACTTGGAGAATGAACCAGCTGTAAGAATGCGATCGGTCATTCACGATTGTCACAGTGAAGGAGAATTTTATCATGCCTTCCTCTCAGCGTATTGGTCTCAAGCTACACAAGACCGAGTAAAACATAGCATCATAATGATGAAACGTTTCGAATAATCTGAATTTTCCAGTCTTATGAAATATTTTGAAGACATGTCGCATAAGAATCAGTATCTTTCAAACCCATACAGCCCCTCAGAACTCATCCGCATTTGCTTAATCAAACTGCCTGAACATTTACGACATATTATTTTAGCAGGACGTTGCAAAGACGACATTGAAGCTTTTCAGGGACTCTTACAAGAATTAGAAATTGACACTGACAATCGCGGAACGCGAAAACAGGAACACAACAATTACAGGTCACATCCGTCGCAATTCCGCGATGAAAGAAATAATAACTGGACACGACAAGGCTATTCTCACAACACAAATCGTGACCAAAACAGACACCACCCGTATGCAAACCGTTGGCAGAGTAGTAATAATTACAGGGAAAGATCACCTCTCCGCGGTAGTGACTATCACAGAGACAATCAGGGAAACAGACAATTTGGGAACCAAAATAATTATTATTAAGGGCTACACAATAACTTTAGACGCAACGGTCCAGCGCGCAGTTACGATTCAGGGAGAAATTCTCCACCACGTGACCGACAAGAAAGAAACTATGGAATCTACCGACATGACGACAGACGGTATGATCGTAACGACAGAGCTGAATTGCATCAGAACTGGCGGGATTCAGAGCAGGGCCCTCTCGACAAGGTGAATTTGTAGAAGTTAGGTCTCCAAATCCCAATAACGACACGCGCGAACAAAGACACAATAGGCAATGACTCATACCGCTGGCAGCCACAAAACGTACTTATGAAACTGACGACGCAGCTGCCGTAGCTAGTAATTACGTAAAAATGGAAGACATTAGGGACATCTTACTCCAGGAGCACGACGTAAAACATAACAACATTGCATATCCTGTGATTCACATTACAGTAAATGACGTAACATTTACGGCAGTACTTGACTCTGGCAGTCCCGTTTCAGTAATTAGTGAAACAGCCTTTAGCAAATGCAACAAATCGAACGATTGTCCCACACTTCCGTTACGTAAGATTAATTTACAACGTGGAATCTTTGGAAAAAGTGTAGATGTACGCCAACAAACCAGCTTAGAATTCTTTTGTCAAAGCCACAGCTTCTCTATGAACTTTCTTATTGTTCCATTATTGTCGACGGAAATTATACTGGGAGTAGACTTTTTGAAGGAATACAAAGCAAAACATTCACAATGCTGAAATTAGTTTAGAGAAAGAAGGTAAGTCAATAGCTTTGAAATTTGAAGATTGGCTCTCAAATCATGAAAAGGAAATTAATCGGCTTTACCTTCTGTTAGACAACAGTTCGGAATTTTCTACGGAACTAGACACTAACAATCACTCTGCAAGTACTGACAGGGATGATATCGACGGCATATTTAAAACTAATGAGTTAATTCAGAATAAAATTCAAACAACTGAGAATTGTAATGACACTGATAGGCAGGACCTTTTTGAGATTTTACAAGCACATTCCACAGTTTTTACTCACAAAACAGGAAGAATCAAGGGATTTCAATACCAATTTCGTGTTCGTGAGCATACTAAATTTTGCGTTAGACCGTACGTAATTCCAGCACATTATAGGGACCGTGTTAGAACAGAAATACAATCTATGCTTAATGAGGGCATTATTGAGCCTGCAGTAAGCTCATACAACAATCCATTACATGTTGTTGAGAAGAAAAATGGATCGATCAGACTTGTCTTAGATTCGAGACAAATTAATACTATCATCATTCCTGAAACAGACAGGCCGTAAACGATGGAAGAACTTCTTCAAAATTTTAATGGCGTAAAAGTGTTGTCTTCTATTGATCTCAGATCCAGCTTTTATCAGATCGAACTTCATCCAGAATGTAGAAAATACACAGCTTTCCTTTGTTTCAGTGTTTGTTATCAGTTTCGGAAACTTCCTTTTGGTTTGAACATTTCTTCAGCAGCATTCATTCGCGGGCTAAATTCCATATTACCTGAGTTCTTAAAACGTCACATCACCTTATATGTGGACGATATTCTGATAGCAGAAGCCTCATGGGAACAACATAATCGCATCCTCAACAGCGTGTTACATATTTTTGCGAAATCTGGAATTACAGTTAACTTGGAAAAATCTGAGTTCGGTAGGACAAAGGTGAAGTTTTTGGGACATATTATTTCTTCTGAAGGCATTCAGCCGGATCCTGAAAAGTTAGAAGCAAATAGAGCCATTCCAGTTCCATCCACAAAAAAACAAGTCCGCAGTTTTCTAGGTCTCGTAAATTGTTACCGTCGTCTTCTGAATATGCAAATTCTTGTTACACCAAAACTTTGTTCTCTCACTGGAAAAAATACCATTTGGAACTGGGACGAACAAGCACAGTTGGAATTCAATTCTTTGATAGAATCGCTACTTATCGAGCCAATACTACCTCATCCAGCTCTGTCACAAGATTTCTGCCTTAGTACGGATTCTTCTAAAGTCGGTCTTGGTGCCCATTTATTTCAAGAAGCCATTGAAAATGACACTACCGTTTAGAGAACCATTGCTTTTGCTAGTCGAGTGCTAACAAAATCTGAAAAAAATTATTCCGTTACTGAATTAGAAGCTTTAGCTATCGTTTGGGCATATAACAAATTCTGTTTTTTTCTACTGGTAAGCACGTAAACGTATACAGTGATAATCGTGCATTACAATTTCTTATGTATTGAAAATTAAATCACGACAGGTTAAAACGTTGGGCATTATTTCTGCAAGAATTCCACTTCACAATAGTCTACATTCCCGGCAAGGAAAACATTGTTGCGGACGCACTGTCACGCGCACCGGCTGGGCTTGTGAAAAGTAACACAGAAGGCAACCCCGAGAAAAATTTCAGTATTCTTTACATTAAGAAAGTCGCCTTTGAAAACTTTTCTCCACATCTTTAAAGGACATTGCTCATGAACAAGATAAAGATCCGATTTGGAAAGACACCAAAATTAAATGGCATGAAAAGACACACACACAGATTCGGCATTATTATCTGGTTAGAAACAACATACAGTTCAAACGCTGCACTGTTGATGACAAGCTATGGGTACTTTGCGTTCCTGACGATTTTGTTAATAAGCTCATTTGGTACATTCACTTCAGCTATGCACATTTTGGCCCACGAAAATGTTATCATATTCCTCGAACGACTTGTTATTTTAACAATATGGAAAAGTGAATTCGAAGAGTCTTGTCTATTTGTAAAGTTTGTCAAAAGGCGAAACCATCTACTATCTCCCATCGTGCTCCGCTGTTTTCTATCATTCCTTCTAAATTAAAAGAATTTGCTGCTGTTGATCTCTTGGGACCGCTTGTCAGAACATCTAATGAATTTTCGTACGTTCTAGTCGCTGTTGAACTTACTTCAAAATTTGTTTCTTTCACACCGTTACGTAAAGCCACTGGACGGTCTGTATCCAACGCCTTTTGTTAAGAATTTCTTACGTGAAGTTGGACACGTTAGTAAAGTAGTTTCAGATAACGGACCGCAATTCAGATCTGCTGTTTGGTCACGCATGCTTCGGAATCATAAAATCAAACCTGTTTTTATTTCATTGTACTCACCACATTGTAACCCCTCCGAACGGATTATGAAACAAATCAATAAGCTTTGCAGACTTTATTGTCACAGAAAGCATCAGAATTGGGACAGATACTGACACTTATTCCAAAACTTGCTGAATGAAATGCCTCATGACTCCACTGCTTTACCACCTACTCTTGTACTGAAGAATGAAGAACCACCGAACAGAATCAGAGAGCTTGTACCTTTCCCGCATACACGTAAACTTCGACACAAAGACATAATTGATTTGGCTATTATGAATATAAAATCTGCAGCAGACAAAAGGAGAAAACTACACGGTAAAGCAAATGCAAAGAAATTATATATTGGTCAGAAAGTTCTAATTAAAGCTCATTCATTGTCACATAAGAAGAAACATTTGAGTCACAAATTCTTTCTAGTTTACAATGTAACTTACAGAATCCGACGTATACCACAAGATAATTACGTTGAAGTTGAAACTCTGCGTACTAGGAAGAGTAAAGATTTACACCACATTTCCCATGTAAAACCGTTTATTGAAAGATAATCTACTTTTTAACTTTGTATTTGCATTAAACTTTTCACTTCACATTTCTAGTATGCATTGTCAGACTTAGAAACTGTTACCATGCAACAATGTTTGAAGTTAAATATAAAATCAAGAACCAAGAGAACTTATTTAAACAGAAATTACGAATGCATTGTTATAGTGAACAGACGTCGCAGTGTTACTGTGTGTGTAGATTCTTGCTTGTTCGTTGCACGATTACGTAACGACTATAAGGCTTACATACTTAGAACACATACTGGTACTGCTAATGAGATTTTAATGCAACATTTTGGTTTACTTGAAAATACATTCTGGATTTAAAGTACTTTCTGTGAGATACCAGATGACAGTGGTTAGTTTATGTGACAGCTACACGATTTTATCACGACGCTACTAATGAGTGACAATTTATAATGTTGCTTTTGCGGTGTTTCTGTTTTATATCTGCACAGTTTTTCTGTATTATTCTGGAAAGTAAAACATGTTTTAGTAGTAACTTTTGTGGTATAGCTACAATGAGACTGACTTTTCCGTAACACAACAATACGCTACAGCACAGTACTTTCTACATCACGGCAATAAGCGTAATAACTAAGATATCTATACGCGAAGCATTTCACTTTTGTTTATCATGAGGTAAGTACATTGACTTCTGCAGAACTTGGCTTTCGGAGGACGATAACTACAAGACGTCCTCAGAGATTATCTTACAACATGACGCACAGTTTAGCGCTACAGTACACGTATTTGAGTGATTAATTTTGTACTTAAAATATTTATTTTTAAAGATATTTGAAGTACAATGATACAAAGGTTTTCCGTGATACATTTCATTCCATTGCTGTAATCTGTAACACCTGAGGGTATAATTACATTAATCCTCAGGGGGGTACACGCTTACTTTGTGTATCATGTGTTTGGCAAGCACAAGGAGCCCTAGCTAATATGGTATTTGCTTACACAACTTTACACATCGGTACCACATTTCTCTAACACATAATTACACAGCTATCTGATCATTTGACTAAGAGAGACAACCTTTTTTTCTACGGCAGTGACAGATGTTTACGTAATTACACCGTTGGATAACTTCACACTTACGAAATTGTATTTTGTCTCTACTTTGTGAACTGTTCATATTTTTTTTGGTCCCATTGTTATATTATGAGAGTTTTGAATGATATATTTGGTATGGGATCACGATTTTTAAAGTACGTTTGAGGCAGATGACACTTTTGACATGAGCAGAGAATTTTTTTTAGGTTTTGAAATTATTGGAGGAAGCTACGACGATTTTGAGAGTTGACTGAGGTAATATGATGTTATTATTACGATAACTATGTGTATTATGCTGTTGCGGTATGTTTATGATCAATAAGCTGATGCTATATGAGTTATTTGATTATGCTACGTATCTGTTATGATGAAATATTGAAGAACTGTCGACGAATAAGGTAAGGAATAACGAGTAGTGGTTAGGGACTCTGGTTTGTGAAAAAGGTTGTTGGAAACCAAGAATCGTACTTTAAGAGTTGTGAAATATATGTAAATGCGTGAATGTATTACAATGCCGACGAAAATTTTTTGGACACTGTTATATTATCATTAGGATTTTGTTTCTACAGATTTGTAACGCTAATTCTTGACCTGTGAAATATTTTTATATGAGACTGTCACTGTAGCGGAAACTGCTGTCGTAAATATTTCGGTAAGAAAGTTAAGTGACCACCTTCACGTAATGCGTCATGGGCACCCAGCTGCGTGACAGACGCCTGGAAAAAAACCATTAGTGTGTGCCTTTCAGAGGCACAGGTGGAAGAAAAAAAAAGGAGTCCATTATCCTCGCTATTGACATCCATTTGTAGAAATCATCGTAAATACGACACCCTCAAACTTGAAAACATGATTACACTGTAGAGTTCTTAATTTATGATATTTACTGAAATGAAATGATGAGAAACATTTAATGTCTACTGTCTTGCTGGTGGAAAGATTGTTTACTGCATTATGAAACGCCATATGGCTAGTGAATGACGTTTCACACCTTACTTTGCCTATTTTGTTTAATATCTAGTTCCTAGCTGCACTGCAGCATTGGTTAAAATAAAATTTTATGGATGTACTAATATAATTATTTTATGCCTACAGATCCAGTAAAAAATAACTTTATGATGGATGTACTACAAAAAAATGAGGGAGCACAAAAAGACATTACCACTTCACAGGAATTGCATACATAATTTTTGTCAGTGACTTGGTAACTTGTCTGCTAGAGCAAGTTACAGTGATGCATCACTCTAGTGTTCAGATGTGACATAGGTATTAGACTTGACCATCTTTACTGTAATATTTTTCTGATTGAGCTTTGTCATGTTTAGGTATAAGTTATTGCATTTGCTGCTGCTGCTTGCCAGGTATAGTGCTACTAAATTTCACTTTGTTTACTCTGTTAAGCTAGTTTTACTACTGATTTATTTTTCTTGTTGCTGCACATTGGCTCATATTAGTTGTAATGTTGCATTGCTTGGTAATTTAGATTTACTGTAGCTTGCTTTGCCAATTTCCATTTTTGTTGTCATTGCTGTTTGTGTTAATTGTTTTGTGCTGCTGCACTGCCTCGTCCCTTAGTTTATGCATCTGAGCTCAGTAGATTTAAGTTAGCTTAAGAGGGGGTAGCCTATAAGAGAATGAGTTGCGATGAATTTGAAGAAATGCGTGAGAGGCTATACGAGAAAAGTACAGAAAGCAGGTGTAGATAGGACTTTTTGGAAATAATGAAGAACGAAGGGAGATCTCCGAAAAGTAAAGAAAGTTTTGTTTGCAAAATACTGCAGTAAAACAAACCCTGTCCTTTCTTTGTGTTATCCCACTATGTGTTTGTGTACCCTTGTGTATTTATGTTCTTCCTGTCTTTATATGTTTATCTGATAAGACTTATGTTGTAGAATTTTTCTAATACTCAGCTACATGAACTATGATGAGGAATACTGTTATCCACAAATATAATTTGCATTAATAATATGTTATTTACTTTGTAAAGATGTTAGATATTATTAATTCTGTTCTGTTTAAATGCTCATGTGTGAAGTTGATGATTCAACAATTATTCTGATCTTTCATGTATTTACTTATGTCATAATTCCTGTAACACTGATGTATATATTTATTTCTATTATTTTGTAAAGCCCCTATTACTACAAACATTATCTGTGTTATTATGTTTTTAATGATGTATTTTGTACCTTTGTAATTGTATTCTTATATTATAAAATTGTAATTGACACCAGTTCATCATATTATTAACTTGTAAGTTCCATTTCACTGCACACATTTCTGATGGTCATAGTATATGGACAATATGTGAGAAGTAGGGACTGTTAGTGTTTGCACGTGTGTTAATAATTCAGCAAGGGACTGGATAACAGCATTGCTGGTTCTAAGGACAATTCCAAAAACTTTGTGAGTGCACAAGTGGTGGTTTATGGACTTGCTATATTGTCCGCAAGACTCTTCGATGGTGATTGTGCACCTGCACAGTCGCAACAGATGGCTGCTGGCCGTCTCTACAAGGACTGAAGTGGGTCTGCACCTTCGATGACTCACCAATACAATTATTTCTACAAGGACTGCAGTGGGTCTGCACCTCTGGTGGCCCACCAATACCAGGACTACAGTGGGTCTGCTCTGTGATGACCTACCTACCAATATTCTTCAAAAATTCGACTGACTCTGCTGTGGGTTTGCTCTGTTGTGGCGCATTACCTGTCTGCATGTCAAGAGTCAGCACTGTCTTTCCGTAGGAAGGACAACATTACTTCTTCAAGACTGCATGGAAATCCACTACTTCCGTGTGCATTTTCATTTACTGCTCAGACTTTGAGAAAAACACTGCAATTTTACTGTGATGGATGATCAGGACTGACTTTATGGACTGTGAGAAAATTTTAGCTTTTGACCTACATTGTATCAGTAAGTGTGTGCATTTGATTTCTTTGTTATTGTAATTGTGAAAAAAATTTTAACAAATATGTATTGGCCAGTGCCCAAAAAAATTTCTAAAATTTTTTGTGGGGAGCATGGGGGCTATGTAAGTAGGCTGTTTAGGTTTTCTTATTGGTAACGCCACGTAGAGCTCTGTATGAAAATCACTGGCTGTGCTGTGTGCAGTCTGTGGCTAGTTTGCATTGTTGTCTGCCATTGTAGTGTTGGGCAGCTGGATGTGAACAGCGCGCAGCGTTGCACAGTTGGAGGTGAGCCGCCAGCAGTGGTGGATGTGGGGAGAGAAATGGCGGAATTTTGAAATTTGTAAGACTGGATGTCATGAACTGCTATATATATTATGACTTTTGATGGCTATTAAGGTAACTACATTGTTTGTTCTCTATTAAAATCTTTCATTTGCTAACTGTGCCTATCAGTAGTTAGTGCCTTCAGTAGTTTGAATCTTTTATTTAGCTGGCAGTAGTGGCGCTCGCTTTATTGCTGTAGCTTGAGTAACGAAGATTTTTGTGAGGTAAGTGATTTGTGAAAGGTATAGGTTAATGTTAGTCAGGGCCATTCTTTTGTAGGGATTTTTGAAAGTCAGATTGCGTTGCGCTAAAAATATTTTGTGTCAGTTTAAGCACAGTCGTATATAATTTTTCTAAGGGGATGTTTCAAACAAAACAGGTTGTGCCAAAAACCAACTCATACAGTCACTAGGAAAGCTCGCGTCGCATCTGAACTCAAAGATGTTGCTATTACATATGGATTATATACATCGAAAGCTAAAATTTATGTGAGAAATATTTTATAACTTTACATTGCAGGAGTTTTTAAAATCATAATCTAATACTTACTCAAATAGTAGCAACAATAAATCATTTTAAATGTTACTTTCAAAATTAAACTGCAGACATATATTATCATTTTGAAATATTTTCTTATTATACATATTAGTATATTTGTACCTAAGTGAAATTATTTCCTATAATTTATTTAATATCATGAAAGAGAACAAAAATGTATATGATTTCAGAGTATTTTTGTGTATTAGGTAAGCCGGTTGTTCGAGTGTATCGGGCACTCCCAGTGATTTTACGTGCTGAGTACTACAATTGTTTGTGTGTATCACGTGTTCCAGTTTGTGGTGAAAATAATGTCACTGACCAGTTCCATTACAACCTGACACAGTGGATGAACGCCAGCTACATTTCGTGAAAAGTGAATGGTTCAGATGGCTCTGAGCACTATGGGACTTAACATCTATGGTCATCAGTCCCCTAGAACTTAGAACTACTTAAACCTAACTAACCTAAGGACATCGCACAACACCCAGTCATCACGAGGCAGAGAAAATCCCTGACCCCGCCGGGAATCGAACCCGGGAACCAGAGCGCGGAAAGCGAGAACGCTACCGCACGACCACGAGCTGCGGACCGAAAAGTGAACCTATTAGACATTTCTTAGTAGCAGTTGGCGAGTCAGAGATGCGAACTCTTCTGCACTGCGACCATTATCAGTCTAGCGACTGAAAATAGCACTCATTTTACTGCAGACATAGAATCAAGAAAATGGAGACCTGAAGTGCTTGTTGACGTTAGAATTGAAGTAAGACGCCGGTATCTGAGCTGCGCAAGAGTCGTAATGTCTTGGAGTTGCTCTACGCGCGGACGGCATCAGTGAGTACTTGTGCTCGTACTCAAAACCCATAGGCGGTGAGAACCGGAGTAATGAATGAATATCGGATAGCAAAGCAGTGAAGACACACAGCCATATACCTAGAAGTCAACGTTGATAGCCGTTTAACATGGCAGCAGACACATTCCCGAAATTCGCTGCAAAGGCATAGGAGTCCCCAACACAAACTTTTCGCTAGCCCCTTATCTGGGCATCATCATCTACAAATGCCCCGTTTGTTCACAAACTGAATATGCGGAGGTAGTCTGGGGAAATGCTGTCTACACCAGCATAAACACACTACAACGCCCACGGAACAGAGCACTTCAGGCAAGCCCTACACCTTCCAATGGACTACCTGACTCAGCAGCTCCACGACCTCGCTAACGTACAACGTCTACAGGAAACCATTCGTGATACTGCCAGAGCATTCTAACAGCAATGCACACGGTCCCAAAACGAAACCATTCGCACCTTGTGACAAAGACTTCACTGACGACAAGGAATAATATGTACACACTTATTAAGACAACAATAACGACGACAGTAAATTGAAGACAATAACGCTGTTATAGATTACAACCTACGGTGACCATTGCTAGAAAAGCTGAACAAAATCCGTATACAGAAATAAAAACCAAAACAAGTTGAGTAGAAATACAAACCACCACCGATCATGAGGGAAGAGTACCAAGCACTGCACCTGATACTCCAAATAAAATGTACCTTGGAATTTTTTTTTTCGGAAAAGTGAGAGGAAGAGAGTGAGAGAGAAGGTCGTACTCGCATTCCCACAGTACTATGGAAAAACTGGGTTGTAAAGGGACGCCGGCCGGTGTGGCCGTGCGGTTCTACGCGCTTCAGTCTGGAACCGCGTGAGCGCTACGGTCGCGGGTTCGAATCCTGCCTCGGGCATGGATGTGTGTGATGTCCTTACGTTAGTTAGGTTTAAGTAGTTCTAAGTTCTAGGGGACTGATGACCACAGATGTTAAGTCCCGTAGTGCTCAGAGCCATTTGTTTGTAAAGGGACGCGGGGCAACCTCTGGCTCCACGGGGAGTTTCTGCTGACACCCCGGGCAGGACCCTGGTGACTCACCGTGGGAGGGAACTTGGGAGAGCGCGACCCGCCAGACTTTCTCCTCTGCTTTAAATGCCGCCGCTGGCGATGGAGGGGTGAATAGCGGACACTGCGACACGCCTTCCAGGGCCTCATAGGAGTCCGAGGGACACGCCACCGGCGGCGTGCTGAGCTCCCTTTTCAGTCTTCAAGGGATTCGGCAGAAGAAAACAGATGTTATCCCTGAGGGAGCACGTATTTCATAAACATCGTAACCTCGAAAAATGACTGTTTATATGGTTTATCAAACCAATACAAAAAGACAGTTTTAAAACTGGGGCAACCACAGTTAAAATGGTTATAAATCATTGCTTGACATTTCATACAGCGAACAGTTTTTTTTTAATACAGGTGTTAAAACTATTAATATGAAACTACATTAGATCTCCAATGGTCCGCTTTCACTGTATTTGTTCAGGTCACTTACAAACCGTCACAACCGGTTTCGAAAATTCTGGTGTAAAAGTAAATATTATGTCATAGGTTACAGAATGCAGCAGTGTAGCAGTTGCGTTGCTAGATAAATATTTCGTGATTCCTCAATTGATAAGAAATCATAGTCAAATGATAAGAAGACCATCGTCAACGGATGGAAGTCATGTCTGTGTTAAGTCGCAAACTGTACACATTCCGATTAAAATTTGCTCTTCTTGGCTTATGTCAAGCACCAAAATGCCCTTCATAGATGTTATTCAGGGAAGTACTAGGCCCTGAAGTCAGGAAAGCCGATTTGCTCATGTGTAATTTGCCACCAACATAGCAGCTGACAACGTAAGCTACGAGCGTCCCGTGTGTTGTCGAAGCGTGTGCTGTAGCTGCCGCCAGGTCATTTCTCGTTCGTCCCGTGTTTTAAAATTAGTGTTAACTTCGGCTTGTCTTTTGCTTACATTTGCCTGTAACCGTGTGTCTCTTAAGTGATGCAGAGGAATGTGATGTTTTATTGAGAGGTTAATTTATGGTAGACACAATATGACTGATTTTAAATATTACTGCGAAGATAGCGCCGTGATTGTCTAACAGATTGTTCGATATATGTGAAAGATATTGATGTAAGGCTGCCACCATTTAACTGTGGAAAGCTTAGTTCATCAGCTGCACCGTGATTATGTCAAGAGTTCAGTGTGTGCCAAGTTAATTGATTTAGATCCGTATATTTAAGACACTTTTATGACGAAGACTTAGTTTAAGAAGTTGCTAACTAGTCTCAAATGTCTTTGCTGAATCTTAAGAAGAAAGTACCACTCCTTCCTAAGTTGCTGTTACTGTAACTTTAAGTATATGTCGTTACATTCTCGGTTTTGAAACTGGTCATCAGCATTCCGTTTTATTATCACTTTTGATGAATTGTTGTGCCCTCGTACATGTATGGCTGAGTGTTTCCTTTTTTATATAATGTGCGTGAAAGAGTACAGAAAAATACTTTTTTACTAGCAGTTCTAAGAGCGAAATATTTGTCTTCTTACTGCAAAATTTAAATCAAAATATATGTGGACAAACATTATTAGGATAAATGTTTAATCCTGGCTAGTTGTCAAAGATGGGTTGTCTAGGAAACCTGCTTCTCGGAGCGCTAGACAACAGTTCAAGCAAACCGTATTAACGAGTTTCATTACGAAATGAATCAGTGACAACACTTCACTTTGACAATAACATAGAAGTGTCGCGAGCAAAGAGCGACATACTAAACTAAACTCCCTTCGAACAGGCCTTGGAAGGCCCAACGGTACCGACCGGCCGCCGTGTCATCCTCATCCACAGGGGTCAGTGGATGCGGATATGGAGGGGCATGTGGTCAGTACGGCCGTATGTCAGTTTACGAGACTGGAGCCGCTACTTCTCAATCAAGTAGCTCCTAAGTTTGCCTCACAAGGGCTAAGTGCACCCTACTTGCCAACAATGCTCGGCAGTCCGGATGGTTACCCATCCTAGTACTACCCAGCCTGACAGCACTTGACGTCGGTGATCCGACAGGAAGAAATCTCTTCTATATGTACAATTCCTAAGTCGCTGGTGTTGAAGTGCCTAATCTTGATGCTGCTGTAGAAGTGTGCCACGACCAGTTGGCGCGGCGCTTGTGTCCTCTTGGTATAGAGGCCGCTGCTGTAGCGTTGTCGTCCTGGAAATGGGTCGGTCAGCGTGCATTTGGCTGACGTCATCTCACAGCCCGCTTTGCTCTAACGTTATCGACCCACGTGCCGGCGCTTGACCTCACGCCAGAACAATAAGTTTTGCTGAAATTGCTCTCACAATGAACTGTTCTTCTTACTAAGCTAGCTGAGTTGCCAGCATTGCCTGATTGTGTATTTATTCCAGTCTTCTACTAATCCATCTCCACCACCCGCTCTTTCTGTCCACCTCTGCAAACTCACCTCTTGCCTCTGTCCATTTCATCCTTTCCCCTCTGTCAATCTGCTCAACATCCTTCTGTCCATCTGCTCCTTCACCCTCTGTTCATGTCCTCCTCCGCCTCTAATTCTATCTACTCCTTCCCCTCATTTCGTCAAACTCCTCCTCCCCTCTTTCTGTCCATCTTCTCCTCCCCCATCTTTCTGACCATCTCCCACGTCGTCTACACGTGCCTGTCTACTTCTTCCTCATCGCTGTGTCTCCTTCTCTCTCCACGTTATCACACTCACCTCAGCAGGAGGCTGGTGGGTCTTATACCTACAGTTACTTGTTTCCGAATTGTAACTAATATGCGTACCAAATTTGACTGAAATCGTTCCATTTGTTTAGAATGAGATTTTTTGCCGTGGCTTTGTCCACATGCGTACTTGTCAAATATAGTTAACACTTATTTAACGATCTTCACTGGTATTTCTATACATATTTCTCCAGTATCTCTAGAGAATTTCGCCCAGCAGTTTCGTTTTCACGCACTCAATGATTATGATGTCGTATTTATCGATCTATGTATCGTACAACGATGTATTTTTGTAGGTACGGTTAGAGGCAGATTTGGATACTACCTGCGAAATGTGGTTCCAATGGAGTTAGTATCAACGATGTAACAAATTTAAACGTCTTGCATGATACGGTAATATTTCCCGCATTTTAGAGTTTATAACGTCGTATCTTTTGAACTACGTGGAGTAAAATGTATTGTATTTAACCGGAGACCTAGAAACGACGGAGAGGTTTCTTTCCGCCGTAGCGCTCAGTGATTCACAAACCCACAACAGGCCACAGCTGCCCACCCGCCCCACACTGAAGCCAGGTTTATTGTATACTTATATGGATGTGGTGTCTGTTCTTTCGGACAAGTATATAGTTCTGGCAACACCGGCCATGACCTTCTTCTTCTGTGCGGATGCACACGTATTTCCCGACATCTTACGGGACTTGGTAAGAATGTCTTCCACGAGTAATGAGTGTGTTGGGGTGGGACACTACAAATGTAGTGTGTGGACATACAAGGTGAGAATGTGGGTCTCGCGGGAGGCGTGCGGAAGATAGTCCCTGCAGTAGCACTATCCTCTGTGCTCTCGGTGGCTCAGATGGATAGAGCGTCTACCATGTAAACAAGAGATCCCCGGTTCGAGACCCGGTCGGGGCACACATTTTCACCTGTCCCCGTTGACATGTATCAACTCCCGTTAGCAGCTGAAGGTTTTAAGATAATTCTAAATCCAGTGTTATTGTTGTGCGGTCCGGCCCCCAGTGGCCGCGAACGTTTCACACGAGTGTAACCCCAAATGTTTGCATGGTAGAATAATTATGGCGTTAGTACTGCAATCGCTGACACAGTGTAACTGAGCGACATAAGGGGAGCCAGGCCATTATTCATATTAAAAACCATCCGCAGGCACGCCGGCACACCGGACCTCGACAGTAATCCGCCGGGCGGATTCGTACCTGGGGCCGGCACCCCTTTCCGGTCAGGAAGCAGCGCGTCAGAATGCACGGCTAGCCCGACGGACACAATAATGTAATTTTTTCTGGTACATTCAATGCTATATGCGAATACCGTCGGCTAGATGTGTCAGGAATACAGCTAGTAGTAAGGAAGTATAGAATTGTAACGTCATGATTTGTGTAGCAGTTTTAGTGCACGGACATCGAAAATACGCGTATAATAAGCGAAAAACCCTCCTTTCATCATTTTGTGGGAGCAGCCGGCGAGCAAAAGTTTCATAACGATTTGTTGCAAGCCTCTAAGTTCTCTCGTCCTCAAATACTGGATGACTTGTTGTTGTTGTTGTGGTCTTCAGTCCTGAGACTGGTTTGATGCAGCTCTCCATGGTACTCTATCCTGTGCAAGCTTCTTCATCTCCCAGTACTTACTACAACCTACATCCTTCTGAATCTGCTTATTGTATTCATCTCTTGGTCTCCCTCTACGATTTTTATCCTCCACGCTGCCCTCCAATGCTACATTTGTGATCCCTTGATGCCTCAGAACATGTCCTACCAACCGGTCCCTTCTTCTTGTCAAGTTGTGCCACAAACTCCTCTTCTCCCCAATTCTATTCAGTACCTCCTCGTTAGTTATGTGATCTACCCATCTAATCTTCAGCATTCTTCTGTAGCACCACATTTCGAAAGCTTCTATTCCCTTCTTTAAACTATTTATCGTCCATGTTTCACTTCCATACATGGCTACACTCCCTAAAAATACTTTCAGAAACGACTTCTTGACACTTAAATCTATACTCGATATTGACAAATTTCTCTTCTTCAGAAATGCTTTCCTTGCCATTGCCAGTCTACATTTTATATCCTCTCTACTTCGACCATAATTAGTTATTTTGCTCCCCAAATAGCAAAACTCCTTTACTACTTTAAGCGTCTCATTTCATAAATTAATTCTCTTAACATGACCCTATTTAGTTCGACTATATTTCATTATTCTCGTTTTGCTTTTTTTGATGTTCATCTTACATCCTTCTTTCAAGACACTGTCCATTCCGTTCAGCTGCTCTTCCAAGTGCTTTGCCGTCTCTGACAGAATTACAAGGTCATCGGCGAACCTCAAAGTTTTTATTTCTTCTCTATGGATTTTAATACCTATTCCGAATTTTTCTTTTGTTTCCTTTACTGCTTGCTCAATATACAGATTAAATAACATCGGGGAGAGACTACAACCTTGTCTCACTCCCTTCCCAACCACTGCTTCCCTTTCATGTCCCTCGACTATTATAACTGCCATCTGGTTTCCGTACAAATTGTAAATAGCCTTTCGCTCCCTGTATTTTACCCCTGCCATCTTCAGAATTTGAAAGGGAGTATTCCAGTCAACATTGTCAAAAGCCTTCTCTAAGCCTACAAATGCTAGAAACGTAGGTTTGCCTTTCCTTAATCTTTCTTCTACGATAAGTCGTAAGGTCAGTATTGCCTCAAGTGTTCCAACATTTCTACGGAATCCAAACTGATCTTCCCCGAGGTCGGCTTCTACCAGTTTTCCATTCGTCTGTAAAGAATTCGCGTTAGTATTTTGCAGCTGTGACTTATTAAACCGATAGTTCGGTACTTAAGTGTTCGTATTCTCATGTCGTTGGCTACACCGAATTTTCTTCCCTACACACACCCCTTCGATAGATGGATGGATCTTACCCTCACGTCGATTTTTACCACACAGTAAATGATATGTGCATCAAGTTTGACTCAAATCGGTTGAGTGGTTTAGGAGGAGATGTAGAACATACAAACGTACTTAGACGTATACATACGTACGTATATACATACATAGTCCGCAGTTCGTGGTCTTGCGGTAGCACTCTCGCTTCCCGCGCAGTCTCGACATGACTGGGTGTTGGTCTGTCATCTTCATCATCATTATTCATCCCCATTACGGTCGGAGGAAGGCAATGGAAAACCACCACCGCTAGAACCTAGCCCAGTCGGCGGTGCTGGTCTCCCGCATCGTCCCCTACGCTCCTCGGAGTATGCGACCTCATTATCATCACATATGTACATCAATTTTTATAACTTTTTTGAGGACTTGATATTTGCCCAGTAAAATCAGCAGCATGCTCCTCTCCCCCACGCCCAAGCTCCCTACCGGCTCTTGCCTGTACTAAGATCCTGGTGCAGCTTGCAGTACGCCGGCGAACGTCGTGTCTGAGCGGGCGGGCGGCGTGCTTGGGGATTGGACGGTGAAGGGCAGCCAAGGCCAGCCATCGGAAGACCATCTGCAGCGGCGCGGCGGGCCCGTGCAGCACGAACCCGCCGCCGCTGATGGACGCGCCGTCTCGTTACTCGAACAATCGCCGTGCAGCCAGCCCCGTCTGCGTCCGGAGCCGTCCGGCTGACAGCGAGTAGCAGCCAGGCGGCCGCCTTATTTGTTTGCGCTGAATAGAATCGACTGCCTTCCGAGACGCCGTCGAAGCAAAGATCAATCATCGAACATGCGTCATTGTTTGACCTGATTGGGCGATGTCAAGCGGCGGGGCGTGCGTCTGTCGGCTGGGCGAGCCGAGCCGGGAGCGGCGCGGCGCGGCGAGGCGCTCCGTATCGGGAACCGGGTCACGACTAAATGCGGAATCCATTTTCCGACCGGGGCGGGGAGAAGGGACGAGCGAGGCGCCGTTTTTCATTGGCGACCCCCGGGGGCCGCCGCCGTGGCCGGCCCAGCACACACATGTCGCTGCGCCACCAGTAAATGTGCGCATCCATCAAAGCGCAGCGAGTGGGCGTTATTCCATCAGCGTCTCGCCGTGGGACGGGCCATTTCTTTCGCTGCTCGCAGAAAACTTGACTGCATCTCACAGAGCGCAGCGACGGTGTTTACATATTCCCTTTAAAAGCTTTCTGTTGCTTTCAATAAATTCCCTGCTATTGAAGGATGTAGTAGTTTCCATGCAGTAAAGGTTCTTAGCTGTGGAATATTGTGGAGCTTTCATGCTTGTGTAAACGCAGCCGCAAATGTCGCCGCCGTACGTCGCAAATAACTTGATTTCTAATAACGTGTGCATACAGTATCTTTCAAAGTCTGCATCAAACGTCTAGAGATCATACGTCGTGCCATGGAGAAAACGTCTGTCAGAAAAACGTTCACGCTTCTCGGCGACTCTAGGAGTCTTTCATAATTGGTTATGCCCCTGAGAGGCGGCAGTGTGTAGGCCCTCTGAGGAGTTCATGTACAGCGTGTGTTGCCTATAATCCAGCCATCTGGCAAGCATGATTCGGGTTAGGCCAAATTATGAATTCGCACTCGCCGATTCTAGGAGTCTTTTGTAGTTGGTTATGCCCCTGACAGGCGGCAGTGTGTAGGCCCTCTGTGGAGTTCATGTACAGTGTGTGTTGCCTATAATCCAGCCATCTGGCAAGCATGATTCGGGCTAGGCCAAATTATGAATTCGCACTCGGCGACTCTAGGAGTCCTCTGTAGTTGGTTATGGCCCTGAGAGGCGGCAGTGTTTAGGCCCTCTGCGGAGTTTATCTACAGTGTGTGTCTGTAATCCAGCCATCTGCCAAGCATGATACGGTTCAAAATGGTTCAAATGGCTCTGAGCACTATGGGACTCAACATCTTAGGTCATAAGTCCCCTAGAACTTAGAACTACTTAAACCTAACTAACCTAAGGATATCACACACACCCATGCCCGAGGCAGGATTCGAACCTGCGACCGTAGCAGTCCCGCGGTTCCGGACTGCAGCGCCAGAACCGCTAGACCACCGCGGCCGGCAAGCATGATACGGGTTAGGCCAAATTCTTGATTTGCATCCTGAATGGGCCAGACATATAGGTGTTTGGGTTGCAACCAGATAGCCTTATGGTAAGGCGACCGCTTGCGATAATCAGGAAAACCGAGTTCGAGTCCCGGCCCGGCACAAATTTTCATTATCGTCATTCCATTATATAGCTCATGCTTGTCCATGCTCGCATTTCTTGTAAGTGAGATTCTTTCTCGTTGCTCACTTCGTTGATAACTACTCATCTCCTTGTCGGTGACTGTTTCGTCTTTCGCATTATTTGACTCCACATTAACTATTGCCACGCTGGCACACGTTCGAAAACAGCAAACGTAAATCTTTCTTATAGCGCAGAGATGCTGAACTCTCGCACCTCACATACATTGTAGTTCTCGTATCGATCGAGTTGCAGCAACGGTGACTTCACAACGTTCAAAGATAGTAAACCGCCTACTTTGTAAAAAATTGATACATTGCTTTTGGAACGTAAAGTACCTGAAAATACTAACATACGTCTTATGTACACTCTAGAAGAAGAAGTCACACTAAAAAGGAATTATCCGAATGGACGGGAATGGGTACATGTGACGGACGTGACAAACAAATGATTAAAATTTCGAAAAAATTCGATGATTTATTCTAGACAAAGATCTTCAAAAATTTAGCAGCTCAATAACGCATTGGCGTATCCTTCGCCTTTATGCAAGCAGTTATTCCGTTTGGCATTGAGTGATAAGGTTGTTGCATGCCCTCCTCAGGCATATCGTGTCAAAATCTGTCCCATCGGCTTTTTAGATGGTGGAAATCCCGAGATGGTTGGAGGGTCGTGACCATAAAACTCCAAACTTTATCAACCGGTTCGAATCCTGCCTCGGGCATCGATGTGTGTGATGTCCTTAGGTTAGTTAGGTTTAAGTAGTTCTAAGTTCCAGGGGACTGAGACCTCAGAAGTCCCATAGTGCTCAGAGCCATTTGAACCATTTATCAACCGGGGAGCGATCCACGGATCTTGGTGGTCAAAGCAGGATTTGGCAAGTAGGAAGAGAAGCAATAGAAATTCTCGCAGTGTGCGTGCGGGCATTATCTTGTTGAAATGTAAGCTCAGGATGGCTCGCCACGAAGGGCAACACAAAGGGGCATAGAATATCGTCGGCGTACAGTTATGCTGTAAGACTGACGCGGATGACAACTGAAGCGGTCATGCTAAGAAAATAAATGACACCCGAGACCATCACTCCCGACTGTTGAGCCGTATGGCGGGTAACAATCAAATGGTATCCCAGTGTTGTCGCGAATTCTGCCTCGGGCGTGGATGTGTGCGATGTTCTTAGGTTAGTTAGGTTTAAGTAGTTCTAAGTTCTAGGGGACCGATGACCTCCGATGTTAAGTCCCATAGTGCTCAGAGCCATTTGAGCCATTGGTGTCACGAGAGTCTTCCGACGCGGTTTCGCTGATCATCGGGGATCAGTTCGAAGTGGAACACATCACTGAAGACAGTTCTGCTCCTGTCAGTGAGATCTGAAGAAACCCCGGAACACTGGGAAACCAACTTGACTGTTGCCGCCATACAGCCCGACAACCATAAGTGACGGTCTGTGGTGTCATTTCTGTTCATAGGAGGACCCCTTTGGTTGTTATACACTGCACCCTCACAGCACAGTGCTAAGTCGGCGATATTTTACGCCCCGTATTGTTGCCATTCATGGCAAGCCGTCCTGGCCTTACATTTCACTAAGATACATTCTAAAGGTGGCAG
This sequence comes from Schistocerca nitens, assembly GCF_023898315.1. Lineage (NCBI taxonomy): Eukaryota > Metazoa > Arthropoda > Insecta > Orthoptera > Acrididae > Schistocerca > Schistocerca nitens. The sequence continues at coordinate 918,131,272 of NC_064614.1, read as the reverse complement.
GGGTAAAATACAGGGAGCGAAAGGCTATTTACAATTTGTACAGAAACCAGATGGCAGTTATAAGAGTCGAGGGACATGAAAGTGAAGCAGTGGTTGGGAAGGGAGTGAGACAGGGTTGTAGCCTCTCCCCGATGTTATTCAATCTGTATATTGAGCAAGCAGTAAAGGAAACAAAAGAAAAATTCGGAGTAGGTATTAAAATTCATGGAGAAGAACTTTGAGGTTCGCCGATGACATTGTAATTCTGTCAGAGACAGCAAAGGACTTGGAAGAGCAGTTGAACGGAATGGACAGTGTCTTGAAAGGAGGATATAAGATGAACATCAAAAAAAGCAAAACGAGGATAATGGAATTTAGTCAAATTAAATCGGGCTATGCTGAGGGAATTAGATTAGGAAATGAGACACTTAAAGTAGTAAAGGAGTTTTGCTATTTAGGGAGTAAAATAACTGATTATGGTCGAAGTAGAGAGGATACAAAATGTAGACTGGCAATGGCAAGGAAATCGTTTCTGAAGAAGAGAAATTTGTTAACATCGAGTATAGATTTAAGTGTCAGGAAGTCGTTTCTGAAAGTATTTGTATGGAGTGTAGCCATGTATGGAAGTGAAACATGGACGATAACCAGTTTGGACAAGAAGAGAATAGAAGCTTTCGAAATGTGGTGCTACAGAAGAATGCTGAAGATAAGGTGGGTAGATCACGTAACTAATGAGGAGGTACTGAATAGGATTGGGGAGAAGAGAAGTTTGTGGCAGAACTTGACTAGAAGAAGGGATCGGTTGGTAGGACATGTTTTGAGGCATCAAGGGATCACAAATTTAGCATTGGAGGGGAGCGTGGAGGGTAAAAATCGTAGAGGGAGACCAAGAGATTAATACACTAAGCAGATCCAGAAGGATGTATGTTGCAGTAGGTACTGGGAGATGAAGAAGCTTGCACAGGAGAGAGTAGCATGGAGAGCTGCATCAAACCAGTCTCAGGACTGAAGACCACAACAACAACAACAACAATGCCCGCCGATGACGCTGAGAGTTTCTACTGCTTGCCCTCGTGCTTGCCAAACCGTACCTTGGCCAGCAAAGACGCCGGATCTCTCCCCACCTAAGAATCTTTGGAGCATTAGGGGCTGGACCCTCCAACCCGTCTGGGATTATGATGATATAGCGCTCCAATAGGACAGATTTTGGGGCGATATCGCTCAGCAGGACATCTAACAACCTTATTAGCCAATGCCAATCGGAATAACTGCGTGCATATGAGCCAGATGTGTACAAAACGCTATTTACCTGGTCAATTTGTGAAACTCTTTCTCTTGAATAAATCATCCAACTTTTATGAAATTTTAATCTTTTGTTTGTCTGCACATGTGCATCATATCCACCAATTTCTGGCCCTTTGGAATAATTCCTTCGCAGTGGACGGCTTTTGAGTGTATAATAGCATAAGCTGCTCAATATAGAACTCGTTTTTACGTTTTTGTTTTAAAAAATGAAATGTACACTCCATCGGGGGGATTACGTCAATGTTTATGTAAGAACATGTCATATTTTCCACCATCTGAAAAAAAGCACCCCGTCTTCAGGCCACGAGTGGCCTACCGGGACCATCCGACCGTCGTATCATCCTCAGAGGAGGATGCGGATAGGAGGGGCGTGGGGTCAGCACACCGCTCTCCCGCTCGTTATGATGGTATTCTTGACAGAAGCCGCCCCTATTCGATCGAGCAGCTCCTCACTTGGCATCACGAGGCTGAGTGCACCTCGAAAAATGCAAACAGCGCTTGGCGGCCTGGATGGTCACCCTCCAAGAGCCGACCACGCCCGACAGCGCATAACTTCGGTGATCTCACGGGAACCGGTGTATCCAAAAGCAAGGGTTCTGTCTACGATTTTTCTAACATCCCATTCCCTTTTCTGATTGAGTAGTTTTTTCATTCGCTTTTGACCTCCATAGGTAGTCTGTAGAAGAGATGCAGAGCAGGTGGATCGCAATATGGTTGGTTGGTTGGTTTGTGGAAGGAGACCAGACAGCGTGGTCACCGGTCTCATCGGATTAGGGAAGGATTGGGAAGGAAGTCGGCCGTGCCCTTTCAGAGGAACCATCCCGGCATTTGCCTGGAGTGATTTAGGGAAATCACGGAAAACCTAAATCAGGATGGCCGGACGCGGGATTGAACCGTCGTCCTCCCGAATGCGAGTGATCGCAATATGAATTAATTGAACTATCATCTCACAAGATATGGAACTGGAGGTAAGTTCCGAATTTCCTCGACCAAAGTCCCTTCACCTCATCGATGATGAGAAGTTCCTTTCTCTGCACCGCTCGACTATTGTACCTAGCCTCATTTTCCTCTTCCAATTTAACATTACGGCCCCATGAAATATTACTTTCATAAATTCACGAGATAACCGGTAATGAAACCTTCGAAAACGCTGGCTTGTTTCGTGGATGTATCCGTAGAGTGTTTCGTAGTTTTCTGCAGCGTCAACTTTCCTGTACGGCGGGACGTGCCCCGATTCGTCCTTCTTTCCCTCCGTCGAGCTCCTAAATAAATAAGATCCATCAATTCCGCGGCAAATCTGGCGGTGGTCCCGCGGCCCCGCCAACTTGGTGCCGTTAAAGTAATTACGGCAGTTTTGGTAATTAAGTTGCGCGCTGAAACAGTTAACGGCGCCGGCGGCTCGGCGGTCGATGGCACTTGCCGCTGCGTCTTCCTGCCGGGGGCGCCGTGTGGCGCTGCGAGGCGCGGCCCAACACTCGCCGATGGCTGCGCGCGTACAGCACTGCTCACTGCTTGTCTCCCTGTACCCGTCTGGCGACCTGCAATTAGAAGTTAGTTCGAGCAGCTGCCAGTGAGCTGATTCCAAACGTCAGGAAACAGGCGTTACTGCGCATGCGCAGCTACGGTGACATACGGACCCAGTGCTCGGTCACTACGTTTACATGGGGCTACCTCAACCATATTTAGTAGACTGGCTTCCCAATACCACTTGTCCGTAGCTCGTGGTCTAGTGGCTACTGTTGCTACCTCTGGATCGCGGGGACTCGGGTTCGATTCCCTACTGGGTTGCGGACTTTCTCTGCCCGGTGACTGGGTGGTTCAAAAATGGTTCAAATGGCTCTGAGCACTATGGGACTTAACATCTATGGTCATCAGTCCCCTAGAACTTAGAACTACTTAAACCTAACTAACCTAAGGACAGCACACAACACCCAGCCATCACGAGGCAGAGAAAATCCCTGACCCCGCCGGGAATCGAACCCGGGAACCCGGGCGTGGGAAGCGAGAACGCTACCGCACGACCACGAGATGCGGGCAACTGGGTGTTTGTGTTGTCCTCACGATTTCATCATCAGCATTCTTGACAGTGGATGGATTGGACTGCGAAAAAGAATTGGACTGTGAAAAAATTGGGACTTTGTACGGGCGCTGATGACCGCGCCGTTGAGCGCCCCACAAATCAACCCTCATCAACATCACCACTACCACTTCTGGTTGGTCATGCGAACACTCCAAAATCGTTTCTGGAAATCCGTTTCTAGCTACCGGTTTTCCGATCCCACAATCGATGTTTGCTCCCGTATAAACCCTACAACCGTATTTGAAACGTGCTTGGGTTGACAGATTACGTCTTATTTTCAAAATATTCGGTTAATATGGACGGAGTAACTTGTCGTGTAGTGAAGGAGAAGCAGAAATATTAGACTGAGCATGAAGCTGCCTCTGATATTTTAGTGAAGAGAAACAGCGACTGTGTTGATTAAATCATTAACTGGAACCGAAATTTTCTAAACACCATATTTAACTGGCTAGCAAATCTGCTTCAGACCTTAACATATCATCACGACAGCGATAAACGGTTACCGCAAATAACTTTTCGTCTTTCGAAATGTGTGTCGCATGTAAAAGTAGCGGGTGTCTGGTACGCTCAAAAGCTTCCCGTCTATTTCTGTTTGGAATTTTGTACGTAATGGAGCCCAACGTGACCCTGTACGGCACCGCGGAGTTTCGTTCTGAGGGAACGTAACGGGGTAGTTGTATTCAGGGTAACTGTTTAACCACATTATAACCAGATAAGGAATTCAAAATTAGGTGTACGCAGCTCATGGTCTCACGGTCGCGTTCTCGCTTCCCGAGCACGGGGTCCCGGGTTCGATTCCTGAGGGGGTCAGGGATTTTCACCTGCCTCGAGATGATTGGTTGTTTGTGTTGTCCTGATCATTTCATCATCATTCATGAAAGTGGCGAGTTTGGACTGAGCAAATGTTGGAAATTTGTACGGGCGCTGATAACCACGCAGTTGAGCGCCCCACAAACCAAACATCATCATCAAAATTAGGTAGGGACTTATGACCTCAGCAGTTTGGTCCTATAAGACTTTACCATAAATTTCCAAACTCCAATTTCAAAATTAGGAAGCAATTCTTCGCATAATATTCATTTCAAAACTAGACTCTACAGCTAAAAGTACGCAATATTTTGCTATGTGATGACTTAAACATAGAATTTTTATTGGCACTCTGCAAGGCTGTCGCCTTTTATTTTTTTATTTCTGACCAGGTTTACATCTACACAGCACTGTAAAAAAAACTGTAGAGAAGAAATACAAAGTTCTTGCAAAAAAAAAAAAAGAAAAAAAGGAACAGTTGAATGTATGTATACACTAGAACTAAAGACAATTAGTTATTTCATGACTACTTAAAACTGAATAACATTTTCTACAAGATTATCAGTGAAGCCAAGAAACTGTGCAGGTGACTAGCTGACTAAACTGGTGCTGCCTGGGTATGTATTTGTTCCAACCTTAGTGCATCTCCTCCTTCCTCCTCCCTCTGTTCATCTCCTCTTTACTCTCTCTCTCCATCCGTCTCCTCCTCCCTCTCTCTCTATCCCTCTGCTCCTTCCCCTCTGTATATCTGTTCTCTCAACCCCCGTCCATCTCCTCTTACTCTCTCTCTCTCTGTCCATTTCCTCCTGCCCCTCTCCCTGTCCATCTCCTCCTACCATCCCTGTTCGTCTCCTCCTCTTTGCTTTTTCTGTCCATCTCCTCCGCTCTCTCTTTCTGCCCCTGTCTCTGTCTATATTTCCTCTCTTTGTCCACCTCCTCCTCTGGCCTCTCTCTCTGTCTTCCTCCTCGATGCTCCTCGCTGCCTGTCCATCTTCTCCTCTCCCTTCTCCCTACACATTATCATGTTCATCCCGACAGGAGGCCGATGGTTCTTATGCCCACAGAATTACTTTTTAGATCGTAACGTATACGTGCATCAAATTTGGTTGAAATCCTTCCAGAGATTTAAGTTCAGCTTCTTACAGTGGTTTTCCCACGTATGCACGTCAGTTATATTTAACATATTTCAACCGTATTTTTACACACATTTCACCTGTATCTCTGGCGAATTTCGCCAAGCGGTTTTATTTTCACGCAGCCGAATGCTTATGACGTCTCATGTCCCAAACTATGTGCTGTATAATGACATGCAGTAAAAAGAAAAAAAATCGCCGAGTGAGGTATCGCAGTGGTTGGCACACTGGACTCGGGTTCGGGAGGACGACGTTTGAATCCCACGTCCGACCATCCTGATTTAGATTTTCCGTGAATTCCTTAAATCGCATCAGACAAACGCCGGGATAGTTCCTTTGACAGGACACAGCCGACTTCCTTTCCCATCCTTCCCTACTCCGATGACACCGACGACCTAGATGCCTGGTCTCTTCCCCCAAATCAACCCAACAACACAGTAATTTTTCAGGTACATCCAGAGGTATATGTGGCCTTTTTCTTATAAAATGTCTTTCACTCCAGTATCCCGTTTTGGTACAGCAACCGTATGTAGAATATTTGGATTAAAACAGTCTTGGTTACAATTTATTCTTTTTTTAATAATGCGTTTCGCCTCCGTTGGGCATCTTCAGATTATGTATAGGAGTAACAAAACAACCAAAACTTAGGGTATGGTCCTAGCAAGTACCATTCTAAATAATATAAAGAATAATTACTGACATCAAGGTTTTCCATTTATAACATATTAAAAACCACAAAACAGTTCTGTGCTAGACTGAAGCACGCATCGAATCAAATGAAGGCGCAGACACCTTTTCCTTTTATAACACTTTAGAAACCTTAAAATGGCTCATTGCTAGTTTGAAGAAAGGGTCGAATCTGATGAACAAGCAGTGGACTCGTCAGAAACAGCTACTATAATGTCGTGTACTCTTCGGATATAATTGCTAACTGAATAAACAAACTGTATGAAAAAATAGTACAAGCAGGCCAGAATGGTGCAATGGCAGGACTACACACAAAAAGAAATATACACATTTAAACACAATATACAGAGATGCCACTGCATCTTCAAGGCAGGCAATGAAGAAAAATGTTTTGGAGAGCAACGAAGAACAACGTTCTGAAGAAACTTACTTGGAATAAGTGAGGAACAGGCGGGGCGTGGGATGGTGGCAGCTTGAATGTGGTAGGGAAGCAAGAAAATCAGATAACGGAAATGCAAAGGCTCAGTCTAGATATTTTAGGGGTCAGTGAAGTGAAATGGAAAGAAGACAAGGATTTCAGGTCAGATGAGTATAGGATAATATCAACAGCAGCCGAAAATAGTATAACAGGAGTAGGATTCGTTATGAATCGAAAGGTAGGGCAAGGAGTATATTACAGTCAACATTTCAGTGACAGGGTATACTTGCCAACGTCACAAGGTGAAGACGAAGAGACACAGAAAGTACGAGTATGAGGATACTGAAACGGTAATACAGTATGAGAAGGGAGATGGAAATCTAATAGACATATGGGACTGGAATGTAGTTGTAGGGGAAGAAGTAGAAGAAAAGTTTATAGGGAAATATGGGCTTGGGACAAGGAATGGAGGAGGAGGAAGACTAATTGAGTTCTGCAATGCATTTCAGCTAGTAACTCACAAGAGGATGGGATATAATTGGAGACGACCGGGTGATACGAGAAGATTGTAGTTAGCTTTCATCGTGGTCAGACAGAGATTTCGAAATCAGATACAGGATTGACAAGGTGTACTCAGGAGCAGATATAGACTCAGATCACAATGTAGTAGTGATGAAGAAAAAAAAAGGTTCAAATGGCTCTGTGCACTATGGGACTTAACTGCTGTGGTCATGAGTCCCCTAGAACTCAGAACTACTTAAACCTAACTAACCTAAGGACATCACACACATCAATGCCCGAGGCAGGATTCGAACCTGCGACCGTAGCGGTCGCGCGGTTCCAGACTGTAGAGCCTAGAACCGCTCGGCCACTCCGGCCGGCCAGTGATGAAGAGTGGGCTGAAGTTGAGGAGATTAGCCAGGAAGAATCAGTATGCAAAGAAGTGGGATACAGAAGTACTAAGGGATGCCGAGACACACTTGAAGTTATCGAAGGCTATAGACACAGCAATAAGGAATAGCTCAGTAGACAGTACAGCTGAAGAGGAATGGACATCTCTAAAAAGGTAATCACAGAAGATGGAAGGAGAAACATAAGTACAAAGAAGTTAACTGCGAAGAAACCATGAGTAACAGAAGAAATAGATCAGCTGATCGATGAAAGAAGGTAGTACAAAATGTTCAGGTAAATTCAGGAATACAGAAATACTAGTCGCTGACAAATGAAATAAATAGAAAGTGCAGGGAAGCTAAGACGAAAAGGCTGCATGAAAAATGTGAAGAAATGTAAAAAGAAATGGTTGTCCGGAGGACTCACTCAGCATGCAGAAAAGTCAAAACAACCTTCGGTGAAATTAAAAGCAAGGGTGGTAATATTAAGAGTGCAACGGGAATTCCACTGTTAAATACAGAAGAGCGAGGGGATGGGTAGAAAGAGTACATTTAAGACCTCTATGAGGGGGAAGATTTGTCTGATGTGACAGAAGAAGAAACAGGAGTCGATTTAGAAGAGATATGGGATCCAGTATTAGAATTAGAAGAGAGCTTTGGAGGACTTAAAATTAAATAAGGCAGAAGGGACAGACAATATTCCATACGAATTTCTAAAATCATTAGGGTAAGTGGTAACAAAACTACTATTCACGTTGGTGTGCACGCCCGGGTTCCCGGGTTCGATTCCCGGCGGGGTCAGGGATTTTCTCTGCCTCGTGATGGCTGGGTGTTGTGTGCTGTCCTTAGGTTAGTTAGGTTTAAGTAGTTCTAAGTTCTAGGGGACTGATGACCATAGATGTTAAGTCCCATAGTGCTCAGAGCCATTTGAACCATTTTTGAACGTTGGTGTGTAGACTGTATGCGTCTGGCGATATACCATCTGACTTTCGGAAAAATATCATCCACACAATTCCGAAGACTGCAAGAATGGACAAGTGCGAGAATTATCCCACAATCAGCGTAACACTTCATGCATCCAAGCTGCTGACAAGAATAATATACAGAAGAATCAAAAAGAGAGTTGAGGATGTGGTAAATGACAATGAGTCTGGCTTTAGGAAAGGTAATGACACCAGAGAGGCAATTCTGACGTTGTGGTTGATAATGGAAGCTAGTCTAAAGAAAAATCAAGACACGTTCATAGGATTTGTCGACCTGGAAAAAACGTTCGACAATGTCAAATGGTGCAAGATGTTCGAAATTCTGAGGAAAATAGGGTTAAACTATAGCGAGAGACCGGTAATATGCAATGTGTACAAGAGCCAAGAGGGAATAATAAGAGTGGACGACCAAGAACGAAGTGCTCGTATTAAAAATTGTGTAAGACAGAGGTTTAATCTTTCACCCCTACTATTCAATCTGTACGTCGAAGAAGTAATGATAGAAATAAAAGAAAGGTTCAGGAGTGGAATTAAAATTCAAGGTGAAAGGATATCGATGATAAGATTCGCTGATGACATTGCTGTCCTGAATGATAGTGAAGAAGAATTACGTGATATGCTGAATGGATTGAACAATCTAATCAGTAGGGAATATGGACTGAGAGTAAATCTTAGAAAGACGAAAGTAATGAGAAGTAGCAGAAATGATAACAGCTAGAAGCTTAACATCTGGAATGATAGTCAGAAAGTACATGAAGTTAAGGAATTCTACAACCTAGGCATCAAAATAACCAATGACGGACAGAGCATGGAGGGCATCAAAAGCAGACTAGCAATGGCATAAAGGCATAACCAAGAGAAGTCTACTAGTATGCCGCGCGGGATTAGCCGAGCGGTCTGAGGCGCTGCAGTCATGGACTGTGCGGCTGGTCCCGGTGGAGGTTCGAGTCCTCCCTCGGGCATGGGTGTGTGTGTTTGTCCTTAGGATAATTTAGGTTCAGTAGTGTGTAAGCTTAGGGACTGATGACCTTAGGAGTTAAGTCCCATAAGATTTCACACACATTTGAACAGTCTACTAATATCAAACATAGGCCATAATCTGAGGAAGAAATTTCTGAGATTGCACGTCTGAAGGGTAGCACTGTAGGGTAGTGAAACATGGACTGTGGGAAAACCGGAACAGAAGAGAATCGAAGCATTTGAGATGTGGAGCTACACACGAATGTTGAAAATTAGGTGTACTGATAAGGTAAGGAGCGAGGAGGTTCTGCGCAGAATTGGAGAGGAAAGGAATATGTGGAAAACACTGACTAGGAGAAGGGACACAATGATAGGACATCTTTCAAGACACCAGAGAATGACTTCCTCGGTACTAGAGCGAGCTGTAAGGGCAAAAACTGTAGAGGAATACAGAGAATGGAATAGTTAAGGACTTAGGTTGTAAGTGCTACTCTGAGATGAAGAGGTTGGCACAGGAGAGGAATTCATAGGGGTCCGCATCAAACCAATCAGAAGACTGATGACTCAAGAAAAAAAGGTAATAATAATAATACAGAGAGAAGTTTCCTGTATGATTTAAGCCCAGGAGAAGTTTCATGAAGAAACTGGACACACAATATCATAAAAGGCATCTACACAACTGAGCGAACAGGTATGCAACTGAAGTGGGAACCTTGGACACCTCTGAATTGAACAGTTGTTGCACCAGTAATGGTAAACCTAGCAAAGTGCGGGTTCCAAGATGACAGTGACATTTCTGTGATTTCGATGAGGGGCAACTCATGATACACACATTAGATTGTCCTGCCAGTCCTTGACGTCGTCCGCAATTAGGCTGCAAATTTTAGAAGAGGTGACAATGGTCAGAGGCTATGGCTGAAAACTCTCCCAGGTACGTTAAAGTAAGTAAGAATATGGTTTTAAGATAATGATAGTAAACATGTAGGTAACGAAAAGTAGAGAAACGGGGATAAAGAATTACTTTCACATCAAAATTATCATATTTGGAAAGACAGATTACTGTCGTTGGTGGAAGACACCAGAAGTAGATTAGTGCTGGCAAAGGAAGCTTTCTCCAAACGTGTAAGCTTCCCATGCAATGTGTTAAAGCAAGGGATTTGACGGAATTGTCAGTAGTGGATTTTTATGGCTCTTTGTCGAAGACGAAAGGAGATTTCGCCTGTATCTTTCGACTGTTGAGATACTCTCTAAATTTATAAGACTCTCTCCTTTGTGTAATATAACAGGAAAAGCGATTTTATCTAAGTTAGAAAAGAACTATTTTGTGAAATTTTATAAACCAAAAGCCATACTTTCTGACGATGGGCCACAGCTTCATGGATGGAAGGTCTTACTAACCACAGAATAACAGTAATATATGCAACAATGTATCATCATGCGGGAAATCCTGCAGAGCGTTATATGAGGGAAATTGGACATTTGTGCCAGAGATGCTGTAGCAACAATCGTAGCTCATTGGAGATACTGTAGAGAATATTGAAGATGTAATGAAAAATGTAATTCAGGATGTAGCATATTACAGAGGTTGGTCGAAGCATGGAAGACACCAGAAATAGATCAGTGCTTGCAAAGAAAGCTTTCTCCAATAAGAGAGTTTTTCTGGTGTCAGATGAATGAGGACCAAGTCCCAGAAAGCAAACATCTGGGGCAAAGCATTGCATGGAAGGAATGTAGTGCATCGGAAATGTAGAGGTGCAGAAATTGGAAGCATTTCAAATGGAATTCTATTGAAGAGTGCTAACAATTAAGTGAACAGATAAACTAAGAAATGTGGAAGTACTAAAGTGGAATTGTTGAGGGAAAAATCTATGGAAGTTTCTGAACGCAGAGGGGTCAAGTTAATGGAACATGTGCTACAGGATCTAGAAACAGCTAACTCAGTTCTGGAAGCAGCAGCAGAAAAGAAAAATAATAGCTGAAAATAAAGACTAAACTATACGAAAAAGATTACAGAGGATGTTGAGTATACAAGAATATTAACCGAGACAGAAAAATACGAAGAACAGCAAAAAAATAAAATAAAAAATGAAGTGAAATGTAGTATTGAGAAAAAGAAATGTAGGAAATATGCTGGGAATAATTAGTACCGACCAGACAACTGACTAGGGGAACACTTAAACAGCGTTACCAAGACACTCGGCGACAGAGACATTATTCCAACAGGACTCACCAAGGACGACGACAGACTGTAACGACCTTATCGATGATGGGACGTTAAGCACTCGCTATCCCATTTTTACAGCTATAGAAACTTCGAGACTAACGGTAAACTGCAAACTGCAGACAAATATTGATACCGAGCGAGGTGGCGCGGTGGTTAGCACACTGGACTCGCATTCGGGAGGACGACGGTTCAATCCCGTCTCCAGCCATCCTGATATAGGTTTTCCGTGATTTCCCTAAATCGTTTCAGGCAAATTCCTGGATGGTTCCTTTGAAAGGGCACGGCCGATTTCCTTGCCAATCCTTCCCTAACCCGAGCTTGCGCTCCGTCTCTAATGACCTCGTTGTCGACGGGACGTTAAACACTAACCACCACCACCACAAATATTGATGTTAGCTTCCTGTGCGACGTGTCTGCTTGTAGCGGACTTGCGTCCGCTTTCACACCCATCGAGAGGGGTGGTTCATCTCCTTAACAATCCACGCTTGGCCGGCCGTTGGTGGCCGAGCGGTTCTGGCGCTACAGTCTGGAACCGCGCGACCGCTACGGTCGCAGGTTCGAATCCTGCCTCGGGCATGGATGTGTGTGTTGTCCTTAGGTTAGTTAGGTTTAAGTAGTTCTAAGTTCTAGGGGACTTATGACCTCAGCAGTTGAGTCCCATAGTGCTCAGAGCCATTTGAACCAATCCACGCTTGACATTCCATGGATCACGCGGATAGAAGACAAATGTCCGGCGTGCCTCACGGAAGTGAAGTAGGTTGTATTGCCATTTGCGACAGCGTTTCCCACTTTATTCTTATCACCTCGAATATCGTCTGACACATAAAAAATATTGGTAATCATTTTTTACCAAGACAGTATATGAAGCTTCCACCATTAGTTCAGTCGTTGGTATCTGACTGTTGTCACCGTACATTTCACTACCAGCTGTATTGTCACTATAGTCAGCGTTATGATAGTGATTAATCATTGACTTTGCGGTTAGAAATTCATATTTTTTCTGCCTCCACTACATAAAAAATGAAGAGGAAAGCTGAGGTGTTAATGCTAGCGGAGCCACTGCTCTTCCACGTCTGTATCTTAGAAGACACACAGCTAACTGTAGGCCCGTTCTGTTGCCTCTGATCTTACACGCCAAATGAAACAAATGACTGGTGTGTTACAATAAATTCCGTGACACGAGAGTCTTAGTATATGTAAAAAAAGAAAAAATTAACATAAATCTTCGTTCGAGCCAACGCTGCTTTATGGAATTTTTCACTACCTGTAACGCAACGTACCCTACATGACAAAACCGTGACAAATAGACTCAGATAATGTCACACGGCTACAATTAAGAGCGCTTTGTGCTAGTATTCATCTTAAAAGGGTCAATACAGGGGTCAATATTCAATTGCAATGATTACTGTTTGTCACACAACCAATCATATTTCAGAAAACTTAGCGAGCAGAAGCTACTGCACTATACTTGATCTGTGAAGCTGCTGATTTCGATCTATCGTTCTTCCCACTGAGTCTATGAATCACTTCTGTAGCAACAGAAACTTTAAAACTTAAATCGTTCCACAGCAAACGTAGCGGAACCTTCACTCGCTAGTGTCTCACTGGTCGTCGCCTATTGAGCTGTTTACAACTGTACGCTCTTTATATGCAAGTTCATCTCTTACGAGCTTCTTACGCAAAGTTCTGGCGGACTGAAGCTACGGAATAGGCATGCAGAAATGCCTCAGTTCGTAGAGCGTTGGCTGGTGCACAGACATGTGCCCTAGGCCGATAAAAAATTGGTCAAGTAACTCTTTATGTGGCAAACACCACTCTTGCTTGACCTCAACTGAAATCTGTTTACCAGTAATTAACGTATGAAGACCTGCAAAGAAGTTCACGCTGATTTCAAATTTCTGGAGCGTAACTGGAGGCAGGCATCACTATGCTACTATCATTCCACTTGAACACAGATGTACACAGATTAGGAATGTTATGATCACGTTGTTGTTGTTGTGGTCTTCAGTCCTAAGACTGGTTTGATGCAGCTCTCCTGTGCAAGCTTTTTCATCTCCCAGTACCTACTGCAACCTACATCCTTCTGAATCTGCTTAGTATATTCATCTCTTGGTCTCCCTCTACGATTTTTACCCTCCACGCTGCCCTCCAATACTAAATTGGTGATCCCTTGATGCCTCAGAACATGTCCTACCAACCGATCCCTTCTTCTGGTCAAGTTGTACCACAAACTTCTCTTCTCCCCAATCCTATTCAATACTTCCTCATTAATTATGTGATCTACCCATCTAGTCTTCAGCATTCTTCTGTAGCACCACATTTCGAAAGCTTCTATTCTCTTCTTGTCCAAACTATTTATCGTCCATGTTTCACTTCCATACATGGCTACACTCCATACAAATTCTTTCAGAAATGACTTCCTGACACTTAAATCTATACTCGATGTTAACAAATTTCTCTTCTTCAGAAACGCTTTCCTTGCCATTGCCAGTATACATTTTATATCCTCTCTACTTCGACCATCATCAGTTATTTTGCGCCCCAAATAGCAAAATTCCTTTACTACTTTAAGTGTCTCATTTCCTAATCTAATTCCCTCAGCATCACCCGACTTAATTAGACTACATTCCATTATCCTCGTTTTGCTTTTGTTGATGTTCATCTTATATCCTCCTTTCAAGACACTGACCATTCCATTCAACTGCTCTTCCAAGTCCTTTGTTGTCTCTGACAGAATTACAATGTCATCGGCGAACCTAAAAGTTTTTATTTCTTCTCCATGAATTTTAATACCTACTCCGAATTTTTCTTTTGATTCCTTTACTGCTTGCTCAATATACAGATTGAACAACATCGGGGAAAGGCTACAACCCTGTCTTACTCCCTTCCCAACCACTGCTTCCCTTTCATGCCCCTCTACTCTTATAACTGCCATCTGGTTTCTGTACAAATTGTAAATAGCCTTTCGCTCCCTGTATTTTACCCCTGCCACCTTTAGAATTTGAAAGAGAGTATTCCAGTCAACATTGTCAAAAGCTTTCTCTAAGTCTACAAATGCTAGAAACGTAGGTTTGCCTTTCCTTAATCTTTCTTCTAAGATAAGTCGTAAGGTCAGTATTGCCCTACGTGTTCCAGTGTTTCTACGGAATCCAAACTGATCTTCCCCGAGGTTGGCTTCTACTAGTTTTCCATTCGTCTGTAAAGAATTCGCGTTTGTATTTTGCAGCTGTGACTTATTAAACTGATAGTTCGGTAGTTTTCACATCTGTCAACACCTGCTTTCTTTGGGATTGGAATTATTATATTCTTCTTGAAGTCTGATGGTATTTCGCCTGTTTCATATATCTTGCTCACCAGATGGTAGAGTTTTGTCAGGACTGGCTCTCCCAAGGCCGTCAGTAGTTCCAATGGAATGTTGTCTACTCCGGGGACCTTGTTTCGACTCAGGTCTTTCAGTGCTCTCTCAAACTCTTCACGCAGTATCATATCTCCTATTTCATCTTCATCTACATCCTCTTCCATTTCCATAAAATTGTCCTCAAGTACATCGTCCTTGTATAGACCCTCTATATACTCCTTCCACCTTTCTGCTTTTTCCTTCTTTGCTTAGAACTGGGTTTCCATCTGAGCTCTTGATATTCATACAAGTCGTTCTCTTATCTCCAAAGGTCTCTTTAATTTTCCTGTAGGCAGTATCTATCTTACCCCTAGTGAGATAGGCCTCTACATCCCTACATTTGTCCTCTAGCCATCCCTGCTTTCATATTTTTTTCAAATGGAGCTATATGGATCCAAAGACCATTTCAAGTCTTCAACGTCTATGATGTGTACAGCAGACCGAAGCGACGAATGAAAACTTGTTCAAGAGATCTAAAAGTTACAAATCAGGGTTATAATACCGACCTGGGTACAAATTTTCATTCGTCGCTCCAGTCTGCATATACATAGCACTTCCTTGTATTGCCTGCCTCGAGATGACCGGGTGTTTGTGTTGTCCTTATCATTTCATTATCATTCATGAAAGTGGCGACATTGGACGGAGCAAAGGTTGGGAATTTGTACGGGCGCTGATAACCGCGTAGTTGAGCGCCCCACAAACCAAACATCATCATCATCATTATCCTTTTATCGATATAGATGATTTACAGGATTCACGGGCTGTGGCACCGGTGTTTACCATTGTACAACGCTGTGTTTCCTTCTAACAGTAACTGTTTCGTTCTCTTGATAACTGGTGGCAAGTGTCACTATTCTACTGTCCCGTCCACTTCCAACGCTTTGCCACAGGATATAGCGTTTTCCAACTATCCGCTGTCCACTGTCGTCACTCTTAACACCCAAGCGTCTTACCATTGGCTGCAGAAATGTGTGACTTATGAGGAGCTACTCGTAGCTATTTGGGACTCTCGGGTGACTCCCTCTGCTGATGTGATGTCATGTTATACAACCACCGTCCGCAATGATGGATGGTCCCTGTCCTTCAATACATGAGCTATGCCTGCTCCGGGTTTAGCTGTGGTAGTTCCTTCGCGTGTCCACTTCGCATTCAGATCTCCAACAGTTGCCTTAGGCAGCTTTGGAAGGGCTGAAATATCCACGATCGATTTTTTACTCAGGTGACATACAAAAGTATAGTCCACAGTCAATATCACTGAGCGCTTTTGAGTGATTCTTGCTGCTGTTACTGTTTTTCTACTGATAACACTGTGTCGTTTAATACTGGCGGATATCCTCTCGTGACATCTAGTTAATTCCGCACTACATAGGGGTGTCCCGATAATTTTGATCAGAAAGTGAATATTTTTCAAAAAATGGTTCAAATGGCTTTAAGTACTATGGGACATAACATCTGAGGTCATCAGTCCGCCTACACTTAGAACTACTTAACGCTAACTAACCTAAGGACATCACACACATCCATGCCCGAGAAAGGATTCGAACCTGCGACCGTATCAGCCGCGAGGTTCCGGACTGAAGCGCCTAGAACCACTCGGCCACCGCGGCCGGCCGTGAACATTCTGCAAACAGCGGTACACATGTTTAATTTATTTAAACAACAGACCCACGAAACCATCAAAGTCTGCTGTGATGTATATTTATTAGTCGACAACCAGTCTCTCAGGTGACTAACTTCAAGTCATTACATTAGGTTAAGAAAAGGTTACTTGGTGTCAAGTACGTTATCATATTATCACATGCTGAAACTGATAATACACAGTCCTTTTGACTGTTCAGAGATGTCACTAAACCCGCCCAAACATGTAAACAACCACGCATGAGCAGCGCCTATTAAACGGAGGGGGTTCGACAGCTGACCAGTTCCAGTCTTTCCACCAGGAAGGAGGTACACGGCTCGTGTTGCCTGTAGTTCAACCATGCCTAGACGGTCAATACCGCGGTTCAATCGCGTCCGCATTCTTACTTTGTGCCAGGAAGGGCTCTCAAAAAGCGAAGTGTCCAGCCATCTCGGAGTGAACCGAAGCGATGTTGTTCGGACATGGAGGAGATACAGAGGGACAGGAACTGTCGATGACATGCCTGGCTCAGGCCGCCCAAGGTCTGCTACTTCAGTGGATGACCGCTACCTACGGATTATGGCCCGGAGGAAACGCCACCATGTTGACCAATGCTTTTCGTGCAGCCACAGGACGTCGTGTTACGACTCAAAGTGTGCGCAATAGGCTGCATGATGCGCAACTTCACACCCGACGTCTTTTAAAAATGAAAGTGTTCAAAGAAAATTCTTTTTCGTTCTGAAAATTATTTAGGCGCTAATGTTTATGATTGTGGGGGGAACTAGCTACTATATCATTGCACTCAGGGATAATGGTTCCAGAAAGGTTGACAATGACAGATGTACATTCACAAACTTAACATGAATTGTTGCGGTGTTGTTCTCCCTTCAAATGTAGAAAACGAACACCGAACGATACGCCACTTTATCAGTGGGCTGCACAATTTTATTTTGTCTCCTCTTACGGCGTGCTACGGTAATGTGGTGCAGAGATTTCGGTTTCAAATAAGCAGAAAATTGATTTGATAACTTTATTTTTTATTTAGATATGACGGTTAAAACCTCACTACTAGCTGCGTACCGTGCCAACCAGTAGTCGCGATCCCGTTAATACTGGGTATCTCAGCATCTAACGTGTTTGACTTGCTATAGAGTTCTCCTGCGACTTTTAAAGGGAGGGCTAGCTTAAAATCACGGAACTTTAAAAAGCATTGTCCTATTGCAGTTAAAATGCTCCTGCCTTCCTCCAACTGTTGAACATATCCAGTTACAAAGCTCCACATATTCCACTTTAATAAATAATAGATGGCAGTTGGATGGGTCACCGTCCGGGTCTGACGAGTGTTGTTGGCAAGCGGGTTGCGCTTCGATCCTCGTGAGGCCAATTGAGGAGCTACTTGACCGAGACGTAGTGGTACTGGTCACGAAAAAAGATGAGGGCCGGGAGTGCTGTGTGCTAACCATGAGCCCCTCCATTGCATACAAGTGACATCTATCGGCTGAGGACGACACGACGGTTGGTTCTGCTGGACCTTCCGAAGCCTGTTCGGACGGAGAGAGAGATTGATAGAGAGAGAGAGAGAGAGAGAGATTGATATATATATATAGAGAGAGAGAATAGAACATTGATTTCAGTCGCCTCAAGAAGTCACACGCGGTGGTGACGTCAGTGGTGTGTCCGCCCACGACAGGAGCCTATTCACGGGGGCGGACTACAGGACTTTGCCTTCTGCCGCTGACGCAGCCCACTCGATCGATGCTGGATGCACGAACAGTACGTTAGCACCAACCATCCTACTTCCTACACGCCAAACCTACCACAGACGAAAGAAAGTGACAAGCCAAAAGCCTGTGCGACACCATTTTCAAAAGAATGTCCGGGAATACTGATACTTTTTTAAAACATGGTCAGCCTGCTGTCTTTGACAATTTATGTGTATGTATGAATAAGAACTGACAACGCCAGAGATGACAGCACAATAACCAGCCATTCCCCTCTTACTTGTCATTACTACTACACGTTTCCAAGTCTGCTTCAAACCGTAGCTATGTTGATTAAAAATAATATCAATATGTCGTTTACGAAATCAGCTATAGCACGTTGGTTGAATTTTATTTTTATTTATTTTTGCATGTCGGTCGTCTGACTGGTTTGTTGCCTCTCGCCACAATGCCCTGTCCTGTGCGGACCCCTTAGAGAAACATATTCCCGCAATGTACTCAGTTGTCTGATGCATATATTCCAATTTCTGACTTCCCCTACAATAGGTTTATTTGCTCTCTACGACTGTCTCTACTACCATAAAAGTTATTCCGTGGTTGATGTTGTTGTTGTTGTTGTTGTTGTGGTCTTCAGTCCTGAGACTGGTTTGATGCAGCTCTCCATGCTACTCTATCCTGTGCAAGCTTCTTCATCTCCCAGTACCCACTGCAGCCTATATCCTTCTGAATCTGCTTAGTGTATTCATCTCTTGGTCTCCCTCTATTATTTTTACCCTCCACGCTGCCCTCCAGTACTAGTTTGGTGATCCCTTGATGCCTCAGAACATGTCGTACGAGACCCATCATACAAATTACCAGTGTGTATTCTACGACATGGGTGAAGATCTTCGGACAACTATCGCTTATCGTTACAAAATTGGCATATATGTAACTAGCGGCAGGTGGATATCATTTCCTACTATTACAGCGTTTAATCTCTAGGAAGGTCTGGTTATTAGATGTAGTATACTGAGGACTACGCTTACTTCTCTTCTTCGTGGAATGTGGTGAATGGTTATTGCCGAATTCTTGGGCGAGTTTGTATGGCACACAGAAGACACTTTTATTCAGCCAAAGGCATTCGATGGAGCTTTGAGCAGGTCAGCCTGGAGAAACATTAGAATTTTTTTGAATTACTAACGAGCCTGTTGTTATATGTTCGTCCACAAGACCCAGACGGCCCTAAATAATATCGTCGAGGTTCATGTTGCCTTCCTTAACTTACATTCGTTATATTTCCGCACTGTCACCTAATGGAAGAAACGCGCTCGCATAGAATATAAAATTAGTTCTGTGAATGGATCGAATATTTCACAGAAAATGGAACGTAGCATGCCGTTTTTAGCGAAGAAAAATGTTCAGACTTAAAATTAGCTTCACATGTACCCTGAGGTTTTTCTTATTCCCTTCTGAGAGACATTGGAGCAGGAGATAATCTTAACGACTGAAGTCAAGGATGAGTTTTCATAGAAACATGGTTGTTTACACGTTTACATATTAAGCACTGTAACGACCATATTGCTTTGCCCAAATGGCTGGTTCAAATGGCTCTGAGCACTATGGGACTCAACTGCTGAGGTCATTAGTCCCCTAGAACTTAGAACTAGTTAAACCTAACTAACCTAAGGACATCACAAACACCCATGCCCGAGGCAGGATTCGAACCTGCGACCGTAGCGGTCTTGCGGTTCCAGACTGCAGCGCCTTTAACCGCACGGCCACTTCGGCCGGCGCTTTGCCCAAAAACGTGGACACTTTCGGCTCCTTGGTGATCTGTGCAGGAGGCTGTACACAGTCGGTATTGAAGCATATGATGAACAGTGTAACCTTCTGCACAGTCATGCTCAATATCATTTCAATCAGTGTAGTCCCACCTAGCCAAATTAACCCCGTGAGCTGTCACACCCAGAGCGCAGTCTACACATGGACATCCAAGGCGTCCCTTTCCTCTTCAGAGACAGGGCACAAAGTTTTAGAAACTCTTTTGTAGCCAGGGGAAACGTAGGTCGTATAGTTGCAACCTAGCTTTTTCAGCAGTGGTTTTATGTTCCTATGAAAACTCATCCTTGACTTCAGTAGTTAAGATTATCTCCTGCTCCAATGTCTTTCTTTCCTCATTTGCAGCTCTTTCACTCCGGACAGGAGATGGTGCTACTCCTGCGAGGCGGTAAAGCTATTCGACTGAAGTGGATTCCAGGCAACCTGCTATGATTCTCCTAGTGTTGTGGGAACATTTTACTTGCAGTTCATTAAGAGCTCAAAAGTAGGCGATCCGTCAAGTGTAACTCTCACGTATTTTAAGGTCTCACAGTGACCCAGTGCAACACCTGACCACACTATCTTTAATTTACGACTAGATTACCTGTTTCTCAAACGAAAGAATGGACTTGTGTCCTTGAGGGATATGGTTTAAGTTGGTTTGTGCTGTATTATCTAGAATCTTGTTTAAGGACATTCATGAGGGTGTTCAATGGTGAACACCCTCTTTAATGTCCTTAAACAAGATTCTAGATAATCGAAGTCTGTGTTCAGGGTGGCTAGGGCAAGGTCATCGGTATACAAGAAACTCCTGCTATTGGGTGTTATAGGTTCGTCTCTCGTGTATCTATCGAACAGAACTGTAGCGAGCACGCTTCCCTACGGGTGGTCATTTTTCTGTAGTCTCCATCTGCTACGGTGTCCTTGGGAGTCGAAGAAGAACCTTAGGCTCTGCAAAAGAGTAGCGCTGAGCCTAGTCAGGCTAAAATCTTTGGCCGGGTGGTAGACTTTGACCAGTAACAAACCGTTTTCTTGAAGCACAATGTTTGACATTTACAACAGTACAAGTTCATTAGAAAGTTTGATATCACTGTCCTACACAATGATGTTTATGCTGCATCTGAGGTCACGAGCTTGAGCGGAGCCCTTTACATGCTCGACGTTGTATTGACCCCAGTGTGAAGGCACTGCTATGCTGAGATTGAGGCAGTGTCTTCAGGAGCGTCTTCCATTGCTTGTTGCGGATTTCAGCGAGCCGTCACCGACGTGTGTAGTATCGATCAGTGTCGTCGACTTTAGTGTGACACCGGGATCTCTGGACGATACCGCAATGATCGTGCTAATTTCTTTCTTCTGCTTTACACGCTCTGCCTTAAGGCGTAGACTCCAACACCTCATCACCTACTTGTGCTACCTACTTGTGTTACCTACTTGTGCTGTCACCATCCGTCAGCCGCTTTCCATAGCTGCTGACGAACAGCCGACCATCTTAGCCGTTTCCGACATGCCCGAACCCAGGCGACGGGCCATAACGTTCTGCCCTTCGTCTACTCCTACATCTACATCTTCACGATTACTTTGCAATTCACAATTAATTGCCTGACAAGAGGGTTCATCGCACCACCTTTAAGCTACTCCTCTGCCGTTGCACTCTCGAACAGCACGCGGTAAAAACGAACACTTAAATCTTCCCTTGCCAGCTCTGATTTCTCTTATTTCATTATGACGATAATTTCTCCCTATTTAGGTGGGCGCCAACAAAATATTTTCGCCCTGTGAGGAGAAAGTTGGTTAGAAGGCGTTGTCCCGGCGAAAAGCGCCTTGACACTCTCTCCCTTATTTCGCAAAAACACAGTTGCACTGCATTGAGCCAATTGCTGCCCGTATCATCGCTAGAATCATTCCCCATTCGTCTCTCCTCCGATCATATACCTTAGTTACCGCGCCATCCACCCACAACGGCAACTGCTGGACCTTAATCTGGTCTCAACAGTGTACGTTCAACCTGAAGTGCGTTCATTTTTGTTATGTGCAGACCTTTGCCTATATCGTGTATTTGTCTTTTGAAAGTAATTTATTGCTCGGCGGAATCACAATAATTTCAATAAAAATTACTGGTTTCGGCTGTTATCCCCATCCTCAGATCGAAATACAGATGCCATGGTTCAATACCACAACCACGGAAACAACATCGTCATGAATTATTTTCAAAACATACGGTCACTGACGAGTCCAGGACGACTGAAATGTCGTTGTTTTCATTACTCGTCTCTTGTACGTGTTTGCTGCGGGCTAAAGAGCTCCATCTGCTAGTTATGGAGAATGACATCGCATGAAGACAGGCTTACACGCCATAGAGAAGCTTTTAGCGCTGGTGTTAACTACCTTTCATTCTGTGCTTGTTACTCCGAAAAAATAGAGGCATCATACTTATCTATTCCTTTAGCGGGACTAATTTCGGATGCAACACTACTGAAAAAAACTCCCCCTGAATAGGCCATGAAGGCCCAACGGTACCGACCGGCCGCCGTGTCATCCTTAGCCCACAGTCGTCACTAGATGCGAATATGGAGGGGCATGTGGCCAGCACAACTCTCTCCCGGCCGTACGTCGCTTTATGAGGCGCTACAGAAGAAAACACATGTCTAAAATAGTGCGTAGAGCTGCATTACTGCTTTTAATTCCTGACGGAAGTAATTGACGCGATTGGTTCAAATGGCTCTGAGCACTATGGGACTCAACTGCTGAGGTCATTAGTCCCCTAGAACTTAGAACTAGTTAAACCTAACTAACCTAAGGACATCACAAACATCCATGCCCGAGGCAGGATTCGAACCTGCGACCGTAGCGGTCTTGCGGTTCCAGACTGCAGCGCCTTTAACCGCACGGCCACTTCGGCCGGCAATTGACGCGATTGCGACTCACTATTTTATCTCTCAACGGAGGAATATCAAAGCCAACCGGTTGCAAATAAGTTTTCATCCACTGAGCTAGATTCCAACACCTCTAAGAATGTCTTCATCAGAATGAAATTTTAACAATCATGAAGTTACACTGCGAGCTGGCAATAGCCAAAATTACGAGCAGACTGCTCAAGTCGAAAATATTCTATCATTTTGTAACTAAACCTTGTAGTAAACACCAGAGTATGACTTTTACTACGAAGTATAAGTACCAAACGCTGGAACACTTGTAATTTTAATTTTCGACTTGAGAATGTCTGCTCATACCTTTGACTATTGCCTGTTTGCAATGTAACCTTATGGTTGTTACATTTCATTCCGATGAAGACATCCTACGAGCTGTGGAAACCTAGGTCAATGTATTAAAATTATTTGCGAACGGATTACTGCAGTATTTCTCCGTTAAAACATATAAACGATTGCCGAGAGACATTCATGTTCAAAACAGTCACTATTTTATTATCAATGTCTGCATTGGACTTCTGCAAAATACAGAGACTTCACAATAATGCACTTCCTCTAACTCAGTAGTTACAGTTATATAACCTAAACCCATGTGGCTTCTGTGTTTCCAGTTTTTCGTACAGATATCTATGTCGTAGAGCCAGCTGCCGTATTAAGATGAATGGTACAGAATAATGAAACGTTTTGCAGAATTTTGCAAGATAACACATTTATGAAATGCATCACACCCTCTTTACAATTTATTTACAATTGTGATAAAACTTGTAGTTTCCGTGGGAAAGTTATGAATTCGGAGAAGCTAAATAGGGTATGCTGGTTTAACAGATATCGTTGCAAGACCAAGACACCTCAATATAAAGTTAAAGACTCTTGAGGAGAGGTGGGACATTTGTTCTGTGAGGATGTAAGACGTCGACTTCGCTTCAGTTCCCAGTACAAATACCGATCAGCAACAGGGAGGATTCAAAACGCGACAGTGAGGAATGGGTGCCGTCCGTAAGAATTGATCACAATATGAAAGCAAACGACGCTACAGTTTGTGACACAATGACGTCAAATTCGGTACGGAGCAGTATAAGGGATAGCATGACGTAAGATATCTCATTACCTGACACACTCAGTAAGACATGGTTCGAGAACATCTACATGCGCAGCCTGCAATTATCTAACGCCACAACAAGACAACACTGAAAAGTACAGCTTCTACCCTTACATTAAATAACTGCCACATCAAAATACTGAATGACCCTTCTGACAAATAATGCGGTTAAGTACGCATGTTCTCGTATGGCCTGGGCTGTTACTTCCAACAGAGATTTCTTTACATTAATCACTTCTGCCCTTTACCGAAATTAATTCACTGTCTAACCTATCTAACCTCTTCAACAGTCATGCACAAGGCTCCTAATTACCTTTGTAAACTTTGTAATACAGATATTAACTATGCATCGTATTCAGACAAAAATGTTCAGATTCACACTTCTCGGCCTGTGGAGGGTAATAAAATGTTACAGAACGACACAGTTACGATATTCATCACATCGGTAGTTAAGATAGTTTGATTGCCTCAGAGAAATGTATATGTAGAAGCAGAAAAACTGCGAGTAGATTTATCCTTGTGTCAGTAGCCAGCTATTACTTTTCCTTGAAATAGTTCAGTACACGTCGTACGATACAACCAGTTTATACAACTATCGGTTCAAGACTTTCAGTTAACATAATGAATGTGTCCTGAAAAGTTTATATGTTGTGTTGCTGCTTTTGTTAACCGAAAGTAGTACGCCAGTGAAGTAACGCTCGGTTGGCTCTCTCAAAGACCGAAGCAGCCGCAATAAAATTCAGTACTTGCCGCAGAAAGGTAATTTGCACACTGAGATAGCCTGCCACAAATATTTTGTCGGCTTTCAAATATCTTGATACGACCAGTCCGAGATCTTTCATTTAGAAACATGGTAGGCTTTGTGTTGCAATATCATATGCATTTCGCTCCTTTTGTTTCTGCGACAGTCATGAAGTTCGACTTATCACCGAATAAAATATTAGTTCTTTGCAGATACATATCTACAGTCCTGGTGCACGGTGAAATCGTCGAGAAAAAATATCGTAGCTTACCTCTAGAGGCGCCAAACAAAACGGCGCAACACATTGATAATAATATGACTGACATGTGATATTGGTTTTCCTTAGCAACGGAAATGTCACTCTTGTGAGAGATAACTTTCCTAGCCGTTTGTAATCGCCTGTCACACTTACAACACTTCCACTGCTACCAAAACTTAGTTAACTAGGCGATACTGTGCAAAATAGCAAATAAAGAATGGATAGAGGAGAAACACAAGGTTGTAAACGTATGCGTAACTGTGGGAAAATAAAGGCCTCCTATAAGTAAATAAAAGAGACCTTTGGAACAATGGGAAGCAGCTGTGTGAATATATATCAAGAGCAGAGACGTCTCCTGGCGGTGAGCTCAGCGCTATGGCCTAACTGTGTCCTACTGACAGAAGGAGTGTTATGTCCCATTGACGCCTCATCGGTCAGTGTAAATTGTTCAGACGACAATTTCCTATCTTCGAGCCATCTGTGCCGTTGCTGTTACCTTCTTGAAAATCCGTGCACACAGTAACATACTTTAAGCCGAAGTGTGGTGCGGTGACGTAGTATATATATGAACCTCCTACAGACCGTAGTTGCGATCCAAGATAACCAAAGATCAGACCTTTCGGTTTGTTGATGATTATTGGTAAGGCTTTCATAGTCTGCTCTTCTGAATCCCACAGCGGAACGCAGGTTTTACGCCATCCTGCAACATCCAACAAATAATACAAACGTCGCAACAATTGCCACCTAAGATGTAAACAAAATTCATATGAACATTTACAATGCCAATGCAACTTCTCTTTTGATAACTTGTATACAATCCTAAATTTATTTACACCCTGATCAGGAGACCTCACTACCCGTGAGGCCATTTTCTAGGATGGCCTTAGGCTGTGCGTCTGAGGTATGACTTGTGAGGTTAATTTATTGAGGTTCTAATAATTGTACCACAGTGGCCTGTAACGACCTTGCCTAAAATCAAAATACCTATTAGCACACCTTATACCATTAGGCATAAAGACATATTCTCTGTATGCGTCCCTAAATTGACGAATCAAATAGTCCAAATTAGGCTCATAATACCACAATTCTTCTAAAACAATAACAGCTGCTGCATAATTAATCCTGTTGCCATAGAATGTTATAGCTAATTCATCAATCCTCTGCTGATTGTTGGGAACAAGGAAGGCCAGGCGTAGGTCGTCCGGATAATTTCGGATATGGTCCCAGTTGGCATAAAAAAACTCCAACGCAGACATTAGCTGTAAACAATAACCTTTATTCAGAAAGTAACATTACCTTTCCTCTTACAAAATGTCATATACACTCTATTTCTTACTACATATATCACATATTTAACTTCTAGACAAAGTATAACATATGTCTACCCTCGATATTTATTCGAGGTCAGAGGTCAAGTGTCTTGCCCATCGTCCAACACAACGATTTTAATATAACGATCTATAACTCACTGATAATAAGAATAGCTAATAACATCGCCTTCTAAGAAAGCGAGGGAGAATTGTGGGCTAACGAGTCCACTACAATGCGCAGATTGTTGTATGTGACGAAAGTATTAAGTAGTAGCAGGAATGAGATTAGCGTCGAAATCAATATACAAATTTTTGACCACGTAGTAGAGAAAGATAAAAAATTTTGCCGCCTGAAAAGCAAGAAAAATATCGAAAGAAGGTTGTCACAGGTAAACAGAAGCATACTACTACAGACAAATAGAGACATTCATCTGGGAAAGCAATATTTGAGAATGTACTCTTGCGTCTGGAACTAAATTACAGATTGTGGGCAAATTGAGAAAGAAGAGAATCGAAGCATTTGAAATATAGAATTAAAAATGTTGAAAATTAAGTGGACTGATAGCAAATCAAGAGCTTCTCCACAGAAAAAGTTAAAAAAAAGTAGGATGATAATAGAACATTACCTGATGATCACACTCAATCGGCACCTAGCAATGTTGCCCACATTATCGTTACTAAGTGTAACACGTCTACACTTACAAACGAGGACGGGCCAATATGGTGCTGATGTGCCGATTCGTTAGTAAGCATGGTCCGAGTTACACTTGATAACGATGATGATATGGCCAGTATAGTACATTGGTATTGACTGTTTAGTAAGAATTATTTGAGCCCGCCCGGTTGGCAGTGCGGTCTAACGCACGGCTTTCCGGGCGGGAAGGATCGCCGGTCCCCGGCACGAATCCGCCCGGCGGATTTGTGTCGAGGTCCGGTGAGCCGGCCAGTCTGTGAATGGTTTTTAGGCGGTTTTCCATCTGCCTCGGCGAATGCGGGCTGGTCCCCTTATTCCGCCTCAGCTACACTATGTCGGCGATTGCTGCGCACGCACGCGTACACCCCCATTACTCTACCACGAAAACATAGGGGTTACACTCGTCTGGTGTGAGACGTTCCCTGGGGGGTCCACCGGGGGCCGAACCGCACAATAACCCTGGGTTCCGTGTGGGGTGGCGGAGGGGTGAAGTGGACTGCGGCAGTCGTCGTGGGGTTGTGGACCACTGCGGCTGTGGCAGGGACGGAGCCTCTCCGTCGTTTCTAGGTCCGCGGTTAACATAACATGACATAACATAACAAGTATTGTCTGAGGATGATTGTTAGTCAAACGAAACAGGCAATCAGCAATTTCTTATTACGTCCATGACTTAAAATTTTTAACAAATAACACAGATCGATCTCGCTCACCCATCATGTGTTACAAGTTATCGCTAGAATTTCAGTAAAAGAACAGGATGAAACCAAGTTAATATTTATACCCTTTAATGATACGCACATTTTTGTAGATTAAGAAAAGTGCTAAGATGCTGTATCAAAAAAGAGAAAATCGTTATTAACTAATGTCTAGACGAACAAGTGGTAAAAGCTAGATGGGCTGCTCTTAACTCGAATATAGAAAAGACAACAAGAGAAGCTTTAGGTACGAAAAAGTAAATACCACAGTAAACGTAACAAGTCAGAACATCATTCAAGATTAAATCAGCTGCCACTCAGAAAAAGAAAACATCCCCCGTAAGTAGGCTGTACAGGTTTTTTATTGGTAACGCCACGTAGCGCTCTGTATGAAAATCACTGGCTGTGCTGTGTGCAGTCTGTGGCTGGTTTTCATTGTTGTTGGCTATTGCAGTGTTGGGCAGTTGGCTGTTAACAGCGCGTAGCGTTGCACAGTTGGAGGTGAGCCGCCAGCAGTGGTGGATGTGGGGAATGAGATGGCGTAGTTTTGGACAGAGACAGTAAATTTTTAAGACTTGATGCCATGAACTGACATACATATTATGACTTTTGAACACTATTAAGGTAAATAATTGTTTGTTCTCTATCAAAATCTTTCATTTGCTGACTATGCCTATCAGTAGTTAGTGCCTTCAGTAGTTTGAATCTTTTATTTAGCTGGCAGTAGTGGCGCTCGCTGTATTGCAGTAGTTCGAGTAACGAAGATTTTTGTGAGGTAAGTGATTTGTGAAAGGTATAGGTTATTGTTAGTCAGGGCCATTCTTTTGTAGGGATTTTTAAAAGTCAGATTGCGTTGCGTTAAAAATATTGTGTGTCAGTTTAGTGTTGATCAGAATAGGTAAAGAGCGAAGTGTCTGAGTACGTTCAAATAGCGTAAGGGGTTAACCAGCACAGTCATTCAATAATTTTTCTAAGGGGACGTTTCATCCTGGAACATAGAGCCAATAAAAGTCAAGGTGATTACACGGTTAATTAGATCATTTGTAAAAGGGTGAACTCGGATATTTGAAAAATAAATGAGGGTTATTGGAAAAAAATATACAAACTGTATGAAATTAGACCTTTATGGAACACAGAAGAAAAACCAAACGAAGGATATAAATGAACACATTCAGATAAAGAATGTAAGCAAAATTGAGTGGGAAAATTATATTAAATTACAGTATAAGAACGCAACAAAAATGTAAACTGAAATTAGATACCAAAACACAGAAAATGGCAACCAAATAGACTTTTCAATGGAGGAAATATCCATTGTAATAAATAGACTAAAAAAATCCATGATTGGAAGGTATACATAAGAAAGTATTGTACCAATAACTAAGTATTTTATTTGACAGCGTTGTGAAGGAAGATGAGATATCTAGAGAACGAATAGAAAGTATTACGATTGCACTAAATAAAATAGGTGGTAAACAAGCAATTACTGGGAATCACCTGCTTGATACTACGTTAAAATTGTTAACACCAGTAATTAGAGACAGAATGCAGAATGATGTAGAAAAGACAGAACAACAGCAAGGATACACAAAGTTGAGTTGCCAAAAAGCTTTGATAGGATTAGAAAAAAGGATGTAATCTACAAGATAGTGCCAATGGCTATAGTTAAAACCATAGGAGATAGATATACAGATAATAAAACGAGAATTAAAACACACGAAGGATTGACGTACGAAATTGTTGTAGAATAAGGAACTAGACAAGGAGACTCACTATACCCAATCAGCTATAGTTAAAATCATAGGAGACAGATATACAGATGATAAAAAGAGAATTAAAACACACGAAAGACTGACGTGCGACATTGTTAGAGACTAAGGAACTAGACAAGAAGACTCATTAAGCCCACCCCTGTAAACTTGATAATGGACCACATCATTGATGCTGTAAGAGAGAAACCAGAATATGGAATTGGAAATAAAGTGGTAAATATTATATGTCATGTTAATGACGCTGTACTGGCAGCAAATATTAAGGATGAATTAAAAAGGTTACTTCACCAATTCAATAAAACAGATAAGCAGTATAGCCCGGAAATCTCAACTAAAAAATCAGAGACTACGGAAATATCAGAAACATCCGTGACATGTAAAGGAGAAGTGGGTGGTTTGTCGATTGAACAATTGATTGTTTTTATCTAGGGACTATTATCAGCGGCTATAAAGACTTCGACACGAAAGTGAATAACAAAGTGACAAAGAGAATAAGGATAGCTGGATGCCTGCAAAATACTGTATGGAGAAACAAATTTGTGACAACTAAGGGATAAAAATATGCAAACCAATGGTATGTCCTATTATATCAGACGCAGCAGAAATTATAGCGGAAACGAAAAAGATAAAACAAAGGTTAACACTAGTGAAAATGAAGGTACTAAGACAGATTCAAGGAGTAGCCATATGGGACAAAAGAAAAAATTTATCAGTAACGTATCAGTGTGAAATAGAAGATAGAAATAAATGAAGGCAAGAGAAAGAAATTGGAAGCATTATGTGAAATAGTTGACCCCACAAGACTAGTTTGTATTTGAAAAAGTGGACGACTGCAAGGCAAACGACTGCCTGGATAACCACTGGAGAGATGGGACAATTGGAGCAGTTTATGTGGATGTACAGTAAGTCAAATCACCAATCTGCGACTCGTTTAAAAAACATACACGGGGAAAATAATATTCTTATAATAAACTAAAGAAGTTTCCGGTTTTTGGGGGAAGGGGGGTTCCAGGAGGATCAAAATAATGAGGGACAGTGCACATTTAATGATCGCGGAGAAAAGACTGATGTTGGTGCTTTGTGGATGTAGAAACGTGCAGCAAAGAATTAAGATAACATACGTACGAGAGTTGTTAGCAATGTGCATACGCATCATGCACTAGCCCAGAGCTAATTGCGATTAACATTCATGCCTCACTGTGAACAACTATCGTCACGTGTCTCGGTGAACACTGGGTACACACAATTAATTAGACGTAGAACATAGTGAAACGAATATTAAAAACACTGAGAGGTATTCAGGAGGAAGGGAAAGGGACACAGTGCAAAACTGTTCATGAATACGAGACGTACGGACTATGCCAAAGGTCATGTGCCAAATGGTTCAAATGGCTCCGAACACTATGGTACTTAACATCTGAGGTCATCAGTCCCCTAGAACTTAGAACTACTTAAACCTAACTACCCTAAAGACATCACACACTTCCATGCCCGAGGCAGGATTCGAACCTGCGACCGTAGCAACAGCGCGGTTCCCGACTGAAACGCCTAGAACCGCTCGGCCGAAACGACATAAGCTGTATTACAGACACTAAATTTAATACGTAATCGATGTGCTAGTGTATTTAATTTTGACTTTATATAATTGATTGTCGGGTAATAGCCAAGGGAACTTCATTGAAATATATCGATAGCAATGACGAAATGGTAGTAGCTGTGTCGTTGTTTATCTTTGTGTGTGGAGTGTCTGTCGCGCTGCTAGCAGAGACGAAGGAGAACAGCTAGAGTCATGAAAGAGTGCGGAAGTGCTGGTTGGGTTCTCCCGCCGCCGCGGCATGCAGCTATGCTCGCGCCAATGCAGACGCTCATAATCTGTTAACCCGCGAGTGTTGAGAGCATGGTGGGAGTGGACAGGTGGAGGAACCTGAAATCCAAACTATTATCTGTCCCATAATTATCCGTGGCTCTGGAGACGACCCGGGGTTCTTATTATCGAACAGCAGCAGCAGCAACAACGGCAATTAAGCATTGTCGTCGGCTACAGTCTTGGTCGTCCGCCCAGCTACAACTTCGTAAGACTGTTAACTGACAAACACAGTAATGTAGAGGCTTTGTCCAGCAACATTTCTTTCTCAAAGTATGAATAACTTGAATAATAACTTGCAGTAGTTGAAACTTGTAGGACAGATGTATTGTCATTGTTCTCAGACATTATTACCAAGCAGGATTCCTTTTCTCTTCCACACAATCACCGAGTGTCGTAAGAATATGAAAATTGATTAACTAATTACTGCCAGTTTCAGTCTAAAGTTACTGCCACAGTAACCGTTCATTCTCGTATTGCATAACAGAGGCTACTTAAACTAAAGATCAGTGACAAAACTAATAACTAAAGGTACAACACAAATCAAGAGTGCGCAATTTCATTTATTCTGTATTTAGCTTGGCTTGATGTGTATTTTATTGTGGTTATTTTAAAAGTAAAACCAACTACTCAGTTGATTAAAGTAAAGTAAAGTGAATTACTTGCCTTTTCCTACGTTTTGCATTACGTTATACTGAAGTTAATGAAAGCCACTTTCTTTACATAACAGAGCTTAAGTTAAACCAGTCATTCCTTCAACCAGTAACTCCATTTAAGTTCACTTACAAAATTTAGTATTTAAGACTAAGCAACTGCAAACTCAGTGCTTTCTGATTCATTTATTTTCTCGTGAACTGTTGTGCTACGGAAAAACATGACAACCTTGGTGTTGCCACGCCAGTGATTATTTGCTTAAATTTCTTTGCCGTTGCCTCTCTCAAGATTCTGGAGATTCATTGCCCTAGTGGGCTGTCGACAGTTTGATTATGCCTTGTTTTCAGCTAATCAGTGTTTTCTTTGTGTTACCAGTGGCTTTTTTTATAAATATTACTGATAGCCTTTTCCCCCCTGTGCGGATCGTGAGCAATTGCACTATATCCTACCCATTTCAAAATTATCATCAGTATTTAGCTTAAGTTTAGAACAGATTCGTCCTTCAGAAGAGTCTGTTGTGCACTTTCCTCCAACTAACCGGTGTTATTTTCCTTCGATAACGACAGCCTTACTCACTGTAAAATTTCATTAGGCATATGCAATCACGGTCAGCTATATCGCTAAACCAATAGGCCGATTAGGAAGCGGGAGGTTACACGTGGAGACACTAGTGACAGGACAATTCAATTAGGTATTGCTCTTGGCACGAATTGTGCAGATTCGTAGCGAGTTAAACCCTTCCGTTACGAATGCAGTAGCTCACGCACGGTAGGAGTAAGTAGTGGAAACAAGCCACAAAATTTTTAGAGAGAGTGGAATTTCATTTAAGAAATTGTGGAATCTACGAAACCCTTCGTTACTGTGTAGATGTATAACGAATGTCATCCACATAATGGAGCTCACAAAAATATGTATAGACAGCACGATCAGGTCACACACCTATGTAACAACTTTCTTCTCTATTGTCTCCATACTATGGTAAGGAATGAGGTGGTTCTGCGTAGAATAGTCGAACAAAGGAATATATCGAATACACTGAACAGGATAATAGGACATCCGTTAAGACATCAATGGTACTAGAGGGAGCTGTAGAGGATAAAAACTGTATAGGAAAACCGAGACTGGAATACATCTAGCAAATAGCTGAGGAGGTAAGTTGCAAGTGCTATTCTGACACGAAGAGGTAGGCGCAGGAGAGGAATCCCTGGCGGGCCAACCAGATACCTGATGACTCAATGTAAAATCCCCTCTCTTGCTTTTCTTCTTTCCCTATCTATCCATAAGCGATGGTCCACCAATAGTAGCCGAAACAATTTTACAATACTGCCCCACTTCTTCAGAACAAGCGACCTAACAATCTAGAAATTTTACCTACAATAACTTCCTCATGTTCGGGGATATTAAATTATTTATAGTAACATGAGGGCAGTGTAGTGCTGAAATAGGTCTCACTGAGATGATTCACTGAGTTCGCTAGCTCAGATCTGAAAAAAATATGTCACTGATCTATTTATTCCAAATGCTTATTCCATAGAATTTTGGGCCTCGAACGTGAGTGCCCTTTCGTCGTCACGTCGCCAGCCTACCCCGTGCTTGTCAGTGTGCCGCTTGCAATACGAGAGTGGGTTTGTGCAGTGGCAGATGGACAGTGGTGTGGGAGGACAGAGGGCGGTGGGTGAGCTGCAGCAGTGAGGCGTGGCGTGGCGTGGCGATGCCACCCCGACGCATCAGCCAGCACGTGCCGCCGCGACAGCCCCGGGGCTTTCCGCGCCGATAACAAACGGCGCGCGTCATGTTCTGCCCTGCCTGCTACTGTGCTGCGTGGTGCCTGCCTACAGTGGCTCTGGCAGGCGCTGACACGCGCAGCACGCTCGTTCTCTAAGGCTGCACGTGCCGCCTAGTGGAGCCGTGCGGTGTTCCTTACTGGCTACCAGTCTATGGGGGGTTGGGCGATATGTCATGACAGCCAACCTCTACTCCCATTACAATTCATACTAATACTACGTGTCATGTCCAGAAAGTAAGTGTATTGTGACCATAAGACGGTGCAGTTTTTATCGTTTTTTGAGTGTTGGCAACACTGAGTGTTAGAACAGGGATAATCTGTGTGATGTACAGACAGTAGCAGATACAGAATGGGGAAGGTGTAGGCACATTTATTTGGTCTAAGTCTTGTTGACACAAATTTATAATTTAACAATAATTGGTTATACATCCAAGTTAATTGTATTAACAGTTTAAAAGGAAATTTTAGCAATAAAATTTTTTTAAAACATTCTCTAGAAGAACATGTGTAAGTAGGCTGTTTAGGTTTCCTTATTGGTAACGCCACGTAGCGCTCTGTATGAAAATCACTAGCTGTGCTGTTTGCAGTCTGTGGCTAGTTTGCATTGTTGTTGGCCATTGTAGTGTTGGGCAGCTGAATGTTAACAGCGCGTAGCGTTGCGCAGTTGGAGGTGAGCCGCCAGCAGTGGTGGATGTGGGGAGATAAATGGCGGAGTTTTCAAATTTGTAAGACTGGATGTCATGAACTGCTATATATATTATGACGTTTGGACACTATTAAGGTAAATACATTGTTTGTTCTCTATCAAAATCTTTCATTTGCTAACTATGCCTATCAGTAGTTAGTGCCTTCAGTAGTTTGAATCTTTTATTTAGCTGGCAGTAGTGGCGCTCGCTGTATTGCAGTAGTTCGAGTAACGAAAATTTTTGGTGAGGTAAGTGATTTGTGAAAGGTATAGGTTAATGTTAGTCAGGGCCATTCTTTTGTACGGATTTTTGAAAGTCAGATTGCGTTGCACTAAAAATACTGTGTGTCAGTTTAAGCACAGTCATGTATAATTTTTCTAAGGGGACGTTTCACGTGCAGCCCCTCTATGAAACATTATGTAAAGGTACTGTAAGTAAAAGGTATATTAAACCGTACAATGGTGCAACATGTACAAATATTTCAAATTACACCAGAAAAATATTGAACTTGTGATTTGTACTTCCTGTCAATCAAACCTTAAAAGAATCCAATTTGGCAAGAGTGCAACAAATTCCCTACTGCCTGAAAAAAAAAGAAGTGGCAATGATAATCAGTTTTTTTTTTTACCTCCTGATTTCACTTAAGCTTACGTAAACCTTACACAAATATTAATGTCATGTGACATCAGTTCACCTTTCGTGACAAATACACAAACTTTCTAATTTATTTTATATCAGTTAAGTAAGCTACAAGGCAGAAATAACATTAACGACTGGTGACATGAGTAAACACTGTCAAGTTTTCAATTTCACGACGGTTGTGTTATCTAGCAAATTTTCATTTAAATACTCCCTCACGGGTTCCAAAATCACTTCAGTCAGTCTCGAGAAGAAACAACTTAATACACAAATATGGCAATATCAAGAAATAGATGGGTTTATCCTAAGCAATATTAGTAGAATTAGGAAATTTGCAATTTAAACGCACCAATTTTAACGAAGTCTAATGTAATAATAATTTGGACAGAACTTTCATAAAATGATCGATGATAGTTGATGCCGTGCCATACACTATGAAACAAATTAAGAATTATTCACAGTAGACACCTGGCACATGACGATATTCTCTGAAGTATTTCAAATCACAAAATGTTGGCTACAAGTACCAACGCCATAATAAAGTAATGATCATGAAATATAATAAAAGTATATGAAAATTTCGGCCTTAGCCAGGTGAAGAGAACCACAACAATGCAGTTTCCTGTTACACTCGAGTGCTAGGCCCAACAAACAGCCGGCCGCGGTGGTATCGCGGTTCTAGGCTCGCAGTCCGGAACCGTGTGACTGCTATGGTCGCAGTTTCGAATCCTGCCTCGGGCATGGATGTGTGTGATGTCCATAGGTTAGTTAGGTTTAAGTAGTTCTAAGTGCTAGGGGACTGATGACCACAGCAGTTGAGTCCCATAGTGCTCAGAGCCATTTGAACGATTTGAACCCAACAAACAACAGCTGGTCATGGAGAACCACGCTAAGCAAGCTAGCATTCCGTCCTCCCCACATGCTCGCAAACAGCCACACTCATAGTAGTCCTTAATAGGCAGGCACCAGTTGACTCCACGCCGCTTCCGTCCTGTCGCCATATACCGACCGGGCCGTCCTCCCAAAACTCTTGCTTCGCGCAACAGCGCCCCCTATCGCTGCGGCGAAAATAAGTGAAATAATCTCGCGGGCAAATCAAAATGCTGAGCCGTCACACGACTCACCCTGACCAGAGCGAGAATTGTAAGAACACAGTAGTATGTAAACTCACGTTGTGGAGCACAGGTTAGGTTAGTGTTGTTTAACGTCCCGTCGACAACGAGGTCATTAGAGACGGAGCGCTAGCTCGGGTTAGGGAAGGATGGGCAAGGAAATCGGCCGTGCCCTTTGAAAGGAACCATCCCGGCATTTGCCTGAAAAGATTTAGGGAAATCACGGAAAACCTAAATCAGGATGGCTGGAGACGGGATTGAACCGTCGTCCTCCCGAATGCGAGTCCAGTGTCTAACCACTGCGCCACTGTAGAGCACAGTTACATGAAATAAGTCGGCAAGAAATCCCGCCAAGTGCGAGCCACGGGCTGTGATCCGCTTCCTATTCGCGGCAGGAATAGCACCTACCGAATTTTTTTCGCGAATAAAAGTGCTTTAGGGCGAAGGTATCACGAACAGAACGACGGTGCTTAAGTGGTGTAGGGAGTTACGTGGAGGCCGAACAATTTTTCATGACGACCAGAGGAGTAGAAGATTTTTAATGATGAGTTGGTGCAAAAAAATCGAGGAAAATGTGCGTGAGGACCACCGATTTACAATGAGTGAAATTTCTGTGAGGTCTGCACAGCTCTCCAGAACACTCTTACACGAGACACTCACAGAAACGCTGGAATAAAGGAAACTGCCCGCAAGATGGTACCCGAAACAGCTGACAGAGCAGTACAAGAAAACTCGGGTCAATAACTACCATGAGTTTCTTGAGCGACTTGAACTGAAACGTGAAAATTTTCTGGCCTCTAGTGTGAGAACAGATGAAACATTGTTGGCTCATTACACGCCTGAGGCAAAAAGGGTCGTCGCAATGCCGTCACACCAATTTCCCATCTGCCAAAAAGTGCCACAATTTTGGGAGAAAAAATCATGGCTCGTCATTTTGGTCGAATTTCTGCCTCAGGGGTAGACAACCAATGCACAACGATTTTGTGAAACCCTACAAAAACTCAAAAGGAGTATTCGAAACAAAAGGGGTGGAATGCTGACTAGAGGAGTGTGCGCTTGTTGCACAACATCGCCCTTCCTCACACTGCCGTAGCCACCAAGGCGCTCTTGAACTCATTTGGTTGGATTCTGTACCGCCCCCGCATTCCCCTGACTTGGTGCCTTCTGGTTGGCATTTTCACCTCCCTGAAGGCGGTCATGAGTGGAATTAAATTTTCAACTGAGGCTCAGGTGCAGAAAGAGGTTCTAAGTGGTGGAAGGAGCTGGTGGTAGTGTTCTTCGAAGAGGGCATAAAGAAGCTTGCGGCTTGGCTCACCGCATGCATTGATCGGGATTGCGATTACGTGGAAAAATAAACAAGTATCTTGTATTTTTTTTTCAAATAGGCTTCCCCCTCAAAAAAGAAATAAATAAAAAATACAAAATCACACATTCTTTTTCAACATGTTGTTGTTGTGGTCTTCAGTCCAGAGACTGGTTTGATGCAGCCCTCCATGCTACTCTATCCTGTGCAAGCTTCTTCATCTCCCAGTACCTACTGCAACCTACATCCTTCTGAATCTGCTTAGTGTTTTCATCTCTTGGTCTCCCTCTACGATTTTTACCCTCCACGCTGCCCTCCAATAGTAAACTGGTGATCCCTTGATGCCTCAGAATATGTCCTATCAACCGATCCCTTCTTCTAGCCAAGTTGTGCCACAAATTTCTCTTCTCTCCAATTATATTCAATACCTCCTCATTAGTTATGTTAACTACCCATCTAATCTTCAGCAGTCTTCTGTAGCACCAAATTTCGAAAGCTTCTATTCTCTTCTTGTCTAAACTATTTATTGTCCACGTTTCACTTCCATACATTGCTACACTCCATACAAATACTATCAGAAACGACTTCCTGACACTTAAATCTATACTCGATGTTAACAAATTTTTCTTCTTCAGGAACGCTTTCCTTGCCATTGCCAGTCCACATTTTATATCCTCTCTACTTCGACCATCATCAGTTATTTTACTCCCCAAACAGCAAAACTCATTTACTACTTTAAGCGTCTCATTTCCTAAGTTAATTCTCTTAACATCACCCGATTTAGTTCGACTACATTCCATTATTCTCGTTTTGCTTTTTTTGATGTTCATCTTACATCCTTCTTTCAAGACACTGTCCATTCCGTTCAGCTGCTCTTCCAGGTTCTTTGCTGTCCCTGACAGAATTACAATGTCACCGGCGAACCTCAAAGTTTTTATTTCTTCTCCATGGATTTTAATTCCTACTCCGAATTTTTCTTTTGTTTCCTTTACTGCTTGCTCAATATACAGATTGAATAACATCGGGGTAGGCTACAACCCTGTCTCACTCCCTTCCCAACCACTGCTTCCCTTTCATGCCCATTGACTCTTACTACTGCCATCTGATTTCTCAACATACTTCGTATAAGTGCTAAAGTTACTCTGTCTGCTACGTTTTCAAGACTAAACTGCGGAACTGATTGTGACGAAATCCGGCATGGTGATAGCATGAACCCTGAAAAAGTATATAGACTACATTGAAAAAAAAAGTAGTCGATCCCTAAATGAGGTGAATAGGGAATGGACAATCTCTTTCTATATCAGCGAACATAAACAATTTTAAATACTGTAAAATTTATTATATAACGTGCACATTGTGCCAGATGGTTGAAATTGCACTGACGATGTTCCGTAGTACTGCAGTGCAGGCTCTATATGTCTCAGGACGCTGAAATATAGCAGGTATGTTCATTAATCGAAATATGCTGACAAAAATAATATTTTTACTTTCTGTCATCTGTTAAAAATACGGCGCTAGTAGCAGAACGTGAAATGTTTTCTGTTTTGAGTCTGTATGCTTTCGTTGATTGGCGATGCATGTTGATTCCTTCTGTAAAGTGAGTGATGGTGTAAAGATTAATAAGGTTGAATTTTTCTGTAGGAAACGCAATAGCTATTGAGAAGAAAGACCCTGCACTGCTGGTAAAATTGTTTTATAGGAACGGCACCAGTAGCAGAGCTATATTGCGGGATTATCACCGATAGAAACAACTGCGAAGAAGCCCAACGTCAATAAGAGCTAAATAAAATGATCAAGAAATTTGATGTAACTTATCAATTACGTGCTGCAGGAGGGAGAGGGATGTGGCTCTTCCCATGGCAGGTGTTGATGAAGTTGCTATAGCTACAGCTGACCATGCAGCAAACGCCTCAAATTCTGCAGCCAATGCTCCAGCTCTGTGCATTTCATTATGGTATCCCTACAAGATTCAGAATGCACACCATATGAAGCCCCAAGGCTGGCTGCAAGGCTGTGTGACTTTCCCATTTTGGCATGCATGGAAATTTATGTCACGTGATTGGGAAATATTCTTTGGACAGGTGAGGCATATTTTACTCTGCACGACGTCGTGAATGCACAGAACTGTAACATATGGGGTTCTGCTCCACCACATGTCAAGCAAAACATCCACTGCACTCAGCTCACGTGACCCTGTGGAATAGTTTCGCAAGCTTCTTCAACTGTCCATTTTTCTTCGAGGAGATGGCACCTCATGAGCCTGTACGGTGTACAGTGACGTCTGCAAGTTTTACGGACATCATTGTGCCGCACGTAACTGCAGTTTTGCAAGGAAGCAACTGTGTCCAAAAGAATTGATTTCATACAAAATGAGGCAACGCCACATGTCGCCTGCCAGGTGAAAGATTTGCTCCAAGAAATCTTTCGTCATGACCACATCATCTATAGACAATTTCAAGATGTGGGCCACTAGCAACCCGTATTCATGTGACTTGTGACTGTCGTGGCATCTGAAAGATTATATCTATCAGGGATGTATCCGGGATTCTGAAGGATAGCATACTATTTCATGTCACCCTGACTAAACTGGATATACTGCGAGCGACAGTCAACCATACCACGTTACAGGTGCTGCATGTTGGTGAATAGGGAGACCACACTCAGTACATGTTGTAACTTGTGACCATCTACTAATAAAAGTGCCAGAACCACCATTATTACGTGTTTGATCATCCCTCTCCCTTTTCCTGCACCCAAATCATACACTGATTGCTTACAGCGTCATATTTCCGCCTGGTGACAGAAAGCGAAACTAATGAACATACCTATGATGTTTCAGCGTCCTGTAATGTATACATTTCGCACTACAGCACTCAGAACCCTGTCACTTTAATTATAAGCAACCTGTATAACGTACCTGTATATGTACTCCAATACCACAGTGCGTAGATGCATGCTCCTGCCCACTCCCCTTCACAAGTATGTCACATCGTTGTGCTCTGTGGAAGTTGGGCTGTGGGGAGAGGTGGGAAGGAAGGGTGCACGTCATGAGATGTGCTTACCTGGTTACCTAAAATAGGCAGACATGTGAGGAAAGCTAATGCTATTGCATGTACAAATATTATAAAGTTTGCGCTGAAGCAAAATTATTTACTTTCTTTGTCAGTTTAACGCCTTTTTAATAATTTTAGAAAGTTCATATTTTGTTTTCATGACAACCTCAATTCCTTCAAACAGGCATACGATTTTTTAGTAGGGAATATGGTCCTGTAATTTTCAATTTTGCATTACATTTAATTTTGTAAATATAGTCACAGATTAAACTGTTGTTAAGCAATTTGTTGTGTTTCTGTTTCATGACCTCTTTTGCTATTAATATATTTTTTTAGAAGTAAGTATTAGCAATTTAAGTAAGCAAAGTTGCTGTGGTGATTTTTAAAAAAAACGGTGTTTTTCTGATGGCGAGCTCTAGATGGCGTGTTCATGTGTAGTCAGACCACAAAATCTTCATGTTCTTACAAAACATTAATTGTAAAAGAATGAATTTTTTTATCTTATCTGTATGGTGAAGCACAATCCTGGACAACTGAGGAAAAATAAAAGCAAGTACTAACAATAACAGTGGTGACAATGATTTGGTTCATCATTGTATGTGACTGCAGTGTGTATTATCGAATGACTAGTTGTTAACCGCAGCAGCACTTGCATATCAATAGTCCTGTTATGATGAATGGTTGTAAGTAAGCTAGTAACATCTGGGTGTATAGTGGCGTAGACGTGTACATGTGTGCCTATAAGAATCCTATACAGACAACTGTATTAATCTAGTGCCGTAAATAACTGATAAGAAATTGTTTTTCTACTTTTTAATATTTTTAACTAAGATTGAACATACAGCAAAATAACAGAAACAAATTAATTATGTACCTATGTATTGGCACTACATACATTCACACATACACATGTACACGTCTACGCCACTATACACTCAGATGTTACTAGCTTACTTACAACCACTCATCATAACAGGACTATTGATATGCAAGTGCTGCTGCGGTTAACAACTAGTCATTCGATAATACACACTGCAGTCACATATAATGATGAATCAAATCATTGTCACCACTATTATTGTTAATACTCGCTTTTATTTTTCCTCAGTTGTCCAGGATTATGCTTCACCATACAGATAAGATAAAAAATTAATTCTTTTGCAATTAATGTTTTGTTCGTGTCTACAAATCATCTCTCGTCTGGTCGTGTGAAACATGTTTGGTAGACACTCAACCAAAAATTCAGCTGCAAAAGACGGATTTTTTTTATCTTACCTGTATGGTAAAGCATAATCATAATCACCGCCCACCGCGACACTGAATGCGCTCTGGTGGCTTTGAGAAAGCGTAAGGCGGTAAGGAAAGTATATAAAAACTATATAGCCTACATGGATCATAGACGAATATGGAATCACACCTGAATACCGGTCAGGAATTATGCCGCATACCTTTCTCGATTCCTGCCACAAGATAGTACGAGGAGAGAAGTAGTCTATGATCGTTGGACATGCGGTCAGCATGTCACCAGTCCCTCCAGCCGTCCTGATGATTCCGCTCCAACTTAAACCAAGAACACTCTTTTTTTTTCTTCTCTTTACTTCTTTTTCTTTTGATTGGTTTGAGGCAACCCGCCACGAGTTACTCTCCTGTTCTGACCTGTTCATCACGAAGTAGCACTTGCAACCTGCATCCTCAATTCCTCATTATTTGCTGGGCGTATCCTAGTCTCTGATTTCTTCTACAGTTTTCATCATCTACAGCTCCCTCTACTATCATAGAAGTTATTCCATGATGTCTTAACAGATGTCCGACCATCCTAACCTTCCTTGTTGACAGTGTTTTCGATATATTTCTGTTCTCGCCGATTCTGTGGAAAACCTCCTCACTTTTACCTTGTCATTCCACCTAATTTTCAATATTCTTCTATAGCACTGCATCTCAAATGCTTCGATTCTCTCCGGTTTTTCGCACAGTCCAAGTCGAAAGCGGGAGAAATGTTGCATTGCTACTAAAGTGTCGTAAGGTTTACCACTCTAGATTTTTTTAAGACGAAATCATAATTTACAGATTATGCATTAATTAATTACACTAAGAGTAGGCG
The DNA here is from genome assembly GCF_023898315.1 of Schistocerca nitens. NCBI lineage: Eukaryota > Metazoa > Arthropoda > Insecta > Orthoptera > Acrididae > Schistocerca > Schistocerca nitens. Next base: position 918,088,577 of record NC_064614.1, on the reverse strand, counting down.
GGGATCTGGTGCAGGCATGAGTGCTTCGGAACACTGCGGTGGGAGTGCATTCTTGAACATATTTCTCCAGAGCAGACAAGTCCTACGTGTTCCCCCGCTACGAAGAAGTTGGTCGTAACGTTTCTGTTGATCAATGTAAGTACTACGATTTATCGACTTGTGTATCGAAGAAGCAATAAAGGAAGTGAAATAACATTTCGGAAGAGGAATACAAATACAAATACAAATACAAAAACTAAGGCTCGCAGACGATATGATCTTTCAGGTCGGATCGAAGGGAGACTTTCAGGGCCAGTTGAAAGGAATAGACAGTATATATAGTACCCAGTAAGTTAAGGGGAACCAGAGCGAAGGCGAAAGTACTAAAGAGCTGTAGAAAGGAGAACAGCGTAGCTTATTTTCAAATTTGCGAACAAAAGTGGAGGAAGTGAAACAGTTCTCCCATCTAGGCAGCATGGTTTCACGGGATGACCGGAGCAAGAAATATATCAGAAGTAGATTAGCACAGGCTAAGAAATAACGTAGCTCTACTTACATTAGATACATGGAACTGAGGAAAAATTTCCTCAAAACACGTGTTTGGGGTACAGCACTGTATGGAAGCTGAACTCGTAGCATCGATTATCCGGAAGTAAAAAAACTGGTAGCAACTGAAATATAGTAGTATCAATCAAAGTTGAAACTTGAGTGGACAGGTGAAATATCAGATGAAGAAATAATCTAAAGAACAGGAGAAGAAAGAAGACTTTGAAAGTTCATTACCAGCAAAAAAAGGTCAGCCATCCAGGAATAAGGAACAGTCAACCAGTGCTGGCGGCAGCAGTAGTGTAGAAAAATAATAGGGGCAAGTAAGGATAAAAATGTAGAGAATGATGGGTGTAATTGTTACTTTGATAGCACGAGGCAGAGAATAGAGCCAAACCAGTAGAAAGACTGGTGACATAAAAAAGAAGTCTGATTTCACCATGAGACCGCGGCATTTATGATAGATTACCTTCAGGGCCTTCATAAATTCAGTTGCTCACTATTATGGAGTTATTAGCATTAACAGCGACATAAGCTTTGGAGTGGAAGTGGCTGGGGTTTGTGAAGGCGCAATGATAATTTAGCAGTGATACCATTTACTAACAACACTGCTATTGAACACAATCAGTAGTCTGTCAAGTAAAATTCGCCTAGAACAATTATTTTAGAAAAGCAGAATAATACTCTGATGGAAAAAAATCCCAGTACCAAGAAATAATCTAGAGTAATGAAATTTTTGGAATACATATTTAAGTGATTAATGTGGCAAGATCTCAGGTTAACGCAACTGCGAGAAAAGCCATTGCAAATTTGGAATGCTGGTACATTAATTAGCGGTGGAACTGTCAGAATGTTGAATGTATGCATGTAAAAGTGCATGCATTGTGTCGTGCAGGTGCCGAATGTTAGTTTGTGGGTTGGAGTTCCATGCTTGTTACACTTGGTCGGTCAATACAGGTACGGTTAATGCTGGTCGTGAGTGACGCTGGTGTTGTGCAGTGATGTCCCATACGTGTTCGATTGGAGTCAGATTCGGTCATCCATCAGGCCAAGGCAACATGTCGACACTCTGTAGAATGTTACGCTAAGACAGCGGCATGTGGCCGATCGTTATCCTGTTAGAAAGCACATGAATGGCAGCACAACAGGTCGAATCACCAGATTTACGTACAAATTTGCAGTCAGGGTGCGTGGAATAACCACGAGGTGCTCCTGATGCCATAAGAATTCTCTCCCCAGGCCATAGCTCCAGGAGAAGGTCTAATGTGTCTAGGCCAGAGGTTGGTTGCAGGCGCTCACCTGGCCTTCTTCAAACCAACACACGGTCATTCACTGGTACCGAGGACGAACCCGCTTTCATCAGGAAACACAGCAGACCTCCAGCTCTCATGTGACACCACTGAAGTCGCAAACGACGGTGATTTGGGATCAGTGGAAGGCGTGCTGCAGGGCGTCTGGCTCGGAGCTGTCCTCGAAGTAACCGATTGGTAACAGTTCGTTGTGTCACAGTGGTGCCAAGTGCTGCTCGAACTGCTGCTGCAGACGAAGTGCGATGCGCCACAGCCATACGCCCAACACGACCGTCTTCACTCTTGGTAGTGCCACGTGACCGTCCGGAGCTCGGTGTTCCTGCGACCGTACCTTTCCGTGAACAACGCTGTCAGCAATTACGTGCAGTGGCTACCATCGTGCTAACAAGGGAACCTCCCCATCGTACCCTCCTCAGATTTAGTTATAAGTTGTCACAGTGGATAGGCCTTGAAAAACTCAACAAAGATCAATCGAGAAAACAGGAAGAAGTTATGTGGAACTACGAAAAAATAAGCAAAATATAGAAACTGAGTAGTCCATGCGCAACATATATAACATGAAGGATAGCGTTACTCGAGTATCGCCGTGGTCCCGTGGTTAGCGTGAGCAGCTACGGAGCGAGAGGTCCTTGGTTCAAGTCTTCCCTCGAGTGAAAATTTTAAATTCTTTATTTTCGCGAATTTATGATCTGTCCGTTCGTTCATTGACGTCATTGTTTACTGTAATAAGTTTAGTGTCTGTGTTTTGCGACCGCACCGCAAAACCGTGCGATTAGTAGACGAAAGGACGTGCCTCTCCAATGGGAACCGAAAACATTTGATCGCAAGGTCATAGATCAACCGATTCCTCCACAGAAAAACATGTCTGATATATTCTATACGACACTGGTGACGGCATGTGCGTCACATGACAGGAATTTGTTGTCGACCCACCTAACTTGTACACTCAGCGAATGGGTAAAAAGATTCTTCTACCTTGCCCGATTTAGGTTTTCTTGTGGATGTGATAATGACTCCCAAAAAACTGATGAAAACATAATAGTTTGTCACATAAACTGAAAATAAAAAATTAAAGTTTTCGCTCAAGGGAAGACTTCAACCAAGGACCTCTCGTTTCGCAGCTGCTCACGCTAACCAGGGGACCACAACGCTGGAGTGCGGGTATTATCCTTGATGTTGCATATCTTCCGCATGGACTACTCAGTTTATATATTTTGCTCATTTTTTCATAGTTCCACACAACTTCTTCCTGTTTTCTCTATTAATGTGTGTTCAGTTTCTCAAGGCATATCCACTGTGCCAACATATACTAAATCTGAGGGGGGTGCGATGGGGAGGTTCCCTTGTAAGTACTTCTGTAATATCGCAGAAGGATCGTCCAGCTTCTAGTAGCCATATTACACAACCTCTTCCGAATTCAGTGAACTGTTAATAATGGTGTCTTCGTCATCTTAAAAGCATTCGTGACTAACATCAACTCATTAATCATAGGAAAGTAACGTCCATCATAATTACCGCACGTATTTACAGCAAATCTGATGTGCAGCCTCATAGCGGCGTTACTAGTGCCACCGTATACGACTGGCGCCAATTTTGAATAAACGACCCCTTTCTGATGTAAAGACACACCTATCAAGTTTCGTTTATCTTGGGTAGTTCATTATTGGCGTTGGGATTTTTTCCCGCCTGTGTATAAGCAAAATCTTACTGCTTCAAATTAATAATAATAATTCTCGAAACAATAACACGAAATATTCAGTATATTCAGTGAGAGAAGTGTTCACTAACAGTGGAACTGAGACAGCCTGCACAAATGGTTCAAATGGCTCTGAGCACTATGGGACTCAACTGCTGTGGTCATAAGTCCCCTAGAACTTAGAACTACTTAAACCTAACTAACCTAAGGACAGCACACAACACCCAGCCATCACGAGGCAGAGAAAATCCCTGACCCCGCCGGGAATCGAACCCGGGAACCCGGGTGTGGGAAGCGAGAACGCTACCGCACGACCACGAGATGCGCAGCCTGCACATACACTGCCGAAAAAATACAACACCCTCACGAACATGCGACTGTAATGATAAGTAATGCGACAGTAGTCAATCATTGTAGGAGTATATGATAACAAATTCAGACAAAATGAAACACACGTCACAGAAAGGGTGCTCATATAACCGCATCAGTACATAGGGTGCCCCCTTTTGTCGGCAAAGCAGGCTTGTATTCTCCATGCAGACGATCATAAGGGCGCAGAATAGCAACCTGCGGTAGACTGTCCAAGCACCTTGCTCCTTTTGTTGCAAGTTGGTAACTATTCTTGCACGCTCTGGAGAACAAGTAAATTACCGCTTCACTATGTCCCGTACGGTTCAGTTGGTGAGAGATCTGGTGATTTTGTTAGTTAGGGCAGTTGTACATCGTGAAGAGCACGTTGCGACGGAGCGGTCATATGTAGACATGCACTGTCATGCTGAATAAGCACATACTTGCTGTCGAAGAAATAGCAGCAGTGCACAGCTAACAATGTGTGCAATTGGCAGGCACTGGTTATAAACATGAAATGTGGCGACGAGTTGTAATTCATGGCTCCCTTAGGGCGAATATACCCTGGAATACGCCGCTCACCGAGTCTACTCCTTACACTTGTACGTCCGTCGCCCGCACACAGGTAAAACCCAACACTGAAGACAACACAGTACCAGTCTACTTGGCGATGTCGTGGTGTCAGTCGTAGCCTGACCAGAGGCACGCGTAATCTTAGTCCTCCTGCAAGTGGGCGATTCCCAATGCTCCCTGGTGCCATATCAAGTGCAACATTAGCCCAATTTCTTCCCTGGATGAAGATCAGTCGACTATTGCTGCTCTCAGGATGCGTCGATCTCGATGTGCGTCTTTACTATATGGACGCCCAGGATCCGGTCGACGTACGTGGGAATGTTCGATATATCACTGCTGGAAGCAGCGACACACCACCAATTCATTGTCCCCAACAACTAAACCCATCGTTACGTCAATTCAGCTTCCTTCAGGTCAACAATATGGCCATGTTGAAATGCCTCACGTTATACAGCAACAGTAGGTACTCGACGGCGGGACATGGTTGTATCATGGAATGAATGTTGCATCCTCCGTTCATTTCTAAACTCGTCACATTCACTGCCCGGAGAGTTAAAACAGAAGGCGCATAGACAGGCCTCCAGAGTGTCATCTGATAGCCGATGATAGTGGAAAATTAATCACTATCACCGCAACCCTTCAGTACGCACTTTTCATACCATATTGCGACGGAACAAGTCATTGAGAGTGTTGCATTTTTTTCCCGTAGTATATGTTACAAGTCTCACAATTCATAAGGAATTATAACTGAATAATATTCAACACTCAAAACTTGAGAATCCAAGAACACTGTTTTATCAGCATAAATATGGATCTGCCCAGAGTCCTTCCCAAAACAGTAACAATTCAACTAAGGTAGGTGTAGGCGTCTGCAATCACCCGTAGTAGACAGAAATCAGCCACACAATTACACAATACAACCAGCATACCACCAAACACATCCACCGTGGTAAGCCAGGAAATCCGTAACATGTATCAAAGACCGCTTACTGGCCACTGCAACACTGGAAAGCTTCCGTGAGCAATAAAGGAATGATCAAGCCACGTTCGTTAACTTTGGGAACAGTCTTCCCGGGAACCAGCAAAACACATTTCGGCTCACTTCTCGTGAGTTTGACGCCGCTCTTTTGGTGTCGACAGCCACCAGCCGCCACTCACCTCCACCTGAGTACGTTTCCAGACTAGGCTCAACCGCTGCTCCCCAATAGGCTGTCTGTAACTCCGCCTCCAACATTCTGATTTCGTGTGGCGCTGGCCCGGGCTATGTCCTTGATACCAGTGCCCTCCCGGCAATGCGAGTAAGATGATACCATGTTGATGCCAAATGAAGAGTCGGGGCGGAACTGCTCTGTGCCGCTACATCACGGCGTACGATTACATTTGAAACACCAACAAGGATTTTGTGTTCTAGGGAAGAAAAAGCAAAAACGACGCACCACGTACGAATTATCCGAATGGATCAGAATTCGGTAGATGTGGCATACATATGTGAGGTGCCGGGGCTAGCAGTGTATTTAACACTAAACTCCTCTAGAATCTTCATATATAAATTATGCTGTAAGCCCCCCACATGGATTAAAAAGAAACGCGAACTGACTGCAATCGACCCTGCAAGTGGAGTAGAGAAGAGTTTGGCACCTGCAATAATTTAATTTGATAAGTAAGTTAAATAAAGGAAAGTTTCATTAACGTAGTGAGAAATGAAACGGTCGCTCCACCGATCAACAGAATGACAGTTCTGTCCAAAATAACAATGTGATTTATTATGACTAAACTCAAAATAATAAACAAAACACATGAAACATTTACAATACATCAAATTGGCTCAAATTGGATACTCAGATAAATGCTGTGAAGGTGAAGCTGTCCCTAAACTAGATCGTGACATTTATGACGAAGTGATATGTGGAGCCAATTCGTTGCAACTCAAATCTTAAGAGAAACACACAGCCAACCAAACATTAATTGCTGCTACAGTAGTGAGAACTCAGACAATGAACACCCAAGACAGAACAAAGTTAGAAAAAGACGAACAGGTGCGCTCTGCTGAGCTCTGATTATCACCTGGGAAAATCACTAATCTGCTGGTGCTGCGGACATACATTACCAAGCTGACTTCTTAACAGCAAGAACACGATCTGGCGTACCGGAAGCGATGGCTGGTTGCTTCGACGTCCCGTCGTGGTGATAATGTCGCGAGTATAGCCCGAAACAAATTATCCTGGTCTGGTTGTTCCAGACTAAAGACTTCCTAGCAATACAAATGCGCCTCTGAGGGAGACGAAGAAGGCTCGCCACACAATCACTGACGGTACAGTGATTGATTTTAACAAGCGAAGTCACACAGTAACTCCGATACAGTCAACTTTAGCCAAAACTGCTCAAGACAGACAACATAGGCCGCTTGTACGCAGAACACTCAATTGCCAACTGTACTCGGAAAGTTACGTTGAAGTCGGAATTCAGCAACTTCGTCAAACAGTTACAATTAAATAAAAGTGTATTAGACAGCCAACGGAAGGCAGGCTGTCCAGAGCAGCGAGAGCTCAGTCTTGTAACCTACTCCGACCGAAAGGGGAGAGCCGACTCTCACAAGAGCACTCGTACAAACCGAACACAGAACATTCCCGCCCCCACGACAGCAACTCGAAAACCGGCGGAAAATTCCACTCTATTGCCGGGGAGCACTACCATTCCACCAATGGAGATTCTTGGCGCCAATTTCTACGCCGATTTTGCTACGTCACGGAGCTATGCCCTGAGCAAGCCAATAACAGTTACGATTTTGCAGAAAACGCGGGAATTTGCCTGCCTGGGATCACAAGTCTTACCCACGCCTCGCTGGTAGCCCACCAGAAACGGCATTCACTAAGTTTCTGCGAAGTAATGGAATCTCTACCCCAGCCGCTCCGTCAGGCCCCTGTGGGCGTGTCGCCGGCGCTCTTATGACAATGTCGACGTCTGGAAAGCATTCACTTGACCCCCTCACACCTGTCGGCTTAACCCTTCCAAGATCAGCAGAGCCCGCCTGTCACCGGACCACCCGGGTGACAAGAGACACTGCGTGGGAAGTCCGTATGTGAAGGAATAGCGACTTTTCACCGCATGCAATTAGAGAGGAAGATCGAATTACTCAGAGAAATATGAGAGGGGGATCATGCCACCTCTCACCTATACAGACAAAGAAATGATTATAATTTCAGAAAATTTTATGATTTATTGAAGAGAGAGAAAATCAGAAAATGAGCAAGTCAGTAATGCATTGGTCCACCTCTGGCACTTCTGGAAGCAGTTATTTAGCTTGGCATAAATTGATAGAATTCTTGGACATCCTGAGGGATATCGTGCTTAAATCCTGTCCAATTGGCGGGGCTGAATTCGAAGGGCGAGTCATCACTGAATACAGTTCTACTCGTCAATGATATTCCAGGCCCTGATGATCAGCGAAGACGTGTTTGAGGACGTACCAGAGTGGTGGTCGGCAGTGTCATTTAAATTCATAGCTAGGACCGTTTGGTCGTCATCCACGTCATCCTTACAGCACAGCGGTACGTCAAGGATATTTTACGCCACGTTTGTTGCCCTTTTGCGGCACGTTTCAGCAACACAATGTCCTTTCGTACATGGTGAGAGACCCTACTGCTTGCTAAACCCTATCTTGGCCAGCGAAGTCGCCGGTTCTCTCCCCAACTGCGAACGTTTGGAACATTACGGAAAGGGCCCTGTAACCATCTCGGGATTTTGACGATCTCACCTCTGGAGGCCATCCAACAAATATATGAAGCAATACCAAACCGAATAACTGACTGCATAAGAGCCGGAGTTGGACCGACGCGTTATTAACTTGTTCAATTTTTGAAGCTCTATCTCTTGAACAAATCTTCAAATTTTTCTCTAATTGTACTTATTTGTTTGTCTGTACATGTACATCCCATGTATCGATTTCCACCCCATTCGGATAATTCTTTAGTAGTGCTTCCTTTCTCGGTCATGGAGCATATTATAATGCATACATATTATACTAAGGAAGATATATGGTTCAATTTGCAGTTTATTTGAAAGTACACAGGATTGAAATTTAGTACACAGAGCTGTGAGCTCTGGCAGCGACAACGACTCTACGCTGACTGGGCATCGAGTCTAACAGGGCTTGGATGACAGGGATCCATTGTTCCACGCTCCTTCAACTCTATGCCAGAGTTCATCAGCCATATTGGTTTGCTGTTGGTGGCATGTCAGTTCTGGGCAATCCATGACCAAAGTTTTCGATGGTTAACACATCTGGAGAATACATTGACCATGAAATCAGTTGAAAAGCCTCGGTATACACTTAGGATAGGATAGCATAGATAATATTAGTAGGGCAACAGAGGTATCACCTCAGATTGCGGTTTGCTTACATCAGGTGCAAGTAGACATTCAGGGGTAAATCTGTTGCTGTCTTTGACTGACAAGTCCTTAACCTATTTTTCTGCTAAGAGGTTTATGACCCCCTGGGGACAATATGTCCTTTTGACTGACAGGTCCTTAACCTGTTGCTGAGTTAAGTGGGTTTCCATTTCTTCCCTAACCCTCACCCTCTTCCTCCTCCTCCCCCTACTCCCCACCCCGCCCATCTTGGAACTCCTCTCATGATATAAGCACATTTTTTGTATTAGTTTTATGGACTAATTAATTATGTAGAACAATTATTTAATCTCTCACCTTCTGGGAAAGCCCCTAAACCCTTCTTCTCCCCTCTCTGACATAGAAAATAGTGGGAACAATACTCAGATGATCAGCCATTTGGGGAGAAATCAATTGCAGTGTATCGAGTATTGTTTAAACAATTTAGACACTGTGTGGAATAATGTTTATTTAAACTATTTATGGGATGTGAGGTGGTGTACAGAATCTGGTTTATTTATTTGTTCAATGAATTTGGCGGAAAATCGATTGCAGTGCATGGTATAATGTTTAAACAATTTAGACAATGTGTAGAATATTGTTTATATAAACACTTTATGGGATACAAGGACGTGTAAGGAGCATTTAAACAACTGTAGCGCTTTTTCATTCTGTCTGCATAACGAAACACATAATTACACCATCTCAGACCTTGCATCTTGCAACACCTGCAGGCTGACAAGAGTCGGGGTGCACTGGGGGGTCTTGGTAGCACCACTGGGCCTGTCGCACTACAGTCGCCTGTCAACTGTCGGCTCCCATCTCAAGTAGTCACGTTCATGTTTCTACATGTGTGAACCAACCTGTCGGATACCAAAACCCACAAGAGATGTCTTCCTTTCAAAGCAAATACAAGACTGGGAATCGATCCTGAAATACTGCTGAAGATAAGAAATAGTTAATTTCCAGTCACATGATCATGGTGTTGGGAGCATAAGGTGGATGAAGTAGCTACTTTGTGCATACACAAATTGATAATGTCACAAAATTAGTAGCAAGCTGACTCGAATTACGCTTTAAAAAGGATCACTGCCTACAAAGAAAGAAAAAGAGAGAGTGAGATGTAGTTTGCTTTGCAGACGGCATAGGAACTAGCATGGGATATTTCATTCCGCCATGGATTCTAAATCGCCCCAGTTTTCCTGGTGTACTTTCTTGTAGTACATTTCACGAACTGCTTCAGGAGTTATTAAACCTGGTGGGGAATATAACATGTTGAAAATGTTACAAATGATGCTTCAGAAAATGTGCTATAGGGCCGGCCGCGGTGGTCTCGCGGTTCTAGGCGCGCAGTCCGGAGCCGTGCGACTGCTACGGTCGCAGGTTCGAATCCTGCCTCGGGCATGGATGTGTGTGATGTCCTTAGGTTAGTTAGGTTTAAGTAGTTCTAAGTTCTAGGGGATTGATAACCACAGCAGTTGAGTCCCATAGTGCTCAGAGCCATTTGAACCATTTTTTGTGCTATAGGAAATATTAATTAAATCATTAGTACAGGAGCTATAGCAATTTGCTTCACACAGGTTAAAACTATTCAAAATAAAAAAGATCGACACTGCACAGTAGTTTATATGCATAAACAACAGTGTTATGTCTTTGGCGAGAAATTTTGTTATATAATCCAAAGCTATTATTATTTGATTTCATGACTGGAAATGGTGAGGTATGAAATTATAACTGGAATTTCAAATTTCGACATGAACTTATACTGTCACAGTTATGGAATTTCCGATTACTACAGGTCTCATAAGCCAACGGCCTCACCGCAGTGGTAACACTGGTTCCCATCAGATCACTGAAGTTAAGCGCTGTCGGGGTGGGCTAGCACTTGGATGGGTGAACATCTGTTGGCAAGCGGGATACACTCAGCCCTTGTGAGGCAAACTGAGGAGCTACTTGATTGAGAAGCAGCGGCTCCGGTCTCGTTAACTGACATATGGCCGGGAGAGTGGTGTGCTGACCACATGGCCCTCCACGTCCACATCGAGTGACGTCTGTGGTCTGAGGAGGATACGGCGGCCGGTCGGTACTGGTGGGCCTTCTAAGCCCTCTCCGGACGGAGTTTAGTTTAGTACAGGTCTGATAAGTGTATTTTCTTTTTTAAAGTGCTGTAGAATTCCGTAACTGGTTCTCTGCACTACAAGAGGACGAAAAAGGAGGGAGGATAGGGTCTACCACGTGATGGGATGGTAACAACAACAAACACAAACAACTCTAAAAAAATGGTTCAAATGGCTCTGAGCACTATGGGACTCAACTGCTGAGGTCATTAGTCCCCTAGAACTTACAACTAGTTAAACCTAACTAACCTAAGGACATCACAAACATCCATGCCCGAGGCAGGATTCGAACCTGCGACCGTAGCGGTTCAAAAATGGTTCAAATGGCTCTGAGCACTATGGGACTCAACTGCTGAGGTCATTAGTCCCCTAGAACTTAGAACTAGTTAAACCTACCTAACCTAAGGACATCACAAACATCCATGCCCGAGGCAGGATTCGAACCTGCGACCGTAGCGGTCTCGCGGTTCCAGACTGCAGCGCCTTTAACAGCACGGCCACTTCGGCCGGCACAAACACCTCTGCAAGACAGTTCACTGTATAGAGAATCACTAAACACGGCACCCTTACACTGCGATCCAATGCACAGCAATAAGTTGTCATTCCTAGATATCAGAAATCGCTATCAATAGGGAATCAGATGTCGCAACGGGGTTTTTAAAGCACTAAGGAATTCCTAAACTGGTTCTTTCTGCCTCATTCGGAAGGAGTAAAAAGATCCTATTGTGTGATGGGAAAGTGATAACAACACAAAATACCTCTTCAGGACACAGTCCACTGCGATGTACTGAGAATCACTAAACACGACACACTTAAATCAGGATCTAATCCGTATAGTAGTACTAGTTGTCGAGACTAGATGTCAGAGACCGTTATCAGGTGGGAAGTCAATGTCGCGACTGGGTTTTTAAAGCCCTATAGAATTCCTAAATTGGTTACCTCCACTACATTCAGATGGAGGAGGTGGACGAAGGGACTATTGCATGAAAGGATAGACAAGAGCAAATACGAGTACAAGACAGAGTACACAGCGATGTGTTGAGAAACACTGAATATGACACACTTAGAACATGATTTAGTTCATGACAGCAGTTGTTATGGCTAGATGTCGGAAATCGCTGGAACACTCGCACATCCCATTTGCTCAAGCCCAGTCGTCTACTCGCAGCCGGACAATCCCTCGAACACCGGCACGCTCGGGTGTGCCAGGCTGCACCTACCCCAGCTATAGAAGGAGTCTGGGGATGATGGTAGGGTGCTAGTAGGACTCCAATGCAAACACCCTTCTTTTGAATGATCTCTCACGCAACAATCATGTCTGCATCTGTCGCCACTCACCTGGCTCATTGGCCACTTTGCTAGCCTCCACTACCACAGATAAGATTAGACAGGTGGGCGCATTTTTTTTGTACCTAACCACCCATCACAGGCTGAGCTAACCCATTAATTCCGTTACCAACTCCTCGTGAACGCTCCTGCAGTCTGCTGTGGTGCACTGTGAAACAAACAGATGGAGCTACGACATATACAGTAGTTGTAACCACTTTCACCCTGACATGGGAACATGTTTAAAAAAATCCACTTTACCCACTCTGAGACAGCAGTGTTGTTGACCAAAAACCCGAATTTATCACGTGAAGGGTCTAATTTTCCAAACAAATATTTGATTGCTTCAAAGTAATCAGGGTAAATATGAAAAACTTAATTAGTAATTCGAAAGGAAGTTACACACTTCATTTTTGTCCGAATTTTCATAACCGAACGAAGAATCAGGGCTATCAGACTAAGCAACATGAGCTCTAGTTTTCAAAAAGAAAACAGGTTTAATTTGCTTCAAAGTAAACAGGGTAATAAAGAAATATTTAATAAACTATTTGTGGGAACATACTTGTCCGAATTTTCGTAGCTAAACGAAAAGTGAGATATGGACAAACTGACTACAAGCAGTGGTTGCCGGTTGTCATGTGCTAATGTGCTAATGCACACTGTAAATATCCCACTAAAATTATGCCATTTCTCTCTGAATGCGAGTCGGAAAATGCACTGAGATTACTCCATTTTTCTTTGAATGCCAGCCGAAAATCGCCCTTAAATTTCGCCATTTCTCTTCGCATGTCTGCCGGTATACAAATAAAACGGACGGAAACATGCTTTGTAGCGCTCTCTCCGCGATAACTAGAAACCAGTGTCGAGTACTGAAATGATGGTCAGCTGCTCTACGATGAACTCAGACAGTGGATGCAGCTGTCTGTATTCGATTACGAATGTTCTAATGTGATGTCATGTTCTGATGTGATGTAATCCCTTCCGGCACTTCGAGCCCTATGTTGCACGCAGCATCACGTCAATAATTTTATTTGAAATTCCGTGTGCGTAGAGTACGTTGGGTTTTCAAGGATGGTTGCAGAAAAAAAGGGCACACACCCAGAACAAGTGCAACGAACAATATCGAACAAATTTAGATATAAAAAGAAAAAAGAAAAAAAAAGTGGTTAGTTGCGCTGACTGGCAATTTGTAAGCCCAGGTACGATTCCGACTCTTAGAAACATTTTTTTTTGTTTTTATTCCCCGCAAAGTTAAACGGTTACTTATAAAATTTAAATATATTTATTTCATACCAAAAATTTGTACATGCGTCAAATATCAGTGACTGATGCGTATCGTGGACTTGGTCACTGCTTAATTTTCCATGCCTCTTGCTCTTTATAACGTTGTGAAGATATATGTCAATGCTGCACAGTACCAATCGGCATAAATGGCTACGCCATTTGCCATTATCTCTTTGCACACAACTCTTTGACTGTCAAAGAAAACGGTGGCCATGACCTCCCCTGTTAATGGCTAATTCTGCATTTCTTCCACGGAGACGAGGTGTGTCTCCATTCCATAGATGCTCTGTTTGTTGTAGATGTGAAGTGATGGATCCATGTCTCACCGCCCGTAAATTTCGGCTTAGGAAATCATTGTTTTCCACGTAGTAACGCTCAACGAAATCCTGAGACGCCATCAGCCTGATGCCTCTTGTGTAACCGACGAACTCTGGGTGTGCACGTTTTCCCACAGCGCAGGCGATCTTAGACAATGGGCTAAGCACTGCCTCTTCAGGCGCGCATCCGTTTAGCAATATCCATACATTCACTCTGCTACTGCTGCCAAGCAGTTCGTCGATTGTCTGCACATTGTCATGTATTGTCGACGTCGACAGTCTTTCTTCCCGACCAGCATCAAGCACGGGTGTACTGCCTTGGACAAATTGTTGACACAATTTCCCTACGGCTGCAAGCGGCATTGCATGTGGTCTATATACTGCTAGAATTCACGGTGAATCTCTCTGCAATTTAGACGCTTCGCCCACAACAATAGTACTTCGTCGTATGAGTACGTTTCCAATTGCCCCGATATTTCACTCGCAGGTGATGCATCTGTCCTCCGTAAAATAGCAGAACTGTGTCTGCAGGAAGACTCTCATAAGTACTCTATTCTGACAATGCGTCACAATTGTTGAGCAATGGTCATAGCGTCAAATGATATGTGTAACGTACCTTCTGAAGTACCTACGTGTATGATTTCCATAAACTTACGCAGTAATAATTCTACATGCGTAGAGATAATCAGCGGTCAGCCTGAGGGTACGTCACCTCGCGCACGACGCGGCGTCATCCGAAAACATCAGTCGCACTGTCATGTGTGTTTGACGAATGATAACCGTGTCAACCTTATCGCCAAATGAATTAGTGTGCTGTCACACTGCAAGCTAAGTTTGGAGTCATCTGCAGAGATAACGATGTCCCATTGATCCGCAACACAGTTACGTATTCGTGTACAATGTGCAAACACTGCCTACTGTAACGACAGACGAGCGCTGCGTAAATGGCTGCTCGTCTCAGTACACACTGTGTTCATGAAACTTTCTGCGCACATTCTCGATGGCATCATTTCGTTGTTTTTAGCAACGAGAGGATGGGATGAATTAACGATTCTATTTCTTCTAGTGCAAGCAAAGAATATCGATGACTGATGCATACAAAGTCTCCGGCCGTCGTTAGAGACCACACTTGATGCCGAGCCTCTGGTTATATCCGTAAATTAATGTTGCAGTGCGTACTGAAAAAAAGACTCAAACACGTTAAAATATATTCAAATGTTGAAATTCTGGTAAAACTGAGAGCCCAATCTGCAGCGTTAGTTGTTTTATTGTAGTCACTCAGAGACCCATACAACCCGTTTAGTACCAGGCAGATGTATCCTCAGGATCATTTCTACGTAAAAATTTCTACCAAACTCTATAAGAGTGGTACTAGAGACTTAATAAATTCTAAATTCTTAATTCTAAATAATGAAAATCATGGCACGCGAATTAACAAAAAAAGACATGAGGCGCTATCATAAAATTGCTTACATGGTCTGATGTTCCCTTTTATCTAAATGGCTTAATGTATGTTGCAAGATGCGTTGGATAGGTTAAAAGCCGCAACGACCAACGGTAGTTAAACTAAACACAGTAAGCTCAGCTGCCATTGATAATTTACGTTCGGAGAACGCCAGACATCGATGTGGTAAGGTGAAACGTCTAGACAGTAGAACACCTGAATTTAGAGGTGACAGCGGTGAATACACCTGTTCGGCAGTCAACAGTCTAGACTCCAGACGGTTTTACGTTACCACATGGACGTTTGACGCTTCTCTCCGAAGCTAAATTAGAAATGACAAGTTTACTGTACTAATTTTGACTACCGTTGGCTGTTAGCGCTCCTCAGTGCATCTTGCAGCACACGTTAAGCCACTTAGATAACATGAATCATCTCACTTTATAAGCAATTTTATGACAGTGGCTTATGTCTTTCGTTATTAATTCGCATGTCATGGTTTTAATTATATTAGCATTAAAAATTCTGGAGTAAGTAATTAGTACGCCTCTTATAGACTTTTGTATAAAATTTTTATGCAGAAATACACCTGAGGTGCGAAACCCTTTGTACCGGTTCTGAGCGACTGAAACAAAACAGCTAACGCGGAAAATTGGACTGTTACTAGCATTTCAACATCTCGATATATTTAAGTTGTTTTCATGCTCTTTTCAGTATGTATATAGATACACTACGTATAGGACTGTTTGGTGTTATAATCTCTAAACAACAGAACAACGAATATTTGACCTGACAGTTTCCCCTTCCTGAAGTAATAGGCGGAAGATTTTCCTTAGTCATTTGTCCAGTTAATTACACCTCAACGCCATTCATATATATATATAAAACAAGCAGCCTGTTTGTGTGTGTGTGTGGCCAAGGATTCTTGTTTTATTGTTTATTTATTCAGATCAGACCTGAGTTGGGCTAGTCACAGCCAAACTAATCAAAGAAAACGATTTGTTCAAAGTATTATTGAACTGCAATACCGATAAGTTTGTCTAAATAATACATTGCTGATAATGTAAAACTCGCTGCCTGATTTGGAGCAAGAAATCCTTGCAACTGAAATCTATATTGTATCTAGTTGAGGACGTGCTAAAAGCCACCTAAAATTAAAGAAAATTACAGAAATAGTCCGCCTGCTTACTTGAATGATAACGTGCTTGCCTACCATGCAGCGGGCCTGGGTTCGATTCCCGGCCGGGTTGGAGATTTTCTCCGCTCGTGGACCGGGTGTTGTGTTGTCCTCATCATCATTTTATCCTCATCACCGGTAAGCAAATCGCCCAATGTGGTGTCGACTGCAATAAGACTGGCACTCAATGGCTGAACTTCCCCGGATGCGGCCTCCCGGCCCACAGTGCCATACGATCATTTCATTTTAGAAACAAATATGAAAATTTTATGACAGCACAAGAGTAATTACAGGCGGGGTAGCCGCGCGGTCTTGGGCGTCTTGTCACGGTCCTCGCGGCTCCCTCCGTCGGAGGTTCGAGTCCTCCCTCGAGCATGGGTGTGTGTGTGTGTTGTCCTTAGTGTAAGGTAGTTTGAGTTAGATTAAGCAGTGCGTTAGCTTAGGGACTGATGACCTCAGCAGTCTGATCCCATAAGACCTTACCACAAATTTCCAAGCAGTGTAACCGAACCTGAATCTGCGAACTGCTGGAGATTGGTATATATCCCGATACTGGCCCAGTCCATATAAATACACAATGAAATAAGCCACTTTGTCTGTCTTTATCATTCAATATTGTTTACTATTTGAGTTGTCTCTCACTCCCACAGAAGAAACTGTCGCCCCAATATCAAACGTCCCCTGCCTTTAACGAATGGAGCATGCAGACGGCAGGGACGCTGGTCCAATATTGAGTTGTCTCGGTGTTTTTTCCAAGTTAGCTAGAACCCCTGTACCACTGTTGACGAAACACTTTGCTGAGCATCGTACCACGACGAAGTGTAAAAAAAGAAGAAGGCCACTGTAACCGTCACCGAAGCATTGGTTTCTCCACTATATTTTCCTTTTACATTATGAAACGGTATGAAACACAGCAAACTTTTATGACAACAGACTCTGGCTGCAGATGCGTACGAAAGAATATCAATATACATTCTGCTCAGCTAAGCAGTAGTTTTTTTTCAATCAACAGTCTACTGACTGGTTTGATGCGGCCCGCCACGAATTCCTTTCCTGTGCTAACCTCGTCATCTCAGAGTAGCACTTGCAACCTACGTCCTCAATTATTTGCTTGACGTATTCCAATCTATGTCTTCCTCTACAGTTTTTGCCCTCTACAGCTCCCTCTAGTACCATGGAAGTCATTCCCTCATGTCTTAGTAGATGTCCTATCATCCTGTCCCTTCTCCTTATCAGTGTTTTCCACATATTCCTTTCCTCTCCGATTCTGCGTAGAATCTCCTCATTCCTTACCTTATCAGTCCACCTAATTTTCAACATTCGTCTATAGCACCACATCTCAAATGCTTCGATTCTCTTCTGTTCCGGTTTTCACACAGTCCATGTTTCACTACCATACAATGCTGTACTCCAGACGGACATCCTCAGAAATTTCTTCCTCAAATTAAGGCCGGTATTTGATATTAGTAGACTTCTCTTGGCCAGAAATGCCTTTTTTGCCATAGCGAGTCTGCTTTTGATGTCCTCGTTTCTCCGTCCGTCATTGGTTATTTTACTGCCTAGGTAGCAGAATTCCTTAACTTCATTGACTTCGTGACCATCAATCCTGATGTTAAGTTTCTCGCTGTTCTCATTTCTACTACTTCTCTTTACCTTCGTCTTTCTCCGATTTACTCTCAAACCATACTGTGTACTCATTAGACTGTTCTTTCCATTCAGCAGATCATTTAATTCTTCTTCACTTTCACTCAGGATAGCAATGTCATCAGCGAATCGTATCATTGATATCCTTTCACCTTGTATTTTAATTCCACTCCTGAACCTTTCTTTTATTTCCATCATTGCTTCCTCGATGTACAGATTAAAGAGTAGGGGCGAAAGGCTACAGCCTTGTCTTACACCCTTCTTAATACGAGCACTTCGTTCTTGATCGTCCACTCTTATTATTCCCTCTTGGTTGTTGTACATATTGTATATGACCCGTCTCTCCCTATAGCTTACCCCTACTTTTTTCAGAATCTCGAACAGCTTGCACCATTTTATATTGTCGAACGCTTTTTCCAGGTCGACAAATCCTATGAAAGTGTCTTGATTTTTCTTTAGCCTTGCTTCCATTATTAGCCGTAACGTCAGAATTGCCTCTCTCGTCCCTTTACTTTTCCTACAGCCAAACTGATCGTCACCTAGCGCATTCTCAATTTTCTTTTCCATTCTTCTGTATATTATTCTTGTAAGCAGCTTCGATGCATGAGCTGTTAAGCTGATTGTGCGATAATTCTCGCACTTGTCAGCTTTTGCCGTCTTCGGAATTGTGTGGATGATACTTTTCCGAAAGTCAGATGGTATGTCGCCAGACTCATATATTCTACACACCAACGTGAATAGTCGGTTTTTTGCCACTTCCCCCAATGATTTTAGAAATTCTGATGGAATGTTATCTATCCCTTCTGCCTTATTTGACCGTAAGTCCTCCAAAGCTCTTTTAAATTCCGTTTCTAATACTGGGTCCCCTATCTCTTCTAAATCGACTCCTGTTTCTTCTTCTATCACATCAGACAAATCTTCACCCTCATAGAGGCTTTCAATGTATTCTTTACACCTATCTGCTCTCTCCTCTGCATTTAACAGTGGAATTCCCGTTGCACTCTTAATGTTAACACCGTTGCTTTTAATGTCACCAAAGGTTGGTTCAAATGGTTGAAATGGCTCTGAGCACTATGGGACTTAACTTCTGAGGTCATCAGTCCCCTAGAACTTAAAACTACTTAAACCTAACTAACCTAAGGACGTCACACACATCCATGCTCGAGGCAGGATTCGAACCTGCGACCGTAGCGGTCGCGCGGTTCCAGACTGTAGCGCCTAGAACCTCTCGGCCACCACGGCCGGCACCAAAGGTTGTTTTGACTTTCCTGTATGCTGAGTCTGTCCTTCCGACAATCATATCTTTTTCGATATCTTCACATTTTTCCTGCATCCATTTCGTCTTAGCTTCGCTGCACTTCCTATTTATTTCATTCCTCAGCGACTTGTATTTCTGTATTCCTGTTTTTCCGGGAACATGTTTGTAGTTCCTCCTTTCATCAATCAACTGAAGTATTTCTTCTGTTACCCATGGTTTCTTCGCAGCTACCTTCTTTGTACCTATGTTTTCCTTCCCATCTTCTGTGATGGCCCTTTTTAGAGATGTCCATTCCTCTTCAACTGTACTGCGTACTGCACTATTCCTTATTGCTGTATCTATAGCGTTAGAGAACTTCAAACGTATCTCGTCATTCCTTAGTTCTTCTGTGTCCCACTTCTTTGCGTATTGATTCTTCCTGACTAATGTCTTGAACTTTAGCCTACTCTTCATCACTACTATATTGTTATCTTTAGTCTATATCTGCTCCTTGGTACGCCTTACAATCCAGTATCTGATTTCGGAATCTCTGTCTGAGCATGATGTAATCTAATTGAAATCTTCCCGTATCTCCCGGCCTTTTCCAAGTATACCTCCTCCTCTTGTGATTCTTGAACAGGGTATTCGCTATTACTAGCTGAAACTTGTTACAGAACTCAATTAGTTTTTCTCCTCTTTCATTCCTCGTCCCAAGCCCATATTCTCCTGTAACCTTTTCTTCTACTCCCTCCCCTACAACTGCATTCCAGTCGCCCATGACTATTAGATTTTCGTCCCCCTTTACATACTGCATTACCCTTTCAATATCCTCATACACTTTCTCTATCTGTTCATCTTCAGCTTGCGACGTCGGCATGTATACCTGAACTATCGTTGTCAGTGTTGGTCTGCTGTCAATTCTGATTAGAACAACCCGGTCACTCTAGGCGCTCAGTCCGGAGCCGCGCAACTGCTACGGTCGCAGGTTCGAATTCTGCCTCGGGCATGGATGTGTGTGATGTCCTTAGGTTAGTTAGGTTTAAGTAGTTCTAAGTTCTATGGGACTGATGACCTCAGATGTTAAGTCCCATAGTGCTCAGAGCCATTTGAACCAACCCGGTCACTGAACTGTTCACAGTAACACACCCTCTGCTCTACCTTCATATTCATAACGAATCCTACACCTGTTATACCATTTTCTGCTGCTGTTGATATTACCCGATACTCATCTGACCAGAAATCCTTGTCTTCCTTCCACTTCACTTCACTGACCCCTACTATATCTAGATTGAGCCTTTGCATTTCCCTTTTCAGATTTTCTGGTTTCCCTACCACGTTCAAGCTTCTGACATGCCACGCCCCGACTCGTAGAACGTTATCCTTTCGTTGATTATTCAATCTTTTTCTCATGATAACCTCCCCGCTGGCAGTCCCCTCCCGGAGATCCCAATGGGGGAATATTCCGGAAACTTTTGCCAATGGAGGGATCATCATGACACTTCTTAAATTACAGGCCACATGTCCTGCGGATAAACGTTACGTGTCTTTAATGTAGTGGTTTCCATTGCCTTCTGCATTCTCATGTCGTTGATTATTGCTGATTCTTCCGCCTTTAGGGGCAATTTCCCACCTATAGGACAAGAGAGTGCCCTGAACCTCTATCCGCTCCTCCGCCCTCTTTGACAACGCCGTTGGCAGAATGATGCTGACTTGTTATGCCGGAAGTCTTCGGCCGCCAATGCTGATTATTTATGAAAATTTAGGCAGTGGCAGGGATCGAACCCGGGTCCGAAGACGTTTTGATTATGAATCAAAGACGCTACCCCTAGACCACGGGTCCTTTAATAGATGAGTAGTTAGATGAGCAATATTTGATTGATGGGAGCTGTATGATCCTCTTTGGAGAGGTAGTAGAGATCACAAGATGTACAAATAGGATCGTGGCTCCGTATCTGGATGGTGGTTGGTTCTGAGCACTATGGGACTCAACTGCTGAGGTCATTAGTCCCCTAGAACTTAGAACTTAGAACTAACTAACCTAAGGACATCACTAACATCCATGCCCGAGGCAGGACTCGAACCTGCGACCGTAGCGGTCTTGCGGTTCCAGACTGCAGCGCCTTTAACCGCACGGCCACTTCGGCCGGCCTATCTGGATGGTATTAGCGCAAAAGGATTTCAAGAGACAAGCGATGAAAATATACTTCTCCTTAAAGACTTTACTGAAGGGAGAATTTCCATCATGTGAAAGAAAGCTGAGGATGTCACAGAAAAAGTAAATACCAAGGAGCAGCAGAATCAGGAAGGCAGTTTATTAGTTAAATAAGTTGCCCGCGGTATACAAAATGCTCAGAATGACTAACTTTAATGTAATTTACACTGATGTCACAAAAGTCATGGGAAAGCGATAGGCACATATACAGATGGTGGTAGTATTGCGTATAGGCCGGCCGGTGTGGCCGTGCGGTTCTAGGCGATTCAGTGTGGAGCCGCGCGACCGCTACGGTCGCAGGTTCGAATCTTGCCTCGGGCATGAATGTGTGTGATGTCCTTAGGTTAGTTAGGTTTAAGTAGTTCTAAGTTCTAGGGGACTGATGACCATAGATGTTAAGTCCCATAGTGCTCAGAGCCAGCCAGTATTACGTATAAAAGGGATAAAAGGACAGCGCATTGGCGGAGCTGTCATTTGTCCTCAGGTGAGTCTTGTGAACAGGTATCTGATGTGATGACGGCCGCAATAAGGGAATTAGACGCATGGGACACTCCACTTCGGAAACCGTTAGGGTATTCAGTATTTCGCTATCCACAGTGTCAAGAGTGTGCGGAGAATAGCAAATTTCAGGCATTACCTCTCACCACGGACAATGCAGTGGCCGAGGGCCTTCACTTAACGATAGAGAGCAGCTGCGCTTGCGTAGTGTTGTCAGTGATAATAGGGTTGGCAGTGCTAACAGAAAAGCAACATCGCCTGAAACAACCGCAGAAATCAATTTGGGACACACTAGGAACGTATCCGTTAGGACGGTGGTGCAAAATCTGGCGTTAATGGCTTACGGGAGTAGAGACTGGTCCGCAGCTCGTGGTCGTGCGGTAGCGTTCTCGCTTCCCGCGCCCGGGTTCCCGGGTTCGATTCCCGGCGGGGTCAGGGATTTTCTCTGTCTCGTGATGACTGGGTGTTGTGTGATGGCCTTAGGTTAGTTAGGTTTAAGTAGTTCTAAGTTCTAGGGGACTGATGACCATAGATGTTAAGTCCCATAGTGCTCAGATCCATTCGAACCATTTTTCAGTTGCCAAGAGCTGATGGTAGGGTTCGAGTGTGTCGCAGACCCCACGAAGCCACAGACTCACGAAGGACTGTGCCAGCTAGTGGTGGCTTTATAATGGAATGGGCTGCGTTTCATGGAATGGGCCTCCGATCCGACTGAACCGATCTCTGACTGGTAAGGTTATTTTCAGCCATCTGGATACCATTTGCAGCCGTACGCGGACTTCAAATTCCCAAACAGCGATGGAATTTTTATGGATGACAATGCGCCGTGTCACCGGGCCAAAGTTGTTCGCGACTTACTTGGAAAATATTCTGGACAGTTCAAGCGAATGTTTTGCCGCCCAGATCGTTGACATGAGTCCCATCGAACATATACGGGATGTAATCGGGAGGTCAGTTCGATCAAAAAATCCTGCAACGGCACCATTTTCGCTATTATGGCGGCTATAGAGTCGGCGTGGCTCAGTATTCCTCGAGGAGACTTCCAGTGTATTAAGTCCATGCCACGTCGAGCTGCTGCACTACGCCGCGCGGAAGGAGGTCCGACATGATACTAGGAGGTATCCCATGACTTTTACAAAAACCCATCTGCTGAATTTACATGAAATTTTGCTAAATGAAAACTGTTCATAATATTCTGACAAAAATGTTCATTTAGGCTCTACAACAAATTCTTACCTTCAACGGATAACAGGAATCTGCTCTGGCTGCACTAGCATAATGATGACTTGAAACAAATCACTGCACAACAGTTTACTTTCTTGTTCTTACTTCATTTTAAATTGCTGTTTTATAAATTAGTTTTAGATTCTCTTTTCAAAATTATTAATTATTTTCCATGCAAAAGTACAAATCGTGACAGTGCAAAATTAGGAAACATTTGTCTTTAAACCGTGGGGACATGCTTTGTGAAATACTTACAAATGATAAAGGCAATACTTTGAAATTATGATATAATTCAAAGTAATATGAACAATCTCCATTGTCTCTCTCCGCAATGTATTCTTACAAATTATCCTTCAACTTCATAATGCAATATCTCAGAACGAAATATCCGTGCATCACGTCAGCTATCCAAGCTCCTCACTCTGCCATAACTTAACACCCTCTCTCCACGGCTCAGGAACTGCTACTGCCGACGGTTTCCACTCGACTCTACTGTTAGTTACTTATGCGCCCACGTTCTACGCAATAATGCAACCGCTGGGCACCAGACACTGCGTATTACTCATGTATTCAGCGTGCAAAGATGTTTCAAGCGACAACATTCCGAATAAACGGAAAATCTGCATTGGATTTGTATTCAGACATGCACAAAGTGGTAACACACCAAACATACTATGATTTACTACCATTTCATTTTTTAAAAATGTATAAACCTTTCACGTGCTGAAAAGTAATTCCTTCGAATATTTATGTAAACGCTCTTAAAGCTTTTGAAATAAAACGAAATTTATTAAGATTCTACACCTTTATTCTTCATGTCTATGTATTTATATCCCAACATACTCACCCTAGTGATGAACACTTCTCCCCCAATGAGAAATCAATATGTTGATACCGTCACTGTAGAATATTTCACGGTGTTGATGGAACCACAGCCTCAACTATGCTCGCACCGATTCGACACTGTCAAGTCCTCGAAACTGATCTTTAAGGCCGGCCGTTGTGGCCGAGAGGTTCGAGGCGCTTCAGTCTGGAACCGCGAGACCACCACGGTCGCAGGTTCGAATCCTGCCTCGGGCATGGATGTGTGTGATGTTCTTAGGTTAGTTAGGTTTAAGTAGTTCTAAGCTCTAGGGGACTGATGACCTCAGATGTTAAGTCCCATAGTGCTCAGAGCCATTTTTTTTTATCTTTTAAGTTTTGGAAACAAATCAAAGCTCGAATGGGATCAAGCCGGGACTGTATGGAGTATGATCGATGACAGTGGACGCAGAGCACTGGATTGTGACAGAGGTAGCAGCGCTGATGTGTGGTTTGTCAGCATTGTCATGCTGAAGAAGAGAGTGCTCCATGTGTGAAAAAAGTATTCTGTGGCTAGGAATTGTGTTACAGTATGCTGTTTCTCAAGCAGCGACATAGTTACGTAACACGCTACATTTCGGAGCCATCTAGCAGCAGAGGGTTGCAATTTGCGTCAGCGGAGCGGGTAAGTTTTTTTGTTTTTCTTTATTGTAATTTCATGCCTCTGCCTCATGTGAACAGCGTTGGGCTCTTAAGCCAAGAGACTGTACAGATAACACAGGAGAATGTTAAAAACAGACGATAGGGTTCAGAAAAGGTGAATTTAACACATGATAAGGGGAAACAGATGGGGTTAAAATACACAAAAGGAAGAGTTTAATGGGGGACACTTGCATTAAGTCCTCTTATAAATAAAATCGACGAAGACATAGTACAGAAATACTAGTGGCACTGAGAACATGAGAAAAATCTCTGTCCACCATATTAATCGCCACAAGAGGCGACATTCTGGACAGTTCAAGCGAATACTTTGGCCGCCCAGATCGTTGACACGAGTCCCATCGAACATTTATGGGATGTAATCGGGAGGTCAGTTCGATCAAAAAATCCTGCAACGGCACCATTTTCGCTATTATGGCGGCTATAGAGTCAGAGTGGCTCAGTATTCGTTGAGCAGACTTCCAATGACGTATTAAGTCCATGCCAGTTTACTAGAACCAAACACGATGGAGAGTGGCTCAAATGGCTCTGACAACTATGGGACTCAACATCTGAGGTCATCAGCCTCCTAGAACTTAGAACTACTTAAACCTAACTAACCTAAGGACATCACACACATCCATGCACGAGTCAGGATTCGAACCTGCGACCGTAGCAGTCACGTGGTTCCAGACTGCAGCGCCTAGAACCGCTCGACCACCCCGGGCGGCATGATGGAGAGTAAACTGGATTAAAACTGAAAGAACCTGCCAAGGGAGGGGATGCCAGAGAGGAGGGGAATAGCAGGGAGAGGAGGTTGGTTGGTTGGATTGGAGAGTAAAGCGAGCAAACTACAGGGCCATCAGTCCTTTTTCCTTATACAAACAGGGCACGGGTTAAAACCATTCCCAAAAGAAGTCAGGGAAAGTAAAAGGACGTAAAACTAATGGGAAACTTTACTAAAAGAGAAAACGAGAGAAGATAACCAAAAGGAGAAAACGTACACTAAAACAAAGAGATTAAAATAATATGGTAGATGGTCTGAGCTGGCTGACCGCAAAAATAAAAAAGTCTGAGCCAGCCAGTCTGCAACACACTAAAATCTCCAGCGGAGAAATGCGAAGCTAGATTAACGCAAATAGGGAAAAGACGAACATCAAGGCGAAAAAAGGGCAAATATATAGTTAGGGAGAGTTAAAAAGATGGAGGGTGAAGGCCTAAGAGAGAAGCGCTGATGCCCACCCTTTGTGTGATAAAACCTCCCAGTCGAAGAAAACGTAATACTAGGTCAGCCATCGAGGCATTGTCACCTACGACTGGATGAACTAACGTATTGCAAGCAATTTCCTTTGTTGAAGAACTGAATCGCTTCAGGATTCGACCAACAAACCGCAACCTAGAGTTCACCTTGCCAGTTACTTGCGTAATCCGATCATTCCATTTGAGATCATTTCGAATAGTCACACCCAGATACTTTACGGATGTTACCGCTTCCAAAGACTGGGTATTTATTTTGGACTCGTACATTAATGGGAATTTTCGCCTTGTTATGCGCAGTAGGTTACACTTATTAATATGAGAGAATACTGCCAGTCACTATACCACGCATTTATTTTCTTCAAATCCACGGGCAGTGTGGCGGAAAGGTTAAAAGCCCGCCGTAGGGTTGCTAAATTGACCACTCCAACGAGCTGTGTACCACAGACAAGTGAGAACCACAGCAACACTGAGTTGGGTCCCCAAGACGTAGGAGGGAAAGGAGGGGGGCCATTGAAGGAGGCGGGGACCGAATGGGTGATAGGGGGTAGAGCTGGTAACACACCATGGGACAGGACATGGGGAGGGTGGGGAAGGGAGCAATAGAGGAAGAAGCACAAAGACTGGGAAAAGAGAAGCGAAAAAGGCATGGGGGGTTAGAACCAGGAAAGGGAGAGGGAAAAGGTAAGGAACCGCAAAGAGTCGGGTCAGAGTTGGAATGAAGATAAATATTGGGGCAAAGGTCATCATCTGAGTTGGGGAGATGCTGAAAATTTCGTTGGGAGAGGAGATGGAGGGTATGGAGATGCAGAGAGGGTGAAACACATCAGTAGAGGTGCTGCAATGGATGGGGAGTGGAGAGGAAATGAGACACCAAGGGTTGATGGGGATTGAGTCAGCAGATGGGGTTAAGGATACGGATGAGTTCAACGAATCGCAGGAAATGCCGGAAAGGATGGGGTCATAGAGGTTCTTCATGGGGTCAGGAGATAGATACAGAATCTGAGGTGGAGTGCATGGTGTTCAAGGATTTGGAGGGCTTTATAGAATTTAGGAGGGCCAGAGACCCAGGCAACTTTGGATTAACAAATAATGGGACAGATCAAGCATTTATAGGTATGGAGGGTGGTGGAAGGATGCAGTCCCCATGTCCAGCTGGACAGGAGTTTCAGGGGGGGCAGGCTATTGTGAGCTTTGTGCTGGATGGTAAGGAGATGGGGAGTTCAGGTGAGGTGATGGTCAAGGGTGAGGCCAAGGTATTTCAGGTGGGAGTAAACAGGATAGAATGTTCATAGGTGGTAAGGTAGAAATCACAGAGCTGGAAGGAGGGGGTGGTATGTCCTGTGATGATTGACTGGGATTTTGAAGGATTGATCTAAAGAAGTCTCTGGTGGCACCATGTAGTAATCTCATCTATGTGTCTTTTGAAGGTTAAAATAGAGAGCGAGGAAGGCGGTGTCCTCAGCATATTGAAGGGGATTGACAGGTGGGGATGGTTTGGGCATATCAGCGGTGTGAAGGAGATGTAGGAGAGGAGAAAAGATGGAGTCTTGAAGCACACCTGTGGTAGGGTAGAAGGTATGGGAATTGGTATTATGGATGGTGATATAGGAAGGACGGTGTGAGAGGAAGGATGCAATGAGATAGACGAAGTTGATAGGAAGAGCGTAGGTCTGGAGCTGGAAAAGGAGCCCAGAACGCCATACACGGCCATAGGCATTCTGGAGGTCGAGTGAAAGAGCAGGTAAGTTGACTGAGTAGCTTTTTAGCACGCCCTTGTATTGTCTCATTCATTGCGCCTCCCGTAGCCAAATGTATTCCTCAATGCCAACGTTAAAGAGGAGACAGAGCTAACCTCTTCTGCTCTTTCACCGCGAGTGGAAAGGGGGGCTTGTTTCTTACGATGGCTAGGCGACAGTAGCGCCAATCCAGAGACACGGGGAAAAAAGGTGTTCTACCGGGGCGACGTGGCTGGGAAGCAAGTTTAAACCCAACAGCTTTCATCTTTTCTAATGAACACACCTTATTGATGTTATTTTAATAAACTGATACCAACTATCTCAAAATTATCTTGACATTTTTGTCCTGTGGTACTTATCCTTGGCATCGCTTCAGTTGGTTGAAACTGAAAATTACTTTTGTGGGGGAAATTTCCCTGTCAAATTTACCAGCACACTGATTATGTGGACAATCAACCCATGATTACCGTCGATGCATCCTCGGTATGCGTGTTTGAGAGCTCATGTTCGTAACCATTGTTAATCAGGGTAAAGCCCCACGACGACTGTGCTAGTGTAATATTTCATGCATCCTACGCTTTCCTTACACAAATCTCAGCAACCTGAAGTTTCTAAGATTCCATACATTTGCCTCGAGAACTTTCGTAAAGACAAAGTTGTTTACCTAAAGAAAGTTACAAAAATGGCTGACATTATATATTTCTACAATATTCAGGACACAAGATACATGCAGAAGCTGGCAAGTGTCTGGGGCGTGTGGATTATTTAGTTTCAAGGAGTCATACCCCTTTCACCCGAACTGCTGCAGGGCGGTAAGTTCGTGAAAGGATTCATAGCACACTACTGGAAAAATATGCAGCACCTTCAAGGAATTTTTTCTTAGTACATGTATTAATCCATGGGTGTTCTTTCAGATATTATGTTATATCGCTTCACGATTCTTTTTTTCAACATGAAACAGAAAAGACTCAAGATGTAATCACAAACAATAATAGAACTTTTCAGGCAATTTTTCGTGCCCCACGTTTCGGGAACTAGATGAAACTTTTATCCCCACCAGTCTTTAGATGAGACCCAGATGAGATGTTATTCCAAATGGGCAACAAGAATTTAACAGTCAACAAAATTTTTCTGGTTTGTGACCACATTGTTGATCCTGAAGAAGATCACTTGCAACAGTGACCGAAACGCCGGTAATTTTACATATAGACAATGCGGTCACAAACCCAGAGATATCTGATTGACTGTGACAATATCCGCGGAAGCGTAAGTTTATACACTGAAGAACCAAAGAAACTGGCACACCTGCCTAATATCGTGAAAGGCCCCCGTGAGCACACAGAAGTGTGGCAACGAATCGTGGCATGGACTCGACTTATGTGTGAAGTAGTGCTGGAGGGAAATGACACCATGAAACCTGCAGAGCTGTCCATAAATCCGTAAGAGTAGGAGGGAGTAGAGATCTCTTCTGAACAGCACATTGGAAGGCATCCCAGATACATCTCAGATATGGTGAATAATGTTCATGTCTGGGGAGTCTGGTGACTAGCGAAAGTGTTTAACTCAGAAGAGTGTTCTTGCAGTCACACTGTAGGAATTCTGGACGTGTGGGGAGTGTCATTTTCCTACTGGAATTGCCCAAGTCCGTCGGAATGCACAACGGACATGAATGGATGCTTACTTACGTGTCACTATCGGAGTCGTGTCTAGACGTATCAAAGTCACATACCACTCCAACTGCATGCCCCCCACACCATTACAGAACCCCTACCAGCTTGAACAGTCCCCTGCGGACATGCAGGGTCCATGGATTCATGAGGTTGTCTCCATACCCGTACACCTCCATCCTCTCGATGCAATGTGAAACGAAGCTCGTCCGACCAGGCAACATATTTCCAATCATAAACAGTCCAATGGCGGTGTTGACGGGACCAGGCGAAGCATAAAGGTTTGTGTCGAGCAGTTCAAATGGTTCAAATGGATCTGAGCACTATGGGACTTACCGAGCGAGGTGGCGCAGTGGTTAACACACTGGACTCGGATTCGGGAGGACGACGGTTCAATCCCGCGTCCGGCCATCCTGATTTAGGTTTTCCGTGATTTCCCTAAATCACTCCAGGCAAATGACGGGATGGTTCCTTTAAAAGGGCACCGCTGACTTCCGACTTCCTTCCCCGTCCTTCCCTAAAACCAATGAGACCTATGACCTCGCAGTTTGGTCTCTTCCCCCAAAACAACCCAACCCAGCCCACTATGGGACTTAACTTCTAAGATCATCAGTCCCCTAGAACTTAGAACTACTTAAACCTAACTAACCTAAGGACATCACACACATCCATGCCCGAGGCAGGATTCGAACCTGCGATCGTAGCAGTCGCGCGGTTCCAGACTGTAGCATCTAGAACCGCTCGGCCACTCCGGCCGGCTGTGTCGAGCAGTCATCAAGGCTTATACGATTGGGCATTCGGCTCCGAAAGCCTATATCGATGATATTTCGTTGAATGGTTCGCACACTGAAACTTGTTGATGGCCCAGCATCTGAAATCGGCAGCAGTTTGCAGAACGGTTGCACATCTGTCACGTTGAACGAGTCTCTTCAGTCGTCATTTTTCGTTCTTACAGGATACTCTTCTGGCCACAGCGATGTAAGAGATTTGGTGTTTTACCGTATTCCTGATATTCACTTTACACGCGTGAAATGGTCGTACTTGAAAATCGCCACTTCATCGCTACCTCGGAGATTCTGTGTCCTATCGCTCGTGCGCGGACTATAACACCACGTTCAAACTCACTTAAAGTGTGATAACCTGCCATTGTAGCAGCAGTAACTGAGCTAGGTATAGCCCGCCCCCCCCCCCACCCCCCAGTGCCGTATTCTGCCTGTTTACATATCTCTGTATTTGAATGCGTACGCCTATACGTTTCCTTGTGCAGTAAAAAATTTGTACTTAAAATACCGTTCTTCGACCTCATACAATTTGCGAGTTCGCTGGGGCTGAAATCGTTGAAATTAACAATTAACAGTCAAAAAAAATTTTAAAACTCAATATGACTTATCCTCTTTTGCCGAGGTTTATTCAAGTTTATAAAGGTTATCGAGAAGTTTGATTTACCTCAGTTCGAATTAGCAAGAGTGAAATGTAATATTGTCGAGTCAGATAGTGGGTAGCGCAGAGGAAACACTGCCTTGATTAGCAGCATAGTGGTGCCTACATATACGTCCCTTGAAGTCGGCGTCATTACCGAGGACAGGTTGCCTTATGTGCGTGCCGTACGCGATGCGGCGTTGCTATTTGGGGAATGCTCCGAGGAAGAGTGAGGGATACCCGGGGAGAGGCGGTGCGGTAATTTACACTGAGTCCCGTCCCATCCCCCAGGCTCCGTGCCCCGCTCACCGGCTGGCGTAGCGTCTACCTCGCTCACACACACACACACACACACACACACTCACACACACAAGGCAACGCCGCTCCAGTACAATCGCCCATTGTTCGTCCCATTGCTGTATTGTGTGCATTAAGCGGTTAAATTGTTGCACAGATTTCTCAATCTGAAGTTCCTCCCCCTCCCCTCCGTCCTTTGTGTTGGCGTGCGTCGGATGCTGCAACCGAGGTAAGCGTTCACGTACCACCCGTGGCTCATGCCGGCAACAACGAGTCATAAATACCGAGCCGACCACTGCTTAGTCGTGTAGGCGCTCCGATCTCCGTACGGGGGAATCAGCCGCAGTGTACAGTGCATTTACTACAACAAAGCGAAACTCGGACGTTGTGCTTAAAATTCTGTGTTCTGTCGTTACAAGAAGACACTCGGCATGACGCACCTGGTACGTCGTTCGTCAGTTAGCTCTTCCTTCTTACGGCGGTAGCAGTAGATGTACACAAGTATCTGCCTTCATCAAAAAAACCGTCTAGGTTGCAAAAATAGCGTTTCGCCTTTTTGACCTATCTTCAGAACTCCTTCATAAATACATAAAATCAGATTAGTCGTATTGTCACATCTAGCATAAGAAGGTGGTGAAAACTTTTTAAAAATGTTTTTAAACAACAAAGAGGAGCTACGTACAGGAACTGTGGGAAACGCTAATAAGTAGCAGAAATTCTGGTGCCCACTTAAAGTGAAAAAGCATTTTTTTTTTTTTTTTTTTTTTTAAGCGTTGACAGAGACGCGCAACGAAGAGTCTTATAGCAAACAGCTAGTAGAACAGTGAATGTGACGCCGATGCTTACCTTCGGCGAAGGCACGTAGCTATGATTAGATGCGCCCACACTTCAAAGCTTGACACAAATGTTGGTATACAAACTGTAGTGGCCGTGAATACATGACCACATGTGCGCACACTACGTGACATTGGCAGGCACGACGCTGCCGACGCAAGCTCCACTAGGTAGAGTTTACACGTTTGAAAGTAGACTGAATAAGAATAAAATATAACGTCCATCCAAGTGAAAAACGGATTTAAAATAGGTGATAACTACGGGGGTCACTCCAAAAGAAATGCACACTATCTTTTTTAAATCCAGCTTTTATTCTGCATGTTTGAAAGTTTTACAGTGTGTAGATACATCCTTTAGGAACAATATTTTCATTTCTCCGCATAATTTCCATCCCTCTCAATTGCCTTACGCCATCTTGGAACCAGCGCCTGTATACCCTCACGGTAAAATTCTGGACCAGCCTGTTGGAGCCACTGTTTGGCAGCGTGCACAAGAGAGTCATCACCTTCAAACCTTGTTCCACGAAGAGAGTCTTTCAGTATCCCAAAGAGACGATAGTCACATGGAGCCAGGTCAGGACTGTAAGGCGGGTGTTTCAGTGTTGTCCATCCGAGTTTTGTGATCGCTTCCATGGTTTTTTGACTGACATGTGGTCGTGCATTGTCGTGCAACAGCAAAACATCCTGCTTTTGCCGATGTGTTCGAACACAACTCAGTCGAGCTTGAAGTTTCTTCAGTGTCGTTACATATTCATCAGAATTTATGGTGGTTCCACTTGGCATGATGTCCACAAGCAAGAGTCCTTCAGAATCGAAAAACACTGTAGCCATAACTTTTCCAGCAGAAGGTGTGGTTTTGAATTTTTTTTCTTGTGTGAATTTGCATGATGCCACTCCACTGATTGCCTCTTCGCCTCTGGTGAAAATTGATGGAGCCATGTTTCATCACTTGTCACAATTCTTCCAAGAAATTCATCTCAACCATTCTCGTACTGTTCCAAAAGTTCGCTGCATACCGTTCTTCTTGTTTCTTTGTGAGCCACTGTCAACACCCTGGGAACCCACCTGGCACAAAACTTTCTGTATTCTGCACACACTTCCTTCCCCTATCCCAACGCTGCGTGACAATTCGTTCACTGTGGTGCGTCTGTCAGCAGTCACCAATTTGTTAACTTTCTGCACTTTGTCTGGAGTGTGTGCAATACGAGGCCTGCCACTGCGAGGACAATCCCCAATATTGCCGTGCCCGCTTTCATCACGTAACCCGCTTGCCCACCGACTAACTGTACTGCGATCGACAGCAGCATCTCCATACACCTTTTCCAACCTCTTGTGGATGTTTCCCACTGTCTCGTTTTCACAGCATAGGAATTCTATGACAGTACGTTGCTTCTGACGAACATCAAGTGTAGCAGCTACCTTGAAGACGTGCTGTGATGGCGCCACTCACGGGAACAGGTTGGACTAAGTTTGAAAACAAGCAGGAAGGATGTATCTACTCACTGTAAAACTTTCACACATGCAGAATGAAAAACGTATTTTTACAATAATAGTGTGCATTTCTTATGGACTGACCCTCGTATGATATACAGACACTTAGAGATAAAGTATCTAAAGCGTGGCGAAATCTGCTTGTGTCAAAAGTACAGACAAGAAGTCCGTGAGAAATATATGAACATAACAACTTGCTTACGAAAGAAACAAGTTATATACAAAATTCCATAAAAATTTACATACTTACGAGAAAAGTTATGCCAGTGTTCAATTATACTCTTCGAAAAATTGTCATCATTGAATCATACTTGTCACGGTTCGCGCGGCTCACCCTGTCGGAGGTTCGAGTCCTCCCTCGGGCATGGGTGTGTGTGTTGTCCTTAGCGTAAGTTAGTTTAAGTCAGATTAAGTAGTGTTTAGGCTTCGGGACCAATGACCTCAGCAGTGTGGTCCCATAAGACCTTACCACAAATTATTATTATTGAATCATAAAATGTTTGGTTCTTGGTAATCACTTGGTCGTTAAGAGTAACATCTTTAGCTTCTTTAGCTACATAAAGCGTTTCACAATCTCCAATTCCTCCAGTAAATTCAGTTTTTTGCTCTTGTAT
Organism: Schistocerca nitens; assembly: GCF_023898315.1. Classification (NCBI taxonomy): domain Eukaryota; kingdom Metazoa; phylum Arthropoda; class Insecta; order Orthoptera; family Acrididae; genus Schistocerca; species Schistocerca nitens. Next base: position 918,054,445 of record NC_064614.1, on the reverse strand, counting down.
AAAAGATGCAAAATTTGGTGCGACCTTAGTAGAGGTTCTGCGTGTCCGCTAGCTGTTAAATACTCAGCGAATGAAGGATTATTTCTGACTGCCCCTTCTTTAGTGAGCATGTACTCCCGAAATCGTGTTCTGAACATCCTCCCAGTCTGTCCTATGTAATTCATACAACTCTGAACACATGTTAGTTTATAAATGCCGGAAAGAGAGGACTTGTCTTTACATGGCTGTTCATTACGTATAAAGTGATACTAGATCTTGTCACGAGTGGTGTAAGCTACTTTCGCTTTATAGTTCCTGAACAGTCCAGTGATCCGACAGGAAATACTACCCAAGAACTGTAAGACAGCAAACTTTGAGCGTAGGATTTCTGAAGATGCCTCAAAACGGCGAAACTCGTAAATAAAACTTACGCTTTTTTTTTTTTTTTTTTGCAACCTCTCTGCCGTCACTTCATAGTCCTCTTGCATCATTGTGCTTTCAAATGGTATGACATCAGCATTAAATTATATCTAATTTGGGCTATTCCTTTCTACTTCAAACCTACTTCTCTACCAACGACTATTAAATAGCAATGTCCGCTTGGAAGGTCGATCCTTGTATTCCTTCCTCACAAAAATTCCATGCCCAATAGGCATGCAATCAGAACCTACAATAACATGTTTTAGTTTTTAATCTTCGTTTTCTATTTCTTTCCTCAATATCTAATAATCGATAATATGTTACACTTCAACATTCTCCAGTTCACGTTTTTCTGGTAGTCATTTAATCTGAAACATTGCCATTCACCAAACACCTCTTATCATTTTCTTTATGAAGCGATCACAGCCGCTAAGAATTTGCTGGAAGTTGAATCCATGATTGCACCAGAATCGTCAGACTTGACAAAACATGGAAAATGTATAGAAAATAAGTATCACCCGACCGTGGCTTAAAAACGGAAAAGGACTGTTCTTTTGTTTTAAATTTGACGATAATATCCCACTGTAACCAAGGTGTTAATTCTCGACCAAATTCTTTTTATCTAAGACTTGTTCTGAAACCTGGCTTCTATTAAATGAATGATTGACATAAAATTGAGGCAATATCGATCTTGACGCAGTCTCCAGAGACCCTCCTACACGAGAAGAGAACGATCTTGGGACTGTGCAGAGAGTGTGAGTGGTGAGATATGAGTCTTGGCCCGAGAGAGTTGCATGTATTTCTGTTAGCCAGTAAAGTTTACACAGATGTAACTGTTACGTCCTTTATTTACGGTCAACCTACAAAATCATTGAAAGAATCTGCGACCATAACTAGGCAACGTAATACTCGGATTTATTTGTTCTTTTTATTCTACATACTTTATCATTTTGCGCTATTCAACTATCAATCTATCACATAAGGAAACGGAAATGAGAAGTAGTTATCTTACAGAGCACAAAATGTTATACATATACGATTAAAAGCGAGACATACCAAAATAAAAAGATATTGCCACACAGTACCTCGTCAAAAATTCCAGTGTACAAGGGTATGAAACTGTTTAATGAAATAGCCTGCCTAAATAAAAGAAGCTGTGGACGTTAGGTGGCGTTGTTAAATGCAAAGATTTAATGTGACACCTAAAAGTTTCAGCATTAGGCTGTCTGAAAAATAAAAATAAAAAATAATGTTTTAATAATTTTGAAGGGAACCGTCTCATTGTTTTAATAGACGCCAACTGATTGGAAACTGTCGACGTTTAGCTTCTAGGGACAGGCTAGGAAAACACACAGTAATTCTGTCTCAAGCTTGTTTTACGCGTAGGGTCTCCGCAAATACCTGCAGATTAAATATGGAACAATCATAGATGGTTTAAAGGTGAGCTAAATGCAGCGAGTAAAATTCGTTCTTATGTGAATGGAATGCACGGAAAGGGTTTCAAGTGAATCAAATCAATAAAAAATAGCACTCTTACTATAAAACTGAAAGCTCATTTTGCAAAATCTAGCTTAACTTGTATTTTACCCGCAAAAAAAAACATGCTTCTTGTGTTTTTTCACATACAGCACCTCTATGTTTCAAACTTGTGCGAATCATTTCAAATGTTCTGAGAAGGTAGACAGATTCATGTAATTTATGGTGATTCTGTTGTTTTGTGAAAGCTCTGGCAATTGCAAAGACATAAGCAACATGGTTCGAAAGACAATAAAAATTCCTACATCGGATGAGTCGTCGCCTGAATAAAAGAAAAAAAATCTACGTCGGTTGCCAAGCAATGGCGGTCTAGGTTCAAAGTTATGGTAGAGTTTAAGTTGGAGACCAGAATGAAAATTGCTCCTATTGCAGCACAAAAAAGGTGAATATGTCCTGGGCACAGTTGGGGATGTAAACAAAGCGAACTAGCTCGTAGAGTTATCTGCCAGCTTCCAAGACTTTTAATTTAAAACATCTCGAAAAATTCGCTCTTTTTTACGATTTAGTCTTACTTCCCCAGCGCAGTGAGCTCTCTCTTAGACTCAGAACCTGTTATATGCACGGTGATGTGCGTAAGAGCGTGACATCACTTGTTATGGTACTTTACTTGATACGATGCGTTGTATTACATAACACAGGTACTAATGTTAAGAAGTAAAAAAGTAGGAATACGCCGAGACGTTTTCATTTAAATGTTTTTGAGGCTGCCAGATAGATCGGAAAGCTAGTTCCCTTCTTTCACATCCCCAACTATTCATACTATTTTTCATTCTGGTTTTAACTGTTCGCGTATCGTATTTTCTAAGACGAACAATGTGGGCCAGCAGTAACCTAAACGAGTGTGAGAGACTGCCTAAAACCCGCCGCGCTCCTACTGGTCCATGCAGGAGCCTCACCCTCCGACATCGCAACCCACAGCATACAGCGTTACACTGTTTGTGCAGGTCTCGCAGTTTCAACCTAGTTTCTCGCAGTATGTAGCAAAACTTGATGTTTATGTGTTGCTCCGCTTCACTGCGATATTATCCAGTGTGCTCTCCACTCGCGGCGCATAGATACACTCGTAGATAAAGGTTACAATACATCCAAATGGAGAAGGCAAGGGACATTACAAAAAGTCTTTATGTGAATCACAATGGCTACTTTTTTTTCTTACAAAATCGTGTTCCTCGGTTCCTCGAATTTTCTTCAGTACTTCTCTCTTGGGTTTATGTTCTCGAAGTACTGAGAGCAAGTGATATCTTTGTAGTTATAACTGATGATAAATTTTTTACACTTTGTAAGAAAGTTTATTTATTTCATTTTTATAGTTTAATAAGGAAAATATCCTTTCCACAGATCCATTGTGGGCAGGTCTTGCAAAAAAGTGTAGCCCAATTTTTTGAAAGTTCTGATATTCAGTTCCAGAACGGTTGTTCGTGAGATCACACTGCCTTACACAGTTTTTCTCTAAAAATGTTTATCTGTTTTCCGGTATGAGCTGTCCAATTAGAAGCATTTTTAAGCAATGTATTTAATCAAAGAGTTCAGTGTCATCCACAAGAACGTTCTCAATTAAGCTACAACATTTTTCACAATTTCTCATTCAAGTTCTTTGCTAAAAGTTAACCAGTCGAAACAATCGATCTTACTGCCTCATCCATTTGCTAATGTAAGCGCTACAAACGGAATAACAAGCATTCGTATCTTCTTTCAACACATTAACTAGCTGGTTATTGTGACATTTAGAGCTGACATCTCTTACTATTAGAGGAACTAAATTATTTGTAGCTCTGTCTTACAAACTTGGTACAGTATCGCTGAGAACAGAAAAGACTTCCACTACAGTCATTTTTATTCGTCGTCACTGCGCTGGTAACTGGAGATGCTATGAATAAATCAAAGGTATCATTCAGCCAGAGGATTTTTCCAGGGGAAGCCTAGTCGTACTGGGGGTAATATTTTCGGTCATGAAGAAAGATTTAAGAACCTTGTACATCTGCACAACTCTTGGCATCTTATTCACTGTGAGAAGGTATTGTCTTAGTTTCAGTTCCTACGAAATTACTAAATTCAACAAAATTTTGTGCTGTCACAGAATAAAACGAAAAATGACAGAATACTTTCTAGACAAAAATTTCCATACCCATCTTCCCCATGATGAAGCTATTCTACCAGCATTATGATTTACGAGTAATATTGCATGAAAAACCGATTCCTAAATTATTGCCCCCTAATTATTTCTTCAGTTTACGGGCCGCATTGTTGGAACCAGATCGTCCTGGTCTGCCGAAACTGACATTGACGTTTTCACCGCGAAATGCAACACACTTCTGTTACATTTGTTTTTCTGAAGCACTCCCAGTGTACACTTGACTACATTCTCTGACTTGGAAGTTCAAAAAAAATTTTTTTTGTTTATAAATTTGCAAGCGAGGGTTGGAATCAAGCGTTAAAAAGCGCGTGGAAACCGGATAAACCAGGTGATTTGGTAGACCTATCGTAGATGTAAGCGTCGTCCGTTGGCCGTAGAGCGCAAATCTGCTTCAGTTTAGTACCTTTGGCGCCACGTAGCGAATTTCGACGCGTCTCCCGTAATCGTATTGCCGTATAGTTTCATAATCGATTACAGAAGCAAAGTCAATTGCGACTTCTAACGACAAACTTCAAGAACGTAACCAAAAATTTTACACCTTGTCAGTCTTTTTTTGTGATTGCTTGGTGATTCCAGTGCAATCCTTCCGAAACTACCGGGTGATCAAAAAGTCAGTATAAATTTGAAAACTGAATAAATCACGGAATAATGTAGATAGAGAGGTACAAATTGACACACATGCTTGGAATGACATGGGGTTTTATTAGAAACAAAAAAAAATAAATACAAAAGTTCAAAAAAATGTCCGACAGATGGCACTTCATCTGATCAGAATCGCAATAATTAGCATAACAAAGTAAGACAAAGCAAAGATGATGTTCTTTGCAGGAAATTCTCAATATGTCCACCATCATTCCTCAACAACAGCTGTAGTCGAGGAATAATGTTGTGAACAGCACTGTAAAGCAAGTCCGGAGTTATGGTGAGGCATTGGCGTCGGATGTTGTCTTTCAGCATCCCTAGAGATGTCGGTCGATCACGATACACTTGCGACTTCAGGTAACCCCAAAGCCAATAATCGCACGGACTGAGGTCTGGGGACCTGGGAGGCCAAGCATGACGAATGTGGCGGCTGAGCACACGACCATCACCGAACGACGAGCGCAAGAGATCTTTCACGCGTCTAGCAATATGGTTGGTTCTAATAAAACCCCATGTCATTCCAAGCATGTATGTAAATTTTTACCTCTCTATCTACATTATTCCGTGGTTTATTAAGTTTTCAAATTTATACTGACTTTTTGATCACCCGGTACATTTTAGGATTGTCGCAACGATATCATATTTCGAATTTTAATACCGGTTTAATACGTTACTCCATACTTGGCTGACATGAACTGACGACTATACGAGTCGTAAGATAATATACAGGTGTTTACCAGGAGGAATGGCCAGTATTTCAGAGATATGACATGAACGATCTTCCGAAGCAAAACAGTAAAAGTGGGCTCTAAAATGCATATCTACAGAGCTATGAGCACTACTTCATCTTCGATACCGTGAAACAAATCTGTTCCACTTCAAACTCTTTGCTTTCCATGTTTTGGGAAGGCTAGTATGGAACGAAACAAGAAAAAATTACCTGGAAAACATAAGCTCCAAATGCATATCTTAAGAGCTATGAGCACTTATTCAGTAGAATACATGCGTTTCATAGTAGCGAAGATTGCAAGACTACACTGAACTTGTGATATGTTTTGGACGGCGACGGCGACTCGAGTTACCGCCCTGGCAGCAATCACTTTAACCAGTAAACTTTCCCCTTGACTACCTGCCCCATGCTTCTGCTACACTGATTTTGCCCTTTACCTGGGTTTGTTGTTGGTAGGCTGCATTAGTGCTTATCACAGTTAACCGAATCTAAATGATCCTGAATGCCGAAATAATGTTAGTGAAATCATGTCATGGCCGTGTCATTATTTTTGTCAGTTGTTGGCTTCAAATGGCTCTGAGCACTATGGGACTTAACAGCTATGGTCACCAGTCCCCTAGAACTTAGAACTACTTAAACCTAACTAACCTAAGGACATCACACAACACCCAGCCATCACGAGGCAGAGAAAATCCCCTACCCCTGCCGGGGATCGAACCCGGGAACCCGGGCGTGGGAAGCGAGAACGCTACCGCACGACCACGAGATGCGGTCAGTTGTTGATTAATACAGGGTGATTCAAAAAGAATACCACAACTTTAGGAATTTAAAACTCTGCAACGACAAAAGGCAGAGCTAAGCACTATCTGTCGGCGAATTAAGGGAGCTATAAAGTTTCATTTAGTTGTACATTTGTTCGCTTGAGGCGCTGTTGACTAGGCGTCAGCGTCAGTTGATGCTAAGATGGCGACCGCTCAACAGACAGCTTTTTGTGTTATTGAGTACGGCAGAAGTGAATCGACGACAGTTGTTCAGCGTGCATTTCGAACGAAGTATGGTGTTAAACCTCCTGATAGGTGGTGTTTTAAACGTTGGTATAAACAGTTTACAGAGAATGGGTGTTTGTGCAAACGGAAAAGTTCTGGACGGCCGAGAACGAGTGATGAAAATGTAGCACGCATCCAGCAAGCATTTGTTCGCAGCCCAGGAAAATCGACTCGCAGAGCTAGCAGAGAGCTGCAAATTCCACAATCAACTGTATGGAGAGTCCTACGAAAAAGGTTAGTTATGAAACCTGAACGTCTGAAATTGGTTCAAGCACTGTCTGCAGGCGATGGATCGGCCGCCAGGCAGCCCGTGACAGAGCACTTCATCACTGGCCTCCAAGAAGCCCTGATCTTACCCCCTGCGATTTTTTCTTATGGGGGTATGTTAAGGATATGGTGTTTCGGCCACCTCTCCCAGCCACCATTGATGATTTGAAACGAGAAATAACAGCAGCTATCCAAACTGTTACGCCTGATATGCTACAGAGAGTGTGGAACGAGTTGGAGTATCGGGTTGATATTGCTCGAGTGTCTGGAGGGGGCCATATTGAACATCTCTGAACTCGTTTTTGAGTGAAAAAAAAACCTTTTTAAATGCACTTTGTAATGATGTATAACAGAAGGTTATATTATGTTTCTTTCATTAAACACACATTTTTAAAGTTGTGGTATTCTTTTTGAATCACCCTGTATATCAACACGGGATTGATATTTTATGAAAATTATGGCACAAGTTTATTGATTAAAGCTGGACAAAAATGCATGTTAAGCATGATGACAAACATAAATATGACCTTTAACAAACATATAACAAACAGTTGATAAACGTATGTGGTGGCTGGTTGGCAAAGACTAGGGTTTGTCTGACTTGACTATTTGCTCTGGCTCTAACAGTGAATACGCAATCAGAAATTATCTACTACTGAATAGAGCTTGATGAATTTATTCTACGTAGAAGTTATACTGCGAGTTGGTGCATCTGAGAGCAAGTGGCGAAACTGTGACCTCGTTTTCCCTAACAAGCCAGAGCAGCAATGCAGTATCCCTTTTTTCAATGTGTGGCGGTGTCTCAGGTGACAGTTGTGATTCAAGCACCTACAGAACAGAGATGTGCAACGACTGTAACTCCCTATCAAAGGCATGAAATTTGCGAAGTTCCTGCAAGCGATCTGTTACCAATTACTCTCTAACGGAGCCCAGAAAACTCGGCATATTCCAGCGTGTGCATTCCCTTTCGCCATTCATATCAAGGAACAATTTGACTCAGTTATACGGCAGTGCGCACAAACAGATCAAACGTCAAAGTGACAGACCTGTCACGAATAATACAACCTTCGACACAGCGAGTTGTCTGATTGAAGTCTAAACTGTCAGTAAAGCTAAGCCCCTACCACAGGCTCCCCAGTCAAAAGCAGTTCTAGTGTGGAGTCATACTCAGGTCAATTGTCCCAAATGCACCTCACTTACAACAAAAAGTCAATATTGATATCCTCTCCAGATCACAGTCTGAATGAGAAGACACACTCCAGACGGGAGTCTGAATCAGAAGACCCACTCCAGCTCGTAGTCTGAATTGGAAGACCCACTATCCCCTCTCTTCACTTTGCATCGAACCTGAGTAAACTCTGCAAAAGCACTCCCACAGCTGCCCCCACAAGGGTTTCATGCCAATCACAGGACACCATGAGGCCATGTCTCCTCTCTAACTCATCTGCACTACTCATTGGCCACTCCTAATCAAAGTTAACAGCATTCTTCTCTTTTCAGTAGAGGCAGTCAATCCTTGACTCTCAAACTCCTGCACAGAGAGGAGGAGACGTTTAGCTCCCGACTTCTTGTTTTTTTTTTTTTTTTTTCCATGGCCACTTTAGCCAGCATGTTATTTCGAGTTTCCATAAAGCTCTAAAGTGAAAAACACATTTATCATGGAGATAATTATCTCGACAGTCTGAAAGTTACCGCGTGTCTGACCTGGGGTCCCAACTAAACCAAGAGAAGCGTTTTTGCGTCCCAACATAGATCATTTCAGAGCCGCCATAAATGTTGCATTCCTTCTATAATTGTTTTGAGGGCCTGAGACTTCCCAAAAACTCTTAGGGCTGAGGCATGACACGATCTGATGGCTACCTGAATAGAATCCTGTCCGCAGTGAACATGGAAACCTGCCAAATTTTGTGGCTGTTATCCTAGTTCCCGAAGGGTGTTTACGACACTGTCGTAACGCGTTGGCTGGGCAACTTGATACATTTTTCGCTCACCCCAGGCCTCTGCTGCGGCAAGAGGCACCTAACAGGTAGGTCCAAGTGGGCCGTTTTTCCATCTCGTAGACCGAACGCATTGTCTGCACACAGTGGCAGATATTTTTGGGTCCAGCATTCTGTCCCAAGTAGGTGCTTCTAGATGTTCTTTTCCCTAATACCTGCATGGCCTTCAAGCCCTAAGCGTTCACTGCATGATTTTCTATCAAGTGAGCAAACTGCCTGTTTGTTCTCAGCTCCGAAAAATAACGATATGGATTTGTGTGTGCGTCAAGCAAAACAATCTTTTTGCTTATTTATTCTCGAAAATTAGTTCAGTGACAAATATCGCCATCATCAGTGGGTTCTTTGATTCTAAAACATGCAGAAATGGCATACTTATAAAATTTTGTAAAACATTGTCACATGTCTACTCTTTTATTAATAATTTCATAGTACCTTATATACTATACGTCATAGTATGATTTTACAATTCTTGGCGCTGCTCCGGCATATTTTCAGCGTTTCCTTGTTGCCGTTTTTTTCTCGGCATGCATCATGTCAGCTGCAACGGTATACAAAAACGTGAGCTTACGGACATTAGCGTTGCGCAGTTGGAATTGTGGTGTGTTGTGGTACAATTTTGGTGTGTACTAGGTTGTAACGTAGTTTGTTACGTACTCACGTTCACTGGACGGCTTGCAGTTACTTTTAGACACAGAGAAACGTAACTTTCACACCTTGTTCGCGATCCACAACATTACGGCATCTTGCTGTTCACGTGTGTTGCGAGAAATGTATCGCATATTGCAAGAAGATTATGAAAATTATAGCGGGACTTCTGACAATTTCTGCCGCCCGGAGTGGCCGAGCGGTTCTAGGCGCTACAATCTGGAACCTCGCGACCGCTACGGTCGCAGGTTCGAATCCTGCTTCGGGCATGGATGTGTGTGATCTCCTTAGGTTAGTTACGTTTAAGTAGTTCTAAGTTCTAGGGGACTGATGACCTCAGAAATTAAGTCCCATAGTGCTCAGAGCCATTTGAACCATTTGACAACTTCTGTTCCTTATTTACGTCTCTGTGTATGGTGGGGAAGTGATTGTGTGTGTGCGTTTTCTTGTTCTGTGAACTGTGTCAGTACTCTTAGAACAGTAAGGACTGCGTTGTTGCAAAGTGTTGTGTTTTCGTTTATTACGTTTTTTTCTAGAAATAGAAAAAAGCTATTAAATTTCCTGGCTCTTAAAATTACAAGAAACAACAATCATCATGAATTTCCTATTTACAGAAAGCCCACATGCACAAGCACTGTTATCCATAGCTCATCCAACCACCTGACAGTGCATAAGCCGGCCGGTGTGACCGAACGGTTCTAGGCGCTTCAGTCTGGTACCGCGCGACTACTACGGTCGCAGGTTCGAATCCTGCCTCGGGAATGGATGTGTGTGATGTCCTTAGGTTAGTTAGGTTTAAGTAGTTCTAAGTTCTAGAGAACTGATGACCTCAGATGTTGACTCCCATAGTGCTCAGAGGCATTTGAACCATTTGACAGTGCATAAATACACCAGCACCACACACATGCTTCACAGGTTAAACATAACGCCTCTTAACGCCTTAAAAGTAATCAAACAAACTGCTGCTGAAAACGACTACAGAACAGACACCATAAACAAGCTCAACAACAAGGCAAAAAGGAAACACAACAGTAGTGGCCATCCACTCAAGAGCACAACCAAAGGATCTGAAAATCCAGAGGCAGAACACAGACAACACAGTAGACCACATCAAATCAGGAAAAAAAACAGATGGTAAACACTACTATACAACAATAAAATAGCACATAGAATTGGAAACATATTGAAAAAGCAAGGGATCCTAGTAACATTTAGAACAATTAACACAGTGCAACAATGGCTAAGACCAGATAAAAGAATTTCCGACAAATTTAGTAATGCTGTAATATACCAACTCACATGAAACGCCTGTCAAGCCCAGTACAGAGGGGAAACAAGCAGAAATTTCCGAACAAGAACACATGAGAGCTCTAAAGATAACACATGACAGCTGTAAAGAGTGACAGCACACATTTCAATTTCGCAGAAGTCCTAATGAGCAAAAATCGCAGTCCCACTAATGTTGAAAGTGATCTAAACATCGTGAAACACAACAACAGTTTGTACCGAAAACTAACAATAGAAGAGAATTATTAAATACAAAAGGCTATAGTGGAAGGAAAAAACGTAATAAACGAAAACACAACACACTCTTTACTGCTCTAAAAGAACTGACACGCGGCACTGAACAGGAAAACGTAAACACACACATATATACACACACACATACACATACACCCCCCCCCCCCACCAGACACACACACACAATCACTCCCCCAACATACACAGAGACACAAATAAGGAACAGAAGTTTTCAGAATTCCCGCTACAATTTTCACAACCTTCTCGCAATATGCGATAGTTACGTTTCTCGCGACACACGTGAACAGCAACATGGTGTAATGCTTTGTATCACGAAAAAGGTGCAAAAGTCATGCTTCTGTATGTCTAAAAGTTGCTGTAAGCCTTCCAGCGATCGTGAGTACATAGCAAACTCCGTAACAATCTAGTACACGCTGAAATTGTACCGCAGCACACCACAATCCCAGTTGTGTAACATACGTAAGTTCACGGTTTTGTAATTTTTTTTTACCATCAGTCACTCATATAGTTGCAGATGACATGACGTATTCCGAGAAAAACAGCAACAAACAGCGCACAAAATACGCCGGAAACAGCGGTAGCAACTGTTGAATCATGATGTGACGTATAGTAAAGAAGGTATTATGAAATTATTCACAGAATAGAACTCACTTACGCGGCGAGATTCGTAGCTGCAACTAGTTTGGGGGAATAAAAAGTAAATAACAAAAATATTTTGCATCAAGGTGGACCTGCAATCCCATATTGTTGTTTTTGTGTGCAAACACGGACCAATGGAAGAGTTTCAAGGTAGAATCCCGAAAAATACTATTCAAAGTAGAGCCACCCTAAAAGACCCCGCATGCCTTAACAGTGTACACACATCCATCAATGCCTGCTCATGCCGATAACTTCCTCTCTTCTCACAAACACGGTGTCTTGGGTGAAAAATCGACATTAGATTGTACCCTCTAATATGGAGAACAATAAGAGAGTGACTCGTCCTCTCTCAAAATGAACAATTGCACCTTGGAGCAAAAGTATAGTAGACATTTCTGCTTTGAATTATCATTCGTGTTGTATTACTCTTCGGACATCCTGTTTCAGGATAACTGGTATCACGATGGACAGAATTCGTTTGACTAATTCCAAAATCCCCCCCGCCATGGACCATGGACCTTGCCGTTGGTGGGGAAGCTTGCGTGCCTCAGCGTCAGACATTGCCGTACCGTAGGTGCAACCACAACGGAGGGGTATCTGTTGAGAGGCCAGACAAACGTGTGGTTCCTGAAGAGGGGCAGCAGCCTTTTCAGTAGTTGCAGGGGCAAAAGTCTGGATGATTGACTGATCTGGCCTTGTAACACTAACCAAAACGGCCTTGCTGTGCTGGTACTGCGAACGGCTGAAAGTAAGGGGAAACTACGGCCGTAATTTTTCCCGAGGGCATGCAGCTTTACTGTATGGTTAAATGATGATGGCGTCCTCTTGGGTAAAACATTCCGGAGGTAAAATAGTCCCCCATTCGGATCTCCGGTCGGGAACTTCTCAAGAGGACGTCGTTATCAGGAGAAAGAAAACTGGCGTTCTACGGATCGGAGCATGGAATGTCAGATCCCTTAATCGGGCAGGTAGGTTAGAAAATTTAAAAAGGGAAATGGATAGGTTAAAGTTATATATAGTGGGAATTAGTGAAGTTCGGTGGCAGGAGGAACAAGACTTTTGGTCAGGTGAATACAGGGTTATAAATACAAAATCAAATAGGGGTAATGCAGGAGTAGGTTTAATAATGAATAGGAAAATAGGAATGCGGGTAAGCTACTATAAACAGCATAGTGAACGCTTTATTGTGGCCAAGATAGATACGAAGCCCACGCCTACCACAGTAGCACAAGTTTATATGCCTACTAGCTCAGCAGATGACGAAGAAATTGAAGAAATGTATGACGAGATAAAAGAAATTATTCAGATAGAGAAGGGAGACGAAAATTTAATAGTCATGGGTGACTGCAATTCGTCAGTAGGAAAAGGGAGAGAAGGAAACGTAGTAGGTGAATATGGATTGGGGGTAAGAAACGAAAGAGGAAGCCGCCTGGTAGAATTTTGCACAGAGCACAACCTAATCATAGCCAACACTTGGTTCAAGAATCATAAAAGAAGATTGTATACATGGAAGAAGCCTGGAGATACTGACAGGTTTCAGATAGATTATATAATGGTAAGACAGAGATTTAGGAACCAGGTTTTAAATTGTAAGACATTTCCAGGGGCAGATGTGGACTCTGACCACAATCTATTGGTTTTGAACTGTAGATTAAAACTGAAGAAACTGCAAAAAGGTGGGAATTTAAGGAGATGGGACCTGGATAAACTGACTGAACCAGGTTGTACAGAGTTTCAGGGAGAGCATAAGGGAACAATTGACAAGAATGGGGGAAAGAAATACAGTAGAAGAAGAATGGGAGCTTTGAGGGATGAAGTGGTGAAGGCGGCAGAGGATCGAGTAGGTAAAATTCGAGGGCTAGTAGAAATCCTTAGGTAACAGAAGAAACATTGAATTTAATTGATGAAAGGAGAAAATATAAAAATGCAGTAAATGAAGCAGGCAAGAAGGAATGCGAACGTCCCAAAAATGAAATCGACAGTAAGTGCAAAATGGCTAACCAGGGATGGCTAGAGGACAAATGTAAGGAAGTAGAGGCTTATCTCACGAGGGGTAAGATAGATACTGCCTACAGGAAAATTAAAGAGACCTTTGGAGAAAAGAGAACGACTTGTATGAATATCAAGAGCTCAGATATAAAACCCAGTTCTAAGCAAAGAAGGAAAAGCAGAAAGAAGGTCCATACAAGGGCGATGTACTTGAGGACAATATTATGGAAATGGAAGAGGATGTAGATGAAGATGAAATGGGAGATATGATACTGCGTGAAGAGTTTGACAGAGCACTGAAAGACCTGAGTCAAAACAAAGCTCCGGGAGTAGACAACATTCCATTAGAACTACTGACAGCCTTGGGAGAGCCAGTCCTGACAAAACTCTGCCATCTGGTGAGCAAGATGTATGAGACAGGCAAAATACCCTCATACTTCAAGAAGAATATAATAATTCCAATCCCAAAGAAAGCAGGTGTTGACAGATGTGAAAATTACCGAACTATCAGTTTAATAAGTCACGGCTGCAAAATACTGACGCGAATGGAAAAACTGGTAGAAGCCGACCTCGGGGAAGATCAGTTTGGATTCCGTAGAAATATCGGAACACGTGAGGCAATACTGACCCTACTAGTTAACTTAGAAGCTAGATTAAGGAAAGGCAAACCTATGTTCCTAGCATTTGTAGACTTAGAAAAAGCTTTTGACAATGTTGACTGGAATACTCTCTTTCAAATTCTGAAGGTGGCAGGGGTAAAACACAGGGAGCGAAAAGCTATTTACAATTTGTACAGAAACCAGATGGCAGTTATAAGAGTTGAGGGACATGAAAGGGAAGCAGTGGTTGGGAAGGGAGTGAGACAGGGTTGTAGCCTCTCCCCGATGTTATTCAATCTGTATATTGAGAAAGCAGTGAAGGAAATGAAAGAAAAATTCGGAGTAGGTATTAAAATCCATGGAGAAGAAATAAAAACTTTGAGGTTCGCCGATGACATTGTAATTCTGTCAGAGACAGCAAAGGACTTGGAAGAGCAGTTGAACGGAATGGATAGTGTCTTGTAAGGAGGGTATAAGATGAACATCAACAAAAGCAAAACAAGGATAATGGAATGTAGTCGAATTAAGTCGGGTGATGCTGAGGGAATTAGATTAGGAAATGAGACACTTAAAGTAGTAAAGGAGTTTTGCTATTTGGGGAGCAAATTAACTGATTATGGTCGAAGTAGAGAGGATATAAAATGTGGACTGGCAATGGCAAGGGAAGCATTTCTGAAGAAGAGAAATTTGTTAACATCGAGTATAGGTTTAGGTGTCAGGAAGTCATTTCTGAAAGTATTTGAATGGAGTGTAGCCATGTATGGAAGAGAAACATGGACGATAAATAGTTTGGACAAGAAGAGAATAGCAGCTTTTGAAATGTGGTGCTACAGAAGAATGCTGAAGATTAGATGGGTAGGTCACATAACTAATGAGGAAGTACTGAATAGGATGGGGGAGAAGAGAAGTTTGTGGCAGAACTTGACCAGAAGAAGGGATCGGTTGGTAGGATATGTTCTGAGGCATCAAGGGATCACCAGGTTAGTATTGGAGGGCAGCGTGGAGGGTAAAAATCGTAGAGGCAGACCAAGAGATGAATACACTAAGCAGATTCAAAAGGATGTAGGTTGCAGTAGGTACTGGGAGATGAAGAAGCTTGCACAGGATAGAGTAGCTTGGAGGGCTGCATCAAACCAGTCTCAGGACTGAAGACCATAACAACAACAACAATAATTCCAAAATTCCGTCGCAGGTGAATAAATGATGCGGTTGTGTAACATTCATACACAATTACACCATTTTGAAAAGTAACATTTATTCACAGGTTTCTGGAGAAAAGAATAATAATTTTCATGTACAACTGTATTCCAAATGCATTAGCTCAGTTATTTATATTCTACACATATAATAATGTTTTACAATATTTTATAATCATGCTACTTCTGCACATTTTAGAATCAAAGAACCTACTGATGTGGCGATATTTGTCGCTGCAACTACTTTGGAGTAATAAATAACCACCAGCGCAGCCATTCACAAAAATTCTAATCATCCGATCCCACAAATTAGTCGGTTTCCAATATATGCAACACAGACTGAACAAAACTTCGTTCATTGAAAACAACTATAACAATGAATTACAGACAATCAGACAAATTGCTGTAGAGAATGATACGATACAAACAATATAGATAAACTGAACCATAAAATTAAAACTAAAGTAAAAAGGACACATAAGACACAAAACAAAAGCCTTCTCACCAACTAACAAACACACAGGACGCACATATGAGAACACATGAACAAGAAACACCCGTAACAACGAACAAATGGTTCACTCTCACCTACAACAACAAAGCAGCCCACAGAATACGCAGCATACTCAAAAAACAAGGGCTAAACACAGCTCACACAGAGAAAACTAAGGTTAACCAACACAAGCACAGACAAATACAACACATCTGATATTTACCAGCTAACGTACCAGGACTGCAAATCAGTTTATATAGGACAGGCAAGCAGAAACTTTAATACCAGATGCACAGAATACAGTACATCATTAAAGAGTATCATCTGTCATTCCACATTTGCTGAACACCTTATGGAAAATATATAGCCCAAGAGGCATCAATACTTACTTGAAAATTCTTAAATGGAGCAACAGCCCCCCACAAAACTAATAATTGAAGAAAACTATCAAATAAAAAACGCCATAGATGAAGGAAAGCAAATAATAAATGAATACACAGCTCTCTGCAGTGGAACTCTCTTCTCAACCCTCAAAGAATTATTAGATAACTCCAGTCTATAGAACCCCACAGACACACACACATACATACATACACACACACACACACACACACACAACTAAAATAATAATAATAATAATAATAACAATGAAAAATCCTCAAACCTACTCTATCTCTCTCTCCCTTTTCAACACACACAAACAAACAAAATGGCACATCCACCTCTGAGAGATTGAAAACAACAGTCAGAAACACCTTCGACTGTTCCACTGTCCGCTATCTTGTTGTTACACCTTCAACTGCTTAAACTGTTCCACTGTCTGCCACCTTGTTTTTACAGCTGGTAAATTGTGAAACAGAGAAAGTGACAGCTCAATATAGAGAACTTCAAAGTAAAGAAGATTGGAAAAAAACAAAACTTAAGTGAAACTTAATGTAGATAGTCATACACACACACACACACACACACACACACACTCACACTCACACACACAACCTTCCGTGTAGAGTCAATTAATTTCAGGGATAGCCATAACACCTTCCAGATCGCTATTTTTGCTTAAATAATTTGCTTATATTAAGTTGTATACGTTGCAGATGACAAATGTGAAAGAAAACAGGCGCTATGAAAACATAATACATCAGGAAAACCACAGCATGTGGTAAAAAGGTATGACTATATAATTTTATGCGTTCTTCAGAAATCTGAAATTATGATTTTAAAAACTAATATTTACATGTATACAAACAGTAAAGAACATTCTTTATGTTTAATAGCCATAAAATAAAAGCCTACTGAGGATGCTGCAACTGCAGTGAAACATGTTTGGGATAAAAAACAAAATTGTGTTTTGGTAAGGCGGACTCCATTCAAAAACATATATAATAACAAAATGGTTTTGCATCAAGGTGGACCCGCAATCCCATATTGTTGTTTTTGTATGCAAACACGGACCAAAGGAAGAGTTTCAAGATAAAATCCAGAAAAATACTATTCGATGGAGAGTCATCATAACAGACCCCACATGTCTTAACAATGTACACGCTGAGAGGCACCCACTTGCCTTTCTCATACTGTGGCATCAAGCAGTCAGGCCTGCAAGATGGGTGGTTTGCCAAGCGAGTGGATTCTTCCTTAATTTATTGAGCAACATGAATTCTCGTATCTTACTATTTAGTTACAAATTATCCTCCTGCATGAATAATACGCAACGGAAACACGCATCTGACTATCAGTGATTTATAGAACTCTGACTGCACACTTCGCACTGGCAATACCACACTTACTTTTTGTCTTTGATTTAACGGCTTTTATATAAATTCGGGACATTATGATAACATACAATTTAATGAAAAAGGCCACCAATCTCTTTCTATTCACTATTTGATTTATTCCTAAACACACAAATTCTACAACCTAGAACAAAATCACAAGAGAAATTCCGCCCAGTGGGCATGGCTTTACTTTAGTGAATCTCTATACTATGGTCTCGTAATCTATTTGCCCCAACAGTGCACTCCCTGGATCGGATGGTGGATCTTTTATTATACCTCACACTTCGCCTCACACATTCATCCTCACGAAACTTTCCTCCAGATCGAGCGATACAGAAGGAACAAGCATAACCCACAAATCTTTCGAAACTACCTTGCTACTCCCATGCAAAACACACATACCCAAATTACAAGACATACACAACACAACAATATGAAATATTACACAACGAACGGTTACAACTTCATCACTTTCCGCTTTCCCACTTCAATCAATATCCATCCCAGTTTCACACGACACTGCCCCACTTTGTAATTTTACTTTCCTACTGTGAACTCTGGAGATAAACGCACATCTTCCTGTGCAATGCAAGCCAAGTGGCGTTGCTGGAAAAACGGCCGACTCACCTTGATTCTCTCTCAGAGTTTAAATTTAGTGTCACACGGAATGATATTTCTTAAATACTTCAACTTATGATACACACGCTATTTCTTAAATATTTCAGCTTATTGTACACACGCTATTAATTCTTAAATATTTCAGCTTATTGTACACACTGTAACGTTATAACATGCATTGTGAAATGCTGGGATCGTTACTGCTAATCAATAAAAGTGAAAGCTGGTTACAAGCCGTTGAGCTGTCTGGGGAGAAGTTAACCGTGCGTTTACTGGGCCACTGTTTCACGACTGGGTAACTAGTCTAGGTTTACCACATTACCAATCAGACTATCATTGATTATAATCTTTTACAGTCATACAACAACCGGTAATATATCTATATAAAAGGAGAATTTAAATAAAAAGAAAGAAATCAGTTTATATTTGCAAATTTATTTTAAAGATTGTTCATTGAAATTTCAGCATATTATACGTGAGTTATAACTGAGCTGATGCCTTATTTACGATTGTGAGACTGTGAGATTGGAATATTACGGAACACATAAAATATGGAGCCAAGATTGGGAGACTGGGTACAACACTGCATTCATAAAACAACACACAAAGAACATTGAAACACATGCAACAGAAAGTTAACCACAACCAATAGATTCAAATTTTCAGTTAAAGAAATTACTTTCGTAGCACAATCCTGTCCGTCTTGTAATTACCCTTCACGTGGTCAACTTGGTTTACAGAAAGCGTATAACTCCGCAATAATTTAGATAATAAAAATAAATTAGATCAAAAAGCAAATTACAAAACAAAAACCTCGAACTGGTTACTAACGTCTTACTATTAACCTGATGGGTCAAACAGTTATATAAGCACGTGGTACTGGTCTCACAAAGTACACGCCACGTGGGTTGAACATAAAGAAAAGTTGGTATATTCAATCTTTTCAAGACGATACGTTATAATCACACAAGCATTTGCATTTAAGATTGATCTTACTTAGAGTTACTGACCAACACGTGGTTCCACTTTACTCACAAAGTAGTAACAAAGCAACTACCGCAAATTAATCTGAACTGGACACGAGAATTACACTCCGCTGCAATTAAAGATAACCTTAGCTATTTTAAAGCTAACCCGAAATAAAATGATTAAATTCTCAGTTAACCTGAACTTAACAAATCCATTGTCCTATGGACTTAACAGACACGCGCTTGGCCGGAGATCTTACCACTTAAGACGCTCGCTACCGCCAGACTGCTACTGCTGGACTGCCCTGCGCTACTACTGGACTCCAACTTCTTACTCTCCAGCTGCCAGACTCCCACTGAACTACCCAGCGTGTTCCCGAGAGTCGCTCACAAAGACCAACGGAAGGCGCCAGAGGGGCAGCTTCCTATACCAACATGACAGGGGACGGAGCGGACCATACTAAGAATGGAAACCTCTCTGCTTTTAGGAACCGTAGCTACCTGTTTCAACGTTGGTCCTACTGTTCTCTAGCAGACAGCCTTGTCTGCTACCCTCAAGCATGCAGCTACAAACACATTTGATCATTCATCCTCTCACACAGAAGGGAAGGGGGATGACAGTATCTTATCATACACAGTATATAAAAGAAAGCGGATGTAGGTTCCGTATGAGACTGTGTGACATGAATTACATATAAGAATTACATATAAACTGTGCTTTAAAGTGTAGTAGTGTGAGAGATCGTTCTTGTTTACATGTAAAAGTAACACGTTCCACTACTCAGTCTCCTCCCAGATAGTCAGAAACGCCACAGTAAATTTAGAAGAGGAATTTATTCCATAAAAGACAACAAATTTGAGAAATTAAACATGAAAGGAATCCAACAGAGACCTTTCATAACCCCAACGCTCCGGGAAAAGACTGTGCAGGGAATTTTCTGGCCATGCTAGGACATTCCCAAGCAGGCTTCTCACACCCTACTTAAACCAAAAGTGTAAAGAAAAAGGCAAAAGGTCACCAGCTACTTGCTAAAACACAATAATTTCAAACATCTTTACAATCTACCAATTTCAAAGAGAGAAAAATAAAAACACACAATCTGTGACACCTATTTAAAAGATCATGTAGACCTAAATCGGTCAGCAAGTAAAAACAATGGTTCCTGTGTCATTAATATGAAAACAATTTCTGGTTGTTACCCTTATGGAGTTCACCAGTATTTGCTCATTGCAAGAGCCAACTGATCACAGGCAAATTTATGACTGTTTATTAACAGGCAAAATTTATGAAAATAGCAAAGGTGCCACAGCAATTAAAAAAAAGAACATCAAATAACATCAGTATCATAAAGTAGAACATTACAATGCACAATTCGCAAAAGCAAAAAATCGACAAAAAAAACATGTTTTACTAAGTGGTTATCGCAAAAAAATTCTATATCTTATAAAACTAATAATCTGTAGGATTGACCTAACTATGTGGCACTAATTTAATCACTCTACAATATTTCAGTTAGTTAGCAAACAATGAGCACTGTGTCATTATACTGAAAGTACAATAATTGTGTGATTGTTACCCTTAAGAGGTTCCTCACAATAAATATGCCCCATGCAAAGGCTAATCGATCACAGTCCAATGAGAATGAATAGCTATCTGACTCATAAAGGAAGCAGTGCCACAGCAATGAATTTTCGAAACAAAATATCACAGATCTAATACCTAACACAAGAACAAACATTGATCAATAAAACAGTACAATAGTCAACATCTAAAACAAAACACTGATAAATAAAACACCTGCAAAATACAAGAGTCAAAGTTTCAAAACAAAACAAAAATATAGAACACCTGCAAAATACAAGAGTCAGAGTTTAATAAACATCAATAAATCGAGTCCCTGCAAAACACACGAGTCAAAGTTTCTGTGACAGAAACACACGTATATGCATTGAACTAAGAACCGTATAATCACTGTTCACTTATACACTCACTAGTTCCACTGTTCCGTGGCACAATATAAGGGGAGGGGGAGGGGGTTCGTCGCCGCAGCTGTCAGTAGGGATTTTTGTCCATCTGTTGCGTGCGATCCCGCCGTCTCTGCCCTCTCATGAAGTTTCTCTTGTGTCACGTACATCTCGATTTTGTTCCATGTTTGTATTGTCAAATTCGTGCAGTATCCTCGATTGACATGCCAGGTTGATATTCCTGGGCAAGGATGACACTTCAATGGCTCTTCTTCGTGTCACCCTTAGCGACCAGAGAACATCTAACCATGAATTACTGTCGCTTGACAGTAGGCATCCGTCAGGAAATGTCGATAGGCGTCGTTGACGTCTGCAAGTTTCTTTGGACAGTACCTGTCAAAAGGCTCCACGCCCTTTGTGTTGTTACACCGCGGCCGTCTCGTCACGGTCGCGTGCGTGAGGTGCGTTGCCAGGAGATGGATTTCCGCGCGGTGGACCGCTCGCCCATCTCAGGTCATTCCCTTCAGGAAGGGTCGCGCGTGGCGGCCGCCCATTAGCTACAGGTGCAAGGGAAAGTGTTTCCCGCGTCCTTTTGTTGTCGGCCGCGATCCCGAAGTGGCCTGGCTGACAGCGTGTCCCGCTGGGAAACCCGCCAGTTTACAACTAGTCCGGCTGCTCCCGCTGTCTCGTAAGAGTTTAGCCGGTTCGCTTTCACGTTCACAACTGCATATAAAGACATTGTTCATCATATTTATGTGATTACACAATGTCATACATAATACCACTTAGTATTGTCTTTCACAATTTTTAAGAACAAAGTTAGATGAATCGACAATATAAAATTAAAAGTTAAATGACTTGACAATATAAAAAGATAAAAGTGAAATGACTTGACAATGTAAAAATAAAAATTAAATGAATTGACAACATAATATTTAAATCCACATCACTAATGTGGTTCACTTGTGTTTTAATAAATCAAATGCCACTTATTAATTCACTAAAATGAATAGGGTTATGCCTTGCGCAAGTATAGGTTAGGAGAGCATGGGGTTCACATGTTATTTACACACACACATGCACACCTGTTGTCTATTCTACAAACTAACTACCCATAAACATGCATTACTCAAAATTCTACTTCTATCCACTACTAATTAATCCCACAAGCCACTTCAATGCTACTTCAACAAAGTGTTTACACCCCTACAGCAATGTTCTAATTCGCCCTCTTCTTGACGCTCGCGGCATACGTCTTGTCACATGATAAATGGAGAACTTTCCTTAAACATACACAGTAAAAAGAACAATGGTTATTTACACACAAAAACATTTATACTAGTTCACACACCTGAAAAGAGACTCGCAATAATACATTTATCATACTCATACATTCACACATGAAACAGTAAGAAAATTTCATCTAAAATTATGTTATGACAAGAATTAATCACACAGATGGCTCTGAGAAGGTAAAATATTTTAATTATACAGGTTATATTACATTTTCTTACCCATTTTGCTTCGATTTCGTTCCTTCTTTACGTTACCTTTCGCCTTCAAATCAGTTATTTCGCCTGTGGTGGTTATTCTGGATTCATTTCTCATGAATGGCAAAATTGTGGTCACCTCTATTCTGTAAAACAGTTTCATCTTTACATATTTGAACTTACAACAGACACAAAAGATCCGAATCCTCCTGTGGTTTAAATGACAAATGTTTTGCTTCATCCTTATTACCTTAAACCAAGCTTTCCTTCGTTCTCATAATCAAAATTATTTAATCATCCTCTACCTTCAAGAGGGAAATTTCCTCAGTACAAATCCTATAGGCTGCAGTGCATCCCGCACCAGCGAAAACAATAAGCTGCAATGCTCACAGCATCAGCAAAACACATAAACGTCGCTTTTCTAGGACAAGTATTAACGCAGAATAATTTTTCAGGCTATGGCTCAACATCAATCAAGATTACAAAAAGGATCCATATTTCCGTTCCATTCTCCATTTGCTGAAAAAAAAACTTCTCATATTTGACTACCACAATAATATTTTAGAACCACGTAAATTACACAAACCACAATTCTTCTTTCACGTTGAAGGGAATCAATATACTTACGAAATCCACAGACAGCACTTTTACGTACTCAGCTATAAAGAACAAAAAAGACATGTATCATCAATATTAACATATCATCGTATATTGGGAAGCCAATGGTTAAACAATCGTATTATCGCATCCGGTTTTCCAGATTTCAAACTTACTCATTCCTTTCTCAGAGTTCTCCTATCTTAAAATATTCATACAGCACGCATACTATAGTAAGAGATCCTCATTTATACTGACAGATATAGAATAGTAATAGATAGATAGTAGCACTGAAAGCAGAAAATCGGAAACAAGGCTACTAACAGCTGGGGACCTGGGTTTGCCAGACCCATAATATCCACAGATCGGATATTCCCCTGAGTTTTTGCAATTTCAGCAACGATCTTGCTTCTCTCAGGAGCAACTCTTTTCAATTGACACAAAAAAAAGCATTTCACTTGGTCACAAGGAAACCTTTTATCTTTACGTTTGAATCAAACTAAATCCTAATTGCACAAGGAAAGAAAACAATTAAAACATCACTTCAATCAATCACATAGAAATATCTTTATCATTATTTTTACTAACATATTATTCAAAATTCATACGCCACAAATTTAAACTAATCAATTCATTCTCCTCTCTATAAATCCTATGTACTCATTTGCCATGTCGCTCATTTGTTCCGATTGGCGCCTTCTGGGCTGATCATTTGTCATTGCCGGTTTCGTTCATTCCCATTTGTTGGATTATGTCTAGGGTTGGCCGGCCGAATTTCGACATCATGTGGTGCTCCGCCTACAATCCTATTTCCACCGTGTTCATCGTAATAACGACTCTGGTTGCCGTACCTGTTGCGTTCACGATCTTGTCTACGTCCTCTATCATTTCTGTTGTTCCACCTGTGTTCGCGACTGTCACCCCAGTTTCTATACGGCCTGTCCCGATTACTGTTCCGTTCGCGTCGCGACGACCAGTCACGCCGTTGATTAATACGACGGCCACGACTGCGATCGCGCTGCTGTGCCCCGTAATAACTTTGTGTCTGATTAGGCGGACATTCTGCTGTATTGTATTCCATCTCTTGGAGAAGCGTTTTAAACGTTTCCACGTCCTCTTTGCATCGTCCCGCAAGAATGACGTGCCGCAAGTGCATCGGCAATTTGGTGATGCATATCCTAATTAGTTCCGCAGGTCCGTATGGGTCGTATAAAAATTGATTTGCCTGCAGCATGTGGTCGAATAGGCGTGCAGGGCTGCCGAAACCAGACTGGTTCAAATTTGTCAGCATAATTATGCCATGTTTGACCCTATCTTGTGCCGCTTCCGACCAATAGGCGGACAGAAAGGCTTGTCGAAACTCCCGAGTGGAGTTGCAGTGACGCGCTGCCGACCTCATACGACTCGCCGGTTCGCCTTCCAAATAGCCACACATATACTCTATTTTATGTGAACTTGCCCAGTCGGGAGGAAGACAGAACTCAAATTGCTCGAGCCATGCTCGTGGATGTATGCCTTTTTTGAGAATTACGGAATATCTCAAATTTTCTTACCGTAAGGAAATGTTTGAAATCAAATCCCCGCATTTCCTCCTGGCGAGGCCCTTGAATGTTTCTATTTGTCTCATGTCTGCCCCTTAAATTACATTCTTCCCTGTCGTCAAAATCTCCCTCGTGGCCGGAGTCCCTCTCTGCACTGTTCGTACGGCTATTTTTATTGCTATTGGCGAGTTCGGAATCACACGCCATGCGGTTTTCCAGATGCGCCACGCGTTCTTGTAAATCGCCTGTTACAGCTTTGTGCTGTCTGTTCACTTCAAACTGTCCCTTCTGGAATTTAAGAAGCGAACGCACTTCTTCGGTCTCTGCGGCCGCTACCTGTGTGATATTGTTCTCGCTTTCCGTCAGCTTCATCGTGCCTACAATGTCCGCTAATGCCGCTATCTTCTCATCTATTTGTCTCTTGTCCTCCGCCCCAGTCTGCTTCAATTCTTCGACCTCCTGTTCCAACGCGTGGATCGCTAAACTGTTGTCCGCTATTGTGTTGCTAACGGCCGTGGGACAATGCGTTTCAGCCTCTTGGACCCTCGAGAGTACCTGCTGGCGATCTCTTTGGCATTGTTCTCTCAGCTCTTGGAAATTCCTAAGTAGCCGTTCTTCGCTTTCTTTAGATTCGGCCTCGCCACTGCGCTTGCTCTGTTCTAGGACTTGCAGACGGTCATTGATTTGTTCAAATGTACGGTCTAATTCTTTCATAATGTCACTTTTTATTTCACTTGCCAGATTGTTTATTCTTTGTGAGATATCATCGGACACTCTCTGCATCGACTTGTCAACTTTATTTGTCTGCTGGATTAATTTTTCGTCTATTTGTTCGCCTAGCTCGCGGATCGATTTTTCAGATTTCTGCGTCATTTGTTCGCCTAGCTCGCGGATCGATTTTTCGGATTCTTTTTGTTCTCGGAACAATTTTTCTGATAATTCTTTTTGTTCTCGGAACGATTTTTCTGATGCTTCTTTTTGTTCTCGGAACGATTCTTTATTTTGTTGTAATAAGGCTTTCACGAGTTCTGCCAAATCAATTTGGTTAGTTGGAGGCACATTAATTTGTGGCTCTGATGTGAGGCCGTTCGTGCTGTTTTGCATTTCGTCTGAAGTATTCCCCATTGCATTTTCGGAACGCCCGACGCGTTAATATTGGAAATCAAATTATCCCCTTGGTCCATGTTGCTTAAGTTGTCGGACCGCTTACTTTTAGCTTGGTTACGTGTCAGCATTAGTGCAATTCACACCCAGTACGCAACACACTAATCACAATAAATGTGTCCCCCAAAAATTACGACAGTCACACGAAAGATACCCAACCTAGTACGCACTTTTTCATACGCAAAACAAATTTTTATCTTTGTTCAAAACAGTGGAATTTACAAGCGAGAAAAAAAACACACATATATAGAACAAACAAATATAGAAAACAAAACAAGACAAACAACACAACGCCGCTCAACAACGCCGTGAATCTTTTGAACGTCTGCTCAGAAACAACGCAAAAGTTGTTTGAGCGCTGTAGGGAAAAAAAATTAAGATTATACAACGCTTGCAATCTAACGTCTCAGAGATTCCAGAGTCTAGCGGAATCACAGAACAGGGTCGCCATGTGAAAGATTGTAACTCTAATTTGCTTTTCTGAATATGGCGTAAGATTGTGACTTGAATTTGGTATGCTGAAATCGGGTGCTAATTAGACCATGAAAGCGGTTTAAAACTGTGAGCTGTCTTGGGAGGTTAACCGTGCGTTTACTGGGCCACTGTTTCACGACTGGGTAACTAGTCTAGGTTTACCACATTACCAATCAGACTATCATTGATTATAATCTTTTACAGTCATACAACAACCGGTAATATATCTATATAAAAGGAGAATTTAAATAAAAAGAAAGAAATCAGTTTATATTTGCAAATTTATTTTAAAGATTGTTCATTGAAATTTCAGCATATTATACGTGAGTTATAACTGAGCTGGTGCCTTATTTACGATTGTGAGACTGTGAGATTGGAATATTATGGAACACATAAAATATGGAGCCAAGATTGGGAGACTGGGTACAACACTGCATTCATAAAACAACACACAAAGAACATTGAAACACATGCAACAGAAAGTTAACCACAACCAATAGATTCAAATTTTCAGTTAAAGAAATTACTTTCGTAGCACAATCCTGTCCGTCTTGTAATTACCCTTCACGTGGTCAACTTGGTTTACAGAAAGCGTATAACTCCGCAATAATTTAGATAATAAAAATAAATTAGATCAAAAAGCAAATTACAAAACAAAAACCTCGAACTGGTTACTAACGTCTTACTATTAACCTGATGGGTCAAACAGTTATATAAGCACGTGGTACTGGTCTCACAAAGTACACGCCACGTGGGTTGAACATAAAGAAAAGTTGGTATATTCAATCTTTTCAAGACGATACGTTATAATCACACAAGCATTTGCATTTAAGATTGATCTTACTTAGAGTTACTGACCAACACGTGGTTCCACTTTACTCACAAAGTAGTAACAAAGCAACTACCGCAAATTAATCTGAACTGGACACGAGAATTACACTCCGCTGCAATTAAAGATAACCTTAGCTATTTTAAAGCTAACCCGAAATAAAATGATTAAATTCTCAGTTAACCTGAACTTAACAAATCCATTGTCCTATGGACTTAACAGACACGCGCTTGGCCGGAGATCTTACCACTTAAGACGCTCGCTACCGCCAGACTGCTACTGCTGGACTGCCCTGCGCTACTACTGGACTCCAACTTCTTACTCTCCAGCTGCCAGACTCCCACTGAACTACCCAGCGTGTTCCCGAGAGTCGCTCACAAAGACCAACGGAAGGCGCCAGAGGGGCAGCTTCCTATACCAACATGACAGGGGACGGACCGGACCATACTAAGAATGGAAACCTCTCTGCTTTTAGGAACCGTAGCTACCTGTTTCAACGTTGGTCCTACTGTTCTCTAGCAGACAGCCTTGTCTGCTACCCTCAAGCATGCAGCTACAAACACATTTGATCATTCATCCTCTCACACAGAAGGGAAGGGGGATGACAGTATCTTATCATACACAGTATATAAAAGAAAGCGGATGTAGGTTCCGTATGAGACTGTGTGACATGAATTACATATAAGAATTACATATAAACTGTGCTTTAAAGTGTAGTAGTGTGAGAGATCGTTCTTGTTTACATGTAAAAGTAACACGTTCCACTACTCAGTCTTCTCCCAGATAGTCAGAAACGCCACAGTAAATTTAGAAGAGGAATTTATTCCATAAAAGACAACAAATTTGACAAATTAAACATGAAAGGAATCCAACAGAGACCTTTCAACACGCTAGTATCTCAACTTATAACTACACGTGGTCTCATTGTGACCGTTGGTTTACTACAATCCCCTTAAAATTACCTGCCTCACTTTGTAATTTTCCCCACAAAAGTTCCTAGGAAAGAGAAACGATTAGTTCTAACTACTCTTAAATATTCCACATCCATACCACGCCTCCACACTTTCATTACGGAGCACAACAAAAAAACAGGTCTTTACAGCAGTAGGTTCAGCGCCAGAGTGCCGAAACATGGCCGTATTCCGGTTCTCTCGCACCTCTGTCGAAGTGGGAGGAGCACCTTGCTACCTTATTGGTCAGCCACATTTCAGACGCTCCAAAGCTCTGGTAACTTCCATCTCTTTGATCTCACCAAAGGTAGCCAAAGGATCGACTCAAAGATGATCATATATTCCGATTCACTATCTGTGGTTAGCAGACGACCATACATTTATTCATTTCACAGATCTCACCAAACTGGATGTAGGGATTTATTTTGAGGGCGTGCACATGTGATCAAGTAAATAAATAAATTGTCATTCTTTCCCACACTGGTATCCGGCTTCGCTGTATTAATTGAAATTGAGTTACTTTTACACAAAAAATGTGTTGTTCTGACAAGAATTTCGTACCTATCTTCAATGTTGGGCGGTACTGTACCCTTTCAACGCATCCGTAAATGACTGTTTGTACACGCATCCGTCAATGCCTGTTGATTCTGATAACGTCCTGCCGTCTTACAAACAAATCTTAAATCCTCCATAACTAAATATTACGGACTCCTATAACCAAGAAGTAGTTCTGGAATCAAATGAAAATTCCCTTAAGATGGACACTTTATTTTCGCTCTTTCTGAATTTCTTAATTGATTGACTTACTTTATTTTGTTAAAGTGGGACAGGTATCAGGATATAACAGTGGACTCAACTATAGTTGCTACAACTTTAATTTATACTGAAAGAGATTTCACATGCAAAAGAAAAATTATTATAAGACGATTGTAACATAAAACAGGAAAAGTAAGTCCTCAGGCTGCGTATATTGTTATATACATTTTGATACTTGGTTTTGTGACATCACATTCCGCAAACTGGTGGGCAGAGCTACGCCATTGAATACATTTTGGGGAGTCAGCAAGTGTCAGTTAAGGGTGCGTTGATGTTGCAGTCGGTCAACTAAATGTACAGTGTTTTTATGTTTGTGAAATCCAACCAAAACTAGGTTCGCAATAGTGTACAAATATTTCGGATAACAATGATGTGCGTCTTCAAGCAGTTACTTATAAAATAAGTGATGAAGTATGAAGACAGGTTTTATCTGTCAATATTCTACGTCTACGTGACTATTCTGCAATTCAGAGTTAGGTGCTTTGCATAGGGTTCATAGATCCACTTTTAGACTACTTCTCGACCGTTCCACACTAGATCAGCACCTGGAAATAATGAATATCTAACTCTATCCGTGCGAGCTTTGATTTCTCTTATTTTATTACGATGGTCATTTCTCCCTTTGTAGGTGGGAGCTTTTGTTTCTAACGAAAGCCACTCCAACTCGTGTATCACATCCATGGCGCTCTCTCTCCGTTTCACGCCAGTACCAAGAGATTTGCTCTTCTTTGAACTATTTCGACGTCTTCCGTCAATACTACATGGTTAGAATCCAGTACTGTGCAGTAGTTCCTCGGAAGTGGGTGGACAAGTGAAGTGTGGATAGACTCTTTTTAGAAAATTTCTTGCATTTTGTAAAGTGATCTGCTAATAAACCATCATCTTTGGTTCGTTTTCTCTACATCGAGTTCTTTACGTTGGTTCCAGTGTAAATCGCTCGTAATTTTAACGCTAGACAGATGAATTGAAAACCTTTAAATTTGCGTCTTTTTCGAGTAACGGTAACACAACAGAAGTTTTTTTCTTTTGCGATCCTATAAGCAAGAGCGCCCATGCCCGAGGGCAAAGGTGAGCGTCCCCTCCCCCCCTCCCCCACCACACGTCTTAGAGAAAAAAAGTATAATGCAGTCAGATGTTCTTCATTCAAGAAGATGATTGAAAAGTCGGTGTTGCGTAGGTATTTAACAGGGTCGGAACTGGAGCTTTTAAATGGCTACATGGAAGTCGCCATTCGTCTTCCAAAATATTAAAAATGCTCCATGACCCCAGCTGTTTCCCTCTCCCCAACAAACTATCGTATGAGCTCTGTTGTCTGCAAAGGATCTCACACTTTTCATTATTTGAGATCAGTTGTCACTTTTCACACCACACAGATATCTTGCCTAAATCATTTCAGTTTGTTGTTCTGATGACTTTACTAGACAACAGGCGACAGTATCACCTGCAAACAATGTAAGAGGGCTGCAAAAAATTAAGAGGACTGCTTCGATTGTCTTCTGAATCGTTTATGCAGATTAGGAACGGCAAACGGTATATAAAACTCCTGCTTGCACAGCTATAAAAGCTGACAGCAAAAGTGAACTTCAGGACCGGAGACTGGAATCACCTGCAGCCATAAAATTTATTATATTACGTTGATAAAACCCACAAGTTGTATTTGCAGCGTACTGGTGCTACACTGAGAGGGAATTGGGAGTTTAATAGACCCTAGGCATAGGTAACGCCATAGTCTGGACGTATTCTTGGCTCCAATCCCCATTTACGTGTAACTTGATTGACTGAAAATTGTAGGTAGATCTTGTATGGCATTCATTACACACATTGCCGAAAATATAACTGTAACAGCCTCAAGGACTAGGTCATTTTACTCCCAAGTGATGTGATAGGTAGTTCATCACTGTAAGAGCATATGATAACGAAACGTAAGCAAATGATACACATATGTCACAGTAAAGGGTGACCAAACAGTCGTATCATTACACAGTGTACCCCCCTCTGGTGGAAACAACGGCGTGTATTCTCGCATGCAAACAATCGTACACGTGCTGAATGAAGTCCTGCGATAGACTGTCCCAAGCACCTTCCTTTTCTTGCAGTTCTGCAACAGTTCTTGAAGACTCTGGAGAGCGTGTAAGCTCTCATTTCACGATGTCTCATACAGTTTCAGTTGGTGAGAGATTTGGTTATCTTGCAGGTCAGGATGGTTATTATCTTAGTCCTGCCGGAAGCAAACGATTCCCAATGGTCCTTGGTGACACGTCATATACAACAGGTGGCCACATTATTTCCTGGACAATGATCGGTCGGCCACTATCCCTCTCCCAAAGCGTCGATCTTGAAGTGCCTGTGCTATGCGGACGTCCAGAACTTGGTTTATGGATGCGGGAATATTCCATATACAACAGCTGAAAACATCGACACACCACCGTTATATTGTGCCCAATATGTGCAGCAGTCCGTCGAGAAGTCCGCTCAGCTTCCAGAAGACCAGCAGTGCGACCCTGTTCAAATGGCTGAAATTGTTCACCACGGTATGAACCCTTGAGTCGGACACGGTTTTATCCTAGAATGAATGTTGTACATACTGTTGATCTCTAAATTCAGCAGTGTTACAGGGCGCACAAACAGATCTCCACAGCATGATCTGATCGCTGATGACGGTGACAAATGAAACACTAATATAACACCCATCAGCATGAGTTACGGCCTGGTGCCACCGAACACAGACTTTGAGAGTGTTGCAGTGATCTGCGTGAAGCGTAAAGAGTTCCTAAAACGGAGTTTGCGAGACACTAGACGCTATTCAAATACACCTACGGTTGCGCGATCTGTCCATTTGGAACCGAGATCAGCCTCCCTTCCGTTTTCCGGTCCACTAATCTGGATGAAACTGGCCACTATATTCGGCTGTCACTGAGCCATGAAATTTTAATACGCCTGACAGCGGCGGCCGAACCCTGCGCCAAGTGCGACTGCCGGCGAGCGTGATGGAGGCGCGCCTTTGTTGTGCTGCGAGCCACAATGGCCGGTCGGGGGTTCCCCGTCCTTTGTGCCGGCCTGCTCCGCAGCGGCGGGCAGTGGGCCGTGGCGCCGCTATTTATTACCGCGGGGGTCGCCGCTCGACTCCGGCTGTCCACGGCGCCACACTGGCATCTTACTGCCAAGGCGCCTCCCACCACTCGGTTATTGTTCCGTGCATAACTTTCTTCCACCATGTCTGCGCAGTGCAGCCAACTTCTATTCCAGTTTGTTGTCTTTCTCTCCCAAAACTGCCCTGTGAAAACATCTAGACCTTTATTCTTAGCAGTATAACCACCGCACGTCCACTGAAATACATTCTTCCCTTGTCTTCCACCGCTATTGTTTGCCCGTTTTTTATTACTAAGACATGTCAAAGCTATGAAATAAATCTGTGGCCTGTTGAATTGGCTTTTATACACCTAAATATATGTACAAAGGAAAAATAGAAACAACGGTTAAAACAAACAAATGGAAGCAAGCAAAGAACACTGAGAGGAGATGAATGATGATGAAGGGAGAAATTTGGAGAAGAAAATTAAAAAAAAGCATCTTAAATATGAAATTAATTAAGCGTATACACTGTATCTTTCGAGTTGTTGTTGTGGTCTTCAGTCCAAAGACCGGTTCGATGCAGCTCTCCGTGCTACTCTATCCTGTGCAAGCCTCTTCATCTCTGAGCAACTACTGCAGTCTACATCCCTCTGAATCTGCTTACTGTGTTCATATCTTGGTCTCCCTCTACGAGTTTTGCCCCCCCCCCCACCCCCACCCCCCCAACCCCTCCTCGCGTTTGCCTTCCAATTGTTGATCTCTTGTTGCCTCAGATTCTGTCCTACAAAACAATTCCTTCTTTTAGTCAGGCGGTACAGAAAATTTCTTTTCGACCGAATTCTGTTCAGTACCCTTTCATTACTTATGCGATCTACTAATCTAATCTTGAGCATTTTTCTGTAGCATCACATTTCAAAAGCTTCTTCATTTCTGAACTGTTTATCATCCGTTTCATTTATATACCTGGCTATACACCATACAAATACTTCCAGAAAGGACTTCCCGACACTTAAATCTATACTCGATGTTAACAAATTTCGCTTCTTTAGAAACGCTTTTCTTGCCATTGCCAGTCTGCACTTTATATCCTCCCTCCTTCGACCACCATCAGTTAATTTGCTTCCCAAATAGCAAAACTCATTTACTACTTTAAGAGTCTTATTTCCTAATCTAATTCCCCAGCATTGCCAGATTTAACTCGGCTACATTCCATTATCCTCGTTTTGCTTTTGTTGACGTTCATCTTTTATCTTCCTTTACTGCTTGCTTAATATACAAACTGAATAACATCGGGGGTAGTATATAACACTGTCTTACTCCCTTCTCAACCAGTTCTTCCCTTTCATGCCACTCGCCTCTTATAAGTGCCATCTAGCGTCTGTACAAATTGTAAATTGCCTTTCACTCCCTATATTTTACCCCTACCACCTTTAGAGTTTCAGGGAGGATGTTCCAGTCAACATTGTTAGAAGCTTTCTCTAAGTACAAATGCTAGAAACGTAGGTATGCCTTTTCTTAACCTTATTTTATAAGTTGTACAGTCTGTACTGTCTTGCATATTCTTACATCTCTGTGGACCCCAAACTGATCTTCAGCTTCTACCAGTTTTTCCGTTCTTTTTTAAAGGATTCGCGTCAGAATTTTGTAGCCATGACTTATTAAACTGATAGTTCGGTAATTTACGCCTGTCAGCACCTGCTTTCTTTGGAATTGCGTTTATTACATTCTATTTGAAGTCTGAGGGTATTTCGTCTGTCTCATACGTCATGCTCACCACATGGAAGAGTTTTGTCATGACTGGCTCTCCCAAGGCTATCAGTAGCTCTAACGCAATCTTGTTTTGACTTAAGTCTTCAGCGCTTTTTCATATTCTTCACGTAGTATCAGATCTCCCTTCTCATCTTCTTCTACGTTCTTATCCACATTTCCCTTGTATAGACAGTCTATACCCTCCTTCCACCTTTCTGCTTTCCCTTGTTTGCTTAGGACTGGTTTCCCATCATAGCTCTTGATATTCGTACAGTTGATTCTCTTTTCACCGAAGGTCTCTTCAATTTTCCTGTAGGCAGTATCTATCGTACCCCTAGTGATATATGCCTCTACAACATTACATTTGTCCTCTAGCCATTCCTGCTTAGTCATTTTGCACCTCCTATCGATCTCGTTTTTTTGGCGTTTGTACTCCCTTTCGCCCGCTTCATTTATTGCATTTTTTACGATGAACTATGGACCTTGCCGTTGGTGGTAAGGCTTGTGAGCCTCAGCGATACGGATAGCCGTACCGTAGGTGCAACGACAACGGTGGTGTGTCTTTTGAGAGGCCAAACAAACGTGTGGTTCCTGATGGCGGGCAGCAGCCTTTCCAGTAGTTGCAGGGGCAACAGACTGGATGATTGGCTGATATGGCCTTGTGACATTAAACAAAACGACCTTTCTGTGCTGTTACGACGAACGGCTGAAAGCAAGGGGAAACTACAGCCGTAATTTTTCCCGAGGGCATGCAGCTTCACTGTATGGTTACATAATGCTTGCGTCCTCTTGGGTAAAATATTCCGGGGTAAAATAGTCCCCCATTCGGATCTCCGGGTGGGCACTACTCAGAAGGACGTCGTAATCAGGAGAAAGAAAACTGGCGTTCTGCAGATCGGAGCGTGGCATGTCAGATCCCTTAATCGGGTAAGTAGGTTTAAAAATTTAAGAAGGGAAATGGATAGGTTAAAGTTACATATAGTGGAAATTAATGAAGTTCGGTAGCAGGAGGATAAAGACTTCTGGTCCAGTGAATACAGGGTTATAAATACAAATAGGTTTCATAATAAAAAAGTAGGAGTGCGGGTAAGTTACTACGAACAGCATAGGGAACGCATTATTGTAGCCAGGATAGACACGAAACCCACACCCACCACAATAGTACAAGTTTTTTTTTTTTTTTTTGCCTACTAGCTGCGCAGATGAGGACGAGATCGAGGAAATGTATGATGAGACAAAAGAAATTATTCAGACAGTTAAGGGAGCTGAAAATTTAACAGTGAAATCCGATAGTAGGAAAAGGAAGAGAAGGAAAATTAGTAGGTGAATATTGTAAGTAGGCTGTTTAGGTTCTTATATTGGTAAAGCCGCCGCCATGTAGCGCTCTGTATGAAAATCACTGGCTGTGCTGTGTGCAGTTTGTGGCTGGGTAGCATTGTTGGAATTTGCCATTGTAGCGTTGGGCAGTTGGCTGTTAACAGCGCGTAGCGTTGCGCAGTTGGAGGTGAGCCGCCAGCAGTGGTGGATGTGGGGAGAGAAATGGCCGAGTTTTGAAATTTGTAAGACTGGATGTCATGAACTGCTATGTATATTATGATTTTTCAACACTATTAAGGTAAATACATTGTTTGTTCTCTATTAAAATCTTTAATTTGCTAACTATGCCTGTCAGCAGTTAGTGCCTTCCGTAGTTTGAATCTTTTATTTAGCTGGCAGTAGTGGCGCTCGCTGTATTTCAGTAGTTCGAGTAACGAAGATTTTTGTGAGGTAAGTGATTTGTGAAAGGTATAGGTTAATGTTAGTCAGGGCCATTTTTTTGTAGGGATTATTGAAAGTCAGATTGCGTTGCGCTAAAAAAATATTGTGTGTCAGTTTAAGCACAGTCATGTATAATTGTTCAAAGGGGACGTTTCATATGTCGACCCTTAGCCGAGCGTACCTCACTGGAATCTTCTGATTTTTTCTTGTAGTTTGTGTAATTAGTGTAGCTTTTATTTACTGCTAGCGCGTAATTATACAGAGAATTTCCTTTGTAGTTGTAGTTGTGGCATGCATGTAGATTTGCACCAAGTATTTCGCAGCTGCGCTTGCAATTAACTAGATATTATTTTCAATGCTATGTTAATGTGTTTTGTTATTTTGCTCTTCAAATTGTGCTTTTCTGTGTTGTCGTGTGAAATATTGTGACAATAATGGCGTGTGAAAAACGTAATACTAGGCTCCAAAGTAAACTGAGAAATGACAGTGAAGACGAAAGCAGTGTGTTAGCGCCACCGTGTAATGAATTAACTAATGTTCAACATAGTAATTTGGTAATTGTGCATAGGGAAATGGAGCTTGCGGCAAACAATGGCGTGGACAGGGAAACAATTAGTGAAGAGGGAAGCATTATCGATCGATCGGTCGGCAACAGCTCGCCTCAGGAATCCGAAATGACAGGACACAATCTTGCAAATACTGCAGATTCAGGTTTTGCGTCCTCACCGTTTTCTCAAATAAGTCAAGACACATTTTCTGCTTTTCAAAATGCGAATGTTGCCGGTGAAAATGCACTGCCAAAAAGCATAGAGAAACAAATTCCAGACACTAATACATTATTATTGCAATTAATGCAACAAATGGAACGAAGTCAGAGACAAACATAGCAAAAGCTTCAAAAGTTAGACATCACACTTGAACAAACACGTGAAGATTTAACTACTGAGTTACATAACATTTAATCGAAATGTCAAAAAGCCTGTAATGACGTAAAAATACAAATTTGTGAGCATTTTTAACCTATTTTTTCGCGGCATGAAAATTGCATTACAGAATCACGAAGCAGCCATAAAAGAACTGCAAATTATTGTTCATAAAAATCATGAGACCTTGTAAGCTAAAATTGACTCAGTTGCATCTACCGATTCGGTTGCGCAACTTGCAAAAACTCAGGAAAACTTAAAGGACACAGTAGATACGATTTCAACACAAATGGACACTCTGAAACTTGTTTCAGAAAAACACACAGAGGAAATAATTTCACTATCGGATAAAGTAGCCGAACTTTCAGATCAGTTCACTAACTTATCTACAAAGGTAGATAATGATCTGAATGACACAAGAGCTGTAGCTTTCACTGACACTGAAGAGTATGAACAAATTAGAAAATTCAAACAAAATCAAATCAATACACAGTACAAAAGAGAAATCCGGGAAGTACATGATCAGTTGGCACAAGTAATACAAGAATTACATATTTCAGAGGACACTCGCGCTCCAGTACGGGAAGAGGGACATAGAAATACGGAGCAACCACAAAATAATAACACAGGACACTTCGGAAATTATGAAAGAAATTGGCAAGGCGCATTGAATTTTGAGATGGAACCGCCGAAACGAAGTAACAATGAGCGATGTGCGACTCGCCGACACGATGATTTTGACTATAAGCTGTTCATTACTACACGTAAATTCAAAACATTTAAGAATTCTGGCAACGACATTCATCCACAAGCATGGCTTCATCAATTGTCTCATTGTTTTCCTCCCAACTGGTCATTGCAGCACAGATTAGAATTTATGTGTGGCTACTTAGAGAATGAACCAGCTGTGAGAATGCGATCGGTCATTCACGATTGTCACAGTGAAGGAGAATTTTATCATGCCTTCCTCTCAGCATATTGGTCTCAAGCTACACAAGACCGAGTAAAACATAGCATCATAATGATGAAACATTTCGAACAATCTGAATTCTCCAGTCTTGTGAAATATTTTGAAGACATGTTGCACAAGAATCAGTACCTGTCAAACCCATACAGCCCATCAGAACTCATCTGCATTTGCTTAATCAAATTACCTGAACAGTTACGACATATTATTTTGGCAGGACGTTGCAAAGACGACATTGAAGCTTTTCAGGGACTCTTACAAGAATTAGAAATTGACACTGATAATCGCGGAACGCGAAAACAGGAACACAACAATTACAAGTCACATCCGTCGCAATTTCGCGATGAAAGAAATAATAACTGGACACGACTAGGCTATTCTCACAACACAAATCGTGACCAAAACAGACGCCACCCGTATGCAAACCGTTGGCAGAGTAGTAATAATTACAGGGAAAGATCACCTCTCCGCGGTATGACTATCACAGAGACAATCAGAGAAACAGACAATTTGGGAACCAAAATAATTATTATCAAGGGAGACAGAATAACTTTAGACGCAACGGTCCAGCGCGCAGTTACGATTCAGGGAGAAATTCTCCACCACGTGACCGACAAGTAAGAAACTATGGAATCTACCGACATGACGACAGACGGTATGATCGTAACGACAAAGCTGAATTGCATCAGAACTGGCGGGATTCAAACAGAGCAGGGCCCTCTCGACAAGGTGAATTTGTAGAAGTTAGGTCTCCAAATCCCAATAACGACGCGCGCCAAAAAAGACACAATACGCAATGACTCATACCACTGGCAGCCACAAAATGTACTTATGAAACTGATGACGCAGCTGCCGTAGCTAGTAATTACGTAAAAATGGAAGACATTAGGGACATCTTACTCCAGGAGCACGACGTAAAACATAACAACATTGCATATCCTGTGATTCACATTAAAGTAAATGACGTAAAATTTACGGCAGTACTTGACTCTGGCAGTCCCATTTCAGTAATTATTGAAACAGCCTTTAGCAAATGTACCAAATCGAACGATTCCCCCACACTTCCGTTACGTAAGATTAAATTACAAGTTGCAATCTTTGGAAAAAGTGTAGATGTACGCCAACAAACCAACATAGAATTCTTTTGTCAAAGCCACAGCTTCTCTATGAACTTTCTTATTGTTCCATTATTGTCGACGGAAATTATACTGGGAGTAGACTTTTTAAATGAATACAAAGCAATCTTAAACTTTCACGATGCTGAAATAAGTTTAGAGAAAGAAGGTAAGTCAATAGCTTTGAAATTTGAAGATTGGCTCTCAAACCATGACGAGGAAATTAATCGGCTTTACCTTCTGTTAGACAACAGTTCTGAATTTTCTACGGAACTAGACACTAACAATCACTCTGCAAGTACTGACAGGGATGATATCGACGGCATATTTTAAACTAATGAGTTAATTCAGAATAAAATTCAAACAATTGACAATTGTAATGACAGTGATAGGCAGGACCTTTTTGAGATTTTACAAGCACATTCCACAGTTTTTACTCACAAAACAGGAACAATCAAGGGATTTCAATACCAATTTCGTGTTCGTGAGCATACTAAATTTTGTGTTAGACCATACGTAATTCCAGCACATTATAGGGACCGTGTTAGAACAGAAATACAATCTATTCTTGACGAGGGCATTATTGAGCCTGCAGTAAGCTCATACAACAATCCATTACATGTTGTTGAGAAGAAAAATGGATCGACCAGGCTTGTCTTAGATTCGAGACAAATCAATACTATCATTATTCCTGAAACAGACAGGCCGCAAACGTTGGAAGAACTTCTTCAAAATTTTAATGGTGTGAAAGTGTTGTCTTCCATTGATCTCAGATCCAGCTTTTATCAGATCGAACTTCATCCAGAATGTAGAAAATACACAGCTTTCCTTTGTTTCGGCGTTTGTTATCAGTTTCGGAAACTTCCTTTTGGTTTGAACATTTCTTCGGCAGCATTCATTCGCGGGCTAAATTCCATATTACCTGAGTTCTTAAAACGTCACATCACCTTATATGTGGACGATATTCTGATAGCAGAAGCCTCATGGTAACAACATAATCGCATCCTCAACAGTTTGTTACGTATTTTTCCAGAATCTGGAATTACAGTTAACTTGGAAAAGTCTGAATTCGGTACGTCAATGGTGAGGTTTTTGGGACATATTATTTCTTCTGAAGGCATTCAGCCGGATCCTGAAAAGTTAGAAGCAATCAGAGCCATTACAGTTCCATCCACAAAAAAACAAGTCCGCAGTTTTCTAGGTCTCGTAAATTTTTACCGTCGTTTCTGAATATGCAAATTCTTGTTACACCAAAACTTTGTTCTCTCACTGGAAAAAATACTATTTGGAACTGGGACGAACAAGCACAGTTGGAATTCAATTCTTTGAAAGAATCGCTACTTTACGCGCCAATACTAGTTCATCCAGATCTGTCACAAGATTTCTGCCCTAGCTCGGATTCTTCTAAAGCCGGTCTTGGTGCCCATTTATTTCAAGAAGCCATAGAAAATGACACTACCGTTCAGAAAACCATTGCTTTTGCTAGCCGAGTGCTAACAAAATCTGAAAAAAATTATTCCGTTACTGAATTAGAAGCTTTAGCTATCGTTTGGGCATTTAACAAATTCCGTTTCTTTCTTTCTGGTAAACACGTAAAAGTATACAGTGATCATCGTGCATTACAATTTCTTATGTCTTCAAAATTAAATCATGACAGGTTAAAACGTAGGGCATTGTTTCTGCAAGAATTCCACTTCACAATAGTCTACATTCCCTTCAAGGAAAACATTGTTGCGGACGCACTGTCACGCGCACCGGCTGGGCTTGAGAAAAGTAACACAGAAGGGAACCTCGAGAAAAATTTCAGTATTCTTTACATTCAGAAAGTCGCATTTGAAAACTTCATCACCACATCTTTAAAGGACATTGCTCATGAACAAGATAAAGATCCGATTTGGAAAGACATCAAAATTAAATGGCATGAAAAGACACACACTCAGATTCGGCATTATTACCTGGTTAGAAACAACATACTCTTCAAACGCTGCACTGTTGATGACAAGCTATGGGTACTTTGCATTCCAGACGATTTTGTTAATAAGCACATTTGGTACATTCATTTCAGCTACGCACATTTTGGTCCACGAAAATGTTATCATATTCTTCGAACGACTTGTTATTTTAACAATATGGAAAAGAGAATTCGAAGAGTCTTGTCTATTTGTAAACTTTGTCAAAAGGCGAAACCATCTACTATCTCACATCGTGCTCCGTTGTTTCCTGTTATTCCTTCTAAATTAAAAGAATTTGCTGCTGTTGACTCTTGGGACCCCTTGTCAGAACATCGAATGGATTTTCGTACGTTCTCGTCGCTGTTGAACTTACTTCAAAATTTGTTTCTTTCACACCGTTACGTAAAGCCACTGGACCGTCTGTATCCAATACCTTTGTTAAAAATTTCTTACGTGAAGTTGGACACGTTGCTAAAGTCATTTCAGATAACGGACCGCAATTCAGATCTGCTGTTTGGTCACGCATGCTTCGTAATCATAAAATCAAACCTGTTTTTATTTCATTGTACTCACCACATTGTAACCCGTCTGAACAGATTATGAAAGAAATCAATAAGCTTTGCAGACTTTATTGTCACAGAAAGCATCAGCATTGGGACAGATATTTACACTTATTTCAAAATGTGCTGAATGAAATGCCTCATGATTCCACTGCTTTACCACCGACTCTTGTACTGAAGAATGAAGAACCACCGAACAGAATCAGAGAGCTTGTACCTTTCCCGCATACACGTAAACTTCGACACAAAGACATAATTGATTTGGCTCTTAAAAATATAAAATCTGCAGCAGACAAAAGGAGAAAACTACACGGTAAAGCAAATGCAAAGAAATTATATATTGGTCAGAAAGTTCTCATTAAAGCTTATTCATTGTCACATAAGAAGAAACACTTGAGTCACAAATTCTTTCTAGTTTACAATGGACCTTACAGAATCCGACGTATACCACATGATAATTGCGTTGAAGTTGAAACCCTGCGTACTAGGAAGAGTAAAGGTTTACACCACATTTCACATGTAAAACCGTTTGTTGAAAGATAATCTGCTTTTTAACTTTGTCTTTGCCATAAAACTTTTCACTTCACAATTCTAGTATACATTGTCAGACTTAGAAACTGTTACCATGCAACAATGTTTGAAGTTAAATATCCAATCAAGAACCAAGAGAACTTATTTAAACAAAAATTACGAATGCGTTGTTATAGTGAACAGACGTCACAGTGTTATTGTGTGTGTACATTCTTGCCTGTTCGTTGCATGATTACGTAA
Source organism: Schistocerca nitens (assembly GCF_023898315.1). Classification (NCBI taxonomy): domain Eukaryota; kingdom Metazoa; phylum Arthropoda; class Insecta; order Orthoptera; family Acrididae; genus Schistocerca; species Schistocerca nitens. The sequence goes on along the minus strand of NC_064614.1, from coordinate 918,012,537 downwards.
CGACTATAAGGCTTACATACTTAGAACATATACTGGTACTGCTAATGAGATTTTAATGCAACATTTTGGTTTACTTGAAAATACATTCTGGATTTAAAGTAGTTTCAGTGAGATACTAGATGACACAGTGGTTAGTTTATGTGACAGCTACACGATTTTAACCCGACGCTACTAATGAGTGACAACTTACAATGTTGCTTTTGCAGTGTTTCTGTTTTATATCTGCACAGATTTTCTGTATTATTCTGGAAAGTAAAACATGTTTTAGTAGCAACTTTTGTGGTATAGCTCCCATGAGACTGCCTTTTCCGTAGCACAACAATACGTTACAGCACAGTACTTTCTTCATCACGGCAATAAGCATAATAACTAAGATATCTATACGCAAAGCATTTCACTTTTGTTTATCATGAGGTAAGTACATTGGCTTCTGCAGAACTTAGCTTTCGGAGGACAACACTTCCACAGAAATTATCTTACAGCAAGACGCACATTTAGCGCTACAGGACACGTATTTGAGTGATTAATTTTGTATTTAAATCATTTATTTTTAAAGATATTTGAAGTACAATGATACAAAGGTTTTCCGTGATACATTTCATTCTATTGCTGTAATCTGTAACACCTGAGGGTATAATTACATTAATCCTCAGGGTGGTACACGCTTACTTTGTGTACCATGTGTGTGGCAAGCACAAGGTGCCCTAGCTAATATGGTATTTGCTTATACAACTTTACGCATCGGTACCATATTTCTCTAACACACAAATTACACAGCTATCTGATCATTTAACTGAGAGATAAATATTTTTTTTTACTACATCAGTGACACATGTTTACGAAATTACACAGTTGGGTAACTTCACACTTATGAAATTGTATTTTGTCTGTACTTTGTGAACTGTTCATATTTTTTCGGAACCATTGTGATACTATGAGAGCTTCGAATGATGTATTTGGTGTGGGATCATGATTTTTTAAAGTACATTTGAGGTAGATGACACTACTGAAATGAGCAGAGAAATTTCTTTTGTTTTGAAATTATTGCAGAAAGCTACGACGTTTTTGAATTTGGCTGAGTTTTTATGATGTTAATATTACGACGACGATGTGTATTATGCTGTTGACGAATGTTTGTTATGATATGTATTTATCCCGTAACTGGTACACCTATAAATTGTAACACATAAGGTACATCTGGGTCCTCGGGACCCACCCAAGTTTTGAGTATATTTTGGTAAAAAAAACACATTTAAATGAAATTTAAATATGAAACTTTTATTAATGTTTTGTTACTAATGTTTTAAAACCACATTCCTCATTTATGGTCATACCTTAAAGATGTTACAAAAAAGGACAATAAACTGCATAAAATACGAAATGTGAAAAATATACTTTTGGAAAGTCCTGCACATCAGTTACAAATAGTAAGATAGACAACTGAAACTTCACGTTTAAACACAAAATGTACTATGCTTCACAACAGTAAGCCAGAAGAAAAGTTCAAAATCAATATAAAAATTTCTGCAGGCACAACTTTTGGATAAATTTTAGTACATTTCTCAGCTAAATGACTATGTGATCTTTGAAAATAGCAGAAATTATGACAAAATATTAGGTTTCAATTATACAGCATCTTCACCAGTCCATTTCAGTTATTTCATTCATCCAGACTACCGAAACAGTTTGGACATAAAGCAGTGGAACATTCCAAACATAATGGTGTTCGACATCTGGCACACGCCCGGGATGCTTTCCTGTCTTTTTTAGATGGGCACACTGAGCATCTTTTCCTCTTCGATTTAGTAGCACCAGCTTCACTGTGAACCTGGGATGTTCCTGATGCCTTGGAGGGGGTCATGCCTAGAATATCACAAATGGAATTTCGGATATCTTTTCTCAAAAATGGAGAATCCAATCTTCTTTTCATACAATCACTTATGAGTTGTGTACCTAGTTCAATGAGGAATTCTCTGCATGTCACATCATCAGTATCTTCTTTCCCATGGTACAAAACAAAAGCATTTACACCTGCTATATCTAGCATAGTGTAGAAGACTGCCATAGGCCACCGCCTTGTTCTTCTAGAAGTCGTGTAATTATGCGTCTTTTCGTCAAGTGCGTCAACTCCACCTTTTGTTTTATTGTAGTCATGGATTATTTCAGGCTTATTTTCCACCATACATTCTCCATGGTGCATTGTCGATATCAGGTTGACAACCTTGTTCTTTTTGGGGACGTGTGAAAGTATTGTTACAGAACCAGAGTATCCGTAGATTGAAGAAGACACATTTCTGCCCTTTGCTGTTGAAAAGCTTGGTGGTAGCTCAGCCTTGTTCTTTCTCATGGTGCCAATATAAGTCAAATTACAGTTCGACAACTCATTGACCAACTCCACACTTGAGAACCAGTTGTCCCCTGTCACATTTCTGTTACTTCCCTTGATTGGTTCAACCAACCGCATGACAACAGCTGTTGGTAAGAGGACACGGCGCGGGATGGCTACAGCTGATTTTCCCGAATATATCTCTGCATTCAAACAGTAGTGCATTTTGGCATCAGCTAGAATAAATATTTTTATACCGTATTTCCGTGGCTTGGATGGAATGTACATCCTAAATGGACATCTACCACGGAATCCTACAAGCATTTCGTCAACAGTGACGTACTCTCCGACTGAATAGTTTTCTTGACAAGCTTCTATCAATGAATTGAAGAGCCAAGAGATGTGGTACAGTTTATCTGTGAGTTTCCTTGCGTCACGGGTTGCTGCATCATCAAAACGAAGGCAACGTAATAAAAACAGCAAACGTTTCAAGGGCATAGTTGCCCTAAAAATTGGTCTACCAGTGCCGTTTGTAGCATATAAACCATTCAGATCTTCGTTGTTTGACTTGAAGGCTCCCCACAAATAACAAAGACCTATGACAGCTTTTATTTCAGTACTGTCTGTTAGATTTGAAAAAGAATTCTTTTTTGACTCAGGTGGCAATGACATAATCTTTTCATTGGTTCTGAGTACTACCTCTGCAATCATTTCTTTGCTGAAAAGTAGTTCCCAAAATGCTAGAGGGGTCTTTTCTGTTACCTGTCTAGCTGCATTACGTATGCCAGGAAAGTGAATTGGAGCAATGATGTTGGTTTGAGAGGTTCTTCCACGTATGCTGGGTGTTGTTGACCACTTGAATCTGTTTCTTCCATAGATATAATTAGTTCCAGATTGTTCGTTGTTACTGTCTCCATCATCACTTTCATCACTTCCAGTTTCATGTTCACTAATTTCATAGTCACTGTCGCTTCCACTTATGTCTTCAATATCACTGTCCAATGGTTCGTTCAGATTATCTGTAGTATCTTCCTCGCTCATTTTTCTGAAGCACTACACCGTAAATCCAAGATACCGGAAATAATGCCACGAAAAGAAAACTTTCACTAACGGTACACCTGGGTCCACGGGACCCAATCACCTTTATAGAAACAAAACTAACAAAGAAACGCCTGCAACAATGTTGTGGGCTGGTAGCCAGTTGATTGTTAGGAGAGTACAGGGAGAGGGAAGTCAGTGCTACCACACACATCACGGAGCTGGAAAAAAGAAATTTCGCTCGGGTCCCTGGGACCCAGGTGTACCAGTTACGGGTTATTATGATGAAATATTGAAGAAGTGTCGACGAATATGTATATGTGTAATAAGGTAAGGAATAATGAGTAGTGGTTAGGGATTCTGACTTGTGAAAAAGGATGTTCGAAACCAAGAATCGTACTTTAAGAGTTATTAAATGTGTGTATATGCATGAATGTATCACAATGCCGGCGAAAATTTTTTGGACACTGTTATATTTACAGGATTTTGTTTCTACAAATTTGTAACGCAAATTCTCAACCTGTGAAATATTTTTATATGAGACTGTCACTGTAGTGGAAACTCTTGTCGTAAATATTTCAGTAAGAAAGGTAAGTGACCTTGACGTAACGCGTTTTGGGCGCCCAGCTGAGAGATAGTCGTCTGACAAAAGAAAGCCATTAGGTCGAGAAAAAAAAGGGGGCCATTATCCTCACTATTGACATTCCTTTGTAGAAAGCATCGCAAATACGACACGCTCAAACTTGAAAACATATGATAACACTGTGGAGCTCTTACTTTATGATATTTACTGAAATGCCTAATGAAATGACGAGAAATATTTTATATCTATACACCTGATTATGACTACTGTCTTTCTAGTTGAGAGGTTTTTTTACTACCTTATGAAATGCCATATGGCTATTGAATGATGTTTCATGCCTTCCTTTGTGCATATTTGCTCATTTTGTTTAATATCTAGTTTCCAGCTGTGTTGCACCATTGGTTTTATAAAATAAAATAAAATGCATTTGCTAATGTGAACACTTTCTGTCAACAGATCTATTAAATAATAATTTTGTGATCCATATTCTTCAAAAAAGGAGCACTTGGAATGAAAAGAATAATAAGAAGGGATTAATAACAGTAACTGCATACATAATTTTCTTTTCAACTACTTGGTAATTTTTTTGGTAGAGTAAGTTATCGTGATGCATCACTCTAGTATTAAGTTGTGACATAGGTATTAAACATGGCCATTCTTACTGTAATATTTTTTCTGCTTGAGCTTTGTCATGTTTAGATATAAGTTATTGCATCTGCTGCTGCTGTTTGCCAGGCATAGTGCTACTAAATTTCACTTTGTATTACTCTGTTAAGCCAGTTGTACTACTGATTTATTTTTCTTGTTTGCTGCTCATTGCCTTATATTAGTTGTAATATTGCTGCTTGATTTGCCAATTTGCATTTTTTTTGTCCTTGCGGTTTGTGTTAATTGTTTTGTGCTGCAGCATTGCCACGTCCCTTAGTTTAACATCTGAGCTCAGTAGATTTAAGTTAGCTTTAGATGGGGTAGGCCATATAAGAGAACAAGTTGAGATGAATTGGAAGAAATGCATTGAGAAGCTATAAGAAAATCGTTTGGCCAAAAAAGTATTTTGAAAGAGGATATGAACCAAAAAAGTAGGGTTTAGGGACAACAGGTTTAGGTAGGATTTTCTTGGAAATAAATGATGAGGTAAGATAATGGAAAATAAACAATGAGGTAAGAAATATTTGAACATATAAATAAAGAAAGCATGCTTGGATAGGATTTTTGGTAGAAACAAATGTTGAAATAAGAGGAAAGATCTATGGAATGAAGTTTTGGGTTGGACTGCAGTACCAAATGTTACACTGAAAACAAACCCTGTCCTTTTCTCCTGTGTTATTCTGCTATGTGTTTATGTACCCTTATGTATTTGTGTTCTTCCTGTCTTTATGTGTTTATCTGATGAGAGTTACGTTGTAGAATTTTTCTGATAATATGTTATTTACTTTGTAAAGATATTTAGACATTATTTATTCTGTTTAGTTGCTCATATGTGAAGTTGATGTTTCGAAAGTTATTCTGATCTTTTATGTATGTACTCATGCCATAATTCCTGTAACACTGATGTATATGTTATTTCGATTCTTTTGTAAAGCTTGTACTACAAATGTTATCTGTATTGTTATGTTCTTTAATGATGTATTTTGTACCTTTGTAATTGTATTCTTATGTTATAAAATTGTAATTGACACCAGTTCATCATATTATTAACTTGTAAGTTCCATTTCACTGCACATGTTTCTGTTGGTCATAGTATATGGACAATATGTGAGAAGTAGGGACTGTTAGTGTTTGCACGTGTGTTAATAATTCAGCAAGGGACGGGATAACAGCACTGCTGATTCTAAGGACAATTCCAAAAACTTTGTGAGTGCACAAGTGGTGGTTATGGACTTGCTATATTATCCGCAAGACTCTTCAATGGTGATTGTGCACCTGCACAGTCGCAACAGATGGCTGCTGGCCATCTCTACAAGGACTAAAGTGGGTCGGCATCTTTGATGACCCACCAATACCATTATTTCTACAAGGACTGCAGTGGGTCTGCACCTCTGATGGCCCACCAATACCGTAATCTCTACCAGGACTACAGTGGGTCTGCTCTGTGATGACCTACCTACCAATATTCTTCAAAACGTCGAATGACTCTGCTGTGGGTTTGCTCTGTTGTGGCCCATTACCTGTCAGCATGTCAAGAGTCAGCACTGTCTTTCCGTTGGAAGGACAACACTACTTCTTCAAGACTGCATGGAAATCCACTACTTCCGTGTGCATTGTCTTTTACTGCTCGGACTTTGAGGAAAAAACGGCAGTTTTACTGTGATGAATGATCAGGACTGTCTTTATTGACTATGAGAAAATTTTAGCTTTTGACCAACATTGTATCAATAAGTGTGTGCATTTGATATCTTTGTTATTGTAATTATGAAAAATTTTATCAAATCATTATTGGCCACTGCCCAAAACAATTTGTAAAATTTTTTGTGGGGAGCATGGGGGCTATGTAAGTAGGCTGTTTAGGTTCTTATATTGGTAACACCGCCGCCACGTAGCGCTCTGTATGAAAATCACTGGCTGTGCTGTGTGCAGTCTGTGGCTGGGTGGCATTGTTGGAATTTGCCATTGTAGCGTTGGGCAGTTGGCTGTTAACAGCGCGTAGCGTTGCGCAGTTGGAGGTGAGTCGCCAGCAGTGGTGGATGTGGGGAGAGAAATGGCCGAGTTTTGAAATTTGTAAGACTGGATGTCATGAACTGCTATGTATATTATGATTTTTCAACACTATTAAGGTAAATACATTGTTTGTTCTCTATTAAAATCTTTAATTTGCTAACTATGCCTATCAGTAGTTAGTGCCTTCCGTAGTTTGAATCTTTTATTTAGCTGGCAGTAGTGGCGCTCGCTGTATTGCAGTAGTTCGAGTAGCGAAGATTTTTGTGAGGTAAGTGATTTGTGAAAGGTATAGGTTAATGTTAGTCAGGGCCATTTTTTTTGTAGGGATTATTGAAAGTCAGATTGCGTTGCGCTAAAAAAATATTGTGTGTCAGTTTAAGCAGAGTCATGTATAATTGTTCAAAGGGGACGTTTCAATATGGATTGGGGGAAAGGAATGAAAGAGGAAGCCGCCTGGTAGAATTTTGCACAGGGCATAATTTAATCATAGCTAACACTCGGTTCAAGGATCATGAGAGAAAGAAGAGACCTGGAGACAACGTAAGGTTTCAGATTGATTTTTTAATGGTTAGACAGAGATTTAGGAGCCAGATTATAAATTGTAAGACATTTCCTGGGGCAGATGTGGACTCTGAGCACAATTTATTGCTTACGAACTGCACATTAAAAGTGAAGAAACTGCAAAAAGGCAGGAATTTAAGGAGATGGGACTTAGATAAGCCGAAAGAATCTTTTGAGTTAATACGAAATAATTTGGTATCAATTAAAACACCTTCCTTGTTTAACCTTTCCATAAAGAAAATAATGAACATCTTATCTAATATATCCGTAATTAAGTTGTGCTGTCTCTGTCCGCTAACAGAGGTTACGTTGTTCTAATGCATGATAGTAAATCACATAGGAGTCCATAAAATTTGCAGGGACAGTAGAGCTCTAAATCAATAAACGATGATACCAGTCAGATTTCTGGGGATAGCTACAACTATAGATGGGTGCACGACTTCTCTACAGAACATATTAGAATGAAACTGAAGAGATAAATGCATATGAACTTCGGGTACAGATAACAAGGAATCGACGTACTATAACTAGTGACGAGATTCTGCGACCCATGTTGTTTGACAGCAGTCAGTAGTGAAAGCATTGAAGACAAAGAAAGAGAACGAACGACAGAAGCAGACAAAAAATATATCTTATGGTGAAGACGTGACAAATTAGGTAAGCCCAGCAAGCTGACTCAAACAGTAATGAGAGAAAAATTAAAGAAAATCGAATGCAGATAGTGGGCACAGAGAAGAGTACGTATGTGAAAATCTGTAAATTGTACAAGTATTTCGTGAGCTCCTGTATGTAATACCTGAAGCACTAAGAATAAAGTTACATGCACTTACGTTGAAAGAGAGCTCATCTGAAACGTAGAGTTTGACTATCAACGGCTCTTCCACGATCAATATTCGATTCATTTATTTCCCTTTTACTCCATCCTCACTAATAAAGTTTGTATGTAAAGATGTACATAAAGAGTTACATGAAGATAATGGTACTAAGATCTCAATTCAGGTGGCTCTTACAGTCCAGCTCCTTTGTGTGTTAGGAGAATAACGCTGGAAGTATTATATTACCAGGACTGATCTGCTAGTGTGTTCATGCGACCTGTCAATGAATCATCAACTGTTGATAAATGAGATTAGCGCTTACGCGGAAGTCATGTGTCCGTGTTTCCATCAATAAGTATGAAAAGAAAGGAAGCGAGAGGGTGAAACCTGATGGCATAATGCCTACTTTTCTCGAATATGACCACCACACAATCAGACTTCTGAGGAAAACTCCAGAGATCGATCAGGATACTTCCCGGATCGAGCGCCTAATTCAAGGCACTCGCATTCGGAATACCGGGTATATTTCCTCGACTGTTTGTACGCATTTAGGCCACGTTTCCCATGTTTCTCCTAAATTGCTTAAAGCAAGAGACAGGGCGACTCTTCTTGAAATTACGCAGTCGAATTCCTAATACGGTCCGAACTTCGCATTCTCTCTATTGACCTCATTGTTGACAGAACTGTAAACTTATCTTCCTCCAAAAAATAAAAAAAAAAACGAGTGCCGTTGTACCAACTTAAGTTACGGTGGAGGCAGATACGATGTGAAAATAATGAAGCTGTAAAATAACTGTGTAAGTTCGACGTGGCTGTCATGAAAGTTTTGTATGTGCACCTTAGGTGGGATGCTTAGTGTCAGCTAACTGGAATAATTCCAGCTATCAGACTATCAGACGTCTTGGAGCTTGTTGCACGTTACATGCGGTGTTTTTCCTGCAGCATGACGTTCGATCCGTCAGATGTAAAACGCTTGTACGCCCAAGCTTAGAACATTAAACGTGTATGAGGTTGGATTAACAACGTACGCCGAAGGTGGTTTGCACGATTGATGACGGCAACTAATATTGATTCTTTTGTGCCTCCACAGCTGAATAATGTAATGTCAGTAAAAGCCACAGCCTAACTCAGGTGGTTTTATTACAGCAGAACTGTTTTCTTTCCAAACAAGTATCTTTAGATGAACTTGAGATGAACTGAAGACGCAGATAAGACTAAAAGCTACTAAAGCATTATCAAAAATTATGATAGGCAACGCCGTTAAAAATTCAACAACATCGCGGGCCTACTAATTCTCACTAAGTGTCAGAAATGTGCAAATATCTAAGCGCTATCTTTTTGCTCATCACTCCTCTGGTGGCTTCGATGCACTCAGCCACTACTTCCTCTCCTGTACCAGTGTCTTCATCTCAGGGTGGTAAGCAAAGATTTCCTGCGATCCTGGCTGCCAGTTTATTGTATTACAAGCATCTAGATCGCTCCCACATGAGCGCAGTGTGCTCCCTACAAAATAGTACGCAACGAACTTAGCCCTTTGTTAGATATATTTCAATCACTATCTTCCCATACGGTCTGTCTAGTAACATGAAAGTTACTCCCTCACATCTTAACACATGTCATGTCATGCTGCTGCCTCCTCTTGCCAGTGTTCGTCATACATAACACTAAAAACCCTTGTATTTTTAATCTCTTAACGTTATCTATGTCGACTAGACATTTTTGAGTCATGACACCGAATTGTTTCTGCAACTTTTTGAGAATTAGCTACAAAGACCGTTGGTGCATTTTCGATGTGAGTTACACATCATACGTTACGTGGATGTTTCAGTTCGTTTAGCTAGTCTATGTCTTATTGTTCATTTAGTACGAAACCTGGCTGTACCCATCACAGAAGTCATCAAACGTACGAACTTTTAAAGACGTCTAGTGGCTTCCAAATGCCACATGTGGTAAAGGTTTGATAAACCAGCGACAGTGGCACAGAATGCAAAACTTGAGGTTTTCCCACACTGCGTCTCTTGACTGGAGAGACAATTGTCATGTACTTACAAAAAATGTCCTTTGCCACATACCTAACAGCGATTTCCAGACTATATGAGGCAAGGAAAAGCATATCAAATACAATGTTTGAAACTCAGCTTTATCATCATCCACAAGAAAATCGTGCTAATGTCTACTTTGACAGGTTTATTAGTGATAAAGCTTGAAGGTAGAAGCGGAAAGGAAGGTTGATATAATATGACAGCCACTCCAAGTTGTCGACGAGGATAGATTTTTTACTCTGCAGCTGTGTATTGTTTCGCAACTTTCTGTTTGATTAAAACTATGTCCTGAATATCGATCACGGAACCTTCCATCTAGCGCGTAATGCGTTAACTGACTGAGCTAGCCAGTCATGCTTTTGGTCCCGCTTTCACAGCATCGATTCTGGCTGCACCTGTGTGCTACTTTCTAATCGGCATGGAAATCTCTCTGCCTTGGTGGAGGCTGCCAACATGGGTAACTTAGAAGCAGATATCCTTGGTGTAGCAGAATAACTTAGATCCATACATATTATAAAAATGGTTTGTATACTGGTTTGTATGCATGTATCTACAATTCCTGATTTCGTCCTAAACCGTCAGAGCGATTTCAACGAAATTTGATACAAATATCACTTACTGTCTGTAAATCACCGCTGCGGTGGTAACAACCACCTACACTATGTGATCAAAAGTATCCGGACATCTGAATGAAAATGACTTACAAGTTCGCGACTCCCTCCATAGGTAATGCTGGAATTCAATATGGTGTTGGCCCAGCCTTAGCTTTGATGACAGCTTCCACTCTCGCAGGCATATGTTCAATCAGGTGATGGAAGGTTTCGTGGGGAATGGCAGCCCATTCTTCCCGGAGTGCTGCACTGACGAGAGGTATCGATGTCGGTCGGTGAGGCCTGGCACGAAGTCGGCGTTCCAAAACATCCCAAAGGTGTTCTATAGGATTCAGGACTCTGTGCCGGCCAGACAATTGCAGGGATGTTACTGTCGTGTATTCACTCCGTCACAGGCGTGCATTATGATGAACTGCTCGATCGTGTTGAAACTTGCACTCGCAATCCTCGAATTGCTGTTCAACAATGGGAAGCAAGAAGGTACTTAAAACATCAATGTAGGCTTGTGCTGTGATAGTGCCACACAAAACAATAAGGGGTGCAAGCAACCTCCGTGAAAAACGCGACCACACCATAACACCACCGCCTCCGAATTTTACTGTTGGTACTACACACGCTGGCAGACAACGATCACCGGGCATTCGCCATATCCACACCCTGCCACAATGTGAACCGTGATTCGTCACTCCACTTAACGTTTTTCCACTATTCAGTCGTCCAATGTTTACGCTCCTTACACTAAGCGAGTCGTGATGTGCGTCTTATGAGCAGCCGCTCGACCATGAAGTCCAAGTTTCCTCACCCCCCCCCCACCCACCCCCCGTCTAACCGTCATAGTACTTGCACTGGATCCTGATGCAGTCTGGAATTAGTGTGTGATTGTCTGGATAGATGTCCGCCTATTACACATTACGACCCTCTTCAACTGTCGGTGGTCTCTCTCAGTCAACAGATGAGGCTGGCCTGTACACTTTTGTGCTGTATGTGTCCCTTCACGTTTCCACTTCAATATCACATCGGAAACAATGGACCTAGTTATGTTTAGGAGTGTGGAAATTTCGCGTACAGACGAATGACACTCGTGACACCCAACCACCTAACCGCGTTCGAACCGTGAGTTCCGCGGAGCGCCCCATTCTGCTAATGTCTAATGATTACTAAGGTCTCTGATACGGAGTACCTGGCAGTAGGTGGGAGAACAATGCACCTAATATGAAAAATGTATGTTATTGGAGGTGTCTGGATACTTTTGATCACATAGTGTACCTATCAAATGGGTAAGGGAGGGGGTGAAAAAGAAGTTTAGTCCAAGACGAGCCAAAGGCCATACTTTCGACATCCAGTAATTAACAGTGACAGCACATAGTGACTTGTAAAAAGCTTTGCACATAATTTCAGACATTAACAAAATCTTTTCAGTGACTATGCTTGTAATGTTGTTACATTCATTCGTTATGAAAGCGGTGCTGATAGACAATAAAAGCGGTTTAAAAGCTGTGAGCTATGTGGGGAAGTTAACCTTGCATTACTGCGCAACTGTTTCACCAGGTATCCAGGTATCCAGTCTAGCTTTATATATATATATATATATATATATATATATATATATATATATATATATATATATATATAAACATGAAAATTACATCAGTATTATAAAGCAGAACATTACAATGCACAATCCGCAAAAGCCAAAGAAAATGATAACAAGAGAAAAAATATGTTTTACAGAGTGGTTATCACCAAAAAATTCTATATCTGATAAAACTAATAATTTGTAAAATTAAAATAACTGTGTAGCACTAATTCAATGACTCTACTATATTTCAGTTAGTTAGCAAACAATGATCACTGTGTCATTATACTGAAACTACAATTAATAATGTGATTGTTACCCTTAAGGGGTTCCTCACTATAAATATGCCCCATGCAAAGGCTAATCGATCACAGTCCAATGAGCATGAATAGCTATCTGACTGATAAACGAAGCAATGCCACAGGAATGAATTTACAAAACATAATATCACAAATCCAATACAACACACAAAAACAAATATTGAGAAATAAAACAACTCGGAAAGTACAGTAGTAAACGTCTAAAAAAACACAAATAAATAAAACACCTGCAAAATACAAGAGTCAAAGTCTTGAAAAAAACAATAAATAGAACACCTGCAAAATACAAGAGTCAGTCTAATAAACACCAATAAATCGAACCCCTGCAAAACACACGAGTCAAAATTTCACTGACATTAACACACGTGTATGCATTGAACTAGAACCGTATAATCTCTGTTCACTGACACACTCAGTAGTTCCACTGTTCCGAGGCACAATAAAAGGGGAGGGGAGGGGGGGTTCATCTCCGCAGCTGTCAGTAGGGATTTTTGTCCAACTGTTGCGTGCAATCCTGCCGTGTCTGCCCCCTCATGAAGTTTCTCTTGGTGGCCCGTGTCACGTACATCTCGATTTGGTTCCAAGTTTGTGTTGTCAAATTCGTGCGGTATCCTCGTTTGACACGTCAGGTTGATATTCCTGGGCAAGGATGACACTTAATGGCTCTTCTTTGTGCCACCCCTAGCTACCAGAGAACATCGAACTATGATTTACTGTCGCTTGACAATGGGCATCCGCCATGAAATGTTGATAGGCGTCATTGAAGTCTGCCAATTTCTGTGGACAGTATGTGTCAAAAAGCTCCACGCCCCTTGTGTTGTTACATTCTTGAGTTATCCTCAGTTGGCTCGCCAGTTTGATATTCCTGGGCAAGGATGACACTTAATGACTCTTCTTTGTGCCACCCTTAGCGAACAGAGAACATCGAACCATGATTTACTGTCGCTTGACAGTAGGCATCCATCAGGAAATGTCGATAGGCGTTGTTGACGTCTGCAAGTTTCTCTGGACAGTACCTGTTAAAAGGCTCCACGCCCCTTTATCCCCTGTCTTTTGTCGTTTCACTGTGGCTGTCTCGTCACGGTCGCGTGCGTATGGTGCGTTGCCAGCAGATGGATTTCCGCGCGGTGGACCGCTCGGCCATCTCAGGTCATCGACTCCATGGAGGGTCGCACTGGTGCGGACGGCCATTAACTCCGGGTGCAAGGGAAAGTGTTTGCCGCGTACCCTTCTTTTGTGGTCGACCGCGCTCCCGAAGTGGCCCGGTTGACAGTGTGTCCTGCTGGGAAACCCGCCAGTTTAGAACTAGCCCTTCTCCTCGCTGCTCCCGCTGTCTCGTAAGAGTTTAGCCGGTTTGCTTCCACGTTCTCAACTGCATTCACAGAAATTGTTCATCATAGTTATGTGATTACAAAATGTCATCCATAATACCACTTAGTATTGTCTTTCACAATTTTTAAGAACAAAAGTGAGACTTAATTTTTTAAATAAAAAAATTAGATGAACCAACAATATAAAAGTAAAAGTTAAATGACTTGACACTATAAAAATAAAAGTGAAATGACTTAACAGTATAAAAATAAAGATTAAATGAACTGACAATATAATACCTAAATCCACATCACTAATGTGGTTCACTTGCATTTTAATAAATCAAATGCTACTTATTAATTCACTAAAATGAATAGGATTATGCCTTGTGCAAGTATAGGTCAGGGCAGCATAGGGTTCACATGTTATTTACACACACACACACACACACATGCACACCTGTTGTCTATACTACAAACTAACTACCCATAAACATGTATTACTCAAAATTCTATTTCAATCCACTACTAGTTAATCCAACAAGCTACTTCAATGCTACTTCAACACAGTGTTTATACCACTACAACATTGTTCTAATTCGTCCTCTTCTTGAGGCTCGCGGCATATGTCTTGTCACATGATAAATATGGAGAAACTTTCTTTAAACATACATAGTAAAAAGAACAATGGTTATTTGCACGCCAAAACATTTATACCAGTTGACACACCTGATAACAGACTCGCAGTTATACATTTATCATACCCATATATTCACACATAAAACAGTAAGACAATTTCATCTAAAATTACGTTATCTCAAGAATTAATCACACAGATGACTCTGAGAAGGGTAAAAATATTTTCATTATACAGGTTATACTACATTTTCTTACCCATTTCGTTCCTTCTTTAAGTTACCTTTCGCTTCCAAATCAGTTATTTCGCCTGTGGTGGTCATTCTGGATTCATTTCTCATGAATGGCAAAATCGTGGTCACCTCTATTCTGTAAAACAGTTGCATCCTAACATATTGAACTTACAACAGACACAAAAGATCCGAATCCTCCTGTAGTTTAAATGACAAATGTTTTGCTTCATCCTTATTACATTAAACCAAGCTTTCCTTCGGTCGCATAATCAAAATTATTTAATCTTCCTCTACCTTCAAGAGGGAAATTTCCTCAGTACAAATCATATAGGCTGCAGTGCATCCCGCACCAGCGAAAACAGTAAGCTGTAATGCTCACAGCATCAGCAAAACACATAAACGTCGCTTTTCTAGGACAAGTATTAACGCAGAATAATTTTTCAGGCTCTGGCTCAACATCAGTGAAGACTACAAAAAGGATCCATATTTCTGTTTCATTCTCCATTTGCTGAAAAACTGCTTGTATTTGACTCCCACAGTAGTATTTCAGGGCCACGTAAATTACACAAACCACAATTCTTCTTTCACCTTGAAGGGAATCACTATACTGACGAAATCCACAGACAGCACTTTACATACTCAGTTATAAAGAACAAAAAAGACATATATCATCAATAGTAACATATCATCGCATATTGGGAAGCCAATGGTTAAACAATCGTATTATTGCATCCTGTTTTCAAGATTCCAAACTTACTCATTCTTTTCTCAGAGTTTTCCTATCTTAAAATATTCATACAGCACGCATACTATAGTAAGAGATCCTCATTTATACTGACAGATACAGAATAGTAATAGATAGATAGTAGCAATGAAAGCAGAAAATCGGAAACAAGGCTACTAACAGCTGGGGACCTGGGTTTGCCAGACCCATAATACCCACAGATCGGATATTCCCCTGAGTTTTGCATTAATTCAACACAGATCTAGCTTCTCTCAGGAGCGACTCCTTTCAATTTACACAAAAAACCATAAAGAGCATTTTACTCGTTCACAAAGAAACCTTTTATCTTCACATTTGAACCAAACTCAATCCTAATTGCACAAGGAAAGAAAAAAAGCGCAAACATCACTTCAATCAATCACACAGAAACATCTTTATCATTATTTTTACCAACATATTATTCAAAATGCATATGTCACAAATTTAAACTAATCAATTCTTTCTCCTCACCGTCCTCTCTATATACCCTAAGTACTCATTTGCCATGTCGCTCATTTGTTCCGATTGAGCGCCTTCTGCGCTGATCATTTGTCATTGCCGGTTTTGTTCATTTCCATTTGCTGGGTTATGTCTTGGGTTAGCCGGCCGAATTTCAACATCATGTGGTGCTCCGCCTACAATCCTATTTCCACTGTGTTCATCGTAGTATCGATTCTGCTTGCTGTACCTGTTGCGTTCACGATCTTGTCCCCATCCTCGATCATTTCCGTTGTTCCACCTGTGTTCGCGACTGTTACCCCAGTTTCTATACGGCCGTCCCGATTATTGTTCCGTTCGCGTCGCGACGACCAGTCACGCCGTTGATTAGTACTACGGCTACGACTGCGATCGCGCTGCTGTGCCCCGTAATAACTTTGTGCCTGATTAGGCGGGCATTCTCCTGTATTATATTCCAACTCTTGGAGAAGTGTCTTAAACGTTTCCACGTCCTCTTTGCATCGTCCCGCAAGAATGACGTGGCGCAAGTGCATCGGCAATTTGGTGATTCATATCCTAATTAGTTCCGCAGGCCCGTATGGGTCGTATAAAAATTGATTTGCCTGCAGCATGTGGTCGAATAGGCGTGCTGGGCTGCCGAAACCAGACTGGTTCGCATTTGGCAGCATAATTATGCCATGTTTGACCCTATCTTGTGCCGGTTCCGACCAATAGGCGGACAGAAAGGCTTGTCGAAACTCCCGAGTGGAGTTTCAGTGACGGGCTGCCGACCTCATGCGAATCGCCGGTTCGCCTTCCAAATAGCCACACATATATTCTATCTTATGTGAACATGCCCAGTCGGGCAAAACTCAAATTGCTCGAGCCATGCTCGTGGATGTATTCCTTTTTGCGAATTTCGAAATATCTCCAACTTTCTCACCGTAAGGAAATGTTTGAAATCAAATCCCCGCATTTCATCCCGGCGAGGCCCTTGAATGTTTCTATTTTTCCCATGTCTGCCCCTCAAAATACATTCTTCCCTGTAGTCAAAATCTCCCTCATGGCCGGAGTCCTACTCTGCACTGTTCGTATGGCTATTTTTGGTGCTATTGGCGAGTTCGGAATCACACACCATGCGGCTTTCCAGATGCGCCACGCGTTCTTGTAATTCGCCTGTTACAGCTTTGTGCCGCCTGTTCACTTCGATCTGTCCCTTCTGAAATCTAAGAAGCGAACGCACTTCTTCGGTCTCTACCACCGCTACCGGTGTAGTATTGTTATCGCTCTCCGTCACCTTCATCGTGCCTATGATGTCCGCTAATGCCGCAATTTTATCATGTATTTGTCTGTTGTCCTCCGCCCCAGTCTGCTTCAATTGTTCTACTTGCTGTTCGAGTGCGTGAATCGCTTGACTGTTGTCCGCTACTGTGTTGCTAACGGATGCGGGACAATGCGTTTCCGCCTCCTGGACCCTCGAGAGTGCCTGCTGGCGTTCCCTTTGGCATTCTTCTCTCAGCGCTTGGAAATTCCTAAGTAGCTGCTCTTCACTCTCTGTCGATACTGCATCGCGACTCCGCTTGCCCTTTTCTAAGGCTTGCAGACGGTCATCGATCTGTTCAAATGTACGGCCTAATTCTTTCATAATATCACTTATTATTTCAATTGCCAGATTGTTTATTCTTTGTGAGATATCATCGGACACTCTCTGCATCTACTTGTTGACTTTATTTGTCTGCTGGATTAGTTTTTCGCCTATTTGTTCGCCTAGCTCGCGGATCGATTTTTCAGATTTCTGTGTCGTTTGTTCGCCTAGCTCACGGATCGATTTTCAGATTTCTCTGTCATTTGTTCGCCTAGCTCTCGGATCGATTTTTCAGATTTCTGTGTCATTTGTTCGCCTACCTCTCGGATCGATTTTGCTGATTTCTCTGCGATTTCTTTATTTTGTTGCAATAAGGCTTTCATGAGTTCTGCCAGATCAATTTGGTTAGTAGAAGGCAAATTAATTTCTGGCTCTGCTGTGAGACTGTTCGTTCTGTTATGCATTTCGTCTGAAGTATTCCCCATTGCATTTTGGGAACCGTCCGACGTGTCAATATTCGAAATCAAATTATCCCCTTGGTCCATGTTGCTTAAGTTGTTGGACCTCCTACTTTTAGCTTGGTTACGTGTCTGCATTAGTTCAATTTATACCCGGTACGCAACACACTAATCACAATAAATGTATCCCCCAAAAATTACTTCAGTTACACGAAAGGTACCCAACCTAGTACGCATTTTTTCACAAGCAAAACAAATTTTTATCTTTGATCGAAACAGTGCAATTTACAAGCGAGAAAAAATAACACATACACACACATATATAAAACACACAAATATAGAAAACAAAACAACAAGATAAACAAAACAACGCCGCTCAACAACGCCGTGAATAATATGGAAGTCTGCTCAGAAACAACGCAGAATTTGTTTGAGCGCTGCAGGGGAAAAAAGAATTAAGATTATACAACGCTCGCAATCTAACGTTTCAGAGATTCCAGAGTCTAGCGGAATCACAGAACATGGTCGCCATGTGTAATGTTGTTACATTAATTCGGTATGAAAGCGGTGCTGATAGACAATAAAAGCGGTTTAAAAGCTTGAGCTATGTGGGGAAGTTAACCTTGCATTACTGCGCAATTGTTTCACCAGGTATCCAGTCTAGCTTACCAAATTCCCAACCAGACCAACATTAATCATAATCTTTTAATAGTCATACGACAACCGGTGATATTAAAAGAGAATTTAAATAAAAAGAAATAAATCAGTTTATATTTGAAAATTTATTTTAACATTGATCATTGAAATTTCAGCATATTAAACTTGATTCATAACTGAACTGGTGCCTTATTTAGGATTGTGAAAATGTGAGTTTGTAATCTTACAGGACACATCAAATATGGAGCCAAGATTGGGAGACTGCATACAACACTACATTCATAAAATAACACACGAACAACGCTGAAACATATGCAAGAGGAAATTAACCACAACCAACCGATTCAATTCTCACCCAAAGAAGTTACGTTCGTAGCGCAATCTTGTCCGTCATGTAATTACCACACACTGGTATACTAAATTCATACTAACTCTCTGTGAAATCTTCCCGAAAAGAATAGCTGAGGGCTACTTTGATGATTACACCACATGCTTCACGTGGTCAACTTGGTTTACACAAAGAGTGTAACTCCACAATAATTTTGATAATTAAAATACATTAGATCGAAAGGCAATTTACAAAAGAAAAACCTCGAACTGGTTACTATCGTCTTACTATTAACCTGATGGGTCAAACAATTGTAAAAGCACGTGGTACTGGTCTCACAAAGTACACCCCACGTGGGTTGAACATAAAGAAAAGTTGCTATATTGAAAAATATTGTCAAGACGAGACGTTATAATCTCACGCACATTCGCATTTAAGACTGATGATCTTAGTTGGAGTTACTGATCAACACGTGGTTCCACTTTACTCACAAAGTCGTGACAAAGCAACTACTGGAAGATATTCTGAACTTCACACTCGAAATACACTGCGTTGCAATTTAAGATAACATTAGATATTTTAGAGCTAAACCTGAAATGAAGGTGATTAAATTTTCAGTTGGGCTGAACTTAAGAAATCCATTGTCCTGCGGACGTAGCAGAGACGCGCTTAGCCGGAGATCTTACCACTTCAGACGCTCGCCGCGGACAGACTGCCGCGGTCACGCCCAAGGGGCGACTCGAACCTCCGCGGGGACCAGCCGCCGACTGCATTGCCTTAGACCGCTTTTTTTTTTTTTAATCTCATTTTGTTCGATTTCGTTCGTTGTATCTGCTCGGGGCGGACGTCGAAAGACATCCGTTTCAGTTCGTCGTTGATCCATTAGCTCAGTTTTTTTATTACAGAGGTCAGCTAGCCCTCTGACCAAACACGCTGAGCTACCGTGCCGGCGATCGTTGTGTTTGGTCGTTGCGGACGTCACATGACATCCCTTCAAGTTCGTTGTTCATCGTTTCATTCAGGTTTTTTATCACAGAGGCCAACCAGCTCTCTGACCGAACGCTGAGCTACCGTGCCGGCCCTAGACCGCTCGGCTAATACCGCGCTGCTTTCGACAGTGCAGTACGTGGTCATTTGAATGGCACCTTTGACAACAGATGAATTGGACACGAAAGCCCAATGTCGTGGCTCCCTCGCTCACCAGACCCGTATCACCACTGGATTTTCATTTCTGAGGATTCATGAAAACTCAGATACACAAGACACACGTGGAGTCACCACATGATCTAGTGCAGCAGCGCCGGGAATCTTTCCAAGGGTTCGGCAAGTCATCAGGCGATACACAAAATATCAGGTTGTCGCATGTTCATAGCGTTTTCCCTTAAGTTTAACAAAAACAACAGCTACGCGTAACAGAGACTTGAGCTGTCACTAACGTATTCTCCTTCACTATTTACAACAGTCAGCCAAGGCAGGGGTAAGTTTTCGATTGTGCGGCTGTAGACACCACGTGGTTTTGAGGCGAAGAACTCGTCCAGCCATGTACGGAGAGCATTTTTATTCGGAAAGAAGTTCTTTGAAGGTTGTTTAATGGAGAGCGTAAGAGGTGAAAATCGGAGGGCGGAAGATCGTGTGGAGAAGGTTGGTGTGGAATGACTTCTAAACACAGTTCCTGTACTGTGTTCTTTTTTTCTTTTTTTTTTTTTGTGTGTCCGTCTAGCGAGTTGCAGTCGGGTGCTATCGTGGACTACCATCACTTCACACAGTCTTCCGTGGATTGCGTCTGCAAGGTGTCTCAGCTGTTGACTACAAATGTCAGCAATGTGTTTACACTTCACCGTCGCTTTTCTGCCAGATACATAACATTATCTTTCGTGGATGCGCGCAGGTGTTCGTACGGAGAGTTGTTGCTTTGTTTGGGCTCATTCATTCCCTTCTCTTCCTCATGTTACCATAAAGTCACCATTTCTCGTCACCAGTAACGATGCAGGACAGGAATGATCGGTGATGTTCACCGAGCCAGTTGATGACGAGCAAGCAGAGCTGCACATATGGTCACCCGCCGACTTTTGTGGTTTTGGCTTAGAGCATGCGGTACCCATACACCCGATTCTTGAACCTTCCTCATTGCATGATCACAGTTGGTGGATTGATCACAGTTTATCATATTTTCTAGTTCTCGAGTGCACTGACGTGGATCAAGGCCTTCCTGAACGTGGAGTCACTAATGTCAAAACCACCCTCCTCAAAACGAGAAAATCATTCTCTTGCCGTGCTCTGCCCGACTGCATTACCCACATACACGGCAAAAATGTTTCTGGCTGCCTCTGCTGTTGTCACGGTCTACTGATCTCTAACAGAAGAATATGTCGGAAACGTTCCAGTTTCTCCACATGCCACCCCATTTTCTACCGTCCACAGCTGCACTCACTATCTCCAAATGACAAAATTACTTTATGTAAACTCAAACAGCAAAAGCGAACTACAAATAAAAGATGACAATAAAAGATGACACCTACAGCTAATCCATAGCAACCGGAATACTAACATGCAAAACAAAAAATGCTATAAACTTATGCACTAACGTAGTAGATCGTAATTGGTAGCGGTCATATTGAGCACCTTCTTCAAGTGAATTAAACTCGTGTTTCCTGACAGAAATGTTCATTGTGTCCTTTACTCCTTGCATAACTTGTGTGGTCCAGACTGCCTACGTTTGCCTGTACATTTCAGCATGCGAACCAAGTGTTTTCGAGTTTGAATGTATTAGCACAATATGCACACATGCAGTCCATCTACCAATCACTGTTCCATGTAACACACTTTTTGATGCACCCTGTATTACTCACAAAATCTTCGAGCCACTCACGTATCGGTAAAACCTATTCCGCATCCTCCGAACTTCGTTAACAGTCTGCAGTTTGGAATTGAGTCAAATGTTTTCCCGAAATCTGGGAATACAGTGTCTGCCTGGTGCATTTCACACATTGTTCGCAAGATATCGTGCGAGAAAAGAGAAGGAAAGTTTCACATGAGCGGTGCTGATCTGTTGGTTAGAGGATTTTACCACTCAAGGATTTGTCGTATTATGTTTGAGCATACAATATGCGCAAAAATCGATCTTTGCCGCCTTCCTCGAAAGTGACATCAAGTTTTGGTTTAATCGATATGCAAAGTGCCTAATATCTACCAAAACACCAACATAAAAAAGGGATTTTCTAGCGCTCGTCCTTCGGATTCTACTAGTGATAAAAATACAGTCTCAAGTTTTTTGGACGCCCCTTGAGGTTGGGACCATTTGTATACCCAAAAGAAGGATCGTCTCAGCGTGACTATCCTACAATACAGGGTCTTACTATGAATGTTACAAACTTCCTCCTGCTAAAGAAAATGGAGCAAATCGGTTTGTTCTTTTTTGCATTTTATGTGGTCTAGAGTGCGCTTTATGGGACTTACAGAGGCACAATTAGTTCATGGGTGTTTCCTCGGAAAATTGCAGAAAAAGTTTTTGTTACTACACTACTTGCCATTAAAATTGCTACACTTCGAAGATGACGTGCTACAGACGCGAAATTTAACCGAAAGGAAGAAGAAACTGTGATATGCAAGTGATTACCTTTTCAGAGCATTCACACAAGGTTGACGCCGGTGGCGACACCTACAAAGTGCTGACATAAGGAAAGTTTCCAACCGATTTCTCATACACAAACAGCAGTTGACCGGCGTTGCCTGGTGAAACGTTGTTGTGATGCCTCGTGTAAGGAGGAGAAATGCGTACCATCACGTTTCCGACGGATTGTAGCCTATCGCGATTGCGGTTTATCGTATCGCGACATTGCTGCTCGCGTTGGTCGAGATCCAATGACTGTTAGCAGAAATGGTTCAAATGGCTCTGAGCACTATGGGACTTAACATCTGTGGTCATCAGTCCCCTAGAACTTAGAACTACTTAAACCGAACTAACCTAAGGACATCACACACCCATGCCCGAGGCAGGATTCGAACCTGCGACCGTAGCAGTCTCGAGGTTCCGGACTGAGCGCCTAGAACCGCGAGACCACCGCGGCCGGCACTGTTAGCAGAATATGGAATCGGTGGGTTCAGGAAGGTAATACGGAACGCCATACTGGATCCCAGCGGCCTCGTATCACTTGCGGTCGAGATAACAGGCATCTTATTCGCATGGCTGTAACGGATCGTGCAGCCACGTCTCGATCCCTGAGTCAACCTATGGGGACGTTTGCAAGACAACAAACATCTGCACAAACAGTTCGACGACGTTTGCAGCAGCATGGACTATCAGCTCGGAGACCATGGCTGCGGTTACCCTTGACACTGCATCACAGACACGAGCGCCTGCGATGGTGTATGCAACGACGAACATGAGTGCATGATTGGCAAAACGTCATTTTTTCGAATGAATCCAGTTTCTGTTTACAGCATCATGATGGTCGCATCCGTGTTTGGCGACATCGCGGTGAACGCAAATTGGAAGTGTGTATTCGTCATCGCCATACTGGCGTATCACCCGGCGTGACGGTATGGGGTGCCATTGGTTACACGTCACAGTCATCTCTTGTTCGCATTGACGGCACTTTGAACAGCAGACGTTACATTTCAGATGTGTTACGACCCGTGGCTCTAACCTTCATTCGATCCCTGTGAAACCCTACATTTCAGTAGGATAATGCACGACCGCGTGTTGCAGGTCCTGTACGGACCTTTCTAGATACAGAAAATGTTCGACTGCTGCCCTGACCAGCACATTCTCCAGATCTCTCACCAATTGAAAACGTCTGGTCAATGGTGGCCGAGCAACTGGCTCGTCACAATACGCCAGTCACTACTCTTGATGAACTGTGGTGTCGTGTTGAAGCTGCATGGGTAGCTGTACCTGTACACGCCATCCACTCTCTGTTTGACTCAATGCCCAGGCATATCAAGGCCGTTATTACGGCCAGAGGTGGTTGTTCTGGATACTGATTCTCTCAGGATCTCTGCACCCAAATGGCGTTAAAATGTAATCACATGTCAGTTCTAGTATAATATATTTGTCCAATGAATACCCGTGTATCATCTGCATTTCTTCGTGGTGTAGCAATTTTGATGGCCAGTAGTGTATATTTTCGCTATCATCAGAGAATCAAAACTCAGCCAAAGATTCCACGATGGCTATGCACAGCAGATTGCTGTTATTTTACGATGTATTCCTAAGATCACGATCTCGAACAACGTTGAACACTTTCTTCATATTTTTAGCCGTTTTGAACGTGCTGAGGAAGGTAGAATGAAGCTGTTGGCACCCCACTTTACAGTCAAGAGTCTTTTACATAAACAGGAGTATATTCACATTTTTTGTGCTCCGACAGGAGAATTTTTCCATTAGTGTAGTATGAATACGTCGCCCTGTTTCGTGTAGTATTAGGGTAATAACACTTATCTGTCAGTCTCCCGAATACGTTGTGGGAATAAGTCGAGAGTTACTTGAAGCTGAGATGACGTCCACCCGCTTCCCCGGACGCAGTGACGGCTCGGCGAGCGGAAGGCAGCGCGCTCCATCTCTCATTCTGAGGGCAGAGGCGAGAGCAGCGTACGACAGAGACGGATCGCCGGAGACAATGGCCTTCAACACAATGACGAGCCGTAAATTACTCACATCCGTCATCCGACTAATCTCGGCGCTGCCTTTCATACTTTGTTTAACCCTGCTTACCTAACGACAAGTCTGTCCACGATTCTTCTGTTTTTCTCGTGTTTGTGTCCCCCTCTCCTGGACAGCAATGTGCGTTCGTTTCTCCGGGGCCAGGTGCTGCTTGGCTTTCAGACAACACGTCGTTCACTTAATGAAAGGCTCGGTGCAGTTGACGTGGTCAGGGGACTCTTCTGGAGCCAGGAACGTGACGGACCGCGAGGAAGGGACCATCACATGCCGACAAAAGCGACTCTATACATCTTCCAGGAAGTTAGGTATCCGTGACTGTTTGCCTCAAGTGAACACTGCTGGGCCTTGGAAATGAAGAAATAGCTGCCGTTAGGTTTCGCTTCTTGACTAAAACGTGATTTCCGAGAAGACTATGATGGACGTAAATCTTTACGAAACTTAATAATGATATACTCACATCACACGTGACATCAAATACTATTTACCTAATTTAAACTGATTTACAATCATTCTGAAGGACCGATTAATATACCGTCAACGTTTGGGTCGTTTCAGATGGATTACTAGCTCGCAGCGAAAACCAATACGAAATATAAGTGGATAAGCATACCGTTCAGATATTTTACAGTGCATACGGTCCCCACCTATACTTGCAACTACAGTACACGCATTATAAAGGGACTAGACTTCTGATGTTCCTCTTGCACAGAATAGGCCTGTAAAAGTAACGACTAAATTTTGTACTGTATGTATTTGGTGGGCTGGCCGAGCGGTTCTAGGCGCTACAGTCTGGTACCGCGCGACCGCTACGGTCGCAGGTTCGAATCCTGCCTCGGGCACGGATGTGTATGATGTCCTTAGGTTAGTTAGGTTTAAGTAGTTCGAAGTTCTAGGGGACTGATGACCTCAGAAGTTAAGTCCCATAGTGCTCAGAGCCATTTACGTATTTGGTATTAGAGATAGAAAACTTTGCAAGATAAAGTGAATACAGAAGAAGAATAACAAAATCTAAAGAATGTGGTTATAGCGTAGCAGGGGAAGCCCTAGGCAATAAAAAAAATAAGGAAAAGAAAATGTCGAAAAATATTAAATGTGGATATAAAGGAAGCTGTTCAGGAAAAACAGCCTGCATTTACGAAATACTTAAAGAACTCCACAGCTGAGAAGAACAAATATTATAAGAGGAAGATAAATATCGCTAAATGTATAGTACGAGAAAAAAACCACGGACTTACTTTTAATATCGAGAATTATAATGACAGCATATAAGGTTTAATGAACTTCAAACAGAATTGGAAAAGAGAAGATACAAATAAGCATTATCGAAGAAAAACAGTGGGTAAATCATTGCAAAGGATTATGGTACCATGATACAGCACAAGAAACTGAAACTGATCCAACAGATGAGAAGGGATTAGATGAAGTATAGATTGACTAACTTCCCCCATGAACCATGGACCTTGCCGTTGGTGGGGAGGCTTGCGTGCCTCAGCGATACAGATGGCCGTACCGTAGGTGCAACCACAACGGAGGGGTATCTGTTGAGAGGCCAGACAAACATGTGGTTCCTGAAGAGGGGTAGCAGCCTTTTCAGTAGTTGCAGGGGCAACGGTCTGGATGATTGACTGATCTGGCCTTGTAACATTAACCAAAACGGCCTTGCTGTGCTGGTACTGCGAACGGCTGAAAGCAAGGGGAAACTACAGCCGTAATTTTTCCCGAGGACATGCAGCGTTACTGTATGATTAAATGATGATGGCGTCCTCTTGGGTAAAATATTCCGGAGGTAAAATAGTCCCCCTTCGGATCTCCGGCCGGGGACTACTCAAGAGGACGTCGTTATCAGGAGAAAGACAACTGGCATTCTACGGATCGGAGCGTGGAATGTCAGATCCCTTAATCGGGCAGGTAGGTTAGAAAATTTAAAAAGGGAAATGGATAGGTTAAAGTTAGATATAGTGGGAATTAGTGTTCGGTGGCAGGAGGAACAAGACTTTTGGTCAGGTGAATACAGGCTTATAAATACAAAATCAAATAGGGGTAATGCAGGAGTAGGTTTAATAGTGAATAAAAAATAGGAGTGCGGGTTAGCTACTACAAACAGCATAGTGAACGCATTATTGTGGCCAAGATAGACACAAAGCCCATGCCTACTACAGTAGTACAAGTTTATATGCCAACTAGCTCTGCAGATGATGAAAAAATTGATGAAATGTATGACGAGATAAAAGAAATTATTCAGGTAGTGAAGGGAGACGAAAATTTAATAGTCATGGGTGACTGGAATTCGTCAGTACGAAAAGGGAGAGAAGGAAACATAGTAGGTGAATATGGATTGGGGGGAAGAAATGAAAGAGGAAGCCGCCTTGCAGAATTTTGCACAGAGCATAACTTAATCATAGCTAACACTTGGTTCAAGAATCATAAAAGAAGGTTGTATACCTGGAAGAATCCTGGAGATACTAATAGATATCAGATAGATTATATAATGGTAAGACAGAGATTTAGGAACCAGGTTTTAAATTGTAAGACATTTCCAGGGGCAGATGTGGATTCTGACCACAATCTATTGGTTATGAACTGCAGATTGAAACTGAAGAAACTGCAAAAAGGTGGGAATTTAAGGAGATGGGACCTGGATAAACTGAAAGAACCAGAGGTTGTAGAGAGTTTCAGGGAGAGCATAAGGGAACAATTGACAGGAATGGGGGAAAGAAATACAGTAGAAGATGAATGGGTAGCTCTGAGGGATGAAGTAGTGAAGGCAGCAGAGGATGAAGTAGCTAAAAAGACGAGAGCTAATAGAAATCCTTGGGTAACAGAAGAAATATTGAATTTAATTGATGAAAGGAGAAAACATAAAAATGCAGTAAATGAAGCAGGCAAAAGGGAATACAAACGTCTCAAAAATGAGATCGACAGAAAGTGCAAAATGGCTAAGCAGGGATGGCTAGAGGACAAATGTAAGGATGTAGAGGCTTGTCTCACTAGGGGTAAGATAGATACTGCCTACAGGAAAATTAAGGAGACCTTTGGAGAGAAGAGAACCACTTGTATGAATATCAAGAGCTCAGATGGCAACCCAGTTCTAGGCAAAGAAGGGAAGGCAGAAAGGTGGAATGAGTATATACAGGGTTTATACAAGGGCGATGTACTTGAGGACAATATTATGGAAATGGAAGAGGATGTAGATGAAGATGAAATGGGAGATAAGATACTACGTGAAAAGTTTGACAGAGCACTGAAAGACCTGAGTCGAAACAAGGCCCCGGGAGTAGACAACATTCCATTAGAACTACTGATGGCCTTGGGAGAGCCAGTCATGACAAAACTCTACCATCTGGTGAGCAAGATGTATGAGACAGGCGAAATACCCTCAGACTTCAAGAAGAATATAATAATTCCAATACCAAAGAAAGCAGGTGTTGACAAATGTGAAAATTACCGAACTATCAGTTTAATAACTCACAGCTGCAAAATACTAACGCGAATTCTTTACAGACGAATGGAAAAACTGGTAGAAGCGGACCTCGGGGAAGATCAGTTTGGATTCCGTAGAAATGTTGGAACACGTGAGGCAATACTAACCTTACGACTTATCTTAGAAGAAAGATTAAGAAAAGGCAAACCTACGTTTCTAGCATTTGTAGACTTAGAGAAAGCTTTTGACAACGTTAACTGGAATACTCTCTTTCAAATTCTGAAGTTGGCAGGGGTAAAATACAGGGAGCGAAAGGCTATTTACAATTTGTACAGAAACCAGATGGCAGTTATAAGAGTCGAGGGGCATGAAAGGGAAGCAGTGGTTGGGAAAGGAGTGAGACAGGGTTGTAGCCTCTCCCCGATGTTATTCAATCTGTATATTTAGCAAGCAGTAAGGGAAACAAAAGAAAATTCGGAGTAGGTATTAAAATTCATGGAGAAGAAGTAAAAACTTTGAGGTTCGCCGATGACATTGTAATTCTGTCAGAGACAGCAAAGGACTTGGAAGAGCAGTTGAACGGAATGGACAGTGTCTTGAAGGGAGGATATAAGATGAACATCAACAAAAGCAAAACGAGGATAATGGAATGTAGTCAAATTAAATCGGGTGATGCTGAGGGGATTAGATTAGGAAATGAGACACTTAAAGTAGTAAAGGAGTTTTGCTATTTAGGGAGTAAAATAACTGATGATGGTCGAAGTAGAGAGGATATAAAATGTAGACTGGCAATGGCAAGGAAATCGTTTCTGAAGAAGAGAAATTTGTTAACATCGAGTATAGATTTAAGTGTCAGGAAGTCGTTTCTGAAAGTATTTGTATGGAGTGTAGCCATGTATGGAAGTGAAACATGGACGATAACCAGTTTGAACAGGAAGAGAATAGAAGCTTTCGAAATGTGGTGCTACAGAAGAATGCTGAAGATAAGGTGGGTAGATCACGTAACTAATGAGGAGGTATTGAATAGGATTGGGGAGAAGAGAAGTTTGTGGCACAACTTGACTAGAAGAAGGGATCGGTTGGTAGGACATGTTTTGACGTATCAAGGGATCACAAATTTAGCATTGGAGGGCACCGTGGAGGGTAAAAATCGTAGAGGGAGACCAAGAGATCAATACACTAAGCAGATTCAGAAGGATGTAGGTTGCAGTAGGTACTGGGAGATGAAGAAGCTTGCACAGGATAGAGTAGCATGGAGAGCTGCATCAAACCAGTCTCAGGACTGAAGACCACAACAACAACAACAACAGTTTGACGAAATAACATGTATCATTTAAGAATAGGAAAGCAACTGTAAGCGATGGTATTAATAAAGCAGAACTGCTAAAATATGTAGGAATGGTGCTATGTCTGCAATTGCTACATCCCTAAAGCGAATGTTAGAAGAGCAAGAGTATCCCCAAATACTGGAAGACTGCTCGAGAGATATCAGCTTGTAAAAAAGGAAATAAAAGCCTATGCAGTAACTATAGAGGAATAAGTTTACTGGACCCAGTGAACAAGATAAATGTTAAGATTTTAAACAAAAGACTTAGAAACATAAAGGATGTAATATTGCATGAGGAACCAATGGGTTTTAGGAAAGGGCATTCTTTGATGGATGGAATTTTTATTTTGCAGCAGGTAATACAGAAACGCAGGGAATATAATAAAGAAGCCCACCTTGCTTTTTTTTATTTTAAAAGGAAGGCTTTTGACAATATCAGTGGACAGAAACTTTGGAAGATAATGATGAATTGCGGACATCTGAAAGATCTAATAAATGCGATAATAAGTTTATATCAAAACACAACTACCACTTATATCTCAACGGAGAAATGATGAATGAAATAGCAACGAAAAAAGGAGATGGAAAAGGCTGCTGTATCTTCCAAATTTTGGGCAGCATTTACACGCACGAAATAGTGCGTATATGGCGAACAAAATTTCAAAAAGGTATATACGTAGACTAGAGAACCCTCTTAAATAATTTACTATATGCTGATGATGCAGTGGTTCTAGCAGATAAAGAAGGAACCCTACAGAAAGGAATTTACTTACTGGGACAAATAAGTATGAATACGGGGATCTCAACAGAAAAAACTAAGACAATGACTTTCATGGGAAAAGATCACATTAGAACGAAAACAATGGTAGAGCAGAAGACTTTAGAAAAAGTAAGCCACTTTATTCACCTAGGTGAGGTGAATAAAATGTTGCTGTATACCAACATAGCTCTATGGAAACCAGATCTGGGTGATTCCAAAAAAGCCTTACAAGAAGGCAAGAAATATAATTCCTGAAAGAGTTCAAGATTGCACAATCGAAGACAGACTAAGGTTCAAATGGCTCTGAGCACTATGGGACATAACATCTGAGGTCATCAGCTCCCTGCTTAAACCTAACTAACCTAAGGACATCACACACATCCATGCACGAGGCAGGATTCGAACCTCGACGGTAGCGGTCGCACGGTCCCAGACTAAAGCGCCTAAAACCACTCGGCCACACCGGTCGGCACAGACTAAGAAATCAATATATTAGAGGAGAACTACAGATTGTCTCAATGATATTCATTTATTTATTTTATTTACATGTCAAGTTCCGTAGGACCAAATTGAGGGTCAAATCTTCAAGGTCATGGAACGTGACGGTAAATGAAATAACAACATAAAAGTAACAGCAGATAAAAATAAAATGTTAATGAACCCGAAAAAGTCAAGCCATAAGCTTAAGTAAACGCAATCAACAATACAACAAGAATCAGCTTAATTTTTCAAATAACACAATAGAAGGAGTGACCCATGAGGAAACTCTTGAGTTTCGATTTGAAAGCGCATGGATTACTGCTAAGAATTTTGAATTCGAGTGGTAGCTTATTGAAAATGGATGCAGCAGTATACTTCACACCTTTCTGCACAAGAGCTAAGGAAGTCCGACCCAAATGCAGGTTTGTTTCTGCCGAGTATTAACTGAGTGAAAGCTGATTATTCTTGGGAATAAGCTAATATTGTTAACAAGAAATGACAGTAATGGACATACATATTGAGAGGCCAGTGTCAAAATACCCACACTCGTGAACAGGAGTCGCCAAGAGATTCGTGATAAAGTTTATACAAGGGAACGAAAGCCTAATACCTGAAGAGAAGAAGTAGATGTACGAGGTGTGGCTAGAAAAAAACCGGACTAGTACTGGTGAAACAATAAAACGAATGCAATAAGGCTGAAAGTCGCGTGGCCTGTCACGTGACTCTCGCTCCGCCTTCTGCTCTAGTTTCATCTGCCTCCTGCACTCAGTCTGCCCGTGGCGTCTGTTTTAAGTAGTTGACGTTTTGTCTGTGCGTCGGAAAATGTTGAGTGTACAGAAAGAACAGCGCGTTAACATCAAATTTTGTTTCAAACTAGGAAAATCTGCAAGTGAAACGTTTGTAATGTTACAACAAGTGTACGGCGATGATTGTTTATCGCGAACACAAGTGTTTGAGTGGTTTAAACGATTTAAAGATGGCCGCGAAGACACCAGTGATGACACTCGCACTGGCAGACCATTGTCAGCAAAAACTGATGCAAACATTGAAAAAATCGGTAAACTTGTTCGACAAGATCGCCGTTTAACAATCAGAGCAGTGTCTGAGTTAACAGGAGTTGACAAGGAAAGTCAACGAACATTATTGCCTATGCAGCCATTACACACTTACTTACCCCCTCCCCCCCTCCCTCCCTCTGAAGGTCCACGGCCAGCTGGTATTTCCATCTTTTTTTTTTTTGCTAATCTAGCAAATTGTGGGTAGAGCTCTGCTCGTGAATGTGCCATCTGAGCGGGATTCCATCCTGAACAGACATGTCTCTTCCGGATACGAATGAAAAGGCACCATAGCTATACACAGTTCTGGAATTAACGTTAACAGTTGAAGGTACGAGGGTTAAACCCTTCGTCAAATCAAAATAATTTCGAACTGAATCGGCACGCCACAGCCTCGCGCATGTCACTACAGGCAGCCACGGTAATGCCGCCGACTTCTGCCGTGGCAAGCCGTGGTATGCTGTGCTGCAGCCGGACGGCAGGACCTGCGTTTCGGCCAGGTGCTCCAGCGCTGTTAAAACTGCGTCTAACGCTGAGGCTCCTCTGAAAGCTGGAGATCTGTTGTACAGCGAGGCCTGTAACGTCTGATAAAACAAAAAAGAGAGAGAATTCGAGGATTATCAATACTGGTGAGTCCACCCGAGTCGGACACGAATATTGCATGTTGCAAAACAAAGCATGGTGAGTGAAAAAACGAATACGGTACCAGGCTCAGATCATGGTCTGTGGGTGGGTGGGGGGTGGGGGGACGGAGGGAGGGGAGAGTGGTAAACCAAGGTATCCGCTCAAGGCGGCAATTTCAGGGGCGCCACATTCACAAAGCGCCTAGCATCCAGAGCACGTTGGTCTACGGATTATTCTTTTGATTTTGAAACTCATGCCTGTTGGTTTTCTAAAATATTCTAAGTCGATTTCTGAACGAACCATTGGTTGACTTTTGAATGTGCGCATAATGTATATGATGTGCGTTCCAGGGGAAATAACTTTCCCGCAGACAAAAGGGGGGCTATACGAGCTGAACCGAATAAAACCGAACGCGTAAATGCTAATCGCTGTTAGTTTATGTGGTTGATTGGGTGTGCGAATGATAAGCGTTATTATAATTACTAGCGAAATCCGTATATTCCGACTACCAGAGTGGAAACAAATGATAAACAGGAATAACAGGTAAGAAAGATTAAATATTATCTTCTGTGTGTACCCAAGAAAATGAAATTTTGACAAAAAAATTTTGCCATATCGCTAGACTACTAAGGGACAGTTGTATAGTCCGCAGTCAGAAACCGTTTACATTCCGTTCTCGCAATAGCAAGGAAAACGCGTCGTACGAACACGTAATAACGCCTAACCAACGAATAAACGCGGGACAGCTAACCTGGTGATTCTGGCAGGTTAGTGAAGTTAACTAGTGAAGAAGTTTTGACAATGGCAGGAATAGTTACAGGATTAGTGATGACAAGATTGTTCGTTAGAGCGAGGAGAGAGAAAAAACGGGGACATGACACAGATTATATGGGAGAATACGACGATTCCGAATTTATATAAAAATCCCGTAGTACATCTTTAGGATCTCATGCTTGAGAAACTGGAGCGTGAGATTGAAATGTGAAACTATTTCCTAACATAAAAGTTTTTGCTTGTAATAGACCTAACAGGCATTTGATAATGGTACTTCGTGAATTACATTTGTTATGTTATTTATGTAAACGAGGCAGATAAAAATTACTATTTTGCCAAAACTGTCTCGCTTATTTGGCATGTGTTACAATTGCTGCAATATTAGAATGGCTTATTTCGTTTCACCTGGCAGACAGTGACAAAATAGACGTAATCAAATCGAGAAACCACACCAGCCTTGGGTACTACTAGTATTAAGAGCTTATTCAGTATTAGACAACGACATTTTGAGTTTTCATGTAGCAAAACGTGTGACGAACTTTGTTGATATAATACATTCTTTCGCAGAAGGGAGAGCTCGCTGCGTAAAGCTGTAGCAAGATTAGAGACTAAAAGTTGATGGGAACCAAAGGACTGAAGAAATGTGTACTGTCTTGCTTGTCTCTTGCCTTTACTGGTTTTATGTTTTCTACATTTAGTTTTATGTCCCACAAATAGGTATTAGCTGACAGGCAATAAAGAGTTCTTACCCTCCCGATTACAAATAATCCCGCCTAGTACTAGTTGTGAGCTTCCTTTTAACGAGGGTATCATGTCAAACCAGCCGACAGGGAGCTGGACTGGCAGCACAGGACATTTTAATTTCCACTGTCCTGAATACAGGTTTGATGGCTCCGATTACAAAATATTCACGTTCGAATTCCACAGAGCGAAATACAGTGACGTGCGACAGAAGAATGCAGGCGTGGCATTGCATTTTGACGCACTTGGAGCAAATAACATGCCTTACATTTCCTCGAACATGTATATTTTATGTATCAAACTCTTCATAAAGATGTGCGCTAAAAATGAAAATATTTTTGGAAAATCGATTTTTTAAAAAAATTTTGACGTCGCATCTCAAACGATCGAGGGGCGTGGGGGTGGAGGGGGGAGGGGGTGGGAGAGGAGGGGGCGCAACTATCAAGTTTTGGCCCCGGTTCGGAAATATAGTAGATCCGGGGCTGTGGGGTACTGACGCAGCCACAAAATCAGGAGATGCTCGTTACCTGGATGAAAAGCAGTGTCCATCCGTGACAGTGTTTTAAGGAGCAGCGACATAACTTTAACAACAAAGATCAGTGTAGTAACAGCTATGCTGTTTCTGGAACATAAGAAAGGCTAAACGTCGTAGATTAGACCCTTTGGAAATGCCGTTTCGGAGGAAACTCATTGGAGTAGCATGTGAGGCGTACCTATTTAGATGGGACATGACAGCAGAGATCGTGCAGCGTGGGCCACCCGCAGGAGGGGTCTCGTGAGATTGCTCGATTGTTTGTAGTTTCTATGCAATCTGATGATGATCTTGTCACTAGCTGATGGACACTGAGTTACAGTCAAAATACTCTCAATTTTATTTCCGGTACTGTTTTATTTTCTAATTGTTTATTAATTAGTACTATAATTGTGCTTAGTTATAAGAATGACCGAATGTGTGAATGTGGTATACTGTTTTATGTAAAGCTTTTATACTATACAGTGCAGTAATTAGTCACGTCAGGTATGTTCGAGAATGACTTCTGTGTTAGTCGTCAGTACCGGAGAATTGGTTATAAACTATTTAGTCAGTTTATGCCACTGGGGAAATGAGATGAGATTATATTTTCGGTAGAGTAGTTTTGTTAAGAGGGAATTAATTTTGCATTTGTCGATTTGCTAAATCTATTTAGGGTAATTTACGGTTCCGATTCAGTGACAAATTTTGATTGGTTCTGAATACATGCGCGTGATTGAGCGGGCTGGATGCTGCTTACCGATTGGCTCTGTTGTTTCCCTGCCAATCAGAAATGAGCATATTCGCACGTTTTATGGGGAACTAGAAACTTCTTCTGTGTAGAGAGAGGAGAGTCGGGGCTTGGATCTCAAAATGATCAGACCTACCGATAAGAGCTGCGTTGAAAATTATTAATATTGTGACATTTCGGTCCAAAATGCTCATAAGTGCAGTAAAGTGTTGCAGACAGTGAGATTTAAAGCACGGTATGAAGTTCAGAACATTTGGTGCCAATTAAAATTACTAAATTTCGTCCCGGGTTCGATTCCCGGCGGGGTCAGGGATTTTCTCTGCCTCGTGATGGCTGGGTGTTGTGTGATGTCCTTAGGTTAGTTAGGTTTAAGTAGGTCTAAGTTCTAGGGGACTGATGACCATAGATGTTAAGTCCCATAGTGCTCAGAGCCATTTGAACCATTTGAACTAAATTTCGCGTGGCGTGATGCTTACTCACGAACTTTTAACATTTTGTTCCATGAGACTGATTATAGCAACATTTGAGGGAGCTATTCTCAAAAAAAATCGTTTGTAAACTTTAAGTGAAGAATAATTCATGATTACCACAAACTGGGTTCCGTGCTGAATCATTATGAATCATTTGTGCCTAAGGACATTTCAGACTTTTTACAGTTTAGAGTAAGGCTTGGTAGTAACTGCTGTATGCAATCTTACCGTAATAGAGCGAATGATTACGCACATACATACTCTTATTTAACTATTCCTTCCACGGACAAATCAATTTTAGTGCGACTTGTAATTACGATGTGTACAGCTGCTTTTTGTATAGCTTTTTGCGGCTGATAACTGCATGTCATAAACTTCAAGGAGGCGTACGTGATGGAAAATATTCACCATGAGGTGAGTGGAACTTCATACATTTTACAATACACAGCCCCGCCACACATGGACTGCAAAGAGGAAGAACAGGACGGTATTGCAGCAAATCAGATTGCTACTTGCAAGGTCTGCTACACAAACAAAAACTGGCCAACTTTTGGCACATCATGAGAAGGCATAATTCGCTAAAAAATACCTTAACGCTGCGCAAGATTGAAGACACAAGGGGAAAAGGGCGGCAAAGAATTAGATAGGTTAATGGCCTCACAGAAGTAATGAGTTCGAAGCTGGAAAGCCTTCGGGAGATAACGCACTGGTGAAGAAATTGGCATGATTTAGTTCATGGGGTCGTGGAGCGTCGAAATCGACTAAACGACTGGAGATAATATATCACTAACAGCCTGCTCCGCTGAGAACAGTAAACTGAGAGAATAAGAAAAAGAATGGCCCGAACATGCGGGAAAGAGAACAGAGGAGCAACTAAATATTTCAGTTCATCCGAGTCCACTGTGGTTAACGATTTGATGGAATACAAATACTACCGCCACGACCCGAATGCGTGAAAGAAAACAGGTGAGTAACATTTACGTTACTCTGAGTCGACTAAGGTTAGCGAACTGAAGAAATACAAAAATTCGACCTGAGTAGGGCACAATCTGCATGCGAGGAAGAATGGATGCGAGTAACAAAACGCTTCAGGCAGTAAGTAAACGGTACATCCAGTCTCACCGAAAATTCTTTAGTCAATAACGAATGCACACGAAATACAACACCCTATACAGTGTGTTTCACCTACGATGTAAGATCTGTGCCCGGCGTTGCGAGACAACCATCACCGGGGAGGCACGTCCAGATTGCTGCGTTCGCTCCGGCCCGTTCCTCTCACATGGTAGGTGGGGAAACGGTTTTAGCCGGAGCAGACGAGTCACGAGCGGCTTTCGAGAGAAGTTCTAAGTAAACGTTACACATCAGACCGGTGCAACCATACACCAGTTCAGATACTGTTCCTCGACGTCGGTTTACATATGGGTATTGCAGTCAATGCACGACGGAGAGAGTGATCCTCAAATATTCTTTGTTTCTCATGGAACATGGCTGCATAAGTCGACACACGTGAACTCGCAGAAGTTAACACTAGATTTCTGAAAAATCTCTTCAGTTGTATCAAAAGACTCCACATTATGTGAAAACAGGAATGCGGTATGCAATTAGTGCAACACAGCCTATTAGACGTTCTATAACTTCTAATGGGCATGAGAACAATTCATGTCAATATTATTTCAGGGAACTATCAGCCAACGAAAAGATCTACAGTTATTTCTTGCAGTTCGCTGCAAGAGAACACACTGAAGATTCGACTACGACAGTACTTGTGATCAAAAATCCCTGTTTTCACCTCGCAAAGAGGCTAGTCAAGTCTCTCTAAAACCATTGTGCCAGGAATGGACTGGAACCTGTGCGGTCATCGGTCGAGTCTCACAGGCATTACTACCGCCCCACATCTCCAAGCTCAGTGCTTGCGTCGTACGTGAAGCGCCCTGTATTTTTATTGTTTGCGGTCTGGTTAGACGTACATAGTAGGAATATCTGCAGGCTGATGTAAACGAACTAACGTGGCCGACTCTTTCATTTCTTTCTAGGAGTCTGCTGACCCAGAAGTAATTTTACACTATGAGAATTAGTGTACCATACTGAGAAAAGTTGTCAGAAAATTAACAACTCGGGCAATAAAATCAAAGCAGTATGGAATGTTGTTAGTAGGACGACAGGGAAGATAGGCACTGGGGTAGGTACGATTACTATTAAAGAGAATGAGATCATATTAACCCACAGTACACAAGCTAATATATTTAACAGCCATTTCTTAAGTGTAGGTGAAAAAATTCGCGAGAAAAAGCCAAGCAGCACATGGAAGAGTCAGTTTTGGGAAATCTTAGATTAATTTTCACCCTTAACAACCTCGTGTGAAATAAGGAAAATCATTAAATCTTCGAAAAATAAATGTTCTGTTGGTGTAGATGGCATCTTTAACAAGATATTAAAACAATGTGGATCAGCTACAGCTGATGTTACGAGTCACATATGTATGCATCACTAACTCAAGGTATTTTCAAATGGTTCAAATGGCTCTAAGCACTATGGGACACAACATCTGAGGTCATCAGCCCAGTCTACTGACTGGTTTGATGCGGCCCGCCATGAATTCCTTTCCTGTGCTAACCTCGTCATCTCAGAGTAGCTCTTGCAACCTACGTCCTCAATTATTTGCTAGACGTATTCCAATCTCTGTCTTCCTCTACAGTTTTTGCCCTCTACAGCTCCCTCTAGTACCATGGAAGTCATTCCCTCATGTCTTAGCAGATGGCCTATCATCCTGTCCCTTCTCCTTATCAGTGTTTTCCACATATTCCTTTCCTCTCCGATTCTGCGTAGAGCCTCCTCATTCCTTACGTTATCAGTCTACCAAATTTTCAACATTCGTCTATAGCACCACATCTCAAATGCTTCGATTCTCTTCTGTTCCGATTTTCTCACAGTCCGTGTTTCACTACCACACAATGCTGTATTCCAGACGTACATCCTCAGAAATTTCTTCCTCAAATTAAGGCCGGTATTTGATATTAGTAGACTTCTCTTGGCCAGAAATGCCTTTTTTGCCATAGCGAGTCTGCTTTTGATGTCCTTCTTGCTCCTTCCGTCATTGGTTATTTTACTGCCAACGTAGCAGAATTCCTTAACTTTATTGACTTCGTGACCATCAACCCTGATGTTAAGTTTCTCGCTGTTCTCATTTCTACTACTTCTCATTACCTTCGTCTTTCTCCGATTTACTCTCAAACCAGTGTACTCATTAGACTGTTCATTCCATTCAGCAGATCATTTTATTCTTCTTCACTTTCACTCAGGATAGCAATGTCATCAGCGAATCGTATCATTCATATCCTTTCACCTTGTATTTTAATTCCACTCCTGAGCCTTTCTTTTATTTCCATCATTGCTTCCTCGATGTACAGATTGAAGAGTAGGGGCGAAAGGCTACAGCCTTGTCTTACACCCTTCTTAATACGTGCACTTCGTTCTTGATCGTCCACTCTTATTATTCCCTCTTGGTTGTTGTACATATTGTATGTGACCCGTCTCTCCCTATAGCTTACCCCTACTTTTTTCAGAATCTCGAACAGCTTGCACCATTTTATATTGTCGAACGCTTTTTCCAGGTCGACAAATCCTATGAAAGTGTCCTGATTTTTCTTTAGCCTTGCTTCCATTATTAGCCGTAACGTCAGAACTGCCTCTCTCGTCCCTTTACTTTTCCTAAAGCCAAACTGATCGTCACCTAGCGCATTCTCATTTTTCTTTTCCATTCTTCTGTATATTATTCTTGTAAGCAGCTTCGATGCATGAGCTGTTAAGCTGATTGTGCGACAATTCTCGCACTTGTCAGCTCTTGCCGTTTTCAGAATTGTGTGGATGATGCTTTTCCGAAAGTCAGATGGTATGTCGCCAGACTCATTTATTCTACACACTAACGTGAATAGTCGTTTTGTTGCCACTTACCCAAATGATTTTAGAAATTCTGATGGAATGTTATCTATCCCTTCTGCCTTATTTTACCGTAAGTACTTCAAAGCTCTTTAAAATTCCGATTCTAATAATGGATCCCCTATCTCTTCTAAATCGACTCCTGTTTCTTCTTCTATCACGTCAGACAAATCTTCACCCTCATAGAGGCTTTCAATGTATTTTGTACACCTATCTGCTCTCTCCTCTGCATTTAACAGTGGAATTCCCGTTGCACTCTTAATGTTACCACCGTTGCTTTTAATGTCACCAAAGGTTGTTTTGACTTTCCTGTATGCTGAGTCTGTCCTTCCGACAATCATATCTTTCTCGATATCTTCACATTTTTCCTGCAGCCATTTCGTCTTAGCTTCCCTGCACTTCCTATTTATTTCATTCCTCAGCGAATTGTATTTCTGTATTCCTGATTTTCCCGGAACATGTTTGTACTTCCTCCTTTCATCAATCAACTGAAGTATTTCTTCTGTTACCCATGGTTTCTTCGCAGCTACCTTCTTTGTACCCATGTTTTCCTTCCCAACTTCTGTGATGGCCCTTTTTAGAGATGTCCATTCCTCTTCAACTGTACTGCCTACTGCGCTATTCCTTATTGCTGTATCTATAGCGTTAGAGAACTTCAAACGTATCTCGTCATTCCTTAGTACTTCCGTATCCCACTTCTTTGCGTATTGATTCTTCCTGACTAATGTCTTGAACTTCAGCCTACTCTTCATCACTACTATATTGTGATCTGAGTCTATATCTGCTCCTGGGTACGCCTTACAATCCAGTATCTGATTTCGGAATCTCTGTCGGACCATGATGTAATCTAATTGAAATCTTCCCGTATCTCCCGGCCTTTTCCAAGTATACCTCCTCCTCTTGTGATTCTTGAACAGGGTATTCGCTATTACTAGCTGAAACTTGTTACAGGACTCAGTTAGTCTTAGACTTAGAACTACTTAAACCTAACTAACCTAAGAACATCACACACATTCATGCCCGAGGCAGGCTTCGAACCTAAGACCGTAGCAGCGGCGCGGTCCCGGAATGAAGTGCGTAGAACCGCTGTGCCACAGCGGCCGGCCAAGGTACTTTCCCAGAGAGGTTAAAATATGCCATTTTCAAGTCTCTCTACAAAAAAGGGGCACCACAGATGTCAATAATTAACGGCCAGTATCCTTGCTTACAGCATTTTCGAGAATCGTTGAGTAAGTAATGTACTCAAGAGTGGTTAGCCATCTCAACGGTAGTGGCATACTTAGTAAATCACAGCTCAGATTTCAAAAATGCTATTCCACTGAGACAGAAATATACGATTTCACTGTCCACATAATAAAGTCTTTTAAATAGTAAAATGTCACCAATAGGAATTTCCTGTGACTTATCCAAAGCATTTGACTGCGTGTACCATAACATTATATTACAGAAATTACAATTCTTTGGTATAAATGGAACAGCATATGAGTGGTTTAAGTCATATCTACAGAACAGGAAGCAAAAAGTTTCTCTGTATGGTTTAAGTGATTTAATGACATCCCTTCTTATCTCAAAGAAGAAAGCTAAACTGACACTGTTCGCTGATGATGCAAGCATCATTATTAATCTAGTAAAAGGAACTCCAATAGAAAATGATACATGTCTTTGGAAATGTTATTAATTGGTTTTCTGCGAATAGGCTTGCCCCGGACTTTGAAAAAACACAGTACATACAGTTTTCCGCTGCAAGAACTAAACTTTCTTAAATAAATATAACACATCAACAGAAGTCAGCAGCCAGGGAGAGAATACTAAGTCTCTGTGAGTACTTATAGATGAGAATCTTAATTGGAAAATTCATATTTTGGATGTCCTAAGGTTAAGTTCAGCAACTTTTGCAATCAGAATAATTGTCAATTTTGCGGATATATAAATTAGTAAGCTAACATACTTTGCAGACTTTCACTCTCTGATGTCATACCGAATAATACTTCGGGATAACTCGACATTTAGGCAAAAATTGTTCACTGCTCAAAAGAAAGTGGTTAGAATAATGCGGGGGGCTCATAGTCGCACATCTTTTAGGCATCTGTTTAAAGAGTTAGGAATTCTTACAGCAGCCTCAAGTACCATTACTCAGCAATGAAATTTGTTCTCAGCAATATGGACCGGTTTAAAAACAACAGTGACATTCATGATTATAATACGAAAAGTAAGGAA
Source organism: Schistocerca nitens (assembly GCF_023898315.1). NCBI lineage: Eukaryota > Metazoa > Arthropoda > Insecta > Orthoptera > Acrididae > Schistocerca > Schistocerca nitens. The sequence goes on along the minus strand of NC_064614.1, from coordinate 917,970,870 downwards.
GAATTACCCTATCCTCTACTTAACCTATCTTTAGCACAGGAAGCGGTATAATATGCTGCTGTAAAACTTTTCGATAAATTACCAAATGAAACAAAATTTCTGACGGACAGCAGTAATAGTTTCAAAATTAAATTAAAATCATATCTCCCTGACAACTCCTTGTATACCATAGATGAATTCTTGAATAGGAATAAATAAATCTATAGGTACAATATGTGCATTTTGTGCCATGTAAGAGGGTGCTGTAGGTAATAAAAATTTTAAGCTTAAAAGAAACCGTTGATTCATTGTGTGCATTTCTTATGCACTTGACACGTTCCACATATGACGGTTACGCCGGGAGACTGATCAATGGAACACGTAACAAAGTAACTAGGTAATGAACAACGTCTGAAGCGTGTCCAGTATTTGAAATATAAACGCCTCAGCACACCTCAACAACATAGTGTAACAAAAAAAAAAAAATTGTTAAAATGTGTGTGAAATCTTATGGGACTTAACTGCTAAGGTCATCAGCCCCTAAGCTTACACACTACTTAAATTAAATTATCCTATGGACAAACACACACACCCATGCCTGAGGGAGGACTCGAACCTCCGCCGGGACCAGCCGCACCGTCCATAGTGTAACAAAAATTACAATAGTTATAGGCGAATAGCAAGATCTAGTATTTGTAATGGGCAGTCAAACCAAAACGAGACACATGGAGAACTACATGCCATGTAAGTGTGTCAGGGACAAAAAAGACCCACCGTGGTTTAATAAAAAGTTTCAGAAATGCCGAGGAGCGAATACTGTTACACTGTCGTTTCACAGAAGCCCGCTGAAATGTCAAAAGGCAAAACTTAGTAGAAATTCAAGCTTCTACATCTACAACTACATCTACATTTATACTCCGCAAGCCACCCAACGGTGTGTGGCGGAGGGCACTTTACGTGCCACTGTCATTACCTCCCTTTCTTGTTCCAGTCGCGTATGGTTCGCGGGAAGAACGACTGCCGGAAAGCCTCCGTGCGCGCTCTAATCTCTCTAATTTTACATTCGTCATCTCCTCGGGAGGTATAAGTAGGGGGGAGCAATATATTCGATACCTCATCCAGAGACGCACCCTCTCGAAACCTGGACAGCAAGCTACACCGCGATGCAGAGCGCCTCTCTTGCAGAGTCTGCCACTTGAGTTTGCTAAACATCTCCGTAACGCTATCACGCTTACCAAATAACCCTGTGACGAAACGCGCCGCTCTTCTTTGGATCTTCTCTATCTCCTCCGTCAACCCGATCTGGTACAGATCCCACACTAATGTGCAATACTCAAGTACAGGTCGAACGAATGTTTTGTAAGGCACATCCTTTGTTGATGGAGTACATTTTCTAAGGACTCTCCCAATGAATCTCAACCTGGTACCCGCCTTACCAACAATTAATTTTATATGATCATTCCACTTCAAATCGTTCCGCACGCATACTCCCAGATATTTTACGGAAGTAACTGCTACCAGTGTTTGTTCCGCTATCATATAATCATACAATAAGGGATCCTTCTTTCTATATATTCACAATATATTACATTTGTCTATGTTAAGGGTCAGTTGCCACTTCCTGCATAAAGTGTCTATCCGCTGCAGATCTTCCTGCTTTTCGCTACAATTTTCTAATGCTGCATCTTCTCTATATACTACAGCATCATCCGCGAAAAGCCGCATGGAACTTCCGACACTATCTACTAGGTCATTTATATATATTGCGAAAAGCAATGGTCCCATAACACTCCCCTGTGGCACGCCAGAGGTTACTTTAACGTCTGTAGACGTCTCTCCATTGATAACAACATGCTGTGTTCTGTTTGCTAAAAACTCTTCAATCCAGCCACACAGCTGGTCTGATACTCCGTAGGCTCTTACTTTATCAGGCGACAGTGCGGAACTGTATCGAACGCCTTCCGGAGGTCAAGGAAAATAGCGTCAACCTGGGAGCCTGTATCTAATATTTTCTGGGTCTCATGAACAAATAAAGCGAGTTGGGTCTCACACGATCGCTGTTTCCGGAATCCATGTTGATTCCTACAGAGTAGATTCTGGGTTTCCAAAAACGGCATGATACTCAAGCGAGCGTTGGAATGTCACCGCTGGTATTCGCTGCTGGAGAGTAGTTAACCAGTGTACAAATTCCGTGAATGTGAACTGACACTCGCATGCTTACAATTATCTTTATCTTTAAATCTTCTCTGTCTGCACTCATGTTTTCAACAAGCTCTTCGAACTCCAAACTTCGATTTCTCGTAACTCCTAGAAAAAGAGAAACGCTTGTCACGTCTACGTATGTACCAAAACCTTTTGAAAGAGTAGCAAAGTCGGTGACCCATTTGGTTTACACTCCCCTTGTAAGTAACAACTGAGTAACCAGAAAGGAAAACCTTTGCTTGAACGGAAAGAAGTTGGAAGTGAACACCGCCTTACGTACTCTCGCATTACTCTTGTTGCAAAAGAAAACAAGAAAGTTAGTTTCACTTAGGGTCGCAGAAAAAGCCTTTTCTCGTTTAGAAGGCACGAAACATGTCCACAGTCCGTCAAAGCGACAGCTACTCACAAGTAACTCCTGAGGGCGGACCGAGAGCGGACTCCTTTAACGTCGCAGCCACCGCATCCGGGCCGCTCACCGCGGCCACCGGCCTTGTTAACACAACAGGCACCAATTTAACTTCCGAAAACTTGCTCCGCTAATTTGACGGCAGCGAACGATATCGCGGGCGAGAATAAATTCGGCGAAATTGAGTGGGATTAACATTTTCAGCAACTTAGAATCCCTTTAAGTTTTCAGTTAAATTAAAGTGGACTTGCGCAAGGGTCGTAATGGCATTTCGCAGCCATTTCTGCGCGCGCTGCGACTCGAATTCCGCGCGTTCTTAATTACACCGGCTTCCCCGCCCCGCCGTCGTTAAATTAATCGAATCTTCGTCTTCATTGCGCAACTCTCTTTTACATCTATTCCGCGGAACGCTCTTACAGCGCATTTCCATGTTCCTCCGGAGCGGAGTAGAAGAAGGATTTCCGCATAGTTTCTTACTGCACTGAAACGTATCGACAGCAGACTATGTCAGTCTTTGAGATACGGAGAGGATAGACCATACTCTTTTTCACAGACTCTTGTGATATCGAAGCCGTAGCACCAATACATGACGAGATGAATAGTTCCCAACTTTTTGCTGAAATGCCGACTTTTTCCTAAATATGACACACTTTAGTCCAATTTCACATCAACGAGCTTCGCCCAACACGTTTCCAGTAACTAGAGCATGCGATCCTGAAAGATCTGAGAAATAGATGTCTACGGTTTTCAAAGCCTCTTCCTAGTACACATATCAAAAAAAGTTTTGCATTACCTCAGTTCCGAGAGTTCCGGAACCTGTACAGAAAATTGGAATAGAGTTCAACATAAACATCATTTCCGCCCTTTTTATTTCTCATGAACACCACACATTGCATGTTGTACCACCATACAACGAGACCTTCAGAGGTGATGGTCCACAGTGCTGTAAACACAGGTACCTCTATTACCCATTGAAGCATGTCTGAATTCGTCGTGGCATACTATCTACAAGTTCATCAAAGCACTGTTGATCCAGATTGTCCCACTCCTCAAAGGTGATTCTGCGTAGATCCTTGAGAGCAGTTGGTGGGTCAGGTCGTCCATACACAGCCCTTTTCAGTCTATCCCAGGGATGTTCGATAGGGTTCATGTATGGAGAACATGCTGGCCACCCTAATCGCGCAATGTCGTTATCCTGAAGGAAGCCACTCACAAGACGTACACGATTATGGCGCGAATTGTTGTCCATGAAGACGAATGCCTCGCCAGTATGCTGCCGATATGGTTGCAATATCGGTCGGAAGATGGCATTCACGTATCGTACAGACGTTACAGCGCCTTCCATGACCACCAGTGGCCTACGTCTGACCCACACAATGCCACCCCAAACTAGCAGAGAATCTCTACCTTGCTGCACTCGCTGGACTGTGTGTCTAAAGCGTTCAGCCTGACCGTTGCCTCCAAACACGTTTGCAACGATTGTCTGGTTGAAGTCATATGCGACACTTATCGGTGAACAGAACGTGATGCCAATCCTGAGTGGTCCATTCGGCATGTTGTCGATCCCATCTGTACCACGCTGCTTGGTGTCGTGGTTGCAAAGATAGACCTCGCCATGGAAGTCGGGAGTGAAGATGCGCATCATGCAGCCTATTGCGCACAATTGAGTGATAACACGACGTCCTGTGGCTGCACGATAAACATTATTACACATGGTGGCGTTGCTGTCAGGGTTCCTCCGAGCCATAATCCATAAGTAGCGATCATCCACTGCAGTAGTAGCCCTTGGATGGCCTGAGCGAGGCGTGTCATCAACAGTTTCTGTCTCTCTGTATGTCCTCCTTGTCCCAACAACATCGCTTTGGTTCACTCCGAGACGCCTGGACACTTCCCTTGTTGAGAGCCCTTCCTGGCACAAAGTAACTATGCGGACGCGATCGATCCGTGATATTGACCGTCTAGGCATGGTTGAACTACAGACGACACGAGCTGTGTACCTGCTTCCTGGTGGAATGACTGGAACTGGTCGGCTGTCGGATCCCCTCCGTCTAATAGGCGCTGCTCATGCATAGTTGTTTACTCCTTTGGGCGGGTTTAGTGACTTCTCTGAACAGTCAAGTGGACTGTGTCTGTGATACAATATCCACAGTCAACGTCTATCTCGAGGACTTCTGGGAACCGGAGTGATGCAAAGCTTTTTTTGCTGTGTTTATATAAATTTTATCAATCAAAAAACTTCGTTCCATAAAGGAACATGTGTAAATCGATTTAAAATAAGTGAACAAAGTGAACGTTCCTAGAATTTTCGTTTGTTTGGATGGTATCCATTAGTTACTTCTTACGCAGTAGAAAACCTTAGCCGCAGCCCATTCCTGTGGCAGGCCACCTGTTTCCAGCCATTACTTTAACGGCTGCTTCATTATTCGCATCAAGTGGTAAATTTACACTTATCAGTACCGAGTGGGCGCAAAAACGTAGTTGGATTGTTTTAAAAACAATCCATATATTACTGAGAAGTCGCTATCTCATTTTATTTTGATCAGCATCCAAAAAATGCAACACCCATTGAGGGATCTCTGAATGAGCGTCTTCATCATTTTGTTTAATAGTTAATGTACCTACCTCTGGCACCTCAATTCTGGGCGCAAATCGTGAACTGGTTAAAAAAAAAAATACTGAGTATCTGAGTGTGTCTATAGTGGCCACAAGGTATATTACCTTTATTTCACCTCATATTTTACTAAGTTTTTTGGTAATTATCGGAGCCCCACTCGCATGTTCAGTACATCTGTGTGCAGTATGCCAGTATATACACCCTTCCTTCCTCTCACCTGATGAATGAAAAACATCATTGAGAGTTGTTGTTGTTGTGGTCTTCAGTCCTGAGACTGGTTTGATGCAGCTCTCCATACTACTCTATCCTGTGCAAGCTTCTTCATCTCCCAGTACCTACTGCAACCTACATCCTTCTGAATCTGCTTAGTGTATTCATCTCTTGGTCTCCCTCTACGATTTTTACCCTCCACACTGCGCTCCAATACTAAATTTGTGATCCCTTGATGCCTCAGAACATGTCCTACCAACCGATCCCTTCTTCTGGTCAAGCTGTGCCACAAACTTCTCTTCTCCCCAATCCTATTCAATACTTCCTCATTAGTTATGTGATCTACCCATCTAATCTTCAGCATTCTTCTGTAGCACCACATTTCGAAAGCTTCTATTCTCTTCTTGTCCAAACTATTTATCGTCCATGTTTCACTTCCATACATGGCTACACTCCATTCAAATACTTTCAGAAATGACTTCCTGACACTTAAATCTAAACTCGATGTTAACAAATTTCTCTTCTTCAGAAACGCTTTCCTTGCCATTGCCAGTCTACATTTTATATCCTCTCTACTTCGACCATCATCAGTTATTTTGCTCCCCAAATAGCAAAACTCCTTTACTACTTTAAGTGTCTCATTTCCTAATCTAATTCCCTCAGCATCACCCGACTTAATTCGACTACATTCCATTATCCTCGTTTTGCTTTTGTTGATGTTCATCTTATATCCTCCTTTCAAGACGCTATCCATTCCATTCAACTGCTCTTCCAAGTCCTTTGCTGTCTCTGACAGAATTACAATGTCATCGGCAAACCTCAAAGTTTTTATTTCTCCTCCATGGATTTTCATACCTACTCCGAATTTTTCTTTTGTTTCCTTTACTGCTTGCTCAATATACAGAATGAATAACATCGGGGAGAGGCTACAACCCTGTCTTACTCCCTTCCCAACAACTGCTTCCCTTTCATGTCCCTCGACTCTTATAACTGCCATCTGGTTTCTGTACAAATTGTAAATAGCCTTTCGCTCCCTGTATTTTACCCCTGCCACCTTTAGAATTTGAAAGAGCGTATTCCATTCAACATTGTCAAAAGCTTTCTCTAAGTCTAAAAATGCTAGAAACGTAGGTTTGCCTTTCCTTAATCTTTCTTCTAAGATAAGTCGTAAGGTCAGTATTGCCTCACGTGTTCCAGTATTTCTACGGAATCCAAACTGATCTTCTCCGAGGTCGGCTTCTACCAGTTTTTCCATTCGTCTGTAAAGAATTCGTGTTAGTATTTTGCAGCTGTGGCTTATTAAACTGATAGTTCGGTAATTTTCACATCTGTCAACACCTGCTTTCTTTGTGATGGGAATTATTATATTCTTCTTGAAGTATGAGGGTATTTCGTCTGTTTCATACATCTTGCTCACCAGATGGTAAAGTTTTGTCAGAACTGACTCTCTCAAGGCCGTCAGTAGTTACAATGGAAGTTGTCTACTCTGGGGGGCTTGTTTGGACTCAGGTCTTTCAGTACTCTGTCAAACTCTTCACGCAGTATCTTATCTCCCATTTCATCTTCATCTACATCCTCTTCCATTTCCATAATATTGTCCTCAAGTACATCGTCCTTGTATAGACCCTCTATATACTCCTTCCAACGTTTTGCTTTCCCTTCTTTTCTTGGAACTGGGTTTCCATCTGAGCTCTTGATATTCATACAAGTGGTTCTCTTCTCTCCAAAGGTCTCTTTAATTTTCCTGTAGGCAGTATCTATCTTACCCCTAGTGAGACAAGCCTCTACATCCTTACATTTGTCCTCTAGCCATCCCTGCTTAGCCATTTTGCACTTCCTGTCGATCTCATTTTTGAGACGTTTGTATTCCTTTTTGCCTGCTTCATTTACTGCATTTCTATATTTTCTCCTTTCATCAATTAAATTCAATATTTCTTCTGTTACCCAAGGATTTCTATTAGCCCTCGTCTTTTTATCTACTTGATCCTCTGCTGCCTTCATCCCTCAGAGCTACCCATTCTTCTTCTACTGTATTTCTTTCCCCGATTCCTGTCAATTGTTCCCTTATGCTCTCCCTGAAACTCTCTACAACCTCTGGTTCTTTCAGTTTAACCAGGTCCCATCTCCTTAAGCTCCCACCTTTTTGCAGTTTCTTCAGTTTTAATCTACAGGTCATAACCAATAGATTGTGGTCAGAGTCCACATCTGCCCCTGTAAATGTCTTACAATTTAAAACCTGGTTCCTAAATATCTGACTTACCATTATATAATCTATCTGATACCTTTTAGTATCTCCAGGCTTCTTCCATGTATACAACCTTCTTTTATGATTCTTGAACCAAGTGTTAGCTATGATTAAGTTGTGCTCTGTGCATAATTCTACCAGGCGGCTTCCTCTTTCATTTCTTAGCCCCAAGCCATATTCACCTACTACGTTTCCTTCTCTCCCTTTTCATACAACCGAATTCCAGTCACCCATGACTATTAAATTTTCATCACCCTTCACTATCTGAATAATTTCTTTTATTTCATCATACATTTTTTCAATTTCTTCGTCATCTGCAGAGCTAGTTGGCATATAAACTTGTACTACTGTAGTAGATGTGGGCTTCGTATGTATCTTGGCTACAATAATGCATTCACTATGCTGTTTGTAATAGCTTACCCGCATTCCTATTTTCCTATTCATTATTAAACCTACTCCTGCATTACCCCTAATTGATTTTTTATTTATAACCCTGTAGTTTCCTGACCCTTCCCCCATGAACCATGGACCTTGCCGTTGGTGGGGCGGCTTGCGTGCCTCAGCGATACAGATGGCCGTACCGTAGGTGCAACCACAACGGAGGGGTATCTGTTGAGAGGCCAGACAAACATGTGGTTCCTGAAGAGGGGCAGCAGCCTTTTCAGTAGTTGCAGGGGCAACAGTCTGGATGATTCACTGATTTGGCCTTGTAACATTAACCAAAACGGCCTTGCTGTGCTGGTAGTGCGAACGGCTGAAAGCAAGGGGAAACTACAGCCGTAATTTTTCCCGAAGACATGCAGCTTTACTGTATGGTTAAATGATGATGGCGTCCTCTTGGGTAAAATATTCCAGAGGTAAAATAGTCCCCCATTCGGATCTCCGGGCAGGGACTACTCATGAGGACGTCGTTATCAGGAAAAAGAAAACTGGCATTCTACGGATCGGAGCGTGCAATGTCAGATCCCTTAATCGGGCAGGTAGGTTAGAAAATTTAAAAAGGGAAATGGATAGGTTAAATTAGATATAGTGGGAATTAGTGAATTTCGTCAGGTGAATACAGGGTTATAAACACAAAATCAAATAGGGGTAATGCAGGAGTAGGTTTAATAACGAATAAAAAAATAGGAGTGCGGGTTAGCTACTACAAACAGCATAGTGAACGCATTATTGTGGCCAAGATAGACACAAAGCCCATGCCTCCTTCAGTAGTACAAGTTTATATGCCAACTAGCTCTGCAGATGACGAAGAAATTGAAGAAATGTATGATGAAATAAAAGAAATTATTCAGATAGTGAAGGGTGATGAAAATTTAATAGTCATGGGTGACTGTAATTCGGTAGTATGAAAAGGGAGAGAAGGAAACGTAGTAGGTGAATATGGCTTGGGGCTAAGAAATGAAAGAGGAAGCCGCCTGGTAGAATTATGCACAGAGCACAACTTAATCATAGCTAACACTTGGTTCAAGAATCATAAAAGAAGGTTGTATACATGGAAGAAGCCTGGAGATACTAAAAGGTATCAGATAGATTATATAATGGTAAGACAGAGATTTAGGAACCAGGTTTTAAATTGTAAGACATTTCCAGGGGCAGATGTGGATTCTGACCACAATCTATTGGTTATGACCTGTAGATTAAAACTGATGAAACTGCAAAAAGGTGGGAGCTTAAGGAGATGGAACCTGGTTAAACTGAAAGAACCAGAGGTTGTAGAGAGTTTCAGGGAGAGCATAAGGGAACAATTGACAGGAATGGGGGAAAGAAATACAGTAGAAGAAGAATGGGTAGCTCTGAGGGATGAAGTAGTGAAGGCAGCAGAGGATCAAGTAGGTAAAAAGACGAGGGCTAATAGAAATCCTTGGGTAACAGAAGAAATATTGAATTTAATTGATGAAAGGAGAAAATATAGAAATGCAGTAAATGAAGCAGGCAAAAAGGAATACAAACGTCTCAAAAATGAGATCGACAGGAAGTGCAAAATGGCTAAGCAGGGATGGCTAGAGGACAAATGTAAGGATGTAGAGGCTTGTCTCACTAGGGGTAAGATAGATACTGCCTACAGGAAAATTAAAGAGACCTTTGGAGAGAAGAGAACCACTTGTATGAATATCAAGAGCTCAGATGGCAACCCAGTTCTAAGCAAAGAAGGGAAGGCAGAAAGGTGGAAGGAGTATATAGAGGGTTTATACAAGGGCGATGTACTTGAGGACAATATTATGGAAATGGAAGAGGATGTAGAAGAAAATGAAATGGCAGATAAGATACTGTGTAAAGAGTTTGACAGAGCACTGACAGACCTGAGTCGAAACAAGGCCCCAGGAGTAGACAACATTCCATTAGAACTACTGATGGCCTTGGGAGAACCAGCTCTGACAAAACTCCACCATCTGCTGAGTAAGATGTTTGAGACAGGCGAAATACCCTCAGACTTCAAGAAGAATATAATAATTCCAATCCCAAAGAAAGCAGGTGTTGACAGATGTGAAAATTACCGAACTATCAGTTTAATAAGTCACAGCTGCAAAATACTAACGCGAATTCCTTACAGACGAATGGAAAAACTGGTAGAAGCGGAATTCGGGGAAGATCAGTTTGGATTCCGTAGAAATGTTGGAACACGTGAGGCAATACTGACCTTACGACTTATCTTAGAAGAAAGATTAAGAAAAGGCAAACCTACGTTTCTAGCATTTTTAGACTTAGAGAAAGCTTTTGACAATGTTGAATGGAATACTCTCTTTCAAATTCTGAAGGTGGCAGGGGTAAAATACAGGGAGCGAAAGGCTACTTACAATTTGTACAGAAACCAGATGGCAATTATAAGAGTCGAGGGGCATGAAAGGGAAGCAGTGGTTGGGAAAGGAGTGAGACAGGGTTGTAGCCTCTCCTTGATGTTATTCAATCTGTATATTGAGCAAGCAGTAAAGGAAACAAAAGAAAAATTCGGAGTAGGTATTAAAATTCATGGAGAAGAAGTAAAAACTTTGAGGTTCGCCGATGACATTGTAATTCTGTCAGAGACAGCAATGGACTTGGAATAGCAGTTGAACGGAATGGACAATATCTTGAAAGGAGGATATAAGATGAACATCAACAAAAGCAAAACGAGGATAATGGAATGTAGTCAAATTAAATCGGGTGATGCTGAGGGGATTAGATTAGGAAATGAGACACTTAAAGTAGTAAAAGAGTTTTGCTATTTGGGGAGCAAAATAACTTATGATGGTCGAAGTAGAGAGGATATAAAATGTAGACTGGCAATGGCAAGGAAAGCGTTTCTGAAGAAGAGAAATTTGTTAACATCGAGTATACATTTAAGTGTCAGAAAGTCGTTTCTGAAAGTATTTGTATGGAGTGTAGCCTTGTATGGAAGTGAAACATGGACGATAAATAGTTTGGACAAGAAGAGAATAGAAGCTTTTGAAATGTGGTGCTACAGAAGAATGCTGAAGATTAGATGGGTAGATCTCATAACTAATGAGGAGGTATTGAATAGAATTGGGGAGAAGAGGAGTTTGTGGCACAACTTGACAAGAAGAAGGGACCAGTTGGCAGGACACGTTCTGAGGCATCAAGGGATCACAAATTTGGTATTGGAGGGCAGCGTGGAGGGTAAAAATCGTAGAGGGAGACCAAGAGATCAATATACTAAGCAGATTCAGAAGGATGTAGGTTGCAGTAGGTACTGGGAGATGAAGAAGCTTGCACAGGATAGAGTAGTATGGAGAGCTGCATCAAACCAGTCTCAGGACTGAAGACCACAACAACAACAGTTACCTGACCAGAAGTCTTGTTCCTCCCGCCACCGAACTTCACCAATTCCCACTATATCTAACTTTAACCTATCCATTTCCCTCCCCCCATGAACCATGGACCTCGCCGTTGGTGGGGAGACTTGCGTGCCTCAGCGGTACAGATATTCGTACCGTAGGTGCAACCACAACGGAGGGATATCTGTTGAGAGGCCAGACAAACGTGTGGTTCCTGAAGAGGGGCAGCAGCCTTTTCAGTAGTTGACAGGGAGTGCAGTGCATCCTTCAAATAATTGATGACGTAGGCTGCATGTGCTACTCTGAGATGGAGTAGCAGAAGAATTCTTGGCGTACCGCATCAAGCCAGTCAGAAGACTGGTGACCGAAAAAAAAAGTAGAAGCTATGGAAGTAAACTTGCGAAAGTGACATCCTTCGAAGACACTTCGTCTAAGACCCTATAGGATGCGGAGGCAGCAGCAAGTGAGATATACAGGTGCGGTGCGGCAAGTAGCGGTGCGCATGCGCAGAACAGCGCCATTAATCTTTGTTAGGACGGACTGCAGATTAGCGGGCACCGGGCTTAGTAGCGCTTCCAGACTAATTTACTACCCGCCGCTGCAAAACACGCCACTTTGGATTAAATTAATATTTCGCGGCGTCGCTGCCGGCTAACTTCACCACCCACGCTCCGCCCCAGGCTACAGAACGGGAACGTTGCAGGCGCCAGAGAGCACCAGACTTTGTGAAAATCACGGTCGCGTTATTCGTCGATAGGCTGAGGAGAAGACAGAACTTCATTCTGTCTATGACTAGCGATTTAAAAGTTCGTCGCTCATTCGCGTCTATTGTTTCTGCTCTTTGCACAGTGTTAAAGATAATACTCGTTCGTCGGATTTCTGTGATCAGACAGATCAAGCAAATAAGAGTTGTTTATAAGATCTACTTACTTTCTGTGTGGCGCACTGCGGGATGTAAATGTTTCAAAGCCTTTTGATGACTCATATATTCAACGAGTAAGCCCTGAAGGTGACTGTATGTTCACAAACTATCACCATTCTTACACCTCTCCTGCAATAATAGATTCGCAGCGTCTATATGAATACGTAATCGGTCTCACAACTTCAGAACAACAGTGTTAGTAGATAGAAGTGCTTCGCTTCGTTCACTATCGATCCTAAGAGGGAGGAATGTTTGACTAGTAAATAATAGATATCAGCTATCAGTCGTCCTTTGGAATTTTTATTGGCAGATCTAGATTTCAGCTAGAAACTGACCATTCTCAATGCTAAGAATACAACAGGTACATAGTTAGATGATGTAATAAAAAAGTTGCAACTAATAGCTTAACTCGTATGGTTTATATATTACATACCACTATCATTTTTGGTCAATGCATGTAATGCCTGTTGCTCAGGCTTTGTCCACAGTTCATTGAATACTAATGTTTGTGGAAGGCGGGCTGCGTGGAGAACACATCGGTTGGTTACATGGCACCATCTATGTGAACTACATATAAACCTCAATGGAAGTAAACCACTTCAAATTTAATTACATAAAACGGAAAATAAGTAAAATTCTTACATTGTCGTCCGACTTATTTCATATTTATCATCTACTAATAAAATTTCCATGTTTACTCCTAGTGAGTCCATTATTATTATTAAAACATTTAAATTACTTCAGGTGGGTAAAACGTTTTTAACTTTTAAAAACATTTTTTAAATTTATAAAACACTGGTGGACACGTGCTGTATACATCTATTGGTTGATATGGCTTAAATATATTTATTTTTATATTATAGCTTCCTCTATTAAAGCCTAATAAATTTTATTACTTGATGATAAATATGAAATAAGTCGGACGACAATGTAAGAATTTTACTTGTAATTGAATTTGAAGTGGTTTACTTCCATTGAGGTTTGTGTGTAGTTCACATAGATGGCGCCATGTAACCAACCGATGTGTTCTCCACATAGCCCGCCTTCCTCAAACATTAGTATTCAATGAACTGTGGACAAAGCATTACATACATTGACCAAAAATGATAGTGGTATGTAATATATAAACCATACGAGTTAAGCTATTAATTGCAACTTTTTTATTACATCATCTAACTATGTAATGTATAAACCATATGAGTTAAGCAATTAATTGCAACTTTTTTATGACATCATCTAACTATGTACCCGTTGTGTTCTTAGCATTGAGATTGGCTAGTTTCTAGTTGAAATCTAGATCTGCCAATAAAAATTCCAAAGGACGACTGATAGCTGAAATCTATTATTTACAAGTACAAATAACAGTCGCTGCGTGCAACAGCCTCTGAATGGAGGATAACCTGAGGAATGTTTGAGCATGAGCCAATTCGCGTTGTAGTTGTGGCCACATAATGTGACGTCAGCTTAAGCTCATCACGAGGCAAGGGTCGGTGTAGAAAATCAGTTGGCATTCAAAACAGCTTCCAGTCCTTTCGGAATGGATAAATACAGGTCCTGTATGATGTGCAAAGGAATCTGGTACCATTCTTCCTACGAAATTGTACCAAGTTGGGGTAACGATGGTGGAGGTGTATCGCGACCATGCACCCTTCTCTCCAAAAATAGACCAAAATGGCTCAATAATAATGAGATCTCGAGACTGTAGTGGCCAGCGGAGTTGCGAATGTTTATCCTAGTGCTCATAAAAACAGTGTTGGACGATGCTAGCTGTGTAATCAGGGGCTCTGTCGCCTTGGAAGACAGCCACACCATTGTGGAACAAACATTGCATCATGAGATGGATCTGATCAGCCAAAATGGTTGGGCAACCCTTGGCAGTAATGCGAAACTGCGGAATAACCATGAGATCTATAGAACACCACGATGTGGATGTCAAAATCATCACCGAACTTCCGCCATGTTCAATTACTAGGACGTAAACTCGGCCGGAAGTTGGACACAGTGTGATACGAGACGCATCCAGACAAATGACTTTCTTCCACCGCTCCATAGCGCACGTTTATGGCTTGGACAATATGCTTTCCCGTTACGGGTATTGGCATCACTGATGAATGAGTTTCAAATTTCAGTTCGCCCTGCAAGTTTCTGCTTATGGAGTTCAGGTCGTGTTTTGGGGCTGAGAGGGTTCGCTAGTGCGCCAGACCCATCAGGTTAGCCGAGAGCGCTAACGCACTGTTTACTGGACTTGGGTTGGTGCCCCGGCCCCGGGTCGGATCCGCCCGCCGAATTAACGACGAGGGCCAGTGTGCCGGCCAGCCTGCATGTGTTTTTAGGCGGTTTTCCACATCCCTCTAGGTGAATACTGGGCTGGTCCCCACGTCCCGCCTCAGTTACACGACTCACAGACATTTGAAACATATCCGCACTTTTCCATGATTTACGCTGGACACAGACTGATGGGGTACTCTGATTCCGTCCCGGGGAGTGTACAGGGTGGCGGCAGGAAGGACATCCGGCCACCCCTTCACATTAACATGCCAAATGCGATTTAAGCACGCCAATCCCGCGTAAAATGCGGGACAACGGCGCAAGCGACAGAAGGGGTCGCTAGTGCGCCATTCAGTTCTGGGATGACTTTTGCAGCTGTCGTCCTCTTATTTTTCATCACAGTCCACGTTAATAACCAAACCGTCATTCACTAGCACGTAATTTCGTCCGCGTTGTGACTTAGGGGATGATATTGTTTACGGAAGCACTCACAATATCGGCACTAACAATTTGTCCACGTTCGAACACACATAACTACGACATAATGCACTCACAACTACACATAATTCTGATCACGACTGGCATTTGTTACCTACTGAGGACATTGAACAGGCGCCGTTCGTGATATAATACAACAGCGCAACATGCAGGGTTGGTTAACAGCTGCATTTATGTACCACTGTTGGTTTACCTTGGTGTGTCTATATTTTTGTCCAACTCCTGTACATGCTTCTGTGCTACTAAATGTTGGGGGAAAGAGGACTGCCTTCTCCGACAGTTCATCTGGGATCGCACACTGCTGACAGCACCACATGGTCTAGAATCTGGTAACATTTTGTATCGTTGTGCGAGTCATGGAATGGTCTTCATCCCATTTCTCGTTTTAAGTGAACGAGTTTATAAAGACCGCGATTACTTTTCATAGTACATTGTGGCTGAAGAACTGCAACTGTGATTTAAACTGGTGGTTTGTGTAGGTATAATATACTATAAGCTATAGTATTTGATACGATTTCTCATACCATCAGTTTTCTATTCACTACAGGCTCACCATCGCAGGGGTGTCTGACAGAAACATTACTTTCAGGACCATGCGCAGCTGAATATTAGGGTAGTGGTACTAGCAAAATACTGTAAATATAAGCATTAGTCAAAAAATTGTGTACGAAACGAAAAGATCGTTTTAGGTTACTTACAGCGTACTGAATCTCGTTATCCACCATAAATTCAGCCTGATAATGTACATTCTACCCAACTGGCGTGTAGCTGCACATGATCCAGAAAACAACGTTCTTGTAACATTTCCATCCGCTCATACGCCTGCGTTCGTCTGCATTAATGGCACAATAAATAGTATCAAATTTAAAACGACAACTTTTTACGTATTATACCTACAAAAACCGCTAGTACTTTTCATGGTATCTTGCAGCTACTCATTCTCAGTTCATGCCACTTCACGGCGATCACGTCGGCACGCCGAAAAGTTATTCCGTGTTGCTTGGTAGGACCACTCGTATGTAGACCGCTCTGTTTCGATAAATATTGGGAGGAAATAACTTCGTAGCCTTGTCAAAATATTTCATGTGAGTTTTGTAGTTAGATAGTAATTAGGTGGTAGACACAACGAATTTGATGTAACGATTGACCGGTAGTTCAATTAATATGAAGGCCTACGCTGACATTCAAACTTCTTCATTCTGTTCTATATAGGTTTAGGTTATTCTGAGATATTTTGACAAATTTTCAGTAATCTGTAAATACTCGGCGCATAGCTACGTATTTCAGTGTAAGCCTTCCTTCAGTTTCACACAGTCTAGGGTTGTTTCATTACATTTTTACTCTTTTCAGTAATGTATGAGGAATTACTCAACGCATAGTTACCTACGTCAGTGTGAGCTTTCAGTTATGGACCTCATGTAATAAAAATAAAAATAATGATGTACCTCTTTATTCTTTCTCTCTGGTACGGGAACTGATAACATTCTTATTCATGTTAATAACATCAAAAGATTACATATACTATTCAAATATGGACACACTTCAGTAATGTACCTTAAAAGTACTCAATGGATAATTATCAGACCTTTGGGATACAGTTGATTCTGTACGCTTCCTGTCACTATTAGTGCTTGGCGAATGACGCACTCTCAAAGTCATCGAACAGGTTACGCAAAAAATGTCAGTTTTAGAGTTTTAACCCTCTTGTGCAAATCTCTGCGAACGACCATGTCAGTGAGAAAAAGTTTCACAAAGGTACAGAATTATATGTAAAGGTTATTGGAAGTTTCTAAGTGCATTCATTCTCAAATACCAGTGGAATATGTTTTGGGGTATTTCGCGCGCAGTTAGTCATGCTAACTAAAGATATACACACAGTTTCTTACTATAATAATCGACTTACAGTGTTAATCTTTTAATATAAGATAATAGATGGTGACAGCACTTCGAATTCGGTCAATAACTGTATGGAACATTGATTGATGTTCCTGGAAGCTGTTATATAACCAACCTACAATTGGGATTGCAATAAACGAAGTGCTCGGATTAAAAAGGGCGTAAAGCATGGGTGTAGTCTGTTACCCCTACTGTTCAATTTATACGTCACTTCAAGGCTATTGAAGAGGTATGGACCAAAATGAAGAACTACGTTGCTGCAAACAATACAAAGTTCACGATCTCTGAAGCTGAAAATCTTCTTACAGAAGCTATCAATTAAGTGACAAGCGAGACGTGGACAAAAATTGTGAACAGTACTGAAAGTGTCAGAGAGGCAACCAAAAACGAAGGCTTTCTGAAAGAATGCGCAGAAAACGTAATTGTACAACTGAGAGGGAGCAGTGCTGGAGAAAACTGCTTTAAATCAGATTCTGACAGTAATGAGAGTACAAAATTGTTAAGGCTTTCGTGGCCACTTGTTGACAAACTGCCTATTGGCTTCTGTCTCGGGTTCTTCGGCCGACGTTCATCTAATGATTTTTCTGACGTTTCGCCAGCACGAGTGACTGGCATTGTCAAAGCTTCGCCCTCCATTGCTGGTGGTGAACCGGAGCCGAGCTCGCGGCCGCAGACTATATGTACCTGGCGCGCCAACGTCCGAGGGCTCCTCCGCGGTCATTTCCGGTGCGGTTCTCCTCTTGCTACCGGCGACGGTCGTTCGCTGCAGTACGGGAAGCCAGGATCCGTTTACCTTAAGGCTTTCCTCTTTCTTGTTGAAACTGTTCGCGTGTTTTTGTATTTCTACAGCTTCTCTAAACAAGCGCGTGTGATAGTGCTTCTCTACAGCCAGAACTTCCGTGTCGGCGAATTTTATTACGTGGTCGGTCTCATTCAGTGCGTGCTCTGCCACGGCCGATTTCTCCACCTGCCCCAACATGCAATGTCGCTTATGCTCTTTGATCCTGGTGTTAATGGATCGTCCAGTCATTCCGACATAAACTCTTCAGCATGTGCATGGTATACGGTATCTTCCCGACATTGCAAGTGGGTCTCTTTTCTCCTTCGCCGATCTAAGACACTCTTTGATCTTCCTTGTCGGTTTGAAAATCGTCTTTACGCCATGTTTGCGAAATATACGGCCGATTCTGTCCGTCACTCTGGGAATGTATGGCAGAAAGGCCGTACCCGACATTTCTTCTTCTGGTTCCTTACTTCGCCGAGTGTTTGGCTTTGTTACACTTCTAATGTAATTTGTGGAGAAATACAAAAACACGCGAACAGTTTCAACAAGAAAGAGGAAAGCCTTAAGGTAAACGGATCCTGGCTTCCCGTACTGCAGCGAACGACTGTCGCAGGTAGCAAGAGGAGAACCGCACCGGAAATGACCGCGGAGGAGCCCTCGGACGTTGGCGCGCCAGGTACATATAGTCTGCGGCCGCGAGCTCGGCTCCAGTTCACCACCAGCAATGGGGAGTGAAGCTTTGACAATACCAGCCACTCGTGCTGGCGAAACGTCAGAAAAATCATTAGATGAACGTCGGCCGAAGAACCCGAGACAGAAGCCAAGAGGCAGTTTGTCAGTAATGAGAGTGTTGTTTTCCATTAGCACAACTACAAAATATTCAAGAATTTAAGGAATGGTCATGCCATCTACCTATCATCATGTTGTGAGTACCATCTTCAGATTCTAACTGTTAATATACCGATAAATTCTCCAGTGGCTCTTTATAGAACTATTCAATGTTGGTAATATTTAACAACCGATACAAAAACAGCGAATGTTCAACGATTTGAGAAAACAATTTTCGTTTATATTGCGCAGTTCGGCAAACAACGTCATGACATTTCGAACATTAGATACTAAGTAGCTCTTTTCAGTTGTTCGAGATTATATGAGGGTTGGAACTTAAATAGTGGCAACTATTTATTCACAACTCACACAAAAGAGTTACATGTTTGCACCTGTTACTGTCCTTCAAAGTAGTCACCATCGTTGTGTAGAACCCGCTGCCAGTGATGGGGAAGGCGTAGTATACCGTTAGCAGAGCCTGTTCTGTTGATGGTGCTAGTGGAGCGGTCTACTGCCTGTCGAATCTATGGAACAGTTCTGAAGCGAATGCCACGAAGTGTTTCCTTCTTCTTCGAAATCAAATCAAAGTCACAAGGACTTAAGTCCGGGGACTATGGCGGATGGTACAGCACTTTCCCAGTCCCATCGACCGAACAGAGCAGCCACAGCTTGCGCTGTATGCGCCCGCACATTGTCGTGCCAAATGATAGGCAGGTTGTCAGAAAGTGTCGCCGCTTCTTTCTCAACGCTGGTCGCAGGCGATGCTCCAAAAACGAACAGTAATACTGTGCACTGACTGTCTGCCATGGAGGAACGTAATGCTTTAGGATAACATCATTACAGTCATACATGAGATTCACCATAATTTTAGACTGCTCCATTCGCTCCATTCGCACCAGGTAATATCCCATCTTGGTCTGGGAGATTCAACAGCTCTGAGGAGTATTATTTCCATCTTTCTACAATTATTTCCTTGTCTTTTATCAGGTTACCGGTCTTATCTCTAATGAAAAAAGTTGGGCTCTGAAACCCACGTTTCCGATTTTTATGTATTGGAAGAATTGCCTTGAGTTCTTGTTTTGGCTCTCTGTCTCAACTTTTTATAGCAAACTGGTTAGATATATTCTCTTCTCTGCTCTTAGGATTCGCTTTGTCTCCCTTCTGATGTTGATAAAATGTTCCCTTTTCTGCTCATTCTCCCTGTCAGCTAGCCACTTCTCACTTCTCTCTCATCTCCCTTGTCTTTTCTGTAGCCTTCTGGCACGTCTCTTTGAACCATTTCCTCTTCTTCGTTATCTTCTTTCATCCCAATATATTCTCCGCTACACTTAGTACTGTGGACTTTATTTCCTTGCACCTTTCTTCCACGTTCTCTCTTGGTTCTAGGGTCTCTAGGACCTCAAAACGGTTTTTGATTTCTATAGCATATTGTTCATTAATGGCACTTTCTCATAGTTTCTCAACTTTCAAAGCAGGTTCTAGTGTCCCCTTCTTCTTATGCGTGTAGGTGAACATGAGTTTAAGCCTGCACACAATGAGGAAGGGGTGTGACGCACAGTCGGCTCCTCTATAAGACCTGACGTCCATGACTCTATGGCTATAGCGCTGGGCCACCAAGATGTGATCTATCTGGTTGGTGGTTCTTCCATCCGGTGAACACCATGTTCCCTTATGTATTCTCTTGTGTTCGAAGTAAGTCGAACTTACTCTCAGGTTCTTTGAGATAGCCAAGTTGATCATCCTCTGACCATTCTCATTGGCCTCATCATGCAAACTGTGCCTTCCTACAGTTGGTATGTAGAATTCTTCTTTTCCTGCTTTCCCATTGAAATCTCCCAGCTCTATCATGATATTTCTAGTTGGTGTGCTCTCAATTGTTTGTTCTAGTTGGCCATTGAACTCTTCCTTTTCCTCATCTGTTTTATCCCCAGTTGGGGTATGAACATTGATGAATGTGATGTCTGACACTTGGTATCCAAGTACTGTGTAGGATATTCTCTTCTTAACAGCTTTGAAATCCTTCACCGAAGTTGTTGCTTTGTTGTGTATTACATAGCCAGAAATGAATTCCTGTTTATCTACACATCGGCCGTAGAATAATGTGTATCCGTCCCCTTTGTGAGTTCCTTCTCCTAGCCATCTTGTCTCTTGCACCGCCACCAGGCCCAGTTTATATATGTCAATTTTTGAGACCATAGTCTGGATGGTTCCTGGTCTATACAGGCTCTGAACATTCGAAAATACAAAATTAAAATTTCTAAATAGTGTGTCGTTTGCCCTTTGTCGTTTTCGTATTCCATTGTATCCATCCATGCCCGAGGCAAGTTTGTTTTTCACAACAAAGAGTTTCTTGCAGCATTGGGTTGTTAGCCCAATGCCCAACGCTCCTCCTTTATCTGGGCTTGCGTGTGCCGTTTGTCCTTTGTCGTTTTCGTATTCCATTGTATCCATCCATGCCCGAGGCAAGTTTGTTTTTCGCAACAAAGAGTTTCTTGCAGCATTGGTTTGTTAGCCCAATGCCCAACGCTCCTCCTTTATCTGGGCTTGCGTGTGCCGTTTGTCCTTTGTCGTTTTCGTATTCCATTGTATCCATCCATGCCCGAGGCAAGTTTGTTTTTCGCAACAAAGAGTTTCTTGCAGCATTGGGTTGTTAGCCCAATGCCCAACGCTCCTCCTTTATCTGGGCTTGCGTGTGCCATTTGTCCTTTGTCGTTTTCGTATTCCATTGTATCCATCCATGCCCGAGGCAAGTTTGTTTTTCGCAACAAAGAGTTTCTTGCAGCATTGGGTTGTTAGCCCAATGCCCAACGCTCCTCCTTTATCTGGGCTTGCGTGTGCCGTTTGTCCTTTGTCGTTTTCGTATTCCATTGTATCCATCCATGCCCGAGGCAAGTTTGTTTTTCGCAACAAAGAGTTTCTTGCAGCATTGGGTTGTTAGCTCAATGCCCAACGCTCCTCCTTTATCTGGGCTTGCGTGTGCTGTTTGTCCTTTGTCGTTTTCGTGTTCCATTGTATCCATCCATGCCCGAGGCAAGTTTGTTTTTCGCAACAAAGAGTTTCTTGCAGCATTGGTTTGTTAGCCCAATGCCCAACGCTCCTCCTTTATCTGGGCTTGCGTGTGCCGTTTGTCCTTTGTCGTTTTCGTATTCCATTGTATCCATCCATGCCCGAGGCAAGTTTGTTTTTCGCAACAAAGAGTTTCTTGCAGCATTGGGTTGTTAGCCCAATGCCCAACGCTCCTCCTTTATCTGGGCTTGCGTGTGCCATTTGTCCTTTGTCGTTTTCGTATTCCATTGTATCCATCCATGCCCGAGGCAAGTTTGTTTTTCGCAACAAAGAGTTTCTTGCAGCATTGGGTTGTTAGCCCAATGCCCAACGCTCCTCCTTTATCTGGGCTTGCGTGTGCCGTTTGTCCTTTGTCGTTTTCGTATTCCATTGTATCCATCCATGCCCGAGGCAAGTTTGTTTTTCGCAACAAAGAGTTTCTTGCAGCATTGGGTTGTTAGCTCAATGCCCAACGCTCCTCCTTTATCTGGGCTTGCGTGTGCTGTTTGTCCTTTGTCGTTTTCGTGTTCCATTGTATCCATCCATGCCCGAGGCAAGTTTGTTTTTCGCAACAAAGAGTTTTTTACAGGATTGGGTTGTTAGCCCAATGCCCAACCCTCCTCCTTTATCCGGGCTTGGGACTGGCAGTGGCTGTTCAAGGCAACTGACCCCAGGCAGAGTTTCTGTTGTTAGAGCACGCGTACAAATAGAAACCGGTGGCGGAGTGCCGTTAGCCACGTTCGGCTACATTAGTGCCTGCCCGCCTAAACTCTTAATACCAGTCACTCCTCTCACAGACTACAGAGGAACCTGTATACGGTAAAAACTGTAGAGGAAGACAGAGATTGGGATACATCCAGCGAATAATTGAGGATGTAAGTTTTGGGGTGCTAGGTATCAGGTTTGTCCACAGCTCGTGGTCTAGTGGTTAGTGTTGCTCCTTCTCGATCACGGGGTCATGGGTTCGATTTCCGAGACTGGTTGGGGATTTTCACTGCTCGGGAACTGGGGGTTTATGTTGTCCTCATCATTTCACCATCATTATCAAAAATGGTTCAAATGGCTCTGAGCATTATGGGACTTAACATCTATGGTCATCAGTCCCCTTGAACTTAGAACTACTTAAACCTAACTAACCTAAGGACATCACACAACACCCAGTCATCACGAGGCAGAGAAAATCAGTGTCCCCGCCGGGAATCGAACCCGGGCGTGGGAAGCGAGAGCGCTACCGCACGACTACGAGCTGCGGACACCAACATTATCATTCGTGATAGTGGCTAGATTGGACTGCGTAAAACATTGGAGTGTGAAAAGAAATGGGATGGCCGCGCAGTTGAGCGCCTCACAAACCAAACATCATGGAGGACGTAGGTTTCAACTGAAGAAGTTGGGAAAGAGAGGAATTCGTTGTGTGTCGCAGCAAACGAGTCAGAAGACTGATGACTCAAAAGAAAAGTCATAGATATTTACGGCTTTGCTTCTGAATTTACAATTCCTTCGTCCGGGAACTTAGGGGTCGCACCGCGAGTAACCCTCCGACCGCAGCAGGTTAAGCGGAAGCCGGTCTTCACGATCTCCCCCGAGCGCGCATGTGCAGTGTCCCCGCCACGCGCCTGGCACGCGACCCGCCGCACTCACGCAATTAAAACGGAATTGGATCCGAGGCGGGCGGCTGCCCAAACAGAGGCCGTGTATTGTTAACGCGCGCGTCCCGCATAAACTGCGCCTATTGTGGCCGCGGCGCGCCCTGGCGTCATTAACATGTAATTAGGGACCGCGGCCGTGAGGGTCAGGCACCGCTGCCGCCACGTGCTCTCCGTCAGCTGTTCGCGTCGCCATCCTATGTGCCTTTCCAAGTTTCCAGTACTGCCAATCCCGGGATATCGGCAGTGCTGATTATATCGGGAAGTAAACGGGTTCTTATTGATCACCATTTCTGAGCACCATCTGGGGATGGGAAAAATTAGCCGATTAAAACCGATGCTGGTACTTTTGTTCGGAATAACCGGTACTTACTTACTTTTTCGCGGCCGGAAACCAGGTCACTTTCTTGCAGCCCAGTACAGGGCGACGTCAAAGGCATCTTACACTACTGGCCATTAAAATTGCTACACCACGAAGATGACGTGCTACAGACGCGAAATTTAACCGAAAGGAGGAAGATGCTGTGATATGCAAATGATTAGCTTTTCAGTGGATTCACACAAGGTTGGCGCCGGTGGCGACACCTACAACGTGCTGACATGAGGAAAGTTTCCAACCGATTTCTCATACACAGACAGCACTTGACCGGCGTTGCCTGGTGAAACGTTGTTGTAATGACTCGTGTAGGGACGAGAAATGCGTACCATCACGTTTCCGACTTTGATAAAGGTCGGATTGTAGCCTATCGCGATTGTGGTTTATCGTATCGCGACATTGCTGCTCGCGTTGGTCGAGATCCAATGACTGTTAGCAGAATATGGAATCGGTGGGTTCAGAAGGGTAATATGGAACGCCGTGCTGGATCCCTACGGCCTCGTTCACTAGCAGTCGAGATGACAGGCATCTTATTCGCATGGCTGTAACGGATCGTGCAGCCACGTCTCGATCCCTGAGTCAACAGATGGGGACGATTGCAAGACAACAATCATCTGCACGAACAGTTCGACTACGTTTGCAGCAGCATGGACTATCAGCTCGGAGACCATGGCTGCGGTTACTCTTGACGCTGCATCACAGACAGGAGCGCCTGCGATGGTGTACTCAACGACGAACCTGGAAGCACGAATGGCAAAACGTCATTTTTTCGGATGAATCCAGACTCTGTTTACAGCATCATGATGGTCGCATCCGTGTTTGGTGACATCGCGGTGAACGCACATTGGAAGCGCGTATTCGTCATCGCCATTCTGGCGTATCTCCCGGCGTGATGCTATGGGATGCAATCGGTTACACATCTCGGTCACCTCTTGTTCGCATTAACGGCACTTTGAAGAGTGGACGTTACATTTCAGATGTGTTACGACCCGTGGCTCTACACCGTGGTTCCACCCTTCATTCGATCCCTGCGAAACCCTACATTTCAGCAGGATAATGCACGACCGCATGTTGTAGGTTCTGTGCGGGCCTTTCTGGATACAGAAAATGTTCGGCTGCTGCCCTGGCTAGTACATTCTCCAGATCTCTCACCTATTGAAAACGTGTGGTCAATGGTGGCCGAGCAACTGGCTCGTCACAATACGCCAGTCACTACTCTTGATGAACTGTGGTATCGTGTTGAAGCTGCATGGGCAGCTGTACCTGTACACGCCATCCAAGCTCTGTTTGACCCAATGCCTAGGCGTATCAAGGCCGTTATTACGGCCAGAGGTGGTTGTTCTGGATACTGATTTCTCAGGATCTATGCACCCAATTTGCGTGAAAATGTAATCACATGTCAGGTCTAGTATAACATATTTTTCCAATGAATACCCGTTTATCATCTGCATTCCTTCTTGGTGTAGCAGTTTTAATGGCCAGTAGTGTATTTGTCCAGCCATAAAGCGTCGGGGTTGCACCAATAAGGGCAGTTCGGGCAGGCGAGCAGATGCTCCATATCGTGCACAGCGCCACAGTCACACTTGTCATCCGTGGTTCCAAGACACAACCTGATCATACTTGTCTTCACTGGGGCCACCCCTGTCCTTATTCGGTTCAGTGCCCCCCCATGTCTTCCAGTTCGCGCTGAATCCACTGGGCACTTCCGGGACAGGTGGGTCATCAGCTCGTGGTTCTTCTATTGTCGTGGCCCGGGTTTGCGCTCACTGCCAAAAAGGGGATGCCGATCGTCAATAGTTTGTCCGAGCGTCTCTGTGAATTCATGTGATGTTCTCCGAGAGTTGGGATTCGCAAACCCGGCAGCTTTATACAGGGTGATTCAAAAAGAATACCACAGCTTTATGAATTTAAAACTCTGCAACGACAAAAGGCAGAGCTAAGCACTATCTGTCGGCGAATTAAGGGAGCTATAAAGTTTCATTTAGTTGTACATTTGTTCGTTTCAGGCGCTGTTGACTAGGCGTCAGCGTCAGTTGATGCTAAGATGGCGACCGCTCAACAGAAAGCTTTTTGTGTTATTGAGTACGGCAGAAGTGAATCGACGACAGTTGTTCAGCGTGCATTTCGAACGAAGTATGGTGTTAAACCTCCTGATAGGTGGTGTATTAAACGTTGGTATAAACAGTTTACAGAGAATGGGTGTTTGTGCAAAGGGAAAAGTTCTGGACGGCCGAGAACGAGTGATGAAAATGTAGCACGCATCCAGCAAGCATTTGTTGGCTGTTCCCTCAGCTCGAACAAGAAGCACAACAATTCATATTTCAGCAGGATGGAGCGCCACCACATTGGCACTTATCTGTCTGTAACTACCTGAACGTCAACTACCCGAGGCGATGGATCGGCCGCCAGGCAGCCCGTGACAGAGCACTTCATCACTGGCCTCCAAGAAGCCCTGATCTTACCCCCTGCGATTTTTTCTTATGGGGGTATATTAAGGATATGGTGTTTCGGCCATCTCTCCCAGCCATCATTGATGATTTGAAACGAGAAATAACAGCAGCTATCCAAACTGTTACGCCTGATATGCTACAGAGAGTGTGGAACGAGTTGGAGTATCGGGTTGATATTGCTCGTGTGTCTGGAGGGGGGCATATTGAACATCTCTGAACTTGTTTTTGAGTGAAAAAAAAAACCGTTTTAAATACTCTTTGTAATGATGTATAACAGAAGGTTATATTATGTTTCTTTCATTAAATACACATTTTTAAAGTTGTGGTATTCTTTTTGAATCTCCCTGTATACTAGTTTTGGTACGGAAGTATGTATTTTTTGGTATTTGTTCGCTCTCAATCAAAAAAGGTGGTTTTATTTTTTAATAATAACCGTTTGAAAAACCGAAATATCAACAAGTCACAGCAGCAGTTCTAGAATTGTTCGTTTTTTAGTAAACCTATAGGTAGGGGGAGCGGGCGTGGTGATGTTGACAGTAAATAATCACACGCACAACCGTCACTTATTACGAATACTTTTACTATCGTAGCGTATACACTTTTGTATCCCACCTGGAAGGCGGCGCGTGGGTCTGCTCTTGTAATTTGGAGGGTAGGTCGAATGTAGGAAGCTAGGAGGAGCAGGTGATGTACAGATACGTCGGTACTGCAAGTAAAGTAAAAGGTGTTTACTCTAGGTAAGACAGGTAATAAAATATGGTTACATAATTTGGCTATGATGAGAACGTAGGTGTGAATCAGGATGTATCCAAGCTAACAGAAGTTACACAGGCAAAAATCTGTAGTGGCTCGCCCACTATGAAAATGAAACAATATTGGTTGGTCGTCTGCTCTGCATCAAAATCGACAGAATCTGGAACGGCGCTCGTAGAGCTGCACAGCGCCGGCTAGAGGGCGCTGTCGTCAGTGTGTATCGTCCGCTCTAGTAGTGCCAATCTACGCCGTGGTATCGTAGCTATCGGTACCACATACACAGTGCGTGTAGCATAGAGTGCGTACTACAGAAAACTGATCTGCCAAAGATACAGTTGTTTTTGCTGTGGTAGAGCAGCGATATTATTGCGGGCAGAGCCAGTTGTTCTACGTCACCACAAACTTTTTTTTAAAGACCATGTAATTCTTATTCGCAAAATTAGCATTGCTTTGAAACGTTGCGTTATTATAGAAAATGTGAAGAGCGATCAGTGCTATTTTAATAACAATGCTGACAGAAACGAACAACAAACACACCGCCTAAGAACTTGTCCAACATTCGTGGGATAATAATGTACCTGTTACCATGTGGTGTTGCCTATTAGATGGTACGAGTGTATATGCTGTGTATATAGCGTCTCCTATGCGGCATAGGACATACAATGTCCTCTATAGCTCTGATCGCATTTCCCACTTTCTGCAATAATCTGTCATTCCAAAGCAATGGAAATCTAATGAGTAAACATTCAACATTTTTTAAAAAAAGTTTTATTTAAAAACCAAATATTTTAGCACCACTTCTACGTCGAACTGATTTGACAGTTTTTCACACAGTTATTAGAAAAAATAAATAAAAATACTGTTATAACTGAGAGCGAACATATACCGAAAATAGAGGTTATTCGGAACTAAAATACCACTGTCGGTTTTACTGGTCGGTTTTTTCTATCGCTAACATTATCTTGCGTGGATGGAAGGAGACGCATACCTGAAATATAATCACTGTAAAGTGCATGGCAGATGGTGTTAAGGTTTTTTCGCATTTCGTTTTTGTTTGTGATTCCTTGTACGACACATTACTTTTATTTTGTCTGTACAACAGAGTGCTGTAGTGGTGTGGTAAGACATTTGATTCATATTTATCGAGACAGTGGTTCACATCCACGATTTGCGATCCAGATCAAGGTTTTCAGTGCTTCTCCTATACTGTTAAATGCGAGTGTCGGGAAGGTTCCTATGAAAGGGCGCAGCTAATTTCCTTCCCCATCTTTCCTCAGTGGGAGCTAGTACTTTGTCTGTAATGACGTAGTCGTCAGCGAGACGTGAACAACTCAAAAATGCCGTGAAAATCGGTTATTGAACTCTCCCAAGGCGTTTTTCTAGAGCTCTTAGGTCAAATAAGAGTTTTTAGTAGTAGATCGATATCTCCTGGCGTAGACCCCTCAAATTTGAACAGTTTTGCGGGACATGTTGTATAAGCGCATTATAAGCAATCGCTTTTCTTTGGTGACTGCAGGTTCCCAACTAACTAACAATGAATAATAGGGAACTTAAAAACGTAAGCTACACATTATTATAACAGACCAAGGAACTAAGTGAATGCTGCAGTAGACTTCAAAGTGACACACAGACATACGACACTATTTTCCAACATAGTCACCAGGTCTCTAAAAAAAAAACGGTCGGAGCGTTTAGCAACCGTTGATTTCCTTGGTCATAGAAATCCACTCCTTGGTCACGGGACTATTCGAGAACTGCTGTGCGGACACATCGTCATCGTTGGAAAATCTGCGATTGGTTTAGATGAGTTCCTCGTTTGCCTTCACTTTTAGGTCTCTAGTTGATATCGATGGCCTTCTTTCTGCGTCAGCAACACTGCCATCTGTGCGCCTTTGGTCAAACTGGTGGCACCGTTTTACTATGCCTAAACGTCACAAGGCATTTGGTCCATATACCGTCACCTTGGTGATTTGTCGTCGTGAACCGCACTGGCCCGCGTACTTAAACTTTTGAATATGTTTTCAGCTGCCGTGGCATTTCACTATTACACTGTGATGTAGCTGTTAACAGCACTGCATTAGAACCGTGTCTGCAGGAAACCCGTAACATTTACTCTCCTCTGACAACGCGCCTCTCTTGTTGCGCAATGGTCTCCCGAGGAGAACACGCCAAGTGCCATAATTCGATTTCCCAGAAACTTCGCTCGGTGGGAGAGGACTCAAAATAAGTGAACACTTGTGTCGGCTTATGGTAGATACTCGACCGTCTCTGAGAATACGACGAGAAAAATTAGCTTTATCTGCCTTTTGGAGAGTAAACAGTTCAACCGAAGAGATGGCACAATGGCTGGGGTAGCAGTTTCAATCTTTTGCTCCCCGTGTTCGAAACCCGATTATTATTATAATTATTATTATTTTCGTTTTTGTTTTTCATTAATCTACTCATGTCCATAGAAGATTGTTGTAGGAATGATGTCTAATTTAAATCGATAACGTTGTCCTTATCCGTCTGCTAATTGTATGGTTAATGAATGAAAAAGAAAAAAACAATAAATGAATGGAAAATTTATTTGAAATTGTTTTCCTGAAATTCCTGTGGTGCATCATGATTCATAAGTAACTCTAAGCGGCAGTTTTCGAAAAAGTGATCCGTTACGAGTGGTTTTCCCCGAAATTATTGCCAACGCTTGAGGCGTTCAGCAATGTTAATGACGTTTCTTTACCGAGTGAGATTCACACGAAGACATATCTCTATGTGAAACCTCCCTCACGCGATGCTCGTATTCGTCGAATATTTTTGTTTCAAATGTTTTTCTATCGGTATCATCCAAGGAAAAATACCAAATCTTCCTGAAGAATAAATACAAGAATAAAATATAGAAAATAAGAACTGATATAAGAATGAAATATAAGAGAATTGAAAAAAGTGTGTAGCCATTGAACATACCACAGCAAAATAGTGTACAGTAAAGGCAT
Organism: Schistocerca nitens; assembly: GCF_023898315.1. NCBI lineage: Eukaryota > Metazoa > Arthropoda > Insecta > Orthoptera > Acrididae > Schistocerca > Schistocerca nitens. The sequence continues at coordinate 917,941,000 of NC_064614.1, read as the reverse complement.
GAGACTGTGAAACCCAGTTGTGGCTTTACGGTTATTATAACGACCTTGTATCGGCTAACCCGATGAGAAACATTTGTGTAATAACCTTCTACTGATGTGGGTAGATAAATGAAAAAAATAAAATAAATGAAAGCAGTAATCTAGTTCCGAACACAGGAGGCAAAAAGAGTGAGCGTGTGACTGCAGCCGCTGTGCACCAGTAGTGTTGAGTTTATCCCGCGTCAAAGGAACTTTGACGGTAGTTTTCTCAGAAACGGCCGAGTATCTAAGGTAAGCTGAGACACGTTTTCGCTTATTTTGGTCCCTCTTCCAATGAGCGAAGTTTCTGGGGAATCCAGTTATGGCACTTAACATGTTCTCCTCGTTAGCGTGCGACGACATGTGTAACTTACCTTCTGAAGTCGCCTCGTAGAATACCATAATTTGCTTGGCACACAAACGGTGTGTAATAGTTCCGCTTCATACACTGGTACATACTCACTTCCTTGAAATTGGTATGATGCAATCCGAGATGAGAGGCATTACAAGTTTGGTTAAATACTGAGAAGAACGTTTTATAAAGTAAAAAACAGCGTATAGAGGAGTGTTGTACCTTAGAGCTCTTTTCAGATTCTCGTATATACCCAACCCTGTAATAGAAGATCAATGTTGTTGTTGTTGCTGCGGTCTTTAGTCCGAAGCCTGTTTTGATTCAGCTCTCCATGCTACTCTACCCTCTGCGAGCGTCATCATCCCCAAATAACTACTGCAACCTACGTCTGTCTTATTCTCCTTACTATATTCATCTGTTGTCCATCTCTTGGTCTCCCTCTACGATTTTTGCCCCCCCACACTTCCCTCCACTACCAAACTGATGATCCCGCGATGTCTCACTATTTGTCCTACCAACTCATCCCTTCTCTTAGTCAAGTTGTGCCATAAATTTCTTGTCTCTCAGTTCTGCTCAGTACTTCCTCATTAGTTGCGTGATCGACCCGTCTAATCTTCAGCATTCTTCTATAGCGCCACAGCTTCTATTCTCTTTTTATCTAAACTGTTTTTCGTACATGTTTCACTTCGATACATGGCTACACTCGAGACAAATACCTTTACAAGAAATATCAAAACTCATCTACTACTTTAAGTGTCTCGTTTCCTACGGTGATTCTCTCAGCATCGCCTGATTTTATTCGACTACATTCTATTATCCTTTCAGGACACTGTAAATTCTGTTCAACTGCTCTCCCAAGACCTTTGCTCTCTCTGACAGAATTACAATGTCATCGGCAGACCACAAAGTTTTTACTTCTTCTCCTTGAAATTTAATTCCTACTCTAAATTTCTCTTTGATTACCTTTACTGCTTGTTCAATGAACGTGTTGAATAACATCAGGGATAGACAGCAACTCTGTTTCTCTCTCGTTTCACCCATTGCCTCCCTTTCATGCCCCTCAACCTTTGTAACTGTGGTCTGGTTTCTGTACAAGTTGTACATAGCCTTTCGCTCCCTCTATTTTACCCCCGCTGTCTTCAGAATTTCAAAGAGAATATTCCAGTCAACACTGTCAAAAGCTTTCTCTAAGTCTACAAATGCTATAAATGTAGGTTTGCCTTTCCTTATCTTAATATATTTTCTTATGTCATTTTTAAATGATGTTAACTTTTTGTGCCTGCAGATTTTTATTCTGAAATCACAAAAATTATTCCTTGAAAGTAAACCTTTTCCATATGTAACAAAATGTTCCAAGGTAAAGTTACGGAGGAACAAACATTTTATCAAAATTTAAAAGTGTTTCAGTCGAGAAAATCTTGTTGGTAGTGTATTTAATAGTTTACATGTTACATCATTATATTGTTCACCAATAATGAGTAAGTAAAATAAAATTAAATAAAAGTATTATAAAAACTATTTACAACTCAAATACATTTTGAAATAGAAACTATTGAAAACTAAAACAAGTTTGCATTTTCAGCCACGAAAATACTTAACACAATAAAAAACATAGCTAGTTAAGTTGCAAGTATCACACGTTCCATTGTAGAAGAGCTCCTACCGTTTCAAGGTAAAGTATGGTGCATGAACGACGAAGTTTGTCTTTACAATCGATACGTTATATAACTATTTTTGCTCACCATAAAATTCTGTAATTGAAGAATTAACCATCTCTTCGAAATAGCTTTAATATACAGCACTTGAGAGGTGGCGGAAGCCCCCTCTCATATTTGTATCTTACTCTGAGTAATTCGATTTTCCTCTCTAATTGCATGCAATGAAAAGTTGCTATTCCTTCACACATGGACTTCCCATGCAGCGTCTCTCGTCACCCGGGTGGTCTGGTGACAGGCGAGTTCCGCTGAGCTTGAAAGGGTTAAGCCGACGGGTGTGAGGGAGTCTAGTGGATGCTTTCCAGAAGCCGACATTGTCATAAGAGTGGGAGCGACACGCCCAGATGGGCCGGAATGGGCGGCTGGGCTAGAGATTCCGTTACTTCGCAGAAACTTAGTGAAAACCGTTTCTGGCGGGCTACCAGCGAGGCGTGGGAATGACTTGTGTTCCCAGGCAGTCTTGGCGGGCCAATTCCCGCGTTTTCTGCAAAATCGTAACTGTGATTGGCTTGCTCAGGGAATATCTCCGTGACGTAGCAAAATCAGCGCAGAAATTGGCGCCAGGAATCTCCATTGGTCAAATGGTAGTGCTTCGGCAATAGAGTGGAATTTTCCGCCGGTTTTCGAGTTGCTGATTGGAACGTTTAACCACGGCCACTGTCGTGGGGGCGGGAATGTTCCGTGTTCGGCTTGTACGGGTGCTCTTGAGGGAGTCGGCTCTCGCCTTTCAGTCGGAGTAGGTTACAAGACTGAGCTCTCACCGCTCTGGACAGCCTGCCTTCTGTTGGCTGTCTAATATACTTTTGATTGTAACTGTTTGACGAAGTTGCTGAAGTTTCGACTTCAACGTAACTTTCCAAGTACAGTTGGCAATTGAGCGTTCTGCGTACAAGCGGCCTATGTTGTCAGTCTTGAGCAGTTTTGGCTAAAGTTGACTGTATCGAAGTTACTGTGTGACTTCGCTTGTTTAAAATCAGTCACTGTAAAGTCAGTGATTGTGTGACGAGCCTTCTTAGTCTCCCTCAGAGGTGCATTTGTATTGCTAGGAAGTCTTTAGTCTGGAACAACCAGACCAGGATAATTTGTTTCGGGCTATACTCGCGACATTATCATCACCACGACGGGACGTCGAAGCAACCAGCCATCGACTCCGGTACGCCAGATCGTGTCCTTGCAGTTAAGAAGACAGCTTGGTAATGTATGTCCGCAGCATCGGCAGATTATGGAATTTGTTCTGTGATAATCAGAGCTCAGCAGAGCGCGCCTGTTCCCATCTTTTCTTACGTGGTTCTGTCTTGGGTGTTCACTGTCTGAGTTCTCACTACTGTAACAGCAATTAATGTTGGGTTGGCTGTGTGTTTCTCTTAAGATTTGAGTTGCAAAGAATTGGCTCCACATAGCACTTGGTCATAAATGTCACAATCTAGTTTATGGACAACTTCACCTTCACAGCATTTATTTGAGTATCCAATTTGTTGCAATTTGATGTACTGTAAATGTTTCATGTGTTGTGTTTATGATTTTGAGTTTAGTCATAATAAATCAAATTGTTATTTTGGACAGAACTTTCATTCTGTTAATCGGTAGAGCAACCCTTTCATTTCTCACTATGTTACTGAAACTTTCCTTTATTTAATTAGTGTCTATCAAATTAAATTATTGCAGGTGCCAAACTCTTTTCTACTCCACTTGCAGGGTCGATTACAGTCAGTTCGCGTTTCTTCTTAATCCATGTGCAACAGCAAAAGCAGGGGTTAGAAAAGGGTGGCGGGGCTTAGAGCATCATTTCCATATGAAGATTCGAGAAGAATTTAGTGTTAAATACACTGCTAGCCCCGGCACCTCGCACACTTAAATGTGTACGAGGGTTGTCCAGAAAGTGATGCATCGCATCTTTTTTTTCTCATCCGAAAACAATGCTACGAATGCGAAACGTTGCGTATGTATTACTTGAAGTCTCCTGAGTGAGCGTGCCAAAGTTTCCCTCACTTCCGACAGACAGCGTAGCTGCACGACAGTTTCAATATGGCGTCTGTGGGTGACGAACGTTACAAGAAACTTGCCGTCACTGAATTTCTTACTGCAGAGAAAGAAACGGTGGAGAATATTCACAAACGCTTGTGCAAAGTCTATGGAGGATCTGCTGTTGACAAAAGTACAGTTTGTCGCTGAGCACGGAGGGTGACGTCATCAGAAGGCGGTTCGGCGAGCTCCACGATTTGCAGCGGTCGGGGAGACCATACACGTCTGTCACACCTGACATGTTGCAGCGAGCTGATGTTGTCATTCGCCATTAAAGGATACCATCCGTCGACGACATTTTGAGGACGATGAGGAGGTGATTCACACAGTGAAGCACTGGCTCCATCACCAGGACAAGGATTGGGGCCGACAGGGCTTACACGCCCTCGTTTCGCGCTGGAGGAAGGCCATAGACTGGGATGGAGATTACGTGGAAAAATAGGCTGTGTAGATAGAACACATTTCGTGTGTGTGATTCCCATTATGTTCAGTATAGAATTGTTGAAGAAAAAAATGAGGTGCATTACTTTCTGGGGAACCGTCGTAATCCTGGAATCGCTCGCTAGATTGAATCATCGACTAGTTGCTACGAACGCTATCCTATAGATACAACACTCTCTCCTACCACATAACTGTCTACTGTTGTAGTCGGCCGGCAAGCTTAGAGGTACTGTGCAGGCCCGTAATTAGTAAAGCTACAGTTTCGATGAGACTTCAACAGGATAACGATATATTTAGAGATGTAGGATCAAAGCGACGTGGAACAGTGGGTAGCACACTGGACTCGTATTTAGGAGGATGGTGGTTCAAATCCGCCTCCGGTCATCCAGGTTTACTTTTTCGTGATTTACCTAAATATATCCAGGAAAATGCCTTCTAGTTTTTTTTTTTAAAGGGCCACGGCCGATTTCCATCTCCATCCTTTCGTACTCCGAACTTGTGCTTCGTCTCTAATGAACGTGCTGTCGACGGTACGTGAAACTCTTTCATCCCTTCCTTGGTCCTTCTTTCCTTCTTTCCTCCCTTCCTTCCCCAGCCGCGTGGGATTAGCCGGGCGGTAGAAGGCGCTGCAGTCATGGACTGTGCGGCTGGTCCCGGCGGAGGTTCGAGTCCTCCCTCGGGCGTGGGTGTGTGTGTTAGTCCTTAGCATAGTTTAGGTTAAGTAGTGTGTAAGCTTAGGGACTGATGACCTTGGCAGTTAAGTCCCTTAAGATTCCACACACATTCGAACATTTTTTTCCTTCCCTAGGACTGAACACTATTGTCAGTAGTCCTAGAGGAAGTTATCACATCCTTGAACTGGGAAAACTAATACAGGATTAAATCTCAGTGGAACATACCCGAACCACCTTTATTTTGGAATGAATCGAAGTAAATGAAGCTTGCTTAAAACCAGGCCTGAAAATAAATTATAACAAATCTAACAGTACAGTAAATACAAATACACGTCTGTATACTATATTTCTCAAATGAATATTAAAGATATATTTTGTACGCTACCTCGGATATGACAGGCACGATGATTTGCCGATCCCTCACGCCGGAGATACCTAGGTGGTGGGATGTCTAATACAAATCTATGTACTTTCCCACAATTATTTTTCTTAAATGGAACCATCTCGTATTTTAGAAAAAATTTCCGTATTTATCTCACAAAGTTATATGTCATAATCTACTATCTTCCTAACTCCCTGCCTTCTACTCATAAATCGTTAGTTTCAAGATTTTCTTTTCTATAAGTATTTAAAGCTGCAACATTATTAATCCTTATCACAAAGAAGAAATATGAAATAAGTTTCACATGTTCACAGTACATGTAAAATTTCATATTGTGAAAATACGGTCTGTCTTAGTAATCAGGTGGCAGGTCGTCTATTAATGGCGGCAAACACAACAAACATGTTTCCAGTGAATTTCATGGTTTCCCGTGAATTCATTGTTGACTCTATGGAAACAAGGTCTGCCTCTGAACATCACGAGTACAGAACGTTATAATAGATATAAAAGGGAGGAAAACAATATATATATATATATATATATATATATATATATATATATATATATATATATATGTTAAAACTGAGGGAGATGACGTCTTCAAGGACATGATTAACATATGTCCTTATGCAGAAAAATGTTTACTTCCGATCAGTAGTGTTTATTAATTTATTTTCAATCTATTTCAGTGCAACTACGGCTTCATCTTCAAGCATTTTAGCACTGTGAAAGGCTTGATATGCAGAGAATTTATGAATAAACTTTCGCTATTTAAAACGGTCCCCATGGCAAACGACTAATCGTAGGCATGAAGCTTTGCGGAAAGATTTGTAAGGACTTACGGGAGAACAATAAGGAATAAACCACCAAAAGAATTAATTCCTATGTGAGAGGGTAACGTTTGTAAATTGCGTACCATGTTTACGTTCCAGTTTACAAACGTCGCTACGTGTGACGACCATCTGCATGCACGACATCCCGGAACCGCCCGAAACAACAACAACGGTGAACCATGGAATGTTCAGCCATCGTGACATGGCTCGTGCAATGCTTGAAAATCGCACACTGCGTCCAGCATTTTCAGCCATGGTAACAAACTTCTTCAAAGATCTGGGAGCAGCTGGCCATCGGCCTCTCCCATGTCGCCAGTTGATTCGAACTTACGAATCACGTTCGACAACCTCGGTACGGAAAGAGGATTTCTCCGGTGGTGGTGGTTAGTGTTTAACGTCCTATCGACAACCAGGTCATTAGAGACGGAGCGCAAGCTCGGATTAGGGAAGGATTGGGAAGGAAATCGGCCGTGCCCTTTCAAAGGAACCATCCCGGCATTGGCCTGAAACGATTTAGGGAAATCACGGAAAACCCAAATCAGGATGGCTGGAGACGGGATTGAACCGTTCTCCAGAATGCGAATCCAGTGTGCTAACCACTGCGCCACCTCGCTCGGTGGATTTCTACGTATCCCTTCAATGCGCCGATACTCGCAAAGAGCAGCAGCTGCAGCAGCACTGCTGCTCTCGTTTTGATAAAACAGCTTTACGACTGAAGCCCTGCCCACCTAGCCCAAACCCGTGTTGACTGTCTGCAACTGTGTCGCGCACTGATGTTTACACTACTGGCCATTAACATTGCTACACCTCGAAGATGACGTACTACAGACGCGAAATTTAACCGACAGGAAGAAGATGCTGTGATATGCAAATGATTAGCTTTTCAAAGCATTCACACAAGGTTGGCGCCGGTGGCGACACCTACAACGTGCTGACGCGAGGAACGTTTCCAACCGATTTCTCATACACAAACACCAGTTGACCGGCGTTGCCTGGTGAAACGTTGTTGTGATGCCTCGTGTAAGGAGGAGAAACGCGTACCATCACGTTTCCGACTTTGATAAGTCGGATTGTAGCCTATCGCGATTGCGGTTTATCGTATCGCGACGTTCCTGCTCGCGTTGGTCGAGATCCAATGACTGTTAGCAGAATTTGGAATCGGTGGGTACAGCAGGGTAATACGGAACGCCGTGCTGGATGCCAACGGCCTCGTATCACTGGCAGTCGAGATGACAGGCATCTTATCCGCATGGCTGTAACGGATGGTGCAGCCACGTCTCGATCCCTGACTCAACCGATGGGGACGTTTGCAAGACAACAACCATCTGCACGAGTAGTTCGACGACGTTTGCAGCAGCATGGACTATCAACTCGGAGACCATGGCTGCGGTTACCATTGACGCTGCATCACAGACGGAGCGCCTGCAATGGTGTACTCAGCGACCAACCTGGGTGCACGAATGATAAAACGTCATTTTTTCGGATGAATCCAGACTCTGTTTACAGCATCATGATGGTCGCATCCGTGTTTGGCGAAATCGCGTTGAACGCACATTGGAAGCGTTTATTCGTCATCGCCATACTGGCGTATCACCCGGCGTGATGGTATGGGGTGCCATTGGTTACACGTCTCGGTCACCTCTTGTTCGTATTGACGGCACTTTGAACAGTGGACGTTACATTTCAGATGTGTTACGACCCGTGGCTCTACCCTTCATTCGATCCCTGCGAAACCCTACATTTCAGCAGGATAATGCACGACCGCATGTTGTAGGATCTGTACGGGCCTTTCTGGATACAGAAAATGTTCGACTGCTGCCCTGGCTAGTACATTCTTCAGATCTCTCACCTATTGAAAAGGTGTGGTCAATGGTGGCCGAGCAACTGGCTCGTCACAATACGCCAGTCACTACTCTTGATGAACTGTGGTATCGTGTTGAAGCTGTATGGGCATCTGTACCTGTAAGCGCCATCCAAGCTCTGTTTGACTCAATGCCCAGGCGTATCAAGGCCGTTATTACGGCCAGAGGTGGCTTTTCTGGGTACAGATTACTCAGGACCTATGCACCCAATTTGAGTGAAAATGTAATCACATGTCAGTTCTAGTATAATACATTTGTCCAATGAATACCTGTTTATCATCTGCATTTCTTCTTGGTGTAGCAATTTTAATGGCCAGTAGTGTATGTTTCAACCCTACGTCGCTGTACCAGTACTTGCGCCTAAGCTCAAGTCAGGATACTAACACTACTAACAACGCAAATCCTGCAGCGCACAGGGCGAATATCATTCCTATAAACTCTGGTACCCATACGATAAATAGTTTTCCGTCTACACCGGCTCAAGCAGCGAAAGTTTCATTACAACCACCCTGTACCACAGCAACTACTGTACCCGGGCATCGTCTAAGGTAGTATCTCCTTATCACACAAGAGGACATTAATAGCATGCACTTGTAATGGTATATCACATCGATCAAACTGCTAAATTGCTTCAAGATGAAGCTGTAGTGATTCGAAATAGATTACAAATAAATTAAAATAATAAACAAATCTGAATGGAAGAAAACTAGTAAGAGTAATAGCTTTTGTTCTCTGTAACAATATATCACAAGTTCCGAATGCTATGGAAGCAACAAATAATTTACATCAAAACCTCTAGCCAAAGAAAGGGAACGAAAGTAAAGAACAAACCTAAGGGAATTATTTAATATCTTGTCAAGTTCATGAATCCTCAGTTAGGTTTTTTGATTCAATTATTTATTGATTCTTTTGAAAGCTTTGATATTTAACAATGTCTAAAAAAGTACCGCCCTGGCATCAAAATGTGCGCTGTAGCAGTAGACGTACTCGTAAGTGTTGCCTTACTCTTTCGGTGAAATCCTCAAGGACCGGCAGGCTGGCCTTATCCTCGAGGCTTTTTTTCATGTAGTTATCTCAACATGACTGAGGAAGCCATTGTAATGGCATGAATGACAAGGGAGCTGAAATCCATTCGGGCGTGCCAAAAAATGGCTGGGAACGCCGATCTCACAGCTGTGCTGTCCTACAGCTTGACGGTACTACATAGATTTCGTATCAGAACTGAGCCCGAAAGACGACGAAGGCGGGGGAGATACTCGCATGCCGGCTTATATATTGGTCAAGTCAAAAATGAGTTGCTGCAGGACATTACACAATGAAGAGCCAAAGAGACTCGTACAGCTGCCTAGTATCGTGTAGGTCCCGTGAGCACGCGGAAGTGCCGCAACATGTCTTGGCATTGACTCGACTAATGGCTGAAGTAGTGCTGGAGGGAACTGACTCCGTGAATCCTGCAGGGAAATCCACAAACCCGTAAGATTACGAGGGGGTGTCGATCACTTCTGAAGAGCACGTTGCAAGGCATCCCACATATGGTTAATAATGTTCATGTCTGAGGAGTTTGGTGCCCAGCGGAAGGGTTTTAAACAAAGAAGAGTGTTCCTGGAGCCACTCTGTAGCAATTCGGCACGTGTGGGGTGTCGCATTGTGCTGCTGTGATTGTCCAAGTCCGTCGGAATGCGCAAAGCACATGAATGGATGCAGGTGGTCAGACAGGATGCTTACGTACGTGTCGCCTGTCAGAGTCGTATCTAGACGTATCAGGGGTCCCATATCACTCCAACTGCAAACGCCCCACACCATTACAGAGCGCGCACCAGCTTGAACTGTCCTCTGCTAACATGCAGGGTCCATGGATTCATGACGTTGTCTCCATACCCGTACACATCCATCCGATCGATACAATTTGAAACGAGACTCGTCCGACCAAGCAAAATGTTTCCAGTCATCAACGGTCCAATGTCGGTGTTGACGGGCTCAGGCAGGGCGTAAAGCTTTGTGTCGTGCACTCATCAAGGGTCACGAATGGCCCTTCCTCTCCGAAAGCCCATATCGATGATGTTTCATCGAATGGTTCGCACGCTGACGGTTGTTTATTTCACAGGACTGAAATCTTGCAGCAATTTGCGAAAGGGTTGCACTTCTGTCACGTAGAAAAATTCTCTTCAGTCGTCGTTGGTCCCGTTCTTACAGGATCCTTTTCCGGCCGCAGCGATGTCGGAGATTTAATGTTTTACCGGATTTCTGATATTCCCGTGAAATGGTCGCATGTGATAATCCCCACTTCACCGCTACTTCGGAGATGCTGTGTCCCATTGTTCGTGCGTCGACTATAGCAACACGTTCAGATTCACTTAAAACTTGATAACCTGCCATTCTAGCAGCAGTAATCGATCTGTGCCAGACACTTTTTGTCTTACATAGGCGTTTCCGACCGCAGCGCCGTATTCTGCTGTTTATATATCTCTGTATTTGAATACGCATGCCTATCTCAGTTTCTTTGGCGCTTCAGTGTACCTGGGGACGCAAGCCAAGTTGAACTGCACAGGGCTTTTGAGCAGAGCTGCACGTAAGAGAGCATTCCTCACTGCTGCTCTCAATTTCAATGGCCGAAGCAGCAACAGAAAATACCACTGAAAGAGTGTTGTGTAATCAGGTACACTCGTGTCTAGATGTGTGTGTGAATGATGTCCTATGTAGTGTGCATCATATGTCACAGGAAAATCTCTGAAGTAAAAGGGATGGTGCAACCTACAGGTGGTTCTATATTTTCCACTTTAATTAAACAGAAATGAGTCATCTGATTCATGTGGGTTTTCCTCTGAGACCAGGCAGAGAACATCGAGCAAGATGACAATTGTCACTCTCACGGGCGCAAGAGTGATCTTGTGTCTTGACAATCTTGCAGGAAACATCTCACTGGTGGACAAGCCCGTGAAACCGCATATTTGAACACGAAATGAAAATCTTAATTTATCTAACCGACCTGATCGATTTGTTGTGGCAATAGTGATTGTAAGCTGATGAATGGTCTCTCCCCTTAACCTTATCTAGTCTATTCACAGGAAATCGCTTCTGTAATCACGCATCACGTTGTTATAACCTATAATAAATTAAAGAGCGTAGCCGATTAATATTCGACCAGTACCGCATATAATACTCGGCCTGTCATCAACCGTTACCGTTCCGTGCGTGTCTGCTTTAAATACAACGGCAAAGCAAATACGAACGTATCTGTCGATCTCGCTCTTGCACAGTCTTATTAATTCAAATTAAACAGTATCGAACTGCACGTGCCCAAGATCGATAAAAGGTAATGTAAGTCTGCCACTCCTCCATCTATTAACTTGCGAGTAGGACAACAACACGGTGGTGGGAGGAGGCGTGTAACTCGAAAGTAACGCAAATGCGTTTTGAACTAGAAGATTGACTGTAAATACATTATTGTGCTGTCTCTGTTAAAATCGGGCCTTTTAGACCTAATTAGCGCAGCATAATTGTATTTGTCCTTTGTGGCCTACACTACTCAATAACCTGAAAATGAAGAGCCTTTGTCGTAGACGCAATAATTTTCTATGACTCTGCCTCTGCTGCTGCCCATCTCGAAGTGCTGCATTGGGGTCTCCTTACCTCAGTTGCTATAAATTCTTACGGAAGATAATTGCTAGCACTGCTAGCGTGTGTATCGTAGCCCCTAAGCAAATTGCACTTAAAGTAAATGGAGTATGTTTTGTATGAAGCAGATCTTAAATATTGAAACATGGAGATAAAGTATGCGCGGCAGAATCTGTGAACAAAAGGAAAAGTGTAAGTTAAGTATTTTATAAATCCTCAGCAACTGTAGTCGTATATAACGAAATGATAAGCAACTAGTTGCATAAAAGAATTTAATTTCTTTACCCGTGGCTGACAGTCGCAAATAATGCGATAGGTATAACTTTCTGAAGAAGGGCACTAAGTGCCAGAAATCGGTAAGGAAATTAAATTTCTTTTCTGCACCTGGTCAGTTATTATTTCATTATATATGAAATGTGTAAGGTAATGAATTTTATGAAGACGAAATAAATGATAAATCCAGTATAATATATAAATAAAGAAGAGGCATTAAAATAACTGTTACGGTTAAAGACAAATATCGGGTCCGAACATTTAACACTGCCTCTAAATATAATAACACAAGAACTCGTAAAAATAAATTTACAAAATTCTGAAAAATAACCTTTTGAGTGAGAGTATCTGTTTGCAAGTCAATTGAACTTACTGATGATTAGTTCATATACGGATATCGGGCCGGCCGCTGTGGCTGAGCGTTTCTAGGTGCTTCAGTGTGGAACCGCGAGACCGCTATGTCGCAGGTTCGAATCCTGCCTCGGGCATGGATGTGTGTGATGTCCTTAGGTTAGTTAGGTTTAAGTAGTTCTAAGTTGTAGGGGACTGATGACCTCAAATGTTAAGTCCCATAGTGCTCAGAGCCATTTGAACAGTTTTTTAAACGGATATCGGTAACCACATGTTCTTACGAGATCAAAAGCGAGATCAAGGGCATAAAGTTTTCGATAGCAAGTCCGAATGCCAAATATAATGCGTAAAGGACAGAATTTGCGTAACTCCAACACTTTGTGTTTTCCAAATATGTGAATATAACCTGAATGCTCGCAGCTTGCTGCAGTTTCACCATTATGCTGAAAGTACAGCAATAAAGGAATAGCGCAGTAGGCAGTACAGTTGAAGAGGAATGGACATCTCTAAAAAGGGCCATCACAGAAGTTGGGAAGGAAAACATAGGTGCAAAGAAGGTAGCTGCGAAGAAACCATGGGTAACAGAAGAAATACTTCAGTTGATTGATGAAAGGAGGAAGTACAAACATGTTCCGGGAAAATCAGGAATACAGAAATACAAGTCGCTGAGGAATGAAATAAATAGGAACTGCAAGGAAGCTAAGAAGAAATGGCTGCAGGAAAAATGTGAAGACATCGAAAAAGATATGATTGTCGGAAGGAGAGACTCAGCATACAGGAAAGTCAAAACATCCTTTGATGACATTAAAAGCAACGGTGGTAACATTAAGAGTGCAACGGGAATTCCACTGTTAAATGCAGAGGAGAGAGCAGATAGGTGTAAAGAATACATTGAAAGCCTCTATGAGCGTGAAGATTTGTCTGATGGGATAGAAGAAGAAACAGGAGTCGATTTAGAAGAGATAGGGGATCCAGTATTAGAATCGGAATTTAAAAAAGCTTTGGAGGACTTACGGTCAAATAAGGCGGAAGGGATAGATAACATTCCATCAGAATTTCTAAAATCATTGGGGGAAGAGGCAACAAAACGACTATTCACGTCGGTGTGTAGAATATATGAGTCTGGCGACATACCATCTGACTTTCGGAAAAGCATCATCCACACAATTCCGAAGACGGCAAGAGCTGACAAGTGCGAGCATTATCGCACAATCAGCTTAACAGCTCATGCATCGAAGCTGCTTACAAGAATAATATACAGAAGAATGGAAAAGAAAATTGAGAATGCGCTAGGTGACGATCAGTTTGGCTTTAGGAAAAGTAAAGGGACGAGAGAGGCAATTCTGACGTTACGTCTAATAATGGAAGCAAGGTTAAAGAAAAATCAAGACACTTTCATAGGATTTGTCGACCTGGAAAAAGCGTTCGACAATATAAAATGGTGCAAGCTGTTCGAGATTCTGAAAAAAGTAGGGGTAAGCTATAGGGAGAGACGGGTCACATACAATATGTACAACAACCAAGAGGGAATAATAAGAGTGGACGATCAAGAACGAAGTGCTCGTATTAAGAAGGGTGTAAGACAAGGCTGTAGCCTTTCGCCCCTACTCTTCAATCTGTACATCGAGGAAGCAATGATGGAAATAAAAGAAAGGTTCAGGAGTGGAATTAAAATACAAGGTGAAAGGATATCAATGATACGATTCGCTGATGACATTGCTATCCTGAGTGAAAGTGAAGAAGCATTAATTGATCTGCTGAACGGAATGAACAGTCTAATGAGTACAGAGTATAGTTTGAGAGTAAATCGGAGAAAGACGAAGGTAATGAGAAGTAGTAGAAATGAGAACAGCGAGAAACGTAACATCAGGATTGATGGTCTCGAAGTCAATAAAGTTAAGGAATTCTGCTACCTAGGCAGTAAAATAACCAATGACGGACGGAGCAATGAGGACATTAAAAACAGTCTCGCTATGGCAAAAAAAGCATTTCTGGCCAAGAGAAGTCTACTGATATCAAATACCAGCCTTAATTTGAGGAAGAAATTTCTGAGGATGTACGTCTGGAGTACAGCATTGTATGGTAGTGAAACATGGACTGTGGGAAAACCGGAACAGAAGAGAATCGAAGCATTTGAGATGTGGTGCTATAGACGAATGTTGAAAATTAGGTGGACTGATAAGGTAAGGAATGAGGAGGTTCCATGCAGAATCGGAGAGGAAAGGAATATGTGGGAAACGCTGATAAGGAGAAGGGACAGGATGATAGGACATCTGCTAAGACATGAGGGAATGACTTCCATGGTACTAGAGGAAGCTGTAGAGGGCAAAAACTGTAGAGAAAGACAGAGATTGGAATACGTCAAGCAAATAATTGAGGACGTAGGTTGCAAGTGCTACTCTGAGATGAAGAGGTTAGCACAGGAAAGGAATTCGTGGCGGGCCGCATCAAACCAGTCAGTAGACTGATGACCAAAAAAAAAATCTGGAAGAACGCACCTATATCAAATACACAAGACGAAAATCTAAATCACTTCGGTGCGCTGCGTAGGGAGAGAGTGCCTTGTGCTTAAAAGTGCACGAGGCATCCACCCGAAAAATACGCGCCCAGGCACAACAGGCACAACAGCGCCGGTCAAGGGTTTGGCAATTGCCAATTGCCGCAGAGACACCTACCGTTCCTGTTTGCTCCACCGGACAGGGTCGGCTATTGTCGGATCGCCTGCGAATTGACAAGTGACTCACGGGCAGTGCACGGGTGCACGATTTATGAAAGGCGCTGGAGACATGGCGACAACTTTTCTTCTTCTTGAGAATTATCTATGGTGGCGCCGCTTCTCTGGCCGCAGTCGCCATCTTCTTGTGGCCTGGCTTTTCTTAATATAAAAATATTTCTTGCTCCTATCGCGTCCTCCACATCATATTTGCATTTGCGTCGAGGGTGTCCCCTTTTCTTCCTCAGGAATGGTACCTATCGTAGTATCCTATTTGGTATCCTATCTTCATTCATCCTAACCACATGACCAGACCACATCAGCTGTTTTTGTTGGGTGTCGTCACAGATATCCCCATCCATTGTAGGATTATGTCATTTTTTGGACTATGGTCTTACACTTTCTCTCCTTTGTTGATCTTCTTACATTTTTGTTCCACATAACAGATTTCATTGACCTCGTTGCAGCTCGCCCTTTTATAATCCTACTAGTGACTTCATCATTACTTATGCTGTGTTTATTAGGTTGTTCGCCTTGTCCACACTTACAACAACTTCTCTATCCACCTCCATATAATTTACCTTTCCCATTCCAGTGGCTATTTACTCATTCTTCCGTGTTCATCTTCATGCCAGCCATTATGTATTTCTCTTTAAGCTTTCTTATCATATAGCTCAGATCAGCTTCATCTTCTGCAAGTCATCTACAATCTACAGTCTAAATTTCTTGCCGTCCGCTATTGTCGCCTAGCCTAGCATTTACTATGCCAAGTCTGCAAGTCTGCAGGATCGCCCCTAGATACAGCTTAAAGGTAGGTGACAGCCCACATCCCTCCCGCAGACTCATATTCACATCAAATTTTTCTGTCCGACTATTCCCAAACCATACTCTCGCTGTGTTATTTTCGTGTCATTTCAAGTCAGACTTTAGCGATCTTCGTTACAACTCTACCTGTTTCAAATTTTCCCACAGTTTGTTCGTGGGTACATTATCATATTCATTGCTTCAGTCAATGCAACATGCATCTTCAATTCAACCTTTGTGCATTTTTCACGTATTAGTTTCATTGTGAAGGAGTTGTTCATTACCGGCCTTCCTGCTCAGAGTCCTAGTTGCTCTTCTTGCTGCTTCTGATTTGTTCGTTTCTCCACCAGATCTTTTAAGTACCTTCTAGTATAGCCTTCTAACAAAAGGGATCACTGTCAGTCCCCTATAGTTACTGTATTGGGCTCTGTTTGACCCTCTCCTGAACACCAGTGTTACGTTGTCCATTCTGAGCTAACATCTCTGTTTAATACTCTGAGCGAACATCTTCTCTATTTAATAATCTTTCTAACTGCTTACTTAGCATCTCTAACAATTTCGGTGGCACAAACTTCACCAGTTCTTTATATATTAATTCATACCCAGGAGCCTTCTTCCCATTACTGCTCCTCGCAAGCTCTAAAGGCCACAACTTCCGTTGTTGCACACTCACATTACCTACTTTTCACGAATCAACTAATAAGCTGTACTCACCGTAAACACAGAATATTGTTAAGATCTATGCAGTTCCGCCCCATAAATTCAATATTGACATATATACATACCTATTAGTCTAAAAAAGTGTCGAAAGCGAGTTAATAAAAAAAATGGAGAAAAATTAAAATAGTTTATAATGTATATAAAAAACAGCTACCAGCCACATGTATGGTTTAAAAAATTTTTTTATTATCTTCAGACCATGACCGGTTTCGGATTTTCCTTTACAAATCCATCTTCAGATGGCAGATTACACGCATTCTTAGTTGGACCTAGTTTTGTTTGTGTTATTCGTTTGCTGCACTGGGAAAGAAAAGAAATATTTTGTTGTCATATCGGTAATGGTATTTTTACGAAAGATTTACTTCTTTTACAAGATCTAATTGCTCATGAGATGGTTTTTATAAACATTAGTAAACTTGCAGGTTAGTGTACTTACGAGCTGTGTAGTTCTGCCTGACGAAATATTCGTGCGTTTATGTTTTCGAACAGCTTGCGTTCGAAAACATAAACGCACGAATATTTCGTCAGGCAGAACTACACAGCTCGTAAGTACACTAACCTGCAAGTTTACTAATGTTTATAAAAACCATCTCATGAGCAATTAGATCTTGTAAAAGAAGTAAATCTTTTGTAAAAATACCATTACCGATATGACAACAAAATATTTCTTTTCTTTCCCAGTGCAGCAAACGAATAACACAAACAAAACTAGGTCCAACTAAGAATGCGTGTAATCTGCCATCTGAAGATGGATTTGTAAAGGAAAATCCGAAACCGGTCATGGTCTGAAGATAATAAAAAAATTTTTTAAACCATACATGTGGCTGGTAGCTGTTTTTTATATAAATTATAAACCTTAAGTACAACAGCCACGTTTCTCAACATGTCGTCTTTCGACAAAATAGCGTTAGAATTAAAATAGTGGTTTTAATGCTTCAGGTGTTATACATAGTTTCCCCACCTTCAGCACCACGCATAGAATTTTCATACAAACGTGAAACTGGCAGAAAAAGTCCTCTGGGATGTTGTTCAACTAGCACATTGGCTCGAATGTCTGTTATGCCATGTGAATTTCTGCCTTTTTTCGTCTTGTGTTAGGGAGGTATTGATAGCACCAAGTCTCACCACGTAAGATTTTTTTCTCAGGAAAGTTCACGTTGTTCATTTTTGTGAGTCATGGCGTGCTGGACAAACTTTGGACACATTTTTCTCTTTTTGTAAACATTCTGGATAATGTTGCTCCATTGCGATTTGCAACACAACAACGTTGACAGAGTTGCGCTCTACCAAAACGGCGGATCGGTAGTTTTGTTAAAGTATATACAATACGTAGAATTGCTGGTAGTATTGGTGGTATTGGTAGCGTTGGTAAGGTAAGGAACGTAAGTGAACCTTTCAGACGGAAACTATGAGCCGACGACTTCTGTTTGTTTTTTGTTTGTTCAGTGTTTTGGTTGTGCATGGTGTGTTTTATATCCTTACATTTTGTAAGTAATAAAAATTAGTTCATCGAGTAGCTTCCCCTCCTTTAAGCAGTTACTTCTGGTGGAAGTACATTTTACATGCACAAATATAAAAAAATGTATGTAGTTGTTATTTTGTACTCAATACAATGATCTTCATGATGATCAAAGGCGAGAGTTTTCTGTTATTATTGACAAGCATGAGGGTTGTTCATGAATAACAGAAACATTTTTTATATAAACTCGAGAAAGAATTGCAGCGATGTTTGATATGTTTTGTTTTGGGCTTTTTATCTAAATTCTACCTTTTTTTGAGGAAATTGCGTGCTCTAGCGTTACATGATAAATGTGTATCTTTTTTATTTTTACTACAAAATACCACTGTTTCACGTCGAAAATCAACAATTTTCGAATAAAACCTGAACTAAACATCGATATTTCGATTTTGCTATAAACACTGTGTATTTTAAGCAACAGAGAGCATCATTATTATGTATAATAGGAATGTTCCATAAATTACGCGCCCCTTTATGTAACATCACTGTTTCTAGGCGGTTTACTATTTCCGGTTTCGATGGGAATTTGATAAGAAACTGTAACAACACACCTAACGTGCAAGTAACGCGGTTGCGATCTTAGCTGATCAAGGCTACTAGGAAAGCTACAGTAGTCCACATAGCCTACAGTAGTTCTCCAGTTCTAGTTGACTTATCAGGGTCGCACGTCCACTGCTTAACGCTGCCTGCTTACAAGTGACTCATCGAATGCAAATCTGTTAATAATTGCTAGTTCAAGCTGACACCCTTTTAACTGCGCAGTCGCCGCTTATACGGAAGGACTTAAATCGCTCTCGAAACGTTTTGGATAAACGGTGTACATTCGTACACTGCCACTCAGCTTTGAAATACACATAAACTGTAACAGTAATTACAAAGAAAAATGTAAAAACTAGAACGCAGCATTTGCTTATTTGTTTATCGCATGGAAATGAGACCCATACGGAGTTTTTCACCTAGCATGCAGGTGTGTGTGGAAACGCATATATCGTATAGGCAGGCGTCAAGCACTGCATGACGCAGCGGCCAATTGCACAGATAGTTCAGCTGGTCGTATGCTGGTTTTAGCCCAAGAAGAAACTAAGCGGCCGGCCGATGTGGCCGAGCGGTTCTAGGCGCTACAGTCTGGAACCGCACGACCGCTACAGTCGCAGTTTCGAATCCTGCCTCGGGCATGGATGTGTGTGATGTCCTTAGGTTAGTTAGGTTTAAGTAGTTCTAAGTTCTAGGGGACTGATGACCTCAGAAGTTAAGACCCACAGTGCTCAGAGCCATTTGAACCATTTTTGAAACGAAGCGGATAAGGGTCGGCCTCGAGAAGAGCTCCCCTGAAATTAATCCACCATTTAACAGTTCAGAGTCGAGTGACGGCAACTTCTGCTTAGAAAGTTATTCACAGACTCTGAAGCTTCGCAACAGCACACGCCGCTAATGTTTCTGTCTCAGTATTACTGCGTGGTATCGATGGTAACCCCTAAAAACACTTCATAATTACGTCGCAGATGCATTGACGGATTGAGGGTTTCCATTTCCCTGCATAAATTTTTGTTCACTGAAAAAAGTTGCCATATTTTGTCGTATATCTCTCAGATGTTATAGTTCAGTAAAATAAGATCAGTCTCATAATTCTTGTTTGCCCTAACTGCACGCCACACTCCTGTTTTAATATTATGAAAACGCCTGTGGTGTAAATGAGCATCTGCGCTTCAACTCTTGTTGTTCTGCCGGTTCACGAACTCCCATAAATGCAGCCATCCTTCATAAGGAAAATGAGCGTTTCAGGATCGACCTCGACATCACGCACAGAGTTCAGTAGCCAATACTGACAAATGGTTCAAACGGCTCTGAGCACTATGGGACTTAACTGCTGAGGTCATCAGTCCCATAGAACTTAGAACTACTTAAACCTAACTAACCTAAGGACATGACACACATGCATGCCCGAGGCAGGATTCGAACCTGCGACCTTAGCGGTCTCGCGGCTCCAGACTGTAGCACCTAGAACCACTCGGCCACCCCGGCCGGTTACCAGTAATATGTGAAGAGGTCGGGCGATGCATCACCTTTACTTCGCTGTGTCTGAAGAGAGTGGGTGTTCTGGGTTTCCTGCAGACACAGTTCTGTTGCTATTTGCTTAACAGGTGCATCGCAGTGAAGGAGTTAAATGGCGTAGAAACGGGAAATGTACTCCAAAGTTGGAGTACTCGGAACACTCTGATTCTCGGGTGTAAGACGTCTAAGTTACAGACAAATTTACCTAGAAATACTGACAGTGTACGGACCAACGTAGCGTTGCGTCCAATAATACTGAACTGGACGCTACAATTTGAGAGCAAGACTACTCAGACGTGGCTCATTCTGATCGGGAAGGAAGGCCATCAACAACGACCGCAGACGACAATTTCCAGGCAGTCGAGAAACTGTGATTCTTGAAATTTTCCCGGCGTAAAGAGTATTCCATCAAGTTTCGAGACTCCAGCTCGATGACGTCAACTTCTCACCCCGATATTTCGGCTGACAACCATTCAGCCATCTTCAGGAGAGTATTTCGCACTGGAAATTCCTAGTAGACATCGCTAAATTTACACGAGAAACTGGCGCGGAGGCGCGTGCTCAAAGGCAGCCGCTACGTGGGCGACCTCTGCCGAATTTGGCGTCCTGTTCAAATATTGCTCCATCTAAGGCGCGCAGGCACACGTATGATGACGACATTGCTAGAGCGCTCTATGTCGGAATGCAGGATCGCGGAGTTGAAATTCAGATTACAAATCAATAAAATTAACTGTTATTAGACGCGTCATTAGTCGTAAAGTGTTTTCTTTTTGAAAATATGAAAGAAATTACCGGGTCACACACCTCGCCCCGTTGAAAGCCGCCATCACGACTAATAAGGTCTTCTGACAGACGTATTTCGACCGATTTGCGTAATAATTGAATCCCAGAAGGATCTCCTGGAGGCAAATTAATCCATGGAATGTCCTGTGGAGATACAATGCTCGACTATGGCTGACTTACTGCGCTGCGCAAGCTGAGTGTGGCGATTATGTTCAACGTGTCTTTCACGCACTGTGCGCGTTGCCTGACCAATTTAGGATTTGCAACAATGGCAAACAATTCTGTAGATTCCAGTCTTCCGCATTCCCAGATCTTCCTTTACCGGACCGAGAAGGGGACATGTCTTTTTTAGGAGGGCGGAAGATTACTTTGACATGTCGTTTCCTTAACATTCCGTCTAATTTCGATGAAATATTGCCGCCATATGGCAGGAACGGCTTGAACTGACTCTTTTCCTCTTGATTTTGTGGATGGTCACGCTTCTTTCCCCTTAAAGCTCTGCTGATCTGATGCGGAGAATATCCATTATCTTTGAACACTGATTGTAGGTGCTGCACCTTCTTTGAAAGGCTGTCTCCCTCAGGCACAACACGTGTACCATGCACCAACGTTGGAGGGACATCCATAGTTTGTGATGGCCGGTGGCAGCTAGATGCCTGCAAATACAGCTATGTATGCGTGGGCTTACGGTAAACGGAATTCCTCAATAATCTTCCGACTTCCCGTTTGACCAAAACATCCGGAAACGGGTGAGAATTTTCTTCCTCCACTTCCATCGTGACTTTGATATTCTCGTGGACTGACTTCAGCCGCTGGAGAAAGCGGGACAGTTGTTCTTCACCGTGAGGCCACACTACAGAAGTATCATCAACATATCGCCGGAACACTTTTGGTTTAACTTCTGCCAGATCAAGTGCCCTCTCCTCAAAGACTTCCCTAAAAAAAGTTTTCCACCGGAGGGGAGAGAGTAGGCCTACTACCCAAGACAACACCGTCAGTTTGCTGTTGGATAAAAAGTAGGGTGAGGAAAGGGCATAAAAAAGAGGCCTGTTATATCGGCTTCGAACTTACTGCTGATGAGCGACAATGAATCTATGAGAGGGACCTTAGTGGAGACTGAGGCGACAACGAAGCTTATTGATAAGTCAGACTCACTGAGTCCAAGTGACCTCAGTATATTAATAACGTCACCGGATGCGAGCACGTCCATGTAAAGTCTCAGTAAAGATGCAATGTGTCTAGCTAAGTTATACGTCATGATGGCGAGATTTACACAGAAGGACGTAATAGATGATCTTCTTTGTATCTTTGGAAGACCACTTACAAGTTGCGAGAAGATTAAGACCCCACAGTTCTGTTCCACCAAGGTTATGTGACCTTCCAATACTACTGAAAGTGTTTGCAACGCAGGAATATTTGGCATGAACACCCGTCGTCTCAAGACAAATAAAACAAGAGTGTTTTTCTTTCTCTCTCACTCTCTTCATTTTTTTTTTTTTTTTTTTTTTTTTGAAACGTGAGAAACGTGTGATTTCTATGATGTTACAGCACATGTTGTTGCACATCTGTGTTTGCAACACAGGAGAATTTAGCACAACTACACTCCTGGAAATGGAAAAAAGAACACATTGACACCGGTGTGTCAGACCCACCATACTTGCTCCGGACACTGCGAGAGGGCTGTACAAGCAATGATCACACGCACGGCACAGCGGACACACCAGGAACCGCGGTGTTGGCCGTCGAATGGCGCTAGCTGCGCAGCATTTGTACACCGCCGCCGTCAGTGTCAGCCAGTTTGCCGTGGCATACGGAGCTCCATCGCAGTCTTTAACACTGATAGCATGCCGCGACAGCGTGGACGTGAACCGTATGTGCAGTTGACGGACTTTGAGCGAGGGCGTATAGTGGGCATGCGGGAGGCCGGGTTGACGTACCGCCGAATTGCTCAACACGTGGAGCGTGAGGTCTCCACAGTACATCGATGTTGTCGCCAGTGGTCGGCGGAAGGTGCACGTGCCCGTCGACCTGGGACCGGACCGCAGCGACGCACGGATGCACGCCAAGACCGTAGGATCCTACGCAGTGCCGTAGGGGACCGCACCGCCACTTCCCAGCAAATTAGGGACACTGTTGCTCCTGGGGTATCGGCGAGGACCATTCGCAACCGTCTCCATGAAGCTGGGCTACGGTCCCGCACACCGTTAGGCCGTCTTCCGCTCACGCCCCAACATCGTGCAGCCCGCCTCCAGTGGTGTCGCGACAGGCGTGAATGGAGGGACGAATGGAGACGTGTCGTCTTCAGCGATGAGAGTCGCTTCTGCCTTGGTGCCAATGATGGTCGTATGCGTGTTTGGCGCCGTGCAGATGAGCGCCACAATCAGGACTGCATACGACCGAGGCACACAGGGCCAACACCCGGCATCATGGTGTAGGGAGCGATCTCCTACACTGGCCGTACACCACTGGTGATCGTCGAGGGGACACTGAATAGTGCACGGTACATCCAAACCGTCATCGAACCCATCGTTCTACCATTCCTAGACCGGCAAGGGAACTTGCTGTTCCAACAGGACAATGCACGTCCGCATGTATCCCGTGCCACCCAACGTGCTCTAGAAGGTGTAAGTCAACTACCCTGGCCAGCAAGATCTCCGGATCTGTCCCCCATTGAGCATGTTTGGGACTGGATGAAGCGTCGTCCCACGCGGTCTGCACGTCCAGCACGAACGCTGGTCCAACTGAGGCGCCAGGTGGAAATGGCATGGCAAGCCGTTCCACAGGACTACATCCAGCATCTCTACGATCGTCTCCATGGGAGAATAGCAGCCTGCATTGCTGCGAAAGGTGGATATACACTGTACTAGTGCCGACATTGTGCATGCTCTGTTGCCTGTGTCTATGTGCCTGTGGTTCTGTCAGTGTGATCATGTGATGTATCTGACCCCAGGAATGTGTCAATAAAGTTTCCCCTTCCTGGGACAATGAATTCACGGTGTTCTTATTTCAATTTCCAGGAGTGTATTTGTGCTACAAGGATGGACTGACACTGATTTACAGTTTAAGGGTCTGGTGTGTATTGAATGTAGTGGTAGACGTTTGGTTCTGTGACTACGAAGAAGTCGATAAACCAAAGAAATCGTAATCGCTCGTCAGTCCATGTGTGTCAGCGGAACCGTTCACTGTAGCAATGGATGATGTGGTCATAGAGACGTGTGTAGGTAACGTATTTGTATCCTGGAGTTTAGGGCGAGGTTGAGGCAGTGGTAGTTGTAATTATTGAGACGTTACTGCGGTTCTAACATGGACAATAATGACATGTCGAACTAATTACCTTTCGAAGTCTGCCGGAATAAGTTTTTTTTTTGTGCGGAGAAAACAGGATTTCAAATCCTCCTCCAGCCAAAGCGATTTCGATTTCTCGCAGTGAGCTTGAATTCCGGGGTGAATTCTTTGGGAAGGAAACGGACGCTTTCACGTCCAATACCAGTCCTATCCGAACTTGTAAAGCTCGCGTTACGCTCTAATCTGCTGGCCTTCTCGCGTCCATCAGACTTGCACAGTGGCGGCTGCCCCGCCCCACTGGTTCGCTGCCGATGTCGGCGATAAGAGCAGCAGGACACTCGAGCCGGTCCCCCGCCCTCTCCACGGGCAGCTGCGAGCCGATGTCGACAAACACTGACTCATTGCGCCACCACTCCGCTGATAAAACCCGGCCGCGCTGCGGGCCCATTTGTAAAACTGGCACATCAGACCAAATCCTACCAAAACTCGGACAGTACTACGCAAACGTAGAAACCTAAGTCTCAAAATCGACAATGACTGACACTTCGGGGCACCCTCTCGGTAATGACCAACACAGCAAAATACAGGGTGATTCAAAAAGAATACCACAACTTTAAAAATGTGTATTTAATGAAAGAAACATAATATAACCTTCTGTTATACATCATTACAAAGAGTATTTAAAAAGGTTTTTTTTCACTCAAAAACAGGTTCAGAGATGTTCAATATGGCCCCCTCCAGACACACGAGCAATATCAACCCGATACTCCAACTCGTTCCACACTCTCTGTAGCATATCAGGCGTAACAGTTTGGAAAGCTGCTGTTATTTCTCGTTTCAAATCATCAATGGTGGCTGGGAGAGGTGGCCGAAACACCATATCCTTAACATACCCCCATAAGAAAAAATCGCAGGGGGTAAGATCAGGGCTTCTTGGAGGCCAGTGATGAAGTGCTCTGTCACGGGCTGCCTGGCGGCCGATCCATCGCCTCGGGTAGTTGACGTTCAGGTAGTTACGGACAGATAAGTGCCAATGTGGTGGCGCTCCATCCTGCTGAAATATGAATTGTTGTGCTTCTTGTTCGAGCTGAGGGAACAGCCAACAAATGCTTGCTGGATGCGTGCTACATTTTCATCACTCGTTCTCGGCCGTCCAGAACTTTTCCCTTTACACAAACACCCATCCTCTGTAAACTGTTTATACCAACGTTTAATACACCACCTATCAGGAGGTTTAACACCATACTTCGTTCGAAATGCACGCTGAACAACTGTCGTCGATTCACTTCTGCCGTACTCAATAACACAAAAAGCTTTCTGTTGAGCGGTTGCCATCTTGGCATCAACTGACGCTGACGCCTAGTCAACAGCGCCTCAAGCGAACAAATGTACAACTAAATGAAACTTTATAGCTCCCTTAATTCGCCTACAGATAGTGCTTAGCTCTGCCTTTTGTCGTTGCAGAGTTTTAAATTCCTAAAGTTGTGGTATTCTTTTTGAATCACCCTGTATTTAGTCGTCCAACTGCACAAATATCTTCAAAACCCGCATAAAACAGGACAAAAACTTACGAAAATAATTCGCTTTCATGGGTGCTCTGAATCTACTGCAGTACACGCAGAGACATTTCTAAGACCTGTGAGGAAACACGCAGCAGCACCATTAGCAGGACTACCACAACCAAGCATCACCAGACTATGTACCACGCAGAGATTAATACTCAGAGGTACTCTGAGACTTGACTAAAACACAGCCTCTGACATGGTCTACGGAGCAGTAGGGGATCATCCCAGACTACCACAACCATATAGTCACCAACAGACTGGACATGATGGACATACTGTCTACGTTGCCCTGACAAACAGCCAAAGAAATGCATAAATACATCTACTCTCCTAGGACCGTAGTCAGAAAGACACGTGATGATGATTCAGAGGTCATTAATTACGAGACACTGAGACTGACGACGGACAACCCATCTCCTCCACATTTCCTAGAACGTGAGGTAGCAGATAATGACAAAGACTAACAGAAAAATGTCAATAGCAGCTGCAGATGCTAGTGTAAGACAAACCAGTCCAGACAAAACAGAAACTGTAAAAATACAAGACTGAAAAAAATAGCACACACTGTAAAATTTGTATACCTGGCCTAAAGTACTTGTACACACACACACACACACACACACACACACACACACACACATGCACGCACGCACGCAAACACGCACACATACACACACTCAAAAATTGTTAAATATGTATTCCCTTCTACACACATATAAAGACATAAAAAAACAGCTGTAGAAACAAAAAACTGTTACGAACAAAGTGTTATGGATAAAACTGCAAATATATCTATTGATGACTGAGGACTGTGTTCTGAACAGCATTGCATCAGCATTTACTACATATGCTTTTAGGTTGGCTAGTATCTCCAAGTATGCATGTCACAAGCAAGTTATCAATGTTTATTTTCTGCTGGGTAATATGTCAGGTGCTGAAGTGTTCAGGAGTGGACGCAAAACGGGTCGTCTACACTTCACGGCATAGTTACGACTGCGCGGGAAACATCAGATAATATATTATGCGACGTGTTTGTAGGAAGACCGTTAGCCACAGAGAAAAAAGAACTAAGGCTCTGAAGTGGCTACATATTGAGGTACCAATTATCAAAATATTTGTACCTATACTCCTAACACCCTACATGTACACTGTACCACACGTGTACAACCTAATATTACATTTAAACTCAATAATAATAATACCACACCAAAAAGCCTCATAACGCTATGCAATTTAAACGATTGAAACTATTATAAAGTAATCAATAGAAGACAGTATTAAATATCAGCTTCTAAGTTGGACTATATGAAAGTTTGTAAAAGAAAAGTGAAAACGGAAAATTACTTTTAATAAATGTACAGCCCATCAGCATTGCTCTGTGGCCCAAGAGGTGGAAGCTACGGTTTCACGACGAGCTGCTTCTTGTATTCGCCAGAAATTACAATGACGCACTGCAGTGACATCTACAGTGCAAGCAATATCGCAACAAATAATGATCGAGTCATTCCAAACGCACTGTGATGTATCGTACTGACAATAGAATCTTCATTTCCTTTGTTAAGTTGTCTCTTTGTCTAGAATCTCTCGTCAAAGAAATTAGGATAAGCAACATTAATGTTATGAGTGTAAATACATGATTTTTTAAGTTAATTATGACTAAGCTCAGTCAAGGAAACTAGTCAGCGTTGAAATACGGGATATCGTGACGTAATATTACAACGTATATTAGGACTCAAAAAATTTCCAGAAATAATAATTTTTTACCTGAAACTCAAAAGATTATCAAAAATTTCACCAGTCATTACTACAAACGCCGGCCGGAGTGGCGGAGCGGTTCTAGGCGCTACAGTTTGGAGCCGCGCGACCGCTGCGATCGCAGGTTCGAATCCTGCCTCGGGCATGGATGTGTGTGATGTCCTTAGGTTGGTTAGGTTTAAGAAGTTCTAAGTTCTAGGGGACTGATGACCGCAGAAGTTAAGTCTCATAGAGCTCAGAGCCATTTGAACCATTACGACAAATTTGGTTGACCTTCAAGTTTACGTGAAGAGACTGAGACACGAACGATCGGCGCAAGAGCTACTCAACCTTCAGGAAAAGCTGAAAACAACTACCGGCTGGTTAGAAGAGACGGAAAAAATGCAAGGGGAAAGTTGATAGAACCGACATAAATGATTAAGCGAATTGTGTCCATTAAAATACAAATGAGAAATTAAGGAACTACCCAAACAAGCACTCTATTAAACTGCGGAAAATTTTTGTAGAAGGGCGACGAAGCAGAACTGAGAATTTGAAAATGTGGAAGGAATACAGAATGAAATACATAATCCTGAGGTAACAAAAAAATTGTAGAAAGTTCAGTTTTCCGTCGAAAACCTATGGCTATAAATTATACCTGTTACACACGGACTTTCTCCTGATAATCCTTGTACTCATCTTGACGTCAAATGTTCGATTTGAATGTGTGAATACATTCGTGAAACAAAGAATATGAGTTGCCATAAAGTGTGCTCACGTACTGTAATTCTATGTATAAATTACTCAGCGAACAGCTGGGACTGATCTCCAGTGGCAGTCAGCAAAATATCTTATCTAGCGTGACAGACCTTTACAAGAGACTACATAGCGTAATGTGTTACTTGGCGTCAAAGTGGTTCAAAGTAAGATTACACAACTATAAATAAGGTGAAAGATCTCTCCTTTGTCACAAGATACGTTTGCTTATCTTTTGAGAAGAAAGACGAATCTCCAAGTTTTAAGGACACATCCTCTATCGCGCTTGCCAATCATATGATCTCAACATCTCAAACGTATGTCGTGGCAGACGAATGATGCAACCTAAATACGGGTCTTCCTTGAAACTTAAACAACGCTCAGCGGTAAGTGGAGAACGTGATTCAGACAAAAAAGCCGTACTTCCTGTGCCACATTTCTAGTACTATCAACAAAAGCAGAATAATGCGGTTGCACTTCACAGCAAATAAACCGTTTCACGTGAAGTAGCAGATGCATGACAGAAATTCGAATCACACGTAGTTACCTCAGAAAGGGCAAGCCTCGTTCTGTTGCACGTCCCATAAAGTTCTTTAGTAAAATTAACTTATATTTGAATGAATTTTGGGTGAAATACTGTTGTTATTATACCCATAAAACGAAACATTTACTTAAGCTTCACAGACTTTCACTGTACAGGTTCTAGGTTTCGGGTCGTGTGACAATTTCCTAGTAAATGGGTCACCAACCTGACACCTTAGTTTAGTACAGTAAAAGTTAACAAAACTCAGACCAAAGCGTCTTTTCTGTTCTGTTTGCTCCCAAATGGGTACTAGGTAAGTATCCCGAAATAAAGTTTAAATTTGATGGTCTGGAGTCGTCAGGCAAAAATCATCGCGTCTTCTAACACACAGCAAAATAAACTGAAACAAAAATTTAAAAAATAAACTTGGTTTCAAGGAATGTATATTCAGAATCATGCCAGAAGAAAACTGTTAACAGTTTGTCGTGTTAATGATTTACAAATTATTTCTACAAATTATGTTCTGGCAGCGTACTAATAACGCCTCTGAACCAAACACTGAAGCATGGACTTGAGTAATTCTATATTGGTCCTCAGTTTTAGATAGATGCTGAAATTCACGTGGCTACTTCACCTATCATGTTAGCGGTATGTTTTCTTTTTCAGATTTTTAAGGCTACCTTTCTTTCAACTAATTCCAAAGCATCCTCCATCTCTTTCTAGCTGATGCATGCAAAGATCACAACAACTACAGCCCAAATACCATTATTTTCCGTTCTCTGCAGCTACCTTTACAATTCCTTTCATTCAGAATCTTGGATGTCTTTACCCTGACAAAGAGTTTCCACGGAATTGTTTGTCATTTGTCGTAGCGCTTCATTTCGGTACGCTATTTTTACATCGTTTCTGTAACAGTCCACGTCAAATGATCCTAGCTTTATCAAAAGTACTGTGCTCCGAATGTACAATTGGTTGGTTGGTTTTGGGGAAGGAGACCAGACAGCGTGGTCATCGGCCTCATCGGATTAGGGAAGGACGGGGAAGGAAGTCGGCCGTGCCCTTTCAGAGGAACCATCCCGGCATTTGCCTGGAGTGATTTAGGGAAATCACGGAAAACCTAAATCAGGATGGCCGGACGCGGGATTGAACCGTCGTCCTCCCGAATGCGAGTCCAGTGTCTTACCACTGCGCCACCTCGCTCGGTAATGTACAATTAATAGTTTCTTAGTGTAAGGCGACATTTGGTGAAAACAGGTTCGTTATATTAAAGGACTGTCATTTCAGCTGCCAATCAGTTTCTCACGCTTTCTTCGTTTCAATCAACCCCGTTTATCTTGCTTCGTAGGTATCAGATTTCTCTTACTTAACCAGAAGCCACTGCAGTTGCCAATAAAGACTTCGTTTAGTTCACGATCGGTTTCGGCATTTACATCAGGTTAGCTTATTGGACTAGCGTTCTGGAGGACGACGCTTCAAATCAGCGTCCGCCCATCCAGATTTAGGTTTTCCGTGGTTTTGCTAAATTGCTTCAGGCAAATACCAGAATGGTTCCACTGAAAGGGTACGAGGAATTTTCTTCCCCATCAATGAAACGAGCTTGTGCTCCCTCTCTAATGAGATTGATGTCGACAGGAAGTTAAACCCTAATGTTGCTTCCTTCCTTCCTTTCTTTCTTCTTGCGCTGTGTTAATGTCGTGCATTAGAATATGTAACAGTGGTGGCTGAGATTTATAAGCCATGCGTACATTACGTTTTCTAAAACGATTACTGAGTCTATGCGAGACCTGGCCATAGAAAACGATACGATCTCTTTATGTACTACCTCATTTTGTTGGAACGTAAGCGCTGTGCTTCATACAGTGTGGATGGCTACTTTATTGACTTATATGAATAAATAGAGATTTACGCTTATCTGAAAAATTCCAAGTAAAAATCGATTAACGAGCGACGTACACTAAGAAACATCAGTTT
Organism: Schistocerca nitens; assembly: GCF_023898315.1. Lineage (NCBI taxonomy): Eukaryota > Metazoa > Arthropoda > Insecta > Orthoptera > Acrididae > Schistocerca > Schistocerca nitens. The sequence goes on along the minus strand of NC_064614.1, from coordinate 917,910,037 downwards.
CTTGGGCAGCTGGCGCCCCTTCACTGACAGATTCCTTTAGAAGTTACTCGGCAAGATCGTAATGGACCTCGATATTTGTAAACATGCTTTTATAGGCCGTCCCAGCTGCACTAGCGCCAATTCGCTGTGCTAGAGAACGTAACTTTGCACTCGACTTGGACGCCCCGTCCACTGCAACATTTTACACTTTTATTAAATCTAAAAATTACATTGAGCCTTTCATTGGCAAAGCATGCAGTCTAAAACTTCTAGCATGTCAGAATACAACTCTTCTTAAAGTTGAAGCATGCTAATACTGTAATGTATCAAACTGTACAGTTTTTACAACCACAACATGCCCATTTTTCACAGTGTCTTTGGGCGCCTGACTTTTACTTTTTTACCATTTAACACTGATTTTCTGCAGCACAATGTATCTCATATGTTGTCGCTGTATAGGGCGGCCACATAGACCCGTTATCCCCTACAATAAACAACATAAGATGCTAAACTTACATAAATGGCATGAAAAACCGTTCCTTGTAGGTGTTTTCTTGACGCATGGACCATCATTCCGTGCACCTTGTTTCTTAAAGCAAAGGATAAAAGTCTGCCCGGTAGTGTGCGACATTTTTCGAAGCACTGCTGGCGTAACTTGAATGAAAGTTTGTCTCACAGCATTTTTCAGGGCGTCAGTGGTATTGTAACAGTTTTGTGCACGATACCGTTTATGAACTGCCATAGCGAATATCACTTTTGATTAGGTCAGGGCTTTGTGGTGGCAAGACAAGGGGGTTCATAGAGGGTATCGTTTCACAAAACCGTTACGATACCACTGACGACATGAAAAATGGTGTGAGAGAAGCATTCACTCAAGTTACCCCGTTACCTGGCAGCGTAATATTCTTTACAATGAGAATGAAGGTGCGCGGACCGATCTTTTGGATAAGTTTAGGAGTCTCTGTTGTTTATTATAGGGGATAACGGGACTTTATAGCCACCTCTAACGTTTTTTTTTTTACATTCACTATCATATATCTATCACATTATGTGTTAGCAGTGGCAGTTTTCAGATCCACTTGGAAAGGGTCTGGGTGTGAAGGTCGAAACCGTACATGCACTTAACAAAGTTCTTATTGGCAAATGGAGCAGCTTTTCATTAATTGAACATACAGCTGCGGAATCAGCAGTCTCCTAACACGGAGAAATTAATAACATAGCTCTTAATTCTTCAACATATCGGAATATGTGACTGATGAATTCCTAGAATACACAGCTCATTATGTTCCTAATAGCTAAACATTAACAGTTGTGAAACTAGCGTCCGAAATACCTGTTTAATGCGTGTCTACGTACAAATAACGACGTTGCATATAACAATCTTAGCTTCCTGATGCCGTAAGAAGGCGACACTGTTGTGGTATGGAGGACATATAATCAGAAAACTGCTGTGAAACACAGGAAGACTAGTAGATGATAAGTGACTTGTGCAGATACTAGTAGGCTACACTAAAGTAAATAGATGGTCATTAACAGGTGAAAAGATACCATAGCGTTTGACTACATGACCGGCGGCTAGTCAAAACTACCAAGAGCGTCTGTCCAACGTAATCTGAGGTTTAAAGCCCATACAAATGTAGCTACAGAGAAGGCAGATTTCATACTGCGGTGTATTGAAATAATCCTAAGAAAGTGTAACTCATTCACAATGGAGTCTGTTTTAGATTATTTCTTGACTATGAGCCACTGAATTGGTAGGCTTACCGTGTCTGTCTAATACCAGTTAGCAACGCTTCTTTGTTTCGTTTGTCCTCAAATTTTGAACTAAGCAGTTTATCTAATAAATGTAAGAGTTCTAACCCTTCCGTACTGAAAGCAGAAGAGCAAAATTCGTGACTGACATTAGTTTTGGAACATGATGTCCTTGCACTTTTATAGCTCTTCTGTATATTTCTTTGACCTCTGATCAGGTTCACATGAATCGTTCATCAGGATTCCGGCTACATTTGATGGAAAATATTGTCGTACTCTATATTCAGTGGTCCAAGGATTCTTCTCGGTGATTTCCGTGTGAAAAAAATAATGACGCCGGTGTTCATGTCACGTCATATTTTACTATGAGTTGGGGATCTATCGAAAATTTGTGCAATATTCATACAAACGAGATTATCGTCAACTTCGCTGAACATTGCGATCTGGCGTATTATATGTAGAATTACGTTCCCTGAGTGACGATATTTGTTTATACGGGCAGGAATTACGAGGCGAAAAATGAACAAACTCTACCCGCACCTGGGACGTTCCAGTACCGTATCCGAACCGATATGTGGTATCGACTTCAATACGTAAAAGCTGTATCAATAATTCGATGATATCGGAAAATACATCAGTACCAACAGTACAGTGACGTACTGACTGTTTCTAATGTCTTTTGAAGATTTTCCTTAAGACAAAATGACTCGGTAATGATAGACGCAAACTATGGGATCTGCTATGCTTTTACATTACCCAACTTGAGTATAATCAAGAACCACTCTTCTAAGGTGGGTGTATATTGGTATGTATTGCTGAAATCCCTTATGTTTATATACTATTACTGGCATGAGGATAATTCAAAACGAAAGTTACGCATATCGTCTGACGCTAAGACCCTAAGACCATTGTGTATCAAGAGCGGAGCATTGTTAGAAGATACTCGTAATACTCTTATGTGTAACAGGATGGCAGTGTCTGTACTTGTACCTTCGGACATACGAGGGCAGTTCAATAAGTAATGCAACACATTTTTTTTCTCGGCCAATTTTGGTTGAAAAAACCGGAAATTTCTTGTGGAATATTTTCAAACATTCCCGCTTCGTCTCGTATAGTTTCATTGACTTCCGACAGGTGGCAGCGCTGTACGGAGCTGTTAAAATGGCGTCTGTAACGGATGTGCGTTGCAAACAACGGGCAGTGATCGAGTTTCTTTTGGCGGAAAACCAGGGCATCTCAGATATTCATAGGCGCTTGCAGAATGTCTACGGTGATCTGGCAGTGGACAAAAGCACGGTGAGTCGTTGGGCAAAGCGTGTGTCATCATCGCCGCAAGGTCAAGCGAGACTGTCTGATCTCCCGCGTGCGGGCCAGCCGTGCACAGCTGTGACTCCTGCAATGGCGGAGCGTGCGAACACACTCGTTCGAGATGATCGACGGATCACCATCAAACAACTCAGTGCTCAACTTGACATCTCTGTTGGTAGTGCTGTCACAATTGTTCACCAGTTGGGATATTCAAAGGTTTGTTCCCGCTGGGTCCCTCGTTGTCTAACCGAACACCATAAAGAGCAAAGGAGAACCATCTGTGCGGAATTTCTTGCTCGTCATGTGGCTGAGGGTGACAATTTCTTGTCAAAGATTGTTACAGGCGATGAAACATGGGTTCATCACTTCGAACCTGAAACAAAACGGCAATCAATGGAGTGGCGCCACCCCCACTCCCCTACCAAAAGAAGAAGTTTAAAGCCACACCCTCAGCCGGTAAAGTCATGGTTACAGTCTTCTGGGACGCTGAAGGGGTTATTCTGTTCGATGTCCTTCCCCATGGTCAAACGATCAACACTGAAGTGTATTGTGCCACTCATCAGAAATTGAAGAAACGACTTCAGCGTTTTTGTAGGCACAAAAATCTGAACGAACTTCTTCTTCTTCATGACAACGCAATACCTCACACAAGTCTTCGCACCCGAGAGGAGCTCACAAAACTTCAGTGGACTGTTCTTCCTCATGCTCCCTACAGCCCCGATCTCGCACCGTCGGATTTCCATATGTTTGGCCCAATGAAGGACGCAATCCGTGGGAGGCACTACGCGGATGATGAAGAAGTTATTGATGCAGTACGACGTTGGCTCCGACATCGACCAGTGGAATGGTACCGTGCAGGCATACAGGCCCTCATTTAAAGGTGGCGTAAGGCCGTAGCATTGAATGGAGATTACGTTGAAAAATAGTGTTGTGTAGCAAAAAGATTGGGGAATAACCTGGTGTATTTCAATGCTGAATAAAACAACCCCTGTTTCAGAAAAAAATGTGTTGCATTACTTATTGAACTGCCCTCGTACATCCATGTCCTCGTAGGAATTCACTAACAAGCATGATGCTTTTTTCTGGCACGTCAGGAGATCATTGAATTTGTATACCATGATGGCTATATTGATTAATTCTGAATCACAAACCCAACCACAACGTCGGAACACTTTTATATCAACCATTTTATGCTAAGGATTGTTCCATGGAGTGCTCATTTGTTCCTTCTAGGCCTTTCACTTATTTCTTCACTCTCTTTTCTTGATCGAAGTATCATGGGTCTTCACGAAGAAGGCGACGCCATAACTCTCAGTTGTTGTAGCCTTCCATCTTACAATATTGCTCAAGCGTTTCTGCACGTTCCGTTTGAGTGAATCTTTATCACCCACACCTGCGTTGCTCAATCTTTTTTGCTTGAGTACGTTTCAAACATAGGCGACACCTCTGCATGTTACTTTTCTCCTAGACGGAAAAAAGGAAACACAAGTTAATACAATACATTTTTTAGTTATGATGCTTATAATCACATATAATAATGGCCGATTTATTGCAAACTGGGCGTCTTCAACAATCTATTTGGCGATAATTTTTGTTTTTTGTTTTGTTTTTGATATTTTGTCGGAAGATTAAAAGACATAATAAATTTGATGACACATCTGACATGCATTCTCGTTACACTAGTGTGTCACAACACGGCGCTTGAGAAACGCTAACCTATACAGTGTCTACAGCCGCTATTGTTATCACTTAGTGTATTCATAACAATTCTCACGAGAGAGAGGTGGAGAGACATGTTACGTTACGGAAGCGATGTTGAATTTTAGATCCATTCAGAAAAGTGTCGTGTATTTGTCAACTGCAGTGGATAGCATGCTAGTCAAATTCTTTTCGGCGGGTGGTGGAAGTAGTGGGGCTGGGAGACCTGTCTGTCTTCTGACTGATGCGGTTCGCTGCGTTCTCTGTGCCAAAATCTTCACCTCTTAGTTCACAGTAGCACATACAGCCGGCGTCATCAATTATTTGTTAGAGTTATAAGGCTTTAGCCTTGTTACAATGCAGAGATACCAAATAAGCTTCACTTTTAAGCACAAGGACGATATAATAACATGAAAACACCACGTGTTTCAGTCACTATGGGGCTGGTCAAGTGTTAATAGCAGAAACCTAGATGATGTCAAGTCCGCAGCGAATAACACTGGAACCGAAACTGAAGATAGCAAAGCAAAAACAGAATTGGTTAACTCCGTTTCCAAATGTTGCTTTACTAAGGAAAGCCTAGGAGAACTGTCCCAATTTAATCCTCGTACCGCTGAAGAAATGAGGCAAATAAGTACTAGTGTCAGTGGTGTTGAGAAGCAACTGAAGTCTTTAAAACTGAACAAAGCGCCACGGCCTGATGGAATCCATATCAGATTTTATGCCGAATTAGCGGCTGTGCTAGCCCCTTTTCCAACTATAATCTACCGTAGCTCCCTAGACCAAAGACTGTGTCCAGTTCTTGGAAGAAAGCACAGGTAACACCCGTCTACAAGCAGCGTAGTATAAGTGAACTACAAAACTACTGTTCAGTATCCTTGACACCGATTTGTTGTAGAGTCCTAGAACACATTCTGATCAGAAACGTAACGAGGTATCTTCAACAGAATGACAGCTGCCCTGCCAAACAGTAAGGACTCCGAAAATATCGATCATGTGAAGTCCAACTCATACTTTTCTCACATGACGTACTGAAAGCTTTCGATCAAGACAGTCAGGCGGATGCAGTATTTCCTGATTTCCGAAAAGCATTTGACTCAGTACCACGCCTATGCTTATTACCAAAAGTAGGATCATATATGACACTGAGTGAAATGGGTGCTTGGGTTCAGGACTTTTTTGGCAGGGAGGACGCAGTATGTTATCTTGGATATAAAGTCATTGTCTGATGTAACCTCGGGTGTGCCTCTGGGAAGTGTAATGCGACCCTTGCTGTTCATGTTGTGTATTAATGACATTGCAGACAATACTGATAGTAACATCAGACTTTTTTGTGGATGATGCAGTTATCTATAATGAAGCACTTTCTCAAAGAAGCTGCATAAATATTCAGTCAGATCTTGATAAGATTTCAAAGTGGTGCAAAGTTTAAATGTTCAGAAATGTAAAGATGTGCACTTTAGTAAACGAAGAAACGTAGGATCCTTTGACTGTAATATCCATGGAGGTATAAGGAGGGGAGATGGCACTATGGCCGTCTGCTGTACGTCTGTTTGAAGCCGATGGGCCGCCATGTTTGATTGGTCAAAACAGTGACAGAGCTCTTGTTAGAATTGCGTGTTCTTCATATTTAACGTTATGTCTGAGAAATAATTTCAGATGATGAGTGTTACAATGTTTACATGCATAACACAACGTCAGAATAGCTTTTTCAGGTGTTTTCGTTTTGTTTTTAATGCGTTTTTGCCACAGCAATGCAACTGATTTGGTCTCGTTAACGTAAGTGTTTCTTTTGGATACGAACTTCGAATGATGAAAACTCAAATCACCTTTTACTGTATTTGTGTCGATGTAACCTGAAAGCAGAACCCGAAAGCTATGCTAGTTTACATACCGGATGATATTTCTTACTCGTTTACACACTTATACAAAATTTCATTTGTAAATACAAACATCGTTTGTGCTTTGTCAAGAAAAATAAGCATATGAACCCACAGAGCCCTACGAGCTTCATTGATCGGAAATCTGAAATAAAATAAGAAGAAAACAGTTTCACAAAACGTAAACAAGGCCGCACATCTCACGAATATAAACGACAATATTTTACGAACGGGGCCACTTACACATGGAACGTGATTCCTTTTAACTTGGTAGCACTATTCCAACGGTTAGTACACCCGTAAACAACGCAAACCGGCATTTTAAAATGAAAAAACCTTCAGCAGCTCTAGACAGTAGCACAATCGGAAACGAGTCTTCTGACCAAACTGCAATGGCGGAGCTCGGTTTCTGTCGGCTTCAAGTTTGTGACGTCATGGCATCTCCCCTCCTTATACCTCCATGGTAATATCAATCAGTCACTGTTGCAGTCTGCCAGCTCATACAAATACCTGGGTACAACATTTTGAAAGCATATGAAGTGGAATCACCACATAGGCCCAGTCGTGGATAGAGCAATTGGTAGATTTCCGTTCATTGGTAGAATATTGGGCAAGCGCAGTCAGTCTACAAAGGAGATTGCTTACAAACCACTTGTGCGACCCATTCTAGAACATTGCTCAACTGTGTGGGACCAATACCAAATACGACTGACAGATGATACTGAACGTATACAGAGAAGGGCAGCACGAATGGTTACAGGTTCTTTCTGATCAATGGGAGAGTGTCACAGAAATACTGAAGATACTGAACCGGCAGACTCTTGAAGATAGAGGTAAACTATCCAGAGAAATTCTACTTACAAAGTTTCAAGAACCGGCTTTAACTGGTGATCCTAAGAATGTACTACACCCCTATACGTATCGCTCACATAGATATCGTGAGGACAGGCTTAGAATAACTACAGCATGCACAGAGGCATCCTAACAGTAATTCCACCCGCGCTCCATGCGCGAATGGAACCCCAGTACCTGTCACACACTTCAGGTTGGTTTGCAAAGTATAGATGTAGATGTATATGTAGGTTCACACCATCTGAGGGCGAGACGCTCAAAGTATTGCTGAGGTCCTCGCCCTCGGATGGCGGATAATAGTATGTCGGACGGTGGATGCCATAGAACAAGGGACTCCATATTTTCTGAGGCGCTCCCGTTTTGAGAGCACCGGTGGCGACAGTCAACGAATCTCTACTCTCTCTTGTTTTCCTATTTTCTTAATACATAAATGGTTAATTTTTGCACACTCGTTTGCTAATTAGTTTTAGGTATACAAGTATACAAAGCAGCAACTTTGTTAAAAGAGTAAGAAGCCAAATACGTTTAATTTGAACTAGTATACAATGTAATATTGTGAAAATGTGACCTTTCTTAGTCACTAGATGGTAGATCAAAAGTCAATGGCAGCAACTGAAATAAAAAGGAAAATACCATTTTCAAAATGTATTCCATTAGCTCTATCTTCTCCTATAGATGTTGCCCTTTATCGTCGTCGGCCTTCATAAAGCAGGCGACGCCATGTTGCACAGTTAGATGTTGCAAGTATCCAGTGTTTACTGCAGCGTCTTTATCTGACGGTCACTATTATTATTACTTATTGCATTGTCGATGTATTTCGTGGCAGAAAGCTACTCCCGCATGACAGAATATATGTAATATCATCCTGTTCTGGCTAGTGTTCTTCACATATTCCTTTACTTTACTAGTATGTGTATTACAATTCCAGTCTTGGATCAAAATGTTTATTTGTAATCAGGTAATTAATTTCGATCGATAGTGACCATCTCCAGACTGAGCGGAAACGTGGTGCATTTTTCATATCACGCCATTACGTGTGATGATATCTATTAGGATGAGATTTCAAATGGGCTTATAGCTCTCCCGGTCTTAGTATTCAGCTCACGTAATTACATGCGATGGTGCACCATCACATATATTGGCATGCTAAGTATAATGTAACACCTTTCTACTCAGTTCTGAAGATGGTCATTACCGCCCTAAATTAATTACCTGATTACAAATAAACATTGTGATCCGCGACTGGAGTTGTGATGCAGCAAATATTTTCCTGGATAGCTGAAAACATTTTTGTGACAGTGTCACAGTGTCACATATTTCTTGCTTAGCCGATTCACAATTTTTACTAATAAGTCCACTTAATTTTATGCATCCTTCTATAGCACCTCTTATAAAGCACATCTTCTTTCCTACCTGACCAGATAAATAATTACAAACCTTTCAACTGCAAGCATCACCAGGATAGGAGAACGCTTCACAGATATGAGATGACCGATCATTTCTGCAATGAAACAAGACTGTCCACCTGAAGACAAAAGAATAAAATCGCAGAACAGCGTTTCTGAACGAATAAATAATAGTAGTGGCTGCATGAAAACTGAATTTTTAACTCTTTAGCTTAACTTGAAATTACACGAGAGCTGTTCGGAAACTGAGGTCCGATATGCCGCGAAATGGAGACGATAGCGGAAATCCGATGAAGCTTTGCACAGATGTGCTGGGCAGTGTCTCTGGTATGTCTATTGATCGCACCACGTCACTTTTTTCAGTTCTGAGCACACAGTGACCACGTAAAGTTGCCTAGAACCACAGTGTCACCCGCCAAGTACTGTTTTCGCTGCGATATTTCGTGCAGCCCCACGTAACGTACCTGTCGTACATTTCCTTCTTCATGACAATTCTCGGCTGCACACCGCAGGGGCAATAAGGACAATCCTGCAGTGTCTGCTCACCCACCATACGTGTCGGATTTGGCTTTCTCCATTCTTACATGAACAGCTGGCTGTGAAGATAAAACTTTGGCACAGACAACGAACAGCAGACCAGCGTGGAGAAGTGGCGGAAAGCACAGGCGGCCGCCTTCTATGATGAGGGTATTGGAAAGTTGGTACAATTGTGAGCGATGTGTGGGTGCTATTCTCTCATTCTGCGCAACGGATTAATCTGGGATGTACCCTTTACCCTGTGGCTCCTGCAAGATGCAATTTCCACCCCCACACTACTACAGAAGTCAAACAGACGCTCCTAACGTTCTAAAGAGAAATGCCTGAAAAACTTTCAGCAATAAGTATTTTCTGGAGTCGTCCACTGTAAGGAAATGACACAAAAATTCACAAAATTTCTTACATAACTAGTGGGATACTTGGGTACTGGAGTAGTCCTAGTTAGTGTAAGAAAAACATGAAACTAACGAAAATTATTATTTTATTTTGCAAAAATTCTGAGAAATCACAATGGCACTTTTAATTATGAACAGAACAATTTATTTCCGGGTTCTTTTCAGAATGTGAAGTTACCTCTCAAGGATAGGATTCGCTAATGGAATTTCTATACAAAGTTTAAGATTGTTATTGACTTGGCATAATGTCTGAGAGCTGCACCTATTCAACTTGAATAATTATCCGTTAGAATGTTGCTAGGTACGGTCGAGGCTGTCACGTGTGAAATGCAGTGAAGTGTATTGTTGTGGAGGAAATATGGGGCTTGCAAGAGCTGTAGCGCACAATACCGTAAGCTGCGATAACTACTGTCTGTGCCGCTCGCTGCTGACAAATAAGATAACTCTCGTTCTATCTGGATTGACCTTTGCCAATGAAACTCTCCCTACCCCTTGATGAAGTCATGGACTCCTATTTGCCCCTAGTCTAACTACTAGCGTGGTCCACTGGTCAGATAACCAGTCCACCGTGATGCCACTCAAAAATTCGCTCGCAGGCGTTTAACTATAACTCTGTCCGTTCACACTGTACAATAAGTATGGCGGCCAACACAGTGAACAACGCTTAATTGCAAGGACTCAGTATAGAGTCGCACTGCGATTCGCTCTTGACAGAGGTGCTCTCCCAGTGAAGTACTGAGGAGAGACTTGTTCCTCACTCTTTGAGTACACTTACGAGCGTGCACGCTGTCGTTACGTGTTCTCGCTCCAAGAGCGACAACGGAACTGCCCCTCTCCACACCAGACGTGAAGGGATATATCTTTCAGTCTCTTCCATTACTCCTTCAGCTCATGGCGTCAGAAATATCGTCTGCCAATCAGCATTGCTCATCTAAAACGGGAGGATGACGTTTCGTTTAAGGCGACCAATCCGGACATCTGTAGCATCGGCGTTTGGCGTTTGCTGTCTCCCTGTGAAAATCTCTGAAACTGCGTGCTATGTGTAAAGAATGCGTAGGCTGGCCGCTCCCACACAATGTAGCGGAATTTGCTTTTAAGCCGAACACTGGGTCGTTCCTCCTTTCTCTCGGGCAAACGCTGTCCGCTCCATGGGCGGCCGCCGACCGATGTAAATAGCTCCCTGTGAAAACCTCTGAAGGGCTCAAATGGCTCTGAGCACTATGGGACTCAACTGCTGTGGTCATCAGTCAAACCTCTGAAGGGACTGGCATCCTGGAGTGCGGTGTTTGCCTCTCCCGAACTAAAAGCTTTTGTGAACGTCGTGTCTTGAATGTGTGTGTGTGTATGCCAGCCTCGAGTATTTCAACCACAGTGTGCTTACTTACTATTTGCGTATCGTTTACATGAATTCATGCAATATTGGCTTTTCTTATCGAGTCTGGGTTCGGCTGAAGCGTCTTGATGTGCGGAATATGATTGTGAGGGCGGAATATGTAAGCAATGAAGGTCAGGAGACCACGACGTCTTACACAATGCTACAATGTATGTCTAAGTCGGAGCGATGGCTATGCGAAGAAGTAGCTGGAAGAAGCAGGAAATTATTGCAAATTAAAAGTTTTTGATTTTCACTTTGGTTCCTATTTCGTTAACGATCGGACCCCACTTTCCGAACAACCCCCCACAAAAGTTCTCAAAATTCACTGTTTCTAATGAACTCGCTGCAACATTGATCAGATACGAAAGTTACCCAAATTCTTTGTATTGTATTTGTGGACGTATAACGTTCGCCCTGTCGCTGAAATGAAGTTCGCCTGCCTACCGGTTAAGCAAACTGCGACATTATATCAAACAAACACGGCAGCTGGAATTGCCCCGAGCCCATATTGCTACTCACAATGAGGATTGGATTGTAGCTGCGGCCGATTTACAGTGTATTGTTCCGTTATTAACGCTGGGGGGGAAAAAAATGGAATCCCGCGCAAAACAGCCGCGTCCGCGGTCGTAGCTGGCATTACTCCCTCTGCCCCTCTGCTAACCGCTGCGCCTCCGGCATAAATCATTAGGAAGCGGCAACAGCAGCAGCTGCGGCCGCGCCGCCTCGCCCGCTGCCTAACTGCTTTAAAATTGATCGAAATGCGGTCCGTAATAATTTTTGATGGCAGAATTGGCCGGTTTTACGAACCAATTCGTGCTCATTGCGAATGCATGGCGACGGCACGGTTTATTGCGCTCGCGGGGAATAATAGATTCGTCGCGGCGCGGGTGCACGTATTCATGAGCGTCGAGGGCCGACGTCGGCTTCCGCGAGGCGGGCGTGTGGGCGCGCGCCCAGTTGCAAATAGATGCGGGGACCTTCATAAAAGCGACGTAAAACCGCGACAATGTCGCCGACAGGCATGATTTACATCGGGAATTACTGCGCAACTTGCGAGAGGAGGAGTCGTGTGTGTGTGGCGGAAACTGGGACGGCATCTCTTGTCTAGCGGGCGAGTCATTAAGGAGCGAGCACCGCCCTACTTAAGAAGCCGGGTGCCCACTTAAAGTTTGTTGGAGTACTGTCCGCCAGACGATCCATATCCGAGGCGCCAAGGGGAAGTATGGAGGATCGGGCAACGAGGTCGTTGGGGTAGGGGTACATGCTCGGTATAGGAATTGGTATCGCTCGTATCCTTTTAAAAGAAACCAGTGTGGCATTTGTCTTAAGCGATTTACGGAAATTAAGCAAAACCTAAATGCGAATGGGCGGACGGGTATTTTAGCCGACATTTTCCCGAATACCAGATTAGAATCGTATCACTGCGACATATCGCTCTGTATGCTCCAAGAGGTCACCATCGGCTACGTATACCTGGGCATACGCAGTAAATAAAGTGCCCACTATTTTCCTTATTAGCCGTAAGTAGGCTGTTTAGGTTTTTATGCTGGTATGGCCATGTAGCGCTCTATATTAAAATCACTGACTGTGCTGTGTGCAGTCTGTGGCTGATTTGCATTGTTGGAATTTCCTATTGTAGTGTTGAGCAGTTGGCTGTTAACAGCGCTTAGCGTTGCGTAGTTAGAGGTGAGCCGCCAGCAGTGGTGGATGTGGGGAGAGAGATGGCGGAGTTTTGAGAGCGGATGATCTGGACGTGAGTCCATTAAAAAGAGAACATTTGTATTATTGGATATCATGAACTGATACATACATATGATGACTTTTGAACATTATTAAAATAAATACATTGTTTGTTCTTTATCAAAATCTTTCATTTGCTGACTGTGCCTATCAGTAGTTAGTGCCTTCAGTAGTTAGAATCTTTTATTTAGCTGGCGGTATTGGCGCTCGCTGTATTGCAGTAGTCTGAGTAACGAAGATTTTTGTGAGGTAAGTGATTCATGAAAGATATAGGTCATTGTTAGTCAGGGTCATTCTTTCGTAGGGATTATTGAAAGTCAGATTGCGTTGCGCTAAAAATATTGTGTGTCAGTTTAAGCACAGTCATTTATAATTTTTCTAAGGGGACGTTTCATAGCATATATACAAACTTTCTTTCCTAAAGTTTATCCGCTCGTACGGGTTCCGCTGTTTTCATGGTGAATCATTTTTTACATTTTATTTTCTTTCATTTTAACAGTATGGTCGGATGGCGTCGCAGTTGTCGTCCCTTAACCTACAAGAAGGACTAGTCTGTGCCATTTGTCTGAGAATCGTGTAAACCTTATTCTGTGTGTTACCATATTTTAACTTTTTGTTCGTCACATTTTATGAGAGGACCAACAGAGAATTTGCCTAAACGAAAGTGGAAAACTACCTAAAAACACACTCACCAACATCCGTTAATCCGGCGAGAGTTTTCATTTCAGGTCTGGGTCTCCTGCCTGTCTCATTGGCTAACTGAAATACAATGAATTACAACATTACACAAATGTTGATACAAAACCTTATCTACAATAAGTACTGCCAACACATCCTTCAAATTATTACTTTAAGATATGAATTAATTTAGAAAATTAAGTAAGTGAACAAGAAAAACAAGGAGACAGTATCAGGGTAGATCTGTATTTCCAAGAACATATGTAATTTTTTTAGGTAAGATATAATAATTTTAACTTCTTCTTGAAGAGAATTGCTTTGTACTATTATCAAGTGTTGCTTGATCTTCTGTTAGATGTAAATAAGAGAAATTAAGCAGGGTAATAGTGTCACTTTTCGCAGAATAAGTGATTTTTCCCAAATTAAGAACTTCATGTTTATTACAAGAAAAAGAACATTTTGTTGGTTGGTTGGTTGGTTGGGGGAAGGAGACCAGACAGCGAGGTCATCGGTCTCATCGGATTAGGGAAGGACGGGGAAGGAAGTCGGCCGTACCCTTTGAAAGGAACCATCCCGGCATTTGCCTGGAGCGATTTAGGGAAATCACGGAAAACCAAGATGGCCGGACGCGGGATTGAACCGTCGTCCTCCCGAATGCGAGTCCAGTGTCTAACCACTGCGCTACCTCGCTCGGTACGAACATTTTGTATTTATGTTTATGATATAAATTGCTTGTTCAAATTTCTGATTGTACAAATATTTGTTAATTAAACTGTGAACTTAATAAAATCAGATGTGAAACGAAAAACGTATAGTTTTCCTCGTTGTAACTGAAAACAAAATTCCATAGCTACACCAAACAATGCTTTGTCTTTGTACCGTATACCTACTCATAACATTCTGTGTTTTAGTCTGTTTTCTTTCTAATCGTAAAGGGTTCCTTGAATTCCAATTATTCATCGTTGTTTCCAATTCCTAACATGTCTCCAGAATCAAATGTGGATAATTCTGCACTAAAGGTCGATATCAGGCTTTTAGATGAGATTGGGTTCTCGAGTTTTATAACGAGGAAAAGTTGATATTTCCTTATACGCCAGTGTTCTTGAATGTGGCTAGAAAAACGTCAAATACCTGCAAAGGCAAGCAGGCAAAGGCATTCTGTTTAGCATTAGGGAAAAATTTCTCTGATCTGTCCGGAAAACGTGGTCGACGCTGATAATACGTATGATGGTTCTCATAATGATAGAGTTTATTCTAATCCAGTTAGAGAGGTAGCTGTTATCCTGCATAACTATATGAGTACAATATTGACCCAACAGTACACAGTTCGCATTAAGCTAAGAGGATCAGTCTGAATTTATGTTTATTGGCAAGATTTGGATAGATTTCAGTAAGGACGTCTAGCCAAAAATCTCCAACATTTGTGGGTAAAATCTTCGTCTGGAGATTTCCCCAATCTTACAACCAATTTATGATGGATATTTGATTGGCGGAGGATTAACTGTTCGAAACTCTTGCTCAGGACTGCCCCAAGGGGTCCTTTCTTATGTAGCTTGCTATGTACTAGCTGCAGGCATTATAAAGTACGCATACTGGATCTCTATAAATTGGTGACCTTAAATCTAAAGGTAACGAAATCTGGAAGGTCTTTCCTTGCGCCGTACTTAAACATCTTATCGTTTATGTCAGGAACATCGTCACAATTCTCAAACAATCTGCCGCTGGCTGTGTTGTGAAAAGGCAGTTCAGGCACATCCAACGCCACTACAGATGCCACGCCGCCACAGAATATGTCTGACTCTCAAATGTGAGCAGGTACGTAACGCGGCACAGTATTCCTTTCTACTCGTGTTTCGCTCACGGCTGGAGCAAAGAAAGGAAGCTGATATGCCTTCCCGTGAGCTCTTACTAGTATAATTTTACCTTCATGATCCTGTCAGAGGAATATGAAGACCGATGAGGAGGAATATTCGTGGATGTCACACAGGTAACTTTTTTCTATGTAGCTGATGAATATGTAGTATGAATTGTGACTAATTGTTGGTTTCTTTTCTTCGAAAGTTTAAAACTTGTGATTTTTCGTCGTTTCGTTACAAGCCCCCGTGAGACTGAAACAAATTCTCGTCACGTTACGAAAGAACTATTTATCGTACCGTATTAATGCGCGACTGTTTTTCGAATTTGTGTTGTTTCCTTAGGTTACAAGAACTACAAGAACTACCCCCCACCCCAGTCGCAGTGGACTAACAGAAAAACGGTGCAGCTCTTGCGGTGCCTCGCAGATGATGAAACACAGAAATATTTTGAGCTGCGAAAAAAACGGATCTATACGAGCGTGGACTCAAAACTGATTCTACTGTGAAGGCGACCACGACTTTTTCCTCTGGAACACAAGAAAGCGTCTGTAATAATCTCTTCGTCCACTGCCTTAGTTTGTTGACTGTTATGAAATTTGTCATCAATACCCGAAGATCACAAAAAGAAGCGGCACGGAAAGACCACCGAATAACATACATGCTAACATCATATCCAATACTATACTCCCTTAGCTCTTAAAAAGGGGCATACAACCCTGAAACGCTTCAAGCATGAAAATAGCTTTGAAGTGCTTTCTTACGTAAATCATTGTTGACAAATTTACAGGCTCCCAGAAAACACTTTAGAGAGGAACATGACGTGGTCTAATTCACCAGAAGGTCTACATCATCGCTACAAAAATCTTCAGACTTGTGTAAGAAGCAACATATTGTAAGTAGAACGTATCACAATTGTCTTCATAGATTATAAACGCACAAAGAGAGACAGAAAAAGGTATGGCATTCTATATTGTCTGTTAATATATAATCTGTTAATGCCAGCCCCTCGTCATTTGAATATTTTTAAATTCACTTGACAACTCCTGTTCACAGAAGTGTGATTTGTTTTCATTTGACTTGATAGGAGAGCTGTCTCGCTGTATTCATTTAGCTTTGCAGCCTTTGCTCCTCGGATATGCCGGAAGAGCTTCCTCTGAGTGGTTGTGGGTGTTGGAAACCACTGTTGGTCGTTGCTTGTACAGCTTTTGGCCACTCGGGAACTGGAGAATCCTCTGTCCGAACGCAACTTCCGCTCTACATACGATCACGAACTGAGCGCTGCTGTTGCTTAAACGAGCCGACTGAAACGCGCCAAGGCAAAAAGCGCTGCCATTTTCGTGTGTGACGTGGACAGTAAGCTGGTCATAAGCCAGTGGAAAGCATTAGTGCAGTGCCTCTTTAAGATGGCGCCTACGTGCTTTGTGGTTTCCGAGAAGCCCCCTCACGCAGCCAACAAGCGCATTTCCGTCCACGTAAGCCCTGGCTTGGGGAATCACAGGCAGTGTCTGGCGCCGTTGGCCCCGGAATGATGATGTTCGTTATTTACTGTAAGAATGCATACTTGTTTCTTTTGCGTTACCACTGTCTACTTGCTACAACAAGTTGGTCGTCTATCTTACAACATGAACTGGAAGACAGAATAAATGTCAGGATTTAACGTCCCGACAGCGATATCATCAGATGAAATATTAGCTTCGACGAAAGTCGATTAGGCACAGTATCGGCTGTGGCATGCTCAAAGAAACAATCGCTACATTCCTCTGAAGCGGCTTAGGGAAGTTAAAGAAATTCTATTCGCGTTACCTGGACAAACGCCTCTGTGATTGATAGAACTTCTCACCATATATGGATGAGGTGAGCAGAGACAGGGCACACATAGTGAGTAAACAGATTACTGAAGGCAGAATCTTCTAGGTTGTTCGTCTTCAGTGAAGCGGCCTAACAACGTAGAAGATTCTACCTTTAATGAGACGACCACGAAAACTTGCAGACTTACGTAAAACTGACTTTTGCAGGAATAGTCAACTACTCTACCTCTTCGTAACGAAATAATGCCACAGTCTCTTATATAGCACAATGATGTGCTGCAGAGCTGGCATTTGTACGTTCAACCTGTAATAGGTTCGAAAGTTTTTCACCGTAAAAACGCATGCATAAGCGCTTAATACGGAAATGCAAGGGACCGCTGCTAGTTGAGTATTTGACTAACAGGTATGGTAATCAGAAAGCAAGGTGCCAGTTGCTGGCATTGTCAGAACTACAGAAACTGTAGAAGACACTGGAGCCAAACACGAGAATAAAAAAAAAAAAAATAATAAAATAAAATAAAAAAAAAGTTTCAAATACTTGGCAGTGACATTGCGAAACTCCAGACTCTGAACATACAAATTCCTGTTTCACATAAAAATCCGTCTGAAAATGATGACCTGGCTGTGTTAATTAACAATAAAGATGAACCAAAACTAGCCCTAGATAAACTGCATGACATTCTATTTCAAAAAGTAATTACATGGACTACAAATTAACAGAAAAACGTAAACAGGACTAGGCTATAGGCCTGTTCCATCTGCTGCCTACAAACAACACCAGCTATGTATTTAGAAGGCTTTGCTACAAGGCAGTAGTACGAGCCGTCTATATACGTGATCAGCACATTGTCAAACCTTCCGGACTTATTGCCACTAGGTGAATGTGGATGATATGGCTGCTTCTTTACTCAAGCAGCTGCTCATTTGACCTCACGAGACTGAGTGGACAGCGCACCAAAGTTCCCTACCTCAGAGAAAATGTGACGAGGTACCAGGAATCAAATCCGTCTCCTTCCGCATCGAAGGTAGCGACGCTAACCATTTTTTATTTGTCTTCTTTCTTTCGATCTGTCGCTTCTTCGTTTTTTCCTCAGTGTGATGTCGCATGATTTTTTTCTAATTTAATCGATGAGAACTCTCAGTGCCAGCCCCCTGACCTTCCGTCACACTCGGAGTATCACACCAAAATGCTCTTCCTACTTTTTAACTTAGTTTCACCTAGTCTCTGCTAAGAAAACCGCTTAACTTGATTCGTCCGATCGAAATCTTGCAACCACCAGTTCGCCAGTGGGACGAAAGAAGCGAGAAGTTGCCGTCTCCTTCCACATCAGATATCTACATGATTGGAAAAGTTTATTGCTTACCAAACTGTGTGGTACCGGTCAATAGCGACAAAAACTATTCTGTGAGCATAGGAATGTGACCACCAGCGACATCTCAATGCACGGCCATTGTGTGTGTAGTCGTGGCTGGAATCGGGTCGTCGCCAGTGTGACATTCTGAAAACAAGGACCTCTTTTTTTACTCTTGCGATTAGTGCGTGACTGTCGCTGTATTTCTAAAGAGTCAACTCCACCTGTCTTGCAAGCATAATCAACCTTTTGTGAACAGGCGACAAAAGGATATCACCGCTTGTTTCCGGTTGGGATGAAAGGAATGAAAGCACCTAACATAGTCGGGACGAGTCTATGCGAAAATCTAGCAAGGCGCTTCAGAGAGATGTATCTAAACTACACGGAAAATGGGATATTGTAAGGGGTCATCCATCTCGTGTTATTGTTCGTGTCATGATTATTCTCGCGCTTTCCTACTAGAGCAGCGTAAGATGCATAATATAAAAACCAGTCAGTCAACTGACATAATCTTAATTCATAGATTTTTTTCAACGTACACGGAGATGACAGTAAACATATGAAGACGGATGTAATACGTTCACTTGTTTTTGTTATCGAGGTTTGCAAATTGTGGGAGACTGCAATCATTTTTGCCTCATAGCTTTTGTCAATTTCCGTGACACCACTGTGACTTCCGTACCATTTCTGTCTCTGAAATGTGTTGCCGCAAATTATACTCCAGCGTTGTTGCCCAACAATTGGTCGCAATATGAGTTGACATTTAGTTTCGGAAGGATTTGTTTTCAGTAATATGTAAAACGCACTGTCCATATAAAAGGTGCTTTGGCATTTACCATTTCAAAATACAATGCAAGACAAAAGAGAGAGAGAGAGAGAGAGACCCATCACGAAATCGGTAGACGTGACAAACAAATGATTTCAGTTTCAAAAAGACTGAATGATTCATTCAAGGGAAAGAGCTTCCAAATTGAGCAAGTCAATAACGCATCGATCCACGTCTGATCCTTATGCAAGCAGATCTTCGACTGGGCACTGTCTGACACAGGTGTTGGATGTCCTGCAGAGAGATATAGTGCCAAATTCCGTGCAATTGGCCCCTTAAATCGTCAAAATCCCGAGATGGTTGGAAGGCCCCCCCTCCCTCCATAATGTTCCGAAAGTTCTCATTTGGGGAGAGATTAGGTGGCCTTACTGGTCAAGGTAGGGTTCGACAAGCACGAAGACAACTAGTAGACAATTTCACCCTCTGCGGGCGGACTTTGTCTTGATGACAACAAAACGGAGCGTAGAATATCATGTGTGCTGTAAGTGTGCCGCGGATGAAAACCATAGGGCTTGTGCTAAGGAAAGAAGTGGCATCCCAGATCATCACTCCTGGTTGTCGGGTGACCATCAGGTTCGTATCCCAATGGCGTCTAAGGCGTCTCTAGACACATCTTCGGCCTGTAATCTCATTGACTACAGTAGAATTGTCTTCAGTGGTAAGTCCCGATATGAACAGAGACACAATGACCAGCGAAGGCGTATCTGGAGACAACGGAACGCCTCGTTTCGTTGCCCTCCATGACAAGCCATCCTGGATTTACATTTTAGCAAGATAATGTCGGCTCGCACATGGCGGGAGTTCCTACTGCTTGTCTGCCTGCTTACACTACCTTGGGGAGACAGATCGCCGAACCTCTTCCCGAGCATTACGGACGGGGCCCTCCAACCGTCTAGGGATTTTGACGAATTAATTAATGCGCCCATTAGACAGATTTTGGCACGATATCAATCAGTAAGAGCCGAACAACTCTGCCAATCAATGTCAAGCTGAATAACTAATTGGGGCCGGCCGCGGTGACCGAGCGGTTCTAGGCGCTCAGTCCGGAACCGCGCGACTGCTACGATCGCAGGTTCGAATCCTGCCTCGGGCATGGATGTGTGTGATGTCCTTCGGTTGATTAGGTTTAAGTAGTTCTAAGTTCTAGGGGACTCATGACTACAGATGTTAAGTCCCATAGTGCTCAGAGCCATTTGAACCATAACTAATTGGGTAAGAGCCAGAGGTGGACGAACGTGGTGCTTAGTTTGTGAAGCTATTGAATAAATCATTCAGTTTTTCTGAAATTGTAATCTATTGTTCGTCTGTATATATACATCGGGTCTATGGATTTCTGTCCCATACACAGCGACATAGCTCACTTGAAGCGCAGAAGACTTAGGCCAAGAAGACCAGCATTACTCTCAGCTAAAGAGATGACGAACTCCAACTTCGATGTCGAGAATCTGTGGAAGCAACACTGGCAAGAACACTGCCCACCAAAATGCAAAAGTTTCATCACAGCTGAGAAACTGCCTGGCTTCAACAAGTCACACAAAGTGTGGACAACTTTAAATCGCATACGTACTGGCCACGGAAGATGTGCTGACACCCTCTACAAATGGGGAAGGATTCCAAAACCAAATTCCGATTGCGGCGCTGAAAAACAAACAGTCCGACCCATAGTGGAAGAATACCCGGTTCGAGCCTACAAGGGAACCTTCAACGATTTCCTCGCTGCAACAGAGGAGGCAATGGATTATATTAAATGTCTTCATGGCAATCTGTAATTAACCTATACATAAAATGTATAAGGATTGTGATTTATGCCATACGATAAATAAAAAAAAAGTCTAGCTCTGGCAATTCTTTCGTAATGTGCCTCTTTTTAGAGGGTATTATTTGATGGGGCGGGGGCTAAGGGGGCAGTTTAAATGTTGGAGTGTCGCAGGTACCAACTACGCTCCAGGTCATTCATCACCTGGCCTTCCCCAAGCCTCTGATCGACTCGGTACTGCTGTTTTACTACTCTGTGTTGCTATGAATATTGTACCGGAGGAATATCCGTGCCTCTGAAAGATTTCACTATTACTGCCAAAGATTTATCTGTTTATTGACTTCGTTTTACCACACCTCTGATACTAGCGTTGGTCGGAGGAGGTTCAGTTGGGAGGGGAGGGCCTTTGACGATAGAGTACAGGAGGTTGCCGACATGTAGGCCGCAGGATGCGACAATAAAGCGTGCACGGCTGCTGTGAACGAGCCACGCGTCCAGGATGTGGGCTGCCCCAGTTGGTGAACTGGGCCCCGTCCTACCGGGATGCGGGCGCAGCGGGTGTTGCGCGCTGACCTACTCTCCGCCTGGAGCAAAGCTTCCAAACGGCCGCGAATTTGGCGGCTAACGTGTCGTACGTCTGAGTGCCCAGTGCCGGAGAATGTCGTGAATGCCTGTATATATAGTGTCTTGTCATGTTTATGTTGTCGACTCATCAATCGGCCTATATCATTTTAAAAACCATTGCAAAAATGATTCAGATGGCTGTGAGCACTATGGGACTCAACTTCTGAGGTCATTAGTCCCCCAGAACTTAAAAGTAGTTAAAGCTAACTGACCTAAGGACATCACACACATCCATGCCCGAGGCAGGATTCGAACCTGCGACCGTAGTGCCTAGAACCGCACGGCCACTTCGGCCGGCAAAAACAATTGCATTTATATATGTACAATATGTATGTATGAATGTAGGTATGTACGTTCCGCACTTCCTCCTAAGCCACTGAAATTATTTCAACCACAAATGGTACACAGAAAAGCCGGCCAGAGTGGCCGAGCGGTTCTAGGCGCTACAGTCTGGAACCGCACGACCGCTACGATCGCAGGTTCGAATCCTGCCTTGGGCATGGATGTGTGTGATATCCTTAGGTTAGTTAGGCTTAAGTAGTCCTAAGTTCTAGGGGACTGATGACCTTAGCAGTTAAGTCCCATAGTGCTCAGAGCCATTTGAACAATTTTTTTTCGTACACAGAAAAGAAGCGCAGTGGTATTGTGGGTTAAAAGGTAACCATAGAAGCATATCTCAGGAATGTCTGTGGCAATTTCAACAAAGTTTTCTTTGTACAAAATTTTTTGAAAAAAAAAAAAAATACTTCGATGTAATACACTCTTACCGCCCATGTAATAGTGGGGCGAGGGTGAGAAGCCCTGACATGTAAAAATATTCGACAACGACCAACATAAGTTCGAATCCATTATTTCCGGGGTCCCTAGTCCCATTGGTATCAATCCTGATGTTTCACTCCGGAGGGGTGTTGGGGTAGGGATGGAAGTGGGATGCGTAGACAGTGTCATTTCAGCATATCGCAGTAATGCCTGAAACAACTTCTACCAAACTTGGCAGATGCATCACCTGCTGTCCGGAATATATATATATATATATATATATATATATATATATATATATATATATATATATGGTGATCGGAAAATGTGTGAAATGCTTGTAAGGATGTTACAGGGCAGGTTGTACTGAGACATAAATGTTAAGAAAAAAATTCGAGACGTTGCTCCGTTTCCGAGTTACTTAGCATTGGATATAGCCAATCTGATAGTCGCGCGCGTAAACTCAAGTTTCAGCTAACGAAACAAAGCAGGCGTTGGGCAACACGGCCCCTGGCAGGCCGCTTGAATGTGAGCGCGCGACGCCCCGATTGGCTAAATTCTATGCTAAATAACTCGGAAACGGAGCAACGTCTCGAATTTTTTTCTTAACATTTATGTCTCAGTACAATCTGCCCTGTAAAATCCCTACAAGCATTTCACACATTTTCTGACCACCCTATATATATATATATATATATATATATATATATATATATATATATATATATATATATATATATAGGGTGATTCAAAAAGAATACCACAACTTTAGGAATTTAAAACTCTGCAACGACAAAAGGCAGAGCTAACCACTATCTGTAGGCGAATTAAGGGAGCTATAAAGTTTCATTTAGTTGAACATTTGATCGCTTGAGGCGCTGTTGACTAGGCGTCAGCGTCAGTTGATGCTAAGATGGCGACCGCTCAACAGAAAGCTTTTTGTGTTATTGAGTACGGCAGAAGTGAATCGACGACAGTTGTTCAGCGTGCATTTCGAACGAAGTATGGTGTTAAACCTCCTGATAGGTGGTGTATTAAACGTTGGTATAAACAGTTTACAGAGAATGGGTGTTTGTGCAAAGGGAAAAGTTCTGGACGGCCGAGAACGAGTGATGAAAATGTAGCACGCATCCAGCAAGCATTTGTTCGCAGCCCAGGAAAATCGACTCGCAGAGCTAGCAGAGAGCTGCAAATTCCACAATCAACTGTATGGAGAGTCCTACGAAAAAGATTAGTTATGAAACCTTATCGTCTGAAATCGGTTCAAGCACTGTCTGCAGCTGATAAGATTAAAAGAATCGATTTCTGTGATTTTATACTTGCTCAAATGGAAACAGATGAATCTTTCGTTTCAAAGATTGTGTTTAGTGATGAAGCAACTTTCCACACTAACGGGAAAGTCAACCGTCACAATGTTTGTATATGGGGCACTGAGAATCTGCGGGAAACAACTCAGTATGAACGTGACTCACCTAAGGTGAACGTTTTCTGTGCCATTTCAGCCAATAAAGTTTTTGGTCCCTTTTTCTTCGAAGGTGCTACTGTAACTGGACTACAGTGTCTGGAGATGTTAGAGAATTGGCTGTTCCCTCAGCTCGAACAAGAAGCACAACAATTCATATTTCAGCAGGATGGAGCGCCACCACATTGGCACTTATCTGTCCGTAACTACCTGAACGTCAACTACCCGAGGCGATGGATCGGCCGCCAGGCAGCCTGTGACAGAGCACTTCATCACTGGCCTCCAAGAAGCCCTGATCTTACCCCCTGCGATTTTTTCTTATGGGGGTATGTTAAGGATATGGTGTTTCGGCCACCTCTCCCAGCCACCATTGATGATTTGAAACGAGAAATAACAGCAGCTATCCAAACTATTACGCCTGATATGCTACAGAGAGTGTGGAACGAGTTGGAGTATCGGGTTGATATTGCTCGTGTGTCTGGAGGGGGGCATATTAAACATCTCTGAACTTGTTTTTGAGTGAAAAAAAAACCTTTTTAAATACTCTTTGTAATGATGTATAACAGAAGGTTATATTATGTTTCTTTCATTAAATACACATTTTTAAAGTTGTGGTATGCTTTTTGAATCACCCTGTATATATATATATATATATATATATATATATATATATATATATATATATATATATATATATATTAGTGACAGTAAGACACCTCAAGCACGCCTTTAAATGAGGGGGGGGGCGGTGACTGGGGGTAGGGAGTGGATAGGGGTGGCATGGATGCATAACTCACGAACACCAGGAACAATTATAACCAAATTTGGTATATACAAAAAACATGAATCAAAAAACATGAATTGTCTGTTTATCTATTTATTTATTAGTCAGCTAATTCTGACTTTACGAGGTGTAGCCTTTATAATCTGAAACCAACAAATACAGTTTCAGTAGCTGTCTCCATGCCAGTTCGTCTCCCGCTGTCTTCTGTCAGCTGGAGCTCTTTATCCCAGCGGTCGGGTGCTCTGTCTTGTGGTTCCCTTCATCTGCCACTCCACTCTAGTACTGCGTTTGTCCATCTTCCGCCGTTTTTTCATACGGTATGTCCCGCCCATTTCCTTTTAGAGTCTTTACACTTTTTCACAATATCCTGAACTCCTGTTATTGCTCTTATGTCTTCACTCCTTTTCTTCACTCCTTTTCCGATATTTCTTATTGAGATCTAATGGTGAACTTTCCATAGCTCTCTCAACTTTTCGTAGCTTCCTTTTAAAAGAATCGTTTAAATCGCAGGTTTTACTGCCTTATGTTATTACGGAAATAACATACTTTTCGGAAACAACTTTTTTGAAATTTGTTGGCATATCAGATTTAAAAAATTGTGTGTTTCTTGCACAAATCTAGCTTGATTCGGCGAAATATTTCAGGTTTTTGAGTTTCTGCACAAATAAATATATTCTTTAACGTTTTAGACCGCTTTTGTTCAACATTATTCGTCTTGCAGTTACCCACTTGTTGTGCATAGTATTTATACTGCATGCCCACTCTTTCGCAAATCTGTGGTAAATCCGTTACAGAATATTGTTGTCTAAGACTACTACATTACAAATTTCAAGTTAGTGAGTCCTCTAATTTCTCTTTCTTTCCAAATGATTCTGGACATAACAACTTCAAAGACTGTTATAAACATTTTCGGGGATATAGAGTCACCCTCCTTTACTCTTTTTCCAATGGAATCATGCCGTGCGCCGAAACCTTCCGTAAAGTATATGAAGTCTTCACGGGTTGTCAGCCGAGTAACATCGTCGTCTCATAGCAACGTTTCGATGGAATGCGTCTCCATCATCTTCGCCTGAAGATGATGGAGACGCATTCCATCGAAACGTTGCTATGAGACGACGATGCTACTCGGATGACAACCCGTGAAGACTTCATATATGAAATTCGCCGAGAAAGCCTGCACTCGCATGTAACTTCCGTAAAGTTTTGGTATTTTCGACTTTGTGTCTGTCTGGTGGAATCGCTGGTTGTGTAGAATCTCTTTGCCAAAGAGGCTTGTGGTGCGAATGTGCTCCACGAGCGGTGTGTGACGGACAGCGATGGGGAAACTGGAGTTAGCAGCAGCACGAGGAATGTGGCGAGCGGGGAAATTTGGAAATTTGTTCCTATGTGACAAAGCTGCTGAGGTCATCAGTCCCTAAGCTTACACACTACTCAATCTAACTTAAGCTAACTTACGCTAAGGACAACAAACACACCCATGCCCGAGGGAGAACTCGAACCTCCGACGCGGGCGAGTCGCATGAACCGCGCAAGGCGCCTGAGACAGCGCGGTCAGCCCGCGCGGCGGGCGAGCGGGGCCCTGTGCTGGGAGCAGCCCGCGTGTATGCCGAAAAACGACTTGGCCGCACCTGGAGTGATAGCGCGGCCTAGATGTAGCTGATAGCCGTTGTTTGTATAGCTATAATTTGGAAAGGAGCTCCCCTTTTACATGCAAGAGCGCTTCGCTTGCACAATACTCCTGTTGCCCGAAGGAGATCGGCGGTTAAAGCAAGGGTTGAAAGTCTTTCAACCGTCTCCATACAGAGAATGCCCCCTGGTTGCATTCTCACACGAGTACTGCATAACTCCACATGGAGCTGAGTAACTTTATTATTGAGTACCTGCCCATCAATGTGTTTTAATTGGTCGTCTTGCAAAGTTGTAATTGAGGCTGCCCTTGTTGGGCTCCATTTGTCCCACTTTTTTTGTGATTAGTCGTTTGTTTGTTTGTTTTAACTGTTCATGTTGCAAGGCTGTCATTGAGTTTCCCCTGATAGGGGCCGTTATTTTGCATGTATATGTGAGACCAGTGGTAACTGATTTATGTTTCAGGTCTTATCACGCCAATTTAATGATGTGTGTAACGCTTTGCCAGGAAGTGTGCGCAAGACTGACGTGTGAAATAAAATAAGAAGACTACGGCTGTGTAAATCCACTGAGGTAGCAGCGGATGAATTCTGATGCTGCCGATTTATTCTTAAGTAATTACCTTTTTAAGTGAACAAATCATGTATCTTAATTCGGCGTTCATCTGAAGGAATTTTGCACCTAAAGTTGTTTGAAATTGTTCGGTACTCCTGTACAGTAAAAGAGCAAATTTTAAATTGTGGCACGAGAAAAACTAGCGTGTACAAAACTTTTGATAGGGCGTTCCACTGTAATTTTTTTTTTTTTTTTTTTTTGTGTATTTCAAGTGCTTTTGCCAAATTGGATTTATCTGAATATTGTTTTTAGAATTGAATTGCTGTCAGTTTATTACTGTAAATTTGTTTATGTGTTACTAATGTATTTTTAAGATAGCTTTGGAGATTTTAAATTTTTTAGGACTAATAGTTATCGAGCTTGAGCTGAAACCTTTAATTGATGTACTAATTGCTTTTGGCTCAAATTTGACACTGCTGTATCACCGGTATTTTATCCTTGATATTGGATCAGTGTAAATATTATCAATTAAGAATAAGAGCTGTAATGGCCACCCTTTAGAAGTAGAAAAAATAAAAGGGATAGGACAATATGTTTTACTATAAATGTTGAGTGAGAATTATTTGTTAATAAATTTGTTTTAAGTGATGTCGGGATTAATGTTAGTCCGGCACCTTACCACTGTTTCCTAGCTCCTACCATATCAGGAAAATTCACTCTTGTGTTTTCCTATGCAGACAGAAGCATCAACTTACCGTAGTTGTTACATGATGTGTTCTGTTGTTTGTTTCCCTACGTTGTTCGGTCAGTGCCTGCATAGTTGTAGCGTGGCTGACACAAACAAAATCCTTTTCAAAATCTAAAATCTTTTTTAAAGCAGTGTCTGCTTCCAATCGTATGAAAAGCAATGAGGAACGAATGGTGACTTGTGTTTTTGAAGGATGCTGACGGTTCTACATCTACAAGTATATGGTAGTTACAACTAAACTCTCCTTAATTGGGCCTGTATTGACGGAAAGCTATTTACCATACAGGTACCAAACTTTATAGGAATGATATTCAGAATGTAGAGTTAGGCTATGACCTGCAGATAGGCGCCGGTACTAGTGCGGCGACGTAAGGTTGAGACACAAGCATCAGTGTGCAGTCAACATGGATCTGCATAGAATGAGTAAGGTTTTACTAATAAAGTTGTTTCATCAAAACAACAACAGCAGCGCTGCTGCTCTTCGCGTGTATCGACGCTTCAAAGGAATACAGAGAGATACTCTTTCTGCAAAATGTTAACAAATCAGCCCCAGGAAATCGATCACACGAGCTGCACAACAGGTGGGAATCAACGAGGAGAAACTGCGACAAATTGTTTTTGAAGACCTGCATCTCTTCCCGCACAAAATTCAGCCACATCAGTCATTAAGCGCCGGGGCTGTGGGATAGTGGTTGTGTTTCGCCAACAATACTGTTCACAGAATTAACGAACAGGGATTGGATGTGAATATGGTTTCGTTTAGCCACGAAGCCCACTTTCATTTAGATGGGTTCGTCAGTAAGCGAAATTGGTGCATTTTGGGGACTTAGTATCCGCATTTCGCGATCGAGAAGTCTTTTCACCCTCGACAGGTGACTGTGTGGTGTGCAGTGTACAGTCATGGAATAATCGGTGCGATATTCCTTGATGGCACGGTGACTATCGAACGGTATGTGACGGTTTTGAAAGATGATTTCATCCCCATTTTCCATAGTGACTCCCATCGAATCAGGAGCGTGTATGATGTCCTCGAGGAGCTCTTTAGGGACCGCATTCTTGCTCTGGGATACCCAGAGACTACTGGCTTGGGCTTCGATTAGCCACCATATTCTCCTGACCTGAACACATGCGACTCCTTTTCGTGGGTCTGTATTAAAGACAGGGTGTACAGCAATAACCTCACAACCATTGCTGAGCGGAAAATAGCCATTCAGAGGGTCATCGACAGCATCGATGTTCCGACACTTCAGCGGCTCATGTAGAATTTCACTATTCGTTTGCGCCACATCATCGCCAGTGCTGGCAGGTATATCGAATAGATAAAGTCTACCCACACAGACAGACAGACACACACACACACACACACACACACACACACACACACACACACACACAAACAAACAAACAAACAAACAAACACAGACACGAAAAATGGATACTCTACACTCGGCAAGGACTCTCCATTTTACACACAAAAGGAACACCACGTAAAAGACAACACAAACAGCTAAGAAGCGCACAGAAAACACACACATAAAGATAAAATGTAAACAAAATTCAAATTTGGCGCCGAACTCACAGTTCAACAAATGAACACCGACTAGGCTGGGACACACAACAATCACAATTACGCGGTGTTTTGGTGAAGTGCAAAGAGCTTTTACGACCTTCTTTGTGAAGATACGTGTTATATTTACGTGTGCATCACGACACCTCAACACGAAATATGGCGACAAACTAAATTATGTTTAGATGATAAGCTAACTCCCAACCAAATGTCTCATTAACTTCGTTTGTTTGCAGATGACAAGCTACCTGTAATAAACAATACACAAATGGTCCTGAAAAATCATGCGGACCAGGTGTAAAGATATTAACAAGAAGAAACAAATTATTGTTTGAATACCCACATAATTTTGTAATCATTTAGTAAAAATGTTCTCATTACAGATAAAATAAAACGGAAACCCACTGATGACGGCACAGTGGTGCTGAAACATGTTTGGGAACTCGGAAAAAACGGTGTTTTGCATAACTGTCGGACCTTACAGCCCACAAATTTAACCGCAAACACGATAAACACAAGAAGCTGCAAATCCAAATGATGAACAGATCTGGGTAGTTCCTAACATAATAATGAGGAAGGTATGGAACAAAACATATAGGTCACCAGTGCGCGATAACAGACAGACCTTGGAGGGCGGTTACGTAAAACATCTAAGGCTCTTAACAGCGTCGGGAAAAATACCGACTAGAGAGTGTAAGAACAAGAGTGTTATAACAAGTGGAGAGGGAGAGACAGCGCTAAAGGGAGCGAGTCCCTGGAAGAGGGACCTGGGCTCACGAAGTCTCTATGGCAAGCCCAAGACATGATTTTAGGACAGACGCCTCCCTTCCTCCACTCAGACTCCGTAGTGCACAGTTAGAGCCAATAAGATAGTGATGGCCCCTCGACAACATGCCATGTCAGGGACTGTCGGGGGGTGAAGAGGAAAAACGAAAAAGAACTCGGAAGCAAGACACTCCAAGACGCCTATTGCAGTCAGAGTAATTGTATCAACAGATGCAGCCGAAGAGAGAAGTCAGGCAAGACTAAACAGAGTTATCCGCAGTAGATGCTGCGCAGCTGATGAAATCCTGATCGTTTAGCTAGGGACTTCTGTGTGTCGTGTTCCATTTTAAGTAGACCGAACGCTGCTAGTTTTCCACCGTCTCTGGATAAATACTTGGTCTCTTCCTGGGTACAATTTCTTTAGAGCAAGTATATCAGAAATTCATACTGTTTTCCGAATGAAGTCAGAAGTTGTAAAACACTCATAATGTTCGTCATTTCAGTACTTGTTCAACGCTTGCGTTTTCAGATATCGGAATTTTAGCAAACATAGGTAAAGACTCCTCTCACTTGGGCCAACTGACTCTGTGCCTCTTTCCGAACGCTGTCGCCCAACCCCAAACAACATTAACGTCTGGGACGCGATACCAGTTAGAAGCGTTGTTGGTGCCAACCCCCCCCCCCCCCCCCCACCGCCACCACCACCAAATCACTTGCAAATTTAATCGCGTATTTTTGTCCTATACTTCACACTCAAAGTAAGTAAATTGTTGTTATTTGCTATTCTTCCTGGCGTTGCAATTTTAAATTCCAGCGGAATAATATTTCGAAACACAAAAAATAAAATATATCTGATTAGCTTCGAGCATATTTATATCATACTACGGAGACTTCGTGTATAATTTTGGTCTGTAAAGCTTTCACAATCGTTTTCCAGTGCAGAAAGAGCACGCATTTGCGGACTGACGGTGACTGGATGCTGCCTCGGCTCTACACACGTGGTTGTGGGACTCATACGTTTCGCCTCCATTCCGCCAGTATCGACCTGGGCGAGGAAATATCCGGCCCGCCGAGTGAATATTTCCTCCGTCTCGAGGCCTGTATCCACTTTCTGCCTGCCCCAGCTCGCATATATCGCGCGAGCGCATTCTGCCGTCCCGCCGTCCATTTCTTTTACTGGTGCAGTTCAGCAGACGCACACGCAGTGGCCTTATTTGCTTAAGCAAGTGGAGCGCAACTGCCTCTGGTAGCAGCTGCCAGCTTCCCACTGCAGGTAAAAGTAAACAAACCAAGTGAGCGACGGACGGGCAGCTACCTACCTGAGTCACAGGAGAAATATCTTCGTGCATTACGGAAGAGAAATACTGACATCAGCTGCATCAGGCGACTCACATAATTCAACAGCGATATGTGAAAATTTGTGCCGGACCGGGACTCGAAACCGGACAGCCCGCTTTACGCGAGCGGTCGCCTTATCCGATTCAGCTATTCGAGCACGCCCTCTTGTCCATTTTCCTCATGATTCCCACAAGAGGTCGGACCCAGGAAGTATTCAGACTGAAGATATGAAATGCCATCAAGGTGTAGCACTATGACACTTCTGGTTCAAATGGCTATGAGCACTATGGGACTTAACAGCTGAGGTCATCAGTCCCCTAGAACTTAGAACTACTTAAACCTAACTAACCTAAGGACATCACACACATCCATGCCCGAGGCAGGATTCGAACCTGCGACCGTAGCGGTCTCGCGGTTCCAGACTGACGCGCCTAGATCCGCACGGCCACACCGGCCGGCGACACGTCTGGTGCATGTTCATATTTTCCTCCACACAACAATAACATACCTATTCTGCACACAGCGTTCATTCTCGTCCACACTGTCTTTCCTGTGTGAAAACGTTCCTGCCATTTGTTGAGGGGGCATGTCTGAAAGACTCCACATATACACACATCAAATAAAATTTGTATCACCCCAGTTACCAGAACTACTGAAGATATACGTTGACTGTGGACATTGTATCACAGACACAGTCCCTTTGAATGTTCACAGATGTCACTAAACCCGCCCAAAGATGTAAACAACTATGCATGAGCAGCGCCTAGTAACGGAGGGGGTCCGGCAGCCGATCATCTGCATTGATACTTTGTACCAAGAAGGGATGTCAACAAGGGAAGTGTCCAGGAGTCTCGGAGTAAACCAAAGCGATGTTGTTCGGACATGCAGGAGATAGAGAGGGACAGGAACCGTTGATGGTCGATGACATGCTTCGCTCAGGCCACCCAAGGGCTACTACTGCAGTCGATGACCGCTACCCGCGGATTATGGCTCGGAGGAACCCTGACAGCAACGCGACCATGTTTACTAATGCTTTTCGTGCAGGCACAGGACGTCGGGTTGAGAGTTGGCAATACTCTGTTAGGATTTAAAGGTTGGTTACACCGCGCATAAACAAGCTCTGGAATCTAAGATATTGTTGTCGCGCTTCGAAGCGAACGGATTAATCAGTGGCTGTTTGGAGCCCAGTGTAGGTGCCCGCCTGCTGTGGTGCGCACGTGTGTTGGGCGAGGGGTCGTCGCCGAGCTGCCGTACTGCCGTGTCCGCCAGCAGCGACACAGGATTTGCTATTGATTTGATATTTTTTATAATTTGCTGCGCACTTATTAATTTAATGAAAAGGGTTTGTGTATGTGCGTAGCAGCAGACGGTAATTTTGATAATGATAGGAGTTGAATCCTTAAGGGATACCATTGTTAGGCGAATAGATTAAGTACTGATTTTTGTCATTGATTTCTTTTGTGATTGTCAGGGAATTGTTTCACTATGTATTTAATTGAGAAGTATTTCAGTCTGTCCCAAGAGTTTGATTAATTTGTAATGCCACTGGAGGCAGATTTACATACGAAGCGATTGTTTAAAGAACTTCTATCTTTTTCTTAATTGAATGAGAAAGAATCGCTTTCAGAATATAGTTTTTTTTAAAAAGGAATTACTTGTTTGGGTTATCATTTATCGAGTTTAGATTTGACCAAACCCTTTCTCTTGAATTATATGTAGTTGTTGTAAACAGCAGCAGCAGCAACGGCAGGAGCCGCCATACAGAACATGCATTGCACTCAGCATGAATAATAGGTTTTTTATGTTTTTGTTAAATACAGCAGATCAAGCAGTTGCAGCAGAAAGACCAGGTAAGTTGTTTGTTGCGCACAGGACCAAAAAAAAAGATGAATTTTAGGCGATCTCTGAAATAGTAAAGTTAACAAGAGTACAAGCACGAGATTTTCAGTAGAAAATACGAGATAAGAAGATAGAGCTAGCGACATTCACCTGTCGACATGCCTGCCATGATATATATATATATATATATATATATATATATATATATATATATATATATTATGAGTCGTAGTTAGATATGCTTTGCCTTGCTACTGCCAACTGCAAGCTTACGCAACAGTAATCATAAGTGGCGGCCCAGCATTCTGATCGCTTGCGCACTGTTTTGCATTAACACAAAATTTTATTTCAGCAGTTTTGTCTTTGAATTTGTTGGTGCATTGTGTAATAGTTAATTGAACAGTGGTATTTTTAGGATAGCGGTGTATTTTAGTGACATGTTTACCTTCGTATTGCGACAATGATGACGCGAGCACAAAAGAAAATGGAAAAGAATGCAGATGCTACTGCAAACGCGAACGTAGATAAGGTTCCGAACATGAATGTAGGATCGGTTTCAAACGCAGTTTCCGAAAATTCGGAACAGAGAGTAGAAAATTCTTTTGAGAATAATGAGATCCGGGAATTTTCGAACAATACTGCGGAGAATCGGAATGTAGGCGATCATTTGCCAACAAATCGTGATGAACAACTGTGTGCTACACGCAACTTAGGACATGACAATACAGAGACGCAAACCGAACTCATTATGAGAAATTCCAAAGTTGCTTCCGCCTCAAAAGTGCAGAGTAATTTTGTTTTCCCCACTTTCGGTGGAAATTCAGGTCTGGTTGCCACTCCGATAGAGCAGAGTAATTTTGCCTTTCCTTCTGTTTGTTGAAATGCAGGTACTGCTTCTGCTTTAACAGAGAAGAGTAATGTTGTTCTCCGTGCTCCCAGTAATGATGTTTTATAATTATTACTGAGTAAACTCACTGAATTTAACAACAACAATGCAAAGAATTTCAAATCGCATCAGAACGAAATTAACGAGAATCTCACATTGTTTCGGGGTGAAATTAATGACAATTTAAATCGTAAATTTGAAGAAATGACCAGTCAGTTGGAAAGTCAGCTACGTGAAGAATTCAAATAAGATATTAATAATCTTGTATCCCGATTTGATCATGTACAAAATGTTGATATTGTTGAAGTGAAACGACAGACATCACAACAAGAACTGCAAGTAGAGGAATTAGCGAAAAATGTTGAGTCATTGCAATTACAGACCACCAATGAAGTTTCAAAGATAGAAACTCAATTAACGACAGTAGCTTAACAGGTAGATGCGTTATTCATGAAAGTGACGGAACTGAGTAGCAGGTTAGATGACACTCAGCCGGTAGCGATCGCGGATACCGAATAATTTCAGTCTCTGCAACGTTTTAAACAAGGGCAGATGACAATTAATCAGCAAAACAAACGTGACGTGAAAAATATACAGGAACAGCTTGCCAGCATCGAAGAAAAGAACGATCGCGGCAATGACACTGGTAGATCCGATAATTACCAAATTGGTAACGACAATGAGCGCTTTAATTATGGAAATGCCGACCACTTTTCTCGTGAATATGACACGTTTGTGGGACGTAATGAAGGAAACGTGAGTCATGCTGTAAAAGAAAACTAATCCGCTAAGAAAAATGATGAGTTTGACTATAAGCATTTTCTCACAGTTAGGAAATGTAAAAGTTTTCGGAATGCTAGTCACGAAATCCACCCTCGAGAGTGGTTACAACAATTTGACTATTCTTTACCACTTACATGGCCAATTGGTCACAAACTGGAATTCATTTGCAGTTATCTTGAAGGAGAGCCTGCAACAAGAATATGCTCCATAGTACGTGATTTTTATCACGCATTCTTATCTGCTTACTGGTCAGAGACTACACAAGATCGTGTAAAACATTACATCATTATGATGCAAAGTTATGAGCAGTCGAAATTTTCAACTCCAGTGCAATATTTTAAAAACATGATGCGCATGAACAGATATTTAACGAATTCGTACAGTCAGTCGGAATTAATTCGTATCTGTTTGACAAAACTGCCGATCAGATTACGCCACATAATTTTGGCAGGTAGGTGCAAAGATGACTTGGAGGCATTCCAAGCTCTTTTGCAAGAATTAGAATTTGACAACTATGAAAAAACATCAAGAGATAATAGTAATCAGTATTGGGAAAATAATAATCCGGGGCGTGACCGTAAACGCGTATGGAACTCGGACGAACCTCACGAGTACAGGGCGGAAGAAGATAGGCGCGATATGCGGCGTCAACCATATAACACAGATCATAGACGCCAGAGAAATGATTTTTATGATCATAGGAACTCTCAGTACAGTAATAGAGATCGCGGACCGCGAGAGAAAAGGCGTTACAGAAATGAAAATTATTTTAGAAGGAATGGTCGCGGTAGAGACAACCGAAATTGGCGCAGACACGCAAATTACAATTCGGAACGCGGTGTTCATGCAGAATACAGAGCATCGAGCCCACGTGATAATTATGGTCATAACAATTATGAGAACCAAAACAGTTATGATGAGTGGACAAATCAAAATTGGCAGGATCACAGAAATTCCAATTTAGAGCGTGGCGACAATGTAGAAATCAGACCACCCAACCCAAGCAATAATTCGCGGCAACACAAGCCGGCCCAACAATGACTAGCAACAAGGACTACAAACAAACCGTTTGCAGCGGCGGAAAGCCGACACAAATTATGTTAACTTTGTTGGACTGGAGGTCATTAGAGACACATTATTACAAGAAAATGACAACAGCGAAATTATGTATACTCGGCAAATTATAAAAATCTCGGTAGGAAATGTTCTACTTTCAGCTGTACTTGATTCTGGCAGCCCTGTGAATGTAACTAGCGAGACAATGTTTAAGAAGTGTGAACAGGCATCTGTTTCTCCAACCTTGCCATTGTTAAATACCAAATTAAAGGAAGTCATTCAAGGAAAGAGTGTAGACGTACGCAATCAGACTTCTTCAGTTTTCAGGTGTCAAGGACACGAGTTTTCTGCAAATTTCTTAGTAGTCCCTCTTTTATCAACAGAAATGATTTTGGGTGTGGAATTCCTGCTTGAATATAAAGCAATGTTGAACTTTTGTAATGCTGAAGTCATGTTACGAGTAAATCAAATGCTAGTCACACTTAAATTTCAAGGATGGTTAACAAAGGAGTATGATGAAGTGAATTATCTGCGTTTTCTCTTTCCGCTTGAGGCACAACAATCACTGAATTCGTCTAATAGTTGCACAGATAACGTCACTACGTTTTACTGTGAAACAGAACAACCCATTAGTACAAAACAATTAATTAAAAGGAACGTTTACCGAGACGAAGTAGATCCTAATGCAGGCACTGATGAGTTATGTGAAATATTACAAACAAATTGTGGTTTTTTTCCTCACAAGACAGGAACAATTCGTAACTTTCTTTATGAATTCAAGGTCAAGGAACATAATAAATTTTTTGTACCACCATACGTCATCCCATTGACATACAGAGACAAAGTCAAACAGGGAATACAATCCATGTTAGAGCAGGGAATCATCGAACCTGCTGTGAGTTCATATAACAGTCCATTACACGTGATTAAGAAAAGGGATAATTCCATTAAACTGTTTCTTGATTCCAGACAGATTAACACAGTAATCCAACCTGAAACCGATAGACCACAAACACTAGATGAACTATTGCAAAAATTCCATGGAGTGAAGGTGATGTCATCTTTGGGCTTATGAAGTAGTTTTTGGCAAATAGAATTAAATCCGAGGTGTAGGAAACACACAGCTTTCCTCTGTTTAGGAAACTGTTACCAATTTCGAAAATTGCCATAAGGTCTCAATGTTTCGTCAGCTGCATTTATCCATGGTTTGAATACAATATTACCGACACACATGAAACACAGGATCAACCCTTATGTTGACGACATTTTGATCGCAGAAAATTCATGGACAAAACACAACCAAGTATTAAGTGAATTATTACAAACATTTCGGGAACATGGCATCAGAGTCAATTTAGAAAAATCGGATTTTGGTAGAACACAAATCAAATTTATTGGCCACATTGTTGCAACAAAAGGCATTCTACCCGATCCAGAAAAATTAAATGCAATGAAAGAAATGTCCCTACCAACAAACAAGCGACAATTAAGAGGATTTTTGGGACTAAGAAATTTTATCGTCGTTTTATCAGCCTACAAAGCTTGTAAACACCTAGATTATGTCAACTAACAGGTAAGAATACAGTTTGGGACTGGGATCATGTTGTTTAAACAGAGTACCACGATTTGAAAACTGCACTACTGAATGCATCTATATAGTCACATCGTGATTTATCCCTTGATTTTTGCCTTTCGACAGATAGCTCAAATTCTGGGCCTGGTGTCCATTTGTTCCAAGAAGTTGTTGAAAATGGAATTCTTACTCAGAAAAGTATAGCTTTTGCCAGTCGAGTATTAACAAAATCAGAGTGCAACTATTCAGTCGTAGAGCTGGAAGCATTAGCCATAGTATGGGCGTTTGATAAATTTCGTTACTATCTGCAAGGCAAGCACACAAAAGTATACACTGACCATCGGGCGTTACAATTTCTCATGTCAGCCAAATTAAATCACGACCGTTTCAAACGTTGGGCTTTGTTTCTTCAGGGATTTAACTTCACTGTAATATATATTCCAGGTTCACAAAACATCATTGCTGATGCGCTTTCACGAACACCTGTTGGTTTAGCTCAAAGTAACGAGGAAGATTGCCTGGAAAATAATTACAGCTTACTCTACATGCAGAAGGTTGCTTTTGAAAACTTCATTTCATCCTCATAAAGTGGCATTGCTTGTGAACAAGAAAAGGATTCGATTTGGAAGGATATAAAAAAGAAGTGGGAGAATAAGTCACATCCTGCTATATCATACGTGATAACATCTTATTCAGACGCAGACGTCCTGACAGTCCTTCTTGGGTTTTACGCATACCAGACGAACTTGTAAATAAACTCATTTGGTACACACATCTCAGTTATGCCCACTTTGATGCGATGAAATGTTTTCAAAAATTACGAGACACATGTTATTTTTACAATATGGAAAAGAGAATCCATAAAGTCCTGGCAATATGCAAGTTATGTCAGAAAGCAAAACCACCAACAGTGACACACAGAACACCACTATTTCCAATCA
The DNA here is from genome assembly GCF_023898315.1 of Schistocerca nitens. Classification (NCBI taxonomy): domain Eukaryota; kingdom Metazoa; phylum Arthropoda; class Insecta; order Orthoptera; family Acrididae; genus Schistocerca; species Schistocerca nitens. Next base: position 917,871,533 of record NC_064614.1, on the reverse strand, counting down.
TCCCAGTCAAATTAAAAGAGGTGGCTGCCGTGGACATCTTCGGGCCAGTAATAAGATCTAGACATGGCCATTCATATGTTTTCGTAGCTGTTGAGCTTAACTTCGAACTTTGTATCATTCACACCTTTACGTAAAGCTACAGCACTCGTCAAGAATTTCTGGAAGGTAGCAGGGCACGTTGACAAGGTGATTTCTGACAGTGGCCCACAATTCCGTTCCAACAGTCGGCTGAAAACTTTGCGACGCAGGAAAATTAAACCAGTATTTATATCACGTTTTATGCCATCATGTAACCCATCAGAACGTATCATGAAGGAGTTAGGTAAACTTTGCAGATTGTACTGCCATCGCCAACATAGACACTGGGACGTACATTTATCCGATTTGCAAAACATTATTAATGAACTACCTAATGATTCCACTACCGTGCCTCCACTGCTTGTGTTGAAAAATAAACAACCACCAGATAGGATAAACAATTAGTAGCCTTCCCTGCACAGCGACGTTTAAGTCACCATGAAGTGGCAACTATAGCATTACAGAACATCAAGAAAACTGCAGACTGAAGAAAGAAGCTGCATAATCCACTAGTCAACGTCAAGAATTTACAGGCAGGTCAAAAAGTATTGCTTGGATCTCATCGACTATCTCATAAGGGAAAATATTTGAATAGGAAGTTTTTCTTGGTGTATGAAGGACCTTTCCATATACGAAGCATTGCACACACAAACGCTGTGGAACTTGAGACAATACGAACACATAAATCGCGAGGTCTTCATCACTTATCACACATTAAAATTTTCAAGGAATAAGGCCCTAGGGGGTTTACTAATCTTTAGTAAATATATGTTTGGCGAGCGTAGGTGCCCCAGCCGTTACAGTATATTCTTTCGATTTTAATTTTCAGTACTGTTTCATAATCTTTGACTAACCTGTTTATCTATTAATCTTTTACTATCAATCTATCCTGTATGAAAGACGAAGAATGAATGATTATGAATGATTTGTATTGTTTGAGAGAATGAGAACTTTGCAAAGGGTCATTTCTGACAAGAGGATTGTACCAGCTGTTGACATCATGCGATTGTTCACTGAAACAATGAAATTTTCGTGACTTATTTGAAGGAAAATGCAAGAAATAACTATGTACGTTTTTTAGGGAGAAATAACATGAAATAACAGTAACTGTTGACATTATCTTCAGGTAAAATATAGTGGCTCTGAATTGAGAAGTTATATGTGATGGGCAATAGTATAATTAGGAAACCTTCGAACTGACACTTGTTCCGATTTATGAGGTAGTTTGAAGAGTGATGATTTATGTGGATTTTCGTGTTTATTAGTTTGCCAGGTAAGGCGTATTAGGATTTATGGACCACTTATGAATATTGTGACACAATGAGGAAGCACTTTGCAGACATTTATAGAACGGGAGAAGGTAAGAAAGATACACTTCTAAACGAAGAAACCTACAACGGTATTCTATGAAGGAAGATACAGCTTATAAACATTTGCGTAAAATTTAAGTCACAGTGATGTTAAGGTAGAGTACACACTTACTTAAAATCTAAGTCACAGTAAAGTTAAAACATAACTATGAGTCACGAAAAGAGTTCTGATACAAATACACAGCAAAGTCTTGAATTATGTGATGAATGAGTGCCAAGAATATTTTTTTCTCTGTGAAATTGTGGAATGGTAAGAATGATATTGTTGCTTCTATTCTTATTGTTGTTAAGGTTGACTTTATTGCATTTCTTACAGGAAACATGGTCGCAACGGAAGTTTTCTCCATTGCAGAAACGAAAGTACTTAACGTGACGTAATTTTGTGTAATAGACGATATTTTCAGATCGGAGGGTAGCACGCTTACCGTTAAGGGTCGCGAGAAGAAACACGTTCCAGAACAGAAACAGTCGGCCATAAAAAAAAAATAGCCCTGACCTAGATAATTATGTCGTGCATTAAACGATTTCTTTTCTCTTTCCAGAATGAAATGACTCTTACGCCAAGAGGCGAGAGTATCTGCCATATTTTATGAATGTGTAAATAGTAGTGTAAAATAAGTCAATTTAATAATTATCTTGTGTTTTTCTATTTCATGATTGTCATTTCATGATGCAGTGCCGATTCCAGCACTAGGTTAACTGGAAGGTGATGATTTTTCTCTTGTCATGTCATAAATTTATTTCTTGTCACCTTGATGAATAAACCATTTCTTTCAGCTTCTACTGGACAGATGGAGGGGTTTTGTGTGTTGCATTTTGTGAATAATATATTTTTTTATTATGTGCTTTGTAGGTTGTTTCTTTTTCTTGTTCTTTGTGACCATCCAAGGTATGGCCACACAGATTCATACAAAGACTAGGGAGGCCTCCAAACAGAGACAATGAGGACTCCATATAAAAACGATTGAGACGCTATACCACAGACATTGTCGTTTGACATCAGAAATATTGACGGTCATTACAGACTGTGGAATATGGTATAACTTAGTAATTAGAGTGTAAAAATTCTGACGCAAAGTAACGTAATTATTGACTAAATTTTGTACATATTCATGAATTGATTTGGCAAGCCGTTGGCTAGACTTTTTCTAAATGATTCTGTACCTTTTATTATATATAATAGCATCACTATGGAATTACTTTTCGATTTGTAGGTTTATTTAAATATTTTATAACCAAAATCTACATAACAATTATTGTAACAAATATTGTAACATTCTTTTTCAGCATCACTGGTAATGTAAAATACTAGGTAATTAGAGTTCGACGGCACAGGATTCTTGCCTTGAAAATAATATTTTTGTGTGGTGCCACATTTGTAATGATTCGAGGTCACAATCAAAACTTTGCCACTGTTATTGGCCAAATTAATCGTAAGAAAATTACTTTGCCACCGTGTGGTGAGCTTCATATTATGAATGAATTGAAAAATACATGCCACAAATCTGTGATTGCTGTGGCGAGAAATTTAAAGAAAATTGACTTTTCCACCGTGTGGTGATCATCACATTATTCATGACTTGAGATGTATGCCACAAATCTGTAATTGCTGTGGCAATAGAGTTAAAGAAAACATTGAAATGAGCTCAGAGTTTACATGCCTGTTTATATGATATAATATTATTCCTTGCTTAATTTCTGTAATCAGGTTAGAGATATCGTATTTTAAAGGGAGAATCTATTTTCTATAAAATATGACGTTTCCAGTATAGAGAAATACTCGACCGAGACTTGTAGTACATAAGTTTGAGGAGGTACTTATGCAATAACGCAGTGACATGTGGTTGTCAGTGGACACAAGGTCCCTGAGTCTGCCAACACTGTCGAACTGTTGGCATCCTGGGAGAATTGACGTTACGTATGGTTGTCAGTGGACAGAAGGTTCCCGAGTCTGCCTACGTTATCAAACTGTCTCACCAGAGGAAAATTTGACTTCAGGTGTGGTTGTTAGTGGATATGAAGTCCCTGAGTCTGCTGCACTTAAAACATGTAGATCTGGTTTCTTTTGATCGGAGGGAACTGCGAGCATAAAAACATAAAATATCATGTAGTCAGGCCATTACTGATTAATGTCATGGAAACGTAAATGCCCAAATGCAGAAAATAAAATATTATTTTTTACTGGTTATTAGGCTATGTTAGCTTATTGAAGACTATTCAATGCTTAAGTAGTTATTGTTACACATCTGTTAAAACTTAGATGATCTTTTTTATCTACTTATGTAAGAAACTTGTTATATTTCCTTTGATGTTTTCTTATTACATACATACTAGGATAGCAACATTTTCACATTATTTTTGTAAAAGGAGCCATGTTTTGTCCTTTCCAATCAATTAGGCAATCAACATTTCCTCCATTTTGTATGAAATTTTAACATTTTTCTCTTGCCTATATGACATGCAAAAAAATTTTCGTCGTTTTATAAAAAAATTTTACTTAGATGCTAAGCAAGTAATACTTTTAGTCATTGGATATAAATTGTAACATTTTTCTCTTTGCCTAATTTTTTCGTCGTTTTGTAAAAAATTTTACTGCTTGTTCCCTGCCAATATGTTAGGCAAGAATCAGCCCGCAAAATTTTCAGAAATGAGGTTGGGGGTTATGAGAGTTGGCAATACTCTCTTAGGATTTAAAGGTTGGCTACAGCGCGCATACACAAACTCTGGAATCTAAGATATTGTTGTGGCGCTTCGAAGCGAACGGATTAATCAATGGCAGTTTGGAGCCCAGTGTAGGGGCCCGCCTGCTGTGGTGCGCACGTGTGTTGGGCGAGGGGTCGTCGCCGAGCTGCCGTACTGCCGTGTCCGCCAGCAGCGACACAGGATTTGGTATTGAGTTGATATTTTTTATAATTTGCAGCGCACTTATTAATTTAAAGAAAAGGGTTTGTGTATGTGCGTAGCAGCAGACGGTAATTTCGATAATGTTAGGAGTTGAATCCTTGAGGGATACCACTGTTAGGCGAATAGATTAAGTATTGATTATTGTCATTGATTTCTTTTGTAATTGTCAGGGAATTGTTTCACTATGTATTTAATTGAGAAGTATTTCAGTCTGTCTCAAGAGTTTGATTAATTTGTAATGCCACTGGAGGCAGATTTACATACGAAGCGATTGTTCAAAGAACTTCTATCGTTTTCTTAATTGAATGAGAAAGAATCGCTTTCTGAATATAGTTTTTTTTTTAAAAAAGGAATTACTTGTTTGGGTTATCATTTATCGAGTTTAGATTTAACAAAACCCTTTCTCTTGAATTATATGTAGCTGTAGTAAGCAGCAGCAGCAGCAACAGCAGGAGCCGCCATACAGTAAATGCATTGCACTCAGCATGAATAATAGGTTTTTTATGTTTTTGTTAAATAATGGAATGCAGCAGATAAAGCAGTGGCAGCAGAAGGACCAAGTAAGTTATTTGTTGCTCACAGGACAAAAAAAAAATTTGGCGATCTCTGTAATAGTAAAGTTAACAAGAGTACAAGCACGAGGTTTTCAGTAGAAAATACGAGATAAGAGGATAGAGCTCGCTATTTTCAATGTTACGACTCAGACTTTGCCAATAGGCTGCATGATGCGCAACTTCATTCCCGACGTCCATGCCGAGGTCCGTCTTTGCAACCGCGACACCATGCAGTGCGGTACAGATGAGCCCAACAACACGCCAAATGGACCGCTCAGGATTGGCATCATGTTCTCTTCACCAATGAGTGTCGGATATGCCTTCAACCAGACAACCGTCGGAGACGTGTTTGGAGGCAATCTGGTCAGGCTGAACACCACACACTCACCGTCCAGCGAGTGTAGCAAGGTGGAGGTTCCCTACTGTTTTGGGGTGGCATTATATGGGGCCGACGTACGCTGCCGGTGGTCATGGAAGGCGCCGTAACGGCTGTACGACATGTGAATGCCATCCTCTGACCGATAGTGCAACCATGTAGGCAGCATATTGCCGAGGCACTCGTCCTCATGGAAGACAATTCGCGCCCCCATCGTGCACATCTTTTGAATGTTTTCCTTCGGATAACGACTTCGCTCGACTAGAGTGGCCAGCATGTTCTCCAGACATGAACACTATCGAACATGCCTGGGATAGATTGAAAAGGGCTGTTTATGGACGACGTGACCCACCAACCCCTCTGAGTGATCTACGCCAAATCGCCGTTGAGGGGTGGGACAATCGGGACCAACAGTGCCTTGATGAACTTGCGGATAGATGCCACGAAGAATACAGGCATGCATCAATGCAAGAGAACGTGCTACTGGGTATTAGAGATACCGGTGTGTAGAGCAATCTGGACCACCACCTCGGAAGGTCTCATGGCAATGTGTGGTTTTCATGAGCAATAAAAAGGGCGGAAATGATGTTTATGTTGATTTCAATTCCAATTTTCTGTACAGGTTCCGGAACTCTTGGAACCGAGGTGATGCAAAACTTTCATTGATGTGTGTATAACAATAAAAAATATCTTTGCAAATGTCAAATTAAACCTTATGACTCCAGAGACCTTTCCAAGTTTCAAACATATGTGACATATATATATGCAGACTGAAGTAACAAATGAAGATTTGTACCAAGGCCGGGCCTCGAAACGAGGTCTTAAAAGCTCAGTGAGCAGGTATGCTAACCACTATGCCACCCTGGCACAGTGGCTTTGTAGACCTGTGCGGACTACCGTAGAGTGCCTCCCTCCGCAGTCCAAATTCCCATTCGCGCCGAAAATTCGAAAAGCATCCAACAAGTTTTTCAGCTGTTTTGGAATAACACCTCAGCATGGAACGGGGATCCTGTCTGAAAGTCAGGCAGAGGTGCTTTAATCAGATGAAACTGTATTGTTCCAGAGACCTTTTCAAACCCAAAACATCTATCATATATATATGGATTGCAGTTTTCGTTTAAGGGGAATACCAAGTGTCTACGGCAGGAATGGGATTTTGGGCTGAGGAACTGAGGAGGGAGATGTACCAGTCTGTGCAATTCTACGAAGCTACTGCGTGAAAGTGGCCTAGTGGTTTGCGCCTCTGCCTAATGACTAAGAGACTCAGGTTCGAACTACAATACAGGCACATACTTTCATTCGTCGCTTCAGACTGTATATATACTTTGCAGATCTGTTGGCCTTCGCAGCAACCCGAACTGTGTGGAAAATACTCACCCAGCAAAATTATCTATGGACAGGACGTTCTTATTTGTTTTCTCTTGAAGTGTGCATTCTTCTGCGGTTGACTGGGAGATGTTTTTCTACACTCATGAGAGAACTGTAGCGTTTCTGAATGTGTAGACTTAAAGATGAAATACGTGATTCGTGAGCTAGAATTTGTTTTGTTGTTACCCTCTCGGTTATTAATTCTTAACATGTCGTCACACGGGATGTGTTTCTCATCACGAAGCACGGCAAATGTGGTGTTGATCGCGGCTGCTGCCCGTTCGGGAAGGACCTGCTACATTTCACGGAACATAAAGTGCTCCTCGCCTTGATTTGACTCGCAAATCACACGGTTTCTTTGCGAAAATGGGTGCATTTAAACAGCTGCATTAAATCGCCAAGATGATTCTGATAGAGGAACATTACATGATGCTGTACAACGATATGAGATACATACTAGTAGACGTTAATACCGATCTTATTTTAGGTTTTAAATTGAATATGGTGAAAGTATAATGTCTAATGTCAGTTTGCACATTCCTAATATCCACATTCTAGGTGCTGTACTGAGTACCATCACTCTGAAGTACCTCATTTCATAAAGGTTTCAAGATCGAGATTAGTTTCGCAATTTCATTCGAATGAAACAGCAGATGTTTTTCGAAGCATCATTGAAAAAGTTACTTACTGGCGAGATAGAAACATGAGGCTGTCCGTGAAACCAAGCGACAGGTACATATATTTTACACAAAGTTTCATAACAGCAAAAACTTCCAGTGTTTAACTTCGCTTTCTGACTCAGACCGGCAATCTCGTTAGATTGCTGGCCACTGTGGAAACATTCCAGTCGTTGGCCTATGCCACAAGAATTACTGCATTATTTACATTATTTACATTATTTACAATAAACAACATCGACTATCACAGATAATACTTCTGTAAAATTACTAAGAAAGAAGCATAATGCTTTAGGAAACAAAGGATGAAAAATTTTGGATTTAGATATACGTGAACCCAGTATCTCTTTGAAGTCCATTACGAAAATCAGCTACGCTACGGCATCTAAATCGCTCAAACCTCTTAGTAATATGGTACACGATGTGGAGAGGCTGTATCCACAAATCTCATTTGATATTTAACTACGATATATTGCATCCAAAACGACGCGCTTTTGGTATATCATCATGACAGCATTTGAACACTACACTAGTGCTCTCGTAGTGAGACGTGGCGACTTTAATTTTGGAGGGCATGGCACTCCGCTGGCTCCACTAACTACTTGGGCTGCCGATATCGATTCTTATTATACGTCGGGAACTTGGATCTTTGGTCGAGAGTTGTGTTGTTGGTTTTTGGCGGGCTGTGGTTGGCTGGTTGGCTGTTTTTTGAGGGGAGGTGCGGGGGGACTCGTGTTGTCCGGTAGGGGCTTCGAGAAGCCGTGAGTGGTTAAATCGGTCGGAGGCAAGCTTCGCCGGACGAGTTAAGGATTGATAGTGGGAAGTTTAGGGAAGAGCAGCGGACGCCGTATGAACCTGGTCAGAAAGTACTGGGCTAACTCGGCAAGCTTAATATTTACGGTACCTGGAAGATTCTGTGAACGGATCGGATGCAAGAGCACCACAGCTTGGAATCTGGAGTTAAGTGTTGTTTTTTAATGGTACTTATTATCGTAAGGTCACGTCTGTGTTAATGTGGAATTAGACCAGTCATATTAAGGCGCCTACGAGTGACTGTGAGGGTGGTCATCGTTCAGTGTAACTGATAGTAATTTATTGTTCCAGTCCACATTCCGTGCAAGTACACGAACAATCTCTGTTGTAAATTGAATTGATGAAATTGCAACATAGCCTGTATCGAGTGCAAGGGACATTTGCCCCAGTAATTGGATTTACAAGCGCTGATGTTTCATCTTGTTAATTTTCAAGAAATTTTAAGGAGTGTTAAGACTGTAACTTGTATGTGTAGCCACTTGCGGAATAAATTAACATTGCCCACATCCTAGACTTTCTCGTTTATAGCGTTATTTGGGTAGATTACTGTTACGTTCTGATGTCTGTTGGAAGGGTAGCTCTGGCACTGGACGAAACGTTCCTGCTTCCTGGGCCGTGAGCTGAGACGTGTTTTCTTTCTACTGCGGCAATGTGTAGGTTGGCCCGTAATCAGGCATCTCTACCAGCCACTTAGTTTGGCTCAAGTAAAGTAAAAGTTTGATGGGTGCCAGGCAGAGTGCTGCTAATTACTTTCGGAAATCTTGGTCCATTTAATACTGTGAATTCAGCAACCACATAAGCTCTGAAGCGTGTGCTACAAGTTCGAAGTTCCTTGTGACTATATTTGCCCTTTTGTAAGATGGCAAGAACTATGCCCCTTACATGAAGTCATTGAAGATCACCTAACTCACGTTGAACGAACAGTAGGGCTGAACAAAAATGACTGACAAGGCACAATGCATCTCGTAGAGGGTGTAGTATGGACGTATTGGAATAATTAATGTCGGGTGATGGTTTTAAAGTAATTCACACGACATGAAAAACTTTGTGGGAATGCGTCGATTTACTGGAGCCTAGTTTACCCCAGGGAAGTATACAGAGTTGACCATGGCCGGCTGGGGAGCGGCGAAGGGAAGTGACAATAGGCAGCTTAGGGAGGCTCAAGCTCTGAGAAAGCGGTAGCGGGGTGTGGCCTCCAGCTGCCTTAAGTTGAGTGACAGTGAGTGGGTGGTTGATCCCATGCTGGTGTACCAGGAAGCAGACGGAGAACTTGTACGCCTGTTGATAAATGTCCGATGTCCCGTTTTCTGTGAAAGCTATGGTGGAGCGGTCAACAGAGGTCAAAATATGTGTGTTCATGACTATAGCAACTTCACGGTGAATTCACGGTCCGCAGAGCCTGAAGTAAATCAGGTGAAGAGCGACAGCATGAATTACGCCGGCCTCCGATGGGAACGTAGGACCAAGGAATTTGAAGTACTCTCCTGGGAGTCAGAATTCTGGAAAAATTGGTGTTTGTGCAGACGCTAACCTTGATGGTGGCCTGGGGGGGAGCTAAATAGAAGGAGTTGAGCGGAAGGGAAATTTTGTGGGAATTTGTTCACTTCCCAGAGCAGGAATTGGTCAGCGCTGGGAAGCGATGCATAATTAACGCGATGTGCACTGCAATTGGCATAAGTGATTTTGGGCAGAAGTCTCAGTAGAGGTCTTCCGTTTCCAGCATGCCTTGAGTGCGGACGTGGCATTCTTTACTCAGCTTGCCTGAGAAAGAGTGAGCATCTCTGCAGTTTAGGACTTCGCAAATGGAACGCTTGAGCTTGGAGATAGAAAGTTTTGGTTCAGCTATGTACTGAGCAAGATAGCTAGGAGTGAATAGACGAGCACAGCCTTGCAGCACCACGAGGTCAGCTGACGTCCACACAACGACGCCGCTCCGCCACACTGTATTCGGTGATATTGGGCCCGCTCCGACCACTGATTAATTTGTTGGATCACCTCAGCAAAGTTTCCATGAGGGTTTCATGGGCTGTGTACTGTAGAATTCTTCTCGCACTTCGCATTATGCCTGGGTCAGTTGATAGGAATTACTTTTGAGTTATCGAGCTTTACTCCATGCAAACGCAATTTATTACCACCGCCTGGTGGGAGAGTCATGTAATGTGATGATTGAAGGTCGTGAGTTAAAATAAATTTGCGATAATCGACTGCAACTGTTTTCAATCAAGTAGTTGAAATCCCAAGTCACTTTCTTAATTAATTTGCATCTGGTGTTCAATAGGTGCATATAACATCAATGTGCACCCCTTTTTAATTAAAAGTGATCAATTCTGAATCAATTAATGTCAACACTGCCACCGCAGTTCAATCAGGAGTCACAGGGCCTTATTACTTCCTTTGTATTATCCGATATTGCGGCAGTTTTGCACTCTCTGTTGATCTGTTAGTCAATTAGCTGGGGTGAACACACGCCAAAACCAGATAAGTGACGGATGGGGTGTTACACTTTAACTACTTGTTTAAAAGTAGCTCCCTTATTGCTAGTACTCGAGCGAGTTAAGTTTCAAAGACCTTTACTTATGAGTATGAGCTGTTGAGTTTTTAATTTTTTGTCCACAGTCGTTAGCTAACTCCATTCACTGTGACAGTTGCCTGCTCGTTGCCTGTTGGCTCGATAGCCGTCTGCTGTAATTTGCCACCTTTTCTTGTATTTTGGGGCACTGCATATTCACTTAAGGGTCATTATTAACGTTTCTGCTGGTGCATACCAGCTGCGAGTCACGTTTTAATTCTATGCCTTCCCAGTATTTCTTGTATTTTGGGGGATTACGTATTTGTTTAAGGGTCATTATTAATGTTTCTGCTGGTGTGTACCAGTTGGGAGTCACGTTTACATCGTATGCCTCCCCAGCTTTTCTTGTATTTTGAGGGATTGTGTATTTTATTGCTTAAGGAATTTTATTAAGCTTTATAATTATTTTAGGGCTTTCCAACTAACACAATCAGTGGAGTGACTTGTTACCCTTTCTAATTTTATCGGCGTGGTCCACTTGTTTCAGGTGTTGCCAGTGCTTGGGATTTATTAGTACTTTTAGTAACAGTAATTTGTAATTAATTTTACTAGTTAAACTCAGTCTGTTGAACCAGCTTCCAGTCAGGGCAAGTTGGTGTGACTTCTTACTTGTAAGTGGGGACATTTGTAGCTTTAAGCCCTGTTATTAATTATAAAATTGTTGAAGTTTTTTATTGATGAATTGATCCTGTTTAATTTCTTTCAATTACTGTGATTGTTGTTATTCATTTTTGACAAGGTTTTCAATTTGCAAGCAGAATAATGGTTATTAAGCAATAAAGTGTATTCCACAAAATGACATATGACAAAATATGTGGGCCCAAAAGAAAATATGTGTTTTTCCTTGACAGGATCCCAACCTTGTTTTGAAGTATCACGTAGTACACGAGTTATAACACTAAAAGCATCAAATACAGGAAGCCTTTAACTACCTATTTGTAGTTTCCTGTGAATTCGTAATAAAAAGTTGCACCTAAAAAGACGCATTTTCGTGAGATCCTCAATATTGTGATGCTTCGAAACAACTTGTATTCATATCACGTACTTTATCATAAAAAAACACCAAATATGTAGATTATATGCACACAATAGAGCGGCTCTTGAGTTCTGCTTGTGACGCAGCTCAGGTTCCTCTCCATGAGACAGATATCTGATATACCAGATTTTTCAATTCAGGCTTCGCAATGTGGTGGAATGAGAAATTCACCCGGGGCCTACGAGATACGTGGGACCTTTGCATGTGTCACAGCGCGTGACACTACAGGTCTTAGGAGTTCCATCGACCGACTCCGGTAGGAAGCTACCTACTATTTCAGATCAGTTTAATATCTCGTAGCTGCGCCTCTTCATTACACTCACGCTCTTGATGACACATGGCGACGTTAATGACTTATTGATTTTCCAACTAGCAAGATGTATGAGATAAGCGAAATGCCCTCAGACTTCAAGGAGAATATAATAATTCCATTCCCAAATAAAGCAGGTGTTGACAGATGCGAAAATTACCGAACTATCAGTTTAATAAGCCACAGCTGCAAAATACTAACGCGAATTCTTTACAGACGAATGACAAACTAGTAGAAGCCAACTTCGGGGAGGATCAGTTTGGATTAAGAAGAAATATTGGAACACGCGAGGCAATACTGAACCTACGACTTATCTGAGAAGCTAGATTAAGGAAAGGCAAACCTACGGTTCTAGCATTTGTAGACTTAGAGAAAGATTTTGACAATGTTGAATGGAATACTCTCTTTCAAATTCTGAAGGTGGCAGGGATAAAATACAGGGAGCGGAAAGCTATTTACAATTTGTACAGAAACAAGATGGCAGTTATAAGAGTCGAGGGGCATGAAAGGGAAGCAGTGGTTGGGAAGGGAGTGAGACAGAGTTGTAGTCTACCCCGATATTATTCAATCTGTATATTGAGCAAGCAGTAAAGGAAACAAAAGAAAAATTCGGAGTAGGAATTAAAATGCATGGAGAAGAAATAAAAACTTTGAGATTTGCCGATGACATTGTGATTCTGTCAGACCAAGCAAAGGAGCTGGAAGAGCAGCTGAACGCAACGGACAGTGTCTTGAAAGGAGGATATGAGATGAACATCAACAAAAGCAAAACGAGGTTAATGGAATGTAGTCTAATTAAATCGGCTGATGCTGAGGGAACTAGATTTGGAAATGAGACGATTAAAGCAGTAAATGAGTTTTGCTATTTGAGGAGAAAAATAACTGAAGATGGTCGAAATAGAGAGGAAATAAAATGTAGACTGGCGATTGCCAGGAAAGCGTTTTTGAAGAAGAGAAATTTGTTAACATCGAGTATAGATTTAAGTGTCAGGAAGTCGTTTCTGAAAGTATTTGTATGGAGTTTAGCCATGTATGGAAGTGAAACGTAGACGATAAATAGTTTGGACAAGAAGAGAATAGAAGCATTTGAAATGTGGTGCTACAGAAGAATGCTGAAGATTAGATGGGTAGATCATATAACTAATGAGGAGGTAGTGAACAGAAATGGGGAGAAGAGAAATTTGTGGCACAACTTGACTAGAAGAAGGGATCGCTTGGTAGGACATATTCTGAGGCATCAAGGGATCACCAATTTAGCACTGGAGGGCAGCGTGGAGGGTAAAAATCGTAGAGGGAGACCAAGAGATGAATACACTAAGCAGATTCATAAGGATGTAGGTTGCAGTAGGTACTGGGAGATGAAGAAGCTTGCACAGGATAGAGTAGCATGGAGAGCTGCATCAAACCAGTCTCTGGACTGAACACCACAACAACAACAACAGGTCGTTAGACAAGGATCTGTACATCGGACACTACTCAGGTTATCATTCAGACCTTCACTATGAACGTAGGTAAATCACAGAAAACCAGAGGGTTTACTGGTCGCAAGGGGAACTGAACTCCTCCCGATCGCGAGTCCTGTGCCCTCTTTCTCTCTCTCTCTCTCTCTTTCTCATTCTCGGTTGAGACTAAGTGTTCAGGTTTCCGGAATGTTTCCCTTGTCCTTGATTACTGGGGGAATACCGGAATGGAGTTAGGAAGGCATTCACCACCATCAGGAACTCCTAACAGTGAAGATAGTGAGACTCGAATTTTATTCAAGGATTACAGTGCTCGAACACAGGAAAAATTCTATACATGGTTGTCGCCGTGTCGAACTTTGAGAGTCATCTGTTTGCTCTGTTGGTCGTGTAGGGATCTCGTCCGATCGTTCTAAACCAGATACTGTCACCCTACCGTTAATTTTCCCATCCAGATACGTCTGATGGCTGGAAACTGCTGCGTGTAGGAGGATGGAATTTTGATACATCATTGTGAAATATCGTTCTCAAGTGTCGTTCTCGTTGTAACTGACTGCTCCATAATAAAAATCGAGCATAACGTGAACTTTGCGAGCAGTTTTAGTGAGGATCAGATATTTCAACAGTTGCATGATTCTGATTGTGTCGTTAGTAGTTAAAAGAAAAAAAATCTGCGTGACTTACCTGACTTACATGTATACGAAGGGCCTTGAATATACTATTATGTATATGAAATGCGACATATGTTACTTAGACCTATACTTGACGAAACTAACATTGTGTTTTTGATAATTCATATTAATCACCATGTTTCAACTATATTTCAAAGTGATACCGAGATAAGCAATGTGATTTAAATCCCAAATATATTTATTTGCGATTTAAATCACATTGCTTATCTATCAATTAGAAATCTTATCCAGATTGATTAAATATCTTCACAACTTTTTCAGACAGTACTTCGTTATAGATAACTGCATCATCTGCAAAAAGTCTGAGGTTACTGTCTATACTGTTTGCCATATTGGGGGGCCCATACTGGGGTCTCGCTGCAACAAATTTTCTAAATGTTAGAAGAAAAAGAGTGAGTTTTAAAGTTTTTTTAAAACATTTCAGAGTCGTATGATCAACGTTAGAACAAAACTAGACTGTCGATAACTCGACACTCCAGGAAACTCGACAAGTCTGACACATTTTTTGGCTTTGAAAAAAGAAACAATATAAAAAAACGCATGGTATTTTCGTAAAAAGCTAATTTAATTTACAGTAATAATCAAGATTATTGACTGTTACAGAGCAGTGAATATATAGCTATGAAAAGACTGAAACTGTATTTAAAAAAAATCGTAAACTATCATTAAAAGAATAAAACATAAAATATTACTGTCGCATAGTAATAGCACTTTGATTAACAAGTGAAATAGCTAATTTAAACTTACTTTGAATGAGGTTCAGGTAACATTAAATGAAAACAATAACTCAAAGTTAATGCCTTAATACAGTTAATAAAGTTAATACAGTATGCCTAACAATATTTAAGTATTTGAAAATAACTAATACAGTACTATAGTAGTATAGTAATACAGTACTCAGCTGGAACTAATATTTCGAAACTGAAAATTTAACATTATATATATCATTCCTTCGGAGTTCCGACAATTGAAAACAAAATTGAGTTTACATCTTCATGCCCTCTAATTGCTAGTCCTTGTCGGCATAGAAATTGCAGGGTAGTAAAAATTGTCTCAAGAGCTAAACGGCCTTTCTTCACATCACTATCTAACTGTTCATCAACTGGTAGGCCACACTTCGGTTAGTAATAGAATTTGGTTTCAGAATACCTTTTTTTTGCGTAAACATATTTTCATGAAGACAGAATTTTTCCAAAGCCTTTATCCAGTTAGAAAACCCTACAGACGTAGATGCATCTTCTTTTCTTGACGAAATTGTAACAGATTTTTAGCATATGCCTCTTTGCAGGTTTCGCAAAAAACTTTTCCGGGAATTCTTCATATTCTAGCCATCTGATCAACCAAGACTTCTGAAATGATCTTCCCTTACCGGATTGTCCAGGTTATGGCTGTGAACAGTTCTCGCCTGAAGACGACGGAGCAACTGACGACACAATAATTGTTGGAGGTTGACTTGCAGTATCATCAACTTCCAAGCGCGCATTTTTAGTAACAAATTTATTCATTGCAAACTTAATTCACAATACACTAAGAGACTAAAGTAAACGAATAAAATATATTCATGTAAAATAGTCCACTAGACACTTAAGTCGGAACACTCAACATGTCTGCAGCATGCACTTAACGAAACTACTCACACTGAATGACTGCGACAGCAGGGTGGGATTTATATAGCCGCGGCGTCGTAATGTCTCGAAGCGTCAAGAAGATGCGAGGCGGAGGGTTCCAGGCACTTCTGCTGCAGTCCTTTTGATGTCGCCACGGCCACAGGGCTCGCCCGCAGGCTTCAGAATTTACCTGAAGGTTCGCGTACCGGGACAAATTCTAAGTTTGCCCGCAGCACCGTAACGCTATCATGATTCACACCACTTGTTTTCAGTTAACCTGCTTACTACCGTAATGATTGTATCTTTTAATTCATTACTGAATGTATTTTAAAAGGTAACTATCGTCAAACAAGGAAAATGAAAAATTTGAACATAATTTTATGCTTTTACCTATTCAAAAAAGCAGATAATAATTCACTTCACGCCTTCCTGAGTGACAATCTCCACTCATTCCGAACTAATAATATAAAAAAGTAGACCAGATGTGGCTTAAATTCAAAGAAATAGTATCGGCAGCAATTGAGAGATTTATACAACACAAATTAACAAACGATGGAGCTGATCCTCCTTGGTACACAAAACGGGTTAGAACACTGTTGCAGAAACAACGAAATAAACATGCCAAATTTAAACAGACGCAAAATCCCCAAGATTGGCGATCTTTTACAGAAGCTCGAAATTTAGCGCGGAATTCAATGCGAGATGCTTATAACAGTTTCCACAACGAAACTTTGTCTCGAAACCTGGCAGAAAATCCAAAGCGATTCTGGTCGTATGTGAAGTATGTTAGTGGCAAGAAACAATCAATGCCTTCTCTATGCGACAGCATCGGAGATGTTATCGAAGACAGTGCTGTCAAAGCGGAGTTACTAAACACAGCCTTCCGAATACCTTCACAAAAGAAGACGAAGTAAATAATCCAGAATTCTAATCGAGAGCAGCTGCCAACATGAGTATCCTCGGAGTAGTGAAGCAATTTAAATCACTTAATAAAAGTAAGTCTTCTGGTCCAGACTATACCAATCAGGTTCCTTTCGGAGTATGCTGATGCATAAGCTCCATACTTAACAATCATAAACAACCGTTCGCTCGACGAAAGATCCGTACCCAAAGACTGGAAAGTTGCACAGGTCACACCAATCTTCAAGAAAGGTAGTAGGAGTAATCCACTAAATTACAGTCCCCTATCGTTAACGTCGATATGCAGCAGGATTTTAGAACATACATTGTGTTCGAACGTAATGAATTACCTCGAAGAAAACTGTCTATTGAAACACAGTTAACATGTGTTTAGAAAACATCGTTCTTGTGAAACACAACTAGCTCTTTATCTACATGAAGTGCTGAGTGCTATTGACAAGGGATTTCAGATCGATTCCGTATTTCTGGATTTCCGGAAGGCTTTTGACACTGTACCACACAAGCGGCTGGTACTGAAATTGCGTGCTTATGGAATATCGTCTCAGTTCTATCACTAGATTTGTGATTTCCTGTCAGAGAGGTCACAGTTCGTTGTAATTGACGGAAAGTCATCGTGTAAAACAGAAGTGATTTCTGGCGTTCTCCAAGGTAGTGTTATAGGCCCTTTGCTGTTCCTTATCTATATAAACGATTTGGGAGACAATTTGAGCAGCCGTCTTCGGTTGTTTGCAGATGACGCTGTCGTTTATCGACTAATAAAGTCAACAGAAGATCAAAACAAACTGCAAATAGATTTAGAAGAAATATCGGAATGATTCGAAAAGTGGCAGTTGACCTTAAACAACGAAAAGTGTGAGGTCATCCACATGAGTGCTAAAAGGAACGCGTTAAACTTCGGTTACACGATAAATCAGTGTAATCTAAAAGCCGCAAATTCAACTAAATACCTAGGTATGACAATTACGAACAACTTAAATTGGAAGGAACACATAGAAAATGTTGTGGGGAAGGCTAACCAAAGACTGCGTTTCATTGGCAGGACACTTAGAATATGTAACAGGCCTACTAAGGAGAAGGCCTACATTATGCTTGCTCGTCCTCTTTTAGAATACTGTTGCGCGGTGTGGGATCCTTAGCAGATAGGACTGACTGAGTACATTGGAAAAGTTCAAAGAAAGGCAGCACGTTTTGTATTATCGCGAAGTATGGGAGAGAATATCACAGAAATGATACAGGATTTGGGATGGACATCATTAAAAGAAAGGCGTTTTTCGTTGCGACGGATTCTTCTCACGAAATTCCAATCACCAACTTTCTTCTCCCAATGCGAAAATATTTTGTTGACAACGATTTACATAGGGAGGAACGACCATAAAGATAAAATAAGGGAAATCAGAGCTCGTATGTAAAGATATAGATGTTTATTCCTCCCGCGCGCTATACTAGATTGGAATGACAGAGAATTGTGAAGGTGGTTCGATGAACCCTCTGCCAGGCACTTAAATGTGATCTGCAGAGTATCCATGTAGATGTAGATGTATAAAACATAACTAATAATTCTCTTAATGTATATGGGCGCTCCGCCCCCCCCCCCCCCCCCTCACCAAACGAATTTTGAGGGGGCTCGGGCCTGTGCTGCCAGGTCATTAATATACGATATGAACGCAAAAGGTTCCAATTCCAACACATGTCCCTGGCGCACGCCTGGTGTTACTTCTGTCCATATTTGCTCGCTAATACTCTGAGAAGTACACTATGTGATCAAAAGAATCCTGACCCTATCAAACACATATGTTTTTCATATTAGGTGAGTTGTGCTGTCACCTACTGCTAGGTACTCCGTATCAGCCACCTCAGTAGTCATTACACATTGTGAGAGAGCAGAATGGAACTCACGGATTTCGAACGTGGTCAGGTGATTGGGTGTCACGTGTGTCATATATCTGCACGCGAAATTTCCACACCCCTAAACATCCCTAGGTTCACTGTTTCCGATGTGATAGTGAAGTGGAAACTTGAAGGGACACATACAGCAGAGAAGCGTACAGGCCGACCTCATCTGTTGACTGACAGAGACTGCCGACTGTTGAAGAGGGTCGTAATGTGTAATAGGCAGACTTCTATCCAGACCACATCTATCCAGACCACATCTATCCAGACCATCACACAGGAATCGCAAAATGCATCAGGATCCGCTGCAAGTACTATGACAGTTAGGCAGGGTGTGAGAAAACACATCACGCATGTAAATGCCAAACGACGCCTCTCTTGGTGTAAGGAGGGTAAACATTGGACGATTAAACAGTGGAAAAACGTTGTGTGGAGTGACGAATCACGTACACATAGTGTGTGGATATGGTGAATGCCCAGTGAACGTCATCTGCCAGCACTTGTAGTGCCAACAGCAAAAGTCGGAGGCAGTGGCGTTATGGTGTAGTCGTATTTTTCATGGAGGGGGGCTTTCACCCATTGTTGTTTTGCCTGGCACTATCACAGCACAGGCCTACATTGATTTTTTAAACACCTTCTTGCTTCTCACTGTTGAAGAGCAGTTCGGGGATGGCGATTACATCTTTCAACACGATCGAGCACCTGTTCATAATGCACGGCCTGTGGCGGAGTGGCTACAGGGCAATAGTATCCCTTTAATGGACTGCCGTGCACAGAATCCTGAACTGAATCCAATAGAACACCTTTGAGATATTTTGGAATATCGACTTCGTGCCAGGCCTCACCAACCGACATCGATACCTCTCCCCAGTGCAGCACTCCGTGAAGAATGGGCTGCCATTCCCCAAGAAACCTTCCAGCACCTGAATGAAAGTATGCCTGTGAGAGTGGAAGCTTTCATCGAGACTAAGGGTGGGCCAACACCATATTTAATTCCAGCATTACCACTGGAGGGCGCCACGAACTTGTAAGTCATTTTCATCCAGGTGCCCGGTTCCTTTTGATTACGTAGTGTACTTCTTATTAAAAGGCTTCTAGGAAACTACATTCAGTACGCATATTACAAAAAAATATTGGTTATTTACGTATCACTAAAGTGTTATTTAACTTAGAACCATTGTCATTTAATTTATTGTCTGATTTAATATGTATGTAATTCCTCTAGTAAATCTGTTGGCAGGCGATTGAAAGGTATAGTGGCATCAAAAAAAGAAACAAACTACGATGTTTTCAACGAATATGTAAATAATATTTACATATTCCCCACTATTGTTTATTTTGTCGTCAATATCTGAAACATTATCGAACATATCTACGCTCGTATCGTTACGTTGTAACATCAATTCCGCCTGCACTGCTGTAACTGTAATTTTCTCACTACTATTCATTGAAATTTGTTGTTGTTGTGGTCTTCAGTCCTAAGACTGGTTTGATGCAGCTCTCCATGCTACTCTATCCTGTGCAAGCTTCATCTCCCAGTACCTACTGCAACCTACACCCTTCTCACTCTGCTTGGTGTATTGATCTCTTGGTCTCCCTCTATGATTTTTACCCTCCACGCTGCCCTCCAATGCTAAATTGGTGATCCCTTGATGCCTCAGAACATGTCCTACCAATCGATCCCTTCTTCTAGTCAAGTTGTGCCACAAACTTCTCTTCTCCCCAATCCTATTCAATACCTCCTCATTAGTTACGTGATCTACCCACCTTATCTTCAGCATTCTTCTGTAGCACCACATTTCGAAAGCTTCTATTCTCTTCTTGTCCAAACTATTTATCGTCCACGTTTCACTTCCATACATGGCTACACTCCATACAAATACTTTCAGAAACGACTTCCTGACACTTAAGTCTATACTCGATGTTAACAAATTTCTCTTCTTCAGAAACGATTTCCTTGCCATTGCCAGTCTACATTTTATACCCTCTCTACTTCGACCATCATCAGTTATTTTGCTCCCCAAATAGCAAAACTCCTTTACTACTTTAAGTGTCTCATTTCCTACTCTAATTCCGTCAGCATCACTCGACTTTATTCGACTACGTTCCATTATCCTCGTTTTGCTTTTGTTGATGTTCATCTCATATCCCCCTTTCAAGACGCTATCCATTCCGTTCAACTGCTCTTCCAAGTCCTTTGCTGTCTCTGACAGAATTACAATGTCATCGGCGAACCTCAAGGTTTTTATTTCTTCTCCATGGATTTTAATACCTACTCCGAATTTTTCTTTTGTTTCCTTCACTGCTTGATCAATATACAGATTGAATAACATCGGGGAGAGGCTACAACCCTGTCTCACTCCCTTCGCAACCACTGCTTCCCTTTCATGCCCCTCAACTCTTATAACTGCCATTTGGTTTCTGTAAAAATTGTAAATAGCCTTTCGTTCCCTGTATTTTATCCCTACCACCTTCAGAATCTGAAAGAGAGTATTCCAGTCAACATTGTCAAAAGCTTTCTCTAAGTCTACAAATGATAGAAACGTAGGCTTGCCTTTCCTTAATCTAGCTTCCACGATAAGTCGTAGGGTCAGTATTGCCTCACGTGTTCCAATATTTCTACGGATTCCAAACTGATCTTCCCCGAGGTCGGCTTCTACTAGTTTTTCCATTCGTCTGTAAAGAATTCGCGTTAGTATTTTGCAGCCGTGACTTATTAAACTAATAGTTCGGTAATTTTCACATCTGTCAACACCTGCTTTCTTTGGGATTGGAATTATTATATTCTTCTTGAAGTCTGAGGGTATTTCGCCTGTCTCATACATCTTGCTCACCAGATGGTAGAGTTTTGTCAGGACTGGCTCTTCCAAGGCTGTCAGTAGTTCTAGTGGAATGTTATCTACTCCCGGGGCCTTGTTTCGATTCAGGTCTTTCAGTGCTCTGTCAAACTGTTCACGCAGTATCATATCTCCCATTTCATCTTCATCTACATCCTCTTCCATTTCCATAACATTGTCCTCAAATACATCGCCCTTGTATAGACCCCACATACTCCTTCCACCTTTCTGCTTTCCCTTCTTTGCTTAGAACTGGGTTTCCATCTGAGCTCTTGATATTCATACAAGTGGTTCTCTTTTCTCCGAAGGTCTCTTTAATTTTCCTGTAGGCAGTATCTATCTTACCCCTATTGAGATAAGCCTCTAGATCCTTACATTTGTCCTCTAGCCATCCCTGCTTAGCCATTTTGCACTTCCTGTCGATCTCATTTTTGAGACGTTTGTATTCCTTTTTCCCTGCTTCATTTACTGCATTTTTATATTTTCTCCTTTCGTCAATTAATTTCAGTATTTCTTCTGTTACCCAAGGATTTCTACTAGCCCTTGTCTTTTTACCTACTTGATCCTCTGCTGCCTTCACTACTTCATCCCTCAAAGCTACCCATTCTTCTTGTACTGTATTTCCTACCTTCCTACGCTTTCAAACTTTTGGTATTTCACTCTGCGACTAGTAGTATATTACTCTACCGTTGGCCATTCAATCATTTTCTCCCTCTTGACCGTCCCCTTCCGGAGATCTGAATGGAGGTTCAAGAGTCTTTCGCTAATGGACATCAGTTGTCCTGTGGGTGACTATTACGTATTTTTAATACACTGGCTGTAGTTTTCAATATCTTCTGCCTCCTCATGCTTTTGATCATTGCTGAGTCCTGCGTCTTTTAGGGGCAGTTTCTCATCCCAAGGGTAAGAGATTATCTTGAAAAATACAAAATACGTACGCTCCTTCGCCCTCGTTGAAGGGTCGTTTGCAGAATGAGTGTGGCACCTTATAAGTGGAGTCTTCGGTCGCGACTGTTAATTTTTATGCGAAATTTAAGCAGCGGCTTTACTAGATCACAGGACCCAAGGTGTTTTGATTAATAGTCAAAGACGTCACCCCTATACCACAAGCCAAAAAAATGTTTTACTAAACCATATAAATTTCTGGAATGACTCTGTGATCACAATCAACATTATGAAGAATTCCGATTAGATTGTTTAAGGACTTATCTTTTAATTATATTGTTTCATGTTGCGCGCTTCGAATCTTGCCATCTTGAGACACAAATTAAGAAATTCTGAAATCAGTTTCACTATCTATGGACAATAAACTGTATGCCAAAATGTGGTGCCAGTTTGAAATAAATATCTGGTGCCAAATTCCATTAAACTCGAGCTGATGTATTTCGCTCATAACTGTTCCATATTTCCGTAACGAACAGCCATTGTAAGAAACTCGTACCGTTTTCATCAGCTCTCTCGTAAATGTTTCTTGTTACTGAGCACGCAATGCAGCCGTAATAGCTGGGGAATAGTGACTGGAAAAGACCTCGTCTATTACGGCCTGTGTACACCTGCAGCAGGAGAAGATAATAGTGTGATACGGCCCTCTCCTACCGACTACTGCACTGCAGGAAAATTAAATGTGTTTGTCTGTGGAGGGGGAGGGGAGAGGAAATGGTAATTTGCCTTGCGTATGAAAAGCGAAGGAAAAATTGTCATGTCTCTAAGTGGGTATCAGAAAACAACAGAGGATACCGCTATTTATTTTCATAACAGAATTTCTTACGACAGAAACTGGCACTGGTGAGATGGTGGTCGGAGGGAGAGTGTGCTTTTCAAAGACAGTCAACATTCCGTTTTAAGTTCCAGTAATAGTACGTTGTTTAGCCAGCTACTGTGCTG
The DNA here is from genome assembly GCF_023898315.1 of Schistocerca nitens. Lineage (NCBI taxonomy): Eukaryota > Metazoa > Arthropoda > Insecta > Orthoptera > Acrididae > Schistocerca > Schistocerca nitens. Next base: position 917,848,187 of record NC_064614.1, on the reverse strand, counting down.
ACTAACTCTTGCGGGAGAGGTAAGGTTAACGAAGGAAGATTTGAATTTAAAGATCTGTGACAATGAGGCCATTCTGTACGGTGCATAAGTTTGCATTTAACAAGGATTTGGCGTGAACCATCGACAAATTAGCTGTCTGTGATTACTGAAAGACCACGAGAAACTTATATGCAGACGGACTATAGAAACGTTGCTCTTCAAATGTGCGCCTGTTGGGATGGGTAAGTAGCAAGCAATTCCGCGAAAGCGCACTGAAAGATTTGGCATGACTTTCAATTCTGTGCAGAGATGTACCTCATTTCAAGTGGCGAGGACATAGTATAATATATATTCTTTAGCTTCTGTTGCACAACGACTTTATTAAATTGTTATTTATTCACAACGAGTCTTGTTTCGGCTGTTATGGCATTTCCAAGTCATCCTGCTATATTAATGATGATAAAAAAATTTGTGTAAAATTATGGAAGAATATATTGATTAGCTTACAACTGTATTGGTAATTATTCGCTTTACGTTTCAGGTGTTACGACACGTTGCAGAGTTATTTCTCAGTTTGTGTGCTCTAGGAATTTCGTTCGAAATTTACATGTGTGGTCACTTTTGTATTTGCACCTGTCCTCATTGGGAAGGAAAGCTGCCTACTCGGACGCATTTACTTTGACAATTAGTTTAATTCACAGAAAACCGATGGTTACAGCTACATTACAAATCTTGCGTTACTAAAGGTTTAATATATCGTGCACCAATTTTTTTATATTGTGTATTCTACTATTTTTAGTTTATTTCCTTATCTCGTGAAGTACTTACTGATCGTGATTTTTTTGTGGTTTCTCATACGGAATTTTGTCTGGATACACGTTTGTGTGGATATAGATTTCGAGTTTTCCAGGATATTCATTGTAGTTCCTTTTGGGAACATAATGTAGAATATTCATTACATTTTCAATTCAGTCTGCTCTGTGTTTCTGGCTGCTAAGTGCGTGTAAAATGTAGATTGATTAGCCTACTTTCACAATTGTGTGTGTGTTTTTTGAGCATAACTGTAAAGTTCTTATCTGTTCGTTCAATGTAAAATTGGTTACAACCATCACATGAGATTTTAAGTGTAATCGAATTCGAAAAAGAAGGGAGTTCTTGTTATCCCTGAGTATACTTTCGTTTTCAAAATGCTATCGGCAAGAAACTTCATTTTCACCTTCTTGTTTTTAAGCAGATTATTGAGTTTTCCTGAAATTTCGCCGGTATATGGTGTTGTGACATAAGTGGATTTTTGCGTGATTTTTTCATCTCTTTTCGACTTCTGCTTTTGGTTGAATGCATTGATCGTATAGTCTGAGTACTACTGCAAGGTTAGAAGCATTCTGTTTTGCTATGTATCGTAATGATTCTCTTTCTTTCTGCGTTGCATCAGTGGCAAGTGGTAAGTTCATAAGATCATGATTGATCTAAAGAAGGTATGTTTATGTCAGTTCGGGTGAAAGGAATGGTTGTTAATGATAATGTCAGCCGTGGTTGGTTTCCTGTACACTTCACCTCTTAGGCTCTACAGCGCATTTAAATACCAAAGCTAAATTGAGGCCTGAGTTTGTTTTTTATTTATTTATGTTTCTTTTGAGCACTGTTGTATACACCATTCATGAAAGATGATGTGTCATAAACTTGAACGAGACACTTGTTCACATCTAGTCTCTTTCCTTCTATAGGTTCAGTGAATGACATCGAGCATTGCTCCGTAGAAAGAAAGTAAGTGATTTGCGGATCTGTGTGAAGGATATCCAAACCAACTTTGATTATTTTAACACAGTGAAACACTTTTCTCGTCTGATCAATTGTTAATAATTTTTCTATTTTTTCTTCCCAGTTTGTTCGATATTTCCTTCGGTCGCCAGGGGCACTTATAACACAGGCGCTTTCCAAGACAGTGATCGGTGTATCTCTGTGAAGGATTTCCAAAACCAACTTTGATTATTTTAATACAGTGAAACACTTTTCTCGGTTGATCGATTTTTAAAAATTTTCCCATGTTTTCTTCCCAGTTTGTCCGTTACTTCCTTCCGGTGACATTGGCACTTGTACAAGAGGCGCAATGTTCCAGTCGACCCAGCTTGGCTACGCTTCTACTACTATTCCTAAGTATTTTTCGTAAGTATGTGGTGATTATGTTCCACATATCCTCTAAGTCAGGGCCGGCTACGGCGTGTCAAACGTAGGTAAGCCACGTATGGGCCGAGGCTCCGTCTGTCTCCTCTTTGCTCGTTCCTTCCCGGAAGTACTCAGCACAGAGCGACATTTCATTTAGTATCGCGGTGTGACTTTTTTGTTCGGCACAACTCTCTCCAGTTCGACAGAATTATGGTTTCAGCACTGTTTACCCTTCGCTATTTGTTTGTGTATGAAGGGTTTTCTCAGGGCTAGCGACTGTTTGCACTAGAAGAACCTTTAAAACTGAATTGGACTGACAGTAGAGAGAGATGAGAATTCTCAATATATATCATGCAGTCGTATAAGCGACAAGTATTGCAGATTTATTGTGAAACGATGTTACCATACCATGCAGAGACAGAATTTAAAGGTTTATTTGAAAAAAAAAATAGAAAGAAAGAAATACAACAATCGACAGATGGGATTCATTGTTCCGTACATCAAGGAGCACTTTGTATTAAATTAGTAGGCATGGAGCACTTGAAGATATTGGTGCTATGAATAACAAAATTTCTAAAATTGGACACATTATTCCACTGTTAGCTGCAACAGTTTTCACCGGAATTGGTTACTTCAACGGGCATGGGCGGAACAGTTTCTTTTTTTTTTAATTTAAAACTCGCTATTGTCGAATTTATTAAGAAGAAAGGAGTGCAGGAACAAAAATTAAAACATCCTGAACGGATTGCAGGCATCGCATCACAAGTGGACTTGACTGCACACGCTCCACAGTAAGATTTGCAGTTTGAGAATCGGTTTTTTTTTCTGATTTGTTGGGGATGCGTATAAAAAGAAAATAGAGGTATAGAACGGACATATCCTGTCGAACACAGTCAGATTCCCTAGCCTACTGCAAAAGAAAATGCAAGGTTTGAAGTAATCATTGTGGCCTTGAAAGAATTACAAAGATAGTTTCCTAAAAGTTCTGAGGGCAATTCCAATCTTACATCTGTTTTTGAGGCCATTTGCCATTCCAGTTCAAACCGCTCATGTGGATGTGCAGATGTTACTGATTGATCTGCAAGGTAATTCCAGTTTTAATGACCAGTCCTTTTACGTTAAATGTGTCCAGGACGCCTACGTTGCATTCTTCATGTAACGTTTCCTCATCTCCATTATAAGACAGCAAAAGTACTACAGTATTTCGATCGACAGATTTGTGTGAAAGATATTTTTTTTCGATTACGAAACTAAATAAGTCTCAGCTATGTGATTGTATTATGTCTTTCTTCGGCATGCCAAAAATAATTATTGAATACTGAAAATTTGTGTTGTTTCTGAACGGTACTGATGCGAAATGTGAAACCTAAAACCAAGTCGTATGCAGTACGACTGCACTGCCGTTTAAATGTGGCACGTTCGCAGTTCTCCTCTGCCACTCCCTCGCGCTCAAACAGCAGTGCCGTGGCGGTGTGGGTGGATAGAGGGTAGGGTAGCTGAACGCGATGGCACATCACAACCTATGCTTACCCGAAGACGCAGACACGTGAGGGCAGCTAACACTATAGCTTATTTACTCACCACCTTTCACCACAAAGAAAAGCTACTGATAGGCAAGCACACCTGCAGGTAGCCGCTAGTATAAAATATTTTTCACTCACGCCAATTGTGTTGCATAGTCCAGTCTGCATTTCGCTAATACAGCTTGAACTCTTCAATTCATTTATTGCCTTCACCACAATATTTGTCATGTCTAGGCCCTTTCGATCTATACATTTAATTGCATGATCTTTGAGTCCTAATCCAGACTGATCTTTGAACTGGATAACGGAGGTAAATGTTCCGCCAACCTTTCTTCACCTCTGAAAGTGTTCAAAATCCGGGAAAAGACCTCACATGACTGATCAACATTACAAAGACTTCCCCATTCTTATTTCCATTTTAAATTTTCCTTATTCTTTCTTTTGGCCGTCAAAGGCACCTCACTTGACGAGCCCCGGTCATCCGAGCTTAGCTGAGCCTCTGGCTTCTTGAATAACCAAGAGGATGCAATAATAATGGAAGACCAAGGAAGAGGTTCTCAGATTGATACTGCCGTAAGGCACTATTTTTCGTCTTGTTTATTGGAGAAGCTATTAAGGAATAAGAAAAAAGACTCACAATTGTGATTAATGCTCAGGATGAGAGGGTATGAGTGATAAGATTCATTGGTGACATTGCTGTCCTTCCTGGGAAAGTATAATGAAGAGTGTACTTAGCACAGAAAATGGTTTGAGAAAAAACCAAAGAAACACGAAGCTACTGAGGAGCAGGAGAAACGAGATTAGTGACTAAAATTAGGGACCATTTAGTATCCGGCCGCGGTGGTCTAGCGGTTCTAGGCGCTCAGTCAGGAGCCGCGCGACTGCTACGGTCGCAGGTTCGAATCCTGCCTCGGGCATGGATGTGTGTGATGTCCTTAGGTTAGTTAGGTTTAAGTAGTTCTAAGTTCTAGGGGCTTATGACCGCAGATGTTGAGTCCCATAGTGCTCAGAGCCATTTGAACCATTTGAACCATTTAGTAGATGAAGTGAACAAATTATGATGACTTGGAAGCAAAATAACGCGTTACGGAAGGAGAAACGATGATATAAGAAGGATGATGGCGCACGCAGAAGAGAAAATTTAACTCCACCATACTTCTGTTAGTATTTTAAATATTCTGCGTGGTGTCTGTTTGTTCTATATCGTGTCTTCCTACCACTTTCGCGCAACGACGGTCTGAGCGTGTTTTTTAGGGAATTGACTAGTTTGAACCTGGGACCTGTTGCTGGTAAGGAGACGCCAGACCACACATGTCATGTAGAATTCAGAAGAGTTCAGTGAGACTAGCGATGATATAACCAAATACTCAATGATTTCAGCGTCAGCTCCACTGCACTCCCTGTAAAAGAATCTTAATACTAACTAAATTTAGTGGAAGGGGTTCAAGGCTTTCCTATTTTTAGTTAGCTGGTAAAATAACGTCGAAAAAGCAGTTAAGTTTACCATTGGAAATTTTTTATACTCACAAAACATTGTTTATAAATTTCACTATTGATAAAGGGAAATGTTTTAATACAGGATGGTAAAAACCAACTGCGTTCAACAGAAATGTGAACGAATATTCCCTGAGTGGGTTTCCAAGTTCTACAATGGATCGAAGGATGACCTATGCCATATCACATCTATAATCTAGGTTTAAATTAAGTTTCACAAAAGAGAAAACTATCAAAATGGTCTACAGTGATCCTCAATTATCTTTAATTACTTGTCTAACTTGTCGTAAATTACAGTGGCTGATGTGGCTTCTCAATAACTATATAACAGATTTTTACTTCAAGTGGCAAATGTGAACACCATAAGCTTCATTGACGATCGACACTAGCATTACGCAAAAAGGGGATGTAACAGATGAGACTTCTGCAGTTCTGAGTGAAGCCTTATGCGCTCAAAAATGCGGCATCGCGTGCGTTCATTACCTTGTTGGTGTTCGTCAGGGGGCGGCGGGCAGCACAGCTCCGCTCACCTCGCCGTCTCCGAAGCAACTCTTTTCTAACTTCTCCTTACTACAATTAACCGAAGTTGGTTTTAAAAAAAAACTATCTGGCTGTGTTTTCATCTGACCAATCAGGGTCTCAATGTTAACCTTAAGCTCCGCCTACAAAAATTCTGTCTATCCAATGAGAAATGTTATACTTTTCGTGGTGGGGCAATGCTTTTTAAAGTTTGCAACGTAACAGAGACGCGAAAAAGTCTCACGCTGAAACTTGCAGCTGGTGTGGTCCTTTTAGCGTTATCGTAACATCTATACTGTTCTTTTGGAGGGCGCTATCTTTTAACATGGGCTGGGGGGTGGTCCTAACGTAACAGAGACGCGAAAAAGTCTCACGCTAAAACTTGCGGGTGGTGTAGCCCTTTTTGTGTTATCGTAAGATCTATACTGTTCTTCTGGAGGGCTCTAGCTTTTAACATTGGCTGGGGGGTGGTCTTAAGGTAACAGAGACGCGAAAAAGTCTCACGCTAAAACTTGCGGGTGGTGTCGTCCTAGCGGTTAGCTGGCGACGTGAGTGTTCGTCCGTCCCTTATCGTAGGGCCTTCCAGCTTAACACGGTTCTGCTCTCGGCTTCTGTTCTCGCTTCTCCCCTCGGACCTGCGTCTGACTCACGGTGGGAAGGTATGACATGCATTTAGGCATTCTTGTGTTAGTCTGTGGTATTCCGTTTGCTCACTCGTTACTCGTATTACTTTGGTTAATTTAATGTCACGATTTATTCGGAGATATGTGACATACTACTGGATTTGCTTATCATGTCAGGGTTTTCAGGGAAGGTGTTGGATTTGCCTGACACCTTACAGTATCAAAGATAGAAATATATGTATGTTTGGTGTTCACAGCAGAGTGGAAACTGTAACACCCCAAGAAACCCGAAAACCCAAATAAGAATGTCATGATAATTTAAAGTAGGGAACAGTGTTATCCTGACAGGTACGACAACTCTGACAATAATATAACACCTTAAAGTTTTGATGAACACCGATTTCAATAATTACTGAGTATGTCATGATATAAAGCTAGAAAGAGAGAAAGGTTATTTTTAATTAGCTATCAAACATCGTAGTAATAACTGCAAATCAGTACGGCGAAAGTTAAGTCCAAAGTAATATGTCGGTCAGAGATAACATTTATTGTGGAAGAGAGTTGTAAATGCTCGATCATCGAAAAGTTAGTCGCTTGCTTGCTATCAAGTCGAGAGAGAGCACCGTCTGTTATAGTACTAGAAACGGAACGCTACGGGATTGTTTCTATTAAAAAAAAAAGTACTATTGTGTGGTAGAGATGCGCGGACTTTGTTCTCAGTTATTCTGACTAGAGAACTTGAACTGAACTGATATTCAGGTAGTGTACGACGAGTTAATGAACTTTAATTATTGGAGATATTGTTTTTGGACTCAACCTTCATCAAAGCGAACAGTTATAACGAAGAATGGACATAGTACCGAAGACTGCAATACTGATTAGCCTGGAGTAGGAAACATTAATACGACCACACGAAGATAATACAAATACGCCGATTGCAAAAGTTGTCGTAATTGTCACGATCACAGAACTGAAAAGAATTGTAATTGATCTGATCCATCGGTGTGCGTGTGGTGTGATGATTATAAACTAACTGCTAAGAAGGAACAATAAAATTGTTCGTCAGTAATGGAAATCTCACGTGTTGACTTCATCATTAATTGACTGTGTGATAGCTTATGATCAAAATTAATTAACGGTGCACATTTTAATTGAAAGAGTGAGTTGATGAACATTGAGCATTGAAAGGAGTATTTTGCAGAAATAATATCACGACGCACGAAAGCAAGATAGCATTATAGATTATCTCTGGATTTGCGTCGTGCCGTAGTGAACAATTCTGCCTAGCAACTACTGATACTGGACCGCAAATGAATTTTTCCTCGCTTCAGTGGTGTGAAACGACGCCGGTGATGAATGATTCACTCAACACTGCAATAACTAACTAACAGGGCACAGCAAATCATCATAAAACCATAACAGACAATTAAAATCAGCAGTTCGCATCACTGAGAAGACTGTGCGGACTCGCAAACGGACTTTCATACATTAAGCGAGGAACAATTTTCTTTAGACATTTTCAGGAGCTGCTCCACGTTATCCCGCGAGGACAACCATGACTGCGCGTCGCGTCTCCATTCCACCAACCGAGCTGTAGCAGTAGCGGCTCAGCGTCAACACCGACAACAAAAGGGGAAGGGAGCGTCACAAAATGAATCATGGATTGTGGCGAAACAGATAAGTGTTTGGGAAGAACGATGCTGAATGTTCGGTGGATTGATAGTATATCTGCAGGATCAGAGTGGAGAGCTGTATATGGTAAACACTCACAAGGGAACCTCCCCATCGCACCCCCCTCAGATTTAGTTATAAGTTGGCACAGTGGATAGACCTTGAAAAACTGAAAACAGATCAATCGAGAAAACAGGAAGAAGTTGTGTGGAACTGTGAAAAAATAAGCAAAATATACAAACTGAGTAGTTCATGGGAAGATATGCAATGTCAAGGAGACTGAGATCGCAGGGGCGCCGTGGTCTCGTGGTAACGTGAGCAGCTGCGGAACGAAAGGTCCTAGGTTCAAGTCTATCGTCGGGTAAAAACTTTTATTTTTTATTTTCAGTTTATGTGACAAACTCTTATGTTTTCATCACTTTTTTGGGAGTGATTATCGCATCCACAAGAAAACCTAAATCGGGCAAGGTAGAAGAATCTTTTTACCCCTTCGCCAAGTGTACAAGTTAGGTGGGTCGACAACATATTCCTGTCATGTGACGCACATGCCGTCAGCAGTGTCGTATAGAATATATCAGATGTGTTTTCCTGCGGAGGAATCGGTTGACCTATGACCTTGCGATCAAATGTTTTCGGTTCCCATTGGAGAGGCACGTCCTTTCGTCTACTAATTGCACGGTTTTGCGATGCGGTCGCAAAACACAGACACTAAACTTATTACAGTGAACAAAGACGTCAATGAACGAACGGACAGATAATAACTATGCAAAAATAAAGAAAATAAAATTTTCACTCGAGGGAAAACTTGAACCAAGGACCTCTCGTTCAGCAGCTGCTCACGCTACCACGAGACCACGGCGCTCCTGAGTTCATACTGTCCATGATGTTGCCTATGCGACCCGTGGACTACTCAGTTTGTATATTTTGCTTATTTTTTCACAGTTCCACACAACTTCTTCCTGTTTTCTCAATTGATCTGTGTTCAGTTTATCAAGGCCTATCCACTGAGCCAACTTATAACCAAATCTGAGGGGGGTGCGATGGGGAGGTTCCCTTGTCAGTAGTAATGGGGATGGAATAATACTTATTTGAGAGAGCTGTAGAGCCAAACATTGTTGAATAGATAAAAGATGGAACGTACACAAGTTGTTGAGGAAGTAGGGTACTGCTGCTACTCTAAAATAAAGACATTCACACAGAAAATTCATGACGTGCTGCATCAAACCAGTCAGAAGACTGATGACCGCCAACACACCCTCCCCCGCAGCCAAAAAAATTTAAGTGACGTGTGGTCACTGTCGTAAAATCTACGGAATCAAATTTTTACATTTCGTGAAAACACAGAAGGAATAGGAGGACAGGCGCCATTTCAGCTGTGAAATGCGTGAGTGTGAGGTAAATGAGACAAGCTTCTTTCTTGTTAATGTGAATATACAGAGAATAAGACTGCAAGATTACATTTATTTCTAATTTATTTTTATTGAATGTGTTGTTAAAACCTGTAATGTATTGTATCATTGAATACATTTACTTTCTGAATGTAACACATTCAACATACAGAGTACGGTCATATTAGTATGTAATTGCAGACTGAGGTAATAATGCACTAAAAGAGAACAGGTGCGCATCACCGAGGGAAACAAGATGAAAGAAGCTGAAATGAAGAAGAAAATAAGAAAAAGGACAGGCTCGTCTGAAGAAGAACAACGGAAAAGCTGTAGTGAGTTTTTCGCTGAGCAACTAGACAAAAAAGATAAGAATCCCAGAAGTATGGAGTAAACACCTGAGCCGTTTGAGGTATCGGACGTTTCCATTATTTGCGATGGTCTATTGGCTCCTTGATTTCACTACCTACATTTAGTAAATACCCTAATGAGATATGTTCCATCTATGTAGAATTAGGTAAATACAAAGACTTGTGAGTCATATATGTTGGGTGCTCTCCTTGGAATCACGCTGCTTGTGCTGGAGAAGAGGCACCCAAAACTATAATTCTGGTGACTGCTTATCTAAGAAATGAGCATTCTAAAAGTTGTTTAAATGTGAAAATGACAGTGATTAAATATATACATTGTAACAATAAATCTTTTTCAACTATTATAATTTCCTAAAAGAAATTGCCAGATAATTTAAGTTACGATACTTCAACTCATGCGCTTCTTTTTTTTCTCCCATGCATACATTTCCCTTCTCAAGGGCACAATTCCCTAAAACACTGTGGAAAATTATCCTATCAGGTGGGGAATGACGCGCAACCACATCTTCGTGCTATTTGTGTTTAAAATTCACTGTACTTTTTTTACAATTGAACTGATTTATTGTCGTAAAAGTAGACATACTGCAGCAATATTACGTACAGTTGGTTTACAGTTACGTATTATGAATGTGCCAAAATGATAATCTTTATGTAAGTTCAAATGGTTCAAATGGCTCTGAGCACTATGGGACTCAACTGCTGTGGTCATAAGTCCCCTAGAACTTAGAACTACTTAAACCTAACTAACCTAAGGACATCACACACATCCATGCCCGAGGCAGGATTCGAACCTGCGACCGTAGCGGTCGTGCGGTTCCAGACTGTAGCGCCTTTAACCGCTCGACCACTCCGGCCGGCTCTTTATGTAAGTGCGCACTATTCGTCCACTTTCCTTTAAAGGTATAGTTTGTGATACTAGTGAAATCCTCGTAGACAGATTCATATTTTATTACTGCACATCCGTGTGAGGGGAGCTGGCTCCGAAACGTAGGCGATCTGAAACCTTGCACAGACTGCTCGCGCTTTTTATTCTATTTCTTGTCGTACCAACCTAGTATTCTGTCTTCTACGTTGACTATACGTTACACCGTGTCCTTTCTTTGAGCATGAGATAAAGACTTTACCTACAACTATACATGACTGCACGATGCCCTGTGGGGACGTAAGGAGCTTGCCAAAAGCAGAGCGCAACCGGGAACCGCTGCCTGTAAGGTAGAGAAAGGTGGATGCAGGACGGTGGGTTGGGGGGGGGGGGGAGGGGGGGAGGAACCCTGGGCGCTTTGTCGGCATCGACGAGGGCGCACTGCCGGGACGAAAATTCACCGCGCGCCACCATTTGCATAATAAAGGTCCCTGTGTTTGACTCGCTCATACCTTCAATGGTTCTCGCAGCGAAAGCTGGCTGCATAACAAAAGAATTCCTAAATTAAAGGAATGAATAAATGCATCTAAAAGTGTAGCAGGCATTGTCTCCGCTCAAAGGGAATCATAATTAATTGCAGCGTTCGCCTGCCGTAAATGGGTCATAGGGATGGACGACGTGCATTCGACAACACGGGAACATATAGACTTGTAGAGGCATGCGCACTCGCACACACACACACACACACACACACACGCACGCACGCAAGCACGCGTATTTGTGCTTCCCTTTCGTTTGTGCGGTTCAATAACAGAAAGCGACAGCTTCATATTTACACTCCTGGGAGCGAACCGAAGGATGGCGCCTCATTTTTATTTTTAATATCCACGTGCCAGATACTGGAAGACATTACGGATCAACGTAACCCGGAACTGCGAGAGATTCCACAGTTATTTCTTCTGCCAACATTGCTTTCCTGGAAGATTAAAGCGAAGTATATGACCAGTGGTCGCTTCAGATCTCTCGCATAGCTTACCGCCCTGGTTGTTACATTAGGCATGACCTCGAGACCTCGCGGGGTTTCACTCTACATGTCGCCTCTACAGTCCACAATGCTTGAAATATTTATTTTGCAAATAAAACCACCGTTTCTTGCTGCCACTGTGATTTGTTTCTCAGACACATGTTTCGCCTTTTTTACTCTAAGGCATCTTCAGTGGAATCTAGAAAGATACAGTTTTCTTTTGGTATGTGCTATTTTTAGATTATCAAAGAGTTCACGTCCCTTTTTTTTATATAAATAAGTAACCGTTTGTTGGCATTCCCTCTCATCTGGTCTGGAAGTCGCATTACAATTTCGTTTCCGAAATATAAGCACATTTTTATATTCAGCACTTTTTCATTCACACTGTTCATCATGTTTATCCTTATTTTTATACTAGAAAGCAGGTATACATCAACTACAGTGTAACACTTGTGATGGCAGATACATAGGACAAACAGGCAGAACATTTGATGTCAGACATTAAAAGCGCACACAAAGTTGACGCTCGGCGCGGTGTCTGATGGGAGCGACTGTATACAGCAAATGCCTTTACGGTCGCTCCTAGCAGCCACAGTGTCGAGTATCAATTTTGTTTGTGGATACAGTACAATTTACACATGAGACCCATGAAATAAGGGACAAACCACATTTGCAGAACACCTAAGAGAACATAATCACAAAGCAATCACGAGAGAAGAAGACATGAAAATAATTAGAATCAAGAGTAAAAAATACCTCCCAACCCTACAAGAAAATTGTCATATACAGAAAACCAAAGCAGAAAAGAAAACCCTGTTGAATGATAAAGGGCACATGCCAACAATTCATTGTTTACACCAGTAGATAAAATAATATAATAACACTCCAATAGAGGGTTATTGTCATAATAATAATAACATCCAACACCTTTCCACTCACTTGTCCATGAATCCTTCCACATAATATTTAAACCAAAATCCAAATCAGGTAATAACCAAAGCATCCAACCACTCTCTAACAACTGTTACATTCATATTCGACACACTACAGCTCAAACCACTGACCACCCACCCCCAACCGCCCTCTACACACACACGCACGCGCACACACACACACACACACACACACACACACACACACACACACACACACACACAAAACATATACACTCTCTCTCTCACTCTCTCTCTCTCTCTCTCTCTCTCTCTCACACACACACACACACACACAGATATAAACATCATGACTAGACATTAGTTGCCAACATACTTTTCGTTAGGTTGGCAACATGTAAGTAAACAAACCAAACAGGAGGAAACACGTAATGAACCCACAATATTTACGTCTTTAAAAGCACAGTTTGCGAATAAATAGTTATAACTAGTGGCAAAACAGTAAAGTGCACCACAAAAATGAGGATAAAGTATGAAAGAAAAAGTTCGGAATATAAAAATGTGCATATGTTCCGGAAATGAAGTGGCTGTGAAAGCTTCAGACCAGATGAGAGTAAATGCAGATGTCAAAGAACTGTAAATAATTACTTATTTACGCAAAAAAATCTTAACGTGAACTGTTTGATAATCTTAAAGGCAACTCATATCAAAAGCAAATTGTATCACTTAGACCATTGAAGATGCATTAGAGTAAAAAAGGGGGGAACGCATCTGCGAGAAATGAATTACCATTGCAGCAAAAAAAGGCTAAGGACATCACGCACGTCCATGCCCGAAGCAGGATTCTAATCTGCGACCGTAGCAGCCACGCGGTTCCAGACTGAAGCGCCTAGAACCGCTCGGCCACTCCGGCCGGCCAGAAAGAGACTTTGGCTGTTGTGTTTGGTTTCACCAAAACCCACCACTATTTTCAAATGGTTGAAATGGCTCTGAGCACTATGGGACTTAACTTCTGAGGTCATCAGTCCCCTAGAACTTAGAACTATTTAAACCTAACTAACCTAAGGACGTCACACACATCCATGCCCGAGGCAGGATTCGAACCTGCGACCGTAGCGGTCACGCTGCTCCAGACTGTAGCACCTAGAAGCGCTCGGCCACTCTGGCCGGCACCACTATTTGTATGGCAGAAATTCTACTTAGTAACGGATAACAAGTCTTTGCAGTTCTCGATTCATCCGACGGAACCGGTTCATATGTGAACTGTCCAAAAATTGCAAAGATGAGCTTTGTTGTTGTCTCAATACCAGTACAAAATTGCATATCTTATGACGCCTCAATATGGTGATGCGGACGCACTTTCACGTCTTCCGATTAGCCCTGATACAGACTTCGACGTTTCTGCTATATCGATGCTCAGGCTTCTGAATTCCTTCAGGCTTTTCCTCTGCACTATAAGAAAATTGGAGAGGCCACGGAAGCTGATTCAGATTTGAACATTTTGCTAACATATACTCGCACATCTTGGTCTCACTCATTGAATAGCATAACGAACTCTGTCGTGCGCCGATACTTTGCACGTCGACATAGACTCTCTGTACAGAAAGGTGTAATTCTTGTTCAAAGTAACAGTGGTCAGTCACGTGTGTTGATCCCTAAAGCATTGCAAAAGGAAGTGTTGCAGTTACTTCACCAAGGATACTGGGGGACTGTTCATACGAAACAGTTAGCGCGTCGACACTGTACCTGGCAGCGCATGGACACGCAAATAGAAAAAATGTCGTGACCGTGTCATGCATGTGCGGAAAATCAGTGCGCTCCGCCACAAACATTCTTTGGTGGGCATAAGTCGCAATCACCACAGCAACGTGTGCACATAGACTTTGCGGGACCTATTTGGAACACTCGTTGGTTGATTGTGGTTGACTTGTATAGCAAGTTTCCTTTTGCTGTGCCAATGAACCCGACAACGTCACGTAGCACAATTCAAGTGCTGTAATCGATTTTTTGCCTATGTACCGCTACCACCTCGGTGCGGACACCGTCTCAACTATAATTACGGTGTCCTCAACAAATATGACGAAAAGAGTGTAAGAAAAGATTAACGCCTGACTTCATTGATATTTATACCTGAAAAGAGCGTGAATAGAGCACTTATTTGGCGGAGCGGACACAAGAAAGAATGATGACAACATGGGGGACCGGAATCTATACTTTCGATAAATAGTTCTCTGAGCTCTGATTGTTTAACAGCATGCGACTCACCACCTTGTTAATATAGGTTTGCATGAGGCGCTTTTAGAATGTGTTAAAACTGACGTCTACGTGGAGCGTTCATAGAAACGTAAACGTAATTGCTTGGATGCGATGAATTAGAAGTTGCCTGTAAGTACCTTTCCATTCCATAAAAAAAACGTTAAGGAACTGTTTTTAAAACTGTAACCTAGATGTGAGACCCCAACCTATGTCTAAAAATGGACAAATCATGTAATATTTCGGGACACCCACTGAAGATGCCTTGTAAAAAAGACGAAACGCATCTGGGTGCATAAATAAAAATAAAATTTCGACGTGCAGCATGCAAAAAAGGCATTTTCTTTGAAACAACTGCAATTTAAACGTAATCTCATGGATTACATTTCCTATTATCACATTAAAATATTGCTGCAGGATATATTTACCGTAGCGAAATTTAATTAAAAGAAACATTTGAATTAAAGAAAGTATTTCCTTTTTTAAACGGAATAATATTTGTTTTGCCGAGAAGCGGCCGATGTCTGTACTGAACTGAATGTTGTTAGTTCTTACTTTAATACCAAATAAATTCATTTATGCACTTCCTTTTCTTTACTAATTGTGATGCGAGTCTTTTAAATCGTCCGTTGATGACGGAACGCAAAGAAAATGTAATGAAATTATTCCTACGCACGATGTCTGCCAAGAATGGTCCATTGCTCGGCTGTTCTTGTTGTTTATCCAGCGTACTGACAACCTGGAAAATAATACGCAATGCGAGATGGCCGCAATATCGTGTGTTTTCTTGAAGGTTAGAACAGATTGTCTGTAACAACGCTGGTCTTTTTGGTTTCTTGCACCAGCGAGTGAAAGAACAATTGCAGTGCTACTACATAGATTCTATAAAGTTAGCTTATAGAGTCCTTTGCTTCGTTATCATTTCGTGTCATTACAAATTACCGTTCTGACAGACAATTACACCCGCATTTCCAAAGTTTGAGCGTGACATTTTCAATAATTTAAAGTTTTACAATCTTCATTTTACTTTGTTTTGTGTCCGACTTGTCGTCGCACGATTTAATATTTTGTACGGCGTATCGGTACAAGGATCTCCTGGTATGAATGGGCCAAAAACACCTGAGGTTTGTGAACAGTCGTACCACCTTTATAATAACATGTTACTTCTCACGCGTATGTTTTTATAGACACATGCCACTTTACATCTCTCTTGCTTTTTACACATATGTGTATATATACAGTATATATCTCTTTACAATGGTTGGTAATTTACATTCATTTTGATACGAAAAACATTTTCCTTTTTTACAAGGTTTCAATTATGGGCATTGCTCTATCTTCCGCCCTTATACCACGCGACGAGTGAAAACAGCTGGGTAAGATTAAAAAATCCCAGTAAACAATAGCTTTACTCCCCTATTTAGGTTATGGGCGACGGGAAAAAACCGGGTAAGAAAAATCTCGCCCGGAGTCTTCAAACTGTTCACACTCCAGCTAATATCTTGTATTGGTTGTGAATGTTGTTATCATTTGATTACCTTAATCTGTAGATGATCATATTTACAGTAAACAGTTTTATACAATATTTACCAGTAACATATTTAAATCACTTTATCGGGCATACAATATGAAAATATGCAATTGATGGTTAATTTTACTAACTCCATTCACTTTTCTAGTGCATCAACTTTCAATGTGCGTCCACTTCACGTATGAAACACAGTTTTTAGGAAATACGAATAATTAATGTCGGGTGATTGTTTTAAAGTAATTCACACGACATGAAAACTTTGTGGAAACTAGTCGATTTACTGGACCCAAGTTAACCCCAGGGAAACATTTAGAGCTGACCGTGGCCGGCTGGGGAACGGCGAAGGGAAGCGACAATAGGCAGCTTAGGGCGGCTCAAGCTCTGAGAAAGCGGTAACACGGCACGGCCTCCAGCCGCCTTAAGATGGGTGACAATGAGTGGGTGGTTGATCCTGACTACACGCTGGTGTACCG
The DNA here is from genome assembly GCF_023898315.1 of Schistocerca nitens. Taxonomy (NCBI): domain Eukaryota; kingdom Metazoa; phylum Arthropoda; class Insecta; order Orthoptera; family Acrididae; genus Schistocerca; species Schistocerca nitens. Next base: position 917,831,423 of record NC_064614.1, on the reverse strand, counting down.
GGAAACAGACGGAGAACTTTGCGCCTGTTGATAAATGTCCGTCGTCCCGTTTTCTGTGAAACATGTGACAAAGCCACGCAAAGCTACGGTGGAGCGGTCAACAGAGGTCAAAATATGCGTGTTTGTGACTATAGCAACTTCATGCTGAATTCACGGTCCGCAGAGCCTGAAGTAAATCAAGTGAAGAGCGACAGCATGAAATACGCCGGCCTCCGATGGGAACGTAGGACCAAGGAATTTGAAGTACTCTCCTGGGAGTCAGAATTCCGGAAAACTTGGTGTTTGTGCAGATGCTAACCTTAATGGGTGGCCTGGGGGGAGCTAAATAGAAGAAGTTGAGAGGAAGGGAAATTTTGTGGGAATTTGTTCACTTCCCAAAGCAGGCATTGGTCAGCGCTGGGAAGCGATGCATAATTAACGCGATGTGCACTGCAATTGGCGTAAGTGATTTTGCTGGAGGGGAAACCGAGGTGAAGAGCGGACTGGCAGAAGTCTCAGTAGAGATCTTCTGTTCCCAGCTTGCCTAGAGTGCGGACGTGGCGTTCTTGGCTCAGCCTGCCTGAGAAAGGGTGAGCATCTCTGCAGTTTAGGACTTCGCAAAGGGAACGATTGAGCTTGGAGATAGAAAGTTTTGGTTCAGCTATGTACTGAGCAAGATAGCTAGGAGTGAATAGACAAGCGCAGCCTTGCAGCACCACGAGGTCAGCTGACGTCCACTCAACGACGACGTTCCGCCATGCTGTATTCGGTGATATTGCGCCCACTCCGGCAACTGATTAATTTGTTGGATCACGTCGGCAAAGTTTCCACGAGGGTTTCATGTGCCGGGTATTGTGAATTCTTCTCACACTTCGCATTACGCCTGGGTCAGTTGATAGGAATTACTTTTGATTTATCGCGCTTTATTCCAATAAAGCGCAATTTATTACCACTGCCTGTTAGGAGAGTCATGTAATGTGATGATTGAAGGTCGTGAGTTAAAATAAATCTGTGCTAATCGACTGCATCTGCTTTCAATCAAGTAGTTGAAATCCCAAGTCACCTTCTTAATTAACTTTATGTTCACCATTTGCATCTGGTGTTCAATAGCTGAATATAACATCAGTGTGCACCCCTTTTTAATTAAAAGGTATCAATTCTGAATCAATTAATGTCAACACTGCCACCGCAGTTCAATCAGGAGTCACAGGGCCTTATTACTTTCTTTGCGTTATCCGATATTGCGGCAGTTTTGCACTCTCTGTTGATCTGTTAGCCAATTACCTGGGGTGAGCACACACCAAAACTAGATAAGTGACGGGTGGGGTGTTACAATGTCACTAGTCCGGCACTTATACAACATTTATGATTAGGTTTCTGCCATCTCACTGTTTAACTTATCAACACCTCCCGTCACACACGCACTGCATTTCCACTTCCTAGAACGTTAACACAGTCGTCGTGTCCCGTTACGATTTTCTGTTGTATGTTAGTCCACCTGTCACTTTAAGCGTTCAGAGGTTCCGTGTTTTCACGTTAGTCACTGCCATATGCGGATTCCGCAGTTTGACAGTACATCCAACACTTTTATGCATGTGATATTTTAACAGTTTTGGACACTGCATATAACTGTTTTGTACGTGAAACTCCGTGTTAATGCTTACATATTTCTACACGCTACGGACTTTGGCCATAAATTTACATACTATTTACAGATTCACACTCTTTCCTGTGCATGACAGTTATTTCTTACTGTGGTTGTGCTCACCGCTTTTTCCACCCATACGGTTGGTGGATTTGTCTTTTGTTTGTTAAAAGGTTTTGATTTTTTTATTGTCGCCCCTTTAGCGTCCAGATTGTTCGACACTTAAAATGCACTTTCCGCACATAGTTTGTACATTGTACGTGTGATGAGTCTATTCTAAGCACGTCCACTTTTACATTATGTAACACACATTGTACATTCCTTACTACAAAAGTCTTTATATTTCAGAAGGATTCATGTTGCCATTGTTCCCTCATGTAGAAAGTTCGACCAACTCGTCACCTGCACTATCCAGTTCAGTATATCTAACCATTATAGTTGCTCTCAACACTGATTCATTCTCTAGTGTTTACTTTGCTCTCTGATAAAAGGATCTGAGCACATTACTCCCAAGTATCTAAGTTGAGAAGGATTTATACCTCCCACCGTGATAGAAGTTTAATTTCAATACTTACCTTTGACAATTGTCATTATGGTTATTGTAAAATTCTTTGATATGGGTTTATGATTTGCAGGCGCACATTAGTCACCTAGGGACCATGCAAACTGCCTACATTTCCTTACCCACACTGTGCTTTTATGAAATTTACACGAAGTGCAATGTCCTCATTAGTAATTCACTTTTTGTTGCCATTGTTCACATGCTCTCTCATGTATACATGCAAACATCCTGCTTTCATATACTGACATAAATCTACATACACATCAACATTTAGACACACATTCACAATACACACAAGAAAAATACAAGAATGAACCTAAAACTAATGAAATAACCTTGCACTACTGAAACTACATTTGCTTCGTGATTATTTTACGATAAATAATCTTATTCATTTCTTTGACACAAAGGATTTCAAGTCTTCGTGCGGGTAGAGACCACTTACCTTTTGTGTCTCGGGATTTGCCAAAACATAACATCCCTCATGTGGTGTGTTAAAAATCCGATGTGGACCTGTATATAACAGTTGCCACTTTTTGTTAACTTTTTTTTATACTTGAGTCTTTTGGATGTGTCCTCAGTAATATTTAATCTCCCTCGTGGTACTTGTGTACGTTGTTTAACAGGTTGTGTTCTTACAGAAATAACGAGTTTGTTAATGTCTCGGGCATCCAGCGCTAACCGCATACTTACATCTGCTTTCGCGACTGCGAGCAGAGGGCTGCTACACGGCGACAATGAATGTTCTGTTATCTGCCATTTAAGCATTTGTTGAATCTCTTTAGCTACGGGTTGCTTTCTAGCCCACGGGACGGAATACGTGGCACGGCAAAACGTATCATGCGGTTTAATTTGTATGTCGTAAGTGTATCCACTTATTATACCAGGTTTCTCAGAGAATACCTGACTCTACTTGTTTAGCAGGTGAGTCAGTTCATTCTTTTGGTTAAGGTCGAGGTAACTCGATTCCGATACCTTTACTTCAATACACTGTCTTATTTCTTTTGTTTCAGATTAGGTATCATGGACTACCTTATTGTAAGCCCCCCTGTAGAAGTCATTTTCTACATGCAGTACCTTTTGGTCAGAGATGTCCTCCTGAACATGCAGCGTCCGGCTAGCCGTGGGGTCTAACACACTGCTGCCCGAACGAGAAGGCGTGACACTCCTCGGCACGAATCCATCCGGCTGATTAGTGTCGAGGTCCGTTGTGCCTGTCAGCTTGTGTATGGGTTTTAAGGCGGTTTTCCATCTGTCTCGGCGAATGCGGGTTGGTTCCCCTTATTCCGCCTTAGTTACACTATGTCGGCGATTGGTGCGCAAACACTGTCTCCACGAAAGCGTACACTATAATTACTCTACCACGCAAACATTGGGGCTACACTCGTCTGGAATGGGACGTTCACATGGGGGGGTTCTGCTGTGGGCCGAATCGCACAGTAACCCTGGGTTCGGTGTGGGGCGGCTGTGGGGTGAGTGGACTGCTGTAGCCTGTTGTGGGGTTGTGTACCACTGAGGGCTACGGAGGGGACGAAGCCTCTCCGTCGTTTCTAGGTCCCCAGTTCAATACATACATACATACATACATACGTATGTGGTAGCAGTCTTTATCAGTGTCAGTTCAATAACCTTACTGTGTTTTTTCAAGTTGCATGTCGTACGAGAGAGGTCTATCTTTGCGTTCCTCTCACGCAGGCTATAGGATATCGCAAGGTTCCTGACGACCAAGAATGAGAATTTAATCGCTTGTTTTTCTATGTCTAGGACGGCCTGTACCTGATTTTTAATTATCTGCACCCGCCCACGTATGGCTCATACAGTTTTACAGTCTAGTGCCAAACTGTAAAACTGTATGGGCCATATGTGGTCTCTTATCCTGGTCTACGCATTTATAAAATTCATGATCCATAACTGAAGCACTTGCTGCTGTATCAGCAATGACAGTTACGGGTATTCCGTTAACCTGAGCCTTAAAAGCAGCTTGTACTAACTCGACCTTTTGTTGCTGTGTCTGTCTCGGTTCAGCAATTAATTCCTCCCTGAGTTTTTCACCTTCATCATATCTCAACATGAATGCTTGCACGCTTTGCCTGCCTTCGCCCTGTGCCGTACCGACCCTATGTGGAAGGCCTACATAGGTCGGTTGGAGTTTACCGCCCCCGAACATCTGGGTTGCGGCTCTTCAACCGCTTCCACAATGCGTTCTGTTTCATTTTATTTCTATTGTTGCTGTTTTGGCACATTGGGTTGTGGTGTCCAGTGCTGCTGCGTAGGTGGTGGCGGCATTGGTATAACATTTATGTTATTCACTGTCACATTCCGGTGGGCGGAAGCGTGCTGTGTCTGCCAATTGGCAGGGTCAGATTTTTGCCACTGCTCATTTGTAGATCTCATGATTTTCTTAGCAAAGAAAGTGTTAAAACTCCCTTCGTTCCTCCGTTTCCCACTAATATTTCGGTTTCCGTTTTTATTCGAGGAACGGTTACTACTTACATTGTATTGGTAGCGAGCGGAACCACTGTGACTATTCTATTTGTTGCTACTGTGGTCTGCTTGGTAATCACTTTCTCTATTCTGTTCAACTTTCGTAGGACTGCTTTCAAAAATGGCTCTGAGCACTATGGGACTCAACTGCTGAGGTCATTAGTCCCCTAGAACTTAGAACTAGTTAAACCTAACTAACCTAAGGACATCACAAACATCCATGCCCGAGGCAGGATTCGAACCTGCGACCGTAGCGGTCTTGCGGTTCCAGACTGCAGCGCCTTTAACCGCACGGCCACTTCGGCCGGCGGACTGCTTTCATTCGGATTTCTTTGCTTATTGTTACTACTGTTCGATCCTGGCCTACCATTGCCAAATTCGTTATGCCTGGCGTCTTCTTGCATTAAGTCCAATTAATCTGTGATGGCCATTAATTCTTCGAGGTCCGTATCGGGCACATGAACAAGTTTTCCCCTGATTGGTAACTTGCCCTTTAATATGTGGAATATATCTCTCGGAAGCACGGGTTCATCCCAGTATCGTGTCTTGTTTAAATATCTTTCGAAGTATTTTCGAAGATTGCGTTGGCGGGGATTGAAAGGCTCTGGGCTATACATCTGCTTTCTGAGTGGTTCATGTACACATGACGACCAGAAGCATGCTAGAAACCATCTTCTCAAAGTCTGAGTATACCTGACAATTCTCTGCAACCTCCATTGCCGAGAGCTGCATCTCCGTTTATAAAAGAAATCACAAACTGTATTTTCTGTTTCTCCGTCCACGAAAGAGGTAGTGAATATTTGGAACTGCCTGTGCTTAATAAACGACTACTCATGTTTTACCTGTGCGACAGAGGGCACTGCATCTACGTCTGTCGCACCAACAATACTCCCATAACTGCACGCGGTATACTGTTTGTCATTATCGCAAGTCAACCGCTCACCTTTTGACATATTCACATGTACGTTTCCTTATCGGTCACTAACGTGTGATGGACGAACATGTTCCTTACGACCCCTTTCCCTTCCTAAAGCGGAAGTGCTACGCTGCATCTCACTTAGTTTATGGTTTAAGTGCGTGTTCAAGTCCTGGCTCTCACACTCAACAACCTATATTTAATCTCTGCAACGCATCCGTTACTTCTTGTTTCATTTTTGTTTCTACACTTTCAGCTATTTGATCTAGATTTTTAACTATCTATTTCATCTGACCCTCCAGTGCTTGTTGCACTCTGTCTAGTTCAGTTACCTTCTCGTCAAGTTTCTGGACTTTCGTTGGAATACCTTTGCTTTGTACTACTGTGCCGCTACAACGCAGTTCTTGCTATGAATTTTTTCGCTTAACACTTGAAACTGTTTGTATACGATGTATTGTCTAGTGTAAATATGTATTGTAAATACTATGTTTAAATTATGTAATATTTAACACTGGCAAGTCAGGGCATATTTAGTTAACGTTGAAGTCAGAGAGATTGTTTTGTCGTGCCGATGGGCGCGGGAGCGCGCCAGCGGGCAGTAGTAGCAGTGACGCCTCGCTCGGAGTGAGACGTACAGTCGAGTGCTGCTATTCCTAGCTATGTTACATCTAACGGCTTGTGTGTGGATCTAAGTACGACGGGAAAGTAATGGTCGGCATATCTGGAAGCATGGCCGGGCAAGTTATTATGGGTTAATGGGCATAGTGCTGAAGAAACGAGGGCTTAAATGTGAAGCGCACTGTGGGCCCAAGTCGCAACAGTAAAAGCCCGCTGCCACATTGTGTCGCCGCCGTGGACTTCGTCGATCCACCGACAACGAGGGAAGTAAGATCTACGTAATTTTCGTAGGATAAAATTGTAGAAGGCTTGCCAGTGACTGTGCTTTTCTTTGAAGTTGAACAATTAATAACAAGCACTTTATAATCGAAGTGTTGCAGCTACATTCCACCCGACAATAACACCAAATAGGTTCCTTCCGATCCTTACCTTATTGAACCGAGTGTGTCACGCCATTATCAAGAGAAAATATGTTAATTATCAAATTATTTGCTTTGACGATAAAGAGTAAATTTCAGACTGTTTTGAACAATTGGTTATCGTAGTTAATTGTTGCACTTAATAAGTTTACGCCAACCGTAGTAACTTAATAATAGACTGAAGTAATAAATTTGAATATTAAGATTTATTTCAATGCATATTCAGCTGAAGTTAGTTCAAGGATATTTCATGAAACTATAAAGCTTATTCCGGCCGAAGTGGCCGTGCGGTTAAAGGCGCTGCAGTCTGGAACCGCAAGACCGCTACGGTCGCAGGTTCGAATCCTGCCTCAGGCATGGATGTTTGTGATGTCCTTAGGTTAGTTAGGTTTAACTAGTTCTAAGTTCTAGGGGACTAATGACCTCAGCAGTTGAGTCCCATAGTGCTCAGAGCCATTTGAACCATATAAAGCTTATTCCACCTGACAATCGCCCGATTAATGAATTATTATCATTCAACACATAGTTAATCAATTATTGGCAATATACCAGGGCGGTTCAGAAAGTAACCTCCGATTGGTAACAGTGCGGGTTGTGGGGGGAGTAGCGACGCTATCTGTGCGTTCACGCAGTCAACAGGTCAGTCGGCATCAAGCCGTGGTCGAGTGAACGTCGTACCTGCGCTAGTTTAGTTTTTGTGGCAGTTTGAAATGTGTGCTGCAATAGAAAACCCCGCCAAATGTGAAGTGCGTGCTGTCATAAGGTTTTTTACAGCCAAAGGATATTCTGCAGCAGCTATTCATCGTGAGCTTTGTGCCGTGTACGGACCAAGAGTTATGAGTGAAGGAGTTGTCCGTGAATGGGTACGTTTATTTAAAAGTGGACGAGAAAACGTTCATGATGAAGAGAGGAGTGGTAGACCATCATTGGTGACTGACGAACTCGTTCAGACAGTTGATGCAAAAGTTCGTGAAAATCGACGTTTCTCAATGTCGGAGTTGTCTACTGGTTTTCCACAGATTTCTAAGACTCTCTTGTACGAGATAGTGACAGCAAGATTGGGTTACCGTAAGTTCTGTGCACGATGGGTGCCCAAAATTCTTACCGACCACCACAAAACTCAAAGAATGGCCTCTGCATTAGTCTTTCTGTCACGTTATGAGGACGAAGGAGAACCATTGTTAAACAGAATCGTGACCGGTGCGAAACCTGGATTAAGTACGTGAACCCTGAGACAAAAGAACAATCAAAGATGTGGGCACATTCAAATTCGCCTACCAAACCAAGAAAAGCCTCGCAAGATTTTTCTGCCAGAAAACTGATGGCAACGGTGTTTTGGGATGCCAAAGGGATGTTGTTGGTTGAATTCATGGAACGTGGTACGACCATTAATCAAGACGTGTACTGTGAAACAATAAAAAAGTTACGACGGGCTATACAGAACAAACGCCGTGGTATGCTGACTTCCGGTATCGTTTTTTTGCACGATAACGCCCGTCCTCACTCTGCTCGCAGAACAACGGCCCTTCTTGAGTCCTTCAAGTGGGACGTTATCAACCATCCACCTTACAGCCCAGACCTGGCGCCAAGTGATTATCACCTCTTCATGCATTTGAAGAAATGGCTCGGGTCACAGCAGTTTGATGACGACGAAGAGCTCAAAGATGCGGTCACAGGCTGGCTCCAGGCACAAGCGGGTGATTTTTATGCAGAAGGAATTTCAAAGCTTGTGAAGAGATACGATAAGTGCCTCAATCGCTATGGAGACTATGTAGAAAAATAGTGCAAAGATGTAGTTGTAAGATGTATATATTAAAATATTTTTATTTAACTTGGTGTATTTTTTTAAATCAACCGGAGGTTACTTTCTGAACGGCCCTCGTATTTCTATATCAGTAGATTAAACTGTGCAAAGTACGTAATTTTAAAGACAGAATGACAGTCCATTATTCAAAATCTCGATAGATAATTATCTGAGTTGTCAGCATTGCACTTAGCTGACAAATTATGAACAAAATAATTATCAAAATACTTATTGAAAGTTAACCATTAATGTTTAAGTGTAGTTAGATTGTTATGACATTATTTTATATGACTAATGAGCCTGATACAGCACTTATGCAAAAGTTCCCGTTCCACCTGCTGCGCTACAAACAGGTAAGCTTTATTTTTGACACAATTATTCACGTACTTAACAGTACTGTCGCTCATCTGTTGATCTGGCGACCGATTTTTAAATTGCTTTTACAACTTAATCATTTCTTTCGGCAAAATTTCCACTAGCAAAATTTATTTCCAAATTATTTCCTTTATTTCATTTACCGATCGTTATTGAAAGAAATTACTCATTCAATAACGATCAAGTTATAACGTCTCCTGTTTCCCACGGAATAATCATTATTTACTTCGGATTCGGATGCCTTATCCCAACACGGGTCAAAATTCATAATTCACGGTCATTGTTAACTTGTAATTTCGCAAATCCCGGGAAGCAGGGGGGAGTTATACTACCAATCCGACAAACCTGTTCCCGCAGGCCATCTATTTCGCCCCTAAGATGTGAGACGATGACTTTAACTCGTTCATCTAAAATCTGGTTTAGTCGACTGACTAAACGTTCATCATGTTCCACTTTATTCCTTTCCCTTTCCAAGTGTTCTACTTTTTCTCTTTCCTCCCTTTCTAAGCGTTCTGCTGCTGCTATATTTTTTAACTTGATTAATTACCAATTTTTCATTTCCCGCATGCTGTACATCTAACATACTCTTCGCTTGAGCTATTAGAGCCTTTTCTCTTCCGAGGCGCTCCTCTTCTTCGCGTCTCTCTCTTTCCCGTTCTCTCAACTCGAGATTTGCCAGCAACACGGCTAGAAAATAATTCGTCGGTGCTGGCTGTGGTAGTACATCAGCTGTGTCTACAACTGATGTTGTTTTGTTTGAGTCGTCAGCTGTGCTGACGTCTGTCTGCTGTTCCAGCTGTTGACCGCTAGCAGCAGGCAATATTTCCTCTACATCCCTCTGTTCAGCTTCCAAATTGTGGATTGCTGAAACAGATTCGTCATCGATCACTGTTGTGTCGTCCATGCCTAGTTTTCTCTCTTTGCGATTCTTAACCGTTCTTGTATCAACATCGTTACCCCCAAAGGCACAAAAACACAAATATACACTCCTTAGCCTAACACTAATAAATACACTATATCCTAACCAACTCACACTGAAAAACTAAGTCGTAGCACCTTAGCAAGAAAAATTAAAATTACTCTTGAATGTAACGTATAAACTATCTTTAGCCACACAGCTGATTGTGCAGCTTATCACACAAAATATCTATGTCAATTGAAGGAATGTGGTTACACTTTAACATTAGCACTGTAATCAAACAAAAACCTTTTTCAGACTTATGTACCCGGTTGCACTAATAAAGTACTGAATATCATACTTTATTTAATCAGTAAGCACTCTGAATGGCCTCCAAATACCTAATAATTCTCATACTGAAGTTGGGAGCTCATGCAAACGCATCCTTACTTTGGTAAGCAACACTCATCGCCCCACATCAAGGTTGCGCCGTCTATTTTGTACAATAATATTATGGCAGCTGTAATTTATCCCAGTGCAGCGGCTCGGGTTATTTATTTTCCGTGCTCAGTAATGGATTGTAATTGCTATAAGTACATGGAACAGAACACCCTTTGCAAAATTGTTATTATACATACACAGTCATAATCTGGTATTATTAATTTTTCGGTAAATATTGTATTCACTACAGCAATATTTCTGACCTGTAAGTTGGATACCGAACAGCAATGTTTGTTTAGTTTGAGCCCCACAAGTTGGGTGCCATTTGTACCTCTACCGCCCAGGTCCGGACACCGTCTCAAGTATACTTACAGTGTCCTCAACGAAACTGACGAAAAGAGCGCAAGCAAAGCTTAACGCCTAACTTTAGTGATATTTAAGCCCGACAAGCGAGTGAATAGAGGACCTGTTTTGCAGAACGGACACAAGAAAGAATGATTATGATATGGGGGACCGGAATCTATACTTTCATAAAACAGTTCTCTGAGATCCGATTATTTAACGGCACGCGTCTCACCGCCTTGTTAATATAGGATTTCTTTAGGCGTTCTCAGAAACTGTTAAAATTGATGTCTACGCCTAGCTTTCATAAAGACAAAAACGTAAATGTAATGTCAGGGATTATATTTCTTGTTATCACATTAAAATACTGCTGTAGGATATCTTTACCGCAGGGAAATTTAATTAAAAGAGACCTTTGAATTAAAGAAAGTATTTCGTTTATTAAACAGAATAATCTTTGTTTTGCCGAGAAGGGACAATGTCTGTACTGAACTGAATGTTCTTAGTTTTTACTTTAATATGAAATAAATTAATTATGCACTTTCTTTTCTTTACTAATTATGATGCGAGTCTTTTAAAGCATCAATTGGTGACAGAACGCAATGAAATTATTACTACGCAAGATGTCTGCCAAGAACGGTCGATTGTTCGGTCGTACTCGGTGTTTATCCACCGTACTGGAAACCCTGAAAATAATATTTTTACTTCTGCATGAAGGTCCTTATACACATGAACGAAAAATGCACAATTAGCATAAATTACCATATATTATTTAAAATTTACAACTTACAATGCGAGATGGCCGCCGTAGCGTGAGTTTTATTCAAGAGAGTGTCTGCAATAATGCTGGTCTTTTTGGTTTCTTGCACGAGCGATTAAAAGAATAATTACACTGCTACATACATTCTGTACAGTTACAGAGTCTTTTGCTTCGTTATCATTTCGTTTCATTACAAATTACCGTTCTGACAGTTAATTAGACGCTCATTTTCAGAGTCCGCGCGTGATATTTTCCGCAATTTAAAGTTTTACAATTTTCATTTTACTTTGTTTTGCATTTGAATTGTCGTCGCACCATTTAACATTTTGTACCGCGTGTAGTTACACCTAGAAGGCTTAGCTGAAGTAATAGTGTCAGACTACGTACCGCAGTTCACGTCAAATGAATTTCAGTCATCCTGTGAACACAGTGGCACACATCATCTAACCAGTGCACCGTTCCAACCATAGTCAAACGGAGAAGCGGAACGTTCTGTCAGAACATTCAAGCAACAGATGGCCAGACTTCGCTCCGCACACACCAGGGATCAAGCATTGCAGTTGTTTCTCGCCTCATATCGTTCGCGCCCACGAGATGGACCATCGCCGGCGGAATTGCTTCATGGTCGCCGCAATCGGACACTGCTCCACCTGCTGCGCCCTCCTCAGCATGCGGCGCTGAAGGAATGTCGCAAGCATCGCTTCGCGCCGCACGATATTGCCTTGTACAGGGTTTTTAGCGGCAGTGGACAGTGGGCTCGAGGCGAGATGGTCCGTCGTCTTGGCGCTTGCGTGTATCTTCTTTCAGGTCCAGATGGTTTGCAGCTCCGCCATCAAAATCAGTTCGCCTCTGTCATGTACATAATGATCTTTCAGTCTCTCTTCCTCCAGATTCACGGGTCCAGAGGGCAGAGCGGCCACAGCAGCCAGCAGAGGGTGTCCTCACAACACTTCGGGACGACCCCATGGAGACGGAGCAATCACCTCTTCCGCTTCCTCTCGCCCTCCCGATGGAGCTGGACCCTCCAACACATGAGTAGTCGCCGCCTTCTTCATCTGGTTGACGGCAGCAGGAGGTGGACGCGTACCCTTCTGGTCGCTTTGCAGGGGACGTTTTCGCCAGAGTGCAGGCCAGATGGCGGAAGTTTGACGTCCCATGAGGCCACAGCTTCCGGCCCGACGTTGCGCCCACACTACCGCATCCCCCGCTGTGGTCGCACTCCATACGCGACGACGGTCTGTCGCTTTCGGGGGAGGGGGGGGGGGAAATGTTCTGGCTTAACCACAGGCGCCGGAACGAAGAGGAAGAACGCAAGACCAGAGAAGGTGGTGAGGAAACGTCAGCAAATAGCCCGCTGACAAGGACCGCGCCGAGCCTGGAGCGACCTCTGGAAGAAGTGAATATAAGCGCCGCTCCTCCCAACCTCAGCCAGACGTTAGTGGACAGTATTAGCATGGCCTAGCAGAGAGTGCTACGATATCAGATTGTAGTGAACCATATCCATTGCTTGTTTGAACATTGTGTGTAACATGAACTCGGATTTATGTTATATACATAATTTTGATTTGCAGCTCCTTGTATTGGCCGTGTTCGCAGTTAAAATTGTCGGATGTGAGGTCCGCCAGTTATGCAAAACACCGCTTTTTCTCGGTACCCAAACATGTTTCGGCACCACTGTGCCATCATCAGTGGGTTTTCGTTTTTATTTATTTTGCAATGTGAACATTTTTGTTAAATGATTATAAAATTATGTGCATTGTGCCATATCTCTGGCACGTTGCGTATCCGGCACTATCGATAGCGACTTGTATTTCTGTCTGGTTCGGCCTGCGCAGGCTCTGAGGCGGCTGCTGTCCTCTGGAGCGTTTCTCGCGGGGGACCGCGCGCGCTCGGCTCGGCAGTTGGATTCGCACCGAGCTGGTGGTATTTTGCCTTCCGCCCCGGCACGGAGGTATGGTCTCGTTGTTGGCGGACCTCGTTGATTTGGGCATTGGGCAGTGTGGCGTGTTGGCGATGTGCTGTAGTGGACAACTGATGGATTCCCGCACGAGATCGCTCGACGTTCTTAGCCTCTGAAAAGGGTGCCACGGTATCGCTTGGGTTTCTGCACCCAGGAGTTGTTAAGGACTGCAGGGCAGGTTTTCTGTGTGTTTGCTCTGTCCGGTCTGCGTGGTGGGGTTCGTTTTACCTTACTTCACCTTACTTCAGCTGTTGTTTATATCTTCTGCGTGATTCCGTTTTAGCCGGAGTCTAGGTGTCAAGTTTTCTGCTGGTGTGTACCCGGTCGTCGCCCCCGTTTTCCCGCCCGGGGGGCAGCCGTAGCTGTTGGTGGGAATTATTTGGCAGTGTGTGTTTTGCGTGGACCCGGTGTGCTCACGCGCCCTGATTCTGAGTTGAAATTACTGTGGTCAGGCTGGCTCGGTTGCTGGAGTGTGTGTTGTTGGTTTTCTGGCTTGCTGGGGACTGCGCGCGCGCCTGTTCCGTTTGTGATGTGGCAGCGGTCTGATATTTTTATGTGTGCTTGTTAAGCTGCTAGCAATTGCTTTTAGCCTTGTGCTTACTTATTTTATTTAAATTGCTGGGCATTGTCATTTGTAGCCGGCCGGAGTGGCCGAGCGGTTCTAGTCGCTTCAGTCTGGAACCGCGCGACCGCTGCGGTCGCAGGTTCGAATCCTGCCTCGGGCATGGATGTGTGTGATGTCCTTAGGTTAGTTAGGTTTAAGTAGTTCTAAGTTCTAGGGGACTGATGACCTCAGATGTTAAGTCCCATAGTGCTCAGAGCCATTTGAACCATTTTGTAATTTGTCTGTTATTTTACCTTTATTTATTTGTAGTGTCAATTAAGCCTAAGACGATGTCCAAGGTGCTAGCAATTGATTTTGGCCTCGTGTGTACTTAATCCTATTTAAATTCTTGTGCATTGGTATTTGCTTGTTCTTTTATTTATTTGTTGTGCCAGTTAGCCCTAAGATGATGTCAGACTTTGGTATCTGTCAACCTTATTTTGGCTACTAGCGCTCAGGTGCAATATTGCCGGGCCTATCCCGGATTTGTCATTAATTGAGGCCCTTTTATACTGTATTTTTAGTAGTAGGTTTGGCAAGTGCACTTGCATATGGTATTTATTGTGTTCACCCCCCCCCCTCCCCCCCTTGTTCCTCCTTCGTGTAAACTGATTTTAGCAAGATTGCTAGGTGGCCTGTGTTATTACCTATGTAAGTTTGCCCGCTGCTGTAGTCGTAACATGTTTTGACCGGCAAGCGGCCCATGTTGGCGAAAGTTTGAATGTGTTTTGCGCTGTTGATGTTGGGCCTTGCCGTACATATATTTAGTCATGTACGTCTTATTGTGTTAAGGATTTTAGGGCATTTTTATTCGAGATACCTGTTGAAAATTTTATCACGCTTTTATAGAAGGTATAGGAAGGAGTAACTTCAACTGAAAATTTAATTGTAAATTATACATTTGTGCTTCACATTTAAAAATTTAACTGTATTAGGTGAAAGTATGTAGTTTAATGCATTATTTGTTAATGTATCAAATTGTAAACATTTGTGAAGTTTGTCTGTTTACCTGTGGTTCAAAATGGCTCTGAGCACTATGGGACTCAACTTCTTTGGTCATCAGTCCCCTAGAACTTAGAACTACTTAAACCTAACTGACCTAAGGACATCACACACATCCATGCCCGAGGCAGGATTCGAACGTGCGACCGTAGCGGACGCGCGGTTCCCAACTGTAGCGCCTAGAACCGCTGGGCCACAACAGCCGGCGAAAACAGGTCTTAAACGAATACACTACGCTCCACAAGGGTTGGTTGGTTGGTTTCGGGGAAGGAGACCAGACAGCGAGGTCATCGGTCTCATCGGATTAGGGAAGGATGGGGAAGGAATTCGGCCGTGCCCTTTCAGAGGAACCATCCCGGCATTTGCCTGGAGTGATTTAGGGAAATCACGCTCCACAAGGGCACACGATTTAACACATTAAAGGAACTTTACAAGTAAAAACACCACAAACAGATAAAGTCTACACACACACACACACACACACACACACACACACACACATACACACGAAAGAAAGAAAAAAAGATACACTAAAATCTGCAAAGATGCACCATTTACACACAGAAGGAATACCATATAAAATACAACACACACAGCTAAGAAGCGCGCATTAAAAACACACACACACACACAAAGATAACATGCAAACAAAATTCAAATTTGGCGCCGATCTCCCTGGTGAACTAATGAACACTAACTGGGCTGGGACACACAACAAACCACAATCACACTGTGTTTTGGTGAGGTGAAAAGTGTTTTACTACGTTATTTGTGGAAAATACTTGTTTTAGTTACGTGTGCATCACAACACCTCAGCATGATGCGGAGAGTGGAAGTGCTTGCCACACGAAAACGTAAGTAAAAACGAATATAGGCGCAAAAACATCGCGACAAACTAAATTACATTCTAGAAGATAGGTTAACTCCCAGCAAAAAACTTTCTCATCAACATCGTTTGGTTGCAGATGACAAGCTACCTGTAGTAATTAACACAAAAGTGATACAGAAAATTCATGCACACCAAATGTAAAAGTATTTACAAAAAGAAACGATCTGTTGTTCGAACTAAAGATGCACATAATTTGTTAATCATTAAACAAAAATGTTCACATTGCAGAATAAATAAAAACGAAAACCCACTGATGATGGCACAGTGGTGCCAAAACATGTTTGGCTACTAAAAATAAACGGCGTTTTGCATAACTGGCGGACCTCACACCCAACAATTATGTTGTATCTTTTGCGACACCTTTGTACATTCAAGTTTAGTATTGTCAACCTGCTTTATTGAAATAAAACTACTAATGTTATTTAGTTGAATTGTTGTATAGCATTTCGAGAACGCATCATCCCTTAGGCACCCTTTACCAGGCGAGTGGGCAAGACCCAACACTTGCGTCAAACGTCTAGAGGGTGTGGATATTGCTGTGGGGAACAGCTTTTGTTATAGACAAAACGCTCGCTGATATTCTGCGGAGACACGTCGTATTTGCTGGCCATGGGACGATGAGATTTTACCCAACTTGCAGGGTCTGCTAACCAGTTGTGCTGCACACTGCCAACCCCGCTAAATTGACAGAGTGATGTTCAATAGAAAAACCTTATGAGTGTCTTTAAGTGGAGAAAGACAAATTAGAAGCAAAGCCGAAACTTTGTTGGGCCCAACCCCTTTCTTACAGCACTGTTGACTGTATTACAGGCAACATACAATGCATGCACACGTCGCAGAGTGCCTAAACCCTCCGCCAGCTCGTAGGGGCGTAACCAATACAAAAGGGCGACGGGGAGCGTTACTGACATTTTGTGCCTATCAGAAGTTGTTCCCCATGACGCGATCAGTCATGTCTAGACGTATGATAAAAATACTTTGAAACAGCCGGTATAGATGTAGAACGCAGAGGAACTAAAAACAATTAAAAACGTAACTGTTAAATTAACTATGGCCGTAATGGTTAAATGTTGAAACCATGACTATGTGAAATAATTGTGTGAACTGCTACCAGTCAAATTTACAGTTATTTTATGTTTCAGTTTGCGCTACATGTTTTTAGCATATGCTGCTCATCCTCAGGAGTATATTCATACAGACATATATGTTATTGAATGATAAAATGTCTTAACTAATCTAAATTAACACAGACATACTAAAGTTATTATTTTGTGTACTGTTTTGTTGCGTGGGAGGCTATTGAGCGAAGTGAGAGGAGGGAGTCGCCGAGGAGTCGTCGTCCAGTGTTATTTTGTTTCGTATTTCAGTAGTATGTCCAGTGTTATTTTGTTTCGTATTTCAGTAATATGTCACGCATCGTCTGTTGAGTCGGTGAACACGATGATTTCGGCGTTCCATAGCTTCATCAGGATTTTTTTTCCTTCTGGTACACAGGCGGTACTGTTGTGTAACATTACGCTGTAGATCTGACACTGGCTTCGATGTTTTTCGCTGCACAACACTTTGTATGGATGTAAGTTATATATTACACACTTATTACAAAATATTCGTTTCGCTTTAGCGAACAAGTGGTACCCACGACAACCAAAAACATTTTTTCAAAATTGTGGTTGATTATAAATCGAATAATAATTTAAATAAAAACTTTTTAATCAATGAAAAGCACCAGTTTGCTTTTGTTCTACAATATTAATTTTATTGTTAACCGGTTTTCGGCTTACAAGGTCATCTTCAGATAAGTCTGAAGATGGCCTTGTAAGCCGAAAACCGGTTAGCAATAAAAGTAATATTGTAGAACACAAGCAAACTGGTGCTTTTCATTTATTATAATGTTGTTCTACCAAGAACCGACGGAAGATTCTGTTAATATGGTAAAACCTTTTTAATATAACACTTAATTAAAAGGTATTAACACGTATAAAATAATATCTCTTAGCTTCATACAGATCACTAACCCTATAGAGATAGTCCTGAAAATTACTGTTTGTGAATTTTTAATAGATGTGAGAATCCTTGTAAAATTTAAAACGAAAAACGTGGGGCCCACCTAATGATAACTGATGCATGAATAGTTCTCGTAAGTCACTAACAATTTTATTGCACTGCAAACAATATGAACAGTTGTGTGATTTTTATCAACGGCAGTTACTATCTACACTCCTTAGTATTATCTATTGCATACCCCCACGTTTTAAATTATACGAGTATTGTCATACCTATTACAAATTGACAAGCAAAATTTTCAAGCGTTAGGAATCTATATGTGGCTAAGAGAAACTATGCTATAATTCTTAGTCTTTCTTGTGAACAGAAATACACACATTCTTCTGTAAATTATTTTTTCTGCTTTTTAATCTTGTGTATGAGAATTTTCAACCATTTTGATGAGATTACAACAGACACATGTGGAAATTTTCAGTTTCTCTTCACCTGAATGGACCAATATATTACTGTCTCCTACATATATCTCATGACAAGACGGTGAATTAAAAAATTATAGAGTATGGAGCTCACACGGAGGCTTGCCAGCAATCGTTCTTAGGCGAAATATTTGCAACTGGAACAGCAAAAGTGGGAAACAGCAGTGACCTACGAAGTTCCCTCCGTCCCACGCCAGACACGAAAACTTCAAGTCGCTAGCTCATCGTGAAGTTAGTTTACATCTCCATCTACGTATGCGTTAGTACTCCGCTATTCACAATTAAGTGGCTGGCAGAGGATTCATCGAATCGTCTTAAAGCTGCTTCTCTACCGTTCTACGGTCTAAGAGCACGCGGGAAAAACCGACACTTAAATCTTTCCGCGCGATTACTCTTATTTTATTACGATGATCATTTCTCCCTACGTAGGTGGGAGCCAACAAAATATTTTCACACTCTGAGGAGAAAGTTGGTGATGGAAATTTCAGGAGAAGGTCCTGCCGCAGTGGAAAAACGTGGCACTCTCTGCCTTATTTCGTGCTAAGGCGAGCTGCCATTCTTTGAACTTTTTCGATGTCTTCTGTCAATCCTATGAGATGGGTACCTCATCGTGCAACAGTACTCCATAAGAGGGCGGACACGCGTAGTAAAGCAGTCTTCTGATGTAAGGAAATATTATTATTATTATTAAGCATCAGATTGAGAAAGAGAAGCAATATATATTTGCGTGGCTCCCTTTCCCGTTTAGAAAGTGCTGCGTACCGCTGTGGAACAGCGAAGCTTTATGTGAGTGATGTACGATTTGAGAAGTGAAGTTTGTTAAGAAATTCTCGGACGTCACTCGCACTGAAAATATACCTAAGGGCCAGTTTACAAAAGAGTTTGAAGAATATTACAAGGGGGGAAATAAAAGTAGTATGTTAACGTCAGCCTCGACTCTTCTATCCACACAATGACACGTCGGACACGGTTGGCTCTGTGAAAAAACCTAGGCACATAGAAAGTAAATGATTAAGGTTGTCCAACAACTATATCAAACACAAATTTAGAGTAATTGACACTATAATTACGAGCTTGGATTCGAAACACATATAACATGTTAACACTTACGTCAATAACAATGACAGAGCCTGAGAGGTTTGTAATGTACATAAAAGTTTATAAATCACGTGGAAATGTCCATTCATAAACCACTCTGTGTTTTTCATACATACTAGTCTCACATGCAACAAAATAACAGTATATCTCTGTAGATTTAAACAAATTACAAATCTTATAATGACGCCTATGTAATGGTGCCTCCGGATTATACAGGAGATAAGGAGAGAGTGATATCGTCCGGCAGTGGACGATGGGTCGCGTGCTTGTTTTTTTTTTTTTTTTGTAATATTCACATGTCTTCAGAGTCTGTCTTTAATATCGATGTTTTTACATGCACGTTGAATTAGTCTATTGTTTTTTAGGTGAATCAGTGGCGCTGGATTGATTTCTCCCTGTAAATCGTCAAACTACATCATTACAATGCGTACTTAAATATTATACACTGACAAATAAATGTCTCTTGGCCTCTTTCGTTACTCAAATCAGTGTTTTCTGTGACGAGATGTGGCGGTGTGAAAATACATCTCAGTCTCTTTAGTAGACCTGTTACGTTTCCTAAATGTTTTGCCAAGCCGGCCGTTGTGGCCGAGCGGTTCTAGGCGCTTCAGTCTGGAACCGCGCGACCGCTACGGTCGCAGGTTCGAATCCTGCCTCGGGCATGGATGTGTGTGATATCCTTAGGTTAGTTAGGTTTAACTAGTTCTAAGTTCTCGGGGACTGATGACCTCAGATGTTAAGTCCCATAGTGCTCAGAGCCATTTGAACCATTTTTCTTGTTTTGCCAATAAATCGCAGTCTTTGGTTTGCTTTCCCCACAAACTTTGTACCGAACAGGCAGAGACACGGGAGAACACAGTACCCTCAGTCAACCACCAAACAAGACGCGACCTAATAAAAACGTACTAAATAATTATAATTTACAATAATTTTGCCAACAAAGGACCATAAAATGAAAAACAGTCGGATTTAACGACAAATGTTCAGCTTAGCCACCAGACACCAGGGTTCGTGAACTGCAAGTGGGCTCTTGTTTCGTTGTTGTTCCTTGCAGATCACCGTCCGACGATATCATGTGGATGATCCACGAGGCAGTGCTGCCATGTCCCGCACTGTCGTGGAACCACAGGCAAGCTACGACGTCGGCACTTGTTCCCCAATGGAAAGCACGCAATTAACAAACATCCTCTCAATCATAAGAACTCAAGTGTGACATATATATCTCGAGTTTCCGGCGATTCTCTACACGCTTCATTTCTAGATATATTTATCACCACTTGCCTATTCTCTGCGGACGGCCTGGGCGTCGCGCAATCTGGCGCCTTTATCGCGAGGGCCGGCCGTCCGTGTCAGGGCGACGTCCGCGGTAGATAGCCGGTATTTTTTATGAAGGGCGTTACACGTCCACTGTCAGCGAGATAGCATCTGGACACGCCGTTTCCATTCTGCACTGCGGCAACTGCACGCGTTAATACTCGGCCTCCAGAGATGCTATCTGCGTCAGGACAAATTTTGCGCAACAAGTTCGCGTTAGCGGATTTACCTTCCAAAGGCCACTGTCTGATAGTTGAGCCTAGGGCGTGTTCTTCGTGAACAGAGGCGGTTACTTTTGGCTTTTCAGTGGTGAAAGCTTTTTTATGGTGAACAGTTTATAACGAGATTTTCAGACTTCTCGAGCATAGATTCGTGGGGTACTGCATTTCATTTTACATCCCAGCGCATTGAACGTTTCATGTAATCGCGGATACAGTTGGTGGGGATCACAACACATCTTCTTCCAATAGCAACCAAGCTGAAGAGGCAAAATGTCGTCCTATAAAACGGAATGACATTTAAAGATTAGGTCGCTTCTGGGATAAATACCCAATAAGACCCTGATGCTACGTAATGCAAATGATTCATCTACATGTAACATCTCGCTTAAGCAATAATTTTTGCGTTATAGTATGTGAACCATTATTTTTCTGGAACAATGGAACATCATAAACGGCCATACAAATGTTCAAATGTGTGTGAAATCTTAGGGGACTTAACTGCTATGGTCATCAGTCCCTAAGTTTACACACTACTTAACCTAAATTATCCTAAGCACAAACACGCACACCCATGCCCGAGGGAGGACTCGAACCTCCGCCGGGACCAGCCGCACAGTCCAGGACTGCAGCGCCTTAGAACGGCCATACAAAAATATTAGCTCATCTATGTATTCTACATAGCCCCTTAAAATTTAAATGCCACTGAAGGCACTTCATTAGTCGTGAAACAACAAATGAAAAGCATCAGTTTGCTTTTGTTCTACAATACTTGTAGAACAAAAGCAAACTGATGCTTTTCATTTATTATAATGTTGTTCTACCAAGAACCGACGGAAGATTCTGTTAACAGTCGTGAAACGTTATTAGAAAATTGGTTACAATATATTCTATTACGCAAGGCACGTTTATTAAATGTTGACCGGTTTAGATTACCACAAGACTATCTTCAGGCCTTAGCTGTAATATAACACAAGATATGCATTAGAGGGATACATAGAAAGAAATTAAAACTGACTATAAAATCACATGGCATAGATATACCCATATTGATAGACTATGGCTGTCCATGGAGCAGAAACCGCTAAATGACGATAGTCAACTGTTGAAGAGTGCAGCTTAAATACTGGAAGCTGCGCCTAAAGCAGACTGCATGACGTCAGCGATAGCTAATCAGGTATAAGTCGAAAGAATTATTTACAAAAGGATGTACTTATTAGTTAACAGAATGCCAAAATCACATAGAATACTTTTGCAATAAAGAAGTAACAGGTTGTTAATACGCTGTTATCAAATAAATATACTAAGAATTTTAAAAAGGAAACAAATAAACATTACATTCGTTGAGTATATGTTGTCCTGTAGCGGCATGCTTGGAAAAAAATTACTACGTTGTTGGTCTCTGCGGAGACATCGGACGCCGTTCCAAAGTCCTAGCAGCAGTACACTCTCTGGTGCAAAAGCTGTTACTGTTTGACAACTGGAGCTACGCTAACGCTCTAAGCGGAGAGAAAACTGTCATTCACATGTGTCGTAAGGATAATGTGTATTGGTTGGTTGATATGAGGCAGGGAACCAAACAGAGGGGTCATCGGTTCAATCGGATAAGGGAAGGATGGGAAAGGAAGTCGGCCTTGCCCTTTCAAAGGAATCATCCCGGCATCTGCCTGAAGCGATTTAGGGAAACCACGGAAAACATAAATCAGGATGCCCGGACGCGGGTTCGAACCGTCGTCCTCCCGAATGCGAGTCTAGTGTGCTAACCAATGCGCCACCTCGCTCGGTAAGGATAATGTTTGATTCTAGTTATTTTCTACTTGACTAACTAATATTTTTTTATATTTTTGAGTTCCATATGCTACTAAGTTATGAAGACACATGGTTCAAATGGCTCTAAGCACTATGGGACTTAACATCTATGGTCATCAGTCCCCTAGAACTTAGAACTACTTAAACCTAAATAACCTAAGGACAGCACACAACACCCAGTCATCACGAGGCAGAGAAAATCCCTGATCCCGCCGGGAATCGAACCCGGGAACCCGGGCGCGGGAAGCGAGAACGCTACCGCAGAAGACACATAAAGTATCATTAAATACGTGTTAAAACAGTCGAACCAAACGGATCCAATGACATAAGCTGCAACTTATTCATGAAGAAATTATTTCATATTTGTCTATTGTCAGCGTACTCCGCAGAAAGCTAGAAAATATGATTACTTTTGCTTCAAAAGCAATTGTGTTGCAGATTCTTGCCGTTCGTGGCTCAGATTTAGCAACAGTTGTTGAATTGGTTTCTTCTATGTTATGAAACAGTTTTACTGCATTTGACGATTTATTATCCCGTCTGTACGGCTTTTCTCTTACACTGGACGTATGGTGTCTTATTTGCTATTTTGAATAATGTTAAGTGTTACATTCCATATAGGTTCCACATTGTTATTTGGCTGAAAGTGCAGCGAATAAAAGTCCACTTTGTAGGGTAGATATACGATGTATTTCTGCAGAAGACCAGGTCTTCTGGAATTTACTAGCACTTTCTTGTTATTAAACGAAAACGAGATTATTCAGTAACTGTCTGTACATTATAAGAGAATCGTAAATAACTGCCTTGTAATGTGCCAGGGTGCTTAGGAAACTAAAGGAAGACAAATGTGGCGTGATTTTTTTGTTACTGTGGATTTTTATGGCATTACATACACCTCCTGTTGTGCAAACTATGTGAAAATCAATGTAAACATTAGTATTCGCACTCATGCGGTATTGTATTCAGAATTGTCGTTTGCTAACCTCTTGGGGCGCTGCTATCGCCGTAAGTAGCAGAAATGAAACAGTGTCGCGTCTGTTAAGCTCGAGTGTGGCAACAGGGCTAACTCCAAAAAGATCGGTGCGAGCATCGAAAAGTGATTTCGCGTAGCCGATCTCCCAAAGGAGTTGATATGGTCATTCAGCGGTTTCTGTTCCTTGGACAGCCATTGTCCTGCTCTATGCACAGCCATTTTCTGTCAATATAGGTATTTCTATGTTTCGTAATTTTATAACAAATTTTAAGTTCTTTTTATGTAGCCCTCTAATTTACATCCTACATTACGTTAAAGTTGTGGTGATCGAACGCGTCAGTATTTAATGAACCAGCCTTGCAGTCTAGACTGTTTCATAATTCATTTCAAATACACTCCTGGAAATGGAAAAAAAAAAAAAACACATTGACACCGGTGTGTCAGACCCACCATACTTGCTCCGGACACTGCGAGAGGGCTGTACAAGCAATGATCACACGCACGGCACAGCGGACACACCAGGAACCGCGGTGTTGGCCGTCGAATGGCGCTAGCTGCGCAGCATTTGTGCACCGCCGCCGTCAGTGTCAGCCAGTTTGCCGTGGCATACGGAGCTCCATCGCAGTCTTTAACACTGGTAGCATGCCGCGACAGCGTGGACGTGAACCGTATGTGCAGTTGACGGACTTTGAGCGAGGGCGTATAGTGGGCATGCGGGAGGCCGGATGGGCGTACCGCCGAATTGCTCAACACGTGGGGCGTGAGGTCTCCACAGTACATCGATGTTGTCGCCAGTGGTCGGCGGAAGGTGCACGTGCCCGTCGACCTGGGACCGGACCGCAGCGACGCACGGATGCACGCCAAGACCGTAGGATCCTACGCAGTGCCGTAGGGGACCGCACCGCCACTTCCCAGCAAATTAGGGACACTGTTGCTCCTGGGGTATCGGCGAGGACCATTCGCAACCGTCTCCATGAAGCTGGGCTACGGTCCCGCACACCGTTAGGCCGTCTTCCGCTCACGCCCCAACATCGTGCAGCCCGCCTCCAGTGGTGTCGCGACAGGCGTGAATGGAGGGACGAATGGAGACGTGTCGTCTTCAGCGATGAGAGTCGCTTCTGCCTTGGTGCCAATGATGGTCGTATGCGTGTTTGGCGCCGTGCAGGTGAGCGCCACAATCAGGACTGCATACGACCGAGGCACACAGGGCCAACACCCGGCATCATGGTGTGGGGAGCGATCTCCTACACTGGTCGTACACCACTGGTGATCGTCGAGGGGACACTGAATAGTGCACGGTACATCCAAACCGTCATCGAACCCATCGTTCTACCATTCCTAGACCGGCAAGGGAACTTGCTGTTCCAACAGGACAATGCACGTCCGCATGTATCCCGTGCCACCCAACGTGCTCTGGAAAGTGTAAGTCAACTACCCTGGCCAGCAAGATCTCCGGATCTGTCCCCCATTGAGCATGTCTGGGACTGGATGAAGCGTCGTCTCACGCGGTCTGCACGTCCAGCACGAACGTTGGTCCAACTGAGGCGCCAGGTGGAAATGGCATGGCAAGCTGTTCCACAGGACTACATCCAGCATCTCTACGATCGTCTCCATGGGAGAATAGCAGCCTGCATTGCTACGAAAGGTGGATATACACTGTACTAGTGCCGACATTGTGCATGCTCTGTTGCCTGTGTCTATGTGCCTGTGGTTCTGTCAGTGTGATCATGTGATGTATCTGACCCCAGGAATGTGTCAATAAAGTTTCCCCTTCCTGGGACAATGAATTCACGGTGTTCTTATTTCAATTTCCAGGAGTGTACTACATTGCGATCGCTTTTTTTCCAACTAACGGTTTCAAAAATAATTAATAGAGGAATTCTAAAAACAAAAAAACGCTCTCTCTTACTGCTTCGAAAAACGTCTTTACCCTCTTTGGACAGACAAGTAAGCGACAGATCCCGTTAGTCCAAAATTTTTCCCCCTGGGATGCATAAAGAAGCGTAAAAATTGGACAGTCAGTGGCCAATGTCCCCTTAACCGGTCTTTACTTTCATTAACATCGTGATTAAGTTATAATGAACCAGTAAGACTGTATTTAAATACTTTACTCTTTGCTCTGAAACCAGATTTAATGCATATAAGCTATGCATATAAGCTAATATGAATGCTTTACATATAAGCTACTGTTTTTCTTTTGGATAACGTAGGCCTCAAAACAGTCTTCTAAATGTAGAGCACAACACGTCCCTTTTTATACTGGCAGGCACTTCCACTTCTTTTTTCTTTTGAGTAGTACTGAACATAATTTCTTGTGACAATACCTTTCTTCTAAGTTGGGGTAATGTGGACAGGGAAAAGAGCCTACGGTTTTGCCTCAAGTCTCATCATGGCGATACTCATCAATGGTCGCTAGCAGATGGTCCTTGCTGTAAACCCTCTTTACCATCTTTACGAACTAGTTTCTTTGCCATATGACGCACATGTCCTGTGCTTCGTTTTACAATAGAGAGCCTATATACAGAGAGAGAGAGAGAGGTGGGAGGCGGGGGGGGGATATGATGAAACTGCACGCGATTGGCTGATCAGATGCGACGCCATTTTTTTGCCACGTTTCTCTCTCAATTTGTATCTTCACAGTGCTTTCTGGGGTTGGATTATTCTTTCAAAAAATTTTGCAAGTTTGTTTCAGTCTATAACATACCACACGTACAGATATCTTGCCTTCGGAAGAAAATATCGATTCGAAAATTTCTGGGTACTACGAGGTGCATTCAAGTTCTAAGGACTCCGATTTCTTTTTCTCCGGACTGGAAAGAGATAGAAACATGCGCATTGTTATAAAATGAGGCCGCGTTCATTGTCAATACGTCCCAGAGATTGCAGCACCGTACGGCAGATGGAATTTTACCGCCAGCGGCGAGAATGAGAACTGTTTTAAATACTTAAAATGGCGACGTTTTCCTTACTTGAACAGCGTGCAATCATTCGTTTTCTGAATTTGCGTGGTGTGAAATCAATTGAAATTCATCGACAGTTGAAGGAGACATGTGGTGATGGAGTTATGGATGCATCGAAAGTGTGTTCGTGGGTGCGACAGTTTAATAAAGGCAGAACATCGTGTGACAACAAACCGAAACAACCTCGGGCTCGCACAAGCCGGTCTGACGACATGATCGAGAAAGTGGAGAGAATCGTTTTGGGGGATCGCCGACTGACTGTTGAACAGATCGCCTCCAGAGTTGGCATTTCTGTGGGTTCTGTGCACACAATCCTGCATGACGACCTGAAAATGCGAAAAGTGTCACGCAGGTGGGTGCCACGAATGCTGACGGACGACCACATGGCTGCCCGTGTGGCATGTTGCCAAGCAATGTTGACGCGCAATGACAGCATGAATGGGACTTTCTTTTCGTCGGTTGTGACAATGGATGAGACGTGGATGCCATTTTTCAATCCAGAAACAAAGCGCCAGTCAGCTCAATGGTAGCACACAGATTCACCATCACCAAAAAAATTTCGGGTAACCGCCAGTGCTGAAAAAATGATGGTGTCCATGTTCTGGGACAGCGAGGGCGTAATCCTTACCCATTGCGTTCCAAAGGGCAATACGGTAACAGGTGCATCCTACGAAAAATTTTTAAAGAACAAGTTCCTTCCTGCACTGCAACAAAAACGTCCGGGAAGGGCTGCGCGTGTGCTGTTTCACCAAGACAACGCACCCGCACATCGAGCTAACGTTACGCAACAGTTTCTTCGTGATAACAACTTTGAAGTGATTCCTCATGCTCCCTACTCACCTGACCTGGCTCCTAGTGACTTTTGGCTTTTTCCAACAATGAAAGACACTCTCCGTGGCCGCACATTCACCAGCCGTGCTGCTATTGCCTCAGCGATTTTCCAGTGGTCAAAACAGACTCCTAAAGAAGCCTTCGCCGCTGCCATGGAATCATGGCGTCAGCGTTGTGAAAAATGTGTACGTCTGCAGGGCGATTGCGTCGAGAAGTAACGCCAGTTTCATCGATTTCGGGTGAGTAGTTAATTAGAAAAAAAGTCGGAGGCCTTAGAACTTGAATGCACCTCGTATTATTTACAAAACATTTCACCTATCTATCGTACTGTCGCTTGTAGCTGAGTAAGTAGTTTTCAAGATTATGAATCGTGCTGTTGGCAGTTCATTTCTCGCTACGACTAATTTTTTTTTATTTTTATTTGAATTACATTTATCGAATTGAAATGTCAGTTTATGTTTGATTGTTAATTGCATAAAAATGCGAGTATCCATAATAACAGAGGTTTCGTTTTTGGAAATCATCTACCGTGAAATTGTTTTACAATGCTTTCATTCTACAGCGTTTCTAAACATCATTACAGAAGTATGACTTCTGGGTTTTTTACCAGTGTAAAGTTTCTAGATCAAAATGATCTAAAATACAGCACATTGCTGGGATGGAAAAAATCTATAAAAAGATCAGTATGTCAGCAATATATACTTGGGGTTGTGGTAGTGTTGTGGAAACCAGTTATTTGGTGTGTACTGAGCTGTTACTGAGCTACTCGTGTACTCACGTTCGTCATATGATATGTAGCTGCTTTTATAAACAGAAAAACAAAATTTTCGCACTTTGTTTCTTAATCTGGATATTACGGCATCTTGCTGTTCGCGTGTGTCGCGAGAGGTGTATCGCATGTGGCGAGAAAGGGTATGAGAAACGGTAGCGCGAATTGCGACGATTAATTTGACTGACATAAGACTCACAAAAGAAGAAAAACAGCTACTTGAGAAAGGCCCGAAATACAATTTGAACACCCACATCAGACATAAGACCATAGAAAATTTTATTACTAAGACTGAATACATCAAGGACAACATGAAAAAACTAACACTCGAGACTTCAACCCAGGCCTAACAAGAGAACTAGTGACAGAGGAAATGAAGCAAATTATCAGAAAGAACGAAACACCCATAAACACAAATAAAAAAATATCTGATGAGTAAACCATAAACAGTATACACAGAAAACAATTAGTTTTCCGATGTGATAACCAAATGGAAACGTGAAGGGACACGTACAGCACAAAAGCGTATACGCAACGCCGTCTGTTGACTGACAGAGACCGCCAACAGTTGAAGAGGGTCATAATGTGTAATAGACATCAGTCCAGACCATCACACAGGAATTCCAAACCGCATCACAAACCACTGCAAGTACTACGAAAGTTACGCGGAAGGTGAGAAAACTTTAATTTCATGGTCGAGCGGCTGCTCATAAGCCACACATCACGCCAGTAAATGAGAAAAGATGCCTCGCTTGGTGTAAGGAGCGTAAACATTAGACGATTGATCACGACACACAATGTGGCGATCCGATGGCAGGGTGTGGGTATGGCAGATGCCCGGTGAACGTCATCTGCCAGCGTGTGTAGTGCCAACAGTAAAATTCGGAGGTGGTGGTGTTATGGTGTGGTCATGTTTTTCATGGAGGGGGCTTGCACCCCTTGTTGTTTTGCGTGGCACTCTCACAGCACAGTCCTACATCGATGTTTTAAGCACCGTCTTGCTTCCCACTGTTGAAGAGCAATTCCGGGATGGCGATTGCATCTTTTAACATGATCGAGCACCTGTTCATAAGGCACGGCCTGTGGCGGAATGGTTACACGACAATGACATCCCTGTAATGGACTGGCCTGCACAGAGTCCTGATCTGCGTCCTATAGAACACGTTTGGAATGTTTTAGAAGGCTGACTTCGTGCCAGACTTCACCGATCGACAACGATACCTCTCCTCAGTGCTGCACTGCGTGAAGAATGGGCTGCCATTCCCCAAGAAACGTTCCAGTACATGATTGTACGTATGCCTGCGAGAGTGGAAGATGCCCTCAAGGCTAAGGGTGGGCCAACACCGTACTGAATTCCAGCATTAGCGATGGAGGGCGCCACTAACTTGTAAGTCATTTTCACCCAGGTGTCCGGATACTTTTGATCACACAGTCTATCTGGATATCTAGATTCAACGATTGGGAAGTCCTGTTAACAACATGGTAACTAGATTCACACAACTATAGGCCTGTGTCTCTGACGTCTGTGTGTTGTAGAATTTTGAGACATGTTTTATACTCGCATATTCTGACCTTTCTGGTGTTCTAAAATCTCCTGTGTAGGAATGAAAGTCAATTCAGAAAACAATGATCGTTCGAAACCTGTCTCGCTCTGTTCGTCCACAAGACCCAGAAACAGGCACCGAGGCACCCAGGTATAATAGATGCCACGTCCCTGATTTCTGGAAGCACTTCGGTACAGTTTCACACTGCCGCCAAATGAACAAAACACGAACGTAGTTAATATCCGACCAGCTGTGTGACTGCACTGAAGAGCTTCTAGCAAAGAGAACACAATATGGCATTCTGAACGGAGAGAAGTCTTCACAAGTAAAAGTAGCTTCGGTAGTGCTCCAAGGAACAGGCCATTGCTTTTCGAAATATAAATAAACGACCTAGTGGATAATGCCGGAAGTTGCACGAGGCATTTCGTGGATGATGCTGTTATGCACAGAGAAATCGCAGTGCAAGAAAACTGTAGCGAAATGCAGGAAGACCTTCAGATGATCGACGCTTGCTGCAGGAACTGACCATTGACCCTCAACGTAAACAGATGTAACGTATGAAGCTTCCTGCCAGATTAAAACTGTGTGCTGGACCGGACCTTTGCCTTTCTTGGCCGCGAAAGGCAAAGGTGCCGACTTCGAGTCTCGGTCCATCACAAAAATGTTCAAATGTGTGTGAATTCCTAAGGGAGCAAACTGCTGAGGTCTTCGGTCCCTATGCTTACACGCTACTTAACCTAACTTAAACTTACGATAAGGACAATACACACACTCATGACCGAGGGAGGACTCGAACCTCCGGCTGGAGGAGCCGCGCAGTCAGTGACATGGCGCCTCTAACCGCGCGGGCACTCCGCGTGGCGATCCGGCATACAGTTTTAATCTGCCATGAAGTTTCATGTCAGCGCACACTCCGCTGCTGTAAATGTAACGTATCCCGAATACATAGAAAGATCCTTTACTGTATATTTACACAATATTGGATGAGATTTTCACTCTGCAGCGGAGTGTGCGCTAATATGAAACTTCCTGGCAAATTAAAACTGTGTGCCGGACCGAGACTCGAACTCGGGATCTTAGCCTTTCGCGGGCAAGTGCTCTACCAACTGAGCTACCCAAGCACGACTCACTCCCCGTCCTCACAGCTTTACTTCTGCCAGTATCTCGTCTCCTACCTTCCAAACTTTACAGAAGCTCTCCTGCGGACCTTGCAGAATAATATTAGAACAGTCACTGTAAGCAGTTACTTCCATTAAACAAGCATAAGGGTCAGAGCGATTTGAAGTGGAACGACCGCATAAAATTTATCGTGGTTAACGCAGATGGGAGACTCAGACTCAGAATCCTCAGGTAACGTGGTCCATCAACAAGGGAAGTAGCTTACAAAACACTCATTCGACCCCTACTTGAATATTTCTCTTCGGTATGGGATCCGCACCGGAAGGGTTGATAGCGGAAACAGTGAAGATCCAAAGAGTGCAGCGCGTTTCGTTACAGGTTCATTTACCAGTCGCGAAAGCGTAGCGGAGATTCTCATGGAATTGCAGTGGCAGACGCTGCAAGTGCGGCATCACTGTGTCGTTTACTATTAAAGTATCGAGAGCATAAGTTCCTATATGAATCAATCAATAAATTGAGTTTCCGGTGTGCATCTCATGGAAAGTCAATAAAGATAAAATCAGAAAGTTTTGAGTCCATGCGGAGGCTTAGCAGCAAAGGTTCTTCTCGCAGATTATTCGCGACTCGAACGGCAAACTGCGAGAGTGACACTAGTACATAAAGTATCCTCTGCCACATTCCATTACGTGGTTTACGTGGTACAAGTAGCTCTGAGCACTATGGGACTTAACACATATGGTCATCAGTCTCCTAGAACTTAGAACTACTTAAACCTAACTAACCTAAGGACATCACACAACACCCAGTCATCACGAGGCAGAGAAAATCCCTGACCCCGCCGGGAATCGAACCCGGGAACCCGGGCGCGAGAAGCGAGAACGCTACCGCACGACCACGAGCTGCGGACAGGTACAAGTAGCAATAGTGCTTGTTATAAAGTAGTATGACAAGCAACTGTGTACCGTAAAAACGACTGGTTACTTATAGATGCAAAAAACAATGCTGTATTCCAAAAATACCATTGCGAACAAGTAAATATTGAGCTACTGTTTGCAAAAAATGGTTCAAATGGGTCTGAGCACTATGGGCCATAACTTCTGAGGTCATCAGTCCCCTAGAACTTAGAACTACTTAAACCTAACTAACCTAAGGACATCACACACATCCATGCCCGAGGCAGGATTCGAACCTGCGACCGCAGCGGTCGCGCGGTTCCAGACTGTAGCGCCTAGAACCGCTCGGCCACCATGGCCGGCTACTATTTGCAGACAAACAGCATACATATAGAAAACAGAGGAGAAAGCACCATTCTTTTGAAGTAACAACTTTTTTACTAACTTACCCGAATAAATTTATAAGGCTTAAACGCGAATAGCTTTAAGGAGTATGGTGATAACGTATTGTTAACGCACTAAACATATTACGTTTCTGTAATGTCCGTCTTACGTTAATGTATGCTTCGACTCTGTCGCGTTCTGATGGGATGTACGGAACACGATGAATGAAGGTATGAAAGAATGAATGAACGAATGACTGAATTTCAGTCTAGAAAAATTCTGTATTTAAGTGTTCGATTTCTACAAGGCTTTCATATCTTATACACAAAGCCATACAATATAAATTTACTCCTTCGTGAGAGGTTATAGATCCGGTTTCAGACAAAAGTTTTTGAAGTCGCAGTAGGACTAATCTCAAAAACTTTGCTTCGCAACTTGGCATAAGTTTCGTTTCTGAACAAACGAACCTTTTTATCCCCTGTATTCCTTTTTGTTTTGCTTTTTACTCCACGTCATCTACGGGCCCACCGGCTTGGGCCGCCAAACTTTTCCGGAGGAGAACACACCCAAGGTGAGTAGAACGGCGCTCTTTGTGCACCGTGACAGACCAGAAGGGAGCGCGAAGTCCGCCTTTCTTGTCGAGCTGTAAACCTGGGGCAACGTGGACAAATGAGCTTTGACTGACGGTACGTTCCTGGAGGACCAAGCGGTCCTTCAGCATTCGCGGGAGGTCCAAGGGGAATAACGGGAAGAAGCCTTGGTCTTTGTCGGGACCCCGTGTCGCGTTACGACAATGGCCACACGAGTGAAAACTGTGAGGGTGAGAACGCTGCATACATTAGCATCAGATCTGCTGTTGCCGTGCGGTGAAGGAAGTGCCGTAGAATTTAGTATCATCTACTGAATCCCATATTCATAAAGACCATAATTTTTATGAGAATGAACTAAAGCTGTTGTTTAAAGGTATTTCAATACGACTGTTCAGCTACAGAAAATTATATCTCCATAAGTATTTAATGAGATATGTTATTTCCGGCAAAAAAAAAAAAAAAGAAACCCTCGCACCACTAGGGAACTACCCGAATAGGATAGGAAACGGTAGATGTGATATACAGGTGCAGACAAAAAAAGTTACAATTTCAGAAAAATTGGACGATTTATTCGAGACAAAGAGCTTCAGAAATTGAGCAAGTCAGTAACGCGATGGTCCACCTCTGCCCCTTATGCATTCAGTTATTCGTCTTGGCACTGACAAAGCTGTTGGATGTCCACCTGAGGGATATTGTGCCAAATTCTATGCAGTTTGACTGGGTGTTGTGTGATGTCCTTAGGTTAGTTAGGTTTAAGTAGTTCTACGTTCTAGGGGACTGATGACCATAGATGTTAAGTCCCATAGTGCTCAGAGCCATTTGAACCATTTTTTTCTATGCAGTTGACAGGACAGATGGTCAAAATCCTCGGATAGTTGGAGGGCCCTGCCCACAATGCTGCAAACGCTCTCAATTTGATAGAGATCCGGCTACATAGTTGGCTAAGGTAGGATTTGGCAAGGACGAATATAAGGAGTAGAATCTCTCGCCGTGGGCGGGCGGGCATTATCTTGTTGAAATGTAGTTCAGGATCGTTTGCCACGAAGGAAAGGGGGCATAGAACATCGTCGATGTACCGCTGTGCTGTAAGGACGCCCCAGTTGTCAACTAAAGGGATTCTGCTGTGAAAAGATATGACCCCCAGATCATCACTCCTGGTTGGCAGGTCGTATGATGCACGACAGTCAGGTTGGTATCCCACCGCCGTCTGGGTCATCTCCAGACACTTCTTCAGCCTGGAATCTCATTCACTAAAGTAGAGTTGCCTTCTGTGATGAATCCCGCTTCAAACTGATCCCTGATGATCAGCGAAGACCTGGACAGCGGTGTGCTGTTAACCTGACTTTCGCCCGCTACAAGGCCCTGGAGCCATGAGTGACAGTCTGGGGTGTCGTTCCCTCTCAAAGCAGAACCACTTTGGTTGTCACCCATGGTACCCTTGTAGAAAAGCTGTTTGTCGACGATACTCTGTCCCGCGTCCTGTTGTCCCTCACAGCCAGCCAGTCTAGCCTAACATTTCTGCTAGATAATACCCGTCCGCACACGACGAGAGTTTCTACTATTTGTCACCGTGCTTGCCAAACACTTCTTTTGCCATCACAGTTGACACATCTTCCACCTGAGAACGTCTGAAGCATTATTGGGATTTTTATGATCTGACGCACCAATTGGACAGAATTTGGCACGATATCGCAAGGAGGGCATCCAATAACTCTTTCACTCAATGCGAAGGCGAATAAACCTGCTTGCCTAAGGGCCAGACGTAAACCAACACGTTATTGACTTGCCCGGATTCTGAAGCTCTGTTTCGTGAATGAATCATCCAACTTTTCTGAAATTGTAATCATTTGCTAGTCTGTACTGATACGAGGTACTTACTGGAATTAAGGAATACGTAGAAGGGAGGACTCACCAATATAACTTTCTTTTCACACAACCTGTTTATTTAATAATATATAAAATATGTTTTACAAATAATCGAAGCCTTTAAACATAAAATTTTCTTTAACAAAATGAACAAATTCTTTTGACCCTAAATCTTAAGTTGAATAAGCTTTTAGTCTTGTCAAAAGAAGTCTGAAGTGCTGTATTGCAAAACAGCAAACAATATGACAATGATTGCAAGACGGTTGGGCCTGCAGCCCGCCCGTTATCAGGTGAAACAGCGGTGTTTACTACCGCGCTGGACACAGTCTGTCTTGTTAAGTGCCCTTCTGCAACACACAAAAACTATATAAGCACCATTGATGGCAAGAGTGATTCAATTACTCAGAACAAATGACGTAACTTTTAATTTCAAAGCTTTATGTCGAAAGGTTCGGGGTTAAGATGCGCACCTGCGCTTAAAGGTTAAACAGTTCGGCAAACAATATGACAATGATAAGGCTTCCTTGAAAGCAAACAACCACTTAATTTCAATCGGCAACCAATGTGCGACTGGATCCTAACCCGTCCCTTCTGACAATTTTATTTTGACGAAGGCCCTGGTGACAGTTGGCTGTTAATATTTCCAAAGTTAAACTGATTGTCAGTTATTAAGACCGCTGTGAAGAAACGCCTTAAAACATTACTTGTGAAATTACAAGAGAGCTCACTCGGCGGAATCACAAGATCCAGCTACAATACATCAATAATGACTCGATATTTCAAACACAGAAACTACCAGCTTAGTACCACAGTTGGTTCAGAATATAACTAATGACTGAGAAATGCAATTACAATCAAAAAACTGAATCGGTTAACAACTAAATCTAACCCCAAGATCCCTCTTTTGTTTAACGGCAACCTGTGGATTAGTACAATTGTTTCGGTTGTATTTACGACCAAGAGATGATTAATTAGAACATTAATAATCGGGTACAAACCAGAAAGGAAAGGCAATATAACAGCGGAACAAATTTTCAAACGGCAACTAGTGTCTTAGTACAATACTACTGCCTATATTTACGACCCAAGTGCCGACCGAGTAAAACTCTCAGGGTCGGGTACAAACCAGAAAATAATATGGAGGGCAGGTAGACAATGAAACAAATCACCACGAGGATTACAGAATGTTACTCTCCTTCAGAGCTATTTTTGACAACTTCCTGTGCCAAAAGCCTTCGGCCGCCAATGCTGATTATTAACGAACATTTGAGCAGTGGCGGGATTCGAACACGGGACCAAGGGCGTTTTGATTACTAGTCAAAAACATTACCTCTTGACCATGGTTGCCGGCATAAACCGGAACCAAACATCCTTTCCTGCAGAAAACTGGATTTCAATCATTTCCAACGCCAAAGACAACGGATCCTTTCCGTGCAGGACGGAACCAAAGAATTTCAGGTGTCGTAATGCACAATACCGCAGATAGCTCAGGATTTTATTTAAAACAAATGAATATGTCTGGCTATACATTTCATCAGACAACCTTGCTACTTTTAGAGGAAGGAAAAGTCATAACATCCAGGAATCGTGGATTTGTCGAAGCATAGCAAAGAAACCGACAGGTGCTGCGGATAGGAACTTGCTGCTAGATAATATTACAGTTTTCCCTACCTTGTGTGGTAAAATTCTGGCAGGAAAACGTAGCAAGAAGAAAGTTTCCTTGATATGTGACAGTATACCCCAGCTGAAAAACAGAAATTCTGTGTGCAAGTTTTAAGTAAATAGCGGTTTGTACATTTGTCTGGCAAAAGTCAGTGACTGCTGACAAAAAATGTAATTTTTTGTGTAATTACAACAGGAATAGTGTTAAATTTTTCCGTGTCTTCGACTGATGCTTGTGTAGATTTAAATTTCAGTAAACATTACGTGTTTTGACCTATTTTTGTTTGACCTATTTTTGGCCGGCTGCGGTGGCCGAGCGGTTCTAGGCGCTTCAGTCAGGAACCGCGCGACTGCTACGGTCATAGGTTCGAATCCTGCCTCGGGCATAGATGTGTGTGATATCCTTAGGTTAGTTAGGTTTAGGTAGTTCTAAGTTCTAGGGGACTGATGACCTCACATGTTAAGTCCCATAGTGCTCAGAGCCATTTGAACCTATTTTTGCAATAAGTAATACGCAGAAAACCAGTGTTTCAGCAGCAAAACGTTGTAACTGCCCACATTCACCACTTTTTTCAAATGTAATATAAGTAACTGTGTAAGAACCATTACAAAAATATAAAAAACGGCGTTTTACCTCGTATACACCATCTGCGTCTAGAAAACCTAGATATGTAAGCATAAAATAGGTAAGCAAACATCTAAGCATAAAATCTTCGTGAGGATATAGTGAAATACAGCCATTCAGTTGCAGAAATGAGAGGTTTATCCGAACCCCTAGTCCCAGATTTCGACATCTTTAAAAATGTATTCTTCAGAAAGACCAGTGATTACAATGGTTGTATAGTGTTGTGCAGCCACATTAAAACTGTAGCCGTAAGACGACGTTTTTCAAATCTAGATCAAGGAGTTTGAATAAACCTTGCATAGCCACTGATTGGCTGAAGGTTCTATTCTACAGTTGCTGCATCCAGCCACATTAAAAAATTTAGAAGACCGCAACGATAAAATATCCAGGACACAGAATGCTTTAGTTTTATCAATAGCAAAATTCCGTTTCTCATTCATTCCCCGCTGTAACACATGCCATTAGTTCAACAATATTTGAACGAAAAGTTATAGTGCAGTGCAGACAAGAAAAATTTACATATGTAGTTAACTCTGCCTTCGGATCTGCGATTGTCTATCTCTGGTTTAAAAATGAAAATAATTCTTAATAAAATACTAACTTGAATAGTAAGTGATTTTACACGAAAGAAACGCGACCCACAAATTTGTTTAGTGCGTGGCCATAACGGCGAGTGGTGCAGGTCGCAGCTCGTCGCGGCCAAACGTGAAAATATATCACTTATTTACACGTAACTGGAAGAAAGTATCACTATCTCTCCACCGTTAAAAATAGTTTCGGTATGTTAGTTATATTTCTCACATAGTAACTCGTGTTCTGGGAACCAGCAAACGTAAACTGCTGCGCATGGGTGGCTCGTTGCAGCCAATCATCAAAACGTATCACTTATCTACCCGGGACTGGAAAGAGGTATCACACTTATTCAGCCGTTAGAAACAGCTTCAATACGTTAGCTATATATCACACTCAGCAACGTATGTCCCAAAACTCACTAAACGGAAACTAGCTAGTGACGGCATTCTTCACTGCAAGCGTTTTACTTATTTTGGAAGTATCACTTCAATAGTGGGCAACAACGAAATGAAAACAAGTTCGATATCAAGCTGTGAAGTCTAACTATAAATTTTCTGACCCAATAATTTCATCAAAAGAGAATGAGAATGACTGCATTGCGGAAAACCGCACGAATTCCAAGACAGTTGTTTTTAATTTTTTACCGAAAAGTAGAAGTGTTATCAAGAAACTAACTACGAGACAGGTGTAGCTTTGCATCCTTTAAATAGAATAATTTTTCTTGGAGCCAATCGAATGACTTTAATGAAAGCAGTAGCGCGCCACTTGTACGTCTCCGCCACACGTCGCTTCGGTGCGCCACTAGTGGCCACAAACGAACGTTGGCCCAGACCACGAAACTACACGTCTTCACAGTGTGAATTTGCATCATTTGTTAACTCTGAGGTGGCGTGAAACAGCACCACGTCCCCGTCAGACTTCGGCGCCACGCCATTTCTGTTTGTTTAGGACACGCAAGTCAACGAAGTGGCGTCCAATAGAAAGACTGGAAGCAGACAATTTTTATTATTTTTATCATACATAATTATGTACGGAACCCTCAGACCGCGAGCTCAACTCGCACTCGATCAGTTTGTTTTCTTTTTGCGTTGTCTCATGTTGCTTTGCAGCAATGCACATTGACGAGAAACATGAACGAGTGTAACGCCACCGCTGTTTGTTTACTGAACGTCTCTGTGTGTTCTGTGCGACTAAAAATATTCTCTCCATCTGTATTTTGTCATGGATGTTTATTACGTAGCTTTCAATATGTGTAACATAAGTGGACAAAAATGAGTCAACGTAATTAACAATGAATTCAAGGAGAGAGAGTTGGCAGTGAGATGGGGAAAAGGAGGAGAAGGTTCATGGGAAATCGGGACGACTGTGGGAGAGAGAGAGAGAGAGAGAGAGAGAGAGAGAGAGAGAGAGAGAATGGGGTTGAGAGAGAGCGGGTGAGGTGAGTTTGCTTTCTACTCTATGTGATCGAAAGTATCCAGAAACCTGGCTGAAAATCACTTACAAGTTCGTGGCGCCCTCTATTGGTAATGCTGAATTCAATATGGTGTTGGCCCACCCTTAGCCTTGATGACAGCTTCCAGTCTCGCAGGCATACGTTCAATCAGGTACTGGAAGATTTCTCGGGGAATGGCAGCCCAATCTTCACGGAGTGCTACACTGAGGAGAGGTATTGACATCAGTTGGTGAGGCCTGGCACGAAGTCGGCGTTCTAAAACATCCCAAAGGTGTTCTGTAGGATTCATGGCAGGACCCTGTGCAGGCCAGTCTATTACAGGAATAGTATTGTCGTGTAACAACACTGCCACAGGCCGTGCGTTATGAACAGGTGCTCGATCGTGTTGAAAGATGCAATCGCCATCCCCGAATTGCTCTTCAACAGTGGGAAGTAGGAAGGAGCTTAAAACATCAAAGTAGGCCTGGGCTGTGATAGTTCCACGCGAAACAACAAGGGGTGTAAGCGCCCCCCCCCCCTAATGAAAAACACGACCACCATAACACCACCGCCTCCGAATTTTACTGTTGGCACTACACACGCTGACAGATGACATTTACCGAGCATTCGCCATACCCACACCCTGCCATCGGATCATCACATACTGTACCGTAGTCATCACTCCACACAACGTTTTTCAACTGTTCAAACATCCAATGTTTACGCTCCTTACACCAAGTGAGGCATCGTTTGGCGTGATGTGTGCATTATGAGCAGCCGCTGGACCATGAAGTCCACGTTTTCTCACCTCACGCCTGTCATAGTACCTGCAGTGTTGGCGGTCTGTTTCAGTCAATAGACGACGTCGGCCTGTATGTTTTTTGTGCTCTACGTGTCCCTTAACGTTTCTACTTTACTATTACATCGGGAACAGTGGACCTAGGGATGTTTTGGAGTGTGGAAATCTCGCGTACAGTTGTATGACACAAGTGACGCCCGGTCACCTGACCACGTTCGAAGTCCATGAATTCCGCAGAGCGCCCCATTCTGCTCTCTCACTATGTCTAATGACTACTGAGGTTGCAGATATGGGGTACCTGGCAGTAGGTGGCAGCAGAATACTCTAATATGAAAAACGTATGTTTTTGGGGGTGTCCGGATACTTTCGATCACATAGTGTATGTCGTTTGTTCTATAATTTTGATCAGTGTCTTGTTCCCGTTATTTAAGGGGTCATTAAGTAGTTTTTTAATACGCGTTAGTACTCGTGTACGTGCTAGTTTCCTTGAAAATTGAGGCGATGTCTGTTTTTGCCGATTTTTATGGTGCTCGTATTTTTTTGATTGTGCTTGGCATGTGATATTCTTGTTTGAGATCTGGAAATGTTGTAGTTTGTACCATATTCAAATGCCCCAGTGTGCTTTTTATACTCGTATCTTGACTTGTTGCACACTGTTAGGCCGGTGAGTGTCTTAGATGTATTCCGGCTGGTGTTGGATTTAGCTGTATTTCGACAGTCCTGTGAGATATTGTGATAGTCACAGGTCACAGGACTTATAAATATTCCGACTGTAGTTGGATTATGAAATATTTCGTGTGTGGAAGGACTTCAAAATATTTTCGACTGTCATTGGACGTTGAATCAAGTATCTGTAATTGCAAACCAACTACGGACACAATGACCACACAAATGAATAACTGTTACTATGGTTATTCCACTGATAGTTTCCATAAATATCTGTTTTCTATTCAGTCGTTTCCTTCTCTGTTTTGTTATTTGATACACTATTTCTCTCAGTACCCTCAGATTTCAAGAAAAATAATTCCAATCCCAAAGTAGAAAAGTACTGTGTGGTATGAATATTACCAAACTACCGATTTAATAAGTCATGGCTGCAAAATACTGACACAAATTATTTACAGAAGAAAGTTGGCAGAAGCCCACCTTCAGAAAGATCCGTTAGGGTTCTGGAGAAATGTGGGAGCATGCGAGACTATATGTTTCTCTTAGAGGGTGGACCTTCTCCAGTATAGAAGAGGAGCACTTTTTTTTTTCTTTTCAGTGTTGACTATACTGAAATTCTGAAGGTGTCGAGGATGAAATACACGGAGCGAAAGATTACTTACTATTTGTACGGAAACTAGATTATAATTATAAGAGTCGAATGACAATAAAAAGAAGCTATAGTTGAGAAGGAAGTGAGTTAGTTTTGTATTCTATCCCCAATGCTATTCAATTTGTACAATGAATAAGCACTAAAGTAAACCAAGGAAGATTAGGAAACGGAATTAAAGTTTATGGGAAACAAAGAAAAAATTAAAGGTTTGCCTCTGGCATTGTAATTCTGTCAGGGACTACAAACGGTTTCGACGAACAGTTGAAAAGAATGGATTATGTATTCCGATGAATTACGAGATGAACGTAAATAAAAGTAAAACAAGGTCAATGGAATGTAGTAGAATTCAGTCAGATGATGCTGACTGAATTAGATTACGAAATGAGAAACTAAAAGTGAGGTTTCCTATTTGGGCTGTAAAATAACTGATGATGGCCGAAGTAGAGAGGGTATAAAATGCATGTTACCAAACCCAAGAAAAGTGTTTCTGGAACAGAATAATTTGTTAACATCTAGTATACATTCAGTATTAGGAAGTTTTTTTTCTGGAGATATTTGTCTGAGTGTAGACTGTATGAAAATGAAACGAGGGCGATAAGCAGAAGAGAACAAGACTTATTGAAATGTGGTACTATAGTCAGAATGCTGATGGTTAGGTGGGTAAATCGCGTAACTAATGATTAAGTACGAAACAGAATTGGGGAGAAACGAAACTTTTGGCACAACTTGACTGAAAGAAGGGATCAGTTGATGGGTCACATCCTGTGGTGGAGGGAAGTGTGTAGTGGGGGTGGGGGTGGGGAGTAGCGAGGTAAACATTGTAGAGGGAGACCAAGAGACGAATACAATAGGCAGGTTCAAATGGATGTGGGTTGCAGTAATTATTAGGTGATGAAGAGGCTTGCCAGGACAGAGGGCTATTCGGAAAGAAAGGACCGATAGGTCGCGAAATGGAAACCACAGTGAAAATCAAAACTGTTTTATTTGCAAGAGTTAGCTACAACTTCCAGCTACTTATCTCCATAGTCGTCGATCCGACTTAGACGCTTGTCGCAGCGCTGTACCAACTTTCCAATACCCTCGTTATAGAAGGAAGCCGCCAGTGCTTTCCGCCAATTCTCTACGCTGGCGTAGAGCTCGTTGTCTGTGCCATAATGTTGTCTTCATAGCCACCGGTTCATGTGAGCAGAGATGAAACTCAGAGGGAGACAATTACGCGCTGTACTGTGGGTAATCAAACATTTCCAACTGAAAACGATGCAGGAGCATCTTCATTGACCCTACAGAATGCGGCTGAGAATTGTCTTCAAGAAGAAAACTCACAACAGTTATGTAATGTTGGGTGCATAGCTTCAGGCGAAATTTCTCACCAGGCCCTCGTACTTGGCGGGAGACACTATTGTTCTAGGTATCTTTATGTGCTCCCTGTGTGCTCAGAACTAAAGAGAATGCCGTAACACGCTCGGCGGGCGTACTAGGACACTGCACAACACATCTGTGCAAATCGTCATCGGATTTTCACTGTGGTTTCCATTTCGCGACCGATCGTTCCTTACTTTCCGAATACCCCTTGTAGAATAGAATGGAGAGCGGCATCAAATCAGCCTTCCAAGTGTAGAACATAACGTCACCAACAACAACATTTCGCTCATCCAGTTTCGAAGAAAAAGGTTAAACCATGTTTCATCATGTCTTATAGAGTCATAACGCCTTGATAATTAACTGGTGATTTACGTGAGACTTGTGATAGCCATTGTGATGATTCAAATTTAAGACACACGTTGATTTCAACTAGCCACCACAGACTGACTAAATGATAACACTCTACAACACTATTACTGGGGGGAAAATTGCCTTTTTTCCATTAGTGTGCAATTTCACCTGTGCTGTGAAGGTGTTTCTTCTTACACTTCGTTCCCTTCACGTGGTGGAGTGGCCGGGGAAGGGGGGGGGGGGGGGGACATGCGACGGAGGATAGGACTCGTAGCAGCCAGGTACCTGCTGTTATGCAGATGAGGATACTGCTTTGGAAAGCCCACGGAAGTCAACTGACAGTAAGTCCTGTAAGAGTCGGACAGGAGGAGCGGAGAGGGGGGTAGGGCTAGGAATCATTGGACGGTTACAAAATAATTAGGATGGTCGTCCATAGAGTATCGTCTAATTTGGTATAAAAATACTAAAACAATTGGAGTAAATTTACAGTATCTGAAAGATCTAACACTTCACCTTTGAAATAACCTCAAGCTTTAAGCCTTTATGGCACAGTTCACGCATTGAAAAATTCGTTCCATACGTAATTCATCTGTTTGCGTTTATAGCCAGGATGTGACAGCATTCTGAGGTACTTCATTGAACTCAAAGAACTGTGGGAGAAGCGACTGTTTCGTGTACATGAAGAGGTGACAATCATTTGGAGTGAAGTCTGGACTCTAGTTCCGATGTTCAGAAGTGTTACATTTGAAGTGACGCATCAATTCTTGGTTGCGCCGCACTGCGTGTGCCCAATCATTGTAGTGAAAATAGGACGCCGGTAACCAGAGACCGCGTAGCTTGTTCTGAACGTCGCTTCTAAGTTCGCTTAATGGGTCAGAGTAAGTTTTTGAGAATTAACTGTGCTTCCGCGTTCCATTAAATCCGCAAACAAGATTCCTATAGCGAGAAAAGAAGGCTGATAAGTTTGGTGTGAGATTTTTGGATTGTTGACTGCTGTGTGTCTCTGCGTTAGCACAGGAAACCTACATCTCGTCATCGGTCACGAATATGTCCCGCACACATTATTCTTCCACATGGTAACGGAAAGAATGTCCAGAGAAGCAATCGTCCATTGAGTTTTGATGTTCTCAGACAGGAGTTCTGGAACCCAACGAGCACAGAACTTGTAGTGACCTAACTGTTTAGCTCTTGCACCAGTGTAGCGGCTGTTGTTGCCCATATTACTTCCATCCGGCATGGAAACGGAGGTTGCTTTCCGAATTGCCTTCTTAAGCACTGAACATTTAGAATAAACTATGGAAACATATTTCATAATTTTCGTGTGTTGTGTTGAGATATGAATGATAATGATCAGATATCAAAGCAACGATAATATAAAATGCTTTTACTCCCCCGCGATGTTCGAACGGTCGATAATCGGTCACTGACTAAACCCAACACCATTCATCGTTGGGGAACTTCATATGCCACCAGCAGAGTCGTTTTCGAGTCATTTCGATGCGGCCCGCCAAGACTTTCGCTCCGGTGCCAACCTCTCCATCTAAGAGCACATATTACACTCAGTGTCCTCGACTGTTTGTTGGACATATTCCAGTATTGTCTTCCATTACTGTTTTTGCCCTCTTCGTCTCTCGGATGTAATTTTACTTCCAGGATGACACAGTTCCTTTTCTTCGTCTACTGTGTGGCTCCGAAGCCCTTCTTTTTTTTATCTCTGATCTCATTTTTTCCCAGATTACTTTCTTCTTTCTTTGGTTTACTCTCTGTCTGCGGGGGTTGGAAGTTTAATAATGGCAACTACTTCTTTACAACTTATACAAAATATGTTTCAAAGTTGTACCGTCCTACACTAGCATGAAGCATAATCCGTTGCCAACGACGTGGAAGCAGTAGAATATCATTGGCAGCGTCAGTCGTGTTGATAGTGCACGTGGGTTGGTCTGTTGCCCGACGAATCTCTGTAACCGTTCTGAAGCGAGTGCAACGAAGTGCTTCCTTATTTTTGCCATTGCTTCATCGGTGTGCAGACTGAGCAGCAGAGAAGGTGAACTGCATCCTTTCCTCACACTCTTTCTAACCCGAACGCTTCTATCTTGGTGTCCAATTCTTATTGTCCTCTGTTGGTTATTGTACATACTGTTCATCATCCG
The DNA here is from genome assembly GCF_023898315.1 of Schistocerca nitens. NCBI lineage: Eukaryota > Metazoa > Arthropoda > Insecta > Orthoptera > Acrididae > Schistocerca > Schistocerca nitens. The sequence goes on along the minus strand of NC_064614.1, from coordinate 917,786,608 downwards.
TCATTTCCTGTAGCTTATAAGTCTTATCCTGAGGATCGGAAACATCCAGCTCATTTTACGTTGCCGAACGCTTTTTCTCGTTCGACCAATCCTCTGAAGTTGCAACGTCATAACTGCCTATCTGACGCCTTTATAAATTGACGGAAAAAAATTACAACACCAAAAAATAATGAATGTAGAGTAATCAAATTTCAGGAATACATTTCTCTAGGTAAAATGTGCAAGTGATTAACATTGCAAGATCACAGGTTAATGTAAGCGCGAGATAAGGCTTCGGAAATGCGAAATGTTGGTGCATTAATAACCGGTGTAGCCACCAGAATGTTGAATGCAAGCACGCAAACGTTCATGCATTGTGTTCCACAGGTGCCAGATTGCAGTTTTTGGGGTGGAGTTGCATGCCTGTTGCCCTTGATAGGTCAATAAAAGGACTGTTAATGGTGTTTGTGGACGAAGCTGGAGTTTCGCCACATGATGTCCATATACGCTCGACTGGAGGTAGATCTGGTGCTCGAGCAGGCCAACAGGCCAAGGAAACGTATCGACACTCTGTAGAGAACATTGAGTTGCAACAGCGGTATCTGGGCGAGCATTATCCTGTTGGAAAACATCCGTTGGGACGTTGTTCAGGAATGGCAACACAACAGGTCGAATCACCAGGCTGACGTACAAATTTTTTGTCAGGGTACATAGGATAGCCACGCGAGTGCACTCCAGACCATAAATCCAGTTGTAGGTCCCGTGTGTCTAGCACTCAAACAGGTTAGTTGCAGGTCCTCAACTCGGCTCGTCCTAACCAACTCTCGGCCATCAATGGCGCCGAGGCATAAGGAACTTTCATCGGGATTGCAACCCGCCCTGTAACGAGCTCTCTCTTGACACCACCGAAGTGGCCAACGGCGGAACGCACGCTACAGGGCGTCTGGCTCGGAGCTGTCCCTGAATTAACCGATTTGTAACAGTGCGTTGTGCCACTGTGGTGCCAACTGCGCTCAGATTTCTGCTGCAGAAGCAGTACGTTGCGCCAGAGCTATACGCTGAACACGATGGTCTTCTCTCTCGGTAGTGCTAAGTGGCCGTCGGTAGACCGGTCTCTTGCGACCTCACGTTCCCACTGCTGCTAGCAATCATGTACAGCGGCAACATTCGTGCCAAGCCTTTCTGCATTATAACAGAAGGAACATGCAACTCCTCGTAGCCATGTTAGACGACTTCGTTCAAACTCAGTGAGGTGTTGATGAAGGCATGTTTTTCGGCTTAAAGGCATTCTCGACTAGCATCAACTCACCGTGCCCCAGCAATCTTTGCCTCCAGTCGTGCTTGGCGATCTTGCCGCGCCTTGCGGCCTCTTTGTTTTAATCGACTGTGGCCTGTAGTTTTCCCTCCAGAGGGTAGCGACGACAGAGAGGAGTGCCATTTAGGCGCGTGCGCATTGACGCCGGTGATCAGGCGGGTTGTAGAGTCAAGTGACCAATAGCTGTTTCGGGTGGTTAAGGCCTCAAGTTTGATACAGGTGCCGGCACAGTCGGACCGTTCACCCCGAGTGATCAGCATGACGGATTGCCGTCCTACGGGCCCGGGTTCGATTCCCGGTCGGGTCGGAGATTTTCTCCGCTCAGGGACTGAGTGTTGTGTTGTCTTCATCATCATTTCATCCCCATCCGGTGCGCAGGTCGCCCAATGTGGCGTCGAATGTAATAAGACCTGCACCAAGGCCGCCAGACCTGCCCCGCAAGGGCCTCCCAGCCAATGACGCCCAACGGTGATTTCCATTTCCACAGTCGGGTCGCCGTGTGTTTGTCAAATACACTGCGGCATCTGCGGATATCAGTTGTTATGCTAGCGAGGGCAATATTCACTCGTGTGAATGGTCGGCGTATCACGGTGGTGCCCCGTCGGTGCAGTGAAGTTAATTTGTGCAGATCAGTCACCATACCCGTACACCAGAGCTGAATTCTCATCTGTACTGTGGCACGTTCTCAGCATTGCGACAAGCTAATCACACGAGTCGTGGTCACACTTTCTGACTCCGGTAATTTGTCTCCACAATGTTGTTATCGTTACCATCAAGGGAAACTTTGATGTTCAAACGGTGTTGCACAATATCCGGGTCCATCAAAAAGTGGTGAGAAGTTGCTCTACACCAGTGAAATAATTCTTAGTGCACTAGTTAAAGAGTGCTTATTCATATGAAACCTCAGAGCAGTAGGGAGCTACCGCAACACATGCATGGACATAGACATACTGAAAAACAGAACAAATGCACAGCATTTGTAGAATATTTGGTTGTGAGTGACTTGATGCAGTCGAGTATAGTACTATACCATACAAGAAATATGTCGTTCTGTACCGTACATAACAATAATACCCACGAAGAATTGTCGCCCTCCATCCGATGGACACATAACACACAAAATAGCAGATTGGGGATGATTATGTTCCATCATCGCGGATCATTAAGAGCATAAAAGTAGACATGATAGGCACAGAAGGATGCCATGGTTTGTTGTTATTACTGGGGAATATCGACAGTATTGTTACGGTATATCGGTAAACTCTCATGGTCCCGGATGCTAAGTGCAGTCGGCACACTGTCAGCTACCGAATAACTTATTACTAGGATAAAAAAATACCTGAAACCTAGCGATAAGGGCACATACTTGAGGACATCAGGGCAGCAGCAGAAATCACTTCTGTACACATGTCAACTCCCTGTTGGAGATCCCTACACGGTAGGGTGCCAGTCAAATACGTGTAGAACTGTGTCAGACGTTGAGTTTCTATCAAGTGTGTGGCTACATGAGTCTGCAGTCAAGCTCTCTGATGTGCCGTAGTAGTACCCCGATTTGTTTCCAGACTACGAGTTTCCAGCCTGCACCACTCGCTGAGTCTCATGAAGGTATGAGGCGAGTGTTACTATACCTTTCTTGAGCTTTCTAAGGAAATTGCTTGCATGTAGATCATCAGGAAGAGGCGAATTCTTGGAGTTTTTCTTTTTTTAATGTATGTGTATAGGACTGGCAAATATTCTGGTATAAAATCAAACAGCGCATGGCCTTGCCTGCAATATGACCATACGCCTACGGCAATATACTAAAAAAAAAAACATGAACAAAGACATCATATCCATAAAGATCGAAGAAAACCTGATACCATTACGACAAATGGATGGGAAATACATAAAATTGAGGGAAATACGACGAAATATGTAAAACTGCAAAAAACTTTCAAAATTATTTAAATTGACTGAGAATACCTAAAATTAGAGAAAAAGTACCATGAAATGCAGGGAACTGAGGAGGATTGGGGTTACCTGCTCGCTCAAGACAGAGAAAAGCGTAAAAATTGTTGTACTTTCAACATTGTAGCACAGTCAGCAATGGTGATAATCTAATATATAAGTAGCTATCAGCCTCAGGAACCCTCTCGTGTGATTGACAGTCTGTTGGATATGGTTCTCCTACAGTACAGGTGAGGAAACTTTACACCGGTCTGCGGAAGCGACTTCGATCACGAGCTACCTGCTCGAATGAACCAGTACCTGTATATTTTATAGGATCGCCACATATGGTCGATACTGGAAAGCAGAATGTAGTGGTTTCAGAAATATCACAAGACAAGGGTGTCGTAACATCTTATCGAGTTCTCTATCGGATGACTTTAGAGGACTTTTTATTGTTCGTTAGTTCTCTCTATTAGATGGTACAAAACACTAAGGTGGGAGAGAATGTTTGGGTGATAGACATAAATGCACACTGAGAGATGCAGATCTCCTTCGGACTGCAGTAGCTGTATGTAGTTTGGAGATGTGTCGCAATGCAGTAGCAAAATCCTCGTCCATCCTTGATGCCCTATATGATGCATTCATAATTTTCCCAACAAGCAACGCCACCGTAGCTGCTCATACTATATTTTCTACTACCTCGTGTTGCAGGGGAAAGCACCGTTTGGCGCTAGCCTTACACACTGTACACGGTTGGCAGAGCTGCGACTACGTATTTCCATTTCCACCGAGTGGTCAAAACGCGCTCCTGTCGCATTAACTCAGCTTTTCCTGTTTCTCCACGAGATGCAAAATGTCTTGGATACAGCGCTCTCCGACTTCCGTTCAGGTCCGACTTAAACTGGGACAATCGCATGGACGAAGCTACATGGAGGGCAGAGCAGAGACTGAGGAGCAGTTACAAGATACAGAGGGACTATCTAAGAAACAGCGCGGGAGATTTTTGCTGTATGGGATCCTTAGCAGATAGGTACGAAAAAGGTGAGTCGTTTGGAGATATGAGAGTGGCACGAATATGATTCGCCAGTGGCTCTAATCATTAAAAGACGTCTATACAGTATCCGATGCAAGTATGTGGTAGAAAGGATAGTCTTGATTCCAAATCGCAGACAGCATTTTTACCGGAAAGAATAACCCTGTCAGCGACTCGATGTGCCTATATACTCAAGAGCACTTGTTATGCTGGGTCATGGTAACATAGTCGCTTCAATCATGTTTTTAATAGCACGGTCCTTACATGAAATGTATGGTGTGGTCAGTAGAATCCCTCTGCAATTAGCTTCAAATGTCGGTTCTCAATAGTGTTCCCCAAAAAGAACATCGTCTTGACGTACCTGCTGAGTGTAATCCGACTACAGAAAAAAAAAGAATCACTCACCATGTAAACTGACTCTCATGATGAATTTAATTACTCAGCCTATCAAATTGATATCAATGACATGCCGCCTGGTGGATGGAGGAGATAGCTAGGGCACCACGGAATGATTCTTTACAGTTTTTTTTCTTTTTCTTTTCACTGCATGGATACCTTTTGACGAAATTTCAATCTCCCACCTACACAGGGCAAGACAGGCTCTCACAATTTGTTTCGTAAATGCTGTATGATATAAGATCACATTGTAAATGAGACTTGCTACTATGTAGAAAACAGCTACATCTTCTTGAATTGTAGGTTGTTGTTGTCGAACGTAAAATGAATGTGCTTTTCTTCTGACATGTGAGCCAATGGCGTGGGCGAATTTATTCTCTAATTTTATTTCGTGTGTCTGAAATGTTTGTAGTACATACGTACATGACAGTTTATTTACAGACACTGAGTGTGGGAGATGCTCTCATGTCATGTAATTTGTCCATCAAGCTGAAAAAAAAATTGCTTAATATACTTTTTTTCTTTGGATTTTAAATTCTCGCTGTTTCTTTACTCCGATAACGGTTTAGAGATAATGAGGACATTCTGAGATCATCGGTAATTTTTGCAGAAAAATAGTCGAAGTGTTTTTCCTGATATTACGCAGGGTGGACATGTCTCAGCTGATCATTTGTTATCGGTGGTGTTGCACTTCGTTGGACATCACAAAATAATGAGATGCGAATTTTATCTTACAGTCGAACATAAAAAATACCAATTTTGCTGATAAAACTGAAAGGAAATGGGCTGCACCTATTTTCGTGGAAAACGGACATTTATTATTATAGTGATTGAGTTTTCCTTTTTTAATAGTTGCTTTATCATAGGAGTCACGTTGATGTTAAATGCAAATGTTATAGTCCAGAGCTCAGAACGGCGTAGTGGCCGAGTTCCTTAAGAGGTCATGGCTGTCCCTTTAGACAAACAACTCTTGATCAGGATAGACCTCATTTATCACGGTTTTGTTGTGAGGGCTGCCGGTGACACGCTCTGTTGTACGTGTGGCTTTTGTCGGCACCGATAACAGTGACTGCCCAGCAGTGTGCTGCGGGAACATTTTGTACTGAAGCCACTGTGGTGCGGGGCTGCAGTTGCTTTAGGGAGAAGACTTCCTGTTTCCCAAGCAGCTGACTTCCGAAAAAGCCGTCTGGAGCATTCTCCAGAATTTCGTTGTTGTTCCAGAGGGGTCCAGGCTTTCCGAGAAATACCTTTAACAGATTGCAAGAAAGAATTGCATTGATGTTAAACATAACTGTTCTCCATCGCAGAACGGTAGGCTGCTGGGGGCGAAGGGGGGGGGGGGGGGGGGGGGGCGGGCACACAGCCGCACTCTGACAGGGAGCGGCATGTGGGAGCCGTGCCGTTATAATTTAGATGAACAAGTAGCACTTGAAGCGGCTGTCCTTTCATCTCCTATTGTTCAGTTGTCTATGAACGCTTTTGTGTTAGCTAAGGACCGTCACCTTAGGTGGACAACGGCCAGCTCGTTTCGTGAGGTGTTCGGCTGACGCATCTGGCCGTTTGAAAAAGCCTGTGTCCTCCCCGTAGGTGGAAGGAGGGATGGAGGGACGGTGGAGAGGAATGAGGGGAGGTAAGAGGACCTCGATTTTTGGCAATTTGTGGCCACTTCTCGATGAGATGCACGTTCAGCTACCGTCCCCTGTTCTGTCTTTCAGAATAATGATTTTGCCTAGTATATCTGTTAATTACGAGTGCTGGCTTTTTCACGACAATTTCGAAGTATGATTAGAATTGTGGCGCATTTTTTCCATTAGTTGTGGTAGCGTGTATTGGCTTTGGTTAGCTGGGCTGCAGGGTGTCTTTGGGTAGGCATCTGTAGCGGACTCTGGCGTCAAACAACGATAGATTTTGTCCTCAGCTGTGTGCTTACAGGTAATGCACTTTTTAAACTCATCTCTGTCAAACGCCAGCATCTCATCAGTTGAACATATTTCCAGGCAAACAGAATAAAGATATTTCCCATACACGCCTGTCTTTTTTCCGCCAGCTTGTAGGTGGTGGGTAAAGTTTGAGTATGCCTGTAGCTAGACTCGAGTGTTATTGCGAAATTTTTTTCCCAGCGGAATAATGCCAGTTATTTGGTATCGTCAGTTTTTGAGCTGTATTGCGATTTTAGGCCATTCTCGTGTTGCGCTACGCATATATTTGTGTAATTAGGTCCAATCCTTATGATTAATCACATAATTAGGACCTATCTTTACATCATTTTCCCGGAGAAAATAAATAAAGTACACAAACGTAATATTCCACTCCTGCATTTGACCAGTTTCCATGTTTTGGGGCTTGGGCTTTACATCCAGTAGAACCACGCTTCGAGTCCCAGAAAGAGCACCACCATTTTTAATTTCCCAGCAATTCCAAGTGCCTCTGGTGGTATAATTGTGTTAGGGGTGGGCAGAAGGGCCAGGGTTCGAGTCACAGAAAGGGTACCGCCAATTATAATTTCCCACCAGTTCCTGGGTGCAAGGTGGTGTGGATGTCAGCATTGCCTCGGCACAAAGAAATAGTCATCAAAATTCGAAATTCCCGTCAAAATTCGAAATTCCAGCCAACAGGGTAGGTCGGAGAGGGGTATGGGACGGTGTAGAGGGGTGAGGGGGCTGGGGTCCACGTGCAGGCGGAGAAAAGCACACATCATCTGGGGGTGATGTTGGAATGGTCGGGGGTGGAATGGGCGTGGTTGGTACTGCGAGGAATTAATTAATCAATTGAATTAATTTGCATATCAATTTGTTATCAAAATTTGGATGGAGCCCCCAACTCCCTACTACTCCTCAGATGGGCTCATTAACTATCTATGTAATTTGCAGTGTTGTAAATAGTGCTTAACCTTATAGCAACCTGGCTACCAGTAACTTTATTTGTTGTTCAAAAATGGTTCAAATGGCTCTGAGCACTATGGGACTTAACATCTATGGTCATCAGTCCCCTAGAACTTAGAACTACTTAAACCTAACTAACCTAAGGACAGCACACAACACCCAGTCATCACGAGGCAGAGAAAATCCCTGACCCCGCCAGGAATCGAACCCGGGAACCCGGGCGTGGGTTATTTGTTGTTCTAGTGTAAAGTAAGCAATTGTAAATACAGAAGTACAGGTAACTAAAGTTGAGAGTGATATACCTTGTGTATTTTTGTGTATGGTTAATTGGTTGTAATAATCGCTATATGTTACAGGAATTTATTGTATGCCTGTTTCTCTTTCTTCAAAATTTTTCCAAATTCAGCCTGAGCTATAGGAAGTGGCCATTTTGACTGAGGCTGGCTCCCATACAATTAATGGCGGAATACGAGAACATCTGCATGAGTTCAGTAATTTGTTCTTAATTTCATTTACTCTCGTAAGAGTTCCTTACTCGTAATCACGTAATTCGATTATTGACTATTTTCTATTTGTGGCTGGCCTTAGTCTTAATCATTAAGATTAGACTTCGAGAAGCTGATATTTGTTACAGGTTGTATAAAGTATTGCGAGGTAATATAAGAATATGTTATCGAGTTCTAACCGAAATGAGAAAATTTAAATTAGGTATGAGAAAAAGATTGAATAATCAACGAAAGGATAACGTTCTACGAGTCGGGGCGTGGAATGTCAGAAGCTTGAACGTGGTAGGGAAACTAGAAAATCTGAAAAGGGAAATGCAAAGGCTCAATCTAGATATAGTAGGGGTCAGTGAAGTGAAGTGGAAAGAAGACAAGGATTTCTGGTCAGATGAGTATCGGGTAATATCAACAGCAGCAGAAAATGGTATAACAGGTGTAGGATTCGTTGTGAATAGGAGGGTCGGACAGAGGGTGTGTTACTGTGAACAGTTCAGTGACCGGGTTGTTCTAATCGGAATCGACAGCAGACCAACACCGACAACGATAGTTCAGGTATATATGTCGACGTCGCAAACTGAAGATGAACAGATAGAGAAAGTGTATGAGGATATTGAAAGGGTAATGCAGTATGTAAAGAGGGACGAAAATCTAATAGTCATGGGCGACTGGAATGCAGTTGTAGGGGAAGGAGTAGAAGAAAAGGTTACAGGAGAATATGGGCTTGGGACAAGGAATGAAAGAGGAGAAAGACTAATTGAGTTCTGTAACAAGTTTCAGCTAGTAACAGCGAATACCCTGTTCAAGAATCACAAGAGGAGGAGGTATACTTGGAAAAGGCCGGGAGATACGGGAAGATTTCAATTAGATTACATCATGGTCATACAGAGATTCCGAAATCAGATACTGGACTGTAAGGCGTACCAAGGAGCAGATATAGACTCAGATCACAATATAGTAGTGATGAAGAGTAGGCTGAAGTTCAAGACATTAGTCAGGAAGAATCAATACGCAAAGAAGTGGGATACGGAAGTACTAAGGAATGACGAGATACGTTTGAAGTTCTCTAACGCTATAGATACAGCAATAAGGAATAGCGCAGTAGGCAGTACAATTGAAGAGGAATGGACATCTCTAAAAAGGGCCATCACAGAAGTTGGGAAGGAAAACATAGGTACAAAGAAGGTAGCTGCGAAGAAACCATGGGTAACAGAAGAAATACCTCAGTTGATTGATGAAAGGAGTAAGTACAAACATGTTCCCGGAAAATCAGGAATACAGAAATACAAGTCGTTGAGGAATGAAATAAATAGGAAGTGCAGGGAAGTTAAGACGAAATGGCTGCAGGAAAAATGTGAATACATCGAAAAAGATATGATTGTCGGAAGGACAAATTCAGCATACAGGAAAGTCAAAACAACCTTTGGTGACATAAAAAGCAACGGTGGTATCATTAAGAGTGCAACGGGAATTCCACTGTTAAATGCAGAGGAGAGAGCAGATAGGTGGAAAGAATACATTGAAAGCCTCTATGAGGGTGAAGATTTGTCTGATGTGATAGAAGAAGAAACAGGAGTCGATTTAGAAGAGATAGGGGATCCAGTATTAGAATCGGAATTTAAAAGAGCTTTGGAGGACCTACGGTCAAATAAGGCAGAAGGGATAGATAACATTCCATCAGAATTTCTAAAATCATTGGGGGAAGTGGCAACAAAACGACTATTCACGTTGGTGTGTAGAATAAATGAGTCTGGCGACATACCATCTGACTTTCGGAAAAGCATCATCCACACAATTCTGAAGACGGCAAGAGCTGACAAGTGCGAGCATTGTCGCACAATCAGCTTAACAGCTCATGCATCGAAGCTGCTTACAAGAATAATATACAGAAGAATGGAAAAGAAAATTGAGAATGCGCTAGGTGACGATCAGTTTGGCTTTAGGAAAAGTAAAGGGACGAGAGAGGCAATTCTGACGTTAGGCTAATAATGGGAGCAAGGTTAAAGAAAAATCAAGACACTTTCACAGGATTTGTTGACCTGGAAAAAGCGTTCGACAATATAAAATGGTGCAAGCTGTTCGAGATTCTGAAAAAAGTAGGGGTAAGCTATAGGGAGAGACGGGTCATATACAATATGTACAACAACCAAGAGGGAATAATAAGAGTGGACGATCAAGAACGAAGTGCTCGTATTAAGAAGGGTGTAAGACAAGGCTGTAGCCTTTCGCCCCTACTCTTCAATCTGTACATCGAGGAAGCAATGATGGAAATAAAAGAAAGGTTCAGGAGTGGAATTAAAATACAAGGTGAAAGGATATCAATGATACGATTTGCTGATGACATTGCTATCCTGAGTGAAAGTGAAGAAAAATTAAATGAACTGCTGAACGGAATGAACAGTCTAATGAGTACACTGTATGGTTTGAGAGTAAATCGGAGAAAAACGAAGTTAATGAGAAGTAGTAGAAATGAGAACAGCGAGAAACTTAACATCAGGATTGATGGTCACGAAGTCAATGAAGTTAAGGAATTCTGCTACCTAGGCAGTAAAATTACCAATGACGGACGGAGCAAGGAGGACATCAAAAGCAGACTCGCTATGGCAAAAAAGGCATTTCTGGCCAAGAGAAGTCTACTAACATCAAATACCGGCCTTAATTTGAGGAAGAAATTTCTGAGGATGTACGTCTGGAGTACAGCATTGTATGGTAGTGAAACATGGACTGTGGGAAAACCGGAACAGAAGAGAATCGAAGAATTTGAGATGTGGTGCTATAGGCGAATGTTGAAAATTAGGTGGACTGATAAGGTAAGGAATGAGGAGGTTCCATGCAGAATCGGAGAGGAAAGGAATATGTGGAAAACACTGATAAGGAGAAGGGACAGGATGATAGGACATCTGCTAAGACATGGGGGAATGACTTCCGTGGTACTAGAGGGAGCTGTAGAGGGCAAAAACTGTGGAGGAAGACAGAGATTGGAATACGTCAAGCAAATAATTGAGGACGTAGGTTGCAAGTGCTACTCTGAGATGAAGAGGTTAGCACAGGAAAAGAATTCGTGGCGGGCCGCATCAAACCAGTCAGTAGACTGATGACAAAAAAAAAAAAAAAAAAAAAGAATTAGGTACAGCTGAACAGCATGTAGTTGTATTATTTCTCGTTCAGGGTTTCATCAAACATTGCGCAATCTAAAAATTTTACGTAACTGTAGTTACAGTCAACTAAGGTTAGCTTTATAGAAACATATTTAAGTTTTAAGGGAATTTTAGGTTGTATTGATGGTCCATTAGTTTTCCATGCTGTGGCCTTAAGTTGCACTCTGTGAATAGAACTTTTTAGTCTTCTACTTTCTTAAAACCTAACTTACTTTAGAATAGAGTGTCGAAATTCTACCTTGTATAGAAAATAGCTTGAAAGTCCAGGTCAGTGGTTTTGAACAGAGTTTTTGGTCTCTTTTTGTATATGTTTGAAGCTACCGTCGTATGCTTTTACATAATACCTTTATGGTATTTGAAACTGAGTGTAATAAAATCTTTGTACAAACGAATTACTTAATTTCGGTCCAGCACCTTACCACTTCTTGCCCGCACCCTAACGCTACAATTGTCGTGTAATGTATCTTCAATTTCCTTTCCGACCCTTCTCTATGTTATTCTTCTCAGCATCTTGAATCATTGTGCTGTTAAAGGGATTGTGCGACAGCTCCACATTCCACTTGTAACACAACACAAAATGAAAGTGATAGTAAAGTACACTGCTTCGACCCTGGTCTGCACCTGACGAGAAACACAAAGGGTGTGTTAGTGAGAACTAACGCTCACAGCTCTCCTGCCCCTCTTTTTACCGCCGTACCATTGATTGCGGACGATTTTTTTCTGGGGGGAGGAGGAAGCTGGAGTGTGAAGAAAGCCCGGTTGCCGAGCAGCCCAGCGGGCCAGAAAGTCTCGCTTGGCTGGACACCTCTGGTACCGGGGCGAGACGCAAGGGCTGGGGTTCTCACTCGCTGAGTCGGATCTCATTCGCAGCTGCCTCGAGAGCAGCTGCTCGTAGCACCTGGCATCTCCGCCTTGGGCCGAGTTATAAATTTTCATCTCCTATTCCGGTGCCTTATGGTGGTATGGCTAAGTGGGCAGTTCAATTGAAGAGGAATGGGCGGCTCTAAAATAGGCAGTAGGCAGTCGCCCAAGTTAGTAAGAAAAACATAGGTACAAGGAAGGTAACTACAAGGAAATCATGGGTAACAAAAGAAACACTGTCGCTGATCGACGAAAGAAGAAAGTACAAAGAGGTTCACGGAAGTTCAAGAATACAGAAATACCAGACATTTAGAAACGAAATAAATAGGAAGTGAATGGAAGTGAACATGAACTGGCAACATGAAAAGTGCGAAGTAATCTAAAAAGAAAGGATCTTCGGAAGGACTGACTCAGCATGTAGGAGAGCCAAAACCACCTTAGGTGAAGTTATGAGCAAGGACGGTAACATAAAAAGTGCAGTGGGAATTCCACTCTTAAATACAGAGAGGAGGGTGGATATATGGAAAGAATGAAGGTCTCTATGTGGAGAAGGAGTTGCCTGATGACGTGGTAGAAGAAGAAACAGCGTGTGTAGGGAAGACGGGGGATCCAGTATTAGAATCAGAATTAAAAAAAGAGCATTGGAAGACGCAAGATCAAATAAGGCAGAAGAGACAGGCAACATTCCATCGGAATTTCTAAAATCATTGGAGAAATGGTAACAAAACGATTCTTCACATTGCTATGAAGAATCTACGAGACTGGCAATATATCATCAGACTTTCGGAAAAACATCGTCCTCACAGTTCCGAAGATTGCAAGAGTCGACAAGTGCGACTATTCTCGCTTATGTATGCATGATGTTTTTCCGAAGAATAATCGCACAACCAGCGTAACAGTTCAAGCGTCCAGCTTATGACAAGAATAATATAATGAAGAATGGAAAGGAAAAATTGAGAATTTGTTGGATCACGATCATTTGGCTTTAGAAAAGGTAAAGCCACCATAGCAGCAGTTATGACTTTGATAGTGGAAGCAAGAGTGGCGAAAAATCAAGACACTCTTATAGCATTTGTTAACGTGGAGAAAGCGTTCTGCAGTGTAAAATAAAGCAAGAAGTTCTAAATTCTGTGAAAAATAGGGATAAGCTGTAGGGTGAGACGATTGATATATAATATGTACAAGAACCAAGAGGAAACAATAAGAGTGAAAGTCCAAGAATGGAATGCTCGGGTTAAAAAGAACTGTAGTCTTTCGCTTAGACTGTTCAATCTGGAGGAAATAAAACAAAGGTTCAAGTGTGGAATTAAAATTCAAGGTGAAAGGATACCAGTTATAAGATTCGCTGATGACATTGTTACCCTCATGAAAATAATGCAGGATATATTGAATGGAATGAACAGTCTAATGAGTGCAGAATATGGATTGAGAGTAAAACAAATAAAGACAAAAGTAATGAGAAATAGCAGAAGTGAGAACAACGAGAAGCTTAACATTAACATTGGTTAGCACAAAGCAAAGCACCGGAAGTTAAGGAATTCTGCTACCTAGACAGCAAAATAATCAAAGGGGGGCAGAGCAGGGAGGCAAAGACAAACTAGTGCAAGAAAAAAGGGCATTTCTGGACAAGAGAAATCTGCTGTATCAAATACAGGCAATAATTTGAGTATGAAATTTCTGAGAATGTACGTCTGAAGCACAACACTTTATGGTAATGAAACATGGACTGTGGGAAACTGAACAGAAGAGAATTGAAGTGTTTGATATGTGGAGCTACAGACGAATGTTGTAAATTGGGTGGACTCGTAGGGAATGAGGAGTTTCTCCGCAGAATGGACGAGGAAAGGAATGTACGGAAAACATCAGAAAATTGCTTGCACGGTAATAGATGCAGTTGTAGAGGGTAAAAACTGTCAGTCAAAAGACTTATGATTCAAAACAAAAAAAAGCGAAAAATGATGAGTTATCGTGCACTACCGAAAAAGAGAAGGTAAGGCCTGCTTTGCGGCACTTTCGTTCAGTTTACTTTCAGCGGAACGAAGATGCATTCTAGACGCTTCCACGTTCCTTTACTACGTTGGAACCCAATGGCGAAACTGAAAAACTACTATTATGGCGCATTGAGAAACAACCGTGGCCGATACCGCTCCTGCATTCTTAATTCATTTAGGGAACCTTCTTCTTTTTTTTAAATGCATCGTAATAAATTCTTGACCATTCTGCAGTCAGCGACACAAAAACGGGGCGAAAAATAATAAAAGGGAACTCTGCACTACGTTACCAACCTAACAGAGGTCCATAAAATGTGTTGCTTAAATTTATTTCATATTAAACTTATTCTATAAAAGTAAACAACCTTGGAGATATTGTGCATCCTCAGCTGGTTAATTTGAATACTAAGAAAATCCTCTCAGCTGTTATTTTAGATACACTTATTAAGCTCCAATAGGTTTCATTCTATAAGAACATCTTCAGACGACAAACTGTCAGAAATGTGCCGGTAACGTGATTTAAAATGCTTAGTTCCCAATAAAAGGCTTCGAAAACACATGAAATACGACACGCAAAATTTTCACTTCCTTTACTGTATTTAGTATAAGCACACGTAGCATTACATGTTGGGTACAGAACAACATGAAACGTACTTTATAGTGCTTCTCGTCCATTTAGGAGTGGGTTTTAACCACCAATCACGTTAACTAACCAACATCCTATGGAATATGCACAATCTCCAAGTATAATGCAAAATAATTACGAATAACCACTTGTGAGATAGGTAAAAAATTAGCTTGAAGAACAATGATGGCTATAAACCAACACAGAACTGATCAAGAAGATCTAAAAACAAAGTTTGATAAGAGCAAGGCAGTTTCCCAAGAGGAATAGTTAATATTCAGGTGCATGACAGGAAACTATATTGCGCTTCAGTCTTATGTGGAATATGGCACTAAGGACTACTGTTCTAGGTGGGAACGATTACTGATGTTTGTTGGTTTTTCTCGTTAGAAAAGAAAACAAGAATTCGGAACTAATAAGATAGAATGCGAAGCAGGCCATGAAACTCGAGCGAAACCCCAAACAAGAAATGAAAAAAGAACGAGTGAATGTGAAGTGGGATAGAGAAAGATAAGGATCAGAAAGAAGAGAAAGAACCAAGAAGAAAGAACGCGCCGCTCTACGCCGTATACGGAGATCGCTGACCGGAATATTCAGTCGCAAATTCCTCCCGATTGTAATATTTCCGCAGGCGATGGGTCCGTTACCCATACCCTTCGGCGTGCCATATTCGCGCCAGATGGAATAATAAAAGATATCCTTTACAGTCAGCCTAGCTTTCAAAAACGGTTATTGCTATTCGACTCGCCGTCGATATGAGATCCGGAGAAGTTTGTTTCGCATGCATGTATAGCGTCTGAGGACTGGGGCTCATACCGTAGACGACAGTGCCCTGGCGCACACAGCATATACGATACGGTGAAACAAAAAATGAAAAGTTGCTGCATGTGAGTATTTCTCTGCGATATTTCTAACCGATTTTATTATTTATAAATTTAGGTAGTATAGTATGTCAGAAGTACTTTTCATAAATGCAGCCTTTAGTTCAATAAAACGTCGACAAGTACTTTTAAAAAATAGGACAGAATATCCAGAGGCGTTTGAGTGTAGTCTGAGAACATGACGAGCAGGACAATGCGTTGTCCAGGATGGGAATTCTCCTACAGGGACGGAAGTGATATGATTTGATTACTGGTCAAGTTGTATTAGCTGCAAATATTAGAAGCAACCTGTGGCATTTTTCAGACGACAAATTCATCTAGGTCGAAGTTTGTTGTTACGTTTACTTAGATGTCGACTAAATATGAATTTGGTGAAAGTATTGGCAGCTAGCTCTTGACGATGTAGAGATACGTTGCTTTGTCCATTTGACGAAACGTATAAATACAGACGGAAGTGTATGGATTTTTAATAACTCCCAAACTGGAATTTATTTAGAAAAGCCACTGTAAATTTTAGTCTGGATGGACAGTACGCTGAGTGAGTACACTTTCACTGCAGTATAATCCTGCATAATACGTCTGCGCCAACCGCCGTTTAGGTATGTTGTTGTTTAACAATTACATTGTGTGACGAGCTCCATGAGGTTACCATACTTCAGTCATGTCAAGCCGTGTTGTTCTTTGCTAAGTAATAAATTTTGCACATATATGTAGTGCAACTGTATCCTTAGCATGTCTCCAAAAGAAGGAAATATCTTAGGGAACACTCGTTCGACCGATTTTTGTGTAACACTAATCAATCTGGGACCATTATCAGGTTGGATTAACCAAGGAGAGACGGGAGATCCTAAGAATAGCATCCGGTTTTTTCACGGATTCGTTTAGAGGTCTGTATCTACATCCAAATGTCAACTATACAATTTTCAAACTTCATGTTTTCTTAAAAATAACTATTTCATTTCACTTTACCTTTTAAAATCTGTTGTGAATTATGTATAACCTTTTACACTGACACTCTTTTACTTGTTTGTTGTGCGTTTCCGGAATTTATATTAATTTAGTGTGAAGAGCTAAAGCGTTTTCTTGCGAGTGACGTATCTGACCTTTGTTGCACAACGATAGGACCTAATATACAGCTGAAAATTTCGTCTAGCGCTCCGATCTTTGATTTGACAACGTTTACTTACCACTAGCTCCCTACTTAGCACTCATATACAACCGCTCGCTCACCGATAGATCTGTACCTACAGATTGGAAAATTGCGCAGGTCGCACCAGTGTTTAAGAAGGGTAGTAGGAGTAATCCATCTAACTACAGACCTATATCATTGACGTCGGTTTGCAGTAGGGTTTTGGAGCATATACTGTATTCAAACATTAAGAATTACCTCGAAGGGAACGATCTATTGATACGTAATCAGCATGGTTTCAGAAAACATCGTTCTTGTGCAACGCAGCTAGCTCTTTATTCGCACGAAGTAATGGCCGCTATCGACAGGGGATCTCAAGTTGATTCCGTATTTCTAGATTGCCGGAAAGCTTTTGACACCGTTCGTCACAAGCGACTTCTAATCAAGCTGCGGGCCTATGCGGTATCGTCTCAGTTGTGCGACTGGATTCGTGATTTCCTGTCAGGAAGATCGCAGTTCGTAGTAATAGACGGCAAATCATCGAGTAAAACTGAAGTGATATCAGGTGTTCCCCAGGATTAGATTAGATTAGATTAATACTTGTTCCATAGATCATGAATACGACACTTCGTAATGACGTGGAACGTGTCGGTTAATAAAAGATGTCTGTACAAGATATAAGATATTACATTACACAAAATATTGCATGACACTAATGTTTAAGTTGATTTCTTTTTTTTTTTTTTTTTTTTTTTTTGCCCCCCTTAATTTATATCTAAAAATTCAGCCAATGAGTAGAAGGAGTTGTCATCTAGAAATTCTTTTAACTTATTTTTAAATGTTAGTTGGCTATCTGTCAGGCTTTTGATGCTGTTTGGTAGGTGACCAAAGACTTTTGTGGCAGCATAATTTACCCCTTTCTGTGCCAAAGTCAGATTTATCCCTGCATAGTGAAGATCATCCTTTCCCCTGGTGTTATAGCTATGCACACTGCTATTACTTTTGAACTGGGCTGGATTATTAACAACAAATTTCATAAGTGAATATATATACTGTGAGGTTACTGTGAGGATCCCTAGATCCTTAAATAGATGTCTGCAGGATGACCGTGGGTGGGCTCCAGCAATTATTCTGATTACATGTTTTTGAGCAATGAATACTTTTCTACTCAACGATGAATTACCCCAGAATATGATGCCATACGAAAGCAGTGAATGAAAGTAGGCATAGTAAGCTGATTTACTGTGATTCTTATCACCAAAATTTGCAATAACCCTAATAGCATACGTAGCTGAACTCAGACGTTTCAGCAGACCATCAATGTGTTGCTTCCAGTTTAACCTCTCATCAATGGACACAACTAAAAATTTTGAAAATTCTACCTTAGCTACAGACTTCTCTTCGAAGTCTATATTTATTACTGGAGTTGTGCCATTTACTGTACGGAACTGTATATACTGTGTTTTATCAAAATTTAAAGAGAGTCGGTTTGCTGAGAACCACTGAATAATTTTGTGAAAAACATCATTTACAATTACATCACTTAGTTCTTGGTTTTTGGATGTTGTTACTATACTTGTATCATCAGAAAAAAGAACTAACTTTGCATATTCATCAATGTGGAATGGTAAGTCATTAATGTATATCAAGAACAGTAAAGGATCTATGACCGAACCCTGTGGGACCCCGTACTTGATAGCCCCCCCAGTTTGAGGAATCATCTGTTGTTTTAACATGACATGAACCACTTATTTCAACTTTCTGCATTCTTCCAGTTAAGTATGAATTAAACCATTTGAGAACTGCCCCCCTCAAACCATAATGATTTAGCTTATCTAAAAGAATTCCATGATTTACACAATCAAAGGCCTTTGAGAGATCACAAAAAATACCAATGGGTGATGTCCGGTTATTCAGAGCATTTAATATTTGATCAGTGAAAGCGTATATAGCATTTTCTGTTGAAAAGCCTTTCTGAAAACCGAACTGGCATTTTGTTAGTACTTTATTTTTACAAATATGGGAGGCTACTCTCTAATACATTACTTTCTCAAAAATTTTTTGATAGAGCTGTCAGAAGAGAGATTGGGCGGTAGTTGTCCACATCTGACGTATCCCCCTTTTTTTATGCAATGGTTTTACAATGGCATATTTCAGTCTATCGGGGAAAACACCCTGCTCCAAAGAGCTATCACATACGTGGCTGAGAATCCTACTTATCTGTGGGGAACAAGCTTTAAGTACCTTGCTGGAAATGCCATCAATTCCGTAAGAGCTTTTGCTTTTCAGTGAGTTTATTATTTTACTGATTTCAGAGGGAGAGGTTGGTGGAATTACAGTTGTTTCAAACTGCACAGGTATGGCCTCTTCTATTAGTAGCCTTGCCTCTTCTAGTGAAGATCTAGATCCTATTTTCTCCACAACACTTAAAAAATGATTATTGAAAATATTTTCAATTTCTGATTGTTTGTTAGTACACTTGTCATTTAGTTTTATGGCACTAAAGTCTTCCTGTGCTCTTGGTTGTCCTGTTTCCCTTTCAATAATATTCCAAATTGCTTTAATTTTATTATCAGAGTTACTGATCTCAGACATGATACACATGCTTCTGGACTAATAACTTTACTTAGTACCTCACAATAGTTTTTATAATATTGAACAATTTCGGGGTCAGTACTCCCTCTTGCTGTTAGATACAGTTCTCTTTTACGGTTGCGAGATATTCTTATTCCTTTAGTTAGCCATGGTTTTTTATATGTTTTCTTGGAATTATGTTTAACTATTTTCTTGGGAAAACAATTTTCAAATACCCTTAAAAATGTATCGTGAAATAAGTTATATTTCAAGTTTGCATCAGGTTCCTTATACACTTCATCCCAGTCTAGTTGCTGTAGGCTTTCCCTAAAGTTTGCAATATTGATATTGTTAATTGAACGCACTGCTTTGAAAGTCTGATTTGATATACTGCATGGAGCTATGTCATGTACTGTAACTAGCTGTGCACCATGATCTGAAAGACCATTCTCAAAAGGATAAGCATTTGTGTCCTTAAACTTATCTTGGTCTATAAAAAAGTTATCTATTAATGTACTGCTGTTCTTTGTTATCCGAGTAGGAAAATCAATGACGGAGCTCAAATTGAAAGAACTGAGTAATACTACAAAGTCATTCTTCCTTTTACACTCTTTCAGGGAAGCGTCCTGGGACCTCTGCTGTTCCTGATCTATATAAATGACCTGGGTGACAATCTGGGCAGTTCTCTTAGGTTGTTCGCAGATGATGCTGTAATTTACCGTCTAGTAAGGTCATCCGAAGACCAGTATCAGTTGCAAAGCGATTTAGAAAAGATTGCTGTGTGGTGTGGCAGGTGGCAGTTGACGCTAAATAACGAAAAGTGTGAGGTGATCCACATGAGTTCCAAAAGAAATCCGTTGGAATTCGATTACTCGATAAATAGTACAATTCTCAAGGCTGTCAATTCAACTAAGTATCTGGGGGTTAAAATTACGAACAACTTCAGTTGGAAAGACCACATAGATAATATTGTGGGGAAGGCGAGCCAAAGGTTGCGTTTCATTGGCAGGACACTTAGAAGATGCAACAAGTCCACTAAAGAGACAGCTTACACTACACTCGTTCGTCCTCTGTTAGAATATTGCTACGCGTTGTGGGATCCTTACCAGGTGGGTTTGACGAAGGATATCGAAAGGGTGCAAAAAAGGGCAGCTCGGTTTGTATTATCACGTAGTAAGGGAGAGAGTGTGGCAGATATGATACGCGAATTGGGATGGAAGTCATTACAGCAAAGACGTTTTTCGTCGCGGCGAGATCTATTTACGAAATTTCAGTCACCAACTTTCTCTTCCGAATGCGAAAATATTTTGTTGAGGCCAGCCTACATAGGTAGGAATGATCATCAAAATAAAATAAGAGGAATCAGTGCTCGAACAGAAAGGTTTAGGTGTTCGTTTTTCCCGCGCGCTGTTCGGGAGTGAAATTGGTCAATTTTGTGCGGAACAACACGTTTCGTTAGAGACAACAAGTATTTTATGTTTTGTTTTTCAGTTATATAACTGTACAAATAACGATTACACCCTAAATAGAAAACAGTATTACGTACAGTCAACATTAGAGCAGAAGCGCACATTGTCTGCTTAAGTACTGTTACCTCTGAAATTAGTTGTACGGGATTTCAGCTAATCATTTTTTATCGTAGTTTTTATGGCCCGTGAATCTCTGATGAGCAAACATGTTTATTAATTGTGTCTCAGTTCCTCTTCAGTGCTATAACGTAACGAATATAAAGTATTACTCCCAACAGACCATATGATCGGCAGAAGGAGATAAGGAAGTCGAAGAGCGTCGGTAACCGTTGGTTGACTGGTGACCTCAGGAAACGTCAACAAATCTAAAATACTTCCAAGAAGTAAGAAAAAACACCGCCAAACCTACCAGAAATCTCAAGAGAAAATATGACAATAAACGGTCGATACAAACAGAAGACGACTCCCAAACCAAATATACACTAGACTTTTATAGGACATCCATGACTAACTTAATTGCTGTAGATTTGATCCCTAAAAGCTCAGCTTTAAGAGCAAAGAATGAAAGGTATGGAAAAGGGTCAGAGCTCGTCAAAGTAGAATGAGATGTTCACTCTGCAGCGGTTGTCCTGTGATATGAAACTTCCTGACAGATTAAAACTGTGTGCCGGACTGAGACTCGAACTCGGGACCTTTGCCTTTCGCGGGCAAGTGCTCTACCAGCTGAGCTACCCAGTCACGACTGACAACCCGACCTCACAGCTACTTGGAAGGTAGGAGGCGAGGTACCGGCAGAATTGAAGCTGTGAGGACGGGTCGTGACTCGTGCTTGGGTAGCTCAGTTGGTAGAGCATTTGCCCGCGAAAGACAAAGGTCCCGTGTTCGAATCTCGGTCGGGCACACAGTTTCAATCTATCAGGATGTTTCTTGTCAAAGTAATTTGATCAGCTCCTCAACTGAAAATTACTATCTGAAACATTCAACTACAACGACAAATAACCAAATCCCGACTCAGAATCAGCAAATGTAAAAGACGTAGGGATCACGAATACTTTGAACTTCTGCAAAAAAGAAAAAAAAAGAAGGAGAAATTCGGAGCCTGGGAATTACAGAGGAATATCGTTAATACCCGTGACCTGTAAGACATTCTCAAAAGCATTGCTATACAGAGTGGAGAAACAACCAAATCCAGAAATTTGTGTCTACCAAGGAGGCTTCAGAGAGGGGAGGCTATGCGAAGACCTAAGTTTGAGTCTGAAACTGGTAACAGCGTATCAAAAACAGAGAAGCAAAAATGTCGTACTCACGTTCGTGGATTTCAAGAAAGCTTTTGATAAAAGAACATTGTTCCAAACTTTAGAGAAAAAGAATTTGGATAGAAAATCTAATGAACCGATTAAACAGACAAACACGACCTCCAAGGTCAAGTTCAAAGGAAAACTTTCAGAGTCCTTCAAAATTAAAATTGGATTCAGACAGGGATATGCATACCCCTCTTTGCTCTGTAGCCGATAAGGTTACCTCATATTATTAAAAAATTTATTCACCCATTATATTATATATTGACTATTGCCAGTTTGAGATATACTTGACAGTGGCCTAACATAAAGCTCGAAACCAGTCGTTTGTGGACTTAATAAAATCATAATTAACCAACTGGAACGGCTTTTCATTAATTGAACATAGTTGCGGATTCAGCATCATCCAATCATGGACAAATTGATGATCAGGGAATGGCGACGGGAAATGAATAGAAATGAGTGGAATATGACTAGGATGCAAGAAAAAAGTGATTTACATGGATTGTCTAGCACTCACAGACGATATTGTGATATTGTCGGTATTGTTAGGAGAGGCGGTTAGCCAGATAATGTAACCACAGAGACAAACGATTAAAACAGGTCTGCAGATCTCTGCCGAGGAGAAGACGCAATGTTTGTTAAACGTAAGGCATCTCCCACATGGATAACAATAGGAGGGGAAATTCAAGAGGTGGAGAGATTTAAATATCTGGGAGAATGGGTAGAAACTGGGCTGACGGAAAAGGAAGCAATGGGAACACGAATAAACAACATAAATTTTGCGTACAAACTATGAACATCTACAATAATATTTGGATCACAGCAAAACTGAGACATTACCAGACATTGGTTCAGCCTGAAGCCTTCTACGCCGCAGAAACTCTTAGCCTCGTAAGAACCAGAGTACTTAAGAGACAATAACTGGTGGAACCATTGATTCTCAGGAGGATATTGGAGCCCGGAAAATAGATGATTAATTTAGAAGACGGCCGATCCACGAACTGTCTATGAAGATAGAATCTAGGCTATCTCGAAACGAAGGAGCGTGTTCTTCGGACAAAACCTTAGAATGGACCGGAAGTGGTTAACGCAGCATATAGTACAGTTTCTGGTGAAAATGAGAACCAAAATATCCTGGATCGAAGAGGTAAAAAGAGGTCTGTAAGAAATGAGAGTACAGCAAAACCCAGAAAAAATTATCATGGACAGAAAAGTAAAGGAAGTTGCAAAGTATGAGGGTGGGAAATTATTGGAATTGGAGAAAGACCAGAAGAAACGAAGCTGACTCGAATTAAGATGTTCCCAGATAGCCAAAAAGAAGAAGAAGATCGTATATTGCTGCTTGTGTATATAAATTAAAGCTTTTAGCAATTAACAAGGTAATTACTTCTCAAAACACGCCTTGTTAAGCCCAGCGAAAGAAATGTTCATAACTAGCTGATTAAAGACAATTTTATCGTTGGTAAAGTCATTGTGTGATAGGTTCCCTTTTTTGGCTAATTATTCATAAAGTACTGAGATCATCGCAAGGGTCACTCGAATTACATAAATATTTTATGAGTAAATTTTCATACTTTTGAATAAATATATCATTCTTCAGTAGCACCAACATGTTTATTTACTGATGTTTTGTCATATTTGTTTGTTTATTTGTCTCCCTACAAAATACTGGCTAAAGATGAACATTTGTTTATTTTCTCTAATATGGTATTCCAGAAAGTTATGGATATTTTGAAGAAATGAGACAGCGCTTTCAGAAGGGTCATTAACAAAACCCGTTTTCATAGTGTAGCAGACGATTTTTGATGGAAAGAATCACTAGCGCTCCATAGAAAAATTAAAAGAATTGCAAATAGTATACGGAAAATGTGTACATTATTAAGAAACTCTGAAGGAATTTTAAGTACTACAAAACAACGTATGATCCTCACAATCAGTTTACGTAGCAATTAACTCAGCAGATCTTTCATTCACTTGCACTCCGTGTTCCGTAAAACCCTGAATGTTTTTGTCATCACCACGGTATCACCCTTTATACTACCAGCGTTAAGGCCTAATACAAAAGTTACAGTTACACGGCATTTACATCCCTGAATTCAAATATTCTGGTAAGTTGTAGAAGAAATTGCTAATAAGATGATTTTACTTGCGTTTTTAAGTCTGTTAGAACACAGTAAGGCGACATTTGTTATCTCGTTAGCTATTGCGTCACTTGGCAAGCATTTCATGAGGTAAACTGATTATTGTTGCCGACACAATCACACGTTAACAGTCATGTCATGTGACAACTGCAAGTGTGTCCATTTCACCGTGGAGGAAAGCGTTTTCCGATAAGGCATGAGAAGCAACTGGAGGTGGCTGATCTTGAAAGCGTAACGGTATGGCCAAAGCTCTAAATTATTGCAAGAGTGGCTATGTTTGACCCTAATTCTTAGCCACGTCTCTCCCTGGTAATCTGGTCCAAGCTTGGAAACGAGATAAGACGTGAACTGTGTGAGTAAATAGTCTAATAAAGAAGCCAGTAATTTTTGTGTCGCTGCTATTATCGTTTTATTTGTAGGTTCCAAGAAGGTTTAAGTATCGTTGGCGTGCAGAGGAGTTGTGAATATGGCTCAACTAGAGAATTAAAGCGGATGCGGTTGCTCAGTGTAAGTAAACCAAAATTTACTGTCTGTAAACTGAATCACCATGTCGAAATGTAATCAGATAACTCTCAGATAATGCGAATAGGAGCTTAAAAGACGTGTTCATGACTTGAGGGGATTGATTTTATCTCAGAAATTATATCAATATTTAAGATACTGTTTTGAGCTGTAATACGAGGTAGAGATGGAAAAAATGACCAGTTAAAAACCATACCGGTATGATAGTTACGAGGAACCGGTATTTTTCGGTATTTTTTTGATCTCGGTTATAACAGTTTTTGTTTTTCATTTTTAGCGTTCCGTTCTGCAACCGGCAAAATCTTATAATGTCAGTTGGTTGTCCTTATGTCTCTCTGCCAAACTACTGAAAACCTATTTCCTCAAGAACGGGTAGACGTACCAAGCTGAAAATTATGTCACAACTAAGGCCCACGGGCTCTTGGCAGTGTAAAAAATTGAAGTTTCTAAGTCAACGCAGTCAACAGTACAGCCATTTATGTCAGATATTTTGATACTCGCAAACTCACTCATGAAAACCTATTGGGCGATTCCCGTTGAGCTAGAACTACGAAATTTGGAGGAAGCAAGGTCTCACAGTGTAAGTAAAGGAAAAATTCAGGAAATTGTTGACTGGTAATTCATCACACGAGAGGACCATGATCTTGCCAGTAACAATGTCTATAATAGGCAAAAATCATTTATATTCCTGATACCCATGAAGGATGAACTGTCTACATACATAGTTAAGTTTGTACGGAACCCCCAGATTGCGATTCTTACACGCACCTGGCCAATATTTTATTGATAACCAGGTGAAGAAATCGGCTTATCAATTTTCCTTAGCAGCAGTGTTAAAGTTTTTGTCTTATTCAAAAGCCAGAAAGAAAAAAAATTCATTCGTAAAATTTCTATTGCTTTCAAATAATGGATTGTTGCAGAAACTGGGAAAAGCAATCAGCACTATTTTGACAACAACGGTACACTGAGAAACTAAAAACAAGCATATGACACAACAATCGGTACAGCATTGCAGAGACAATAAATGTACCCGTAGCCGTGTGAAGTGGCCCATTAGACGTTTTTTTAACGATTTTAACAGTCTGGTAAAAATGTGGACAAAGACAACCGAAGGCTTGTTTCACCGATAACTGCCGTCCCTCGAACGAAGAAACTCCAGAAAGTCACGCCCCACACTAAGGACAATTATACAACAAGAGTGACGCATTATCAGAAGAGAGTACATGTTCTGGGCTTCATGCGGGCACAGGTTGGGGTAATAGGTGGGTCACAGCGAGTAACGGCAATAAAAAAACCGAAAATCGGCTATTTCAGGAACCGGCTATTTTTGAACGATTTTAACAGTCTGGTTAAATTGGAGGTGAAGAGAACCGAAGACTTATTGTTTCACCGATAACTGCCAATCCCTAGTATGAAGAAACTCCAGAAAATGAATTACTCATGTTTCCCCTACTAAGGATAATTATACAACAAGAGTACATGTTCTGGGCTTCATGCAGGCACAGGTGGGGAAATAGGTGGGTCACAGCGAGTAACAGCAATAAAAACCCGAAAATCGGCTATTTCAGTTACGTGTTACTTTTGAACCATTTTAACAGTCAAGTTAAACTGGAGGTGAAGATAACTGATGACTTGTTGTTTCCCCAATAACTGCCATCCCTAGTGTGAAGAAACTCCAGAAAATGAATTAGACATGCCGCCCCACACTAAGGACAATTATACAACAAGCGTGGCGCATTATCAGAAGGGAGTGCGTGTTGTGCGTTTCCTGCAGTCGCAGGTGGGGAGTAACAGGTGCGTCACAGTGAGCGAGACTGATGACGTGGCTACTGGAAACGTACTCCAAACATGAAGTACGCGGGAAAGTGCTTTTCTTGTGGGCAAAATGTCGAAACTGCAGTTATCCTTAGCTTCACCGTAAAATTCTGGCGATATGTGGGCGAACTTCAATGCCGCCTTCAATCGTGGTGAAATGGTGCCAACAGTTTGACCGAGACCGCACAGAAGCAGACGATGCTGATCGGAAAGGAAGGCCATCGACACCAACTACAGACGACAATGTCCGGTCAGTCTAGGAACTTCTTCGCTGCAATCGGAGAGTGACTAACACGATCATTGCTCAGCAAATGTGCTTCATAATAGGCAACGCTGATCCCGTCGTCGGAAATCGTCTGCAGTATAGGAAACTGTGTCGATGCTGACTCCCGTTATCACTAACGAGTGCACACAGCGGCGCAAGTTTTAAGCTGTTTCTAGACACTTTCATAGGATTTGTCGACCTGGAAAAAGCGTTCGACAATATAAAATGGTGCAAGCTGTTCGAGATTCTGAAAAAAGTAGGGGTAAGCTATAGGGAGAGACGGGTCATATACAATACGTACAACAACCAAGAGGGAGTAATAAGAGTGGACGATCAGGAACGAAGTGCTCGTATTAAGAAGGGTGTAAGACAAGGCTGTAGCCTTTCGCCCCTACTCTTCAATCTGTACATCGAGGAAGCAATGATGGAAATAAAATACAAGGTGAAAGGATATCAATGATACGATTCGCTGATGACATTGCTATCCTGAGTGAAAGTGAAAAAGAATTAAATGATCTCCTGAACGGAATGAACAGTCTAATGAGTACACTGTATGGTTTGAGAGTAAATCGGAGAAAAACGAAGGTAATGAGAAGTAGTAGAAATGAGAACAGCGAGAAACTTAACATCAGGATTGATGGTCACGAAGTCAATGAAGTTAAGGAATTCTGCTACCTAGGCAGTAAAATTACCAATGACGGACGGAGCAAGGAGGACATCAAAAGCAGACTCGCTATGGCAAAAAAGGCATTTCTGGCCAAGAGAAGTCTACTAACATCAAATACCGGCCTTAATTTGAGGAAGAAATTTCTGAGGATGTACGTCTGGAGTACAGCATTGTATGGTAGTGAAACATGGACTGTGGGAAAACCGGAACAGAAGAGAATCGAAGCATTTGAGATGTGGTGCTATAGACGAATGTTGAAAATTAGGTGGACTGATAAAGTAAGGAATGAGGAGGTTCTATGCAGAATCGGAGAGGAAAGGAATATGTGGAAAACAGTGATAAGGAGAAGGGACAGGATGATAGGACATCTGCTAAGACATGAGGGAATGACTTCCATGGTACTAGAGGAAGCTGCAGAGGGCAAAAACTGTAGAGCAAGACAGAGATTGGAATACGTCAAGCAAATAATTGAGGACGAAGGTTGCAAGTGCTACTCTGAGATGAAGAGGTTAGCACAGGAAAGGAATTCGTGGCGGGCCGCATCAAACCAGTCAGTAGACTGAAGACCAAAAAAAAAAAAAAGGCCGCCTTGACCATTACTGCACTGAAGGCAATGTTGTCCTGATCCGCATCATTACGGGCCATGATTTCACACCTGTAACAAAGAGTGCGTCTATAGAATGGTGACACACCTCCTCGCCTTCGCGGAAGATCTAAGTTACACCATCAGCTGGGTCACGGTTGTCGTTTCCTGTAACTGTGAAGGAGACATCTTAAGGATGAGCTAGATAAACATATCAACTGCTCGGTGGAAATGAACGAAAGTGCAGGACGTCGCGTCCAGCGTGCGGTCTAGACGCTCAGTGAGACTGGCGTCTGGAGAAGTTCTGCCCAGTCAGCTAATTTGAAGATGTTTAACTGGAAGTTTGAAGGAGTTATGGAATCCGGTCGGGAAATGGACAAAGGCAAGACTTGAATAACTCCGATCTTTAATTGCTCGTCTGAACAAGAACTAGATAATGAATTCAATGAAAGTACACTGCCGGCCGAAGTGGCCGTGCGGTTAAAGGCGCTGCAGTCTGGAACCGCAAGACCGCTACGGTCGCAGGTTCGAATCCTGCCTCGGGCATGGATGTTTGTGATGTCCTTAGGTTAGTTAGGTTTAACTAGTTCTAAGTTCTAGGGGACTAATGACCTCAGCAGTTGAGTCCCATAGTGCTCAGAGCCATTTGAACCATTTGAAAGTACACTAAATCTGATTGGAAAGTCCCATGGAGGGAAGAATGCGGCTAAGTATGAGTGTCCGCAGAGCCAGAGTGGATACTACACGTCCAGGCCCTGACTGTGACCCATACAAACGTCCCTCCTGGACCGCTATCTCTACCGAACTCCCCCATGCGCTGCACCGTCTCCCCTTTTACTGTGCTACAGGCGACACCGCCACTTCCACGTTGGCGCTTCCGGACATCACTCTGTGGGGCCTTGCGTACGATACATGGTCACTGCCAACGCACTGCCGTGCCTCAGTTAATACCTCGTGAGTCTACGGAGCATTTCCGGCCAACACCCAAACAACTGCCCTCCCTGCGACGTCTCCTTTCTAATCAGAGTACTTTCCAGAAATCTTATTCATTCTTTCAGCTGTCCTGTTGTCCTTCAGTCGCTGCATTTTTGTAAATATGCAACGAGGAGCATATTGCCCTAGATCTCTCAGTCGTGCAAGAAACCTGGATGTCACATGCCATCAAGTTGGCGTCATTATAACTTCAAATACAACTAACCCGTAAGAAGAGGCAGTTGGAAGAATAGGAAAAGAAAGTGCGTGTCAATAAGCGAGCAGTTACAGGCTTGCGTGCCTCAGCGATACAGATAGCCGTACCGTAGGTGCAACCACAACGGAGGGGTATCTGTTGAGAAGCCAGACAAACGCTTGGTTCCTGAAGAGGGGCAGCAGCCTTTTCAGTAGTTGCAGGGGCAACAGTCTGGACGATTGACTGATCTGGCCTTGTAACACTAACCAAAACAGCCTCGCCATGCTGGTACTGCGAACGGTTGAAAGCAAGGGGAAACTACAGCCGTAATTTTTCCCGAGGGCATGCAGCTCTACTGTATGGTTAATGATGATGGCGTCCTCTTGGGTAAAATATTCCTGAGGTAAAATAGTCTCCCATCCGGATCTCTGGCGGGGACTACTCAGGAGGAGGTCGTTATCAGGAGAAAGAAAACTGGTGTTCTACGGATCGGAGCGTGGAATGTCAGATCCCTTAATCGGGCAGGCAGGTTAGAAACATGGACGATAAATAGTTTAGACAAGAAGAGAACAGAAGCTTTCGAAATGTGGTGCTACAGAAGAATGCTGAAGATTAGATGGGTAGATAACATAACTAATGAGGAGGTGTTGAATAGGATTGGGGAGAAGAGAAGTTTGTGGCACAACTTGACTAGAAGAAGGGATCGGTCGGTAGGACATGTTCTGAGGCATCAAGGGATCACCAGTTTAGTACTGGAGGGCAGCGTAGAGGGTAAAAATCGTAGAGGGAGACCAAGAGATGAATACACCAAGCAGATTCAGAAGGATATAGGTTGCAGCAGGTACTGGCAGATGAAGAAGCTTGCACAGGATAGAGTAGCATGGAGAGCTGCATCAAACCAGTGTCAGGACTGATGAGCACAACAATAACAACAATGGTAGCCGGCCGAAGTGGCCGTGCGGTTAAAGGCGCTGCAGTCTGGAACCGCAAGACCGCTACGGTCGCAGGTTCGAATCCTGCCTCGGGCATGGATGTTTGTGATGTCCTTAGGTTAGTTAGGTTTAACTAGTTCTAAGTTCTAGGGGACTAATGACCTCAGCAGTTGAGTCCCATAGTGCTCAGAGCCATTTGAACCATTTGAACAACAATGGTACCCTGTGGTAATGTTCTTCAGTACAACATGGCCTAGAGACTACATCTGGATGACTTCACATTGAGAAGAATCATCGGGGAACTGGAGGAAGGGCGAAACCTGTCGAGCGTAGCCCAGAAGTTTGGTGTTGCTGACACCGCTCTTTCACGCGCTTGGGGAGCTTCCTCAACCACAGGCATTGCAGCGCGAAGGAGAGGTGGCCGGCGACGGTCATCTACAGCAGCAGATGGCCTCTCCATTGTGCAGCAGGCAAGAAGGGACCAACATCAGACAGCAGGTGCTACTGAAACTACATTTAACAGGGCTGAACGCCACGCCGTCTCACTCTACACAATAGTGCGGCGACTGTAGAAGGTTGGTCTCTTTGCTGACGACCACTACGTTGTGCTCCATTCACACCCGCACATCGACGGCCCCATTTGCAATAGTGCGTTCAATAAAAGGTGTGCTGGTAAAATGCCAAACATTTTGTTCACTCAAACCAAAATACAAACTTGCAGTATTTTATAGATCATCGCTGGCATGTCACTTATTAGAAACGTAAAAATTACTGAGACATGATAGTCAAGGGAAGGCAGGATTCGGTTACGATTCTGGACTGGGCCGTAATCAGTTGCTATTGCTTGCCTTTTACAGTTACACACAAATTATTTTAAACCGATAATTCCAGACTCAACAGTAAATAAAATACCATACGTTATTAATGAAGGAATAAACAACTGTGCAAATAATAGTGTTTTCAGTGAGCTAAAGATTAGCAAATCACCATTATATACAGATACGACACATACAAGCCACTGTGATCCGGGCAGAAGGCATTACACGCCAGGAATTGCAGTAAATTAAGAATTGTTTAAATTTCGCTGCAACTTACAAATTACAGGTATTGAAATATTAAAGGCAAGTCGCCACAAACTCAGCAGAAGGCATCAGACGCTAGAAATGGCAGTAAATAAGATTTTAAGGCTTACTGCTAAAATACAAACACCAAATTAGAATATTAAGACAATGACTACAATCACAGCAGAAGGCCTTACACCCCAGGAACGGTAATACTATAAAAAAATTATAAACCTGCTGTAGAACAGCAAATACAATAGCAAAGGTTAATTAAAAAATACAAGCAACTGATCACCAAATGGATGACATAAGATGATGGTAAACTTTGTAACACAAGGTGCCACAGGCGGTGCTCCAGGAATCGACCTGTGAGAAGGTCCGGCAACAAACACTTTCGCGAGTGGTGAGATAGGCAGCCAAGAGTTGCATTCACGTCACAAAATTGTAACTCAGACTAATGGCAGTCTAACGAATGACTACTGATAATCTTGCTGAAGCTACCTGAAGTCCGATAAATCAAGTGCAACGATGGAACAAACGCCAAAGCCGGAACCGGCGGTCTGCACTATGCCTCCACAATACTGCGTTTAGAGTGCCCAGAACGAGAAAGGAATCACTACCACCAGAGTAGAAAGCACTCCACTCGCTGCTCTTTGCCTCGGCGACACTACGAGCAGCAACACGAACCCTAGTCACTGGAGAATCGCGAGATATCACAATAGTGGAGGTTCCTCTACTTGGATTGAAATGCACCCACCTTAAGGCTTGCTGGATCCAGTTTGCGACGAGGTTGCGCACCTTCGTGACCACAGCCCTTCCATTCCGCAGTCCATTCGTGCCACCAGCGGTCCCGGCTTGTTCCCGCACTGCGTGGACCTGGCTCCTCCTGAGATTCCAACCGAACTGGTTCACTCACACGACCCGAAAAAACAACGACGTCGCCCCAAAGATAGGGCAACAGTTACTACATATCGAAAACCGCCGCTGCTGCCACTAGCGGACAGGCAACCCTTACGAAACAGAGTGGCGTCAGTCAGCACGAGAAGAAGACAAACAACCGCAACCATGCCAACTAAACGATACGGTCTGGCCTCCTACAGAGGGCGGAAACCTACAAACAGCATAAACGCGAGCCGCAGCACGGCTCAATTACTGTGTACGAAAAGCTGTAGCTTACAGCTTTTTATCAAGATCGCACATCGTCTAAAACGGCAACCGGATCATGGCTGAAAGGGCACCAGTAGACGGCTAGATTAGGGGATCTGAGGGCTAGAGCTCCTAAACTTTATCATTATTGCTCACACAGTTCAAATGGTTCAAATGGCTCTGAGCACTATGGGACTCAACTGCTGTGGTTATCAGTCCCCTAGAACTTAGAACTACTTAAACCTAACTAACCTAAGGACAGCACACACATCCATGCCCGAGGCTGGATTCGAACCTGCGACCGTAGCGGTCGCACGGTTCCGGACTGCGCGCCTAGAACCGCGAGACCACCGCGGCCGGCTGCTCACACAGTCATTTGTGTAAACAAATTAAATATGTAAAACGGAAATAAGCAATAAATCGGAAACAGAAATACAATCCGGAGAACATAACAAGCATGCTGGATGTCAACAGAAATAACTACCAAGCGATGCCATTTATAAATACTTTTCGAAGTTGAGAACCAAGAAGCAACTCCAAATATCTCTTACACAGCTTTCATGCCAGCTATAAATCGTCTTCATTTTACAAAACTTTGCTCTGGGTCGCATTAATCCTTTTACTGGATTGCTTCCAGACCTTCTATTTATTAGTATTCATGGTGTAATTTAAGTTGAACAGAAATAGTTTTTTATTTTATTTCTTTTAAGTCATTAGTCTTTTAATTGGTTTGAAGGAGCCCTCGACGAATTCCACTTCTGTGCGACCCTTTTCATCTCAGTTGCACCTGCCACACGCATTCTCAACTAATTGCTAGATGTATCCCAATCGCTGCCTTTCTATACAGTTTTACCATCTACAACTCTCTCTAGTACCCTGGAAATTATTCCCTCATGCCTTAACAGATGTCCTATCACCATCTCCTTCTTGTCAGTAATTTCCACATTTCCTTTCCACGTCGATTCTACGGAGAAACTTCTCATTACTTAGCTTATCAGTCCACCTAATTTTCAAAATTCTTCTGTAGCATGACATCTCAAATGCTTCGATTCTCTTCTGTTCCGGGTTTCCCACAGTCCATACTTCACTGCTATACGATGCTTTGTTCCAAACGTACATTCGCAGAAATTTCTTCTTCTAA
The DNA here is from genome assembly GCF_023898315.1 of Schistocerca nitens. Taxonomy (NCBI): domain Eukaryota; kingdom Metazoa; phylum Arthropoda; class Insecta; order Orthoptera; family Acrididae; genus Schistocerca; species Schistocerca nitens. The sequence continues at coordinate 917,753,144 of NC_064614.1, read as the reverse complement.
TTAAGGTCCTTGTTTCATACTAGTAGACTTCTTTGTACCAGGAATACTCTCTTTGCCAGTGCTAGTCTACTTTTTATGTCCTCCTTACAGCGTCCGTCTTGTGTTATTTTGTTACCTAGGCAGCAGGATACCTTAACTTCCTTTACTTTGGGACCACCGGTTATGATGTTAAATTTCTTGCAGTTCTTATTTCTGCTACTTTTTATTACTTTGGTCTTTCTTCGATTTACTCTCAGTTAATATTCTGCATCTATTAGACTATTCATTCCATTCCACGGATCCTCTAATTCTTCTTCACTTTCTCTGATGATAGCAATGTCGCCGGCGAACCTTAACTTTGATAATCTTCCGCCTTGAATTTTAATCCCGGTCTTGAAACTTTCTCTCATTTCTGTCATTACTCCTTAGATTGAAGAATAGGGGAGAAACTTTACATCTCTGTCTTACACCCTTTTCAATCCGTCCACTATTATTGTTCCCTCTTGACTCTTGTACATGTTCTATATTACTCGTCTTTCCCAATAGCTTATTCCTATTTCTCTAAGAATTTCGAAGACCTTGCACCAGTTTACACTGTCGAACGCTTTTCCCATGTCGTTAAATCCCATGAATGTATCTTGATTTTCCTTCACTCTTGCTTCCATTATCAACCACAACGTCCGAACTGCGTCTCTGTTGCCTTTGCCTTTCCTAAAGCCAAACTGATCGTCATCGAACAAATCATCAATTTTCTTTTCTGTTCTCCTGTGTACTGTTCTTGTCATCAGCTTCAATGAATGAGCTGTTAAGCTGATTGTGCGATAATTCTCGCACTTGTCAGCTCCTGCAGTCTTGTGAATTGTGTTCACGATGTTTTTTCCGAAAGTTTGATGGTATATCGCTAGTCTCGTATATTCTACACGCCAATGTGAGTAATCGTTTTTTCGCTACTTCCCTTGATGGTTTTAGAAATGCAGGTGGAAGATAATCTATCACTTCTTCCCTGTGTCATGTTAAGTCTTCCAGAACTCTTCTAAATTCTGATTGTAATACTGCATCCCCTGTCTCTCCCCCACTGACTCCAGTTTCTTCTTCTGTCACATCATTAGATAACTCCTCCTTCTCATAGAGGCCTTCAATGTACCGTTTCCACCTATCCGCTCTCTCCTCTGCGCTTAACAGTGGAATTCCCATTGCACTTTACATTTTACCGCCCTTGCTTTTAATTTGACTTTTCTGTATTCTCAGTCAGTCCATCCGACTCTTTTTCGATTTATTTACATTTCATCTATCCATTCCCTCTTAGGTTCCCTGCACTTCCTATTTATTTTATTCTTCAGCTACTCTTTGTATTTCTGTATTCCTCAATTTTCCTAAACGCTTCTGTACTTTCTTCTTTAGTCGATCAACCGAATTATTTCCTCTATTATCCTTGGTTTCTTCGCAGTTACCTACTTTATACCTATGTTTCTCTCTCTCCAACGTCTGTGATTGCCCTTTTTAGGGCTGTCCATTCCTTTTCTACTGAAATGCCTACTGAGCTATCCATTATCGCAATATCTATAGCTTCAGAGAACTTCAAGCGTACCTATTCTTAGTACTTTCGTGTATTGATTCTTATCGACTAGATTTCAGCTTATTCTTCATCATTAACAAATTGTGATCTGCCGTCTCTGTATGCCTTACAATTCAATATCTCATTTCGGAATCCATGAAGTAGTCTAACTGAAATCTTCCCTTATCTCCTGGCCTTTTCCAAGTATATCTACTTCTGTTGTGATTCTGGAACAGAGTATTTGCTATTACCATCTGAAACTTACTGCAGAACTCAATTAGTCTTTCTCCTCTCTCATTCCTACTACCAAGCCCATATTCTCCCGTAAACCTTCATCCTACTCCTTCCCCTATAACCGCATTCCAATCCCAGATGACAATTAGATTTAATCTCCCTTTACATATTGAATTACTAGTTCAATTTACAGCTCTCGGCTGTGATACGAATGCGTCTACTGAGCGACAAGTTAAGTGTTTGTCCTTTTCTGTGTTTTCCACGAAGCAAATTTATTAAATTATTTCTCTGTTTAAGAGGGGCGATCCCTCGTTTTTGTAAGAGTAAATTCATTCAATTTTTAGCGCAGTAACTGCTCACTGAACGGCCAGCTCAGTAGCTCTTTAACGTGTCAGCGTCCATTGCTGACACATTAGGAGGGTGCAAGTCGCATACCTAGGATTGTCTGCTTTTTTAGTTCACTTCTTCAGTTAGTCTTGCTATGATAGGTAGAATGTGTGCATTCTGTGTGCGGGTGCAAGAGGAGCTGGCCGCAGTTAGCGAACAGCTGAACGTGCTGATGGCTACGGTGAGTCACTTTCAGGCTGCTGCCTCGGGATGTAACGGAGAATCTGGTGCGTCGTTTCGGACACCTCAGGTGTTTTGCCCCCGGGCTCTGCTTCCGAGGCACCTCCTGGTGCACACGACGCTGTGGATGCGCCCTCACAGCAGGGTGAGTGGCGGGTTGTAGCGCGTTCGTGTCGCTCGAGGCGGAAGCTCAATGTGGAGACTGGCCGCCTGGCCTCACCCGTTCACGCTGTGAGTGAAGAGGTTGCCGCTCCTTCAGCACTGTCCGTGCAGGCACACGGAAGGGGGGGGGGGAGATTTACTGGTTACTGGAAGCTCCCCAGTCTTAGGCGCGTTATGGAGCCCCTTAGGCCGATGATGGAAAGAAAGCCAATGTGCACTCAGTATGTCTTTCGGGTGGCCTCATCCGAGATGTGGAGGCTGCCTTGCCGATGGCTATCGAGCGTGCAGGGTGCAGTCGTCCGCAAGTTGTGGGTCACGTCGGCACCGGCGACGCCTGTCGCATGGTGGCTGGCGGGGGTGATGAAGACTGCTGGCCTCGCACGTGGGTACAAGCAGAGCTCACAAATTGCAGTATCGTTCCCAGAGGTGATAGGGGTCCTTTCGTTTGGAGCTGAGTGGAGGGTCTCAGCCAAAGGCTTCGTCGACTCTGTGACGGTCTTGGCTGCAGATCTGTGGACCAGCGTGGCGATTTGTACGACTCCCCTAGATAGGTCAGGGGTGCATTACACAAAGGAAGCAGCTGCTCGCATACCAGAGCATTTGTGGAATATACATGAGGGGTTTTTAGGCTAGGTGGTAGTTTGAGGTGCTCTGATGAACACTTGCCAGTCGACTCAAGCAAGGGACGTCAAACGGCGATCACAGTAAAGACACTTCGACTGTCACAATCATATCAGTAAACTGTCGAAGTGTTCGTAATAAAGTTCCCGAATTTATTGCCCTCCAGGAAAGTTCTCGCGCTCAAATTATTCCTGGGACTGAGAGCTGGTTGAAACCCAAAGTGGAAAGCTCATATATATTTAACGCGTCCTGGAATGTATATGGAAAAGACAGATCAGAGGCCAAAGGAGGGAGAGTTTTCATTGCAGTTCACAATAATATAGTCACTATTGACGTCGAAGTTAAGTGCCAAAAGGAAGTCGCCTAGCCGCGTATAACACGTGTACGTGAAACTACGTTAACTGTTGGATATTTTTAGCGGCCACCCTATTCCGCTGTGGCAGTTCTAAATTCATTTGTGAAATTGGAAAATTGTGGTAAGGTCTATGGGACCAAACTGCTGAGGTAATTGGTCCCTAGGCTTACACACTACTTAATCTAACTTAAACTAACTTTACAACACACACTACTTAATCTAACTTAAACTAACTTTACAACACACACACCCACGCCCGAGGGAGGTCTCGAACCTCCGACGGGGGGAGCCGCGCGAACCGCGGCAAGGTGCCCATAGACCGCACAGCTACCCCGCGCGGCCTAGATTCATACAAAGAAAGTCTACGGTCAATAGCGCGTTAATACTCAGACCATGCAATACTACTCGGAGGCGACTTTACCCTGCCGAGTATAAAGTGGGATCTCTATGGACTCACTGCGGGAGGAACAGATAGACAATCATTCGAAATTCTTTTGAACACGTTTTCTGAAAATTGTCTTGAGCAGCCAGCTCGGCTGCACACACGCAATGGAAATATCTTAGACAAAAATGGTTCAAATCACTCTGAGCACTATAGGACTTAACATCTTAGGTCATCAGTCCCCTAGAACTTAGAACTACTCAAACCTAACTAACCTAAGCACATCACACACATCCATGCCCGAGGCAGGATTCGAACCTGCGACCGTAGCAGTCACGCGGTTCCGGACTGAAGCCTAGAACCGCACGACCACAGCGGCCGGTGAAATATCTTAGACCTTGTAGCTACAAATAGGTAGGACCTTGTCGACAATTTTAGTACAGAAACGTGGATTATGATTATGATGTTATAATAGCAACTATGATTACGAAAGTTAAAAAATCAATGAAGAAGGTTACGAGAGTGTTCCTGCTACAGTGTGCAGATAAGCAATTATTAACATCTTACTTAGTGAATCGACATCACTTAGTTCCAGTGAGATGGATGAAGAAGAATTTATGGGCAAAGTTGAAGCAGATTGCAAATCGTGGTCTGGAGAGTTACGTGCCTAGCAAGTGGATAAAGGACGGAAAAGACCCACTATGGTTCAATAACGAAAATCGTTAGATGCTGATAAAGCAGAGGCTGTTGCACTCTAGGTTCAAAAGGGGACGCACAAACGACGACAAGTGAAGGTCAGTAGAGATTCGTGCGTCTGTGAAAAGATCTATGCGTGAAGCATACAACTACCACCGTCACACCTTGGCAAAAGATCTGGCAGAAAATCCGAGAAAATTCTGTAAAATCACTAATCGGGTCTAAGGCTTCCATTCAGTTCCTTGTTGACCAGTCTGATGTGGTAGTTGAAGAAAACGAAAGCCGAAGTCTTAAGTTTCACGTTCAAGAAATCGTTCACGCAGGAAAAAATAAGCATAGCTGGCGTGGAGAGGCTACTTAAAGATTTGAAAACAAATAAATCACCAGGTCCAGGTGGAATCCCAGCTAGATTTTACAAAGATTTCTCTACCCAGTTGCCCTTAATACTTATAGTCGCCGGCCGCGGTGGTCTCGCGGTTCTAGGCGCGCAGTCCGGAACCGTGCGACTGCTACGGTCGCAGGTTCGAATCCTGCCTCGGGCATGGATGTGTGTGATGTCCTTAGGTTAGTTCGGTTTAAGTAGTTCTAAGTTCTAGGGGACTAATGACCACAGCAGTTGAGTCCCATAGTGCTCAGAGCCATTTAAACCATTTGAACTTATAGCCACACCCTTTAATACTGCAGAACACCTAACGTTGCCGTCCCCAGCCCAGGTACTGCAATTTGTTTAGTGAAAGTGTTATACTTTTTAAGCCATCGTTTCTGCAAAGAGTTTTAAACGCCTGTGCGCTGTAGGAACATACTTTACTGCGAAGCAGGATACGCCAGACGCCGCTGCCTCTAAGTTGCTGCCCAGCGGTCGCCCTTCGTCTGTACGCCCCTTGCCCCGACGCCCGGCTGTTTCGCTGATCCCCGCAACACTTTCCGCGGTCGCGGCTGGTGGTGATGGGGCGGCCACCTCCACTGAACCTCACGTCCTCTCGGCAAAGTGAGAAAACTGCTCCGGAATTTGCGCCCTAAGCCGAGCGGGACGAGACTTCCACAGTGCCACGAAATCACAGCACAAATTTTATGCAAAAAAGTCCAGCTTTTTATAGACTTTAAAAACTTTTGTAAAATTTTTCACCTTTCAGTCACACCTGGTTGTTGTAACACGTAAGTCCGGCTCAGCTTGGGCTGTAATTGCACTGAAACTCGATAATGCGGAACCGATTTATCATGGAAAAAAATTAGTCTCAATTTTGGCCACCAGGTGCAAATCTGGCGCTATACACTGTTTGTATGAAGGTATGACATCAACGCTGTCGTTTGACAAGCCATAACGCGAGTAAACAGTGTAGCTATCGAGAAGAAGACCGTACACTATTAGCGACACTATTTTATGTGATGAGCATCAATTACAGTACTGCATTGACCGAGTCTACTGAAAGACTGAGGACGGGCTCGATGCCATTAAATGGCTTAAAGAAGATGATACTGAAATTCAAAAACACGGGTGGACTTGGTGTGGCATCTGGAAGAGGAAGCAGTCCTATTCCGGTGGAAATTATTGAAGATGTTTCTGTTGCTGTAACTGATCATGCTGCACGTGCCCTGGACAGTGCTAGTGCCCATGCAATGACTCGATGATTGTCCACCCCAAGACCAACATAACGAGAAGTTTTGCGGCCGGTTATACTCTGATACGCGTACAAGATCCAGGCGATACAGCAACTGAAACCGCATGATTCGCAGCAACATTCCGAGCTTGCTCTTCGGTTTCTGTTCAAAATGGTTCAAATGGCTCTGAGCACTATGGGACTCAACTCAAAAATGGCTCTGAGCACTATGGGACTCAACTGCTGAGGTCATTAGTCCCCTAGAACTTAGAACTAGTTAAACCTAACTAACCTAAGGACATCACAAACATCCATGCCCGAGGCAGGATTCGAACCTGCGACCGTAGCGGTCTTGCGGTTCCAGACTGCAGCGCCTTTAACCGCACGGCCACTTCGGCCGGCTCGGTTTCTGTCACTGATCGAAGTTGATGTCATGTGGCCGGACAATATTCTACCAGGTGTAGAAGTATAAACCAGGAATTCCCCCATAGTTGGTGCTAGCTGTGAGTGCAGGGCCCTTGAGACCTTGTCTGCAGCGCCATCTGCTTCCTCCAACGGTTAACGACGACTGACAACACACAGTAACCCAAGTTCCGTACATCGGTATCTTTTTCAAACCGTAAATATGTCGAGTTTTCTGCCTCCGAACTACGATTCGCGGACAGTGGTTCAAAAATTTATAAGTGGTGATATTGACGTGAGAAACGACGAGTGCGGGAAACCACCGAAAAAGTTCGAAGACAATGAATTGGAGGCCGTGTTGGATGAAGATGATACTCAAACTCGACAGGAACTCACGGAACAATTGAATGCGACGCAGAAAGCCGTTTCACTTAGGATGAAAGCTATGTGAAAGGTGCAGAAAGCGGGAAAACGGTTTCCGCATGAACTGAATGAAAGACAGCAAGCAAATCGAAAGACCACTTGTGAAATGCTGCTCGCCAGATACAAAAGAAAGTCGCTTCTTCATCGAATAGAGTAGAGTGAAGAGTACTGTTGATGCTGTTCAGATTATAATGTCTGATGTTTTTAAAATAATTAGGACTCGTAGAATTAGTGCGATTTCAACGTCAAAGATTAGAAAGATTACGGCAATTAAGAAGGATCGAAGGGAGATGATGAAAAATGAAAATATGTTGAGAATCATAAGCGTCGTAAAACATGAATGAATCCAGGCAAACTATCGACATCCACTGCAAGACGAAATCGCTTTGGAAATAACACAATGTTCTGTGTTTGGTGGGATCAGAAGGGCGTCATCTATTACGAGCTGCCAAAACCTGGTGAAACTGTTAACACTGATCGCTGCCAAAAGCGAATGATCGATTTAAATCGAGCATTACGTGAAAAACGACCGGAATATGGAAAAAGGCAACACAAAGTCATGTTGCTCCATGTTAACGCCCCATCAGACACAGCAAAACGGGTCAGAGAAACGATCGAGGCGTTCAGTTGGGAAATACTAGGGCACGCGGCGTATTCTCCAGACTTCTCCAGACTTATCATCTATTTGTATCACTGGGACACGCTCTCGCTGAACAACGCTTCCATTCGTAAGCAAATGGCTCGCCGAGTGGTCCGCTTCAAGAGAATAACTGTTTTTTTGACGTGGCCTGCCAGAGAGCTGGGAGAAATGTATAAATAGCGATGGAGATTGGTTCAAATGGCTGCAGCCAGCTCCTCAAAAAAATGGTTCATATGGCTCTGAGCACTATGCGACTTAATTGCTGAGGTCATCAGTCGCCTAGAAGTTAGAACTAATTTAACCTAACTAATCTAAGGAAACCACACACATCCATGCCCGAGGCAGGATTCGAACCTGCGACCGTAGCGGTCATGCGGTTCCAGACTGGAGCGCTTAGAACCGCACGGCCACACCGGCCGGCGATGGAGGTTATTTTGCAAAAAATATTGTGTATAAGTTTCAAACAACAGAGGTGTAATTTTTGCAACCAAATTACGGTATCACGCTTCTACACCTGGTATGGAGTGAGGAGGCAAATTTTACACTACGGAATGCAGTAAACACACAGAACTGCTGAGTTTGGGATATTATTAAATGGCGTATTGTCTACGAAGAGACACTGCACTCGCCGTATGTGACTGTGTGGTGTGGATTCACAAGCACCTTTATTCTCAGTCCGTTCTTCCTTAAAGAAGAGCCTGTCAGGTGTACCATGACGTCAGCATGTTATCGAGACCTTCTTGTACAGGATGAGCCTCCAGGTTCGGAAGCGCCCAACTGTGTGGATACCACCGTTTTCATGTAAGTTAGGGCAACACCCTACATCGCTCGCCCGGTGAATGATCTGCTTAATGCAACCGCCGGCCGGAGTGGCCGTGCGGTTCTAGGCGCTACAGTCTGGAGCCGAGCGACCGCTACGGTTGCAGGTTGGAATCCTGCCACGATCATGAATGTGTGTGATGTCCTTAGGTTAGTTAGGTTAAATTAGTTCTAAGTTCTAGGCGACTGATGACCTCAGCAGTTAAGTCGCATAGTCCTCAGAGCCATTTGAACCATTTAATGCAACCTTCCGCGAACGTGTCATGTTTGCTAGACGTGTGACCCGCAAGCGCCTTAGCTGAATCTATGTCAGTTTTGAGCTCTGTGTGTTATCTAAAAGAACGCATCTGGCAGGAACACAATCGATTCCTACCTGATCTGAATGACAGTGTACAGCAACACGTTGCTCACGTTCCACCGGAACTTGGGCGAACAACTGTTCATCACGTCGTTTTATGGATGCAACATTTCGTCGACGTCTCCAGTGCTAAGATTCAACAAACTGTGTAAGCGGTGAATAATAATAAAAACAACACTGTGCATTTCTCACTTGTCAGAGCTTTTCTGCCCGTGTCCCGTTCCTAATCCATTACAATAGAAATATTTCTATACGTCTTTCTTGCATTCACAGCGTCAGATGTGACCTGTTGGCCAAAATTGGAAGTATTTTTTTCAGCGTGAATCGGTTCCGCATTAACGCAGTAGTACAGGGTGATTCAAAAAGAATACCACAACTTTAAAAATGTGTATTTAATGAAAGAAACATAATATAACCTTCTGTTATACATCATTACAAAGAGTATTTAAAAAGGTTTTTTTTCACTCAAAAACAAGTTCAGAGATGTTCAATATGGCCCCATCCAGACACACGAGAAATATCAACCCCATACTCCAACTCGTTCCACACTCTCTGTAGCATATCAGGCGTAACAGTTTGGATAGCTGCTGTTATTTCTCGTTTCAAATCATCAATGGTGGCTGGGAGAGGTGGCCGAAACACCATATCCTTAACATATCCCCACAAGAAAAAATCGCAGAGGGTAAGATCAGGGCTTCTTGGAGGCCAGTGATGAAGTGCTCTGTCACGGGCTGCCTGGCGGCCGATCCATCGCCTCGGGTAGTTGACGTTCAGGTAGTTACGGACAGATAAGTGCCAATGTGGTTACAGTTGATTGTGGAATTTGCAGCTCTCTGCTAGCTCTGCGAGTCGATTTTCCTGGGCTGCGAACAAATGCTTGCTGAATGCGTGCTACATTTTCATCACTCGTTCTCGGCCGTCCAGAACTTTTCCCTTTGCACAAACACCCATTCTCTGTAAACTGTTTATACCAACGTTTAATACACCACCTATCAGGAGGTTTAACACCATACTTCGTTCGAAGTGCACGCTGAATAACTGTCGTCGATTCACTTCTGCCGTACTCAATAACACAAAAAGCTTTCTGTTGAGCGGTCGCCATCTTAGCATCAACTGACGCTGACGCCTAGTCAACAGCGCCTCAAGCGAACAAATGTACAACTAAATGAAACTTTATAGCTCCCTTAATTCGCCGACAGATAGTGCTTAGCTCTGCCTTTTGTCGTTGCAGAGTTTTAAATTCACAAAGTTGTGGTATTATTTTTGAATCACCCTGTATTTCTACCAAGTTTCGCTGAGATACGATAATTAAAAGGGCGATCAACAAATTTTGCACAGTAGTCTCTATTTTTTTATTTTTTGCAGGAGGAGAATGAAATTTTTTGTGAACATACTTGGAACATTCAGCTACACGTTGAGCCTCTCAGTGTAGCCTCCATCGGCTGTGACGCATCTGGCCCAACGTTCTTTCCATGATGTAAGTGCACGTTGCTAAAATTCTGGGGATTGACTTTTACACCATCGCTTGACACAGGAAATAAGGTCTTTCCCACTATCAAATGTTTTACCGCGCAGGTGGCCTTCAGACGACCAAAGAGGTAACATTCAGACGGAGCCAAGTCCGGACTGTAGGAGGATGAGGAACCATTTTCCAACCCATTTTCCTGATTTTCTCCTGCGTCATAAGGGTTGTATGGGGTTTGGCATTGTCATGGTGTAATCTGATGAGCTGTTTTGACCCTGGAAACCGTAACAGTGATACCACACTACCCAATGACAAACGAGTCATTTCAGCAAGCTGTCATGTTGTCACACATCTGTCATTTTGGATGATTTTATCAATGGTCTCCTTATTCACATCACTCACTGCCGTCGATGGTCTACCGCATCGTGGGTGGTCCAGCAGAGAGAAATCACCTCCTTTAAACCTCTGCAACCACTTCTTCACACTGCTGCGGTCCACTGTGTCCTCTCCATAAACAGGGAGCAACTTTCTGTGAATCGATGTGGCAGAGTTACCGCCGGCCTTGAAGAGGAACTCCATCACCGACCGTTATCGCAACCTGACATCTACTTCACGGTCCATTATGACTCACACGTAAATAAAAGAAAATACTTTTATATACCAACTTATATCTAAATGTTCCAAGTATGTTCACAAAAAATTTCGTTCTCCTCATGCAAAAAATAAAAAAAAAATTAGAGACGGCTGTGCAAAACTTTTTGAACGTCCTTTGTACAGCCCACACTGAGCTTCTGCTAGTAGCTGCAGTTTAATTACACTGAATCGCCGAGGAAACTGGTACAGGCAAGCATATTCAAATACGGAGATATACAAACAGGCAGAATAAGGCGCTGCGGTCGCGAACGCCTATACAAGACAACAAGTGTCTGGTGCAGTTGTTAGATGGATTACTGCTTCTACAAATACAATGGCAGGTCAAGAGTTAAGTGAGTTTGAACGTGGTGCTACAGTCAGCGCACGAGCTATGGGACACAGCATATCCGGGATAGCGATAATCTAGGGATTTTCCCGTGCGGCCATTGCACGAGCGTACCGTAAATACCGGGAATCCGGTAAAACGTCAAATTTCAGGCATACCTGAGGCAGGAGATAGACCCTGCAAGAATGTGGCCAAGCACGACCGAAGAGAATCGTTTACCGTGACAGAAGTGCAACTCTTTCGCAAACTGCTGCAGATTTCAGTGCTGGGCCACCATCAAATGTCAGCATGAGAACCATTCAACGAAACATCATCGATATGGACTTTCGGAGCCGAAGTCCCACTCGTGTACCCTTGATGACTGCACGACACAAAGCTTTACACCTCGCCTGGGCCCGTCAATACCGACATTGGACCGTTGATGACTGGAAAGATGTTGCCTGTTCGGACGAGTGTCGTTTCGAGCAGGTGGACTTGTACGTGTATGTAGACAGCCTCATGAATCCAAGGACCCTGCATGTCAGCAGGGGACTGTTCAAGATGGCGGAGGCACTGTAATTGTGTGGGGCGTGTGCAGTTGGAGTGGTATGGGACCCCTGGTACGTTTAGATACGACTCTGACACGTACGTAAGCACCCTATCTGATCACCTGCATCCATTCATGTCCATTGTGCATTCCGACGGACTGGGGCAAATCCAGCAGGACAGTGCGACACCCCACACGTACAAAATTGCTGCAAAGTGGCTGCGGCAACACTCTTCTGAGTTTAAACACACCCCAGACATGAAAATTATTCATCAACTCTGGGATGCCTTGTAACGTGGTCGGCCGGTGTGGCCGAGCGGTTCTAGGCGCTTCAGTCTGGAACCGCGCGACCGCTACGGTCGCAGGTTCGAATCCTGCCTCGGGCATGGATGTGTGTGATGTCCTTAGGTTAGTTAGGTTTAAGTAGTTCTAAGTTCTGGGCGACTGATGACCTCAGAAGTTAAGTTGCATAGTGCTCAGAGCCATTTTGAACCTTGTAACGTGCTGTTGAGAAGAGATCTCCACGCTCTCGACTCTTACGGACTTATGGGCAGCCCCGCAGGATTCATGTTGTCAGTTCCCTCCAGCACTTCTTCAGACCTTAGTCGAGCCCATACCAAGTTGTATCGCGGCACTTCTTCGTGCTCGCGGGGCCCCTAAACTATATTAGGCAGGTTTACCACATTTTTGGCTCTTCAGTGTATAACCTTCCGGTATACGGTCTGCTTTGTGATTCTTGAACTTCTCCCACGTAATTCACCACGAAACGGCTCTCAAATCATGAATCGAAAGTCAGTGCCCAACGGGCACAATATTTCGGAGAACACCTGATGATGGCAACGCGGTCGCTTGCCGAAATACTGTGCCGGTTGGATACTCACATCTGGTCGTTGACCCCTGACTTGTTTCATCGTGTTCGTCTTTATTTACATTTTTAAAAGTTACAACTGTGCCGCTGGGAGCGCACCATACACCCAAATGGGGTAAGAGAGATGAAAGTAGAATAATAAAACGCGAACGATTATTTTTTAAAAAAGTGTGACGGTTTAAAACTTTGTACCCCAGTTTCAGGAGGGATAACCGCTTTCTGTAGCCCCTTTGCTTCCCCCCGCGCCCCCCCCCCCCCCACTTCTCCATAGGATTCCCACGCCCCTGTCCACGTTCTTGGTGTGTTAGAGCGCTAGCACTTTGGGAGTGCAGGACGCGGAGACACGGCCCGTGTGACGTGGTGCGGTAACTGTGAGGGCGAGGGCGCGCCCGCCTCGCGCAGTTTCCGCGGCGCGGCCCCGCGGGGGTCGTCTCTCAGCGCTTACAAATTTCCCTGGGCGGGCCGCGCGCTTGTTTGTGCAGCTTAGGCGCGCGCGCTCCCAGCCGGGCTAAGCCGCTGCAATAACACGGCGCAGCCGGGCCAGCGCAAATAAGGACGTGCCAGTGCCGGCTGCTGCGGCGCTGCCTTCTTCATCCTCCCGCTCCTCGCCTGTACATAGCAAATGTGCCGGGTGTCGAAACTGTACAAACGGGAGGGTCGCAAGATCAGTACTTGGAGGTAAGGCACCATTGGTCAGAAATGAATATTTCATGCGGCAGGGGGTCTTCAGTGAGCTATCCGTGTGAGGCACGTGTTTGTAAACCGCTTGTGTTCGTATAGAGATAATCTGTAAAGCCTGACGCATTGCTGATAATGAACGGGTGGTAAGGTTAATGTGTCGTCGATGTCTCGGTTGTTCGAGAGGCAGCACTTACTCCATTATGTGAAAGACAATTTCCACTCCTTCCAAATTAACAATGTAAATGTAGTCCAGATGTGGCTTCAATTCAAAGAAATAGTATTGGCACCAATTGAGTGATTTATACTAAATAACAAATAACGGAGCTGATTCTCCTTGCCGGCCGGTGTGGTCGTGCGGTTAAAGGCGCTTCAGTCTGGAACCGTGTGACCGCTACGGTCGCAGGTTCGAATCCTGCCTCGGGCATGGATGTGTGTGATGTCCTTAGGTTAGTTAGGTTTAATTAGTTCTAAGTTCTAGGCGACTGATGACCTCAGAAGTTGAGTCGCATAGTGCTCAGAGCCATTTGAACCATTTTTGATTCTCCTTGGTACACAAAACGGGTCATAACAGTGTTGCAGAAACAACGAAACAAAGCACGCCAAATTTAAACTGGCGCAAAATCCCAACGACTGGCAATTTTTTACAGAATCTCGAAATTTAGAGGGGACTTCAATCCGAGATACGTACAATAGTTTCCACAACGAAACTTTGTCTCGAAAGCTGACAGAAAATCCAAAGAGATTCTGGTCGTATGTGAAGTATAGTAGCGGCAAGAAAAAAATGGTTCAAATGGCTCTGAGCACTATGGGACTTAACATCTGTGGTCATCAGTCCCCTAGAACTTAGAACTACTTAAACCTAACTATCCTAAGGACATCACACACATCCATGCCCGAGGCAGGATTCGAAACTGCGACCGTAGCGGTCACGCGGTTCCAGACTGAAGCGCCTAGAACCGCACGGCCACACCGGCCGGCAGCCGCAAGACACAGTCAATGTCTCCTCTGCGCGGTAGCAATGAATATACTGTAGAAGACAGAGCTCCCAAAGCATACTAAATACAGCCTTCCGAAATTCCTTCACTAAGGAATACGAAGTAAATATTTCAGAATTTGAATCAAGAACAGCTGCCAACATGAGTGTCGTAGAAGTAGATACCCCCGGAGTAGTGAAGGAACTAAAATCACTTAACAAAAGCAAGTCTTCCGGTCCAGAATGTATAACTTTCAGGGTATGCTGGTACAATAGCTCCATACTTAACAATCAATCTACTCCAGAATGAGATTTTCACTCTGCAGCGGAGTGTGCGCTGATATGAAACTTCCTGGCAGATTAAAACTGTGTGCCCGACCGAGACTCGAAGAACTCGGGACCTTTGCCTTTCGCGGGCAAGTGCTCTACCATCTGAGCTACCGAAGCACGACTCACGCCCGGTCCTCACAGCTTTACTTCTGCCAGTATCTCGTCTCCTACCTTCCAAATTTTACAGAAGCTCTCCTGCGAACCTTGCAGAACTAGCACTCCTGAAAGAAAGGATACTGCGGAGACATGGCTTAGCCACAGCCTGGGGGATGTTTCCAGAATCGTACTTCGGTAGCTCAGATGGTAGAGCTCTTGCCCGCGAAAGGCAAAGGTCCCGAGTTCGAGTCTCGGTCGGGCACACAGTTTTAATCTGCCAGGAAGTTTCATATCAGCGCACACTCCGCTGCAGAGTGAAAATCTCATTCTGGAAACATCCCCCAGGCTGTGGCTAAGCCATATCTCCGCAGTATCCTTTCTTTCAGGTGTGCTAGTTCTGCAAGGCTCGCAGGAGAGCTTCTGTAAAGTTTGGAAGGTAGGAGACGAGATACTGGAAGAAGTAAAGCTGTGAGGACCGGGCGTGAGTCGTGCTTCGGTAGCTCAGATGGTAGAGCACTTGCCCGCGAAAGGCAAAGGTCCCGAGTTCGAGTCTCGGTCGGGCACACAGTTTTAATCTGCCAGGAAGTTTCAATCAGTCAACTGTTCGCTCGACGAAACATCCCTTCCCAAAGACTGAAAAGTTGCACAGATTTCACCAATATTCAAGAAAGGTAGTAGGAGTAATCCACTACATTACAGGCCCAGATCATTAATGTCGATGTGCAGGAGGGTTTCGGAACATTTATTGTGTTCGAACATTATGAATTACCTCAAATAATACGGTCTATTGACATACGGTCGACACCGATTTATAAAGCACAACTAGCTCTTATCTCACACGCAGTGTTGGAGTGCTACTGACAAGGGAAGGATTTTGACACTGTACCACACAAGAGGTTTGTAGTGAAACTGCGTTCTTATGGAATGTCGTCTCACTTATGCGACTGGATTCGTGATTTCCTGTCAGACAGGTCACAGTTCGTAGTAATTGACGGAAAGCCATCGAGTAAAACAGAAGTGATTTCTGGCGTTCCCCACGGTGGTGTTATAGGCCCTCATCTATATAAATGATTTAGGAGACAATTTGTGCAGCCGTCGATCAGAAGATCAAAACAAATTGGGAAACGATTTAGAAAAGATATCTGATTGTTGCGAAAATTGGCAGTTGACCCTAAATAACGAAAAGGGTGAGGTCATCCACATGAGTGCTAAAGGTAATCCATTAAACTTCGGTTACACGACAAATCAGTCAAATATAAAAGCCGTAAATCTACGGTAAGCGAAATCAGCTGTGACACATTGGACGACTCATCCTCACATATGCATTGCCATTATGAGAACCAACGGGAAACCTACGTCGGATGTCCGAATCAGGTATGAATCTTTATTAAGTGACCAGTGGACCACTGTGCTCCGATGGCTCGCATCATTACATTGTATGATTAAAAGTTGAGGCTAGTGCGGTTCACACACAAGCTATGCACGATTTGTCACGGAACTGCTAAGTCAGCGCCGGCCGATGTGCCCGAGCGGTTCTAGGCGCTACAGTCTGGAACCGCGCGACCGCTAAAGTCGCAGGTTCGAATCCTACCTCGGCCATGGATGTGTGTGACGTCCTTAAGTTAGTTAGGTTTAAGTAGTTCTAAGTTCTAGGGGACTGCTGACCTCAGAAGTGAAGTCCCATAGTGCTCAGAGCCATTTGAACCATTTTTTGCTAAGTCAGCACGATAGCTTTGTACAAAATGCAATGGGCTGGTCTCCAACGTGATGCCGTGGTGTCGATGCTTCGTAAAGTGAAGGTCGTATATTTGCTCCCCATCTCGTGCATAACTCTGCGTGTGTGTGTGTGTGTGTGTGTGTGTGTGTGTGTGTGTGTGTGTCAGACAGAGAGAGAGAGAGAGAGAGAGAGAGAGAGAGAGAGGAATGTAATACCAATGAAGTAAATACCTGGTAGCTGTCGTGACAGTTTTCATACGAATTTTCTCTCGTGATTCGACAGATATTTGTAGTCTCGTTTTTGTACTGTGTAAATACAGGAAATCCAAACAAATACTGTTCATCACATGTTCATGCAGTATCCAGTGTTTGTTTCTCGTTGCATACAGTGTTTATAGTGGAATGTTAGGTAACCTTTCAATACAGCGACCCTACAGTGTCTAGTAGTGTAAAAGTAGACCCTGTTGATCTTATTGTGTTTGTAAACATGTGCTCGCCCAGTCTTCCATTTCCGCCATGCCCCTCTATGTTTCATAGCTCGAGACGCGCTGCCTGTCTACTATCGTCATGCAGTGGACAAATTTAAACATAATATAACAATAGGCGAATGTGGAAAAGCTTTATCGAAAGGGTACATAAAATTCCACTTGAAGCGCCAGAGAAAATGTGCCTGACTTCACTTAAAAAGGATAATCGGCATATCAATGATATGAGACCACCGATCATACAAGTGTAAAAATACCATTTCTTAAAATTCCAGTGGAACATACCACAAGCAGTACGTTTGATATTGCATCTCGAAACTGTTTACTTATATATATAAAAAAAAAAGACAAGAGAACGTGTCTTCTCAGAACAGGGTGAAAGGCGCTACTGTATCTGGCATTCCTCTCTCTCTGCCGTGATGCGTCAACGATGTTATTCAAGAATGTTTCACAGAAAAGGACGATATGAAATAAAATCAGTTGTACTTCCTACGTGTGACGTCACTGCATCCTCTTGCCATGCCAAATGCCCAACTACTGGTGAGAGCATCAAAGACTATTGTACGAGCAGTCTTGAGGCTGCAGTTTCAAGTGAACCTTCATAGCCGAGGTCGGCAAAATTTGGTTGTGCGATGGCTATGTAATCGAAAGTAGTCGGCTTGAATTCTGGTAGTCCAATTCAAACCTCCCTGATTTCTAGGACTCAGTAGAGAAAAACCACACTACATACGACAGTGAAAAATGCAGCACATTGTAGACAATCTCAAAGATATTATATTCCCACGCCAGAAGTGCCAAGTATTGTCGCCAGAATGCAGCGTGGTCGCATGAAGTAAAAATGGCGACTCCACAGCAGTGTGTGCAAGTAGTAGTGTAGTTTGCAGAAACAAAATCACCGATTACTGTGCAAATAAATTATCGTCGTGTGTCTGAATGTGATCAACCTGATGTGAAAACAATTAAGGAATGGTATAGGAGGTGTTCTGAAACATTCTGGCAGGGCACGTTATTGAGTTTCAGAAGAGACAGTGGAGGACATCAGACAATCGTTTCTCAGAAGCATATGTAAGACAACGCGTCAAGCATCTAGGCAACTTGATGTATCTCGATCAACATTGCATCGTGTAGTTCACCAACGTCTTCGTATGTGTGCTTACAAAGTGAAAATTCTGTAGCATCTGACCCCGAACGAAAAACCACGCCGACAACATTTTGCTGCGAATATGCTCCAGCATATTGTTACGGATGCCAGCTTCCTGGAAAGATGTTTATTCTCAGATGAGGCAACCTTTTATCTATCGGGAAGGGTTAATAGGCATAATGTTCGGATTTGTGGTTCGCAGAATCCGCACTTCGTCATTGAACATGTTCGTGATAACCGTAAACTAAACGTCCAGTATTAGAACTGTTGGACCGTTCTTCTTTGCGGAACAAACAGTGAATAGGTCAGTGTATCTGGACATGTTGGAGCAGTTTGTGTACCCTCAGATACAAGATTTGCAACCCGACATCATTTTTCAACAAGATGGAGCTCCGCCGCATTAGTCAATGGCTGTTCGCAAGTTCCTGGGCAGGAAATTACACAATTTTTGGATCGGACGCGGAGGACCCATTGCCTGGCCACCACGTTCACCCGACATAACGCCGCTTGATTTCTTCATGGGGGGGATTCGTGAAGGGCTGCGTGTATGCGACCAAAGTGGACGATATTTCTACGTTGTGACATCGTATCACTAATGCGATTGCAACAATGACATAGGAAATGTTGCAAAGAACTTGGCAAGAAATTGAATGTAGACTCAATATTCTTCGTGCTACAAATGGTTCACATGTAGAGGTGTAGTGATGATAAATAAATAAATTCGCTGAGATGCTCTACAATGTGGTGCATTTTTCATTGTAGTAACTACTGTGTTTTTTTTTTCTCCCTGGAGCTTTGAAATCAGGGAGTTTTGAATGTGACACCCTGTACTAACAGTGCAATAACGGAACAAGATAGTGCCTTTATATCGATTTCCATCCAGGAAATGCAAAGGCGTTATTTTGTTGCTCGTGTTATGAAAGAAAGTATTTAATTCCGTCACGATTGTTTATGTCTTGTTTATGTAGCTACTACTTCCACGCTAAAGTCGACACATGTATGCTACAGACATTGCACTACAGCTTTCGTGTAGCCCTGCCTTTGTACTGATTTCCACTACTGTACACACTGCCTTACGGTAAGACACACACCAGAGGCAAAGGAGCAGCAGTTTCACCGATTTCATATCGACTGACACCAGAGTCGTTGGCTTCGAGATGCCATTCCTGGCTTATCAACGGCCGTGCCGCTAGCGCAACGGGCAGCAGTATCTCTCAGAGAGGCAGCGTCAGTCAGTGGGGATTTGGTCGAGTTCCAAAGTCAACGCTTTCCCTTACTTTGAAAATAACGGTGTACTCCGTGGAACAAGAGACAGAAATAGTACTATATGAGGTTCTGACACGCACAGGACTTGTTGCTGATGCAGTTACTTACATCTGAAGATGATTCAGAGACATCGAAACATGTCATGCATTTAAAAATATGCAGCTAAGGCTGAAGAAGAAGTTAGAACTGTTTTAAAAATACAAATGAATTACATGATGTAAAATAAAAATCATAAATAAGTAAAGAGTAAGAAAATTATATGAAACACCTAGTTTTAAAATTTATAGCGTTATGAAATAGTACGTGAATCTGCAATATTTTATTTGAATCTCACCGATGACACTGGCCAAAAACGTCGAAGCCTATTCTCTTTCGTCGATTCTTTGATACCCTCCAACACTTTTTTTTTTTTTTTTTTTTTGAGTCATCAGTCTTCTGACTGGTTTGATGCGGACCTCGACGACTTCCTCTCCTGTGCCAAACTGTTCATCCCAGAGTAGCACTTGCGACCTATGTCCTCAATTATATGCTGGATGTATTCCAATCTTTGTCTTCAACAGTTTTTGCCATCTACAGCTCCCTCTAGTGCAATGAAAGTCATTCACTGATTCCTAAACAAATACCCTATCATCCTGTCCCTTCTTCTTGTTGGTATTTTCCACATATCGTATTCCTCTCCTCTCCGATTCTGCGCAGAACCCCCTCATTCCTTACCTCATCAGTCCACTTAATTTTCAACATTCGTCTGAAGCACCACATCTCAAATGCTTCGAATCTCTTCTGTTCCGGTTTTACCACGGTGCTTGTTTCACTGCCATAAAATGCTATACTCCAAACGTACATTCGCAGAAATTTATTCCTGAAATTAAGGACTGTATCTGATACCACTTCACTTCTCTTGGCCAGGAACGCTCCTTTCCCCAGTACTAGTCTACTTTTGATGTCTTCCTTGCTGCGCCAGTCATTGGTTATTTTGCTGCCCAGGTAGTACGCCTTAACTTCATCCCCTTCGTGACCATCAATCCTGATGTTAACTTTCTGGTAATTCTCATTTGTGCTACTTCTCATTACTTTCGCCTTTCTTTGATTTACTCTCAGTCCATATTCTGTAGTCATAAGATTTTACATTCTATTCAGATCATGTAATTCTTCTTCCGTTTCACTCAGGATAGCAATGTCATCAGCTAATCGCCTCATTGATATCCTTTCAACTTGAATTAGAATTTCACTCCTGAACATTTCTTTTGTTTCCCTCATTGCTTATTCCATGTACAGATTGAACAGTAGGGGTGAAAGACTACATCCCTGTCTTACCCCCTTCTTAATCCGAGCACTTCTTTCATGCTCGTCCACTCTTATTATTCCCTCCTGGGTTTGTACACATTGTATAGTAACCGTCTTTCCGTATAGCTTACCCCCATTTTTCTCCGAATTACCGAACATATTGCGCCATTTTTCGTTGTCGAACGCTTTCTCCAAGTCGACAAATCGTATGAACATCTCTTGATTTTTCCTTAGTCTTGCTTTTCTTTTGTTTCCATCATTGCTTCTTCCATGTACAGACTGAACAGTAGGGGCGAATTGCCTCTCTGGTTCCTTCACCTTTCCTAAAGCCAAACTGATCGTCCTCCAACACATACTCAATTTTGCTTTCCATTTCTCTGTATGTTATTCGCCTCAGCAACTTGGATGCATGGGCTGTTAAGCTGATAGCGTGATAATTCTTGCACTTGTCAGCTCTTGCAGTATTCAGAAGTGTGTGGAAGATATTTTTCTGAAAGTCAGATGGTTTGTCTCCAGACTCACACATTCTACACACCAACGTCAACAGTCATTTCGTTGACACTTCTCCAAAAGATTTTATAAATTATTTTGAAATGTTGTCTATCCCTTCTACCTTATTTGATCTTATGTCCTCCAAAGCTCTCTTAAATTCTAATACTGGATCCCCTATCTCATCTAAATCAACTCATGTTTCTTCTTCTGTCACATCAGACAAATCTTCTCCCTCATAAAGGCCTTCAGTGTACTCTTTCCACCTGTCCGATCTTTACTCTGTATTTAACAGTGGAATTCTCGTTACATTCTTAATATTACCACCTTGCTTTTAATTTCACCGAAGGTTATTTTGACTTTCTTATATATTGAGTCAATCCTTCAATCACTTCTTCTTCGATTTCTTCACATTTTTCATGCAGTTATTTCGTCTTAGCTTCCTTGCACTTCCTATTTATTTCATTCCTCAGCGACTTGTATTTCTGTATTACTGAATTTACCACAATGTTTTTATACTTCCTTCTTTCAACAATCAGCCAAAGTATTTCTTGTCTTACTCATTGTTTCTTGGCAGTTACTTCCTTTGCAGCTATGTTTTTTTTTTTCCAACTTCTGTGATAGCCCTTTTTAGAGACATCCATCGCTCTTCAACTGAAGTGCCTGCTGGGGTATTCCTTATCGCTGTATCTACGGCCTTAGAGTATTTTAAATGTATCTCGTCAATGCTTAGTGCTTCCGTATACCACTTCTTCTTCATGGCTAATGTCTTCTACTTCAGCCTACTCCACATCACTACTACATTGTGATCTGGAGCTATATCTGTTCCTGCGTACGCTTTACGTCCAGTATATGATTCCGGGATTTCTGTATGACAACGATGTGCTCTAACTTAAATCTTTCCTATCACACGGTCTTTTCCAAGCATATGTTGTCCGCTTGTGATTCTTGAACACACTATTCGCTAATACTAGCTGAAATTTATTACAGAACTTAATTAGTCCTTCTCTTCTCTCATTCCTTGTTCCAAGCCCATATTCTCCTGTAACTTTTCTTCTACTCCTTTCCCTTCAACTGCGTTGCAGTCCACCATGACTATTAGATTTTCATCTCCATTTACATACCGTATTACCCTCTCAATATCCTCATACACTTTCTCTATCTCTTTATCTTCAGCTTGCGACGTCGGCATTTACACCTGAACTATTGTTGTTAGTGTTGGTTTGCTGTCGATTCTGATAAGAATAACCCTCTCTGCCCTACCTTCCTATTCATAAAGGATCCTACTCCCGCTGTATAATTTTCTGCTGCTGTTGATATTATCCTTTACTCAACTGACCAGAAGTCCTTGTCTTCTTTCCATTTCTCTTCACTGATCTATATCTAGATTGAGCCTTTACATTGCACTTTTCAGATTTTGTTAGCCACGTTCAATCTTGTGACGTTCCACGCCTCATCTCGTTGAACGTTACCCTTTCGTTGATTATTCAATCTTTTTCTCCTGGCCACCTCCTACATAGTAGTCCGCTCCTGGAGATCCGAATAGGGGACTATTCTGGAATCGTTTACCAATGGAGAGATCATTATGACACTTCTTCAGTTACAGGCCGCATGTCCTGTGGATACACATTACGTGTCTTTGATGCAGTGGTTTCTATTGCCTTCTGCATCCTCATGCCATTGATCATTGTTGGTTCATCCGCCTTTAGGAGGACTTTCCCACCCCGAGGGCAAGAGAATGCCCTGAACCTCTATCAGCTCCTCCACCCTCTTTGATAAGGCCGTTGGTTGAGTGAGGGTGACTTTATATGCCGGAAGTTACTGCCAGCATTGGTGACGAATTTTTATTCAAAACTTTAAGCGATGGCGGGTTTCGAGCCCAGGACCGAGGACGGTTTGATTCCTAAATAAAGATGCTGCCCCTTCGCCACGGGTGCATCACCCGAACAGCTATAAGGGTCCCAAATATAAATAACAAAGAAGAGAAGTATACTTACAGGAGCAACAAGAGAATAAAAAGCCCGGAGGCTATTTTGTGTCCATGCGAACTTCCATGCATTTCTTTCTAAAAATTAAGGTCATCTTTGTAGCTAAGCCGCTAAATACAGTGCACACACAACTTCACCATAAGCAGAGATTAAGCTAAAATTTTCCCTTTTACCTTCTAACACTCAACCTGTGAAAAAGTAACAGAAGCATGAGGTTGATGATCTCTATGTTATCTTGAAAAGTCACCTTCGTAGACTTGAACATTTTGTTTTACTTGCCGAATAGTTACATTTCTAAAAGCGTCTTCAAATTCTACAGATATATTATTGATGTGATCTGGTGTTGTATGAAACACAGAATATATAGACACCAAAGAAATTATACAGTAATTCCAAATATATCGCCAATCACGTTTTCCTTCAATTCTCCTAGGAGTTTGCTAACACTATACAATGGCGTAGGCCGTGCAAAACAAAATGTTGTGAAACGTAGACAAAGAGTGTTTTCTTGCGTAATCGCTTAAAAGCATTATGTCCAGTGCCTTGAACTTCTCCCATCGAAAGGCCTGAGAAGAAGTAGTGTCCTATGTGATATCTTGTTGTTGTTACATGTAAAGAAGTCTCATATACAAAAAAGTCACCGGCGAAAAAATAATCGGTCATATTCGACAGATACTAAGAAGGATTCGATCGTGGCCTGCGACCTCTTCGGCAGATATAACTGAAGCAGATCACCGTGGCCGTAGGTCAGGGTAGCCGGACCTCAGCTGAAAGGATGACGCTCAAGTTAATGAGCCCAATGTCTCACTGTTACGCACCAAACGCTGCTTCGAATGAAATATACGTAAGTGTATCGAGGGGGACGGAATCCACCCCCTTTTCGGTGAGCATAATTGTTTTCGCTTTCTGAAAGAATTAGCCATTAGCATAAGTAATTCCTCTGTGTGACATCATATAAGACAGCCACGTGGTAAAATCAAAATTTTTTCCGTTTTTCACAATTTCCTAGTGATGCAACAAAATAAATGGGAAGGTTTGTGGTTCAAATGGCTCTGAGCACTATGGGACTCAACTGCTGTGGTTATCAGTCCCCTAGAACTTAGAACTACTTAAACCTCACTAACCTAAGGACATCACACACATCCATGCCCGAGGCAGGATTCGAACCTGCGACCGTAGCAGTCGCACGGTTCTGGACTGCGCGCCTAGAAGGAAGGTTTGTGGTTTCAGTTATATCTTACTAATAGAAAACAAAGGGTGTCATTACGTAACACTTAAGCAGTAGGCAATAAGACATCTTCTGACTGGGAAGAAATTACATGTGGTGTTCCCCAAGGTTCCATACTAGATCCACTACTTTTTCTTGTGTATATTAATGACCTGTCATCTGTTACATTACCAGATGCCAAGTTTGTATATTTGCAGATGATACAAACATTGCAATAAATAATAAATCAAATATAAATTTAGGAAGAGCAGCTAATCAAATTTTTACTGACATTAATAAGTGATTCATAGTAACTTCACTGTCTTTAAACTTTGAGAAGATCCACTATATGCAGTTCAGAACTTCCAAGAGATTTCCTTCGAGTGTGTGTATAAAATATGATGACTTGGAAATAGGAGAAGTTGAGAGCGTAAAATTCTTGGGATTACAACTTGATAATAAATTCAGTTGGGAGCGACACACTAACGAACTGCTAAAGCGCCTAAACAAGTCTGTGTTTGCAATGCGAATGATGACATAGTAGATATAAATATAAAAAAACTGGCATATTTTGCTTATTTTCACTCCATTATGTCATATGATATAATATTTTGGGGTAACTCCACAAACCGAGGAAAAATTTTAGAGTACAGAAGCGTATAATAAGAGTAATGAGTAGTGTAAATCCAAGAACATCATGTCGAAACCTATTCAAAGAATTGGGCATACTAACCACGGTATATTTATTCCTTAATGAAGTTGTTGTGAATAATACATCTCTTTTTCCAACTAACTGCTTAGTACACAGTATCAATACTAGGAGTAAGAACATCCAGTATTCAGCAACGCATATTTTCAATAAGTTACCAGCAGCCATTAAGAGTTTAGTTTCAGACAAGGCACAATTTAAACATAATTTAAAAGAATTTTTGGTGGCCAACTCCATCTGTTCCATCCCTGAATTACCCAACAAGTGCAGTAGACCATTTTAATGAAAATTTATTATACTTTAATTTTTGACAATACTTGGTTGTAAGAGCCAAATAACTACCTATTGTGTGAATGATGGATGTATGGAAAGCAGATGTAAGTCTTAAGTCTGTAAATAGTGGAAATTAAATTTAAAATCTTGTACATAATTTGACTGTTCTTAACTGAGGACCATTGAAATGAATAATTTACTTTAATTTTTGACAATACTTGGTTGTAATAGCCAAGTAACTAGCTACTGTGTGAATGATCGATTTAATGAAAGCAGATGTAAGTATTAAACCTGTAAATATTAGAAGTTTAATTTTAATTCATGTCCATAATTTTCCTGATTATTGACTGAGGATCATTAAAGTTAATGAAACTCAAGTTTTTCTAATTAGATTTTTGTAATGTGTTTATCTGACATGTTCCACACCCAGGAGGATCCCCTCTTTTGTGGGTCTATAGAATGAATAATTAATCTAACCTAATCTAAAAAACGTGTTGCCGGCGCATAGCCTACTCATCTCGAAAACCACAAAGGACGGAAGGAGCTTATTGTCCCAAAAAGGACAGGTGGACTATGAAATGATACAGTTTTAGAGAATATACTGGTCTTGTATAGATATGATTTTATGTATATACGCTGAAGTGGCGAGTGAAAATTTGTACCAATGTCAGGAATCGAACGCGGGGCCCCTGTCTACCAGGCAGGTGCGTTAGCCACTAAGCCACCTTTGCACAGCGGTTTACAGAACTGCACAGATTACCCTGGCACACCTCTTACTTCGATCCAAATTCTCACTGCCGCTCCAGTCTACTTTAATTCCTCCTTGCACGCGAACATGACTGCTGAGGCTCTCCATATTGTGGATTTGCACCTCAGCAACGGGCGTAAACGGTGGATCTAGCCTGAAACCCGGGAGCAGGTACTTGTTCAAATGAAATGGCACAATTTCAGAGACTTTAATCGTCTCACACAGATGTCTCACACAGATGTAATTTTATGTATCTAGAGGTGCTATTTCAGAACATGGAGAGGTTCGGCAATTCTCTTCGTGTGCAACGGGGAATTTAAAGTAGACTGGGGCGGTAGTGAGAATTTTGATTAGGACGGAGGCGTGCCAAGATGGCTCAGTAGCTAACGCACCTGCCTCGTAACCGGGAAACCTGGGTACGTTGCCCATTCTTGGAACAAATTTTCACACGCTACTACAGTCTATATACATAAGATGGATCTCTCTCAGCTGTTATAATGTCGTCTTTTCGAGAGACACTGCTGAGAGCGTTCGGATTTAACTCTCTTTTTCGGCTTCAGACCTGATTATTAGAAACCGACCATTCCCATGGTGATCACAACTACGTGGCAGCGTGTATTAGCGACCTCAGTTACGGAGCTGGGAAGAGATTCGCTCAGTACAACAGATTTATTTCTGAAGGACAACCAGTCACAAGGAAGAACGTTTCGTTTAAGTATGTTAGCCACAACAGATTTTAAAAAGCGTGGTTTATTTATACTTCGCAAGAAAAATAGCTATGCGACAAAAATAGGTCAGTGGCCTTTAAAAGAACTGCGTGAAAGAAATTTATTTCTGCCGAAATAATAGTTTTAGAGAGTCGTTACCTGATAAACTGTGATGTTATCTTTCACTATAAAACGGCTGTTCCCTTCTCAGTTTCTCACTGGTGCAACGTGGAAAAATACTACTTCAGCCGGGGTTCTATAATAAAAAGACTTACGTCACCTGCGTGCCAGAGACAGAGGGAAGGCCACTCTGCCTCCCAATGAATACGGCTCGCGATGTTATCGCCTGGCTGCGTCGTGCCGTTGTGAACAGGTAGCACACACATCGTTAGGCTTTCCGCTTTCCGTCTCAAAAATTTCCGTGTCCGTCTGATTCACAGCTCAGCGGCCGAAGGCCAGAAAGGTGCTTCGGTACTATATTCACAGCAGCGTAACGGACATGTATTTCAGTGACACCTCTCAATCAAGAAATTGTAGAAGTCGAGAAGCTGTTATCGCTACACTGAAAAATAATAAAGAGAATAAAGTACACGCTTCAGCAAAGAAAGGCCCAGGGTACCTGTACATTACTGTATCTATATTTTTGTTGTAATGAGATCTTTGGCCATACGCGGTAACAGAATGTCGTATCTGAGAAAAAAATTGTGTACAATATTTATTTTTCTTGCCAACAGCTTTCAACTTACAAAATCATCAAAAAACAACTGAATTTCACAATCAAAGATGGTACGACATCTCAGTAAATGTCTTTCAAAATTAGATACTGAACTAGAGAACAAATCAGGTTGAGGATTGCAATCCATGATACAAGTAACAGAATTTAAAGTTACCTGTTGTTGGTGACTCGCAGGTAGTAAAACATAGCTGCTGTTTTACAGTTGCATCGATCTTCTACAGTTATTTCTCTCTCCTTAAACCTGTAACGATTTCCGTAACCTATAAAACTGATGGTTTCTTTTTGGGGGACATCGGTTACCTGACTCGTTTCACCCGGCGCCCCACGACGGTTTGTCCTGCGTCTTCTCACAATAGCACTTACACCCAATGTATTCAATTATTTCTTGAATATATACACACATCAAAAAAGGTTTGCATAACCCCAGTTCCCAGAACTCCTGAAGATAGACGTTGACTCTGGATATTCTATCATATATACAGTCCCTTTGACTGTTCAGAGACGTCACTAAACCCGCCCAAAGATGTAAACAACCATGTATGTGCAGTGTCTATTAGACGGAGGGGGTCCGACAACCGATCAGTTCCAGTCATTTCACCAGGAAGAAGGTACACGACTCATGTTGTCTGTAGTTCAACCATGCCTAGACGGTTCTATCGCGTCCACATTGTTACTTTGTGCCAGGAACGGCTCTCAACAAGGGAAGTGTCCAGGCGTATCGGAGTGAACCAAAGCGATGTTGAAACTTCCTGGCATATTAAAACTGTGTTCCCGACCGAGACTCGAACTCGGGACCTTTACCTTCCGCGGGCAAGTGCTTTACCATCTGAGCTACCGAAGCACGACTCACGCCCGGTCCTCACAGCTTTACTTCTGCCAGTATCTCGTCTCCTACCTACCAAACTTTACAGAAGCTGTCCTGCGAACCTTGCAGAACTAGCACTCCTGAAAGAAAGGATACTGCGGAGACATGGCTTAGCCACAGCCTGCGGGATGTTTCCAGAATGAGATTTTCACTCTGCAGCGGAGTGTGCGCTGATATGAAACTTCCTGGCAGATTAAAACTGTGTGCCCGACCGAGACTCGAACTCGGGCCCGCAGTGGCTACTACTGCAGTGGATGACCGCTACATACGGATTATGGCTCTGAGGACCACTGACACAGGCGCCACCATGTTGACTAATGCTTTTCGTGCAGCCACAGGACGTCGTGTTAACACTCAAACTGTGCGCACTAGGCTGCACGATGCGCAACTTCACTCCCGACGTCCGTGGCGACGTCCATCTTTGAAACCACGACACCATGCAGCACGGTAGAGATGGGCCCAACACCATGCCGAATGGACCGCTCAGGATTGGCATCATGTTCTCTTCACCGATGAGTGTCTCAAAAGCCTTTAACCAGACAATCGTCGGAGACGTGTTTCGAGGCAACCTGGTCAGGCTGAAAGCCTTAGACATACTGCCCAGAGAGTGCAGCGACGTGGAGGCTCCCTGTTGTTCTGGGGTGGCATTGTGTGGGGCCGGCGTACGCCGCTGGTGGTCACGGAAGGCACCGTAACGGCTGTCGATACGTGAATGCCATCCTCCGACCGACAGTGCAACCATATCGGCAGCATATTGGCGAGGCATTCGTCTTCATGGACGACAGTTCGTGCCCCCATCATGCAGATCTTGTGAATGACTTCCTTCAGGATAAAGACATCGCTCGACAAGAGTGGCCAGCATGTTCTCCAGACATGAACCCTACTATCGGTCATAACTGGGCTGTTTATGGACGACGTGACCCACCAAGCACTCTGAGGGATCTACGCCGAATCGCCGTTGAGGAGTGGGACAATCTGGACCAACAGTGGCCACGACGAAAACAGTTTTGCATCAAAGTAAGAGGGCAATCTACTGGGCATTAGAGGTACCGGTGAGTACAGCAATCTGGACCACCACCTCTGAAGGTCTCCCTGTATGGTAGTACAACATACAATGTATGGTTTTCATGACCAATAAAAAGGGCGGAAATGATGTTTTCGTTGATCTCTACTCCAATATTCTGTACAGGTTCAGGAAGTCTCAGAACCGAGGTGATGCAAAAGTATTTTTGACGTCTGTATTTCAAACTCTGTCTTCCCCAACACTTTTACGTTTCATAGGTCCCTCTAGTGCCATATAAGGTATTCCCCGATATCTTAACACACATCAGTTTTTTCAATACATTTCTTATGTCATATGTCCACCTAAATTTAGCACCCTTCCATAGCACCACATCTCCGTTTCCCCATTGTCCACCATTCACTTCCATACAATGATATGCTCCAAAAATAAATTCTCAGATTTCTTTCCTCAAATTACGGCCGACGTTTGTTACTAGTAGACTTCTTGGTGCCATGAATGCCCTCTTTGCCTGTGCTAGTGTACAAAGTGGCCTCCCCGCTAAGCCCGTCGTGCATTATTTGGTTTCCAAGGTAAACCAAATTCTTCGTGGTCACCAATTTTCGTTTTAAGTTTGTCGCTGATCTCATTTCTGCTGCTCCTCATTACTTTCTACTTTCTTCGGCTTATTCTCACTCCATATTCTGTGCACAGTACATTCTTGATACCAATTAATATCTCCCGTAATTTTGTAGAGGAGGACAGAGATTGGAATACATCCAGCAGATAATTGAGGACGTAGGTGGCAAGTGTTACTCTCAGGTGAAGAGGTTGGCGCAGGATAGGAATTCGTGACGGGCCGCATCAGACCAGTAAGAAGACTGATAGCTCAAAAAAAAAAAATCTCCCTAGATTTCACTTCGGATAGCACAGCCATCAGTGAATCTTATCGTAGATATTTTTTCATCACGAATTTTAAACCCACTCCTGAATCCGTATTCTATTTCCGTCATTGCTTCTTTGATGTACAGATTGAAAAGTAGGAATGCAAGACTGCGTCTTTGTCTTATACCCTGTTTAATCCGATCGTTTCCATTCTTATTGTTCCTGGTCCTTAGATATACTGCAAGTAACACCGGTTTCCATGTCGCTTAGACAACTTTTCATGACTCTATCAAAACTCTTGCACCACTTAACACTTTCGATTGCTTTTTCTAGTTCGAGAAACGTATGTTGGTGTTCCTCAGATCCTGCTTCCATTATCAAGCCTAACGCCAGAACTGGTTGTTTGGTGCTTTTACCTCTACTAAAGCCAAGTTGATAGTTATGTAACAGATCCTCAATTTTCTTTTCCATTCTTCTGTATATTATTCTTGTCAGCAACTTGGATGCGTGATTAGTTAAGCCTCACAAATATTTGTCCTTGCTGTCTTCGGGGTTGTTTGGATGATACAGTATTTCTCTGAAAGTCAAATGGTGTCTCCAATTTCATAGAGTCTGCACACCAATCTGAATAGTTTTGATTGCCATTTGCCCAACGATTTCTAGAACTACCGCTGGTATGTTATCTGTGTCCTCTGCCTTTTTGATTGCAAGTCTTTATGAAGGTAAAGCACTAGAAAGTCTAAAGAAATATATTTGCCATTTATTATTTTATATGGTTCATTATGCTTACTAACAAATTTCAACACAAATATTGCAAGAACGTACTCGTATATGGTATGTGCATGTATCTTAGCTATAAGAGACTCTGTTTTGGGCTATGGAAACTGAACAATCTAAGTGTAGAGCTGTGACGAATAAGAACGCAGATTGTCGACTATGGCGTGGTTGGTGTGCTGGTTTTCGTATACAAATTTGACAGCTGGTGTATAGGTGCCTGGGACTGCGTTGTTAACAATATTATGCGAGTTGCAATGGTTAAGCGTCAGTGTACTTGGAGTAATTGCGTCCTATCCTTGATGCATCCATATTCATTATTCAACAACATTGGTACTGTATACTTGTGGGAACTATGTTTAATGTCAGAGAGTAATGTTTCTCTGATTTTCTTGCTATTACGTTTTACGTGCAAGTCAAGGTACAGGCGATAATATAGTACAGTTTTATTGACCTTGAGTTGGACAGTTAATTTAAAATCATTCTTTTGGCTCAGAACCCCCATGTGGAATTAATCACCATTAACAAAACGCTTAAATTGATTCCGTGTAACATACCGGGATTAGGTCACTACTTGATTACACGATTATTTAAGCTATTTAAATTTTGGTGGACAATCTCGTCGTGTTATATTTTCTAAAACTCTGACTGCAATAGCGGGTGTTTTTCTTCTTTTTTTTCAGATGGACTTCTATTTCTTCTTCTACTAAGTCTGCAAACAGCTCGTTCCTCTCCTAGAGACCTACAGTATATTCTTTTTACCTATACAATATCTACGCTTGACAGTGGTACTCCTTCTGCGCTCTTAAGACTGACAACTTGGCATTTAGTTTCCATGAAGGCTTGTTTTCTTTTTTCTTTTTTTAACTGTATGCTGAAGCCATCCTTCCGACGACGATTTCTTTTTCGATTTCTTCACATTTCTCCTGTACCCACTTCGCCTCAGCTTCCCTGTACTTCCTATTTATTTCATTCCCAAGTTACTCTGTTTGAACATTTTTGTACTTCCTTCACATGCTGATCAATCGAAGGACATATTTCTTCTATTACCCAAGGATTCTTCACAGGTACCTTCCTGCTATCCAAGGTCTGCGGTTGCCCTTTCTAGAGAGGTTCATTCCCTTTCACCTGGGTTGCCTATAATGGTATTCATTATCGCAGTATTTACGGCCTTTTTTGAGTCATCAGTCTTCTGACTGGTTTTATATGGCCAACCTTTCATCTCAGCGTAGCACGTACAGCCTACGTCCTCAACAATTTGTTGGATGTATTCCATTCTCTCTCTTCCTCTACAGTTTTTACTCTCTACAGATCCCTCACTTAGCGAAATTCAAATGTACATCATCATTCCACAGTACGACAGTATCAACTTCTTTCCACACTGATTTTTCCGGATGATTCACTTTAGCCTCAGCCTATTCTTCATCATTACCAAATTCAGATTTGTTTCTATATCTGCTCGTGGGTTCCTCTTACAGTCCAAAATCTCAATCCGGAATCACTGTCTCACAATGAGATAATCCATCTGGTCCATTCTCGTGCATTCAGGACTTTTTCCAGGTATACATACACCCGTTCTGATTTTTTAACAATGTATTCGCTGTTACCAGCCGAAATTTACTACAGAACTCTACTAATATTCCTCCTTTTCTATTTCTACTGCGAATCCCTTAGTCTCATGTAACACAATCTTCACTTCCTTCACCTACGGTAGCGTTCCAATCCCCTACGATTGTTAGATTATCATCTCGCTTTACATGCTGAGTTATCCGTTCAATGCCCTCATATATTCTCAGCGTCTTTTGCTTGTGACGTATAGCTGAATCATTGTTGTTCCGTTGGTCGATTCTATGACTCAACTGTTCACAGTAAGTCACTCTCTAAGCTACTTTCCTACTTATAATGAAGCATGTTCTACCTTTTTTTGCTAATGTTTATATTACCTTATATTCATCTATTCATGTGATACCCCTCCCGCCGGAGGTTCGAGTACCCCTTCGGGCATGTGTGTGTATGTGTTGTTCTTAGCATAAGTTAGTTTAAGTTAGTTTATATAGTGTGTAAGTCTAGGGACCGATGACCTAAGCAGTTTGGTCCCTTAGGAATTCAAACACATTTGAACATTTTATTCATCTGATAAGAAACCTTTATTTTCTTTCCATTTTACTTCACGGACCTTACTATATGTACACGGAACTTTTGCGTTTCCCTTTTCAGATTTTCTATCATTCCTAATTCATTCAAGCTTCTCAAATTCGACGCACGGACCCTTGGTTGGCTCTTCCATGTTTCTGTCTTGGCTACCTCACCTTGGTAATCCCCTCCGGGAGATCCGTATGAGGAACTCATGAGGAACCTGTTCGAAACTTTTTCAGTTACTAGCCACATGTCCTGTGGACACACGTGAAGTATCTTTAACACAGTGATTTCCATTGCCTTCTGCACCCTCTTGCCGTTGATCATTGCTGATTCTTCCGCCTTTCAGGGAAAACATGGGTAAGATGACCCTCTTTCCGCTACTCTTCTCTCTTTGCCCAAACCACTGGCAGAACAAGGGTGAATTATTATAGTGGTGGTATTCGGCCGCCATTGCTGACGATATGTAGCCAAAATTGAAGCGCAGGCTGCAACAGAACCGAAGATCCAGTGCGTTTTTATTATTAGTCGTATACGGTAACCCTAGACTTCGGTAAAGCGACTCATTAAATGAGAATTAAACACAGAATTCGCTTATGTGACTGACAGTTCTCTCTCACCTGTGCGTGACCCAATACTTAAATAAGTACTTTATTTGAAGTTGTCTGTTCCTGCTACGGTTGCATAATCGAAGATAAGTTTTCTTTATCGTGTATTTAGACAGCATTTTTACTAAAGATCCTGATAGTGTCTGACAATCGCCGTAAGAACCAAATTCCCGTTAACAAATTAAACAAATATATGAAGTACAACATTCAGCACGTGTAGTTTTCATTCTTAAACATGTAGTCTTTCATAATATCGTATCTTGTTGGATTTTCCGAATGTTAACAATATTTTAACTTTATGTTGTCATACAACAAGAATGGCAAAGCTCCATTCTGTTGAGCGAAATCAGTGATATTTATACCGAGTGATTATAATCAAAGTTACAATAAAAGTGCAGCTATCCACGGAGGTACAGCTGTACAGCACTTCGTCGACGTCTCCGGTGTTCGTATTGATCGTCCTGTGTAAGCAGCGGTTAAGAAAGAAACAAAAAAAAATGTCGCACTATGCGACTTAACTTCTGAGGTCATCAGTCGCCTAGAACTTAGAACAAATTAAACCTAACTAACCTAAGGACATCACACACATCCATGCCCGAGGTAGGATTCGAACCTGCGACCGGAGCGGTCGCGAAAAAGACCAACTTATGCCTTTCTGACAAATCTGACCTTTTCTGCCCACGTCCCGTTCCTAATTCATTACATATGGGAACATTTCTATACGTCTTTCTTGTATTCACAGGGTCACATTTGCACCTGGTGGCCAAAACTGGATATAATTTTTTCCAGCGTAAATCGGTTCCGTACGGAACGCATTAAAATATCTATCGCTGCCGCAATATAATTGGGACGTCATGGTAATTCATGAAAAGCAAGTTATACAGGGGATGCAATAAAACCTTTTTGACACTTCGAAACACGAAATTGTATTTACAAAGTGGATACAGAAACTCCAAGTTAAATTTACAATTATATTTACAGCAAGCTGTCAGATTTGCGTTAGAAACGTAAATATGGTTTTTATAGACTGAGGTAAAACATATGATATTTGATATCCACGTAATCTAACATTGCCACGAATTTTTTTTAGCATCACTAATGAATGGCTTTAATCCATCTGGTGATAGAGAACGAACTGTAGAGACGTTCTTGACAGATTTTCCCTTTTTCAAAATGTTGTGCTCCCTCCACTGTTCATTTCATTGGACGATTTTTTTATATCTATGATGGGCAGGTCATCTCTCACAGTTCTAATCCAAGAAGCAGAACTGATCTTCACTGGTGCTGTATGCAATAATGTATCGCATACCGAGACGAAATCTTCCTATGTCATATTTAAACACTGAATGGTTACACATTCTTTGCATCTCTAATCATACTATCCATTTCGTCAGGAGACATTGGCTGTTGTAACGTTGTTGCATTAATTTGTTATGAAGGCGGTGCTGATGGACAATAAAAGCGGGTTAAAAGCTGTGAGCTGTCTGGGGAACTTAACCTTGCATTACTGAGCAACTGTTTCACTGTTTCACCAGGTATCCAGTCCAGCTTACCAAATTCCCAACCAGACTAACATTAATTATAATCTTTTAATCGTCATACGACAACCGGTGATATATATATATATATATATATATATATATATATATATATATATATATATATATATATATATATATAAAGAATTTAAATAAAAAGAAATAAATCAATTTATTTTTACATTGATCACTGAAATTTCAGCATATTAAACTTGATTCATAACTAAACTGGTGCCTTATTTAGGATTTAAAAATGTGAGTTAGTAATCTTACGCAACACATCAAATATGGAGCCAAGATTGGGAGACTGCATACAACACTTCATTCATAAAATAACACACGAACAACGTTGAAACATATGCAAGAGGAAATTAACCACAACCAACCGATTCAATTTTCACCCAAAGAAGTTACGTTCGTAGCACAATCCTGTCCGTCATGTAATTACCACACACTAGTATAGTAAATTCATACTAACTCCCTGTGAAATCTTCCCGAAAAGAGTAGCTGAGGGCTACTTTGATGATTACACTACATGCTTCACGTGGTCAACTTGGTTTACACAAAGAGTGTACTCCACAATAATTTTGATAATTAAAATAAATTACATCGAAAAGCAATTTACAAAAGAAAAATCTCGTTCTGGTTACTATCGTCTTACTATTAACCTGATGGGTCAAACAGTTGTATAAGCACGTGGTACTGGTCTCACAAAGTACACCCCACGTGGGTTGAACATAAAGAAAAGTTGCTATATTGAAAAATATTGTCAAGACGAAACGTTATAATCTCACGCACATTCGCATTTAAGATTGAGGATCTTAGTTAGAGTTACTGATCAACACGTGGTTCCACTTTACTCACAAAGTAGTGACGAAGCAACTACCGGAAGATGTCTGAACTTCACACGCGAATTACACTGCGTTGCAATTTAAGATAACATTAGATATTTTAGAGCTAAACCTGAAATAAAGGTGATTAAATTTTCAGTTAGGCTGAACTGAAGAAATCCATTGTCCTACGGACTTAGCAGAGACGCGCTTAGCCAGAGATCTTACCACTTCAGACGCTCGCCACGGACAGACTGACCTGGGTTCCTACCAAGGGTGCTTCCGTATACAAAACAGAAGTGACCAGAGAGGCAGCTTCCTATACCAAGACAATGGACGGACAGGACCATACTAAGGATAGAAACCTCTTTGATTTTAGAAAGCGTAGCTACCTGTTCCGACGTTGGTCCTACTGTTCTCTAGCAGACAGGCTTGTCTGCTACCATCCAGCAGGCAACTAGAAATACATTTGCTCATTCATTCTTTCACACAAAAGGGAAGGGGGATGACAGTATCTTATCATATACAGTATATAAAAGAAAGCGGATGTAGGTTCCGTATGAGACTGTGTGACACGAATTACATATAAACTGTGTTTTAAAGTGTAGTAGTGTGACAGATCGTTCTTGTTTATGTGTAAAAGTAACACGTTTCACTGCTCAGTCTCCTCCCGGATAGTCAGAAACACCACAGTAAATTTAGAAGAGGAATTTATGCCGTAAATGACAACAGATTTAAGAAATTAACATGAAAGGAATCCAACAGAGACCTTTCACTGTGAAACTTTCTTTCTCTTCTCTATTATGCCGAAATTTCGCTCACAATACATGCACAAATTCCCCGATACTAGAAATTTCAAAATGACATTGTCAACCATACTATATACCACTGCGTATATAAAAGCTTTTTTTTTTTTTTTTTTTTTTTTTTTGCTGGCGCACCTGTCACACCACACAGTCAGACTCACAGTCAGACTCAGAGAGAGATATTTGGCTTCTGCTCAAAGCAGGGTCGCCGATATTACGGAGCCTTCTTTGTTTCATTTTCACTATGCAGATTAAACCAATTTTGGTTCGAAAACTCTGAGTGCAGTTTCCGTACGTCGTTTTCTTCAAAACCACGGCAGTTACCCTTGGATTTAAAGTATCTTGCACATAGGATGTACACAAGTCGATTAGGCCATAATAAAACACAAAACTAGGCATTATTATATTCAGTAACTGAATGTAATCAAGTAAATTTCATTTCGGACGCGACATATGGCTTACCAGTTTGTATGGGACAGGTTTCGGAGGCATTTTGTCATGCTAATAGGTCCCGGTAATACTAATACCCTATCAGTAGCACAATAATGAATGGCTGGTCACAGGGTGAAAGCTGGCTTGATCACTTGCTCCGACAGCCACGCCAGCTCACATGAAGTCACTTTGCGTCGTTTGTAAGAGCGAAACAGCTGCAATTTTTACACTCTGATACTTCTATGCCAGTGGAGACAAGTCTTTCTACCTTCTCGATTAAAAACTTGAAAATTTGATTTGTTTTGTTTTACTACCCTTCCTATGTCGATGCCTCAATTACAGCCCGCACTAGACCTCTGTGAGTAGCTGCACTTTAATTATAACCACCCGGTGTATCTCGCATCTCGCTAAACCTCTTATCTTCCTAGATTTAATTTGCCATCTCAGTAGCCCACTTACATGAATTCTTCTCGTGTTGGTATTCCCAGAAATTCGGTAAACGTCGTGTTGGCACTTAGCCTCGACCCACTAATTTACGAATTATTCTAACATTCTCACAGAAAAAAGAAAGTGCCAGATATATGACAAACTAATGTTACATAATGAGTTCGTAGATTTTTAAACCAAGGAAAATCTACATTTCTTACAACAACAACAAATTCTTGTACCCTACCGCTTGAGAATAGACATCTTGTGAACTGTCAAGAAATATATAACAGTTAAGAAAAAATGCATGTCTGCGTGAAGGTTCTAAAACATGGTATGAGTGCATGGTGAGCACAATTCCCCGCAACCGCTAATATCGGCTTGTCCTTCACGTACAGGAGATGATGACATCAAGAGATACGCACGCTGCAAGATAAATGCAGATGTTAGCCAAACCTGCAGGTTGTGCCGCTGTATTTAACTCTAACGGCACGTGTGCAGTGTCCCCGATTCCCTGTAACTGCCAGTCGTTGTCAGAATACTGTTCTATGTAGTTGCGAGTGCACTGTGTCGTATCTAGTGTATTCGAGCGTGCACAAATTGTTGGTGCTCATATGGTGGGTGATCCCGTAACCAAGGAAGCAGGGTGTTGGCTGTTTCAAGAGAAACCGTATCGAAGGTTTATACCGGATACAGGGGTGGAGAAACATCATCTGCTAAGTCTCAACGCGGACGAAATTGTGTTGCTTGATCGTGACGGACGGTCATTGAAGAAACTGTGCTGAAAAAGGACGACAGCTGAAAAAGTCCCTTCACAACTGAATGTCGCTCTCCCGACTGGCAGCACAAAAACAACATAAGCGATGTTGAAACTTCCTGGCAAATTAAAACTGTGTGCCGGACCGAGATTCGAACTCGGGAACTTTGCCTTTCGCGGGCAAGTGCTTTACCAACTGAGCTACCCAAGCACGACTCACGCCCCGTCCTCACAGCTTTACTTCTGTCAGTTCGTCGTCTCTTACCTTCAAAACTTTACAGAAGCTTTCCTGCGAACCTTGCAGAACTACCACTCCTGAAAGATAGGATATTGCGGAGACATGGCTTAGCCACAGCCTGGGAATAGTTTTAATCTGCCAGGAAGTTTCATATCAGCGCACAATCCGCTGCAGAGTGAAAATCTCATTCAGGAAACATCCCCCAGGCTTTTGCTAAGCCATGTCTCCGCAATATCCTTTCTTTCTGGAGTGCTAGTTCTGCAAGGTTCGCAGGAGAGCTTCTATAAAGGCTGGAAGGTAGGAGACGAGGTACTGGCAGAAGTAAAGCTGTGAGGACGGGGCGTGAGTCGTGCTTGGGTAGTTCAGTTTGTAGAGCACTTGCTCACGAAAGGCAAAGGTCTCGAGTTCAAGTCTCGGTCCGGCATATCAGCGTACACTCCGCTGCAGAGTGAAAATCTCATTCTGGAACACAAAGAGTGCTCCATAATCAGCGAACTCTAGGACAAGTCGAGGTTCAAATGGCTTTGAACACTATTTGACATAACATCTAAGGTCATCAGTCCCCTAGAACTTAGAACTTAAACCCAACTAACCTAAGGACATCACACACACCCATCCCCGAGGCAGGATTCGAACCTGCGACCGTAGCGGTCGCGCGCTTCCAGACTGAAGCGCCTAGAACCGCTCGGCCACATCGTCGTCCGGCGACAAGTTGAGTTCCACAACCATTCGTCGGTGGCGAGAATGTCAGTAACAGGAAAACTTGGTGCCGATGGCGTAAAATCTGGACTACGGAGCAATGGAAGAAAATCATTTGGTCGTATGAGCTCTGTTTCACACAATTAAAAACTTCTGGGCGAGCTTACTTCCCAACAGTTAAACATGGTACGGTTTCAGTGATGATTTGGATAGCCATAGCGTGGTATTTCATAGTATGCAATGTAGCATTACTGCCGAGGAACATGTGACCATATTGGCTGATCAGATCCATCCCGTCGAACAATGTTTGTTTTCCATTGATTATGCTATGTTCCAAGACGACACGGCCACCGTTCACAAAGTTTTTGTATCGTCCAGGACTGGTTTTGTGAGCACCACGATGTACGATGATTATTCGGAAAGTAAGGAACGATCGGTAGCGAAATGTAAAATACAGTGAAAATCTGATGAAGCTTTGCACAGACGTGTTGGGCACCGTGTCTAGTACGCCCGTCATCGCATCATGTCGCTCTTTTCAGTTCTGAGCTCACAGTGAGAACGTCAAGATGGCTAGAAATTAGTGTCTCCCGCCAAGTTTGAGGGTCTGGCGAAACATTTCGCCTGAAGCTATGCAATCCACGTAACATAACTGTCATGCAGCTCGTTCTACACGACACTTCTCGGCCACACTCTGCAGGGGAAATTAAGATGCTCCTGCAGCGTTTTCGATGGGAAGTGTTTGATCACCCACAATACAGCTCGTAATTGGCTACCCCTGAGGTTCATCTCTGCTCAAATGAACCGCTGGCTATGAGGACAATATTTTGAGACAGGCAACGAGCTCTAGCCCAGAGTAGAAAACTGTCGAAAAGCACTGGCGGCTGTCTTATATAACGAGGGAATTGAAAAGTTGGTACTATGCTACGACAAATGTCTAAGTCTGAGCGGCGATTGTGTAGAGAAGTAGCTGGATGGGGTAGCTAACCGTTGCAAAGAAATCAGTTTTGATTTTAGCTGTGGTTTCCATTTCGCGACCTATCGTTCCTTACTTTCCGAATAGCCCTCGTATTTTCGCATTTCCCCTGCCGACAAAATCACAGGACCTCACATTACTGAGCCTTTGTGGTCTACTTTGGAGGGAAGAGTGCGTGATTACCAACCACCTCCATCAGCTCAAAAAAATGTTCAAATGTGTGTAAAATCTTATGGGACGTAACTGCTAAGGTCATCAGTCCCTAAGCTTACACACTACTTAACCTAAATTAACCTAAGGACAAACACACACACCCATGCCCGAGGGGGGACTCGAACCTCCGCCGGGACCAGCCGCACAGCCTCCATCAGCGTTACCTGAACTTGCACTATTTTGCAGGAGTAATAGTATAAGATTCCCGCGAAAACC
Organism: Schistocerca nitens; assembly: GCF_023898315.1. Lineage (NCBI taxonomy): Eukaryota > Metazoa > Arthropoda > Insecta > Orthoptera > Acrididae > Schistocerca > Schistocerca nitens. The sequence goes on along the minus strand of NC_064614.1, from coordinate 917,712,290 downwards.
ACACAGGACTTGTATTCATCCACTGCAACGCGAATGGAATATGTGTTGAATGCCAACTGGTTTCCTACATCGTATCAGGGAAGATAATGTGTTGTGTTTTTGGTGTTTTAATCCTTTTTTAACCGTTTTAGCTCCTCCTTTGTCCTTTAGAGCATATTTAATAGCATTTCCGCGGTTCGAATAATGGTTCTTCTTGTGCTTGTAAGACATGATCACCACTCAGCGAGAGAGGCCCTCATATTTAAATCGTGACACAGAAAGTGCGATATTTGCAAGACAACAGCATAAATCTGGCACAGAGCTGTGCAGACGTAGAAATTGCATATACACACGACGGTTAAGAGCATATTTAATGGCATTTCCGCGGTTCGAATAATGGTTCTTCTTGTGCTTGTAAGACATGATCACCACTCAGCGAGAGAGGCCCTCATATTTAAATCGTGACACAGAAAGTGCGATATTTGCAAGACAACAGCATAAATCTGGCACAGAGCTGTGCAGACGTAGAAATTGCATATACACACGACGGTTAAGAGCATATTTAATGGCATTTCCGCGGTTCGAATAATGGTTCTTCTTGTGCTTGTAAGACATGATCACCACTCAGCGAGAGAGGCCCTCATATTTAAATCGTGACACAGAAAGTGCGATATTTGCAAGACAACAGCATAAATCTGGCACAGAGCTGTGCAGACGTAGAAATTGCATATACACACGACGGTTAGGATATGACATGTATAAATATGAACGTATTGAAGATTGCAAGTTTTCACGCAAGTGTTTTTCTTTCCGTTAGGCTTAGAAATTGCATATACACACGACGGTTAAGAGCATAAACATAGTTATGCCTACGGGACGATATGACATGTATAAATATGAACGTATTGAAGATTGCAAGTTTTCACGCAAGTGTTTTTCTTTCCGTTAGGTTTTCACAATCTTTCCCTTTCAGAAAATCAGAGCTATAGATTACCATTGCGCAATACTGTCATTACTATTGTCGTATTGATGCGGATAAGAAGGCAGAGGTCTCCGAGGGCCCACAGGTCAGGCGTCATTTCTGACGAACTGGTTTCCCCAACTGGTGCTGCCCTCACGCGACATGCCTGGGAACTAAAATTCTCGGGACGTGTCAAAACGACTCAGGAAACAATGACATTTCAGAGTTGGACGTAACAATGACGAAGAAGAATGATGTGGAAAACAGAACAGAAAGACACTGAGGTATGAGCAGCTTGGCGCGTGACAGAAAAGTAGCACTTTGAAGAACAGTGTGACTTCGGAATACTGTACTGTAGCATTGAGTTACACACAGATGGCGTTACCACTTCGCTTCTCCTACCTTTCTACGTTCGTTTTAATCATTAGAAAAGACTCCAGAGGAAAGCATACGCTTACACATGACGAACATCGCGGCGGAGTGAGAGAATCGTAACTTGCGCGCCTGCGTGTTATGCAACCCAGACGACCCGCTGCGACTCAAGCGCGCATCCGATTATGGGCTAGTATTTAATTCACCCGGACATGAAACATGTAACATAATACATTAGCTGAATACCGGCCTTATATATATGTTCTGAACATTAGCGTGTAATTTCATTTTGAACGAATGGGTTACTTTGTCACGTACAAGACGTCAGCGGTAACTGCTGCGAATGGAGGCAAGTGGAAATGCGGAGTGTACATACAGGAAGATTAAAAATAAGCCACGTTAGTGTTACGTGAAAGTAAAGTCGTTAGTAAATCGTGTTCAAGCATTTTATCACCTTCGTTTTCGGGTGTTGTAATGAAGTCATATGGGGGAGCATTATCGTTCAAAAACAGGTCTACAAGTAATATTAAGTAATACTTTGAAAATTAATTTCGAAAAAATGCCATATTTTTGCCCTTTTACGGGATAATACCGAAGTAACAGCATTATGGTAACTGATCCAAGACAATCGTGATTGTAAATCCGCCTGATGGTTCCTGGCGTTTTCAGCATTTTCCTACGTCACGTCTTTGTAAACAATTTCAGCCACAAATTACTTTGAAGTGTCTGCATTTGTCACGAAAGGCAAATTATGATAAATTTAACCACTGGAGGCGGCTGTTAATGAAGTCCATTTCGAGTGCCTGTTTTCTCTTCAGTATTCGTCTTCTGAGCGATATGTCGAAAGCAAAATAAGAGAAAGGAGCAAGCAAAGAATTCGATATACGTTGTGTAGGTTGCGCTTCTTGAAAGTATTTGAAACAGGAGAAGCTGGTTTGCCATAATTTTATGCAACGATTATTTTCGATAGCATTATCAAATGGCTCTGAGCACTATGGGACTTAACTTCTGAGGTCATCAGTCCGCTAGAACTTAGAACTACTTAAACCTAACTAACCTAAGGACATCACACACATCCATGCCCGAGGCAGGATTCGAACCTGCGACCGTAGCGATAGCATTATCGTTATCTAGCTTTTTACTCATATTGGCTAACTATAGCGGGCTATTGTCATGATGCGCTATGTTTAATTGTTCATGGCACTTTATGGCAAGGGCTCGCCACAGCTCGTCCGTATGACTGGAAGACGAGAATGCTATGAAAACGAGTCGTTGGATAAAGTGTAGTAGTCCTAACAGCTTTCCGCGATCAAGTTTCCTCTTGTTTTCAAACGAAGGATTATTTCCTTCTAGGTATTCCTGACTTAGGAAAGGGAGAACATTTATGTTTTGATATCCCGTCACTGACAAGTTAATTAGAGATGGAAAACAAGTTTGGACTAGGGAAGGGTAGGAGACGAACATACTCATGCCAAGAAACCAACCCGTCATTCGGTTTAAGAGATTTAGGAAAATCGCGGAAAACCTAACTGTGGATGGCAGGAAGGTAATTTCAACAGACACACTACCGAAAACGTGTTGGATAAGCGATGTGTAGCAATTAAGGATTAGGAGCAATGTAATACCAGATACAAACAATTCCATTACGAGTGCACTGAAAGTATGATGAAGTATAACGCTTAAAAACGAAAAAATATCTTGTAGTTATTTTTACAAACTGAAAAAACGATGTGAGAATGATAATGCTGACATAAGAAAGACGAATAATGTTATTGGTTGCCCTTTATAAGATGTGTATTTTTCAACAAACTCCAACTCTAGTACGTGTGCTCGTATTCCATAGTGTTTTCCCAACAGAAATTTTCGGAGGGTTATGTGCTTAATGTTTAAAGAGAAACGTCAGAACGCTCTATTTACGTAGGAACAGAGGATATTGGTGTGATTCTAGAAGAGATAATTCGTATTAGATTTAGAAGTTATCTACCAGAGAAAATGGGGACACACCGAACTTGGTGCTGCGAGAAAGCACTCGGTTCCTACTTCCTCACTCCCCCTCTCCGCCCCCGCCCCCCTCCTCATACCCACCCAATCTGCTCTTCCTGTGAGGCTGCAGATAATTTTAGGTTGAGGGAAACACAAGTGTTTGCTAGAATTGTGTAAATCTTCTTTGTTTCTTTGCAAGCAGCACTCGCACATGTTGCATATTGTTGTAAAGACGTAGGAAAAAACATTAGCTACAGTGTATCCATTAATAGCTTCGCAAATACATCTGTTAAGAAGTTAATTCTGTGTAATACTGAACGTCGCAGACGGGCTGCATTGGGATTGCAGAGAAACCGTTTCACTGGTTTACTGGCGAACTACGGATATTCTAGTTTTACATTCTCATGTAACCTCATTATTCACATTTTCATGTAGAACACAGTTGATTTGCTGTAGCGTCGAACGATTACCTATAAAACCGTATCTGCAGCGGTGATACTCAACAATTAGTTACTTCTATTTTACAGATTAACAGAATTAGCAGCTGAGATGGATCATTTAGAATAAGCTACTTTATATCTACATTCACAAATAGCAAAGTGAGCACATAAAAATTAAAGTTTTGGTGGTTAAGTTTGTGATACCTTCAAAATCTTCCACCAGCAATCAGTGGTATTTTTGTCCGGGCTACCGTCAATTCTCCCATTGTGCACTACAGTGGTTGTGCGGTCGTAACAGCAGTGGTTGTAGCGATGCGAGTGCTTGAAGTGATCGTCACACATCGTGGGGCGTCACCAGGATATCTTCTGTTTCTTTCGCATCAATTTGTCTTTCAAGGGAAAATATTCGAGATTGTTCTCTAATGTTCCCGACCATTTACGAACATTATTGAAAGTTAATGAATCTTCTAAAAAATTTTCGAAATTCCTAGAACATGACTTGAGAACGGGATGTGCCGTACTGATCCGCACTTTGCAAAATCGACATAACCTATGAGTTGTGCAATACACTGAAGACAAAGGAACAGCTCATCGAAAAAGCTTATTTGCTTACGGAGAAGAAACGTGGTAAACAAAGAATGGTTCTGTAACCGACCAATTTTAGCTACAACAAAAAAAATGGCGTAGTTCAACAAACAAATTATCGAAAACAGAATAAGATGCCAGGGCAATATAAATACTACGTGGTTATAATTAGGGTGCAGCTACACACTCAGATCCAGTGTGGCTGTAATTATCGTATGGCAGCGATGCTTGGTAGATATTCTAATGAGTCAATGCGGAACCGGTTTACGTTGGAAAAAAATTAGTTCCAATTTTGGCCATGTGCACAACTGGAACTAACTTTTTCATACCATAAACTGATTCCGCATTACTGTACTAGCTTATCTACCAAGTTTCGGTGCCATACGACAATTACAGCCCATAGTGGACCTCCGTGAGAAGTTGCACTTTAACTATAACAACCTGGTTAATTTAAATCCAAACTGACAACGAGAACCAAGACAAAAGCGTAAACTTCTCATCATAGTTCCTAAATTCGCTCAATGTTCCAGGCCAAATAATTTCGTAGAAGGGTAAATATTAACGGGAAAAGAAAAACGCAAGTCAGTGTTGATGCCTTGAAATCCGTTCATTCGACCTGTCTTACCGTTCAGCTTTAACAGGCATCAATTTGCGGTAAGATTAGCGCACAGTCTGGCTATCAATAAAGCACAAGGGCGTAGATTCCAAAGTTGCACAGGAAATTTAAAAGATTAATGTTTCTCGCATGGACTGTTAACTACATGTTGCGTATTCACGTGTTCGACAATCAGAAAATGTAGTCATCCTCGCACCCAGATGAAAACTCCGAAAGGAGTTTCCAAAATATTCTTTGAATGCTACGCAGAGGAGATGATTAACTGCAGTTATTTTCCAATTCAGAATACAAATGGAAATAAATACCAAACAAGTGAGTCCATTTTCAAATGGTTCAAACGACTCTGAGCACTATGGGACTTAACATCTGTGGTCATCAGTCCCCTAGAACTTAGAACTACTTAAAGCTAACTAACCTAAGACACATCCATGCCCGAGACAAGATTCGAACCTGCGACCGTAGCGGTCGCGCGGTTCGAGACTGAAGTGCCTAGAATCGCTCCGCCACTGAGGCCGGCGAGTCGTTTCCAGTTAGTTTAATATTAATCACCTCTAAAATATATGAAATTTATATTTTTCACGTTTTACGTAAGTTCTCAAACTTTTAGAACAGACACACGAAGAAATGGGAAGTCGGAATTTACAGTCCACGAGAGGAAGCAAGAAACGGCGAAGATCGTAACAGTGTTCAAGATCGTTCCCTTACATCACACAGCGAGAGCGGTTTCTAAGCCATTTGAGGCCACTGGCATTGTCGGCGAAGGTGCGAGAATTAGAGCTGAGATGCGAAAGGTAAAAAAAGAGGTCGTACAGCCTTAGTGAAGGGAAAAAAAGGGGGGGGGTCGAGGAAGGAGGTCCCGAGTCCTTTCTTGCAGACATCACGTTCGGTGTCTCCCCCTTTTCTCTGTGCCCTTCAAAGACCGGAGGGCTCGCTTCTTTCCTTCACCGCTTTCAATCGATTTCGAAACTCGTTAAAGGGATTTACCCCCGACAGAAAGAGCGATCGGGAGCTGCTGCCGCACCGTAGTTGCGCGATACTCCGCGCCGGCCGGCAGCGCCGGGACGTCGGCCCGCCATTGGCCCGCGGGACGGGAGTGGAGGGGAGCGGCTGCACCGCCAGCGCTGGCCGCGGCGCCGCTGCGCTTCAGTCGAGGCCGGTCTGCAGAGCTGTGCAGTGCGCCTCGGGAGAGAAGCCGCTCGACTTGTTTTGTTTTGGTTGTTTTTGGTTCCTCTGACAAGTGACCGCGGGTCCGCGTCAATCGGAGCAAAAAAGAGTGTCCGCACGCTGGTGGTGAGTGTCGCCGGGCGAGGCGTCGTCGTCGTTCCGCGTTCGGGTCGCTACTCCGCGCGCGCGATGGCAGCGTGCTACCCGGGCTTCGAACTGGCGCCGCCCCCGCCTACGTCGTCGACGACGTCGGCCGCCGCGGCGGCGGCGGCGGCCGCGGCAGCCGCGGCGGCGGCGGCAGCGGCGGCCGCTCGGGGACAGCAGACCAAGGACTACTCGCGGCCGCTGCACGTGGACTGCAGCGTCGAGTACGAGCTGCCGAACCAGGCCAAGCCTCCGGAGGGGGCCCGCTCCGAGCCGCTGCTCATGATCCACCCCTGCTACTACCGGCGCGCCGAGAGCCAGCGGCGCAGCCCCTTCATCAACAACCTGCCGAGGACGGGCGCGGCCGTGGCGGTGACCGTGTCCGCAGGGGTGGCGGCGCCGGCGCCCGCCCCCGCGCCGGCCGTCGCCCCCGGCAGCCGGCACCGCACCGGAGGCGCGCTGGGCGCCGCGGCGGCCACCGCGGCGGCCGCCTCCGCCGCCGCAGCCGCCGCCGCCGCGGCCGCCGCCGCCCGCCTGCTGCCACCCCCGCCGCAGCAGTACCCGCCGTGGACCAGCGCCGCGGCAGCCGCCGCCGCGGCCGCCGCCGCCTCCAAAGTGTCGACCGCCGCCGCCATGCCCCCGGGGACCGCGGCGGTCCAAGGTATGCCCGTGAAGCGCGACCCGCTGCTGTGCGGCGACCTGACGTCGAGCGCGGACTCCGGCCACTGGACGGACACGGAGCGCAGCCCGGCGGACGCGCGCCTGCACCGCGACTTCGCGCCCGACTCCGGCATCGCGACGCCCGTCTCGCTGGACGACAAAGCGGTGCTCTCAGGTGAGCTCATCATCGCGACGAGGGCGGACCGACGCAGCAGCCGCCGGCTGCAGCCCTTCTGCCTGCAGTGCGCCCGCGTCGCCAAGTACCGGGCCATATAGTGCAGCGTGGCCGCCTCCGCGGGGCTTTACAATTCTGCCGCCGTGCGGACGGCACCCCGCGACGACGCTTCCCTTAGTTCCGCCTGCAGCCAGCAGCCTTTCCCCGTTTCCTCCTCGCGAGCCGCGGACCGACGACACGCAGTGCTGGGCTGATCGCTCCGGATCCGCGCGAGAGAGGAAAATCCATCTGCAGCAGCACTCAGTTTTGTGTTTTCTCTTCGTCTTTTTTTTCTTCACTCGCAGCCTGTGATACCATGTGATATGATTTTTTTTTCCTCCAACATTTTTGAGTACAGCCTGTGGTGGATGTGGCGAAAGTGACGCTGAAAGTTTTTTTGTGAAGTTTTGTTTTTCCACGAAGACAAGTGCATTGTGATTTTTTGTTGAAAACGAAACAACAAAAAAAAAGTTTAGGAATAGCGTCGTCGTGACTTAATGGATTTAGTCTCTATGGTGCCAGAATTGTAAAGTTCCGCTGGTGATCACGCTACTGTTTTTTGTTGTTGTTGTTGTCCTTGTTTTCCACCGCCACGGCTGCGTTACGTGCTTCGTTACGATATCTCACGTGATGTTCAGTGCTGATGGTCAACAGCTGTGTTTCCTATCAATGATTACGCTTCAGTACTCCCGCTTTTGCCGGGGGGGAATTTGTCCTTTAGGTCCCTGTATATAGTCGCCATTGAAGTATATATACATATATTATATATATTTACGTTATCAAAGACAAGTAATCTCCGAAACGAAGAAAAATGAGGAAAAAAAAGGGATTTAGGAGTTGTAGTGCTGGAAGATTCCGCCGGCGCTTAGGATTCACGTGCGCCGTGAAGTAGTTTACCACATGCAGCCGCGTCTTCAAGTTACCAAACGTGTTCTAGCGACTGGGAATATGTGTTTCGTGGCGCGTGACATTCGACAGAGCCGTTGTATAAAAGCTGGCCTCGGCTAAGGGATGGCTGTCCGGAGGGGCGCAAATGTATTCGGCACCCACCGGCTCACTGCGGAAATATGTAAATGCGGGCGCGCAGCCAGATCCAATTTACACTTCGTTATGCCACGCACCGGCACTCGGTCGAATTAAGCGAACGCAAATAAATTTCCGCCGTGGAAGAAAATTAGGAAGTTGTACAGCTTCGGAATCTAATTTTCTGTATAAACACCCTTTCGGAAGGAAGATTTCTG